>NC_132848.1:30652745-33287745 GCF_048164855.1 Canis lupus baileyi
TTGACTCCAAGGCACAAACCCTTTCCACCGGGATTGTGAGCACGTATCCACATACCTGGGCCATTTTTTCAGGTGGAAAACAGAACTTGTGACAAGCCCTTCCCCAAGGCCACTTTGGTTTTATAAGGGCCCAAAGCTGGAACAAACTTCCGGTCCCTGTGGCCCTTAGGATGAAAACCAAACTCTGTCTGGTCCCTCACTTGACCTTGGATGATCACCAGGAGCCTGCCCAGGCCCAGGTCTCCGGCTTATCCCCTGCTGCTCTGGCCACCT
Source organism: Canis lupus baileyi (assembly GCF_048164855.1). NCBI lineage: Eukaryota > Metazoa > Chordata > Mammalia > Carnivora > Canidae > Canis > Canis lupus. The sequence continues at coordinate 30,653,019 of NC_132848.1, forward strand.
CCCCAGCAGGCCCCCCTTCCTTCCCTTCCTCCTTCCACACTCGGATACTTTGTCAAGGGGGGAATGTCTGGTCGAAGAACTGAGTGGTTCAGTTACTACAAGTTACCTGGTGCGTGACCGTGGGCAAGTCACTTAACCCAAGTCTCCCTTTCCTCAGCTGTCCGGTGAAGACAGGTGTGCTGAAGTCTCAGCCTAGTGTCCACCCATCATACAGTAGACTGATTAATACGCATTGTTGGAAAGAAGGAAGGAAGAGAGGGGGTATTTAATGTGTCCCCACCATGTGCTAGACCCTGTAGTGGACACTGGGGACACTGGGGAAGAAGAGGCAGATAGAGTCGCCGTTTTCCTGGAGATTTTTCTCGAAGGGCTGCAGCTATGGTTAATTGCAGCAGGAGGTTAAAATAAGTAACTGGAGCTTTGTAACTGAAGGCAGGATTTTTCCCAAGCCTGTGGCCTTTGGCCCGGAAGGAGGGCAGGGAGTTACCCCAACGTGACAGGAGTGGAAAGGAGACTTGCCCTGTCTACTCGCTTCTGTGGTTGGAGCCTGGCTTTGCCCACATGGTCTGCTTTTACAGGCCCCCTGGCTCTCTCTCGAGTCCCCAGCACTTGAGAGTCCTCCAGCAGCTGGAGAAAGCTGGGGAAGAAGAGAGGGGAGCCCTGGAGCCAAAGGGGAAGGAGGAGCCCAGGCCCCCACCTGGCCCCGCCCTGCGCTCAGGTGTGCACCAGGCCTGGAGAAGCTGGCTGGGCCTCTCTCCCAGGTGGTAGGAGGGACACAGCCCAGTACTCCCAGTCCAGGCCCAGCTGGGCCCTTCTAGCCCGTCAAACCCAGCACAGCGTCTTCGGGGGGTGGGGGACACTGGAAGGTAGAAGGGGAAGGTCGATCACTCACCTTCAGGTCTCCACTGTTTGCTTAAGAAACCTTGTGAATTTTGCATCCACTCCTTAGCAGATCGGTGTTTGTTTTATTTATTTATTTTTACAGATTTTATTTATTCATGAGAGACACAGACAGAAGCAGAGACACAGGCAGAGGGAGAAGCAGGCTCCATGCAGGGAGCCCGATGTGGGACTCGATCCCAGGACCCCGGGATCACGCCCTGAACCAAAGGCAGACGCTCAACCACTGAGCTCCCCAGGTGCCCCTGTGTTTGTTTTAACATAACGCGATTCCCTCTCCTCCTGCCATAAAGGGTCGCAGTGACTCCCAGCGCAGGGAGCTAGGATTGCTAGCCAGGCACAGCAGTGTCCCCACCGACCCCTGCGGGGAGGCCCCCTGGATGAGAGGCCCCAGCAGACACCCTGGCCCCTGAGTATAAGCCAGTCTTCCCTTCCTCCCTTCTCAGATCTGACCCCTACCTTGTCACAAAATCACTCTATACCACAACCATCTGTTTGTGTGGCTGCCTTGGCCTCCGACTGTGGCCTCCCTGGTGGGGAGGGCCACAGGCTGCCCCCCTCTGTGCCCCCAGCGCCCCCGCACAGGCTCAGCCGTATGTGCACCACGTGAAAAACTGAGATGGTGAAGGAATGGGCAGGGTGGTGGCCTGGGGCGGGCGGCGGCGGTGTGTGCTACGGTGGGCAGCATGGTGGCCCCCCAATGATGGCCATGTCCTAACCCCAGACACCTGAGGTGCCTGAGGGGCTCAGTTGGTTGAGCGTCTGACTCTTGATTTCGACTGGGGTCATGATGTCAGGGTCCTGGGATGGAGCCTGGAGTCGGGCTCTGCGCTCAGCAGGGAGTCTGCTTGAATTTCTCTCCCTCTGCACCCCCCTCCCCCCCTCTGCCTCCCCTGATCTCATGAGCACACACTCTCTTTCTCCCTAAAATAAATAAAAATAAATTCTTATCCTGGATACCTGTGAATATGTTACCTTATATGGCAAAAGGAACTTTGCAGGTATGGGTTTGTTAAGGCTCTGGAGAGAGAAAAAAGTCCTGCCTGCCATTCCTGAGGCCTGCCTTGCAGATTTTGGATCTGCCTAGCCAGCTGCCACCATTTCATAAGCCTTACAATCAATTAATCAACCAATCATTCAATACATAGGTATCCTATTGGTTCTCTTTCTCTGGTTGAAGCCTGAGGCCAACAGGAGTCAAGGGAAATTGGCCTTCTGGGGTCCATATTGGGAGACCACTCAGAATGAAGTCGTGGTGGGCAGGAGAGCTGTCTCAAGAATGGTCTGGAAGGTCAGGTGCCCCTCAACAGGGGTGGGGTGGGGCCGGGGTGCAGTTCCCAGAGGCAGCAGAACAAATACAGGGGTTGGAAGGGATGGAGGGCAGAGCTGGGGAGGGTCCAGGTGGGAGGGAAGAGCAGGGCCTGGCTTGGGGTGGGGGTGGGGGTCTCTGGGGAGCGAGCAGGCCCATAGGCTCTGGAAAAGCAAGGCCACAGGAGACTAGGCCTGGCCAAAAGGGGCCAGAAGACAAGGCATCGTTTGACAAAGAAGATCTGAGACCAGAGGAAAGGAGGGAGTGGGGGCCAGGCTAGGAGGTGGGGTGCCTGGGGGCGCGGAAGCGCGGGGCGGGGGGGGGGGGGCAGCCCACCCACATGACTTGCCCACACCCCTGGAGAGCCAGTGAGGTGTGGGAGGGGGAGAGTTCTGTTCCCACCTCTGTCCCCCCCAAAACTGTCCTTTTCAAGGGCATGCCCCACCCCTCGGGGGGCAAGCTGAGCTGGGATCTCTGCCCCCCACCCCCCCCAGACCTCCCTTTCCCCTTAACCTCTCCTGGGCTGGCTGTGGTTTCAGCAAACAATTTGGATCCTTCTAGAGCTTGGGATAGGAGGCCTTGACCTCTTCCTTCTAAGTGGTAAGAAATGCTCCGCATTCCTGAGTCAAGAGACCAGGGGCCATTCCTCTCCCTCAGCACCGGGCCAGACCCAGAGGAGCAAAATTAAGTGTGAACCCAGACACCCCCACCCCCCCCACGCCCCTGTCCTGGGCTCCTGCGGCAGCGCCTGCAGATGAGCCTCCCAGGCCTCTCAAGTCAGATCTGAGCCCTCTAGGGGCTGGTGGGCTGAGGCCCTGCTCCCTCACCCTGGGGGCAGGAATGTTGGAGAACAAATTCCTGGGGCTTCCCGCCCTGGAGGCTGGACTCCTGTCATCTGGGCTCCCGCCTGATTCCCGTGAGTCTCCCCCTGATGCCCAGCCTGGCGCTGAGGGGCTTCTCCTACACGGTTGTGGTTCAGGGAGGGAGGCGGGGGGAAGGGGAGGGAGACGTGGGGTATCTGAGGACCCCTCTGTGAGTCCCCACACCTGTGTTGTGACCTGAGTCCATAGTGAGCTTGGAGCATATGTGGGGGCCGGGGCGGGGGGGGGGGGGGCTGCTGCTCTGGGATCTCCTATTTACTCCTCACGCCCGGTTCCACTAGACGATCTATCACATACCATGTCACAGAGCAGAAGGCTGAGCCCAGAAGCCCAGAGAGGGTAAGTAACTTGTCCAAGGGCGCCCAGCACATAAGTGCAGGGGTCAGTATTGGGATTTGAGAGTCCCTGCTTGGGAACACTAGGCCCAGGGCCTCAGGGGAGGGAGGAGGAGAAGGAAAGGCCCAGAAGGGGGGAGTGAACAGCCTTATCTACCAAGGTGGTGGGGCTGCAGTGGGGAAAATGGGGTAGACCACAGAGAGTGGGGAGCCTGGATGGGTTGGCAGGGGCCAGGTTGGGAAGGGCCTCAGAGGCCAGAGTGAGGAGTTTCCGTTTCCACATGTCCCGTCCGGGGACCTTCCGGGGAGGGTGCCCTTGGAGGAATGGTTTGCTATGAATAAATGCACTGAAACCCACAGGATCAGCCCATTTGCAAAGCCCTCCTGACAGTAAGGCGACAGGAAGGACCCTGGCACATTGGGGACCTAATCAGCCACCAAGAAGTCATTCCTGCCACCCCTTACCCTGCCTCTCCATCACCCCCCTGCTTCGGGGTATGATGTGCCCTGCCCCCTCCCCGCCCCCAGATTATAGATTCTTCTGAAGGTAGAGCTCACTCTAAATCCTCTGCACGGACGCCTGGGTGGCTCAGTGGTTGAGCATCTGCTTCGGCTCAGGGCCTGATCCCGGGGATCGAGTCCCGCGTCGGGCTCCCTGCATGGAGCCTGCTTCTCCCTCTGCCTGTGTCTCTGCCTCTCTCTCTGTGTGTGTCTCTCATGAATAAATAAATAAACATCTTTAAATACACACACATTCATAAACAAACAAACAAACAAACCGTCCCCCTTCCAGGATGTGGTGAACAGAAAAATGCCCCCCAAAGATGGTCATGAGGACGTTCTGCTCCCTGGAACTTGCGACCAGTTAGGTGCCACACAAAGGGGACTTGAGGCTGTAATTAAGTTTGCGAATTAGTTGCCCTTAAAATCGGGAGATCATCCTGATTACCTTGGTGGGCCCTTAAACAGGGGAGAGGGAGCTGTGGCTCCAGCAGAGTGGTCCAGAGGATGGAGGGAGGGGCTGGGAGCCAAGCAAAGCCTGCAGCGTCTGGAAGCCAGAAAGGGGCCAAGGAGCACGCTGCCCCCCAGAGCCTCCAGAAGGGACGGAGCCCAGTGGCTCCTTGATGTTGCGCAGAGAGGTCGGTGCCAGACTCCCCACCTCTGCATCCCTGAGATCCTCAGTGTGTGGGGCTTCAAGCCGGGCTCCCGGTCCCCTGCTCGTTCCTTCACAGGCTCCAGCATCTTTAGTTTCCCATGGGCTCTGCATCACCGCGATGGGCAGACCCTTTACACCCACTTCATACATGAAGAAGCAGGCCAGGAGAGGTCATGTGACGTGTCCAAGGTCACACGTGCAGCAAGGTGGAAATGGAGTCAGAAACTAGGCCTCCACCTCCGCCCCCTGGATGCTGACACGGCACACTGCGTCTCCCAAGAGTCACCCAGTGGATGTAAAAGTACCCTTATGGCCTGTGAATTCATGGGGGTGGTTCTTATCCTTCTGGACTGGGCTGGAGGCCCCTGCCTCCGCGAAGAGACAGTTCTCCCCCTCCCCTCCGCCACCCCCCGCCAGGCTTCAGTTCTGGCCAACCCCGGTCCCCCAGCCCCTTGCCCTATGTACCCTGCTGTCTTCCAGGAAGGGGACTGGACTGCGGCCTGTGACGCTTCCCCCTCTCCCCCACCACAGCAACCGGTGCGGTGCCAGCACCCAGGAGGTGGCCAGTGAACGTGGGGTTCTCCGCCCCTGCTCGCCCTCCACTGTCCAGGTGAAGGCTGTCCTCCTCAAAAGTGAGCTGCTCCATCCTGAGCCCCAGGGAGGCTCAGAGTGGGAGGGAAGCTGCATCCCCTGCGCCAGCTGACAGGGTCAGAGGGGAAACTGCGCTTCCTGCGGGGCCCCTGGGGAGCCTGGTGCTGCCTCCAGGCCAGCTGGGTCTCTGCCTGAGCTCCAGGGGAGCAGAGGGCAGGGAGGGGTGGAGGGAGGGGGGAGAGGAGAGAGGAAGGGGGAACAGGGAGAGAAGGAGGGACAGGGCAGAGGGGAGCGAGGCAGAGCTTGCTGGGAGAGAGGGAGTCAGATGCACAGAGGAAGACGCAAGAGGAGAGAGTCCCAGAGACAGGAGAGGGAGAGCAAGTTAGACACCCAGAGACAAAATGGCGAGTGGGAGGCCGAGAAAGAGACCTAGACAAAGAGAAACACACTGGGCAGGAGGCCCAGAGAGACACCTGTGCTTCCTGGACCCGCAGGCTTTCTTCGGCTTTTGGGCATTTGGGCCCAAAAGGTAGTCTTTGGTTTGGATTGGCTTTGTTTTGTTTTAGTACATGCTATGTGCTTGGCACAAGAGAAAGGTTTTTATTTTTTAATTTATTTTAATTTATTAAAATATTTTATTTATTTATTCATGAGAGATAGAGAAGCAGAGACATAGGCAGAGGGAGAAGCAGGCTCCCTACAGGGAGCCTCATATGGGACTCAATCCGGGACCCCAGGATCATGACCTGAGCCGAAGGCAGATGCTCAATCACTGAGACACTCAAGTGCCCCAAGAGAAAGGTTTTTAAAAAGTGCTTCAGGGAGGAATCCCTGGGTGGCTCAGCGGTTTAGTGCCTGCCTTTGGCTCAGGGTGTGATCCTGGAGTCCCAGGATCGAGTCCCAGGATCGAGTCCCAGGATCGAGTCCCAGGATCGAGTCCCACATCGGGCTCCCTGCATGGAGCCTGCTTCTCCCTCTGCCTGTGTCTCTGCCTCTCTCTGTGTGTGTCTCTCATGAATAAATAAGTAAAATCTTTAAAAAAAAAAAAGTTTTTAAAAGAAGTGCTTCAAATCTTGCTGGAGTATCCCGACTCACACTCAAGACTCTAAAGAACAATAGCAGAGGGACTCTTGGGTGGCTCAGTCCGTTAAGCGTCTGCCTTCAGCTCAGGTCATATCCCAGGGTCCTGGGATCGAGCCCCGCCTTGGGCTTCCTGCTCAGCGGGGAGTCTGCTCCTCCCTGTGCCCCTCCCCTGCTCATGCTCTCACCCTTTCTTTCCCTCTCAAATAAATAAAAACTAAAAAAAAAAAAAAAAAAAAAAAAGAACAACAGGAGAGGATAAAGCAAAAGGCTAAGTTGGGAGAGTGGTATAGTGTGTGCAGAAGCTACTGAGGTAGGTAGGGAAGGCTTTCTGGAGGAAGGAGGTTTTTGAACTATACCTGTAGAGATGAGTATATTAATCAAGACTTTCTCTTTTCCAAATGACAGGAACTTGACTCGATTGGGTTAAAGAAACAACAAAATCTATTCACTCACATGAGTGGAATGTCCAAGGGTAGATTACTAGTTTCAGGCATGGCTGGATCCAGGTACTCAGGTGAGCGATATCATGAATGCTTTGTCTCCATCCATGTCTACCTCTGTTTTCCTCCTATTGGATCCATTCAGAAGTGGGTTCTTTCTGCAAGGTGACACCAATTGCCCACAAAGCTAAAGTATCAGTGTAGCAAACTGAGAAGTCCAGGGTTAACTCGGAATGCACCAGCTTGGAATGCTTGCTCAACCTTGAACCTACCACCTATCAGCATGCAAATGGAGAATTCTGATTGGCTTGATTCAAGGTCATGTGTCAAACTCTGGAGCTAGAGAGTGGAGTCAGCCCCACATGAACGAAATGGACTGACCATAGGACAGAGGGGGCTCCCAGCACAGAAGTTGGGCTGTGTTATCAGAGGAAGAATGGGATTCTGAGGGGGCAAAAAACAATATGCACCTTCTCCCCCAAAGACAGAGCAGGTGGTAACTAGGGAAGAGGGCATTTCAGGAAGAAGGAAGGATGTATTAGTTATCTATCACTGCGTAACAAATAACCACAATCTCAGAGGCTTAAAACAACACACATTTATGATCTTGCAGTTTCTGTGGGCTGGAATATGGGCACAGCACAATTGCGAGCTTGAGTGCTGGGTGAGGCTACCGTCTCATCTGAGGCTTGGCCGGGGAAGAGTCAAATTCTGAGTTCCCACCATCGTTAGCAGAATGCAGTTCCTTTCTGTTGTCAGACTGAGGGCCTCGATTCCCTGCTGGTTGTCAGGGGGAAGCCTCTCTCCCACTGACCACCTGGTCCCCCCAATGTGGCTCTCTGCCCCATCAAAGCCAGCCAGGGAGACAGAGCCTCCTCATAAGACGAGTGTGAATAATGGAGCCACCTACACGTAATCTCTCTCATCCTATCACGTTTGCCTCACTCGGTTGGTTAGCGGCAAATGGTAGCACGATTACACAAGGGTGTGAACCCCAGGAGGAGGGGTCTTGGGGCTGCCTTAGAGTTCAGTCACCACTGACTGCCTGAGCAGTGACCTAGGGTTGAGCTTCCAGTGAGATAGAGGATACGCAGGAAAGCACACATGGGCCTCCACCAGAGGTTGTGCCCTCTTGTGCGATCAGCTTTTAAGGGTAAGAAATCCCATCTTGGTTGTTTTTGTTTAAGATTTTATTTATTTATTTATTTATGAGAGACACAGAGAGAGGCAGAGACACAGGCAGAGGGAGAAGCGGGCTCCCTGCAGGGAACCCGATGTGGGACTTGGTCCCAGGACCCCAGGATCACCCCCTGAGCCTAAGGCAGATGCACAACCGCTGAGCCACCCAGGTGTCCCGAAATCCCATCTTGTTATTCTTGATTTATTCACGATTCCTGCCCAGCAACCGGCACATAGTAGGCCCATTAGTGATACTTGGTTGGATGGAATTGTCAAACTGGATGCCCTATCCCAGCTCTCATTCATTCACCAACTAATTAATTCAGCCAGCATTTACTGAGCCCCTCCCACGTGGCAGGCCCTGTGCCTACTGCCGGCACACAGTGTGGAAGGAGGGCTTTGCCCTCGCTAGAAGGATAACTGGTGGCTGAATAGTACAACTGCTTATGGTTTGTGGTCTACGAGGAACTTTCACACCCCCTGCCCAGGATCCCAGTGTGTGGATGCTGTTAAAGAGACTAAAGTTCGGAAGGACAAACTACAAGGGCAGGCACTGGACTCCCCCTCCAGTGCACTCTCCTACGACCATGCTACCCAGCTTCCCATTGGGCCCTACCCTCAGGACACTGGGCTGAGGTTCCTTCATCTGGCTCAGGGTTTGGGGGGTGCCCAGTGGTGACCTCCAGTGGGGCTCTGGTGTCTGCCAGGGGCCACAGGAGCTGGGGAAAGGTCTGACATTTGTCCCCCGTCCCCACCACAGGCCCGATAAGAAAGTGACCACAATCCTTTTTGGGTGACTTTCTTGGTCAAAGGAGGAACATGGTCTCGAGTGAAAAGGAAAGATACACAAAGAACAGCTCCCGAGTGACTGGGTGAGCCCAGAGGAGGGGACAGCAAGTGATCGTCTCAGGCTCCCTCCTGGCATCTCGGTTCATGAGGTTTCCTCTCCCCTGTGCTACCCTATGGACTCCCTTCCTTATGAAAATATAGGAGGGCTCTGGGGTGCCCCCGCAGGGCATGGCCGTCGCTGACCTCCTGCCCCACAGGACTGCGGGCGTAGCATTTGGGGATTCTAACGTGGTTGGAAGGAAGCAGAGTGGATCCTGAGACAAGCATTTGAATACAAGTCATGTGCTTGGATCATGTTCCCAGGCACTGTAGGTAAGGGACAGGGGACAGTGAGACAAGGAAGGCCTGCCAAGCGACAAAGCAGGTGCCGTCAAGCCAGTGTCCACCGGAGGCCAGGGCACCTCTGGGAGCCCAAGCAGAACACGCCCCACCCTGTCATCGGGCCCAAAGGGATGCGTAATGTCAGAGGGCGTTCCAGCCTCCCCCGAGCGCGGATAGAGCCCTCAGCGAGGTGGCGCGGGTGCTGGCAGAGGTCAGCCCGAGGGCCCACCACAGTACTGGGAGCTACCCGTGTCTGCGTCAGAGCAAAAGGCTTCGCTGTTACACGTAACACTTCGAAAACCTGTGACATGAGCAGGCTCCCTGTGGTGAGCCTGATGCGGGACTCGATCCCAGGACCCCAGGATCATGCCCTGAGCTGAAGGCAGATACTCAACCACTGAGCCACCCGGGTGCCCCTGAAGTACCACAGTTTTTTTAGACCATTCATCCATTGAGCATATTTGGCCATTCTGAGGCTGTGACGAACAAAGCTGCTGTGAGCAGTCCTGTCCAAGCTTCTGCATCACAGAGACAGAATATTGGCTCCCGAAGACGTTCATGTCCTAATCCCTGGAGCCTGTGAATATGTTACCCTATATGGCAAAAGGGACCTTGCAGGTGTGATTAAGGACCTGGGTCATTGAAATTTTAGCCACATAGCTGCCCAACTGAAGACTACATTTCCCAGACTCCCTTGCAGCTACACGTGGCCAGGGGGCTGGGTGGAGGCCAACAGACTTGAATGAATCTGAGGCCCAGGCTTCTGAGCCTGACCTGTGGGAGTTGCCTAGTATTGAGTAACAGGTTTTCCCACACTTGGCAGCTTGAAACAATAGACACTTAGGATCTCACACAGCTGCGGGGGGTCAGGAATTTAGGAATGGCTCAGCTGAGTGACTCAGCAACTCTTAGGAAGTCCCCGCAAGGTGTCCACCGGGTCTGGGTCTCTGCAGGCTGCTCAGGGCTGGGACCACCGTCATCCCCGCGGCTCCTTCCCGGGCCCCAGGTTCACGCCTGGAGGAGGCCTCAGGCCCCGACCGTGTGGGCCGGTCGCAGGGCAGGAGTGTTCTCCGGACTTTGCAGGTGGCTTCCCCCAGCATGAGCGACCCACGACAGAGCAAAGCAGAAGCTGCAATCTCTTCTATAACCTAGCCTCGGGAGGCACACTCTGTCTTTTCCAGAATACCCACTGAGGGGCCTGGGGGGCTGAGTTGGTTAAGCATCTGCCTTCAGTTCGGGTCATGATCTCTGGATCCTGAATTGGGTCCTGAATTGGGTCCTGAACTGGGATCTGAATTGGGTCCTGAAATGGGTCCAGAATTGGGATCCTGGCTCAGCAGGGAGCCTGCTTCTCTCTCTGCCCCTTCTCCCACTCATGTTCACTCTTTCCCTCTCTCTCAAATGTATAAATAAAGTCTTTTTTTATTTTTTTTATAAATAAATTCTTAAAAAAAAAAAAAAATATATATATATATAGGGGCACCTGGGTGGCTCAGTGGTTGGGCTACTGCCTTCAGCTCAGGGCGTGATCCTGGAATCGGGGATCGAATCCTGCACCAGATTCCCCGCAGGGAGGCTGCTTCTCCCTCTGCCTGTGTCTCTGCCTCTCTCTGTCTCTCATGAATAAATAAATAAAATCTTAAAATATATATATATATATATATATATATATATATCCTATTGGTTACACAGTCATCCCTATTTGGTGTGGGAAAGAACAATGCAAGAGGCAGGGATCATGGAGACAGTCTTGGAGGCTGGCCACCACATGTCCTTAATAGGAAAGGAATGCGTCAGTCCCCTCTCTCGCTCCTCCCTCTGCCTGGAATGACAGATGAATTGCAGTTTTGTGGCTAAGGGCATGGCTGAGCTACAAAATAGAAGGAGCCTGGGCGCCCAGCACTGGGGAGCTGCCCTGCTGACGATGGACCACCTCCCTGGACTGTTACGTGAGAGAGAAACACATCTCTGTCTTATTGAAGCAACGGGGTTTTCTGCTCTGTGACAGCAGCCTGGTCCACCCTTTAACCAATACTGTCCCTTTGCTGAAGCAGCGAGCTTTGCGTCCCCAGCCCCTCAGCTCCTTGATCTCTGGGAGGCGAGGTGAGGGCAAGACAGCTTCTGCTCCTGACGCTCCCATCACTCAGATCCTGGCAGTCTAGGAAGCAGGATGGGCAACCAAATCTCACCCCCATCCCTGTCCTACCAATTGCCCCCATTCTTTTCCCTGCTCAAAGGATGGGCTAAGAGCACAACACCTTCACCTGAAAGCTTCTTAAAACCATTTTTATTTTATTTTTTATACATTTTATTCATTTTTTTTTTAAAGATTTTATGAGAAACTGAGGCTGCCAGCCTCAGAAAAGTATCTTCCAGACCCTGGACAGCCATTGCTTCTGTGCAAACACCACTTCTGCTTGGAATAGTTCAGAGGCATGTGGCTTTCATTTTATCCCAATTTTCTAAAAAGATTTTATTTATTTATTTGAGAGAGAGAGGGAAGGGGGAGAGGGAGAGAGAGAATCTCAAGCAGATTCCCGGCCACTCTCGGAGCCCAACATGGGTCTCCATCCCATGACCCTGAGATCATGACCTGAGCCGAAATCAAGAATCGCGTGCTCAACTGACTGAGCCACCTGGAGAAAGGTACCCTTTCTCCCGAATTTTATTTTATTTTATTTTTTAAGATTTTATTTATTTATTCATTAAAGACACAGAGAGAGAGAGAGAGGCAGAGACATAGGCAGAGGGAGAAACAGGCTCCATGCAGGGAGCCTGATGTGGAACTGGATCCTGAGACCGTGGATCACGCCCTGAGCCAGGGGCAGGTGCTCAACCGCTGAGCCACCCAGGTGCCCCCCTCCCAAATTTTAATAATCATCATTATAATAACGTGTGAGCAAGGCCCATTTGGTCCAACCACCACCTGGCAGCAGCGGTTCTGTTTCCCTTTGATATGCAAGTCTGCTCGGTGGTGGTGGGCAGGGGGCCCCTTCTGCCTGGCAGCTCCTGCCTGTCTCCCCTGATCTCGGCAGAGCCCTTCTGGATGAACACAGACACCCAGTCTGCAACCCAGTCCCTTTCCCTGGCTCTGTGGGAACGTCCACTCCTTTACATTCCCTCCAGCTGCGCCTGGGAGTCCCTAGGGAACTCCCCTTGACCAGTGGCTTTCTGAGGCCTTAGTAGATCAGCTCTTCCATTTTACTCACTCATGGTCATGTCTTTCCTCCCCAGGAGTCAAGCTTGAGCTCAGGAGGGGGGCTCGGGAGAGTCATTGCTCATCCCTTCAAGGGATAATTGAATTACCTCGTGTGGCAGGCACTGAGCAGAATGCTAAGGACACAGACGTACCTTCTGTGTGGACCCGCCATCCTCATAGACACACAATCCGGGAGGGAAGACAGCCATTAAAATGGTTAAAACAGTGGGATACCACTTCACACGCATCAGCAGTGAGAGAGGTCAGTACCCTGAAGAGGTGGTAACAACGTGGGGAGATGAGTGGTCTCAAGCCCGGTTGCAGACATGTGCACTGGCACAGCTGTCCTGGAAAGCAACCAGGCAGTAGCTGGCAAAACCAAATCTGGGCAATGCCAGATTTCCATAACCCAGAAATCCCACCCCGGGGTAATCTGGAGAAACACTCATAAAAATCCCTCAGAGAATCCGGGCTGTCTCAGATCCGTTCTAGGGAAGTTGGAGCAGCAACAAGGAACAGGAGGACGTGCATACAGCAACACAGAGAGATGGATCTCAAAGTAGTAAACAGAGAAGGATTTTATTTTTTTATTTTTTAATTTAATTTTATTTTTTGGATTTGATTTTTTAAAAAGAGTTCTTTTTTTGAGAGACAGAGACAGAGAGAGAGCACAAGCAGGCACAGAGGTGGATGGGGAGGGGCAGAAAAAAGAAGACTGGATGCTCAGCGCTGAACCTGAAATGGGGCTCGATCCCAGGACCTGAAGCAGGCCCTGAGCCGAAACCGAGAGTTGGATGCTCAACTGACTGCACCGCGCAGGTGCTCCAGAGTGAGACTGAATTTTTGAAAATTAAAACACATGCAAGGAAAAAAATAATAAAACACATACAAGAAATCCTTAAAAGAAAATTTGCAAGATTCACGCATGTTTGGGAAAGATGAATGGGAACCAAGGAGGAAGGAAAGCATAAAATAAATAAGAAAAGAATCTTGCGTAAACCACCAAAGATCGTTGCTATACCTTGCAGACAGGTCTACTCAACTCTCTGTAGATAGAGTTTCTTAGAAGCAGGATAAAAACAAAGGACTATACTCGTCAACAAACAACTAAGCCCGGGGGAGATCACCTGAGGGTCACACCTCAGGCTGCTCTGCTCTGTGTTTAAAATACTCCCCTCTGCTGTTGGTCAACCCTCAAACCAACCCTCCGCCTTGGACTCTAGCTTCCAGTGAGTTCTTTCCTGGAAATCTCCTCGGCCCCATACAGAGAGGCTGGTGGTGGATGCCTGAGGACCTCCAGTCTTACCCGAATCATAGGGGAACACTGCTTATGTGCCAAGAGGACTCCTTTCTGGCCTTTTTGTAATAATTTATCTAGTGCCTGCTTGCTGTGGGGCATAGGAGCTCCAAGAGGGATGACAGTGATCAAAGCTCTTCTACTGGGGTGCCTGGGGGTGCAGGTGGTTAAGCATCTGACTCGGTTTTGGTAGGGTCTTGATCTCAGGGTTGTGAGTTCAAGTCCTACATTGGGCTCTGGGCTCAGCATGGAATCTGCTTAAGATTTTCCCTCTCCCCCTTCCTCCGCCCCTTCCCCTGCTCTCTCTCTCTCTCCAAAATAAATAAATAAATCTCTTTTTTTAAAAAAGCCTCTCTATTTTTTTTTTAAGATTTTATTTATTTTTCCATGAGTGAGAGAGAGAGAGAGAGAGAGGCAGAGACACAGGCAGAGGGAGAAGCAAGCTCCACGCAGGGAGCCGGACGTGGGACTCGATCCCGGGACGCGATCCCAGGACTCCAGGACCACGCCCCGGACTGAAGGCAGGCGCCAAACCACTGAGCCACCCAGGGATCCCCAAAAGCCTCTCTATTTTTGCATACAGCATGGCAGGCTTCATTCTAGCACTTTGCTTACATCAACCCTCTTACACCCGTCTAACCTCACAAAGACTAACGACATTGGCTAGTCGATCCTGGTGTCCCCAGAAAAGAAATGGAGGGAGGGGCTACTGAATTTGTATTTGGTCTAAAGAAGTGGAAGACTTTTTTATCAAGTGAACAGAGACTAGCTTGGTTGACCAAAACAAAGTCACCGCCCTCAATCAGTTCTTGGACTTGAACCCGTTTATGAATCGGTTTAGACACCCTGAATAAAGGGGAACTGGTTCTTGAGGAGGGGCCCCACTGCACTGCCAAAAAGTCACCCTCTTCACCCCTATGTTTAGAGCAGCATTATTTATAATAGCCAAACTATGGAAGCAGCCCAAGTGTCCATCGACTGATGAATGGATAAAGCAGATATGGTGTGTATCTACAGTGGAATATTACTCAGCAATTAAAAGAATGAAATCTTACCGTTTGCAATGATGTGGATGGAGCTACAGAATGTAACGCTAAGTGAAATAAGTCAGGGAAAGACAGATACTGTATGATTTCACTCGAATGTGGAATTTAAGAAAGAGTAAATGGGGGTGCCTGGGTGGCTCAGTCAGTTGGGCATCTGCCTTCAGCTCAGGTCATGGGTCAGGTCAGGCTCAGTGTCCCAAGTCTGGCTCCCTACTTGTCAAGGAGTCTACTTCTTCCTCTGATCTCCGCACCCCCCATGCTCTCTTACTCTCTCTCAAATAAATAAATAAAATCTTAAAAAAAAAAAAAAAGGAGCAAAGAAAAAAAGAGACAAACTAAAAAACAGACCTTTAACTACAGAGAACAAACTGGTGGTCACTGGTAGGGAAGGTGGGTGGGGGAATTGGGGAAACGAGTGATAGGGATTAAGGTCACACTTAGGATGAGCATGGGCTGTTGTATGAAGTGTTGAATCACTACATTGTACACCAGACACTAATATAACACTGTATGTTAATTGCCCTAGAATTAAAATTTAAAAGATAATAATGAAAAAAAAAAGCAGTGTGGGCCATTGAAAATTGGGCGTGTCATATCTCCAGCAGGAGAAGAAATTTAGCCAATTTAGGACTGAAAAGAAAAATGGACACAGCACACATATACCAAACGGAAAGTAAAGAATAAATAAAGTAACTGAGTCTGATTTCAAATGGAGCTCTGTGAAAAGAGAGAGAGAGGGGGCAGCCCAGCTGGCTCAGTGGTTTAGCACTGCCTTCGGCCCAGGGCGTGATCCTGGAGACCCCGGATCGCGTCCCGCATCTGGCTCCCCTCATGGAGCCTGCTTCTCCCTCTGCCTGTGTCTCTGCCGCTCTCTCTCTCTCTCCTCTCTCTCTCTGTGTCTCTCATGAATAAATAAATAAAATATTCAAGAAAAGAGAGAGAGACAAGAGAGACAGATTAAAAACAAATCAACTTACCCTCTACAGCTTCTCCCAGGATTCCCCAAGGGCACTTGCAGCCATTTACCAGAGTGCACGTTAGAGAAAGGAAATCATCAGACTTTTCTGGCTCTGCACCGACATGAACTCCAGGAGACCCAGAGCATCACGATGATCCACCAGTCGGAGCAAGGGCCTTTGGGGAGATCAGGTGATCAATGGAGCGTCAGCTCACGTGTGTCTCCCACTTGGCCAAATGGGTGCCCAGACCCATCCCATGGTTATATCCCCAGCTCTAGGGTGCGTGGTTGGCACAGACACAGAAGGGAGTGGGAGGCAGAGGAGATTCATTCATCCACCCAAGGTCACAGAGCCAGAAGCGGGGTTCAGTCCAGGGCCGTCTGGCTCCAAGTCCACGTCCTTGACGTCTGCCCTTAAGTGCTTGCAGCTTCGTAGGGCAGAGAAGCAAGTGTAGGGATAACCCATGTGCCTGGGAGAGTCATCACCATAGAGATGGGCCTGGGGGGTTGTGAGGGTCTGGGCGTGGGGCGGGGTCGGTGCACCAGCAGACCTGGTGTCTAAACACAGTTTTGAAGGATGAGTTGGAGTTAGCAAAACCAAGGAAAGTGGGAGGCAAAGACGCCCAGATGGGCAGAGGGGTCCCCAGAGGAGGGGGAGAGGCGGGAGTAGCGGATGGCTCAGGCCGGGGGGCTCCACTGCAAGAGATCACGGCACTGGGGCCTGAAGACGCCAGGGCGCCTGGCAGGGCTGCTCCTGAGGAGTCCCGGTCCTGCCTCCTTGGCCCGGTCCTGCCTCCTTGGCCCGGCCCAGCCCGGCCGGGCCATCTTGCAATTGCCATTGCAGCTTGGGACATTCTAGAGCATCCCCGCCATGTGGTATCTGTACAAAAGTCCCTGCGGTTAGGGTTTAGCAATGCACTTTCATCTCAGAGTAAACACTTCTTTCGTTTTATTTTTGCTTCCTCTTTATCTATCCCCCTGGCCATCTCCTTGACCCCCATCTGTGGCCCTAAAAGGAAGACAAGAGCTCTTCTGAAAATCTCGGAGGGCTGGTGGCCTTTTGTTAATGGCTCTCATCCTGGTCACAGGGACTGAAGTTCTCGGAGACAACACTTCTCGGGTCCTTTACAAACCAGCAACAGCCCGAGAAGTGAGGGGACACACCGCCCTGGCCCCTGGCTGTGCATTAGTGGGAGAAGAAGGGGGTGGATTGTGCTGGTGCCTACTGGGGGCTAGGCCCGAGCACTTTTGTTCCTTCTCCTAATCCTCACTTCCACCTGTGAGATGGGGAGTAGTTCACCCGTTTCTTGGGTGAGGACAATGTGGCACAGAGAGGTCAGTGAAATGGCCCAAAGCTGCACAGCAGCAGGTGGCAGGGCAGCACTGAAGCCTCTCAGTGGGTGGCCGTGACGCTCGTCTTTCCTGTGAGCCAACCCTGTGGCTTGAAGCGCAGACAGTTCAGTGTCCTTAGGTTGGCGGAACTTAAGGAAAGTAACTGGGAGACTAGAGAAGAAAGACTCATTATTTTCCTTTCCTGGCTCCAGGGACCAGCATGAACATAACGCTGGCCAACACCGTTGAGTGCTTGTTTGGTTCCAGGTGCTGCTCTGAGCAACTTCGCTGGTATGGAAGCATCGAAACCCCACCATCCTTTTACTGACTAAGGTGCTCTTACTATTTTCATTTCACAAGTAAGGAAACTGAGGCACAGAAAGGGAAAGAAACTTGCCCAAGGTCACATAGCTCATGAGTGGCAGAGCTACGGTTTGAAATGAAGCTGTCACTTAAAAAAAAAAAAAAAAAAAAAAAAGAGAGAGAGAGAGAGAGACACTTTTTTAAAAAAATATTTTATTTATTTAGTTGAGAGAGAGAGAGAGAGCAAATGCACACGAGCAGGGGGAGGAGCAGAGGGAGAAGGAGAGGCAGACCCTGGGCATGGAAGCTGGACGTGGGACTCCATCCCAGGACCCTGAGATCAAGATCTGAGCTGAGATGGGGTGTCAGACGCTTAACCATGAGCCCATGAGGTGCCCCATGTGGCATTTTATTCTCTGTCTCTATGAAGCTGACTCCTCTAGGTACTTCACAGAAGTAGAATCATAAGGTACGTATTTGGGGCCCCTGGGTGGCTCAGCGGTTGAGCATCTGACTTCAGCTCAGGTCTTGATCCCGGGGTCCTGGGATCGAGTCCCACATCGGGCTCCCTGCATGGAGCCTGCTTCTCCCTCTGCCTGTGTGTGTGTCTCTCTCTCTGGGTCTCTCATGAATAAATAAATAAAACCTTTTAAAAAAATTAAGGTAGGTATTTATCCTTTCATGACTGGCTCATTTCCCTGAGTAGAACAACTTCCAGGTTCATCCATGCGATAGCCTGTGTCAGTATTTTCTTCGTCTTCAAGGCTGGATGAGATTCCAGTGCGAGTAGAGCACATCTTGTTTATCCCTCCATTGTCGAGGGGCTCTGGGGTGCTTCCCCCTTTTGGCCAATGTGGATAAGGCTGCTAGAGACAGAGGTGTGCAAATATCTCTTTGAGACCCTGCTTTCAGTTCCGTGAGGTATATACAGAAGTTCGGAGAGCACTCCTAACCACGTTTCCTGCCTCAGCAGAAACCCCACCAGCTTCTCAGGCCATTCTGTGAGGCCTCCCTGCAGTGGGACTTGGGCCGGGGCCCATTTCAGGGAAGTCTATGTGATCAGTTCTGGAAGGGGCTGCTGTGGAATGCCTGGGAGGCTCAGCAGTTGAGCATCTGCCTTCAGCCCAGGGCATGGTCCTGGAGTCCCAGGGTCGAGTCCTGCTTCGGGCTCCCTGCAAGGAGCCTGCTTCTCCCTCTGCCTGTGTCTCTGCCTCTCTCTGTGTCTCTCATGAATAAATAAATAAAATATTAAAAAAAAATAGAAGGGGCTCCTGTGCATCCTGCACACCCCACATAGATACTGGTTTCTTTCCAGCCACTCTCATGGGGTAGAGAAGCTCCTGTCTGCTTGCTGTGGTGGAGCACAGAGTGAGGTCACCTTCTGGCCACCAACTAACTGCTCCAGAGCCAGGCTCTCCGGCCCCGAATCTGACCCTGATGCTCCGGCCCTACGGCCTCAGTGCAGTTTGTGAGCTGCCCTCTGCCTTATTTGACCAACTGTCACACGGAGTCGTGATCCCCATCATACCCTCGGTACCCTGTGTGTGGAACGTGAGCAAACCACAGAGGGCCTGGGCTGCGGCAGGTGCTCAGCAGATGTGGGTTCCACCTCCAGGCAGTGCAGAACCCTGAGGAGCAGCCCAAGGGGGTGCCGAGCACTCTGGCTGACCATGGAAACATCTGGGCTAAGTCTCAGCTCTGTCATTTCCTGTGTGACCTTGGGCAAGTGGCCTTATCTCTCTGCTCTTAGCTTTCTTCATCATTCAGAGATAGTTATGCTTCCCCTGCTTAACCGCCAGGGAGGGCAGCCAATGAGACCCGGATGTCAGCGCAGCCCACCTAGAACCCTGCCTTGGGCACCACTTGCTCTGCCTGTGGGTTGGTCCAGTGTCCCGGGCTCACGAGGGGCACAATCATCATCTCACACTTGACACTCCATAGATGACCCTCAGTAGATGCTCATCTCCTGACCAGTGGTGCTATTGGACCCCAGTGCTCAGGCCCCCAGCCCTTTGCAGGGCAGAGGCCAACCTCAGGGAACCCAGAGGGAATTTACTGGCTCACACAGGGAAAAGTCCAGGAGAACTGGGTGCAGGTACAAGATGACGCCGTCGGTCCCTCTCTGTCCCTCAGCCCTGCCTTCCTCCATTTAGGGCTTATTTTCAGATGGGCTCTCCCTACATGAAGCAGACGGCCACCCACTGGCTAGCCAGTCTCCCATCAAACCAGTTAGCACCTCGGTGCAAAGAGAACTTCTTTCTCTGCATAGTTCCAGCCATCATCCTGGGGCTATCTCCCACCTCCCAGGCTCGATCTCAAATCCAACTCAACATATCCTGAGCTTCTGATGGGTCAGGTCTGAGTCATGGGCCCACTTCAGACTTGGGAAGTGGGTCAGCCCCACTTGAACCTGGGAAACTGAGAAAAGGTGACTGGTGACCCCCAAAGGAGAACTGAGGCACTATTATTAGAAGCTGAAGCAGGGGCACCTGGGTGACTCAGTGGTTGAGCGTCTGCCTTTGGCTCAGGTCATGATCCCAGGGTCCTGGGATTGAGTCCCCCACTGGGCTTCCTGCTTGGTGGGGAACCTGCTTCTTCCTCTGCCTGTGTCTCTCTGCCTCTCTCTGTGTGTCTCTCATGAATAAAAAAATAAAATCTTTAAAAACAAAAACAAAAACAAAGAAGCCACGGCAGATAGAGACAGGTGGTAAAAGCCCTGGCCTGGAAGCCCATACTCTGGTCCAAGCTCCAGCATTCACTCCCTGTGTAGTCCTGAGAAAGTCACAGTCCCTTTCTGAGCCTGTTCCCTCATCTGTAAAAGAAGAATAGGCTCCTATTAGTGAGTCACAAATCTGGCTGCTGCTAGAGTTACCTGGTAAGCTTTTAAAAATGTAGTTTCCCTGGTGCCATGTTAGATTGTTCTGATTCAGGAGTCCTGGGGTAGGACCAAGGACTCTGCATTTTTGACAACAACCCAAAGATTTCTGATGTGTTAGAAGTCACAGGGTGAGATGACTCCTGAGGTCCCTCCCACTGTAGTGTCCTCTGGTTCTAAAGTTAATTAATGTTGCTCTAAAGGTTGAGCAGAGGGATGCCTGGGTAGCCCAGTGGTAGGGCATCTGCCTTCGGCTCAGGGCGTGATCCTGGGGTCTTGGGATCGAATCCCACATCGGGCTCCCCGTAGGGAGGCTGCTTCTCCCTCTGCCTGTGTCTCTGCCCCTCTCTCTGTGTCTCTCATGAATAAATACATAAAATCTTTTTTTAAAAATAAACAAATAAAGGTTGAGCAGAAGGACTGTGGCAGCCACAGCGACGCTCACCAAATCTCCCAGACCCTCCCCAGCGCTGGCCCATACCCTTCCCCATGGGCAGAGCCCACAACTGGCTCCGGCCAATAGGCCGGAAGTTAAAATTTCCTGTGTCCCTTCCCGGATGAGGCAGGTGAAGGTCTATGTCCTCTCCCTCGCCTTGATGAGTAATTTGTAAACAGAACCTGAGCTTCAAGGTCCCTGCCACACACAGTCCAGATGGGCCAGGGGACACAGGAGGGAGAGTGAGCCTGGGCCATGATGCTCTTCCTTCCTGCCTCTTTCCAGCTGAATGGGAGCCCTCGGGGCAGAGTGGTGGTAGTCAGTTGAGACCGTGGCCTCCAGTGGAGGAAGAAAAGGAGGGCCGTCCAAGGCCCAGGCATCCCAGGACAGTTGGAGAAGTGTGGGTGTGGATTGGCTGCACATCTCATGGCTAGTCGGTACCCATGTAAGGCCCTGGGGTTGGGGGAACGCTAATACTCCCTAATGAGGTATCCATCCTTATTGGGGTTGGAGGGCAAGCCCGGTGGGAGGAATGACTCACCCTGAGTCCTGCATACCTGTGATGCTCAGGGAAATGCAGGTCATCTCCCTCCTTGGAACATGACCTCAGAGTAGCTTTGGGGATGTTTACACCAAGGCATGGTCACTCCTCTCAGAGGTGACCCCTGGCTGGGGTTTGGAAATTTTCCCACTGATCTTAGAAAATAATCATGACTCTGCCTTTCCGTGGTAAACTCTGGGATCTGTGGACATGAGGTTATTCTTCACATTTGGGCTTCTCATCTCAGACAAGACCTCTACTCATGAGGTTAAAAATTAGTTTTACATTTTTTTTCGTTAAAAATTTTATTTTTAGAGCCCATTAATGGGCAAATTCCAAATGGTAACAATACAGAGTATTTAAGAACATCTTAGTATTTCTTTCTATCCATCTTTGTTTTCCTTTCTATAAACATATAGATTAAAGCAATTTAACCCCAAGTCCAATGTCCGAGTACTTTCAATATCTATTTTGAACACATAATACAGCAGAGGCAGTTAATTTTATTTCCATTCAGAGCTGAGCAATGACTTTAGCTTCACATTATTCTGTCACAAATGACAAGCAAATGGCCTACCTAAGTAGCTAAAATCATAAAACTATTATATGCCAAGTCAATGGTATGTATAAAGTTAATATAAAACAACAACTGGACTGGTATACATTTGTTTTGGGCCCTACAGGAAATGTGCCAAAGTAACAAGCTTTAGTGAAGGATGAGGTCATGGGCAGAGGGGAAAGAGGAGTCATGTCATAGAATTTTAGAGGAAAGCTGTAGGTAAAAGGAAATCAGCCTACAATTTTAACCAAATACAGGAGGAAAGGGGAGTACAGTATCAGGGTTGATGACAATTAGGAAAATACATATACCATTCCATCACAAACTTGTTCACTACCTCAAGAGTTCAGCACCAGGCTCTCCAGGGATTCTGTTATTTTCCCACTAAGCTTCTTCACATGGAACATAAACCTACATTTATGCTAACAGAAGCGTTTTGTATGGCTATTTAATTTGACAGCGAACAACAGGAAAAAGAGTTATTAGGGCCACAGTGACTTCAGGCCACCTTAATACCCCTGGAAATAGGGGCAAAAAATGGGTCATTAAGCAACAGTATTCAAGGAGCACTGTGTTATCTTTTTTTTTTTTTTAAGCACTGTGTTATCTAAGGGGATTTACAAAACAAGTAACATTCAGCAATCCTCAATGGAAAAAGTCATAATATTTGAAAATTAGGACTGTTTTGATGCTGATTTTTTTTTTCACCAAAGTGGTACTGCAGTTAAATTGGAACAAATTCCAAACTCACACTTACTTGCATCACCTCAGTTTAATAATCCAATAAATGATGAAAAAGACAATGAAAACAGCATCATCTAGCAGAGCAGCTTTGTTTGGCTCCCTCTAGATAAAATCTTCAGTTTTCCCATAGTTTTACCTAGAAATCCAGTTGTAGAATCAAACTGTGAATCCATTTCAGCTAATAATTTATTTTGATATTTAACCTCATGGCCTGTTTCAATGGAAAGAGATTTTATAGCAGTTACTTTGCTTCTGAGACTTTCAGTGAGTCTCTCATTTCCTCTTCACAGACACTATAACCACTGTTAGCATAGCCATAGTTCCCATAGTTGCCAGGAGGTTCTCCTTCACCCAGGCCTGCACGCCTCATCCTGCCAGAGTAGGGAAGAAAAAAGCAGATGGAGGGGTGGGTAGGAAGGGGCCAGGGGACCCCGGACGGCGTCTTCAGTACCGGGGCCCAGAGAATCACCAGCTTCTTTCCCCAAAGTGCCACGACATCACTGGAGTCTCTAGTTTTACTAGAGACTTAATTTTAATTCATTGTTTTGATTTGCATTATTTATTACATTTACACGATTAATTGTATTTCCCTTTTTAGTTTCAATTTTATATGTTTTTTTTTAAATGATGCATTACTGTGATATAAGTCAAATGACACAGGAGGATGTACAGTGAGAAGCAAGTCTTGTTCTCTCACCCTTATCTCCCAGGCCCTCGGTTCTGGAAATAGAATCTAGGGACATTTAAAGGAAAACCCGGGGATCCCTGGGTGGTGCAGCGGTTTAGCGCCTGCCTTTGGCCCAGGGATCAAATCCCACATCGGGCTCCTGGTGCATGGAGCCTGCTTCACCCTCTGCCTGTGTCTCTGCCTCTCTCTCTCTCTCTGTGTGACTATCATAAATAAATAAAAATTAAGGGATCCCTGGGTGGCGCAGTGGTTTGGCGCCTGCCTTAGGCCCAGGGCACGATCCTGGAGACCTGGGATCAAATCCCATGTCGGGCTCCTGGTCCATGGAGCCTGCTTCTCCCTCTGCCTATGTCTCTGCCTCTCTCTCTCTGTGTGACTATCATAAATAAAAATTAAAAAAAAAATAAAGGAAAATCTGCTGGTACAGTATGTGGGTGGCTCAGGTGGTTAAGCATTTGACTCTTGATTTTGGCTCAGGTCATGCTCTCAGGATTGTGAGAGGGAGCCCTGGGTCAGTCCATGCTGTTCATAGAGCCTGCTTATTCTTCTCTGTCTCCCTCTACCCCTCCCCATTCTCTAAAAACGAAGAAAGAAAAACTTGCTAGTAATAATAGGTACTGTTTATCAAAATGTGTTGTGTGTTGGGCATATAGTGGGCACTCTCCACACACCATCCTCCCATTGTCCACAATGATCCTATAAACTTGGTATATCACAGGAGAGGAAACTGACCTTTGGACAGATAAAGTAACATGTGCAAGGTCACACAGAGAATAAAAGGCAGAGCCAGGGCCAACATTAGACATGTGGTTCTAGGAACTGTGGCTTGGCCCTGTGCCAAGCGCCTTTTAAACCTTAATTCATTAAGCCATTAATGATGGCCCTTGGAATTTTTTTACTTTAGAGTCAAAGAAAGTTAGAGTCAGAGAGGTAAAGTGACCTGCCCAAGGTCACACCACAAATAATCTGGGAAAACCAGGAACGGGTCATCTGGTCTAACGTCCAAGTGATACTCTTCTAATGGTCAAGCACAATGGTTTGCAGAGATCAGGCTTTTTTTTTTTTTTTTTTTTTTAAGATTTTATTTATTTATTCATAAGAGACACACAGAGAGGCAGAGACACAGGCAGAGGGAGAAGCAGGCTCGCTGCGGGGAGCCCTATGCAGGGACTTGATCCCAGGACCCCGGGGTCACGACCTGAGCGGAAGGCACCTGCTCAACCGCCGAGCCCCCGAGGCGCCCCTGGCTTGCGGAGATCAGAATCTCCCGCGGTGTCACTCCACTAGCCCACTGATCCTGTCGTTGTCGCTAGGAGCGTGGTGTCACCACTCCCATTTTCCAGGTGGGGAGGCTGAGGCCCTCGCAAGCTGGCGGGGTTGCCCAGAGCACGCGGCGAGCCAGCGGCACAGGCAGGAGGGCTGCAGGGCTCCGCTGCTCCCTGGGGCCTGGCCCCCCCCCCCCCCCCCGGGGAGCCAGGCCTTGGACCTGCCTCCGACGGGGCCGCGTCCGCCGGGAGTGATTTCGCAGCAGCGCCTCCGTGAGCACCTGGCGGGAAGGACGCGCAGGGCGGGCCGGGGCAGCCCCGAGCCCGGGAGGAACGACCTCTGGCTGTCCTTCAAGCCTCGACGTCAGTGCCCTCTACGTCCCTGCGGCCCACCCCCACCCCCACCCCCACCCAATTCTCCAGCTCCCGCCGTTTCCAAGCTCTTTCCGCCACGATTTTCCAGCCTTCTCAGCGCTGGGTCGGGACCGTCGACCTGGAGGAGCCGAACTCGATGCAATTTGCATAACGTGCCCGATTGGCTCCTGCGGCCGCGGTGGGCGGGCCCCACCAACCCACCTGCCGGGGCGGAGCGCAGGACCAGGGGCGGGGCCGGAGGGCCACCTGGCCGCCTCCCGGGGCCCGACGCCCGCAGCGGCCGCGGCGTGGACCGCCTACACTCCACGCAGCCGCTTCGCAAAGCGCGGCCTCCCGGAAACGTGCATCTGCGGGACCTTCGCAAAGCAGAGCGAGGTCGGTTACTTCTGGGGGACGTGCTGGGGGGGGTGAGGCGGGGAAGGGCGGGGGCGGGAGGGAGGTTTCCAACCTGAAGCCTTTAAGCCCCAACTGTGGACCGTGGGAGTTTATTAAAACATAATTTTATTTTTATTTATTTATTTATTTTAAACATAATTTTAAAAATATGTGCATATATTCTTTTGGGGGGACGCCCGCTGACTGAGTCGGTAGACCACGGGAGTCTTGATCTCCTGGTTGTAGTTCGAGCCTCACACTGGGGGTAGAGACTACCTAAAAAAATAACTAAAAGAAGACCAAAATAATAATAATAATAATAATAATAATTATTATTATTATTATTATTTAAGATTTTATTTATTTATTCACGAGAGACACAGAGACACAAGCAGAGGGAGAAGCAGGCTCCATGCAGGAAGCCCGATGTGGGACTCGATCCCAGTACTCCGGGATTATGCCCTGAGCCAAAGGCAGACGCTCAACTGCTGAGCCACTCAGGTGTCCCAAGATCAAAATTATTTTTAAAATAAAATGAAAAATATGTATTATTTTAAATTGTATATTTAACTTAAAATTGTACATATGTATTTAAATTTTATGTTTTAGTAGGTTCTCATAGGGTGTACATATATAAATGTGTTCCACGTGTGTGCAGACATAGATATACAGGTGTAGATACAGATAAATGGATCGATCTTTTTTTTCTTTTAAAGATTTTATTTATTTACTCATGAGAGACACACAAAGAGAGAGAGGCAGAGACACAGGCAGAGGGAGAAGCAGACTCCCTGTGGGGAAACCCTATGCAGGACAATCCCACAACCTCCCCCCCCACCTTCCCCACCCCCGTCACGACCTGAGCCCAAGGCAGACAGAGACGCTCAACCACCAAACCACTCAGGTGCCCCTCCCCCCCTTTAAAAGTAGGCTCCACACTCAGCCTGGGCTTGATCTCACAATCCTGAGATCAAGAGTGGCATGCTTAACTGACTGAGCCACCCAGCTGCCCCTGGAGAGATCTTCTTTTTTTTTTTTTTTTTTTAAATTTTTTATTTATTTATGATAGGCACACAGTGAGAGAGAGAGAGAGGCAGAGACACAGGCAGAGGGAGAAGCAGGCTCCATGCACCGGAAGCCCGACGTGGGATTCGATCCCGGGTCTCCAGGATCGCGCCCTGGGCCAAAGGCAGGCGCCAAACCGCTGCGCCACCCAGGGATCCCTGGAGAGATCTTCTTAGGACACTGTAAGAGACTTGGGAATGCCAAACTTCTTAGCCTGGCATTCAAAGCCCTCTGCAACTGCTCTAGCCTCTTCCCACCTGCCCATCAACTCTGAAAAGCCAAAGCTATAGCCCCATAGATTGGTCTCTGTGCCCAACCCACCTTTCTGTCCCCACTTTGCCTTCACACAGACACTCTCCTTACACCTCCATCTTTGAAGATCTACCCAGCCTCTGGGATCACTCCATCCCCTCCCTTATCCTGAGCTGATCTCTGCCTCCTCTGTGCTTCCAGGCACTTGGTTTGTACTTGTCCAAGCACAATTGTCAAAATGTCCACCCACACAGCCCCCCACGGTCCCCCTTGTTTCATCATCCTACCACCCAGGCTTTGGCTCAGTGTCATTTATTGATTCAACAAACATTTATTGAGCCCCTGCTCTGCACCAGCAGCTAGTCTAGGTATTGGGGATAGACCGGGGAACCAACTCTCTGAATTCCTGCTCTCCTGACTTATGTTTTAGTGAAGACGAAGAGTTTAATGGATAAACCAACACACTCTATCATTGGGTAGGTGGTGACAACGCTTGGAAAAAAACTAAAACAGGAAACAGGGGCTACTGTAGACAGGGATACCGATCCTCATTTGGATTAGTGGTTTAGGGATGGTTGTGTGGAGGTGACATTTTAGGAGCAATCTGAAAAAGTAAGGAGGGCACCGTGCAGTAGCTGGAGTTTCAGACTGAGGAAGAGGAAGGAGGAATAGCTATGCATCCAGTCTGCCCAGCAAATGGATGTTGAATTAAATTGGACAATGGAGGAGTGCCTGGGTGACTCAGTCCGTGGAGCGTGGGACTCTTGATTTTGAGGTTGTAGATTTGAGCCCCATGTTGGGTGTAGAGATTACTTACAAATAATAGAAAGTAAATAAATAAGATAAATCGGACAGTGGAGAGGGGAGAGAAGATGGTCACTGGTCCAGGAGAGCGTGAGGACAGCTTCTTATATTTGCCAGAAGTGGTGAACCTGGTCTCTATCCAAATGACAGCTCTAATCAGTAGCACAACCTTTGGAAGCCATACCCAGTGAGTTTGGCTCTTCTAGAGAGGCAGCATGGAATTGTGGGAAGGAGAACCGGCTTGGGGTTCAACCCTGGATTGGGCCCTCATCTGTGTTAAAGATCCTGTGTTAAACTTTTCACATACCTTATCTCACTTACTACTCAGGACAACATTTTGAGGTATGTCTGGTGGCTTATGGAGGTTCAATCACATGCCAAAAGCTACACTGTCAATAAAATTCCATTAATGTGCCATGAAGTCAATGTCATGACCAGCATTTTAAACAATGAAATAGATTAGAAGATATCACAGTATTTTTGGGGAAACCTGTTTCATTTTTATGAGTCTATTTGTACTATAAAATATGGTGGTTTGAGGGTAAAGAAACAAAAACTCTAAGAACGCTGTTTTGGACATGGCCATGGTAAAGCACCTGCTGCAGTATCCAGCACGTACTGCTCTGCAATGAGGGCTGTTACGGGAACATAACCAATTAGGCAGCAGACCTGAAATTGCTCAGTGACCCTGATTCCTCAGACCTCCTTACTGGACTGATAAGTAGGACTACAGTTTTAATAGTTCTCCTCCTCCTCCTCCTCTTTCATCGTCTCCTCTTTCTTTTTCTTCTTCTGGTTCTAGAAGACCACATCTAGTCCTGATCTCTGGGCTACATGGACCTCAGGCCAGCCTCCAACCAACCATCTCCATCTCCAGGCTAAAACACGGTAAAAGTGAAAACCCTTGTCCAAACAAAATTCTGCACATAGATGTTCACAGCAGCTTTATCCATAATTGCCAAAAGCTGGAAGCAGCCAAGATGTCTTTTAGCAGGTGAACAGATACACGGTGGTATATCCAGATAATTGACTATTATTTAGCACCAAAAAAAAAAAAGTGTTACCAAGCCATGAAAAGACATGGAGAAACTTTCGGTGCATTTTACTAAGTGAAAGAAGCTGATCTGAAGAGGCTACATACATACTGTATGATTCCAACTATGTGACAACTAGAAAAGACAAAACTATGAAGACTAAAAAAACATCAGTGGTTGCAGGGGTGGGGACGGAAGAGGAAGGGCTGAATAGAGCACACAGGATTTTTAAGGAAATGGGAAGATTCTGTATGATACTATAATGATGGAATCAGGTTATTATACGTTTGTCCAAACCCCCAGAATGTGCAGCCCCAAGAGTGAGCGCTAATGTAAACCATGGACTCTGGGTGACCATGATGTGTCAGTGTAGGTTCATTCCGTGTTACAAGGGTTCTGGTCTGAGACACCTAGGTGGCTTAGCGGTTGAGCGTCTGCCTTCGACTCAGGTCCTGGGATCAAGTCCCACGTGGGGCTCCCTGCATGGAGCTTGCTTCTCCCTCTGCCAGTGTCTCTGCCTCTCTCTCTCTCTCTGTCATGAATAAATAAATAAAATCTTAAAAGAAAAAAAAGGGTTCTGGTCCTTAGGTCAGTATGTGTGTGTGTGTATTTGGCGGGTGGGGGGGGGGGTTCCCCACACATCAACAAGCAAAGCTCCAGACACCAGCTGAGTGCCCTATAATTCAACTCAATTCTACCTGGAGACAAGGTTGGATTCCACAGGTGAAGGGCTCAATCCTACAAGACTATCCCTCTCCTCCACCCCCGCTTCAGATGCCAACCACAAGTTCAGGTTGTCACCTGTGCTTCTGACCCATGGGATCTAGATCAGAGGTTCGAGAGATACCCCCTCCCCGTCCTGGATTCCATTAATTTGCTAAAGCTGCTCGTAGACCTCAGGAAACCTGTTTATTCACTAGATCACCGGTTTCTTATAAAAAGCTATATAACTGGAGAACAGCCAGAGTGAAGAGACGCATAGGGGGTGCGAGGTGTGCCTACTGAAGGGTACGGAGCTTCCATATCACTCTCGGAATCACTATGTTCACCAACCAGGAGTTCTTTGAACCCCATCCTCTTGGGTTTTTATGGAGGCTTCATTACAAAGGCACAGCTGATTAGGTCATCAGCCATTAGCTTCCCCATTCAGCCTCCAGCATCCCTCCCCTCCCAGGCCCACCCTCGGGTGCTTTCCAAAAGTCACCATTAACATAACAAAAGGCACTTTTGTGGCTGTCAACACTTAGGAGATTCCAAGGGTTTTAGGAGCTATGAGACTGGAACCTGACCAAGAGCAAATATGAGAAATATATTTTGTTACCTGAATGACCAAATATGTGCATTTTTATAAATAACATCACAACCACTCTGGCAGGAGGAAACTGTGCACGTGGGAAGGATTATATGGGAAATCTCCAATTTTTCTGTGAATCTAAAACTGCTCTAAAAAGTAGTCTCTTATTTTGCAATGCAGTTGAAGCATTGCTCCGAAAGGGGCTCTGGAGCCAGATGGCCTGGACTTGAAAAAAAGAAAAAAAAAGAAAAAAAAAGCCTGGCTTGGCCCCTTATTAGTTCTGTGGTGTCGGGCAAGTCACTTAACCTCTTCGTGCTTCCATGGCCTCATTTGTACTGTGGGGCATTGACAGAGATCTTACCTGTCGTGAGGATTTCGGGAGCGAGTATGTGCAGGGTTCTCAGAAAACACATCCTGGCACATCCTGTGTGCTAGCCCCCCTGAGAGAGGGGCTGTATGTAAGCAGGGGAGGAATCTCCAGCCCCCTGGAGACCAGCTAAATCAGACATTGGCATCTACGGGAGGGGCTACCTCTGTCCTCTGCACCCACACTACCTGAGGCTTGATACCTGTGCCCCATTTGCAAGGAGGCCCCAGCTGGGAGCCTGCACCTTACCTTGCCGCTACCTCCCTATCTTGCCCTACCTCCCTATCTTGCTTGACAGCATTTTGTGGTTTTGTCCCCGTTTCCTTTGATCCAATGACTTCAAGGTGGAGGGGTTTCTAGAGGGCCAGAGCTCTTGTCTGCTTTCCCGGGTCTTTGCCCCTCTGGCTAGTGCTTCAAATCTCTTATCTCCAGAATCTTGCAAGTCACTCTCTCCACATTGGCCAAGATAACTGTGTACACATACAGCCCTCGCATTTTTAAAGCACTTTCCCACAAGTTATATCAGATGAACTCCACCAAACCACTCTGGTAAGAAGGGGCAGGGAAACAGGGAAACACCAAGGCCCCAGAGTGGTCAAGTGCCTGGCTTAAGATCCCACGGCCAGGGGATGAGTGGGTGGCTCAGCAGTTGAGCATCTGCCTTCAGCTCAGGGTGTGATCCCGGGGTCCTGGGATCGAGTCCCACATCGGGCAAACCACATGGAGCCTGCTTCTCCCTCTGCCTGTGTCTCTGCCTCTCTCTCTCTGTGTCTCTCATGAATAAATAAATAAAATCTTAAAAAAAAATCATACAGCGAGGAAGTGACAGTTGGGAGCTCAGGCCAGCCCTCTTTCTAAATAACAATAAAACACTAACATCCATGTGTGTGGCACCCAGTTTGTGCCAGGTTTTCACCTGCCTTGTCTCATTGAATTCTCACGAGTGCTTCTCAGATTTTACCTTCATATGAATCCCCTGGGCCTGATGTTAAGGTGTAGATTCTGATTTCAGGGGTGAAGCCCGGGGCCCCGAGAGTCTGCCTTTCTAACCAGCTCCCCCGGGACGCTAAGGCCACTGGGCTCAGTAGACAACCCAAAATGTAGATAGCCAGGAACCCTTCAGTGTTTTCAACTGTGAAGTTGAAAGCATCCCCTTTGGTTTTTCAAAGGAGCAACATTTGGAGGCCCCAGGCAGTTAAGAGGATGCTCAGGACCACCCAGCTAGTAGATGGTAGGGCAGAGATTCAAACTCAGATGTCTGGGTGTCAGATCCCACATGCTTGTCTTTCTGTTCCGGCCGACTTAGCATGGGGTGTCCAAGCTGCATTTACCCCAAATGGCTGAAATCCTGTGATGTCAGCCTGATTCCATCGCCACCCAGCTGGGCTGGGCTGCCAAGATGCCTTCCCCATGTTGGGATGGAAGTGGCACCACGTGGCCTGATCTCCCAGCAAGGGATGCATTAGGACCATAAAGTCCTTTGCCGCACAGAAGTAAAATGAGGCCAAATGTCAAAAATGCACCCTTGCAGGGAAGAGAGGCTGAGGGACACTCCCACAAGTCAAACATGCCAAAGTTAGCTTCAGGGGGTGCAGGCTGGGTGCTCAGAGGAGGCCATGCCCCGTCACAGCATGGGCGTGGGGTGAGCACACCGGCTGGCGGTTCTCACCTTCAGATACCTGGGAAAGGCAAAGGTCACTTCATTTTTATTTATTTGTATCCTTTTTATAACAGCTTTATTGAGATATAATTCACATACCATAAAATTCACCCTTTTAAAGTGTACAGTTCCGTGGTTTTTAGTATAGTCGCAGAGCTGTGCAACCATCACCACTATCAAATTCCAGGACATTTTCGTCATCCCCAAAAGAAACCCCATACCCATTAGCAGTCACTCCCTGTTCCTCCTCCGCTCAGCCCCTGGCAACCACTCATCTATTTTCTGACTCTGTAGATTTGCCTATTCTGGACATTTCATATAAATTGGATTATACAATACGTGGTCCTCTGTGACTAGCGTCCTTCACATAAAGGAAGGAAGGGTTCCTTCATGTTGTAACATGTGTCCGAATTTCATTCCTTTTTACTGTCAAATAACTTCCCATTGTATGGATAGGCCACATTTTGCTTATCCATTCATCAGTTCATGGACATTTGAGTTTCCCTTTTTTGGGGGGGGCTATTATGAATAATGCTGCTGTGACAAGTGATTGTATGGACATACGTTTCCATTTCTTCTAGGTAGAATCCTAGAAGTGGAATTTCTAGATCAGATGGTAACTGTTTAGTAGAATCAGGAGCTAGGCCACTCTGTTTTGCAAAGTGGCTGTACCTTCTCACAATCCCACCAGCAATGTACGAGGGTTCTGCTGATTTCTCCACGCTTTGAATTTATTCACCTACTTTTAAAGCTGCTCAGTGGAAACTGAGACTTCCATATGAGCAACACCAAGTGGAATAAATGTTCAGTGACTGTGGTGTACTGAAGCGAGCCTGCTCCTGGAAACAGGCAGTCTGGCCTTGAGCTCCAGTCCTCCCCCTGAGCTGTGTGTTTTGGTAGTCACTTAACCCCTCTGAGCTGGTCTCTCTCTTGATACCTGAAGTACAATCTCCATCTCGTAGCAGAGATCACAGGTGAGTAAAATTTCAGAAGCTTTGGGTAACCTTGTCTTCCTTTAAAAAAAAAAAAAAAATCATCCATTCCCGGGGTGCCTGGGCCCTGGGATCCAGCCCCATCTCAGACTCCAACTCAGCAAGGCATCTGCTTCTCTCCTATTCCCTCTGCTTCTGCACTGCTCTCCCCTCCCCCATGTTCCAGTGCTCACTCTTTCTCTCTTTCAAATAAATACATAAATCTCTAAATAAACAAAATAAACCGTCCACTCCCAAAACCTGATTCTAAATTCCCACTTGCCCTTTGAGGGGACCTGCTGGTGGTGAAAAATAGATGAGAGATAAATAGGCCTAGGTTTGTTTGTTTGTTTGTTTGTTTGTTTTTAAAGATTTATTTATTTGGGCACCTGGGTGGCTCAGTGGTTGAGTGTCTGCCTTCAGCTCAGGTCATGATCCCGGGGTCCTGGGATCGAGTCCCACATCGGGATCCCCACAGGGAGCCTGCTTTTCCCTCTGCCTATGTCTCTGCCTCTCTCTCTGTGTCTCTCATGAATAAATAAATAAAATCTTAAAAATAAAGAAGTAAATAAAAACTTATAAAGAGGGAGAGTGAGAATCTTAAGCAGACTCCCTGCTGTGTGCGGAGCTGAGCCCAACTTGGGGACCCTGAGATCGTGACCTGAGCCGATATCAAGAATTGGATGCTTACCCCTAGGCTCCCTAAATAGGTCTAGATTTAAATCCCAGGTCTGTCTCTTGCTGTCTGTGATCTCGGGCCTGTCAACTTTGTCTTTTCTGTGAAAAGATTAGATACCACATTAGAGGGTTGCTTGTCAGGATAAAATGTCTTGTGGTAAGCACACAATAGATTGGAGGCACTATTATTATTACTTTTTTTTTTTTTTTTTTAAGTAATCTCTACACCCCACATGGAGCTCAAACTCCTGTGCCCAAGATCAAGAGTCTCATGCTCTGCTGACTGAGCCAGCCAGGTGCCCCTTGTAGGCACTGATATTGAAACATGGGAAGATGCATCCATCCATCCCACCAATACTGGCCCGGTTCCTACTAAGTGCCACTTTCTGTGTTACAGAAATGATGAGGACTCTTCATGTCTGGAGCTCCCAGGTTTGGGGGGAGCAGACGTAAAACACATCACATCCCAGTGTGCTAAGTGCTGCTAAGGCCCTCCTGGCTGGGGAGGGTGGGGTGTGGCAAGCAGAAGGAAGGGGCCATGGAGAGGTCTGGGTGACACTGGGGCAGGTATGACAGGTCCCTCTCAGGCAGGGTGGACTGAGATCCAGGACTCCTGGAATACCATCTCCTCTGGAGCACCGTCTCCTCTGGCTGTGTCCTCACCATCCACACCCAGGATGGAGAAATGGCCTGTTTGCTCTGAGGCTAGGGAGAGGGTGGACCTTTGGCTTCTAAACCCAGATGAAATAAAGGCTTAAAACTGTTGAGCACACACCCAACTTCCGTGTGCCCAAGGCCTGGTGGCCATAGGACACTGTGGACACCAGGAACAATGGGTTATTGAGGGAAGAAGAGCCACATGCTATAGTCTGGATTGTGGAGGGAGACAGCAGGGCACACAGAAGGACTTCGAGTCATGACTGCTGGTGAACAGACTGTGGTCTCTGGCAAAGTCACAAGTGCTCCCTCTAGCCTCACTGTACTCATCTGCAAAATGGGGATGAGTACCGCCCTCCTCCAACATATCAAGAGGCAATGAGATGGGATGAAAATGTTGCTGCACAAGCTAAATGCTGTGTACCTGTGTGAAGGACACACAGGGGGGTGGGGGGGACAGAGTGTGGGGTGTCACTCACCAACAGGAAAGAATAAGGGCCTGATGTGGACTACAGCAGGCATGACCCTTGAAGACTCATGGCAAGTGAGAGAGGCCAGACACAAAAGACCACAGACTGCATGATTCCATTCATGTGAAATGTGCAGAATAGGCAAAGATAGACAGACAGACAATAGAATGGTTGCCTAAGGCTGAGGGGGAAGGTAGGGGGGAAATGGGGACTGGCTGCTAATGGATATGGGTTCTTTTTCTTTTCTGAGTGATCAAAATGTTCTGGAATTAAACAGTGGTGATGGTTGCATAACCCTGTGAACGTACTGAAAAAAACCACTGAACCAACTGTATACTTTGAGTAAAATGTATGGTATGTGAGTTATATCTCAATAAAGCTGTCAAAAAACCCCAAAGAACCCCAAAACCCAGAAGCGTGGTTATTTATTCTCCAGCACCCATCTGTGAGAAAATACCATACACAAATGGATAATTGTATTTCCCAGCTTTTGTGTGCTGCTTTCACATATATTCTCATTTTAATCTTATTAGCTTATTTATTTGTTCATTCACTCCACAAACATTTAACCACACCAGGTCCTGGGGATAGAAGCACAAAGCACTGATCTGCCCTTCAGAAGCTCCTGGCCTCCTTGTCCGGAGGCAGGCAAGCTGAGGGCATGAGGGACCCATGGCCGAAGCAAGCCCAGGGTGCGGTGGGAGCTCGGGGGAGGCCATCTGCCCCATGGGGAGGGTCTGAGGGGCCCCCTGAGGGACTCATCACACTCAAAGAAAGACTCAAGAGAAAGGGGGTTGTGTAGACCTTTGAGTGAAGACCTGGAGCCCCCTAGGCTGGTGGAGCCTAGACTGAAGATATAAATCGTAGGGGGGGGGCACCTGGGTGGCTCAGTGCAAGTGTCTGCCTTCCGCTCAGGTCACGATGTGAACCACCGCGGGGGTGGGTGGGGTGGGGTGGGGCTTTTGACCATGCAGTTTGGGTTCTAGTGGGTCTGGGCTGGGTACTGAGACCCTGCATTTAAGAAGCTCCCAGGTGAGGATGCTGCTGCCATGCGTCTGGTGCCAGACCCCCGCTTTCTGTAGCAGGCCCCTGCCACTCCTGACACCCCCTGCCCCTTGGCTGTTCTCACCCCAACACTGGGCCGCTCAGGGTCCCGCACAGTCTGTGTCTTCTCCCCACTGGGCCTTGTGCCCATTTTTTCTGCCTGTGCTGAACACCTCCCCTGTCCCCCAGAAGCCACCCTTCCCCCCCCCCCCCCCCGGCACTCTACAGTGTGGTGGCTTGGCCACAACTACTGGGCCATCCTGTCAGCCCTTGTTGATCTCGGGTTGTCAGCCCCCACCCCTGCCACCCCTGCCATGGGGCCTGGCAAATAATAATCCCTCAGGGAATATCTCCTAGTGGAGATAAGCTAGGAAGACAGGCAATCATCATCATAATAGCACCCCTCTGGCACTCACCCTGCATGGTGCTGTGGGTGCTTGACACAGATCCTCTTTATTCTCACACACAGCCCAGCTTAGCAATGACTATCATCTATCATCTTCATTTTACAAATGAGGACACTGAGGCACAGACAGGTTCAGTAAGTGGCAGAGCCTGGATTCTTTTTCTTTCTTTCTTTCTTTCTTTCTTTCTTTCTTTCTTTTTTTTTTCTTTTTAGGATTTTATTTATTCATTCATGAGAGACACAGAGAGAGAGAGAGAGAGAGAGGCAGAGACACAGGCAGAGGGAGAAGCAGGCTCCTCGCAGGGAGCCTGACGTGGGACTCGATCCCAGAATCCCGGGATCACGCCCTGAGCCCAAGGCAGACTGAGCCACCCAGGGGCCCCAGACCATGGATTCTGATCCAGATGGCACAAGACAGACACGGGACAGAAAGGAAGAGGCGCCCTCAGAGAGATGCAAACATGCGGTAGGTTTGTGGAGGGAGAAGTCACCTCCCCCTAGGGACCTGGGGTCCTGAAGGTGGGAGGGGGCCCCGGGGCCAGAGTTGGCAGAAAAGAAATGAGAACAGCAGCGTGGCAGCGGCTGGTTCAGAGTGCAGGGAACGGCCGCGGCTCGGGGTAGAGGACCCTGCAGAGGACCAGGGAGAGACAGGGCTCACCGGGAGGTGGGAGGACACACGGGGCCCAGGCCACCAGGCTAGCGGTTTGGGCGTCACACAGAAAGCACTAGGAAGGTTCTTGAAGGCTGGAGAAGCAGCAGGATGCCTTCTTGGGTCTTTGAGGGCCAGGGCAGTCAGCCAGGTGAGAGGTTTGGGATTTTTGTGCAGCCAGAACATCTGAGTTCAAACCCCAGCCTTGCCACCTATTGGCCCAAATACTTTGATCAAGTTCCTTAATATTCTGTGCTCTGGTTTTCTCCTCTGTAAAATGAGGAGGAAAAAAAAAATTGGGTTGTTGAGAGTAATGAACAAATAGTAATTACAATGTTATTAGCATCTGAGAGATCCAGTGTAGTCTTAAGCAAATTATTTGACTCCTCTGTGCCTCAGTTTTCTCATCTGGGAAATGGGAGAGAATAATAGTACCCACATCAAAGGACTGAGATGAGGATGTAATAAGCCAATCTCTGTGCCAAGTGCTTCTGTGTCCACTGTGCCCGCACACAAGAGCTCAGTAAGGCTGGGCTGAGCTGATGCTTATAGCTGTGTTTCACAACAATCAAGTCAGGATGTGGAAAATATGGGGGAGGGGGAGAGGGAGGAGACAGATGATGGTAAGGTCATTGTCTAGAGGGGAGGAAGGAAGGGCAAGTGACAGAAGGCAGTGAGAGTCCAGGGAGAAGGAAAGGAAGCCTGGGAAAGATGGTCTAGGGATGCCTGCAGGCTTCTAGGGAAGAGGGAGGACAGGGGAGGCCTCTGGGTTTGGGCCTGGTTGGCATGGAGAGGCTGGAAATGTGAGCAGAGCTGGAAGGCAGGCGCACAGACAGGTTTGGCAAGAACCAGGATGGTGGGAGTTCATCATTAGACACTGAACAAGAGGGAAGCACCTGGGTAAGAGAACTATAGGTAATCTAGAAATTTTTCTGTGTTTTTAAAAATATTTTGTAACTTAAAAATGAATTTGTTTTATTTTATATGTAGATGTTAATGTGTAGCATGTTTTCTAATTTTTTAAAAATATTTTATTTATTTATTCATGAGAGACACAAGCAGAGGGAGAAGCAGGCTCCCTGCAGGGAGCCCGATGTGGAACTGGATCCCAGGACCCCGGGATCACAATCTGAGCTGAAGGCAGCGGCTCAACCATTGAGCCACCCAGGCTCATGCCCTGTTTTTATATTTAAATTTGATTTATAAATAGATAATACATTTAAATGAGTCTAAACGTAAGAGATATAAAAGGGTTTTTCTTTTTTTTTTTTTTTAAAGATTTTATTTATATATTCATGATAGTCACACAGAGAGAGACAGAGAGGCAGAGACACAGGCAGAGGGAGAAGCAGGCTCCATGCACCGGGAGCCCGATGTGGGATTCGATCCCGGGTCTCCAGGATCAGCCCCGGGCCAAAGGCAGGCGCCAAACCGCTGCGCCACCCAGGGATCCCATAAAAGGGTTTTTCAATGAAAAATCTTCCACCCCAATTTCCTAGCCACCCAATTCAAAGAAAACCCCTCGTGTCACTCACTTCTTATATATCCATCCCAAGGTATTTTGTCTGTCTAGGATGTATTGTTCTAGTATTAAAAAATAATGTTGGTTAAGATAAAAAGATTGAAAAACACATGCAACAAAAACGTAGGCAAATTAGGGGATCCCTGGGTGGCTCAGTGGCTCAGCGGCTCAGCAGCTGAGCGCCTGCCTTCAGCCCAGGGATGATCCCGGGGTCCTTGGATCGAGTCCCAGGTTGGGCTCCTTGCAGGGAGCCTGCTTCTCCCTCTGCCTGTGTTGCTGCCTCTCCCTCTCTGTGTCTCTCATGAATAAATAAATAAAATCTTTAAAATAAATAGACAAATTAAACTTGATGAAAGTCAAAAATCTTTGTGCATCAGAATCTACTATCAATAGAGTAAAAAGGCAACCCACAGCCTGAGAGAAAATACTTACAAATCTTACAATTTTTTTATAAAGTATTTTACTTATGGGGCACCTGGGTGGCTTAGTTGGTGAAGCATCTGCCTTCGGCTCAGGTCATGATCCCAGAGTCCTGAGATTGAGCCTTGCATCAGGCTCCTTGCTCAGTGGGGAGTCTGCTTCTCCCTCTGTCCCTCACCTCGCTTATACTCTCTCTCTCTCTCTCACTTGAGAGAGAGAGAGAAAGAGAACACAAGCAGAGAGAGTGGCAGGCAGAGAGAGAGGGAGCCCAACATGGGGCTGGATCCCAGGATCTCAGGGATCATGACCTGAGCTGAAGGCAGATGCTCCAGCCACTGAGCCACCTAGGTGTCCCAAATCATGTATCTGGTATAGGATTAATATCTAGAACTTGTAGACAACTGTTAACACCAAAATGAGCTAAGGATGTGAGTAGATGTTTCTCCAAACAAGACATACAAATGGCCAATAAGTCCATGAAATGATGCTCAACATCACACATCTTTAGGGAGATGCCAATCCAAACGATGAGGTACCACTTCACATCGATTAGGATGGCTACAGTCAAAAAAGCCCCAGAAAAAAAAAAAAGCCCCAGAAAAATCTCAACTATTTTCCTGTTGTACATATCTCCTTTGTTGAAAATACATCTTTTCATTATGGAAAAAGATACCAGGAAATAGCAATTGTTGGGAGGATGTGGAGAGCCTGAAGTCCTTGTGCACCGCTGGGAAGGTAAAGTGGTACAGCCACTGTGGAAAACACTGTGGTGAATACAGCCCCCCCCAAAAAAAGTAGAGTGACCATGTGATCAAGCAATTCTATTTCCGAGTACATACCCCAAAGAATTCAAAATGGAAGATCTAAAAAAAAAAAAAAAAAAAAAAGGAAGAGCTATTTCTACTGCCTTTTTTTTTTTTTTTTTAAGATTTTACTTATTTTCATGAGAGACACACAGAGAGAGGCAGAGACAGAGACACAGGCAGAGGGAGAAGCAGGCTCCATGCAGGGAGCCCGATGTGGGACTCGATCTCAGGACCCCAGGATCATGACCTGAGCCAAAGGCAGATGCTCAACCACTGAGCCACCCAGGTGCCCCAATAAAAACAAATAAAAAAATAGACCCAATGTCAGGATAAGGCTGAGGTTGGAGGTATGGATGTGGAAGTTGTTCCCATCAGAGATGATATGTGAAAGTAGGGGGGTTGGTTAGGAGCCCCAGGACAGAGGGCACAGATGGAGGGGGGGGAGGAGGAGAGCTGATGTTCCACAGACCGGGGGCTACTCCCCACCTCTACCGCTTAGTAGGTGCCTGAATTTCCCAAGCCAACCAACTGGCCTGAGCCTCCGCTTCCTTATCTGTAAAATGGGGATGATGTTTGTATCTACCCTCACAGTGATTGTGAGGATTAACGGAGCTAAGGCTTAAATAAAGCATTTAGCAGAGTGCCCGGAACATGGTAAAAGAATAAATGTGAGCCTCTGGTGGAGCCGTTATTGAAACCACTGATCAAAGGGCACCTGGGGGGTTCTATCGGTTAAGCATCTGACTCTTGATCTCAGCTCAGGTCTTGATCTCAGGGTCATGAGTTCAAGCCCCATGTTGGGTGTAGGAATTAATTAAGTAAATAAATAATTCTTAAAAAAACGCAAAAAAACTCCACTGAATAACAGGAATTACACAGGTACCAGCTAGCTGGATGAAACACCTTCTTTAATAAACAGACCCAGCCCAAACCTTGTGCCTTCAAGCTGAGTGTCCACCCTGGCTGTGGGGTAGAGGCGCCAGCCCTTGTGGAAGGAAGAACAAGGAAGGTGATGGGTCCCTCTGGGAAGTTTCCAGAAAGTCTCTGTTGGTGGGAGGGGATGTTGATTAGTTTCAAATGCTGTCTAGGAAGGTGAGACCTGGGTGAGACATGCAGCTTTCGTGATCTCTGAGGAGTTTAGAGAGAGGAGGGGCTGAAGGTGAGTGAGAGCAGGTGAGAGATCTGAGGGCCTGATGCAGACCACTCACGCTCTGGAGAAATCGGTGTTGAGAGGGAGGGGGAACATGGAATGTATCCACCACTGGAGCACCAGACAGTATTTCACTGCCCTGTGAATTGTCTGGGCTGTGTATTCATCCCTCCCTCCCCCAGCCCCTGGCAAACATGGATCTGTTTATTATCTTGACAGTTTTGTCTTTTTCAGAATGTCATTTAGTTGGAATCCCACAGAATGTAGCCTTTTCAGACTGGCTTCTTTCAATTAGTGATATGCATTTAAGTTTCCTCCATGTCTGTTCATGACTCAATAGCTTATTTCTTTTTAGTGATGAGTAATATTCCATTGTCTGGGGTACCATTGTCCATTCACCTACATCTTGGTTTTTTTCAGGTTTTGGCAATTACGAATAAGGCTGCGGTAAACATCTTTTTCTCTACTGGATCTTATGGTAAGAGTATGCTTAGTTTTTTATTGTTGTTGTTGTTTTAATATTTATTTATTTATTTATTTATTTATTTATTTATTTATTTATTTGAGAGAGAGAGAGAGCATGCAAGAGAGGGAGAGGGAGATACAGATTCCCTACTGAGCAGGGAGGCCACTGCGGGGCTTGATTCGATGCTGGGACCATGACCTGAGCTGAAGGCAGATGCTTAACAGAGCCTCCAGGCTCCCCAAGAGTGTGTTTAGTTGTGTAAGAAATTGCCAAAAACTGCGTTCCAAAGCAGCTTTGCATTCCTTCCAGCAATCAATGAGGGTTCCTATTGTTCCACATCTTTGCCAGCATTTGGTGTTTTGAGTATTCTAGAATTTGGCCATTCTAATAGGTATGTAGTAAGAATTCATTTTAATTGGCATTGCCCTGATGACATGATGGC
The DNA here is from genome assembly GCF_048164855.1 of Canis lupus baileyi. NCBI lineage: Eukaryota > Metazoa > Chordata > Mammalia > Carnivora > Canidae > Canis > Canis lupus. The sequence goes on from NC_132848.1 coordinate 30,694,213, forward strand.
ACTTTTCATATGTTTTTTTGCCATCTGTGTTTCTTCTTTGGTGAGGTGTCTGTTAAGTTCTTTGGCCCATTTTTTAATCATGTCATCTTCTTATTACTGAGTTTTAAGAATTTTTTGTATATTTTAGGTAACAGTCCATTTTCTGGTTTGCTTTTAAGACAGAGGAATCCAAAGTATGCTTGTAGGTGGGTGAGCTGCCAAGATGTTGAGGAGAAAAATAATTAGCAGGAATACAAAACCATATATAGAGTATAACTCAAATTGTAATTCTTTACGTTATTTGTAACTTTTAATTTTATGTAATTAAAAAACTTACAGAGGGGCACCTGGGTGGCTCAGTCAATTAAGTGTCTGACTCTTGATCTCAGCTCAGGTCTTCATCTCAGGGTTGTGAGTTCAAGTGCCCATATTAGGCTCCCTGTTCAGGGAGGGAGTCTGTTTTCTGTCTTAAAAAAAAAAAAAAAGATAAGGACAGCCCCAGTGGCTCAGCAGTTTAGCGCTGCCTTTGGCCCAGGGTGTGATCTTGGAGACCCGGGATCGAGTCCCATGTCGGGCTCCCTGCATGGAGCCTGCTTCTCCTTCTGCCTGTGTCTCTGCCTCTCTCTCTCTCATGAATAAATAAATAAAATCTTTAAAAAAATGAAATATAGAAAATCACAAGAGTAGTACAAAGGACTGTCATACTGTATCCATCTTTACCGATTATTTATATTTTGCTCCAATTTTATTTTATTGTTTTCCTTTTTATTGAAATATAATTTATAGTAAGCCTAGCACACAACTCTTAAGTGTACAAATCAATAAATTTTACAGGTGTAAACCCAAAGTAATCACCAACCACATCAAGATATAGAACATTCCGATACTCCATAAGGCTCTGTGGGCCCCTTCCATTCACAAACTCTGCAGCGGGAACCTCCATTCTGGTTTCTGTCACTAGAGATTGATTTTGCCTATTTTAGAACTTCACATAAATGGACTCACGGTAGCTTTTATTATTTTATTTTATTTTTAAAATATTCTATTTATTTATTTATTTATTTATTTATTTATTTATTTATTTATGAGAGACACAGAGAGAGAGAGAGGCAGAGACACAGGCAGCAGGCTCCATGCAGGGAGCCTGATGCGGGACTCGATTCCAGGACTCCAGGATCGCGGAGCCACCCAGGGATCCCCTAGCTTTTATTTTCTTATCTAAACTCTTACTCAACAGTATGTCTGTGAGATTCATTCATTAAAAACAACAAAACAACAGCATGATTGAGATATGTCATATATTGGGGCACCTGGGTGGCTTAGTGGTTGAGCGTCTGCCTTCGATTCAGGGCATGATCCCGGGGTCCTGGGATCAAGTCCCACATCAGGCTCCCTGTAGGGAGCCTGCTTCTCCCTTTGCCTGTGTCTCTGCCTCTCTCTGTGTCTCTCATGAACAAATAAATGTAGTCTTTTTTTTTTTTTTTAAAGAGTGGGTGGTGGGGAGAAGGAGCCTGGCTGGGTCAGCTGGTAGAAGCTGTGACTCTTGATCTCAGTGTTGTAAGTTCAAATTCCACATCAGGCATGGAGCTTATGTAAAAATAAATACATACACACATAAATACATAAAGTATAAAATTCAGGGGGCACCTGGGTGGCTCAGTCTGTTAAGCATCCGACTCTTGGTTTCAGCTCAGGTCATGACCTCAGGGTCTGGGGATCAAGCCCTGTGTTGGGCTCTGCCCTCAGTACAGAGTCTGCAGGAGCTTCTCTCCTTCTCCCTCTGCTCCTCCCCTGCTCACACTCTCTCTTTCTGTCTAAAATCAAATCAAAACAAAACAAAACAAAACAAAACGACAACAGGAAAACCCACCAAAAAACCCCAGCTCTTTGAAGTATGCAATTCAGTAGGCTTTTAGCATAGTCACAGAGTGTGCAACCATCACCACAATCCAATTTCGGAACATTTTCATTGCCTCAAAAAAACAAAGAAACAAAAAAGTACTCTGAAAAACCCAACCCTCCTAGCCATTAGCAGTAACTTCTCATTTCTTCCTTTCCCCAGCCTTTGGCAACCACTAATCTGTTTTCCATCTCTATAGATTTGCCTGTTCTGGACGTTTCATATACATGAAGTTATACAATATGTGCTCTTTTGTGACGGGCTACTTTCACTTAGCATATTTTTAAGGCTCATCCATGTTGTAGCAGGCAATATTCCGTTATATGAAGATGCTACATTTAGTTCTTTCCTTCATCAGTTCATGAACATTCGGATTTTTTTACATGTTAACCCTACTTTGTTCTTTCCTTCCCTGTGTTAGTGCATTGAATGAACAGAATCCATATATTCTTCTTATCGTTGATATACTTTTCTCCCCCTAGTTTTTGGCTATTTTAAGCTGCTATGAACTTTTTTTAAAGATTTTATTTATTTATTCATGACAGTCACAGACAGAGGCAGAGACACAGGTAGAGGGAGAAGCAGGCCCCATGCAGGAAGCCCGATGTGAGACTCGATCCCAGAACTCTGGGATCAAGCCCTGAGCCAAAGGCAGGCAGACGCTCAACCGCTGAGCCACCTGGGGTCCCCGAATATTTTTTTAAAGATTTTATTGGGGATCCCTGGCTGACTTAGCATTTGGCATCTGCCTTCGGCCCAGGGCATGATCCTGGAGTCCCGGGATCAAGTCCCACGTTGGGCTTCCTGCATGGAGCCTGCGTCTCCCTCGGCCTGTGTCTCTGTCTCTCTCTGTGTGTGTCTTTCATGAATAAATGAATAAAATCTTTAAAAAATAATAAAAATAATAAAAAATATGTTATTTATTTATTTGACAGGAGAGAATACAAGCAGGAGGAGGAGCAGAGGAAGAAGTAGACTCTCCACTGAGCAGGAAGTCTGACACAGGGCTTTATCCCAGGACCCCGGGATCATGATCTCAGCTGAAGGCAGACTCATAACCGAATGAGCCACCCGGGCACCCCAAAAGTTCTTAATTTTAATTAAGGTCAATTTAACATTCTTTTCTTATTGTTTATACTTTTTATCTTAAGAAATTTTTGCCTATTTCAAGGTCATGAAGAAATTCTCCTATGCCTTCTTCTAGAATTTTTGTTATCTGCTTTTTTTTTTTTATATAGATTTTATTTATTTATTCATGAGACACAGAGAGAGAGAGAGGCAGACACAGACAGAGGGAGAAGCAGGCTCCATGCAGCGAGCCTGAGACGGGACTCGATCCTGGGACTCCAGGATGAAGCCCTGGGCTGAAGGCAGGTGCCAAATCGCTGAGCCACCCAGGGATCCCCATGCTATCTGCTTTTTATATTCAGGACTGTGATGTATCCTGAACTGTTTCCATAAATGGTGTGAGGGTAGGGGTCAAGATTCACGGTTCCACATGTAGATATGGAATTGACCCAGTACCATTTATTAAAAGACCATCTTCTCTTCAGTTATTTGCAGTGGCACCTTGGTAATATATCAAGTGACCATGTGTATATGTGGACCTCTCAATTTTATGCAAATATGTATGTGTGTGTATACAGATTTGAAGGAAGCCAGCCACAAGGTTTGTTAATAGTTGCGATAATGTGGTAGTAAGTTTGTGGGTGATTCAAATTTTCTCTTTTTAATATTTTCTATACTAATCATAATGTTATTTTAGTTCTTAGACAAAATAGATGAAATATTTTCCTAAAATTTATCAAGGATATAGGTTCTTGGGAGATAGAGGAGGAGTTACCAGGCTGGATTGCCGGTGGGAGGATTTCCTGAGTTGAGGAAGCATCTAGGCTAGTGGATAGGGAGGAGAGAATTCAGGACCTGGCCATTAGAGGCCTTCCATCTTCTTAGCGACCTCAGTTCCCTGGAGAAGGTGGTGCCAGGAGGCTGGAGATATGAGGAAAATGGAAATGAACATTATCAATAATGCTCTACCCGTAAGTGCATACTACTTAGCAACTGACTTATTTTGTTTTTGTTTTAGAAAGGAAGGGTGGGAGGGGCAGAGAGAGAGAGAGAGGAAGAGAATTTTAATCAGGCTCCACACCTAGCACAGAGCCTGATGCTGGGCTCGACCTCATAGCCTTGAGATCATAACCTGAGCCAAAATCAAGAGTCAGATGTTTAACCCACTGAGCCACCCAGGTGGCCCTACTTAACAGTTTAGAAAACAACTTGAGGTCTGGGTCTCCTGTGGTCTTCGCAACACTTCTTGGGGCTAAAGAATATCCCGTGATTATATTCATTTTACAGATAAGGAAACAGATGCTGAATCCTCCTCAGGTATTCACTAAATAGTCATTTTATGCCAGGCTGTTTAGCTCCAGGTCCACAGAGACAAAGAAGGCACAGCCCTATGTGTTCTCAGGCAGCTTCCAGCCTGGGCAGAGGAAACAGCCAGTGGATGGAGGATTAAAATCTAGTGTGCGAAAGAGATAAGGGAAAGATGATGTGATTATACAAAGGATAGGCACCTAACTGGCCTGCAGGGTCAGGGAAGACATTTTAGAAGAGGTGACATCTAAGCGAGTCATTTTCTTCTACTTTTGATAAATTATGCAAGTGAGGGATCCCTGGGTGGCGCAGCGGTTTGGCGCCTGCCTTTGGCCCAGGGCGCGATCCTGGAGACCCGGGATCGAATCCCACATCAGGCTCCCGGTGCATGGAGCCTGCTTCTCCCTCTGCCTGTGTCTCTGCCTCTCTCTGTCTCTCTCTCTGTGACTATCATAAATAATTAAAAAAAAAAAAATAGCTGGAAGCTAAAAAAAAAAAAAATTATGCAAGTGATACATGTGTTAGAAACACAGATAAGCAGAAGAAAAAAATTAGTCACAATCCTTCTACCAAGACATAAATCTTTTTTTTTTCCAAGACATAAATCTTATTTACACTTTAATACAATGCCTTTTATTTTACTTTTTTTTTAATTTTATTTTTTTTATTTATTCATGATAGACATAGAGAGAGAGACAGAGAGAGAGGCAGAGACACAGGCAGAGGGAGAAGCAGGCTCCATGCAGGGAGCCTGACGTGGGACTCGATCCTGGGACTCCAGGACCGCACCCTGGGCCAAAGGCAGGTGCTAAACCGCTAAGCCACCCAGGGATCCCCCTACAATGCCTTTTAAACTTCATTTTCTGTCTCTATATAGGCATGCATGCACACACACCAGGGAGATATACAAACACCGCACAAAAATAAATGAAATTCTGCTATAACAGCATTTTACAATTTGCTTTTCCTTGCTTAGTATATTGTAAAGATTTTTAAAGATTTATTTATTCATGAAAGACACACAGAGAGAGAGAGAGAGAGAGAGGCAGAGACACAGGCAGAGGGAGAAGCAGGCTCCCACTGGGAAGCCTGATGTGGGACTCGATCCCAGGACCCCGGGATCATGCCCTGGGCTGAAGGCAGATGTTCAACCACTGAGCCACTCAGGCATCCCTACTTAGTATATTTTAAAACAGTAAATACAAATCTAAATAAAATTTTAGTGACTTTTTGGGTATATCTAAAACATAGATATATCAACATTTATTCAATCAGTCTCATATTACACATTTGTTTCTTTTTTTCACATTTGTTTCTAATATTTTTGTTTTTTATTTTTTATTTTTTTATTATTATTTTTTTGTTTCTAATATTTAGTGACTCTAAACCATGTTGAAAGGAATACCTTTTAAACCACTATCTGTGCACTTTTCCAATTATTTTTTTGTGGTGAATTCTCAGAGAAAATTGATCAATTTACTCTCCCATCTGTATCTCTAAGCCTGTCCAACAGTGGGCATTTTTATTCTTTTACTAATTAAAAAAAATTTGGTTGAAAAATGGTATCTCATGATATTTTGTTTGCATTTCTTTGTTTGCATTTCTAGTGACTTACCTTTTTTCCCCCATGATTATTGGCCATTTATGTTTCTCTTTCCTTACTTGTCTATTCCTTTTTTGGCCATTTTTATTTTGGAATACTTAGGATTTTTCTTAGTGACTGAGAACTCTTTGTATATTGTTGGTAGTAATTATTAGGGTTGCAAATTTTTTTCCCAGTGCTCTTTTTACTTTTACATCATACATATTTTCTGAAGTTATAGGTTAGTCATGATAGATAGAACATTCCGAAAGGGAAGTGTTATGAGAAATTTGGCCCCTTAGATATAAAATGTATTATAAAGCTACCATCATTAAAGTATTTTGGAAATAGCACAGGAATACACAAAAAAGATCAATGGATACAACTCAGAAGCATGTCTGAGCATATATAAATTAGAAAGGTGATGAATAAGGAATGGACAACCGGCCTTTGGGGAAATTGTATTGTATTTCTCCCTCATTCCATAACCAACTTAAATTCTAGGTGGATTAAAGATAAATATAAACATCTTTTTAAGTTAAAAAACAAATTTTTTTAGGGGCACCTGGCTGGTTCAGTGGTTGAGCATCTGCCTTCAGCTTAGGTCCTGATCCAGGGGGTCTTGGGGTGGAGTCCCACATCAGGCTCCTCACAGGGAGCCTGCTTCTTTCTCCCTCTACCTGTCTCTGTCTCTCAGTGTCTCTCATGAATAAATAAATAAAATCTTAAAAACAAACAAACAAACAAACAAACAATATCTTAGTAAGCTCTAAGTCCAATGTGGGCTTTGAACTCACAATCCCTAGATCAAGAGTCTCATGCTCTACGGTCTGAACCAGCCAGGCGTCCCTAAAAAAATTAAAAACAAGTTTTAATATAAAAGGTTTTATCCTCGTGTAGTGGGCAGTAACCAAAAGGAGTGGCTCTTTGCCTACCTGAAAAAAAAAAAAAAAAAAAAAAAGAACACAGAAGAAAACACTGGTAACAAAGGTCTTAAGGGAAGTGTGCGAGTTAATCGCGTGCAGGTAGAGAGACTTGGAAATGCACCCCGGGAACGGTCCGAGGAAGGTCCGGAGGCTGGGGGACCCCGGCGTGCCCACCCAAAGAGAGGGTCGGGAATCGAACTCAGGGCGCCCGCAGCGGATCCCGGGCTGAGTCCACGCCCGCCCCCACGGGCCATCATAATTATGTAAAATAGCACTTTTCCCATATATGGTACTTAATATCTGTGCTTCTGGTAGGATGACATGGGACCGGGAAAACAGCTCGAGGGGCGGGGCGTCAGCGCCGCGGACCTTCCCCGCCGGCTCCCGCCCGGCCTCGCCCGGCCCGGCAAGGCACCAAATCCCCAGCCCGAGTCCTCCGCGAGCCGCCTCCTCCTCCTCCTGATTGGACGCTCTGCGTGTCAATCCTCCCCCTGGAACCGGGCTGTCCGTCGGGCCCGCCCCACGGGGGCGGGGCTCCCGCCTAGGAAGCGCGGAGGAAGGTGGAGCGGGTGGAGGTGGGGGCGGATGGGGAGGGTGAGTGCCCCACCCCGCCGGCCCCGGAGGCCCCGCCCACCCTCCTTCCTACAGGCCAAGAGGCCTGTCCATCAAGACCGGGGACGGACTGGAGTGGGCGAGGCGGCTCGGGGGGCGGTGTCGGGCCCCCAGGCTCCGCCCCGGAGCCGGCGCGGGGCTGGAATAGGCGGGCGGCTGCAAGGGCGGGGCGGGGAGGCGGCGAGGAGCCGAGCTGGGTGCGGTGAGGCGCGCAGATCACCGCGGTTCCCGGGCAGGGCACGGAAGGCTGAGCGAGACTGACCTGCTGCAGCTCCGGCCTCGCGCGCTCGCCCCACCCCGCCGTCGCCCGCGCGCTCGAGGAAGCCCTTTCGGGAGAAGCGGCGCCCGTTCCCCGGCGCGGATCCAGGTTCAGGTGAGCGAGCCCCGCCGGCCGGTCCCGCCCCGGGCGGGGGCGGGGTGGGGGCGACGGGGCGCGCGGCGTCCGGGGCGAGCCTGCCGTGTGGCTCTCGGCCCCGGCGCGGCCGGGCGGGCGCACCGCATCCTTCCGGGAGGGGCCGCGGGACCCCCTGCTCCGCCCGCGGAGGGCGCCGCCGGAGCCGCGGCCTCGGGAGCCCGGGAAGGCTTGGGCCGGCGCTCCCGGGAGCCCGCCCCCCCCCCCCCCCGGCGGGGCGCCGCAGCCTCGACCTCCCCTGCGGCCCGGGCACGCCCCGCCCTCGCCCCGCCGAGTGCCCAAGTTGGGCAAACTTCTTAACCCCTTCCGCGCGCCGCTGTGGCTGGGCCGGGCCGAGGGGCGTGGGTGGGGGTCGGGGCAGCGGCTCCCCTGGAAGTCAGCCGGCGCCTCCGGACGGAGGTAACGGGCCGGCGGGGACCGTTTGGCAGCTGTCAGGGCGGCCGCCTGAGTCAGAATCGGACCGTCCTGCCGCAGACATTGCTCTCGGCTCGGTTTCCGCCCTCCGCTGCCGACTTCCTCATTCGCCCGCCGCGATCGGCGGGGCGGGGGCGGGGGCGGGGGCCGGGGGCCGTGCGGCGGTGCGTGGGGCCCGGGGCCCGGCGGGGCGGGAGGGACTCCCCGGGCAGCCCCCCGCACCCCGCCCCGGCAGGAGGGCCCCGGAATGCCCGCAGCCCTCCGCGCGGGCCGCCGCAGCGCACCTGACTCCGCCGCACCTGGGCCGCCCCGCGCGGGCGGGGGCTGGGAGCTGGGCCCTGCCGCTCGGGACCCCGCCTGCGCTCGTGCATCGTCCCCGTTTGGGCCAGATCCGGGGTTGTTACCTGCCTTCCCCACTTCTCCGTGCTGGGTGCGGGGGGGGGGGGCTCCCTCCATCCTGTCCTGGGACCACACCCGGGGCTGGACTGCACCGCCCCCCCCCCAATCCCCGCAGGGAGCCCAGTCGTTTGTAACCACGCCGTGACCTCCAGGACCAGGTTGGCGGCTGCCTGGAGGTGGGGGCTGGGTGAGGTCCGTGCCCCAGTCTGTGGCCCCACCCAGCCGGTGTGGGGAGAAAGGTTCCCGGGAAGTCCCAGGTCCTGGTAGGTCGTGGAGCCCGGCGGCTCTCCCCGCTGGGCAGTGGGGAGGCGCAACAACTCCTGGTTCACTGCATCCTTTTCTGGGTTTAAGAGGACCTCAAAGTAACTGTTGAGTAACTGTTGAAGGGGAAGAGAGCCTTAGCTGCTTCCTGCAACACTGGCCATTTCTGACTCCACTGAGACCTGCCTGATAACCACCTGGTGGTTTATTCCCCTTTTGGTAGGAGGGAGGCTGCTTTAAGGCCTGTTTAGACAATCGCTGGATTAATAATATTAGTCAATTTATATTCAAGGCTGCTGGGTGCAGGGGGAGGGTACACAGATGTGTAATTGAGCAAATATTTAACTGGCTGCTCTGTGCCAGGTGGTGGAGGGGTGTGAGGTTGAGTAAGACCTGGCCCCTGCCTTCGAGCACTTAGGGAACGCTGAGACAAATCTGTAGATGACTCTAATGTGAGGTGAAGATGACATGGTCCTCGGAAAGGTACTGTGAGTCATGGGGACTGGGAGAAGGGAGCCAGCCCACTGTGCGGAGATCCCAGAAGCTTCTGCCCTCCAGGAGTTTACAGTCCTTCAGGGGAAATAGTGTCTGAATGATCAAAATACAAAGGCAGCCTGTGATGAGTATCCCAAGCATGCCGGAGACAAAGGACTCAAAGGACTCGAGGAATTCCGAGAGGGGCCACCACTTCTGTCCGGGGGGGGGGGGGGGGGGGGGGGGGGGGCAAGAGGGAAGCTGCCTCCGAAGGAGCTCGCTGCCTGAGCTGACTGCTGATCTGGCTGCCGATCTGGCAAACTGAGGCAGGCCTTCAGTGTTGGAAAGGAAGGCCTCATTTAGTGCATAACTGAGCAATCAAGAGATTGGCTTAGTGTAATTTGAGAGTCACTGTGCCCCCAACTTGGCTGCCGGGTGATACCAAAGAGCTCTACTTTTCACACTCAGCAAGCCTCGGCAGTGCCTGTGGGCAGATCCAGGTGCCTGGATTGGCAGGCTCTGTGCAGGGAAGGGCCGCTCAGCTCCAGAGGTGCCTTCTGTGGGGCTGCTTCCCTGAAGGGCACATGAAGGGAGAGGAAAGAGGATCAGGGTCCTAGCTCTCTGGTTTTCAATTTTTTTTTTTTTTTTTAACTTTTTAACCTAAGGGGTTGGAGATGGGACAACTTCCCTCTTGCAGGATGAAGGATGCATGTTAATCACAGGCTGCCTTTTGCCTGTTTCTGCTCCAGAAAAAACAAAACAAGGATCTGTTAGCTTTTTAGAAGGAGAAAAGCACACTTAGAAAATGCAGCATTGTTGTGTAGCCTGGGAGGGTATTGCTAGAAACCAGGCTAACTGTGCTTTCTTCACTTCCTCTTCTAGCTAATCCTTCAATAAAGTACTTAAGACAGCCCTTACCAGCTTGACATCTTTATTTCAAAAGGAGGGGAGGGGTTGGCTGTTGTTTTCCTCTGAGCCTGGCCTTACCCTTCTTTGGAAGGGGGAGAAAGAAACCCAAAGCAAAGGGGGAAAAAAAAAAACCCCGTGCCTTGACAGCTTCCTCCCAAGCATCATGTTCCAAAAATATTTAGAATAACAAAATCTGTGTGTCGTCTTAATTAAACAAACGTCCTAATTTGCTGAGCATAAAACAGCATCTCTGCCCGCAGGGGCAGGAAGTGCACTTTCCCCCGTGCAGCTCCAGAGAGTCACTGCCTCTTGGCCTTAACCCCTGCTGCACTGAACTCCTGGGCTCCAGTCCTCTGGTGACAACAGAATGGAGCCCTGGTTGCCACCTGGGAAGTGACTGTGCTCCTGGGACTCACAGAATGCCATTCTTAGAGTTAGGAAGAGTGGGCTCAGGAGCTTTGCAGCGAGCCAGGCTTCAAATCCTGACCCTGCCACTTAATTAGCTCTATGATCTTAGGCAAGTCACATAACCTCCCTGAGCCTCAATGCCCTCATCTGTAATATGGGAATGAATACCTACCCTCAGGGATTAGGTGTGAGAACTAAAAGAAATCAGGTGTGTAAAGGGCCTGATAGATAGTGGCTCTGTCAGTTTTAAGAAAATATGTGAATAACAGGTCTCAACCTGGGTCCTCAGGCAGGGACACAGGGGAGGGAAGGGTAGGTGGTGTTCCTTGCTTCTGCTCAGGGCTCTTTCTGCTTTCTCAAAAGGAGTGGTTATGTGTGTGCAAACGTGCATGCAGTGCTTGCGGGCTGTGAAGCCCAGGTGGGTCGGGGGGGCCCATCCGCTGCTGCTTTTGGATGCACTCTGTGACAAGCTTGTGCTCAGTAGCCCCATTTCAGGGTCTGGCCCAGACAGAAGGTGTACAAACTCTCTCCGGTTTTAGTTCTACTTTTTTTTTTTTTTTTTTAAAGATTTAATTTATTTACTCATGAGAGACACACAGAGAGAGAGAGAGAGAGAGGCAGAGACACAGGCAGAGGAAGAAGCAGGCTCCATGCAGGGAGCCCGACGCGGGACTCGATCCCTGTACTCCAGGATCACGCCCCGGGCTGAAGGCGGGCGCCAAACCACTGAGCCACCCGGGCTGCCCCCGGTTTTAGTTCTAAAATATGGTTTCCCATGGTCCAGGAAGTCCAGGGTAGAGCCAAGGGGTGACTTGGAAAGAGCATAGGACCCTGGGGTCTGGAGACCTGGTCTCTGGCTCTGGTTGGGGGACAATTTGATTTTGATAGAAAGGGCCCTGCCATCCTACAAAGACATCATGCCACTTTATGTGCCCACCAGGTAAACACAAGAGTGCCCGGGAAACAGGCAAAATCAGTTTTCATTTCTCCGAGATGCCCCCGTGTTGAGGGCACGCTCTCATGCCCTACCGGTGGGAGCATAAATTGTGAGAACTCTCTTTTTAAAGGTAGTTTGGCAATGTCTGCCAAAGCATAGTCCCTCTAATTTCTAGGAATTCAACCCACAGATAAGCTCAGATATGCAAGAGGAAGTGTCTGAGGATATTCTTTACAGCATTGTCATAAAAAAAGACAGGAAACAAGCAAACTGTCCATCAGAAGGGTCAGATAAATCATGGCACAGCTCTACAGTGGGGATCCTGCAGTGTAGCCCCTGGGAAAATGAGGCCGATCTGTGAGTAGTTATAGGGTGCACTCTGCAAGATACGTTGCAAGTGGAAAGAACTAGGGGCGAAGTAGTATGTAAAACCTAGTATGTCGCCTGGGCTCTGCATGGAAAGATACTGAGATGCTGGGGATTGTGGCTGCTTCCAGAAGGGGAGGAGGGCCCAGGAAGCAGGAGTGGGAGTGAGCATCACATGCCTTTTTAGTTTTATTACCTGTGGAAACTAAGGGGTCTTTGGCCAGTCTTGTGGGCTTCAACTTCAAAACGCATTGCTCTTGATTCCCAATTTCATAATGAGTGCCTGTTGTGTGCAAGGAAGGAGGAGGGGTCTCGGAAATGGACTGACTTGCTCTCGTGGCTGGAACGTTTTGGGTCCTGTTTTCTTCCCCGTGACATCATATTGCCAGAGTAACCCCCTTAAACAAACGCCTATTCTGATCCACTCCCTCATATTCTGGGAAATGATAGATGATTGCTTTTTCTTTTCTGTAAGAGAAAAGGAAGCCCGCAGTGTGTGTCTGGAAAGTATTTCGGGATACCCTTTTGCCAGGCTTCCCACAATTCCCCTGACTCCAAATCATATGCTGTTCTTTCCTGGGAAGCCCATTCTGACCATAGGGCTAACCCAGACCTTTATTCGCTTGGATTCACATTTTTTTTTTTTTTTTTGGATTCACTTTTTAAAACTCGGGGTCACTGTAATGACTAGAGCGATCCTTCCCCTTCCATCCCCAGTTGTCCCTCCGGCCTCTGGCCTGTGGCTTTAACGTATTAATAACTGGAAAAGCCCAAGTTCTTGAGAAAATGGGATCAAAAGGGTGTTTTGAATTGGAGGGCTTGATCGCCTTCTCAAGAAAGACTGTCTTAGCCTTGGATGCTGTGGGTCCTGGAGAAGCTGCCAGCACTGCTCACCACCGAGTTGGCGTTTTTCTGTGGCAAAGCCAGCAGAAGACCCCCCATCGGGGTCTCGGACAGGCCGGTGTCCCCTGCCTGGCAGCCTCTGGGCCTCCTGGAGGAATGGCATGAGTCACACATGAGTGCACAAAATGAGCCTGAGTCTAAAATGGGCCTGCCACCACGTGGGCAGATGGTTTGAAGGCTGGATGCTGGCTGGTATCCTACCCCCTGTCCTCACCTTGTGCTGTGAAGGCACCAGATATTTGGGGAGCAGGAGAGGAGCTGCCCTCTTGCCCCTGATGTGTGTCTCTTTAAAAAGTAACTGAGGCGGGCTTCTGTTGGCACCTCTCAGGCCCCATCCTGCCCTCTAGTTTCCCAAGCCTGAGGTGATTCAGCACCCAGACTGGGACACAGCACCCGGCCCGCGCAGGTGGGCCCAGAGGGGCCCTCGGATGGCCTTTGGCTGAGGGTGAGGCCTTCCCGGGAGTGTCTGGGGCCTGACTGCGGCCCTTCGACTCCAGCTGCTCCACCGGGATCCCTCCCTGAGTGGCTGGAGGGAGCCTCCCGGGCCTCCCGGAAGTTGCCACCGAAGGGTGTGGCTTCCTGCCCGGGCAGGTTGGGCGAGGCCTGGAGGGAAGTGGGAGGTGTAGCGGCTCGACCCGCCCTCCCCGCCCTCCGGCGGCTTCCCGGGTGCCTCTCGGGCCCTCGGTCTCAGGGGCCTTACAGGCCGCCCCACCCCGAGGAGAAGGGGGCCTCCTGGGTGGGGGGGCTTCTCTCCCACCCCCTCCACGGGCATTCTCTCGGTTCCGGGACTTTGCCCCTTGGAGACTTGTCCCTTTCATTTGACCTGTTCATTCCACCTGGTGGCCTGCTTAAAAGAGAAAACGAACGACAGTGAAAACCCTCCGTCGGAATTTCCTTGGAATCGTAGGATGTGTGCGCCGGAGGGGATCTTAGGGATAATTTCACCCCCCCCCCCACCCCATCAGAGAAGGAGCCGTTTGCCCAAAGCTCGTTCTGTGAGTTGGTAGAAAGCCGTGGGGCTCCTGGTTTCACTCAGCGCCTTTCTCTCGAAATCACGTGGCCTCGTTTTAAAAGTGTTTTTAAAGTGTTATCTTCCCTTCCTTGGCCTTTATGCACCGTTTAGCCAAGCAACACATACTTAGCTCCTTTAATCTCTCAAGAGTCTGCTCTTCCACACCCTTGGTCTTTCTCTTTCTTGGAGGGGAGGGGCGCCACGGTTAGGACGCTGGGTGGGAAGTGTTCTCGGTTTCTCTGAACTGCTTCCAGTTGGACAGGGCGCCTTCAGCTGAAAGTTCCCACAGCTCGAAAAATCAATATTTCACATGGGGAGGCGCCAGGCAGCAGGGTGGGCCGATCGGAGGGCCGCCCCGCCTTTCCCCTGTCCCTTAGCCGCTCCTCATTGCTGGTCGTTTTAAGTCCTTGAATGACCGAGGTGATCGACTTCTTGTATTTTCAATACGAAACTCATGGTGGAGGGAACAAAAGAAGGGCTTTGGGAGCAGCCCCTCGCCTTTTCTCCAGCAGCTAAAGGACCACTGCCTCAGTTTCCCCACCAGCAACAAGGAGATGCCTGCTTTTTCAGGCTTGTAATTTACATGTGAAGATACGTAAAGTATCTTTAGTCCAGTCCAGTCCAGTTCTTTCCTCCCCCCTCTTTCATGTTCTCACCAACATCACCTGTCCCCCCCTGGGCCGGAGGAAATATGTGGTCAGGTTTTAAAGATTTTATTTTATTTTTTTTTAAGATTTTATTTATTCATTCATGATAGACATAGAGAGAGAGAGAGGCAGAGACACAGGCAGAGGGAGAAGCGGGCTCCATGCACCGGGAGCCCGATGTGGGATTCGATCCCGGGGCTCCAGGATCACGCCCTGGGCCAAAGGCAGGCGCCAAACCGCTGCGCCACCCAGGGATCCCCTAAAGATTTTAAATTAGTCCCACAAGTCTGTCCCTTGATAACAAAGTGTGGGGGTGAGGATGGCATTGGAACCTGCCAGAAGATGTGCGTCAGATGCTGAGCTTGTCAACGGTCACTTCCTTTGCATCCTTCATACACATGGTACAGTTCACCTTGTCACACTGATCTGAGCTGTGTTAATGAAGCCTTTTTTTTTTTTTTTTTTTTTTTTTTTTACAAAGGCTGTTACAGAGCCGTAGAGGCTCCTTTATTTAGAGCTGCCTGTGTTCAAAAGCCACCGAATTTCCTGTGTTTTGCATGAAGTCACTGGGCTGGAGAAGGAGCTTCCTGTCTGATAAACATAAAGACCCGCATTGGGACTGGTTTGGGTGACTTAATCCAACTGGTCTGGGATGGGGGAGAAGATGTTAGAAGCCACCCGACTGAGGAGGTCAGGGGACCTGGAGGTCAGAGGCAGGGGTCTTTCCTCAAGTCTAGATCCCGGTTCTCACTCGGTGCCTGGTGCAGAGGTGGCTCCTAGTTGTATCAAGTGTTTGGACTCACTGCGGCCTTTGCCTGTAAGCCTGGGGACAGGAGGCCCAGGCCGCTAGTGCTTTAGCATGCCATTTACTCATCTCTCTCCTTGACAGATGCACATGCTCAGGCACTTGTCTGGAAATCTCTGGAGTAAGAGAAGTGGTGGCAGGGAGTCATTTTAAAGTTTTTGTCTGTTTTTTTGTTTTGTCTCTTGTTTTTTAAAGTAGGCTCCATGCCTGCCTAGCATGGAGCCCAACATGAGTCTTGAACTCACAACCCTGGGATCCAGATGTGAGCTGAGATCTGAGGGTCAGACGCTAAACTGAGTGAGCAAGCCGGGTGCCCCCAGTTTTCATCTATTTTTAATTTTTAAGAGCAGCTATTGGGTATGAGGGTGTTGATGCCAAATTTCTTGGGCAAATCTCAGTCGTGAAAACACTCCTTGGGCCTGCTGCTGCATGGCCTTCACTGTGCTGGGTTTGGTGAGGCTTCAGTGTGGGTGGAGGGCAGAGCCCAGCTCTATCCTCAGGAGTCTTCCCCTCTGATAGGAGGTTGGGACACTGGGGAGAGACTTGTCACAAGAGGCAGGCCCGGGCACCCTGAGTGACTGGGGATTTCTGAGCATCTTGAGCCAGTCCCCTGGAGGCTAGGATTGCCAGGGGGCGGGGCTGGGGGCGGGAAGATGGGAAATGTGGGCTGGGAAAGAAGGAAGAGGCTCCTTTGGAAGGACTTTGGCCTGAGAATCAGGATGTCTGGGTTGAAGTCCCAGCTGTGCTGATAGTAGGAGTACTAATAGTTACATTCTTCTGAGCACTTGCTGTGTGCTAGGCACAGTGCTGGTGCTTTTACATGAATCATTTAATTTTTACCTCATTTCCGATGAGGTAAGAAATTACCCATTTTTTAAAAAGATTTATTTATTTATTCATGAGAGACACACAGAGAGAGGCAGAGACGCAGGCAGACGCTCCCTGCAGGGAGCCTGACGTGGGACTCAGTCTCAGGATCTGGGATTACATCCTGAGCTGAAGGCACATGCTCAACCACTGAGCCACCCAGTTGTCCTGAAATTAGCTCCATTTTACAGATGAGGAGACTGAGCAGGTATTCAGATTCCAGCACTGATTGCAGACCCCTGTGTGACTTTATAGATGTCCTTCACTCCTGAACTTGTGTTTCCTCACTTGACAGTGAGAGGTTGGGCTGGTCCCAAGGCGTCCACTGGCACAAGTGGCCAAGAATCAATGAGAGGAGCAGAGCTTTGGGCTGCTGCAGAACAGGGCCTCCATCCCACAGTGTGAATGGCTGTTCAGAGTGGGGTTGCTGGTTCTGTAGCTTTGTCTTGGCTACTGACGTCACCTTTAACCTCATCTGGCCATTCTTCAAATGTATGTGGTTGGTGCGAAGGGAGGGCAGGTGACAAACCGTGGCTGAGCAGCGTGAATCCTGGCCGCCGTGCCTGCTGCTGTTAGCTGGGCCCTCGCTGGTCTTCCCTGGAGAGCCAGCCAGCCAGAGGGCCTGCTGCCATCTTGACTAGTGGGCTCTTCTTGACCTCAACCCATTTGCAAACGTGCATTCTTTATTTCCTTCTTCATTTGTTTATCTGACCTGCATCATTCAGGTATCACTCCTCAGAGCTTACTCTATGCCAGGCACTGGGCTGGGTAATGGGACTATGGAGATGAAGGAGAAGGAGGTGGGGCCCTTGTTTCCAGAAGTGGATGGCCTCCCAGGGAAGAGGGCCCAGGGGCCTCTGGGAAGGCTTCTGGGAGGAAGCGGCCTCCGAGCTGATTGCAGGTAGGGACGTGGCATGGAATGTCCAGGGAGCATTCTTGCTCAGGTGGTAAAGGATTTCCTCTCCTTTGAGGAGCACCGGGCCCCAGCCCCACTCCCAGCCCCCTCCGTAGCTCACAGGGCCCATTAAGATCTACTTCCGTGTGCCATTTTCTGCGAAATGTGAGAGTGCAGCCTTCCACTCCCGGATCCTTAGCCTCTGGGTGGCTGCTGGGCAGTCTGCCTGGGTCCTCTGGTTGTGTGGTCAGCTTGTCCCCAGCTGAAGGACTAGGGGGATGAAGTTTTTCATGGAGTGTTGAGAAAGATGAAACTGTTGCTGGAATTAGTTTCCTTTTTGAAGTAAAATGAGGGCGGGTGTTTATGGCACAAACAGTATAATAACAAAGCTGACCGGAAGCAGATTTGCCCCTCACCGCATCCACTGCTTGCTTCTCCCTGGGGTCCCTGTCTGTACACAGGCATGCACAGTGTACAAGTGACAGGGGGACAGGTAATGTCATGTGTTCAGTATTGTAAAGTTTCCTGTCTTCCAGCAGTCTCCACAGGTATTATTTTAATGGCTATGCCACAAAGGGGAAGAACCATTATTTACATTGTCAGAAAGTTCCATGGCTTTTAGTGACCTCCTTTTTTTAAAGATTTTATTTTATTTATTCATGAGAGACACAGAGAGAGAGGCAGAGACACAGGCAGAGGGAGAAGCAGGCTCCATGCAGGGAGCCTAACATGGGACTCGATCCCAGGACCCCGAGATCACGCTCTGGGCTGAAGGCGGCGCTAAACCGCTGAGCCACCCAGGCCACCCTGACCCTTTGGAAATTCATTCAGCAGCTGCTCCCCTGGGCGTACTAGGGCAGAAACTGCTGGTGGCTAGGAGGTAGATGAGAATGCAGATGCGTGAGATGTCATAGGCCCTGCCCTCAAAGGGCTCACTTCTGGACCCCGGGGGAAAAAGCACTTCCCTCTAGTGTTGTGGGTTGTGATAGAAGTGAGCCCGGGAGGAAATGGCAGCTCGGGTGCCCAGTTTGAATAGATGGAAGACCACTTTGGTTTTAGTGGTGGCACAGCTTAGGAATGAGGACCTGGGAGATCTTTCTGGGCTCAGTGGAGGAAGATCTGAATGGCTGATGCAGTTCACAGGCCTGGGCTGGAAAACACTCGGAGGAAGTGAGGGGCAGAGGCTCCAAGGGGTCTCGTCCACAGGGGGGCTGGGGACATAGCCCCCTGGCCCTACTGGGAGATCTTTCTCACCCACCCCATCCCCTGCGGACTGAGTCACAGAGAGAGGCAGGGGTGGTCTCAGAAACATCCAGTAGGCCACTGGGGCTCTGCTGTGGCTCCTGCTGCCCAGGGAAGGTGCAGGATTGTAGCAACAAGTGGCAACAGTTTAGTTTTGTTGTGAAGAGAAAGTTTCAGAATCCTAGTGGCCCCTTTGGAGCAGATAGGTGTTTGTAATGGTAAGGGAGTTCTTTGGGAGCTGGGCATGCTGGGAGAAGATACACATGGTCAAGGGTCTAGAACCTGGAATGTAATGCCTTTGCTCTGGTTTGGTGTTCCTTGCCTCTTCCAGCCCTGCACTGTCCCTGTTCCTGTCCCTCAGCCCTGGCTCCAGGGAGCCTGGAGGTCAGGAGAGAGATCCTTTATTCAGAAAGGAGCCACAGGCTTGTCACCCACCCCATGGGGTGGGGATAGGAGGGGTCACTGGGGCACTTCCTGTCCTGTTGGTGTCTCAGGCTTTGTCCATCACCCTGAGCCCCCCTGCAGCCTGGATCAGTACCCGGCTGCACGGAGCTCATGTTGGACAAGGACACTTTCTGTCCCAGTTGTCAGGTCCTCAATGCCACCCATTGAACGCACACTCAAAAAAACCCCAAACCAAGGAAAACCAATGCCTTAACCTCATCTTATTTTATTTTTTACATATTGACTGGAAATTGGTAATAAGAAGAAAACATGAGCTAGGAGATTGCAGCACTTGATAGATTCTCTCCCATCCCCTACTTTACACTACTGCTGGGTGATGGATATACGCTAGAGGTTGTCTTGGTAATTATACCATCTGCAGTTACATGCCAGCTCCTATATCAGAAGAGGGGGAGGTGGGTACACGGACTAGTGAGTTAGATAAAGCAGGAGTCGGCAGGCTGTGGGTAAGGGAGTGGGTGACTCTGGAAGCAGCAGGTGGGTTATTTTCACCCAGTTTATTTGTTCATTAAAATATGTATAATTCCGGGATCCCTGGGTGGCGCAGCGGTTTGGCGCCTGCCTTTGGCCCAGGGCGCGATCCCGGATACCCGGGATCGAATCCCATGTTGGGTTCCCGGTACATGGAGCCTGCTTCTCCCTCTGCCTGTGTCTCTGCCTCCTCTCTCTCTCTGTGACTATCATAAATAAATAAAAATTAAAAAAAAAAATATGTATAATTCCTGGGGGTTTGCTGGAGACTGCCTAGGTGCCAGGCGCATGTCTGGATGAAACAACCAGAGTCTGTGGTTTACATTCTAGAGGGGTGCGAACCAGGCAGCAGCAAGGCAAGCAGCTCAGGTGAGGGTGTGCACGGAGTCCCCCAGGCCAGCGTGGTCAAGAGGACTCTCTCTCCCGAGCCCTGGAGGCTGGGAGGCTGGGGGTCCACCAGCGAGGTGCAAGCACCTCGGTTTCCTCCGAGGCCTCTCTCCTTGGTTTGCAGCCAGCTGCCTTCCATGCACGGGCATCCCTGGTGGCTGTGGCTCCTGTCCTCCACTTATTAGGACACCGGTCAGATTGGGGAGCCCACCCAAATGCTCTCATTTTACCTTCATCACCTCTGTTAGGGCCCATCACGTACGACAGTCCCATTTGGGGGTCCTGGGGTTAAAGCCTCAACAGGTGCATTTAGGGAGGTGTGGGACACAGGTCTGTCTGCATCGGGAGAAGAGAGAGGGTGTGTGTGTGTGTCAGTGTGTCAGTAGCGGTCTCTCCAGTAATCCAGGGCAGTCCTGGATTATTCCATTCTTCCAGGTGCAAGGGACTTTTATGGATTTCCCCAGGTGTTTATGTCACTGCTCCAAGCCACGGTTTCCTCCTCTGTAAAGTGTGGCTAGTAGAACCCATGTGGGTGTCCTTGGAGTCGCTAACGTAGGAAGGGACTGAGAGTCTTCCAGGATGCCTGCCCACCGTGGGTCCCCGTACCCTCACCTGTCTGCTCCCTGCCCCTCGTTCACCAGGGCACCTTTCCCTTCTACCCTGCTTCCTCCTCTCTGCTGCCAATTCCACTGTGATCAAGGTCCAGGGTAGCCGGGTTCGTGTTCTTTCCAGGTTGCTCTGCCTTCCTTCCGGGGTGATTGTACCCCTCACCCCCTACTTGTTGACCAGTCCTTCTTGGAAGATGGCTTCTCCCCTCTGATGAGCCATAAAAATTGTTTTTACACAAGTGACGGGTAACAGTTTGTAGAATTAAGTGTAAAATCCTAGATGCTGCGAGATACTGCTTCCTTTGCCGTGTCAACACCTCCCTGGACCCGGGACTCCTTGGCACTTCTCTGAGCTGGTCTGCTTTCAGGTCTTGCTCTTCCCATTAGAGGTGTTGCTCC
This sequence comes from Canis lupus baileyi, assembly GCF_048164855.1. Classification (NCBI taxonomy): domain Eukaryota; kingdom Metazoa; phylum Chordata; class Mammalia; order Carnivora; family Canidae; genus Canis; species Canis lupus. The sequence goes on from NC_132848.1 coordinate 30,714,869, forward strand.
TGGGACCCTTATACGGGGCCTCGCCTACAGTCGGCACTTAGTGTATGCTTGAGAAACGGGTCAATATATTCATTCTACTGAGTGTGCTGGCTTAGCATCTGCTCCAGCACTTAGCTCTGCATGACCTTGGGTAGAAAGCTTATTTCTTTGAGCCCTGAGTCTTAACCATTGTGATGTGTGTACGTCTCATAATGTGTAATAGGCAGGACCCTTTGTCCTGATCCTGATCTTCTCACCTGCCAGCTCTTTGACCTTGGCAAGCCATGTACCCTTCCTGCTCCTGTTTTCCTTGTGTGTGGAATGAGGAAAATGAGAGTCCCCATAGAGGACTTTGATGCTCAGTAAAGTTTGGCTCTATTGTTTATATGTTTGATCTTATATATAAATTAAACAATTTTTCAAAAAAAATTTTTTTCTTCAAAGTAAGCTCTATGTGCAGTGTGGGCCTTGAACTCAGAACCCTGAGATCGTGTCCTGTGCTCTACGGATGGAGCCAACCGGGTACTCCTATTTATATACTGTTTGTCCAGCACAGTGCCAGTGTCTTATACCTGCTTTTATCCACTTATCCAATAGGTTCAAAAACCTATTGTGATCAGTTTTTTCTATCATGATAAAGTTTGAAGTCACATTCAGGTTGTTGCAATGAAAGTCTCCCAATCCCATGAGGGTGGTAATATTGTTCCTGTTTTTTTTTTTGTTTTTTTTTTTTAACTTCATTTATTTATTTGACACGGAGAGAACACAGGCAGGGGGAGTGGCAGGCACAGGGTGATGGAGAGGCAGGCTCCCCACTGAGCAGGAAGCCCAATGTGGGGTGATGTGGGGCTTGATCCCAGGACTCTGGGATCAGACCTGAGCTGAAGGCATATGCTTAATGGACTGAACTACCCAGGCACCTCAGTGCTCCCATTTTATAGCTAGGAAAACTGAGACTCAAAGAACCTAAGTGCCGAGCCCCAGGTAGCCAGTGAGAGAGCTCAATCCTCCCCTGCTCCTACATGTTCCATGTCTGCTTTCATTGCCTCTCCTGCCTTCTCATCCCAATGAACCCCTTCAATAGGGGCGAGGGGCAGGCTATGTTTGTGAAGTTGGGGGTTCGTAGTTTGTGCTTTTGTACATAGCCTTAGAGTCACGAGGCCCAGTGCCACCTCGCTGGCTTGTGGGCCCAGGTATACAGCCTCCCTATCCTTCTGAGACACGGCAGCAGGTGGGGATGCACAGCCAGATGTGTGAGGTCTGGTCAGCCTGGTTCCTGTGGGGGAAACTAGCTTTTCTCCCTCAGTTTCCCAGTGCCACCGCCTCCAAGCCGCCTGCTAGCCCACAGTACCCTGCTCTCAGTCTGTCTTCTGCCCAGAGCTGGGCCTGCTGCCCACTGACTGTTTCCTGCCTTTGCCAGGGTGAGGAGGAAGTGGCTGTGTTGCGCCAAGTGCTTATGAAAACTGCCTCATTATGGGATTAATTACTGGCCACTGGGCACTGTGGCATTTATAGGACCCCATCAGTGTTGTGACTTCTCAACTCCAACTGTCTCAGTTCCTTCCTCCAAACCACCTGGAGTTAGTTCTGCTGACTTTCTGGTTAGTACTTCAAGCCTTGTGTCAGAGAAGGAGTGGACAGTGGCCTTTGAGGGTGAGACTGAGGATCTAGCAGCATCCCTCCCCACCACCTAATAGCCGAGTGCACTGGAGCCTTGGTCTCTTCTAAGTGAGGACGCTTCCAGGATGCGAAGCCCCTTATGTGCGGACTATTGCAGTATCACACACCTTGGCAGGCCAGTGTATTCAAGAGAAGCTGGGAAAGGATGGCTCTCTTCCCCTTTAAAACAAGTCAGAGGCTCTAATTATCCTTAGGTTGACATAGTGGAGGCCTCTCCCCTCCCCCCTTCTGGCTTTCAAACAAGAATCTGAAGAATGTGATACTCTGTGTGGACCTGAGCAAAGATCAGGGGCAGGATTCAGAGCTCTTCCGGGGGCTTTACCAGGCAGCCTTTTGTGCTCCTGGACCTGGGACATTCCGAATTGGTTGTGGTTGGAAGTCTCTGACAACTCCAGTGGGTGCTCTAAATTCCAAGCTCGCTAGTGGGATCTGAAGGGGACAGCTGGGAGGGGTGGGGGGAAGTCAGGTCAAAAAGAAGTTTGCCAGGGAAACTGGGCTGCCCCTTCTGCGGCGTGTGGCGGGACAGGTGGTGGGTCACTCGGGCTCCTTCCCCTTCCTGCTGATCCCTCTGTGCTCTTTACAGACTTCAGGTGTTTGCTGCTCAGCACCTGCTCAGAGGGTGAGTGAAGCGGTGAGCCGGCCAGGAGGCCCAGGAGGCAGACCTCTAGGGCGCAGACACCAGGTGCTACTACCTGTGTGTCCTAGAGTGAGGCATTTCAATATTCTGGGCATCAGTTTCCTCTTGTGCAAAACAGGATATGGCTACAACCTACCACCCAGGGTCGCCTTGCCGATTGGCGAGATCTCAGAACCAAGTGCTAGTGGCAGTTATTATTTGCCAGCGCAGTCCTGGGACGTGGGCCCTCTGAGCGCCCATTTTACAGATGAAGAGAAGGGAGGTTCGGGGCACTGAAATAACATCCCCAGACATTCCCTCGACCTGTGAGTGGAGACTGTGACGCTGGAGTCAGGGTGGCCTGATTCCAGAAGCGTCATGTTCTGCCCTGGTGCCGCATCCCTGGGGTGCATATGCACACAGGTGTGCCTGCATCGGTGTGTGTACCAGTTTGCGTGTGTGCACCCCGTGGGGTGGGTTCGTTCCCAGTCTGGCAGCTATGTGGGGCGGGGGCTGCTGTGCTTTCCTTCCAGCGCACAGCTTAGCCTTGACCCCTTTGGAACCAGACCACGGCCTGGGCAGAGGAGCAGTTCTTGGTGGGTGGTAAAATAAGCAGCAGCCAGGTTTCTGGTGAAGGACATGCTGAGGTCATCCCCGCAGCCAGGCTCCCTGCTCAAGGACAGCTGGGTTGGCCAGCCTTCTCTAGGGATTGATTATTAGCCTTCTCTAGTAATTGAAGTTTTCCATAAAGTGGGACATATGTGGGTTTTTTTTTCCTTAAGATTTTATTTATTCATGAGAGAAAGAGACGGAGACATAGGCAGAGGGAGAAGCAGGCTCCCTGCAGGAAACCTGATGTGGGACTTGATCCCAGGACCCCAGGATCACGCCCTGAGCCAAAGGCAGATGTTAAGCCACTGAGCCACCCGGGTGCCCCAATATGTGTGTTTGTATCTTCACGGTGTGACTAGTATTCAAGTGATTTATCCCCCTGCTCCGCCCGGAGGCCAAAGGCTCTGGGATGCTGCTTGTCTACCCTAGTTTCTTGGGAGGGTTTGGCTCTGTCCTCCAGGCTGCCATGTGCCCCGGGCTGGCATCTGCTGGCAAACTCATGAATAGTCCCAAAGTGATGGAGATGTAGGGAGAAGAGACTGTTGGCTGTATAGGTTTGGATTTCTTGTTCCTGCAGTCCAAGGTGATCCAGAGCAGCTCAGGGGAAATGGCCTCCTGCCCCACCATCCTGACTCCTCCACTTTTCGTGCCAACTTTCACTATTGGCTTGTCCTGACTGCAGTTTGTCTTTTTTTTTTTTTAAGATTTTTTATTTATTTATTCATGAGAGACATAGGGAGAGAGAGAGGCAGAGGCAGAGACACAGGCAGAGGGAGAAGCAGGTTCCATGCAGGGAGCCCGACGTGGGACTTGATCCCGGGTCTCCAGGATCACACCCTGGGCTGAAGGCAGGTGCTAAACCGCTGAGCCACCCAGGCTGCCCTGCAGTTTGTCTTTTGCCCCCTCTGACCTCTTCTGTGAGATCCTGATTATGCCTCTGGAGGGTAATGAAGAAAGAGGATCCTCTCAGGTCTTTCATGTTGCCTTGGTGGAGAAGGAGGTCACTTGAGGGTCCTTTTGCCTTTGAAATTGTAACTGATGAACTGTACGTGGGGGGTCTCGGTGAGCTCTGTAAGGTGGCATGCATGGGGTTCACTGCCTTCATCCAGTTCCCAAAGGGGTCCTTACTGGCTGAAAGTGCTCAGAACCAATGATCTAGAGAGAACTTTGGGTTTCCTGCTTATAGAGTGTGTATGTGCACACACGTGTGTGTGTGTGTGTGTGTGTGTGAACAAATGCCATCGACAGGCTATTAACAGACATGAGGGTCTGTTCATTACAGGGTTAGGTTATGCTACCCCAGGGATATAAATATGCAGAGAGCACCTCTCTGAGCTCATCTCTATAGGATAGCGATCTTTCTTGCATTAAACTGTTAATATCGGGGGATCCCTGGTGGCTCAGTGGTTTGGTGCCTGCCTTCGGCCCAGGGCATGATCCTGGAGACCCGGGATCGAGTCCCACATCAGGCTCCCTGCATGGAGCCTGCTTCTCCCTCTGCCTATGTCTCTGTCTCTCTCTCTGTGTTTCTCATGAATAAAAAAATAAAATCTTAAAAAAATATATTAAAAAAAACCTGTTACTATCCTATCACTTCTGGGCAACTAGCTAGGGCTGGAGGGGTGATGTTCTGATTGTAGTGGATTGGATTTTTTGGGATTCCGCATACCAAGGGAACCCTGTCCTTGCACGTTTGCCCCCCTGGGCTCCAGGTCCTCAAAGGATGTTTCCTAAATGCCCACATCCTTGCAGTTTGCTTCACCTGCCTGAACCTCTGAGTGTCTTTTTTTTTTTTTTTTTTTCTTTTTAAGGGGGAGGATGAGGAGCAAGAATAGGGCAGAGCCACAGGATGCATGCCAGAGCTTTACTGAGCTTGTCAGGATCAGGGGATGGAGCAGTGGGCGATGAATGTATCTGACACATGTCAGGTGACTGCCATCCTACCTGCTGCAGGTTTGACCCTCACTGAGCCTCGCTTGGCTTTGGGCTCCAGCTTCTGCCTGACCTAACTTGTGGTCTTGGGTCACTTGTGGTCTGGTCACTGGACCAGTCCGAGCTGCCTCTACCCAGTGACAGTTGTGTCAGATTGGCATTTTTCAGACTGTCAACTGAAAGGAAACCTTGTTGGTGGGTGGTGAAATTACTTTCATAGGCGGCAACCAGTGTTTTTAGACACGAAATAAAATAGACTCAAATGGAAAATACCAAGAATAGCATGTATATATCATGTTATGGAGCTTTTGTTTGACCTGTTTGTGTGTATTTGGGATTAAAAGCCTTTAAATTAAATTCTCTCTCTCTCTCTTTTTTTCTTAAGCTGTGGGTTGAGATTTAAAAAAAATGTTGGCACTCCAGGATGAGATCTGGGGGCCCCTTTCAGCCCTGACTTTGTGTGGTTCCCGCCTACAGGTCTGAGCTGAACGAAATCTCCTCCTCCACTCCAGCTGAGCCTGTAAATGGAGTCCCTTGCAAGATCAAACTCTTGAAAGTTCTTTACAAAATTCTGGGAAATGAGCTACATTCCTGGGGTGGAATAAATCATGTTGAGTTAGGCTAGGCAGGATGTGACTTCAAAACCCCCCGAAGTGGGCTGTGTGAGGGCAGAGCTTGCGACTGAGTCATTATGGACTCAGTGGTGACACAGACTTCTTGAGAGAAGAGGCAAAGATTGTGGAGAGAGGGGCCTGCAGGCCCCGGGGCGCCACCAAGCACGGCTCCTCCGTTAGCCCATTGTGAGCCTCACAATAGTTCTGTGAGTTGAGCAGTGCCCCGACCATGCTGCAGAACTGGGACTGTCAGCTAGACCTGGTGGGGGCTGCACCCCCACATGCTCTCTCGTACTCACAGCTGTCCTGGGGGCGGGGAAGCTGATAGCACTTCCCTTTTATAAGCCCAGAAGAAATTAAGGCCCAGGGGGCCAAGGCAACTGGGCAAAGTTTGTTCTGTTTAAGTGGTGGGTCTGGAAGTGAATGGGTCTGGAATTCTAGGGCCAGTCTGGCTGCCTCCTGAGTTGAGATCCTTCTAAGACGCCTTCTGGGAAGGTCATGAATAAGTTATCACTATTTGGAAGGGCTGTCTCCCTTTCAGTGATGAAGCTCATTATCAGAGTTGACTTAAATGACTACTTAATCAATTCAGGAAGTTTGTGTTGACCTCGGCCGGTCATATGTCTCTTAGAAACAAATGAACATCACATTTAGCTGGAAGGTTGGATGTGGAGGAGGAGGAGGAGGAAGGTGATGTGATCCTGGAGGCCATCTGTTCTGAGCCTCTGCTGCTTTGCCTGCTCAAGGGGGAGGCGAACCACACTAGAAGTCACTTCAGTTTGGACAATAAGGTGCAGGGTTATTGGTCTTATCATTAGGCACTTTGAGAATGGGTGGCAGAGAGTCTATGGTGTTTGACCCCTGGACTTCGAACCTTTTGGGAAGCTGGAACCTTCCCCATTACTCCGGTTCATTAGTATTATTCAGCACTTACATGTGCTGGGCCTCGGGGACCCACCGGTGCCTGGGATAGGGTTCCCAGCAGGAATAGCATTGGGATGGTTGTTGGTGGTAGTGGCTACGCTACTCGGGGCTTTTCTGTGTGTGTGTGTTTTGTTTTGTGTGTTTTTTTTTTCTTTTTGTATTATTTAAACATCACTCAGAATAACAAGCTGCTGTAGGCCTGGTGGGTCCTGGGCAGAGTGGTCTTCAGAAATTGTCTTTAGTTTCTCATCTCAGGTTGCATTTCCCTGCTTGTCATGATGTGGACTCAGGAAACCCAGCATGAGGACACCTGGGTGGCTCAGCGGTTTGGCGCCTGCCTCCGGCCCAGGGCGAGATCCTGGAGACCCAGGATCGAGTCCCGCATCGGGCTCCCTGCATGGGGCCTGCTTCTCTCTCTCTGCCTGTGTCTCTGCCTTTCTCTCTGTATCTCTCATGAATAAATAAATAAAATCTTAAAAAAAAAAAAAAAAAAAGGAAACCCAGCATGCTGCACTTTCCCATTGAGACAGCAGCCGTATAATTAGATCTTTTCAGTATGGTTATTTTTCTGCATTGGGTTCTAGCAAACTGCTCACATGCTTGAGGAGAGAAAAACCATCCTATCAGCAGAACCAAAGGGCGGCTGAGTGAAAGCTCATCACGGAGGAGGTGAGGCCCGTGTGTGATCTCACTACGCAAATATTGAACCAATTAAAAGCAAAGTCGAGGGTCCAGTGCAGGTGACTTACTGCAGATTCAGCCGGAGGCCTCTCCGCCTCTCCACCCGGCCTCTTCCCATTGAGTGAAAGCTGCATAACCTGTTGCTAATGTGCCCCACCCCCTCAACATTAGACAGCAGGGTTTAGGAGGGTTTCCTTTGGAATGGTTGTTCTCTTGGGCAGCCAAGAAGACACACCGTGAGCCATGAACCCAAGCATCTTGGACAGTTTGGTTCACTTCCACAAGCACTAACTGACGACCCTCTCTGTGATCCCTGGGCTCAGTCAGCACCTGCGTGTGGGGTCGGGGTGTGGGGGACAGTCCCTGCCTTCAAGGAGTCTGAGGGCTGATGGGAAAACAGGCAGAGAAGCAGTGCTTCTGGTATAAGGAGGTTATGCTGGCATCAGGTCTGGAGAGGGGAGGGAGTTAGATGAGTTATGTACTGGGGTGTTAGGGAAGTCTACCCAGGTGATGGGAGAGCTGGCCACGGAGCACAGGCTCTCCGCTAGGGAGCCATGTCTAGAATGGAGAGTGTCTGGCAGGGGAAGGGGGGGGGCTGGAAGGACAGTTGGGAGGTGTTGGGTACAGGAATTGGTTGGGTCCTAAAGGTCACGAGGTTCTTGTTCTTTAGGCAGGATGGGCATGCTCAGTGTCAGAATTCTTGAATGGAATGACAACGGGGCGTCTTCTCGCTCTGCCTTCTGCCCCCACTGGTTGATTGATTCATTAGTTAAGAAAGTATCTTATAGCCCAGAAGACAGGGATGGGATCTTAGTGGGGGAGACCCATTTAGGCACTTTGGTCTGAATGACATGTGATGCCTGAGATCTATGCCCAAGACACTTAGGCTGGAGAGGCCCTGGGATGCCAGGTTACTTCTTACTTTGGAGGAAATGCCTGTGGTGGGCATTGACTCCTGCTTCTCCCTGAGGCCTGAGCTTGACTGTTTGCAGTAGTATCACAGGGTGACACCTGTGCCTTCATTTGTCCTCATCTTGTGGCATTTAACCAGTGTCCCCCCTAGCCCCGTCCTGAGACTCCCCTCTCTTACATTGCAAGTCCACTCCTGGGTCGTCCAGGCCGCTTTGCAGCTCTTCACTTCTCCTGTCCCCTCCAAGTGAGTCAGAGAGGGTGATCTATTTAAAATACAAATCCAGTGATATCACCCTCCCCCCACCCCAGGTGGCCTCCCCTTGTCCCTCAACTAAAATCCACATTCTTCAATGTGGGTGATAAGATCCTGGGTGAGCTGCTCTGCTTATCCCCTCCAGCCCCAGCTCCTCCCTCCCCCTCCCTCTCTCTTCTGTCCTTACCTCGAAGGAGGGAGGGAATCTATGCACCAAATTCTTGTGTCTTTTTTTTTTTTTTTTTTTAAGAGAGGGAGAGAAAGAGTGTGTGTGCACAAACACGCGCAGGGAGGAGGAGGGGCAGAAGGAGTTGGGGAGAGAATCCTCAAGCAGACTCCCTGCTGAGCTGAGCTCTATCCCAGGACTCCGAGATCACAACCTGAGCCTGAGCTGAAACGAGAAGTTGGCTGGTCAACTGACTGAGGCACCAGGTGTCCCTCTAGTCCCTTTAGTCCCTCTAGTGTCATTTGTGATGGTCTGATTGTGTTGGGTACAGGGCAAATTCAAAGTGACCCCAGGCCCTGCCTTCTGTAGTCAGGCTAATGTGACCATTTCTGTGTTCCTGGGCTCTTGAGGAATCCTGGGAAGCCCCTCCATGTGGCCTCTGAGGAGGGAAGGGCAAAGGGGGTGGGTTCTGGGGCTCTGGTGCTAAATTCCTCTCTGGCCTGTCTCTGGTCTCTTTTCTTATCTGCTAAGCATCAACACAGGCTTGGGTTGGAATACTGCTAATGGCAACAAGTCCTAGCTTCTTCTGTAAGCAGACAGCATTCCTGAGGTGGGGAGAAGCGGGGTGGAGGGGGGCAACCTCCCAGTCTTCAGCAGCTTCTGCCTCATGGGCTCTGGGAGGACCCTCCCCCTCCTCCTCCCCCTCCCCCTCCCCCTCCCTCTCCCCTCCTCCTCATCCCTGGGAGACCCAGCACCATAGGGTGGGCGACTACTATAAGGTGAGCCCTGGGTGACAGGATGCCAGACTCCTCCCTGGAGCTGACTGTTCTAATGGCTCTGGTGTTTATGTAGGCTGGCTCCTGTGGTCCGCTATCTTGGTCAAGCCTGATAGCCAAGCAGCTGGTCTGTGCCAAGCCAGACTCAAATTTAGCTCTTCTGCCCAAGGCTTCATGCACATCCCACCAGACCAGCACTTCCCAGGCCAGCGCTGAGGAGCAGTTCTCCTGCAGGATATCCCAGGGTGCTTAACCTGATTGGACAAAGTGAAGCGGGTTTCCTTGACTGCAGAGCATTTTGTGGGCATCATGACTGCACAAGGGCCACGGAAAGGCAGGTTTCCAACCTCTTTGGCCATTCAGCCCTCTTCCTTCATGCTAAATTCCCAGCTGGGAGAGGTCACACTGTGCCATGTTGTTCTCCTTGTATTCATGTAATCTGGAGAAGGAGTCACCAAACTCCTAGAAACTTTTCATAGGCCCCAGGTGTCCTTCTAGAGAAGGATTAGGATTAATTAGGTCAGGAGGACGAGATCCAGAAGTTCTTATTCAGTGTCTGAGTCTTTCCTGTCAATTTGAGTTACAGCTCCTCTGATACAGATTTTGTCTTCACTCCAAAGCTAAGAAATTGCGGTATTGAACAGCTTCAAGATTATAGGAATTGAGTGCGAGATTCAAACCCAGGTCCATGTGACTCTGAAGTCACACCCATTCCATTATCTTACAGCACATTACAGGCTTATCTTGGGATTTGCAGAATTGGTGCTCCACATCGCAGTGGTTTTTTTCCAAGTTCCATCTGTCTGTTGAGAGTTGGTACCAAAGATAAGTGTCTGCAGTACTTGCTTATTAGCAGATGCAGGCCAAGTGCTGAGAGGCAGGAAGGGTGGCCTGAGGCCTTTTCATGAGTCCTGACAAGGGTAAAAGCCATGCCACATCGGCCCAGGTCCTTTCTGGTGTGTCTGGTGGTAGATGGTGGGTGCCTCTACCTTGGTTAGTCAGGAGGTGTCAGAAGGTTCCAGAAAACAGATGATTTTATTCAACCTTATGCAAAGCTTCTTGAGGACCAGTAAATAATCTTCACTCCTATTTCTCTTTGTGGATTGAAAGCCTTACTGTGCTTTCTTTGCCTTCTTGTTTTGGGGACAGAAAGAAGAACTAGTCCTTCAATGAGCTGGGTTTTGTAACAATTTAGGTAAGTGGCCGTGACTCTTGAGCGTGCTGCCAGCTTGGGTCTCCGTTCCCGTCAACTAACCCTCTGGCCCTCTGCACAGTTCAAGGCGACTTTCCAGCTTCCTAGAAACCTTTCTCACTACTCCTTCTTTCTCTTTTCCTTGTTGCTCATACATTCATTTCGTTCAGGAAACTTGAACTGAGCATGAACTGGGGTCAGGCATTGTGCTAGACATTCGAAATCCATGAATGAGACTGCCTCCTGTGCTCAGATGAAACTGCAGATAATGGCAGTTCAGCTGTTTGATTACTCACCGGAAGTCCTTTTGTAGCCATCCGGGAGGGCCTTACAGGGAGGGCCTTACAGCGGAGGGTGCTGGAGTTGAGATTTGAGAGAGGTGCAGAGGAGGCTGTGAACAGGACTCGGTTATGAGGAAGGGCAGGGTCACACAGGACCTCCTCGACATTCAAAGATGATTAGATTTTATTCTGGAGAAGATGTGGAGTCATTGAACCATTTCAAACTGGCGAGTAATTATCAATAAAATAGGCAATAAAATAGGATATAGCACGCACAAGAAATGGAGCTGCTGAGTCCTCCTGAAGCAGCAAGGGGTATGGATTAGAAGGAGGTAGAAGACTCTGCAGAAGGAAGGCCAGGAAGGGGGCTGTTGTGTAGTCTAGCTGGAGCCGGGCACTGGCCATGGGATTGACAGAGGGTTTTGCTAATCCACCAGAGAGGAGTTTACAGTGATGGTCTTGGGTGACCAGGTGTCTTTTGCAGAGATGGAGACCCAGAAGGAGTGCAGGTTTGGGGGAGTTCAGGTGTGATGGTGCTTGTGGGTTCTCTGGGTGGAGACATCGACTGGTAGGCACTCAGATATGTTTGAGGGGGTTTGCAGGAGATTTCTGGGTGGGATACATTTATCTGGGTATCCTCCCTGGGACTAATCCTGATTTATCAAAACCTTTCAATAGGGGCACCTGGTTGGTGGGCTCAGTTGGTTGAGCGTTGGCCTTCAGCTCAAGTCATGATCCCAGGGTCCTGGGATCAAGCCCCACCTCAGGCTCCCTGCTCTATGGGGAGCCTGCTTCTCCCTCTCCCTCTGCTTGCTGCTCCCCTAGCTTGTGCACATGCTCTTTCTCTCTCTTTCTCTGTTCCAAATAAATAAAATCTTAAAAAAAAAAAAAGAACTTTGAATAAATGGCGTTTGATGGAATTCCAGAATATGGCATGAACCAGCACAGCCAGAGGAGCGCCTCCCCACCCCCCACACAGTGTGGCTGCTGCCTGCCTTCCATGAATCACCTGGACCCCTTCACGCTAGTGAACTTACATGTGAATCACCAGCCAAACAGCTGTGTTGGAGGTTCTGGAGTTACGGGCCCTGCTGGAGGAGGCACATCAGCCTCCTTTGCCTGAGGTTTTTTTTTGTTTTAAATTGGGATATTTAGGAATCTTTAGAGTACAGTCCAGTAGTGGATTCAGGTCAGATCCCTTAACATAACAGTGTATTACAGGGACAGTCACAGCTGGAGATGGTGGGGAGAGAGGCCAGAGATGCTGCTAAATATCCCACAATACACAGGAGAGCCCCCACAGCAAAAGATTAGGAGGCCCCAGGTGTTCACAGCCCTGCCTCAGCCAATCATATCAGATCACATCATCACGTAGTTTATGAAGAACTGCCCCCTCTTCTCCCTCGGCCTGCTACCACCTCTCCCCCACCCCAGCACCCTTTCCATCTTCTGGGACCCAGTTTACACCCCATCCCTTCCATGAAGTTCCTGCTGCTTTGAGTTTTCCATTGACTTACCCCTTCCTCTGTGTTTCCGCAGTGCATTACTTGTCCCTTTTTCTTTCTTCATTGAGTCTTGTGTTGGAGCTGGCTGGTTACATGGTCTACCCCTCCACAGTGACGGGGGTCCCATCTCCTTGTGCACATTTAATAACTATACATTGAATGAAACAGCCTCAAGAGAGAGGAAAAGAGAGACAGAGGAGACACATAAATGCTCCTGGTGGCATATTACCAGGATTACCAGTATGTAATGCTGCCCGCATTACAGATGGGCCAGAGAGGTGGCACGTGCCCACGGCCACAGAACAAGTGCTTCGTCTGCATATGGTAGATCTATGTATTGGGCACCCATCATGCAGCCGTGCACAGGACAAAAACCAAGGAGTTTGCCTGGTTTTGCTTGTCCAGACTGCACTGTCCAGATTGGGACTTTAGTGGCATGAGTGTCATCCCACTATGTTATAAGCTCCTTGGGTCTTTTGTATCTTTGTCACAGTATTTTTGCGCATAGACCCTCCGTATGCACTTGTTCATTGAATAAGTAAATGTCAGAGGTTTGACAAATTCTATTACTTCAGCAGCTGCCTTCATAGAGCCTTCCTAACAGTGGAACTCAGGCACATTGATAATTTCCTTGACTCAAAAGCAGTGGTTCTAGGAAGAAAGGAGGAGGACATGTTCAGCTGTGCTCTCTGGGTGGGGCTGGGGATAAAGAAACAATCGGAGGAACCTACTCGCAAGCATTGGTGACCATGCTGGAACAGACTCCTGGTGTCTGGGTTGGGGCCACTGGGTCTCTGAACTGGAACCTTGGCTCAGAGAACGGAAATGGCTCACCCAAGGTCAGACAGACCCCTGACCTTTCTTTCAGCACCAGCGATCTAAGATGGGAGTGTGCAGTCCCTGGTCCTAAGCAGCCCCAGCAGGCGAGGCCTGCAGCTTCACGTTGGCACAATTAGTGTCAGCGGCCCTGCTTTGCTTCATTAACCAGGGGATGCTCGGGGTGTTTTCTCTCCAGAGAGTATCAGAGAGCTCCTGGGGAAGGAAGCTGAGGGGGAAGCGCAGTGGGTCGGAGTTTGAACCTGGGTTTTAGGACCTGTGTGGGCCTCGGTGCCCTCACCTGTGGGGATGGAGGAAGTAGAGGGCTTCTTGGCAGGCCCTCGTACAGGGTAGCCTTAGTGACAGGGTGGGAAGCTCCAGGCCCAGAACGTGGCTACGGAAGACTTTACATAGACCCCCCGTAACGGACAAACTCAGTGTTTGGACCAGTGATTTGTCTTCAGGTGAATAAATTCTGTCTTTAAGGCGCTAGCTGTTTCTTTTCCAAACAAGCACAAAACTCCGTAAAAGAACCAAGCTAAAGGGTGGGAAGCTGGGAGAGAGAGAGAGAAAGAAGGGTCCTTGGGAAAACAGAAAGGAGTAAAAGGTCCACATGGATGTTTTAGGGGGCAGGGGTTGTAGGGGGGGAGGGGAGAAGGCAGACAATCAAGGAATTACATTTTGGGTTGAAAGCAGAGATTTTTGGTCAACCTATTTACTTTCAGTTTCATCATTTCCTGAGAGTCCTAATTTAGCCTCTGGTTATGTCCTCCCGATTATGGCCTAAAAAGGCAACTACTTGGGTTTCTTGGAGTTGGACTGGCACCCGCAGGAAGCTGGTGTGGAAAGGGCCGGCCTCCACCGGATCTGATCTTCCAGTGGGGAAAGCTGCCTTCTTTTGCCTTAACTCCTTGCTGGCTGTGAGTCCCGCAAATTTCCAGAATTTCCTGAGGGTCCCTAATCTGTTCCCCCAAGCTTTTTCCTGCAGAGGGTTTTCCTAGAGCTGGTGTGGTTGCTGCCACATGGGCAGGCTGCTCATGTGGCCGTGCACCCCAGTCAACCCTTCTGGAAAGCATTTTTTTTTTTAAAAGCATTTTGATAATACTTCTCAAGGCCATAAAAGTGTCTGGATGCTCCTTTGTTCCAATAACTGCACTTCTGGAAATTTATCTCAAGGTGGCCTACCATATAAGGAAAAAACCTAGTAAGTGGTGGTCTAAAAAAAAAAAAAAACCAAAACCACATCACTGTGGAATATTATGCAGCCATTAAAAGTGTCTCCCAAGGAGGCCTTGGAGTCAAGAGTCCTGAATTCTAGTTCTCGCTTCCCACGTGTGTGGCTGAGTGGGATCCCTTCCTTTTTATTTTTTATTTTTTTATTTTTTTATTTTTTAAAATATTATTTATTTATTTATTTATGATAGTCAGAGAGAGAGAGAGAAGCAGAGACACAGGCAGAGGGAGAAGCAGGCTCCATGCACCGGGAGCCCGACGTGGGATTCGATCCCGGGCCTCCAGGATCGCGCCCTGGGCCAAAGGCAGGCACCAAACCGCTGCGCCACCCAGGGATCCCAAGGGATCCCTTCCTTTTTAGAGCCTCTGTGTTGTCAGCTGTAAAGTGAAGTGTTTGGATAAAAATGATCAGCAAGCAAACTGTGGCCTTCTGGGGAAACAAATGGTCATAATATTTTTATATATTCTTTTTTTATTTTTTTATTTTTTTTAACTTTTTTATTTATTTATGATAGTCACAGAGAGAGAGAGAGAGGCAGAGACACAGGCAGAGGGAAAAGCAGGCTCCATGCACCAGAACCCGACATGGGATTCGATCCCGGGTCTCCAGGATTGCGCCCTGGGCCAAAGGCAGGCGCCAAACCGCTGCGCCACCCAGGGATCCCCAAATGGTCATAATAAATAGGAAGAATCCACAATGTGAAACTCCACACTCTGCCTGCAATTAAAAATCTCAAGTGTTGGGTAGCCCTGGTGGCGCAGCGGTTTAGGGCCCGCAGCCCAGGGTGTGATCCTAGAGACCCAGGATCGAGTCCCATGTCAGGCTCCCTGCATGGAGCCTGCTTCTCCCTCTGTCTGTGACTCTGCCTCTCTCTCTCTCATGAATAAATAAAACCTTAAAAAAAAAAAATCTCAAGTGTTTCTATGAACAAAGACTATAAAGACCATTAAAAAAAAGAGAGAAAATTGATTTTTAGGGGGAGGGTCTTAGGAATTTATGGGGATATTTTTCTTTCATTTTGAAAACTTATGTGTAGTTAAAAAAACTTTTATTTAAATTCAATTAATTAACATACAATATATTATTAGTTTCAGAGGTAGAGTCAGTGATTCATCAGTTGCATATAACGCCCTCCTTTATGCCCGTCACCCAGTTACCCCGACCCCCATTCCTACCCCACAATGACCCTCAGTTTCCCAGAGTTAAGAGTCTCTCATGGTTTGCCTCCCTCTCTGATTTCATCTTATTTTGTACAGAGTGTCAGGAGAGGCCCTTTAGCGTGGTCTCAGGCCAGGGAGAGGAGATGTGGCTGTTCCTCCCTAGCATCCCTTCTTTGACACTCCTTTTCATTTCTAAGAGCTTTCAGCAGTGACAGCCTACTCCATCTGCATCGCTGGCAGTCCTACTGGGTGTGCATGGGTCAGCGGCCGCTAAGGCCCTGGGGTCTTCGTCTGACTCAGGTGGACACTGGGGCTGTCACTGAGTGTGGATGTTCCTGTTTGTGCTGGTGAGAGGGCTTTAATAAACCCCATTGTTTATGGTGACCTCCGTGCCCCCCCCCCCCCTTTGTCCAACCCATGTATTGATCTTGGCACTGCTGCTAACCCACGTCATTCCAGCAGAGCTGCTGACACCAAATAGCTCTGTCCTTGGCCTGGCCAAACAGTGCTCAGGCGAGCGAAATGGAAGTTCCGCTCAGAGAGGAAGACTCCTTGGACATTAGACCATGCACGGGGGTCTTGGCACCCCTGTAGGCAGGGGGGGCAGCCCTCTCTGTTGGTCCCGCTCTGAGGAGACCCAGGATGAGCCCCCCTCCTTACAGGAAGTACAGACTCCAGGTCTCATCACAGGTAGACAGGCCTGAAGGTAGAACGAGGAGCCAGGTGGAGTTGTGCCCTGAGAGCAGCTGCCACGTTCACACCCTCCAGTGTACCCCCACCGAAGAGCTGGCTGAGCGGCTTACCTGGATTTCCAGGGTAGGCTGAGTGCCCAGGGCCTGCAGCCCGGAGGGAATCTGTGTGCTGCCGAGGTGCCAGGCCACCAGATGGTTTCTTTGTATTGGTTCTACCAGGGCTGGTGTTGCTGGGATGAAGTGAGTCTGCAGAGGCCAGAAGTCCTTGTGCCATCACTGATGGGCTGCTGTCATGGACAGTAGTTGGCCACGGGAGTGAGAACGTTAAAATTCCACTGTGCTCTGCTTTCTGAACTGGCCACACTGGGAAGACTCAGTCAGCTTCCCTGCCTGCCCGATCAAACTCATCTTTTGAGTACTGTGGGATGTATTCCCCCACACATCCCATGTCCCACTCACTGCATCGACAGTTTGACCTGGCTCCCATGCCAGTCTGACTTCATCTGAGGGACCCCAGCACAAATGTGCTAGGAAGAGCCTAGAGTGGGGTGGGGTGGGCAGGGGCAGGCGGATCTGGGTTAGAGCCCTACCCCATGACTGGACTGGGTGACTCTGGGCAAGTACCTTGCCCTCTCTGAGCCTGTTTTCTCATTTATAAATTGAGGATAATAAAAGATCTTTTGCAGGATGATTGATGGTTAAGAGAGCTTGATGTTGGTAGGTTACCTAATGACTATCCCCTTTCCTTCCTCTTGGAGGGATCTCGTAAAGAGCATGTGATATCCTCAGGTGTCTTCTCTAGAACTCTTAACCAGCAGTGACTTAGGATTTTGGGGGACAGCGTTCAAGTGAATCCCTTTTTGCATGTTGATGGGAGATTGAATGTCCATTTCAGGCTTGAAGTTTGCAGAAAGGTTCAGAACCAACAGCCTGTGAAGCCCTGTGCTGTGTGATCGTTCCAAGTCCTCAACCAGGACAGTGGCTTGTTGGAGAGATTGATTTCGAGAGCCTGGGTCCTAAGACTTGAGGCTGCCTGGCTAGTTAGTGGTCAGCTGGATGGCAGAGAGGGAGAGGACAGCTGATATGTACTCTGGCAGAGGGAAGCCTTTGATTTGCTTGGATGGCCTGGCGGGTGTGGGAGCCTGGACAGTCGGAAGTCAGCTGGCGTGGCTTGGGGACTGCAGCCTCCTGAGACCCCAGCCCCACACAGATGAAGCCAGGCCATCCCTTCCTGCCTTGTGGACTGCTGTCTGACTCTGGGCCCTGCTTTCTTTCAGGGAGTGGTCCTTGCAGGTGGATGATACCCCTGGTCCCCTAAGAGGGTCTGTGAGGGTTTGCTTGGCTGGGAATATAAACAGAGCCACTGGCTGAGGTTGCTGGGGAGGCTGCCAGGCTCTGTTCCATGGACTTGCCTTCCCTCCTGTGGGGGGTGGGGGTGGCGAGCGAGCAGATTTCCTGGAAAACAACCCCTTTCCTGGAGCATGTCCAGAGGAGCCCCTTAGTCTTGATCTGGAAAGCATTTAATGAGCCCAGATAAGAAGGCCTGGGCGGCCCAGACTTTTCCTTTTGTTCTCTCCCTCCCAAATCTCTAGCCTCATTGGCATCCAGGTCCCTGTTGGGATCTAGAAGTGTGAAAGCCCAGGTAACTCTGGATTTGGATCTGGGGTCCTCCTGGCTTCCTGGGCCTGGGGAAGGGACCTTGACCTCATAAGGAAAAGGCCTTCCTGTGTTGTGAACTGGGCTGTGAGCTTCTGGGATGCTCCTCCGGTGGCTGTGAGCTGGCTCTGTCTCAGACCACAGTTTCTAAGTCCTGTGTTCTGTTTACCTAAACCAGCTGTCCTCCCAGCAGGTCCTAGCCTGAGCCTTTGAGCAGGAATAAGCACTGTGGTTATCCTGTGGAAAGGCCATGGGACCAGTCTGCCCAGGGGGACCTCGAGGTTCCTCCAGCGAGCTCCGTTTCCTTGTCTGTAAAATGGGATGAAGCACACATCTTTCTTACCCTATAGAGTTGTTTGTTTGTTTTTAAGATTTTATTTATGTGTCGTGAGAGACACAGAGGTAGAGACATAGGCAGAGGGAGAGGCAGGTGCCCCACAGGGAGCCTGATTTGGGACTTGATCCCAGGACCTGGGATCACACCCTGAGCCAAAGCCAGACGCTCAACTATTGAGCCACCCAGGTGCCCCCCTACCGTACAGAGTTAGGATGAGGATCTTTCCAGGTGGCCAAGTGCGTGTGAAAGCAGTTTCATAAACCATTAAACCACACAGGTGTAAGGGATTATTATTTCATCTTTATTTTGCAAATGAGTTTTGAAAAAAAGCAAACACACATGTTCTCCGAGACATGGATTGTGAAGGCTGCCTTCGCATTAGTGCCCCAGAAGGGAAGCACTCTTACTGCTCATGATGTTTCCTGGAGCCTGACTTCTTTTCCTCAAGCCTTATTTCTTTGGCTGTATTCTCAAGGTGGACTTATCATCTCTTGGCAACATATTGGTGTGTTGTGGTGGTGGTGGTGGTGGTTTTTTTCCGCTCTTCGTTGACTCTGAAATAAAAAGTTTTTTAAACTGGCAACTTCCGCTATGCGCGGTTTGTAGCTTGTTGCCCTTTTTGGGAGGGCTAATTAGAAACTTGCTTTTGTTGGAAGTGCTCTTAAATTGCGTGGTCTCTTTTCTGCCTCAGTGCATGTAGCATAGTGACCATAGTTCCATCTGTTTGTGCAACTCAACTAAGGCTTGTCATTCGGCACCACGGGAGTTAATAGATCTGTGTGATTGTGGATGGATCCTAGGATCTGCCTTACCATGATTTTCTTACAGAGGCTCTAATGACAACTTGTTTTTTCAATCACGGGCATCTTTTTCTCAAAAATGGAGAGCGGGAAAGTTCTGGAAGCTGTGCAGCCTGGTTTGACAAGTTTTGTTCTACTCCAGTGCTGATAAGAGGGCTCTAGCGGGCCTCGTGCAGCTGAGGTCCCTGTGTCTGACGTTCTGTCCTTGTGTCTGCTGTAGGTCCTGGCTGTGAGTCACCATGGCGCAGCAAGCTGCCGATAAGTATCTCTATGTGGATAAAAACTTCATCAATAACCCGCTGGCCCAGGCCGACTGGGCTGCTAAGAAGCTGGTATGGGTGCCTTCCGACAAGAGCGGCTTTGAGCCCGCCAGCCTCAAGGAGGAGGTGGGCGAGGAGGCCATCGTGGAGCTGGTGGAGAACGGGAAGAAGGTGAAGGTGAACAAGGATGACATCCAGAAGATGAACCCACCCAAGTTCTCCAAGGTGGAGGACATGGCGGAGCTCACGTGCCTCAACGAAGCCTCCGTGTTGCACAACCTCAAGGAACGCTACTACTCAGGGCTCATCTACGTAAGTGGGGCCTGGGGCCCGGGGTGGGAGGTCTGGCTCTGTCCCTTCACCCTCATTGGCCTGGCGCTGGTGCCCTGGGGGAGTAGGGGACTTGAGGAAAGCTGGGGTGACGACCTCGAACCTTGGCCTGCGGGTGTCCTAATGGAGTGTTCTGTTTTAGCTTTTCTCTGCGTAGCTGAGATCACACCAGGACGCCTGTTTTAGGTCGCCTGGAGGGAGGAGTGTATCACGGTGTGGGTGGGCTGTGCCCACCCTTGGGCCTTGTTCCTCAGGCTTGGTGGAGGTAGGAAGGGTAGTTCTTTCAAAACCGAGGGAATGCCGTGTCCTGGTTTCCCACCTTGTCCTCCTGCACCACCTGGTCCCCTTCCCCCTCCCCGCTTGCCCAGGCTCTTTTTGGGACTCTCTGCCATCTTGTTCTTCGTAGAGGCCTAGCGGCGTGCCTTATTTCCCCGGGGAATGTGTTTTGGGCAGAGACGAGCATCAGGAGCGAGGCTTGCACCTACAGCCCATGCGGCACATTAGTTCTGGTGCCGTAGCAGGCTTAGCATCTGAGAACGGCACGTGTGTAAGGCCCGGAGCCTGCAGAGGACAAGGAGCAGCCCTTTCTCTGTCTTCTGTCCAGCGGGGCCACCTTCGCAGAAAGACCGCTTGTCACCGCTTTAGAAAACATCAGAGGAGGGGCGTTGCCCCATCTCCTGTGTAATAGGCTCCAAGATCTTATGGTCCTAGGGCCACAGAGTTCTTTCTAGTTCCTTCTTTCTTCTGTTCAGTTCCAAGGTATTTCCTTCTAGTTTTGTCTCAGGTAGGGAAGAGATATCTGGCTCTTATTATTCCTAAAATAGCTCTTTGTTTGAATATGTTGTTACGTTCACCTTGGCCTTCTCAGTCTTGGAGCTGAATAAAAACAGTTCTCAAAATGTGTTTGAATTGGAGGAAGAAAACATCTCGAGAGTCTTGTAACCCTTTTGGTGGGGAGACCAAGCCTTGGATCTGGGGCTTTGTTGATGATCACATATGTAAATAAAGGACACGCTGGGCTCAAGGATGGTAAGTGGCCCCCTCAGTAAGCCATTTTATTTTCTCTATAATCTGAGGGTGACTTCAGCACACGTTTCCGTAGGGCACTTCCCCAGCACACTGGTCAGGGACTTCCGAGTGCCCTGCAATGTGCCAAAGTCATCTGTGGAGCCATGGACCATCCTGGGTTGCCCAGAGCTCCTGATTGGGCCAGATAGCATGCCAGAGCTGTGTTTCCTTGCTGATTGCTAAATTGGTTTATGATAGGGAGGTTCTTAATCTCTTGCCATTGATGACTACCCTTTGGGGGATGAGCCTGATTAGTCAGGACCCACCAGTGAGGACATACACAGAATGGTCCTCCTGGAAGTCCTTTTTTATAAACCAGCTTAGTCCTATCTGCTCATATGGCAAGTGGGGAAAGCTGAGGCCCAGAGAGGGCCAGAGCCCAGCACAGAGTCATACAGCCTGAGACTGGAGCTCAGGTATCTTGACCCTCAGCCTGGCTGCCTCTTTCTTCATAAGAACATTGTATGGACAGAATTCAAAGCCTCTGTCCCTAGGGATCTTGACCACTGAAATTCAGAATTGGAGGCTTGCAGAAAGACTAGGGACCTTTAAGGAAGCATTGCTTGTCTGTTGTGCCCGCTGGGAGCTGAGTCCCATCATCTGGGAGTGGGATGCCCCCTGGGCAGCCTCCATCGCTCATTGTACCCATCCTGGTGGGTCCCTAAGCCGACGTGGGCTTTGCTTAGGGAAGCAGAGTGATTAACGGCGTGAGAGTTGGAGCCTCCAGGACCCGGTTCAGATCCTTTCCCCACCACACACCATGGCTACCACGAGCCTCACTTCTTCGCTGGTGAGAAGTGTGCAAGTGCCAGCCTGCACCTGGTTCATGGCAGGGCCTGGGCTCTCTTAGTGAAGGCAGCTGGTCCTCTGTGAGGCCTTCACTGGTGTCTCTGTTCACCTTTGTCCTGCGAGGGATTTGGTGAGCCTGACGCTCATCGGGGGGGCCTGCGCTTGCCGCTACTGGCTGGCTGCCCACGGTCTGCTCTCCCACAAAGGGAAATAGTACTAAAGTGTGTTCACTGTTAGTTGCTTCATCTTTCCTCTGAAAGCGTGGGTTGTCCTCGAGAGGCAGAACTCTGGTTGGAGGCCCGAACTCCTGCATCTGTCCCCTCCTGCGCCGTTCCTCCTGCCTCACACCAGCCCCCTTCCTAAGCATCCTCCCCATAAGGGAAGTCGATTGTCTCTGCAATTGCCCTAATGGGGACCCCAGCAGGTGCAGAGCTGCGGGGGGGATCAAAGCCGCTGGGCAGGGGGCCACCGCCTCATTCATGGTCCACCTCTCTGCACACGTCGTTCCAAATTGCGACCCGGGAGCCTTTGTGCAGCGGGTTTGCCTGGTGTTGTGGGCGGTGTGGCTAATCCTGGCCCACAGCTGCTCTGCCTGTTTCCCCGGGGGGTGAGCTCTGGGATAGGGGGCGGCCGATCACAAAGAGCCTCTGTGGCCCGTGAATGGAGCAGCTCCCTGGCGTGGCCGTGGGGGAGAGAGCCACTTGCTCTCTGTCCGCACCTCCAGGAGCATCCAGAGGGAGGCTCGCCGGCAGGTCTCCATCTTCCCACCTGGGCTGTAGGGCTCACACCTGCTGGTTTGATGAGATTAGCCCAGAGACCTTTGGAGCTCTGCAAAGAGAACCATCCGCAGGACCATCTGCCCACCCAGCTGTCAGAAAGCCTGGTCCCAGGAACCCCCAGTCCCCTTTTGCTGTCACAGACAGCTGTTTGCAAACATCTGGCTCCGAGGCACACCCTAAAAGTGTGGCCATGTGTCCTTGGCTTTCATCGGGCTGATTTCCTAGAGTGTGGGTTTTCTCAAACCCCAGAAACAGAGCTCAATTGTTTCTGAGCTCCTGGGATGACCTCACTGCTCCCTGACCGCCTTCCTCTTCATCCCTGCCCCCCAGGGAAAAACCAGAAGTCTCCCGCTTTTCTCTCATCTGCCTGTGATAACCCGCGCTGCAGGTGGCCAGCACCACGTGCAGACTGCTTTGCCTTGGAGCTTTCCCCCGTCCCTCGTGAAAAAGTAGTTGGAGGGAAGGCAAATGACCGATTATCCCAGGAAGAAAGAAAAGCAGAGAGCCCCGAGTCCCCGCCTCCAAACAGAAGAGGCAGCCAAACACACTTGGTCATTTGCAAACTTGGCTGCTCTTCTGCACGCAGGCCGCTGTAGGTTACTGGGTCCCTCCCCAGTTCTGCTTCCTGTGTTTAACTTCTGCTTGCAAAGTCCAAGTGCCATTGCTCTTGGCCCAGGCTGGGAAGGGCCTTTGTCCTCCCGACTGGTTCCTGTGTGGAACCTGTCTTTAGGTTCAGCCACTAGATCCATCTTCTGTTTGGACAGGACTAGGGAGGCCGGGGCTGGAGGGGGCCGGGTTGGCCCATAGCACAGCGCCCTTAGGTGTTGGCTGCTGTAGGATTGAGGGGCACAGCCCCAGACAGTGAGGTGATATCATGACGCAAACAGAAAGACACGGGTGCAGAGAACTGGCCCCTGACCAGGATGCTCTGCACTGGTGGTGGCAGGAGAGCCAGGGCTGCTCCCAGCTCTGCCTTGAACTGCCTCCTGACCCTCAGCTGTCACTCCACAGAGTCAAGGGCCATAGGTGTGTGTGAATCTTGGCTTTGCGCGGCTGCTTCCGGTCCTTTGGTGCATTGTCCTCAGAAGAGGGTGCTTGGGTTGCTCTGGAGGGTTAAAGACAGCTGCACCCCCCAGATGAACACCTGCCACCTGGGTGGTCTCAGGAGTCTTGCCCAGCTTGTGAGGGGTCTCTTTTCTTCTTCTTCTTCTTCTTCTTCTTCTTCTTCTTCTTCTTCTTCTTCTTCTTCTTCTTCTTCGGCCAGGAAGAAGGATCTTGGAAGAAAAAGAAGCAGGTTATTAGGGAAAGAGTAGTCACAAATTAATGTGAATTGACCATAAGACACTGAAGGAAGATCTGTCTAGATGGTTGCCGCTGGCACCTGCTCTCCTGACCTGCTCACAGCGCTGTGCTGGGTGCTGTGTCAATCCTGATAACTACTCTGTGAGGCAGCCGAGGGTCTGTCCCCATTTTGGAGATTGAAAAACGGAAGGGAGAGAGGTTAAGAAACTTGCCTTGCTGGGATTGGAACTCAGGACATCTGACCCTGGGGTCTGATTTTTTAACCTGGTCAGATCAGCCTTGGAGTACTGGGTGGGTGTGTTTTGGGGTGCCTCACATCAAGGGTGTTGGCTAAGTGGGCTCCCCTTCAGAGGAGACTCGCGTCTTGGAGAAGGCTCACAGGGGACGGGGAAATGATCTTTGAGTTTTTGAGGGATTGCCATGTGAATGTCTCCAGAAGATTTGAGGGAGAGAGCTGTCTGTAATATGTCCTCTCCCACAGAAGATCTGGTTGGGTGGGGTGGGCCATGAGTTTTTCTCAGTGCTGGAGAAGTTGAGGCTTGAATATCTTCATGAGAGGCCTTCAGGGCAGAACACTTGGTGTTTCTGCAGTTTGCTTGCTGCAGCTGAATCCTTTTCTCTCTGCCTCTCACGATGACAGACACATCTCTTACTGTCCTCGGATCTGAGTTTTGTAACCGGATTTCTACTGTCTTGCTGTGTGCGGATCTCGCCCGAGGCACCAGCTTGTTGGCATGCAAAGCTGACAGCGATCACGCAGTTGAGGGAGGACCCTCACCCAACACGCAGAGCTGGTGGTGGGCGCCGCTACACCTGCAGCAGGGCAGGGCACAGGGAGCGAGGGGCTGTAGGGGGTGCTTTCACGTCAGCCTGACTCCCGGCCCTTGTTGGCAGGAACTTTGCCACAGAAGTTTGCACGCTATCAAGAACCAAGACTTCCTAACCCATTTCTGTTTGCTCCTCTTTTCTTTAGACCTATTCAGGCCTGTTCTGTGTGGTCATCAATCCTTATAAGAACCTGCCCATCTACTCCGAAGAGATCGTGGAAATGTACAAGGGCAAGAAGAGGCATGAGATGCCCCCCCACATCTATGCCATCACAGACACCGCCTACAGGAGTATGATGCAAGGTGAGTGCCTCGGCCTTCCTGGTGGCTGAGTCTTCACCTGCAGCCTCATGGACACCGTTGCAGGTGCTCATTCACATTCAGTGTCACAGTGATCTGGTGGTGGCGCCGTGCATTATGGAGACCTCTGAGCTGGTGTGTGAGAACCAAGGTCAATGGCTATCAAAGGACGTGTTTATATGTTGAGAGAGTGTTCTAGAAGCTTTAAAAAAATACAATTCCTAATTATTGCTATTTCTCATTCTTGTCCAGACTCTGTGCCAGTCTCCTCACTTCCAGGCCCCTTCTTCTACCAGTTACTCCCTTTCCTCCTGGCTTTTCATATCTTTTCTTCTTGCTCCTTCCCCATGGTCGAGAAACATGCTTGAGTTTTTCCTATCATTAAGAAACAGACACCAAATCTCTCCTGGGTTCTGCACCTCCTCTGGTTTGTCTCTGCTGTCTCTCTGATCATAGTGGAGCTTTGTAGAGGAAGTGCCTGCTCCACAGGCCTCCCTCACCCCTTCTGCAGATTGTCCGACAAAGGTTACCCTCCCTTCTGCATTGCTAAATCCACGGTACTCATGTGTTCTTCTCTTACCTAACCTCTCCCCAGCGTTGGACAATCTTGACCAGTCCTTTGGAAAGCCCTTCCTTCCTGTGTGACCCTCTTTCTGGTTCTCCAAATCGGTGCCTGGCCCTCTGCATGGTTCTCTCCTGCCCCTCTCTTGCCTCTGCGCATTGGTGCCCCTCAGGGCCTCATCGCTCGCTCCTGTATTCCTCTGGATGCTGGACACATCCGCTCGAATGGCTTTGCCAGCACATTCTGGCTGAGGACTGGGACTCAGCAGCTCCCTTTGCTTCGGGCTGCCGTTTCTCCAGCCACCCAGGTCCGGAACCTGGCTGTTCCTCCCCTCTCTGCTCTCTTTCTACCTCCTTTTCTCGGGTCCATTAGCACTGCCTATAGATTTAATCTCCTTTCATATTTCTCACCGCCTTGCCCCTCTTTTATCCTGTGGCCATGACCTCAGTTATGGCCTCCCAACGGTTTTCGCCTGCACTGTTGCTGTGACCTCTTAACCTTCACTTTTAGAGCCCTCCCTCTACTTTCAGCAGAGGGTCATCTTTCTAGAATGCAAATCTGATCAAACTCCTTGATTTGAAATCTTGAAAAAAACTCGAAAAGGCTCCTCATGGCCCCAGAGGTAACCCCAGAACCCACTAGCCACAAACAGCGCCCTTGTAATTGGCTTCCTGCCTTCCTCTGACTTTCCTGCCACATGGACCTGCTTACATTTTTCTCCCGGGCCTTCCTGCGTCCAGCCACCTTGCCCATGCCAACTACTTGCAATGCCTGGCAGGTCCCTAATCTCTTGTTAAACATAAGACTAAAGCTTTCCTGCCTTCCAGGGAGGATATCTGGGCTAGATTTAGTGATACTTTGTTTTTTTTTTTTTTATTTTTTTATTTTTTTATTTTTTTATTTTTTTTTTTTGATTTAGTGATACTTTGACTTAGGTGTTTACACATTTGGTTTTCTCTCCTAGACATGGACAGGGCCCGTGTCACCTATATATTCTTGAGCTCAGCTGAATGCTTGGCATGTGGTGGCATTTCGTGTAATTCCCAGTCAAGCCCAACTTCCAGGCAGGGCTGAATTCTCATGACTTCATATCGATAGTGGTTTTCCAAATCCTCGTACATGTGCATATTTTTTTTTCTTTAAAATTGCAGTGAAGCTGGGCAGTGGTGGTAGAGAACCTTGTTGTATTAGCAGAGTCAGTCCCTGGTGTAGCGGTTTGAAGGGACAGTGAGCAAGTCTGTCTCGTTCTGCACGGTGTTGTGGGGAAGGCATTTCATTGCCAAGCTTGATGAATTATGCAGGACGTACAAGTTGGGCCTAGCCTTTGGCTTATGTTTATGTCTATGAAAATTTCTGGAGGAAGCCAGCCCTTTAGTTTTAAAGTAGGATGTGTGTTTCAAAGTGCTAACTAAAGCAATCTGGTTGGAGAACATTCTGTGAGATTCCAGAAGACCCTGAGTCTGTGTCTCTAGAGGTTATGAGTCAGTTTTCTCCTAGCTGTGCTAATTGGCCCGGTGCAAATTCACCCTGGAGTCTTCCTGAGCCCTGTGCTGCTGAATTAGGGCATGTTCCCATCCTTGGATCCTGGATTTGAATGGTTTTCTAGCACATCGGCTTCCTTGACTGTCAGGCAAGCCATTATCGCAAGAACAATGTCATGATGCAGAGCGTGACAACAGCGGCTGGAGTTCTGGGAACTGGACTCCCAGCCTTTCTTCCGACAGTCTGCATGACTCCTTCTTGAAGAGATTTGACCAATTTTTATCCAACGACAAAAACATTTAAAGGGCCAAAAGTCAGCTCTGTAGGTTGGAGGTCATTGAAATAAAGAGAGCGATCTGCAGAAGGCTGGAGCTTTCCTTTGTGTTGACCAGAGAGTCTTGGCCATAGCGGAATGGCCTTGACAGGAAGCCATGAGCTCCCCAAATTATGAGAGCAAGCGGGAAGGTGTTTCATTCTTTGGAGACCAGGGATGGAAATCCATTCTGGACCCAGGAAGCCAGAGGTGCTGGTGCCTCTTTTTAATAATCTGTGGGGGTGCTGGGTCCCTGTAATCTCTGACCTTCAGCCTGCGAGCCTTTCCCTCCCCTCCTTCATGAATGCCGGACTTGGTGCAGCCATTAGCCTCCGTGGGGACCTACTGAGAACATTTCCAAATCCCTTCTCGTTGTTTACAGCTGACCTGCAAAGCACTTAGCAACAGGTTTTTTTTCCCTTGGAGCAGAGAGGAAGTTATTTAAGAGAAGTTGGCTCTCCTGTTAAGGATAAGGTGGTTCACTAAGCAAAGAAAGTTCTTGAGAGGAGTTGTGGTTGTCGCCCTAAGTCAGGTGTGGACAGTGATGCTTCAGGGTCAGTGGCTGTTAGGATGCTTCTTAGCACAGGCTCTGTGGGGAGAACAGGGGTGTTCTCTGCCCCTCACCTCTTAAAAAGCACAGTTCCTTTTTTGCTTTTTCTCTAAACGGGAACTAGAAAAGGGTTTCCTCCCTGAGCTGCCTGTGGCTTATGGCATACTAGCACTTACTCTGCCAAATAAGGTAGTTGGTGTCTTTGTCTGGGGACTTTTATGAGATGAGCTCCTTTTGCCTGTTCCTGGGGCCTCCCTGTCTTTCATCTGTGAGTCCTGATGAGTGCCGCTTGTCCTGTAGTTAGTATTAGTATTCATTTTTCACTTTGAAAAGCTGCCCAGTTTGGATGATAAATCATATGGTCACTCTGCGCGTGTATCAGACTAAGTAAGCCAGGGTTTCTCAAACTTGGCGGACTTTGGCTTTGGGGCCGGAGAATCCTCCCTTGGGTGTGGGGGGCTTGTTCTATGCATTGTAGGATATTTAGCAGCAACCTGGCCTCTACCTACTAGATGCCAGCAGCTCCCTCCTTCTTCTGGTGACAACCAGAAATGTCTGCAGACCTTGCTACCAAATTTCCCAAGGTGGGCAGGGGTGGGCTGAAGTGCCCCCACTTGAGCACCCTGGACCAAGCACTGCAGATTATTTTTATTGAGTATCGACTCCTGTGGATCAGTAGTACCTCTGGGCCTGGCATGTCAAAGATCCAAGACTCAAAGCCAAGGAATGTTGGGATAGATTAGTGCTGTCTGCCATGGGCACGGGATGGGGCATGGCAGCATTGGCGCGCTGGAGGAGTCCATGGAGATAGGACATAGAAAGTGCCAGAATACCAAGAGGTCTAGTACATTATTCTGGCACTGGAGGCCCTGGCAGTCCAGGGGGAGGGATGAGACGTGTTTGTACCCAGACATCTGGGGCCATGGCTATATGACAAGACAAGCTGCTACCTACACCTGGTGCCAGCATGGCTTCAGCAGGTGTCAGGTGTCTTGCGAGTTGAGGGGAAGGTGTGGCCACTGAGGCCAGGGGTGGCGGGGAAGGCACTGCAGAGGTCGGATCCTGTGGAAAGGCTGGCAGGTATGTGTCAATAAGCGGTTCCAGGGCAGCCCAGACGTGCCTGGCAGTTTTGTTTGTTTTAATCCTCAACCTTGGGTTTAATTAAAGTCCCGTGGTAACTTGGTTGGTTTACCCTTCCAACCCTGGCTTTTCCCTTTGGTTAATTTGTTGTCCTAGCCAGTAATGGGTCTTCCTGCCTTGGGGATTGAACCGTTCCTTGGGATTCTGTAAAGGCACACTGAGGATGGGCATGAACTCTGTGTGGCTGTCCCTCTCTGGGCAGCGGCAGCCCTGTGGGGCGTGGGGGTGTGTCCCAGGGCAGGAGCAGCGCATGGTCTATAAAAGGTGTGACCTGGTTGGGAAATGGCGCTCCTGGCTTCCTCTGGGACCTGGCCTTCCAGGGTCTCCCTCTGGGGGTAAGGGTGTATGTGGGTTCTGAAAGGAGAACCCACCCACTGAAGAATCCGACTTGCGCACTGTTCTCTCCCCAGCGAGACTAGCAGAAAACCTCAATGTTGATTAGGTAAAATGCCAGGTTTGGTTCACTTTCGGTGACTTCATGGTATTTTAATGAGCTCCCAGCATTTCTGGGGGAGTGGCAGCAGGGTCTGCTTTCATTCCAGGCCTAACCTAATCTGAGAACTATTTAACCCTTGACTCTGTGCTAGTCCCACCCCTGCTGCTCGGTGGAAGCTGCGCCGGAAGCGGCTGGTCACCAAGCAGTGGCCCGGTGTCCACTGCGTGTCCACGTTCTGTCAGTTGGTTGACTAACAACCTTTGAGGGCAAACAAGGGGTAGAGTTCTAGCACTAGCCTCACATCCGAAGGCTTCGGGCCAGAAATAAAGATCTACTTGCCCTGTCCAGGGCCCGCAGAGTCAGCCCCAGAAACCACGGTCTCCCGATTGCCACCCTGGTGCCTGTCCCCTGGGGCTGCTGCCCCAGGTCCTCTGGCTGTGTCTGGAGGACTGCAGGCCCGCCGGCTGGCTGCAGGCCCTCACTCCCTCTGCACATTATCCCTGCCAGTTGCTTCTGGGGAGCTGTCTGCTTTCCAAGGCCTTCTTGAGGGTGGGAAGCACGGTGTGGGTGAGGCGCTGAGGAAATGCTTCAAGGGTACAGTGAAGCATGACTGCGAGCACACTCACCAGGACCGGCGGCTGAGGCAGCCACAGATGTGATGACTCCACTTGAGCAGGAATGCACCCGCCAGGAGGCTCGGGCCCTGCCAGCGAGCCCTGCCCGCCGCCGCCGCACACAAAGGGCCCGCTGTCTGCGGGGAGGTCCGGAGCCAGGCCCCGAGTGCCCGTCTGTGCCGTGGAGGCCGCGGGTGCCGCGTTGGCCCACCCCAGAGGGGCGCGCTCCCGGCCGCACATGGTCACTGTGTGCTCACCAGGCCTGGCCCAACGGGAGGAGGTCCTGAGAGGCAGGGAGATGAACTCGAGAGAGAGAGCAAGCGAGCCCCGGGCAGGGAGCCCCACCTAGCCCAGGGGCTGGGGCAAAGTGTGAGGGGCTTTGGCCAATGACCCAGCTCCTCCACAAGTAAAGTCACCGGCACCAGTTTGCTGGGCCTCTGTAAGCCTCAGCCTGAGGAGCAACTTGCCTTGGGAGCAAGACGTGTGTGAGGAAGAGCGAGCTGGGTTTGCACTGGATTTGGGTCGGGGCCTGGCTCTGTCGGTCCCTGTGGACTAGGGGGCCACTTTCACTGAGCCTTCCTTGCCCTGTGGCCTCTTGGCTTAGTGACGCCTACTTCCTTGGAGGGTTATTGCAGGGATGACCCAAGGTGTGTGTGGACGGTGCCGGGCCATAACGAGCGCCCCCTGGAAGGTAGTGGGGAGCGCCTGGAAATGCAGCCTCTTGATCGAACCGCCCCTGCCCTCCCTGCACTGCATTCCTTCCCTCCACGCTCCCACTCGCTTAATGCAGGTGATAACCAAATGCTTCCTCCAGGCGGACTTCTTCATCTCCAGGAGGCCCGTGAGAGCCGGGGCTCCGGGTGGCAGCACACACAGGAAGTGACTTGTCAGAGGCGCCTCCCTGCAGGGCCGCGTAGCACACGGGCGTGCGCAGGCAGACGCGGCCTCGGACTTGTCCCGTCTCGTCTGCGGCCCCAAGCAGGCTGCAGGACGTCCGTGGGCCCACGTGGCTTCAGGGGGGGCCTCAGAGGAACGACGTGCCCTTGGGAGGCAGCCCTTGAGTGACACTGAAGGGATCCTCTGGCCATGTGTGGTGGGGACCCGGGGTGGGGGGCCTGTGACCCTAGCCCTGGGCCCAGCAGAACCCAGACCACTGCCCTGCTAGGCCCCCAGAAGCAAAGCCTGCTCCTTGGAACGAGGCTGCTTAGTTATGATGTGGTCATGCCTGCCAGTCTCATTTCTGTAAAATCTTCTTTCTAGAAGAGGAATCTGTGGCTCACGGATCCTTTTCAAGGATTCAGCTTTATTTTGGCTTACTTTTCTGTTTGGTTTTTTAATTTCAACCCAGTAGGCCTGCTGTGCTTTGCACCAGGCCACCTGAAGTGGGGGACAAGCATGAAGCGCTCTTCAGGAACTGAAATTTTGAGGGTGGTCGAAGACGTGGCATCTCTGTTACCACCCCTCACCCCCAAACAACCAGAAGTCACCTGCACAATCAGTAATGGCTGAGCCGCTTTGTGCTCTTAATGCCCCTGGACGTGCTCCTCCCAGGCTGCCTGTGAACCCTGCTTACCGCCGTTTTTCCTGTTCTCTCAGGTTCTGGCTCTGAGACTCCAGCAGAGCCGTGTTCCAATAGGTCAGGACTGAATGTTGGTGTGTTCAGAATAAAGGGTTGCTTTCCTTCCCCCTGCCCGATTTCTGGAATTAAGCTGTCAGATGAGAACAGGACTAATTGTCTAAAGAGAAAAGTCAGTGCTCAAAGTCTGCAGGCATGAAAGTCAGGATTCTTTAAGTGGCTTCTGTAAAATTCTTCTGGTCTGGACCAAGGCTGTTGGCCCAGTGTCCCCCTTTGCAGAAAACTCTGAGGACCCTTGGTGCTCCTTTGGGCGACAGTCAATACTGACCGGGGCCCTGCATGTCATGCCAGCCAGACTTTGTGACTCGATGAAGATCTGGTCTCCACCCTGAAGCCAGTCCACAAATACAGCAGGGCCAAGGTCTAAGCTGAAAGCCAAGGACAGAGGTTGTGCCCTGGGAGCAAATTCTCGCCTAGCAGTTACCAACACACTGTTCATTTCATTTGATCGACCCTCGTCAAGGCGACGGGAGCGCCTGGCTTCTTTAGGATGTGTCTCTCCGTGCCATTACTGTTCACCTCCTGGCACAGATGTTCCTGCCATTCTCCAACAAGCCTGATGAAACTCATCCCAAGGGCATTTCGCAAAGCCAGAGCTTTGCCTGGTACTGTCCACCTTGTTCTCAGTGTCCTGTTGGTCTTCCTTCCTACGCTCTGCAGAGCTGTGGACTGGGGCTTGTCTGGGACTCCGCTGGGACTCCTTTTTTTATTTTTAAGATTTTATCTTTCATGAGACACACACAGAGAGAGGCAGAGACAGGCAGAGGCAGAAGCAGGCTCTTTGTGGGGAGCCCAATACAGGGCTCAATCCCAGGACCCCAGGATGACACCCTGAGCTGAAGGCAGACGCTCAACCGCTGAGCCACCCAGGTGCCCTCTCTCTTTCCTATTGCTCCCCAAGGGGAATGTGGTTCAAGAGCAAAGCAGACCGACCTCCAGGTCTGGTCTCTCTGAGCATCCCAGTGGTGTTTGCTGTGGGCTGTCTGCACTCACATGTGACTTTTGAATTTCCCTCCACCCTGACAAACCTGTCTGAGCTGTCTCAGCAGCAGCCCCACACAGAGAACGTTCTCACTCCCAGCCCTGCCCATGGACAAGGTGTCTGAGCAGCCAGCAGTGGTTCCTGGCAGGTGTCCCTGCGTACCGGGAGCTCGGCAGCTCAGCTCGGCTTGTGTGAGTGGCTGGGTGCATTTTGGCTGAGAGAGGGCTTGTTTGGGACCTCGCCTGCCCTCTACCATAATGAAAGTTGTAAGTGTAGCCCCTGGGGCTTCTTTCTAATTATCGAGGGTGCC
The DNA here is from genome assembly GCF_048164855.1 of Canis lupus baileyi. Classification (NCBI taxonomy): domain Eukaryota; kingdom Metazoa; phylum Chordata; class Mammalia; order Carnivora; family Canidae; genus Canis; species Canis lupus. Next base: position 30,747,367 of record NC_132848.1, read on the forward strand.
TGCTGGGGGAGGTGCCTGTTCTCCGCCTCTTGGCCTCCTGGGACTAGAGACGTGGGCCGCCTCAGTGGGGTTCACACACGGCCTCACCTGGGGGAGGGTGTGGGTGGAGACTCTGGGCCAAGTCCAGCTGTGTTCCTGCTGGGGTTGCTGCTGAGCCAGCATCTCCCTGGTCTGGGCCTACCTTTGTGCCTTGGAGAGGACATTGCTGGCAACCACGCTGCGTGCTCAGGAGCCAGGGGCAGTGGGTGGCTCCGCAAGCAGGCTGCCAGAGGCTCCATGACCCAGGGGGCCTGGGGCTTGGCGTCGGTGTGCAGCCTGTGCCAACATGGAGCGCCAGCTGTACCTACTGTTCTCACCTCCCTACTTGTCCCCAGGTGCCTATAGCCCAAGCTCGTGAATGGGGCTGGCTCTGGGCAGAGTCCCAGATGAGTTTATAAGGCCCCCAACACTTCTGAGAGAGTGGACAGCTCTTTCATTGCAGCCTGGGGCAGGAGTGCTGGTGGCCCCGGGCCTTCCCAGCCCCCTGAGTTCTGAGCTTGAACCCACAGGTCTTTCCACAGTTTGAACCTGGTGAAAGACTTTGCGTTTTGGCCCATGAGATCCTGACGCTCATGGGAGTCTGGGGAGAACTGACTCTGGAGCCCAGGGATTTGCCCTGGGCAGCCTGATGCTTCCTGTCCCAGGCGACAAGGAGCAAGAGTTAGCACAGTGAGCGACCCCAGGGTGATGGAAAGTGTAGGCCTGTTGGTCGTGCGTCACCCCGTCAGCCTCACCCCACGCAGGTGTGTCAGCCAACCTGAACCTGCCCTTTGCTTTCCCTTTTTCTTGGCCCACGGCCATTGATCAAGCCTGGTTGGCCTGAAGACAGATCCTGAGGGCACAGTGCTCATCCAGGTGTGCCTCCAAGAGCAGGTCCGCAGGAGGCCCGAGAGGTTTTATCTCCGAGTTTGATGAGTCAGTCCCGGCAGCGGCTGTTGGTGGACCAGGCCCGGTCTCTTCCTTCTGTACTTCCTGTTGGGGCTGATGTCACCACTCTGCGAGCCTTGTGGCCTTTTATGGACAAGAATCAGCAGCTCCTCTTGCTGAGGAAGTGAACGATAAATAAAGCCCCTAGCATACGTCTGTACCTGGGGTGAGAGACCTGTGGTCAGGTTTCCCCTCCTCCCACCTGCGTTGGGCCTTCTGAGCTGGTTGGAAACACCTGTCTGCATTGGATGTCCATCAGCTCCGAAAGGTCTCTGGGGGCTTGGGGTTTAAAATAAAATCAGGAGAGGGAATGGCCTCATCGCTGAACATGTAACTTAAAACCTTTTTGTTGTTGTTTGGGGGATGGTGCACAGTGCAGAGCTCTGGAGGTGCAAAAGGCCTGGGGTTATTAAGGACAATGTTTCCAGGCACCTGGACTGTTCTGCATGCTTCAGGCACCGATGTCATTCAGTCCTTAGAACAGCCCTGCTGGTGATGCCCTGGCCTCTGGTTCTGAGAGGTCAAGGGGCCAGGCATCTCCATGGGGAGTGCAGAGTGGGAATCTCTGTCCTCTCTCTTCTGGCACTGCTCTGCATGCCTGGACAGTGGTCTGCTAAGGGTGCTCTGATGAACCCTGTCTCCATTATGCAGGCAGCTCTGGTGTTCATCTCCTGTTCTTCAAATGAGGAATTCGAGAAGATTGTATCTGAGGCAAGGCTGCTGCTTCTCTTAAAGAGTTGAAAATCACCATAGAGAGATTCGTGTCCTGTCTCTACTCAACTCCCACCAAGTTAGGGACCAGGCAGGATGGGTTTGGGGCCTCTGGCAGGCTAACATGCCTTCATTCCAGGAAGGAACCCGTTTCCCAGAACTGAGTTGTCTCTGGTGGGTGTCCTCCATGGTTCTGGGCCATGAGGTTCCTGTCTGGCTGTCTGTCTCCTGGTGTGGCGGAAGGAAGGGCATTTTCAAACAAGCCTTCAGTCTCATAGGCCCAAAGGAGGACTTCAGTCACAACAGAGCAGACTGAGCCCTGGAGTGTGTGTGCCGTGAGGTGACCGTGTGGGGAGGGGCTGAGGGAGTGGGTGTTCGGGAGGGTCCCCGCTGGAATGCACTGGAGTGTGGCAGAGTAAACTGAGGCAGAGAGCTTGTTGGCGGCTGAGAATTTTGACCATTCAGTACCGGGAACAGTTGCTTCAGAGCTCAGGAGCAAGCCCAGAAGCACTGTGAGAAGAGACACGTACAACAGGGACGGTGCCTGCCTTATTCACTCTCAGGTTGTGGTGAGGCCACAAGATGACGGACCCAGACTCACTGTAAGAACTGAACGGGCCTTTCCAGACTCACGGGGCCACGGTGTCCTTCACTGTAGACAGGTGGATTTGGGGTGCCAAGCAGTGGGGATAAGAGCTGAGGTGATGAGAGGGGCCTCCATCAATTTTCCCCTGCAAAAGCATTTGCCCACAAGAATATTCTGGCAAAGTGAACTGACGCTTCTTTAAAGTGTAAAATGAAAGTATGGGCGTGTATCCTTTTGGGTTGTGTCGATAGTCATGCTTCAGGGATTGGAGGTGAAAGGTCAGGAGCAGAGGGAGTGGTGGTGGTGGGGTGGATGTAAATTGCATAGAATTTGGGTCTCAGTTTGGAAATTGAAACGCATGCAGGCCTCTGTGTATGTACTGACGTGCAGGTGCGCAGGCTCCTGCGTGCCCCCGCCACGTGTCCGTGTTTACATGTGTGCTTGTATGTGCTCATGTGTGTTGCCTGTGCTCATGCGCATCTTTGTCTCTGCGTCCTCGTGCAGCTTGTCCACGTCTGTGTGTGTGTGTGTGTGTGTGTATGTGTGTGTTTGTGGGGCTCTGCTTCCTGTTGTTCAGCAGCCCAGCATCTGACTCCTCCTCACACAATTAGAGGAATTCCAGCCATCCCAGGGACGGGGCCTGGACAGCCCTGGGAAAACGGTTCCTTCTGGAAGGGATGGGAATGTTTCCTTTTATGGTAGCATCGGCTGCTGCTGCCTTACAGCTTGCCAGAACGCGCAGGTACATTCTTGCCCACTTGTGGAGCAGTGACTAAACATGCCTGCAGCTGGGGCTGGCGCGGGGCGGTGGGGTGGGGTGGTGGGGGGTGGGCAGCGGGGGAGGCCAGGCCCAGGGATCACAGCCCTGCGCATTCCAGACCGTGCCAATTGCCACAGTGTCTTTGGAGGGGGGGCAGGTGATGGTGACTGCCCCGTCTTCCAGCCCTCAGCCCCTGCCTCGTCCCATCTGTCTTATGAAGATGCTGTGGAGGCTCCTGCAACCCTGGCCACCTGGTCTCTGTTTTGTGGGAATGTGGAGACAGGGGCCGGGAGTGGGGAAGCAAGGTTGCCTGCTCTGGGCAGTTCCACAGTGGTGAGCTGGGTGTGCGGTACGTGCATGAGGGTGCCTGGCTGAGTTCCCTTGCACCCCTGCACCGTGGATTTCTTGGGGGGAGGATGGGAGCAGCTGCCACTGGTGTCGGGTGTGTGGCTCATATTTGCCTCTTGTTCTGAATGTCCTCTCCCCCCCCGCCCCCCCGCCGCCCCGAGTGACCGTCAGATGGGGGCAGAGATGGTAGGAATGCCCAGCCCCCTGTGCTTGCTGAGGTGGGCACATTGGAGGCTTTCCTGGCGACCAGGAAAGTGACCCAGCAGGTGACCCAGCTGAGTGCTTTCTGTTGGTGTTGAATGGCTAAATCCGTCTCCTGAGGCTGTGCACACAGGGAGCCATGAGTCACTCCCCATTGTTCCATTCTGCAGGGCCTGGCCGGCCAGGGGCAGCTAGTAAGCGTGTCCTTCCAGGTGTCCTTCCAGGTCCCCAACGTTGGGTTTCATGCAGTACCTCTAATGCTAACAGTGACTAGTCCTCCTCTATTACTCCACAGCTAGTAGTCTTCTATTACTCCTTGAGTAGTGCTTATTACTCCTTGGCTAGCACTCCTCTCTTATCCTTCAGTTAGTACTCCTCTATTACTCTTTAGCTCCTATTCCTCTGTTCCTGCTTGACCAGTAGTCCTCTATCACTCCTCCACTAGCATTCTTCTGTTACTCCTCAGCTAGCACTTCTCTATTACTACTTGACTAGTCTTCTGTTATTCCTCGACTAGTACCCGCTACTTCCCTATTACTCCTCAGCTAGTACTCTTCTGTTACTGCTCGACTAGTACTCCTATGACCCCTCGACTAGTACTCCCACTGCCCTGACAGTGCCACCACCACCCATCGTGGAGACTTCATGACGGAGAAGTAAACCGCAGCCATGTGTGGAGTTCATTGTTTCCTTGCCGGGTTCTTTTCATCTGTTACTTCTGTTTTCCAAGCTAAACTTGCCAGGGAGCTAGTAGCATATTTACTCTATAGATAAGGAAACTGAGACATGAGGTTGAAATGCCTCACTGCAGCTCAAATATTAGTAAGTGGCCTGGTCCAGGATTTGGCTGGTTTGACCCCAAGGAGTTGAGGGTATGACATGGGGTGGGATGAAGAGGGAAAAAAATAAGTTTGTCTTCTCAGTTGTTGCTTTAAAATTGCACCCCCCCCCCCCCTCGGCACTGAACCAGGTCAGCCCAAACACCTGCAAGCATTTCTGTCAAACTTCGCTTGCAGAGTGTGGATGTTACTGTTCTTGCAGCAGCGAGGGGAGTGGGCTGTTTATATCCTTCCTTGCTCACTGAGGTGCAGCTGGAGACTGTTGCTGAAAGATCCCAACAGTTGGGCCTCGAGACCCAGCTTGTCCCAGAGGCCAGTCGGAAGCTGTGATCTTGTTCCTTCCATGCGGCCCCTGCACCAGCGTCACGGCCCCCATGTGCCAGACACCGTGGGGGCTTCGTGCATGTGTGCTCTCCTCCCCATCACACGAAGGGCCTGGGGCTCTGGGCACCCATCAATGTGTCTGGGGGGCCCACGCACCCCGAGGGCCGATGCACTGCAAAGCCAGCCTTGTCTACCCCAGCCCGCACCCAGCCGCTTCACCTGTGATCCTTGTTTGAGTGAGGTCGGGATGGTACTTCCCACACCTGCACAGGCCTCCTCTCCCTGTGGCGCCCACCCCAGTTCAGAGCACACAGGGCCCCCCGCCCCAGTTCAGAGCACACACGTCTCCCCTGCCCCAGTTCAGAGCACACGGGCCCCCCCGCCCCAGTTCACAGCACAAAGGACCCCCGCCCCAGTTCAGAGCACACGGGTCCCCGGCCCCAGTTCAGAGCATACCCCACCCCTCAATACTCAGTGCAGCAGATTCCCGGGGAGCTTCCTGGGAGGGGGCCTCTTAGGGGTGGGGCAGGCGCGAGGGTGGGCAGTCTGAGCTCCTGCCACCTGCCCATGTCCCTCCCTCATCCAATGAGGCATTGGGTGGGTGTCACCGGCTGGTGTGCGGGACCCTCCGCAAAGGGTGGTAGTCAAGGCTTTCTGCTTCTGTGAAACGGGCCGCTCTTTGGAAGCCCAAGGGGGAGGCTTTTGTATCCCGTAGAAGTTAACGTGATGTTTCCTTTGTTTCAGACCGAGAGGACCAGTCCATTTTGTGCACGTAAGTGTTTCTGCCTGGGGGTGGGGCCTATGTCACCCCAATTTGTTCTGACTCTGAGGGCTCCTACCCCAACCCAGACCAATGGGTAACATTCCCCGTCAAGCCCCCACTCCTTCCCCAAGGGATATGTCTTAATTGAGGTAGTAAGTTTGCTCTTGGCAGCCCCCCAGCACGGATGAGCTTTATTTCAGGGTCAAAGACTGACTCACCCTCCTCGGAGGAGCCAGTTCCCAGTGCGGGGAGGTTCGTATCAGGGAGAGGCAGGAGTCTTCTCAGCAAAGCACAGTTGGGAACTGACTGGCCCCTCCAGAACACATTCCTTCTGGCTCTGAACAGTGGCTTTCTTTACCTGCTTTGCAGCAGACACTGGGGCTGCTTGCCCTCCTCTGAACCGAACAAGGAGATAAATAAACCCTGTTGCTGGGGGAGCTGATGGCACAGAACATTCCTTCAAGGGGTTTCGAAGGGACATGTATAAGTGCCTTTGGCCTCTGAGTCAATAGCTGCCTAAAACTGATGCCTGAGACTTGTGGACACGAGGGCTGCCAAGTGACCAGGGCAGGCAATGTGTTTGATTGTACTGCTGTCCGGCTGCCCGAGGGCCATGGGAAGCGGCCAGAGTGAGGATCCCAGAACCCAGCATTCATCTGCCAAGATCTTCCCTTTCCCGCCGCTAGGTGTTGTTGGGTCCCCCACTAATAGCCAGCAAGTGGGAGATAGTGGAGCGCGGTACGTTGGGCAAGGGACAGACTTTGGGGATTTGGCCGTGTCTCCCCTGAGAACTTTCGTGGCTGTCTCGGCAGGGGTGAGTCTGGAGCTGGCAAGACAGAAAACACCAAGAAAGTCATTCAGTATCTGGCGCACGTGGCCTCCTCACACAAGAGCAAGAAGGACCAGGTGAGTGCGGGCCTTCCTCCCATGGAGGCGCCCGATCCTCCTGAGGAAGAGCATTTAACGAGCTGTGGTTTGGAGCGTTTTGGGAATTGGAGCAGAGGCTGGTCCCACTCTCCCGGCGGCTGCAGCGTGGCCGTCTTGGGAGTGGGTCCGGTGGTAGCCAGTCCGCTTCTCCCCCAGCCTCCTAACTTTCTGAGTTGCTTTGGAAACGGGAGAGCACTGGGTTTTGCGAAGCAGCCCTCCCGGGGTCTGCAGCTAATTGCTGTGTGACCTCCTACCCCTGAGGTCAGAAGAGAGATCCCAAAACTTGGTTCTCAAGTTGATGGAGACCCGAAGCCTCTCGGGCAGGCCTGCATTTGCATCCCCACTTCTCTTCCCCCGCTGTTGAAATGCCTCTGGGTGGACATTCCCCCAGTGAAGAGAGGAAGGGCAACTGGAAAGTCATCTCACTTCCCTTTTTCTCCCCCTCCCTCTTGATGGATTATGGTCGAACTCAGCAGTGTCCTCGCTAGGTGAGCTTGCACGTTTACTGCACGTTCTGCACCGGGAATGCGTGTTCTGCCCATCGTGTGCCCTTGAATTATGTATTTTTTTTCCTGAGCAGCTTTTCACTCCACACCATTGTCACTTTCTGCGGCTAGACCTGTTCTTGTAGGCTCGGCTCACTGACTGTCTTGGGCGGAGGGGGGTGTGTGACACACGGTGACCTCTTGTGCACTCTGAAATGTCAGCTCCTGCAGAGCGGGTATGGGCCTTGTCCCGGAAGCTGTTCTCAGAAGCTCTGGCCAGTCCCACTGTTCCCACGCGCGCGGCAGCCATAAGGCCCCGTGCAGAACCCCGACCGGGGGGAGGGGGCACAGTGGAACGGGCATCTGCTCCCCTGGAGCCCCACGTGGTCAGTGTCCGGACCAGATGGAGATGGCTGGCCCCCCACCCGCCACCAGTGTGCCTGTCAGGAGCTGCGCCCAGAAGGCCCCACACTGGAGCTTCCCAGGGCTCAGGGTGATCGGTCAAAAGCATGCCCGTGTGGTGCTCTCTCTCTTTCTCCTAAGCACACACTCTTAAGCTTCCTTGTGAAGTCTAAGTGCCCACGGTGTCCCCTCAAGCCATCGGGGGTACCTGCGCCGTCTCTCTGTGGCTCCCCCTTACTGGGGAGCTGTGTACAGCGTGTCAGTAAGTAGCGGTGTGTGTCTCTTTGCATGCAGACCTGGGGTGTGTCCTGCAGAATGTCCTAATGAGTACAGTCTTCTGGAACTGAACCAAAAGTAACTTTTCATATGCCAAACTCCTCAAGACATTCTGAATCTTTTTCCGTGGGGTGTCAGGGGTTATATTTAGAAACCAATAAAATTTCTCTTGCTCTCTCTCTCCAACCTCCATTTTCCATTCTTTTTAGGAGGCCTATTTTAAACACAGGACTGTGAGGTTAGGAGTCCCCTAGCTGTGGTTTTCCTTCTCAGAATTTGCAGTCAGATTCATCTTCCAGCTATTTATTAAATGCCTCACATGCTCCTGGGTCTCTGGAGGGTGACCTTGGAGTCCCTGCCCTGGAGGATGGGAGATGGGACCACAGTTACAGAGCAAGAATGGAGACCCATGGGGCTCCCGCTGCAGAGGGGCCGACTGGCCCCTGGCACCCCGCTTGGAGAAGACTGTGTGCTGGGGATGGGGTGATAAGTGGGAGCAAACTTGTCACATTCTATGTCTCAGGTCGTAGCCTGTGACAGGCACTCTGTCCCCAGCCGGGAGATTGAATAGGTTGCCTCTGGCTTCCGATTACTGCTCAGGCTCTCAGTTGTAAAGGCCATTGACAGTTGGGTTGATTTATTGCCTGAATCCGTACACTGATTTTCTGCACACAGCTGGGGCCCAAGATGCTCAAACTTGGTTTGTGGCTCTCGTATTCTGGAACCTATCATGGCATACACTGGGCGAGAGCTCTCCCTTGCATTGACCCAGTTGCTTGTCCCGAGACTACTCACTGGAATGTCCCAAATCTCACCTTGCCATGGGAAGGCCAGGCTTTGGCCAGAGCTGCAGCCTGGCAAGGCACAGCTTGGGGGAAGGGACTTTCCAGGTAGACTTCTGTAGCCTGGGCAGTGACCTTTGGCTCCCCCTCCCCTTCCTCCCTCTCTTTTTTATGTGCTAGTTTGGAAGCCACTGGCAGAAACACCACCCAGTGAAGCCTTTCATAAACTGGATGGGTAATTCCATATCTTCTGAGCATACACTGCCAACAGACCCTTCTAATGTCATAGTGTGCAGATTTTATTGAAAAATAAAGGTCTCTCCCGTGCCCAGTTATGGGTCAATAAGGAAGAACCCATAGGTTGGCCTTCACCACTGTTTGCATGGAGCCTGGCTCTGGAGCCCGACGTCGCCACTCCCTAGATGGCCAGGTGGTCCCACGTTCCACGGCAACAGTGTGGGGTCCCAAAACAGACTTTAGCTCTGCTTTCAAATAGGAACTGGCGGCAGGCTCTGGTGGGGACCATGCTCCCAGTCTGTGGAAATAGGAATGGGAGTGGCTCAGCCAGCCTGGCAGCCTGGCCTGTGCTTCGAGAGGAACGTTTTAGTGGGTGGGGGAGCAGCGCTCATCCAAATCAGGCTCCATCGGCTGGCTTCGCAGGCTTTGCAGACCCACCCAAGCCCTGTGGGTGGAAGCCCAGTGTCCTGGGATTGCTGGTGCCAAGCACACAGGGACCCCTGCCCTTCACTGTGGCTCTGCTGACCTTCCTTCATTCATCTCTGTGGTGTGAAAACAGAAGATCCCCAGACCCCTGTGGGGAGCCCTGGCTGAGGACAGCAGTTGGAGGAGGAGGGCCCACTCGGGCCCCTTCCCGTCTCTGGCTCAGAGCTCAGCAGACAAGTCTTGTCTGCAGCAGGTGTGCCTGGAAGGCTGTCACGACTCTCCTGGGAGCTCCTGCTACTACCAGTTTTCCTTTTCATCACTCACAGGCAGCCGTTCCCGTAAAGTCCTGGCCGGGGTCCAGCCTTGCTAATAAATACAAAAGCCAGCCTAGCCCTTGTGCGATGTTCTTTCCCCCTAGAGAGGATCCAGGTATTAAGGTGAATGAGAGCCGAGTTTTCTTCAGCCAGTGTCGGTTATTACCAGGCCTTCTGGGAAGGTGATGGCTGCTTCTAGAATTGATCTAACCTGACAGAGGAGAGCCTGAGCAGGGCTGTACAGGGTGGGGGCTACGGCCGGGACCAACAGGTGCTCGATAGAAGACTTGGTACCCACGGTGCTGGTTGACAGCTGGGTGACCTCGGGCAAATCATGCCCTCTCCCTCGACCTGTTTTCTTTTCCGGGAACTGGGACCACCTTGTTTATCACCCTGAGCATCATGAGGACCCAGGATAGGAGGTAGAAGGGGGTGTTTTGTCAACCATGGAGTCTCATAAGACCACAGTAGAGTTCGTCCGTGTTAGCGATAGGCGGTTCGAAGCCCGTAGTGGGCCTTGTCGGCCACCTGCTTGGACACCTGACATGCTGGCAGCAGGCTTGGAGGGTGGCAGGCCAGGGTCCAGCAAGGAAAAGACAGAGTTTAGTGGGACACGGATGAAATGAGCTGGTGTCTTTTCTGGAGCTGGTTTTCTCCTTGTCCTGTAAAAAGGAAGAGAAGTGTTGTCGGGTATTGGGTGGGGCCCAGCGGCAAGCAGGGCAGAGCGGAGCCATTGTCCTAGAGGGTAGGGACTCTGTCCAGGAGAAGAAACGGTGCCTCTCCTTGACTCTCAGGCTGCTTCCCAACACGTCCTCCCTGGCAGTCTGGGCCGTTGTGCCAGGTTCCTAGAGCCGGGAGAGCCACCCACCTTCCCTTTCTAGGGACACTACTTGGTCAGTCCTGGGAAGTAAGTCGGAGCCACTGAAGATTTCCAAAGGCCTGGCGGGAAGGCTGCTCTCGAGTGACTTGGGGTGAGGCCGGGGCCGGTGTGGCCAGGGCCCATCTGGAAGCCTCTGTTCCCGGCACATGGGTCGTAGACATGGCTCTGCCAGTGTCCCCTCTGCCTGACAGAGCAGGCGTGACAGCCCATGCCGCTGCCCAGACTTCAGTTGCATGTCTGGGTTCCCTTGTAGGGTGAGTTGGAGAGGCAGCTGCTGCAGGCCAACCCCATCCTGGAGGCCTTTGGGAACGCCAAGACTGTGAAGAATGACAACTCCTCACGATTTGTGAGTAGCGGCCAGTTGCGGGGCCAGTGCACCCATCCCCAGCTTTAGCGCCTATTGCCTTCCCCGGCCTGTTGCATGGAGTGGGCTGGGTCACGCTCCAGTCGGGGCAGGCCTGTATAAGTGGCTTCTTCAACCCAGCAGTGCAGAAAGCAGTGGGGAGTTACCTGCCAGTCCCACGGATTGTCCTGTTGTAGGCTGCAGCGGGTTAGAAGCCAGGGCCAGCTCGAGGAGAGAGAACATCTCTGCACCTCTGTGGGGAACGTGGGCCCTCTTGACCATGTGCGGGCCGGGCTCTAAGCAGCGTGGCCCTGGGAGTCCTGAGTACCTCTGCAGTGCGGGGCGCAGGGTCCCTGGCCTCCGAGGTGGGTGGTCTCCTGATTTTCTCCCTTGGCCTCTGGCCTCTGATCGCTTCCTCTGTCTTTTTTAGGGCAAATTCATTCGCATCAACTTTGATGTCAATGGCTATATCGTTGGAGCCAACATTGAGACTTGTATCCTTGGTTGATTGCCACAGGAATCCTGGGTCTGGTGGGGAGGGAAGCGGCCGCTTCCAGCTCTTGTCCTCCCCTGCTTATGGGCCTGTTGGGACGCCTCACCTGTGGCATTGGCAAGGGTACCAGGAGAAGCTCATTGAACACCCAACCCTGAGCTCAAGTTTTTCGTTAGTGGCAGGACGGAGTTGTACTTTGGAAGAGATGGGATGATGAAGAGGTTCCCAGAGGGGCAGATTTTGAGTGGGTGCTACTTTATGTCTCCTGGACGTAGGCCTTATAGTCTCACTGGCAAGAATATTCTGGTCTCTATCCCCTCATGGGCAGGGGCTATTTAAATAGGCAGGGCTCCCGAGTGTCAGAGCTGCTGTTTGACAGGCTATCCTCCCCGGAAGGAGCGTCAAGATAGTTTGCTTTTGTTTTGTTTTGCCCTTTGCTGCCTCATGAGGTTCAGTTGGTTATTTATTTATTTATTTATATTTAAAAAGATTTTATTTATTTATTCATGAGAGACACAGAAAGAGAGAGGCAGAGACATAGGCAGAGGGAGAAGCAGGCTCCATCCAGGGAGCCTGATGTGGGACTTGATCCCCGTACTCCAGGATCATACCCTGAGCTGGAGGCAGATGTGCTTAACCATTGAGCCACTCAGGCGTTCCTCAGTTCGTTTTGATGGGGGTGGGGAAAGCGGAAAGTTGCCTTCCCTCCTGCTTACACAGCTCCTTAACGTTTGCAAAGATCTTCTGGAGAAATCACGTGCTATCCGCCAAGCCAAGGAGGAGCGGACCTTCCACATCTTCTATTACCTCCTGTCTGGGGCTGGAGAGCACCTGAAGAGTGAGTAGTGAGCCCAGCAACCTGGCACATGGGCTGCTGGCCCCAGTCGGGCCACACTGTAGTCGGGGAGTGAAAGTGCCAGGCACCTTCCGATGCCTTGGCCTTCTGTGCTGAGCACGCCAGAGAAAAGCCAGGGCGGTGGAGTGTGCCTCTGTGAATCACGGGGCCCTGACGTTCCCAGGGGTCAGTCTCCCAGAGAGACTGGCTACTCTGTAGTTCTGGGATAGCTCAGGCCTCAGGGGTGCTTCCCATGTTCCAAAACCTTTGAGGTCACAGTCAGTGCTGACTAGAACCCTGGTTGCAGCACCTCACCGACCCCATCTTTGCCCTCCACCCCTTTCAGCTGATCTCCTGTTGGAGCCATACAACAAATACCGCTTCCTGTCCAATGGGCATGTCACCATCCCTGGGCAGCAGGACAAGGACATGTTCCAGGAGACCATGGAGGCCATGAGGATTATGGGCATCCCAGAAGAAGAACAAATGGGTACAGAGCTGGCCCTTCTGGGGTGAGGGAGGGGAGGTGGGAGACTGGTCATTGCGCCATTGGAGGCGTTGGGGCAGCTGATCAGCCTGGGGAGAGCTTCCTGTTGGCTCTGACTCAGAGTCCTCTAGAGGCCAGGAGGAAATGGTACCTCAGATCAGAGTTCCAGGGTTATTTGCTCCCAGCGATAACACGGGGAGTAAGGTCAGGTGCTTCACTGCTCAGGGCCTGGGCCTCCTGCTCCAGGGCTTGCCATTTGCTGAAAGAGGAACATCTCTGCTTCATCTCAGTGGAGGATTGAAAGGGGCCAGGGCTGGGATCTTTGCATTGGTCAAGTGTGGAACATGCCTGTGTCTTCCTGTTTCTCCAGAAAGAGGGTAAAGAGGCCTCTTGGCTTCATTTTTTAAAAGACTGGGGGAGAAAGGGAATACACCCTGTTCTTAACGTGAGTGTTGGAACCACCTTGGCTGAGCCACAGATAGTACGTAAATGGTGGGCACAGTTTTTGTCTGATAAAACTTCATTTGCAAAAATAACCAGTGGGCCCTTTAGGTCAGAGGCATGTTCTTGGTCCAGATTTAGAAGTTTTGGGAGTTTTAACAGAGCTCGGGTCTAAGCATAGGGCTGCCCAAGGCTCTGGTAGTGAGCTTTCTGGGGTGGCTGGGCCCTCCACATGTCCAAGGGCCCCTGGGGGAGTGATTGCCCTCACCCAGGGGCTTACTCAAATCCCTACCTTTAATTGCCCCCCGAAGGCTTGTTGCGAGTCATCTCAGGGGTTCTCCAGCTCGGCAACATCGTCTTCAAGAAGGAACGTAACACCGACCAGGCGTCCATGCCCGACAACACAGGTAACGCCTGTGGTCCCATCACCTGGAACACAGGGCCCGGGGTCTGGGCTTGGATTCGCTCAGGAGAAGTCTTGTAGGAAGTCCAGTCAGTTCTTTCTTCTTCATTTTATGTGTATTTATGGCTGGCTATGCTCTGTAATTTTTTTTTTTTTTAGTAAAACATACAGGAACGTGACTCTGGTGCTGCATCAGGGAGTAAGCATCAGGACAAATTAGAAAAGCCCTTGATTGTGTGGACCAGGGTTTCCCTCTCTCTCTGGAGGCCAAACCAGTTGTCCCAGTTAGTGAAACAGTGATTCCTGCTGTTGCTGCATCTTCGCGCGTGCCTTACCCATGAACACGTTAGGACCACGAAACACTGCCATCGCCACACCTGCTCCTCGGCCACTGCCGCTCCCTTGAGTCACTGCAGGGAACTCCATTTGAGCCATCAGCCATAGTAATGCATGCGTGTTTGAACCATAAAAGCTATTTCCGTGGGATGTGTGCTGTTGCGCCTCCTAGCACTGCGGGTGGGGTGGCAGGGCTGCTCCTCTCATCCTGTTTGCGGGTAGGGCCCACTTCCACACTCACCCTGTGGCCAAGGATGGGCAGAGGAAGCAGCCCGGGCCCCCAGCGAGGACACATGCCTCCCTGCCCTGGTGAGGATAGTGGCTGCTGCTGTGCCATGGCCATGGGGTCTGAGCGGGGAGCTGGGCACTCTGCACCCTGCTGAGGAAGGGCCTGGAGCCAGTTGTCCTAGTAGTGACCTCTCGGTTACCACCTCTCAGCTAAGCAGAGGGACTCATTCTCTCTCTCTCTCTCTCTCTTTTTTTGAGATTTTATTTATTCATGAGAGAGACAGAGAGAGAGGCAGAGACACAGGCAGAGGGAGAAGCAGGCTCCCTGCAGGGATCCCCATGCAGGACTCAATCCCAGGAACCCAGGATCATGACCTGAGAAAAAGACAGACACTCAACCACTAAGCCACCCAGGTGCCCATCTCTTGGGTTTAATTAAAACTTCTCATCCCTCCCTTTCTTACTCTTTGAAAAATCGCAGCTGCCCAGAAAGTGTCCCACCTGCTGGGGATCAACGTGACGGATTTCACCCGAGGCATCCTCACGCCGCGCATCAAGGTGGGACGGGACTACGTCCAGAAGGCGCAGACAAAGGAACAGGTAGGCTCTCTGGCCGGGGAGTCGGGCTGCCTCCTTTACAGGGTCGCTGGCCACAGCAGCCGGTTTTGGGCCCACTCTGGGCCGCTGCAGTGATAGGCACCTGGCCGGGGGCCCTCTTCCAGTCCCCACAGCAGCTCGGGGAGCAGGGTGGCATTTACCTGCAGCAGGAACACGAGGAAACTGGCCCTGGGAGTCAGGATGCTACCCGAGACTGCAGGCTAGGGAAGGGCCACATGTATGTGGTGTCCCGTTGCATGGAGTCGACGTCAAGACTGGCTGGTCGGCGACTGTGGGGCACGTCCTGTGCTGGTACAGGGTGAAGCGAGAACTTGCTGCTTGTCTTAGCACAGCTCATTCTGGGGCCAGGACGGCGGCATCCCTACCCTCGGGCCTGTGCCAAGCAGCTGCCTCTCCGCCGCCTGCTGTCCTGTTGTGTGTGGTGAAATCAGCATCCTGCCTCAGCTGCACCCTCACCAGGGACCCTGACTCCCCCAGGAGCTGGGTCCCCTCTCCTCGCCAGGCCCCTCTGTTGCCACTGGTGGTGGGTGTTTTTAAGGTGCTAATCCCACCTCTCAAATATACTTCAAAGTTCATCTTGATTAGTCCCTTTTCCTAAGGGTGCTGTCCACAGTGCCCCATGCTGGTGGCTGGTGGCCCACAGGCAATGCTGTCCCACCACAGCCAGGGACACTTTTTTGTTTTTTTTTTTAAAGATTTTATTTATTTATTCATGAGAGAGAGAGAGGCAGAGACACAGGCAGAGGGAGAAGCAGGCTCTATGCAGGGAGCCCGATGTGGGACTCAATCCTGGGACTCCGGGATCACTCCCCAAGCCGAAGGCAGACACGCTCAACCACTGAGCCACCCAGGTGTCCCAGGGACACTGTTTTCTAAAGACAGTGCATGTAGTTATTATCAACTCTTCAGTTCTCTAATAATTAAAGAACTTTTATCTTTCTGTTACGAAACTTCTACATGAACACTTCAAGGTTCAGGAAATACAAAAAGAAGCTAGAAAAAGGGAAAAAAATTTGTCACAGTCCTAGCCAGTGACCGTTGTGGGATATTTATTTCCTACAAGGTTCTTTGGGATCCCTGGGTGGCACAGCAGTTTGGCGCCTACAAGGTTCTTTACTTACTTTTTTTTTTTTTTTTACATTTTTGTTTTACTTATTTATTTATTTTTAAGTAGACTCCATGCCCAACGTGGAGCCCAATGTGGGGCTTGAACTCACAACCAAGATCAAGACCTGAGCTGAGATCAAGCATCAGACTCTCAACCGACTGAGCCACCCTCGCACCCTGAGGCTTTTTTTTCCTAAAATTTAGTTGTTGCCCTGGCTTTTTCTAAAATCATGGAACTATTCCAACATTGGCAAAATAGAAATGAGCCCCACGTGCCTGTTGCACAGGCAGCTTCAAGAGTTAACTGACTCCTGGCAGGTCTTGGCTCATCATTAATCTTAGTCCCCCACCTCCCACACCTGTTATTTGAAGGAAACCTCGTATGTTTCATCATTTCTTCTGTAGTTTACCACAGTATGTCTCTTTATCTTAAAAATTTTTTTGTATCTAAGTACTTAATGCTATGCCTATATTGTTGGGCATAGAAGTTGTTTAAATTTTAGGTCATTATAAATGACACTGCAGTGAATATACTTGTGTTCGAAGCGTTTTTACCCTGTCCTTAGAGCTGTCTCTGGGGGAAGGTCCCCCCACAGGGGGGGTTACTGGAGCAAAGGGTTACAAAGTTTATTTTATTTTATTTTATTTTATTTATTTATTTATTTATTTTGGGTTACAAAGTTTAAAAGCACCTGCATCTGACATTCTGTTCTCCTGGGTGTGTTCCCTGTCTCCCCCCACCCCAGGCTGACTTTGCCATCGAGGCCTTGGCCAAGGCCACCTATGAGCGAATGTTCCGCTGGCTGGTGCTGCGCATTAACAAGGCTCTGGACAAGACCAAGAGGCAGGGTGCCTCTTTCATCGGGATCCTGGACATCGCTGGCTTCGAGATCTTTGATGTGAGCTCCTCTCCTAGCTCTTGGGGCTAGGAATCTTCTTTCCTGTGGCCCCATGGCAATCTCAGTGGGCCACCTCCTCCCTCATGTGGAGACAGGACACCTCACTTGGGCATATTTTAAGCTCAAGGCCCCTCTGGGGCTTCATGCCCATTCCCAACCAGCAGTGCTAGAAACAATGGGACCTTTTACTGGGTGTCCTGGGAGGGGAGCCTTCCTGGGCAGGTGCTTTCTGAGATTTACTCTTCCAGCGACTATTGAGCGTTGGGACAAGACACTGTCTCTGCCCATGAAGACCCAAGGCCTGGGAAAAATGATAGTTGCAGGAGATCTGAGGTTCTTAACCTGGGGTCTGTGGCAGGTTTTAGAGAGATCATGAACTCGGTGGGGGTGGAAATGACCTCTTATTTTTCACTAACATCTCATTGATGTGGCACATTTATTTTCAGCTGTGAGTTGAGCAAAATATACAAACTGCAGTTGCCCCAGGAGTGCTTGGGGTCTGTCTCTAGTGGAAATCAGATGCTTTTCATGCATAGCAGTTGTAGAGATGTTCTGATGTCATTTACACTCATCTGCCTCAAACTTCTGGAAGTTACAAGGCCCGCAGCTCGTGCTTTTTAATAAGGAAGCATGATCTATTCGTATGGCACAGTAATTTGATGATTATATTTTAGCATCCTTTCCTTTGTCATCAGTCAATCTAGTTTATTCATTTTCAAACTTTGTTCTGAGAGAAGCTTTCCCAAGCAGCTAGAAAGGTCCTTGGGCCCCAGAAAGCAGGAGCCCCTGCTCTGGGTTTGGTAAGGGAAGGTGCCTGCCCACTGGGGCTCCCCAGGGCCAGCACCGAGCTGCCCGAGGAGGGCCACGGCGTCGTGGCAGGAGAGTGGGCCCCTCTCTGACAGTCCTCTCTCCCTGCAGCTGAACTCCTTCGAGCAGCTCTGCATCAACTACACCAACGAGAAGCTGCAGCAGCTCTTCAACCACACCATGTTCATCCTGGAGCAGGAGGAGTACCAGCGTGAGGGCATCGAGTGGAACTTCATCGACTTTGGCCTTGACCTGCAGCCCTGCATCGACCTCATCGAGAAGCCAGTAAGAGCCAGACCTGTCAGACCTGGCTTGTCACTCGTCCCCTCGGGACACTGAGTGTCGGGGGGGGGGCACCGATGGGGGGCTGTGTCTGGGCCCCCTCCCTGTGGGTGCCACCTGCAGGAATAAGCCCGCGGGCTCAGATCTGGTGCCTGAGGGCCTCACCCAGCTGCTGGCCAGGTGAGGCTGTGGCTGATGCCCAAGGATCCCGTCTTCAGTCTCAAGACCACCCAGTGTTTACCTGATGGGTGGGCTCAACAGGCCTTTCTTTGTCTTAAAGAAACAGGCATGCGTCTGTGTCATAGCATCCTATCCCAGGTGCTTTTGCAGCGTGGCATTGTGCAGAGCCAGGGTGTACAAGTGCTGAGGCGTGCGTGGTCTGTTCCCCTTAGGACTAACTCGGTGCCAGAGCTGCCGTCCCCCAGCATTGGCTGTTGGTGGGTGGCGGTAGCCAAGGAGCCTTCTCCTTTGCCTTCACTTCATAGCGAAAGGTCTTGCCAGATGTGGTTGGGGTCATCTTGTGTTTTAGGTTGGACAGGGTGTGCCCTTTCTTTTTCTAGGTTATCTCTCTCTCTCTTTTAAAGATTTTATTTATTCATGAGAGAGAGAGGCAGATACATAAGAAGAGGGAGAAGCAGGTTCCCTCTGGGGAGACCAGTGTGGGACTTGATCCCAGGACCCTGGGATCACACCCTGAGCCAAAGGCAGGCACTCAACCACTAAGCCACCCAGGTGCCCCTGGGTTATCTCTTGATTGAGTTAAAGCACTGAACTCACGTCTTCCCAGAGTCCTGAGCTGCTGAAAATGGGTACAACCAGAATTATACCAAAATGCCAATTAGTTGGAAGATCTAGGAAGAAGTTTGGGCACTTGGAAGTGTTAGTTAAGGCAGGGGGCAGGGGTTGAAATGACTGGTGATCCTAACATTAAGCAATTTACTTCTATGGTGAGCTTCTCTTAAATCAGTTGAGTTTTCCTTTTTTTTTTCCCTCTAAGATTTTATTTATTTATTCATGAGACACACAGAAGGAGGCAGAGACACAGGCAGAGGGAGAAGCAGGTTCCCTGCCCGATGTGGGACTCAATCCCAGGACCCTGGGAACATGCCCTGAGCTCAATCACTGAGCCACCCAGGTGCCCCCTCAGTTAAGTTTTCCAATGAATAAGATCCCATCTGGCTCAGAGTCTTCTTGGCTAGGCCCCACAGCATTTTAATTGGCTTTCTTATCAATTCAGTGTGCTTCTGGGGCTGTGGGGGCTTCCTTGGAGGACTTGACTGAAGTGTCACATTTCACCACATAGTGGGACAGACACAGCATGTGGGGCAGTGTCTCAGTGGCTCCAGGGACAGAGGTGCCTGTTGAGGACAGCCCCTGGGCATGGGGGCCGTGGCCCACATCTGTCAGACCTCCCAGGGGATTTCCAGTGCAACAAAGCTGGAGAAATTTGGTGATGGATCATCTGGTTAAGGTGTGTCAGCCACAGCTGAGACCCCAGAAGTTTCTTTTTAAACTAGAACTACCTTTTATTTTTAAGTAGGCTCTATGCCCAATGTGGGGCTCGAACTCATGACCCTGAAGTCAAAGTTGTGTGCCCCACCAGCTGAGCTGGCCAGACCCCCCAGACTAGAATTCTTGAGTTCTGCTAATGCTTTTTTTACCAGCTGCCTTTGGTGACAAGTGCCACCTACCGTTTGCTGAGATTCTGGGGATTCTGAATATTAACCTCTGGCTTCTTGTGAGGGTAGGTGTGGGGTGGGTTCCCCAGGTCGTGCTCACCTGTGTGATGCTGTGTTTTTCCCAGGCAGGGCCCCCTGGCATCCTGGCCTTGCTGGATGAGGAATGCTGGTTCCCCAAAGCCACTGACAAGAGCTTCGTGGAGAAGGTGGTGCAGGAGCAGGGCACCCACCCCAAGTTCCAGAAGCCCAAGCAGCTGAAGGACAAAGCCGATTTCTGCATCATCCACTATGCAGGCAAGGTGAGGCAAGCACGTGGGCGGGAAGGCGCCGGCTGGCCCTTCCGGGGGGGTGGGGGGGAGCAGAGATGATGCTGTCTAGGCCTAGGAACTGGGCAGCCCGAGGGGGGCGGCTGGCAAGGACAGTGCTTATCTCTTGATGCCTCCAGTGGTGTGCCTGGTGGCAGGAATTTGCATTCATGTGGCTCTCACACCTGCGAGAGCACTGTCCTGTGCACCATTGTACTTAGGGCTTGCAGCAGTCCTGTAAGGTACTCAGACTGCTAGTCAGGTGTCCCATCATTAGTGGCATTTTCCGGGTGTGGAAGTGACATTTGTGCTAAGGCAGACACTGGAGTTTGAACTAGAACCCTGCCACTCATAAGTGGCGTGACTTTGGACCAGTTAATCTCTCTGAGCCTTGATCACCTCATCTGGAAAATAAGTAACTGCCGCTGGGCAGTGTTAGGTGTCCTAAATAAGCTTGTGAAGCCCAGTGCTCGGCACAGGTCAGCAGTCTAGGGCAAGGCTGCTTAGCCTCTGCGCTCCTCACACCATGGGCTATACCATCTGCAGTGTCCCCGGACTGTCATGTGCATTGTTCAGCAGCACTCATGGCTTCTACCCACCAGAGGTCAGTAGCACTCTCCCTAGATGAGACAAAAAGGTCCCTAGGCATCGCTAAACACGAGGCGGGCACCGTCACCCTGGTTGAGAGCCACCACTCTGGGTGACAGCTTTGTTCATGGCCAAGTTTGACCAGCCACAAAATGGCAAAATCGCTCTCCTTGCTAACCGAAGAGGGGTATCCCGAGTCCATAAAGGTCTGTACTGGGAATCAAGCTGGTTGCAGCAAGTTCTGTGTTCCTTGCTCAAAGCTCCTGACACTCGCGGCCAGAACGTGTGATGAATCAGGCGAGGCGAACTGTGAGCTTTCACAGCTGCTGCCGAGCCACACCTGGTCCCCACCTGCTGCTCTTGTGGCCCCGCACTGCCCGGCCTCTTCTATGTAGCTTGTCTGGTTCCTATGGCTGCTGAAGCACACAACTCTTGACTTTAAAAATACCCATTAAAATAAAATAAATAAAATAAATAAAATAAATTAAAATAAAATAAGATAAGATAAAATAAAAACCATTAAAAACACAAAAAAATCCGAACAACCTTGTTTCTATAGTTACCTAATATAATGTCCCTGAGCCTGCATTTCCACATCTGTCTCTGTTAGAAATGCATGTACAGAGCCACTCACAGGGCTTTTATTGCAGTATTATTTATAATGCAAAAAAGATGGGCACACCTGAAAACCCATTGGGGGCGAGCCCAAACGAAACTGGCCTTGTGTGTGCACGCTTGGGCTGCAGGGCAGCAGCTAAAAGGACAAGCATGCTGGCTATGGCCAGGTTGCCAAGGCGCTGTCTCTGGGCCTTTGTTCACCTCCCAGGAGGTAACAAGAAGCCAGCATCACACAACCCATCATCCACAGCAGTGCACATGTGCGAGAGCCTCCAAAAGGGGCTGTAGAGGAGCATCGGCCCCAAAACAGTGATCAGCTCTGCACTGAGGGAGGCTGAGGCAGTTCTGCAGTAAAAGTGCAATGGATTAGTTATTAAGAATGTATTTCAGAAAAGATAAGAATACAAGCTCAGGGGAAACTCACACATCCTGAAAAGATAAAACAAAAATCCATTTCCTGTTACTAAAAAGAAATACTATAAGATTTTGGTTATGTCCTGCCAGGATTTTTTTTTTTTTTATATTACCTTAAAAATATTAAAAACCAGCTATTCTATCAAAGGTTGCAACATAACACTTCTCAGCCAATCCCCCATTGCTGGCTATCTGTGTCATGTCTAGTTTTATTTGCTGTTCCACATCCCACTGCGGGGAATGTCCTGTTGACGACCAACCGCCCTTGCTACTCACTTCTTTGTTGAGGAAGAAAATACCAGGTCAAGGGGTGTCCGTGTTTTTAAACCCTGCCACCCATGGGGGCCAGCTGTTTTCCGGAGCACTTGGGTGAGAGCTTGTGTCTCCAGGGCAACCTGTGACTTGGGCCCCCAACCCTTGCAGGTGGACTACAAAGCCGACGAGTGGCTGATGAAGAACATGGACCCCCTGAACGACAACATCGCCACGCTTCTGCACCAGTCATCAGACAAGTTCGTCTCGGAGCTGTGGAAGGATGGTACGTGCCCCCTGGCCGCGGCGGGCCTCTTCCCGCCCTGGACGAGGGCTGGGCCTCCAGCCTCCACCTCCGGGAACGGCCCGGCAGCCCAGAGCCTCGTGGTGCAGGTGGCCTGCCCCTCCTCGGCAGGCTGCTGCTCGGGAGTTCTTCTTCCTTGCTTCTGTTGGTTCCTCCTTTCCCTCTGCCTGGTTTTGCTTTGACCTCTCTGTTGCAGAGATGCAGAGCACTCAGAGAGCCTATTTCTATCAACGCTTTCCCATTCTCCACCTAGAACCAGGTGACTGGCCCCCCGGAGTGCTGTCCCTTGTGTGTGATGCATCCAGGGCTGTGTGAGGCACGCTTCTGTGGAGTCTTCTTACCTGTTGGCTCTTCCTGCCCAACTGCCCCTTTCCCTGGTCTGCCTCTGGCCTGTGGGCAGGCTGTCGACCTCGATCTGTATAGAGATCTGAGAGAGGGGGAAAACCCCCACAAAGCCCAGTGTACACATTCATATCCTCCTCAGAGCTCCACCCCGGGGAGGCAGCACTGTTTTGCTGCTTGAATGGCTGTGGGTGTCTCAGCATGAGGTTTAGGTGTCGTGCGCCCTGCTGTGTGTATTTGCACCCAAAAGCTAAAACTAAAATAGCATCTGCTTTTGTTTGGCGCTGCCAGCAAGGGCCTGTTCCTTCTAGGCTGGGCCTCTGGGGGGCAGGACATGCTCACATGAAACGGCCAGTTATCATGGGGCACATTCGACCTTCTCTGGGCAACCTGAGTGGCCTTTGCCAGCCACCCACTCTCAGGACACCTTCAGTAGCCAGTGAAATGTGCCCCGGGTGCGTGAGGTCAAAAGTGCCTCCCATTTTTATTGACCGGTTCAGCAGGTCTATCCTCACTCCCGGCTTCTGTCCTGAGCACCTGTTCTTTTTGCTGTCTTCAGACAAATCCTAGAGGTCTGGTCACAAAGGAATAGGAAACTTTGTGACTTTGTCACAGAATTCTTAGCTTTTACATCCAGTAGTGGAAGGCTTTAGATTGAATATTGGCTTTTGCTTAAAACTGACTTCAAATCACCAGCCACTTTGGTTGGGTTTGCTTGTTACTTTGCTTTCACCCCTGAGGAAAGGGTTCCTCATTGCTCTGGGCAGGTGCCATGGCGCAAGGGCTATGTCCTCGGAGGGTGTTTGAGATGATAAAGACCCATGCGCTAGGAGCCCAAGCAAGACACAAGAGCAGGAAGGGGGGGTGTACAGACTTCAGAATATTCATTGTGACAAGTGCTGGTTCTTGGGGCCTCTGTTCTGATGCCATGTGCTGCTCTAAGTCCCTGATTTAGGGGCTCTGCACAGGCAGGCTTCCAAATGGTAAGGGAATCATCCAGAGTCCTAATAGGTAGCTGTACAGCTCTTACTTTCTAACTCCTACTGCTCTTAGGTAAAGGTCAGTGGGAATTCAGGATATTGATTTTTTTTTTTTTTTTTTAAATGGGACTAGGAAACTACTACAGGATTTTGTAGATCAGATTTTAACACCTCCTTAGAGCCAGCCTAGTGGAATAGCCCCCTTGCTATTCTGAAATAGTGTTGCCACTTTAGTACATCTGTTTGGCAGTAAGAGCTTGAGTAGGGCTGAAGATGTGCAATATGAACTCCCCGCGCACCCTCCCACCCCACTGTGGCTTTCCAGGCTCTCCAAACCCTTTCCTGCCTCCTGTTCACAAAGACAAGTTTGCTGAGCGTTTGGAGTTGATCCTAGCCATCTGTGTAGATTCCAAGTAGAAATGGTTTTGCTGTCCTGTGGTCTCTCCTCCTCTTGTCTGGGTGTCTGTTTCTTTCCTGTCCCTCCACCCCCCTCCAGGCCCACTGGGCATTCATGTGCTTTTCGGGTGGTCTTTGCAGTGGACCGCATCATCGGCCTGGACCAGGTGGCTGGCATGTCTGAGACGGCGCTGCCCGGGGCCTTTAAAACGCGGAAGGGCATGTTCCGGACCGTGGGCCAGCTCTACAAGGAACAGCTGGCCAAGCTGATGGCCACGCTGAGGAACACCAACCCCAACTTTGTCCGCTGCATCATCCCCAACCACGAGAAGAAGGTGCGGGTGCTGGGCCCCTGTCTGTCTCCCTGAGCAGAAGTGATTGATTCCTCCCCACCGCCCCCCCCCGACACGTGAGCCTCGGGGGAGACCCTCTGCGGGTCAGCACAAGGCACTCTTAGCAGATAGGCTGCAGTGGTAGCCTGTCTTCCGGCTGGGGTGCACTACCTGACTGGAGCCTTTCCCGGTCCACAGTCAGGAAACTTGGCTGTCCAAACCTGTGGGCTGCAGTGACCCCCCTCCTGGGGGCTTTTACCTGCTGAGTCCGCAGGGGCCTGCCCCACCCTTCTCCGTCAATCCTAGGCACAGATTTAAGACCACATGTGTGTATTTTTGTCTCCAGGCTGGCAAACTGGATCCGCATTTGGTGCTGGACCAGCTGCGCTGCAACGGGGTCCTCGAGGGCATCCGGATCTGCCGCCAGGGCTTCCCCAACAGGGTGGTCTTCCAGGAGTTCCGGCAGAGGTGAGCGGGGCCTGTAGCCTGCCTCATCCGGTGCAGGGCACTTGCTTGAGGGAGCAGTTTCCTCATCCCTATGGAGCTGAGGTCCGGCTGGCTCCTCCCATCCCTGCTGTCTGCCACCCTCTGTATGAGAAAGGATCTCCCCATTTTATTACCGAAGCAGAAATTACCTAGCTGGCTGTCATGCCTAGCAACCAGGGGGCCTAGCCCTGTTTGCTACTGTTAGAGGATCTTGGAAGAGGCATTAAAGAGGAATCAGCCAGAAAGTGGGGTGCCAGAGGAGCTTCATAGAAATGCAGATCTCAGGGCACTGTGGCTCCTGGCCATGTATGCAGAGAGGGGCATGGGTGACACGGTCCCATTCATGTAATAACCACGCTTAGTGCCAGTTGCTGGCGCCATGCAGCCCTCTGACTCTGTGACCATCCCACCTGTTAGCAGTCTCTGCAGCACCTGGGGGGAATGGGGAGTGTGGCCATCCCGGGCCATGAGCAGTCGGTGAGGCCAACCTAAAGCTCACCCCTGAGTGACCCAAATGGTCCAATGTGACTCACAAGGTCCGAGTGACCCAAACGGTCCAGTGTGATCCAAACGGTCCAATGTGAGTTTCCATTCACTTTCTGGAAAACAACGCAGCCTTTCTGGGTCATTCAGTCTAAGGAAAGAGCAGGGTGGGATTTACCGAACATTTTCCTTCCTTGGGAGACTTTGGGAGGAGGATCCTACATGGGCTGTCCTGGAGGGACAGTTCTCCTCTCTCCTGTGCGTCCCAGGCCACTTGGAATACAAGCAAGGGGTAGACTGACCAGGCTTTTCTCCTTTTTTTTTTTTCCCTCAGATATGAGATCTTGACACCAAATTCCATTCCTAAGGGCTTCATGGATGGGAAGCAGGCGTGTGTGCTCATGGTGAGTAGAGCTGCTGCCTCTGCCTCCCTCTAGGGGTAGACCTTTGGCAGGTGGGCACCCACATCCATGTACCTGGATGATGCCTGTGCCCTGTCGACCTGCTGATGCTCCAGTCCTGAATCTGCAGGGTGTCTCGAGCCATAGGCCCCCTCGGCACTGGGATGCTGGGATGGTCGCGTGGCATGTGGGCAGGGTGGAGGACATGCTCTGTGGCCATGGCAGGGTACTGTTGTGAGCTGGTGCCTTCCTTTGGGGCACATTCTCATGCTTTCTGGCTCACGTTTCCTCTGGTCGTTGTGCCCCGTATGGTCGGCACCAGGGCAGCAGGCCCGGAGCACGGCAGCTGCCCCTAGCCCCTGCAGTGCCCGCTTCTGGACATTTCCTCTCGGCCCCTGGAGCAGTGCCTGACATGCAGCAGCACTCTGACCTCTGTTAGAATGAATGGTGGCCCACAGTGACTCAGTGGCCAAGCTGGGGCTGGATCCCACCCTGTCCTATTTCCCATTATATGGGTGTCACACTGTTCCTAACAGGGCCAGGGTTAGTGGCCACTGCCTTCCGTGGTCTTTATTCTGCATTCTTTTCCAAAAAGGAGAGAGGATAAGCTGGGGGATTGGCAGAAAAAGGAAAGGGAAGAAGGGATTTGATACCTACTATGTGGAAAGCCTTGCATTAGGTGATTGGGAGGTGGGGATGAGGAGGGAGGAGACCACTCCCTCTGTCCAGGGCTCACCAGCCTGGGGGGAAGCAGGGCATGACCAGGGAGGGTGCGTGGGCCACCCTTTCTCCAGGAGACATGGTTAGTGGCTGTCCTAGTGAGGGGTGTCCCTCCCTCAGACAGGGAGGGAAGATGCCTGTGCTGGCCCCTCCCGGGGCCTCTTCCACGGTTACCGGGACTGTATGGGGGCCCCAAGCTCCCTTGGATCCCACTCCTCCCTTTTCAAAGCTTGTTCTGAATCCTCTCCCAGGTAGAGAGAGCCCATCCTGTACCCAAACCACACAGTGATGGTAACGAGCACGCAGATCTGTTGTGTACACAGTACGCCCTGTGCCAAGCTCTGTGCCCTCCTATTCATTTCTCACAGCTGTATTGGGGAGGAGGCTCTGTTAGTTGCTTGATTTCTTCACTTCTAATTAAAGAAAGCATTATTCCCATTTTCTAGCTGAGGAAGCACAGCCCCAGGTCACCTAATCAGCATTTGGTCCTGGGCTTGGCCTGAACTGGAGCATGTCCTCGTCGTGACAATAATGATGACGCTCGGCCACCTCTGGGTGGAAAGTGGCCCAGCTGGGCATTTGTAGGCTGTGATTGCAGAGCGTGGAGGCGAGAGGTGGAAGGAGGGAAGACCTTTAGGTCCCATTAGTGTGGAGGTTCTGTGTGTTTCCGCTGTGTGATGCATCGCTCTGCTCCCGTCTAGATCAAAGCCCTGGAGCTGGACAGCAATCTGTACCGCATCGGCCAGAGCAAGGTCTTCTTCCGGGCCGGCGTGCTGGCCCACCTGGAGGAGGAGCGGGACCTGAAGATCACAGACGTCATTATCGGGTTCCAGGCCTGCTGCAGGGGCTACCTGGCCAGGAAGTGAGTTCCTAAAGGGACCCTTCCCGGCTTTCCTGCTGTACAGGGCTGTGGCACCAGTCGGTGGTCTGTCTGAGGGGCGCCCAGGAGGAGCTCCCTGCCCCCTGCTTTCTGGATTTATGCCTGAGGCTGGGAAGGGGGTGACTCAGTGCCTGATTTGCCTGCCCCACACAGGCCTGCTTACCAGTATTCCTCAGCATGTCCCTCGTGTGAGGATGATGCCTGGAGCCTGGCTGTCCCCCGAGTCGCCTGTGCTCCTGGGGCAGGAGACCGTCCTTGAGTCCCAAGCAATTTGTTTGAGAGAGGGACTCACCTGCAGCAGTCAGTGGGCGCGGCAGCTGCATGCTGGCCTCCTGAACCCGTGTCTGTGCTCGGGGCCGAATGTTCCGGTGTGAGCTGGGAGCCCTGGGAGACATAGCATGGCTTTGTGGTGTTTGGGCAAGCGGAGCCTTCATTGATCCCAAAGCCCCCCAAGCTGACACATTAAGCCCACCTTTGCAGGACATTGGCTGCTGACATCCCCCTGTCCCCCTGTATCAGAGGCCCCCGATAGCGAGTGGCAGGAGGCTGGAAAGCTGAAGTCACTGCCTCTCTTTAATGACCAGTGTCATACTCAATGCAGAACTCGTTAGTTCAAGAACTCACTTGCCCCTTGGTGAAGGAAAGTGGCCTGGTGACCTAGGTCCTTGTCACCCTCTACGGGGGCACCCACAGGACTCAACCCCAAGGCCAGGCTCCTTCCCTATGCTTCTGTTTTGAGGTGTCTCAGGCAGGAAGGGTTAGGCTCCCCTGAAAAAACCTCCGGTCTGCTGGAGGTCTGTGGTCCCCTGCCCTGACTGTGTCCCTCTCCCCAGGGCCTTTGCCAAGCGGCAGCAGCAACTGACAGCCATGAAAGTCCTGCAGAGGAACTGCGCCGCTTACCTGAAGCTGCGGAACTGGCAGTGGTGGAGGCTCTTCACCAAGGTGGGTTCTGGAAGGGGCCCCTCCCACACCACAGCCCTACGAGCGCTGTGACGGCCTCTGATGTGGTGGAGGGGACAGGCAGGCCTCACACTGGCCTCTGCAGGCCCCAGGGCCCTGGGAGCAGCACTCTGCCTCTCACCCACCACCCTGCAGCCTGCCGGTGTGAGCCTGAGCTGGGCCTGCCCCCCGGGGTCTAGAGCATGTGGCGTGGAGGGTCGCAGCCTGCCATCAGGCTCAGAGCAGCTCCCAGGGTGTGAGGGCCCTGGCTGCTGGGGCCCCATATGCTGGGGGCTCAGTCCTCCCAGGGAGCCGCAGGGCGGTGGGTCAGAACCTGCACACAGCTGGACAGGCCTTCTGCTCCCTTGCCTCTCTCCCCACCCCCCCATCCCTTCATCACAAAAGTCATTCAGGCTGCTTTTGTCTGTAGTAAATAATTTCTGGCAGTTGGTGAAAGGCAGGGTAACAAAAAGTATAAAGAAGAAAATAAAACTTTCCGTGTGATCCGTTCAGCCAGCGCTGAACCAGCGCTGGCGTCTGGTAGATGTTTCCATGTTATCCCCCGTCTTTACTCCTTTTAAATCTCCGCTCTGTAAACCGTATGCGTTCTTACCTAGCTGAGCTCTGACTTGCATAAACAGTTGTGTTTGTATTTTCCATTTAAAATTCCTTCACGAGCATCATCTTTTATTTTTTTATTTTTTTTAATTTTCAATTTTTATTTATTTATTTATTTATTCATTCATTCATTTATTCATTTACTTATTTATGATAGTCATACAGAGAGAGAGAGAGAGGCAGAGACACAGGCAGAGGGAGAAGCAGGCTCCATGCACCGGGAGCCCAACGTGGGACTCGATCCCGGGTCTCCAGGATCACGCTCTGGGCCAAAGGCAGGCGCTAAACCGCTGCGCCACCCAGGGATCCCCTAATTTTTATTTATTTATGATAGTCACAGAGAGAGAGAGAGTGAGAGAGAGGCAGAGACATAAGCAGGCTCCATGTACCGGGAGCCCGATGTGGGATCCGATCCTGTGTCTCCAGGATCGCGCCCTGGGCCAAAGGCAGGCGCCAAACCGCTGTGCCACCCAGGGATCCCCACGAGCATCATCTTTTAAAAGTTAGCATGTCGTTCCCTGGAGCCGTTTCCGATTTTATCTGGTGACCTTTCCCGCGGTGTTTCTTTCTCTTATTCCCAGTATTTCACCGTTGTAAACAATGCCGCCCTGCACATCTTCATGCACACACGGGGTCCTCTCTCTGACCCGTGCTTAGCAGCATAGCACTGAATCCATCTCCAGAAAGATGGTCTGAGTGTGTGCCTCCTCCCCACAGCGTGTCTGGGTGTCCGTCACTCCCTCGGGCTTACGTTGGGCACAGGTGAGGGGACTGCTGGCCCGAATGGTTATCGTCTACCTCCGTCTCTTCTAGGTCAAGCCACTGCTGCAGGTGAGCCGGCAGGAGGAGGAGATGATGGCCAAGGAGGAGGAGCTGGTGAAGGTCCGCGAGAAGCAGCTGGCTGCAGAGAACAGGCTCACGGAGATGGAGACGCTGCAGTCCCAGGTAGGTGTCAGCAGGCTCTGCCCAGGGAGTTGGGGCGGCTGCTCCAGGTGCCGCCACCTGCTGGCCACCAGCGGGCGGGGCGTGTTTGGAGTTGATAGCCAGGTTTTGCTGTCACTGTATCAGCAGCTCACCTCCCTGCAGGCCCCATTCGGGGTCCTGTGATGTAGGGAGGCCCCCGGTGTGGCGGAAAGCTCCTGAGTGTTGGGTTAGCCTTATGAGCCTGTTCCTGGCGATGGCAGTGCCCAGCTTGCTGGGTAGTGGTGAAGATCAAGAACATGAGAGATGGGAACTGGTCTCATTGGGACGGTCTCACCATGGAAGGCCGAGTGAGGGGTTCTCCGCACTGCTGGGGCCTGAGGAGCATGCGGGGGCTCACGCTGCTCACGTGTTCTTGGCAGCTCATGGCAGAGAAGCTGCAGCTGCAGGAGCAGCTCCAGGCAGAAACAGAGCTGTGTGCTGAGGCTGAGGAGCTACGGGCCCGTCTGACCGCCAAGAAGCAGGAGCTGGAAGAGATTTGCCATGACCTGGAGGCCAGGGTAGAGGAGGAGGAGGAGCGCTGCCAGCACCTGCAGGCAGAGAAGAAGAAAATGCAGCAGAACATCCAAGTGAGCCCCTTCCCTCCCTGCAAGGAGGGGCAAAGGGGATGGGGTGCAGGGAGGTGTGTGCCCCCGGAGCCGGAGGAAACGCAGAAATCCCAGGGCCATGGACGGCCCCTCTTCTGTTTGCTTGGGCTGCCTGTTAGAGCTGCTCTCTGGGGGCAGTGATTTCTCCCACGGGCTCAGACCTCTGCGAGCACCGTCAGAAGAGCACCAAAGCCACTTTAACTAACTTCCCTCTCTCTGTCCTCACCGCGGCCAGTCCCGGGAGCCAGGGCGAGCAGCTCTGCCTTCTGCCCATGCCTCTGGTGGGCAGCTTGCTCAAGGAAGCCCCTCATAACAAGCCGAGCACACGATGGGTCCGGGGTCTTGGCGTCCTTTGTGCTCTGGCCTCAGTTTGGAAGACTGAACCCCTCAACGGGGTGGGGCCAGGTCTGGGTCCCGAGGCGGGGTCTCTGTGGTCTGCGCCCCTCACGGTCTCCCCGACTCCATGGTAGGAACTGGAGGAGCAGCTGGAGGAGGAGGAGAGCGCGCGCCAGAAGCTACAGCTGGAGAAGGTGACCACTGAGGCCAAGCTGAAGAAGCTGGAGGAAGACCAGATCATCATGGAAGACCAGAACTGCAAACTGGCCAAGGTGAGGCCCGTGGTGCTGCGGAGCGCTGGTGGCTGGGCGCAGGCAGGGTATGGGCCCACCACCACCCTCCCTCTCCCGCCTGCCATGGTTTTCCTGGGTGTCCGTGGCCTCTGAGCACCAGCATCCTATTCGAAGGCATGTGTCCGCTGAGTGGGGCCCGAGGGAAAGGTCTGGCCTTCTTAGCGAAGCTCTCCACAGGCTCCTGAGACTTGTAGCTGAGCCACCTGCGAGGTTCTGCACGTCCGTCACCAGCGGCTCTGGGCACCGTGGTGGCTTACTGTTGAGGGGCAGGTGCTCTCCTCCAACTATCCCCAGGGTACTGACTGCTCCTCTTAGAGCCAAGTCGGGTCCCTGTCAGAGTCTGCTTCTGAGCAGATAAAAGCCCAGAGTCGTGTCAGAGAAGGAAAGACAGGGTCAGAAGGCCATCCTCAGTCCCGAGCATGTGGTGGGGGTTGAAGCAACAGGATGCCTGCCTGTGGACTCTGTGACACGAGACCGAGATCCCCGTGCTGTCACCTGTGTAGTCAGCCTTGTTGGGAACCTCGCTGAGATTACGACTCCAGTGATGGCCACACAGCAGAAAGTGGGGAGAGCAGCCTGGGTGCTTGGGGAGATGAGGAAGGCAGAGATCCCAGCCTACCCAGGGGATGAGTGCTAGGTACAGAGCGTCGAGCCACCCCCTTGCCGATGCTGGCTGGACGCCTTTCTTACCTGAGCCCAAAGGGGTGACATAGTAACCACATTTGTATATCCTAAGGAAGCTTATCCAGCTATTTCAGGGGTGCTAGTGATCTTTCAAGGTTATCCTTTGATCCAGAAAATCCTAATGAATCTGAAGTATTAAACCAATGCCCTCTCCTTGGTTTAATCCTAAATTTCTGGGTAAGTCATACTTTGAAGAGAGCTGAAGTGTTCTGTGCCCAACTGACTTTAAGCTCTGATCCACCCTTGCCCCCCCCCCCCCCCCAGGAGAAGAAGCTTCTGGAAGACAGAATAGCCGAGTTTACCACCAACCTCATGGAAGAGGAGGAGAAATCAAAGAGCCTCGCGAAGCTCAAGAACAAACATGAGGCGATGATCACCGACCTGGAAGGTAAGAGGGTAACAGCCATCTGACCTGGGAACCGAGGCATCGCTGCTCCAGCGCCCTCGTGGGCCCGGCTGCCAGGATCAGGAGCACTGCACTGGTCTCGGGTTCACTGTCTGCACCCCCCAGCCACTGCCCTGAAAACCGCAGCGACAGCTCTGGTCCCCACGGGGTCTGGGCCTCCAGGCACTGGCAGGACTGGGAAGGAATGTCCCCCCACGTGAAGGGCTCTCAGAACACTGGCATTTCTCTACTGTCTGTGTCATGAGTTGCACAAGATTCACTTGCTAAGAGGTCGTAGGTCTGAGCCCAGCTCTGGGTCATCTTACAGCTATCCCATAATCTCTGTGGGCTTTGGTTTCTCTTCCCTCTAAGGGGGCACACGGAACGGGCATCCGTGGGGACTAAACTGAGTCATGCATACAGACACACCATGCGTGCTCTGCTGTGCTGGACAGATGCCGCGACAGGCCATTGCTTGACTCAGGCCAGGTGACCCGTTGTGCCTTTGTCTCCCTGAGTCCCGGGAGGAGGACGGGGTAGCATGCAGGTCTGGGTCTATCTGAGGACTTCCTGCCCCTGCCTCTTGAGAGGTGTAGACAGCAGAGGGAGAGGAGAGAGTAGAGTGCTGTGGGGGCTCCGAGCTCATGCCAGAAACCAGTGCTCCCTCAGCAGAGATGTGGGGCCACCTGGCGTGTCCAAGGCAGCTGTTGACTCCCTGCACATGTCGGGCCCAGACTGTCCAGGCTGACCACCAGGAGGGTTTGCCCAGCCCCGCCTGCCCCCCTCACGTTTGGGGGATGTGGTGAGACAGGGTGGCAAGGGGACTCGAGGTGCTGGCAGAGGCCTTGCCCGTCATCTCCCTCCACCCGGGAACAGTCTGAAACACGATGTCATCCAGGTCCAGGAGGGCATAGCCACTGGGCAGGCGAACACACAGGGTCTTAGTTTGACCCTGATGAGTGTTAACAAAGATGTGGAATAGCCCAAGTGAGCCATGTGCATGCGCGCTTCCTCGCGCGCGTGCGCGCGCGCGCGCACACACACACACACACACACACGGCGTCAGGGGTTGTGGTGAGTGCTTGCAGATACTCATGCCCATGAGCCTCACGACCTAATGGCGCGGGTTGTCTCCTCATCCTTGTTACTCAGATGCCCCACAGCAAGGTCAAGGGATTACCTGAGGGATGTCCTAGTGGAAATCATAAAGCCAGACATTGGACCCTGACCCACACCCCACGCCGACCGTATAGAATTCATGCAGGACTTTCTTTACATAATTTAAGTTCATGCAAAACTAAAGCTGGTTTTTAGGGAGGCAAACCTGGTGCAGCCTTAAAGGGGGCTGTGAACACGACCTGCAGGGGAGCATAGGTCCCTGGCGGGGCAGGTCAACGGGGTTTGGGGTGACCTCGGATGTGGGAGCTCAGGGATGTGCTTTCTTTCATCCGGGCGTTGGGTACGAGTATCTTCATATCGTTATCCTTTAAGGCTCACGTGGGTTATAACAAAAACTCAGTATTTTACATAAGAATGAAAAACAAGAACGGAAAAAGAATCAGTGGGCACTGAGGGCTCTGTTGATCTCCCCGGGCTCCCTCCTCAGAGCGCCTCCGAAGAGAGGAGAAGCAGCGTCAGGAGCTGGAAAAGACCCGTCGGAAGCTAGAGGGGGACTCCACCGACCTCAATGACCAGATCGCCGAGCTGCAGGCTCAGATTGCCGAGCTCAAGATGCAGCTGGCCAAGAAAGAGGAGGAGCTGCAGGCCGCCTTGGCCAGGTGAGGGCCTCGCTTCAGCCCATGGTGGGGCCAGCACTCCTTGCCCTCGGAGCCGCTGCACAGCAAGACCTGTCCTGTCCACCAAGAGCACCCGTGTGGCTCCTTTGTTGTCATTTATTTGCAACCCCCCCAGAAGTCACCCACAACATCACCCAAGCACCATAGGTCTTTCATGCATTTTTAAACTTTCTGACTACAGATGTGCTTGGGGAAAAAAAAAAAAAAAGATTAGTTTTAGATACACAACAAAATTGAGCAGAAGGTGCAGAGAATTCCTATACACCCCTGTCCATCCCCCACTATCACATCCCAGTCCGGGGGGGCCCACTGGCTGCTGCGAACGAACCTGCACCAACAGGTGGTCATCACCCAGAGAGCGTCTCTGGCACCTTCGTATTTTTTCCTTAGTTGCTGGAATGATGGACTCTAGCATTTTATTTCATTTTCACTTAATATTTAGTTTTTCTTCTCCTCATGTTCAGAGCACCGAATTTCAGTTTGGAAAATGACGTGGCTCCCCTATGAGGTTTTCCAGTTCTCAAAGTGGTTTTGCTCTTAAATCTCCTGGAAGCTTTAGATGTTTTTGCGGAGAGGAGCACCTGAGGGCATGGTTATGGCTTCCAGAAGCGGCGGTGGCTGCTCTTCTCTGAAGCCTTTTCTGCACCCTCTGCTCTCTGGGTGGGAAGAGCCTCCCCTGATATTGCTGGTCTCTCTGGCAGAGTGGAGGAGGAAGCCACCCAGAAGAACATGGCCCTGAAGAAGATCCGAGAGCTGGAATCGCAGATTTCCGAGCTCCAGGAAGACCTGGAATCTGAGCGAGCTTCTAGGAATAAAGCTGAGAAGCAGAAGCGGGACCTTGGGGAAGAGTTGGAGGCGCTGAAAACGGAGCTGGAGGACACTCTGGACTCGACGGCTGCCCAGCAGGAGCTCAGGTGTGCCATGCGGCCAAGTGGCCAAGTCCCTGAGGCGGGGGCGCGTGGGAGGCAGAGGTCGGTCGGGAGTGGGAGGCCCGTCGAGGAAGCTGGCTTGGAGTTCGAGTGAGGCCAGGGTGGGCTCTCAGGCTGAAAGGGCCCCGATTCCTCCGCAAAGTGGGTATGCGAGTGTGGGTTGGAGACGCACAGCCGAGACACACGGGAGGGAGAGCCCGGCGGCATGCCCGGCCCCGGGCCTCCGCTCTGAGGCCCTTCTGTGCTTCTCTCCAGGTCCAAACGCGAACAGGAGGTGAACATCCTGAAGAAGACCCTCGAGGAAGAGGCCAGGACCCACGAGGCCCAGATCCAGGAGATGAGGCAGAAGCATTCTCAGGCCGTGGAGGAGCTGGCCGAGCAGCTGGAGCAGACGAAACGGGTGCGTGGGCTCCCCCAGGACCAATAGAATGGGAATGTCGGGTGGACTCTATAAATGCCACTTTTATATTTTCTGGAAGATCGTTATGTTATTAGCCAGAATGTCAAATTTCAGAGGCTTTACTGGAAGCCTGACTCCCAGCAACTATAATTTCCTTCATCTTCTAACACTGCTAAAGTCCTAGCGTCAGTGATGATTACGTTTTACACTTGAACGTGAAGGAGGCTGGGCAGGGATCGTTCTAGAGGTGAGGACCCAGGCCACGTGTCACGCTCAGCCGAGTGATGAGTGTGGGTCAGGCCTGCGCTCCCGGGTCCAGGGCTCTTGCCAGCACACCATCCCTGAACTGGCCTGCCAGCAGGCTCGCTGAGAGCACATTCTGGATC
The DNA here is from genome assembly GCF_048164855.1 of Canis lupus baileyi. NCBI lineage: Eukaryota > Metazoa > Chordata > Mammalia > Carnivora > Canidae > Canis > Canis lupus. The sequence goes on from NC_132848.1 coordinate 30,782,387, forward strand.
TGGAGCTCACAGCTCTCCCAGCGCTGGAAGGAGGACCAGCCTTCTGCCCGGACACAGACGCCCCTTCCCACATCTTGGCTTGTGTCCCCACCAGGTGAAAGCCAACTTGGAGAAGGCGAAGCAGACCCTGGAGAACGAGCGAGGGGAGCTGGCCAACGAGGTGAAGGTCCTGCAGCAGGGCAAAGGGGACTCTGAGCACAAGCGGAAGAAGGCTGAGGCCCAGCTGCAGGAACTGCAGGTCAAGTTCACCGAGGGGGAGCGAGTGCGCACAGAGCTGGCGGACAAGGTCACCAAGCTGCAGGTGAGGCCTCCATGGCCGGGAGTTCCTGCCTGTGGCTCCTCGGCCTTGGCCCAGATCTCCAGGGCTTCCCCCGCCTGTGCACCTCTCTCTCTCTCTCCCCCCCCCCCCCCCAAACTGGCTTGTCAGCAAAGCATTCGGGGTGCAGTTCCCCTTTGCCTGACTGCTGAGGTGGCGCCAGAGCAATCATGTGCCTTGTCCCTCCTGTCCCATCTCTCCCCCACATGCCACAGGTTGAGCTGGACAATGTGATGGGTCTCCTCACCCAGTCTGACAGCAAGTCCAGCAAACTCACCAAGGACTTCTCTGCTCTGGAGTCCCAGCTTCAGGACACACAGGTAAAGGTGGCAGCGGGTCCCAGCTCCTCCGATGCCCTGTCTTTCCCTGTATCCATGGGGTCTTCCACCCCCCGCCCCCACCAGGAATTCAGCTGTCGCCCGGATCCAAGGGATCAGCTCCTCCCTCCCATTGGGGGTGTGGGGCCCACATGGGTCTGACCCTGCGCCTCCTGAGCACACACGGCCCCCTCATCCTTGGTGTAGGAGCTGCTCCAGGAGGAGAACCGGCAAAAGCTGAGCCTGAGCACCAAGCTGAAGCAGATGGAGGATGAGAAGAACTCCTTCAAGGAGCAGCTGGAAGAGGAGGAGGAGGCTAAGCGGAACCTGGAGAAGCAGATCGCCACCCTCCATGCCCAGGTTCTTATCGGCATGCCACCCAGATGACTCGGGTGCTGCAGGCTGGGGAGTTCCTGCTGGGCACCTGTCTGCCCAGGGGGGGACAGAGGAGGTCCAGGGGGGCAGGGGAGAGCCAGGGGACAGGAGGAGGCCTGGGGGACTGAGGAGGCCCGGGGGACAGAGGGGGCCTGGGAGATAAGGGGGGCCCGGGGGTAGGGGGGGTCCGGGGGACAGGGGAGACCCAGAGGACAGAGGGGGCCCAGGAGGCAGGGGGCGCCTGGGACATAGCAGGGGAGGCCTGAGGGGCAGAGGAGGCCCAGGCCTGCCCCAAGCTGGGTGTCCTCCTGCAGGACCTCCTGCCCTCTCCAGCTGGAGCTCCTAGCCAGGGTCCCCAGGTAGAATTCAGGGGTCTGTCAGCTTAGATGGAGGAGATAATCAGGTCTGTATTTCCACCAACCTGACGGATGTGTAGCATTTTCTTGTATCGCCAATGTAGGCAGGAAGTCATGCCAGCACCACCGCCGTCAGCTGCATTTTCCTGTATTGGTTTACTTGCTGATCCTATGCATTTTATGCCTATTAAAACTATAGTTTCTTTCCAGACTCCCAGAGGGTCTGCAACCAGAAATAGATCAAGAGCCCTGTTTTGCACATCCTGTCTTGGGTTCTCCTTGCCGGGCCAGAAGATCTACACCACCTCCTGGGGGTGGCCCATAGTCCGTGTTCAGTCTGGGTGGGGGTAGCCCGTGTGTGTGCGTCAAGGCAGTTTTGTCTGTGGGTGCCAAGAGGGGTTGCGGGGTGGGTCCCCCCAGAGCTCCTGCCTCCGCAGCAGACAGATTTTGTCCCTGGGCAGAGGCCGATGGAGGAGGCTCCCCTCTCTGGGCTTGTCTGTAAAACAAGAAACAAGAGGCTTGGTGTATGTCTCGACTGAGAGGCCTTCCCCGGGGCTGCATGCACTGGGCAGACACCCTCTGCAGAAACCCCATTTCTCTTGCCTCCATGGAAGAGGGGCATCCCCGTGCCTGGGCCTCCACTCGTGGGGTGTAGGCCAGCTGCCACTGCCCTGGGGCACGGGGCTGTCTCCCTAACTCCACACTCCTGCCCAGGTGACGGACATGAAGAAAAAGATGGAGGATGGCGTGGGGTGCCTGGAGACCGCGGAAGAAGCGAAGAGGAAGCTCCAGAAGGACCTGGAGGGGCTGGGCCAGCGCTATGAGGAGAAGGTGGCTGCCTACGACAAGCTGGAGAAGACGAAGACGCGGCTGCAGCAGGAGCTGGACGACCTGCTCGTGGACCTGGACCACCAGCGCCAGACTGCCTCCAACCTGGAGAAGAAGCAGAAGAAGTTTGACCAGGTGTGGGCCCCAGGCACCCCCCCACCGTTCATTTCCCACCTGGCACAGGCCACGGGGCAGGCACACAGGGGTCCCCCTCAGGGCAGGGCATCTCTTCCTCTTTCCCATTTCTTACCATCTTTCAGATCGTTTCTATGGAACCAGTTTTATTCGTATGTAGAATTCCCTCTGCCCCCCCCCCCCGCCCCCCGCCTTTTTTCTTTTTCTCTACCCTCAACATGGGGCTTGAACTCACAACTCCAAGGCCAAGATGGTGCATGTCCTACCAACTGAGCCAGCCAGATACCCCCATTATGTAGGATTTTTATTTATCTGGCATACCTCCACCTCATTCCACAAGGTCTGAGGCAGCTTTCAGAGACCCAGATTGTGGGGTAGGATAGAAAAATAGAATAAATTAGGGGTCGGCAAAACCAGCCGAGTGCAGCCCTGTGCCCCTGTGCTGGATTCCATCATGCTCCCCTCTTTGCGGCTGTCTCTGCCTGCTTCCGTGCTTCTGCAGCAGAGTCCAGCAAAGTCTAGAGCATTCATGACCTGGCCCTTTAAGGGCCTTGGGGAATAAAGAGGTACCTGGACAAGAGGGACTGGGGAGATGGGGAGACGAGGTCTGGCCATGGTGGGCCCGCACGGAGAGTGAACACCTGAGAACTTGAACGTAAATGGGCATCTCTGATGCGGGCTGCAGGTGGGGCCTCTAAGCAACCAGATTCACATATGTATGTATGTACTTATTTATTTATTTATTTAGGTTCATTTATTTATTCATGAAAGACAGAGACCTAGGCAGAGGGAGAAGCAGACTCCTCGCAGGAAGCCCAATGCGGGACTTGATTCTAGATCCCGGGATCACAACCTAAGCCGAAGGCAGGCTCCCAACGGCTGAGCCACCCAGGCGTCCCGATTCACATGTTTTGTTTTTTTTGTTTTCCACATGGGTTTTAAAGGAAACACCAAGTGGTTGTTCAGGAGAACAGGGCCTTTCTTGTGTCATGCTTCCTGTGGGTTTTCATTGGAAGGGTCGCCATGTGACGTACAGAATCATGATTCTCCAATAATCCAAACTAAACAGACCTCACAGTGTGCTGACAGAGATCACCTTGTCTGGTTACGAGGACACACTGGACTACATGTGCCCCACTTGGAGCCCGCTGGGTACCCTGGGTGATGGCCTTGTGGCGGCTCTTTGTGCTCCCCTCCCCTCAGACCAGCACTTAGGATGCTCATTCCCCAAGGAGTTTTGGGTCCGGGTGCTTAGCCCACCTGAGGTCAGCATGCTCACAGTGACCTCCTCTTCCCCAGCTACTGGCCGAGGAGAAGACCATCTCTGCCAAGTATGCGGAGGAGCGTGACCGGGCCGAGGCAGAGGCCCGGGAGAAGGAGACCAAGGCGCTGTCGCTGGCCCGGGCCCTGGAGGAGGCCATGGAGCAGAAGGCGGAGCTGGAGCGGCTCAATAAGCAGTTCCGCACTGAGATGGAGGACCTCATGAGCTCCAAGGACGACGTCGGCAAGAGCGTGAGTACCATGTCAGCCGCCAGGGTTCCAGAGGGACCTGAGTGGGGAAGTCACAAGGGACTAGGGGCCGAGCAAACCCTGAGGTCAGGGACCTTGGGGACCTTGTCCGTCTGCTCCTGACTCAGCCTTCCTTGGTGGTTGGGGTGGCAGGTCCACGAGCTGGAGAAGTCTAAGCGGGCTCTGGAGCAGCAGGTGGAGGAGATGAAGACCCAGCTAGAGGAGCTGGAGGATGAACTGCAGGCCACCGAGGACGCCAAGCTGCGGCTGGAGGTCAACCTGCAGGCCATGAAGGCCCAGTTCGAGCGGGACCTGCAGGGCCGCGACGAGCAGAGTGAGGAGAAGAAGAAGCAGCTGGTCAGACAGGTGTGGAGGCCCTCCCACTGCCCTTCCCTGGAACAAGGCTGAGAACGGCTCTGGGCAGGGGCATGCTGGGGACAGCTCCCTCCCCCTCCCCGTCTCCCCTTTCCCTGGGCTGTGTTGGGGGCTCCTTGTCCACTCCTCCCCTGTCCTTATGTTCCAGTCTTCTGTCTCAGTGTTCAGGGACCCTCTCCTTAAGGCCAGTAACCTTCATGGGCCCCCAGAGGCCCTGTGTAGCCCACCCGGGCTCAGAGCGGGCCTGGGTCTGAGTTTGGGTGCAGCCTCCCAAGCTGTTGGCATGTGCCCCAGGTGCGGGAGATGGAGGCTGAGCTGGAGGACGAGAAGAAGCAGCGCTCGATGGCTGTGGCTGCTCGCAAGAAGCTGGAGATGGATCTGAAGGACCTGGAGGCCCACATCGACTCAGCCAACAAGAACCGAGACGAGGCCATCAAGCAGCTGCGGAAGCTGCAGGTGAGGTCGGCTGGGCCAGCAGCATGGTGGCCGGGACATGCTGAGAGGTGCCACCCTCCCCTCTCCGCGGACAGATGGGGTGCCCTTAGCCCTATCTCGCAGATGGAGACTGTGGCCCTGGGGTTGAGGGGAAGCAAAACAGAAGCAAAGCTGCTCTGAGATCATTGACTGTGTGTCTAGTAAACAAGGAAACAAAGCTATGGAAACCTCGAAACACAGTGACGTTAGGGAGGTAGTCAGTTGGTGGCGGGTTTCCAGAGTAAACCAGAGAGAGCCTTGGCTCCCGACCTGATCCAGTCTTGGTGGACAGTGAGTGAAGCTTCTGAGCTGAGCACAAAACCCCACGTGCAGCCCAGAGCACAGGACACATACTTGGGAGACTCTCACCTCATCAAGGATTAAAAATCACAAGTCTTGTCTATTCATGTATTCCTTCTTGTACTTTAATAATGATTTTAGCGTAGTTAACATACAGTGTTATTTATGAGTTTCAGGCATACGATGCACTGATGTGTCAGTATGTCTGAACTCAGTGTTCATCAAGATAAGCATTAAAGATAAAAATCCTAAGAAACCACATCGAAACCACATCGTACCCAGAAGAGCAGCCACGGGAAGAATGTAGTCGGGGCCATTGGTGAGGTCCTAGGGTTGTTGCTGGTGGCAATTCTATCTGCTGCCTTGTGGCCCAGGGAATCTCAATTTGGGATTTATCTGCAGAAGAGGGAAAAAAACCCTATTTGAGCAAGATCTTTAGAGTTAAAACGAATCATGGGAGAAGAACAGAGGAGACGCGTTTCTACCCTGTAGTGGGGGCTGATCCGGCAGGTGGGCATTGACCTAGAGTGGCAGGTGTCCCGGGAATGGTGTCAGAGTGCCGCATTCGGGTCAACAGCCAGTTGTAGAAAGTGTGGCCCAAGTTGCAGCTTGGGCTAAGGCGTAGCCAGCGACGTTAACGCTGCCAGAGGTGTGCTTGGTAAATCCTGATGGTCAAAATCATGTGAAAATGGCACAGGGTAAAAGAGACGACTGTCTTTATTATTTTGCCCTTTTACCGCCAAGTCGGTTGAACATGGCTCCGGGCTGCAGGGCCGCCTGAAGTTCTAGGGGTGGGGCATCCCTGAGAGGGGCGGTGGCCGTGGTGAGGGTGTCAAGCCTGTCCTTGCACCCCAGGCCCAGATGAAGGACTGCGTGCGGGAACTGGATGACACGCGTGCCTCCCGTGAGGAGATCCTGGCTCAGGCCAAGGAGAACGAGAAGAAGATGAAGAGCATGGAGGCCGAGATGATCCAGCTGCAGGAGGTGGGCCGGGCCTCAGGGGGGCACTCGGGGTCACCAGCAGGGGGCAGCCCAGAGCCGCCACCCAGGGCCTCCACCCAGCCAGCCTGGGCCACCCAGCGCAGCTGGCAGCGAACTAGCCTGACTCCAGCAGTGGGTTGGGGGTGGTTTTGGCTTCGTGAAACAATTCCCTGCAGGGTTTCATTAAGTAGCTGGGCTCCCTGGTGTGATTAAAACGCTGTGTGAATTAAATTGTCGCCATTTGGGGCCAGCTCCCTTGCGTGAAATGAGGCTTTGTGATAATCACCACCTCCTGTTGGGCGTTGGCTCCTGTCAAGGGGGAACCTTCCCAGACCCGCACTGCCTTGTCGGTCACCTGTGAGCCATATCCCAGAAGCCTCCCCTCCGCCCTAGGTGGTCTACAGTGTGAGCTGACTGGCCACCCGGTGCTCCTGGCTGGGCTGGGTGTCCAGGCCTGTCCTAGTCCATTCTCACCTGCCTGGCCTGAGGTGATCCCTCCCTCTGAGGTCATGTGTGGGTCTCTCTTGAGACCACCTTACCCACCTGACTTTCAGAGGCCCCGTGCTCTTGCCCTAACTCCCATCCCTGCCTCGTTCCTCTGACTTCTGGTCTCCCTGGGATGCAGAGGGACCAGCCTCCCGTCAGGGAAGAACGGTTTTTTATTTATGTCTACATCCCCAGCACATGACTTGGTTCCCACACTTAGATCTAGGGGCTCTGCAAACATGTGGTGCCTAAGCTGTGGCCTCAGTGGAAGGAATCAGAGGAGCTGATGAGGAAGGGCTTCATGGAGGAGGCAGACCTGGGAGAGGTTTCGAGAGGAAGGGCCAGGGCTTGGGGGGCTTGGGGAGCATGGTGCTGTAGAGTGCCAGGAACGGGGGAGGGGGCTTGCGGGGCCTCAGGTGGGCGGCCCCAGCAGGTCACGGTCTGGGTTCTCATGGCAGGAACTGGCAGCTGCCGAGCGTGCCAAGCGCCAGGCCCAGCAGGAGCGGGACGAGCTGGCAGACGAGATCGCCAACAGCAGCGGCAAGGGGTGAGCCGTGGCGTGGCGTGTTCAGCTGAGGGTGGGGGGCGCCCCTCCTCCGGGACAGGCCCCGTCTCACTCTGCCTCCCTGCCTCACCCAGAGCTCTGGCATTGGAGGAGAAGCGGCGCTTGGAGGCCCGCATTGCCCAGCTGGAGGAGGAGCTGGAGGAGGAGCAGGGCAACACGGAGCTGGTCAACGATCGGCTGAAGAAGGCCAACCTGCAGGTGGGCGGGGTCGGGCCCCTGGGCGCCCCTCCCAGCGCATCCTGGCACCTGCAACAGCCTCCCTTGGTTTCCCTCTCTGGACCCTGGATGTGGCAGGGCTCCCTACCCTGGGAGGGCCCAGAGCTTGGGGCTCTGTGGGACCCAGCGGCCCCACCTCTGCCCCATCGTGCTCCCTGCCCCCCGTGCCCGGCCTTCCTCGAGGTCACCTGCCCTCTTTCCCACAGATCGACCAGATCAACACCGACCTGAACCTCGAGCGCAGCCACGCCCAGAAGAACGAGAACGCGCGGCAGCAGCTGGAGCGCCAGAACAAGGAGCTCAAGGTCAAGCTGCAGGAGATGGAGGGTACCGTCAAGTCCAAGTACAAAGCTTCCATCACTGCCCTCGAGGCCAAGATCGCACAGCTGGAGGAGCAGCTGGACAACGAGACCAAGTAGGTGTTCCTGCCCATCACCTGCAACATCCTGCAGGGTGCTCTGTGCCTGCCTGAATCCCAAGTCCCGGGGCCCATGTCCCCTCCTGACCTGCCCTCGTCCCTTCCACTGGGCTTCACGGAGTTCGCGGAGGAGCCCACGGCCCACCTCTGCGGTTGGGGGCTTTGGTGACCGTCCCTGGGGGCTGAATCAGCAGAGGTGAGGGTTCCTGTCCCATCGGGCAGCCAGTCTGCAGGCTCAGTAAGACTGAGGCTTCTTTGGTGGTAATGGGCAGGTTGCCCCGGGCCCCAAATCTCAGTTTTCCCTCTCCTTGCCACATACATGCTCTTGGGACTGTGCCCCTCCCTCCTTGAGCCCGTTTGCTCATCTGTGAAATGGAGCTGGTCACCATGCCTCCCGTAGACCGACGGTCGTGGGTGCTCAGTGACGAGCGCCTGCCTCAGCCTCAGAGCCTCCAGGTGGGGAGATGCCAGCGAGGCCTAAGGACAGCTCATCCGGCTGCTGGCAGGTAGCCGGACCCTGTGAAGGAGGGTCCCTGAGCCGCCTCGTCTGTGCCTCGCAGGGAGCGCCAGGCAGCTTGCAAGCAGGTGCGTCGGGCCGAGAAGAAGCTCAAGGACGTGCTGCTGCAGGTGGACGACGAGCGGAGGAACGCCGAGCAGTTCAAGGACCAGGTGTGTGTGCACACCGAGCGGTGGGGCCCCGGGACCGTCTCGCGCCCCCGTCCCTAACCGGGGCCGCCGGCCGCCTGTCTCTGCAGGCCGACAAGGCATCCACCCGCCTGAAGCAGCTCAAGCGGCAGCTGGAGGAGGCCGAGGAGGAGGCCCAGCGGGCCAACGCCTCCCGCCGGAAGCTGCAGCGCGAGCTGGAGGACGCCACCGAGACCGCCGATGCCATGAACCGCGAGGTCAGCTCCCTCAAGAACAAGCTCAGGTGAGCCCTGCCTCCCCTCCCCGAAGCCCGTGGGCTCTGAAGGGTGCACTGTGGACAAAGCTTCCAGAGTTGGTTCTATCTGTGCCCTGGCGGTCAGTGGCCAGGCGCCCCATGCTGCGCTGTCCTCCGCGGCTGGACCGCTCCCCGGCTTTCCGGGTGCACGGCGGCTCTTGGGGTCCTTTGTCCCCATCTTGCCTGCACACTTGGCCTGGTAGCTCCAAACCTCACAAGGTGTCCAGGCTGGGTGTTTCGCCCCAGTGGTGGCCCGAGGTGGCCTGCCGGTCCCTGGCATGCATGGGCTGGGTGTGGCCCAGGGCCCTGACCATCCAGGCCTGCGCCCCTGGGGGGCTGCGGTGTGGCTCCTGAGGAGCGGGTCCACTGAAGAAGTTCAAGTGGGGGAGGCAGAGGGTCTTTTTCTCCAGGATTCTCACTTCTCTCCAACATTCTGGCCCACAACGAATATTAACTTTCTTATGCGTGATCAGGAGAAGGTGCTGGGATGTGCTTACAGGATGGTCACTCGGTGACCTCTTGGGTTCACCTCATTTTGTATGCCATTTGAGCATCTGTATGAAAGGTGACGTCTGTGCACCCGTGTTCTGGGGTAAAGTGGGAAGCCAGGGAGCCTGAGGCCCTGTCGGATATCTGGGCCTCGTGTCCCTCTAAAGATGGCTTTGAAGTGTGTGAGCGGTACTCGGCCACCCTAGCGACCTTGCTGACGCTGTGCCTCTGCCCCCAGGCGAGGGGACCTGCCGTTTGTTGTGCCCCGCCGGGTGGCCCGGAAAGGTGCTGGCGACTGCTCAGACGAGGAGGTGGACGGCAAGGCGGACGGGGCTGAGGCCAAAGCTGCCGAGTAACCTCTCCTCCGGCTGCCCAAGACGGATGGACAGACCGACAGACGACTCCGCCTCCCCATTCCAGCCCCGCAGCACCCCGTCCACCTTCTTGGGACTGCTGTGACTATGACCTCCTCACCCAGTCCCACCAGGCCGGGGGACCTCAGGCCTGTGCCTCCCTGCCCGCTCCCCACCCCAGGCCTTTCCAGGGCGTTCGGCTTTCTCTGCTGCAGCCCCCTCCTGCTCCCCTCCTACCCCCAGAACCTGATACCAAAGAGTCAGAGTCTTGGGCCACTGGCCTGGGAACAGAGTGACCAGCAGGATCTTTGGCCCTCTCTTGCCAAAAAAGCACAAGATGGCGAGGCAAGGAGGGCAGGCCACCGGGGAGGGGCAAAGAGTTTTCTACGAATCTATTTTTCTTCAGACTAAGAAGTTTTGATAGCCCGACACCCCAGGAGAGTTGTCACCTTCCCCCACCTCCGCCACCAGCTCCCCCTCCTCCTTTGCTGTTGGCAATCACACACGGCGACCTCACAACCTCCGCCCCATTGGCCCCCCCAACTCCCGTGGGCCCTGGGTGATTGGGGAAGAGCAGGCCCAGGGCTGCCACCTCTGTGCGGGGCACAGACTGCGGGGGGCGGGGAAGGAGAGTCGTTCCTCCCCACCTGCTCTGGGCAGCGCCACTGTCCCCTCCTGTTTCTAAAGTGTCTCAAGTGCAATGACGACCCCCTTCCCTCCTTTGCCGAGGGCAGCCTGCCCCTGCCACAGCGGGGCCAGGCCTAGCAGACAGGGCCTCAGGGCCAAGCTGGAAAGGCCAGCAGTGGCTTCTCCCAACGTTCTTGGGGACCAAATATATTTAATGGTTAAGGGACTTGTCCCGAGTCTGACAGCCAGAGCATTGCAAAGGGCCAGTGGCCCTCCCGCATGACCTTGTACCTACTCAGAGACTGGGGCCCGAGTGTAGACTATCCGCACCGAGGACTCGGTATGGTTTAAAAATCTGTCATCTGCACGGTTGTGTTTGAAAGGAAAAAAAAAAGTTTCCCTCCCCTTATAATAAATGATAAAATTCCAAGTCTTTATCACTGCCTTTCCTTTGGAACCATGTTTAGAAGAGAGTAGCTTGTCCTACACTGGTCTACACTGGTTGCTGAATTTACCTGTATTCCTAACTGTTTTGTATATGCTGCATTTAGACTTACTTATAGCAAAGAAGGCATTTTTTTTTTAAAGAAAAACCAACTGAAGTCATGATGATATATGAAAGCTACATATGGCTAAAAAGCTCTGAATTCAGGTCCCAGTTGCTGTCACAAAGGAGTGAACGGAGCTCCCAGCCCCACCCCTTTTTTATATAATAAAAGTGCCTTAGCATGTGTTACAGCTGTCACCACTACAGTAAGCTGGTTTACAGATGTTTTCCACTGAGCGTCACAATAAAGAGAACCATGTGCTACGAGCCCTGTGTCTGGTGGTGTCTGTGTGTCCAAGCAGGTGGCCTGGATGGGACTGTGCTGGGCTTCTGCAGCGGGCACCTACTTTGTGCATCTTCTGGAAGCTTCTGGAAGTGCAACATGGCTGAGGCACAGGCTTGGATGAGGGGCGGTGGTTGTGCAGGGAAGGGTAAGCTCAAAAGGCAGGCTGGGCCCGGGGCAAGGGCGCTAAGAGGATCTCCTGGAAACTTCTGCTGACTTCAGTTACTGAGTACCTACGTGTGCTTGACTGGGGTTAGGGACACGGACCTAGGTGCTGAGTTCCAGGAGCTTCCTTCGCTGTCAGACAAAGCCTGCTCTCTGGAGGTTCCTCTGGAGCTGAGTTCTGGACGAGCAGGACCAAGGGAGTCGGTGACGGGCAGCTTCATGATCTGGGGGAAAGGACTAGATTCTCAAGTCCGTGTGTGTCCTCGTCTGAAGATGGAGGTGACCGGGACAGCAGACGCCCTCAAGGGTGTGCTGGGAAGACGGACGGAGGTCATGCAGATACTGGGACTGCTCAGTGCCTGAGCTACACAGTGAGTGCTCAGGAAATTGCAATTCTTATTAAGCACCTACTGTGTGCCGAGCACAGTTCATCCCTTCCTCTCTTCATCCCCTCAGTACCACGGTCAGGTATGTACGCTTTCCAAAAGCAAGGAAACCGAGGTGTGGTGAGAAGCTGGTGGGGGGGGGGTGGCATTTGAGCAGGGCTGTGTGATGCCCTGAAGTCTCCACCACTCGTGGAAGGGAGACCTGGACACAGCGGGGTTTGGGCCTACGGCGCCCTGACAGAAGCACTTCAGGGCAGCTTCTCCGACCCCCTGGAGGTGAGGAGCTGGGTCAGGAGCACCTGACACCCGCGCCAGGGGCTGCGGGCCAACATGGGCCCAGCCAGCCCTAGCCCCCACCCCCTGCGGCCCGGCCACTGGGGACTCAGACTGTCGGGCGCACCCGCTGGCCGGCTGAGATCCAGCAGCCAGTTCTCGTGGTATTGGAAGTTTTGTGACTCATCTCCAGCCAACAGGGAGAACTTAGGGCTGAAAACCACATTTTTAGAATACTTGAGGGTTTTAAGGATTTCTCTCCCTCTGGGCTGTCAACCTTAAAAATAAAAGGGCCATTTTACCAGCAAAATGAGTTTATTCGAGAACAGCAGAGGAATGGCAGTTCAGAACAAACCATGGCAAGTCAGGAGAGACAAAGGCGAGGTAGCTTTTATTCCCTTTTTGGAGGAAATCCGGGAGGGTTGTTGGGAACACAAGCTCCATGGGGAAGAAAAGGAGTTCAAGGTCTGTGCGGTTGCTCACTGGCCGCCAGTGGTGGGTAGCGCGTCGGGGCTGGGCAGGGAGGGATCTTCTTTCTTTTTCTTGACAGCAGAGGGTAAAATCCCTACATGCACAGCCCTCGTGGAGGAGTCCGGTGCTCTTATTTCTTTCCACCAAGGTTGAGCTTCTTAGGGATTTATTATTTTTCGTTTCTTATTTTGTTTTAATTCAAGTAGTTAATATACAGTCTTATATGCGTTTCAGGTGCACAATATGATGAAACAATTTTTTCTGTTTCTCAACATGCATCACAAGAAGTGCGTTCTTTTAAAAAATTAATTAACTTTAAAAATTTGAATTCCAGTATAGTTAATATGCAGTGTTACATTAGTTTCAGGTGTATAATACAGAAATCCAGTTCTGTACGTTACTCAGTGCTCATCATGACAAGCGCTCTCCTCATCCTGTTCCCCTGTCCCCCCATACACCTGCCCGACTCCCTCCTGCAACCACCAGTGTGTCTTCTCTGTGTTTAAGAGTCTGACTTAAATAAAATCTTGAAACATTAAAAAAGAGTCTGGAGTTCATTTTTGTTTCTTTTTTCTTTGTTCATTTGTATTGTTTCTTAAATTCCACAGATGAGTGGAATCATATGGCATTCATCTTTCTCTAACTGACTGACTTAGCATCATATCCTCTAGATCTGTGCATGTTGCCAGATGTCGGTGCTCACCATTTTAACCATTTTTTTTTAATTAAAAAATTTTTTGTTTAAAGATCCATTCCTCCATTTGAGAGAAAGAAACAGAGCATTAGCAGAGGGAAGGGCAGAGGGAGAGAATCTCCAAGCTGACTCTTCTCTGAAAACAAGGCAGAGGGCGATTGCACGACTCTAAGATCGTGACCTGAGTCGAAACCAAGAGTTATTTGGCCACTTAACCTGCTGAGCCACCCAGAAACCCCACCATTTTAACCAATTTTAAGTGTCCGGTTCAGTGCATTAGGCATATTCACACTGTTCTGTGACCATCACCACTGTCCACTTACAGAACTTTTTTGATCTTCCCAAACTGAAACTCCATCCCCACTCAACATTAGGCCCCTGTCCCCTGGTCACCCCCCGGCAACCACTGCTGTGCTGTCTTTAGGAGTTTAATTACTTTAGGGTGCTAGGTACCTCATATGAGTAGAATCATCCAGTATTTGTTCTTTGGTGACTGGCTTTTTCCCTCCGATTTTTTTATGGTGGTAAAATATGCACACCACCGCATTCCCGTCGTAGCCATTGTTCAGCATACACGTCAGTAGTGTTCTTTTTAAATTTTTATTTATTTATTCATGAGACGCAGAGAGAGGGAGAGACACAGGCAGAGGGAGAAGCAGGCTCCCTGCGAGGAGCCCGATGAGGGACTCGATCCCAGAACGCCGGGGTACACCCTGAGCCAAAGGCAGACGCTCAACCACTGAACCCCCAGGCGCCCAACACTTCAGTAACATTAAATACTTTCACAATGTTTTGTGGCCAGAACCACCATCATTGTTATTCTTTGGCTTTGGGGATTTTAAGTATAAAATTACTTTTAGTAATGTCCACAGCCACCATGGTGCTCGAATTCATGACCCTGAGACCAAGAGTGGCCAGCTCCATGGACTGAGCTGGCCAGGTGCCTCCCTTTTTTGTAACGGAGCATAACCGTGATTTAGGTTTTCGTTGCTGTTGGATCCCCTTGAAAGAGAGCCATCTCCATAAACACTGTGCTAGGGAAGGAGCCGAGCTGCCCACCTCCCACCCACCCATGATGCTGCTTTGTTTTAGACGTAGTGGCTAAGGGACGCCTGCGTGACTCTGCTGTTGGGCATCTGCCTTCCCAGTGGGAAGGAGGCCTCGCTGGCTGTTTCTGTTTCCTAGAAACACTAGCTTTCCTGGAAGAGAGAAAGAGAAAGAGAAAGAGATCTTACATCAAGTGGAAATAGGTGGAGAGAAAACAGCCTTTTTTTTTTTTTTTTTTTTTTTTGAGAAAACAGCCTTACCCTCATTTCCTCTCCCACAAGGTCTGCACCCGAGCAAACAGCACTCGGCCACCAAGGATGGGCCTGCTGGGGTGTCCCTGACATCAGGGACAAGTCTAGAGACACCAGGTTAGATCCGCGGTGGTGGCGCGAAGACCGGGACCTGGTGGCCGAGCCGGGGAGCTAAGCCCTCCCCCAGGGCCCATGGGAGCAGAGTAAGGGACCGTGGACTTTGCCAGGCCGGTGCGGAGGGCTTCTCAGAGGCGGTGATGCTAGATTTGGGCTTTGATGTATGAGCCCGATTGTTCCGGGTGGCAGAAGCAGGTGCTCCTGCAGCGGGATCTGGGTACCGGGTGCCTAGGAGCCACGTGGGTGTGGCCTTTTGTGGCTGTGAAGTGGTAGGTGCGCAGGGAGCATCCGGCAAGTTGGGGCAGGAAGGAGAATAAGGCGGGCGTGGGGGGACGTGGGGTGGGAGGACAGGGAGGAGGGGGCTGGGCAGGAACCCACAGGGTGGAGGGGGACGCTTGTGGGGTGGGGGGTGGGGGTGTCAGGGGCGCGGTTGCTCCTGTGGCGGCCGGGGACTGCCCAGGGAGGACGGGCTCCGGATGAGCCTGGGTGTCATTGGTTCACCACGAGCAGTGGGGGTTTCCGTTTCCCATCGGGGCCCTGCTCTCTTTGGGCCCAGCCGTGTGGTTCCCACAAGACGCCCAGCGGCGACTGGGTCCCCACGGCTGAGACCAGCTGGACGTGGTGGGCCGAGTGTGATGAAGAGCCCTTGGTAAGCTGGGGGGCTGGGGCCCGGCCCGGCGGCTCCCCCTCCAAGCCACTCTATAAGGAAAGGATCCTTGTGACCTGGAGCTCCAGCCCAGGCTCTAAGCTAAGCAGGGACATATCCCGGATTGGAACCCGGGTTCGCTCATCTGATAGCTTCCCCCCTCCCCCTGAGCCCCCAAACAGTAGAGAGGGAGGGGACAGTGCTCAGCCCGGGTTCCAGAGGGTTCCAGACGGCCCTCGAGGCCGAGAGGGCAGGGCCAGGTCCGGAGGCTCATGTCTTTGGGGAATTGGGAGGAAGCAGAGGAGGTGGAGGAGGGGAGGGGAGTCAGAGCCTCTGGAGCGTCCCCAGGGCGCTGCTGCCAGGCTGACCAGCAAAGGAGTTCTGTGGGGTGCAAAGGCTCGGGTGGGTTGTCTTGAGGTACCAGGATTTGGGGTCCTTGTGTCGCCCACATTGTCTCTGAAGGCCTGCAGGGAACCTGAGGGGGAGTGACTGCCCACAGTGGGGTGACCGTGACCTGGGGACAGAGCAGGGGGGTGGCCGGGCTTTGCTCCCCCCACCCCCCCGACTGGGCCCTCTCTACCGTGTTCTGTGGGGCAGGAAGAGAGGAGAGGCCTGTGTGTCCCCATCAGAAAGAGGGGGGCGGGGCCTGGTTGGCTCAGATCATGATCCTAGGGTCCTTGCATGGAGCCCCACATCCTCCCTGCTCAGAGGGGAGCCTGCTTCTCCCTCTCCCTCTGTCACTAGCCCTGCTGCTTGCTCGCTGTCCTCTCTCTCAAATCATAAATAACTTCTTAAAAAAAAAAAAAAAGAGCCAGAGGGGCACCTGTGTGGCTCAGTGGTTGAGTGTCTGCCTTTGGCTCAGGTCATGATCCCGGGGGCCTGGGAAGGAGCCCCTCATCTTCTCCCTCTGCCTCTGTCTCTGCCTCTCTGTGTCACGCATGAATAAATACTAAAAGTGAAAGAGAGAAAAAGAAAGAAAGAAAGAAAGAAAGAAAGAAAGAAAGAAAGAAAGAAAGAAAGATAAAGAAAGAAAGAAAGAAAAGAAAGAAAGAAAGAAAGAAAGAAAGAAAGAAAGAAAGAAAGAAAGATAAAGAAAGAAAGAAAGAAAAGAAAGAAAGAAAGAAAGAAAGAAAGAAAGAAAGAAAGAAAGAAAGAAAGAAAGAAAGAAAGAAAGGTGGAGGCGGGTGTTAAGGGTCTGTGGTCGCAGCAGAGGCCGGTGGACTTCGTAATCTGAAAACGCCGAAGTGTAGACCTGTGGGCACCACTCTAAGGGTGTGAGCTTAGATCTGTGTGTCTCCGCCGGCAGAGACAAACCTAGAGGCCTTTGGATGGTTAAAGTCACTTTCCTCCTCAGACCCCTGCATCGGAAGCCCTGGTGTTCCCGTGCGCCCGCCCGCCCTCGGAGACTGTGTGACCCTGGGTGAGTCCCTTCCCTGGAGATTCTTTGTTCACGTCCCTTCAAAACTTGGCTTCAGTCTCTTCACGCTGATTCATAGGATCTGTCGTGTTTGGGGCCCGCTCAGCTCTTCTGCTCTCAGATCCTGGCTAGTACCTCCTGGCCTCTCACTGTGCTGACTGTGTTCATGGTGCCCTTTGCAATTTTCAATTTTTAACAGGTCAGATCACTGAAACTTTCCCTTTATTGCATCCGGGATTTCCATCTTGACTAGGAACGATTCCCCAACTTGACATTATTTTTTTCTTTTAATATTTCTTCCAGGACATTTGTAGCGTTTTCTCTCTAGCTTATATTCAGGGGAACCCGGAGGGTCAGTCAGTGGGGGAAACCGGCAGGGGAGGAGGAGGTCGGGCTCCTGGGCCTCTCAGCGCAGAGAGGGGGGCTCCAAACCCTGACCTGGTGAGGGAGGTGGGGGACGGAATCCCGGGGCGGAAGGAGCGGCCTAAGCCAAGGCCTGGAGGCTGAGGTGTGATCAGAAGCAAGGCCGGGGCAGGTCGAGCCTGCGACTCTTGATCTCAGGGTGGTGAGTTCAAGCTCCCCGTTGGGCTTGCAGCCTCCTTAAAATAAAAATTAAAAAGAAAAATAGAAGCCGGAAGGAGGGGTGCGTGGGGTGCCTGGACGGAGGCGACGTGCAGGTGGGGAGCAGAGAGGAACACAGGGGTGCGCGGGTGGGGGCCCGGGGCCAGGCCAAGGGGTGTGAGGCTGATTCCGGCTCCTCTTCCCCTTCCTGCCCCGGAGCAGGGGCCGCAGCCACTTGCAGGGCGATGCTGTGTGAGGATCTCGGTCCTGCTGCCTTGGAGCTTAGACAGAGCCGGTGGGGCCGGGGGGGCCCCTGTCCTGTCCGGGCCGTGCAGTCGGGTTCCCTCCTCCTCCTCCTGACGGCCTTGCCGGGAACTGAGCTTTCCGCAGGCTGGCCGAGGACCCCGGGTACTAAGCAAGCAGGAGGGAGCACGGTCCGGCCTCCAAGGCCAGCTGAGGCCCAGGCCGAGGGCAGGGCCAGGCCGAGAATAGCAGAAGACGGGACGGATGGACCTCTGGCAAACGTCTGGTGTCACCCCGGGTTCTCCTCCTTCTTCTCTTGGTCCTTGGGCTTCGTGGTGTCATTTGGCTGCCTTGCCTCTCCCCCCTCTCCAGGGTCAAGGGACCCCCCCTAAGCTGAGGTCCCCTTGCATCTTGTTGGCCGAGGCTGGGCCGGACAGCCAGCCCTTGCTGCAAAGATGACCAGTAAACTCGTCCCTGATGTCCAGGCCCAGAGACGAGCGGCAGCAGGTGGAGGGGGTGGTCAGTGGCCTTGGAGGAGCGTGGAGGTGTGTGGGACCTGGTGGGCAGGACGCAGCAAGGCCAGGAGAACCAATGCGTTGTGAAGGCCAGAGCTGAGAGCAAAGAGCTGGCCGTGCATGGGTGGCAGGACGCGAGCAGAGCCACAGTGGCTTGGAGACAGAGAGAGGGACCTGCTGGGAGCCGTGTGCCCCCCTCGCTGGACCTGCCCTGATCACCCGACAGCTGTGTTTCTGCTTTGCTCCTGTCCTGACACAGGGTCCACCCACGGCCTTCTGGTCAGTGCCCCTCAGCCTGAAGCCACCAGGGCCACTCCTGGAGAGTACAGATTCCCTCTCTACTCACGGACTTGTTTTTACCCATATGCCCACCCACCTTCCCAGTGAAACACAGGCGCTTTTAATTTTTTGCTTTTTCTTTACGTGGTTCATCAAGATCTTTAAGTGATATTCTTACACTGGAAACAGAATAGGTGCAAGAGTCGGCTCCGGGAGACAGGAAGTCTGGATTTGAGTCCCGGCTCTGGCACTAGCCGGCTGCTTGGCTAAATTATTTAACCTTTCAGAGCTTCGGTTCCTTTTCTTACAGAGTCATGGTGAGAACTAGTATGTGAGTTAATTCACACAGAGCATTTAGAACAGTGCCTGGCGCAATGCAGGTAGTCCTCAACCACTAGAGCTAATCTCTTTCCCTTGATTTTTAAAATGTGATTTTTAAATTGTGATATTTAAAAGTTCTTTCTTACCAGGACAGAGAAGAGTTTCACTTATTTTTATACTTTCTTTTACACACTTTTCCACCTTCTCCTAATAATATAGCCCTAATATTATATCCTCTATTAGAAACCTTTCTAGTAAAAAAAAAAAAAAAAAAAAAAAAAAGGAAAGAAAAACAAAGAAAAAAAGAGAAACCTTTCTAGTGGTCGCAATTTATTTACACCTTTGTTTCTTTTTCCTTTTTTTCTTATGTCTTTATTTCTTAGCCTCTCAATTGCACTCAAGATTTTTGGACTCCGCACTCTGTGAAATGAGGATGTTAATCCTTCTCCTCTCCTCATGCTTCACCTCTCAGCTTCTGCTATTGTACTTTAGGTGCATGTTGATTGGCAACGAGGGCATTTAGTTCTCTTATTTAATAGTCTCTTGTGTTCTTAAAGTGAAAGAGCAAACAAGATTGTTTACATCTTTGTGTTGTTTTCAGTATTGTTTACTGTAGAGGTAACTTGTGAAATACAGTTGCACATGCTTCCTTGCACAGCTTTAGTTTTTCCTAATTTTCTAGTTGCCTTTGTTTTTGCACCTTGCCGTGTTGCGTTCAACATTTCCTCAATTTCTTTACAACTGTGCATTATGTGAGGTATTAGGTCAAGTCCCCTTTCCCCACAGAACTATTCACTTCTTATTCCATCCTGGGCTGGTTGTTCTCTAGGCTTGCTGCATGCCCCGCTGTATTCCTTGGATTCCTTTCTCCCTATGTTCTGTTTCCTGTTTCCTGGATCCCTCACATCTTTCGGTCTTGGTTAGTACCGTCAACTTCCCCCATAAGCACACAAACTTTTTGTTCCTGCAGCTCTTCCTCAAGTGATTTTCTAAGAAAAGACCTCAAAAGGTAACTTGTCATTCCCCCTTTAGTTCCATTTATTTTTTCACATTTTCATTTCACTTTCTGGAAATTTTCCTTAGCCTTTGCAACCTTTCCTTAGACTTCTTTAGTTTGTTGGTCACTTTTTAATACCCAAGATCTCTTTTTTGGTCCCATTAATTTTTTTTTTCCCGCTTTTCAGTGCATCCTGCTCTCATTTTATGAAGAAAACACCTTTCTGATCTCCCTGAGGACACTGATTCAAGGTTTAAAAAATTATTTTTATTTTATTTTATTTATTTATTTATTTATTTATGAAATTATATTGAAATTACAAAATTCTTTTGATGTCATTTTTTTAAAATTTTACTTAGTCCAGCTTATTTTTGGTTGTTGCTGTTGTTGAAGTAAGGAGCCCTGCCTGTCCTAGATAGTGGATCAATATTAGCTATTATCAATTAGGAAACACACATGTTCTTGACCTCAAGGAATTTCCAGAACATGTCTTCCCATCTTTTCTTCTGTGTTTGGTTTTATTGTTTCCGTAGCTTTTCAGATGGCAGTCTCCTTGTCTGATTATCTTCTCCTTGTGCCCCAACAGGAGGACAGGACTCTGACTTGGCTTGGGAGTGAGTTGGAGTGAGGTGAGGAACCTTCCTTAAGTAGCAGCCAGCCAAGGCCAGTGGAGAAACACATGGGATTAAGTCCATTTTGGCATTTGTGGCCATCCCAGAGGGAACCACCAGAGGCCTGGACCCTGGCTGCTCCCTGTTGCCACAGCTGGCTCACATTTGACCCCACCATTTCTTCTCTCTTCCCCAAGGCTGAATCTCTTCTGCAATACTTCCTTCCAGCTGAGACACAGACACAACTGTAGGGAAACTCCTCAGATCCCACTGCTGGCACCATGACCTCGGAAGGCCGTGAACTCTCTCCAGGTAGTCACCTTCCACTTTCTGGATGATGCTTGGTATTGCGGGGATGCCTCCAGCTGAGTTAACCTACAGAGGAGTCAGTCCCTTGAGTGTGTCATCGAGCCCCCAAGAGGGGTCAAGGGGAGTCCCCACCACAGGGTCGCAGGAACCCTTCCCTCCTGCCTTCTCAGGGTCTTGGCTGAGATGATCACTTTCTCTCCCTCCCCCTGCTGTCCTTCCAATGACCCAGAAGTAAGGCAAGGACAGCCCAAAGACATGGGTGACAGCAGAAAGAGAAAGAGGGGGTCCTGAGGTAGGGTGCAAGGGGAGGTAGACCAGCAACCTTGGAGGCCTCTCCTGCCCTCTTGCCCTGGTCAAGCCTCCGGCATGGCTCAGGATGACTGGGGGCTTTGCAACAGAGGCCATTCCCTCCAGCTCTCACCCTGCTGCCAGCCTGACTGCTCTGTGAGGGTCAGTGGGACACCGACCAGACCCCCAGTCGGGTCTTTGCCACAACCCACCTGTGTGACCTGGGTGCCTTACTTAACCTTATCTATAAATGTGGATGTTTCTGAGGATCAAATATACTGTGTTTATGTGGTTTGGGCCAGTACCTGCTACACTGGATGTCCTCCCTAAGTATTGTTACTCTCCTCTTGACCTGGAACCTGTTACTTACCTCCTCTCTCCCAGCATTCCCCACCCTGACGGCTATATTAGGGCACTTGCCCTGTGTCCCAACTAAGCATCTGCTTATCAGTATTGAAAGCAGAGCAGGAACTGATTCTTTGATCTCAGTACCCCTGCCTAGGCCAGTTCTCAGCTCTTCCCTCCTTTATCCATAAATACATAGCTTTAAAGCTGTGGTTTCCCTCCAGCTACGCCCTGGTTTTCTCTCTCTCTTAGTGTAACAGGAAAAAGAAAAAAACTAAACAACCCTTCATTCTTTCTTTCCATCTAGAGAACGAAAGTTTTCTTGAGGATGCTATTGCGTATTTCCAGAACACCGTGAGCCCAGAAGTACTGCATCACCTATTGAACGACCATGAAGCCTGGGAGAGATTTGTGGCTGTGGCTGTTGCCTCATTGCCCAGGTAACACCTCAGGGATGCCCCACAATGGTCACCCCGATCTCTGATTGGCAGCATCCTGGGGTGGAGGTTGAGTATGTTCCCTCTCAACAATCCATAAGGAATATGTCTTCCATGATATTCACTGGCAGTGAATGGCCTCGGATTGAGAAGGGAAACCTGTAGAGGGCAGGTTATGTGACCTTGGAGCTTAACATAAAGTAGAACTATCTCTGCCTTGGTCTCTTCAACTGTTCAATTTTATCCTGAAGAAACTAAGATAATGCATGTAAATTACTTAGCATAGTGACTGACACATAGTAGGTACTCAATGTTAACTTTTCAGAGGATTACTGGGAGAAGTCAGGGGCCATGGGTCTTCTTCCATGAGATGAGGGCTTAACAGGACTTCCTCTGGGACAATTCAGAAGAATACTGACACATCAGTCTGTGGAGAAACTGGAATTGGACTGAACTGGGTTGGATCCTGATTCTATCTTTGCCCAGTCCTGGGGGTCTCTGGGTCTGTATGGCTTGGAGTTTCAGATTTGCCATTGATTCAATGGAAGCTGGAATTGAATCTGGTAAGATTGTGGTAAAGGTCTCAGTGTGAATTGCAAGGTCAAAGGTGAGGATCCAAAGGCAGTCATCCCGTCCAAAAGCCCAGGAGGCTTGGATCAGTTCCTGCTGGTGGTCAGGATGGACAAGGGGTTCTAGGTTGGAGGACCAGGTAGGATTGGGCAGCAGGGCGGGGCCTGGGTGAAGCTCTAGGGCACGAAACTTGAGGAGGCCCTGGACCTAGCAGAGGTGTTGTGAGAGGGAGAGGGGACCTTTTTCCTCTTGCTTCTTTGATCTCCTCCCGCCAGGCATCCGCGGCTATAGGAAGGTGTTTCCTCTATGCCTTGCCTGGGAGTTTGGGAGTATTGACTACCAGTTGGAAGCTCTTGTCATCTACATAGAGCAGAGCCAGGCCAGTGGGAGGTAGTGTGGCTATGTGACAGCTTCCAGCTCCAGAGGGGCATTTGCCAATTCTGTCCTCATTGAGGGATTCTGAGACTCAGAAGTGCCCACCAAAGAGGAAAGTACTTCCTCCACCAGCTTGCTCAAAGGCAGGTCTTTTCTGGCTTAGTGCTTCAGATAGAAGGTTCTCAAGATCTCTTTGTCAAGTTGCACATGGTCTTGGTGGACATGCATGCGAAGCTGTCACCAGCTAAGGTGTGAATTAAGTTGGTGACACCTATGAGGTCGGGTGTGCTGGGTGCTGGGTCGAGGGTCAGTGATGTGCGCTGCAGAGACTGAGGGAACCAGGGAGCAGGTGTGCTGCCTCTCAGTCAGTTGGGGCAGTGGCTGGGCCCCAGCAGAGGACATCATGCTTGGGATGAGAGCAGGTGCCAAGCAAAATGATCATTAAGATCCCTTCTTGCTCTGAGGGTTTTTTTTTTTTTTCTTTAATTCCAAGTTCCACAGTGAGCTACACTGTAAAGTCTGAGAGCACTCTCCCTACAATTGCCCTTACTTTTGGCATCAACTGGTAATTGTGGCAGTGGGGTTCCCCAAACCACCGGAGATTGGATGAGTCTCTGGAAGCACTTGTAGAGCTCACTGAGAGCTGTCACTCTCGGTAATGCTGTGTCACAGGGCAGGATACAGGTTACCTTCAGCCAAGGAAAGAGACACTTGGGGCAGAGGCCTGGAGGGTTTCCAGTGCAAAGCTTCAATTGTCCTCAGGATGCATTACTGTCCTGTATTCAGTGTGTAACAATGGCATGTGGAGCATTGCCCAGCAGGGAAGCTCTCGGTGTGAAAGTAAACAATTATCGTGACACTTATTAAAATGGTAAAGAAGACTTAATTCATGTTGTAGGTGTCCAGAGAGTGTTTGTCATAGGACAGTGAGATCTGGCTTAACTGGGACTACAGCAAGATAGTTAGGGATTTAGTCAAGGAGCAGGATGGGGCCTGGGGATGAATAATCACTAAGAGGAGATATGAAGGTGGGGGGATTCTTACTAACCTGATCCAACATGGTTCTTGCAAAGACTGGGCACTCCAGGCTGTTAAGGACAGAGCACAGAAGACCAACGGCAAGGCCTAGTCAGGCAGAGGGCTCAGAAGAGCCTGAGTAATGTTTGTTCATGGAGAGAGTCTTTTTCAACCTGAGGCTCAGGGTATAGACTTTTATTGGGGGTCAGTCCCATGCTCCCTGCATGGCCACCTGGTGATCTCCAGCTCCACTTAGAGGTCACACTAACGCTTTTAGTTTCTAGTTCTTCCATAGATCAGAACTGACAGCACATGACCCAACGCCTTCATCATACATCGTCTTGTCAGGCTGTCCAGTAGCCTGAGGCCCAGGCATCATCATTCTAGCAGCCTTGACATCCTAGGTAGGGCCTAGAGCTCACCTCCAGTGCCAAAGGCAAAGGGCAGGCCTCTGTGGGTAAGGTTAATCCTTCAGTACACATGAAGAGCCTCCCAACAAAAGTTTTTCTGCTCCCACCCCACTTCCCTGTGTTCATCTACTGAGTTCCCAGTCTACAAACACTGTGGCACTGACCAGCTGACCTGACCTTGACTCTAGAGGCATCTTCCTCAAATACCCACCAAGTAAGAGCATCTTCAGATGACACGGACTTATTTTTCCCCGACCTGACTGTGTCTTACGGAACATGAGCAATGGGAAGAATGTTTTTAACACTGCAGAAACAGTTCATTCCATTTGTAAAATTCTTTTCCGTTCGATTTCTAGTAAACATTTTCTGTGGTTTACGTAGGATAGATCAAATCAAGCCCATTTGACAGATCAGTCTTTCTTACTCACTAGACCTTCGCTGTTTCAGGGAGGAGGCTGACATACTACGTGAAGGTTTGAATGACCTGACAGGACACATGGATATGGAAGACGAAGACCTGGCTAGGGAGACTTTTTTGAATGTGTTTCCCCAGTTGAAAGTGGAGCTTGAGAAACGCATAAGAAAGCTCCGTAGGCTTGCAGATGAGGTTGACAAGGTCCACAAGCGCTGCACCATCTCCAACATGGTAGCGAGTTCCACCGGTGCTGCGTCTGGCCTCCTGGGCGTCCTTGGTCTGGGTCTGGCACCTGTAACAGCAGGGTTCAGTCTGACACTCTTGACAACTGGATCGATGCTGGGAGTTGCAGCTACTGTGACTCACATGTCCACCAGCCTTGTGGAATACTCAAACACATCGTCTGCAAGAGCTGAAGCCAGTGACCTGGTGTCTGGTATTGATCAAGGGGACAGAGTTGGATTGGATCTGCAGAACACCATACTCAAAATTCTTTCTTTAGGATCTGTCATTAGAAATCTGAAAAAAATTGCAAAGAATAATAGTGCCAAGAAGGTAGCCACAGTCCAACCTCACCTGGTAGACAAGGCCAGGCGCCTCATGACAGGTAGGAGTGTCTCAGTTCGAAGTGGCAATCTGGTGCAGAAAGCTTTTGGAGGTACTGCTCTGGCAATGTCCAAAGGAATCCGGTATCTGGGCATGGCTAGCTCAGGTGTGTTCCTTCTGATGGATGTGGCCAGCCTTGTAAAAGAGTCAAGGCACTTGCATGAGGGGGCAAGGGCAGAGTTAGCTGAAGTGCTGAGGCAGCAGGCCCAGGAGCTGGAGAGAAAGTTGGAATTGCTCACACGGCTCTATGAGAGTCTCATGTAGGGCCGACTCCATGACCTCCGAGCAGGGACAGAGCAGGGGCGAGAGTGGGACAAAGACGTAGAGGGACTTTATTAGAAGGGGAGGGGGGCAAAATAACATTTGGGGGGGGCGTTCCAGAGTTTAGCATTAGGTTAGTTGGGCCCAGTGACGGCGGGGTTTATTCAGTTTTTTTGGGGGGGGGTCCCAGGGAGGAAGGGACATGGGGCTGGAATGAGGAGACAGGGATGGAGAGAGTGAGGAGAATGGACCAAAGAGGACACGGGGGACGTGGGGAAAGAGGGGCACGCAGGAACAAGCAGCGAGGCCAGGAATACTCAAGCAAGAATGGTTGGAATATGCGAGAAGTGCTCCTCTGCCCACCCTCCCCGTGGTGACGCACTGGCAGGAGTGGACTCTTTCCTACAAATCCAAAACCGTGATGAGATTCTACTCCCCCTGGTCAGAATGGCCTGAACAAATCAGGGCACAACAGATGCTGACAAGGATGTAGAGAATGGGAAAACCTCTGATGCTGCTGGTGGCAATGCAAGCTGGGGCAGCTGCACTGGAAAACAATGTGGAGGTTCCTCAAAAAGTTAAAAATAGAGCTACCTTATGACCCAGTAATTACAGTGCTAGGTATTAATCCAGATGATACAAACATAGTGATTCAAAGGGCATGTGCACCCCGATATTTATTTATTTTATTTTTCAAAGATGTTACTTATTGGAGAGAGGCCATGGGAAGGGTGGGGAGGAGCTGAGAGAGGGGGCCAAGCGGACTCCTCCATGAGCAGGAAACCCAGCTCAGGGCTCAATCCCAGGACCCTGAGATTATGACCTGAGCTGAAGGCAGATGTTTAACTGACTGAGACACCCAGGCTTCCACCCCAATATTCATAGCAGCAATGTCCACAATAGTCCAACACTGAAAAGAGGCCAGAGGTCTATCAACAGATGAGTGGATAAAGATGTGTAGATACACACAATGGAATACTACTCAGCCATCAAAAAAGAATGAAATCTTACCATTTGCAATAACATGGATGGAACTAGAGGGTATTGTGCTAAGTGAAATAAGTTAATCAGAGAAAGACAAATACCACATGATTTCACTCATAAGTAGAATTTAAGATAGAAAACAGGTGAACATAGGGAAAGGGAAAGAAAAATAAAATAAGAGGAAAACAAGGAGGGAGACAAACCATAAGAGACCCTTAACTCTGGGAAACAAACTGAGAGTCTCTGGAGGGGAGGTGGGGGGTGGGGGGGTAACTGAGTAATAGGCATTAAGGAGGGCACGTGATGGAATGAGCACTGGGTATTATATGCCACTGATGAGTCATGAAACTCTACCCCTGAGACGAATAATGTACTATATGCTAACTAAATTGAATTTAAATAAAAAATTATATATATAAAAAAGAATGGACTCTTTCCTGCCTCAATTCACCTTTGTCTTCCAGTCGACTGACCATTAGATGACGACTTCCTCATGATGGTGGCGGTGGGGACGATGGCAGAAGGGTGGGGGAACATTTGGCAAGTTGCTGGTGCTTTGGGGGGCCAGGTGCACTGAGAGACCAATGAAATTCTAAAGGTGGTGTTGGAACCGTGGTGATCTGGAAAAAAAAAAAAAGCATGGGTCGGGGGGGGGGGGTTAGAAAAGAGAGAGCAGATGTCAGCAGCGGGTCAAGGAACCTTGTGGTAGATTGAGGTCAACTTGGGGCCAAGGTCAACCGTGTCTCATCCTGAAGGAGGTTCATATAAAGGATTTTTAGGACGAATACAGGTATGCGATATCTTTAAGATCATAAAACTGAATGGGTAAGAATTTCCAGAACTAACTAAAAAGCTGCATTCGAATTAAACAAGAACTAGTAACATGGGACTAAATGAACTAAGTAGAAGAGTGTGGTTTTGTGACTTCTGTTTGAAACACTGCTGGTTCTCTCATGTCTGTGCTTCCAGAATAAGGAAAGTCTTAAGTAAGATACCTATGACTTACAGAAATTTGATAAAGCATTCACTTATGAACAAATTGAAGCGTTTAACTTTTCTGTCGACCTAAACCCTCTGATAATCAAAAGGTCTCAGTGAGTATTCTTTCTTCCATGACAATCACAGTAATTTGCATAAGTTCAATAAGAATCTGTTCTCTCTGTAATAGGAGAGCATTGGAAACATTGGTTATTTTACCAAGGCTTTAATTGGAATGTCATATTTGAGAGAGACGTGCATAAAGCCACAAAGCCCCTTGGAACAGTTGGCCTGATACCTGTTACAGAGTTCCCAGCAGCCTCACCAGGTGAGTAAAGAATGTCGTCATCTCCTGGCAAGTACAAGAACCTCAGGATAACTGGGGACCTGATGAAGAGCAATCTGCCCACATCTACAGGTATTGCAGGCATGCTGGAGGCGAGTGCTTGACTTGGCTTCTGCCTGGAGAGGCTACTAAAAGTTCAAGCTAGAGATTCCTTATAAAATGTTCCAGAAAAACAGGTTTAAGGGTCTATACGATCAATGGTTGTTCTTGCTGAGCTTATGCAAATAATGATTCCAAGTTTGTTAAAACTGGACTTGTTTTTCAAATAAATGAGTCGTGATTTGGCTATCTCTAGAAATTAGGGTTATTTCGGAGAGAAAAATGATGTTTCGATAACCCACCTTTGTGGATGTTAAATTCTACTTCTAAATGTCTTTTAATGTTGTTTGCCTAAGCCCGACAACTTGAGGTAAACTTCAGAGAAATTGCCACAGAAGCTCATAGAGACAATCTTCATGCTTTTTATTCCGTGGGAATAACAGGACCCCATGGGTATATGATCATTTAAACAACTGGAAAATAGGATTGGGTCCCCAACGACTGTATAACTCAACTAGCACCTTGACCAATTTTGTGTGGCTGGGATGACAAAATCCCTCCCTAAAAGCCAGAGCATACCCAAACTGTGGGGCTAAGTGTGGGTTTGTGGAGATAACGGATGACCCCACTTTGTGATTGGATTGGATGATGCACTTGGGGATGCCCATATCCCTTGAGACCAGCCTTCTCCCATTTGCCTTTGATTCCTTATATTAGTATCTTGTTAAAGTTGGATCTCACATAAAAGAGGGCTTCTTGATGGTATTACCCCTTAATCACGTTTATCCTAGAACCACCTCTGTTGATGTATAATTGCAAACAAAGATTTTAGCCAAGCATACAACAGGTCTCCTGGTAAAAGGAGCCTCAAAGGTCACTATGGGACAGTCCCTGAGTGGAATGACTTCATATTGGTTCCAGAGTGTCATAGAGACCAAAGGCTACCAATAGATGATGAGAGGCCAACTTCTTGAATACCAGGCTGTGCTTATAGTCATACCTGAAATAGCACTTGACACGTGTCAAACGTATGCTAAACCAGCTACCTTATGCCTGGCCTGACTATCATAGTTCCAGAGAGCACAACTATTCAGAAGTTAGTGACCTTGTGTATTTTAGTCAACCAGAGTTTAAAGATTCCCCAAAGATTCTCCAACAGACAACAGTCGGTTTTCTGGTGGCAATAGTTTTGTGGAAAATGGAGTGAGAATAGCTGGGTATGTTATAGGGCTCACTCATGCTTTGTAATTGCCAAAGTCTTAAAAATTAATATCTGTACTGACTCCAAATATGCTTTCCTAGTCCTACATGCTCACGGAGCCGTTTGGAAGAAAAGGGGATTATTATCAAGCCATTATCCCCAAACAAATAAGGACTTGAAATTATTACTCTTCTTAAGGCTACTCCTACCTAAGGAAGTACCTGTAATTCACCTCAAAGGATATCCAAAGGAATGAGATTCTAAAGGGAACAATTCACCATGCAGCCAAGCAGACAGCACAAAATAAACAACATTAAGTCTTTTACCACTCTTACCTCTAATAAAGTCTGTAAGTCCAGGCTATTCAGACAAGGAAATGCCACAAGACTGAGTTGGTAATAATAAAGAAAAATCATTATACCCAAATATAACCAAGGAAGGTAATACAGGGTTTATACCAGGCTACTGATTTGGGTTAAAAAAAAAAAGACCTTGGAGGCAACAAAAAAACTAAGAGAAATTGTCCCTGGATCTGGACTCCCTTGGTCCTTACAAAGTGACAGCAGACCTCTTTTATTACTTCAATTCAAAAGGTGGCCCTCCAAGCCTGAATCGCCCTTGATATCTTTTTTTTTTTTTTTTTTTTTTTTTTTTTTTTTTTATGATAGTCACAGAGAGAGAGAGAGAGGCAGAGGGAGAAGCAGGCTCCATGCACCGGGAGCCCGACGTGGGATTCGATCTTGGGTCTCCAGGATCGCGCCCTGGGCCAAAGGCAGGCGCCAAACCGCTGCGCCACCCAGGGATCCCTCGCCCTTGATATCTTGACTGCAGTTAAGGGAGGCCCAGAATTAGATGATTGTCTCCTAATGGGACCCAATGTCCTTGTGGCCCTAACTTGTGTCCATGGCTTTCCCCATGGCTGAATAGGCCACTGTACTCAGGGTTTTGCCTGGATGCACAGATGCATTATTAAAACCATTACCAAGCCAGTCGACCTTCCAAATTTAAGACAATGGTGGACACATTCTGTGTCTCATTGGTATAACCACCTCGCATCCAACTTTGTTGCCTCTTTGGGACTGGACAGTGGCGTATGGCACACAGAAGCTCTTAGTAAGTTCACGGTCAAAGCCCTAAGTGATACTCAAAAGAGCATTTCTCCACTAAATACTGGGGTAACACAAATGCATAAAGCAGTTTTACAAAATAGAGCAGCACTACATGTTTAACTGGGTGCTCTGTGCTATCATAAAAACAAAACGCTCTGGGTATGTTCCAGATTACCACATATCTGGGTTTCTAAGCAACGTGTATACTCAAATTGGTGCTTTAAAGGATTCTTCTTTCCTTTATTTTTTTTTTAATTTTTATTTATGATAGTCAGAGAGAGAGAGAGAGAGAGAGAGAGAGGCAGAGACACAGGCAGAGGGAGAAGCAGGCTCCATGCCCTGGGAGCCCGACGTGGGATTCGATCCCGGGTCTCCAGGATCGCGCCCTGGGCCAAAGGCAGGCGCTAAACCGCTGCGCCACCCAGGGATCCCTCTTCTTTCCTTTAACGATTGGTTAAACACATAGACTAGAGAAGGACTTTTGTCAACTATCAGAGGAGTCTTCTTTGGCCTTCTCTTTCTTTGTGTTATACTAATCATGTTTTGCTGTTTTCTCCCACGTCTCTCCACGTGGTGCCGAGACACCTTCGCTGCCATAATTTCAAGCCAACGGGTGATCCTTTCCACTCAGAAAGATCCACACATGTGGATTCACACATGGATTCAGCTGCCTCTGTCTTCTGTAACCCCAGTATCTATAAGAGCCCCAACTGAGCACGGTCGACCCATAGGTGGGGCCATGTCTGTGCCTCTTCTTTTTTTTTTTTAATTTTTTATTTATTTATGATAGTCACACACACAAAGAGAGAGAGAGAGAGAGAGAGAGAGAGAGAGAGAGAGAGAGAGGCAGAGACACAGGCAGAAGGAGAAGCAGGCTCCGTGCACCGGGAGCCTGACGTGGGATTCGATCCTGGCTCTCCAGGATCGCGCCCTGGGCCAAAGGCAGGCGCTAAACCGCTGCGCCACCCAGGGATCCCATCTGTGCTTCTTCTAATCAGAGGAGGAAGTTAGGGAAGATGACCCTTCCACTCTCAGCAACATTAAAGATTTAAGGGTCACAAGTGTTCAGGGGGGAATGATGTGGGAATAAAGGCAGCAGAGGAATTATGAAATATGCTTACGCCCTACAGCCCACTGACAAGTCCTTGAAACAGGCAGAGTGACCTTCCTCTAGGGACACAACTACCTCAATATTGACAGTTTGCTAAGGGCAAAAGGCAATCCTAGCCTGATCCCCAGAATCCTGTGAGTCTACTTTAACATACAAAAATTTCTTTAGAAATTTGCTTTATCTCTACCCTCAAGATACTCATTGGCAATCATCCCCCAAGCATATAACCCACCGATATACATCTGAAGGTCTCATGACTAAGGGTTTATTAGACAGTAAAAAATGACCTTCTCCCAATAGTCACTAGCCCCGTCAAGGTCCTAGAAATCTTGGTTCCCGGATTCCTTAGAGATTCACACTCTCCCTAACCCCCTCTCAACTTGAAAGTCTATAAGGGGCCATTCCTCATGACCTTGGGGCAGGTCTTCCTGCCCACGGGGCCTGTCCCTGTTCTTTAATAAAACCACCTTTTTGCACCAAAGACATCTGATGAATTCTTTCTTGAACATGGCCCTGAACCCTAATGTCTTTTACTACATCACCTCACGCCGGACCCTCTGTTCTCACATCATGGGGCAGGAAGAGAAGAGGTTGGACTGAGTGTCCCCATCAGAAGGAAGAGAAGGGCCAGGGTAAGAAAGGCTGAGTCATCATAGCGAGGCGGTCTGGGCTTCATAGTCTAAAAACACCAAACTGTAGACTCATGGGGATGACGATAAGGGTGTGAGCTTAGATCTCTGTGTTTACGCGTTTGGATGTAACAGCAGAGAAAAACCTAGAAGCCTTTGGATGGTTAAAGTCACATTTCTAGCCAAACACCTGCATCAGAAGGCCTGGTCTTTGCGTCTACCCTGCCCACCCCCGGAGGCTGTGTGACCCTGGGTGAGTCCCTTCCCTGGAGATTCTTTGTTCACGTCTCTTAAAATCTTGGTTTCAGTCTTTTCAATTTGATTCATAGGATCTGTCATGTTTGGTGCCTGCTCAGCTTTTGTCTCTTCTTAGAGCACATCAGAGTTCAGGGAGGAGAACACACAAGAGAAGGACTGCAGTCAGGAGAGCACACATTCAAGGGGAGCCCAGAGAGTCAGTCGGGGGGTGCAGGGAAGCCGGCAGGGGAGGAGGAGTTTGGGCCGGGGACCTCTAAGCACAGGTAAACTTTGACCAGGTGAGGAAGGGGGGGAAGGCATCCTGGCAGGGGAAGGAGCAGGTGATGGTTTCTTCCACTTTAAAGTGGGAGCCACAAGAGCACCCACCTTATGGAGTGCATGTGGCTATTCAGTGAGGGATCACATAAGAAGCCCCGCCTGTCCTAGATAGTGGATCAATATTAGCTATTATCAGTTAGGAAACACACATGTTCTTGACCTCAAGGAACTCCAGAACATGTCTTCCATCTTTTCTTCTGTGTTTGGTTTTATTGCTTCCGTAGCTTCTCAGATGGCAGTCTCCTTGTCTGATTATCTTCTCCTTGTGCCCCAACAGGAGGACAGGACTCTGACTTGGCTTGGGAGTGAGTTGGAGTGAGGTGAGGAACCTTCCTTAAGTAGCAGCCAGCCAAGGCCAGTGGAGAAACACATGGGATTAAGTCCATTTTGGCATTTGTGGCCATCCCAGAGGGAGCCACCAGAGGCCTGGACCCTGGCTGCTCCCTGTTGCCACAGCTGGCTCACATTTGACCCCACCATTTCTTCTCTCTTCCCCAAGGCTGAATCTCTTCTGCAATACTTCCTTCCAGCTGAGACACAGACACAACTGTAGGGAAACTCCTCAGATCCCACTGCTGGCACCATGACCTCGGAAGGCCGTGAACTCTCTCCAGGTAGTCACCTTCCACTTTCTGGATGATGCTTGGTATTGCGGGGATGCCTCCAGCTGAGTTAACCTACAGAGGAGTCAGTCCCTTGAGAGTGTCATTGAGCCCCCAAGAGGGGTCAAGGGGAGTCCCCACCACAAGGTCTGTAGGGACACTTCCCTCCTGCCTTCTCAGAGTCATGACCTAGATGCCCATTTTCTCCCTCCCCTTGCTATCCTTCAAATGACTCAGAAGTGAGGCCAGGATAGCACACAGGATGCGGAGGAGTGTGTGTGTGGGGGGGGGACAACAGAGAAGAAAGGAGGGAGAATGAATGGGTCCTGAAGCAGGGTGGGAGGGGAGATAGACTGGCAACCTTGGAGGCCTCTCCTGCCCTCTTGCCCTGGTCAAGCCTCCGGCATGGCTCAGGATGACTGGCTTTGCAACAGAGGCCATTCCCTCCAGCTCTCACCCTGCTGCCAGCCTGACTGCTCTGTGAGGGTCAGTGGGACACCGACCAGGCCCCCAGTCGGGTCTTTGCCACAACCCACCTGTGTGACCTGGGTGCCTTACTTAACCTTATCTATAAATGTGGATGTTTCCTTATGTTGTTATGAGGATCAAATATACTGTGTTTATGTGGTTTGAGCCAGTACCTGCTACACTGGATGTCCTCCCTAAGTATTGTTACTCTCCTCTTGACCTGGAACCTGTTACTTACCTCCTCTCTCCCAGCATTCCCCACCCCGATGGCTATATTAGGGCACTTGCCCTGTGTCCCTACCATAAGCACCTGTTTATCTGATATGAAAGTGGAGCAGGAACTGATTCTATTGATCTCAATACCTCTCCCTATGCCAGCTCTCTCTTATCCCTCTTCCGCCAATCAGTTCATAAATACTCAGATTTAACACTGTGGGTTCCTCCAGCTAAGTCCAAGTTTCCTGTCTCCCTTAGTGAAACAGGAAAAAGAAAAAAACTATACGACCTTTCATTTTTTTTTCTATCCATCTAGAGAACAAAAGTTTTATTGAGGATGCTATTGAGTATTTCCAGGACACGGTGAATCGAGAGGTACTGCACTTCCTGCTGATTAACCATGAAACCTGGGAGAAATTTGTGGCTGAGACCTCATTGTCCAGGTAACCCCCTCCCCCCCCGGGAATGTCCCAGGATGGACACCCCAATCTCTGCACAGCAGTATCCTGGGGTTGGGGTTGAGTATGTTCCTCTCAACATTCCATAGGGAAACGTCTTCAATGACATTGGCTGAGGGCAGGTTGTACGACCTTGGGCCTTAACCTAAAGCAGACCTAGCTCTTCCTTGATCTCCTCATCTGTTCAATTTTATCACAAGGAAACTAATATAATGCAGGTAAAATGCTGAACATAGTGACTGATGCATAGTAGGTGCTCAATTGATGTTAACTTTTTAGAAGATTGCTGGGAAAAGACAGGGCCATGGGTCTTCTTCCTGGAGATGAGGGCTAAGCAGGAATTGCTCTGGGACACGCCAGAAACACTGACAGATCAGTCTGTGCCCTGTGGATTCAGACTAGAGCCTTTCCCCACCCCCACCCCCACCCCCCAGTCAAAGGATTTAATGAACATACCAGATCCTGCTGGCCCACAAGATGGAGAGGCTTGGGTTGAATTGGACTGAGATGGGTTGGATCCTGACTCTATCTCTGCCCAGTCCTAGTGGGTTCTCTGGGTCTGTATGTCTTGGAGTCTCAGATTTATTATTTGTTTAATGGAAGCTCGAACTGAATCTGATAAGATTGTGGTAAAGGTCTCAGTGTGAATTGCAAGGTCAAAGTTGAGGATCCGGGCAGCCTGGGTGGCTCAACGGTTTAGCGCTGCCTTCAGCCCAGGGTGTGATCCTGGAGTCCCAGGATCAAGTCCCACATCCGGCTCCCTGCATGGAGCCTGCTTCTCCCTCTGCCTGTGTCTCTGCCTGCCTCTCTCTCTCTTTCTTTCTCTCTCTTTCTCTCTCTCTCTCAAATAAATAAATAAATAAATAAATAAATAAATAAATAAATAAAATCTTAAAAAAAAAAAAAAAAACAAAGTTGAGGATCCAAGAGATGTCATCCCATCTGATGGCCCAGGAGGCTTGGACCAGGGCAGAGCTGGCTGTCAGGATGGACAAGGGGTGTCTAGGTTGGAGGACCAGGTAGGGTTGGGCAGCAGGGCTAGGACTGGGTGAAGCTCTAGAGGACAAAACTCGAGGAGGCCTTGGACCAAACAGAGCTTTTGTGAGAGGGAGAAGGGACATTTCTCTTCTCTCTTCTTTGATCTCCTCCCCCCAGGCATCTGATGCCATAAGAAGGTGTTTCCTCTATGCCTTGCCTGGGAGTTGGGAGTATTGATTACCATTTGGAAGTGTCTTGTCCTCTACATAGAGCAGAGTCAGGCCAGTGGGAGTCAGTGTGGCTATGTGACAACTTCCAGCACCTGAGGGGCATTTGCCAATTCTGTCCTCATTGAGGACACCAAAGTGCCCACCAAAGAGGAAACTCAGAAGTACCCACCAAAGAAGAAAGTACTTCCTCCACCAGCTTGCCCAAAGGTAGGTCTTTTCTGGCTTAGTGCTTCAGATAGAAGGTTCTCAAGCTCTCTTGTATCTTTAAGAGATTTTGTCAAGTTGCACATGGTCTTGGTGGGCATGCATGCGAATCTGTCACCAGCTGGGGTGTGAATTAGGTTGGTGACACCTGTGAGGTCGGGGGGTGCTGGGTCAGAGGTCTGTGATGTGAGCTGGAGAGTCTGAGGGGAACCAGGGTAGCGGGTGTGCTGCCTCTCAGT
Organism: Canis lupus baileyi; assembly: GCF_048164855.1. Lineage (NCBI taxonomy): Eukaryota > Metazoa > Chordata > Mammalia > Carnivora > Canidae > Canis > Canis lupus. The sequence continues at coordinate 30,817,672 of NC_132848.1, forward strand.
CAGTTGGGGCAGTGGCTGGGCCCCAGCAGAGGACATCATGCTTTTCAGAGACAGCAAGTGCACAACAAAATGATCATTAAGGTCCCATCTTGCTCTGAGCGTTTGTTGGTTTTCTCTCGTGAATTCCAAGTGCCCACAGTGAGCTACACTGTAAATTCTGAGAGATTTCCCTAACATTGCTCTTACTTTGAAACCAACTGGTAACTGGGGAGTGGGGTTCCCCACCACCTGAGATTGAATGCTTCTTTGGGAGCACTCGTAGAACTCACTGAGAGCTGTTACTCTCGGTAATGCTGTGTCAAAGGGCAGGGTATGGGTTATCATCAACCGAAGAAAGAGACACTTGGGGCAGTGTCCAGGAGGGTGTCAATGCAAAGCTTTAATTGTCTGCGGGAAGCATTACTGTCCAGTATTCAGTGTGTGACAATAGCCCATGAAGCAATGCCCACCAGCGAAGCTCAAGGTATGAAAGTAAACCATATCATGACACTTATTAATATGATAAAGAAGACTTAATTCAGTTGCAGGCATTGAGAATGTAGTAAGGGAGAGAGATCGGCTCGCCTTGGAATACAGTGAAGACACCTAGGGATTTATAGCCAAGGAAAAGTTCAGGGGCAGGGGATGAGCAATCACTAAGAGAAGACATGAAGGTAGAGGATTCTTTCTAACCTGATCCAACAGGGTTGTTGCTAAAACTGGGCACTACAGGTTGTCAAGGACAGAGCACAGAAGACTAAGGTCAAAGCCTAGTTAAGAAGAGGGCTCAGAAGAGCCCAAATAATGTTTGGTCAGGGAAAGAGTCTTTTTCATCCTGATCCTCAGTATACAGAGTTTTATGGGGCTCAAACCCATGCTGCCTGCATGGCTGACCTGTGGTCTCCAGCTCCTGCTGGAGGTCTCACTAATATCTTTATCTTCTAGTTCTTCCATAGGTCATGACCCTGCACATGACCCAAAAGCCCCCATCATACATTTTCTTGTCAGGCTGTCCAGCAGCTTGAGGCCCAGGCCAAGCAAGACAGTCCTATCATCACTCTAGAACCCTTGACACCCTAGGTGCGGCCTAGAGCTCACCTCCCAGTGCCAAAGGCAAAGGGCTGGGTCTGAGAGTGAGGCTAATCCTTCAGCACATACGAAGATTTTCCCAGCAAAGGTTTTTCTGCTCCCACCCCACTTCCTTATGTTCATCTACAGAGTTCCCAGTCTACAAACACTGACACTAGCTGTGCTGACCTTTCCTTGATGAGGAGCTATCTTCCTCAAATACCCAACACTCAAGAGCATTAACATGACATGGACACCTTTTCTCCCTATTGACTGTGTACTATGGAACACTGCTCATGTTGAATGCATTTAAGAAGTTGCATTAAAAAAAAAAAGTTGCATTCAAGAAAAATTCTTTACATTTGTAAAATTCTATCCCATTTGATTTCTAATGAAAGTTCTGTGGTTTATGTAGGACAGATGGAATCAAGCCCCTTTGACAGATCAGCTTTTCTTCATCACCTGACTTTTGCTGTTACAGGGAAGACGCCGATGCGCTACGTGAAGGTCTGAATGACCTGGAAGGAGACATGGATATTGAAGATGAAGGCCAGGCTAGGGAGAAGTTTTTGAATGTGTTTCCCCAGGTGAAAGTGGAGCTTGAGGGGTACATAAAAAGGCTCCGTGAGTGTGCAGATGAGGTTGACCAGGTCCACGAGGGCTGCACCATCACCAATATAGTAGCCAGCTCCACTGGTGCTGCGACTGGCCCTCTGGGCATTCATGGTCTGGGTCTGGTACCCGTCATAGGGGGTCTCAGTCCGGAAACCTTGGTAGCTGGAGTGGGGCTGGGAGCAGCATCTGATGCTACCCAGGTGACCACCAGCATCGTGGAAGGCTCACATGAGTCGCCTGCAACTGCCGAGACCACTCTTGATAAAGAGGAGGTAGTTGCAAAGGTTCTGCATGAAAACTGGTCCAGTATTTCTTCCTTAGCTCTTGATAGCATGAAAGTCCTGGCTCGCGCTGCAAGAGATATTCGTAACCTCAGGCTAGGCCGCTTCACCTGTCAACCGGTAGTCGCGGCCGCAGGCTTCCTGACAGCAAACACAGCCTTAGGTCTAGGTTGGGCACAGGTGAAGAGAGTTGTTAGAGGCTCTCTTCGGGCAATAGCCAGAGGAGCCCGGGTCGTAGGTACGGCCAGCCTTGGTCTCTTCATTTTGATGGAAGCGGTCAGCCTTGTGTTCAAGTCAGGGAATTTGCATGAGGAAGCAAAGACATGGTCAGCTGAAAGTATGAGGGAGGAGGCCCAGGAGCTGAATAGAAAGTTGGAATTGCTCAAAGAGATCTATGAGAGTCTGAAGTAGGGCCGGACTCCATGACTCCGAGCAGAGAGGGAGCAGGGGTGTGTGTGGGACAATGATGTGGAGGCTCTTTATTAGAGGGGAAAGAGGGTAAAATAAAGTTTGGGGGTGGGGTGTTAAGGAGCTTAGCATTTAGCTAGTTGGGCCCAGTGAGGGTGGGGTTACTGCAGCGGCAGGGGTCCCGGGGAGGAAGGGACATGGGACTGGAATGAGGAGAGAGGGACAGAGAGAGAGGGGAATGGACCAAAGAGGACACGGGGGATGTGGGGAAAGAGGGGCGCGCAGGAACACGCAGCGAGGCCCGAATACTCAAGCGAGAATGGTTGGAATCTGCGAGAAGTGCTCCTCTGCCCACCCTCCCCAGGAACGGACTCTTTCCCGCCTCAGTCGACTGACCTTCGTTAGGCGGCGGACCTCCTCACGATGGTGGTGGTGGGGACGATGGTGGCGGTGGGGACAATGGTGGCAGTGGGGATGATGCTGGCGGTGGGGACGATGGCAGAAGGGCGGGGAACGTTTGGCGAGTTGCCGGGGCTCTTCGGGGCCGGGTGCGCTGAGACACCAATGAAGTTCCAATGAAATTCTCAAGGTGGTGTTTGGAGCCCTGGTGATTTGGGGGGGGGGGGGGGAAGAAAGAAAGAGAAGAGCGCGGGGTAGGGGGTGGACAGAAAAGGGAGAGCAGGTGCCAGCAGATGTCCAGGAACCTTGTGGTAGGTGGAGGTCAACCAGCTTGGGGCTGAGACCCCTCGTGTCTGAGCCTCAGCCTCCCCGCTGGGGGTGGGGGCCGAGTACCGGGGACCCGGCGGCCTCCCCGCCTCGACCTCCCCAGACTGCTTGGGGACAGGACCATGCACCTGCGCTCGCCTGGGCTCTGGAGGCCTGACTTCCCCTCCCCGGGGCTTGTGTCCTGGGACCTGGGGAGCACGTCCTCCCTGGCTCATCCTGCTTGCTCACTGGGCTCCCCCCGCCCCCATCTGGTTATTTTCCCAAGACCCCGGCACCCTACTGGCCCCAGTGGGACACCCGGGGAAGCTTGCACCCGGCTGGCGTTGGGTTGAGCACAGGCGTGTCCCTCAGCCCGTGTCCAGAACCTGGGACTGAAGGGACACATGGCTGTGTTTTCCTGGTGGGCAGGAGGCCCGAGCCTTGGGGGCCACAGACTTCATCCTCACTCCCTTCCTCTTGGATTGCCAAGCACCACAGGGTCACGTGAGTCTCTCTTCCCTCTTTCTTTCCCAGACTCCACCCACCTGACTTTCTCTGGGTCAGTCATCCTGCCTTGTGTCTGGTCTGTCCCCGAAAGGAGCCCTGGTGAGGGGGCTCCTGGCCACCCTTGTGGCTGGTTGGATAAACAGTTGTCCTATGGCTTCACCGGCCAAGCCCAGCCTTTAGATCTCGGGGGAAGGCAAGAAAAGCCTCACCTAGTTTTCTTTTCTTTTCTTTTTTTTTTTTTTAAGATTTTATTTATTTACTAGAGAGAGAGAGAGAGGCAGAGGGAGAAGCAGGTTCCACGCAGGGAGCCCGACGTGGGACTCGATCCCAGGACTCCAGGATCACGCTCCAGGCTGCAGGCGGCGCTAAACCACTGAGCCACCAGGGCTGCCCCTCACCTAGTTTTCTGGTCCAATTGTCACCTAGGATTCATGACCAGGGATTTTCTGCCTTGGGATTAAAGAGAAGGATGCATGGGAGATGTCCCCGGCGTAAAGAATCTAGCCCTTAATTTCTTTCCACGTGCCTATTGCTCTTCTGTGTCTGGGGAGCACAACAGGAAGTTGAAGAAAGGAGGTGGTGTGCCTTGAGGAATTCAAGGAACCAGCCTCACCCAAATCCCCCCATGTATGGGAGGGTGTGTTAGGCTGAGAAGATGCAAACGACCACCTAGGATTTGGGGCCCAAGGAGTCACGTGGGGATCCCAGGGCCCCAGGTAGTGAAGCTGCAGCAGCCAGGCCTGGGCCAAGGCAGGCGTCCATCCAGAGAGAAAAGAGCCTCGTCCGTTTATTGGAGGCTCCACACAAAGCAGGTAGTAGGCTTCCGAATAACTCCTCTTTGGTGAGTGGAAAAATGCTCTGCTCCACGGCTTCTTATTTTTCTCACCATCCTTTATCCATCCCGTTAGAGGCCATAACCTCTGCTGTGTTCCATGCAAAGTAGAGTTTTCAGAGTGCGAGGCTTGAGGCCTTTGGATGGCGTGGGGTACTGCTAGGAGCAATAGACCAGCCACCCCAAATTCTGTTCTTGGCATTCTCTGAATGTCATCCTGCTGCAGGGAGGGCCCTGGGTGGGGCCGACCTCTCAGATCAAAGACCGTGGGACCCAGGAACCGTCCCTCCCCCATCACAGGGATGCACGGGGATGTGCCAGCCTCAGCCACAGGACGCTGGACCCTAGGGACTGATGGGCTCTATCGCTGAAGCAACCAGGAGCATGTGGGCCCTAATCATTCAGGTGCTATGACATCCCCACTATCCTTCCAGTAGCAAAAGATCTCAGTAGTCTTGAGAAAACCCAGCAGCTAAGAATTGAAAAGGCCCTTAGGAGTCTGGATTGTAGGAATCTGGTTACTCAGAGGATTAGGAAGGAATTAGATTGGTTTAAAAGACAGGGTTTGGACAGCCCAGGTGGCTCAGCGGTTTAGCGCCGCCTTCAGCCCAGGGCGTGATCCTGGAGACCCAGGATCGAGTCCCGCATCGGGCTCCCTGCGTGGAGCCTGCTTCTCCCTCTGCCTCTCTCTCTCATTCTCTCTCTCTCTCTCTCTCTGTCTCTCATGAATAAGTAAATAAAATTTTTTTAAAAAAGAGATTAGGGGGTATTTGGGGGACTCAGTGGTTGAGCTTCTGACTATGGCTTAGGGTGTGATCCTGGAGCCCCTGGGGTCCCTGCAGGGACCGATCTGAGAGCAGAGGCTGTCAGAGGCTTGTCTCGCCTCTCCAGGGAGGGAGGCTGCTGAAGAGAATGTTGCCACAGAAGCCACATGGGTTCCCCAGGCCTGGAAGCTCCAAGGCCCAGGGAAGGGTGGCTTTGGGAAGGGGCGGCCCATGGGGTGCACTGGCCTCCTGACTGGCGTTCCACCCTCTTCCCCTTCACTATACCTTGTTCTTGAATTCCACAGTCTACTGGTCTCTCCCAAGTAATCTTCAGATTCGTCTGCTTCCAGAGCCTCGTCTCACATGAACATTGAGGTGGCGTCCAAATGGGACCTGCATCCCTCCCATAGCTGCCTTTGTCCCCAGGGTGACAGACCTGTCTAGCCAATGACAGAAGAACCAGGAGAAAGCATGGTCCCCAGAAGAACCTAAGGAGGGGTGAGCTTCAGTGTCAACACTGGCAGGAGACCACAGAATGGGGCCAAAGAAGTGGATCTGCAAGGCAAGCCCCTCATTCATTCATTCATTCATTCATTCATTCATTTCATCATTCATTTGTCAAACACTTGTTGACATCCCTCCCCTCTGTGTGCCTGGTACTTGCAAGGTTCTGGGGACACAGAGATCATATAAGTTCCTGCCCTCTCTGGAGTTCAGAAACCAAGGGAGCACTCATGTGTGCACAGTGCAAGAGGAGGGTAGGGGTTCCCAACCATGCCCTCTCCATGTTCATCCCGTCCCTGTGCCTCCCTCACCCCTAGTGCCCCAGCAACCCTGAAATCCTGGCAGCTTCCTCCACGTCCCCTGGGACATTCCTCCTCGGTTCCTCTGCATCCTGGCCCTTCCCGCAGTGGCCACCTCCTGCTTATCCTTCATGACTCCCTCGACACAGAGTGACTTCTTCCCTAGACCTCTCCAGACCCTCCGGGTGATCCTGATGCTCTTCCTCTGGGCTCCCACAATCCCACGGGCTTCCTCTGGCATAGCCTTGACGCAGCATAGCCTCATGCACTGTTCTATGTGCTCCCGCTCCTGCTGCAGGGACCAGGGTCATCCTGTGCACTCCCCACCCCTGACCCGCTGCAGGCAATGGGACCCAAATGGAATGTGTGTAACAGAGAGAGGACTGGTTGGTTTGTTTTCTATCAACAGTATTGAGGTCAAATTTTACATATGATAAACTACATCTAATTCCAGTGCACAATTCAAGAATTTTAGCAGATGAGCTGAGCCTCCTACCCTCTCCCAGGGGTAGAGGCCCAATTCAGGGAGGCCTGGGCCCCAGGTGTGACCCATATGGTTGTGGCTGGTGGGGGGCCAATACTGAACCTCCTTTTTCTGGACCAGGCCATGGGGGTCCTTCCAGAGGAGGCTTTCACAAAGAGCAGAGAAATCCCCGAAGGCTCAAAAGTTGGTCTCTTATCAAAAATACCTGCCCGCCCAAGGACGGCCTCCAAGTTACAGAAGACAAATCCAACCTCCTTGTCTGCCGACACTTTGCCAAAAAGGGCCACTGTCGATATGAGGACCTCCGTGCCTTCTACCACCCAGGCGTCAGTGGACCTCCTCTGTGAGACCGTGCCTTCCCATCCAGGCTGGAAGGGGCCCTCTGACCCTGCGGCCATATATTTCCCTGTGGCCCTGTGACGGCTACTGTGAGGCTGTTCCACCCACCACCCTCAGTCAGTGACACCCACCTCCCCCATTTGGGGTCCAGAGTTGTGTTTCATCACGTGCCCAGAATGTGGGCTTTCTTCCAATCCAGCCTCCAGAGACTCGCCTTCAGGACCCCACCTTTGCTCTCTTCAACTGCCTCCTGGATCCTCTTCCCCTTCGCCGATTGACCACTGAACAGGAAACCTCTCTGGTTCTGTTTCTTTCTTTCTTTTTATTTTTTTTTTAAAGATTTTATTTATTTATTCATAGAGACATAGAGAGAGAGAGAGGCAGACACACAGGCAGAGGGAGAAGCAGGCTCCATGCAGGGAGCCCGACGTGGGACTCGATTCAGGGTCTCCAGGATCACACCCTGGGCTGAAGGTGGCGCTAAACTGCTGCGCCACCGGGGCTGCCCTCTGGTGCTGTTTCTTGTGCATCTGTCCACCCAGCTCTCGGTACTGCCCCCAGTACTGCCCTCCATTCCTAAGAGCCCTGGAGCAGTTTCCTACCATTCCCTTCTTCTAGCTGCTTGTTTTAAGTCCTCTTTATGTAACAAATCCTACCCCCAAAGTTGCCAGTTGCTCCGTGAAACTCACCAGGTTGACCTGGGGTCAAGGAAGGATGACTGGTGCAGAGTCACTCCCTGAAAGGCCACTCTCCCTGCTTTTGGGTGTTGTAGATCCTGCGTCAGTAGCATGGTCCCCACCGCTCTGGTCTGTGATCACTGTGCTTTGTGAAACCATGCATCCCCTCGTACGTAGCCTCTCTCGGTGTCCGTGGCATCATTATGACTTCCCAACACTGGAGTAAGTTTTCCTGCCAAAATGAGTGAGGCTCTTGATACCCTCTAGACTTTCCACACCTCCCAACATGGGAGAATTGTGAAACTTTCCGCAAGACTGCCTCCCTGGTCTCCCCATCCTCCTGGTGTCGGTTTTTTGGGGTTTGACACAAGCCTATGAGATGTCCTCTAAAGCCTCTTACGGGCTATCCTATCTCCTCTCCAGGCCACTTTAGTTAGAGTATGTCATTGCGAGGCCACCAGCCCTTTCGTCTGAATTCTGTGAATCTCCACCCAGCCTACCCTTGGGAACCTGGACAGTACTGTCGCCCTCATCTAATCTTCTTCCCTACATCCCTGGCACTGGTTGTTTTCTGTGAAAACGACAGTGAACAGGTTCAGTTTTGCACTGGCCCTGAGGAAATGGGTCAGGAGTTGTGTGGGCAAGGGGGAAGGATGAGAGCCGTTGGAGAACTGAGAATGAATTTTTTTTCTTTTTAACATTTTTTTATGTTAGTAATAAATGCAGTGGAAACAAACGAACAAACAAAAAAGAACTTTAGCAGATGAAACCGCAGGCACAATCAAGACATGGAACATGTATATGACCCCAAAAGATTCCTGTTTCTGGTCCATTTCTCTGCCGGCCCCAGGCAACCCCTATGGACATTTTGTCGCTACAGTGACTTATATATATTGCATGTATATACTATATATAATTTCCTAGAATTGTATATAAATAAAATTACGTAGTATTTTCTGAAATTCTGTATCAATGGAATAATATAGTATATGTTTGTACGTATTCTTCTTTTTCCCAGCATAATGCTTTTGAGATTTATTCACATTGTTGTGTGTATTGGTAGTTCATTTTTAAAAAAGATTTTATTTATTCATTTGAGAGAGAGAGAGAGAGAGTGAGGGAGTGAGGGAGTGGCAGGGAGGGGCAGAGGGAGAGGGAGAAGAAGACTCCCCACTGAGCAGGGAGCCTGACGTGGGGCTCCGTCTCAGGACCCTGAGATCATGACCTGAGCTGAAACCAAGAGTCCGATCTCAACTGACCAAGTCATCCAGACGCCCTGGTAGTTCATTTTTTAAAATTGCCGAGTGATATGTATGGATATACTACATTTTGCTTATCCTGTTGACAGACACTTGGGTTGTTTCTTTTCTTTTTCTCTAATATTCCATTTTTAAGTAATCTCTACTCCCAACATGGGGCTCAAAGTCATGACCCCAAGTTCAAGAGTCACATGCTCCACCCACAGAGCCAACCAGGCACCCTAGGCTGTTTCTAATATGAGGCAATTGTGAACAAGACTGCTCTGTACTAGTCTTGCATGGGCATGTTTTCATTTTTCTTGGGTATGTGCTGAGAGTGGCTGTATGGTAGGTGCATACTTACCCTTTGAAGAATGTGCCAAGTAGTTTTCCAGGCCGGTTGTACATTTTATACTCACACGAATAGTTTATGAGAGTTCTGGTTGCTTTGTATCCTCACCAGAACTTAGAATTGGCCGTCTTTTTCACTGTAGCCATTCCCATGGGCGTGTAGTGGTGTCTTGCTGATGGATTTTTTAAAATCTTTTATTTATTTATTTGACATAGAGAGAGCACAGGCAGGGGGAGCAGTAGAGGGAGAGGGAGAAGTACAAACAGGCTCCCCACTGAGCGGAGAGCCCAACTCGGGGCTCAATCCCAGGACCCCAGGGCCATAACCTGAGCTGAAGGCAGACATTCAACCAACTGAGCCACCCAGGTGCCCCTCACTGATGTTTTAATTTGCATTTATGGTAATGATGTCAGTCATCTTATCATATGTTTATGAACCATTCCTGTATCTTTTTTTATGAAGTGTCTGTTTATCTTTATTGCCCACTTAGCCTGGATGGCTCAGTCGGTGAAGCTAAACATCTGACTCTTGGTTTTGGCTCAGGTCACGATCTCAGTGGCGTGCAATCTAGTATTGCAACAGGCAGGGGGTCTGCTTCCCCTCCCTCTCTGCCTCTCCCCCTGCTTGTATTCTTTCTCTTTCAAGTAAATAAATAAAAATAAATCTATTGCCCTCTTTAAAAATTGAGTTGTAGTCTTGTTATTGAGTTGTAAGAATTTTTAGTATGGGGCGCCTAGGTGGCTCAGTTGGTTAAGCACCTGCCAGGGCTCAGGTCATGATCTCAGGGTCCTGGAATCAAGTCTCTTGTTTGGCTTCCTGCTCAGCAGAGAGGCTGCTTCTCCCTCTTCCCCTCACCCTCTCGTGCTCTCTCTCAAAAAAATAAAATAGAATCTTTTTTTAATTTTTAATTTTTATTTATTTATTTTTAATCTTTTTTTAAAAAAATAATTTTTAGTATATTCTAGATATAAGTCATTTGGCAGATATGTGTGCTGAGAATATTTTCTCCTGTTCTGGGACTTGTCTTTCCCTTTCTTAATGTTTTTTGAAAATTGAAAGTTTTCATTTTGATAAAATACAATTTATCAACTTTTTTCTTTTATGGTCCATGCTTTTTGAGTCTTAATTCAAGAAATCACTGCCTAGCCCCAAAGTTACAATTACTTTCTCCCATATTTTCTTCTGCAGGTGTTAAGTTAGGGCTTTTGCATTTAGCTTTTTGATCCATTTCAAGTTAAGCTTTGTGTATGACGTGAGATAAAGACTAATGACCATTTGTGTCACATGCATATCCAATTGTTCCAGTACTGTTTGTTAAAGAGACTTCTTCTCTAGTGAACAGCCTTTACTCCTCTGCCAAAAATCAATTGATCACATGTATTTGGGTCTACTTCTGGATTCTCCAATCTGTCCCATTAACTTATATGGCTGTCCTTTTGCTAATACCTCACTGTCTTGTTTTCTATAGCTTAAGCGAGTCATATGCTCAAATAATGTAAGACATCCAACTTTGTTCTTTTTTAAATTGCTTTGGCCACTCCAGATCACTTGCATTTCCATATACATTTTAGAATCAGCCTCTTGGTTTCTACCAAAAATGTGTACTAGGATTTGGATGGGTATTACATTGACTCTGCAGATCAATTTAGGGAAAGCTGTTGTGGTAGCAATATTGAGTCTTCCAGTCCTTGACATGTTATATGTCTATATTCACTTAAGTCTTGTCTAATTGCTCTCAGCAATGTTCTGTAGTTTTTGGTGAAGAGGTCTCATATGATTTTTTTAAACTTATACCTAAGACTTTAATGGTTATTGGCACTATTGTTTTTTTTATTTTTTTAATTGGAGTTCAATTTGCCAACATATAGCATAACACCCAGTGCTCATCCGGCCAAGTGTTATTGGCACTATTGTAAATAGAATGTTTCTTTGTATTTTTTTAAGATTTTATTATCATTTTTAAAGTAATCTCTACACCCAACATGGGGTTTGACAGAGGTCAAGAGTCATACATTCTACCAACTAAGCCAGCCAGGTACTCCAATATTTTCTATTTCATATTGTGTCAATTTTAGTAAGTTGAATTCTTCTAAGTATTTTCCCACTTCATCTAAGTTGTCAAATTTGTGGCATAAAGTTTTTCATTATATTCTCTTGCTGTCCTTTTAATATCTGTAGAATCTATAATGATAAACTCATTTCATTCTCAATATTGGTAATGCATGTTCTCTTTCTCTTTTATTTCTGATCAATCTAGCTAGGAGTTCATTAATTCTGGTGCTTTTTTTTTTTTTTTAAGAACTAACTTTTGAGGGTACCTGGGTAGCTCAGCCAGTTAAGCATCCAACTCTTGATTTCAGCTCAGATCGTGATCTCAGGGTCATGAGATTGAGCCCCACACTGGGCTCCGCGCTGGGCATGGAACCTGCTTAAGATTCTCTTGTTCCCTCCCCGCCTCCCAGGTCACACATGCGCATGCACACACACTCCTGCTCTCTCTCTAAAAGGGAAAGAAGAAAACAAATAAAGAACTAGCTTTTGGTTTTGTTAATTTTCTCTGTGTTGATCTTCTTTCTATTTTATTGATTTGTGCTCCCATCTTCATCATCTCCCTTCTGCTTATTTTGAGTTTAATTTTCTTTCTTTTTCTAGCTTCTTGATCTATCATTCTAGGTTTTGATCTAGAACCTTAGGTCTAGAACTTGAAACCTTTGATTTTAGACTTTTCTTCTTTTCTAATATACACATTTAAAGCTGTTGCATTAGTCTTCTGTTACCTCTAACAAGTTACCAGAAACTTGATGGCTTAACACAGCAAATGTATTTTTTTACAGTTCCAGAGATCAGAAGTCTGAAATCAGTTTTGCCAGGTTAACATCAAGGTATAAGCAGGACTGATTCTTTTGGGAGGCTTTAGACGTGAATCTGTTTTCTTATCTTTTCTAGCTTCTAGAAGCACCAGCATTCCTTGCCTCATGACCCTTTCCTTGCATGACTTCAACCTCTTGCTTTAATCAACATATATTTCCTGCTTTCTCTTCTGTAGACAAATCTCCTCCTTCCTCCCTCTTATAAGGGCACTTGTGATTAATTTTGTGCCCATTCAGATAATTCAAACCAATCTTTCTTTAAAAAAAAAAAGGATTTTATTTATTTATTCATGAGAGACACAGAGAGAAAGAGGCAGAGATACAGGCAGAGGGAGAAGCAGGCTCCTCGCAGGGAGCCCGATGTGGGACTCGATCCCCAGTCTCCAGGATCAGGCCCTAGGCTGAAGGCGGCACTAAACCACTGAGCCACCCGGGCTGCCACAAACCAATCTTTTTATTCAGGATCCTTACCTTAATCACATTGGCAAAGTCCATTTTGTCATATGAGGCAATAGTCACAGTTCCAGGGATTAGGACATGAACATATTTGGGAGCCTATCATCACTATAAATATTCCCCTAAACACTGCTTTTGGAACATCCCACCAATTTTTATACACCAACTCTTCATTTTAATTCAGTTCAATTGGATGTTTTTTAAGTTTCCCTTGAGAATTCTTCTTTGACCTATGGATTATTTAGAAGTTAATATTTTTATTTCCAAATATTTGGGATTCTCCTAGATATCTTATTCTTATTGATTTTGAATATAATTCAGTTGTGGTTAGAGAACATTGTCTGCATGATTTAAATCCCTTAAATGTATTGATACTCACTTAATGGACCAGAAAATGGTATACTTTGGTGACTATACCATGTGCTCCAGAAAAGAATATGTAATCAGGGATCCCTGGGTGGCGCAGCAGTTTGGCGCCTGCCTTTGGCCCAGGGCGCGATCCTGGAGACCCGGGATCGAATCCCATGTCGGGCTCCTGGTGCATGGAGCCTGCTTCTCCCTCTGCCTGTGTCTCTGCCTCTCTCTCTCTCTCTGTGTGTGTGACTATCATAAATAAATAAAAATTAAAAAAAAAGAATATGTAATCAGCAGTTGTTGTGTGCAGGATTCTGTATATATCACTGTATATATCAAAATAATTAATAGTGTTGTTCAGATTCTCTATGAATATTGATTTTTTATTTACTTGTCTACCAACTGTTAAGAAGGAGGATGTTAAATTTTCTAACTGCCAGTTGGAACTTTCTCTCTCTCCTTTATTTCTAATTTTTGCATCATATATTTTGAAGCTCTTTTATAGATGCATACAAAAATTTTTATTATCATGTCTTCCAAATGAATTGACCCTTTCATCATTATGAGATTCCCCTTGTTATGTCTGGTGATATACTTGTCTTGAAGTCTATGTTATCTGATATTAAGATAGCCATTCCTGCTTTCTAATGGTGACAGTCTGCATGGTATGTATTTTACCATCCATTTACTTTCAACCTATCTGTGTCTTTACATTTATTATTTACATATATTTGTTTATAATCTGTAAATTACAAACAGCACATGGTTGCATGTTGCTTTCCCATCTATTCTGATAATCTATGCCTTTTATTGGAGTATTTAGTTTATTAACATACACTGTAGTTATTCATATGTTTGGACTTAAGTCTACTGTTTTCCCTTCTTTGGCTTTCTCCTTTAACAATTTGCTGGCACTCTCCAGCATTCATGGTTGTCCTGGGTTTTGTTCTCTGGTTTTAATTTTTCCAGAAAGATGGAAGGCTTTCTATCAGAGTTTTAGTCACTTTGAGTTGTGCCAAATTACATCTGCTTTCAAGGGAAAGCTGCAAAAATGGAGAACTCACTCTTTGCTCATCACTTAATTCATTCTGACCCCTCTCAAAATCTTCCTAGTTTTGTTCGCTCTGCTGAGCCCTGAAGTAGTTGTTTTGTACTCTGTCCAGAGTATATGGTTGTTATCTGCTGGAGAGTCCATTTGTTAGGAACTTAATTGAAGTTATTTTTGAGCTTTAGGTCCTTTGAGGACTTGCTGTGTGATGTTGAGCAAACCACTGCCCCTGAGCTTGCCTCAATTTCCCTCTATACATAAGGAGGTAATTTTGTCTTTACACAAAAGTATATGATAGGGACGCCTGGGTGGTTCAGCGGTTGAATATCTGCCTTTGGCCCAGGGCGTGATCCTGGAGTCCCGGGATCGAGTCCCATATCGGGCTCCCTGCATGGAGCTTGCTTCTCTCTCTGCCTGTGTCTCTGCCTCTCTATGTCTCTCATGAATAAATAAAATTATTTTTTTAAAAAAGTATATGATAAAAAAAAGTAAGTTTCAAACTGCATTGTGCTCTTCTGATATAATAATATTCATCTCTCTTCTGTCTCTTCACAGACTATTAAGGGTCCAGGGTACCCCATGATGTTTATCCTGGTAAAACAAACTCTTATAGTGAGAGTGAACCTGGGCCTCTGTATTCTAGCTCCACTCCTACTCACTTCCTTTTGGAGATAAATCAGAATAATTAAGACTATCTTTGGGGTCAGACATGGATTTTTACTTCTCTCTGTGTCTCTGAGGTCTTGGGTAATTTGTTCTCCTCTCTGAGCTTTGATTTCTTAATTGAGAAAATGTCGAGTGGATGTGAGACTTAAATTCAAAACTGCTCGTAAAGACCTTAGCATGCGAAGCCTTCAAGAGCTGACTCCTGTTCTCCACAGCCATTGGGCAGAAGCAAGATTTGCTTTCCTTCCTGAGGGCCTTCCAAGTTACTGTGATACTTACCACTCCTGGCTCCCCCTGTTTCCAGGTAAGGATATGCAGTCAAGCAGAGATAAGCTGCTGCAGAAAATCCAGGCTCTGTGTCCATCCAAACATCGTGGGCACCAACTTATGCTTTTTGATTTCCACTTTTATTCCAAAACTATTCACCTCTGCCTACTCAAGTCTAGACCTTGCATAGGACACTGGGAACATAGATGCATGAGGGAAAACCATAGTCTAGTCACCAGAGTCCAGCAGAAGGAGACAGACAAGGAAAGAGGCATGAGGCTAGATTACAGCAATCACAGGTACCAGGGAAGCACTGACTGGTGACAGTCAACTCTGCCACAGAGGACTCAAGAAAGTTTTTCCAAGCAGGTTAGGCTTTGGAGGATGGCCTAGGTCTTTCCAGGTGATGGAATCAAGTGTCCTGGTAGAAGGAATGTTCTAAACTAACACCTGGAGGCATGCAGGTAGGTAGATGGCATTCAACATGACAATCAGGACAGCTGTCTCTGCTCTGACACCATACATGTTGCAAGATCCTAAACCACAGCTAATTGGGCTCATGCAAAAGCTAGGTTGAGAAAGACCCCTCAAAACCTGTGTGGCTTTGTAGCTGGAACACTAGCCCAAACCATAGTCATCCTGATGAAAATCCCTCCTCATTTAAACCTCTGTCATCATGTGTACCTGTCACCACAACTAGTCAATGCTTGGCAGCCTCGAGCCCAGGAGTTTCTGATCCTTCCTTCAAGGAGTAAGTCCTGGGGAACTGTTGCTTGTAATAGAGACTATTTTCATCCAAATGAAAGTCAGATCCGGGCACCTGGGTGGCTCAGTCAGTTGAGTGTCTGACTTTTGATTTTGGCTCAGGTCATGATCTCAGGGTCGTGAGACTGAGCTCTGCGTCCAGCTCCATGCTGAACATGGCACCTTATGATTCTCTCTCCCTCTGCACCCCCTCCATTCCCACACATGCTCTAGAGCTCTTTCTCTGGAAAAAAAAAAAAAAAGAAAGAAGGAAAGAAAGAAAAAGAGAATCAGATCCAAGTGTAGCTTTCTTCATTAACCCATCATTGCAATATGGTGGGAAATGACTTCACAGCTTCCTCATTGGCACTCACAGCTTCGTACAAGAGTTAACGTCACGGAAAGCTCGGAGGTTCTTGCAGGTGCTACCCCAGCCACAACCCTCACAGAAGAGGGCAGCTGGAAGCTCTTCAGGTCTGGGGGCGATGGGAGAAGAAAAAGTGTGTGTGTCCTGCGGATTGTCAGCATTTGCCAAGTTTTTCTGTTGGATTGTGGGAAACCCTGCCCCAGATTTGTTTCAAAATGGTAACGTGCTAGAAAAAGCTGGTATACAGATATCCTCCTACTAGAGGTATTTGAGTAAAAACAAAGCAACAACAGAAGTCGGTACTGTATTCGCCGAGCCTCCTGTACTCCAGGCCGCATGCCCAGAGCTGGCGTGCCTTGCGTGTGCGGCTGCAGCAGGAGTGGCGGGAGGTGCACCCAGAGTGGAGAGAAGGAACTCTGGCCCCACAGCCAGTTAGGCCCGCGACCCGAGCGACCAGAGGAGGCCCCAGCAGGTCTGGACATGGGCTTCCTCGGAGTTGGCCAGCCGAGGGGAGAGGCTGAGGGTGGGGTCGGCCAACTTCTTCCGTGCGATCTGTTTCCTTATCAGGTATATTTTGGATACGGGCGGGGGGTGTGGTTATAACTCAGTAAATCAGGTCTTCAGATTGGGGACTGGAATCTCCGTGGATGATAACAGCCACACCTCCCTGGTCAGTGATCCTGAGGGCGTGGGGTCAGGGGGAGGAGGAGCTTCACGAAATAACCCTTTGCAAACCAGATTATTGCCCCTGTTGACAAATGGAGAAACTGAGGCATAGGAAGTTTAGGTACCTGGTGCAAGGTAGGAGAGCCTGGATTCAAATCTGAATTTGAATCTGATTGCTCTTTCCACGCCCCCATACTCCTGGAGGGGGGAGTGCTGTACATGGGAGCCCAGACCACCTGCATGGCCAGGTGACCCAAGAAGGCAGCAGCTGTGGGCATGTGTTTCCTCTGGGCATTGGTATCCGTGGTAAGAGTGGATCCTAATTTATCTACTTGCTCCTGACACGTGTACTGCTACTGAGTTTCCTTGATGTTCTTTTATACATTGGAGGTAGTGCTAGGTAACAGCCAGCTCCTGAAGGAGGACGGGCCTGTTGGGAAACTGCCCTGCCTGGAACCTTGGTTTTGCCTTCCTTGGCCCCGGATGAGGGCAAGGAGAGGTCTGCTCCCCTTGATGCAAGGAAGGTGTGTCAGCCACGGAAAACAAAGAAGGCTGCTTCCCCAGCCACTCGGGTCAACGTATACGTGTAGCCACGCCAGCTCGCTGGGCAAACTGGAAGCCCCCAGAAGTTTTCTCACTGAAGCCAATGGGTCTGACAGGCCTGCATCTGTCCACTGAAGGCCACAAAGGAATCTGTGAGCAGCTTGGTCAGGAGCAAGGTGTGAATTCACACGAGCAATGGGAAGAGTTTGTTTGCTGTTTGGAAGAGCTTTGGGCCAGTGGGTCTCTTTGCCCGGGCTTGGCCAGCATTACCTGCCGATCCAATTTTAGGGGAATCTTATACTGGGGCCTTGACTCAGTCTGGGGAATCAAGGGTTGAGGAGGAGGGGCAAGGAAGTGGAAGTGAGCGTGCTCAGGCCACTGCCCTGGCCTGTGGCTGGGAGGGAGACAAAGGAGGGCCTGAGGCCATCCCTCTGAGAGAGGGCCTGCTCTGGCTGCCCTGATTCAGCTTCTGGTGAATCTTCTGGCAAGGGCTGCCCCGCACATGCATGAGATTTGGGGCATTGGGGGCACAAGACACCATGAGCAGCCTCCAAGGGGACGGGAGGTGGCACTGTCCGCATAGGCACGGCTGCTGTTGGAGCTACAACCCCCAGGGACCTCAGAGGACAATGAGGGCTGAGCTCCTGCCTTTGACGTCAGCACTGACAGGAGAGGCACAGCCAGAGCAGGGAGGGGCTGATGGCTGGCACGGGGGGGGGGGGGGGGGGGGGGGTGTGTGCAGGAAAAGAGCACCCAGAGACACTGGCTGCCTGGGGGCTCCCCCAAACTATTAGAAGCATAGGCCCTGGGCTCCAATGGGGCAGGAGGGGTGGAGCTGAAGATACTGCTTTGTGCCTGTTTTGCCCATGAACTGGGGGCCAGGGAAGCAGGCTCCCCACGGCCTCAGCACCCAAGTCGAGAGCCTGGGACTCCCACCAACTAGTGGGGCCGGCGGGGTGGCCTGCAGAACAGAATGGGTCGGGTCTGTCCGGGTCGCGTGCAGCTGAGAAAGGCGCTCCCCTGGCCTCAGCCCTGCACAAGGGCCTAGGGTCCTAGGATCGCAGCCCTCTGTCTCCTGCGTCACCCACCACCCCAGCGGCCACCCCTTCACGCAGGCAGCAATCCTGCACCGCGCCAGGGCTGGGGGCTGCACCCTCCGGTTCCCTCCCTTCTGGACACAAGACAGATTGATTCTTCTGTCCTCCTGGCGGTACAGGTGCGAATGTGTGATGAGTTCTGACCAATGAGCTCTGAATGGAAATAACGTGTGTCATTTCTGAGCCATGGCATTTACTGTTGCTGTAAGAACTGTTTGCTCTCCCATGACGAGCAGCAGTGTTCAGAGGCCGGCTGGGGCGGGGTGGGGGGTGGATCACAGGAGCAGGGCTGCACCTGCCTCAGATGGCCATGTGGTATGAGCAAGAAGTAAACGCTGGAGGGCTGGAGGGCTGGGGGGCTCAGGCGCTAAGGGCTTGATCTCAGGGTTTGTGAGTTCAAGCCCTCTGGCTCCGCACTGGGCATGGAGCCTACTTAAAAAAAAAAAAAAAAGTATACTCTATTGTTGTAAACCCGCAAGGTTTGGGGGTTGTTGGATCAGCTATAGGATCAGCTCCACTATCGGGGCTGATATGGCAAAGCCCCCTGGGAATCACAGTGCTATCTGTAGAGCACCATGAAAAGTGCATATCTTTAATTTCTTACGTAAGCTAGAATTACAATTAGCAACACTGACTATCACCTGGTGAGCACTTACTACAACTCAGGTATTACTGCCAGGTTCTTTGGCAAATGTTTTCTCCTGAATTCCCACCATAGCCCTAGAATTCGGTATTGTTGGCCTGTTGAGTATAATTAGTCTCATCGTAGAGACCCAGGGACTCAGATTCTTGACTGGAGATCAAGACCATAGGTAGTAAGTGGGAGAATTGAGATGAAATGCAGGGTCCTTTGACCCCGTAACGCTCGGGCTTTCCACTGTATATATGTGGACTGTATATAAAGTATATATATAATGCAGACTAAGTCTATCAAGAAAAAAAACCCATGCATTTTATTTTATTATTATTTTTTTAACCCATGCATTTTAAAAAGAAATGATCTCTTAACAGGAAAAACATGAACATCTGCCTTTTTACTAAATTGGACATGAAAGATGATCTCGACGGCTGAACAAAGCCTCTGGCTCTCTGGTGAGATGTCTGACAAGGGGATCTCCATTTGTTTTCTCCTCTAATTGGGCTCCTCACCAGATAAGTGGTGGCAGGCACCAAAGCTTGAAGACAAATTTTAAGAGGACAATTTTGTTCATCATTTAAAATGTTTCCACTGCAAGTTAGATAATAGCTGGCAGTTTGCATTTTTGCAGGGATGCAGTCTGAGATATTTTCACCTAGGGCTGGCTTAGGGAAGAGAAGACCCAAGCATCCCACTTGCCCCTGTGGTCCTGCCTGCCTCCGACGTCCTTCCTCTCACCCCTGACCTGCTAATGTTTGAGGACTCAGCTCCTCTCTGCCTGTACGGGATTACCCTACTTGTCCTCACAGGCCGAGCTCTATCCTCCATACTCTGACACATGGAAGTGACCTGGACATGTCAGGTGGGGCCTGAGACTCTAGACTCCTCAAAGGCAGAAGCATGTTTCATTCTTTTTTTTTTTTTAATTAAACCTTTTATTTTAGAGTTGCACAAAATAATATAAAGATAGTTCATGGACCTTTTTTTTTTTTTTTTTTTTTTGAGAGGGAGAGAGACAAGACACCCAGTATGGAGTCCAGTCTCACAGACCTGAGATCATGACCTGAGCCCAAATTAAGAGTCTGATGCTTAACCAACTGAGCTACCCAAGTGCCCCAACTTGGTAAATAAATAAAACACTTATTTATTTTTAAAGATTATTTATTTGCCAGAGAGTCAGCAGGGGAAGGGGCAGAGAGACTTAAACAGGCTCCATGCTGAGTGTGGAACCCAGTGCAGGGCTTGATCTCACGACCCTGTGCCCAAACCAAGAGTCAGCTGGTTAACCAACTGGCCACCCAGGCGTCCCAGTGGTTAGTTAACCATTTAAATGTTATAGATGCAAACACACTCATGCATTTAGCACACAACCAGCCAGGTTTCTACTTTGAGGTTAGAGTCTGCCAGTTGTAGTTTATTGTAGCAAATGCGGCCTCTTTCCCTGGTCTTCAACATCATCACAAGCAGGATGTTGACGTTGCTACAGACAAGATAGAACCCTTCCATTGCTGCTATAAACATCGGGGTGCAGGTGTCCTACCGTTTCACTGCATCTGTATCTTTGGGGTAAGTCTCCAGCTGTGCAGTTGCTGGGTCTAGGGAAGCTCTATTTTTAACTCTTTAAGGAACCTCCACACAGTTTTCCCCAGTGGCTGCACCAGGTCACATTCCCACCGACAGTGCAGGAGGGTTCCCCTTTCTCCGCATCCTCTCCAACATTTGTTGCTTCCTGTTTTGTTAATTTTCCCCATTCTCACTGGTGTGAGGTGGTATCTCACTGTGGTTTTGATTTGTATTTCCCTGATGGCAAGTGATGGGGAGCATTTTCTCATGTGTCGGCAGGGAGCCCTCCAATTGCTCTGATAGCCACGCCCACTTCCCCGCCCACCTCCGCCCCTCCTTCACCTGGACATTGCTGATCTAGTCTTCATTTCCAGAATGTTGTTCTTGCAAATCCTTTGTATAAACGGGATCGCACAGTAGGACACTTTGGGAGATTGCCTTTTCACATTCCGCAAGGTTCTCAGGAAAGTCGTTCAGTTGGCCCATTAGTATCTGTCGTCTGCCCCTTTGCCTACAGAGCGGATTCCAGGAGCGGGTTACCAGTTCCTTTACCGTTTACCTGTTGAAAACCTCCTTCATGTTTTAAGCACCAGCACCTCATCGACAGATATTTGCACGCAAAGGGGATCCTGAAGAGCAGCATTAGCAGTGATTAGGAGTGTGAGCTCTGGACTTGGACTCCAAGCTCCACAACTCATTATCCATGTAGGTTTTAGCAAATGACTTAACCTCTGTCTGCCTCAATTTTTCATCTGTAAAATGGGAATGATGGCAGTGTCCATCTCATATAGTTATTATGAAAACTAAATGAATCAACCCTTCTTAGGTGCTTAGCCCAAAGCCTGGCTGATGGTAAGAACTCAACTAAGGATTAAGAAGGGGCACCTGGGTGGCTGAGTCCGTTAAGTGTCTGCCTTTGGCTCAGGTCCTGATCTTAGGGTCCTAAAGTGGAACCCCACATCCCTGCTCAGTGGAGAGCCTGCCTCTTTCTCTCCCTCTCCTGCTCCCCACATGCTGTCTCTCAAATAAATAAATAAATATCTTAAAAATTAATAATATAGCATCATTAATAATAGACATTCAGTGAACTGAAATGAAAAATCTGGAATAAGAAAATTCAAATTTGCAAAATGTTCAAATTGGGGGGGGGGGGTGTGACTCACTCTAAAAGAATTAAATTCCTTCTCCCTAGAGCTTTTACATAGTTTTTCTCTGAGTGTCAAGCTTGCCCACCCTCATTGGAAACCAAGAAGAACCCCCTGGTGATGCTGTGTCCTTCCTAATGCAGCACACAGCCTCTTCCTGGGACAAAGGTGAATTGACTCACTCAAACAATATATATCGAGCTTTTACTGCATGCATGCCAGGCACTGATCTAGGTGCCAAGGCTGCTGCTGTGAACAAAACAGAGAAGACTGGTACTCCCAGCAGGTAATAACATAAAAGAGGAAGCTCTTCCCTACCTCGCCCCCATAGAAAAGGAAAGGAAAGTCCTGCAGCGGGGAGCCCTGGGGGGATGTGGGTACCCTCTGCTGTAGCTTTAAAAAAATGAGCTGATCTTCTTGGCTTAATGTGGTGTGAGTCTGCTTGCAGGCAGGGGATGCACTCAATAAACCATCTAGTCTTCTCCCCACCCCCACCCCCCACCCCCACCCCCATATACTCCCAGCTTCTCAGTGTGATTGGGAGACAAGCATGCTGAGTACAGTCACAAAGGGCAATGGGACCTGGGCTCCCAGTGGCTCCTACTGGAAGTGATGACTTGCAGGAGCCAGCTTTGCTCTCATCATCTCCCCCCCACCCGCCCCCAGCCCAGTGACTGATGGGGGAGCTGTGTTCTGGCTGCAGAGCCACGGTTTTCTCCAAGAGCCACTAACTGGCCCATGACCTT
The DNA here is from genome assembly GCF_048164855.1 of Canis lupus baileyi. Taxonomy (NCBI): domain Eukaryota; kingdom Metazoa; phylum Chordata; class Mammalia; order Carnivora; family Canidae; genus Canis; species Canis lupus. The sequence continues at coordinate 30,839,893 of NC_132848.1, forward strand.
GGCCTCATTAGCTTGGCGCTCTCCACCTGAGCTGCCTGGATCGGGGCCAGCCAGGGAAACTAGCTCAGGCCCACAGGCCCCTGGGAGAGGTGTCAGGCAAAAATAGACCAGAGAAAGCCAGAGAATCCTTGAGCAGGAGGGCCTGTGGAGGTCACTGGCTTCAGGGTCATCCTCGCTCTACAGATGGAGGCTGAGGTCAGGCAGGGGAAGGGGCCTGGCCAGGATCCTGCCACAATTCACACAGAGCAGAGATGAGGATGGACATCATCTGACTCCCAAAGTCATGTCCTTCCCTCTCCTGTGCCTCCCATCAGGCTGTGGTCAGGCCTGAAAAGAACAGACAAGAAGAATGATAGAGTACGTACCACATTGTACACCTGAAAATAATATAGTGCTGTATAGTGACTGGAATTTTAAAAAATACAGATTATGAAACAATTCATCATAGAGCATTTGTTGTTTCTATTTAAAAAATACACACACATGCATATAGAATTTTAAAATGGCCTGAGGGGCGCCTGAGTGGCACAGTTGGTTAAATGTCTGACTCTTGATTTTGGCTTGGTCATGATCTCAGGGGCATGAGACTGAGCCCCCTGTTGGGTTCCGCACTCAGTGTGTAGCCTGCTCAAGATTCTCTCTCTTTCTCTCCAAACGGAAATATGGTGTGACTTTTTCAAACAGATAAAGAATACATTAAGAAATAATGTCACATAGCAAGTGGAGACCCTGGAACTTCACTGTCTGGATTTGAATCCCAGCTCCACTCCTGATTTGCTGTGTGTCCTTCAGCAGGTTACTCAATCTCTCTGCGCCTTGCTTCATTTACCTGTAAAGTGGGGACAGCAATAGAGCTTGCTTGTGGTGAGGCGATGATGTGGAGCCCATCCATGAAAAGCACTGAGACCCAAGGCCACTGCAGAATCACTCGCCCCGCATCCATGTTGATAGGGAATGTCAATCATGCAGAAAGAGGAGAAAAGAAAAGTAAAGGCCGGCTCTGCTGGGCCCTTTCCCCAAAAGGAACGTGTGCTACTGGAGGCCCCCACGCATACACCAGCACATGTGTGTGCTGAGCAATGTGCTTTCAAGTATGGCATGTTAGCATCCTCCTTTACACAGCTCCTGATCTCGCCTTTTCCAATTAGTAGCATATCTGGACCATATTTTTTTTAAACTTTATTTATTTATTCATGAGAGACACGCAGAGAGAGGCAGAGACACAGGCAGAGGGAGAAGCAGGCTCCACGCAGGGAGCCCGACATGGGACTTGATCCTGGGTCTCCAGGATCAGGTCCTGGGCTGTAGCCAAACCACTGAGCCACTGGGGCTGCCCTGGACCATATTTTTTAATCAGTTGGTTCACGTGGATTCTCTTCCTTTGAATGACTACATGCTGTTCCAACCTATGGATGGGCCATGATGTATCTAAGCAGACCCCAAGATAGATGGTCACAACACACAGGAGTGGCTCAGCATCGCAGAAATGGATGGAGCCACAGGAGATAAATTGTCATGGGCTTGATTATCAGCTCTGTAGCTGCATGCAAATGATGAATTTCCGTTGTGTACTGAGCACCAACTGTTTGCGTCATTATCCTCAGGCCTCACGATAACCTGCTTGGGTAGATTGTCATTAGAATCCCCTTTGCAAAAAAAAAAAAAAAAAATCCCCTCTGCAGGATGGCCCAGGGGTACTGTTGGTCCCCAGGTCATCCTACCAACTGGGCAGCACTAATGCTCACGCAGGCAGTGTGGTTTTTGTGCCACATGCAGTGAGAGGTCTGGGCTTGCTTCTGCAGGAAGTGATAGGCCCCCTCCCACTTGTGTGTCTCTGACTCCTCATCAGGCACTTCTCTATGCTCCACACTGCAGTCTAGGGGAGCTCAGGCCCAGGGCAAGGGGGGTCAGTGGGAGGGGGCGGGTGCTTTGTTGAGGCTGAGAGCCTATAAGTCCAGGCAGTGCTCAGCTGGAGGAGGAACAGGAAAGAGAGGGCTGGGGTCTCTGCTCAGACCAGTGTTGTCCCCTCTGACTCCTGGCTCCCTCTGGAGAGAAGTTTAATTCCTCAACTGCCTTGAGTGTCTAGGGCCACTACAGGATCACCCTGGTTACTGACACCACAACCCCTCCTGCGTGGGTCTTCCATTCTTTACTAAAGTCCTCCTCCCTCCCTGTACCTTCACCTAAAGACTGCCTCTGGCTACTGTGTGTGGTCAGAAGGTGTCAACATTAGACTTTGCACCAGGACCACTTATGAGTTTTCCCTCTCCTCATTGCTGGAAGCTGCCCTGGGTTGGTGTCTCCAGCATGAGTCTATTTTCCAGCAGGTCTGCAAACAAGGGTGAGGAGACAAAGGAAAAAACAATGAGAACAAAAGGGACACCTGGGTGGCTCAGTTGGCTGGGAATCTGACTCTTAATTTTGGCTCAGGTCATGATCTCAGGGTCACACAGGGTCTGTCTCTTTCTCCCTCTGCCCTCCTCCCCCCACCATGCACACCAGCTCTCTCTCTCTCTCTCTCTCTCAAATTAAGAAATAAAAATTTTTTTTAAAGTGAGAACGGATCGCTACCTCACACCATAATAAAATCAATTCCAGATATAAATATGAACGGCAAAACACCAAGACTTTTAAGATAAAAAAAAGGATAGTATCTCTATGACCTTGGGGTAGGGAAAGATTTCTTTCTTTCCTTCTTTTTTTTTAAGATTTTTATTTTATTTATTCATGATATTCAGAGAGAGAGAGAGAGAGAGGCAGAGACACAGGCAGAGGGAGAAGCAGGCTCCATGCTGGGAGCCCAGCACGGGACTCGATCCCAGATCCCAGGACCACGCTCTGGACCAAAGGCAGGCGCCAAACCGCTGAGCCACCCAGGGATCCCCTCTTTCCTTCTTTTTGTTGATTTATCTGAAAGAGAGAATGTGTATGTGTGAGAGTGTGAGGAGAGGCAGAGGGAAAGGAATAGAGACAATCTCAAGCTGACTCCCCTCTGAGCACAGAGCCCAACACATGGCTCCATCTTACAACCCTGAGGTCATGACCCGAGCCAAAATCAAGAGTCGGGTGCTTAACCAATTGAGTCACCGAGGTACTCCAGGGAAGGATTTCTTAAAAAATAAAAGACACAAAACATTCAAGAAAGAAGATTCATAAATTTCACTATATTAAAATTCCTCAAGGAGCACCTAGGTGGCTCAGTCGGTTAAGCGTCTGTCTTCGGCTCTAGTCATGACCCCAGGGTCCTGAGGTGAAGCCCCACATCAGGGCCCCTGCTCAGCAGAGAGTCTCCTTCTCCATCTCCCTCTGTCCCTCCCCCCTGCTCATGCTCTCTTTCAAATATAGAAATAAAAATCTTTCAAAAAAAATTCTTCAAAAGGTACCACTAAAGGAGTGAAAAAACAAAACAAAACAAAACAAAACAAAAAAACCTCTACAACCTAGATGAAGATATTTTCAACACATATGTTACATAGGATTATTATCGAGACTGTAGGGGGAATTATTCAAACCATTAAGGAAAAAACAACCTAATGGAGAGACAGACACAAGGCATGAACAGGAATTCCGAGACAATGGCCAACAAACACCATTAGAAAATGGGAAATACGCATTAAAACCATGACATGACCCTGCTCAGCCTCCCCCTGGCTGCGGTTCAGGACCAAGAGATGGATTCACTGCAGAGTTTCGGCACCGGCTGGCTGGCCTCCTAGCTGGCCCACACCCCACCGCCTTCCCGGCATGTCACGCCCGCCCTGAGCAGCTGCCAACCACTCAGGCTTTTATTCCACTCCTGCTCTTGGCTGCCCGGACTTAGATTTCCTGGTTTCCTAAGTCATCTCTTGTTTTTCCCCCTAAGTTTCCATTTGGAAAAACTGTTCAAGCTTGCAGAAAAGTTGAAAGAAGGGTGCTGTAAATTCATGTGTGCCATTACCCGAGAATCATCATTGGTTAACATTTTGTCGCTCCTCATTACTAGTTGCATTATTACCATTAATATTTTTGCTGATCCATTTGAGGATAAAGCACAGGCATTTTGACCCTTTGACTCTCCCTGCTTCCTCCAGGTCCACCACACCTTTGCTCTCAGGAAGCAGAAGGCCAGGAGGGACCACAGAAGGCAGATCGAAGGCGGCACAATCTTTTTGGCTTCCTATCGGGCATGAAACCTGAGCGCTCACTGAGACCTCGCTCCTTAAAGTAGCTGTAGCCTTCATCTTACAATTGAGCACAAAATGCCTGCACGTTCATTGAGCATCTTTGCAAGATGCAGGGAAATAAGCGATTGCCTCTGGGACGAGATGCCAAGGAGCTAGGAGCAGGCTGAGAGAGAAGTTTGTTTTTCAGTTTATACACTTCTGACTTTTGTGACATGGACTTTTATTACTTGGTCCAAAAACCCTCCACGTTTCGTGATTGATCTAAGCAAGATCATTCGGTACCAGAAGGCAAAGACAGGACTCAAACACAGATCTGCAACCATGAGCCTGAGTTTGTTCCCTGCATTACAAGATGTTACATAAATCCAACGTTTTAACCTAAATCAATCCACCTGGGCACTGCTGGGACATAAGAGGTAGCAGAAATCCAAGGGAAGGCACAGACGCCTGCACCTGCCATACTGAAGCGACACTCTCGGATGCCTGCTGGGATTTGAGCTGCTTTCAAAGGCAGCAAAATTCTAAGGTTGGAGCACGGTGACACTGCTCTGAGGACTTCCTGAGCTAGTGGGATGGACATAGTCCCTGCAGCAAAACAATCTGGGTCCCCACGCTGTGACCTTGGAGAGGTCATCCAGCCCCTCTGAACTTTGATTCCTTCATCAGGAAAATGGGGGAAGATAATATTCCCCATTGTGTGGCTCAGCATTGTTGTTAGTGTAGCAAACTCCTGAAAGGTGAGGTGTCCGATCACAGCCAACGTGCAGGGGGGCGGCAGCAGGTGGCTGGCTCTCTCTATCCACAGCAGAACACGATGACATCGGCTCTCGGTGGGGACCTGCCAGCGAGGTGGAGCATGTGACCTCAGGTGCTCCTTCCTCTCTTCCTTCCTTGTACAGTGGGTGGGCTGAGCAGGGTGCTGTCCCAGCCCTGGCGCTCTAGGATTCAGGGTGCAGGCCTTCTCACATGGGCACCTCTTACGGACCCCGACGTTGTCCTCAGTGGCATGCCCAGGGAGAGGAGAGGCGATGGCCGCACAAGAGGACCCCAGGGATGGTTCCAGAACTGGCAGCTGACTCTGTCCCTCCCCTGTCCCCTCCCTGCTCCCCAATGGAGACCGTGCAATCCGTGTCTGCCTCCTCCACATCTGTTGCAGGAATATTGGTAACGGAACTGGACCCTAAAAACACCCCCCCAGGCAGTAAAATCCCAGGGCAAAATAATTTCCCAACCCGGCAGGAAGCTACCTGCCTGGGCCCGGGTGGGTCCAGTTTGGATCCAGAGACAGGTGCACGGGCTCTCCAACACACGTGGGCCCTGGCCCCAATCCCCTTCCCTCTGGGCCTGTCCTACCTCTCCTCCCTGCTGAACCTTTGCTCGGACTCTCAGGCACCGGGGAGGGGGCTGCTTCTGTTGGCTTCCAGCCCCCCTCCTGCTAGGGACCTCAGCCCCCATCCCTCCACCGCCGCCTTTCCAGGGGCCTCCTCCCAAGATCCCACTTTCTGCTCTGAGAGCTGAGGGCTGCACTGTCCCCGCGATGCTACTTCTCCTCTCAACAGCCCTGCGAGGTGAGTGGTGCCGTGTCCCCATTTCACAGCAGGGGGATCTGAAACCTAGAGAAGTCCTGCCAGGGTCACAGAGAGAGGAAGCCATGGAGCCGTGGTTCCGGCGCTGGTCAACAGCACCAGTCTTTGTCCTGTAGTACGGTCCTAGCTTCTTGTCCCCCACAGAGCCCCGGGAGCCCCTGCTTCACGCATGCTCTGGATTAGAGGCATGACACGTACGTGTGGCTCCCTCGTCAGTGGCGAGATCCTCAAGAACAGAGACCAGGTGGCATTCACCTTGGCCTCCCCAGGGCCAGGCAAGGACGGGGGGACACGGGGTGGCAGGGAAGCTAGCTGAAGGGACATTCCAGTGTGATCAGAAGGGACTGGGGCAGGGAAGCCGCTAGGTCCCCGAGGCCATCCTTCACAGGGTCCTTGCCCCACAGCCAGGAGGGGAAGAAGACCGAGGTATGCTCTGGGGGCTGGCTCCAGGGGGCCACAGGTCCCTGTTTGTTTCCAGCAACATCTCTGTGAAAACACAAGTGTTCTGCAGTGTTTAGAGGCGAGGTGGGCCCTTGCCTTGATCTCTACCATCCTGCCTCCCTCCTCCCCTCCCATCTACCCTAACAGCCAAGTAACTGGGGAAAAAAAAAAAAAAAAGATGTAAAGCATCTTAAAAATTTCTGATGAAAACGGGTGGAGGTCACTCCTACATCATGGAAAATAAAAGTTCTCCTGGTTTCCTGTTCCCTTCCCTCTGCTCCTCCCCTCCTGCCTGGTCTCCGTTCCAAACTTGGATTGTTTGGCGAGGGCTGGGCAGCTGCAGGGGCAGCAATTTTTGGACTTGAATGGGTGGAGGAGGAAATCCTTCCCTTGTGGAACCCAAACCAAGAATATTACTTGTCTTTGTCCAGAGGACAAATAGTAGATATATTAATAGAAACAACATGTTTTATAACTACAGAGAATCAGTTAACAAATATGGCTGAAGCACTGACTGGCATTTTGTACCAACCATCAGGACCTCACGCTCTAGTTATTTGTGCCTGGAGTCAGGTGGCTCTACTGTTCAAGTGCCTCTGCTCTGCCATTACTTGGCTGTGTGGCCTTGAGCAAGTCACTTAACCTCTCTAAGCATCAGACTCATCATCTGTAAAAGGTCAAAAGTGATGATCCTCTTGAACCCAACTCTCCGAGTATCGCTACCTGGATCAGCTGGAGTGTGAAAGGCCCACCCAGATAGCCTTTGCAAACTCTACAACTACCTACATGTCTCACGTCACATATGACCATTCTGTGCGTGCCCTGCCTTCCAAACTCATTTCCACTTGCTATCTCCCATTAACTCCAACCCTTTGTTTTTTTAAGATTTTTATTTATTCATGAGAGACACACAGAGAGAGACAGAGACATAGAGGGAGAAGCGGGCTCCCTGCGGGGAGCCCAATGTGGGACTCGATCCCAGGACCCTGGGATCATGACCTGAGCTGAAGCCAGATGCTCAACTGCTGAGCCACCCAGGTGCCCTCCATTAACTCCAATCCTAATCCTGTAGTTCTGCTCTGTTGTTCTCTCCCATCCTGAGTACATCCCACAAATTTTTCAATCTCTGGGCATTTACTGGTTGGCAAAGGTTCAGAGCAGTGCCCCAGAAATTCATTATGGTTAAGAGCAAGACCGCCAAGGTAGAAGCCTAGCTCTAGCTATCAGCTGCTGTGAGCCTCCAAGCAAGCTACTCCCCTCTCTGTGCCTTGCTTTCCCCATCTGAAAGAATGGGATGAATAATAGCTCTCATTCCATAGGACAAGCTACGAGAAGGGAGTTCATTGATCCACACGAAGGGCTTCGACCACTGCCTGGCACATGGCGGGGTCTTGATAAGCCCTCCACCTCCTTGGCTCTGATTATACGGATCAGGAGATTGAGTCCAGAACACCCAGGCAAGTGCAGAAGCTGGGGAGAAGGGGGGAGGGGGAGGGGAAGGAGGCTGAAAGGCAGATGGAGGGGAGACTGAGAGGAGAAACTCCAGCAGACTGAATTTGGAGCAGGTGTTTCGAGCAGCTCAGATGGGGAAGGGGAGGCTGGCAGCAGCAGAGACCCTATCATGTGTGAAAGGAGAGAGACAGAGCTGGTAAAGATCAGCCAATACTGACCCGTTACGTAGACGATATGGCCCTGGCTACGCAGGGTTCCTAATCTAGGCAGGAGCTTCGAGGTTGCAGTGCCACAGCAAAATGGTTTGCTGCGGCTCAGGGCACTCCCCCGGGCCAGTGCGCCCTTAAAGGTCAAGGCAGCGGGCGTCCGGGCAATCATCAGAGGGAGAAGTCAGAGGTGGGCAAGGTCCCTGGGCTCCAGCTGCAGCGCATGGAGGTCCGAGGGGAGAGAGTCCCCGAGAAGGGTCAGAGCTCGGCCCCCTGCTTTCTGCACTACAAACCTTGCTCTTGGCTTCATTTTCCTGTTGATTGAAAGTGACTCTGGGTCTGGGCTTTGGCATGTTTATAAATGTCTTTATTTTCCCCTTTCATATAAGTGATTTTTAGCTAGGCGCAGGATTCTAAGTTCCAAATACTTTCCCACGGAACTGAGAAGGGATAGTCCCATGGTCCTTCAGCCCTCGTGTGGCTGATGGGATTTATGGCCCTATTGAAACTTTCTTTTCTCTTCTTTCTCTTTTCTTTTTTTTTTTTTAAAGATTTTATTTATTTATTTATTCATAGAGATGCAGAGAGAGAGAGAGAGGCAGAGACACAGGCAGAGGGAGAAGCAGGCTCCATGCAGGGAGCCTGACGTGGGACTCGATCCAGGGTCTCCAGGATCACACCCTGGGCTGCAGGCGGCGCTAAGCCGCTGCGCCACTGGGGCTGCCCTTCTTTCTCTTTTCTTCTTTTCTCTTCTCTTCTTTCTTCCAGTCTTCTCCCCTCTCCTCTTCATAACTTTTCTTTCCTTTCTTTTCTTTTCTTTCTTTTTTCTTTTTCTTTTCTTTTTTTTTTTTTTTTTTTAGAGAGAGAGAGAAAAGTGGAGGGGCAGAAGGAGAGGGAGAGAATCTTAAGCAAGCTCTATGCCCAGCATAGAACACAACGCGGGACTCAATCTCATGACCCTGAGATTGTGACCTGAGCTGGAATCACAAGTTGGATGCTCAACCACCCAGGGACCCCCAAAATTGTTTCTTTGTAGGTAATCTGCTTTTTACCTCTAAAAGCTTTTAGAACTTTCCCTTGGTGTTTGCAGATTTCATCAGCATGAGTTGCTGTTCACTCATGGACCATCCAATCTGAAGATTTATGAGTTTTTTCCAGCCTGAGGAATTTTTCCTCTTATTATTTCTTGGATTATTTCTTCCTTTGAATTATTTCTCTTCTTTAAGTCAGGTATGGGAATCTCTGGATCTATTGTCCATGTGACAACTTTTTTCATAATTCCCATACCGTCCTAGTTCTTTACCCTTCTATGCTCATTATGTTCTCCAGTCCCTCTCCCCATTCCTTTTTCATAACTGCCTGTTTCTCAGGCTTAGTTTGGGTTCTCCAATAAGAAAAACCCTAAAAAAAAGGATTTGAGGAAAAGTGGCTTATTTGGGGGATGATATCAGAAACTACCTGAAGGGGAGTGGGAAGGTGTGATGGGGAAGGGAAAGCAGCCAATGAGGGGTGTGCCAGTGAGCTCTGGAAGGCCATGTGAACATGCATCTCAGAGCTACTCCACCCAAGGGGTGAAGGAGCTGGTGTATTTATACCGACACCCATTGGTCATTGGTTGAGGGCTGCTTCTAGTAGAGCGGGTATTAATTCCTCAGCACTTCAAGCATGCCACGCAAAGATATCTATGGAGGCTAAAAGAGGAAAAAATTCTCAGGCAAATAAATGTAGGTATGGTGAACCAAAGTAGAAAGATGAGGGGACATGGACAGGGCGTCGACTACGTCTTGTTTCATGGGTGCATTATTCATCTCATTTTCCTCCGAGGACGTTTAACAACTTCTATTAAACTTCTTGGTATTTCCTTGAATGCTGGTCCCTCTTCTGCAGAGCCTGGTGCTTCCCTTTAATGATTTTACTTTTACTGATTTCAGGAAAATTTGTTGCATGACTGGGGCTAATGGTGAGGAAGAGAAAAAGTATGGGGGTCTGTTCTAGAAGCTATCTTTTGGGAGTAGGGGGCCTCAGATTGTTCCTAACTTCTACTGCTATCTGGGGCTCTTCCCTGTCTCTTGCTTTCCCACCCAAGTCCTGGACACATTGCTCTGGCCTGGGGCCTAGTGCCTTTGCTGCCTTCTGCTGGGCAAAGGACAGGGTCCACTGTCTGCCATTCTAGATGTCTGTTTTCTTTTCTTTTCTTTTTTAAGATTTATTTATTCAGTCAGAGAAAGCGAGAGAGAGGCAGAGACACAGGCAGAGGGAGAAGCAGGCTCCATGCAGGAAGCCCGATGTGGGACTCGATCCTGGGTGTCCAGGATCACACCCCGGGCTGCAGGCGGCACTAAACCGCTGCGCCACCAGGGCTGCCCTAGATGTCTGTTTTCAAACAACCACCCTGATGATGACCTCAAGACCTCATCCTGCTCCTCAAATCCATTGTCCATGACTTGAACTCCCACGACTCACAGCCTTCCTCTTCGGCACATGTTTTGGGCTGTGGTTCCCCACCCCTCCGCCCAAATCAGTTCTATATGTTCTCTGTCCTTCTGAGATTCTTCAACATCAGTAGGTGGTCCACTCAGTTTTCTTTTTCTTTTTTCTTTTTTTTTTTTTTTAAGATTTTATTTATTTATTCATGACAGAGAGAGAGAGGCAGAGACACAGGGAGAGAAGCAGGCTCCATGCCGGGAGCTTGACGTGGCACTGGATCCCGGGTCTCCAGGATCACACTCTGGGCCAAAGGTGGCACGAAACAGCTGGGCCACCGGGGCTGCCTCCACTCAGTTTTCGAGTTCTGTTATGAGTCTACTCTTCTTAAATATTTCTTTTCTGTCATTGCTAGGGATTGATGATGAAAGTAGCAGTAAAAACATGTGCACAGTCTACTACATTGATCCAACCCTCAAGAAAGATAATTTTTCAAACTATTGCTGAATGTTTTAAGATCAACTCCACCACCTTCTGGCTTCTGAGGCTGAGTTGTTAAAATGCCTTTCACTTCTACCTTGCTCTTTTGGGGACGTTCACACTTGAAACCCAGCCATCATGCTCTGAGGAAGACAAATTTGTCCACATGGAGAGGCCGTGTGCAGCTCAGCTGACATCCCAGCTGCCAGGTGGCATCAGCTGCCCCACACGTGAGTGAAGCCATATCTAGATGATTCCAGACCTTACCAGCCAAGTCACTCCCAGCTTTTGAATCTTCCCAGCGGAGGTCCCAAACATGGTAGGACAGAAGCAAGCAGTCCCTGCTGTGCCATGTCCAAGTTCCTGACCCCTAGTATCCATAAAGTTTATAAAATGGTTGTTTCACATTTCCAAACATCAAGTTAGACAACCCCAAATAATCCATGGGACACAAGCCATGAGGGCTCAGCTGCACGAGAACCATTCTCATATTGTTATCCTTCCCTGGAACACCATTGATTTTCTTTCTTACCTGGATAATTCCTCCTCATTCTTCAAGAATTAGCTCAAGCTCCATCTCCATAAAGCCTTTCTTGATCAGTCCAACCCCTACAGATCTAATTCCCCCTTGGTGGCTAGCGAACCTCATTCCAGTTCTCTAGAGAGAGGTAGCATGGTGTAGTGCAAATGTGGAAATCTAGTGTTGACATCAGAAACATTTAGAGGTCTATTCCCAGTACTACCATTTACCCGCTGTATAATCTTGGGAAGGTTGCTTCATCAACAACATTGTTGAAAAGATTAAATGTGATGACGTGCATTACCCCTCTTGACAATCACAGATTGTCAACAATCAGGCAGCCAACAACTACTTATTGAATGCTGTTGTGTCTAGTTCTGTATAACATTCCATCCCCAAACCCCAGTGCCTTGAACTCTTTGAGACTTGAGTTTAGTCAGGGCTAAGTAGGACAGCCCATGTCTGCTCTCAGCGTACAGGGTGACTCAGCTGGGGCTGGAAGATCCATTTCCAAGATGTCTTAGTCACATGGCTAATAAGTTTGTGTAGGCTGTTGCCTGGGGCACCTACTAGTTCTTCTACGTGTGGGCATCTCCATAGGGCTACTTGAGTTTCCTTCTAACAGAAAAGCTGAGTTTCAAGAGTGTGTGTTCCAAGAAACACAACATGGAAACAGATGGTCTCTTAAGATTTAGGTGCAGAAATGAGCACAGTACAACTTCTGCTGTCTTCTACTGGTCAAAGTGGTCACAAAGCCCACCCAACCCAAGGAAGAGGAACATAGACCCCACCCCACCCCTCAGTAGAAGGAATATACAAGAAATTGTAGCATCGTTTAATGTGCCACGAATATCTAAGTACCAGATGCTGTTGCATGCTCTGCAATTATAGAATAGCACAAGACAGAGATGTGGCCACTCTCATGGAATCTATACTCCACATTACTATTTGTTTTGTATATGTACGTGTATCTGGTGTCTTGCGCTAGCCTGAAAATATCTTCCAAAGCAAGGTTTTGTCTTCTTTATATTTCCACCCTTGACACTTGACACACTGATCGTCATGTTGTTAATGAGCAGGAAATATTGCTGAATTAAATCCACCATATGGAATCTGATCATGAGAAAACAGTTTGTAAATTGAAAACCACAATTCAAATATGGGACCATCATTCATTCAGACATGCAATGATTACTTACTCTGTACCAGTCGCTATCCTAGCCCTTACCAATACAGAGATAATGTGACAGGGGTCCTGCCTTCAAGCACCTCCCCTCCCCACCAAGCCCCTCTCTGGCCGACCAACCAGCAAGTGGATACTAAGGCAGTTGTAAACTACCTGCTGGAGCATTGAAGGCACACCCAACAGACACAGCAGAGAGCCCTCAGCAAAGGATAGAAGACTTGTTTTAAAGCATTTAAGGAAATCTCTAATCATTAGCTGACCCCTTGTAGCTACTAGGCTAACTAGCTAGCAGACACTTCAGTGGCTGCACATAACAAAGAATATAGACAGAATTAGGCCAGGAGGGTCACTAAACAAACAACAGCAAACGCAACAATCCAACAACAAATATGGGGCTCGAACTCACTACCCCGAGATCAAGAGTCGCATGCTTCTCAGCCTGAGCCAGCCAGGTGCCCCAATAAAACAGGTATGAGACTTGCAAACCAACCAATCAACCAACCAACAGGAAAGTCTCGCCCCTACTAGGAAAAAAGGCAGGTAATAGAAACTGTCCCTGGGGAAGCCTGGATGTTGGAGTTAATGTCAGTTTTAAATCAGCTATTATAAATATGCTCAAAGCTCTAAAGAAAACCATGCCTAAAGATTAAAGGGAACTATGAGGATGCTATCTCACAGTATCCACTGAAGAGATAGAAACTATATTTATAAGAGGTGCCTGGCTGGCTCAGTCAGAGCAACAGGTGACTCTTGATCTCAGGGTCATGAGTTTGAGCCCCATGTTTGGTATAGAAATTATAAATAAATTTTTAAAAAGAAATTATATTTTTAAAAGAACTAAATAGAAATTATGGAGTTGAAAAGTATAATAACTGAAATGAAAATTTCACTAGAGGTACCCAAGAGCAGATTTGAGTAAGGAGTGCACCAGGAAAGGTAAATAGAAGAGGCAGTTTATATGTGTTTTTTTGTTACACTCTTTTCTTCTCCTGTCTGATTTAAAAGATAACTGCATAAAGCAATATCTAGAAAACTGTGCTGACAGACTTATGACGCATAAAGATGTAGTTCGTATGACCATTTTAGCACAAAGGAGGAGAAAGAACAGAGTCACGCCAGAGCAGTTTTGTATACTATTAAAATTCAGTTAATACTAATCTGAGCTAGATTGTTTTAAGTTAGGATGTTAATTACAATCCTCAGAGTAACTCTCACCCCAAATCTTGAAAAATATACCCCCAAAAAAATCCTGACAAAGAAATTAAAATGGTATACCAGAAAATGGTCAACATGCACATGGAAAGATGCAGAGTGTCACTACACATTAGGGAAGTGCAAATCAAGACCACGAGGAGATAATACTTCATTAAAAAAGATGAACAATAACAAGCATTGGTGAAGATGAGAAATTGGAACCCTCTTATGTTATTGGTGGGAATGTAAAATGATATGGCTGGTTTAGCAAGCATTTTGGCAGTTGTTCAAAAACTCAAATGGGCGGTTTCCCATATGACTCAGCAATTCTAGATGTAAACCCAAGAGAAACAAAAACATATGTGCACACAAAAACTTGTACGTCAATATGCACGACACCATTATCCTCAGCAGCCAAAAGATGGAAACAACCGAACTGTCCATCAACTGATGAATGAATAAATAAAATATGGTCTACCCTTATGATGGAATAGTATTTTGCCTTAAAAAGCAATGAAATCCTGGGGTGCCTGGATGGCTCAGTTGGTCAAGTGTCTAACTCTTGGTTTCAGCTCAAGTCATGATCTCAGGATCGTGAGATCAAGCCCTGCGTAGGGTTTGGTGCTGGGTATGGAGCCTGCTTGAGATTCTCTATCTCCTTCACCCTCTGCCCTACCCCCACCCTGCTCTTGTGCACTCTGTGTGTCCCTCTCTTAAGAAAAAAAAGCAACAAGATCCTGATAAAGCTGCAACATGGATGAAATGGATGAACCTGGAAGACATTATGTTAAGTGAATTAAGCCAGACACAAAAGTACACACATATATACATAATATTATAATATATATAATTCGACTTGTATGGAACATATAACAATATTTACTGTATGATGCCACTTATATGGGGTCCATGGAATAGCCAAGTGCATAGATCAGAAACCAGAACTGTGCTCATCAGGGGCTGGGGGAGGAGTGGGAGCTGTCCTTTAAGAGGAAGAGAATTTCAATATAGGATGATGAAAACATCCTGGAGGTGGGTGGTGGTGATGGTTGCACAACGGTGTAAATGTGCTTAATGCCACTGGCCTGCACATTCAAAAATGGTTAAAATGGTAAGTCCTGTGCACATTTTACCATCGTAAATGTACACATCGTAAAAAAAAAAAAAAGTTTTAAAAACTACACAAAAACAAAAGAAGGAATGAAGCACTGACTGGCATCTGCTCCAACACAGATGAACCTGAAAAACATGATGCTAAGTGGAAGAAGCCAGGCTCAGAAGATCATGTCATGTCATTCAGTGAATGTATGTGGAACAGCCAGAGGAGGTGGATTGTACAGAGACAGGGAACAGATCAGTGGTAGAGAGAGACTGCTGATGGGCCCTGAGCTTTCTGAGATGACAAGAATGTTCTGAAGTTAGAATGGGTGCTGGTTGCACAGCTCCGTGGCTGTACTAAAACCACTGAATTGTGCCCTTTAAAAGGACAAATTTTATGGTATGTGAATTATATCTCAATAAAGCCGTTATTAAAAATTTATAGTCCATCTTGATTTGCTTTACATAACTTGCAACCAAGGAGACCTGTTTAAAGGAAGCCGGGAAGATGGGAACTGAGAGGGAGTGAGCTGAAAAAGACATCCCCAGACCAATGTCTTCACAACGTACTTTTGAATTATGAAAGTAGTATATGCTAATCAAAACTTATGAATAGTATGGAGAGATAACTGAAGAGCCTCTTAATTCTCACTCCTCAGAGGTGACCACGATGAAAATACTGCGAGCCTCTGGATCCATGAAGGTGTTTAGGTTTCAAGGTACCAGCCCTGGCGAAGGCAGGCAGGGATGGTGTTCATTGGAATGATGTCAGTTTGCTCAATTTGGAAACCCCAGGGCTCCAGGGTCAGAAGCCGAGCTGCAGCCTCAGGAGGACACCACGGTCTGAAGAGACATCTCTAGTGGTTTCTCTTCAATCACTGAGGCTCTACACCCCAGAATCAGACCTCCCCAGGGAAGATGGACAACTTTGTAGTATCTGCTCCAGGCCTGACTTGTGATCGGACAAGCTTGGTTGTCCGGAACCATCGCCGTGGCCGAGAAAAGCTGGTTCCTGCTTGTCCAGGCCTGATATCCATGCTCCAGCTCTGGCAACTGTGGGAGGAATAGAGTCAAACCCAAACCATCAGGACAGAATGTGGGGAAGAAGCAGTTCTCAAAAGGGAATCTGGGTGCTGTTTCCAGAAGACGCCAGAATGAATGTCTCTGAACGAGCAGAAGCAACAAGTGTCTACTACAGCGTCCTCCCAGAGGATGGGACTGCAACTGGAGCTGGGTACAGGTGTAGGTATAGATATACAGAGTAACTACATCTGTATATATACACAGAAATATATTTTATAATGTTACACCATTCTGTAACCTGCCTTGTTCCCCTCAACAATTTGTTGATCTATGTCTCATGACTCAGCTGGCCTTTCCTTATCAGTACACACAGATCTATGCCATTCTTTGAAAATACCTCCTTACACGGGCACCTGGGTGGCTCAGTCGGTTGGGCATCTGACTCTTGATTTCGACTCAGTGTTGTGGTCTTGGGTCATGGGATTGAGTCCTGTGTCGGGCTCCACTCTCAGGGGGAGTCTGCTTGTCCCTTTCCCTCTGCTCCTCCCCCTACTTGTTATCTTTCTCTCCCTTTCTCTTTCTCCCAAATAAATAAATAAAATAAAATACTTCCTTACTGTCCCATGGTTTAGATGTGTCCTGATTTATTTAGTCCTCCCATTGGTGGACAACACCCAGGTTGCCTCCCGGTGTTCCTGACCGCAAATACCATTGCAGGGAACCATCCCGTAGAATCCTAACAAGCACACGTGCAAATATTTCAGGAGGATGGATTCCTAGAAATGACATTTCTGGGCTAAAGGGCATATTCCTTTTTTACTTTCATAATCTTCCCTGGCTCTTTCTACTGTTCTTTCTCCTGCCCTACTGTTCCTTCCTGGAACCAGGCTCCAGCATATAGGTGGCAGCTTGAGCTGCCAGCAGCTCCAGCTTTCTACTGCTGTGCAACAGATGACCTCAAAACTCATTGACTTAAAACAACCACCGGTTTGTTATGTCTCATGGTATTTGGGGGAGGAATTGGGGCAAGGCTCAGCTGGGTGAGTCTTCTGCTTCACATGGTATCAACAGTGGTCACATGGTGGCCTCTAGCTGGTGGCTGAGCGGGGCTGGAGAGTAGCTTCACGCCTACGTCTGGCACCTGGGCGAGGGCGTCTGGATGGCTGGGCTCAGTTGAGGTCCTTTTCCTTGCCCTGTAGTTTCAGGTTCTTTCCAGGTGGTCTCCCCAGTAGGGAAGCCAAACTTTCACATGGTGACTCATGCGCCACGAGAACAAGGCAGAGCTGGAAGTCCACACAAAGGCATTGTCACATTTGCCACGTTCTGTTGGTCAAAGCAGTCATAGCCCAGCTCAGACTCAAGGGGAAAGGAAACAAATCCCACTTCTGAATGGAAGAGGATATTTGGCACCAGGGGTTTTAGGTGATAGGTTGTAAGTCCCTATTACGTGCCCCATTTTACAGATTAAATATTTACAGATTAGAAACAGGCTCAACGAGGTAAAGTGAACTGTGCCATGTTAGTTCACTTCTGGGACTTAAGGCTAAGAGGAATGTCTCATTAGCATTTATTCATACCCTGGTCCCTAGCATGGAGTCTAATAGCCCATTAATAGATTAGTGTGTAACTTTATTTTTTTAATTTAATTTTAGTATTTTTTTAGGATTTTATTTATTTATTCACAAGACACACAGAGAGAGGGGCAGAGACACAGGCAGGGGGAGAAGCAAGTTCCCTTCGGGGAGCCTGATGCAGGACTCCATCCCAGGACCCCAGGATCACGCCCTGAGCCAAAAGTAGATACCCAACCATTAAGCCACCCAGGTGTTCCAGCGCATGACTAGAACGAGTGTCTTCCAATTGGCAGGTGGCAGAGTCAGAACTCGGATTCGGGTGCAGCACTGTTTCCCCTGCAGTGCCCTGAGGGAGTGTCCAGAGTCAGCAGCCAGTCCACCTGCCCGGGACATTTGTGTGCATTCTCTGAGGAGCCTCTGACTGGCTCAATGCGTCTGTGAATTCAGGGCAGTGGGCAGTGTGCTTGGGATGCAGCCTTCAAGGCCAGAGGAGAAGTAATGTACTGGCCCCCATCACCAAAGACCAAGACTGAGTGGAGTTTAAACCTAAGCGTAACAAAGAAAGAACCCTCCCTTCCAAGCCCCATCCGGCCCTCACGCCCTGTCATGACTGCTTTAAGACCAAAGCTTTTGGGCAGCCCTGGTGGCTCAGTGGTTTAGCGCCACCTTCAGCCCAGGGTGTGATCCTGGGGACCTAGGATCGAGTCCCATGCAGGGCTCCCTGTGTGGAGCCTGCTTCTCCCTCTGCCTGTGTCTGTGTGTCTCTCATTAATAAAAAAATAAAATCTTAAAAAAAAAAAAGACCAAAGCTTTTGGTCTTAAATGTTTCTGGAGTGGGTGTGTAAATTCTAAGGAGAGATCCCTCAGGGTCAGAAAACATACAATCATCTGGAAAGAGGGATTTCTGGCTAAAAACATAATAGTCCATTAAACTTCAAAATACCTTAGGTTCCAGGCTTGTGCCACACGGGCTTTTTGTGGAAATGTAGCCACATCCCAATGTTGTACTGCCTCCCCACAAACAAGGCGTTTCACCAGATTTGTTAGAAACCAAACTGAATACCAAAAGAGCAAAACCCCACCATGCCCGCTGAAGTCTGAATTTCAGAAAAACAACAAATAATTTTTAGTATTTTCATGTCATTTGCAACATTTAGGAGCTATTATTTAATTTATTATTTACATTATTATTTAATACATCTTAATATTGAGCCAGATGTATTAATATTAGAAAGTAATCTGTCGTTTTTCTGAAATTTGAGTTTAAATGGGCATCCTGTATTTTACCCGGCAACTCTATTAAGAACTGAAGAGAGGTACAAGCTTCTTCTGATTGCTCAAGGTCTGAGGATCCTTCCAGCAGAGGCTCTATATTTCAGGATTCTGGTTTATTTATCCAAAGAAAGTTCCCCAGCAGGTCCCTAGCACCTAATGCCTGCCATAGAGACGGAGCTTGATAAACATTTACAGAATGATTATCTGCCCACATATCCTACTGAGTCCCAGGTCCTGTGACCACAGATCAGAGATTACACTGGGTGGAGTCAAGGGCTGTGACTGGGGAAAGCCTGGATGATGGAGCCTTTGCTACCTGGGGTCTGGGTGGGGAGGTCAAGAAAGGCTTCTAGAACGATGTCAGACTTGACATGAGTAGAATGGGAGCAGCAGGAGCAGCGTAAGCTTCTAGAGGAAGGTGACACGTGACATAAATGGAACAAAAGCGGAGGAAGCTCAAGCAAAGGCAGAGAGGCTTGAGGAAGCTTTGAGAACTGCACATAAAGGGGCTGGCAGGAGCCAATCAAGCCAGACGGGTGTGGGGAAGGCTGTCCTCTGCAGGAGGCGGGAGCCACAGAGGAACAGAACACAAGCTCACGGAAGGACAATGAAGTAATATCTTAATCCCAATGTAGGTAGAGATTGTGATATTACGTTTTTTCATATGCTCAGCCTGCCCAAAATAATCCTTAGCTATTACTAGACACACATCTTTATCTGGTACCAACGAGGGGAGGTTAATACCCAGCCTGACAACAGCTGCCACCTGGCGGTGATGCCTGTAAGGACACCCTGATGGAAAACCACTGCACAATTTTGACTCCCTTGTTCTTGCCACAGTGGTGATGACGGTGATGATGGTGATGGTGATGGTGATGGTGATGGTGATGGTGATGGTGATGGTGAGGGTGAGGGTGAGGGTGAGGGTGAGGGTGATGGTGAGGGTGAGAGTGATGGTGATGGTGATGGTGAGATACAGTTTGTTGAGATCCTACAAAGTGTAGGGTATATGACATACATTAGTTTATTTAATTCTTGCAATAATCTTTCAAGGCAGATATTTTTCTTCCCATTTAACAAAGAAAACCAAGACTTAGAGGGGTCCAGTAACTTCTCAAGGTCACACAGCAGGGAAGACAAGGATCAAGGGTTCAAATTCTGATCTTTCTTTTTTTTTAAGATTTTATTTATTTATTTATTTATTTATTTATTTATTTATTTATTTATTTATTTATTCATACACACACACACACACACACACAGAGGCAGAGACACAGGCAGAAGGAGAAGCAGGCTCCATCCAGGGAGCCTGACGTGGGACCCGATCCCGGGTCTCCAGGATCACACCCCAGGCTGCAGGTGGTGCCAAACTGCTGCGCCACGGGGGCTGCCCAAATTCTGATCTTTCTAGCCACAAAGCCCATATATTTGCCATTACACAATGGTGCTAAATCTAATAATATGCTGCCTTACATTTAAAGTAATAAAAAATACATGGGACACCTGGGTGGCTCCGTGGTTGAGTGTCTGCCTTTAGCTCAGGTTGTGATCCTGGGGTCCTAGGATTGAATCCCACATCAAGCTCCCTGTAGGGAACCTGCTTCTCCCCCTTTCTATGTCTCTGCCTCTCATGAATAAATAAATAAAATAAAGTAATAAAAAATACAAAAACAGAATAATTATGACATTTGTGATAGGCAGCCTTCTAAAATAGCTCCAATGATCCCTGCCTCCCGCTATTGAGGCCCTCCATACTATCCACTCTTGAGTGTGGGCTAAACTTAGCCACTTGTTTCTTATAGATAGAATACAGCAAAATTGATGTGATGTAATTTCTGAGGTGAGGCTATAAAAGGGATACCTTTAATGAAATACCACATCACACTCATTGGGATGGCCACTATAAAACCAAAAACGAAACAAGAAACAAGTGTTGGCAAGGATGTAGAGAAACTAGAACTCTTGTGCCTTGTTGGTGAGAATGTAAAATGGTGCAGCCAAGTGTGGAAAACCGTAGGGCGGTTCCTCAAAAAGTTAAATATAGGACTACCTTATGACCCAGCAATTCCACCTCTAGGTATATATCCAAAGGAACCAAAAGCAGAGACTCCAACAGATATTTGCACACCCATGTTCACAGCAGCCTTATTCACAATAGCCAAGAGGCAGAAGCCACCCATCAACCCATGACAGATGAATGGATAAATACAATGGGGTCAATCCATATAATGGAATATTATTCAGCTCTAAAAAGGAGGAAGTTCTGACACCTGCTATAATGTGGATGAACCATGAAGACATGATGGTAAGTGAAATAGATCAGCCACAAAAATACAAGTATTGCCTGGTTCCATTTCTAAGACTTCTAGAGAAGTCAAATTCATAGAGCTAGAAAGTAGAACAGAGGTTGCCAGGAGCTGCGGGAGGGAGGAATGGAAAGTTACTATTTAATGGGGCCAGAGTTTCTGTTTGAGAAGACGAAAAACTTCTAGGGATGGGTGGTGGTGATGGTTGTGCAATATTACGGATGTGCTTCATGCCACAAAACTGTATCCTTAAAAATGGTTAAAATGGTCAATCTTGTGTGATGCATATTTTAGCACAATGATAAGAAAATCAATAATAATTTCTAAAAGTGTGACTTCTGTCTTGCTGGCATGCTCTCTCTCCCACTGCTGCCCTTGATGAAGCCCGCAGCTGTGTCATGAGCTGCCCCAGGGAGAACCAACATGCAAGGAACTGAGGTCCTCTCTCCAACGGATCCTGGTCCTGAGGGGGCTTAGAAGGGGATCCTGCCGCAGGTGGCCTTAGGGGGACTGTGGACTGTGGTCCACAGAAACCATGAGATAATAAATGTGTTTTGTTTTGGAGCGAGTTGTCATGCAGCAAGGAAGCTAATACACTGTTCTTGGCACGTCCAGCCTCAGAAATTCTGTTAGTCAAACTAGATGGCGTTTGCAAAGGGGCATGGTCAGGCACGATGGGACTGAGACTGATACAAAAAGATAGTATCCATGGTAAGAGCCCAGACATTGGAGCCACACTGCTGGGTTTGTTCACAGGCTCTGGCACCTGCTAGCCATGTGACTTGGGGCAACTTACTTCACCTCTCTGTGCCTGGGTTTCCCTCGCAAACCAGATCTAATGAGTACGCGCCCCATAGGTTGCTGTACAGATGGTAATTACTTATAGAGCACTTAGAATGGTGCCTGGCCTAGTTCATTTCACGGGCTTATTTGGAGATGGTTAAATATTTTAAGTGGAAAAAAAAACAGGTGGGAAAATAACAGGATCTCGATTTTATTAAAAGAAATATCGAGGGGCATGTTCGAATGATGCTGCACAGAAAATACCTGAGTCGTGGATCACGGGACTCGGGGACGCAGTGGAGGCTGGTGATGCAAAGCTCGTACTAACTAGAACCAGGAGGGGTGTCAATCCCAGTCGCGTCCCTTCCTAGCTGTGTGGATGGGAGTAAACCGCCTACCTTCTCTGTGCCTGATTCCCCAGCTGGGATGTCCAGATGATGATAACCATCTTCGTGCCGGGTATGGTTGCTGAGGATATACCGGCAACATGATGCCCGGCACACAGTAGGCACTCAATAAATGCCAGCTACTTCACTCTGTGGGCTCACCGATGATTTTAAGGTTTTTCATGACACTTCTGTGGAATTCCCCCAAGTTTCTACATCATTGTGTGTCACTTCCACATCTCCGGGGGGAGAAGTGTTAGAAAAGCACACAGCAAATGCCTGGCACTAAGTGACCTCCTGAAACGTCACCTCCCATCTGGGAAGGTCCTTCCCTCTCTGAGGTCCTCTGAGAAAGGCGCTGGGGGTCCCGTCCCCGGTGACCACAGCAGGGCACAGACATGGGTATGGCTAGAGAGGTGGCCACCGGCAGAGGAAGGAGTTCAGAATGAGGAGGGTGCGTGAAGGGCACAGGAGGAAGAGGGGGTTCAAACTGAACCCCACCAGCGTGTCCTCGAGGTGCGGTGGTGGGAGGCTTCTGCCTCAGTAGTCACCCGAAAACAAGCTAAGAGAACGGGGTGGGACCTCGCAGGTGGGTGTATGGGAGCTCCCTTAAAATGGATTCAATTGTGCTGTTTGTTTGAAAATACTCTTAATAAGATGTTGGAAAAATTACTAGCTGGGGGGGGGGGAGAGAGAGAGAGAGAGAGAGAGAGAGAGAGAGGATGAGCAGGGTCTGAGAGAGGCCGCAGAAACCACCCGTGGACTCAGCCATTGTAGACAACTGAGAGCAACTAAGTAAGTCACTGGGGTGTCACCTAGGTCAGCCTCCTTGCTTTCCAGATGGGGAAGTCTCTGTTGTCTCATGTCACTTGGCCAGGCGCAATGGCAACACTTCTGTCACACTGCCAAGCTGCCTCGTGGTTTGGATACAAAACTCCCGAGGATTTTTCCCAAGGCATCCTTCCTGTGCAGAAAGTTCTGTATGCCTCTGACGCCCCCAGATGGGAACAGGTGGGGCTGAGGGGCTGGAGGCTGACCTCCACCTCCCCCCCCGCCGCCCTCCCATGCGGGACAGGGAGCCCCAGATACCTCAAGAAGGCTGGCTGCCACAAGGGATGGGCCAGCCCTGCTCTGAATAAGCCTGCTGTGTGGAAGGAAGCCCCATCACGTGCCCCTGGCAGAAGGGAGGTGCTAGAAGGCCTCTCCAGAAGTGCTTAGACCAGCTTCCGTGGTCATCATTTGCCAATCGCTTTCCCTCCCCAGACTCACACGGCAACTCACGGTGAAGATAAGCGGCCGTGGAGCAGGAGTTAGAAGCGGTCCTTAGTCTTGGACACACTTAGCTTCCACCCCCGCTTGGCGACCTGTTAGCTGCGGACACCGGGCCCCACACTTGGATGCTCAGCTCTGGGGTTCCCTCACCTGCAAACCGGCAGATCGCCTCACCAGGCCTTTGGGAAACGAGCGAAGATGACCTCACACACATCAGGCTCAGCACGGCGTCTTGCGTGTCGAAGGTAAATGACAAGTAACGTGCGAGTGTGTTTATTTATTTTCATATTAAAGAATCCTCCACTTAGCAGCTTTTACCCAGCGAGTAATATCCTCTCTGAACTCGTTCTCTCCTCTAGAAAGCGAAACAAGGAACTCGCACCCCAGAGGCTGCAATGAGAAGGGGGGGCTAAGGATGCAGAGCGCCTGGCTCGGGCCAGGAAGGGCAGGGAGCTGGTTGGTGGCCACGCTCATTACCCGCGGAGCTTGGATGTTGCCTCGGCGTTCTGGTCAGCGCCTGAGTGAAGCTGAGGCTGAAGAGGAACTCGATTTGCTGTCACTGGCCTGTGCTCAATGAGCACGCGTTCCCATGACTCTTCTCCATCACATTTCTTTCCGCAGTAACTGACCTCCAGGTGCTGACCTGGTTTGGTGAGCATTTCGACTTGGAAGAGGCTGTGCCCAAATGGTAGGTCCCATGAAGGACACAGGGCTCCAAAGACATGTTAATATGGCAGCCCCTACCGGCCAGAAATCCTTGGGTTTCCCAGACAAAAAAGCATTCTAGCATGCCTGGGTGGCTCAGTGGTTGAGCATCTGCCTTCAGCTCAGGGCATGATCCCAGGGTCCTGGGATCGAGTCCTGTATCCATCTGCCTGTGTCTCTGCCTCTCTGTGTGTGTCTCTCCTGAAGAAATACATAGAATCTTAAAAAAAAAAAAAAAAAGGCATTCTAGCTAGGGAAAGGCCTCTCAGAGGGTCAGGGTTTCCCATAAGTGTGAGTATGAAGATCAAGGTTCCCGGAGCTCTGAGTCCCCCACATCCACAATCAGAAAGTTCTCCTTCAAAGCTTTATAGCTTGGCCTTTACACATTTTGAAAATGAAAACACCTAGGAATATCCTATAAACTATTGCAGTTATTCTGTTATCAGGAGGAGAGAACTGGCTTTGAAAGGCCTGAGTATACCAAGGTTTGCAGAAAACTATGAAGAATGGAATTAGTTCTGAAAATAAAATTGGGCTCTGGAATTCTAGAACTTACAGGCAGGTGGAACTGAGTTCAAATCCAAGCCAGCACACAATGACCTGTATGAACTGGGGCAAGTGCCTCAACCTCTCTGAGCCCAAAATTTCTTCTATGTAAAATTTGAATAACAATACTTCCTATCTTTTATTGTTAAAGCTCCCTCCTTACTTTAAAATTCACTGTCAAATGAACTAATTGAGAAAATATTTCATAGCTAATTTCCTACTAGAGAGTGGGTGGCTTATTACAGACTCAGTTATGAGAGAAATCCAACTCCTAACTAACTGAAGCTGTATAAAGCCAATAACTTATTGGCTCCTGTAATTAAAGACCAGAGATGGAATGGCTTCAGGCTTAGCTGGATCCAGGAAATGAAACAGAATTTTCCTGGCTGTCTCACCATCCCTCTTTCACACAGGCAGATTTTTCTTTTCTTTTTTAAAGATTTTATTTAGTCATGGGAGACACAGAGAGAGGCAGAGACAGAGGCAGAGGGAGAAGCAGGCTCCCTGCAGGGAGCCCGATGTGAGACTCTGTCCCAGGACCCCAGGATCACAATCTGAGCCAAAAGTAAAGGCAGACAGACGGTCAACTGCTAAGCCACCTAGGTGCCCCCAGATTTTTCTTCTGAATATAATTTCTTTCATGGGGCAAGGGAAGATGACCCCAGCCGTAATCAATAAATTTCCTCCTAGCTTAACAATTCCATGGCAAAAGAGAGCTTCTCCACCTCCCTCTGACACATATATCACCCTATCAATCCCAAGGAAAATTTGAAATGGCACCGTTCTGATCATAGGCCTTCCTTAGACCAATCACTGTTGTTGCAAAATGGAATGCAGTGGTTGATAGGGTCAGAGTTACTTACCTGCCCCCCTAACTAGGGGTGGATGGATTTTCTGCCTCACAGCCCCATGAGGCCTACATGTCTGGCGGAGGGGTTGAGGGCAGGTTTAAAGGTTCTGGACAGTCACAAATCAGAGCTGTCCAGGCTGAGTGTCTGCAGAAGTTCCAAGTTCCTCATGAGAGAGACAAGGTCAAATGAGCTAGGGCTGCCATATGGTCCTTCAAGCACTTGAAGAATGATAGATACCGTATCAGCTATTTGTCCTGTTTTCTGTATGCCCACCACATTTTCAACATTTTGTTATATTTGAGAAATTCCCATCTCCCCATGGTTCCCGTGGAACATGGGAATGTCGGCTGTCCAGGCTTCCTTGAAGTCAAAGCACCTGTGTGTGACCCGGCTCCACCAATCAGATGCCCAGGAAAGACTTGGATAAGGAAGTGAGAACCAGGGAAGGAGGCTCAGTGTGGTGAGGGTGGCCACGGGCCCTCAGTTTAGGGCCAAGTTCTTGGTTCAGAAATGTTCTAGAGGAGCCACAGTGGTGGTGGTATTTTGGTCATCCAGCTGTTTCTACGGTCGTTTCCAGGCATTGATCCTGGAGGCAGAGCCTCGATCCGGGTCCACTAGCTCCTCAACTGATTCTGCGAGTTAATATTCTTTTTAGAAGCTCCTTTTCTGCTCAATCAGCTAGCACGTGTTTCTGTTACTTGCGAGGAAAAGCCCTAATGGCCCTCTAATCTCCCCCGTCCCCCAGCAGGTAGCAGGTGGGAGAAGTGTCTCAGAGGAACAGTTTTCTCCACCTGCCAGGGAAGACCCAGGGGGACCAGAGGGACAGGGGAACTTCGGGAGGACCAGGGTGATGCTGTCAAGTCACCTGCTGGCCCAGCCGCAGCCACAGGATCTTCTTTTTTATTTTAAGATTTTATTTATTTATTAATAGAGACACAGAGAGAGAATGAGAGGCAGAGACCCAGGCAGAGGGAGAAGCAAGCTCCATGCGGAAAGCCTGATGTGGGACTCGATCCAGGGTCTCCAGGATCATGCCCTAGGCTGCAGGCGGCGCTAAACCGCTGCGCCACCAGGGCTGCCCTCAGCCACAGGCTCTTGAACCAAGTTCCTAGGGACATCATGACCAATATTTTTTTGACATGATGACAAGTGTCAGTCTGATGCAAAAGCAATATGACTGGTCATATGTGGATGACTTAGCACTTAGTTATGTGTGGGTGTTTTATTCTTATTGAGACAAATTTCACATAACATAATATTAACCATTTTTAAGATGTACAATTCAATGGCATTTAGTACATTCACAGTGTTGTGTGATGACCACCATCTGTGTCTAGTTCCAAAACATTTCCACTGCCCCCCAGAGGACACCTTGTGCCCATTAAGCAGTCTCTCCTCATTTCCACCTTCCTCCTGGTCCCCGGCAACCACTCATTTGTTTTCAGTCCCTGTAGATTTAGCTTTTCTGGATATTTCACATAAAGGGAAACATACAATAGGTGACATTTGTGTCTGGTCTCTTTCACTCACTGTGATGTTTTTGAGGTTTATCCATGTTGCAGCACGGGTCAACACTGCATTCCTTCTTGTGGCTGAATAGTCCATGGTAGGATATACCACATTTTCCCCATTCATCAGCTGGTGGACATTTAGGGTGGTCTCTGCCTTTTGGTAAATTTTTAAAAGATTTTATTTATTTATTCATGAGACAGAGAGAGAGGCAGAGACATAGGCAGAGGGAGAAGCAGGCTCCCTGCAGGGATCCTAATGCAGGACTCGATTCCAGGACCCCAGGATCACGATCTGAGCTGAAGGCAGATGTTCAATCACTGAGCCACCCAGGCACCCCCTTTTGGTAATTATGGACATGCTCCTAGCCATGGGAAAATAAGGAAGGATGACAGTTGGATGGGACTGCTGGAAACCAATGGGGCAGCTGTGGTGACCAGTCGTGAGACACAGCAGCAATCTTCAGCCTGGACCAGAGACAGTGGTAGAGTCTGGGAGTCTCCTGGTGGGTTCTAAGGGTGATCAAAGAACACAAAACAAATGCCAGGACGGAGAAGAGGTCTGTTGTGGTGGCAGAGGAGCGCACACTTGAGTCTCTGGGAACTTTGAAGGAGAAATGGTGGATCTGAAGGGAGAGTTCCAGTCATTTGGGGCCAGAGACCAGTACAGCAGTCAGTAAAGCACAGCTCTGGAAGCAAATAGGCCAGGTCTTGAATCCTGACTCTCACTCACCAGCCCTGGAACATTGGGGCGGTCATTCACCCTTCTGGATCTAATAACCACCTCTCCTTCACAAGGTAGTTGTGAGGACTAGATGGATGATGTAAGTAAAGCACGATACCAGACACTCGAGAATCCCTTACTACAAGGTAGTTATTATTCTTATTTTTATGGTTTGGCTAGCGTTATTGTGTCTGTGTTGCACCCTAAAGTAGGTATAGGGTGTTAAAATGGTGTAGTAGGTGTGAATCTACTTAGCCCATCAATTTGGTAGTGCAAAATGCCTCTTTCTTCATTTTTCAATGTCAGAACTGAATTTCTTTATCGATTCTCCACTCCTTTGGATGATGGAAACTTAGCTGAGTCAACTGAGGATTTTCCTACTCTCCCTGGGGTAGAGGTGGGGGAGATGGCTAGCCACTGGAAGGGACTTACATTGAACCAAGTTCTAGGGAGGGGTGTCACCTGCCTGGTCTTGGGTCATCTGTCAGCATTCACCTGGAGAAACAGAGTCACAGGATATACTAGGCATCAACTTGTTGCAGCGTGTTGCAAGGCATCAGCTTATGCAATTGTGGGAGCTGGCCTTGTGGGAGGTGAGTCCAAAATCTGTAGGTTGTCAGTAAGGTTGGAACTCTCAACTTGGAACTGCCATCCACAGGTGGAATTTCTTTAGAGGCCCTTCAGTTCTGCTTGGAAAGCCTTTCAACTGATTGAATCAGACTCACTCAGATTATCTAGAATAATCTCCCTTACTTAAAGTAAACTGATTATAGACTAATCACATCTATGTAGTACCTTCACAGCAACACCTGGTGTTGGCCTGAGTCACTGGGGGCTACAGTCTACCCAAATTGACGCAGACACCTGAGCATCGCCATCACCAATCCCCATCTCCGGCGTCCTCTCCACCCAGCCCCTTGGGGTGTCTAGGGCCAGAGGGCCCCCTCTTCACAGCCTCCTCACAACCCAGCACCCTGTGGCGGACAGGAGCAGGGGCTGCGGGGCCAGAGAGTCTGGATCCGAATCCGGCTCTGCCATCACTAGCTGCGGGGCACCCGGCAGGTTACCTAACCTCCACATGCCTGACTCAGGGGGGTAATAATGGTATCTGCCTCCTGTGCTTGTCATGAGGACCAACTGGGCAAGAACACGTTGCAAGGACTTAGAACAGTGGCTGACACAGAAGGTGGGGTAAATATTGTCTCAGCCTGCGCCGGCGCCCTGCCGGATTCCGGAGCTCTGGGGCCTGCTGGCCTCGCTGGGATGACTGCTCTCAGATCTCCAACCTTACCAGATGGTTCTGAGTGCATTACGAGGCCGCCAGGTGAGTGGCCAGGACAGAGGACCCCGGATGACCAGGACAGAGGACGCCCGGTGGCCAGGACAGAGGACCCCCGGGTGACCAGGACAGAGGACCCGGATGGCCAGGACAGAGGACACCCGGGGGGCCAGGACAGAGGACCACGGATGGCCAGGACAGAGGACGCCCGGGGGGCCAGGACAGAGGACCCCGGGGGGCCAGGACAGAGGACCCCGGGGTGACCAGGACAGAGGACCCCCGGGTGGCCAGGACAGAGGACCCCCGGTGGCCAGGACAGAGGACCTCGAGGCACACAGCGCCCCCCGCCCCCGCCAAGCGCTCCGGCGCTGCGCGCCCCCAGAGGAATGCGGGGAGCAACACGGGGAAATACTCGGCTGGGACGCAGGCCGCTCCGCGGCGGGACGCAGAGCAGCAGCACACGGGAGAGGCGTCCTTCTGCGCTCACCCCAAGACTCCTGGGGGGCTCCCTGGGTGGGGGGGCCGCAGCCGGGAAGCGGGTGCCAGCACCCGTGTCCGCAGCCGCGCGCCTCCAGGGGGCGCCCTGCGCTGCGCTGCGCCCGCGGGACACGCCGCCCTTCCTGCAGCGGGCTGGGTGCGGACCGCGGGAGTCTGGGACTCAGGGTGGGGCCGCGGCCGTGACTTCATCTGCCCTGCCAGCCTGGAGGACGCCAGTCACGTGGCCCTGCCCGGTTTCCCGGGGCGGGGACCGGGGAGGAGGAGCTGCGCGTTCCTGCGCGCCCGCTGTGGTTACCTCTGCCCCCTTCAATTTAGTCCCTGAATTAGCGTCCTTAGGTCTGATGGTGCCTGTGTCCCTCTCCCCCAGGAGCCGAGGGAGCTTTATTTAGCCTCTCCAGACCCCCTGGGGTGCCTGATGGGAAAGCAGCCCCTGTGAGGCCGCAGGGTCCCTCCCTGCCAGGTCCATCACCTGCGCGTCACCCAGCCTGGCCTTGTGCTCATGAGGCATCCTCTCTGGGATGGACCCAGGCCACCGCAAGCTGGAGGGAAAGGAGAGGATCGAGTTCAAAAGTGGCACCTCCTGGGGCTTTGTTAACTATTCTTCCCTTTTGGGTCCCTGCGTGCTCAGTGGTTGCGCGTCTGCCTTCAGCTGAGATCGTGATCCCGGCGTCCTGGGATCCAGTCCCATCGGGCTCCCTGCAGGGAGCCACTTCTCCCTCTGCCTGTGTCTCTCCTCTCTCTCTCTCTCATGAATAAATAAAGTAAATCTTAAAAAAAAAAAAAAAAAAAAAAAGAATTCCCTTTACTAACTCCCCAGCCAGGGCTCCTGGAGGAGGCTGGCGCCCTCAGACTGCAGAGTCCTGCCTGGGCGGTCAAGAGGCGGTCCTACAGGCCCCTCAATGAGTTCATCAGTCCCTCATGAAAATCGGACCCGCAAGGCCTCCTCCATGCTTGAAGAGAGGCAGGCTGGGCTCAGGGAAGGAGCCTGAGATTGGGAAACAAGTAGGCCTGAGGCCATGTTTGGAATCTTGTTTCTGCTGATACCATCTTGACCCTGATTTAAGTTCTACCAGCCTCAGTTTTCTCATCTTTAAGATGGGCCTCATAAAACCCACCTCTTAGGATTACAGAAGAGGTACGTGAAGTGCCTAGCACAGTACCTGGCATGTTGTGGACAGCTGATAAATAATTGTTGAATAAATAAATAATTTACATATAAATATAGAAGTTAAAGAAATGTGTATTTATTTAATTTGTGATATATATTTATATATAAATTAAGTAGTCAATTAATCAATAAAAATTGTAGATAGACTCTCCAGGTTATAGATCCATAGAATTGGAAACACCTTACAGATGATGGCCTAACCCCCTCCTATGAGATGTTTATGGTTTTCCTAGATCTACTTAGCATGGCAGAGTGGTTAAGAATGTGGACTACAGGGCCAAGCCACTTGGTTCAACTCTTGCCCTGACACTAATGAGGTGTATGATTTTGGGCAACTTAATCTCTGTGCCTCAGTTTCCTCATCTGTAAAATGGAGATAATGGTGTCTATGTTATAGATTGCTGGAAAGATTAATGAGAGAAAACCTGAAAAATATTTATTTCAGTATACAATAAAGGCTCAGCAAATGTTAGCTATTGTAACAAATACCATTAAGAAATGTGTCACCCACAGGTCATCTCATCCAGAGATTAGTAGTGTCCAAAGTTTTTTTTTTTTTTTTTTTTTTTCTAAATAAAAACTTAGGTAGATGTCAGATCATTTATTCGTTCATTCATTCATTTGTTCAACAAATAAATATTGAATGTCTACTCTGGGCCAAGCTTCATTCTCAGTATTGAAGATAAAGACCTCAAGCATCTCTGCTTTCAGAGAGCATACATGGTACCGAAGGGGAGCATAAAATACACAAACAAGGAAACAAATATAAATCCATAACACACCCAGTGGTGATAAGGCTAAGCAGAAGACTAAGACAGGGTACTTCTACAGTTTGGTGACTTGCTTCCTGCTAAGGGGCCAAGAGTTTTACTCAACATTGCTTTTGTATCATTGCATCTGTCAATAAGGTTTTTAAAAGGCAAATAAGGAGATCCCTGGGTGGCGCAGCGGTTTGGCCCAGGGTGCGATCCCGGAGACCCAGGATCGAGTCCCATGTCGGGCTCCCGGTGCATGGAGCCTGCTTCTCCCTCTGCCTCTCACTCTCTCTCTCTCTGTGTGACTATTATAAATAAATAAATTAAAAAAAAATAAAAGGCAAATAATGTGTTAGGTAATAATGCCCTGTCTCCCTCCAGTCTCTACCCACAGTACTTTGTACAAACTTCATTTATATAGAATTTAACATGCAAGATGCCTAGGTGGCTCTGCGGTTGAGCATCTGCCTTCCGCTCAGGGTGTGATCCCAGGGTCCGGGGATCTAGTCCTGCATCTCGCTCCCCACAGGGAGCCTGCTTCTCCCGCTGCCTGTGTCTCTGCCTCTCTCTGTGTGTCTCTCACCAATAAATGAATGAAATCTTAAAAAAGAAAAAAAAAAAAACTTGATATGCCATAGAGGTTCATAGGGCCTTCTCAACAATTCAGAAATCCCCAAACGGCAAACTGAACTGTGGTTTGTTAAATCATTTGGTTTTAAAACCCGTTCTACATGGACGTGAGGCTATTTATAGTCTTTTTTTTTTTTAACTGTATTTAATGTGAATATCCATACATGTCACTGCAGTAATATAAGGGCATTTTTAAAAAAGATTTTATTTATTTATTCATGAGAATACACAGAGAGGAGAGAGAGAGAGAGAAAGAGGCAGAGACACAGGCACAGGGAGAAGCAGGCTCCATGCAGGGAGCCCGATGCGGGACTCGATCCCGGGTCTCCAAGATCACGCCCTGGGCTGTCGGCGGCGTTAAGCGGCTGAGCCACTGGGGCTGTCCTATAAGGGCATTTAATTCCCAAGTATTCCTACAGGCCCACGGAGGTGTTATGAGAACAGTGGTATTATTATTATCTTTCCAAAATCTGATAAATTCTGAAATCCAAAACCCATTGATCCTCGAGGATTTGGAATGAGGGACTGTGGACTTGTATTTTGTTCTCCTGAGCATGTCCACCTCTTCTGCTTGATTGATATCTGTGATGATGGATATCATATCCCAAACACATCTGTGTTCCCAGATTTCAGCAGAGCGCCTGGTGTGTGGTCACATGCAGCAAACTCTGTGGGATAAGTTGATTTTCTGAATTTTCCATAACTCCGTGGAGAACTCCCACATCACATCTTACGGAGCAGATTGGATCTCGGCATTCGAGGGTAATGTTCAGGTTACAGTGACAGATTGGCTGTAGGCATCTAATTTTGCTCCTTCCCGAAACCCCACTAGGACTTCTGGAAGAAGGATTGAAAAAAAAAAAAAAAAAAAACAAATCAAAACAAAACCCCACAATGTCAAGAAAACAGGATGGGAAACCACAGCCACAAGAGGAGATGCAGAGTGGTAACTCACTTGGCAGGCCTGGGAAAGCCAAGAAAAGCAGCCGTGGGAAGGGCTGAGCACAGACCTGATTTACACAGCGGACTCAGCCCAAGACAAAGAAACTGGCAGCACCAGGTCCCCTCTGTGAGTAAGGGTGGGGGTTGGAGGCCAGTGCTAAAGTAAGAAGAACTGAGCATGCTCTCTAGGAAGCAGTTAGGTCCTCGACCCCCTCTTCCACCCAACAATCCCCCACATTCGCCTGCAACTGGTCCTCCTCCACACTGGGAGAAGCCTGGAAGATTCTTTTCAGGAGAGGATGGAACAGACTGGGGGACACTCAGCACAGCAAGGACAAGGGTATGGCCCAGAAAATGAGGAATAAAGGAACCATATGTAGGTCACTGCCGAATGTGGAAACACCACACCCTCACTGCCACCACCCCCGCCCCCGTCCCCCTCAGTTGGTGCCTAGAACTCTGGCAGCCAAAGCCTTACCCTCCAGGAAGGGAGTTGGAAGATGTCTGGCTGAAAGGAACAACTTAGAAACACTGACATACTGGATTTCCCAACAAATAGCACCCCCAGATTACCCTGCTATGAAGCTCCAAGTAGACTGTCCTTCATGTGCTCAAAGCTTCCCATTAGCTTTTTCATATTTCATTGACAGCTGGGCTAAGGAATACTTCATGTCTGGGCACAACTTGAACATTGAAGAGAGACACCAAAGCAAACAGGATAAAAGTATCCTGGGACAAACAGACACAGGGAGGTTTTTTGTTGTTATTGTTGTTGGTGGTGGTGGTTTGTTTTTTAAGATTTTATTTACTTATTTTTTTAAGAGATTTTATTTATCCATTTGACAGAGAGAGAGAGCAGAAGCAGGGAGAGCTGCAGGCAGTGGAAGAGGCAGAAGCAGACTCCCCACTAAGCAGGGAGCCCAATGCAGGGCCAATCCCAGGACCCCAGGATCATGACCTGAGCTGAAGGCAGATGTCCAACCCACTGGGCTACAAAGGCACTCCAGATTTTATTTATTTGACAGAGAGAGAGAGCACAAGCAGGGGAAGTATAAGGCAGGGGGAGAGGGAGAAGCAGATTCCCCCTGGAACAGGGTAACCTGATGCAGGGCTCAATCCCGGGACCCTGGGACCATCACCTGAGGTGAAGGCAGATGCTTAACCAACTGAGCCACCCAGGTGCTGGGAGGTGGGTTTTTGTTTTTGTTTTTGTTTTTGTTTTTAAAGCATCATGCCATCAGGGAGATGAGAAAAGATTATTGCATCCCTGAACCAAAACAAAAATAGGAGAGCTTTATAAAACATTCAAAGGTTTAGGAAAAGCTTTAGAAATTAAAGATAAGTGTGTTGAGATAAAAATAGTAAAAGAGGGGCACCTGGGCGGCTCAGTTGGCTAAGCACCTAGGTCATGATCCTGGAGTCCTGGAATCGAGTCCCACATCGGGCTGTCTGCTCGGTGGGGAGCCTGCTTCTCCCTCTCCCTCTGCCTGATGCTCCCCCTGCTTGTGCTCTCTCACTGTCAAATAAATGAATAAAATCTTTTAAAAAAAATAGTAAAAGAGCTGGAAGATCAAGTTGGAGAAACACCTGAGAATTTAGACAAAGACGTGGAAGCCAGAAACAAACACGATGAGTGGAAGTCCGGACTGGGGATCCAATAGCAGATTAGCAGGGGCTCCAGAAGAAGAGGGCAGGGAAAGTGGAGAGGAGGGGATCACTTGGGAAAATCTCAACAAATTCTGCAGAATGCAAGTTTCCAAACCCAAGGGCCCTGTGTCCTGTGATGGATGAACACAGACCCAAATCAAGGTGCATCACTAAAATTCCAAAATACCGAGGAAGACAAGATTTGACATCTTCCAGAGGGAAAACAAAACAAAACAAAACAAAAAACAGAACAGCTCCAGATGTCTCATAACAACTCTCAGGGCTAGAGGATGGCCTAGTGCCTTCAAAAGTCTGAATGAAAATAGTCTTTAATCTGGAATTCTATTCTCAGTGAAGGTATAAGCCAGTTATGTAAGTTTGACAAAAACATCTTCAGCTATCTAAAATCCCCAAATACTTTCCAGTGCAACTTTCCTCAGAAAGCTACTGCAGGATAAGCCCCACCAAAACAGAGAATGTCAGCCACTAAGTGGGAAGATGTGGGTTCAGTAAACAGGAGACCTATCACATGAGAGAGTGACAGTCATGCCTCAGACTCAGAGCAACCAGTTCAAGCCATCTAGAGTCCTGGGCCTCAGCATACAGACATGTGTTTGGGGCATTATCGGCAGGGTCCTAGCTTGAAGAAGAGAAAGCCTGGATAAGCAGAACGCCAAGTGTTTTCTAGATCAGAGTTGCTTTGGCCAGAAGTTGAGGAATTTCTGTTCTTCCAGTGGTTCTCTGAGAGTGTTACAATTGCGTGAGGGTATACAGCTTCGACCCATTCCCAAGGCCTGGAGAGAGGTGGTGGAGCTGAGAAGCAAGGCAAAAACAAAACCAATAGAGTCACTGTCTCCCTGTGAATGCATTTCTGTCATGGCTAACCCTACAGCCCTTTCAGATGCCCTGGTAACACCCACTGACTTCCCTGGAAGCTGCCCTTGTGAATAAGGAGCCACATTGCCATCCCACCCTGAGTCCAGGTCATTGTCTCCTGGGAGATTTCGTCTATTAGTAGCAATACTACCCTTTCCCTACATTGGCTTGAGCTTGCTTCCCACTTTTGCAAAAGTAAACAATGTATTTACGGATAAACACATAGCCACATGCAGATGGAGGATTGCCAAGAAGTGGGAGGGAATACTTAAGATTCAGACTAGGGCTTACCTCTGTGAGGAGAGCAATGCTGTCTTGTAGGGGCTCCGGGTGGGATTTTTTTTTTAAGATTTTATTTATTTATTTGAGAGAGGGAGAGAGCAAGAGAGCACCAGCAGGGGAAGAGGGAGGGGGAGAAGCAGACTCTCTGCTGAGCAGAGAGCCTGACCCAGGACTCGATCCCAGGATCCCGGGATCATGACCTGAGCTTAAGGCAGATGCTTAACTGGCTGAGCCACCCAGGCACCTCTCAGGGTGGAGTTTTTAAGCTACCAGAAGAAGTAATCTTATTTCTTAACCAATTTCTTATTTATTTATTTATTTATTTATTTATTTATTTATTTGTTTGAGAGAGAGACTGAGAGCCTGAGTGGAGCACCTGGCAGATGGAGAGGAGAAGGAGACTCCCTGCTCAGTGGGGAGCCCAACATGGGGCTCAATCCCAAGATCCTGAGATCAAGACCTGAGCTGAAGGCAGATACTTAACTGAGCTATCCAGGTGCCCTTTTAACCAATATCTTTTTTTTTTTTTTTAAGATTTAATTTATTTATTCATGACACACACACACACACACACACACACGAGGCAGAGACGGACAGAGGGAGAAGCAGACTCCCTCCAGGGAGCCCCATGAAGGACTCAATTCCAGGACCCCGGGATCATGCCCTGAGCTGAAGGAAGATGCTCAACTACTGAGCCACCCAGCTGCCTGCAATAAAAATTTTAAGTTTACGATAAATGAAGGGATTTTATTTTTTTAAAGGTTTTATTTATTTATTCATGAAGACACAGAGAGAGAGAGAGAGGGAGAGAGACAGAGACACAGACAGAGGGAGAAGCAGGCTCTACCATGCAGGGAGCCTGATGTGGGACTCGATCCTGGGTCTCCAGGATCAGGCCCTGGGCTGAAGGCGGCGCTAAACCGCTGATCCACCTGGGCTGCCCAATGAAGGGATTTTAAAGGCAACGCAGGGAAATTAGATATTTGTTTATAGGTTTATTTCTTAATTGTATCACCTTATTTGGTATTGTAAGCTGCCCCTCCTCTTCCCATCACCACTTCCCTGCCTCCATCACTTGCCCCTCATCCTCGGACTCTTCCAATTCTTCTATCCTGATTTACTTTTCTTTTTTCTTATGATACTCATAACCTTCTAATAGTGGGTCTCAAAATTTTTGTTCCGAGGCCCATTTTATGCTTTTAAATATTATTGAAGACTTCAAAAAACTCTTGCTTATGTGTGTTGTATCTATTGACATTTTCCATGTCTGAAACTAAAACTGAGAAAATGTCAAAACACAAGACTCAAAAGCACACAGACATTAGGTAGCCTCTGGAAAACTCCACATACAGTTGTGAGAGAATGAGAGTGAAAAAAGGTGAAGTCACATTCAGTATTGTTATGAAGATAGTTTTGACCTTGGTGAGCCCTGGAAAGGGCCTGAGGAGCCTCCAGGAGTGCCTGGGACTCTACTTTGAGAACCACTGTTTAGCACGATGACCAGCACATAGCAAGCACTACTCAACAAATACATAACTCGGTGCCTGCTCTGCAGAAAGCCTTCTGCTAGGAGCTGTTGGTGATACACAAATAAGAAAGACCCAGCCCCTCCCCTTGAAGCACGTCTCCAGAAGCCCAGAAGGACTTCTGATAGTAGAAGATTTGTGCTCAACCTAATTCTGTTTCTCTGGAAACCCTTTCAGGGCAGTAGTCCTGGTGTTAGTCCAAGAGTGTGTAGCCAGCCTACTTTCTTAACCAGTCTGGAGGGCTTTCTGACACATGTGGGTGTTTCTCCCAAAGGCTGCTGCTCACTGCCTTAGCAATGATGAGAGATGAGTGCATATGGCCTCTTCTGAGCAGAACCAAAGCGATCAGTGCAGGGAGGAGACATGACTTGGGGGTGGGGGTGGGGGGGTGCTGTCACATGACTTTGGGTGCCTTGCTTTGCAAATCAGTTTCTTCATCAGCTAATTGGGGCTACCCAGCTAGAGGCTAGTCCATAGGAGATGGCTAAGAGTGCTTCCAGTGTTAACCTTCTATGGTTCTACTAATGTAGAATTCTAAGCACTTACTCCTGAGTTGTCTGTCTGATGAGTGTATCAACCCAGCTGAGCCTGCTTTGAAGACATTTGATCTCCTGCCCAGAAAACCTCAGGGCCACTGGAGTCATTTGGGATAGTGGAGCAATAAGAAAAACAAACTGGAATCCCATCACACGACGTAATGATGAAAATGAAGTCCACCCTACATTTCATCTGGAATCCAATTTCGGCTAAGCCAAGTCCTGACAATTTAAGCCTTAGATAGACTCCAGTGAGAAGAGCTGATATGATTAATTCTCATAAAGTTTATTTCATTTATTCATTCATTCAACAAATGTTATTGAGCAGTGATTCTTTGTCATTTGTTATGTGGGACACTGAGAATACCAGTATGGATAAAATGCACTTAGAATGTATTTTATCGTAAATGCAGTTAAAATGCACTTGAGAGCTCAGTTAACTTTTCCAAATAATTAGTTGCCAGCATTTAAATATCTGGAGATTTCACATAAAAATCTACATTTCTGACATTATATGAAAATTAGCTTTCCATTTCTTCCCCAGCCATCATCACTTGTACAGTCCTACACTCCCTGCCTGACTCTGTGGGCATTTGAGTTTGCGCCTGGATGTACAGCTGGAGGGGAAGACAGACA
Source organism: Canis lupus baileyi (assembly GCF_048164855.1). Classification (NCBI taxonomy): domain Eukaryota; kingdom Metazoa; phylum Chordata; class Mammalia; order Carnivora; family Canidae; genus Canis; species Canis lupus. The sequence goes on from NC_132848.1 coordinate 30,878,371, forward strand.
TGCTAATAAGGAACAACGTGTGAAACGCTTCGCCGGAACTGCTGCCGAGTGCTAAGGGAGCATGCTTAGCACATCCGCCCTGTGACCTGCACATTTCCAAAGGTTAGAGTAGGAGAGAGAGAGGGAGAGGGATTCCAGCTCCCTGAGAACCCCTCGTCTAGGAGGGAGGCAGACAGCTGATGCAGACCTGCGGTGCCATGCCAGTGGCACGGGCCACAGTGCTGTCGTGGGGTCATAAAGAAGCAATTCATCTCACCAAAGTTGGGAGTGGAACAGATTCCACATTCCAAGCAGTGTCGAGAGAGAATCAGCTCATGTAGGTGGGGGGTAAGGAGCTGTGATTGGATTGACTCTTCAAGGCATGGAACTCCAGCGTGCCTGCCTCTGACAGATGTACACCGCCGAAGCCCAGTGTTATTATTAACACCCTCCTAGTTTTATCTCCTCAAGCCGGTATTCCCTTGAAGGCCTTTCCATCTGCTGTTCTCTCTGCATGGACTAGTCTCCCTCCAACTCTTTCCATGACTGGCACCTTCTTGTCATTGAGCTCTTAGCTTCAAAGTGACCTTCTCAGAGAAGAAGCCTTTTCTGTTCTCCTAATCAAACCTAGCTCCCCGGGCAGCCCTGGTGGCACAGTGGTTTGGCACCGCCTGCAGCCCGGGGTGTGATCCTGGAGACCCTGGATCGAGTCCCACGTCGGGCTCCCTGCATGGAGCCTGCTTCTCCCTCTGCCTGTGTCTCTACCTCTCTCTGTGTCTATGAATAAAAAACAAAACAAAACCCTAACTCCCCACTGTCCCTCAATCCCGTCATCCTTTTCTGATTCTACCACTATCCAACATTATTACTGTTTATTTTCTGTCTCTCCCCCCACTCGAATATAAGCTCTATGGGAGCAAGGATCTGGTCTGTCCTCTGTACCCTCATGTCTCTGGCACTTACAGTAATCCTGCCTCTTAGAAGCCGCTCAGCGTTTGTTGAATGTGAATGAACTGTGTACGAGACATGATGATGGATATGGAGGGACAGTTGAGAAATCCTAAATGACAGGCTGGAAAGAAAGAGAGGCACCAGGATGTCTAAGGCAGTGGCTGGCTGACACCAGCTGAGATGGCCACAGAGTCAAGGTGGTTTGACAAGAAGCCAGAAGCCTCCCCACAAGAGCTAGAGGAGCTGGCACTGGACGGCCAAAACGTGGCAGTGCCTGGAGGAGACTCCTCTCTGAGCCCCACTTGGCTTATCCACAAAATTGAGGATGATAATATGATACCAACCTTACTTGGTTATTTTGAGAATAAATAAGAGAGATTCAGTTTAGGAGAGTGCTTGGTGGGGCACCTGGATGGCTCAGTGGTTGAGCATCTGCCTTTGGCTCAGGTGGTGATCTGGGATCCTGGGATCGAGTCCCGCATCAGGCTCCCTGCTCAGTGGGGAGCCTGTTTTTCCCTCTGCCTATGTCTCTGCCTCTCTCTCTATGTCTCTCATGAATAAATAAAATCTTGGGGGAAAAAAAGAGAGTGCTTGGTATGCAAATGTTAATTATTTTATTTATTTCTATAGTCTGGAGGTTGGTTGGTTGGTTATAGATGTACATATGTAAATACGTATTCACACTTATTAAGCCATGAATTCATCAGGAAGAGTCTCAGCAGTGGCTCAGAATCCTTTCTGTTGGTTCTTACAAAGCATACTTCCCTGAGTGGGTAAGCTGGCTCTTGAGTTGAGTGCACGTACCTTTCTCTTTGGCTTCCTTCTTTTCTTCTGATAATTTTCCTTCCCACATTTCAGGGAGCTTTCTCGGCTCTTAGAACACTTAATATGCTCAATATAGACACCAATTCTCTTAGCAGAAATCTTGCCCTTAGTATGCTTACTACAATGCCAGAAGCATGCTGGGTGACATCGAAGACCCTTCCTGTTTCGCCATGGTAACAGGGGTTGGGCATTCCTTTTGAATAGTGCCCATTCCCTTCATGTCTGCAACATCACCTTTCTTGTCGACTCGCACGTATGTGTTGAAGGAACCATTCCACATTTTCTAGAAGGCCCAGAGAACACATAGCGGTGCCTCTCCTCTTTCCCTTAACATTGGTCATTTGGGTATATCACTGGGAGGTGGCTGTTCTGGAAGAAAGGAAGGTAGGTGTCAGTTATTGCTCAAGACTAGTTTTGCATCCATGCTGTGTTTTGTGCTGTGAACCTAAGTAGGCAGAAGAACTGCTGGAGAACCATGAGAGATCAGGAAATAGGTTTCTCATAGGAGGAACATCCCTCCCTGTTTCAGTTGGGTTTTTTTTTCAAAACAGATCCTGACCCAGGGATTTGAGTGCAGTGGTTTATTTGGGTCATGACCCCAGGAAGCACAGTGAAGCAGCAGGGAAGGAAGACAGGGAAGAAGAAGGAGAGGGGCAGCCCAGGTGGCTCAGCAGTTTAGTGCTGCCTTCAGCCCAGGGCTTGATCCTGGAGACCTGGGATCGAGTCCCGCATTGGGCTCCCTGCATGGAGCCTGCTTCTCCCTTCTGCCTGTGTCTCTGCCTCTCTCTCTCCCTCTCTCTCTCTGTCTTTCATGAATAAATAAATTAAAAAATCTTTAAGAAAAAAAGGAGAGAAAAAGACACGTTTATGAGCAAATTAACATTGTAGGCCACTGGGACTCACTCCCATTGTGGATGCTTTGAGGGATTGTGTAGAAATACCTCAAAATTGTCCTACAAAGAGATGAGGAAGATGGGAACTTTATACACCAACTTCTGTTTCTCCTTGGTTAAGGGGTGCCCTTGGCTAAGGGGTGCTCCTGGAAATCCTGGCTCAATGAGGCAGGCATATTCCTGCAACCAAAGAAAGCCCTTCTTTCCAGTTAGGGAGCAAGTGACAAGTGTGGAATGTGTGGGAATTGTCAGCAGAACCCACAGGTGACTTTCAAGGTAGGCCACAACAGCATCTGCTACTTCTCTTTTGGCCTTTGGGTGCAGATTGGGAAAAATGAATCCCACGTCTTCAGTTTCCCCAAGGGAGAAGGAATGTAGTCATTATATTCTTATTAAAAAAATTTATTGCCGCTCCCTTCAGAAGGATTAAACATCCCCGAGCTATTGAGGGCAGGCTTGGCCACATAACTTGCTTTGGCCGATGGAATGAGAGAATACGGGTGTGCCTTTTCCTTCATGGGGCCCACTGCCCTCCTCTCTTCCCTCTGCCACAGAACAGTAATGACCAAGACACAGAACAGCCCATCACCCTGGGTCTCAGAGTGAAGACAACATACTGCCAGCCCACAATGGATATATGAACAAGAAATCTTCGTGGTTGTAAGCCACCGAGAATTTAGAGATATTGCCTCCTGTCACATACCTTAGCTGGCTCCTAATAGAAGGAGTGATTTATCTGATTGGGGACTAGGGAAGAAAAACTGGACGTGGCTTGGCTCAGCACCGTCCTTACTCTTTCTTCAGATCTGCTTGACCCTGAGAGCAGGGGTTTCTGATTAGCTGTGTACCCCATGCAGCGAGGGGTCTGTCCCTGCAGGGACAGCTTGTGGTTTTCCAGCTATGCCTGTGGCTTGGTGGTTGAGCATGTCTCATTCAGAAGTGGAGATTCACAGCACATCCCTTTGGCTGTACACTCAAACCTTGTGTTTATCAGTAATAAATCAAACATTTTTATTTCCTCTGTCTGTCTCTTGTGTCCATCTTTAAATTGGTTCCTGACCTGATAGAGAAGAGAGGTGCTATTTAGTGAGCCCCTGTTAGCCCCCAAAGTCTCTGCATGGTTCCACGAATAAAATGGCTTTTTTTTTTTGGGATGGCTAGGTGGCTCAGTTGGTTGAGCATCTGACTCTTGGTTTCAGCTCAAGTCATGATCTCAGGGTCCTGAGATGGAGCCTGGCATTAGGCTCTGGGCTGGGCATGGAGCCTGCTTAAGAGTCTTTCTCTCCTTCTCCCTCTGCCTCTCACCCTCTCCTCCCCAAAGGCTTTTTCCACCTTACTGGCTTTTGCCTGCCTTGCACTGTGGCATTTTTCATGCTCAGCTTCATTTTGTTTTTTGTTTTAAGATTTTATTCATTTGACTGAGCAAGAGAGCACACGCAGGGGGAATAGCAGAGGGAGAGGGAGAAGCAGGCTCCCTGCTTAGCGTGGAGCTCCATCCCAGGACCCTGGGATCATGACCTGAGCCAAAGGCAGATTCTCAACCACTGAGCCCCCCAGGCGCCCCTCAGCTTCATATTGTACATTAACATCAATAACAAATGGCAATGACAACTTTACTTGTGTGTTTACTCTGTGAGCGCGCAGAGGGCAACATCACAGGGGTTCTGGCTGAAAGCACTGTTAAGTCAGAAAAATGGGAACAGGGAGAGGAACACGCCTATTTCTACCTTGCCTTTCACTGTTTTTTCCTTTTCTTCTCTTTTCTTCATCTCTACCTCCTTTGTTCTTCCCCATAAAACCTACAAGAGTCAACTTCCTGGGCTTAAACCAGAGTTGATAAGTTAAGGGATGCTGTATTCATTCAATCATTACTTAAAAAACATCTCGGTATGGCAGGTATTATGGAGATGTTTGTTCTTGTTTCCTTTCTCATCACTCTCCTTTGACATCAGGCTTTGAATGTTATCCAAAGATAATACTTAGTATTTTCTTCAAATTGGTGTCATTTTATGCACCTTTAATTTCATAGGCTTTAATCAAAATGGTTACACTTCTGATTCCTAATCTCTGATCTTTTAAACATTCATTATGAGATAGAACAATATTTAGGTATTTTCTCAGAGTAAGTAGTATATAACCTGCTATAAAATATACACAGACACACACACGGCCCAAACTTCAGTGGCTTAACACAATTCAGCTTTATTTCTTTCTTGTCTGTTGCTGGCAAGGCAGTGTCTTATATAAGCAGTTCTCCTCCAGTTGACAACTCATGCACCCAGGCTCCTTCCCTCTTGTGATGTCACTGTCTTTAGCTGGTGGCCTCCACAGCTACTGCATAGGGGGAAAGAGAGCCAGAGGGTCAGCAGGGATGTTTTCAGGGGCCAGGCCTATAAGTGGCCTCTATCACTTTTACTCACATACCGTTGGCCAGGATGTTGGCACACGTCTCCATCCCAACTGCAGAGGAGGCTAGGCACTGTCTCCCTGTGTTGGCAGAAAGAGGAAACAGTGCAGGGATGGTCTTTGCCTTTTTTTTTTTTTTTTTTTTTGCCTTTGAAATGTTAGCTCATGTTCTCTCTTCCTCCTTCTGCAGGTACCTCCCACTATTCACACCTTCTCTTTCTTTCAGGAGTAAGACTGTTACAGTGGAACTGTAAAGAGAAAGAAGAGTCAGGACCGAGCTTTTGAATTTCAAAATAGACTTTTGAAACACATGGCTTGAGATAAAAAGTCTCTGTGTTTCAAAAGTCTGGTCTCTTGAACTCCCATAGTCTAACCCTTCCATGACTCTGATCATGCAATCAATGCTCCATGCAACCTAGAGATTTTCCCCAGAATCAGAATCAGCCGGGACCAGCGTTGCCTCCTCTCCCAGGAGAACAGAGATAGCAAGGGCTGAGTTGAGAGGTGAGCTGTCAAGGGGAACAGAGCTGCATCTTTTGAGGATCTCTGTCTCTTACCTCCTCCTCGAAGGAGCCCCAGGGAGGACACAGAGACACAGAGCTCTATGTGGGTGTGAATCTGTAGGGAGAGGAGGTCTATGCCTGCTGTCCCCATCAGAGACCCTGGATGGGGGGACACATTTGCAACAAGGGTATGAGGAGTACTGATGCCTCCTCAGGGTGTCTACAGAGCAGAGGCCAGAGACAGCCTCTCAGAGGTTCCCAAGACCCCAGAGCAGTGTGGGAACAATTAGAGTTTTCTGTGACCTTAGCAGAGGTGCGAAGCCTCAGACAGAGCCTTTCCTGGAGAGGCTCTAGGTCAGCAGCACTCTGGAAGAGCAGACAAGGCAGCTCAGTGGAGGCCAGCAGGATCAACGTAGATGGCAGATAGGGACCTGGAGAAAGACACCTGAGTAGGTGCTGGTAGGGACAACGAAACAGAGGGCCAGGGGCTAATGCTCAGGTGGAAGGTAGGATCATGACAGTTAAGTTCTGTCTCAGAGAACAAAAAGTTAAGCCTTTTCTGTTCCCTCTTCCTTAGAAGATTTGTACTCACCCAAACTAAACTACCCTAAAACATCCACAGAGACATGGGGAGGCTTGGGAGGGGCAGTGGACTTGGAGTATGGGGACCTTTGGCACCAACCATCAGGTGTGACCTTGAGTCTGTCCTTATACCTCTCTGGATCTCAGTTTTCTCATCTGTAAAATGAGATGTAATACTACCTGCATCAAGAATGTGTTGTGAGGCTTAAATACCAAAAAAAAAAAAAAAAAAAAAAAAAAAAAAAAAAAATGCCCCTAGTTCAGGGCCCAGCGCATGTCAGGGGCTCTGTGAATAGCTGAACCCTCCCTATCTTTCCCTCCTGAGATCATTCCCAATCTCAAAACACCTTACATCTCCACGGGAAAGACGGATCCATGAGGTTATGTATACTAGGGCCTGGGAAATAAAATAAAATGCCTTTCCCCACTCTGTAAGAAAGCAATACAAACCTAGGACAGAGCACAAAACAGACAATGGAAGCCCGACTTGAGAGCAGGGTGGGGGTAGGGGCAGGGTGAGCATGGTGACTGCACTAAATGAAAAACAGCAACTCAATACCCTGCTATCATCCTTCATCAAACTACAGAAATAGAAACCAGACAAACACATTATGTGAAGGGCAAAAGGGTTGGCAAGGTTCTGGCCTATAGGAAAAACCCAGGTTCAATAATGCCATGAGCTGAGGGAGGTAGGGAAGTGAGGTCAAAGTCAATAGCGGCGTTTGTGTCAGAAAGGCTGGTTTGATAGTCCTAATGAGGCCTAAACATCACACGTCCCTCTTTTGCTGAACTCAGTTTCTCATTAGGCTCTGTATCTGCTCCCAGATCGGCCAGCCACATGGCAGGAGCTGCTTTCGCTTCCTCTGGCCGATGAATTATCAAGGGTATTCTCCGCCTTTCTTTTTTGGGAAAAGAAAGCTTTGGAGTAGAAAATACTCTCTTCTATTTATATCTACCCTTCTCTCCCTGATTAGAGAGATGATAAATTTTGGGGAAGGACTCAGGCCCCAGCCTCTGTCTTTATTTAGAAGACTGCATGGTTAAGGCAGCGCTTCTAAGATCATCTGCTCTGCTCTGGGTCTTTATATGTTCTTTCAGGGGGGATGTGAGAGCTAAGGCTGGGTTTTTTTAAATATTTTCAGGATTGTTGGAATAGCCACATGTTCGTGCCAAGCTCTATGCTCAGGGCTAGGGACGCAGAAATCAAGTAAGGGATTAAGAAAAGGCTCCTATTCTCAAAGAGTTTACAAATAACAAAGATTTAGACCACCAACTTGTCTGACCGTTGTCGGTAACCCGAGTACTGGGTTTACAATAACTGGCATTTGATTAGACCTTTCATAAGACATCTTACAGCAGTCCCCCCTTATGCACTGGAGATACTTTCCAAGACCCCCAGTGGATGCTTGAAACTGTGGCTAGTACTGAACTCTCTGTATACTATATATACTTTTTCTATTAGTACACATCTACAATAAAGTTTAATTTCTAAATCAGGCCTGGTAAGAGATTAATAACAATAAAAATAAAATAGAAAAATTATACAATAAGTATAATACAAGTTATATGACTGTAGTCTCTCTCTCTCTCTCTCAAAATATCTTATTGTCCTGTACTCACCCTTCTTGTAGTGATGGGAAATGATAACATGCCACTACAATGAGATGAAGTGTGGTGAAGTTTGAATGATGCAGGCGTTGCAATGTAGCATCTGACAAGTTATGAGAAAAGGGATCCTCTGCTTCCAGGTCGTGGGTACCTGAAATGGTGGAAGGCAAAGCCACAGATAAGGGTGGGGGGACTACACATTTCCTATGGCCCCACAATAGCCCTGCGGCTAGGGGCTTAGGCACCCACTTAGCTGGGGCATCGACCTAGCTCTTCCAGTCTCAATGTGAGGACCATGGCCAGTACTGACTCTCCTCCCAGTGATATGACCCCAATTTCAGTGCTGTTACCTTCTAGACAAATGTTTCTCTTGGTGAACAGTACCTCATCCCTCTTAAGCCCTTGCAGATACAAAAGAATTTGCTTATTTTTGATCAGAACCCATATCCTGGGAAAACTCCTCCTCACTTTTAAAGACTCACATGAAACATAACATTCTCAATGAAGCTTATCCTCCCTCCCCCAGGCAGGAGGAGTTCCATCTTCCTATATGCTCCTAGAGCTGCTGGCACATATATTAATCATATTAATAAGGATAATAAGGGGGAATAATAGTAGTAAAGAGGTCTAAGTTACCATTTACTGAGTGTATCTATGAGCCAGGTGTCATGTTAAGTGCTTTGCATGCATTATTTAATGCTCAAAAGAACCCCGGGGGGCGGGGGGTGGGAGATACTATTATTATTCTCAGTTTATAGATTATATGAATTGGGAGTTAAGTTTGGCTGCAGGTAGCAACCTGTTCACAGTGGCTTAACCAAACAGGAACTTACTCTGCTCAAATAATAATAAATTAGAGGTAGATGGGCTAAGGGTGCTATGGCAGGTCCATAATATTCTTAGCATGTGGCTTTTGTCACTGTGGAGATAAGACATCTGCTGTTTTCCAATTTGTGTTCCAGGAAGAAGGAAGGGTAAACAGCAAAGGATGAAGGGCAAAGAACCCTTTTTTTTCTTTTTTTTCTTTTTTTTTTTCTTTTTGAGGCTTTGTCTTCTTAGTTGGGAAGGGACACCATCCCTTACCTACATTTCACTGGCTGGAGTGGTGTTACATGGTCACCCTTAGCTAGCAGGAGCCTGAGAATTCAACTTTTTTTTTTTTCTTTCCTTTTTTAAAGCTAAGCAGATTTTTGCTCTGAACAAAGTTGGAGTTCTGCTAGTAAGTAAGGAGAGGAGGATGGATATTGGATTAGGACCTACCATGCTTATCACAGAAATGAAGAAACTTGGCATTTGAGACGCCAAGGATCTTGTCCAAGTTCAGATATGTGGCCAAGGCAGATGCCAATCTATGTCTGTTTGATACCAGAGACCATATCCTTGACTGCTGTGAGAGAGGACTTCCTTATCATGATGTGTTACAGTTGTCTTTCTGTTTGTTCATCCCTTCTTCCCCAGCATGTGAGCTCCTTGATATCAGGAATCAATTCTGCTCATCTTGGTATCCTAGACTCTTGCCCATATTTGTTAAATGGATAAATGAACAAATGTTAGGACTTTAGTAGTTTCTGCAGCTAAAAATTCTTTCCAGGAAAAGATTCTTTAATTGTCCTCATCCTCTGTAATGTTTTATAATCTGTTTCCAAACAGGTAGCTGTAGACGTATATGCAAGAAATGAATCTGGTCTTTGTGTCACTGTAGGCGCCTCTGGCCTCTTCTACTAGTTACAGGCTTCTAGTCTCTCTCTCCCTAAATGCTTATTTACAGGGCAGGGTCCAATTTCTCTTTGTTCTGTCTGGTCATTCAAACATTCCTATACTACACCACTCTTTTTCTTAGGGACGTGTGTGCTACTTGAATAACACTAATCTCATTTCTTGCTGGGTCATGGAACAGGCCAGGAAGGATCTAGCATCATTTAGATTCCAGTACTTTGGCAAGGCAGGTAGAGAGGGAATGAGAATTTTTAAGAAGCCAGTTTGGAAGGTAAAATTTTCAGAAAGCCAACCACTTGTCCCTACGTTAAAAAAAAAAAAAAAAAAAAAAAAAAAGTTGTTCCACAGGCCATGAAATATCCTAATTTTTCTTCAGAGCTATAACACTTAGTTGGACAGGCTCAAGCCCCATCAGCTGTGGGGGGTATTGCCAATAGGGATCCGTGACTTAGGTTGAGGTTGCCTATCTCAGCTCAAGAACAGGCCATAGGCATTTGGATTTCCAGTTTAATGGAATATTTAATACTGCCCAAGTAGCAGTATTAAGAGATGCTGGGCTTCTCTTTCCAGCCCCGTGGGCCCCTGGCCAGTAGCTTACAATCACTAAACAAATTGGATGATAAATATTTACTGCTTGTTAAGCAGTCACTATATGTTAGGCACTGTGCTAAGTGCTCTATTTTGTCTCATTTAATCCTTAGAACAACATTGCGACTGTTATTGTCATCTTACAAACAAGGAATATAAGGCTTGATGAAAATGATTTGCCCAACACAGAGGTTGCACCAAGGGGTGATTTGGGGAACTCGGTCTGCCTAGCTTAATCTCTAGCAGCCACAAAGAAACTATCTTATGTAAATTAAAAAACCCATAGTAGTGATACTGATAGTCTTTGATCTTGATCATGAACTTTTTTCACTCTCATTTAAAATGTGAATAAAATGATCATGGTAATAATAATAATAATAGCTAACATTGAGTACTTACTTTGGGGCAATTTGTTTGAAGTTCTTAATGTGTGATAACTCCTTTAAGCCTCACAATAATCCGTTGAGGGAGGTACTATTAGTATTCTTAATTTTTGGATGAAGAAAGTGAGGCATAGAGAGGCTAGGCAGTTTTTACAATGCAAACATGACTTATAAGTGGCAGAGCTAAAATTTGGCTATTTTTATTGATGATCTATAACACAGCTTAGGTTAAAAAAAAATGTGCTTGCTCTGAAAACTCTGCTTCAAGACAATCCCTTTAGTCCTCCTTTCCAAGCAATGTGCGGGCCCTAAATCCCTTCTGTATAGAAATTCTTAAGTCATCACTGGCTCAGCATCACAAGCATAGTAGGTGGTGAAGCTTGGATTCAAATTTGTGTTGGTCTGACTCCAAAGCAGGGATCTTTACCACTGTACTATTTCAGAACCGGCCAGATTAAACCCAAGTTCAAAGGACAAATCATAGGCCCAAATGGAAATGACCTTACAAATCATCTAACGTAGGGTTTCTCCACCTCAATATTACTGACTTTTTGGGCTGGATAACTGTTCACAGCAGCATATTGCACAGTGTTCCTGGCCTCTCTACCCACTAGATTATCAGGATCACTCCCGTCATCCCTCCGTTGTAACAAACAAATATGTCTCCAGATGTTGACAAATGTCCTGGGACGGAGGAGAAGGGGCAAAATCGCCCTCGTTGCCAACCACTGATCCAAACCATCTCCTCATTTTACAAATGGTGGAGTGGGGGTCCAAAGAGATGAAATAAGTTGGTTAAGCTAGTTAGCAGAATCCAGGTCATTCACAAAGCATCACCATACCCCTATAATGTACAGAGCATAGGTGGAACTCAGAGGAAGTAGATGCCCTCTTGGTCCTTACAGTCTGGTAGGATAGAAAAACTATTGCACATTTATCTCCAATCGCACAAGGCTGAGAAGCAATAAAGTGTTGCACAGACAGCAAGGCGCAGAGGAGGAGAATATGATCTGGTGCCTGAGCTCTGGATCCGCCAGTATTTAGATACAGGACTTAACTAAGCTTTAGGTCCATCATCAATGAAATGGAGATCCTGGTATTTACTCTGCTTATACCAACAGCTTTGAAAGGGTCTGTGGACACCTGGTGCGAACTGTAAAGCTCTCTCTCTTTAAAGACTTTTATTTATTTATTCATGAGAGACACACAGAGAGGGAGAGAGAAAGAGAGAGGCAGAGACACAGGCAGCGGGAGAAGCGGGCTTGCTACGGAGAGCCCGAGGCAGGACTCGATCTTGGGATCCGGGGTCACGCCCTGCGCCGAAGGCAGGCGCTCACCCGCTGAGCCACCCCGGCGTCGCTGTAAAGCTCTTACGGGCACCGGGTGTTATTACGATGACCAGAAAGCGATAACAGTAATTCTTAAAGTGTTTCAGAACCGCAGAGAGCCCTGGAGCGGTGGCTTCATTCCTGGACCTTCCGAGTCGAGATCCCTTTCTTCAGCGAGCCCTCCTCCTCCACGCAGCGCCTCCTTCCCGGCCCGGAACCAAGGCGGCTACCTGGGCGGACTCAGGTCACCGCTCCGCACCGCCCGCCCTCCCGGGCGCTCGGCCCCTCAAGCCCCGCCCCCCGGGCCGTGGCCCCGCCCCCCGGCGCAGGCCCCGCCCCCCCGCGCGGGCCGGCACGCCCGCGGCACGGCGCCTCCAGGACTGGCCGTCGCCCGGGCCGGAGATTCCCGAGCTCCCCCGATCTCCTCCCGGCCTCCCTCGGACGCCCGGAGCGGAGGCGGCGGAGATTGCCGAGGGGCGCTGGCCCCGCCCCCGCCGCCGCCGCCGCCGCCGCCGCCGCCGCTGCCGCCGGCGCCCCCGCCCCGCCACGGCCTCCCGCGCGGGCTGCAGTCCCAGCGCTCGGTCCCTCCCTCCTCCTTTCTCTGCGCCCGCCTTCCCGGGGCTGCCACAGTGGCGGGTCGGCGGCTCCCGGCCAGTCAGCTCGTCCCGGCCCGGCGGGTGGCGAGGGGCGGTGTGAAGGAGCGGGCGCGGGCCGGCGGGCGAGCTCCGTGAGTGCGAGAGGCGGGGCGCGGGGGGCCGGGCCGGGCCGGGCCGGGCCGGGGGCGCGTGTGCGAGCGCGGAGCCCCGAGCGCGGAGCCGCGAGCGCCGAGCCGCGAGCCGCCGAGCGCCGAGCGCCGAGCGCCGAGCGCCGAGCGCCGAGCCCCGAGCCGCCGAGCCCCGAGCCGCCGAGCCCCGCGCCGCCAGCCGCCGAGGGGCGCCGGGCCCGCGCGCACGCACACGCACGCACGCGGGGGCGGGGAGGCGCGCGCCCGCCTGTCGCGACAGTCGGGGCCGAGGCCCAGGGGGAGGTGGCCTGTCGCGGGTCGCCCGGCTCCCGGAGGCGAGGGGGGCGCGGGCGGATGGCGGAAGGCGCCCAGCCGCAGCAGCCGCCGCAGCTCGGGCCCGGCGCCGCTGCCCGGGGGATGAAGCGGGAGTCGGAGCTGGAGCTGCCGGTGCCCGGAGGGGGAGGAGACGGAGCCGAGCCCGGCCTGAGCAAGCGGCCGCGCACCGAGGAGGCGGCGGCCGACGGCGGCGGCGGCGGGATGCAGGTGACCGCGCGGGACGGCGCCCCGGGACGGCGGGGCCGGGACGGCGGGGCGCGGGGGGCCGCGTGGAGGTGGGAGGCGGCCGGCGGGGCCTGCGGCGGCGGGGCGGGGCGGGGCGGGGGTGCGGGGGGTGCGGGGCCCGGCGGCCGAGCGGGTTCTGGCGGGGATCGAGCACGGTCGAGGCGGGTTCCATGTCTCGGCCCCTTCCCGGGCTCCTCGGGCTGCAGCGGGAGCCCGGGGTCCTGGCTCAGTTGCCCAGGGGGCCGCCGCGGGGCGTCGAGGGCCGGGCAGCCTCCCGACAAGTAGCTCTCGGGCAGCGCTCGGCGCACGCGGGCCGGGGCCGGGGCCGGGGCCGGGGCCGGGGCAGGGCCGCGGAGGCGACCAGGCTCCTCGAGGGCCCGGGGATACGGCTCAGCTCGTGGGCGGCGAGAGGCGCGGGCAGCCGGGCGGTGGGTGGGCACCGTGCCGCCGGGGTCCGCAGCCCCGAGCCGAGCGCGCCCGCCTCGCCCCGCCTCGCCTCGCCCCGCCTCGCCTCGCCTCGCCACGCCAGTCGCTTCCTGCGCGGGCGAGGACCCCCGGCCGCTGCCCAACGTCCCGGGGCGCCGGACAAGACTCCTAGGGCCGTTGGGAGACCGGGTTCGGAGTTGTGGACTCAAGGACAAGCTGGCTGATCGCGGAGGGAGCGGGAAACGTAGTGGTGTCAGTTGACTCCGTAGTTCCAGCAAGAGCTGAAGCCTTCGGACCTTTTAGGATCTGGTCTCTGTTCTGAATACACTCGCTGTGAAATGGTGGAGCTCACCTACCCGTTGTTTACACATCTGCCTAATTCTCTTAGAATCATAGAATGTTAGAGATGGAAGGGACCAGAGACATCATCTTTTCCAGAAGTTCTTGACCTGGATGGGCTCGGAAGACTCTTAGGCAGAACAGTTTACGTGCACTTTTTGGTGTGTGCGGGGGAAGTCAATAGTTTTCCTCTTTGTGTGTGTTTTTTTTTTTTTTTTTTTGGGGGGGGGGGAGTGTCCAAGCCTCAAAATGTTTTAGCCACCACATTTTGTAGATGGGGAGTCAGAGGTCCAGAGAAGACTAGTGACTTGCCTAAGGCCACCCAGTTAGCTTGTAGCAAAACTAGAACTAGAAGCCTCCTCTTCTAATTCCTATTCCTGTGCTCTCTCCATTACACCACTCTTGGAAATCCCTGCAGTGCTAAAAGACTTCCTGTGCTCTGCTCCCTGCTTTTCAAGGCTCTGCCTGACTTCCTGTGTTAGAGACCGAGCTGTATTTGAGCCTGGCATGTTTGCTGTGTGCTTACGGGTCTCCTCTGCAGAGGCCGCTCAGTTACTTGTGTTGATTTGGATAAAGTGACCCTCTTGCTGTTTGTTTTTGAATTCTTTTGTTTTGTTTGCCTGCTTTTGTTCTCCATCAGAACTGTGTCAGGCAGAGGGATTGTGAGAAGTAAAAGCTCAGGGCCATGGAAAAAATATCAAGGAACGTGGGGAGACTTCAGGTGAGGTGGATTAACGTGAGCTCATCAGAAGGGGTGACTGGATGTGGGTGCTGGTGAGCACCGCCTCCGCTTGGTGTGTGCCTACATTCATGTGGGTCTGTATTCATTCATTGTTTCTGTCAATCACTGTTAACTCTAAGGCTCCCCCCTCCCTTTCCTCTCCTTTCCCCCGTGGGGCCCATTATTTGCTGGTTGGCTTCAAACTGGCTAAGGATAGTAGTATCTGGAAATGGAGCATCACATAGGGACTTTGGAGTATGCAGAGGAAGGAGTTGGATTAGACTCTTTGGGTACAAATGGGCAACTTAGAACTATCACACAGAGAATCTTTTTTTCACTCTGTGCATTTGTGGATCTTTATTTTTCAGGTCATGCATTATCATTGCTGTAGTTCTGACACACCATGTCACACAGGTGTTCAGATCATCATTAATCTAGCCCTCTGCCTTCAACTAGCTGTACACTTCGGGAAAATCCCTGCTTTTTTTGGGGGGGGGGGGCTCTGTGTCCTTAGTTGTAAAAGAAAAGGCTTGTACACGATGATTTCTAAATTATCTCTTAAAAAAAAAAAAAAGGGCATCAGATTCCTTGACCTGAAGGTGTACTTGGTGTTTCTAGTCTGGGTGGAGAAGACAAAACTGGGTGACAAAAAAAAAAAGAGTGCACGTGTGTGGGTGTATGTGTGGTTTTGTGTGTATGTGTGTAAGTTTCAGAGGAACAGGAGCAGAGATACCCTAGAGTGGATGCATGTTACAAGTCATTGCATAATTTAGAGCCAAAGTATGCAGAGGATTTGTGCTAGATGAAGGGGAAGGTCATTCCTGCTGAAATGGTCAAGGGAGGCTTTATGGGAAGGCTGAAATTTGAGGTATAATCTGAGTAAAGGAGAAGTAATGTTCCTGAAAAGATAGAATCTAACACTCAGTGACCCACACTTGTAGCACTTTGCTATATCATTGTGATAATAATAATAATAATAATTATTTATTTATTTATTTTTAAAAATTTTTTTATTTATTTATGACAGTCACAGAGAGAGAGAGAGAGAGAGAGAGAGAGAGGCAGAGACACAGGCAGAGAGAGAAGCAGGCTCCATGCACCGGGAGCCCGACGTGGGATTCGATCCCGCGTCTCCAGGATCGCACCCTAGGCCAAAGGCAGGCGCCAAACCGCTGCGCCACCCAGGGATCCCCTAATAATTATTATTTAATACTCATTTAGCTAATATTGATATTTAATACTCATTTAACTAATGTTTATTGAGCAGCTGCTATGTGCCAGGCTCTTTTTTAGAGCCTAGGACACACGGCAATAAACAAAGACTCTGCTCTCATGTAATAATAATCTTGTGGAAAGAGACAGTAAACAAATCAACAACTGTTATTATGGGGTGGTAAGTGCCAAATAGTAAAATAAAGCAGAGGGAGGGATGGAGAGTGAAGAAGATGGTCAGGGAAGGCCTCTCTGATAGGTGGGTTTAGAATGAAGTGAAGGGAGGGGATGGACCATTCAGATACTTGATGGGAAGGGGTCCAGGTGGAGGAACTGTGGGTGCAGGGCCATTGAGAAAGAAGTGCACTTGAGAAGAAGAGGCGAGTGGAGCTGGAGCAGGAGGAGCAGGGGAAAGGTAGTCTTAGAAGGTGATTGTGGCTGTGTGGAAATGCCTATAGGCCCAATACAGATACACACTTAAAAAACCTAGAGTAGGGATCCCTGGGTGGCGCAGCGGTTTGGCGCCTGCCTTTGGCCCAGGGCGCGATCCTGGAGACCCGGGATCGAATCCCACGTCTGGCTCCCGGTGCATGGAGCCTGCTTCTCCCTCTGCCTGTGTCTGTGCCTTCTCTCTCTCTCTCTGTGACTATCATAAATTAAAAAAAAAAAAAAAAAAAAAAACCTAGAGTAGGGATCCCTGGGTGGCGCAGCGGTTTGGCGCCTGCCTTTGGCCCTGGGCGCGATCCTGGAGGCCTGGGATCGAATCCCACGTCGGGCTCCCGGTGCATGGAGCCTGCTTCTCCCTCTGCCTGTGTCTCTGCCTCTCTCTCTCTCTCTCTGTGACTATCATGAATAAATAAATAAAATTAAAAAAAAAAAAAACCTAGAGTAGCCAACCCTTTTAGTATATGGTGTATGTGAAAAAAATAGTATATTTTTTTTCTTATAGTTTAACACAAATGGAATTTTTCTGAGGCCATATCTTGAGCCATAGCTCCTTCCAGGAAGCCTTACCTCATGACTTAGTTCACACCAGTCAGGCTCTCCTCTGGCCTCCTGTTGCATTGATGCTTAATTATGCATCATCTTGTGTTGTCCCTTGTTTTATTCTTATTTCCCTAGTGAGACTGTAAGCTTCTAGAAGACGGGAACTATATTTTCTTTGTTCTATCTTTTGTTTTGGGTACATAGTAAGTGCTCGGCGCCTTGTGAAGTTGAAATTTATGTTTTACTAATGATTAAGGGATGGAAAAAGTCATGGAATTCAGAGGTGAGAGTTCGTTTATGAAATTCCTGAATCTTCTGAGTGTCAAAGGATTATTATTATTATTATTATTATTATTATTTATTTATTTTTTTTTAAAGAAAGAAGTCCTTTACTGGGGTTAAATTTCCAAGGCTGCTTACTAAATGTAACTACAACTTGAGGCTGTAGATTCCAAAGCTGGACTCTGTTGAGTTACGGCCAGGAAGCTTTGGGAGTAAATCATTACTTCCCAAAGTGGGGTAGAGAGGACATGAGAGAGCCTGTGGTGCTTATGTTATAATCATTCTGCTAAGTAGGAACCATGAGGGAGAGAGGAAGGATTGTACTTTTCAAGGGCAGTTTTCAGAAGCTTTATGTGGACAGAAGAGGAGTTAGTACAGCTCTGGAAACAGTATAGGAATAGAGAACCCTGAGGGGGGGTGGGGGGAGGGAAGAGACATTCAACCTGAAAATTGAAATGTGATTTGAGAAATGTGGTTAGTCGTTAAAGAGGGTGCTGGAAATACTGTACTCCAGCCTGGTGGAAAGCTAAATGAGTTACGGGTATAGGTATAGGTATATCATTTCACTATGTAAGCAAGTCTGATATGTGTGAAACTTGGGCTTTATAAAACATACTGGTGAGTGAATGCTTTCGGTCAGCTCTTGTAGTGACTGTAAACAATCTGACGAACAAAAATACAGTTTTGTGTAACTTTCTAGGAATTTAGCTGCTGTATAAATAAGGCAAGGAGCACCTTAATTATTTCTGACAGCTTTCAGCAAAATTCTTTATGTCAGTAAAATATTGGTGTGTGATTATTATATGGCCAGCTAACTGCTTCTGACCATTGAATCATAAATCTGGTATAGTGAAATGGACTTGGCCGTTGTTCATATTAGTGGTTGATTCTGGTAGTAGGAAAGCTTTCTTCCTGGTCTTAGGGCAGGGGTTCCAGGTAGCCTATGATTGCTATGTGTTGCTACATCCCTTGTAATAGTCTGTCTTTCCATTTGCTTGTTTCTGGGTTTCTTTTCTCCTAGGTGGATGTCTCATTGGACTTCTGTTGGGTGTTTGCTGCTGATGCTGTACATGGTGCTACCATTTGAGTAGAGCTATAAAAATAATGTGCTTTCTTTTTTTTTTTTTAATATTTATTTCTTAGAGAGACGGCACTAGAGCACTGGTGGGGGCAGAGGGAAAGGAGAGGCAAGCTTCCCGCTGAGCAGAGAGCCTGCCGTGGGGCTCCATCCCAGAACACTGGGATCATGACCCAAGCCATAGGCAGACGCTTCACCAGCTGAGCCACCCAGGTGCTCCAATAATGTGCTTTTCTTCCCAGTAATTTCATGATTGATGTCTCACAGAAATTGAATTTTTCATTTCTCCTTGTCTTAGTCTCCTCAAACACCATAACAAAATAACCAAAGTCTGGGTGGCTTAAACAACAGAAATTTATTTCTTAAAATTTTGAAGGCTAGAAGTCCAAGATCAGGGTGCTGGCAGATTTGCTATCTGTTGAGGGGCTCTCTTCCTGGCTTCTTGCTGTGCTCACATGGCCTTTTCTGGATGTATGCTCCTGGACACAGAGAGATCTCTTTTCTTCCTCTTCTTATAAGGGTACTAATCCTGTCGTGGGGGTCCTACCCTTGATACCAACACCCTATCACCTCCCAAAGGCCCCTTCTCCTGCCCAAATACCATCACACTGTCGGCTAGAGCTTCAACATAATAATTTTGCAGGGCCACAGACATTCGGCCAATAATACACAAGAGCCACGAATACTGTAGATGGAGAAACTGAGGCACAGTCACTTTAAAAATTACTGATTGTTTTCAAGCCACACAATGAAGCCTGTGAACGTAACACATGGAATGTCTTTGAGAAGGAGAAGGACAGATCTGCATTCAAAGTAGGACTATTCTTTAGGGTGACTCACGAGATTAGCCTGAGTCGAATTTGTCTCCCAACTCCCTCTCCTATTTTGTAGCTACCTTGTCATGTTTTTTTCTCTCTCACTCTGACATGTGAACACAACAGAAGCTAACTAGAGATTTAACTTTCATTTTGGTATAAAACAGACTGGTGCAGACAGGCCTCAAGATTACAGGATTGGGGAGAAACACTCACGACACCACTTCGTGTAAACAAGAATGTTGCCAGCACAGCTCCAGTTTGACATCTCTCAGGCCGTCAGTTTGATGCCAGGCTTTCATAATTTGTGGAAACAGTAAAGACAGTCATTTTAGTGAATGGCTTTGCTTGAATTTTTGTTGATATGCATTTGTAAAGCATAGTAAACGCCTTTATTCTGGTGCCTATGCGTACTTCCTTCAAAGACCGGAGGGAAGAGCATCAGGGATGATGGGAAGGAAATGGCAGTAATTGGATGAGCAAACAGATGGAGTGAGGGATGGCAAGTGCACTCGGTGTTTTAGGTGGCCCCTAGGAGTATTGAATTTCTTATTCTTCTCCCCTACAGCCCCAGTACAAGCAGGCAGCTTACATGGCTAAGGTTTCATTATCTAATCCATCACAGATCAGCTTGAATAAACCCATTGGTTGGCGCTGATCTAGTTAGGAGGGTAGTGCAAAGCTGCTTGAGCCAGGGTTGGGTCAAATCGGATCAGAACTGCCATGTGAATCCTGGACATATTTCTGTAATTTGGGTGGGTAAAGTCGTTTGGGAAATCACTTACTCAGGAGAGAGCACAAGTGAGCTATCAGCCATGAGTTTTTTTCAGATGTTGTCATAGGGACTCTGAGGGGAAAGTTATAGAGGATTTGATATATTTCTCTGGAGTATAGCCAAGTTGCTTTGATTATTTGAGTCTGAACATTTTTGGGTCACTAATGCTCACTAATAATCTTTTTTAGAATCACTTAAGGATTCCAGTTGTGATCACTTAATTATGACTATTTTGAGTGAATCTGGCATCGATCTGACATTGTACGGTATGGGTCCCCTCTCAGTTTTAAAGAGGAAATGTTGTTACTACTATTATTATGATCAACCTTAATGTATACAATTATATCTAATATCTGTGTATATTTGAAGTATAGGGTAGTGAAAGAAACACTATTTAGAGTTTCTCATTTTTGGGTTTGACTCCTGGCTCTTCCACTTAGCAGACGAATGACCTTTGGTAAGATGTCTAACATCTGAGCTTCTGATTACACATCTGTGAACTAGGAGAATTAATACATACTCTAATGAGCTGCCGTAATGAGTAACTGAGATGATTTAAAGTGTCTAAAGCCCAGCAGTAACTGTTTATCCCTTGCCTCCCTTATAACATGCTGTACAGCACTCTGAGTTCCTGCTTACTGCTTGATCAGCATGGAGTGGTTAATGCGTTTCTGATTGATTAAGTGTCAGAGTTGGGGACTACTAGAGATGAACAGTGTGTTGAACTGAATTTGCTCGTCATCTGGGTGGAGGAGGTGAATGGGCCTGGTTGTTGTGGGCTTTCTAGTTAGAGGAGGAAGAGGAGAGGTTTGCTTCTTTGCTAAGCACTAAAAGAGCTAGTGAGTTATCACAATGCCTGCACTGAGCATGTGGACATTTCCTGGAACCTGTAAGATCTCTCCTGGGAATGTGCCTGACATATGTGCTGGCTGTTTGGATGGTACCGGGGATGCAGGAGTAGGTGAAAATGTCGGTTGTGTTGCAAAAGGTACAGGGTTTGCTAGTTAAAGTATATTACATCAAATAGATGGCGCTTTTTGCTCTCATTCTGGTTTGTGGAAATAGAGCTGGGATGCCTTTGTCTCTTGTGGTCTCTTCCAACCTGCCTGCAGCCTACTAAGAATCATCCACCTAAAAGAGCTTAAAAACCCTTGATAACTCATCTTGGACTTCCAGATAAAGTCCATTCTCTCCCTTGGGCTCCTTCTGGCCTAATTTCTGCCTGTCTTTTATAGCCTCATCGAATTTTCTGCAGTCTACTCCTGAGTCTGTGTTACTGGGCTTCTAGTTTTCTAAGCATGCTGTGCCACGTGGGCTCATTCATACATCTGTGCTTTGGTTTCTGTTTTTTCTACCTGACATTCTTGCCTCAACGTCTCTCTCTCTCTCTCATCTGTAAGGCTTAGTCTTCAAGAGTCAGTTGGGTTATTGACTCCTCCAGGCTGCCTTTTGTGTCTGCTCCCATCCCCTCCTGCATTCCTGCCAGTTTCTAAAACTCTGGGTCCATAGCTCTTTCAGGACATTTTGCTTTACCATTTGTTCAAATGTCTGCCGGTCCACCAATACTCAAGGGATCCTTTGGGATCCGTAGGATTTAGCGCTGTGTCTGTGACCCAGTAGTCAAGAAACTATCATTCTTGTTGAATTGAACTTGGTCTTTCTGATCCTCAGTAGGGCCTGCAGATGGCTTTAATTGTTTCTCCAGATTTTCCCTGGGGGGTCTGGCTCTTGGTCTGCTTTCCAGCTCTTGTGAAGACTGGGTGTTGTGGGATTTGTGAATAGTACCTGATCTTTCCATTGATATCAGGGTTAAAGGTGAGAAAGGGGTCTTTGAAAACAGAAGCTGGTGTGGAATTTAACTGTTGAATGTGTTGGGTGGGCATGGCAACCTAATGTTTAGTTTCCTGTGCTCAGATATTAATTGAGTGCACATGTGTATGTGTAAAAAGCACCTTTGTGATGGTGTGGTTAAGGAAAAGAGAGGAACCACACAAGTGAGGAGCAATTAGAGCTAACCTGTTCCGGTTCATTGGAGTAGTCTGTTGATCTGCCTTTTACAGTGCTGCTGAGAGATTCTGGAGTGTTGCAGTTCAGAGATATTGCCACCATTTGGGACTAAGCCCATTTGATCAACTGTGGACCTTAACCTTTCCCTTCTCAACCAATGAATTTCATAAGCTATTACAGCTTTTTTTTGTGGATATGGGAAAAATACCAACTGAGACACCTTACAAAATGCCTGCTGTTTTTCAGATCACTCATTAGATGTGCTTGAAAACGAGGAAGCTTGATACAGTTCTTTTAAACCGCAACCTTGGAAACAGACTCATAAATTTATTTTACAGGAATCATCTCTCCTTGTCCCTTGTTCTCCCTGCCTCCTTCCCTGTCAGCTTCTGATTGGTGCTTCTGTCTGTCTAATCCTTGCCTGTTCTCCAGCCTTGAGACTTCTCTTACTAGTTTAGTTGGGGCCCCTTTACAGGTGACTGGATATACTTTATAATGTCTCTGGCTTTTTGCATTCTGAGGTAAGCAGGTTCTAAGAAGGGAATGAAAGGGAGAGTGCCCAGTAATATCACTTCCTTCTGACGTGTCCTGCACATACGTGGCATCCAGAAATTTCAGCTGGGGATTCCAGGCATGCGACACATGATAAATATTGCTTATGAAGTAGATGACAATTTTGAATTGCTAAATGATAATGGTTGAGTAACTGCTTAGAAACTCATCTTCCCAAGGGTGGAAACAGCCTTTGAAGTTTAGACTTCCCATAATACTTGGGTGTGTTCAACCATAATACTTGGGTTTTTTAGGGATCTAAGTCCTCAGATAATACCTTGGTATGTGGGATTTTTCCCATGTGAAGGCTGGTTCCTTGGTTTCTCCTCTGCTGAGGAAAAGAGATTTTGCACTGAGTATTGGATATTTTATTCCAGGCATGTGGTTTCTGAGGAGGCATACTGTTTATTTTTCTTTTTGGCTGAATTGATTTTGTCGGATCCTAATCATAAATATCACAGCAAGGCATGATTTATCATGAAGGATGGGCAAAGTTGTTATGGGAATCTCTTAGTGATGGGGTTTTACTAGGGGAGGTGGTGGGTGGTGGGCAGAAATGCTACTAGTAGAACTAGAGGAAGTGCAGACCTGGACACTCTGGAGTTTGAATGTGGGCCCCAGCTACTGCTTGAGTTGGAACACTTTTGGAGCAGAGGCTCATGGGAAGTTCTTCCATTTGCTTTATTTTGAGCAGGTTTTTCCTCTGCATATTGGCAGCTGTTGGGAGGAGGGGGTGTTAATTGCTGCCAGCCAGAATGATTTCCAAAACAGACCTGTGTGGATTTCATTTAGGGCCTTACTTCGGGGTATGTGGTTTGTCCTGAGTCAGGAGGACTTTGGTTCCATTTTCCTGGAAGTTGGTGGGCTTCCATGAGCCTGCTTTATTTATCTTGGATGGTTAGGCAAGTAGAAAAGCAGCTGCATAGTTAGCCCTTGTGCATGGAGCTTAGTTTCATAGGTCATATTCCCCTGGGGATTTTTATACAGTTACATTTACAGCCTTAAGTTTTATTTTCCTTTCTTTTCCTTCTGCAGTTCAGTACTCCACAAAAATTCTGAGGTGGGTGGGTAATAATTTCGGGTTAAAAAAAAAGTAAAAACAATTTTTTTGGGTAAAGGGCAGGAATTGTTTCTTAGTCCCCCAACCCAGTCCTTTACAAAAGAGTCTGCAGATGGGATTGCTTATCCCCTACTCAGACTGTCTTGTCCCCTAATGTGCTGAATATGTGGCTTTGACAGCTTTCACCTGCTATTTCTTGGTTTCCAGGGGATGGGATGGTGGGATTGTGCGATTTCAAAGCAAAACCTGGCAAAATTGGAAGACGTTTTGTAGTGGTTCCCAGCGTCCACAAAGCTTAACTCATTGGTTTGCACCTCATACAGACTGGCAGGAACACTGTCCCTGTCAATAGCCGGCACAATGGGTTTGAGGACTTTGTTGGAACTTCAGGAAGTCTCCACAATGGCTGCCTCTCACAGTGGGAGCTTTGGCAAGGCTTACTGGGAGTTGGTAGGGCCTGTTTTGAAAGCTTGTCTCTGGTCTTAACACTGCTGTGTATCTCTGTGAGAAAGCCAGGGCAGACTTGTTTGAAGAATGGGGAGAGGTGCTACGCAGCTGTCACCGATGTGGGCCATTTTATATATGTCAGTCTGTGCCATCCCGACATGCAGGGCTTGCTGTGTGTTTTGTGTGTTGTATTAATATTTGAGGTCATAGTCTGACTTGTGACTTTGAGTAAGTTGATTTGGCTGATTTTGATATCATCCTGGACTTTGAAGTGTTGCTGGTCATATTTAAAAGGTCTATGTGGGGGCTTAGAAGTTACTCTATCTATACTGCTTATATGCATTATAGACATATTTTTTGATTCCTCTACTTGGTGTTATAGGTCTCTAGCTGCTTGTTGTGATTCCAAATAGATCTTTTTGCTGCAGCGTTTTTGCTTTGATCTGTGTTTTACAGCGTTGGAGATCCATTGGTTAACTTTGGAATTTTGCATACATACAGCAGAAGTCTTTCAGAAAGGTGCTTATCATGGACCATTAGTGATTTTTGTCAGCTGTGTAAAAATGCTGTGATGAACAGATACCCATGTTATCTGTGTGTATGTGCAGTTTTCCTTTATGCTTACTTCACATTTCTGTTTCTCTAGGAGTAGTTTGGATAAGTGTTATCCTTCTTGGGAAGCCTCTTTCAGGAAACCTTTGTGTTTTTTTCTTGGGCTTGTGTAGGGACCATTTACCCTTACTGAATTTGAGCTTCACTATGAATTGTTTTTTCAGTGTTAGTTTTAGGCAAATAGTAAATACTTGTTTGGCTTAACCTTATCCTAGAGTTTGAAGAAACCTAAACAACTTGTCAACTATACTTCAGTTAAAAAAAAAGTATTAATTCCAATATAAGAGAAAAGCCTAACTGGTCCAGTATCCTGTTTTAGGTGAGGAACTTGTAATTCAGAGTGTCCCAAGCTGTTTTCCATTGATTGCTCTTTGAGACATGGGAGATAGGTGTCATTGTGCTGAGAAGAGGAGAATCAAGTAACTTTGGAATAGAGTTAAACAAAATTTGAACTATCACATTTTAATTTTCACAAGCAGATGCAGCTCTAAATTTACAAGAATGTATTTATTGAAGAGCTGGGTTCCTCAAGTATTCTGTACCTCTTCATTAAACAAATAACCCCCCGTTGTTGGTTTCTTGTGTTATTCCTCTCCTTTTTTTCCACACAGATGCTAGCAAACTCTCTGCCTGCTTGTTCACACTGCTATTTTCACTGACTACCAGAAGTTATTTTTTGTTTTTTTAAGATTAAAAAAATTATTTTTATTTTTAAATTTTTTATTTTTAAGTAATCTCTACACCCAGCGTGGGGCTGCTTGAACTCACAACTTCGAGATCAAGAGTTGCATGCTCTACTGACAGAGCTAGCCACGTGCCCCAAGGTTAACTTTTTTTTTTTTTTTAAATGTAACACGGTCTAGTAGCGTTTTCATGAATGGGTTCTGGGGTGTGTGTCCTGCTTAAAAAAACTTTTTCCCCACTCCAAGATTATAAATAATGGAATGGGCTTGCAGACAGAGCTGAGGTGGAGCTCTGGCTTTTCCATATCACAGCTGTATGATCTTGGCTAAGTTATTTAAACTTTCTAAGCCTCAGCTTCTTCCCTTGTGAAACATACTATAGGATTAGTGTAAGAATTAAAAGAGATGCTGTAGGGGTGCCTGGGCGGCTCAGTCAGTTAAGCATCTGCCTTTGGTTCAAGGCATGATCCCGGAGTCCTGGGATCGAGCCCTACATCAGGCTCCCTGCTCAGTGGGGAGTCTGCTTCTCCCTCTGCTCCTCACCTTGCTTGTGCTCTCTTGTGTACATTCTCTCTTAAATAAATAAAATCTTAAAAAAAAAAGATGATGTGTATAATGTGCTTTTTATTAGTTCAGGGTATGACATAATAGATGTTCAATATATAATAGCTATTTTTATTATAATTACCAAGCCTTATTTTCTTGTACCCCAATTGTTTTTTTTTTTTTTTTTTTAAGATTTATTTATTTTTTAGAGATAGAGAAAGAAAGCATGGGAGGGAGGGGCAGAGGGAGAAGGAGAGAGAGAATTTCAAGTACATTCTCCACTGAGCATGGAGCCGGCCACACATGGGGCTTGATCCCAGGACCCTGAGATGACCTGAGCCGGAATGAAGAGTCAGATGTTTAACTGACAGAGCCACCCAGGCTCCCCTGGACTTTCTTTAAAAGCAGGAACAGTCTCTTAGTCTTTGTATCTCTGGCTTCTCCATAACTGTCAGAGAGGTATTATAATAAAAACCCTGTGAGTATTTGTTGAAAAAATAAATCAGTCTTTATAGGAATTTGTAAAAGTCTTTCTAATAATTTTTGTTGCTTTTTCTGTAATCGCCGTCTCTGGATTTGGAGCTTGGTGACTAAGATTGCATGTAATATACAATAATTAAGTTTGTATTATGTTTTATAGTTTATAAAATGCTTTGATACAGTTCTTGTTTATTCCCTACAACCAACCCAAAAGATAGATGATTCTTTTTCCCATTTTTCAGATGGCAAAGATAAACTTCTCTAAGCTCATGACTAGGAAGCAGCCAGACTGATGCTTCTGCCAGCTTTAATGGCTCTTTATTCAGTGCCTGTTCTTTGGGCCTTGTGCCCCTAAGACCGAAGGGTATGATTGAGAAAGATTGAATAGTAAACATGAACTTCAGTGTTTTCATGAGACATATATTTAATATTGAAAGCATTTTGTCCATTACCTAACAGTTGATTCATGTAGAAGTCAACACTGATCCCCAGTTTCTTTAGTAATTTGCATCTACCCAGTGGGTTTTTTTTCCTTCCAATTTTGCTATTTATTAATGACAAATATTCCACATCCATGATTCTTTCCAGTCAGAAGTTCTTTGAAACAATGCCATTGGCCTTGGCCGGTCAGAGGATGGAGTCATCTGACTCACCCATCCTGTAAATGGCCCCACAGATAGCATAGGTTTTGAACTGGCTGTGGAGCCTGCCTGTGACCTTGTCAGCCTTGCCACGTTCCTCTTGATGGACGTGTGGTCCTTGGTGCCAACCAGGAGTATTTCTGCCGCATGGCACAGACAGGTCCACGAAGTTGCTGGTGTGGGGTCTGCCTGTTGATGGTGTGCCTGCTGCTACTGCACCAAGCACAGAAAGTAGCCTTGTTTTGAATTGGGATTTTGCTAAAATTTAGTGTGTACTTGTATGTGCCAAGCATTGTGTTAGATGCTTCATGTGTTTGTCTCACTTTCCAGTAGTTCATATTTGGGGGAGATTCAGTAGGATAATTAGTTGCTCTGTGTATGGTAATTTGTTATTGTTTGCTTGTTTTTTGCCTCAAAGTATCCCATCTCTAATTTTACTATTGATCAGATAATAGATCAGCAATAGATAAATCAATGGATTGATAATGGTGGGTAGGTATGAAATGAGAGCTGAAGGCATCTGGGAGTTATCTGACCAGCTCCCTGCTTCAGTCAGGTAAGGGAGATGATGTGCTCACTTCAGTTATTTCAGGCTCAGAGAGCGTGTATAACAGTGAGCAGTAGGCTCAAACCTTTGGCTTTAGGTCTAAGTAGAATCTTTCATTTCTTAGTCTTTCTTAGTATCCTGCTATGGTTTCTCTGAGGGTTTCTTATGTGGAGTCGTCTTCCCTGCCCCCCACTTACCATTTATTTTTTAAGCATATAATCACATGGTGAATGATTAAAAATACACAAAAAAGTAAAAAGTCTCTGCCTTTCCCCAACTACCTAGTTTTCTCCTTGGAGGGAACCAGCATGGTTAGTTGTCTGAGTATCCTTTCAGAAGTAGTACCTAGATAGTATTTTCTCTATTCCCTTTCAAAAACTCAAATGGTTATTAATATGCATATTTTCTATACTTTGCTTTCCTCTGTATTTGGAGATCATAGCAGTGTGTAGATTTTTTAAAAAAATTTGTTAGGTTTCTGGAATTAGGATCTATCTATCATGGGCTACTGAGATAGCTATGTCTAAACGTCTCTGAAAAAAAATAAAAAAATAAACGTCTCTGGTAGGGATGACCCTGATTGGCATAGGACCTCATAAAGTGGGAGTCTGCATTTCATGGAATCACAGAGTCAGAGACCTAATTTTCATTCTTTTTTTTTAATGTTTCAGGTTTTTATTTTCGGAGACCTAATCTGCATCTCAATTCTTTTATGTGAATGCCCTACAGATCTCTGACTGATGATACCTTTGAAGATGTTTGGGCAAAAGATAGGCATCCTCAGCCTACCCCTGTCCCAGTCAGCTGCTCCTGACCCTGTCTTTTTGTGCAAGAAGGGCCCTTGGTTCAGATATCCTATTTGTCATTGAGTTAGTAATGATACTCAGGATCTGCCTTGAGTCATTGCACATAGTATCTTACTGGAATGTGATTTTATTCAGTATGACATCTTCTATACCAGACACATCTATACCAGACACACAGAATGTCCAGTTTATTTTGATTGAATGTCATTGCTGTCAGGAGGCAGTTCAGTGAACCAAGTCTGGTGTTGAATTGTGAGAAAGGAAGGTTTAGTTCCTAGTAGGTGTTTGTGTCTCAGCAGCCATAATTGTTGTTGGTTTCACTTAACCCCCCTGTGTTTGTGGAAAGCCCAGGACCAAGGGGATACTCTACATCCTTGGGATATGACCACTCTGGCACTGAGACTTGGTGCAGAGTAAATAAATAGATAGGGTTCAACAAACACAGAATATTTTTCTTTTGTTTACTAGACAGTGGATTCTGATTCAGACGTAGCATTAAGGATTGCATGCTTAGGCTTGACTCTAGCTACGTTAACCTTTAGAGATTTCTGCATTTAAAGGTATGAAGTAAAACTGTACTTTTTGGAGTTAGCTTCTGCAGTGGAACTTGGTCTTTACAAAGATATTAGAGAGGAAGTAGCATTTTAGCTGTTTGGAGAATGAGGCCAGTGGGGATGTGTCTTGCACTCTAGATGGATGCTGACCTCCATTATATGGTGATGCTAATCTCACCGAACAGTCCTTATGGTCCCAAGGCTTTGCCATGAGTGAGTGAATCCTGCTCAGTCTTTGGCCCCATGCAGTGAATGGAAGCAGGTGGGGCACCAGATGCTGTGGTGTTTCCCCTATTGCTTCTTCCTTCACACCTGGTGTAAGGTTTCCAGGCATTTGTGCAACTCGATAGCAGAAAGCGCCTGTCTTAGCAGTTGAGAGATGGGTTGGCAGGTGGCTCAAGTTACTCCACGTTCCTGATAACAGCCACTGATCCATGCTGGTGGCTGCCGGGGGCTGGGAGCCGTATTGCCAGTGCCTTCCTCAGCAGGAATGGTGGTGTGGGTCTCTCTGGTGTTTCAGGACTCCCAAGAATGTGCCTAAGGCAGTCTGAGGGGTCTGGCCAACATCTCTAGGGAAATAGTGCAATTTGAGAAGCAGATCTTGCCTTTTGAAGAGATGGGTCTTAGAAAATGGTGACACAGGAACAGAAGCACCAATGTTAAAAATATGAAGTACAAGCCCAAGGAATAGAACTGGTATTTTGTTATCCAATCTCTTAACTTAAAACTCAGTTAAAGACTGGAGTCTGGTAGTGCTAGGCGCAGTGACAACTAAGACATGAATTTGCGGTGGGGAAGTAGATGTCTACACAGATAATTTTCATGTCATGTGATAATTGCTCTGATAGAGGTATACACTGACTACGTATGTCAAAGCCTAGTACTTTGGGCACGTATACTCTGTGTACAACTCTATTGGAGCAATTATCACACTGTATTAAAATATTGGGTTAAAAGCCATGGGTATCAGACTGCTTAGATGAAGATGATCTCTATAGCTACTTATCTGTGTGTCCTTTGGGCAAATTACTTACCTCCTCGTTGCTTCAGTTGTTTATCTGTAACATAGGGAACATAGTTTCTACCTGGCAAAGTTGTTGTGAATATTAAATGAGCGAATACTAAAATGTGTTTAGAAGAGTGCCTGGTCCATGGTAAACACTGTGTTACCTGTTGGTAGTGGTGGTTGAGGCACCAAGCAGGGGTACCAGAGACCAAGGCAAACACATACTGACCAGGGGCAGTGCAGAGTTCAGTAGTTATTGTATCCTCTGAAAGATTTTTAGCACTAACTATGCCAGGTACTGTACAGAAACAAATGAATGAAAAATGTTAACCAACCTTGTGATTGTGTACAATACACAACGAGAGTCCATTTTTTTTGAGAATTGTGTAAAAAAATATTAATGTGAGGAGCTTCAGGATCCCATGGTAGTTTGAAAGAAGGAATCTTACTGTTCCTTTGGGAGTTGCATTGGAGTCCCTCTGCTTTCTTGAAATTTTGAAGATAGGCTGTATTTCTTTAAGGTAGGACAATACTTATTTCAGGCAGGTATTTCCTGCTTTTAAAAAAACTTTCAGAGGAGAAACCATTTTATTTTTTATTTTTATTTAAAGTTTATTTATTTGTTCATGAGAGACAGAGATAGAGAGAGGCAGAGACACAGGCAGAGAGAGAAGCAGGCTCCTGCAGGGAGCCCAACGTGGGACTCGATCCCGGGACCCCGGGACCACGACCTGAGCCGAAGGCAGACGCTCAACCACTGAGCCACCCAGGTGCCCGAGGAGAAACCACTTTAGATCAGAATCCATCCGTCTATCCATCCTTTCTTACCACCACCCCCCCAAAAGGGAAACATTACTGATGTGTAAATAACTTTCATCGTTCCTTATAATAAAGGTAAACTTTGGGGTGCATGGGTGACTCAGTTGGTTAAGCATCTGACTTTAAGCATCTGTCTTAGGTCATGATCTTAGGATCCTGGGATGGAGTACCTTGTCAGGCTCCATGTTCAGGGGAGAGTCCACTTCTCCCTCTCCCTTTTCTTCTGCCCCTCCCCCACTTATGATCTATCTCTCTCTCTCTCTCAAATAAATAAAATCTTAAAAAAAGGTAAACCTCTCATTGTGTAAAAGCCCCTTCCCCCTCTTTTTAAAAGTAATTTCTATGGCCAACATGAGGTTCGAACTCACTACCCTAAGGTCAAGAGTCACACACTCTACTGCCTCATCCAGTCAGGTGCTCCCAAAGCCGCTGCTCTTTTGCTTGGTCTTTCATTCAACAACATTGGACTGTGGGGTTACAGAGTTAAAGGAATGTTATAATGGAACCTGTGAAACACAATGTATAGCTAAGTGTGTAGGCAGACAAATGGGTACTCATCTTTCCGCAGGGGGGGGGGGTGTGTGAAAAACCACATACCCTCCATGAGAAGCTGTTTTGCAGTATCTGCTAAAACATAAAATGCATGTATTCTTTGACTCAGCAGCTCTATTTCTAGGAATTTATCCAACAGATATTTCTGCATCTGTATATGAGAATATACATTACAACGTTACTTGCAGTAGCAAATAGTTGAACAAAACAAACCGCTCTTTGACAGGAAATCGGTGAACTAAAATAAGATACATTCGTAGAATGGAATATCATGTAGCCGTTACAAAGAATCAGAACAGCTTCACATGAACAAACATTAGAAGACTCAAATACATCCCTGTAGAAATGCAAGTTGCAGAAAAGTATAGTATGCTACTGTTGTGTAAATAAGAAAAGCATATATTCTTGTACATACAGACTCTCTTTGCCAGGAAACACAAGATTCAGGTAGTGGGTTGCCTCTAGGGAGAGTTACTGAGTGACAGAGAAGTAGGTATATAGGTGAAAACTTAGTTATTGTAGTAGCCTTTTGTGTCTTTTGAGTTTTGCATTACATACTTGTATTATTTTAAAAATTAATTTATTAAAATGATATAGAGTTGTAAGTATAGGAGCTATTTTACTTACAATACTTGACTTTGCTAATTTTCATAGAAAAATGAAGTCATGTGTTAGAGCAAATGTGCCAGATTTTCTTACCACAGAAAAAACAATAGTGCTGGCACACGATCATTTTCATTTTGTTTGTCACATTGTTTATTAACATATAGGGTGTTACCCATGCTTATATTTATTATCTGTGTCTTATTCTGTAAGGCTAAATCCTCTGATTATAATAAATGCTGATATGAAGGGATGGATAAATGTAGACAGGATTACAAATGTAAGTCATGTGAGAAATGATAGGTGTTGAATACGTGTATAGGTTGAATTATTTAACAATGCGGACAGTTCTAAAGAGGCGAGGGAAAATCATAAAATGAGTTGAAAAGAAATAAAACAAGTTAGAACCCTTACCTTAAGCCAGTTTTCTTAAGAAATGTTTCCTCACTAGATGTATACCTAGGGGGTTCTGTAGATTTTTTCACATTGGAATTTTATGAACTAGTGGACTTAAGAACAGCCTTTCATTCCAGACCTAACCTGATGGTAATAGAGAATCTTCTGTACCCTGATAGGAATGAGTGCAGTGTTTCTGTGGGAGCATAACAGAGTGATTCCTATCCAGCTGGGTGGCATTGGCCCAGCAAGAACATTCTGCAGGAGCTGTTGCTGAGGATTGAGTGAGTGAGTAGGGGCTAGGCAGGGAGAGGAGAGGGAGCAGTATGTGCATGGATGAGGTGCGAGAGGAACTGCAGGTGGATCAGTGGGGTTGGAATGGAGGGCATGAGGACATGGGTTTTCCCAAAGTGTCTGTGGTGGTTAGTTCACCCAGAGACAGCTGTCCCCTTGCAATCATATACCGTTGTTCTCAAAGTTGATGTAATGATAATGGTGATTGGATTATCCCACGGCTCGAGGAATATAACCTCATGGTAGGTGGAATAGTGACACTGTTCATCAAAGAAAAACAAAAGAGAACAAAGCAAACCTGTATTTGGTTATGTTGTATGTATTTAGTTGAGCTGTCTTCTAGCAGAAGTCCTTATTTTTCTGCAGCTGTCTTCATCTTTGAAGAGGCCTTCTCCCTGTTTGGAATCACGGTTTGAGTGCTACATGGAAACAGCTTGAACCCGAAGTGTTCCCTTTCATTATATTTAAGTTTATGTGACGTACTTTCTGCCATGCAGGCAGGCATTTTCCTCTTCATAGCTTGGAATGCTGTACCAACAATGTTTTGTCCATCAGAGGTGCTCAAAAAATTTTATGAATGTTAATGTGCTTAATCTCCTAGTATGCCAGGGTAGGTGGCAGGTAGGCAAGTGATTTTTGTTTTGTTCTGTTTTTTCATATCATATATTAGTGCATTTTGGTTGTTAGTGCCTCTTAAGGAGAGTTTCTCCTCTGAAGCTGAAATATCTTATGCTTTGAATTCACCCAAAGAAAAATTATTCTGGAAAGCTTGAACTAAACCTGGTTAGATGCTTCTGAGTTATGAGGGAGGGATTGAAATAAACTTTATTAGCTAAAAATAATTTTGCTCCCAAGTTTCCAAAAATGGCTGACTAGAAATGCTTTTAAGATACTTGTCTAAGCTACCATAAGCCTGAGGGTCAAGAAAAAAGTTTAGAATATGTCTTGAGAAATGATTGGCTCTGTTTTGCCAAAGCTTTTGCCAAGCTCCTTATTCCATAATCATCTCATGGGACAAAAACTGGTGGAAAGTGTTATGCCTTGAATTTGGTAGGGACCTGGAGAGTCTTTAAGTGGAACATTAATGCTGCCTGTTTCTTCTGATGGTAAACTTGTGCATATGGAAGGCATGAGGGTGGGTGGAAATGGGACATTTAATTCTCAAGATATTATACAGTTCCTTATGCTGATTAATTATTTAAAGCCCTTGTTTCCTGCTGCAGAGCAGTTGTGCTCTCAGAGAATATTGGTTGTTGTTCACAGAGAACCAGAACCAAGGGACAGGTCTTTAGCCTGTGGGATTGCCATTGATGCTCTTTTAGCCCCTTCAGGTACTTCTCTGCATCTCACTGACTCATGGAACTGAGAGTCACTTACACTTCTGGGCAGCACTTTTTATTTGTTGTATGGTCAGGTATCATTGGAGCCTATATTTTATTTTTCATTCTGTGCTTTACTGATTACCCAGAGGATCCTTTTGCAGCAGCAGTATGTGCCGTTGTTTGGTGGGAATAGCTTAAGAACCTGGAAAGGCGTGTTGACTTTCCTTGAGGTTGCTTAGAATTGTAGAATAAAATCTTGAATTAGAATGATATTTAGAGCTTTTCTTTTTTTCTCATAAAAACCACTCTTTTAAATAGAGCCAATATAAAGCCATGATGTTTTTCCTTCCTAAATTTAACACCTGTTTATTGAGCACCGAATGTGTAGGAGGTAAGGCCAAGGCAAGGTGATTAAAGCTCAAGTCAGAGGACCGCCTTTCTTCAGTTTGGGAAGAAAAGTAACCTGCAGGCAGGATGTCCTTGACATTTTGAGGAGAGGAGAGAAATTTTAGAAGTAGGTGCTGTTCTAGGGTAGCGAGAATTCATCAAAAAGTGGAATAAAAGGATTACTAAGTCTCAGTTAAGTGCCAACGTGGATTGAGGTGGTTCTGATGGTTTCTTAACTTTATCAGAACCTACTGAGAAGCCCACAAGTGTAGCCAAGTGTACAGTACCCTGGGCTGGGCAGGGGGAAGCTGGAACAAACATGTGGTCCAGGTGCAGGAAGAGGGTGGGAGAAAAAGGACAGGGGCTTGTGATACGAATTTGAGGTCTTGATGTTGGGAGAGTTTGGGTAGTGATGATTCCTAAGGAATAGTTACCAGCTGGGTGATACTGTGGAGGAAAGCCCGCTGGAAATAAATAGGTTGAAGAACTTGGAGGCTTTGGAAGGGTTGTCAGCCTGAGTACTCACACTACTGAGGACTAAGCATTGGAATCATTGGTCAGATTGACAGAACGTCATGACAGTTCAGGAAATAGAATGATGTATAAGCATCAACTTGGTTGTTTTCAACTTAGGTTTTGCCCACCAGGGAACATTTGGTGGTGTCTGGAGACATTTTTTATTTTTGTGGCTGTCGTAGTGCTGCTAGTGTCTGGTGGGTAGAGGCAGGGGTGCTGCTTTTACACCCTGAACTACCTAGGGCAGCTGCCTCATGAAGAGTGATCTAATCCAAGATGTCAGTAGTGCTGAGGTAGAGAGACACCCTGCATTAACTTCGTTGATTAAAGGTAACAGAATATGGTTATTTCTCCTTCCTTCCACTCTGCTCTGTAGAACTCTGCACATCCGTTTGTTCTTTTATTTAAGAGATCATGTATGTAGCTCCACTTATGTGCCACGTAGCTTTCTAGATAGGCATTAGGAACATAAAGATTAGTTAGATATCACTTCGTTTTTAAAGTTTATTTTAAATTATAATATGCAAATATATTCTTACAAATAAAAAACCAGAAACAAACATGTAAAGCCAGTGGTGACTTTGACCACCACCTGCAATCTCTGTTCCATCTCTAGAAGTAGCCTGAGCTGTCAGTTTGAGATGTGCAGTTGAACACAGAGTGCCTACCCTGTCTATTTTTCTTTCTCATATATGCTATGCCAAGAGGTTTGCTTTAGAACATTGCTCTAGGCTGCATGTTTCTTAAAACGGGGACCAGGTATTAGGTTTCTCTTTTTGGCTTACATATGGTATACAGTTGTCACTCAGTAAATGTTTGATGAATAATGAATGAAATGAATTGATAGAAAAGTAGCAGTGGGGAGAGCAGAGAGAATGCCAAGTCCTAGTAATGGCCCTTAGGTTTTGGAAGGCTGTGGGATATGTTTATGGGGAAAATGAGTTAGTATAGAGAAATACTGAGAGAGTGAAGAAAAATTCAAAACTGTAGAGGTGTGAAAGGGTGGGGCACGTGGACAAGGTGATGAGCTGGTACACGGGCAAAGAAGGGTTTATGAAGGAACAGAATTTCATTATATAGGGTTCAAGAGTTCAGGGAGGGGTATTAGGGAACAAGTCTTTTGAAGAAAGTTATTGCAGGTTAGCAATCAAGAAGAACTTACTAATGTAGGAGCTTTTTACAGAACTGGAAGAGTCCTAGAGTTCCTTTGGGAGTTGGTGTGATAGAAGCCTTGGTAGTTTCTGTTATGTTCTAGAGGAATTCTGTTTATGTATGTACTTAGAGATGCGTACCCCTTTATATACCTAAAGGCTCTCTGTTTTTCACTGAACAGAATGTCTTAGGAAACATTTTGTTTCAGTTTATGCAGATCAACTTCATTCTTTTGAAATGACCACATAGTATTCCATAGAAATTTTTTTTTTAAAATTAATCATGATTTGTTTAAACATTCCTGTTGCTAGACATTTAGGTTTCCAGTCTTTTGCTACTATAAGCAGTGCTGGTTGTATATGTGTTCTTCTGTGCACATAGGTGCATGAGGACAGAGTCTAAGAAGTGGAATTGTTGGTTTCTTTTTTTTTTTTTTTAAGATTTTATTTATTTATTCATGAGAGGCACAGAGAGAGAGGCAGAGATATAAGCAGAGGGAGAAGCAGGCTCCATGCAGGGAGCCTGACGTGGGATTCGATCTCGGGTTTCCAGGATCATGCCTTGGGCTGAAGGTGGCGCTAAACCACTGAGCCACCCAGTCTGCCCAAATTGTTAGTTTCTAAGGGCAGGTACATTTAAATTTTTGATAGGTCTTGCCAAGCAACCTCCAAAATTGTATATTCCTCTGAATGGCAAAGTAGAGTGACTTTTTCCTGTTCTCTTGGTAAACTGTTTCCATGCTTCGATTTTCAGCAGTCTAAGTGAAAAATGGTATCTTGATCTTTTGTATATCTGTAATATAAGGGGATCTTTTTTTATATGTCTCAAATTCATTTGTATTTCTTTGTCATGAACTCAGGTTCGAAAGAATTTTTTTAATTGATAAGAACTTTTACGAATTAAGGAAATTCGCTCTTGTTCATGTTGCAAAATTTTCCATTCATTTTTGTCATTTGTCCTTTGAATTTGTTTGTAGCATATAAGTATATGTATATGCTTGCATATATTTTGGAATATAGTTGAATATATAAGGTATTTTCAAATTTTTGGATCTTTTTTTTTCCTTGGGAAAGACCTCCTCCACTCTGAGATTTGTAAATAACTTTCTATTAGTATTTTAATGGAACAACCTAGAGTATAGTCTCAGTTCTATTTATTAGTTTGGTGATATCAGGCAAATGATGGAATTTCTCAGAGCCTCAGTTTCCTACACTGGAAGGATCAGATCAGATGATATGTAACATTGTAAGGAACTTTCAGTTACAGCATTTGTTTGCTTTAGAGTGAAATTTACTTTGTGTAGTGTGGAGATACGAAGTTGGCAGCAGGGATAGGGAAAGAGATAAAGAGGTTGGCAGGCAGACATGGAAGGAAGGCAGGCAAAAGGCACAGAGAACGGTGAAGAGAGAAACCAAGACTGTGAACAAAACCCAAAACAGCCCTAGAAAAGATGGAGGAAAAGCAGGGGAAAACAGACACAGGAAGGTGGCCACTGAGACCCCCCGAGTGGAATACATTTTTCGTATCATAGGAGGCCAAACACATTTTGGATGCCTTTGTTCATTCCTTCTTCCTCTGTTCCTCCTTCCCTCCATTTCCCTTCCTTCTTAGAATAAAGATGAATGTAATACAGATTGTGAATTGGCACAAATCCTAAAGTGCAAAAGTTAAAGCTTCAGTCTTCTTCATGCTGCACATACATAATACTTAAAGCCAGACGCTTTGAACTCCTTGCATCCTAGTGTGTGTTAGAATTGTTATTTTAATACTGATTTATTGTCTAGAATCAGTCGCTTTCCAGGTTTAAATTCTGTGTTTAAATATCGTGTACAGGTTTTTTTTTTTTTTTAATTTTTATTTATTTATTCATGATAGTCACAGAGAGAGAGAGAGAGGCAGAGACACAGGCAGAGGGAGAAGCAGGCTCCATGCACCGGGGGCCCAATGTGGGATTCGATCCCGGGTCTCCAGGATCGCGCCCTGGGCCAAAGGCAGGCGCCAAACCGCTGCGCCACCCAGGGATCCCTCGTGTACAGGTTTTAACATTCTTCTTCTTCTTCTTCTTCTTCTTCTTCTTCTTCTTCCTTTTCTTTTCTTTTCTTTTCTTTTCTTTTCTTTTCTTTTCTTTTCTTTTCTTTTCTTTTCTTTTCTTTTTTTTTTTTTAAAGATTTTATTCATTTACTCATGAGAGACACACACACACAGAGAGGCAGAGACACAGGCAGAGGGAGAAGCCAGCTCCATGCAGGGAGCCTGATGTGGGACTCAATCCCAGGACTCCAGGATCATACCCTGGGCCAAAGGCAGGCGCTAAACTGCTGAGCCACCTAGGGATCTCCCAGGTTTTAACATTCTTGTAAGAACTATAATAACTTCTGCATTTCCTGCTTTTAGATTTTAAATCTATAAAATTAATAATGTGTTCCTATGTGTTTTGTATTTTATGTCAAGACAAGTTTCCCCCACAGATACACAGATAATTTAAGAAGCCTAGCTTCTGCCTTTGGACACATGTCTTCTGTGAAGATTTGGGCTGAGTTACTCTGACGCTTCCCTGTTAGTTGCCCTGTCTGCTAGGCATGGATGATAGTACGTGCCTAGCAATGTGTAGTTAACTAAAATTCTCACGTGACTAGACCCTCTGAAGTGTAAGATTCAATTATTTCCATTACTTACTATTTTTAGGGGGGAGGGGCAAAGGGAGAGGGAAAGGAGACTCTCAAGCAGATTGCACGCCCAGCACAGAGCCCCACCCGCCCAGCACAGAGCCTGACCCAGAGCTCCATCAATCTCATGACCTTGAGATCATGACCTGAGCTGAAATCAAGAATCAGTTGCAAAACTGACTGAGCCACCCCAGTGCACCTGTTACTTATTTTTTAAAAATCAATTTGTACTTTGCCCTAAGACCCTTATTATGATTCTTTTTTCTTTTTCTTTCTTTTTAAAAATATTTTATTTATTTATTTATTCATGAGAGACACACACAGAGAGAGGCAGAGACACAGGCAGAGGGAGAAGCAGGCTCCATTCAGGGGGCCCAATGTGGGACTCGGTCCTGGGACTCTAGGATCACGCCTTGGGCTGAAGGAAGGCAGTCAACTGCTGAGCCACCTAGGGACCCCCTGATTCTTTTTTCTTGTTGCCTCAGTTGGGAAAAAAAAAATCTTGAAGAAAATCGTGTAGTTACTACCATGAACATACTAAGTCGAATACACTATGGCCTTAGAGCTGGTGGTGATTTCCTCTCACAACCTCCTTGTTCCCTGTTCAACCTCAGGGGCCCCTGCCCCCCAAGAGGGCCTGAGACATGCTTATCTATTAGCTTCCTCCAGTTGCCTTTCAAAACAGATGACTAGACTTACTCAGATTCTTGCTGGTCATCATAGCAGTGGTTGCCACCTCGGGCTCATTGGAAAGGAAGTTATTGTGGTTATTAGAAGTACGTCCTGGAGGAGAAGGGGATGGAAGTGTAAGTGGCTTTGGCTGCTGAACTGTGTTACTCAGAGATTGGCTCCTACAAGGAGATGCAGGGGCCTTGGATGTCCTCTTGTTCTAAGGCTTGATAAAAAAACTTCTCCACTTGCAGAGGATGGCTTCTTTTGGAAAGACCCACCTTCACTGCTTCCTCATTTTGTGCTTTTAGATCCAGTCTCTTTGTTTCATCCCAGGATCCTTTTATGTAAAATAAATGCTAACTAAGAGGTGTGGTTTGAGATTCTCTGCTTTGTGAGGTAGTGTGGACCGGACAAGTAAGGTTCAGGGGATGTTCTGTAAAGATGTTCAATTTGATTGGGTAGATGGTATGTAAATTCAGCCAAAGTTAGATAACAGTTTAACTTGATGTCACATATGGTAAAGGGTCGTAAGCCTTGCTGATTTGCTGGCAAGAGAGCCTATATTTAGGGCAGAATTGTACCACAGTTGTTTTTCTTGGTTTACTGGACACTTGGAAAGGTGAGGCATAATGGAGGAAGAATGAAAGGGATCCAGAATGTAAGCTCTAGCAACTGAAAAAGTTTTTATGACTTTGACAAGTTGTCATTAATTCTTGTAATCTTAACCCTGGGAGGCCAAGTGAAGCTTCCCTCTGGCCCTGAAAGCCGACTCAGACTTTCCTCTACACTCCGTCGTCATCTTAGCTTCTTTTGCCGTTGGCAGGATCTCCAGTGGCTGGCTTGGGAAATTAGTTGCAGGAGGTCCTAAATATGATGTAAGGTAGTAAATACTTAAACATTTGTGGAAGAAATAACTAAATTTCTGTAGTAAAAAACAGCACTTTGGAGAAGGGAATGTATACAGAGATTTTGAATCTTTGTGTCTTACTTGAGGGACAGTATCACAGCTGGCAGGTGGGCATCTGGGAGAGTCCAAGGGATTTTTCATTGGCTTTTAAAAATCTCTCTAGACCTCTTCTGAAGGCAACAATTCTTCTATTCTCATAGGTGGTTTGGCAGGTGAATTTGAGGAACAGGGATTGCTTCTACCATGTGAATGTCTAAAATAACTGTAGTATCCACAGCTGACCACTGTAGAGTGTGTGTGGATAGAAACCATTGGAGCCATAGGCACAGTTTTTTTTTCCTTTTTTAAGATTTTTAAATTTATTTATCTTTTTTTAAAAATTATTTATTTATTTATGATAGTCACACAGAGAGAGAGAGGCAGAGACACAGGCAGAGGGAGAAGCAGGCTCCATGCACCGGGAGCCCGATGTGGGATTCGATCCCAGGTCTCCAGGATCGCGCCCTGGGCCAAGGGCAAGCGCCAAACCGCTGCGCCACCCAGGGATCCCTTAAATTTATTTATCCATGAGAGACAGAGGGAGAAGCAGGCTCCCTGTGGGGAGTCTGATGCGGGACTCAATCCCAGGACCCTGGGATCACGACCTGAGCCAAAGGAGATGCTCAACTGCTGAGCCACCCAGGTGTCTCGGCACAGGGCATTTGAAGGACGGCTATCTGGGTGTACTGAGACCAGGTGGAGGAGCGTGCATACAACTTTTCCCTATGTCGCATATTCCCAGAGCCTATTGATGCTAGTTTGTGTCAGATGCCAGGAAGTTCCCATTCTTCCCTTACTTATCAGGCTCTGAGGAGTTCTTGTATGGGGAAGCATACCTGTTGTTACGCTGCCAATTTTAGGACAGTATCTGGACCAGACGTCAGCCATCTTTTCTTCAGGACCTCAAGGACTGATGTGTAAAGATTGAGATTCTTTTGGCTAGTAGGAAAATGGGTTAGATGTCTAGAGGGTGGTTGCCTCTTAGTCGTGCAAAGAAACACTCTGGCATGTCTTCCTTTTTCCTTAATCTACAGTGCTTGTGACATCATTAGCGTGCAAGGAATGAGGGTGGAACTCCTCTTTCCCTGAGGCTCTCTCTCTGCTAAATTTCGGCAGTCTCATATTTCTTGGTGATTTTTTTTAAGAGAGTTTTATTCAAGTCAAAGGTGTCTCCCTTTACAGCTGCTTGTTAAGTTTCTTCCTTACCTGGTAGGTTCCTGCCCTCCCCCCTCCCCATGTGGGAGACACGGTGGGAGTGGTATCCTACACTGGGTGATCATCTCAGGGGGCTTCAGTGATAAATCAGTTGTTGCCTCCTTCATTAGGAGAAGAATTTTAAGTAAGAAGGGAGAAGAAACTTTTTGTTTGGGAGAGAAAATAAAAACCAGCTTTGCTGAGGCCAGAATGGGATCATGTGTAATAAACTATGAATTCATCCTCTTTTTCCTCCTTCCCCCAGTTGCAGTTGGTCTCACAACAGCTGTTTCCAGCTGTCCTCTGGATTTTGCCCAGGCCCCTTGGGATGGCTGCAATGACTCACACAACTGGCTTTTCTCCATAGTGGTCTGAATCTAGCTTCTCAAGAAGTAGGAGCGGGAGGAGAAGGGTGGCTCTAGTTGCACTGGAGTAGATTCTCTTGTGGAGATTGCTGTCTGCTGAGGGCTCTGGTTTGATTTGTTCCCCTTCACAGCGATGATTGTAGAAGATAACGTCACTGGGGGAGGGGAGGCAAATGTATTCAGTGGAGAAGTGTTTTTGAGAAAGCCAAATGTTCTTTTACTTTGCCTTTTTTTTTCTTTTTCTTTTCCTTCCAAATCTGCTTCAGAACAAACTGCAGCTTTCCTTTTCAGAGGGATGTAGGGCTGCGTGTGAAGTGGGTAGAAGAGCGAACACTGAGG
Source organism: Canis lupus baileyi (assembly GCF_048164855.1). Lineage (NCBI taxonomy): Eukaryota > Metazoa > Chordata > Mammalia > Carnivora > Canidae > Canis > Canis lupus. Next base: position 30,920,217 of record NC_132848.1, read on the forward strand.
GAAGTGTTAGGGAAAAGTGCAGATGACGGATCTCTGTACTGCCTCTGATTCTTGGTGTCGAAGTTTTCAAAGTGGTCCCTCTTCTTCCTCACAGCAAGCACTGCCCTTGGCCTCCCTCTTTCCTTCCATGAAGGCCACTCCTTCCCAGCTGGGGACCTACCTATACAACAATGTATCTCAGTGAAGAAACTTTTACAAAATTCCTTAGGTAGGCAGTAAAGAAAAAATTCTTTACTGTAATTTGCCTCTTTGAGCTCTAGACTCCGTTTTTTTTTTTTTTTTTTTAAGATTTACTTATTTATTCGTGAGAATAAATAGAAATAGAAAGAGGCAGAGACCTAGGCAGAGGGAGAAGCAGACTCCCCACAGGGAGCCTGATAGGGACTCCATCCAGGATCCCAGGATCATGCCCTGAGCCAAGGCAGAGGCTCAACCTCAGAGGCACTCAGTCCCTAGACTCAGATTTCTAAAAGGGTAACAAGCTGCAGAAAAAAAATTCTCTAGACCTGCTCTAGTACAGTACCCAGAAGCCACCTGTGAGTATTGTGGGCTTAAAATATGGCTAGTTGAAATTGAGATGCACTCTGAGTGTAAAATACACACTGGATTTTAAAGACTCAGTGCAAAAAAAATTGCACTGAAAATTTAAAAATATTGAATAATGTTGAAATATTGACATGTTGAAATGTTAATATTTTGGATATGTTGGATTCCATAAAGTACATTAAAATTTATCTTAGCTGTTTCTTTTTTTAATGTTGTTACTAGGAAATTTTAAATTACAAAAATGGCCCGTATTTCTTGCTCTTATATTTCTGTTAGTCATCACTGCTCTAAACAGAAGAGGGGTTAAATGAACTCCCAGCATGCTTCTCTCTGGTAGTGTCTGTTTCCAGAACCCAAGTGATAGTTTTGGACTTACATCTACAGCCCAGTGTACCACACATGCCGTCTATGGTAGTTCTCTTTTGCCATGCAACAAATGACCCCTACACTTACATAAACCAGCAAACATTTATGGGTCAGAAATCTGACAGCAGCTTAGCTGTGTGGTTCTGGATCAGGATCCCTCATGAAGTTCCAGTGAAGCTGTTGCTGGGGTTGCCCTCATCTGAAGGCTGAACTGGGGCTGGAAGATTCCAGGATGGTTCATTTCACACCTGTTGGCATGTTGTCAGTTCCTTGCAGGCTGTTGGTAGGAAACCTAAGGACTTCTCTTTCGACTCCTTGAGTGCCTTATGTTGATTTCCCTTAGAGTGAGTGATCAAGTGAGAGACAGAGGATCAAGTGAGAGACCAAGCAGGTGAAGGGGAAGTCTTAGTGCTTTTAATGATCTAGTCCCTGGAGTATACACTGTCATTTCTGCTTTGTTTTATCTGTTAGAAGCAAGTGTCTGAGTCTAATTCCTCTTAAGGGGAGGAGAATTAGGCTCCACTTCTTTTTTTTTAGGGGGGGGGGCACCACTTTTTTTTTTTTTTAAAGATTTTACTTATTTACTCGAGAGAGACAGAGAGAGAGAGAGAGAGAGAGAGACAGGCAGAGGGAGAAGCAGGCCCCATGCAGGGAGCCTGATGTGGGACTTGATCCCAGGACTCCAGGACCATGCCCTGGGCCGAAGGCAAGTGCCAAACCGCTGAGCCACCCAGGGATCCCCGGGGCTCTACTTCTTGAAGGGAGTAGCATAAAGAAATTTGTGGACATATTTGGAAACTGCCACGCCTCCCTATTTTTCTGTTTTCCCTTGTTAGTGTACATGTATTTCACTCACTGCTCTGGAAATGGTCAGAGTTCAGTGGCTGAAGGCTGTTTTACCCGCACTTGCCATTTCAGCAATGTTACCTGGAACAAGTTTATTCGTTGTGAGGATGCCAACTCTGACCTATAATCAAAATTATCTTTTTCTGGTGGCGTGTGTGATGGGGCAAAGTTGAATTCAGCTTTGCTTGAACCTTAAACACTGGCATGTGCCTATGTTTATGTGTGGGATGTCTACCTCAGTTGATTTTTAGTAGTGGAATAAGGCTGTTTGGATATTCCATGGTAATTGTGTTATTATTACGTATGTATCATATTTCCCTTAATTAAGATTCAGAGCACTTAAGAACTGTTCTGTATCTCATTCTACCTAGGAGAGGTTTGAAAGGAAAGCTAGGGTATCATTCTGTTTTCTACTACAAGTAGGGAAATGGAGGTGAGTTCACTTGTCCATGAGGCTAAGTGAAGGTGAGGTGAGGGATAAAGAGGTGTGTGAGGCAGACATAAATGGTGCACTCAGGTAGCATAAGCTGTAGCATGGGAGCTAAGGTCCTTTTGAGATGAGAGTATATAAATAAACAACTGCTGATTTTCCAAAGGTGGGCTTATCAATACCTCCTCTCCCTGCAGCTGTTTTAGTTTTGGCTCAGCCTCAAACTTTGGAAGTTGAGATTGACACTGGAGGCAAGACTGACAAGACACATGACCTGGTGGATGTAATAAGTGAAGGTCTGTTTTTGTTTGGTCTCCATCAAAATGGAGCTTTAGTACAAGGAAACTATGTATATAAGGGAAGTGATTAGATTAGAATAGGGTTCAGGATTCAGGACAGCAGGTATTTGTTTCAAACCACTTGACTTCATTTTTTTCTGGTGTCTTGGTATGATGCACTCAGGCATTTCCTAAGGAATTTGACATTGTCTTTTGTTTGAGAAGTCTGAAAGCTTAGATGAATGGGTTGTTAGAAAGTTTGTTGCTTTGGGCAGAAAATTAAAAACCTGCTGAAGCTGTCTTCTCAGTCCTTGTTGTCATTAGTATAATCTTAATACTTTAGTTTTTGAATTCTTAACTTTATTGTGTTGGGGGGCGGATTATCTCTTGTCTCTCTAAACAGACTTAGTTTTCTTGAGGACCATGCCTTTTATTTCTTTGTTTTCCCTAATAATAACTATTCTGAGTTGCTATTCAAGAGGATGTGTACTTAGATAGGTTGGCAGTGTCCACTGGCACAATGAGAGGCATAGAACACAGCAGTGAAGAGTTTGGGGTTTAGAGTCCTACTAGCTCTGCTACTTAATACATTTATAGCCTTGGACAAGTTTCTTAATTTCTCTGAGGCTAAATTCCTTCATCTGTAAAATGTTAATAATAGTTTTGCCTCATAGACTTGTGAAAACTAATGAGATATTGCAAGTAAGGCACTTAGCATGGGAGCAGTTACATATGTTAGATTTGTAGAAGTGTAATTGTTTAGCTTATTAATGCTTTTTATTAGAGGCATCAAACTTCTTGAATCTAGAGCCTCTCATTATTTATTTGATAGTATGTATTGGTTGCTCAGTCACTGATGCTGCATCAGAAGTCTGAATCTGGTTATGTTCTGGTCAGCCTGAAGGGGACCAGGTCATAACATTCTGCTCTCTAGAGAGTGACCTTGTCTGCTGTGGTGGCATAATAGGTATTCTAGGCCATGGCTTTTTCCTTGCAGAGCCTGAGGGCACCCCCTCTCTCCAGACACCAGAGGCTGCCATTGTTTTATATATGGTAGAGCTTGTGGGATTCCAATAGACCTGTTTTGGCCTGCAGATAAGACGCTGATTCCTCCAGAAGCTCGCTTAAACCCAGCTGATGCCGACTCCTATCAGAGGGCCCAAGTCTTTCTGCACCCCACTACTTTTCTGTTAATGAACTGTTGGGACTCAATCTCTTCACTTCCTCTTCTCTTCCTCTTCTCTTCCACTTCGCAGCAGCCAAACCAATCATTCCTTTCAACTCTGCACTCCTTGGTCAGCATCCAGAATGTAAGCAGCTATGGCCATCTGTATATTCCTGTGATCTCAGGCCTGCTGTGTTTTCTCTCTCCTGACCTGACCTTCCAGGGGCTCCTCCCCTCATAGACTGTCCCATTTTTCCTGTTGCATAGTAAACAATCTTCCTCATCCCCAGCCTTTTCACTGAGTGTTATTTCTACCCCTTCCTCTTAACTAAATTCAATTTCTTTCTGAGGCTATCACATCCCCCTCCTGCCGGGTGTTTTTTTTCTTCTTCTCCTTTAAGGAGGTTGGTATCCGGGCCTCTCTGTCTTCTCCAGTATTCCTTTTTTTTTTTTTTTTTTAAGATTTTTAAATTTATTTATGATAGAGAGAGAGGCAGAGACACAGGAGGAAGGAGAAGCAGGCTCCATGCAGGAGCCCGACGTGGAACTCGATCCCAGGTCTCCAGGATCACGCCCCGGGCTACAGGCGGCACTAAACCGCTGCGCCACCGCCACCGCCACTGCCACCACCACCGGGGCTGCCCCTCTCCAGTATTCCTATCTAATCTTTTACCCTTGGATGAAATTCCCTGCTCCTTAAAACCTCTTGCTGTCTGGCTCATCTACCCTCTTCCCTTACTCAGTGCTGTCATTTATTGATTGACTTACTTCTCTCCCTTGTTAAAAAAAACAAAACAAAACAATTACACACAACCCCAAACCACCTCATGTTGCACTGGTTCGTGGATTTTCTTTCTACCTGTTTTATTAGAGATGGGAGACGCTGGTGTCTGTGTGGATGACTGATCAGCATCTCAGTAGGCCCCTGCCTCTTTGTTCCTTGGAAGTCAGCTTCCCAGACTGGAATCACAGGGTGCTTGCATTGCCTGTTCTGAGGACACAGCCTCTGTCTCATCGATCTGGAACTCCTTCATTTCTGAGAACTTAAAGATGGACATCCTGTCTTCTTTTTCCGTCTTCTCTTTAACACTCTTCTGGTGCTCTCATTCATTGACTCCCACTGCATCTTCAGTGATGTGGAGAAGTCCACTGTATTGGCCCTCTGTGCACACTCTCCCTTTCTGCGACCCCCCTCCCCACCTTGTTTAGATTTCATAGTCCTTTGCTTAAACCTCTCTGTGGCCAGTAGTCTGTCTTTATTTTCATCTTCTTTTACCTACCTCCCTGGCAAAACCCCAGGCCTAGATGGATACAACTGCTCACCTTCATGGTTTCCAACGTTTCCTGGACCCTTGACTCCTGCCTGACAGTCTTTCTGGTTTTTTTGTTTTGTTTTGTTTTTGTTTTTAAGATTTTATTTATTTATTCATGAGAGACACAGATAGAGAGAGGCAGGCTCCACACAGGGAGCCTGATGTGGGACTTGACCCCGGGACTCCAGGATCACACCCTGGGCCGAAGGCAGGCGCTAAACTGCTGAACCACCCAGGGATCCTCTAGTCTTTCTGTTTTTGAGTGACGTCTCCTGGGGATTTGCCACCAAAGGTATTTCAAATGTTCCTCACTGCCCTGTTATTCACTTTCCCTTAAGAAAGAATTCTTGCCTCTTAATTTATGGATAGAATAGAAGCTATCAAATTGGAACTCTTAACTTTTTGCCATCAACCCTACAAACTGTGTCTGTCACAGTGAAAGATGTATGTTATTTTCTTCTATGGTGAATCCTGCTCGGATCTCTTTCCTAGATTTTTAAATTTTTTTTTAAGACTTTATTTTTGAGTAATCTCTAGACCCAGCGTGGGGCAGGAACTCACAACCCCAAGATCAAGAGTTGCATGCTCTACTGACTGGGCCAGCCGGGTGCTGCTCCTAAATCTACCTTTTTGTATTGTTTCTTATCAACATTATACATGGCTCTCTCATTAAACTTAAATAAGGTCTGGCATATTCAGTCCTTTAGTCTCCTCTGCCCTCCAGCTGCTTTTTTTTTTTTTAATTTAAGATTTTATTTATTCATGAGAGACAGAAAGAGGCAGAGACACAGGCGGAGGGAGAAGCAGGCTCTGTGCAGGACCCCAGGATCACACCTTGAGCTGAAGGCAGATGCTTAACCACTGAGCCACCAAGGTGGCTGCTTTTTACTCTTCTCCCTTCTATAAACTACAAACCATGTTGAAATAATTGTCTATACCCTTTGAACCCTTTTGCAGTCTGGTTTCTTCCTCAACTACAACATTTAAACTCTGTTCCCTTAGGTCACCAATAACCTCTGTGGCTAAGTCCAATGACGTTCTGTCTTCCCTGTCCTTGAGATGCCTCTCTGGCACCATCCTTTTAACATACTTCCCCCCCCCCCCCCCCCCCCCCCCCCCCCGCCAGGGCCTTTCCTTAGTCCCTTCCTCAGCTGTTATTCAGGATTCCACTCTGTTATTTACGTGTTGCTGTTATTCAGGATTCCACTCTGGGCCTCTTCCTCTGTTATATGTGCTCTCCTTGGGCGAGCTCAGCCACGGCAAAGGCTTTCTTCACCTATATGCGGACAGCTTCCACATTGCTATCTGTAGCCTAGATCTCCTTCCTGCACTTGTGATGTCTGCTTCCAGCTGCTTCATATGCATCTGCATTTGGTGCCTGGAGTTACTGTAAAGCCAGTTACTGTAAAGTTAGCTGACCTCTCCTCATCTGCCCTTTGAGCAAAACCCTGCCCTTGTGTAGCTTGGTGACTGGTGCCATTGCTTACCCAGGGGTCTTTCTGCCTTCAGTTTTGTCCCTCCCATCCTGTGTCACTATATTATAGTGACCTTTCTTAGAAGTGACCCATCTGGGGATGCTTGGGTGGCTCAGTGATTAGACGTCTGCCTTCGGCTCAGGGCATGATCCTGGGGTCCTAGGATCAAGACCCACATCGGGCTCCGTGCATGGAGCCTGCTTCTTCCTCTGCCCATGTCTCTGCCTTTCTCTTTCTCTTTGTCTCTCATGAATAAATAAATAAAATCTTAAAAAAAAAAGTGACCTATCTGAAACAACTGATTGTATCAGTGCCCCATCAAGCAACTTGGTTGACCCAGCTCCTACCTCATCTCCCGAACACTTGACCCAATCATGCACAGACAATGCACCTCTACTTGAAGTTACTTCTTTAGTACTTCTCTTTCTACCTTTTACACACTGACTTTCTTTCATCTTTGAGATCTTGGTTTACAGGTCAGTTTTCTTTGGGAACCTTTTGCTATCTCATACCTCAGTTAGGAACTCTCCTGACTGCTAACATAGATCCTTGCACTTTTCCCTTTCCAGCATTTATCTCACTGTATGTAAGTGCCTCTTTACTTGAGTTCCTACCAAACTGTAAGTTCCTTGAGGGTAGGGACTATGCTTTGACCTTTTTCTTTTTAAATTCCTATCACAGTGCCAGATACATAGTAGGCCCAGTATTTTTTGGTTAATGGTTAGATAGATTATAGGATTTTAGAAGTGGAAGAACCTTATCTGTGTAGAATACATGCCCCAGATTTTCAAGGTGAATGATCACTAAGTGACATTTGGTTCTTTTGGTAGAGATAATCATTTCAGACAGTCCTTTGCAAAGGCCAAAACCTCCTTTGAATATATTACCCTTATCTCACTAATTAAGCAGCCCTAGCAAGTTTGTTTCAAAACTTAGGTAGACCTATGTTTCTCAGCCCTGGCTGCCCTTAACATCATCTGGGAAACTTAAAAAAAAAAAAAAAAATAAAAAAAATAAAAAAATCCTCATTGCTCCAAACTCACCAAATAAGAAATCTTAATATTCTGGGAGGATTGTCCTCCCCATCTACCTCATTAAAGTTGATCAACAGCAGTCTTATTTGCTCTTTGACAAAAGAATGCATTAAATCTTTTTTTTTTTTTTTTAAGTGAGCTTGTTCTTGACCGTACTTCTTTGTGATAGTAATTCTTTTTTTTTTTTTTGTAAATTTATTTTTTATTGGCGTTCAATTTGCCAACATATAGAATAACACCCAGTGCTCATCCCATCAAGTGCCCCCTTCAGTGCCCATCACCCAGTCACTCCCACCCCCCGCCCACCTCCCTTCCCCTACTCCTAGTTCGTTTCCCAGTTAGGAGTCTCTCATGTTCTGTCTCCCTTTCTGATATTTCCCACTCATTTTTTATGTGATAGTAATTCTTGATAAAGCCTGTTTTCTGTTACTCAGCAAGTATAATATTTGGGATCTACTTTTTTATTTTAATTTTTAAAAAAAGATTTTTATTTATTTATTTGAGTAAGTGAGAGCATGGGCAGGGAGGTGGGTGGTGGAGCAGAGAGGAAGGGAGAAGCAGACTCCCTGCCGAGCAGGAATCCTGACCCCAAGACCATGACTTGAGCTTAAGGCAGATGCGTAACTGACTGAGTCACCCAGGTTCTCCTTGGGATCTATTTATTGCATGGAGACTTTATCTTCACAGTCTTAGAAGGATGTGAAGAGCACCTCAGGTTTTGCTCTCTTTCTTTGATTTTTGTACCAACACAATTTTAGTTCTGGGCCTTCAGGAGTTAATGCATTCGTGGTGTGTAGTTTACAAGCAACATGTCACAGATGTGAGACTGAAGGAATTACTTGCATCAGTGAGCACCATAGATTTGAGAGATTTAAGTATTGAATGATAACAAATATTTCCCTCTTGTCATTGAAAACCAAAAGTGGAAGATAAAACACCAAACCTATCATAGAGACACAAGAAAACAGGGTAGACTGTTCACTTTTCTTTTTCTTCCCTAGGCCATTTATGCAGCAGCTCTGTTGCTGTCCTTTTCTTAAAATATATGTTTTTAAAACCCTGGTTTCCAACAAACTGTTTATGAGGACTGATTCTCTGGATAGATCTGAATCTGTTTTCAGAATTGCCTGTGTCTAAAAATAATGTAGAACTTAGGTTAAGCAATTGATGAATAGTTGGTAAATTGGTAATCATTGCTATTTTAAAGGTAGTCTTGGTAACTTGTTTCAACCTTGGAAGGAGGACAGTAGGGATTGGGAAGATGTCTGGATAGTTTTAACTATTCTGGCTGATACTTACTCTTCCACCTTTCCCATTATCTTGTTTACTTTGGCTTTCTAGTCTAATGGAGGCCTTCTTAAAGGGTGGACATAAATAAAATATGCATGTTCTTTTTCTCTGCTGATGACAGTAAGAAAACATCGTCTGTTGTCAGGTTTGGTCTTTTATGATGAATTGGCTCTTGGAAAAAGAACTTGACTTATTCTCAGTGCAAGTTTGTCATCTCTCCCCTTTCCCACCTTCAAGGCAGGCGCTGTCGGCTTTACGTTGAGTGAGGGAGCACCGACTTTTAGATGAGGAGCTCAGCCCGTGAGCCATGGGTCTCAGTTTGTGCTTGACAGAACTTTGTTAAGTGAATCAGGGAGTCTGAATTATTCATTCTCCTTCCTCATCCTGCTGTTCATATCAGATTCCTGCTGTGTCTTTGGGGCATTTTGCCAGTCTTCAGCATAATTGATTTCCTTGCTTTGTGCGGTATGTGTGTGTCTGTGCCTGTGCACATGAGTTGTACCTCTGTTGTGGCATTCCTGATTGCCTTGGAGAGGAATATTTATTAAGCACACGTGGGCAAAAGCATGACCATTCACTCCAGATCACTAAAAAATATAGTGGACTTACTGCCTTTATAATCTGAAGGAGAGGTTGGTATTAATCTTTTTCTTGTCCAGGACACAAAATATTCTTTCTGGGCAACAAGAATTTACTTCCTGAGGAATTATGAAGACGAATCTTCTGTGATCTGATTGGAACATTGGGGACGAGTCTTCTGTGATCTGATTGGAACATTGGGGACGAAGATTGTTCTTTTCCCTTTTTGTTCTCTAATCCTGTTGTCTCTTCTTCAGTGTGTTTCTTTCATAAGTTATCCCCTTGTAGAGCTCTGCAGGACTAGAAGGGCTTAGAATGGTCAGTCCAGAGGTTGCAAACTGGAGGCCTGTGGTTTTGTTTGGCTTATGCAGTATTTTGAAGGCATGTGGATTTAATATTTAAACACTGGGAGAACACACATGAAATCCAGATTCCTGGCTTTTAGGGGCAACTGTGGGCCTGCATTCCTGCCAGATGCACTCTGTGGGAGCTGCACAGTGGCTGTTCCCTGTAGGAGTGCCTGGTTGCTCCAATGCCACACAGACTTTGCCTGGCTCTTCATTTTTCACTTACCTCTGGTGAGCATTACAACCCTGGTTTAATCCAGTCTACTTATTGTGCAGTGGAGAGAAAGAGATTTGCCCCAAATCTTATAGGTAGTGGGAAAAATTTAGGTGAGGATTCATGCCTCTTAACTTAGTTGATTATAATTATTTCTGCAGGTTATTATTATTATTTTTTTACTAATACTTTTTTTTTCTTCCCCTTATGCTTTCTGTTCATTCAAAGTATTCACTGTGTAGATACTAAGAGTAAATGCTGGGAATGTAAAAGGAATACGGTAAATCCCCCTGTTCTTGATTCAGTTTAGAAAGACCAAATGAGTCTGCTTTTGGGGAAAGTTGCCACCCACCATTACTCTGTCCTGTTAGGTTGCTTTATCTTGTCTTCTTCATATCACTTAACCACCACCTGGAATTATTTTAATTTGCCTCTTGTTTACTGTCTGGCTTCCCAGGTAGAAGCCCTGTGAAGCCAGTGACTATGTCTTCTATAGTGTTGTATCTCCATTGCTTGGAAGAATCCCTGACACTGAGTAGATTCTGTTTTTGATGCATGATTTAAGGGGGCAATAGATAGAACTGGGCTTTGAAGGACCAATAGGAGTTTTTCATGCAGACAGAAGAAGTGTGTTGTAGACAGAAATATCGGTATGAACTGAGGCATGAAAATACACAGTATGTTCTTGTGCTTCTTTGGGGTTGGCCACAAAAAGCTATTTTTGATAGCAGAAAGACTATCTGAATTTGAAGGACTCTGGATCCTTGGTAAAAAAAAAAAAAAAAAAAAAATCATAAACCAAATGTGTTTCTGAGTTAAAAAGTTCCAGTATAGTTTTTCCCCCTCCTCCATAGTCTTTTAGCAGGATATTGGCCATTCATGATCATTAGTGATTTATAGAGTTTTACCAGCATATTTACTAACGTGGTATTATATGACAGTATGAAAGATGTGAATTAGGGTGTGGTTCTAATGTGCCTTCAGTCTAATATTTTGGACATCCAGAACAACAGATTATCTTTAGGGTATATAATGGACCAAGTGGTGAATTTCTGAGGGTAAAGGGCTGAGGCTCTCAACATTAGTGAGTTGTGCATTAGAATCCCCTAGGGAGTTTTAAAAAATTTCATTCCTTGGCCATACCCCACCTAAGCTAGTTAAATCAGGAACTCTGAGAGTAGGACCCAGGAATTCGTATTTTTTTTTTTTTTTTTAAACTTCCCCAGATGATTCCAGTTTGCAGCCAAGGTTGAGGTCCATTGGCTTAGGGAGACACAAGGGAAGGGAGATGGTTGTAGTTTGTGGTAAGTTGAAGTATAAGGAGGGAACCCAAAGAGGATAGTCATTAAGAAAGTAATTGAAGATCAGAGAAAGATGAATACCATATGATTTCACTCATATGTGGAATTTAAGAAACGAAACAGATGAACATGGGCAGTGAGAGGAAAGAGGGGCAAACCAAGAAACAGACTTAAGTGTAGACAACAGACCAATGGTTAGCAAAGGGGAGGTGGGCAAGGGGATTGTTGGAGTGGATGATGAGGATTCAGGAACACACTTGTTGGGATGAGCACCGGCTATTGTATGGAAGTACTGAACACAAAATTGTACATGGAAACTAATATTACACCATATGTTAACTAACAGGAATTTAAATAAAAACTTGGGAAAAAAGTAATTGAAGAGAATTATTAAGAGATTTTCTGAGTGTAAGAGAAGGGGGTATATTAGGAAATCAGTTTAGAAACATACGTTGTTTAGAGCAATTAGAATGTAAAGAGGTTGGAAATATAGGTGGTATCAGAGATAAAGTGTATGTAGTTGTTGAGGAGGGAGAGAGAGTCTGAATTCCATGGGGTACACATGAATGATCATTCAGAGACCTCAGCTTGGTAGTCATGTGCTATGGAAAAGCACTGTTCTTGAAATAGAACATCGTGGGTCATAGTCGTAGATTTCTCCCTATTGGTTGTATTCATTTAGTTCAGTTCACCAACCATTTACTAAGTGCTGAACACTGTGGTGGGCTCTGGAGGGGGATTAGATGCAACTCTTGCCATTTAGGATCTGACATTCTAGGGAGTTCCTTTGTGTAACCCTAGTTAGGCAGTTCTTCACTTCTCTGGGCCTTTCTCCATCTGTGATGTGGGGGGATATTATGAAATTTTTTTTCTGACATTCCTTTGAGCTTTGACAGCATATTGCAGTGATTCCAAGTCAGATTTTGGTAAAAATAAGCAACTCTGCAGAGTAATTCTGTAGTTTTCTTCAGTAGGAAAAAAAAACAAACAAACCACAAACCCAGGAAAAAGTACCATTAAGGGTTTAAATGGAAAGAATCCCATGACATCATCAGATCCTTTCCCCCATCTTACCTTTCTATCAGGTTCTGTGGGGATTTGACAAGGATACTTGGTAAGGAAGACTGGAGAGTGGATGCCCCCGAGGGAGGAAGTAGTGGCTGCATTAGTGAAAGAAGAGCCACAGGCCAATGAGGAAGTGTGCCACCAAAGAATGTTTTGGAGATCCTACATTGTTCCCAGCACCTTGTTGAAGAGTTTCCTGGTTACATTCATCACCCAGATGAAGGCTACTAAAATTGGGAACAAACCGCTCCTCATGCCAGCACTCTCAGGATAAACTTGGGAGAACTGGGGACACGTGTCTTTCGGAGGGTTTTTGGATATCACACACATTCATTGTTTTCTCTGGGAGGTGGTTGGGTGAGTGGAGAGGGGAAAGGTAAGGGGATGTGGGAGGCAGAAAAAGTTTCCAGAAAAGGAAAAAAAAAAGCTTTGAAAAGCTGTTAGTGTTGAGAACCGGAGCTGGGTGGGAGGGTTATGGCACTTTTGTAGGTTGTACTCCTCACTGCTGTCCTGCTTTGGGGGACGGAACACTAACTATGGTTAGTTTTTTATTTTTTCCTGATACTCTTAGCTTTACCTTTTGTTGTAAATCTATTAGCAGCTGTTAAAGGATGATTTTCTTGTGTAAATGTTGCACTCAGCATACTGGTCCAGTGTAGAGGCTGTACCATGATTTCTATTTAGATATGCTGAATCCTCAGACCTCAAATTACTGTCCAACCATTTCCTCTTCCACTGCCCACTTCCCTTTTCATTCTGCAGTTCTTGTATGCACCCCACGGCCGTTCTCAGTGCCTGCATGCCTGGCACTGTGCTGGCTGTTGAGGATGTCAAGGGAGGCAGAGGGACAGTCCCTATCCTATACTTGGGAGTTCACAGGATAGAGGGGGAGGGGGAAGACTGATGCTGAGCAGAGGTGTAATATGGTGAGTGCAAAAGGAGAAGTGATTGAGCCCTGAGATGGGGGAGAGGGCACCTCATGGCTGGCCAGGACCAGGCCTGGGGGATGTAACAGGAGCCACATTTCTGTGTGTTTAGACAGTGGAAGAAATAGAGAAATACTGGTTTAATGGCTAGAACACAGGGAGGGGAGTTAGGACCCTTCCTTTGTGATCTTTTGTGTGCAAAAGTGTGGCACCTTTCTTTGCTTCCCACTCCTGGCATTGGATTGTCTCTTCCTCTGGAATTATGTGGGTTGGAGAAGAATGGAGAGGAATGGGCCCACCTGCTAAGGGGGAGAGGGAGGCATTAGAGATGTGGGTGTTTAAAAGCTCTTGGCATGACCGGCTATAAGTACAGATGGCTATTTGTGTTACCATTATTGTAGCTCTTATGCCTGCATTCGCGTTCCTGTGCTTCTCCACAGGGATAATTGTGGGGTCTTAACTTCCTTCTCTCCCTGCTGCCAGCTCAAGTAGATAGACACTGACGTGTTGTGCGTTAGAGTGCACGATGGCTTCTGCGTGGGCTGTCTTCTTAGTGCTGCCTTAAACTCTTGGGGCCCATGCAGCACCCAGGGAAAACCATTGTTTGCTACTGAAATCCCCATTGGTGAAAACTTAAAAAAATGAGTATACCAAATTTTAGTGAGGGATTGGCTTTAAATGAGCTAAAATTAACTTTTGTGAGGGTTTCATTAGATACCAAGGGTTGACTATCCAGGGAAAAGGTGATTTATCTGGGAATCTGAGGAACTAGTAATGTTCTAGGTAAAACTGAGGGGAGTGAGACAGAAAGAGAATGGGTTTGATGGCTGATCTGTCATTGTTTTTTAAAAATTTTATTGATTGATTAGTTGATTAATTGATTAATTGCATGAGCTGGGGGAAAGGGAGAGAAAATCTCAGGCAGACTCCCCACTCAGCACAGAGCCCAACTTGGAGTTTAAGCTCACGACCCTGGGATCTTGACTTGAGCTGAAATCACCCAGGCACCCCCAATCTGCCATTTCTTTGTTGTGTGACCTCGCCCAGGCCACTTTCCTCATTAGTAAACTGGAGCTAATAATAGCTATCGCTGTTGTTGTGATGATTAAACATTCATTATTTTGCTACTAAAGGCCTTCCACAGGCTTCTTCCTGGTATTTCTTTCTGTCCTAGCAAGGTAGAATCACTTGCTCTTTTTTCCCCCTATTTGCCTTTGGACATACCTTGGCTTATACAGCTTTTTACTTGCCTGCTCAGAAAATTTTCCACCAGGTAAAACACATGAATACACAAACCTGGCAATTTGGGTTAATACTGTCCTGTTACTTAGATCTCAGCTAAGTGGTTTCCCTTCTCAAGGAAACCTTTCCCTGTTCCCACTCTGGTCTAGAAGGTGTTCATTTTATGATGTTCTGTAGCACTCTTTTCATTTATCTCTTTCCCTTGGAAAACTATACATCTCCTGAAGGCAGTGACAGTCATGTGTACTGTTGTTACCACTGTGTACACAGTGTACACAGGCTGTGTGTACAGCCCCCCACTGTGGGCCACCTCCTTCCCTTTCCTGAAATGATGTACTATCTGAACCTAAGCTTTTTGCAAAACTTAGGACAGCATCAAGAGGCACAGCATCCCCCTGACCACAGCTGGTGTATAACCAGAAGAAAACTGCTTGATTTACACATAATTGATGGTAAAACTCCTTTCTCTGGGGGTAAATTTTGGCTTTCAGAGTCATTGAAGCAGGGAGCCTAGTAAACCTGATTTGATTCTTGGTGTTTTGGTAGAAGTTCAGACTTTGGCTCTTTTTCATACATAATGGTTATTTTTCTATTGAGGAGAAAACCACTAGAAATTAAGAGTATGACTTCTGGCAGGAATCCAGTGTCAAAATTGGGCCAAACAGTCTTAATCTCACCACAACCACTACTTTTTTTAGGAAAGGACCCCTTCAACAAACTGTTCATGTGTTCATTAGACAGGGGATCTTTCACTCACATGACCTAAATGCATTCCATTGTGGCCATCAGTCTGTTTGTCCTGTACATCACAAAGTATGACCCTCTTTTTTTTTTTTTTTTTTTGAAGATTTTATCTATTCATCCACAAGAGACACACACAGAGAGAGAGAGAGAGGCAGAGACACAGGCAGAGGGAGGAGCAGGCTCCATGCAGGGAGCCCGACATGGGACTCGATCCCGGGACCCCAGGATCATGCCCTGGGCCGAAGGCAGGCGCCAAACCGCTGAGCCACCCAGGGATCCCAAAGTATGACCCTCTAATGGGTCACATGGAACTTAACGATGGAGTAAGGACCAATGTTCCCTGCAGAAGTAAAAGCCAACCATGGTACCTATAACCCTTTATCACTTTATAAGTTTGTCTTGTTAGACTGAATTCCTTGAGGGCAGGGATGGCCTGATTCATTTCACATCCTCAGTGGTCAGCGCACACATTGGCATGTGCCTTAGTACACAGTGGTTACCTGTTTGTGGAACAAGGCAGTAGAAGATGGAAGGCTTTCAAATTTGGCAGACCAGAGTTAGAGTGGGTCCAGCACTTGTTACCTGGAGGACCTTGGACCTGGTTTTAACTTTGCTGAGCTTTAGGATCAGCTTTTTTGTGAAGCCAGAGATATTGTACCCTGTCTACTTCCTGGCACTGGAGGGCTATTATTTTTCCCCAATTATTTATTTTGAAATAACTTCACAATTAGAGAAGAGCTCCCAGAACAATTAAAAAAAATAAAAGAACATAAACCAAAAACTCTCAAAGTGCCTATATTCCCTTTATTCAGATTTCTCAGTTGTTAATATTTTATTGTGTTTGCTTTGTTGTCCACTCTCATTTGTGTGTATACATGTGTACTCATTATTGTTATTTTCTGAATTTTGAGAGCAAGCCGCAGATCTGATACAGACCTTCACTGTGAAACACTCCAGTGTGTATTCCCTGAATAGGACTGTCTTACATAGCCTGGATACGGTCTCCAGATAAGGAAAGTGGTATTGGTGCAATATCACCATCCATCCACAGAGCCTGTTATATTTTGCCAGCTGTCCCTGGAATGTCTTTTTGTGTGTGTTTTGGTCCAGGATCCTCTCTAGGAATATATGTTACATTTAGTTGCATGTCTCCTCAGACTCCTTCAGTCTGGAACAGTTCTGAGTCTTTGCCTTTCTTTTATGTCCTTGACATTTTGAAGTATCCAGATCTGGGTCCATCTGTTTCTTCGTGACAACAGTCATAGCATTTTTGTCAGGAATATGCTATGTCCTTAGTGTGGCACCTGGAGGCAAATGATGTCCACCTGTCCCACTACCAGTGATGTTAACCTTGATTGCCTGGTTAAGTTAGTGTTTGCCAGGTCTCCCCACATTAAATTCACCATTTTCCCTTTTGTAATTGATTCATATCTTGTGCAAAGATATTCTGAGATTATATTACTATCCTGTTGCTCATTAGACCTCTGCCTCACAGCCTTAGCATCCACTGACATCTTCTTGGGATGGTTGCCAAATGGTGATTCTCTGTTTCTGTCAGTCTGTCTGTATTTATTGGTTGGCATTCCACATAAGAAGTGTTTTTTCTTATCATCTGTTTGTTTATTTCTGTCAGTAGGGACTCATGGATTCCAGTTGTATTCAGTAAGTTGTAATAGATTGTCATTCTGTATTCTGATCCTTCAGCTGTCCTCAGTTTAGCCAGTGGGACCTACCTGCTTTATGCTAGCTCCTTTGTTCTGTTGGCTTGACCCCATCATTCATGGGATGTTTCTTGACTTTCTGGCACAAGATTTTCCAAGCTTATCTTGTTCTTTTCCTGCTCTAACCCTGAAAGCATCCATTTCCAAGGAGCCCTGCTTCTTTTAAATGGAGGAGGTAATTAGAAATCAAAATCTATGTGCTAAGGTGTACACATTGCTGCTGGGGTATCACTGCTTCTAGGCTCTCACAGCAGTTGGAAAATATGTGTATGTATATATGTACACATACCATATATAGTACATCTGTAACTATTTCTATATTTGTGTGTGCAAATATGTAGGATGCTTGTATGTGTGTGGGCATATATATCTGTGTGTTTATATTATAGATTTTATATTGTAAAACCATGAGTTTTATGTTATAAACCAAGAATTCATATTGGTAAACCCCATTTTAAGTCCAGCTAACCTCTTTCCAGTTTGGTAAATATATTCTCAAGTAGGAAAGAACTTGGCTCCTTTTATCCTCGGTATATTTACTTATTTATTTGCTCGGTGTAACTACTTTCCCAGCCACAGAAATTGTCTCCTCCACCTTTGTACCTCACTCCTCACAGCTTAGAATCCTCAGCCACTGGGCCCTCTGGCCTGTTTTTCCATATGGCTTTCCTGCCTCTTCATAGTCCTTAAGCTCCCCCAAACACGCTGTGCCTATAGTCTCTGGGCCTGCTGGCCTGTCCCTCCTTATAATTTCTCATCTCCTGTCCCACCTGTATTCTTAGCTAACTCCTCAATGATGGAAGGGGAAGAGTAGGGAGCTGTTATTTTTTGAGGGAGACTTTCTGTTTTTTGTTCATCAAAGTATAATTTACATGCAGTAAAGTTCATCCTTTTGAGATATATATATCTGCGAATTTTGACAAACATAATGCAGCCATGTAAAGACTGTCACAGCTAAGACATAGAATACTTTACCACAAAGAGTCCCCTTTCTAGCAAGCCTTCTTCCCAACCCTACCTGCTGGCAATCACTGATCTAATTGCTTTTTCTATGGTTTTGCCTTTTCTAAAATGGCATATAAATGGAATTACTGCATAGCTTTTTGAGTCTGGCTTCTTCTACTTTGTGTTCTTTTGAGATTCATCCATGTTATTTTATATATTAGTAAGCTGTTCCTTTTTATTGGTATTTATTTTTGCACATACCACAATTTATTTTTCCATTCACCAGTTGATGGACACTTGGGTTTTCAGCTTTTGATGATTATGAATAAAGATCCAATAAATATTTGTACATGTATGGTTTTTGTGTGGACATGTATCTTTTTTTTGAGAGAGAGAATGTGAGTAGGGAGTGGGGGCAGGGGGAGAGAGAATCCCAAGCAGGCTTCACACCCAGCACAGAACCCAGCTCGGGGCTCAGTCTCAAAACCCTGAGATCATGACCTGAGTTGAAATCAAGAGTTCGAAGCTTAACCAACTGAGCCATCCAGGGGCCTCTGTGTGTGTGTGTGTGTGTGTGTGTGTGTGTGTGTGTGTGTACACATATACCTTCATTTCTTTTGGGTAAATACCTAGGAATGTGATTGCTGGTCATATCTTATGTGTGTTTAAGTTACTGCTGAACTGTTTTTCCAAAGTGGCTTACCATTTTTGTATTCCCATCAGCACTGAATGTATGAGGGAGTTCCAGTTGCTGCACATCCTCTCCACTATCTGGTATTGTCAATTAAAAAAAAAAAAAAAAAAGTTGAATCCTTCCAGTAGGTATGTAATGGTATCTCTTTGT
Source organism: Canis lupus baileyi (assembly GCF_048164855.1). Taxonomy (NCBI): domain Eukaryota; kingdom Metazoa; phylum Chordata; class Mammalia; order Carnivora; family Canidae; genus Canis; species Canis lupus. Next base: position 30,938,888 of record NC_132848.1, read on the forward strand.
GGGTTTTTTTTTTTTTTTAATAAAGATTTTATTTATTCATGAGAGACACAGAGAGACAGGCAGAGACACAGGCAGAGGGAGAAGGAGGCTCCCTGTGGGGAACCTGATACAGGACTTGATCCCAGGACACCAGGATCATGCCCGGAGCCAAAGGCAGATGCTCAACCACTGAGCCACCCAGGCATCCCATCTCTTTGTGGTTTTAAATATTATTTCCCTAGGGTGCCTGGGTCGTTCAGTCAGCTAAATGTCTGCCTTTGGCTTGGGTCATGATTTTGGGGTCCTGGGATGGAGCCCAACATCGGGCTCTCTGTTTGACAGGGAGCCTGCTTCTCCCTTTCCCTCTGCCTGCCACTCCCTCGACTTGTACTCCCTCTCCCTTACTATGTCAAATAAATAAAATCTTAAAAAAACATATTGGGACAGCTGGGTGGCTCAGTGGTTGAGCATCCTTCTTTGGCTCAAGGTGTGATCCTGGGGTCTTGGGATCAAGTCCTGCATCAGGCTCCTCGTGGGAGCCGGCTTCTACCTTTGCCTGTGTCTCTGCCTCTCTGTGTCTTCCATGAATGAATAAATAAAATCTTTAAAAAAATATATTATTTCCCTAAATATTAATGACGTCGAGCAGCTTTTCATTTACATATTTGCCATCCATATCTCTTTGATGATGAGTCTGTTAAACCTTTTGCTCATTTTAGAAATTGGGTTATTTGTTGTCTTAATGAATTTTGAGAGTTCTGTATATATTCTTGTTTTTTTTTTTATATTCTTGTTTCTAGTCCTTTATCAGTTATGTGTTTGCAAATATTTTTCCCCATTCTGTTATTTTAAATTACAGATATAGCTTATTTATATAACTTTATAGTTATGTAGAAAGATTGGACTGGATTCTTTGGGGCTTTCCATGTAACCTTTATGCTGTGAGTACCCAAGAGAAATCTCCCTTAGGGGATCAATCTAGGCACAATGGGAGATAGAGATCCTGGAGGATTTGGTGGAGTTAAGAGCTTCCTCCCATGACTGACTGAGCATACTTGTTGCGAAAAGAAAGGAAGGACTCATGGAAAAATAAGAGGAGTAATGGTGGTGGCTGGAGTCCTTGGTGGGAGAGTCCAGTGTAGTCAATTTAGGGTTGGGAAAATGGCTGCTAGAACTGTCCACAGTAGAAAAGTAAGGAGTAGAAGAGGACCCAGGGAGCTCTAGCATGGATTGTGTTGAAAAGTGTTGAACCTAGGTAAGATCTAGCTGGGGGTTCATTTGACAGAAAAGAGAGAGAGGCTACGTGAGGGGATGTGGCTTTCTAAAGATTATGGGGGTTGTAAAGTGGCAGAGCTGGGACTTAAATTCAGATCTTTAAGAACAGCTGTGAAGAAGGGCCTCAGCACATGAGAGGGAGGGGAAAAACTAGAATTCTGACTAAGCTGGGGTGACCTGTTTTTGTTTTTCTGTATTCTTCTACATAATTTATACATATTCTTTTTGTATGTACTCAATAATTAATAAAATATAAAACTGTAATGACAGCAGAATTGGTTATTGGCCTGGTAAGAGTTTGACTATAAATCCAATTGGAATATATTTTGGGTTAGATAGAAAACACTAGAAATCAAATAGGAATGCATTTTTGGCACAAGAATGGTTCATTCTGACACCCAAAGGGAAAAGATAACTAAAGACAATGAAAGATCATAGATCTGGCTTTTGCTGTTATAATTAGCTGTGAAAATACTAACTCTCAAGGTTAGGATTTACTGGAATTGGAATTGCCTTTGGATTAAAAGAGAATGGTGAAAGGAAATATCTGGAAAAACCTGATATTATTATAATAGTTATTATTTTGTTGGATTCCTGCTCTAATTCAGGTACTGTGCTAGGCTCCTTGCCATTACATTTTCCTGATACTTCTATAACCTTGCAAAAATATTTGGTGCTATTACATTAATGTTTTATACAAGAAATTGAGATTCAGGGAAATTAAATAACCTGTCCAAAGTCATAACTGGGATTTAACCCCAGGTCTATATGACACCAAAGCTTGGTGTCTTTTCACTGTGCTGGGGCTAATCATGGTGTCCTCGGTAGACCAGCATTCTTCCACAGTGATTTCTTACCAGTTCATTACAAGATAGGTACAGAAATTGATTGTGAGCACTGAGAAACTTTATAGCAATTGACAGTAATTTTATGAGTGTCAAATCTAATGAAAACAAATTTGGGCTTGTACTTTGTATGTCTTTGTTTCTTAAAATTTCATTTTTTGCTAGTAATTCATTTTATTGTGTTTTATAAAAGTACCATTCCGTGATGGATTGGAACTTTATGTACAGAATTGCTGCAAGTAGTTGGTGAACCTGCCCTGTACCCTGCTGCTTCTCTGCTCTTGAGGTGCTAGCATCAGTATGCAGTTAGCTGTTTTATTGTGGCTGACTTGGAGTTCAGAATGGCAGGGGAGACAGGGTCAGAGGAAGGGAGAGAGGCAGTAGGGAAAGGTGAGGATCTAGGGAAAGAATCTTTGAGAGAGTCTCCAAACTTTGCCCTCAAGTGGTAGCAGTAAGGAAGTATGGATTCCAGTTCTCTCCTAAGATGAGGAGGCACACTGAGCCTCCTTTGGTCAGATATACTTGGATTATGGTTGGCTTTCTACTGAGTCCTGACTTGCTTTTTATTACACCCTGCAGCAATGCTGTGTTGTTATAGAGAACAAATATGGGAAAAGGAATTAATAGAAATAAAGTTAACGGAAGGTAGAAATCTGAAAATCCAAAACCTCCTTTTCTCTCCTCACAACTACACACAGATGAACCCGTACCTTGAAGTATTTTCCCTTTAAGGAAAAAGACTAGTTTTTTGGCAGGGCCAAGTTTTGATTGGCCCCCTTTACTGCTGTTTGCCACGAAGAATCCTGACCAGTCTAGTTTTGTTTAGAGCTGGTTTGGGAGTCAGCCACGCTGCCAAGTTCTCTGTACCTAATTTGAAATATGCTAGTGTTCAGGGAGTGGGCCAGGTTCCTCGGATGTGCCTCCTACAGTTCCACTTTCCATGTTCCAGGAGGAAATGTGACCCTGCTGCTTCTGGAGCCCTATGTCAGAGACTTACTTCTCTCTGAATGCCTTTGAAGTCTTGCCATTTTAGGGAGTGGGGAGGTTCAGCTCCCTGAGGGGGTGTGTTTTTAGAGAGCTTAACCAGAATGGGACACCATGTGCAGTGGTGCAGGAAAATGAGCCCACTCATCCTTTAGGTTAGCTAGGATAATGAGATTAAGGAAAGTGGACTCTGTTTTGTAGAATTGTTTTTCTCTCCACTCATAGATATGAAATGGCAAAACAGGGCCGCTAAGAACTAGACCCCTGCAGGTGACCAATTTTAGTTACCAGGGAAACATCAGTCACTTTGACCTGTGCAATCAAGGCAAGTGTTGCATGGTACACCTCTTGCCTAAGACCTTACATTTGGTCTCCAGTAATGCCTGCCATTCTGGGTGTGGCTGAGGGCATGGCTAAAGCCAAGGCTGCCAACAAATAACGGTTCTGATCCTGAACCTTTTATTTGCTCAGCTGGTCAAGAACCCAGAACCCAGCCCAGGGTCAAGAATTTGTTCCTGATTGCCATAGGTACGACTGTCAACTGTTGAGACAATTTGCACGGCTCCTGTGCTGGTGACAGCTGTACCTTGGGGAACGGGTTATGTAGGTCTGTACCTCACTCTATGGATATAAACTTATGTAACATTTCATGAGGCCTGTGATAAATTTAGGCAGTTTATAATGCGGCCTTGAAATTTCATAGTGAAATAATTTTGATAATTTTCAGATTAGAACCCTCTTAAGTTTAACAGATGTAAGAAGATAAGAAATAAGAGAATGAGGCACATGGAGGAAGCAGCAGGGGTTTAGGGATCTGTGGTTCTTTTAAAATTACCTCATTGTTATCAAATTCTGAACTAAAATTAAAATTATATTTGAACCATTCAAATGGTAGATGAGACATTTCCTGAGGATAGGGTAGTTTCTGATTCTTTCTTTTTTTTTTTTTTTTTTTTGTATTCCCCAGAGAATCTAGCCTTCATGGTAGATTCAATAAATATTTGTTGAGATCAATTAAATAAATAAGCTTCTAAGCACAAAGAACAGAGTTGTATTTCAGTGGTTATTTGTGAATTTAATTCTCCAGGTCTCTGTGCTATACTTCTCTGATTAGGTTGTTGGCCTAGATGACTAGCCTGGTACTTGGCTTTAAACATTTTATCCCCTGTCTTGGTTACCATGTCGCTCAGTGATATGAACTCAGGGAACGTGGCTTAAAAAGTATACTAGCTCACAGGCTCTGCCATTTGCCACCACCACATACCTAACTCCTTGCTGTATGGTCTTTGGGAGCAATAAGAAAATTGCTTTAAGGTGCTGATTCTGGAGTTCTTGGGTGGCTGGTCGGTTAAGCATCTGCCTTCAACTCAGGTCGTGATCTTGAGCTCTTGGGAATGAGCCCCACATTGGTTCCCTGCTCCCCGGGGAGCCTGCTTTTCCCTCACCTCCCCGCTCATGTTCTCTCTCCATCTCTGTTGCTATCTCTCTATCTCTCAAATAAATAAAATCTTAAAAAAAGTACTGATTCCTAGGTGAAGCTGGTGGCTAGTTGTGTCTGTACTCTTATTTTTGTTAGGTGTGTGGAATTTGAGGAGGTGGTGGTGCTGGAAATAATCTTAGCGAGTCTGCCACACCCTCACGTTTTGCCAGTGAGAAAACAGAGACCCAGAAAAGTTAAGTGGTTTATTTCTAGCCACGTGGCTACTTCATGGCCATCATGACTGTTCTCATGGTCTCCTGGATCTTACTTAGGTCTAGGCATTTACCACACTACCAGAGAAGTCAAGCCTTATGTTTTATTTTTTTAATAGAAAGCATCAGTAAAAATCTAATTCCTGCAGAACTTAGGAATTCCATTAACTTAGGAATGTGAGTTGAAAAACCTTTTCCCTTTTGAATGCTAGAACTACCCCAGTTTCTCTTTCTACTCTTTGCATGATGTAGAAGACAGAACAAGATGAAAAATTTCATGACGGATATGCTTCATTTAATGCAGAAAAAAGTAGGCCGCTTTGAATTTCTAAAAATAACACTTAAAAAAAATCCCAAAGTTGTGTAAAGAGGTATTTTCCTTGCACAAATGCTGTATTTGTAATTTTCTGGGGGTTCCTTGGCCAGCTGATGCTGGCTCTCTGAATGCTTTATGTTCTTATAGAACTCTTTGTTTGAGGTGACCCCAGAATGGGAGATGGAGAAATGTGCTCTGAACAGTGATTTTGGGGGAAGGGTTGAGAAAGTTGCAGACGGGAAAGCTCCGTGTAGTGGTTTTAGGGAGTTTTCATTTCATTTTATGTTTTTAAAGAAAAGGCCTGCTAGGAGCTTGGTCCTAACTGATTCCAGATGGGCCTGCTAAAGTACAAAGGTTTTCAGTGTGTTTGGGAGGGGGCTGACCAAGAGGGCCCCCTGAGCACTTCCTGTGCAGCTCTGCAGTTGTACTCACCTAATCAGAAACAGCCCTACCCGCTGGAGCTCAGGGGCTGCCATCATGGGTTCTTTTCGTGCCTTGTTCTCTGCCTTTCCTCCTGTCTGGTTTACCTCTGCATCCTAGTCCCCTTGCCTCTCTGACCTCTTCATTTATTTGCAAGGGGACATTTTATGCATATATGTATGTATATGAGGTGGGAGGTGGGACGAGGGGAGAGGAGGAAAGAGTGGTGGGGGGAGGAGGGGAGATGGCCAAATTAAAAGCAGATGCTGAAAGGCTTTTTTTCCTGGACCCGGGAGGTATTTGCTGGCAGTGGGTATCAGGAACATGAGAATATGAAGCAGACTTGGAACATAAGGCCACCATCCATTCATTCATTCATTCATTCATTCATTCACCACCACCCTCCCACCCCCAATCTTGCACTCATTCCCAAAGGTTCAGAATATTGCACGTGGATGGTTTGTTTACATTATAAGCTGAGTATCACTGGCCCTTTTTGGTTGTGTGCCAAAGGGTGAGTTTGACAGTGATTTTAAGTCCAGTAGAATAAAAAGGTGTTTTGCACTTAGATCCCAGCATTGTTGCCACGGGAGCAGCCCATCTGTGCTCTGATGTCTGCTTGAATTTGGCTAGCCTCTCAGCTATTGCAGATGCTCTGCATAGGGTAAAAGAGTAGTTTTCGTGATGCTCTGCTGCAGGAACGATGAATTTTTCTTATGGGCCTTCCAGACTTCACCAGGGATATATTTTATGCATAAATTTGACTTTCTATTTTGGTGCAGATGCCTGTTAGACTTGAGGGGGTATGCTTGGTGTTTGAATCTCATTTTTTTGGCTCTAGCTGATGGTTGCAAAATGTGGTCCTGGGTTTTACCTGGGTCTTTGTAGTTTTATTCTGACCCATTTGGCTATTGTATTCATGTTGTTGCATAAATGAGAATTTATTCAGATATATTGAAAAATACTATGTAGGCATAGATTTCCCAGCAGCATAGATTTGTTTTCCTGACCTGTCCATACTTTCAGTGCCTTCTTTGCCCTCATGTAAATCTGGTGATCACTTTTTTTTTTTTTTTTTTGAGCCAAATGTGTGGAATATATTGTCCTGTGAAAGAATTTTGCAGTGTGTCTAGATAGTGAGGTGGTCTGGGAGATATAGTTGGGAAATGGAAATATTTAAATTTCTGGGATATTCTGTTGTTAGTGGAAATAATGGGTCAGAGTGTTTAAAATTTGGATTTCTTAAGCTAGGTCACATAGTCACCCTTCTTATGAGTGAGTCTTAGCAATATGGCATTGAGCTAATGGAGAATTACCTGGTATTTTTAACCTTGTAATAATGTTCTCAATTTGAATTTCTTCGGTAAGATCTTCCCTCTTACCTTTATTTATTTATTTTTTTAATCTCTCTTTGGGCGTGAAGGAGAGAAGGCAGCTAAGTATGTTTGTTTGTTTTTTGAGTGGCAGTTGTTTGACAAGTATCATACTCTTCTTACCTCACTAACGTGGTGATCTTAACTCCATTTGTAGAAGAGGAAACTGCACTTGGCCAGTGTCACATAGCCAGTAACCAACCATCAGGGACGGCTTCAACTCATTATATTCTGGATCCAAAGGTGCATATGTTCTCTCACATTCTGAGTTATGTATTAGTTCTAAGTTCTTCTTAGAAAAAAATTCTAAGGGAAATGCAGTAACTAAAATTTTTTAAAGATCATTTAAAACTTCTTGCAAGGGGACATTTTATGCATATATGTATGTATGTATGAAGAGGTCAGAGAGGCAAGGGGACTAGGAAGCGGAGGTAAACCAGACAGGATTTTTTTGTCATCTTCTTTCCTTTTTAGGCATGCTGACTTCATGCCTTTGATATATAAAAAGCTGATAATGGAAAAAGGAAGGAGATGAACCATTTAACTGTTTATAGAGAGGCTTGAGGCTCTCAGAGTTGCTTTATTTTAATTGGAATTTTTATTGGGATAATGGTAGACTCATATGCAGTTGTACAAGAGCTGCTTTTGAAATAGTAGAAAGGCAGAGGTTCTGATTTAGAGGCAGATAGACACCTTTGCTCATCTTCTATGGCATCTTGGAAGGAGATTACATGAGGGGCTCTTGAGACCCCTGCTTTGCCTGAGCAGCTCTCTGCTGTCTTTGGGATGCACACTTACTGTAAATACTGTCAAATGCTGTCAGTACTGTACTGAGAGAGGCCCTCAACTGCAGTTTCTAGTTCAAGGAGACCATATCATGAAATCTTGATTAATTTGAGCAGAGACAACATTCAGAATACAGGGATAAGTTGAAGGTGGAGGTAATCTTAGAAACTGGAAGAATGAGTTGGAGTTAGTAGGGGTGAATTGACCAGACGTCTTTGGTTGGAATCACTAGGAAGATTCCTTTCACTTTTTTTTTTAATTAGTTAGATATCATCTTCTGAAGGAGGCCTTCTTTAACCTAAAGTACATTTACCCCAATTTTCTTTGAGAGACACAAGGAGAGAGAGAGGCAGAGACACAGGCAGAGGGAGAAGCAGGCTCCATGTAGGGAGCTCGACATGGGATTTGATCCTGGGTCTCCAGGATCACTTCCTGGGCTGAAGGTGGCGCTAAACCACTGAGCCACCCAGGCTGCCCTTCCCCAGTTTTCTTTAATGTTTATCATGATTTGTAACCAAATGCTTGCTTACTTGGTACAATGTTTTTGTCCACAATTTGTCCATAAACGAGGGCAGGGACTATGTCAGTTTTTCACACTGTATTCATGGTCCCTAGACTATGGGACCATAGTAAGTGTACACATCATAAAAATTGGTTGAATGAATGAGTACTATGGGAAATTATGGTTCTTGTTGAAGAGCTTAATTCTTAGCTGGTCAAGCCTTTGCCTGTTATTTTGGGTCAGAGTGCTGACTTTGAAAATTTTCTGGATAAAAGAGTTTTAATCTCATAGGCTTCTTTTTTATCTCATAAACAAGGTAATAAACTGTTTTAGCTTGAGGTCATCCCTTAGGTTCTGCTAATGGATTCTTACATTATTTCAGAAAATATGCTTAAGGCTTAGAAGCCCAGGCTTTGAAGCATCTGGTCTACTTTGACCTCTAAAATGAGCAGACTTGTTCTTTTCTCTCTGTTCTACATGTTTGGAAGAGTAGCATGATTCTATTTTGAGGATCATTACAAAATGGGAGAATAAGGAAAACTCAATGACTCTGGTTTAAAAACTCTGCTCATCTGAATTGGTTTAATGACAATTCTTTCATTTAACCCCTTCAACTTCTCATCCCAGAATTGACCTTCCTAAATGTACCTCTCATAAAGGGATCATAATAATTTGATTCTTAACTCACTGAGACTCTTTCTTAGGCTTGGCTATTCTTCTTCTTTTATAAAGATAACCTTTCTCTCCAAGATCAGGAAGAAAAAGGATAAGTAATTATGGGTAAGAAAATTGGAAAACATTTAAAGAAAAAATGTAGGGTTGTGTAGGAGTGTGAGAATATGTGTGCATACATATGTATTTTTTCCCTTCTCTGCCCCACTCTTCTCTAGCTAGAGTGAGATTTTTTTATTTCAGGAAAAATTGCATAATTTCCAGATCTAGCTGTTTCTTTTAGGTAGTTGAGCCATAAACTACTGAATTTGTAGCTGTTATCTTATTAAGATCTTAGGTGTACTCTTCTGAAAATTGGTAAATGATGTGGTTTTTAGATGTGTATATTGAAGAAGCAAAAGCAGTAATAATGTAATACCTTGTCCTGCTGTTCCTTATTGAAATAGAAATTTGCTTGGATAGCTCAGGATGGTAGAGGATTATTTACTGTTTTTGAGCTCTGATGTCAAAATCCTCACAGCTAATACTTGAGTGTCATGCCATTAGCTAAGATTAATCACTTACATACTACATGTAGCACCTGACACAGTCCTGGGCACATAAGAGGTGCTTAATACATTTAATTCAGTGTAATCTTGCTTTAATTCGATTGTTTGAGTTGGTTGATGGAAGCAAACCTCACTTGTTTATATACACATACCTGATGTGTGGGGAATTTCAAAAATACACATTTTACTTTATTTTGTTTATTTTTAAAGATTTTATTTATTTGACAGAATAAATTTTATTTATTTTGACAGAGCAGAAGCAGGGGGAGTGGCAGGCAGAGGGAGATGGAATAGCAGGCTCCCTGCTGAGTAGGGAGCCCAGTGCAGGGCTCGCTCCCAGGACCCTGGGATCATGACCCAAGCTGAAGGCAGACACTTAACTGACTGAGCCACCCAGGTGCTCCAAAAATACACATTTTAGATGCTACTGTATTAAAGTTTCTATAGGAAGACATATGAGAATATTCTCATGATATTTACTTGAACCAGAGCATTAATACTATAAAGGAAAAAAATGATACAAATCAATATATAAAAGAAGTCCTATCAGTCTTAGAACAGTCCAGGAAAAAAATGGGCAAAAGATTTGGATACTTCATAAAAGGTGATATCCAAATGCTTAAAAAGTAGTAGTATTAATCATTAGAGTAAAGCAGATAACCACAGTGAGATACTACTATACTAATTTCAGAATGGCTAAAATGAAAAAGGTGGACATCACCGAGCATTAATGAGGTGGTTCAGCATCACGAATACTCATGTACTGGAAAACTGGCATTTGGCGGTATCTGCCAAAGTGTGCCCAATAATCAGCAATTCTACTCCTGTATGTACCCAACAGAAATGTGTATGTATGTGCAACAAAAGACACAGATAAGAATGTGTGTAACAGCTTTTTTAGTAGTAGCTCCAAGCTGGAGGGAACACAAATGCCTTTCAACATTACTGAAATGTTTATCAATAAATGATGATGTATATATTTTTACAATGGAATACTTTACAGTGAGACAATGGAACTATTGCCACATTCAACAAATGGACCAGTTTCACAAATATAATGCATGTAAGAAGCCAGCACAAAAAAGTATATAATGTGTGATTGATTCCATTTATATTAAGTTCAGAAACTGGCAGAGTGAGTTTATGTTGTTAATTAGTTATTGTGGGCTGATAGGAATGACTTTGGACATGTGTGAGATGGGCTTCTAGAGCGCTGATAGTGTTTTTTTGTTTTTTGCCTAGATGCTGGTTACATGAGTGGGTCCACTTTGAGGAAATTCACTTTTCATTGCCCATTTCTGTGTATATATAGTCACTTCAATAAAAATTTTGCTTAAAAATTAGATTCTACTTGGGGATCCCTGGGTGGCGCAGCAGTTTAGCGCCTGCCTTTGGCCCAGTGCGCGATCCTGGAGACCCGGGATTGAGTCCCACATCGGGCTCCCGGTGCATGGAGCCTGCTTCTCCCTCTGCTTGTGTCTCTGCCTCTCTCTCTCTCTCTCTCTCTCTCTCTCTCTGTGTGTGACTATCATGAATAAATAAATAAAAAAAATTAGATTCTACTTTTGGGCAGTGATTGATGCAGCAGATAGCTTTTCTCCTCATACAGTTACTAATCTTGTCTGTCAAAGCTGGTAGAATGTGGGTGTGCACATACATTTATGTGTTTATATGTCAGGGGTGTTCTGTGAACGCGAAGATGCTTCTTTTTACTCATCTAGGTTTGGTTGTCACATGTTCAACATACTAAGTTTCAAATATCAGTGGGAAAGGAAAATTGGTGAATAAACTACACCAATGAGTTTCCAAACCAATTCTCTGAGAGATAAGGAATAATAAGGAAACTTTGCCTCATAGGGCAGCACATTTGGATTTTGCTTTGTAGACAGAAGAATCTCTCCATTAAAGGTTCTCAGCTAGTAAGGCTTCATTTTCAGATGGATGCACCTCATTTGGACTTTTATTTTTTTTAATTGAGATATAGTTGATATATAACATACTAGCTTCTAGTGTACAACATAATGATTCAATATATGTATATATTGTGAAATGATCTTACCACAGTAAGTCTGCCTAACATCCCTCACCACACATAGTTGTACATTTTTTTTTTTCTTGTGTTGAGAACTTTTAAGATCTACTCTCTTAGCAAGGTGCCTGGCTGGCTCAGTTGAGCCACATCAAGAGCATGTGACTCTTGATCTTGAGATCGTGAGTTTGAGCCCCACATTGGGCATAGAATTTACTTAATAAAAAAAAGTTAAAAATAAACTTTGAAAAAAAAAAAAGATCTACTCTTAGCAATTTTCAAATATATAACACAGTATTATTAACTATTGTTCCCATGCTGTATATTACATCTTTTTGTTTTTTAAAAAAATTTAGTTATTTCTAACATCTTTGTTCCTCATTTATTTTATAACTGGAAGTTTGTGCTTTTTGGCCACCTTCACCCATTTTTCCCACTTCCATACCCCACATCTGGTAACCACTAATCTGTTCTATGTATCTATGAGTTTGCATTTCCCCTGCCTCCCTTCTGGTTTCACATGTAAGTGAGATCATATGGTATTTGTCTTTCTCTGTCTTATTTCACGTAGCCTATTGCCCTCAAGGTCCATTCATCTTGTCACAAACAGCAGGATTTCCTTCTTTTTATGGCTGAATAATATTCCATTGTATATATACATATTTTCTTTATCTGTTCATCTATCAGTAGATACTTAGATTGTTCCTTTGTCTTGGCTATTACAAATAGTGCTGCAGTGAACATGGGGGTGCAGGTATTTTTTTGAATCTGTGTTTTTGTTTTCTTCAGATAAATACCTAGAAGTAGAATTGCTGGATCATATGGTAGTTCGATTTTTAATTTTTTGAGGAACCTCCATATTTTTTCCATAGTGGCTGAACCAATTTAGATTCTTGCCAGCAGTGCCCTAGGGTTCCCTTTTCTCCACATTCTCACCAGCACTCATTTTTCTTATGGTTTTGATAATGGCCATTCTAGCAGACATGAGGTTTTGATTTGCATTTCTCTGATTATTAGCGATGTTGAGTACCTTTTCATGTACCTATTGGCCATCTGTGTATTCTTTGAAAAAATGTCTGCTCACATCCTCTGAACATTCTATAATTGGATTGTTTGTTGTTTTGCTATTGAGTTGTAGGAGTTCTTTATATATTTTGAATATAAACCCCTTATCAGATAATATGCCTTGCAAATATTTTCTCCCATTCTGTAGGTTGCCTTTTTGATGATTTCCTCTGCTATGAAGCTTGTTATTGACCTTTGTTTTTATCATGGACACTATAAAGAGCACTCCTCTCCACATGGAAATCCACCCCCCTCCCCCAAAGGAAGTCTAACTCCAAGTAAGACATTTTAGGAAAATCTAACCTGGATGAGGTAGAAAATCTAAAGATGTTGCCTTGCCTTCTCTCAGTTGGCCATATCTCTCAATGCTTAACTTGGCCTTAGCAAAATACTTCAAAAATACTTGAAAGTTATCCTAAGTTTGCTATGTTGTCTTATGACTATTCCTTTGTAAATCTTTGCTTCCCCTGGAAGGCCCTCCCCTGCCACCTTTATCTAAGTGAACTACTGGAGCTCATTCTTGGTGACACCTTCTAGAGTTAGCCATTTCCTCTTGTGTACTCTAACTGTACTCATCTAAACCTCTGCTGCATCACATATTACACTGAACTCTGTTTACTTGTCCTCCAGTGCTACCCTTTTGAGACTATCAACTGGCCTGAGGTAGGTACTCAGTAAATATTGAAAGATGAACAATTGTCATGTTTTCTGAAAGACAGAAGCTGCTTTCTAAAGAACAAAAGCCAATTAGAGTATTTGATATCAGTAGATATGTTTTTTTTTCAGAAGAAGTGTTACTTTGCATTACTTTCTTAAAGCCAGAGATGTATATTTACAACAGGGTGCATATTGTGGCAGTAGGAGAGAGTGATGCTAACTGGTTCACGTGGATACCAGACACATGACCTTGGCCTCTTTAGCTTGGTTTTCTAATCAGCTGATTTAATTTTAGTGAAATCCCTGGAGAAATACTTTGAAATGCTCTGGTTCTATATACAGAATTTAGAAATCATAAATCTAATGTATAGATCCTGACTGCATTAGGGTTTATGGATTAAAACCAGCAGCATTAGGACATTATGACTGGACCAGTGTAGGCATTATAAGAGTGATGATTTTGTTCATCTCAAATATTATAAAATTAAATTCCAGAATATGTTATCTGAAGTTTTGTCATTTCACTTCAGCATGTAATTTCTCAAACCAATTTTAATTTAAAAAGATCTGAGTAGAATCATTGCCATTTGTCCAGAAGTTTAGAATAATAGGATTAGAATAATAAATTAGTAAGTATTGAGCGCCTCCTTAGGGTTTAATACTGTTAGGAATATGAAAAAAGTGTAACTTTGATCTTGATGTCAAGCAACAAATTGAAGATACATTTATTGATGACTTAAGAAAACGCAGATATGAAATGATTTTTAGATGTTCCTTTTCCAACCTCAACTGTCTATAAATAGGAGGCCAAGTAGAAAAAGGAGCAGCTTCAAAGTCCAATAGATTTGAGTTAGAATCTTGGCTCTTTAAAAAATTAAAGAATGAGTTCTATAACTTTGGTCACACTGACATCTCTGGAACTGTTGTTTCCCTGTTTGCAAAGTGAGGTAAGAAGGTATACCACTTGCAGTTGTTTGGTTTTATTCTGAGAATAAATGACAAGCCCTGTAAAACTTCCCTGGTGCATTGTAAGGGCACCTAATACTCGTATGAACAAAACAAGCAAGTAAATTGAGCTGCGTTTGCAGTGGCCCACTTTAGTCCAGGCCATTGTGGGTGGATTTCATAACGATAACCAGCACGAACCAAGCTCAGTAATTGATTTGATGGGCATCTTGGACGCTGGGCTGCATCTTCCCATTGTAGTACAAGGTGGTTGACCTTCTGTTTAAGAGTGTTAAAAATAAGGTATTTCAGAAGAGAGTTCATTGTAGCCTGTGGAACCATCTGACCTCAGGAAGGTGTACACAGCAAGGGTTTCAGACAGGTGGCTTGTTAGGAGTCTGGAGGGGTGAGATAGGAAAGCATGTATCTCAAGGATGGGCTACTCAGACTGAGGTCCTTCTCCCTCTCCTTCCCCTGTAATGTGTTTATTAGCAAATACTGCATCCTTTGCTGTTTCCCACAGCTGTTGTAAAGACTCTTCTGGATGCCTGTGTGTTAACTGGTGGGCCTTTTAATGTTCTAAATGTTCCAAATGTTTTGCTAAATGTTCCAAATTGTTTAACAGCAATTGTTTAAATGCTGTTTGGGGTAAATGACTCTTTCTTATGACACGAAATCATTTTCCTTTCCTGTCTATTTTTTCACTGTGGAATTGGTGCCCTGGAGCTGAGTCTTTGCCCTGCAAACCGAAAATATAATTTTCCCGGGTGTGTCTTATTTTAATCCACTCTCTTTCATACTACAGGGCTTTGACCTGCTTGGAGCCTTTCCTACTTGGTTACAATTGATGCTTTGTCCTTGGGAGTCATATAGGACACAGCCACTAGGTTGATTCTGTGTTCAGCTATCAAATATGGCTCTGACAAAAAACTACTTTCTGAGAATGGGCAGTGGGTAGCTGAGCTGGAAAATGAAGCCCTGGCTCCTAGTTAGTCATCACTTAGGGAGAGTGAGCAGCAAGTTCAAAGTCAGAGTTAGGACTAAGCAGCTTGAAGAAGTAGGGCTGCCTCCCAAATTGAGTACCAATCAGAGATTGGCTGGTAGATGAGGTAAGTACAGCTGGATTTTACCAGAAGTAGAAACTATTGGGGTAACTGTCTGTGGTTCAAGAAATTACGCATATTTTGTGGTATATCTATGCTTATAAAAGAATCATTTTCTAGAAGTTGATGTTCTTCCTCTGGGGCTTATTAATTTCTGTTAATATCCACTGGAATTTCACTACTAATGATGTCAACTTACTCTCTATTTATTCAATCCCTTTGGCCCAGAGACTTAAACTACTTTACATTAATTTTGTCAGTAATTCTTACATCCCTGTGTGGGAGCTGCTTTTAGATGAGGGATGTGAGAACTTGTTCCAGTTTCCAGAGCAGGTCAGTCCCTGGGATGGGAAATTGGACCCAGGATTTGTGGTTCCAGGCTTAGCTCGTTTCCTCTCGTGGAGGAAATAATACCGAGCAAATAGGAGAATCCGGTTGTAAGAGTTGAGAGATTTCTGCCTTTAGGCATGGAGTTCCCAGTCCTTGGCTCTGGATGGAAGGAAGCAGAAGTGTGATGCTCAGCACATGAAATGTTCCAACTATTTTTTTGATCGGTGCATACTTTTATTTTTGTTCTCTTCTTTCCCTCTCTCCTGGGAGGAGAGGTGGGTGTAAGAATTTGCTGTGTATACCAATCTTGTATGTGGGTCAGTCCAGCTGTTTTGATGCTCAGCAGGTACTATCATTGTCTTTTGGGTTGGGGGCGAGGAGGTGAAGCAGCCACTTCAGGGTGGAGTTGAGAGGAGGGTGGAATGCAGGAAGGACGATGGTTCTCTGTATTTTCTTAGTCATAGGACTCTGAATCCCAAGTAGCTAAATTTAGCTCAGGTTCCTGTTGAAAGCATCATTTTTTTTGGGGCGGGTGGTGGTGGGGAAAACGGAAAACCTTTTTGTGTATCCTGCTCCATGAAGCCAATAGGGAAGCAGGAGGAGGTGAGGTTGCCATGGAGATGGTAGCTGTGTGCAAGGGGAGAGCAGCAGGGTTTAGAATTCCAGGAAGGAAGAGAGAGTGATGTCATCAGATTCCATGGACCAGCCCAGGAACCCCTGTGAGGTTGGTGGGGAGTTGGGTGTGCGTAGGGGGGGGGCGGAGTGGGAGTTTGTGCAGGGGAATTCTGACTTCAGTAAGGTGTGGGGAGTCCAGTTCAAGCAGAGAGGTTGGTTCTGTGGGATTGTGCTCATCTGCATTAATGCCTGCTTTTTAAAAATCTGTAAATCATTCTGAATTTGCAGAATAGTTTCTTTGTTGAAAAAGGATGTATTCGTTTAATGAAGGAGCTAATCTAGATGCAGAAATGATATTCTTATAGTTTATTCCCTGTAGTGTTTGTATGTGCCTTTTATTCCTTGGATGTGAGAGTATTTGTGCACACATTTGGATATGTAGTTGCCTTTGTACGATGCCTTTTATGGTGCTGCATGCAGCTAAATGCTTCATTAATGCCTGATTATCGTATTTATTTTTCTGTGGTTGAGTGTGTATGAATAAAACGCACTTTTTATGTAAAAAAAAATCTGAAAGGGAATCAAAACAGTTGCTTTTGCAGCAGAAAGGAAAACTGCATGCTCCAACACAGTCATTCTGAACATATGCTGTGTGTTCGTATTGTTAGTGAAGGGCAAATGTGTTTCTTTTGGAATGACTGAGAGGCTCTTTTTTTTTTTTTTTTTTTTCCTTTTAAAACAAATATAACAGAATCTGTGCATCCAAATGAGTACTGCCCTTCAAAATAGTCGCTTTGGCTCTAGTGATACAGGCATTGCGCAAAACATAAAGAACTCTCGTTTGGAATCCACTTCAGAGATGAGAGATAAGGAAAACATTTTCAGTACCTAACACTGAATTTTTTATTTAAAAAAATACCTAGTTGATCTGAGACTAGATTTCTTTGAATTGGCTTTTCCCGATTTAGGGTTGTCAGAAAATCAAATTGATGCGCAAATGACAAGCTTTTATCCCCGTTAAAGATATTTCAAGTCATAGATGGAGGTTCTAAAGGTATTTTCAGGTGCAGATAAAGAGCCCTTGATTGTTTTGTTTAGCAGAGGCAATGTTTTGAATGATGGCAGCATCTGAGGAATAAGAGCAAAGCCTTCCTAGGGTCATCTTCTGAGGTGACCCATTTGGATGTATTTGTTCAAGATTGTCTGTTAAAATCAATGACATTACCATTGGGTAGTGTGGGAAGCAGCATTATGTGGTGTGTGTGAGACCACAGACTCTTTGGAATCAGATTGGCTATGTCTTGAACAGACCCCGTTCTCTACTCCCTGACTGACCTTGGACAGGTGATGAGTGACAGCCCCAAGGTGTGGATTTCCTCATGTATAACTAGGAATAATAGTGTTATAAGTACCAATTTGATAGTGTGGCACTTAGGGGTAAATAAGCTAATGTGTAAAGAACTTAGACCTCTATTATGTTCTCAGTCCATGCTTGCTTTAGTTGTTGTCATTAATAGTCACACATTTCTTTGAATTACAGAATTATGAGGTAGAAGGCCCCATACATCTCTGAGTGTCCAGGAGAGGGAGGAGGGGGTGGCAGAGATCTATTGTTTTTAAATGATTCCCAGATGATTCTGATGGTCAACCAGATTTGGGGACCACTGAGTATAATCTATTTTGAGAATGGTCCAAACACCAGAAGCTTCATCATTTCCTGGCAGCTTGTTAGAAATGCAGAATCTTGGTACCACCCTAAACCCACTGAATCAGAATCTGCATTTTTAACACGATAACCCTACAGTGACCTGTATGTATGTTAAAATGTAAGAAACACTGCTTTTGTTCCACCAATGGGAGTAATTGGGCCATAACTATGTGTTAAAGGTGAATCATCTCTCAGTTATTCCCTTTGTTAGAAGAGAAACAGTCTAGCTAAGCTTTCGTGTAGATGAGAATGCACTTTACCTCCCTTACTGCTTGGCCTAGGGATGAATGCTTTTCTGGACTGAGTTACTGTGTGCCATGTAGTGGGAGAGCAGAATTAGAACTGTGGCTCTGGCTCTACCAGTTACTAGCTGTTTGGACTTGGTCCAGTCATTTAACTTCTCTGCGTCTCACTCAGTCTCTTCACCTGGTAATGGAAGTAATCCCTAGACCATGAGATTATGTAGCACATTGCAGTGCCTGCATATGTTAGTGCCCCTTCTTCCACCTTCTAGCAATGATCAACCTGTATGTAGTTCTGTCCCCTCAGAAATCTATCCATCCTCCCTGTGTAGTGTCTTGCCTCTTGCCCTTCTCCTAGTTATCTCAAGCATCTAATTATATGATAGAAAACTGTACAGATAGTTTTCTCTGCTACTTTTTCCCCATGAGACTCATCCAAGAGGGGTGGAAGAGGAAGAACTGCAGGAGTTAAGTAGTTGAGCTGGTACAGGAGTCAAGATGTGATGAGATCTGGGAGAGGTAGCTCTTTTATGAATTCTTTATAGTTGACCATATGTTTAAAACAATTATGTTTGTGGTTTTTAAAAAGATAGTATAGAGGGTAGCTCAGTACTTTAAGCATCTGACTCTTGATCTTAGCTCAGGTTTTGATCTCAGGGTCGTGAGTTCAAGCCCAGACCCAGTGTGGTGCCTACTTAAAAAAAAAAAAAAAAATGGCATAGAAAAAAGTCCATAAATTCTGATGGTTTCATTTGAGGTCTGTTAGGTCAGTTCCAAGCAAGAATTAACATGGTGATTATCAGAAGATCACTGAATTGATAAGTTAATGAGCAGTAATTTTTTTTTTCCTGATCAGGGAATTAATACAGTAAGAGGAAGTTCAGGGACTTGCTGTTGGTACACCAGAAATAGATAGCCAGAGAGCTTAAGTCAGAGGGTCAACAGTGGTGGCCAGTAGGGCATTGGAAGCAATCGCAGGGGCAGGAGACGGGTCCATTTCATTCAGTCATCCAGGTATGAGGGGACTGAGGGATATGACAGGATTGTGAACTCAAAGCATATAATAAAAATGGTTATAACTTTCCTCTGTAGGGTAGGTACACTCCTAGGCACATTGCGTACGTTACGCTTAATCTTAACATCCCTGAGATATATAGGCATGATACGTATATTCTACAGATCAGAAAGATTGAGTAACTTGCCTCGGTGACTCTGCTAGTAAGCAGCAGAGCTGATTTGACATTATGTTGAATAGCAGTGTAAGTAATGAGACTGTTACAAAAGCTGAAATAGCCAATGTATACCAGTTAAGTGAAATTTATTTTGTTTATGTTGACCTTTTTTGGCGAAGGTGTTAATTTAAATTAAGACTATGATATTCAACATGTTTGCTTGCTTTTCTTAGAGGGATTTTTTGAATGTTTCAGAATTATCCTTTTGGGATATATTTCCTTTATATTCTGAGGCTGTTTAATAGCTATCTTTTTTTAAATGCCAAAGCTGTGAAGTCTTCAGTTCATGGAAACACCAGTTAGAAATAAATATCGCAACACAAACAAATTTGTTAGTGGTTATCAATTGGCATATTTAACCATAATAAATATTTGGATAATTGTGTCTATTATTTCATTCTGATCCAAATGAAGATAATTATCAATGATTGCACAAAGTGAATTTCATATTCTTAGGTAGCTTTCTAATTAGTTGAAAGAACCCCAAACTTGGAATTGGAAGACTCGGGTTCCATGCTCCTTTTTGTTGTTTACTGCCTGTGAGACCTTGTACATGTCACTTTACCTAAAGAGGTTGGAACTTGAGTTTCTCTTTTTAATCAAATGAGAATAATGTTCTCTATTTAGCAGCATTGTTATGAATAAGAGGATGTGTTTGTTAAAAGTTCTGCCCCTCACAGACTATAACTATGAGAAAGCCATTTAAAACCTTCTTTTACTTTGCTTTTCTTATCTGTAAGGTCTGTGTGTTGAGTGTGGGATGAGGTGAGAAGAGTGCAGATAAGGGAGCTGGGTTAGAATTAGATGGTCTCTGTGATCCCCCCTGAGACCTGTGTTCCTATAATTGTCAGACCTGCCAATGTTTTGTAGGTGGTGAAGTGTTATGTACAAATAAGGCGTTGTTTCTCATTATTGTTCTTTAGCTGTGGTGTCCTGCTAAGGAACAGGTACTATACACGTCACTTTGCATGTATTTTCTCAGTTAATCTTTGTAACAACTCTGTGAGATAGGTGGTGTTATTTAGAAGGGGAAGAATTTGAAGCTCAGAGATGAACTAACATTTCATGATCATGGATGTTTGAGTATCACGGACATAAGTCAGTGTGATACAAACAACTGTACTTCCTTTTCTCTACTATGCATGGAATTATTTGTGACACGTCAAAGCTAGGACTATTTGTGGGCTTATTATGCTGTAGGCAAATTGCTTCTTAGGCCTATTATGAAGTAATGAGGAAATTCATTAAAAATTCTTTTATTTTGCTAACCTGCAATGTATCTAGAATCATTGGGAGAATATACAAAGATATATATGATGTAGTTTGAGAGCTTATGTTCTATTTGGAAATAGAAGGCATAGGCACATACATAATTCATTGAGAAATCAGTCTGTGGCAGAATAAAGTCAACTAATGCTCAGTAAATGCTGTAGTTGTTTTAAGAAGGGAGTAGTTAGTATGGGCTAGAGGTTGTTTTGCAAGCTTTTATTTTGACCATGACCCATGATACCTATTTTATGTGATAAACTAGTATTATATAAATATTTATTTAGATATATATGTGACTAAAGCAAGTTTCATGGAATAATTCTTACCCTTACTAAGTGTACTTGATTTTCTTATTAAAAATTTTATTGTAGTCTAGTCTAATGATTCTTGGAAGTGTGGCTGATGGAGCCCTCAAGGCACTTTGTAAAGGGGAATCTTAAGGTCAGAGCTATTTTTATAATAGCACTGAGATATTATTTTCCTTTTCCACTGTGGTGATACTCACACTGATGTTGCATAAGCAATGATAGGTAGAACTGCTGACACCCTAGCAAGAATCAAGGCAGTGGGACAGATTGTACTTGTAGTCATATTCTTCACCACCACACACTTGCAGTTAAAAGAAAAAAAAACAAACAAACAAACCCAGTTTGACTTATGAATGACCTTGATAAAGCAGTTACAATTATTACTACTATTAAATTTAAACCTTAATTGTGCATCTTTTTAATATTCTATGTAGCAAACTGGGTAATACATTAAGACATTTTTGCATATTGAGGGTTATCTCAAGGAGAAACACTTGTGTGATTGTTTGAGCTGCCAGCTGAGCTAGCCACTTTTTCATGGAACACCATTTTTGCCTAAAAATCAAATTGACAGAATATTGTTTTATAGACTTGGTTATTTGGCAGACATCTTATTAAAAATGAAGCGAGCCTGTTTTCAAGGAAAACAATGACAATATTTGTTATCAATGATAAAATTTGAGCTTTCATGGAAAATTCTGATTGAAATTAGAATTTCAGAAAACTGTGTCCTGTACAGTGGGCTTGGCACCTCTAGTACTTAGACTTTTTTGATGATAGTGATGGTGATATTAGTGAATGTGAATATTTTTGGTATTATGTAATGGAATATGTCAACATTTAGAAGATCTTTTATTTTTTATTTTTATTTTTTTAAAAGATTTTATTTATTTATTCAGAGAGACAGAGAGAGAGAGAGGCAGAGACACAGGCAGAGGGAGGAGCAGGCACCATACAGAGAGCCTGATGTGGGACTCGATCCAGGGTCTCCAGGATCACGCCCTGGGCTACAGGTGGCACTAAACTGCTGTGCCACCGGGGCTGCCCTAGAAGATCTTTTAACGTAGTGAACCAGTATTTTATAAATGAACATAATGTTCAATAATCGTAATAGGTAAAAATCTATTCAAAATGCAAGACGGGGCAGCCCGGGTGGCTCAGCAGTTTAGCACCGCCTTCAGCCCAGGGCCAGATCCTGGAGACCTGGGATTCAGTCCCACGTCAGGCTCCCTCTGCATGGAGCCTGCTTCTCCCTCTGCCTATGTCTCTGCCTGTTTTCTCTCTGTGTGTCTCATGAAATAAATAAAATCTTAAAAAAAAAAAAAGCAAGACAGATCAATGGATTTTGATATAACAGAGTATGAAGAAGACTATTATAATACTCCTACCATTTTTTAAAAAAGTAGGCTCCATGCCCAGCATTGAGCCCAACAGAGGACTTGAACTCACAACCCTGAGATTGAGATATGAATTGAGATCAAGAGTGAGAAGCCTAACTGAGCCACCAAGGCACCCGAATACTCCTATCTTTTTCAAATACATATCTGTGGAAGGCCAGATTTTCTACTGTTTCAGCCAAAATAACATATTAGCACAAATTGCAGAAACAGGAAATTCTGGCCATCTTAAGTTGGATGTAAATATAATGTAAAATGTAAAACAACGAAACTGTTCTCACTACATTTTGTTTTTGTTTTTATAAAATATAGTTAATTTTCATAAAATATTTTTATGTTAGCATAATGGTTTATTTTTGGTATTTTAATTGGCAAATACTTTAAAAATTACTCAGTTTCAGTTTTAGTTTTTAATAGGCAAATAGCAATACTTACAACCCACATAAGCAAAACTTCTTTGGAAGCTTTCATAATTTTTAAGAAACTAAAGAGATCCTAAAAGAAGTTTGAGAATTGCCATCCTTTTTTTTTTTTTTTTTTTTTTAATAATAATTGAGACAGGGATCCCTGGGTGGTGCAGCGGTTTAGCGCCTGCCTTTGACCCAGGGCGCGATCCTGAAGACCCGGGATCGAATCCCACATCGGGCTCCCGGTGCATGGAGCCTGCTTCTCCCTCTGCCTGTGTCTCTGCCTCTCTCTCTCTCTCTGTGTGACTATCATAAAAAAAAAATAATAATAATCATAGTAATTGAGACATCTTTGGTATGTCATGAATGGGTCTTAACCCACAGCTTGAAAAAGTACTGAGCTGGAGTTACAGGAATTACCTTGTGAAGAGAAGTAGGACTTCGCTAGATTTTACCTAAGTTTAACTGCTGTGGAAGAGCACCCTAAGATTTGAAGTAAGTTGAGTAGTTTTTATCTGGAAATAGCTATTTGCCATCATCATGCAAACCCCATTCAGATCTTCTGTGAGTTTCCCTTGTGGTTTCTTCATGCCTTTCTCACTCCATTGTCAAGCATGTACACGTGTTCCCTCTGGGCCTCATATTGATGTTTTATTGCATGATTCATGTTGTATTTATTTTCATGCCTCTCTTACCAGACTATGAGCTCCTTAAGAGAAGAATTAGTAACCTATTTGTCTCTCTATTTCTACCATGGTACTAGACCCGTGAAGATTGCTTAGTAAATGTTTGTTGAAAGAATACAGAAATGCAGAGGAAAAAGGAGTGATCAGGTGAGGTCAGATTTAGGATGTTTGGAGCCTAATCATGTAAGCAGTGGAGGGCCATTAGCATGGGAGTGATATGGATGGCGTTTTCTTGAAATTAAACCTGGCTCTGGCTAAGAAAATTGGGAAGTGGTGAATGGAGGTTGTTGAATCAGCAAAAAACTACTATTATAGTAATTTAGCCTTAAGTCAGGTGACCCTGGCCTAGATTAAGTTGAATGCTTTTCTTATAGCTAATGAAAGATGCGTATCCGGAAGAATATTTACAAAATCCTACACATAATAATACCCATGCTACCTAACATTGCATACTTATAATATCCTGAATACTGTGCTGAGGGCTCAAGGTGTATTATCTCATTTAATCTTCACAGCATCCTTGAGAAGTACTTTGTTTCCATTTTTTGATGGTTAAGTAAAAATAATACATGTTCATTGTTGAAAAATTGGAAAATACAGATAGGTAGAAGAAAAATAATGTGTATCACTTGTAAATCCAAAGTCAATACCAAAACGTAATCACTAAACATTTTGGGGTATACCCTTTTAGACTTAAAAAAAAAAAAAAAGATATGTCTATGTGCTGAATATATGGTTGCACATAAGGAAACCCTGAATATGAGACTTAGTGCTGTTTCCCCATTGAAAGGATTGGCTGACCTAAATATATAAGCTTTCAGGGATATGTCTCTAAAATAGGCAGATGTCTCTAAAATGTTAATTTTGTTTATTCATCCATATCCAAAATAATATACAAAATTATATAAGTAGAAACATGTTTTGAAGAAAATACATACTCTCCTGTATCAGTATCTGTATCATTGCTTAGAACCATTTGAAGTCTCAGATAGTTTTTTAGGACATATGTTGACATACAGCACTCTCATATCTATTATAGCTGCAGATGATTTTATTTCAAGCTGTATATATCCATTCAGATGACTTCAGGAAGATGGGTTTTCTTTATTTACACCATACAGTATACTGCATTGCTTAAAAACATTGTTTTTATTGAGATGAAAAAAATTTTAAAAATATTTTATTAATTTATTCATGAGAGATACACCGAGAGAGAGGCGGAGACACAGGCAGAGGGAGAAGCAGGCTCCATGCAGGGAGCCCGATGTTGTACTTGATCCCGGGACTCTAGGATCACAACCCAGGCCGAAGGCAGGTGCTAAACCACTGAGCCACCCAGGGATGCCCATATTGAGATGAAATTCACCAAAAATTAACCTTTTTTAAAGTGAACAGTTTGTTGGTATCTATTATATTCGCAGTGTTATGCAACAATCACCCCTGTCTATTTCCAAACATTTTCATCACCCTAAGAAGAGCCCCATACCCAGTAAGTAGTGACCCTCCTTTTCCCCTTCTCCTCAGCTCCTGACAACCACCAGTCTGCCTTCTGCCTCTATGAATTTACCTATTCTGCACATTTCATATAAATGTGACATTTTGTGTCTGTGACATTTTGTGTCTGGCTCTTTTCACTTAGCACCATGTTTTCAAGGTTCATCCATATTGTAGCGTATATTAGTACTTTGTTTCTTTTTATAGCCAAATCCTATTTCTTTGTATGTATAATACACAATTTATCTTCTCATTAGTTGATGAACATTTGTGTTCTTTTCACCTCTTTGCTGTTGTGCATAGTGCTGTGATGATCCTGTGTGTACAAGTATTTGTTGGAGTATCCATTTTTGCTACTTTTGGGAATATACCTAGGAGTGGAATTGCTAGGCCATATGGTAGCTCTATATTTAACTTTTGGAGGAACCACCCACCTGGTTTCTTTCTGTAGCAGCTGTAACATTTTATATTCCTACCAGCAATGTACAAGGGTTTGCCAATTTATTTTTAATGAGGAACACAATAAGATGGGGAAAGTAAAGAGAAAATATGTATGGCCTTTGAGTTTATTAGAGCTTTGTATCTCAGATTTTGCCTGATGGGCTTATTAAATATTTAGCATCACTTCAGCACTAAGAATGAAATTTAGCTTAGGGAAATGTATCTAATCTATTTTAAGTGGTAATAGACTAAGAAGTGAAGATCAGAGAAGTGAGAGAAGGGAAATTTAAATAGACTTAAAATTCCTTGAAGGCAGAGAACCTATTCATCTTTGTGTCCCCTGCATTTAATAAAATGCTTAGCATGTCATAGGTTGTGTTGGGGGTCCCCAAGACTGTCCTGGGTCCAGTGATTCATTAGGATGTACAGAACTCAACATATAGTTAATACACATGGCTTGCAGTCATTGTCATGACTGTGAATTTATAACAGTGAAAGGTTATAAAGCTGAATCAGCAATGGGAAAGAGTGCGTAGAGGTGAAGTCCAGAAGAAATTAGGCTCAAGCTCCCAAGAGGTCTCTCTCAGTGGAGTCACACAGGATTTGCTTACTTCCTTCAGCAGTAAGTTGTGACAATGTTGTCTGCCAAGGAAGTGAGTTAGAGAAGCAGTGCTGAGATTTTTCTTTTGGGGGTGGTGGTGGTGGGAGGGTATAGGTGGGAAGGGTAGTTCACAGAGGGAACTCTACCTACTCTACACCCCAAATCCAGACTCTCAGAAGGAAGTATTCCATATAATCTGTATTATTTGCACAATTTAGGCATGGTGGGCCAGTCTTTTATCAGTTCTGGGGATAGGACCCTCCTGAAATGAAATCTGAGTTCTCAGACACCAACCAAGCCCAGCCTTTCAAGCTGTCCTTTCTTTTTTTTTTTCTTTAATATAAATTTATTTTTTATTGGTGTTCAATTTGCCAACATATAGAATAACACCCAGTGCTCATCCCATGAAGTGCCCCCCTCAGTGCCCGTCACCCAGTCACCCCCCCCCCCGCCCACCTCCCCTTCCACCACCACCCCCCAGTTCGTTTCCCATAGTTAGGAGTCTTTCATGTTCTGTCTCCCTTTCTGATATTTCCCACTCATTTTTTCTCCTTTCCCCTTTATTCCCTTTCACTGTTTTTTATATTCCCCAAATGAATGAGACCATATAATGTTTGTCCTTCTCTGATTGACTTATTTCACTCAGCATAATAACCTCCAGTTCCATCCACGTCAAAGCAAATGGTGGGTATTTGTTGTTTCTAATGGCTGAGTAATATTCCATTGTATACATAAACCACATCTTCTTTATCCATTCATCTTTCGATGGACACTGAGGCTCCTTCCACAGTTTAGCTATTGTGGCCATTGCTGCTATAAACATCGGGGTGCAGGTGTCCCGGCGTTTCATTGCATTTGTATCTTTGGGTTAAATCCCCAGCAGTCAAGCTGTCCTTTCTAAAGATGGCAGTCAAGACTTCTACATTCTTTTCCTTTCCATAGGTATTTTAGTTCCTTAAAAGGTGTTCCTAGGTTCAAGTTCTGTGAAGAAAACTAGATGCTATCATAGAGAATTAGCAGGGACTTTAGTGTCAGACAGACCTGGTTATATTACTGTAGGCAAATTGCAGTTTTCTGAGCCTTATTTTCTTACTATAGAAAGGTATATCACAGAGTTTAATGAGAACACCAAATAATAATGTATAGAAAACAGTAAACATAATGTCTGTCCTGTGTATAGTAAGTGGCTGTTAACATTGTGTTTCAGCTTGCCTGTATTAAGAAATAAAGAGACCTCAATATAGTAGTAGGTATAATATAATGTAATAATATGATATATGATAAAATATCATTGATATAATTAATATATAATAGCAGGTACCCCTAGGGTTGGGATAAAGCACCCAGACAGAACTGTCCCCCCACCCCCTTCCCCATCCCCTGCATCAGGGGCTGAGATCTAGATTTTGTTGGAGAGGACATGGCTATGGCTCTCTTGAGTGGCAGAGAGCTAGCTGTCTGAGTCCCTGTGATGCCAGACCTGCAGAACTTGTTGGGAATCTGCTTTTTTAAAAGTTGCCAGAAATCTACTTTTGAGGGTGCTCTACTTTTCTCTGCCATCCAAAAGTAGAGCATTCCTATGAAACTCTTTGTAAGCCTACATGGAGTAAAGAAATGATTACCATTAATATATATGGAAAAAGGGGATCCCTGGGTGGCTCAGTGGTTCAGCGCCTGCCTTTGGCCCAGGGCGTGATCCTGGAGACCCGGGATCAAGTCCCATGTCAGGCTCCCGACATGGAGCCTGCTTCTCCCTCTGCCTATGTCTTTGCCTCTCTCTCTCTCTCTTTCTCTCTCTATCATGAATAAATAAATAAAATATTTAAAAATATATATATGGAAAAAATTTGAGCATTTATAGACCCTAAAAATAACTTCTCTTAGGTGTTTTTGATATCTTCGGACACATCATGCTAACTCATACACAAAATAGAGCTAAAGCACTGTTGCTTACAGATACAGTTCAGAGATAGGTGGCTTGGTGCTGTGAGGCTGAGTGTGGTTTCCCGGGAAGGAGCTTGGTGGTACCACTGTAGCTGCTGGAGGTGGGCACTGTCTCTGTCATGGCTTGCTGCAAGACAGACACTGAACACTTTTCACTTTCTACCTTTCTTTGTGAAAGCAAAAATCCTCTTTGGATTTCTTTCAGTTAGCAAAACCAGATACTAATGTAGGTTTTCTTTAAAGCTGAGTGCTGTAAGGCTTTCAAAAAGAGGAGGACACCTGTCTTGAGGAAAGCTATTTACAGGGAGTTGTCTTACCAGATCTATACCAGCCCAAAGGGAGTTCCTGAGGGAAAGGTACTGGCAGCTGGGTGCTGCTACCTACTGTTAGGTGCTTCAGGAGCCAGGAAGGAGGAAGACCCCTTGTCTTGTAGGAAACTGCTGAGAAGGCACATTGGGACCTGGAAACAAAACCCTTTTCCCCTAGAGTGTGTCTCCTGGGCCCTCTACTGACGCAGCTTGACTACACGCGTGTCGACAAAGGAAAGATTTCTTAAAAGGCCCAGATCCATTTTCACAGAGCAGGCAAAAAGGATGTATTTGAAGCTGAGAGTCAGCTAATGGATAACCAGCATATGGGTAGGATACATATTTAATTCCAGATGCTCAGAAACCAGGAAGAATATGGCAAATAGAGATTTAAGGAACTTCAAATATAAGTAAGCCACATGCAGAACCCCCTGAATTTGGACCTGCCTTACACCATATATAAAAATTAACTTTGAATGGATCTAAGACCTAAACACAAGATCTGAAACTATAAAACTCTAAGAAGAAAACAGGGCTAAATCTTCATGACCTTGGATTTAGCAATAGATTCTTGGACACTTAATGTCCAAGAATGGACACTTAACTTATATGACACTTAAAAGCATAGATTTTAAAAAGATAAATTGAACTTCATGAAAATGAAAAACTTTTGTACATCAAAGGATGCATACATACCATCAACTCAAGGGAAAAGTAGCCCCAGATGGGAGAAAATATTTATAAATCCTATATCTAGCATGGGATTAATATCCAAAATATTTAAAGAACTCCTACAACTCAACAACAAAAAAGCAAGTTCTATGTTGTTTCATGGAAGGTATCTTTGCCACAAGCATTTTTTTATGCATAACCAATTGGCTGTAAGGCAATTTTATGGTAAAAGATAAAAAAAATAACTGGTTGACAGTTTGTTTTGACAGTTGTTGGTTTTGTCAAGTGGTTGACAGTTTGGTTTTATTTCTCTTGACATAGTACTCCCATTTTTATATTATATAAGTCTTAGCCTCCCTGTGGTCCATATAGTGGTGCAGAGTTTTGAACCTGTACTTCCCGTAGAACTTTGTAATATCTGTTGGCAAATGTGACAGGATGCTAAGAACAGCAGTGTAGAAGGCTTTCACAATGCAATATAAAGCCTAGTTGTAAATAGACATCCTAGTATTTGGAAACTCTTCTATTGAAGGAAGAAATTTTAATGAAAAAAGGAGAAGTGAGATGCTGGACAAGACCAATCAAGAGGCCAAAAAAAAAAAAAAAGAAAAGAAAAAGAAAGAGTATAATACTGTGAATGAAAGACTTTAAAGACAAGCGATAGGTATAATCCACAACACTATTGCTATGAGTCTACACGATACATTTCAAATGTATTCAAGTATTTTGTATTTCTCAGTAGTCTTTTATTATTCATTTTCATGTTTCATTATGTCCCTCTTATCATTTGTGAATTTATCTTTTATGGCCAGAATTTATCTTTTATGGGAATTTATCTTTATGGCCACTTAGTTATGTAGTGAACATGTTTGCAGAAAAAAAAATGCTTGTGGCAAAATCGCTTATGGCGAAAATACCAGACATGAAAGAAACAGCCTGATTAAAAAATTGGCAAAGGACTTGAATAGAGATTTCTCCAAATAAGAAATTACAAATGGCCAGTAAGCAGTTAGAATGATTCTCAACATCTCTAATCAAAGGGGCAGTGCAAATCAGGATGGCAATAGAATGGCTACTGAAAAAAATTGAAAACCCGAAAATAAGTGTTGGTGAGGATGTGGAGAAATTGGAATCCTTGTGTATTGCTAGAGGGGATGTAAACTGGTACAGCTGTCGAGGAAAGGGGTATACGATTCCTCAAAATGTTAAACAAAAATACCCATAATGCAGCCTACTTCTACTTCTGGAGGTATACACACAGACCTGAAAGCAGGGAGTCCAATAGATATTTATGCACCCATGTTCTTAGTCGCATTATTCACAGTAGCCAAGAAGTGGAAGCAGCCCAATATACATGAACAGATGAATGGTTAAACTGAATGGGGTCTATCCATACGATGGAATATTATTCAGCCTTAGAAGGAAATCCTGACTTGCGACATAGTGTGAATGAACCTTGAAGACATGGTAAGTAAAAACAAGTCAGTGACAAAAGGATATGATTCCACTTACATAAGGTTCCTAGAATAGTCAGATTTATAGAGACAGAGTATAATGGTGGTTGCCAGAGGGTGGGAGGTGGAGAATGGGGAGTTTAATGACTACAGAGTTTCAGTTGGAGAGTTCTGGAGACACTAGTGTTGGCGACGCAATATTGCGAAAGTACATAATGCCACATAACCATACACTTAAAAATGGCTGAAATGGTAAATTTTATATGTCACCACAATTTTTTAAAAGAAAAATAGGGGGATTCCTGGGTGGCGCAGCGGTTTGGCGCCTGCCTTTGGCCCAGGGCGCAATCCTGGGGACCCGGGGGACTTGTCGGGCTCCCGGTGCATGGAGCCTGCTTCTCCCTCTGCCTGTGTCTCTGCCTCTCTCTCTCTCTCTCTCTCTCTCTCACTGTGTGCCTATCATAAATAAATAAAAAAAATTTAAAAAAAAGAAAAATAGAAACTGCTGAAGAATATTTATAGAACAATCTCAAACTTTAGTACCAGAAGGGGTAGATTTTATTATTAATGTACTTCAAAATATAACTTGGTTATGATTGTATTTTAATTTTAAAAAATAATAACAAAATGGATTTGTAAAGGAAATTTAAGACCTGGGAGTGTTAGCCAATCAGGAATTGATCCCAGCAGAGTGGACTGCTTAGCTGTATGAAGCACATATATATCACCTAAAAGGCCAAGTTGCTTTGGTCTCCGTAGAGCTAATCTCACTGGTTTCTATTGAACGCTGGAATGGATTCACAACATGACTAATTTTTACATCTAGTTTTTGAACACCTTCAGTGTGCTGGATGGCCATTTGCACATATTTCTAAAGAACTGACTTTAGAGTAAGCTAAGAAAAATTGAAGGTTAGTTATTTGGAAATTTGTGACTTTGTAGGAATGAATTTGAATTTTTCTCTCGAGTCATTTGCAACTGATAGACACGGGGGTGGAGAAAGAATTCTGTGGAACTCTTTCACTGCATGTTAAATACTGTGCCGGATAAGCTGACCACAATTATTTCAGTTAATCATCACAACTTTATGAGGTAAAGTTTATTTATTACACATTTGAGAAAATTGAGGCTCAGAGAGTTTAAGTAATTTGCCCAGAGTCACAGAGTTAGAAAGTGATACAACCAGTATTGGAGTCTACGTCTCTTTCACCCCCAAAGCTCCTGCTTTCTGGGTTGTATCATGGAAGGAGCTACTCATATCTGCAATTAGCAGAGTCTGAGGTACGACCACTTCTCTGACTTGAGAGGCAAGAGTTCTTAGCTCTGGGTTCTCTTCTATCTGCTTAGTCGAAGAACTTAGGCCAGAGCACTTCTCTTTGAGCATCAGTCTCCTCACCTATAAAGAAAAGGGGTTTGATTAGTTATCTCTTCAAAATCTGACACTGTTACTGAAAAGAGGGAATTTTAGTGTGTTCCAAATAAATCCCTATGTCAGATTTTAACATGAAACATTTTACTGATACAAGGCATTTTTTTAAACTTAAAAACTTCAACTTGGGGTTGAAGGTGGTGAGTGTGACAAAGTACCTTTCATCAGTTGTCTTCATCGGGATGTAGAATAAATTATGTTTTATTTTATTGGAGAATGAAAACTTAGTTTACCAGTTAATAGTAGGACTTAGGTTGGGACTGTGTTGTTAGATACTACCAGA
Organism: Canis lupus baileyi; assembly: GCF_048164855.1. Classification (NCBI taxonomy): domain Eukaryota; kingdom Metazoa; phylum Chordata; class Mammalia; order Carnivora; family Canidae; genus Canis; species Canis lupus. The sequence goes on from NC_132848.1 coordinate 30,970,899, forward strand.
TTCATATCCCTGTAAGTCTTCATCTTATCTCTGAGTACCTTGAACCCTGTATTGCTTGGAAACAGAAAGATGCCCTCTGGTTATTTAGCAGTCTCTCTTCCAGAGCCAAAGGTTGCTGTTGCTAGGATTGGTTTTTGCATGCAGTAGCACATGGAAGTTAGGTTCACCTTCCGTTCCTGTGGTGTTCCCTTCCATGTCCATACTTGACAAACAGTGACTTTGGCTGCAAAACAAGGTAGTGAAGTATCTTGGGAAACTTGATTTGCTTCTTTTTCCAGCCAGTGTGGTTTAAATCAATCTGTCCTTCCATTGTTAAATGTGCGTAGGGTAACTTGAAGTTCATTTTCAACCGCGAATAAGTCAGTGAAAAATCTGGGTTTGTTACCGTTGCCCAAGTTTTGTTTGTGGAGGACAGCTTCATTTCTTTCCTTTGCTGCTTTTTTTTTACTCCCCTCTCCCCAAATTGCCTGGTGTCAAGAATTTACTTTGTTCCATTCTCAGTATTTTTCTTTTCTTCCATTTTGTGAAATGGGTTGGATTTTGTTAGACACAAAAGAAAGACAATGGGTGGATTTTTATTTGTCTTTTTAAAAAATTGCTTGGTTGTCACTGCATTGTGCATTTCTGGTTTTTTCTATCCTGCTCCTAGCCAGCCCTCATCAGTGATAGAAGCCAGTGAGAAATACCCTTGTAATAAATTTCTGGACATGGAACATGCAATCTGTTAAGCAGGTGAAACCAGGAGAGATTGGCAGAGGGTGTCTTCCTTAGGCTCTGGTTAATGTTCTATGGATCATTCCATTGTTCAGAAGTTATGGCTAGAGTATTCTGTCACTGCTATATTTCTGTATGAATGCAGGGAGTTTTCGATCTTCAGTGTTGTTAATTTCTCCTAATACTTCTCTTTTAACTGTATTTTAAAAATGCTTAAGGAAGCCGTACCTTTTGCTTTTCCTCTCAGGTGTAGTATTTTGGGTACTTTTGCAATCGCCAGATATTTGGCTAATCATTCAGAAATGGTATTGATTTTCAGAATCATTTAGGAAAGTGGCTTTAGAAAACATGCTGACTTGTAAGCATGCCATCAGTCACCGTGCTGAGGTGTGGTCCTTTAGTGAGCACTCACCCTCCTTCCCACACACATTGTTCCGGAAGATCTTCTGGAGACTTGAGGTTGGTTTGTTGTTGAGTTGTTTGTTTTAGTAGATGTTAGTTATCAGTCACGTTATCTTGTAATTATTGTAAGTTTGAACTCTTCAAGGGCAAGGACACTAACATTGCACTGGTCATAGGCAATTGTTCAATTATTCTTACTGAATAAGGGAAAGATTATTTTGCCCAAATGAATTTTTCAAACATAGGTGCATGTGGGAGCCTCTAAGGTGCCTGTGAAGGAATAGAAAGGTGCTAATTTTCTTCTCTCAGTGTCCACTCTATATCCATGGCCCACCACAATTCTATTTGCCCATTACTCAAGGAGCCTTCTATTATTCTTTCACAAGGCCACTAAACCAGAAGCTTCTAAACAGGGTTAATTGCTGACCTCTATAGTCACTAAGGATTCTTATGGTTGGTATTTTTTTTTTTTTTAAGGTTCTATTAATTTTTTGAGAGAGACACAGAGAGAGAGGCAGACACAGGTAGAGGGAGGAAGCAGGCTCCATGCAGGGAGCCTGATGTGGAACTGGATGGGCCCTGGGCTGAAGGTGGTCCTAAACCACTGAGCCAGCCAGGCTGCCCCGGTATTTTATTTCTTATATGTTTTTATTTTCAAGCAGCTTCTCTGCCTCGGCAGAGTCCGTTTTGAACTCTTTCAGTCTTGCTAGGCCAGAACTTTTGCTTACAGAGGCACATGCATAGCTGCTAAAGCCTTTTCTCTTGGAGCTTAACACGTCTGATTTCTATCCCATCTGTTCCATTAGCTAGCCTTGTAATTCCATCTCTGCTTTAAATACCAGTTATTATTTTTACACTGATTAAAAACTCAGATCTGCACGTCTTAGATGGTCAGCACCATCCCAGGGCCAGAGGAGTGTTCTTTACTGGTTGTCATGAAGCAGCAGAAGCCCTGGGTACAGAGTTAAGAGCTAAGTGTGAGGACAGCTCAGTCATTATCATTAGCTATTTGGCTTTGAGCAAATCACTTAATTTTCCTGAGATTCAGTTTTGTTATCTGTAAAATGAGGGTTATAAAACCTATTTTCTGCATTGTGAGGACTAAATAAGATTATATGAATGTGTTTGTAAGTTATAAAATCTTATGGAACACTGGTAATAGTGACTTTTTGGGTTCTTTATAATATTCCAAGTAATACGTGAATTTTACATTTTGTAAAATTGAAACAGTTCAGATAAAGCATGTTCTCTTGGCCTTCCACAAATCTTCTCCCTTATGCATTTATTACTCTACATTTATTTACTTTTTATATGCATGTAGAAATCCCTCTTTTTGTATTATAATTGAGAAAAAATACACTGCTATTATTTAATATGTCACTAGGTAGTTTGTAGAGATTTTACCTTTTTAAAAACTTGTACACAGGGTGTTGAAATATAATAATTAGCACTATTTCTCATTGTTTAGTGAGACCAAGGTTCTTACCAAGTTTTCACTATTACAAACAGCAGTGCATTGAAGGTCTTCGCACATGCTTCTTTGAGCACACACGCAGGAGTGGCTACAGAGGGCAGAGATGGGAAATTACAAGACGGTATGTGTACTTAGCATTTTAATGATTATTGTCAAATTGCTTTCCAAAGCAGCGATCTCAATATACTTATTATATTCCTACTATTAGATGTGAAGGTGCCTATTTATTCTTCTTGCTAACTCATGATATTTTTGTTTTCATTTTTGCCAGTTTCATGAGTGAAAAATAATGTCTCAAATCCAAAAGAATGTTCATAGACATCATGGTTTTGTGAGTGCAAAGAAAAAGCATACCTGGAAACAATTTAAAAATCTATTAACAGGAGAATAAGACAGATGAATAAATTGTGACATAGTCATAAGATAGAATTCAAAATAGGGGTCACAGTGAGATAGAGTAAGATGCATAAGGGGAGATGAGCAAATTTCATAGTTTTGAGCAAAGAAAAGAGGAAATTGCTAAAGAGTACATGTGATAAAATCCATTTCTATAAATTAAAAAAGTGCAAAGTTAATGCATTATGAAGAGACAGATTTTTACATGATAAAATTAAAAAATAAAATAAGCCTTTGTCGTTAAGGGTTGGCCACTTTCATAGGCAGAGAGTCTCTGAGGGCTGGTGAGTAGGAACTTGACTTTGCTAAGGCCGGTGAAGGAGTGAGTCCATTTGCTCTGACATCTATCTGTGCAACCTGTTAACAGAAGTGTTAACTTCTGACAATACCACCTTGTAGGTTTGATTTTTTTCCTTATAAGAAGTTCTCAGCGTTGTCGAACTCAAGAATATAGTTTCTATGTGGGATATTCTCTGGGAGTGATGAATGTTAATTTGTTTTTGGGTGTTTTCCATTACTTTCTTAATCATATAATTTCTTTATCAGACAATCTAGGAATAGTTACTTTAAAAAAAATAATGTGGAATGGTTATTGTGGAAGAGAACTTGATAAAATGGAAAGAATAGGGATTTGGAGTCAAACAGACCTGGATTGAAAGGTTTTTTTCCCCCACCTAGTACCTATGTTTTGTTACCTCCTGTTTTTTTTTTTTTTGCTGCTTTCTATTCCTCCTCCCCTCCATCCTAAAATTATACCTGATTTAATTGCTCAGTGTCTAGTAGTTATCACCATCTTTATTATAATCATTGTTAAAATCTGATGTTGAAGTAAATTACAGAATGTAGAACAAACAGGACACTTACTTGTGGATTTCAGAAGGAGCCCTGTTCTTTTTGTTACAGTCTAAGCTGTATGTCTCCCCTGTAAAAATTAGTATGAGTGTAGCTAACTATGTATGTATGGCCCATTATTATCCTTACTATTGTTAAATAACAGGTTGATTGACATAGAATTCACCGGCTATAAATCTTACCCTTTTAAAGTGTTAGTAGTACTTTTTAGTGTTTTGGTAGTTTTTAGTATAATTATAAAGCTGTGTATCTGTCATCACTAATTCCAGAACGTTGTCATCACCAAAACCAAACCCAGCACCTGTTACCACTCATTCCCCATTTCGCCCTTTTATCCCCTAGAGCTGCTAATCTCTATTCTTTCTCTGTGCATTTGTTCATTCTGGATATTTCATATAAATGGAGTCATACAATTTGCTGGGCTTTTTTTCCACTTAGTATGGTGTTTTCAGTATTAGGTTGTATCAATACTTTGTTCCTTTGTATTATTACCCAATAACATTCAATTATGGTTATATCATACTTTATTTATCCACTCATCAACTGGTGAACATTTGGATTGTTTCTACTTCTTGGAAATTCTGAAGTAAAGCTGTTATGCACATTTCTGTACGAGGTTTTGTGTGGATCTGTGTTTTCAGTTTTCTTCCTTACACCTAGTGTGGAATTGCTGGATCACATGGTAACTCTGTTGTAACATTTTGAAGGACTGCCAGACATTCCAAAAGTGCCTTTACATAACACTTTATGTTTCTACCAGTATGTATGAGATTCCACTTTCTCCACATCTTCACTGAAGTTTCTTTTTTTCATAATGAGTGTGAAATATTTTCTCACTGCAGTTTTGATTTTCATGTCCCTAATGACTCATGAGGTTGAGTAGCATTTCATTTATTGGCCGTTTGTATGTCTTCTCTGGAGAACTTTTTGTGCAGATCCTTTCCCCATTTTAAAATTCAGATGGTCTTTTTAAGAGTTCTTTATATATGTTTTGAATACAGGCCCTTTATCAGACAGATGACTTGCAGTATTTTCTTCCATTTTCTGAGTTGTCTGTTCATTTACTGATGGGAGTCCCCTCTCACTTCATTGAGGTATAACTGACCTCTTACATTGTGTAAGTTCAAGATGTACAAGATTTTTTTTTTAAGATTTTATTTTATTCACCAGTAATACACAGAGAGGCAGAGACATAGGCAGGAGGAGAAGCAGGCTCCTTGTGGGGAGCCCGATGCAGGACTTGATCCCAGGACCCCGGAATCACCACCTGAGCCAAAGGCAGATGCTCAACCACTGAGCCACCGAGGTGCCCCAAGATGTACAAGATTTTGATTTGGTGCATTTACATATTGGGAAGTGATTACCAACACAGTCACAGTGTTGGCTAACGTGTCATATAATTACCATTTATTTTTTATGGTGAGAACATTTAAGATCTGCTTTCTTTGTACCTTTCAAATATATAATATAGTATTATTAACTATAATCACTTTGAAAGACATTAGATTCCCAGAATTGATGGTGTCTGTTGACACCTTTTGAGTCCCAGAAGTTTTTAATTTTGTTGAAGCCTGATTTAACTGTTGTTTCCTTTGTCACTTGTTTTTTGGTCTTCTACTGAGGAGACTACTGTTTAACCAAAAGTCATAAAGATTTGCTTCTGTGTTTTCTTCTAAGAGTTTTATGGTTTTAGGTCTGTGATCTCTTTTGAATTAATTTTCTATACAGTGTAAGACCGCATTCCAACGTCATACTTTTACATTTGGATATCCAGGTGTCCCAGCACCATTTGTTGAGAAGACTGTTTTTTTCCCCCATTGATTTTTCTTGGCCCCCTTTCCAAAATCAGTTTATCATAATTTTAAGGGTTTATTTTTGGACTCTCAGTTGTAGCACATTAGCCTATATGTCTATCCTTAGGCTAGTATCATACTGTCTTGATTACTGTAGCTTTGCAGGAAACTTTGAAATCAGAAAACATGAATCCTTGCTTTTCTTTCTCAGGATTGTTTGGCTCCTCTAATTTTCTTAGTCTATTATCTTTGGTGTGCTTTCTCTGAGGAGACTTAACTTATAAATATCCAAAATAGAGATTTAGGAATCAAAAAGAGAGAACATGGATTGCCTGTGATCGAATTAGTGATGAATGCCAAAATAACTTCAGCTTATTGAACTCCATTTATTTATTTATCCATTGTTTTGTGCCCACTGTGTGTTAGACACTGTGCTAGATTGCTGGGTGACTGTGATGAACAGACATGGGGTCTCTGAATTGAGCTTATGTTGTCCCTGGTTTTCATGTTTTTGAATGCAGTGTGGATTTTTGATTATCAAAGATAAGGATATCTTGTCAAAGCAGATGTACCATTAGTTGGAAAGTGCTGTCTTGCAATATATGAAAATCGTATCAATGCAAATTCTTAACCTTGTTATTCTGCCAGTGGGAATGAAAACATAAATGGATGGAAGAAGAGGATGAGTATTTTCCAAGTAATTGTGTTGAGCACATTGAAAAAATTACAAAAGCACTTGTGTGTGCACATGTATCTCCTCCCACTTAAAAGTTCACTTGAAGGCAAGGGCCTTGTGTTATTCACCTTTCTTACTCATAATTATTAGTTATCTAACAGTACTTTTAAAATATTAGGTGTCCAGGGAGCCTAAGTGAGTCAGTCAGTTAAGCATCCAACTCTTGATTTTGGCTCAGATCGTGATCTCAGGGTCGTAAAATTGAGCCCCGAGTTGGGCTCTGTGCTGAATGTGGAGCCTGCTTAAGATGCTGTCTCTTTCTCTGCCCTTCTTCCCTTCTCCCCTTTAAAAAAAATATTCAGTATATGTTGACTGAATGATTGAATGGGTCAAGCCATGAATGACCCAATGCTCATGCCATATGACCTTATACTAAATTAGGGTTTGCACAGCTTGTATGGACTATCATTCTTGTCCTCAAGGATCTTGATTTAGTGGTTAATGTGAAGATGAGATACTCAATATGATATACTTTTACAAAAATAAGATTTATTGAGTTGTAAATAATATGAAAAGGACATTGTACAAGTAGCTTAAATACATTTAAATAAATATATACATGTTAGGAGTCACTTGGGTCCATTGGGTGATATAGGGTGGTAGAGGAAGTCCTCTGCAGAGACGGGATTTCATGTAGGGTTCAAAGAACTGAAGGAACACATAATGATAGGGAGTGCCTAAAACTTCCAGGCCATGGGGTGGTTCTCAGTAGGGGGAGCGTGTTCAGCTCTCAGTACCGTTCAGCCAGGAGACTTCTGGGAGCGTGTGAATGTTTTTGGTTGTCCCAATGTTCGTGATTCCTACTACCTTTTAGTGGTTAAGGGCCAGAGAGGCTAACATCCCACAGTGTGAAGTTAGGAGTTGATTTGCCCCAAATCACAGTGGCTCCATGTTTGAGATATATTGGGAAGGAAACAAATTTAGCTCTACTGGGAGGAAAATAGTGTTTATGAGTTGTGTTTTGAAGCAAATACTATCTGTTTGGTTTAGTTTTTGCCATTGTAGAGGCTGAACTTGGAGAGGTATGTAGTTAGAGTGGAAGATAGCAATGGAACACCTTAGGAACTGTTGTAGGAATTTGTATTTGATCAGTTTGGATGATTTTGGTGATTCTTAATGTTTTCTTTTGTCTTATAGTTTAATTTTCTTTTCTTTTTCCTAGAACGAGCCTCTGACCCCAGGTTATCATGGATTCCCAGCACGGGACAGCCAGGTTGGTATTCCTGTTTATAACTCAGATGGTGTGTGTGTATGTGTGTGTGTTCATTCTAAGGATGCAGTGGTGGAGAGTGTTTCCTGAAATAATTTTGGAGAGTGATATGATTAGTTTCATCAATGAATTTACATTTAGAGATACAAATAAAAATATTTTTTTAATCCTAAAAGAATTGTAATCACATTATTGAAATTGTGGATATTACAGGGGGAAAAAATCACTCAAGCACAACCATAATTGCTTTTGTTTTTTCTTCTCCAGGCTGTATAATAATTTTTTAACCTGGTTTTCTTGATGTCTCATAATTCTAAGTGCTGGGCTTGTTTCTTAATTCTCTGCCACTTAGCCCCTGCCTGCACAGATTTTTTTGAGTCCTTGCAATAATCTGCAACAAGAAAATTCCATTCTCCTTCCTGGGGGAATTCAGCCTTATGGTTTTAATCAGTGAAGGCTTGGTTGAGAGAGGGAAGTTTCTGTTGCCTTTCTTTGTTAGATAGGGAGGATGATTGGAAAAAAGCCCAGGCCCTACTGTGGGTAGAGCAGTACTGCTTCCTATGAGACATCATCTGGATGCTTTAGGTGAGTGTATAAAATGCCTTCCCTTTCCTTTTGCTATTAGAAACCTTGAGCAGATGAGGCTGAAGCCGAGTTAGGTTAGAAGAACAGGTAAAGCTGCCTCAGAGGAATGATGTGGCTTAAGATACCTACCCTCTGAAATTTGCCTCCTTGCTGTTTGGGAGTATTGATATTTTTCAGGAGATTTGAAAGGATAGCTCATAGCAATATCTTTGAATACCTATCCAACTTCCCCATAGAATTGTCCAAAAAAGCCCCTATTATTAGGCTCGTCCAAAGGACATGTATCATTGGAGTGCTAAATAGAGGGGTTGACATAGTTCTTTCCAGAAATTACTTGAATCTCATCAGAACCCCTGCAGCTGATCTTATTAACAACTAGGATAGTCCCATAATTAGTGGTCATCTATTTGAATATATGCTCAGTTCTTGTACTTTTGGTGCTGGTTTGGCATCACATCGGCCCCAGGTGGGGTATGGAGAAAAAGGACGAGGGAGAGTGTTGTTGTTCTTGGTGTTCATCTCCCAGGGGGATCATCACTGTCGGAATTGAAGTTTGTTCTTATGGAAACTTTTGTTAAAAGATATGGTCATTTACTTCAAACCTAAAGAGAATAATATAGAGGATATTTTTTTTTTTCTTTCTGGTTTGGGTCTGCTCTAGAGCTTTTGAAGCTGTAAAATTTATGCCCTTTGATATTAATTCTATATCGTGGCCATATATCAGGAAAAGTACTATTTTCTGGAGATTCAGCCTCTAGAGGTTCTGATTGAATAAGTCTAAGATTGGGTTTAATCATTCACATATTTAGAAATCTCTATAGGTGATGCTGTTTTATAGCCAGAGTGGAGAACTGCAGTCTTATGGGCTACCTTAAAAAGAGTGACATTTTCTGTTTCATCCTGTTCTTTAACATAAAGATAAAACCTAAAGGATCCTTAAAACATAAAAGATCATGGCATCTCTATTTAGTTTTGCATACCAATGCATATGTTTACTTATTTATAAAATGTTGCTTATTTGGGATATAGGCTTATTTTAGATATAGGAAGGTAAAACTAATTAAAGTATGGGAACAGACGTACTGAGTTTAAAAGGAACTGGAAGGTACTGTATAATGCTGAGTTCTTCCTGGAGGGATTGCAGATCAATAAGAAACTAAGCAAAAGGAATTAAGAGGAATTTGTTAAAGCACAAAAGTCCTCTTGTTGCTTGGAACTGCTTTATCTTTCCTTTCTCTTGTGGTAGGGACCCACTTCTGTAACCTGCACCTTCATTACTTATACTCTCTCTGCTGTAGGTCTATGCAGACCCTTTTGCCATAGTTTAAAGCTGCTAATTTACTTTGAGGCACATTCTGATGGTGACAGGCTTATATTAGTTTATTTTCTTGGGCTTTATTTTGTTCTCCGACTGGATCTTTGAATCAGAGATCTTAGAGCAGTGCAAACAGGCAAATATTGAATAGCTGCTTGTTGTATTTGATGAATACAGAATCCAAATGAGTACTGCTAATTAATGCGCCTAACCTTGTGAACTCTCACTTTGTGCGCTGAGGTTTGGGAGGCATTTATCAGTGTGCAACACTGGTCACCGAGCAGCCTGAGGTGGGCAGAAATTGAACTTGTGATCTTTACATCTCCCCAGAGCAGTTTGGTTCAGCAAATCCAGGAGCAGGGGGATAAGGTAAAGGTGAATTTTTATTGTGTTTTTGTCCTCCTTATTCTTTTGCTGTTCCTTTCTAAACAAATAGGAACCTTCCCCAGACAGGATTTTTATCAGCATCTCTGGGTGATTTTAAAAGAGACAAAGTTACAATCCTAATCCTCCTAAAGCACTGTTATCAGTGCTTTCCCACCTCCTCCTCACAGTTATCTTTTGAAGTAGAAAAGGCAAACACTTCCTTTGGACAGAGGAGGAAACTGAGGTGCACACAGATAAAGTGACTTATCCAAGGTAACCATACCAGTTAGTAGCTGCATAAGAACTGAGATTTGTCTTTCCTTTGTTGAGGGCCCTTTCCTCTGTCCTGGGGATTGTTCCCTCACACAATGAAAAGTGTGGTCATGTATGTGTGTGCCTGCTCACTCCCCTACTTCATTTATCATTTGGGGGCTTCATAGGCCTCATGAAGCTCAACCATGGTCCCTGGTTAGGGATTATCCCCCCTGAATTCCTTAGCACCAAGCAAACCAGCATCTCACTGTTTAGTGACCTTATTCATCCTGTTCTGTAAGTTCCCGCCACATTTGAATTAGAAACCTGTGCAGCAAAGAAGGGGAAATAAAATACTTGCCACCTTGTAGAGGTTTTGCTTTTTTATGTGCAGTAACCCTAGCCTTCTTTCCTAGTCAGTTAGCAAGCTTTATGAGATGACAATCCATTGCATTCATAAAACTCTTCGAGCACTTCCCCTGTTTGCTAATGGGCTCTGTGGAAGTGGAGGAGACGAACATTGTCCAGACTTACAGAAGTGAAAACCAGCTGGAAAACTGAGTGTCTCACCTAAGGCCATGCAGGAGGTTGGGTTGACCATGCAATATAGTGATTTAGATTCCCAGCTGATTGTTTCTCTGTTGTTTATGTATAGCACAAGTGCTTATTTGAGTGTTGATTAAGGCTGGAATATTTTGTGGGTTTGTAATATTTTTAAATGGGAGAATATTTGTGTGCATTAGCTTTAGCATTTTTAGATAGGGGGTGCTTAGGAGTAGCAGCCTGATTAGAAGGGGGCTTAGTTCTGCATAGCAAGCTTACTGTTTTTGCTAACATTGTTTGTTTATTTAGGATGGCTTTCAGGGGGCTTCTGGAGAGTACAGTGGGAGTTCCAAGGCCCAGCTCCTTGCCACCTCTCGGTGCCATAACTTTATGTCTGCTCTATTAGGGCGGCCATAGAATTCATCATTCTAGTTGGGGCACTTTTGAGAGTGCAAAGCAATGCTCCTATTGAAACAGCCCAGGCAAACCGAGATGAGTGGGATATATGGTCATTTTAGCCATAATTACGGAACTGTAGTGAATGTCCCCTTAACTGATGTTGGATTATGGCATAGTTCATTGTCTAACATTTAATCTGCGCGGGAATGAAACATGGCTATTTACATTTGAGATGAGAGATACTACAGACTCTTGGTTGGGTTCAGGTACTGAGTCAGGTATGGAACTGAGAATAATAGTATGCTAAAAAAACTAATATTTGTAAAGTACTTTACAGTGTGCTTTTGTGTTTGCTGAAATTTGATCTTCACAATAGCTCTGCTAGGTAGGTGGGGCTTTATTAAGGACAACAATTATTAGAATTTTGTTCTTCAAAACAAAGAAACCAATGGAGAGGGGCGCCTGAGTGGCTTAGTCGGTTGAGAGTCTGACTCTTGGTTTTGGCTGAGATCGTGATCTCAGGGTCCTGGGATTGAGCCCTACATTGGGCTCCCCCACTCAGTGGAGAGTCTGCTTGAGGATTCTCTCCCTCTCTCTCTCTGCCCCTCCCCCTGCTTGTATATCCTCTATCTCTCTCTCTCTCAAATAAATAAATAAATCTTAAAAAAAAAAATAAAAAGAAAACCAATGCAGAGATTTTTAAATGACTGTCCCAATGTCACATAGAGGGGAGGTGGCAGAAATAGGCTTGAACCCTGGATTTTCAGCCTGTCTTGTAATTTCTCTTTTGTGGTCTTTTGTCATTGTTCTCTCTTCCTTGATTGGGGATGTTCTCTTGCTAGTGTGACAAGATATTATGGAATCCTTGGGGATGTAGCAGTACAAAAAGGCTTCATATGATCTGGAGGTCCCTTGAGTAACTTAAGTCTGTCAAAATTTTTTTCTCTCTTGTTTGTTAAAATAGCTTATGGTTCACAGTTTATCTTTTTATATTTTAAATATAAAAAAATTAACATCATGGTGTTAGGCTCTTTATCTTATTTTGAAAATGTTGGTCAGTGTCTCCTTAAAATTTTTTTCCTTTCCTAAAATTCTGTTGAAAAGCCACTGTATCGAATTGTTCAGATGAAACATGGAAACAAAGAATGTCAAAGGTGACGTGCAAGTTGGCAGATGTGGCTTTGACTGTTAGAGATTTTAATTGGGAGTGGCAGCCATACTTTTTTTTTTTTTTTAATTTTTTTATTTATTTACTTATGATAGTCACAGAGAGAGAGAGAGAGGCAGAGACACAGGCAGAGGGAGAAGCAGGCTCCATGCACCGGGAGCCCGATGTGGGATTCGATCCCGGGTCTCCAGGATCGCGCCCTGGGCCAAAGGCAGGCGCCAAACCGCTGCGCCACCCAGGGATCCCCATACTTTTTAATTTAGAGGATAGATTAAAAATGACCTAAGAGGGGGTGCCTGAGTGGCTCAGTTGGTTAAGTGTCCAACTCTTGATCTCATCCCAGGTCTTAATCTCAGGGTTGTAAATTCAAGCTCTGCTTTGGGCTCCATGCTGGGCACGGAGCTTACTTAAAAAAAAAAAATAATAATAATAATAAAAATGACCCAAGGGATTTATTTTTCAAGAGTATTTTCTTTGTTAAGTATCGAAAAAAACTTTTTTCTAACTAGTTCTTCCTTTTATTCCTGGAATGGGCTTTATTTTAGTCAGAGTTTTTATAAATGAACTTTCAGGGCTTTTAGTCTTTTTGATTGGGGGCCATGGACAATAGCAAATGCATTTTCTGTCATACTCATTTGGTTTGATGCCAAAGAAATAATAGCTACTTTTCCTCCCTTGGGGAGAGTTAGAATGGAGGACCTGGTAAGAGTCTTCAAGTTCTAGCTCAGTGCTTTTAAGCTTAAAAAAAGATAACAAACCCTAGTAAGCAATACCTTTTACATCATGACCCAGGACACACACACACACACACACACACACACACACACACACGAATATAACTTAGAATTAGTCTTCCAGAGAGTACAGTACATACCCTTACTGTTGTAATAACTGTATATTTTCCATTCAACAAGTTGATTGAGCAAAATTGATTTTCTGGACCCACTAATAGTTTGGGGTCTGTCAAAATTCTAATAATTGTTGTCCTTAAGCATGCAACCTTCAAGAACTCCATAGACTCTAGCAGCTGTTTCCCTACTCCACATCTCTCTGCATCCATTCATCTACTTTCTGCCTTTGTGGATTGATTTGCCAATTCTGGGCATTTCATGTAAGTGGGATCACATAATATCTGGTCTTTTGAGACTGATTTCTTTCACTGAGCATAACTTTTCAAGGTTCATCCATGTTGTAGCAAATGTTGATACTGCATTCCTTTCATTGGTTGAATCATATCCCACTGTCTGGATATAGGGAGGATTTGTACACGAGCCTACTACCTCCCTCTGTAGTTCTGTCTCCTGCAGCTCTCTTACTTAGAGTTGGTGCTTGTCACTTGGGCATTCTTGAACAGGCTTGACCCTAGCTTCACTGTGGAGTCACTGTTCCTTCTGCCTTCAGATATGGACTGCTCTTCACCCGGATGCTCACCTTATTCTCATTCAGGTCACAGGTACAAAATGGACTCCCCCGAGAAGCGTTTCCTAACTATACCAGTCTAAAGATACCCAAATATGTAACCTGACCATTGAGTTGCACTTTCTTCATATCTCTCATCATCAACTGTAATTATCTAGTGCACATACTTTATTGTGTATCTCTCCCACTAAAATATGCTCTGCAAGCTGTGGCCTTGCTTAGCGCAGAGCCTGACATGTAGGAGGAGATCAATAAATATTTGTTAAAGGAATAAATGAAAATTATTTTGTTTAATGTCAAAGACTTTGAAAGGTTTTAGAAAGGGAAGTGACATGATTTATTTTACATTTAAAAAAATGACATTCTGGCTACTATGAAGAATTGAATTTTATGGGGGGAGGGGCAAAAACAGCAGCCTTAGAACTGTCTAGGCAACAACTTTATTATTTGCTGTGTTTAATATCAGTTCCAACCAGGACCTATTTGCTGAATGAGAAATTTTACCACACTCCCCAAGCTGGAAACTGGATTAAAAAGACTAGAAGTAAAGTGTTTCATACCTGTCCTGTTTCTCATAGTCTATAATAATTTTCTTACTTGGCCCCCTTTTAACTAAAAATACTTCTGCTTTGCTTTTAAATTACATACAAAATTGCTTTTTTTCTTTTTGCTAGGTTGTACAGAACCCTACTCTCAGCTTTCATGCAAGGTATATTATAAAATGGTTGCTTCTCCCCAATATCTGACATCAGGTCACCCATCAGTGGGTAGGTCCTCTGTGATGTTGCTTTACACCCTCTAGTGGATGAAGGGTTGGTAAATGCTGTGGCATCTGGTATTCTAGCATTTTGCTCAAACCATGTAATTAGCTTCAGACCTACTCTTGCATTTTAGACCATTTCCTTCTACAAATCGTTCATAAGCTTTTTCCTTCTGCAAAAGACCGTTTCATCTGCTGCTGTCTGCCATGTGCCTAAATAACATGCTTATTCTGCTATTTCTTGATTTACCAATTTTAGACACCATGTTTTGGCTTCCTACTGTTGGAAATGAGATATTAACAGTTTTCTAGACACTGTCTTCTTCCTTCTAATAAAGCCATTAAAAAAAAACCCAGTGTTTATTACTGATTTATGATCATATAATAATTATATTTTTATGACTAGATGTAGCTGAATCAAAATATGATTATATTCACTTTCTCATATACTTTTTCATTCCCCTGGAGTTATTAAATATATTTATACATATATATAGAAAATAAATAAATATATTTAGTAATCACTTAAACACTATTGAGATGCAATTTCTATTACCATAAAAGTCATTCAATGTAAGTATACTTATTCAATGATCATATAAAATTTATAGAGTTATGCTACCATCACCACAGTTTGGGTTTTGAACATTTCCATAATACCCTGTGCCACCCCCAAAATTTTCTTGAAATTTTTTGCAGTTCCCATTCTCACCCCACTCCCAGGCAACTGCTGATCTGCTTCCTGACTATCTATTCTGGACATTTCATGTAAATGGGATCATATGATATGTATGCAGGCTTTTGTGTGTGATTTCTGTCATTTAGCATAGTGTTTTTGAGGTTCATCTATGTTGTATGTATCACTGTCATTACTCTTTGTTGCTGAATAGTATTCTTTCATATGGATGTACTTCATTTCATTAATCCATTTACTAGTTGGCAGATAATTGGATTGTTTTCAGATTGGTGATTATGAGTAATGCTCTTATGAACATTTGCATATGTTCATATAGACATATATTTTATTTTCTCTTGGGTAGATTTCTAGGAGTGGAGTTGCTGGGTTTTATATAGTAAGCTCATGCTTGACTTTAAGAAATGATCACACTATTTTCCAAAGTGGCTTGATTTTACCCACCTTTTTTGATTATATAGAGTATGTATTGGTAGCTCATTGGGGTTTTAATTTCTGTTTCCTAATACTGAAAGATGTAAAGTTACCTTTTCATTTGCTTATTAGCCATTCATATGTTTTCTTTGTTGAGATATCTGTATAAGTCTTTTGCCTGGCCCACTTTTTATTTGGTTCATTTGTCCTTTTATTGAATTGTAAGAGTTCTTTAGATATCCTGGATACAAGTTCTTTGTCAGATTTATAATTTGCAAATATTTTTTTCTCAGTTCTGAGATTTTGCAAGACAAATCTTTCCCCTCCCCTCATTAAAATAAAACTATATTTTCATCCTTATTTGCTAAATTTGGATAAATTATGTAACTATTATAGGACAGAGACAGTGGAAACAGGCATTTAACTGTCTTTGTTCAGTCCTGGTGATAGCTCCAAGGAAGATTGGTAGGTTTACAGTGGCTTTGTGTTTGGCTGACATAGCCTCCTGATCCTTAGTGGCAGGCATATTTGGGCAAGAAAGCTCTTCATGTAGTGAAGAGCAGTTATGCTGATTTCTGCATGTCCTAAGAGATGTGATATGGTAGAGGTTCAGCCATGTTCAACGGCTTTATTTCCTCCTTTAACTAAGACACTGTAGCTTCTGAGTAAAGCTGTTTCATGGAAATTCCTTTGGGGATACGCACATGCACGCACATGGACAAACCACGCCCTGGGTTTGGGTTTAAATATCAGTACTGCCATTGCAGGCTGTGTGACTTTGGGCAAGTATTTCTTTTTCTGAGCCTCAGTTTCTTCATCCATAAAATAGGAATGTTGTCTTCTGTGAAAAGTTGTGGGATTAGAGGTAACATCAATTTCCTGGTGTGTGATAGGGTCATTAAAGCATTTTTCTCATTAATTTTATGGAAAAGAGGCCATGGGCAGCCCGGGTGGCTCAGCAGTTTGGTGCCACCTTCAGCCCAGGGCATGATCCTGGAGACGTGGGATCGAGTCCCTCCGTGGAGCCTGCTTCTCTCTCTGCCTGTGTCTCTGCCTCTCTCTTTCTCTCATGAATAAATAAATAAAATCTTTAAAAAAAAAAAAAAAAGGAAAAGAGGCCTTAGTTTAGTTTCCACAGTCTCTGACATAAGTCATTTTTCTTTTGATTTACCATGTGAAATGAATTCTGTCTGTAGATTTGAAATTTCTAGCTCGGGAACATAGCTTCACCATATTCCCAAGAATAATATGCTTGTGTGTGGGGAATGAAACCTATATACGTTTATTTACCTACCTCATTTTGGATCTTGGCAGCATCAATAGAAAGAGGGAGTCGGTTTTGAGACTGTTGTGACTTGAACAGAATCTGGTCAGACTATACTGGACATTCAAGGTTCTTTATCACTATCATGCTTATTGTTAGTCCCTTCCACATATTTCTTCTACTCTACATGGTTCCTCAGAGTCCTTCAGATCTCTGTCCTGGATATTTATTTCTTCCCAGTGCCTTTTGCTTGAATTCTTTCTCCTGTTCCCAGCAGAACTCTTAAGTATCCTTCAAGATCCTTGGCTATAACTTAACCTGCTGTATGGGACCTTTTCTTACTGTCTCTATTCATTGAACTCATTTAACATGTCATGTGCATGAGCATTTCCCTAAGTGTCAGATGAAGTGAGTTTGGGAATTTTTGTGAAGACCATGAGCAAAATTTAACTTCTTTAAGGCCCAGTGTTTTCATCAGTGAAAGGGAGGAGGGCACTACTTACTTTTGTAAGCATTACATTTTAAAGAATTCCCTAGGTCAGGAGTGACTTATTAGCTGATGTGCTATAACACTGCCTCTCCCATCTGTTTTTCTTGTAGTCTAGAAAGTCTCTTCTTATTTCTGGATCCATGTTTCTTATTTTTCTGTTAAGGAGTCTTGGCTGTAATGGGTTTGATTTTGTGATTCTTGGCAGTATCATGCTTCCTTATGGAAACAATGGAAGTTTTTATCACTTAACTTCCTACCTCTGGATTTAGCAGGACTGCTCTAGATTTGTGGATAGATGAGTGACTCCAGCCAGAAGCCTAGAAAACATGGCTGGCTTTCTTCTCATCCCTCTTTGGTTTCTTTGTCACATCCTGACTTTTATTCCATGGTTTGATTTCTTCCCCCCGCTTTGCCAGTTTTTACTCAGTTTGGCTTGTGATTTTAGGCTGTCAGAACTGTTTGTATTGGTCTCTTGACCCAAATCCTTATTATTTTGTTAATTGACGGATCATAACTTCACTGGTTGGCTTTCCAGTAGATTGGCATTATATATACTTTATATAGAGGCATTTGATTTGTCTTGTAGTGAGTAGTTTAATATGGCCCTCAAAGAATGATCTGACTGTAAAGATTATTAATCACTGGGACTATTTATAAAGGAAAATTAAAGGATTTTCTTTATTAGCAGTTTTCAAAATCGGGTAATTCATCTCTGGCCAAATAGTAGACTTAAGCAGCAGATAGTCACAACCAAACTTGGCTTTCATTTTGTAAGTTACTTTTAAGAAACATGATATGTCTCTTCAAACCTTTGTTCTTCAACAGCCACTGGCAGATGATTTAGAATGACACCAACTAGTTAAGTATAAGATAAAAGCAAAAGGCCTCACAGTTTGTGGCCAGCATAGTTATGTGTTTCAGCTATAGATTAAATATTTATATTTTCGTGATAACATTAGCATATGCCATTATATTGAGCTGATTTAGGGTTGATTTAGAAAGGCAGGGGGAATACAACAGATGATTTGAGGTCTCTGTGTTAGAAAATTTGGTGCCACTAGAAAATAATTTCAGTAAGTTTAATGTAATCATACATTTAAACAAAGGCACCGCTCTGATGTCACTGGGGTATCATTATTCTGCTTAGCTTTTTTTAATCTGCTGAAAACTCTTCAGTGGATACTCTAGGCCTTCCATGATTTGGCCCCAGTCTTTTTCCTTCTTTTTCATGTAAGGTACACACTATGGGATGGGGTAAGGTAGCTTTGAAATCAGATACAGGTTCTAATTCTAATTTCTAATTTCTATATTTATGGTATTTTACATGTTTAAATACTGTTCATCATTTAAATCCAACTTCAAATGCTGTCTCCTCCATGAAGTCTTTTTTTTATAATAAATTTATTTTTTATTGGTGTTCAATTTACCAACATACAGAATAATACCCAGTGCTCATCCCGTCAAGTGCCCCCCTCAGTGCCCGCCACCCATTCACCCCCACCCCCCGCCCTCCTCCCCTCCTCCATGAAGTCTTGTCTGATACACTTATTTGGGAACAGACTCTGAATGTCCACTGAATTCCGAGGCACAGGATTTCCACTTTGTTGCAGCATTTTATCACCACGTATTATTTTATGGTGACCCATACTGTTCTGTGAGAACAAGAACCCTATCATACTTCTTGATATTCTTGAATACTTTTGCCCAGAGTAAGTGCTCAGTAATAATTTGGTAAAGGGATAAATTAAAAAGTAAACTTACCTTTAGCCTTCTTGAAATACAGAGGCTACTCTGTTGGGATTTTTTTTTTTTTCTGTGGGAGATTAAAAAAAAAACACAAAACTTTGCAGGCTTTCACTAGGTTTTTTTGCTTTTTGCCTTGCCAGAGCTATATAAAAAATTAATACTTAAGAAGGCAGATATCTGATCTTCAGCAAGAGAGTGCCTCTTACAAATTTAATGGGTTTGGTCAAGTGGATATTAAATGTAAATCTGCCGTTTTGTGGAGCCATAGAAGGCTCTTAAACCGCTCAATAAACATCCTTATTGAATTAGTAGAACTTTTCAACAAGAGACTGCCTGTGTATCTCCTATTATCAGGATCTTTCATTGTTCCTTAGAGCACCTTCAGCCTGTGCTCTCAAAGCTTTATGGTGTCTTGTGAATCATAGAATCATCTAATCTAAAGATGCTTCTAGCTCCTTAATTCTGTTATTTCATTATTGGTGTAGGGAGCCCGTGCATTAATTCTAGCAGGTGTATCTTAATTTTCCCAGGAAAAGATTGCTAATATGTATTGAGCACTGATTATGTGTCAAGTCCTATATGAAGCATTTAGCAAGTATTATTTTATTCCTCCCATATGCAGGTGAGGAAACCAAGGCTCAAAGAGATTTAAGTCATTGCCCAAAACTATGTAGCCAATAATTAGAGAAGTTGGGTTTTATTTTTATTTTTTTAGAGGCAGGGGGACAGAGGGAGAGGGAGAAACTTAATCAGGCTCTATGCAGGGCACAGAGCCCATTGCTGGGTTTGATCTCATGACCCTGATCTGAAATCGAAACTCTCAACTGACTGTGTCCCCCAGGCGCCCCTCAAGTTGGGTTTTAAATGTAAATGTGTTAGATTGAATATTTATGTTATTTCCACTGAGCACATGTCTTCTTTATTAACTTTTAATTAAATGTTTGGTTTTTTACATCTTTACTTGCATGTTTGATTTTTCTTTAGTCAGTGGCCAATGTTATTTCCTTTCTGGCTCCCTTTCCCAGCCCTGTGCTGAGGGGGTGATAATCCTGTATTATATTTCTATAGTCCCGTAGAGTTTATAGATCATTTTCCTGTCCATTTTCATTTGATCTTGGTGGGCTCCAGTGAGGTCTACATGCAGTGGTGGGTGGAGGGGCAGGTAGGGTTTTATTAATCTTTGGCAGATGAGGAAATTAAGATGTCGGGTTTTATGAGAGATTTGCCAAAGGTGGTAATAGGTAACGCAGAGAGAGGAGCACAACTTTTGTTTTGAAGAAGTACACTGACCTTCAGACTGAACTTTATAGCCATATATATATATATATATTTTTAACGAAGTATGGACACAATATCAGAAAAATGTAAATGAGGTGGTCCTAGTAGATTTAGAGGATCTGGAGCCCCACCCTCTGGACTTCTTTTGACCTTGAGGCATCACCGATTTGGACATAGGTTTGTGCACCCCCGGGGAATAACCAAAGGCCCTGTGTGTCAGGCAGGTGTGGGTTCAGAGTTTTAGTTTGTGCCTGATGTTTCCGCCTCTCTCAGGCTTGGGTCCTCATTTGTAAAATGGGTATGCTTTTGTAAGATCGTTGATAAGTAATAACCTACACACATGCCGGAGCCTAGCGCAGTGCCCCTCTGGCTTCTCTGGAGGACAGATCCACCCACCAGGAGATAGAGAGCGGCCACATTCAGCTGTGCGGGGCTCCTGCTAAAGAGCGTGGGGAGCTTGCTGCTAAGGCCGGGTCCCCAGGAACCTACAGTAGGGTGCTTTGCACTTGACTGAACATCCACACGTCACATTTATCAATCGTTGAGAACAAGAATGGACAGACATTTTATGCAAATGATCAGAGAGCAAATACTTCGGGCTCTTTGGGTCCAATAGCCCCTGTGGCAGCCACTCAGCTCTGCTGTAGTAGTTGTGAGCAGCCATAGATAGCGTGTAAATAAATGGATGTGGCTGTGTTCTAATAAAACTTTATCTGTGGGCACTGAATTTTAGGTAATATCCACCTGTCGTGAAATACGCTTTTGATTTTTTTTTCCCCAATCATTTAAAAAAATGTGAAAACCATTTTAACTCATGGTCCATATGCAGGTTGTACAAAAACAAGTGACATGCTGGATTTGGTCCGTGGACCATAGATTGCTGACTCCTTATTTAGACATTGCCTATTGATAGTCAATGAAGTTTTTTTTTTTTTTTTGTCAATGCAGTTTTTAACCCTATGAAGGATTATTTAATTAAAAAATGATTACTATTAGGTAGTAACATTAAAAAAGACTTAATTTCACGGTAGGAAGAGGTAAGATTTTTTTTTCCTCCATTTCCTTTACAGGAATTGTTACAGTCCATGAGTTTCTTTACCCTCTACAAAATGGTTAAAATGCAGCTATCCTTGTCTTGGTCATGCCTACATGAAAAGGTTTCTAATTAAAGACTGTGTAGTATAGTGGAGAGACTATGAGTCATGGGAGGGAGAGGAAACTTGGTTTTTTCACTAACTTTAACTTTGTCACTTTACTTCTTTGGGCTCTTCAGCTTCCTCAGAAATAAGGAAGTTTGAGACGATAATGTTCGAGATCTCAGGCCAACTCTGACATGCTGTTATTCTACTTTTAGTTGTCTGGAATGGTGCTGTTGAACAGTTTTCATCTAGAGAAACTAAATATTTCACTAGTTAGTAGTTTTTGATTTTTTTTTAATTGTTTCACATTGTTTGGGTTTCAGATTGTTTTGGGGACTATTTACAAAAGCAGTTTATTCCCACTGTGCTAATGCTGTGGCCATTTCTGAAGTGAAAAGCAGCTGTGATTTAGGTCCCACGTACATTATCGTAAACGCTGCTCACTTGGTGTTCTGCTATCCTGAGATAGCTGACCTGTTTGGAGAGAAGCTGCAGATACACAGAGTGAGGGGGACTAAGGAAATTGGAAGAAGAAAAGGCTATCCTGACTGTGTAGGGGCTTAGGAAAATTTCATAACCTTGTCAAGTCTGAGTCACACTCGAAGGACTCTTGGCTCTCTTGGGGTGGGAGGAGAAAAGGGAGATGGCAAGTGGCTATGTCTGTTTTTGTCAACAGAGGGCACCCAGAGCAAAATCAGTGCTCTGTGACACTGAAGGCTCTGCCCTGCTTCCCAGGCAGGTACCAGGCAACATGCAGTGGACTCACTGTGTGTCCCTTGTAGTTTGTTTGGTCTGTGCCCATATTCTCAAATGTTTTGTCCCATGCTGAAGTCAGATATTTTATTTTATTATTGTTATTGTTATTTGAAGTAGGCTCTACACCCAGTGTGGAGCCCAATGCGGAGCTTGAACTCATAATCCTGAGATCAAGACCTGAGCTGAGGCCAAGAGTCAGATGCTTAATTTTATAAAAAATTTTTATTTTATTTTTTAAAAAATTATTTATTTATTTATTCATGATAGAGAGCGATAGAGAGAGAGAGAGGCAGAGACACAGGAGGAGGGAGAGGCAGGCCCCATGCCGGGAGCCCGACGTGAGACTCGATCCCGGGACTCCAGGATTGCGCCCTGGGCCAAAGGCAGGCGCTAAACCGCTGAGCCACCCAGGTGCCCCAGAAAGTCAGATATTTTAAATGTAGTCCTAATAATTCTTATTTCCTTTCACCTTAAGTGGAAAACCAGTTCCCTCAATGTCTTAGAGTGAACTTTCTTATGCTATGAAGCCTAGGCTTTTGGGGGAATGTGCAGAATCAGGTTCTAGTTTAATTCAATCTCCAGGGAGCAGATATCCTGACAGAGCAATCTGTGTAGCATATTGTAAGGACACTTTGTTTTATTACTGGAGCTGTGGTTCTCAAAGTGTGGTTTGCCAGACCAGCAGCGTCAGCATCACCTGGGAACTTAATAAATTTGTGGTCTCTCCCTCCCTCAGACCTACCAAAGCAGAAGCTTTGGGGAAGGGGGCCCAGCCTTCTGATTTCAGAATGCTTTTCAGGTGATTCTGATGCACACTCAAGCTGAGAACCACTGCCTAGGACTTCCTGAATAGCACGTGCCAAGCACTGTGCTAGGGTGTTCATCTTCATTGCTACTTTTCATATGGGAACACCAAGCCTAAATAATTTCATATGTATATTAAGTGGTAAATTAGGAATTTGACTCCTAGTCTTTCTGACTCCAGAGCCATGCTACAGTGTCTGCAAAGAAAATTCTAAGAGGTATTACTTAAATTCATTTTTTTACAAGATTTTGTTTATTTGAGAGGGGGGAGGGGAGCCAGAGGGAGAAGCAGACTCCCTGCTGAGCAAGGAGCCCAGGACCTTGGGATCATGACCTGAGCCAAAGACAGCCAAATAAGCCACCCAGATGCCCCTATTTAAATTCACTTTTAAAAATATCTCTAAAATCTTTTTCTTGAAAGTAATATATGTTCATTGAGAAAAATTGAGAAGATACAGCAGACCATAAGAATATAACAAAAATGGCCTTAATATATTTCACTTTGGGATGCTTGGGTGGTGCTGGGTTCCCTGCTTGGTGGGGAGTCAGCTTGGGTTTCTCTTCCTCTGTCCCTCCCTCTGTTTGTGTACACATAACACACACACACTCTCTCTCTCAAGTAAGTAAATTCACCAATGTATTATAAATATCTTTTCATGCCATTAGCCATTTTCACAGTAATATTTTTCATGGCTGTCTAGGATTCCCTTGTAAGTTTCCATCCTAATTCTTTTCTAAAGTTTGTCTGAAGTTGTTTTGATTCCATGGTAGGCTTTTAGAAGGAATGAGATACTGAGTGCTGTGCTGTGAGTGGCTTAACATGTTATAGCAAAAGTGGTAAATACAGATTATGTTTGAGGAGGGAACATGGAACTAGAGAGGCAATACTAAGCCAGATATTGAGGTTAAAATGAGTCCAGAAACAGAAAAACAAATTGAAGTAAATAATTGAGAATAAGTACTAGGAATGGACTAGGGATCTGTGGCTGCGATGGCTTAGAACAAAGTGAGAAAGATGGTAACATCTTGGCACCAATGGCCTGCTTTTATTGCTGCCTTTTTGACATAGAGCGTGATCTACTGGATGATAGCATGAAAAAACTGGGTATAAGACTTCTATAAATAACAGTTATCTTCTGTGTGCCAGGCATCATATTAATTATTTACATGGAGCTTCACATTTAGCTTTTATAACAACTGCATGCGCTAGATGCATCTGATGGTGTTTTGCCCATTTTACAGAAGTGGGAACCGAGAGTGGACAGAGTTACTTGTCAAGTACTTTGGAATGCAAGATGTGTTGAAACTCCCAAACCTGGGCTTCCTTTATTTTTTTTAAAAAGATTTTATTTATTTATTTATTCATGAGAAACACAGAGAGAGAGGCAGAGACATAGGCAGAGAGAGAAGCAGGCTTTTCGCAGGGAGCCGGCAGATGCAGGACTTGATTCTAGAACCCCGGGATCATGACCTGAGCCTGAGGCAGATGCTCAGCCACTGAGCCACCCAGGTGCCCCAAATCTGGGTTTCCTTAGTACCATTTACCTTCATTCCTTTCATGGTGTTGCAGATCACTAGCTACTGCCTAGGGGGATTCTACTATCCCTTCTGGGACAGGGAAACTAGATGTGGAAGGAAGGACACTAAAGTCAAGACAGAGCAGGGATAGACTTTAAGACCCAAGCAAAGCTGCTATCCTGCCCAGTTATCTTGGGAAAGGGGTCAGCCTGAGCAGCAGAGCACGGGACTGGAATAGCAAAGTGAGTAGTTGAACAGAAGGAGTGAGGGCCAGCGTTTGGAAACAGGGGATGGCCAGAGAGTCAGTCTCCCTCCTTACATTTCCCTTCTAAAGGAGGTTATAACTCCTTTTAAAAATGGCTTTATTGAATATAATTCGATACTATGCAGTTCATCAATTTAAAGTATATAGTCGGGACGCCTGGGTGGCTCAGCGGTTGAGCATCTGCCTTTGCCTCAAGGCATGATCCTAGATTCCTGGGATCAAGTCCCACATTGGGCTCCTTGCATGGAGCCTGCTTCTCTCTCTGCCTATATTTCTGCCTCTCTCTCTCTCTCTCTCTCTCTCTCTGTTTGTGTCTCTCATGCATAAATAAATAAAATCTTAAAAAAAAATAAAGTATACAATCCAGTGGCTTTTAGTGCTTTCACAGAGTTGTTCGGCCATCACCAGTCAATTGTAGAGCTTTTTCATTGCTCTGTAAAGAAACTATGCACCCCGAAGTCATTTCCCAGTTCCTCTATCCCCTTCTCCCTGAAAGCCTGAGGCAGCCATTAGTCTTGTTTTTGTCTCCACGGATTTGCTTGTTCTGGATATTTCATATAAAATGGACTCAAAATGCTATGTGACCCATTTGTGTTTGGCTTCTTTCACTTAGCATGTTTTCAGGGTACCTCCATGTTGTCGCGTGCATCAGTACTTCCTTGTTTTCTGTTGTTAAATAATATCCCATTGTGTGCACATACCACATCTGATTCATATTTTTATATTGGGAAGGGAAAGGTAAAGAGAATGGGATAAAGAATGAGAACTTCCTCCTAATTGAAAACGGAGGGAGTGGGCAGCAACCATGCAAAACCCACATATCAGGCTCTCTCGAGGAACTGTGACTAACAGCATAGGTAAATAGGATGCCTGGCACCTGCTGCTCCATGAGTCGTTTGTAGCAGAGCGGCAGCTCTTCTGACCTGAACGTGTGCAGCATTCAGGGAGCTCATTGTGTATGTCTTGTGTGTGGGCCAGTGCCATTGCTTCCTACAGTACCTCATGTGGAACCGGAGAGGTCTTCGCTGATCTAATCTGGGTACATTTCCCTTGGTCACTGCAGCTCTGGGTCCCCAGAGAGTCCTCTCTAAAGAGCTGCCAGTTTGTTGAGAGCTGGCAGTTGCAGGATTATTTCTGACCACACGATTTGTTCAGTGGAGAGTACACCCGTTATACAGGTCCTGATGTATTGGCCAGAAATAGCAGCTGCCATTCCTCTGTGTCCTTCTCAGCATCATGTTTGGAGGCCTCGTTTTTGCAAGCAAACCATGTGCCCTTCTGGGTGCTAGGTGACTACTGTTGTCCCATTGCTTTCTGCTGCATTCTCTCCTGGTTTAATATTCAAGGAACAGGGAGTTCTGACCTTCATAAACTCTATGGTCTGGGCCAAGAATATAAGTCCCAAAACCTTTTTAGTTTGTGTTCCAGAAAGGTTGTGGCTGGCTTTTTGCTGGGCCTGAACTTTCAGTTGAGAGAGTAAATTGTAATTGCTGGTGTTAACGTCCCGACTTTTCTGTGGTCCACCTGCTGTGATTCATGAACGAGAATGCAGGTCAGGGAGCATCGGCTGGGCCCTCAGTTCGCCCTGAATGTCATCACATTGCCCTTTTTCTGCTGATGGGGAAACCAAGTCAGCTGAGTCTAGTTGACTACCCAGGGCTGTAGTCTTCTGTTCTTAGAGCTTGGGCTGGTAGCAGAGGGTTCTGTGATCTAGAGCCTTCGTTCTCAGGTTGGTGCTTTTTCCTCCAGTGCAGTGCTGTTTCCTGATGGACGCATGCTGTTGCGACCGAGGAGCAGCCTAGTCGTTCTTTAGTCCCATCAGCAATGCAGGTTTTAAGGTGTGTGTGTGACAGTTTGACAGATCAGGATTGTGAGGATGAAAATTTGCAAGCGAGAAAGAGCAAGAGCACTGGTTTGTGAGTTTGGGTGCCCCTGGCCGACAGAAGTGGCCCCTTCTGGCCCTCCCCAGTGAATGGTTTTCAGTGAAAATTCATGTTTTTGATTATATGATTGTCATTCTTTGTGAGTCCCATGTCTATTTGCTAAGAAATATATGTGCTGCTGCACCAGCCCAACAAGCAATCCTCTTGTAGCGCCTGTCTGAAAATGTTTAGTTTTGTCTGCCAGCTCCATGCTTGGTGTCATTTTTTCCCAGTGTAACGTGAAGAGAAAAGACCAAGGTTCTTCTCCCAAGTACACAGCCCCACTCTCTCTGCCTTCACTCTTGGTTGGCCTATGGAGCTCCAGGATGTACCTCATTTTCCAGCACTGCACGGCCCCATGACCCTAACAGATTCCTTAGTGTGTGGGATCATCTTTTTTTTTTTTTTTTTTTTTTTTAAGATTTTATTTATTTATTCACAAGAGACAGAGAGAGAGAGAGGGAGAAGCAGGCTCCATGCAGGGAGCCCGACGTGGGACTTGCTCTGGGTCTCCAGGATCACACCCTGGGCTGAAGGCGGCACTAAACCGCTGAGCCACCTGGGCTGCCCTGGGATCAGTCTTAAAAGCAACCCCTTCTCAGTGGAACACAAGCTGTGCAGTACTTCCCTCTCTCCCCATTGCATCCTTTTTGTCCTGTCCTCCCTCACCAGCTCCAACTGCTTCACAGGGAGAGGTGCTGTCTTTCCCTCTTCCCCTAGCACCTAGTACAGCGCACAGTAGGTAGTCACTATATATGTAATCTTTGGCATTTTCGTGCTGTTTACAAGTCTCCAGTGGGAGGGGTAAGGTGCAGGGATGCTGATACTCAGCTGGTGGTATTATTTCTTCATAGAAGTTGTATTATAGTCTTCAGTAATAATTTACGGTGACAGTTACTATTTATTGAATGCTGATGATGCATGGAATACTGCGCATGGTGCACACATGCACACGCCCCCCCTTGGTTCCCCACTATTCTGAGCAACCTTCCCTGTGAGGTAGGTGGCGGAAACCCTATTAGACAGATGAAGAAATGGAGCTTTGGAGAAGTTTAGGTCACAGAACTGGAAAGTAGTGGAATAGGTATTTGAACCTGGGCCTGCCTGACACTGAAGCCTGTGTTTTTAATAACCATGTGGCGTCTCCTTGAGTAGTTAATTTGCTGAGCATTCCTGTAAAAGAGAGCTGAGTCACTTATGTTCCCTGGGAATTATAAATGAGACATCTGTGCTAGCAAAGGGCATTTGGAGCATAGTTTGGATTAAATTTGGCTTTGGGATTGTAGAGCAGAAAGAGAGGGGAGACATAAGGAGCCTCTACCACTGCCTGAAGCTGATTTGCTTTGGCCTTGTGTTGAGGAGTCTTCGCTCTTTGAGTCCACAGTAGATCAGGTTGTTCCTAGTCTACATAGCTCCTGAGGGATAGGTCTGCCTGACTGTTCCAGATATTGTTCTGAGTGGGCCTCATTCTGGTTCCTGGTGCTGCACTGAGGCAGCCTCATGTTGGTCCCTAGGCCAGCTTGTTTCTTTAAGGGTCTCCTGTTTCCATCCTTCAGTCAGACAACTTCTCTTTGATTTTATTTTGGTGCACCCCCTCGCCCCCCATTTCAATTACTAGAAGTTTAGAATGGAGTTGTTGCGTTGTGGCTGAGGGTGAGAACAGAGGGAATGCAGTTTTCTTTGGCTCTTCAATAACCAGTCCTATGGAGTCCCCATAGAATACTGGAGAGAGTGATTGGCTCTTTTAATTCTCTGCTCAAAACAGTTATATTTTGTGTATACCCTTGAAATGAGAGAGAAACTTGTGAGGAAACAGGAGTTGTTGGGGTCATAAGATTTTGAGGAGACAGGCCTTTGCTGTACTCTCCCCTGGGGGAAAGAATGTAGCCAGGATTGAAGGGCATTGCCTCAACCAATTCAGTTAAGTGGCCCCGTCCTGGATTAATATCTTGGGCAGACTTCCCAATGGATTTGGCAAAGTATTGGGTTTCTCTCTCCCCAAGCCCTCCCTTCTCTCTGCTCTGCACATGTGTGCTAACATAATTACAGAGAGGTTGCATCTTGCAATAAGATCTCCTTTTTAAAAAGGAGGGACCTCCTCCTAAAGAGGATGGGGGAGAAACTCAGGGCAGGGAATGTGATTGTGTAGTCTAGTCATGTTTTTGGAATGGCGGACTTTGAGAAAAATGGTACTGTGGAGAGGCCAGCAGGCTGGCTGGTTCCCCGCTGTAAGGGCAGGGGGGGCAGGCAGAATGGTGGCGGTGTTGATTTCAAGCACCTAGAGCAGGAGCGTTCCTTACTAATTTTGTGCTAGACTAGTATTAAACTGCCTTTTTGCATTCACTCGCTCCTCCAGATTGTATTACTAAGAATTTGGTCATTAAAGAACAAGCACTCCGTTGTTCACGAAGGTCAGAGGTTACAGCCTTCTGAATTTGGTGGCCAAGTGTTCAGAAATATTTTACAGATTTAGTTGAAAACCTGAGCAGATGCTCCTGCTTTCTTGTTTACCCGTGGGGATCGGGTGACATTCTTCCCCCTTTTCTCTTCCCCACCCCTTTGGGAACCAACCAATCACAGCGAGGAGTGGATTTCACTGCCTCTCTGGCCTCCTCCCATAGGAGTCCACCCAGCCCAGGCGCTCTGGAGCCTTGGCTGAGGCTGAGTGCTTAACTCTTGTGTGTCTAAATCACAGGGAGCTGCTGACCTTGCAGTCAGCTTGTTTCCTAGTTCACATGGAGTCTCTGAGCTCAGGTAGTGTTAAGCTAAAAGCTTGCTGTGTCCTCAAGGGAATGTTCCTAATGAGGCAGACTACAATGCATTGAGCTTGCAGAAGCTGATTTTAAGCCTTAATTCTGCCAGTAACCAGCAGTGTAACCTTGGGAAAGTTACTTTCCCTGCTTGGACTTGATTCCCTTTCTGCTAAGTTAGAAAGGAAAGGGGGGAGAATGAACCTTTGTGACACGGCGATATATGCCAGCCACTGGTGTTTTATGTATGGCTAGCCTGAGGTGTGAGGACATTTAACCTGTATTGCATGCCTCTCCTGAAGCAGTTTGCTTTTTACACTCTGCTGTCTTCAGGGCACACACCATTCACTCGATTTTCTAGATGAGAAGAGTGAAGGCTAGGGAGGCTGTCCGATTTGCCCAAGGTCAAAGCTAGGAAAGTCCATCTGGCTCTAATGCCCAGGCTTTCTTCCATTCCACTGGGCTGGCTAAAAAAGCCCTGGAAGTCCTTCCAGCATTCTCATTCTCGTGCCCCGAAAGTTTTAACTCCTTAGTGGCTTTCAGCCCTGTCCTGTGGAAGACCAAACACTGCTGTCTTCCTGTTCACAGCCTTGTCCCTCAGGCAGGTGAAGTGACTCAGACAATCCTGCCATCGCCTGAAAGTCATGAAAGACGATGGTGAGGCCATCCACATTCATCCCTTCTAGCCAGTATCTCCACTTCCTCCTCATCTCCTTCTCTCCTGCACCAGCAGGTATTTCCTTTCCTTCTTTCCTTGTGTTTATGATTGTTGGGGATAAGTATACCTAATTTAAGGAAGGGGTGGAATTTTGAAGCGCATAAAAACACACAAACCAAAACCAAAACCAAACCAAACCAAACCAAAACAAAAAACACCCACCTCCTTTACTTGAAGCTTTTCTTTGGTATTGGGTTTACCTCTACTTGGAACCCCTGACACTGTCCCCTCTTATTAGGAGCTCCCCCTTTTGAAGAGCTTTGTTTTTCCTGATAGTCTCCATAAATTCTCCTAGCCATCTGGTTTAATAGGGACATCCTGCCCAGTGGAACACTTTTTGTTTCTCTTCCTGCAGATTTTACTTTAAAATTCAGAGAAAATAGCTCTCTTTAGGTGAGTTCTTATTGATATTCTGTTGCTACTAATTTAAAAGAAATTATAATAGTAGCTGTAAAATGTCAGATTTGCCAAGGAGTCATTTTCTGTCTTTTGTTGTGGGCTGAGAAAAAATGACAATAAACAGATCTATTAATAATTATAATTTATTTAGACAGTCAGTAACCTAAGTGTTGTATGTATGTTGTTTCTGATTTTCATAACAGCCCTGCTTTTATAGACGAAGAAATAGGGGTTGAGAGAGGTTAGGTTCGAGCCTTTGCTCAAGGTCACAGCTTGTGAGTGGTGATTTGGCAATTTGATGCCACTTCCAAACCCATGATCTTTCTTTAGTACCATGCTGCCTCCGGAAAATGATCTTGGGAGTTCATTTAATCCATGTCCATGCCTTAGCTCTGAGCACCCCAGAAAAATCCATATGTTGTCTTTTAAAAAGAGTGGTACCATTTTATGTGATAAATGTCAGGGTTGAAAACAATTTTTTAAGAGTTGTATATTTTCTGGTCTTTGCCACCTTTAACAACCCAGATAATTTTTACCAATGTTTAGAATTATTTTTACTGAAATTTAAATCCCTCCCTACTGGTTATAAGTGAAAATATTAAATAACTACTAATTATCAGATCCTAGAGAGTTGAGGATTTCACTCTGAATTAGGGTGGGCAGGAAGAGGTGGGCCTTAGAAGATGAATAATATACAGGTAGGTGGAGAAAAGCAGATTGAATTTTCTTGGAGTAAGGAAATATTCTCATTTGCCCCAGCATCTGATATATCTTGTGTTTGCCATATCTTTGAGCATGTGAGAGTGAGGACAAGAACCCACAATGCAAGATGGTTAGGTATTACTCGATGGCCGTGGGCTGCTCCCTCCTTTCATGACCTGCTTGTGATTCGTTTCTGTTAAAGTTATGTTGGGCTCTCCTAAGTTGTGTGCAGTGAGAGATTCACAAAAGAGAAGTATGCTTTACTACGTGGGCCCAGTCATCCAGATCAGACTAACAGATATTTCAACAATGAGTACCATGTGCCTGTTACATGCCAGTCACCTGGCCAAACACTGATGATCCTGAGATGAATAAGACATGACCACTGCCCTTGAGCAGCTCATCATCGAATTTACAGTCTCATTCAGGATATAAGACCTACAGATACAGAATTAACAAAAGGCAGTTTTATATGCTTAAGGTAGTAAAAAAAAAATTGAGTCAGAGACGGCACATTTTACCGGGGTTCAGAGATCAAAGGGGTTAGGGTTTGCCAGAGCAGTAAAGATAGGGTTCATTTACAACCTCATCCAGATCATGGAATGGGGCATGGCCAGGGTGAGATGGGGTATAGCTCTCGCCCCTTCTGGGGAAAGGAGACAGTGAACATGGCTCATTGAATGAGGAGAAGGCCCTTACCCTTCTGGAATTGTGGATGGAGGCTCAGCAGTTAGCATTTTAAGTGGCAGTGCAGAGACTCCGGCAGCTAGTGTAAAACAATAGCAGCTTAGTCCCTCAGATCACAATTTTTAGGAAAAAAATTAATAAATCTCATATGTTTCTCTTTTGGTTCCCTGGTTAGCTTTTGAGTACAGTACTCTCTGTGTTAGAAACTTTGACATTTATTCTTGTTGGGTTTTTAAAAGGTAAAAAACTTTAAGCTAAGTCATACACTGGTGAGACCTCAGGAGGCCCGTTTGCTAGAAGCATGCCTGGCTTGTGTAGCAGCGTTTTGTTTACTGCCAGGTATTTATTAGGTTCCCTGGCAAAAAGCTCACCAAATGAAGAACTCCTCTCTCTCCCCCATTTCAGGTTCCTGAAACTTACCTAAACCCCTCCAGTAGGAGAAGGCTTAGGGAAAGGAGATTCTTTTCTTCTCCTCCCTACCCCCCATGGTAGCTTACTTAAGTACCCTGGGAAGGTAAAGATAAAAGAGAACCTTCAGGATGAAATGAACATTAGAGTGGAGAGAAGTCAGGGGAGGTCATATCAGGCTTAAAGTGGAAACTATGTTACAACCTAAGCAAGGAGCAACTGATAGGTCTATAAATAGGATTTTATCTCCTCATAGAAATTTTTGGCATGGTTGTAGCTTCCCATGTGGGGGACTATTATATTTACTAAAAATAAACTGTGTTTCAGAATGATTAAAGTAAGTCCCACTGAACTCATTTATGTTATTGAGTCTAGTCATAGCCTGAAAATAAGTTTATAGAGTTTGGTATGTACTATCTTTTGGGGGGAGTTTGATACTGAAGCCATCATCAGTTAGATCTGAGATACAATGGTCTGATTCACTCTGGCATGGATCAGATAGATTGCCTTCTCAGACGATCATGTTATTTCGGTGTTTTTATTTTTCCTGCCGGTTCAGAAGACCCTCAGCCCCGAGTCCTACATCAGACTCAGAAATAGATATAAAATAAGTGTGTCATCTAGGGAAGGTAGAATAGTTCTAATTCCCCAGAAATCTCATTGCTTCATTAAAACTGCTCAGATATGGCCATTCAGAGGAGAGTGGCATGTAGATTGGCAATACCTCTGATAGCCCTTCTTGGAACAAAAACCTTCAAGATGTCTGACTTTGTTTCTCACACTCTTGTTATCCTGATTGTAGCCCTTTAAAATGTGCAGCAAATTCTTGGCATCTGTCTGCCTGTCAGCTAATCTCTGACACCCCTGGGTAGCTTGTTTTCTTCCAGTGAGTGTATTTGAAATTAGTAAAAAGCATCTATTAATTTCAGGATCTTCTTAGAAGATTAAGAAAAGCTGAAATTTGGCAAATAGTGAAATTACTAAAACATGTTCCTCAAAGTTATTTGACCAGGGAATACTTTTCAAAATATAATGAGTTGAACACAGTGTAGTTATGACTCATGCACAATGTGGGCATGGATTAAAGTAGTCCCCAGAAATGGTTTCAAAGACAAGTTAATGGCTTCAGGAAGTCCATTATTTGCTTTTTTCAGACTTCAAGACACATTTTAGAGAAGTTAAATCATTAAGTGTAAACATGAAAGAGATTAAGCCATTGTTGTTTTCCATACACTGCCTGCACCTGAATGCACAGTTTACAAAAAGTTTTTTTGTACCAGGGGATCTCGCCCGTTCTGCTTATTTCTCAAATATGGCATCCCACTTTCAATGCTGGCTTCTGCATACTCTGTAGAAGCTGTATGCATGTATTTGGTGTTTTCTTTTGAATAAATACACTGTAGAAGTAAACCATTGCTAGCATCTGTCTAAAAATTGCTGGACTACTTCCTTACAATTGATGAAGTGCTAAAACAGGGTTATGTACTTCAGATGTGTCATGTTCCCTAACTGCTGTAAACCTTGTACCACTGTACCTCTTTTTCTCCCCTTACAACCACTAACTGCCCTTTCTCCCCCAGTACTTTAGAAAAGGAAACTGAAGTTCCTGATACAGTGTTTTCTGAAAGGTGAAGAGATAAGAAAGTTGGTGAAGGGGATGTGACAAGTTCATGGGATTCCTTGGACCCCAAATCCAAGTTTCTGTGTAATTGCTTTTTAAAAAATTTTATTTATTTATTTATTCATGAGAGATACAGAGAGAGAGAGAGGGAGGAGAGAGGAAGAGACACAGGCAGAGGGAGAAGCAGGCTCCATGCAGGGAGCCCGATGTGGGACTCGATCCCAGGTCTCCAGGATCACGCCCTGGGCTGAAGGCGGTGGTAAACCACTAAGCCACCTGGGCTGCCCTGTGTAATTGCTTTTATGTAATTTTTGTTTTGTAACTCCCGTTTACCAATCTGCTGTTTTAGCGGTAATTGGCAATAGTAATGATAGGTATAATGCTCTAGTTACAGATTAGTTAGCAATCTATTTGATTTGAGTCTGACAGTATTGCTGTGATGTAGGCATGACATTTTACAGATGATGAAAGTGAGAGTTATATATACATTTGACTTTTTTTTCATATGGGAATCCAGGAATTGTTAAGTTAAATTTGTCTATCATTTTAGTGTGGAATGGTTAGGGACAGTTGATTAGGGGATAGACTAGTTGACTTTTTGGCCTAGATATTTAAAGATTCTTTGATAATTAGTCATCAGGCAGGCAAGCTATTAATGTGCATTAAAGTTTTCTGTTGTTTCAAATGAAATTGAATTTTGATTTGTAAAGTATAGTAAAGTAACTTAACTATTCAAAGGCTTAGGATTAAGTTCAGTTGCATATAACAGAACCCACCCCCAAGTGGCTTAAATGCGAGAGAGGTTCTTTTGTCTTTGCAAAAAAGAAGTCTAAAAGTAGGCAGTCTGGGGCTGATGTGGTGCTCCATGGTTATTAAGGATCCAGGATCCTTACTGTTCTTTGCTTTTCTGTCTGGTTGCTACAGCTCCAGCCATTTATTCCTTCCCAACTTAAGAAGACTTTCAGGAAGTCTCATATAACATTTCTACTAATATCCCATTAGCCACAACTTAGTCTTATGGCCACATCTCACTGCAGGGGAGGTTGGGAGATACAGTTGTTTTTTTGTAAGGTGTGTATCAAATGTCCTAGAATGAAAACTAGGGTTTTGTTACCAAGATAGAATGAAAGAAAGGATATTGGGAAACCACCACCATCCTCTCCTTATGGACTATCAGAGTGACCTGACATTGCCTCCCACATGGTACAGAAGACCGTTCTGTAGCTTTCCTGGGAGCTTTTCAACCAGTTTCTGTTAGATTGTCTAGTAAGATGTTTTTGTTCCTGAAGAGTATACATCTTTATGTAGACATTTTTTTTTTCAAAAAATAATTATGAGGTAGTAATAAAGATCATTGTAGTTTTTTGAAATCAATTGATTAGTCAGAATTTCAAATAGTAGAGAGTGGGCTTTTTAATTTTTTTTTTTTTTTTTTTTTTTATGATAGTCACAGAGAGAGAGAGAGAGGCAGAGACACAGGCAGAGGGAGAAGCAGGCTCCATGCACCGGGAGCCCGACGTGGGATTCGATCCCGGGTCTCCAGGATCGCGCCCTGGGCCAAAGGCAGGCGCCAAACCGCTGCGCCACCCAGGGATCCCGAGAGTGGGCTTTTTAGTAAGAATAAAATACAAGTTAAATATTTAGATGTTTAGCCTTTCAGTTTTTTGAAGCCCAGATAAGCCATTAGATTATATTTCTTAGGGATAGAGAACTTGCCTTTTTTTTCCCTTTTTAAAATTTTTTTAAATTTTAATGAATTAATTAATTAATTATTTAGTTTAAGGGGCACCTGGGTGGCTCAGTTGGTTAACTGTCTGGCTCTTGATTGAGCCTTGTGTTGGATTCCGCACTCAGTGAGGCATTTGCTTCTCTGTCTCTCTCTTCCTCTTCTGCCCCTCCCCTGGCTCTCACACACATCTCTCTCTTTCTAAATAAATAAAATCTTATAAATTTTTAAAGATGATTAATGTGTTTCAAATAAATAATACGTGGACATGACTCAATATTTAAAAGGTGAAAAATAGTCATATAGTGAAAAGTGACTCCCTGATTCTGGTCTTGAGTCCTCACAGTGCCTTTCCCCATGAGGCAATGGATATTTTACCATTTTGTGTATAATACCTTATTTTTTTTTCTTTTTTCTTTTCAATGATATTGTGCTATATACATCGTCCTGAACCTTTATTTTATCACTCAAAAATATATCCCATGGAGGAACCATAATTCATTGAACAGAAGGATCTTGTGTTATTCTCCCTATCCGTCCCTGCTCTGTTAACATTTGTTCGTATTGGTTGAACTGAACATTCGTTTATGTTGGTTGAGCTGAATTAAATTTGACTATGCAGAATATTTTAGGAATGAGTTATTTTTGGTGGTGGTGTATTCCAACTCGCTAAGAGGATTTTCCCTTCTCTGAACACCAAGATGTTTAAGTTATTTTGGAAATAAATACTTGTAAAATGTATTATGTAACTATATAATTTATTTCTTTTTCTTAGTATAATAGACACTTTTCTTAATGGTTTTAGCAGTGTCAACATCAATTATTATTTATACCCAAAAGGGTGATATTTCAGGAAATTCTACTGCTTTGGCCTTATTGTATGGTGCCATCTTGACATCTGTCTGCATTTTGATATCTTACCTGCTTTTTAGGGATTTTTTTTGCTTTGGTCTCTCATGTGCCTGCTGTGGCTGCCTCTGACATGGTAGTCACCTATCCTCTGGTACTGAGTCCTTACTGTTTCCTACTTTTCTTTTCCTGATTTCCTTTTTAAATTTTCAGTGGGCAAGTTGCCAGATAAGCAGGACAGAAATTTATTTCTAAAATAAAAATAAGTAGATTGAGAGAAGGCTTGGCAGAGCTTTCCTGCTGATGAAAGTACATGAACATTTTGGTATTTGGAGTACTTAGGGGGCGTTTTGCTTCCTGGTTATTACCATGTTCTAGAACAGCTCTGTCCAATAGAACTTTTTGTGGCAGTGTAAATGTTTTATATCTGCCCTGTCTACTAGCCTCATGTGGTTCTTGAGCATTTGAAATGTGGCTAGTGTGACTAAGGAACTGAAAATTCAGTACTAGCTAATTAAATCAAATTCACACAGTGGCTGGTGGCTACTGTGTCAGATATATGGTTCTAGACTAGATAATTAACTGCTGTACAGCAAGCATGATTATAGTGGAGTTTGGGTGGGGATGCTATCTTCTGCTGTGCAGAATTCATTTATAGTATTGGAAGGGAGGCAGTTTGGAATGCTGATGTTCAAATTACCTCAAAGTAAATGATTAGATTGGAACTGCTTTTTCATATTAATATTATTATTTCAAACTAACATTCTAAAGCCATTGGTGCAGGCATGTATTTATGGTTTATAGCTGTGATAAAACTTTGAGTCCTTTTGGTTACTAGAGCAAAATTAGTAGCGCTCTAACTTTATTTATAGGACTTGGTTAGACAGTTGCCTGAGTGCCAGAAACTCCTACAAATAACTTTGACCTTTCCTAACAAAACGTCAAGGGATAAAATGTTCCATAGTAGAAGGTA
Source organism: Canis lupus baileyi (assembly GCF_048164855.1). Taxonomy (NCBI): domain Eukaryota; kingdom Metazoa; phylum Chordata; class Mammalia; order Carnivora; family Canidae; genus Canis; species Canis lupus. Next base: position 31,008,406 of record NC_132848.1, read on the forward strand.
TCACATAGTTGTATCTGGTATAAACAAAATATTATTTTTTAATGGAGAAATAAAAAAATAAATAAGAAACCAAAGTAATAAATAAATAAGTGATAGATTTTGATATCAGCTAGGAAGAAAATAAACCAAGCACCAGTAGTAGAGTATGGGCTTGGGAGAAGGACCCCCAACTAAAGAGAGTGGTCTGGAGAATTTTATTTGAGGAGTTGTTTTTAAGTTGAAGTGTGAAAGATAAGAGGGAGACAGCCTTGCAAAGGATGAGGAGGGATTTTAAGAAAAAGGAATAAAAGAAGAAAAAAAGAAAAGAAAAAGGAATAAAAGAATTAAGGGGTGCCAGGGAGAGGGATGAACTTGCTCTAGATCCAGAACTGGCTTGAGCCTAGTGATCGAAGGTGAGATAATGATGTGCACTGAGCTTGGAGAGGCAGGCACTTAGCAGATTATACAGGACCTTAAGGCCATTATAAGGACTTAATATAGAGAACATTTTTAAAATGATTTAATTAATTTATTTGAGAGAGAAAGAGAATGCATGTGCACATGTGCATTTGAGTGAAGGGAGGGACAGAAGGAGAGGAGGAGACAGAGACTCTCAAGCCAACTGTGTGCTGCGTGCAGAGCCTGTCTTGGGGCTCAATACCATGACTCTGAGATCACGATCTGACCCAAAACCAAGAATGGGACGCTTGACCAATTGAGCTACCCAGACACTGCCAGTTAGGAAACATGTTTAAGCAGAATGTAAAGCTGTAGAATCAGGGGAGTGATAAGATTTGGGTTTTGTTTTATTTTTTTATTTTATTTTTTTAAGATTTTATTTATTTATTCATGATAGTCACACAGAGAGAGAGAGAGGCAGAGACACAGGCAGAGGGAGAAGCAGGCTCCATGCAGGGAGCCCGACGTGGGATTCGATCCCGGGTCTCCAGGATCGTGCCCCGGGCCAAAGGCAGGCGCCAAACCGCTGCGCCACCCAGGGATCCCGGGTTTTGTTTTAAAAACTCCCTCTGGCTGCTCTGTGATGAATGTTTTGCAGAGGAGCCACAATCGAAGTAGAGGAATCATGGAAATGTCTCGGTAGGAGCTGATGGTGGCTTGGATTAAGGTGGTGGCAGAGAAGATCAGAGAAGTCAGATGTGCAGGACTTGCTAGTGGGTTTCATGTGGGGGTTGAGGTATCAGGGAAGGAACACTGCCTTGCATAGTTGCCAGGTGGTACCACTTACTGAGGTGGAGAACACCAAGTATATATTAGATTTCAAGGTAGTGGTAGTGGATAATTAAGAGCTCAATTTTGGGCATATTATGTTGGACTCATCTTTGAGATGGCTAAGAGTCTTACTGCAGCATGAGGAGAAGTCCAGGCTGGGGGTAGAACTTGGTAATTATTAGCATGTGGGTGGTATTTGAAGCAATAAGAGTGGATGAGATAACTCAGATAAAAGACAGTGACCCAGGATCAAGCCCTAAGGAACACTTCTTTTTTAGAGATTTGTTGAGGCAATAGCCAGGAAAAGCCTCTGAGAGGTAATCAGTAATGCAGGGAAGAAAAAACCCAGGACTGTGGTATCTCAGAAGCTTAGAAAAAGAGAATGTTTTGAGAGAGTTGCCAACTTTGTTGAATCTTGCTAAGAGGTCAGATAAGTTGAGGACAGCAAAATGTCCATTGAGTTAAGTGACATGGAAGTAGTTGACATTGACCAGTTTAATGGAGTGGAGGGCTTGGAAACTTTATTTTGAGTAGATTGAAGAAGAAGAGAGGGGTGAAGTGGAGATAAGTGTAGTCAACTTACTTGAGAAATGTTACTATGAGGTGTGAGCAGGGAACTATGGTGGGGAGGCAAGGGGTCAAAGGAGAATTATTTAAAAACCGTAGTTCATTTAGTCATTTGCCTGTTATTGGACATTTATGTCTTTAAAGTTCTTCTGCTCTTACAGGTTGTTATGATGAACTTCCTTCTACACTTGTGGGGCTTTTCTAAGTTAGGCTCCTTGGAGGTGTAATTGCTGAGCCAAAGGTCATGCGTGTTTCAGAATTTAATAGATATTGCCAAGCTGACGTCAAAGTGGTGACCCTGTTGTTTACTTTTCCTCATCGGTGCATGAGAGCAGAGGAAGGTTTTCTGAAGATGGACGTATATTTATTTGCTGGCATGACAATGATGAGTAGAGAGGGGAGACAGATTGATGGTGCAGGAGAGAACATATATCAGAGCAGTGCAGTCCTTACATAGGTATCTGGGGAGAGGCATGAGCACAAGAGCTGAAATGGGCTTTGATGCCATGGATGCTTCCTTCATTGTAACAGAGCATACGGAAAAGGAGATGCTTGCATTTCTAAGTAGGATTGTAGATTTGGTGGACAGAAGACACTTGTCTGAATGCTTCTCTCTTATTTTTATTTATTTATTTTTGGTAAAGATTTATGTGTAAGTAATTTCTGCACCCAACATGGGGCTTGAACTTATAACCCTGAGATCAAGAGTCACACGCTCCACAGTCTGAGCTAGCCAGGTGCCTCTGAATGCTTCTTTTAAAATGAAATATTTGGATAGAGCAACAGCTGAAAGTTGAATGGTGGGGAGAGAATGAAATAGGTTTGAGGAGAAGGTAAGAATCATCCTAGAGAGTAGGAAGCTTACAGGGGCAGCTTTGGTGGGATTGCTTGGCACTGTGAGAGGCCCAGTTGAGCTTTGTGATCATGTTGGGTTGGTCAGCGTGGTTATGTGATCTTTTTCCAGCAGCATTCAGCTGTGTGGGCACAGGCACAGATAAGGCAGATCACTGTTTCACCGGGTTTGGAGTTTTGCCACGTGGCAGGGATGGAGAGGACACACGATTGAGGGTATTTGCAGGGAGGGATTATAATAATGGACCATTGGAATCACAGTTGCACAGAGGAGGGAAAGGGAGACACATCTACCCAATGGAGTGGGTAGATAATGAAAAAGTGGTCGGGATGGGGACTTCCCAGGAGGGCAGAAATTGTACTGGAGGGGGTACCAGAGCGAGTAACTTGCAAGTGTGGGAGTTTATTTGAGAGTATGATTGAAACATAATAAGGAAAAACAGAGCTTTCTTAAGATAATGCATTTTCCTCTTTTAGATGTTCTGGGTTCCCCTAAATACTGGGAGTAAGAGCTCCAGTAAATCCCCAATTTTCCTGTAGCTGTTCGGAGAAGTGAGCTTGGGACGCACCCTTTCTTTTCTCCGTGTGTACATCTAGAGCTCACTTTCGAGATCATAGAAGGTAACCACAGTTCACAAGAGGGTTCTGAAACCATGCTCTTAGCAACACCCGTCACTGCAGCCTCTGAGAGCTCACATACAGTGTGTGTCTACTGAGTTCCCTCTGTCATTTGTTGCTTGAAGCCTTGGTAATGGGCAGGGGTAGCCTGCAAGGTTATATCCAGGGTAGAATTTCCATTGATTTTGTCAGTCTGGATACGATTTATCAGTGAACAATTGTCATGCAGTTGTCACCATCTTGGAGTCCTACAGACTTGTGTTTAGCTTTTGTCTCTTTTGGGCCCCAATTTCCTTTTACATGTGAAAAAGATAAAGTAAGGCCTCCCTTACAAAGATACGGTGAAGGTAATGAGAAAACGGGCATGCCCAGTTGTGGCACATAGTGTGTTCTGGCCACTGGTGGTGTCTTTATGAAATCAGCAACCAGCGGTGGAATATTCACTCACTCTCGGTTTTGTCTTCCAGAGGGGTTTAATCCCCTCCTGAAAAGTAGCAGCTATATCTCTCTGCCATTCTTCCCTGAGTCTCTGCTGCTTTGTGACAGTGCTGTAACTGGACCAACTCTTCAGACTTTAATGTGCGTGCAGACCACCTGGGGCTTTGGTTATAATGTTAATTTTGATTCTGTAAGTCTAGGGTGAGGCCTGAGAGTCTTCATATTTAAGTAGCTCCTAGCTGATGCTAAGGCTTCTGGTGCTAGGCCATGGGTCATATTTTGAGTGACAAAATTCTATTAGAGAATTGCCCTGTGGGAATCCTTGCTATTTTAAGCTGAGAGGAGGCAAAGTTAGAAAAGCCCTATTCTTTCAACTTTTTTTTTTTTTTTTTTTAAGTCAGATTCAGTTGGACTTCATGTGGCCCATTTCTATAGCTCAGTGTTGTGGTGAGTCTTTATTGTCTCCAGCTGTCCTGAAAGTGGAAGGAGTATAAATTATGTAGAGAGTGTTGCCTTGGATTTCTTTTGGAAAAATTTTAGTGCCTGATTCCTCAGGTATATTTTTATAAAATTGTCTTGGCTCCCCAGATGTGCACACTTCTCCCCCCCAACCAGCCTTTACACTCATGGAGAAGCTTGCATGAAATGTACAGTCTCTTGAATTGTTAGACTTTGTGGCAGAGAATGCCAAATGTGGCTCCAAACCCTTTCTGAGAGTCTGGCCCCCAGACTTTTCACATTACAAAATCCAGCACTTTCAGAAGCAAGAATTCTGTCTACATCATAGCCTTAGAATTACTGGCAGCACCTATATTGCTGTCTCTGGTAATCGGATTTTTCTTTCTAGCAAGCATGCCAGACTTCCTCTGCAGCCCTCCCTAGGACATTTCTTTCTCGGACGTTCCAGTCCACATGTCCTCTCCTCTGAACTAATAGACAGGCCGATAAGCTTCAGAGTACAGTGGTGGATTCTGATAAAATGTTCTCCTGAGAGAATGAAGTATGTGTGCATCCTAATCCTGTAGGTGATAGATAAGACTGTGATCCTTTTCAGAGTGTCTTCATAGTGTGGAATTGTTACAATTTTGTGTCTCTTAATCTGAATCCCACGTAGCTATCAAGCATAAGTTTCCTCGTTTGACTTTGACTATTTGAGAGATTTTTCCTTCAACCTCTTTGTTTCCTTTTCTTCCTTTTTTTTTTTTTTTTTTTTTAAAGGTAGGGAAATGTGGATGCATAGGAGCATGAATAAGGAAGGCTCGCTTAGCTTGCTTGGGGGTTTGCGAGTTGTTTTGATGTATGTGAAGAAAACACAGAAGAATTTGATTTCCTACCAAACTGTTTACCCAGTTTTTAAAATTATGATCTGAAAAGGAAAAGCATTTAGAGTAGGAATTTATTAACTCTCCCTGTGGTTCCAGAGTTTATAACGGGTCCACTTATGAGTGTTTTGGAGGTTGTTTTTGGATTTTGGTGACATATTTGAACTGTTCTTATTTCATGTCAAGGACCTCTTTTCCCTGTGTGTTTTTCTCTTATTTTGCTCCAGGAGAGTAGGGATGTCTTTATCCCATCCCAAACTTGATTAAAAGATAATACCATAAAGTGACAATATGTGACATTCTATTGTATTTGTTCCTTTGATACTTGGTTAAGAATGAATGAATCAATTTTGTGTTTTCAAAGAGTTTGGAAGGACTGTAATGGCTTAACAGTGTGATTTTTAATATAGTTATTAAGAACCGAGTATAGGGAGGTCTTTGACCTAAGATTTAGGGCATGGGCTATGAGACTAGAGGGGAAAGTTTTATATAAAAATTTATTATGGATGTAACAATTTATAGAAAGTCAAGATTTGTTTTCCCATTTTAAAAAAAAGGCTGTCTCAAGTTGAGACTTGGAAGTTCTTATTCCTCTTTTATACTGGAAGTGAGGTAATCTTGCCATCAGAGGAAGCAGAGAGGTTCTGCATAAAGAAAAAGAAAAGGTTTGGGTGAGGCCAAGAATACCTGCCCCACCTCTCCAAGTTTAAATGAGCTGGTAGTTTAAGGTGGAAGGAGAGAAAAGGTATTTATTATAAGCTCTCTGGCAGAAGGCACAGAGCAAGGAGGAAAGGGAGAAGTGCCTTGACTTCTACCCTAAGAGTAAAAGGAATTCTGTAGCAGATGGCTAATACAGGGGCATTACAATGGGGAAGAATGAGGGAGGGGGGAAGCAAGTGAACCTATACCTGCACAAGGCCTGCCTTAAGGGTGAGGCTTGTAGACCTTTCTGGGAGATTTTACAGGCAGGAGAGAGCTGTTTCAACATGTCTGAGGGGAACAGAACCCTGAGGCAGCTGGAAGATGGTAGCCTCCTTTTTTTTTTTTTTTTGGTTTCATGTTGTTTTTTTCAACGAGTTAAAGGAGTGAAATATTCCCCCAAACACGGAACGCTTTGAGAATGTATGCACTCACTGTGTGTTAGGTATCATGCAAAAGACCTCATGGCCAAAAATAGATGGGTCCCCCCAGATACATGTGGATCAAGGCGTTAAGATTGGTAGGTACAGGAATGTAGCAGTAACTGGCAGATGTGATGAAAGCCATGTTACAAACACCAGGCTTGCAGAGGAGGGAGGGGTCCCGTGCAGCCAGGGTGGGTTTTTGGATTTGAGTTTGCAGCAATGGGTGGGAAGTAAGGAGAGAGCATGCACTCTGGTGTATGGAGGAGTCAGCTATTTTCTGAATAAAAACCACCAGGACAGATGATTTGATGATGCTTGTTGTTCACCGTTGAACATAATGGATCAAAATATACTTGGCATATCTGAAGCCCTTATTGAGTGTCTGAACTACACTATATGAAGAAACAGGTCACCAGGAACTTGTCAGATAGTTTACATGGTTCTATCATTTGATCTAACTACGACAACTCTACAAAGAGTACTAAATACAGTTTTTGGTTGAGGAAACAGGGCCTAGTCTTGTTAAATAATTTTCCCTAGTCCGTGATAATAATAATTGTAAATTCAGCTTCCAAACCCATGCTTTGTCCCCTGTGCTGTCCTCTTGCCTAGTAAAGAATCTGCAACATGCTAAGGGCTCAGAATCCATGTGACTCTAAACCCTTGCTTGTCTTCTCTCTCTTCAGAAAGGAGGCTGTGTTGATTTGAATTAGGGCAACAGTAATAAAAAAGATAAAAGCCTATTTGAGTTTATATGTAATTTTTTCTTCTGTTTTAAATTTAGAATTATTTAGAAGAGTGGCATAGGCCAGCATTGCAGGGAGGAAATACAGGCTCTGAGCAGGTTCTGTGTTCCTGCGTGGCTTCTGAGGAGGCTCCAGAAGGATTGGACAGAAGGGAAACTTGACTCAACTCTTCATCTTCTTGGAGGGCAGAATTTTTTTCATTGCTTCATTCATATTTAAAGAACTTGTCTTAAACTAGTTTGTGTCTAGCATTAGAAACTGGTGCTGGTGGTTTATTACTAGCTCCGCCCATCCCTGCCTTTTGCAGTAATCTCTGTGAGTGATGATTGTGTTTCTAGAAGTAGAATGACGGAGAGATTCCCTGAAGGCAAAGAGAGAGTGCTGTACACTCTGGTTCAGACACACGGGGCTGGGAACTCCCAGAGAGAGGGAGAAGGAGAGAGGGAGGAGGAGAGGGAGGGGGAGAGGGAGGAGAGAGAACAACAGAACAGTCAGCTGGAGAGGAGGGAGGAGGGGGGAGAAGACCGGTCGTGGTAGATTTTTAAACTCAAGTGATTTGGGGGGGGTCTCTCCCCACCCCGAACCCTTGCAGCCCCCCGCCCCCCCCAGCCTGGCACCTCCTTTCCTACAGTTCACTGAAGTGCCTTTTTGCAGTCCAGGATCAACTGGCCGCTGAGTTTGAGCAGCCCGGTCTGACATGATGTACCTCTGGGTGAGTACGGAGTGCTGTGGGTGAGGGCTTGCACTTGCACATATAAGGAGTGGAAAGCTGCGAGGTTCGGCTCCAGCACAAATGGCCTTCCTCTCAGAGCGCAGGCAGCCCCATCCCTTTCTACTCCCAGGTGTTAGGTTCTTGAAACCTAGCAGTGATTGTGACATTGGTTGGGTTTGTTTTTGTTTTGTTTTTTTAAAATGTTGTTTATCTTGTTAGACTTAGGCCCAAGGGTGAGCTCCCAGTGCGGTGTCATCCTCTGGGCTTGGTAGGGTTGGAGAAGGCAGATGGGGCAGGCAAAAGGAGCCAGCCGTTCCAGGAGCTGCAGTCTTCCTGGTGGGTCAGGATCCACCTGTGTTTGTTTTGGGGGCACTGCCTTTGATAATCAAACCATCTCTTTAGATATTGAAAGCCAGATGGTGGTGTGATTCTTAATTAGGAATAAGCTTTTATAAGTTTTTATCTAATAATTTTTATTGTCCTTCACAATAGTCTTATGAAGTAGGTCACTGTTGTTATGAAGATTTTATGAGGGAAGTAATTAAATCACACAGAGTGACTTGCTTGTAGTTAGAAACCAAGTCTACAGAAACTAGAATAGTAATTAATAACGAGACATTATAAAGCATTTTATATTTGCCAAGAACTAATACTTTACATTATTTAAATTTATTGTTAACTATGATGTAATTTGCGATGAAGAGGAAAGGTTGGGATTGGAGAGGTTTTTAAATTGTGAGATGTGATAACTTTTAGGGGAATGACTGGGAAAATAATACAAGGAAAAAAACCTTGCTTTTAGTTGTGAAAATAAGAGCATCTATAGCCCCTTGCAAAGATGGCGGCACCCTCTCTTGAGCAGACAGCTGTTGTGTGTTGCTAAGGGAGCCTCCTCGATGTGATGCCCTTGGCTACTAGCCAGCTTTTGAAAGTTTCACTTTGCCCTTTGCCCTTCAGCCTAGATGTCTGGAATTGCAGAAACCTACTTGGCTCAGGCTGACTAAATTTATAAATATCAGAAGGCAGAATTTTAACTAGGTTTCTGGAGATGGAGCTTGGTCACAGAGGGGATGTGATGTGTTTGTGTGTATGTGTTTTGGGAGGGGCTTCTTTTCCTGCTTCTCCCTTCATATTTGAATATGACCTTGAAATGTAATTTCCTCCTCTTATTGGTTTATTTTTCTAGTGTTTGTAAGAAGTCAAAGAACTTTCTGACACACTTTATGTGCTTTAAGTAGTCTTTAGCTTACTTACTATGAGCAAGGCATCTGTCAAGGGTCTTTGCAGCCTTCTTGGTGGGACTGATCAGTTATCTGTCGACCAGAGGAAGGATGAGTTATTTGGTCTTGATTTGTTTGGAAGATGAATTATGAAAGGAAGCAGATTGAATTGATCTCATTTCTACTCACTTATGTTTGATGAGAGCAGACAGTGACAGTCTTCTCAGTCTCTTTCTTTGTGCTTATAGTTATTTGTAAATTCGTCTCAGTCCCCTGTGCTTATTAGAACAGAGCTTCCCAACCACAGTACTGGATGTTGGACTGAGATGCACATATGCCAACATAATTATTCTCCTCCATCCTTGGAGCAGCCAGGTGGGGCCCAGGATTCCCCTGGTCATTTGAATGCATTCATTCATTCTAGTTTGCCACTTTGTGCCTTAAAAATATAACAATTGTCTATATGAACCATGACACCTGAAATTTGAGTAGCACTGTCCAAAGGGCAAGATGTGTGTCACCCCTCTCTCTTTAATTCTTATCTGCATCATCTCTCCCAGTGCCCAACACATTGAATTCAGTGAAAATGTCCAGAAGGAGCCAGAGCTGCATAACACCCAGATATAGAGGACAGCTCGGTGGTTGTGTAAGATGTGGGGAAGCATTGAGGAGGTACAGTGGGGAAAATTTACTGACCAAGGAATGGGAGATCAGAGTTTGGTCTAGGCCAGTGCCCATCCATGTGATGTTGGGCAATCCTTGTTTGAGCCTCACTTTCTACGTCCATAAGATAATAGAACCTCTTCTAATGCCCTGGGTCTGTGTGAATTTATGTAGCAGTACATATGCCAGAAGGACACCCAGTTGTGTAAGAACATTTGGGTCCTCGTAAGCACGAGAAAGCTGTGCAACATAATCATCTCTTCTGCCTGCTTGGTTTGATACCAGCAGTGAGTTACAGGTACTGTTTCTCAGGGTTCTAGAAGAATTACTCAACAGTGTTGTTGTCAGTTCCTCTGAGTGGTATGGACATCCTTAGAACCTGAAGAATAGTTTCTGAAGATTCTGAGGACTAAAAGTTAGAGCTCATCCAGGCATTTTGGTTTGTGCGGTTAGATGTGATTCCTTAATTTGCTTCTATGTGTCTAGAACAAGGTGGTGGAATGCCATCTTGTGCTCTCTGTATATGTCTCTGCCAGGTCTTCACCCTGCTTTCCTGTTGAGTCCCCTTCCTTTTAAAAGACTTTGGTAGCATCAGTAGACAGCATGGTATGGCGCCAAGAATATGGGTTTTGAGATGTGGCTGGGCATAAATCCTACCTCTGTCATTTTTGGTGGTGTGGCTATGAACAAATTAACCTCTGAACCTCGATTTCTTCATCTGTCCCATAGGGAAAATAGTACCTATCACATGGGATTATTGTGAGAGAATTCAAGATCATCTAAGAAGTATGCTAAGTGTGGGGTATGGCACATAGTAGATGCTCAGTGAATAACTGGCACAAGCTAAACTTTTTGCTTTGAACTTTTGCATGAACAGACTGCTTACCACCCTAGAACATTTCCTCTAGCAAATTAAGGATGTCTTTGTGTAGGGAGAACTCCGATAAACACAAACTCGTTTCATGTGAAATATCTCCCCTCAATCAGTATTTTAAGAACCTGTGATTAGAGAACCCTTGTTAAAGTTGCCTCTTGATAGACAACATCCCCGTTGTTTTTTTTCTCAGCTTTTTTTTTTTTTTCTGGTATATGTGTGGAGGGTTACAATACTGTTAAGCATTGCTTTTGTCCTTTATATTCTCTCTCTCCTTCATGGCCTGAAACAGGAAGGAGGGTGGAGTGAAGGGGGAGGGGAAGGTAAGGAAGAGGGAGGCACATAATTCCTGTAGTGAGGGAACTTGTTTGATGATTATACAATTTATATCCAGTAAACAAAATTATAGACCATTTATTTAAATTCCCAGAAATTAGGAAGTGTTCTCCCTGTCTAGCTGATCTTAGCTAGACTGGTTCCAGGCTCTCTTACCCATATTCTCAATGGATGAACTTGTGGATTTCATTTTAAACTGTTTTGTCATAGTTCAGCCCTGTTCTTAATAACTCAGCTCAGCCGACATTTAACGGATGCCTCTGATGGGCAGAGGACTGTGCTACCAGCTGGTACGAAGACAAAGATGATTAAAGACTTCTCATGCCCTTAAAGCATTTAGAACGCAGCAGCAGTGAGCATGTGTACACAGATAATAATGATTTTTGTATGATGCTATTCACTTAAGAAAATGCTTTTAGATGTTATCTTGTTTCATCCTCACAGCAGTGCTAAGGGCTGAGCATCACTGTCTCTATTGTACATGTGAGGAAAGAGACAGAGCACATGACAATAAACGGCATTGCTGGAAGCGCAGTCCCATCAGTCTTGACTCTATAGCTGTTTTTCCTTTCATACTCTCCTCTTTTGGGAGAAGCTGATGTTTTTGTTCATTTACTTTAACTGTTTATTGAGTGGTAACATATATGTTAGGCGTCTACCTCATTTAGTCCTCAGCACGCCTGGGAGTTGGCCATTAGCTTCATTTTACAGATGGGGAAGCAGCAACTTTAGTAACCTGCTAAAGTCACACAATTGACAGTTAGCAGAGGTAGGATTTGAGCCCTGGTCTGTCTGGCCTCAGAGTTTACTGTGCCACACATTACATCTTTTTTTATTTGTTCAATGGTGTTCAGTTTATCACTGCTGCCATTTAGCATGCTATGGGCTAGACTAGAGAAACAAAAATAAGGTACCCTGAATTCTGTTTCCATATCCATTAATTCCTTGAGACAAGTCACTTAGCTGTATATACCTTGGTGTCCAGGTTGTGAAAAGAATGTGGTTAGTTCTTGGGAACATTAATGGAGTCCTCTCAGAAAAATGATCCACCGGGCAGCCCCGGTGGCGTAGTGGTTTAGCGCCGCCTGCAGCCCAGGGCGTGATCCTGAAGACCCTGGATCGAGTCCCGCGTCGGGCTCTCTGCATGGAGCCTGCTTCTCTCTCTACCTGTGTCTCTGCCTCTCTCTCTCTCTCTCTGCATCTCTATGAATAAATAAATAAAATCTTTTAAAAAATTTTTTCTTAAAAAAAAAAGAAAAATGATCCACCATTTTAAAATAAAGTCACTGTAACTGATGGCTTTATCCTAAAACATGGAAGTCGCTGTGATCACACCGATGGCTGTGAGTCAGAAGACAGAGTTTTTGGTCCCGTTAAAACCATTTGCCAATGTATGACTTTTCTAGCATGAGCTTTCTTCTTTTTTGGCGAGGGAAAGGCAGAGGGCAAGGGAATCTCAAACAGACTCCCCACTGAGCGCAAAGTTTGAGGTAGAACTAGATCTCAGGACCCTGAGATCATGACCTGAACCAAAATCAGTAGTTGGACGCTTAACTATCTGAGCCACCCATGTGTCTCCAGGCTAGTCTTTTAATGCTCACTTTTGGTCACAGCTTTGCCATTCTAATTGGTCTATACAGCAAGAGAACTAGACTGAATAGTGAATTGAGTTACCACAAAATGTAGAAACAGTTCAGTTCAGATAACACTGGAGGCCAGGCCAGATCCTGTGAATAGATACTTGGCAGTGAAAAGCCATTAAAAGATTTTGAGTAGGATTGGGAGTAGGCTGAAGTGGAGTTGATAATTAGATTTGTTTTTTAAAAAAGATACCTGCACAGATTAGAGGGGAGTAAGAGTGCAGAGAGAGGCAAAGTGTTGGTGTGTAATAGTGGAAGTGGCAGAGAAAGGTAAGGGCAGCCTGTGCCAGAGACCAGTGGACCTGTGAGAGATGTGCCCAGGGTACAACTGACAGGATGGGGGCTCTCAGAGGGGAGTCCACTTGAGGATTCTGTCCCTCTGCTCTTCCCTCCCAGCCATGTGCGCTCCCTCTCTTTCTCTTTTTCTCTCAAATAAATAAATAAAACCTTTTAAAAAGATTTACTTATTTGAGAGAGAGCAAGTAAGGGGAGGAGCAGAAGGAAAGGGAGAAACAGACTCCATGCTAGGCACAGAGCCGGCCATTGATCTTGATCCCAGGACCCTAAGATCATGACCTGAGACAAAACCAAGAGTTGGATTAACTGACTGAGCCACCAGGTGCCCCTAAATAAATAAATCTTAAAAAAAATGTTGATGAGATGTTGTCCAGAGTTGGGAGAGGACCAGGGTTTTTGAAGGAGGGAAGCAGAAAGGGACATGGGTTTGATTTGGATTTAGTATTTTGGGGTAACTTTGTGCAGGGGGAAATTCAGCTTAGCTAGTTGGCTACCTAGGTCTGGAAATACAAGGGAAAATCCAGGTGTAAGCTATAAATTTGCGAGAAATCTGCATGCAGGCATGATAGTGTCTTAAGATGAGAATAGCCTAAAAAAATGGCAGAAAATAGCAAGAAGAGAAGTTAATGCCTTGTAGGAAATGAATCAGCCCTCAAGGGAAATAGGGAACAAGGTTCTGGAGAGCTGGTTCTTTAGGAGAAAAACCAGCATGCTAGGAAAATCAAGGTAAAAGAGTGGCAGGAAGAGAGAATGAAATACACTGGCAGCATCTAGGAATTCAAAGAATTCTCCTGTTAAAGAGGTGGAGACAGCAGGCAGAGTGGGTGAGGAGTAGATTTTGGTGATTAGTGGGATAGTGTGTATGTTTGGGAGCCATATGTAATTCCATGTGGCTTGTATGTGTGTAATGAGTGGAATAGTGGTGGATGAAAATTTAAAATTGTGGAGGCCAAATGCTGAACAGTGTAAGATGTTTGCTTGTTTATTCCAGGAAGGAACCATTGATGGATTTTAAGCAGGATCAGGTATGATCAGATTTGTATATTAGAAAGATAGTAAGAGGTTTCTATTACTATTGGAGAATTTATATTTATATTATGGGTGACATTGGTTTGATGCATATTTTAAAAGCTCAGAAAACTGTAAGGGGTTAAACAAATGATTATATTAATAACAGACTCCAGTGGTTAGCACATTTATTGATGACAGTGTGCTGATCACTTTCTAAGGGATCTTTCTAAGGGAAAGAGCCTGAACAAGACAAAGATCTTTCCCATAAAGAGTTCTTAATTCTTAATTGGGAAAATAAAACTGTAAACATGTAAACAAATATGACCCTGAATGCTTTAGCTAGGGTGGAATAGGAATGATTAACTTCATCCTGTCAAAATGCGGGAGGAAAGCATTATAAGCAAAAGGAGTAGTAGATACAGAGTCCCTGGAAAGGAATGAGTTTGGGGAATGCAAAGGACAGAAAGAGGGATGATGTGGTTGGAATATAGAGAACAAAAGGTTATGGGACGACAAGCCAGAGAGGTAGGTGGGGGCCAGATCATTCCCAATGCTAGAGATTCAGTTAAAACGGACACTAACAGGAGATTTTAAGCAGGAGGGTGGCTTTCTTTGGGGAAAGTGACAAGGGAGGTCAAGAAACTGTTGCTGGAGGCAAAGCATGAGGTGCTGGTTTAGACTCTGGAGCACAGTATGATAGGACTAAAAATGGCTTGTCTATGTGGTGAGAAAGAGGAGTCTGGGTTATTCAGCTTTGTGTTGAAGAATGAAGATGGACAGGTTACCTTAGAACAGAGTCCACAGAAAAAACGGTACTTATAATTTGAACTTGTTAAATTTGAGATCTCTGTTTGACATCCAGGTGGAGAAGTTCAGTGGCAATCTGATAGGAGTCTGGAGCTCAGAGAGGTTTGAGCTGGGGTTGTAAAGGTTGAGATTCATCTGTGCTTATTTAAAGTCTTGGTGAAAACCATAACTAGGGAAGATGCCCAAAGCCTAGGGCATTTCAGGAGTGGTCTGAGGATACTGAGAATTGGGTTAGGGTAGGAGGGAGACAAGGCAAGTATGTGGTATCATAGACTCTGGAGAGGAAAGTACTGGGTTTGGATCATTGAAGACCAAATAATTTGTCATTGGCCTGGTAGGATGTTGTTTATTGGTGAACTTGGTAAGAGCTCTTTCAGTTGGAATGACAGAGATAAGAAAGCCAGTTGGAATGGGTTGGGTTGTTAATTGGTAGATGAGGCTGTTGAGACAATGAATGTCTAGTTGTAGAATGGGGTAGAGAATTGACGCAGGGACTGGATGGGTATTTGGGTTCAAGGGAAGATTTTTATTTTTTTAATTTTTAAAAAAGTAATATATATATTTTTCTATAGATGCCTATATATCCTCCAAAAAAACCTAGAAAAATACACACACAAAACTCATAGTGTTTGCCTCTAGTGAGGATAAATGAGATAAAAATGACAACACCAGGGTCAACGTGAGCTTGAGCTTTTATTTATCTCTAATACTCTAATTTTTATGGCAATGAATTCATATATTTGTTCTTTTTCTTTTTTTGGTAAGGACTTTTTAATTTAAATTTTACTTAGTTAACATACAGTGCAATATTGGTTTCTAGAGTAGAATTCAGTGATTCATCACTTACCTACAACACTCAAGGGGAGATTTTTAAAAGATAGGTGATATTAAGGCATGTTTTATGTCAGTAGGAAAGAGCCAATAGTGGGGAAGAGATTGAGGATGCTGAAAAGAAAGAAACTAACGGCAGGACCAGACTGTGTTATACCCAGCACACAGCAGAGGACTGGCCTTAGACAGAGCCAGAAGCAGTTTGTTGTTTTTCATGGGAAGGAAGGCAGAGTGTGTGGGTTTAGAGCCAGGTCAGCTGGCAGCATTGTTTTCAGGCAGAAGAGGGAGTCCTATGATTGTGTCTGCTTTCTTTACAGATACAAGATGAACAAAGCTGAAAATGGCAGCGTAGGGAGTAGAGAAGCATTGCAGATTTGAGGAGTGAGGACATAGTGTGAAATAGTGGTCATCTCAAAAAATGAGAGTGAACTTACTAGAGAGGTGTAGTAGGCTTAAGATCTGTGGTCAATGTGGGGCACTTAGGTGGCTCAGTGGTTGAGCAGCTGCCTTCGGCCCAGGTTGTGATCTCGGGGTCCTGGGATTGAGTCCTGCATCAGGTTCCCCACAGGGAGCCTGCTTCTCCCTCTGCCTGTGTCTCGCCTCTCTGTGTCTCTCATGAATAAATAAATAAAATATTAAAAAAAAAATCTGTGGTTATCAACTTGATGTGAGTGCCGGCAAGTCAGCTATGTGATTTTTATCTGGCAATCCATCTTCTGTTGTTTAGACACTAGAGAGGAATACGTAGGTAGTTGCATTTGACGAGGAGTTGAGATTTTATCAGATGAGTAAGACGAAGAGAAAAGGGGGCAAAGGAATTAAGACTTTTGAAAAAGAGTATATATTGTGTTGGACCCTTGAATCTAAACTGGCATAGGAAGGAAGTAAGAACCTGAGGAGGGGGAGGGGGAGTGGAAAAGTAGTAAGGTCCACTTGTAGCCCTGAGATCTTAAGGAGGTTGGAGTAATGTGGCGTGGGAGAACTGCCAGAGAGAGCAGACTTGGTGTAAAGATGGGGTGCTCGAAGTGCTTGAGAGTGTTGGAAATGATGTGGTTACTGGTGATGACAGTGCTGGGATATGATGCCAGGTGTGTGGTTAGGTGAAGTGGTGACAAAATATATTTGGTGCTAAAGACATTGATTCAACAACGTAGCTAGGAGGCCAAAGTGTTGACCAAGGTGAATCACCTGTGTGGGGGTTGAAGTTGTCAAGAAGATAAGACAATAAAGGGAAGAATAAAGGGAGCCCCGTGCCAAGGCTGGAGGAGGTAATCTCTATTTCCAAAGGGTCTGTAGTTTGGGTGGAGGAAGAGAAGTGGTTTGGAAGTGGTGTTGGGAAACAAGGAGGGTGCCTTAAGGTCCAACACTAGATAGTAATGGGGATCAAGGAGTCTGCTTGCCCCCACTGAGGTATGTAAGGAGTGGGAGAAGAGGTTTTACTGCAGTAGAAGCAGGATTCTCCGGGCAGTCAGGTTTCCTTTGGAGCAGAAAGGTGAAGGGAACATCACAGAAAAGAGAGCGAGTTTGTGGAAGAGTTTACTGAGGATAGTTCATGACTTCTGGGGCTTGGGAGGGCAGGAAGAGAGGGTGATGGGATCAGAAGAGCAGATGTGCCCAAGCTCTATGGGTTGAGCCATCTGGAAGTCTTGGACTTCTGATGATGATTAAGGTGAATGAGGGTATGAGCCAGGATGGAATCGTTCCGGAAATATCTTGGAAAAACAGAGTAATTACTTAAACCTTTAAGCCAGAGCAAGTAGTTCTCAAAATTTATAGTGCTTCAGAATGTTACAGATCACTGAGCCCCACCTCTTGAGTTTTAGATGCATATGCATATATGGGGCTGGGAATCAGATGATGCTGATGCTACTGGTCCAGAAATTATACTCTGAAAATCATTGGTCCAGAGAAACTACTTGTGGCTAAGTAAGAAGCTATTTTGAACTATAGCTCAAGATGAAGTATGACCTGGGTGATGGGCAGAGGTTTCCTTGGGACAGCTGTGTCAGGCATCTCTGACTTTGGCAGTTTAAGGAGGAAGTGAGGATATGATAATTTTTCTTGAGGGATAGTAATATCTAAGTGATTATCAGCAAACATTTGATTAACAGCAGACATTTGATTAACAGCAAACATTTATTGGATATCTGTTTTATGCAGCAAAATGAGGATCCCAAGAGATATATTTTATTTCTTAAGGATAATGAGGTTAAAGGGACACAGAAGTCAAATAGATAAATAACTATACGTTGTAGCAAAGACAACATACCAGTCCCGGGGAGATAAGGGTGTTTGTCAACAGGAGTTCAGAAAAATGGGCAATCATTGAAGATGGGATTGATCAGGGAAGGTGTCTTGAAGGAAGTTTAACGTACACTCTTTCCTAGCAGAACTGAGAGACAAGCCAGATGGAGAACTGGCATAAGCAAAGGTGTGGTGTCAACAACAAACATACAGCTTGTTGACTGCTCATGAGTCCTACTGCTTTCATCCAAGCCCAAGACACCATTATGTCTTGTCTGTATTATTATAATTTTCTAGCTAGCCTCCTGGCTTCTGTTCTTTTTCCCCAACCCCCTTCCTGAAGTCTGTCCTCAACACAGAAGTCCTTTTAAATGTCACATATTGCTACCCTGCCCAGAACTCTCCAGTGGCTTGGTATCTTACTCAGCAGAGAAGTCAGATGCATTACTCTATTAGGCCCTGTATGACTGGCTTCCCTGGCTCAGGCTTTGTCTGACCATATGTTCTTCTGCACCCCTGGCCTGTCTTTGAAGATATCAAACACACCCTTGCCTTAGCACTTGTCTAAGCCCCTGCTCTTTTTCCAGATATCAACAAGATTGCCTTGTTTGCATGAAATCTCTACTAGGTTGCCATGTGTTGCGAGTACCCTATGTAAATGTTAATTCCTATCTTGCTGCCCAGCATTTCTCATCTGTTTTCCCATCTCTGTTTTTCTCTATAACCTACCACCATCTAGACTTGCTGTATATTTGTTTATTTATTGTCTTTCTGTTTCAAGTAGAATGTATGCTCCATGGAAGCTCTGATGTATTCTTTGTGCCTAGAGTGGTGCCTGACACACGGTGGGCACTGACTGGATGTTGGTAGAGTGAAAAGAAGGGAGGAAGTGAAGATTGGGGAATAGTGAAGAGACCAATATTACTGGAAGAGATAGTGGGGGAGAGGATCTTGAATACTAGATCACAGTTCTGTAGAAAATCTGAAATTCTTAAAAAAAATTCGGTACAATATTTAACCTTCTTGAAATAGTGCTTTGTAATGGAGTTCTTTGCATTGGTTGGGTTTGGGGAGGGGCTAGAAGCAGGGAGATTCATTACTTTTGAGTTGTTGGGTAATAACTATAGGGTTATTCAGGTATGAGTAAAACGGCTTTGGGATCAGGGTTTGGAAATGAGAATAAAAATTTTTAAGTAAGGATAAAAGTATTATGCATGAATGCAAACAAGAAGCTTGCAGTTGTGTAAGAAAGCTGCCTGTTTTAATATGTGTGCTTTAATACTCTTTGTTTTGATATGGCATTTAATCTTAAGCAAGTGTCTTTTGTCATGTTTCAAAACAGAATAAGGAATTTTGTTGTTAAATTTATATATTAGGGAATAAGTTTGGGACCAATTAAGCAAATATGCATTTTCCTAGATTTTAAGTTGTCTGTTGGGAGGGCTTGCGATTTGGTGTGGTTAGAGCACACATGAGGAAGGGAATGGGGAGAGCCTGCAACTCTGAAGACATATTTTCTTAGTTTTCTTTTGCAATGAATAAAGTACATTTTAAGAGTTGTAATCTTCCTTCACTAGCTCCTTTTTTCCCTTTTTGGTTCTGGAAATGTGCGGCTTTTGAAACTTAGGATCTGGTTTCAAGCACTGCATTGTTTAGAATTAATATCCTCTTCTGAATGGGAGCTTGCTGTTCTCCTTCAAAGACGCTTTTTCAGAATCTTTCACTGTCATTAAATGAGATAACATATAGTACTTGTAACATAAGGCCATCAGAGAATAGGTACTCACAAATACTGATTGAAAGGTTAATTAGATATTCTTAGGGTAATGAGTTAAGAGTGTATGTAGCAGAGTGTCCAACTAAAATACTGGCTTTTGATTTCACTTAAATCTGTAGAGTTCTGTACTCTTACCTCTTACTTGTGTATTAACTCATTTGGTGTTTTACTTGCTTATATGAATCTAGATCATTAATTTAGACATTGAATTAATCAAAGCCTACCTTTCATTCTTTAAAATAACTGTTACTTTTCCTGAGTGTGAAATGAACCCTTTAATCACTGGTTGTTGTAACTAGATTGCCATATCCATGAAAATCAGAAACAACTGATTATAGCTTCATTGTGTATTACATCATATGCTAGTTATAGTTCTGTTCCAGCCTTAACCTGCTGTGTGATTTCAACAAGCCACATGTCTTTATGCCCCTTGTGTCTCTTCTGTAAAATGGGAATGCTGTCACTTACTAGTTGCATTGTTGAATACTATTTCTCAGATGAATGGGCATCTAAATAAAAATATTCTTAATGCTTTATTCTGTTTCTTGCCCTGGTAGTTGTTAGTTACACAAAAAGCAGTATATGTATATTTTTGTTAAGATTGAATTGAAAGTCTCACAAACATTACAGTTTAAAAGCAGATGTCAGGGGTGCCTGGGTGGCTCAGTTGGTTAAGCGTTTGCCTTTGGTTCAGGTCATAATCCCAGAATCCTGGGATTGAACCCTGCATTGTGCTCCTTGCTCAGGGAGGAGTCTGTGTCTTGGTCTGCCCTTCCTTCCCCCCAACCCCTACATGTGCTCTATCACTCTCTCTCTCAAATAAAATAAATTAATTAATTAATTAAAAAAAATAAAAGCAGATGGCTTTATTGGGGTAGAGGGCATGTATATAGGGGGAACAGTTGCTCCTTTGTGTATATTCTCCTCTGCTATATTTCATTAATTCTGGATGTTTATCCTTTTGTTTTCTTGTTTAATTTATTCCGTTTATTAAAAATAAGTTTCCTGGCCTTATTGAAAGTCAAAACCATATTTTTGCATGTTGCTCAATACCATGGTCTCTGGCACTGGATGTTTGCAGATTACATCCAATACCAGAGAAATTTTCAAGATTGTTAAAGACAGTTGAGATTGTAAGGGAGAAGGGAAAAGAAATTCCCTAGTGCCTCCTGTGTATGAGGTCAGTCCTTTCACAACAATTATTTTATATTCCATATTTCATCTTAGGATTCAGAAGCAAGAGTCAGACCCAGCCAGTAGTCTTGCTTCAGAGTCAGTACTCTTAACCAGTATGTTATAATGCTTTCAACTGGTCTGTGATAAACCAAGATGGTCCCCAGTGATTCCCACCTCCTGATGTCCATGACCTTGTGTCATTTCTTCTTTCAGTATAGGATGGGCCTAGTGACTCACTTCGAACTAATAGAATGTGGCAAACGTGACAGGATATCACTTCCAAGAGTTTATGATAAAGACTGTGGCTTTCATCTTTTGGGCATGTGCCCCTCTAGGTCTCTCTCTCTCAGAGCCCTTATATTTGGAAGAAACAGACTGCCATGTTGTGAGTAGCCCTGCAGAGAGGCCCACATGTCCAGGAGCTGGTGTCTAGGGCCAACAGCCAGTGAGAGCCTGAGCCTGCCAACAGCCAGATGAGTGAGCTTGGCAGCAGATCTGTGCCAGTCCAGCCTGGAGATGACTGCGGCCCTAGCCAGCACCCTTCTTGCAGCCTATGACAGACTCCGAGCCAGAGGCACCCAGCTAAGCCTCACCTGGAATCCTGGCCCACAAAAACTGTGAGATAATAAATGTCTTGAGCTGTTGTGTTTGAGAGTGATTTGTAACACAGAAAAAGATAACTACAAATTCTAGTATTAAAAGTGAAGTGCTTCCGTAGCAGAAGTCTCCATTTGTGGGAGTGACTTAAGAACTGGGCAGTGGGCTTTGAGAAGAGTCGTGAAAATCAAGGGTACCTTGAGCATGTTGTTTGTGACATTTGGGACTTTGAGACAGCTGTGAGGGCTTCAAGGGAAGGAAACCCTCAGTCTGTACTGGCAGACGGCTGAGCAACACCATTGTTTGCAGACGATGGGCCTTGTGAACTGGGAGATCAAGCTGAGGTACACTGAAGATGCTCCATGGTGGCACACTGAAGATGCTCCATGGTTTCGTCTTGCTCCTTCTAGTGAAGTGTGATAGGGGGAAAAGGTATTGGGGAAAGGATTGTTATACAAAAAAAGGAGCTTGGACTTGATGGTTTTGAAAATCCTTGGGTACTCTACCTGGCAAATGACAGTCAAATTTAAGATGTGGGTTCCTAGCAAAGGTCAGTTCAAGGGCACTGCCAGGAGAGAATGGGAGTCTAAAGATGAAGTGTGGATGTAACTGTAAGACTGTTAAGACCCCAGAATAATCAAAGGTAGTGCCGTAAGAGTCACACAAAAGACCTCTCAGTTACACAATAGGGCTTCTAGCCATTTTAGCAGCAGCACAGGTAGAGAAGGGCTTATCTTGAAGATATTAGTGGGTCTAGCTTTTGTCTAATGCAGTGAATCTCATTGAGATTCACAGGAGACCTACTGCAGCTAAGATGGGAAAGGAAAAGAAACCATTCAAAATGAAAAGAGGCTGCTGAACAGCCTCCCCCCACCCCCAATTCTTCCGGCAGGAAGCAGGCTGAGCAGACTGCTAAGTCGCCAACACATGCTACCTTTCATGAAAAAAGAAGGATGACGCAGACAAGCTGTGGAGAATTGTTACCTCAACCTTGAGACCTAATCAAAGAACTCCAGCATTTGCCCAGCTAGATTTCACTATCCCTATGGACCAGTGACTCCTTTGTGTCTCCCACTCCCCTCTCCCTTTTGAAGAAGTGGTTATGCAATTTGGAGATTATAAGAGATGCCACAGTAATGGAAACCCAAAAGAAGCTAGTGAGAAAAGTGCCGAGGGTACTGTGCCATTTCAGCCAGGCTCCCTGGAATGCCGCACCTACCGCTGAGTCGGCCACTTTGGCTCTTGTTTGTAAGTGTTAACAGTTTCTAAAGTAAGAAAACTAAAGCAACCAGATTTCTTACTAGCACACTTCCCATCCTCTCCTGTCAGTGGTAGCAAACTTTTGGTTTCTCCTGTCACTGTACATGAAACAGCTGCGTTCCTGCAGTAGGCCAGCCACCCATTGTATCCTGGGTCCCCTCTCTGCTTTTCCAGTTAGCATCTGGACTCAGCAATTCTCTCCGTGCTCTCTGAGATTGTCAAGTTTTCTCTCTTTACTAGATTGGTGTCCCGTTAACACACAATTAAGCTATTCCTTCAACCATTCAGAAATAATCCTCTTGACCTCACTTTACTGCCAGCTACTGCTAAATTTCTTTTCCTTTAGAGCAAAACTCAATAGAATTGTCTGCATTTGCTCATATCAGTTCTTCTCCACTCACTCCCCATTAAACCCACTCAAATTTTTATTGCCACCATGCCACTGAACTGGCTTTTGTCAAGATTACTGATAACTTCCATGCTGCTAAGTCCAGTGACCAGGGCTCAGTTGTCTTTGCATCACCTGACCTGTCTATAGAACATAACGTCACTGATTTTTCCCTCTCTCTGACATACTGTCTTGGGTACTTGACTTCCAGGACATCACACTTCCCTGGCTTTCTTCTTTGGTGACTATGTCTCAGTTTTAAAGTTGTCATACTCTGAGCTAGGTCTTTGCACTTATTTCTTGATTCTCTCTCATTTAGTGATTTCATCTAGTCTCATGGATTTAGCATTCAGTTGCCCAGAATGGCCAAAGTCATGTATCATCTGGGTTCAGTGGACTCTTTGATCTTGTGTTTAATTCCTAGGACTTACTTAAGAAGTGATAGGGAAAAACAAACATTAGAAAAAAAAACATTAGAAATAATAAAAAAAATAATAAAAAAAACATTAGAAATAAAAAAAGTACAGTCATGCACCTAGTTGTATATCACTCCACAATGACCGCAGATCACATTTGAATGCTGTTCATGTTTGTTTTCTTAATCTTTTTTGCAGTATTTTATGTTTTTCTACTTTGTGTATCTTCTTTCTATTCTCTGTGACCCATGCCTATGGTTAAAGGTAGACATTCTTTCCCTGGTTCTGTATTTATTCCCGCAAGCTCATTTCCTAGCTGTGTGAGGAATTGTCTTATTACTCTGCAGTCTTGTGATGGAAGCTTTTCCTGTCGAATTAAAGCATTACTGTACTAATATCAGTTGTAATGAAGAAAATACACAATGGCTATTCTGTAGTCTTTGACAAGGATAGATGTTTTTCACTCTCTTATCAATGTGTCTGCTACTTCTTTAGCCTTGTTAACAGTACAAGATCATTTTATGTGATGTTTTTTTAAACGAGGGGTTTTTGAATCTATTAATACTTGAAAATACATTGAGTTGAGAAGAACACCAACAGTTTTGTTTTTTTGTTTTGTTTTGTTTTTTGTAGGACAGAAAGAATCATTGAATCTCTTTGAAATTCAAATAATGTGCTCTTGATTTCTCTTCCTTTTCCATCTGTGAAAATACGTTGAAATTCAACCCTGTTCTTCTTAACAAGAAGGCAAACTAAGGCAGGTTTTTTTTTGCTGAGTAGTACTCAAGCCAATCCCAAACCTGTTCTAAAATTGTCCTGTTCTATTTATGCTATGCGTTTTAAGTTCTCTGTCAATGTTTGTGCTGCCTTTGACCCTTTGTTCTGCTCTTGCTCCTTTTGTAGATCTCTACCTGTGTAGATCTAAATCTTCCAAATATGTGTTTCACTGACACCATCTAAATTTTTATTCTTATTTTCCTGCTTTGAAAGCATATGTACTTCAGAAAGCATCTTCCTTTGAATGTAATTTAATTGCTTATAAACTGTCATGCATCACCCTGGAACATATCCATCTTGTATGTTCTGTTTCCGGATTCTAAATATATCTCAGATAGTTTCTAGCTTATTATTACTTCTGGTTCTTATGCTGCTACAGTCTAAGTGCAATGCTGCTACATAGTCTAAGTGCAATATTTAAGAGTTTTGGTTTTTTTGGTTGTGTTTTAATTTTTGATAATCCATAGTCCTTTTGCTTGGGCCAGAAAAAAGCTTGGAGTCATCCTGGACTCTTCTTTCTCCATCACACCAGTCTTACTAGTTCAGCAAATCCTTTAGGTTCTGCCATTCAGAAATAAGTTAGATTCCATCCCTTTTTACTAGCTCTACTACTTCTGTCAGTATGTCTTCCTTTCTTGCCTAGATTGTTTTAATAGTCTCTACCTGGTCTCCCTGCTTTCTATCATTGACTCCAAATAAGTTATTCTTAATACAGCATCTGTCTTGATCCTTTTAAAGATTTTATTCACTCATTCGTTCGTTCATTCATTCATTCATTCATTCATGAGAGACACACAGAGGCAGACATAGCATAGGCAGAGGGAGAAGCAAGCTCGCTGTGGGGAGCCTGATGTGGGACTCCATCCTAGGACCCCAGGATCACACCCTGAGCCTAAGGCAGATGTTCAACCACTGCGCCACTAAGGTTGCCCCTGTCTTAATCCTTTTAAAATGCAAATCTGATCACATTCAAAACTCCACTCACATGTTTCACTTAGAGGAAAAGGCAGAGTTCCTACAAGGCTCTAGTTGAGCTGGCCCCTAGGTACCTCTTTGGCATTCATCCCTTCCTGTTCTTCCCATTCTGTTCTTACTTCTCCACCTGCCACACAGGACTTCTTGCTGCTCCACAGATTTACTTTACCAGGCACCTTAAACTCATTCCCTCTGCTTGTGATGCTCTTCTCCAGGCATCCTCCTGTCTTACTTCCTCATTTCCTTCTTATTTCTGCTCAGATATTACCTCATTTCCTTTTATGTCAGCCTATTTTAAATTCTTCATAGCCCCTGCCATCTTCTAGCATATTATAAAAAAGTCTTTTGGGCAGCCCCCGTGGCGCAGCAGTTTAGCGCTGCCTGCAGCCTGGGGTGTGATCCTGGAGCCCCGGGATCGAGTCCCATGTAGGGCTCCCTGTGTGGAGCCTGCTTCTCCCTCTGCCTGTGTCTCTGCCTCTCTCTCTGTGTGTGTCTATGAATAAATAAATAAATCTTTTTAAAAAAGTGTTTTTTACTACCTGTCTCTCCAAAGAGATATCTGGTTTGTTTCCTGCTTTCTCCCCAGTGTCTAGTATAGTGAATGGTGTTTAGTAAATATTTGTCAAATGGGTGTCAAATTCTGGAGGTTTTCTACTTGTTACTTTTTCATTAACAAGGGAATACTCAGTAACTATAGGAATTTATAGGGTGGAACTTTCTTTGTATTTGTCATTCAGCCCTTCTCCTTGATTGACTAGGGACCACTTGTCCTGTGCAAATGCACTTGTCCTGTGCAAACGCTGGTTTGTGTTGCAGAATCAGTAGAGCTTCATGGCGCAGGATTTAGAACTACATGGAGTGGGTTTCAGATCTGCCTCTGCTCCATTCTGGCTTAATGATATTTGATCAGGGAAAATGGAAATGTCATAGGTGTTAAAATAAGATTGAAATTATACTTTTAAAAACCGCATTAAAAAAACCTACACCAGTCACTAAAACCCTTGAAATAAGTACTGTTTCTTCCCTAAATCTCCACGGATGTCTCTACTGTCTTTGTCAGTGATTAAATTTGTCCTCTGCTAACCAACATGCAAGGTGATTTGCAAAGAAAATCATTCTTAATTATGTTGGCATTATTTGTAATTTGTGGCTATTTTAGCTATCTTGTTTTCTGTTATTTCAGATGAATGGCATTTTAGCTATGTTATGGTTTGGTGAACTCACATTTTTTTCCCCATCATTCCCCATGAAGTTACTAAGTTCTTGTTATGTAGTCTGGAAATTCAGCCACCATTTATAAATTTATGTGTGTGTGTGTTTGCGTGCATGCACACACATGCATGCATGTGTGTATATTTCTTTTAATGGGGAAATGTGAGTTCTGAAGAACTGAAATAAAGATGCATTTTTAGAATATGACCCACTATGTCAATTTTAGACTGAATGTATATTGGCTATGATATTTTTTTTCAGAGCAGACAAGATGGATCCATACAGGCATCCATTTAAAGAGGCTTTATTTTGAGACTCTTAAAAGGGGCTTACATCTGAGAGGTGCGCTATGATATTACCTAGTAAATGTGACAAGAACAGCATCCCTTTTGCTTCCTTTTCTTGGTTTTAATACCACCACCACCACCACCCCCCTCCCCCCCCCGGGCACATATCCACTAACAAATTTAAGACAAAAATGTCTCCCTTTATATTTATAAACTCTGGGTTCTTCTTATTTTTCTGTCTTTTATGTATTTAACCCACTCATTCATCAGTTTTCAAGACCATGGTAACTACCAGCAACTGATTTGGGAAAGGACATACTAGAAGGCATAATCAAAAATGCTCCTTTTGTATATTGGTAATTTGCATTTTTTAGCAGTAACTTTTCTATTCCTTTGAACTCTTAAGATTTTTACATTTCACTAAAAAAGTAAACTAATTTTAATTGTAACTTTAAAGATTTATGTTAGAGCTGAACAATAAAGCTCTTTACTTTTATTATTACTGTTTTATCAAACAAAATATATTAGGCAGATTTCTTAAAATCTGGTAGTGAAAAATTCTTTGTTTTGCCAATAAAACGTAAAATTTAAAATGTCATGGCATAAACTCCTAAGGGGTAAGAAAAGGTAGGGAGAGAGTAGGCAAGTTGAAAAGGGTTTCCGACTTGGCCAGACTTTTTATTTTTTAAAGATTTTATTCATTTATTTGAAAGGGCGGGGGCGGAGAGGGAGCATAAGGGACGGGAGGGGAGAAGCAGGCTCCCCTCTGAGCAGGGAGCCTGATATGGGGCTTGATCCCAGAACTCTGAGATCATGACCTGAGCCAAAGGCAGATGCTTAACCAGCTGAGCCACTCAGGCGCCCTTGGCCAGACTTTTAAAACAGCATCTACATCTCTGTGGTGTGGGCTATAAACACACAGACACACACCACACACACACACACTTTAGAGCATTTGTTGTTTGCAGTCAGTGGTGCATAGTTTGGGACTAGGTAAACGATATGTTATTTTTCTGAGTACAGAATCAAGTTTTGACCATTTATTATTTGCTTGAAAGTTTACTAAGTTTCTATTATTTGTAGATACCTTGTAGGGAAGGTTTGCCTTTGGAATTGTTACCTACACCTCATCAGGGGTTCCATCCTCATTCTTGAACAGAACGAAATGGGATTAAGGTGTGTGTATATTTTAGGTTTAACAAGTAAGTTAAAACTTGAATACTTTCCTAAAGGACTTCAGTGCTTGTTGTCTTAGTCCGCCAGGGCTACTATAACCAATTACTGCTGATCAGGTGCCTTAAACAGCAGAAATTTCTCTCTCGAGGTTCTCCAGGCTGGGAAGTCAAAGATCAAGGTGCCTGCAAACCAGGTTTCATTCTGAGACCTCTTCTCTTGGCTTGTAGTTGGTCACCATCTCCCTGTGTGCTCATATGACCTCCTTTTCATGCACATCTTGGGGGAGAGGGGAAGATCAAGAATGCACAGGTGCAAGCATGGGCAAGTTCTCTGTCTCTTCTTATAAGGACACTAATCTTATCCCTTTGTTACCTCATTTAACTCTAAATAGTTCCTTAGAGGCCTTGTGTCCTAATATAGCCACAGTGGGTGTTAGGGCTTTACCACTGAATTTTGGAGGGGAGGAACACAACAAATGTTTAGGCCATCACACTTGTCTTTCTAATTCATCAAAAATTTGAGTATTACTGTGTACCTTTATAGATCTGCCATTATCTAGCTCCGTAAACTCAAAGAAATTACTCAACCTTGTGAGACCACAATTTTTTCCATCGGTGAAGCAAAAGTGTTGAACTGGTCAGTAACTGTGACTCATTCTGATTCAATCAGTGTTCTTTCCATTTTCATTTTCCTCTCTTCTTTTCCTCCATCCCTGGTGTATTTAGGGTTGGTCCTTGCTGTTTTTACCCTTCCTTTTCTCTCTTTTTGTTTCTTTGCATTTTTATTCTCATGTTCTTTCCTCTCTGCTCACCCCTTCCCTGAATTGGGTGTATTTTTTAAGAACTTATGAGCTTACTGTATTTGTTAGCTCTTTACAAATTTAGCAAGTAGGGGCACCTGGGTGACCCACTTGGTTAAAGTCTGAAACTTGATTTTGGCTTAGGTCATGATCTTGGAGTCCTAGGATTGAGCCTCATGTTGGGCTCTGCACTTAGACGGGAGTCTACTTGAGGTTCCCTCTCCTGCTCCCTTCCCTCTCCCTCCCTCTCTTAAAAAACAAGTTTAGCAAGTATATGGAGTGTTTATATTTCTTTCTGTTAAACATACTACAAACCTTTAAACTTTAAATTGCTTTTTAATTACTTTAGAACATACTGGGTTTGTTTTTGTCTAGTCCACTGCCTTTGCTAGGCAAGGTACCTCACAGCATTATTTCATAAAATTTAGCCTGGAGAGGCTAGAGATACTGTTTTTCATGTGTGCTTTTGCTAACACCTCTAAGTCATTATGGGAGTTGATAATAACAGTGATGTATTTTTTTTCTCTTGAGAGAAGGAAGGGCCGGTGCTGTGTCCCCCCCCACCCCCCGATTTCTCCCTTTTGATCTGTGACATTTGAAAGTAGTTGTTCTCCAGTCTCAGTGGCTTTTCTTCTTTTGTGAATATCAACAACAAACTTTGAAGTGAGCTTCACAGGATGTAGAAAAATGGGTGACATGGGTGCAAGACTGTTGGTGCTAACATTCCCATGACTGATGGAGAAAGTTTGCCAGAAACAGTGTCAGTAAAACTGTTGCAGAAAGTAGATCATGAGTGGGGAGAGGTCGTGTCCTAGTTTTAATATAAATCCTTGGTCTCAGGATGTCTGGGTGGCTCAGCGGTTGAACGCCTGCCTTTGGCTTAGGGCGTGATCCTGAGATCCAGGATCAAGTCCTGCATCGGGCTCCCTGCATGGAGCCTGCTTCTCCCTCTGCCCGTGTCTCTGCCTCTCTCTGTGTGTGTCTTTCATGAATAAATAAGTAAATCTTAAGAAAAAAATAAATCCTTGGTCTGATGGGCACAGTCATAAGAAACCATATGGAAGTGAATACTGTACATTTTAAAGCTGTTTCTTTTAGGATTTAAAAATTTGTTCCCTACAACACACTAATAGGTATGGTGATAATGGTGGTGATAATTTTAAGGATGCAGATTAGCAGCTACTGATTTTTGAATGCCAACTATTTGCTAACCTTTATACTAAACATTTTACAGTCATTAATACATCAAATCTGGATATCAGCCCTATGGTAAGTGGTCATGGACAGGCTACTCTAGTTTCTTCTATAAATTCTTTCAAATCAGGGATGAATTCTCAATGTCCCAGCACTCAGCACATTGCTGAACATCTATCAGGTACTCATTAGTAGATGTTGAACTGATTTGAACTCCAGTGTACCATCTTGCTCAAAATTGTCGGTCTCTGTCTGCTCCTGCCCTGCCTAGCAATGGATACAGTAAGCATGTAAAGTTCATTTCTCTATTCTGAATTAGAAAGCTTAATCTGATCTTATGTTAAGGAGCTACTTTTCCACTAGTTAGCATGGTCTTTAAATCTGGTACCTCATTACTCATGTGCCAGAGGTTAAACATTACTCTTATTAGATTGGCTGGTCTCCTTGCCTGGTCTTTTTGTTCTGGTGTGTGGTGGCACTCTAGTTTTCCTTGAGACCGGTACCCAACACTGAATCCCCTTTCAGTTCACTAAGGAATCACTCAACCATTTCTTGCTGGTGACTTTTTTTTTTTTAAGGGTTTTTATTTATATTTATTCATGAGAGACACCGAGAGAGAGGCAGAGACACAGACAGAGGGAGAAGCAGGCTCCTCATGGGGAGCCTGATCCAGGACTTGATCCTCAGACCTGAGATTATGACCTGAGCCAAAGGCAGATGCTCAACTGCTGAGCCGACTAGGTGTCCTTTGCTGGTGACTTTTAAAAACATTAATTGGATCTGGATTTTCTTTTTCTTGAATAGAGTTTGATGGTGTTCCTTTCTGTGGGACTAGGATAGTCAGATTTTGCCTTGTGCTGTCACACTGAACCCCTTGACTAAGAACAGCTCAGATTATCATTAATACTTGATCATTTGGATCTTGACCTCTTCCTGGAGGAGGTTAGTCTTTTCCCAATCTCCACCTTGATCAGTCTTTATTTCAGTTGAAAAACTCCTTGCTCCCAGGACTTTGCCATCATCTGTGTTTTCATTGTTGCCTGCCAATGTTACGCTCAATCTGGAGCTCCACTTAACTGCTCCTCAGAACTTCTGCACTGGGCCTTCACAGCTTCCTTCCTTGTTTTTATTTCCTTATCTTACATTCACATTTCTATTGTTCCGCTCTCCTTTAGCCATGCAACACACATTACTTAAGGAAACCCAGTGATACTTTAAAGCATGGATCTTGGAAACATGTTTATGCACTGCCAAAGTTTAGTTTCCCTTCATCTATCTCTCCCCAGGTACTTAACACAAATGAAAAATAGTGACCTTTTAGAATAGCTTTCAAGGGAGGTAGCAGCATACCAACTCCCCCATGATACTGTTGAGTGGAAGCCAACTGGCATGAAGAAGTAAGAGCAAGAAGAACAAACCTTTAAAATTAACAGTTTTGAACTGATGGAAGCAAGACAAGCAAGGGGTCGGGGAAGTGGTGCTGACTCTAATGTGGAAAAAATACATATATTTTTTAATAATAATAAAGGCAGTCCAGAATACAGTGGGTGTGAATTGTTTTCTTTGCATTTCATATTCTCTGTAGCCGTATCTCTCGTTGTATTGGTAAGTGAACTAAATCATGTTTCCTTATGCATCTCTGAATAAAAAGTCAAAAGAATATATATAGTTCATTAAACTCCTTGTTGCCTCCAAACACATCTTGAAAGTTCAAATAACTCAGAGTCAACGTGTAAAAACATAACATACCCTACTATTGTTTAGAGGAAATTGAGACCTGCTTTTATCAGCCATTTATCCAGAAAAGCATGTACCGTATAAATCTAGCCAAGTATCCTTCATTGTGTGCACATACTCTGCAGTATTGATGTTCATTATGCGATCCAGATATTTTCAGAATGGTTCTGTGTTACTCTATTGATCCTCTTGCATTACAGTTCTCCATTAACCAGAAACTCCCATTGTTTTTTATTCACTTTTGTTTACTTGTCTTAGGACAGAGGTTGTTGAAAAGCCCTTTTCTGTTATCATTTTGCCTATAGATGACTATTTTATAACCTTTTGCAGGGACCTTGCCATGTAAGTCTGTATTTACATTCCATATATTTAGAGCCATGATCTCAGTCAGGGATGAGGAGATATAAATCAGAATCTGGGACTGGGGTGAAAGAGACTATATTTAAACCTCTGAGTCCTACTGAACATTTCAGAAAGTAAGGCTGTGTATGCTCTTCCAAGTTGTTGGAAGATTCAGAAGATAAAAGTGAGCAAATGTTGTAGGACAGGGGTTTCAAAAATGGTTTAAAAACACTGATTTCAAGTCTCTAATGTTTAGAGTGACAAAAGAATTTCCACTTTAGTAAGTCTGCAGGAGCAGGATGTCATGACAGCATGTTCAGACTGAAAGCTGTGGGATGACTGGAGGAAAATTCAGGCATGGCCACAAAGGCACAACAGGATCTCGACTCCACATTTTCCCTTGAGGATTTGAAGCCAGATTGGTTTAAACAACTGTTTAAGAAAACACACACACACACACACACATACAACAAAGATCTCTCTTAGGGGACTAGCCCCTTAATAGGACAGTTGGAATATTGGAGCTGGAACATTTGTCAGTTGGTTGCTGACTTGGAAGAATGACAATGGGACTAGGATTTGGATCTTGGGCCTAGCCCTTAGAGGAGGAGGCAGTTGAGGTTTTGTGAAAGGAGGAGAGGTTTAGAAATGAAAATAAAATAAAGGTCCCTTAATCAAAGGGAAACATTCAAAAGAGGTAGGATTAGGATGTGAGCTTAGGGGAAATACCTAAACTAGAAATATTAGTTGTTCATCAGGGAAAAATAGAAGTGTTTGAATGGAACAGCTCCATAAAGAAGGAATTATCTCAAAACCCTGTTAATTTTCTGGCCTATTGGTTCTCAATCTTCATTTTGGGTCTTGAACCTCATTGAGAATCTAATGAAAGCTCTGGACCAGGTCCCCAGAACAATGTACATATTTACAACATTTTGCACACAATTTTCAGAGGATCATGGGCCCTGTGAAGCCCAACCATATTAAGAATGCATTAACTCTTGTCATCTCCCTCTACCCAGACTTAGCCAAAATTTAGTGACCTTGATGCCACAGGAAGTATTTGGAGGCTAAACGATGATTAATGTTGTTTGACGTGTGGATGAAGAATAGATTAAATTCAAGATAAAAATATGTGTAGTAGGGGGTCCCTGAGTGGCTCAGTGGTTTAGCACCTGCCTTCGGCCCAGGGCGTGATCCTGGAGTCCCGGGATCGAGTCCTGCATCGGGCTCCCTGCGTGGAGCCTGCTTCTACCTCTGCCTGTGTTTCTGCCTCTCTCTCTCTGTTTCTCATGAATAAATGAATAAAATCTTTAAAAAAATATATGTGTAATAGAATCTAGATTTTAAGGAATTTAACTTTTTAATCTAGTACTTAAAAAATTGAGGATAATTGATAACAGCTGAGATAGGAGATATGTTATTTAATGGGCTGGACTGAAGATACTGGAAAAACAGTGGCAATCCAGGTCATTCACTGTGGCTCTGAACAAGTCAAGTATCCTGTTGTATAAAATGGTACATCATAAGAATATGCTGGTAGCAAACTAAATCTTACCCTACTAAAAAGTTACAAATACAGAATTGCTCTACACTAAAAGCAATTCTACACTAAAAGCACAGAAGTACGAGACAGGGAATCAAGATCACAGAGGCCAATGTGGAGTTGGAGGTTTCCATCTTGAGTAGCTTATAGTTAGGATGGAGATGGCAGACTGGATCCAGGTGATCTATGTGGGGTGAGGGCCTATATGTATAAGACAGTCACAGCCAGAGTGGGCTTCCTCACCCAGGGTTGAGTAGGACCTGACAGGTCAGGCAATATTGAAGATCCATGGGCCAGTCTAGAATCCGAGGCTACTAATGCTTAGGCAAATAGGCCAGGCAGTATTTTAGGGGGATGACTCTTGGCGCCTGAACACTAGGGGTCCAAGGCCACTCTAGTAAATAGGTTGGGGACACTATTCCTTTATCTAGCTTTCTTTTATTTCGACAAATACATTGTGCATACTTGTGGGCTAGGCACCCTTGTAGAAAAACATGCAGCAGGCTTGATTGGGGTGCTGAGTCAATCCATTGCTTTGTCACAGATCTAACAACTTTTACATGTTTTGGGTGAAGGTAGGAATGAATTCTTAAACTTGTTAGCCCAAAGCTTAGCGAGCTTGAGTGAGACAGCCTGGTTGGGCTGGAAGGGAAGGAGATAGCAAGTCAGTTTTTTTCTTCTTGCTCTCACAGATATTTTAGAACTCAGGGACTCATTTTCCTAGATTCTTTTGATTCAGATGGTGAGTAATAACCTACTCTTGGACACAGTTTCATAAGAAATGTGATTTTGATGATCACTTTTTCAGGATCTTGTGCATGTGATCTTAGTATTGAAAGATGATTTCAAAGTATCCATGATAGGTCCTTTCTCATGGTGGTTTTAAGTGGGAAGTAACAAGTACTGTAGTATTAACCCAGACTTTCTAGAAAGATTCTACAATTTAGTATTGATCCTTAATTGATTCGAACCAGAACTTCTATCTTAATCCCTCTTCCCACCCTCCCTCCCTTCCTGTTTTAATAGTTCATATAGGTAAAATCAAACCTAGTTTTAAAAAAGTGATGTGATATGCAGCGTTGGATATTACATTGATGAAATAATCCTGTCTAAAAGTATTTGTATCTTTTGTTTGATATTCATACTTTGTTTTTGGCTAAGGTGGTTGAAGGGAACTTAACTCTGTAGATAATTTTTAAAAATTTTACTCTGAAACTGATGATCAAATGGAGTTTATCACCTTATTTTTTATTCATAAAATAATTTTCAAAGAATGCTAATGAAAAAAATCCAAACATATTAATAGAGGAAACCTTTCTTAAGTTCTAATAGCCCTTACCAGAGCAACAACCTTTTTAATGTA
Source organism: Canis lupus baileyi (assembly GCF_048164855.1). Taxonomy (NCBI): domain Eukaryota; kingdom Metazoa; phylum Chordata; class Mammalia; order Carnivora; family Canidae; genus Canis; species Canis lupus. The sequence continues at coordinate 31,042,936 of NC_132848.1, forward strand.
GTTAAGAAACATGAGTAATAAACACAAAGGCTGTTGTGAAGAGGTATCTGCATACTGATTTTGTCTTATCTTGTGGGCAGCTATGTGTCTAGTAAACACAAAGAATACATTGTGAAGGCCATAAAATGTTTTGGTAATTCTGTACATGGTATAATAATCATAAACATTAGGCATAATTGTTTTGTAGTGTTCTGGGTGACATCAAAATATAAAGTTGCTGGAACATATATTTAGAGTATTCTGTATTTCAGGGCTAAGTAGTTTTTTTTTTTAATTAAACTTTGTATTTTGGAATAACTATGGATTCACTACACATATTGTAAAGTGAGATTTGATGAGATTTTGACATAAGTAAGTACCTGTGACACAGTCAAGGTAATGAATATATTCCTCACCCCAAAAGTTTTTTTCCTTATCATTTTGCCACATTTGCTTTACTATTCTCTCTGTATTTTTTTCTGAGCCTTTGAGAGTAAATTAAAATATATGTGTGTGTGATACATACACATATATCATGTCCCTTTAGCCCAAAATACCTACTTATTTTCTAAAAACATAACCACAGTACACTTAAAACAACCAGGACATTTCATATAGGTACTGTTATCTCCTATGCAGCTCACATCCCAGTTTGCTAATTGTCCCAGTAATGTGTTTTATAGCAATAGATAGACTTTCCTTTTCACCAAACTTCTATTTTCAGATAATCATAGATTTGCATACAGTTACAAGAAACTGGTTAGATATCCCATGTATTTCATTGGTGGTAACATCTTGCAAAACTATAGTACAGTATCACAACCAGGAAATTGGCATTGACACTGTCAAGACAGAACACTTTTATCACCACCACAAAGATCCCTTGGGTGTTACCCATTTATAGCCATGGACATGTCCACTTGCCTGTACTCCTTAACTTGCAACCACTGATTTGTTCTCCATTTCTGTAATTTTGTCTTTTCAAGAATGTTTTATAAATAAAATTATACAGCACATAAGCTTTTGAGATTACATAAAGCAGCATAGTTCTCTGGTGTTTCATCTTGATCCTTGCACGTGTCAGTCCATCCTTTTTCTTGTTTCATAGTATTCTCTGGTTTGGATGTACTGTAGTTTGCTTAAACATTCACATGTTGAAAGACATCTGGGTCATTTCCAGTTTCTGCCTACTATGAATAAAGGTGCTGTAAACATTTGTGTGCAGATGTTTGTGTGGACAGTCCTTGAGGGTAGATGCATAGGTGTACCATTGCCAACAATCCAAGGGTAATTGCATACTTACTTTTTTAGGGGAATGTTAAACTGTTTTCCAGTGGCTGCACCATTTTATGCCCCCACTGGCAATGTATGAGTTACTTAGTTTTTCTCCATCCTCACCATTATTTGATGTAACTTTTTCTTCCCTAGTCATTCTGACGGATGTGTAGTTGTGATTTGATTTCCCTGATGGCTAACGATGTTAGATATCTTTGTGCTGATTTATTATTTGTAGATCCTCTTTGGTGAAACTTCAGTATCTTACCCAGATTCTAATTGGATTGTTTCCATACTGTTGAGTTTTAAGAGTTCTTTCTGTATTCCATATAGTCCCGTGTCAGATGTGTGGTTTGCCAACATTTCTCTTGCTCTGTAGCTTGTCTTTTCATAGAACAAAAGTTTTTAATTTTCATGAAGTCTGATTTATCAATTTTTCCTTTTATGAATCATGTTTTTGGTGTCAAGTCAAAAAGAACTCTGCCTAGCCCCTAGGTCCTGAAGATTTTCTTCTATGTTTCTTTTTTTCCTCAAAGTTTGATAGGTCTGTGGGGGTGAACATGGGGGCTCCCTGTTTCTCCTCCCCTAATGTCACTTGGGCCCAGCTATTGGGATGCCTGAGAATAGCCTGGTAAGGTACAAGTTTAGGCTCCCTACTAGGTCTTTGCTAAAACATGGGTGGGACCAAGGTTGGGTTTGGCTGGATTAGAGCAGTCTAAAAATTTTCTGTCTCGCTGGGCTTCCCCTTCCCTTGTCCTTTGATTGCAGAGAAGAGGCTTCCCTTGGGTCCTTTTTGTTTGTTTGTGCCCATTGGTGCTTCCAGGTTCTGTGGGAGCTTCCAGGCTCCATGAGGCAAAGAGAAAACCCAGGGAGCTCACCACATGTCCTGAGGTCCCACTCCAGGTTGCTTTCTTCTTTACCTGTAAGTGGAGTCTTTATATTTGTTTAATATGTCAGATGTCTAGGACTTTAAGTTGGGTGAAATGGGGGAAAGTATATGTAATCCTTCTTTCCAGAAGCAGAAGCCAGTAGTTTATTTTATGTTAATTGATAGGTTTTCTGTCAAAGAGAAATTTGTGTAAATTAATGTATAAATATAAATGTTCCAAGAGAAGTAAATACTGTCACTTAACCCTAAGTCACACTTTTGAGAAATCTTCCTTAAAATATGCTGCCATTCTTAAAATGCATTAATAGTCTGAACATACATGGTTCCAGCTGGGTCTCTCTCTCTCTCCTAATTTATCCCCAGTGCATGTCCATCCACAACATACTGGCTGCAGTTTGCTAGTTAATTATTTTACATGTTGTTGCATGTAAAATGTCAGCAATTTAAATCTGTTTTCCTGGTTGGCCGTTATTCATGTCATGGTTACTTTTAAGCTAAGGAACGAACTACAGTCTTTTTTCCCGATATTATTATATCATAACTGGGGGAGTATTTTATAGTTTGGAAAGGAAAGCCAGTACATACACTAGGGTGTATACATCCCTAGTTGGCTGTGGGCAACACCTGGTAATCACATTCATTCATACATTTGCAGCTCAATGTTTTTGCATACTTACACCAAGTATGGTGTTGTCCCATTTTATCACCAAATGAACCTCTCTTCCACCAGCACAAAAAACTGATGGGAAGGGAAGTAAGAGAGAAAGGTAGTTTTTCGAGCTTTTTGGGCTTTGGAATTACACATAAGGGATTCTGGACCTCTGGAAATAGGGCAGTCAGCAAGCGGAGTTGGAGTAAGGGCCCTATTTTTAGCCCTGAACTCCACACTGTTTAACTACTGAGGTGGTGCTGGAGGCCCTGGATTTGCCAACTGCGATTGTTTCCAGTATGAAAACAAAAGCGGCTATTGGTTTAATCCTGTTATATGGTGTTGATCTTAAAAATCGTTGGATTCATATTAGGATTTGAGGTTTAATCCTGTAAGGATCAGACTTTCATCTTACTTATCCTAAATCCCTCTTTAATCTTGTTAATTATGCCAGACTGCTTTCCCAGGGGTCAGGGTTTGTGTGTGTGTGTGTGTGTGTGTGTGTGTGTGTGTGTGTAGGATGTATTCATATAGTTGCTTTTCCAAAGGTATCTTTCTCTGTCTCTGAAAATGAAGATCAGTTTTCTCACAAAGAGCTGTAGAGTCCATGTGTACTTCTCCAGAGTAGCATTAGTATTGCAAGGATAACACCAGTTCTGTATTCTTATACCCAAGATTAAAGTAAGTCTCTGCAAGGCCTCCTGAGAGGGAATCTAGTGCTTGTCTTGGATTTCTCAGGAAGGCATGTGGCACTCTTCTAAAATGGGAATATCATTTGAGTTTAGAGGCTCTTAGTCAAAAAATATAGTTAAATTGATTATAATTGAGATGCCACTCTTCTATATACTAGAACAGAAAATCAGTTCTTATTACCTTTTGACCTTCACATTGAAATTGTGCTGTGTGCCTTAGGAAAAGAAAATACATGTTTCGTCTTGGATCTCTTTGCTTCCACTTAACAGAACATAACTGCTATGGATCTTGTGCTGTTTCTTCCCTTCTTTCCCTTAAAGGATAATTGTCAATGACTGTCCTCTCCAAGCAATAAAAATGATAGATCTTAGCTAACCATAAGATTTTTTTTTCTTATTTCTGCTATTAGGGTGGGAAGTTTTGTAATTGGACCAAAAGTTTTACTGATGGATTCAGGAACCAGTAAACCTATACCAAATGATTTCTCTTATAGCCCCACATAATTACTTTTCTTCCTCTAGTTGTTGGGTGGTGGTGGTTCTTGTTTTTTTAACTAATAATTGGAATACCTAATGTAGAGTCCTTCAGCTGCTAGAACATGATGGTTTTATGTCGTGGGGAAAAATAGCCTGGTCAACTCTATTTTAATCTTATCTTTTCTTTTCTTTTTTTTTTTTTTTCTTTCCCTTATTTATTCATGAGAAACACACACAGAGAGAGAGAGAGAGAGAGAGAGGCAGAGACACAGACAGGGAGAAGCAGGCTCCATGCAGGGAGCCTGATGTGGGACTCGATCCCAGGTCTCCAGGATCACACCCGGGGCCGAAGGCAGCGCTAAACTGCTGAGCCACCCGGGCTGCTCTATTTTAATCTTTCTATGATTATTTCACTTACAGCAATTACTCAAGGATTCCTAAATATAAAAAGTGAAAGTAAACCTTGGTATTACGAATTAAACTGGCCTTTAGATCTATTGGTATTTTATATTCAGCTATCCTTTATTTCTTCCAAATGAAGTAGGTACAGCCTTTTGGTGCATATATGGTTATGAATGTTTACTTTGCATATTCATTTTAAAGGAAATAAAGTATTTAAGAGAACTTATGTATTTATGTAAGGGAACTTTATTTAAATTAAGGGAAATGTATTTAAGGGAACGTCTTTGCAAAAATGCAAGATGTCTTCATTACTGGCAGGGCTGTAATGCTGACATTGAGACTGTGGGAAGTGGCAAGAAGTTGTTACCAGGATCTAATTCTATAAATGGGAAATATTTAGGGTAAAGAACTCACTTTAGGTGATGGAGTGATTGTGTGTGTGCATGCTTTACCAGAAGTGAGGAGGGGTGACTTTGATTTCTAATCCGCTTTGGGGGGAGCTCCATATCAGGGCTGCACAGAAACGTTCAGTGAAGCAGCTCCTTTATCATAAAGAGAATTTTAATTAAAAAATGTTCTTGCATCGTGAGCAGAGTAAGCGACAGCCGGCTACACTGGGCATTTATCTCCTTCAAACCACATTACCAGTAATTGCTGCATTAAATCAAAGTCAGAAGAGATTACAGGTCTGAATTGAGCAAGGGGCTCGTGCCAACCCAAGGATTCCCACACTGCTGCATTGCTGCTATCAGAGCCTTGTCCCAGTCCCCGGAATGGAGGAGAGTCAGGTGATGCCTGACAGTTCATCTGTAAGGCGCAAGCATAGTGAGCACAATCCAAGACCCTGTGGCCTACCCTTTGGGGTAGCTGTTTATTTTGAGCACAAGGGAATGGTTTCTCATTGTTTTTCAGTACTGTCAGTTAAAAAGAAAGAACATGTTACCTGCTTTGCACTCAAGGAGATGTGCTTTGAGATAAAAATCACTTGTACTTTCTCTGCTCCTTTACATATTCATATTGCCGTCCTGGTCAAGCGTGGTCTTCTCACTTGACTGAGTAATCTGACAGAAGTGCATTGCCCTACACTGCACATGTGTGGGAGTTTCCTCTTCCTTCCTCCTTCCCCGCTACTGTCTTTCCTCCCTCTAACACAATTATATAGCTCTTCACATGCTTTCTGCTTCCTATCGAGGCCACTTACCCTTCAGATATAGATCTGGCTTCATAAATCAGATAATTCTGAATCTCCTTTAAACGCCCTTCCTAAATTATCAGAGATGATGTTGATGACGATGGCAGTGACGGTAAGAGCAGCTCTAACTTAATACTCACTCGTCGAATACCAGGCGTATTCATATGCCGGCTGATGTAATCATCCTAGCAACCCAATGAGGTAGGCATTCCTATCGTCTTTTTTCCAGATACAAGGCCTGAGGCAGAGAGATGTGAAATAACTTTCTCAAAGTTACACAGCTCTTAACTGCACACTAATGTGGCTTCTGTACACCAATCAGGCATTCTGCTAAGTGTTAGGGATGCTTCGAGGAATAAGATAGATTATATAGTCCCTACCGCCCTAGGCTGGAAGAGGCAGAAATTACATTCATGACAAGTTGAAAAGGACATGTGCTAGTGCTAAGGTGGTATGCAGCAGAGATCTAAACTAGACTAATCAGAAGTGATTTTTAAAAAAGCATGCTTTTATACTTCTGCTTAAATCTCATACCTAATTTGCCACCATACCCATAATCTTCCTTTTAATAAGACTTCCTCTGTAATGTTGTAGGGCACGCTAGTGACTTTCCCCAACTCCCTTTACCAGTCTACCCTCTCCCCAAAGAAAAGAACTAGTCCTCCACAAACTCATTGCAGCACACGAGGCAGGAATTCATTTATTTTTTTAACAGCTCTACTGAAGTTTAATTGATAGGCAATAAATTACGCATATGTAAAGCTTATAATTTGATAAGTTTTGACATCTCTAAAAGTTCCCTCATACCCCTTGTTATTCTTCCAACTCTCCCTCCACATCTCTAGGCAACCACTGATACAATTTCTATCAGCATGGATTAGTTTGCATTTTCTAGTATTTTGTAAAAATGGAAGCACAGTAAATACTCTTTTTCCTGGTTTGTTTGATGCAGCATAATGATTTTGAGGTTCATCCATGTTGTTGCATATACCAATGGTTCATTTATTTTTATTGCTGAATAATAGGCTATTGTGGACATACCATAATTTGTTCATCATTTATTTCTGATGGACAGTTAGGTTTTTTCCGTTTTGGGCTTTGATATATAAAGCTGCTGTTTCTCTGAACAAGTCTTTTAGTGAATTTATGTTTTCATTCCTCTTGGATAAATACTTAGAAGTGGAATGCAAGGATCATATGGTATGTATATGTTTAGCTTTTTAAGAAATTGCTAAATTGTTTCCACATTGACTATACCATTTGATACTCTGACCAGCAGTATTTGACACTTTCTGTTCCTCCATTGCCTTGCCAGCATTTAATATTGTTGATCCTTCAAATATGAGTCTTCCTAATAGGTATGTAGTGGCATTGTTGTAGTTTTAATTTCTGAATGAATAATGGCATCAAGCATCTTTTCATTTGCTTTGTTGATATCTCTGTATCATCTTTGGCCAAGTGTCCAAATCTTTTGCTCATTAAAAAAAAAAAAAACCAAAACGGGTTACTTGTTTTCTTATGCTTGAGTTTGGAGAGATTTTATATATTCTGGATATAAGTCCTGTATCAGATGCATGCTTTGCAAATATTTTCTCTCAGTTGTAGCTTGTCTTTATATTCTTACAGTATCTTTTGTAGAGCAGAAAATTTTAATGAAGTTCATTTTATTAGTTTGTTCTTTTACAAACTGTGCCCTTGGCGTCATATCTTAGAAACCTTTGCCTCATCCAAAGTCATACAGGTTTTCTCCTAGGAGTTTTATAATTTCACCTTTCACATTTTAGTCTGTGGTCCATTTTGACCAGATATTGTATATGGTATATAAGGTATGTATCTAAGTTCATTTTCATTGTGTGTGGATATCCAGTTCTGATACCATTTGTTGAAAACACTGTTCTTTATCCACTGAATTGCCTTTGTACCTGTGGATCCATTTTTGCATTTTCTATTTTGTTCCACTGATGTATTTTTCTACCTTGACACCAACACCACACTGTCTTAAGGGATGTGAGTATTATGGGATCTAGTAGACTTCAGAAAAGTGATAGTGAACTATCATAAACCTCAGGTATAGCATTTGATTTCAGTACATACCTAGAGAAAAGTTATTCATAAACTTGAAAACCTATTTTTGAACAGTGGATATGTACTCTGAGAGATATACACTGGTCATGAGCTAGAAGACTCAATATTCCCAGCATATTAATTCTCACCAAACTGATCTTTAGATCCAGTGTAATCCCAATCAAAATCCAAGTAGATTTTTTATAGAAGCTAACAAGCTAATTTTAAAATTTATATGGGAATGCCAAGGACCTAGAAGCCAAGACAGTTTTGAAAAAGAAAAAGTTGGAGAACTAACACAGCTTGATTTCAAGCTTCAGTGATTAAGACAGTATGATATTGGCCTCTGTGTGGAGGCATATACTCTTAATGTTACGCAATGAGATTGTGTTAGTTAAGTTTTGCTGTATAACAAACCTCTCCAACCAAAATTTAATGGCTTAAACAGTGTTAATCATTTATGTGTTCACAATTCTGTGGATCAGAAATTTGAATGGTTCTTCTTGTCTGGACTGACCTGGGTGGTCTGGGATGACCTGACTTTCACATCTGGCAACTAGTTGGCAAGCTGATTGGTCATGAGAGCGTAACTGGAACAGCTCATCTCTGTTCTACTTTGTTTTCCATCCATCCTCACACGGTAGTCTCAGGGTTCCGGTGAGTAGCAAGGGAAGGCAAGTCCCAGTGAACAAATACCTGTCAAGCCTCTGATTGTATCACATTTGCTAATGGCCCAGTGGCTAATGCTGGTCATAAGGAAGGCTAAGAGCGGTTTCGAGGGGTGGAGGAAAAGTTCCACCTCTTACTGGAGGGGCTCTAAAATAGTGCGATGATTTTTGTAATATATCACAGAGGCATTATGAATGAGTTAAGATAAAAGTTTCTGTGGAGGCTAAAAGGCTCTATTATATAAGATAATGTATGTAGAATCATTTGTAGATGTATTTTCCAAATAGTATTTTAATATTTATAGTTATTTTCTGCTTTAAGAGATATCTTTCCCCTTACCCTTTATGTACTGTCGTTCTGGATTTACAGTGAATGTCTATTGGCCTATTTTTTTATGGATACGTTTTACTTCTTAGTAGTACTGGTATAGAGTGAAAGAGTAATGAAAGACACTTCTAACAAAAATGCTAATCCTTGGCCTCACCATTTGCATGCCTTGTGTCTCTCTCCAAATAGAAGAATGCATTTCAGCCATAGCATGGCCTGTCCTGTTACTACCCATACTTCCTTTTGTACCATGTGTCATACAAAGGAGTTCTTCTGTACTTAACCGTGATTTGCTATTCTCTGGTAGGTATAATTTCAAGTATTTTCATTGGTGTAGAAAATTCAACAGTCCTCACAGTACCTTAGAACCAACAGAATTTTATATGAATATTTTTGAATAGGCTCTTGACTTGTGTGCATATATTCATTCACTTGCCAACATTTCTGTACGCACCCTCGGTATGACTTTGCCCATGCCATACTGTTATATGCATTTGAATGCTGTTACACTGCCTCCAAGCTCCCACCACACTCTCCAGGTCCCCTGGAAAACTCTTTAACGGATTAATTAATTTCAAGTATTAACAGCTCATGAACTATTCCTGGCTTCCATCACCCTGGGAAGTTCGATGGTGGCAGTGGTGGCAGCCGTGGCTTTTTTTCCCCAGGTCACACCTACACATACGGCATTTGTCAAATAGTATTTTGGTGTTTGTTTTCTGCTTTCTTTCCCCTGCCATCAGCTCTTTCTATTCCTAGGGCTTCACACAACATTGAGGATATCTTGGTTGAATAAATGAGTGTTGACTGAAGGAACAAATGCGAGGTGATCTGTGCCTGGTTTTTAATTCATTTCACCCTGATTCGTAGTTTCAGGTGATTTTGAACCTTCCCTTCTCACATGTGATGGGCATGGGCTGTGTGAAAGGTATTGGCTTAATTCTTTGAGAGAAATATGGAGTCAGACAGGTCCTGCCCTTAAAGAAATCATCTAATAGATTAAACAAGTATTGCTAAAAACATAGAAAGTAGTAAGTGCCATTAGTCAGCTAAAGGTAAAATACCATGAAGTTCAGACAGAAGAGAAATTACTTCTGTCTGGAAGTAATCAGGAAGAGCTTCATGGAACAGATAGCATGAAGGTAGACCTGGAAGGGATCCATTTAAAGGTTTGGTCATTTTGAAATAGGTAAGAAAACAATATGATCAAAGGCACAGCCAAAAAAACAAGACAAGGTAACAGTCCTCCTTGACCGAGACAACAGTGAGTAGTTGAATGTATCACTAATTATTTTTATACTTTATTGTCACTTGGAAGACAAGCAAGGATCCCAAGATAGTTGTATTAAAATTTATATGCAGATACTGTGTCTATTTTCCATGTGGATTGTGAATTTATTAATTTCACCGCCATCCTTTTGCTGATATTACAAAAGCAGCTCTCTCACAAAACTTGTTTTGATCCCCTTATTTACTAAATTCAGTTTATCTTTCCTACATTCTCATTTTTTAAAAAAAAACTTCTCTGTATTTCTACTTGACATTGCTATATACTCAACTCTGGTATCAGTTTATGAAATGCCTCCCCTAGTGTAAGGGACATAGGGTAGAAGAATAGTAACGGATGTTCTCTATGTCCTGGCTTTTGTGAATAGTACATGATCCTGCTTAATCTTTTTTATCCTTTGTTGCTATTTCTGCCTTCTAGAAGTGAGTATTCCTTAAGGTTCTATTTTCAGCTCTGTGCCTTGTATCCACTGTTCGTTCGTTCTCTCTCTCTCTCTCTTTCATCTGTCTTCTCTATCTTTTCTTTTTTGAAAGAAAAATACTGTGGACTAATTCAGTATGGGAGAACAGTCAACCACATTCTGCCCTTGACTGTTCCTCCCATACTCCTGTTGGCTCTTCATTTCTAACCCTGACCTCTCTTCTGGGGCTGCCACCTACACCTCTGAGTATGTGTTAGACATTTCCTATTGGATGTCCTGCCATAACTTCAGAGCAGTTTATACTTCCGATTTTCCTGTTTTATTAGTGGGATACTTATTTGGCCAATCAACTAGACTCAGAACCATAGTGTTATATTTAATTACCCTTTCTCTCATACCCTGTATCTGAACAATCTGCAGTTCCTGTGGATGCTGCCTTTGTAATGTTTCCTACATCTATACCTTCATTATTCCTATGGCTAACAAGGTTTTGCATTAATAATCTGTAGACTATTGTAATTTTATCCTCTAATTGGCTTCCCTGACTTTTCTGTTCTTCCTGTGGCCACTAGAGCCATTTTCACAGAATTTTAATTTTGTAGCATGCTTTCCTTCTCAAATTGTCTTTGAAGGTAAGGTCTAAAATACATAGCCTGATGTCCTAAACCCTCCACAGTGATTCCAGCCTACTTTTCTTAGTATTTGCCACTGTTCACCCACAGTCATCTAGACTGGTCACACTGATCCTTAAATAAGTCTTGCATATTTCTAACTACATATTTTGCCTACATACATATCTTTCTTTCCTTCATCCCTTCCATCCTCATCTGTCTCAAGCCCTGTCTTTTTTTTTTTTTTTTTTTAACTTTTATGTTATCCCATTACACAGCAATCTTTGGAATCTTCTAATATTATTGTCACTAAAACTAATTTTATACCTTAAAGCAGAGAGGTCTTTGCAATCTGTGCTTAAATATTCTACCGTGAGGCCTAACTCTAGTATCTTCGCACACTCATAGTAGGATTGTGGCATAGTGAGAAGGGAAGGAAAGAAGAGAAGAAAAAAAGAATGAGAAGAAAGTAGAAAAGAGAAGAACCTCAGATATTTTCTGACTATCCAGTACTTGGTAACTCTTGATACCTCGATTGTAGATGGTACAGATTACATTGCATTATCACCAATCATGTTCTATGGTATGGGACTGATGATGGTAAATTGTCTACTTTATCCTTATCAAAACTTAAATTTCATAAATCTCAAAGTAGTTTCTAGATATCTCACTCTTAAATATCACTAGGTCTATTTCTCTCTGATAACATTACAGTCCATCTAACAGACATTATGGATATGCCGACGGTTGAAATTTGTAGTCTGTGTGTCTTTACTAAAGAGATGCATAGAAATATATGTGAAAGGCCATTTTCTGTATTTATAATTGGTCAATACACAAAGACTTTACTACTATAAAAGCATTCATAATATTGCAAAGTGTGTACTTTTTCAAATGGTATAAGTATTTTTTAGAATTTTAGCTTGACTAAGTTACTGGTCTTATATAACAATTTGAATTTTTTTTTACAGGAGATGAGTCAAAGGGCAAGAAGTAGTATACATGGAGTTATCATTCAAATAATTGAATTATTTTGCCATTTTTCTGAGGGGCTATTTATTTAAACTAGACCTGGGCACAGTTTTGGCAGAATCTAGGTTAAGACATGAATAAGATTGATTATCATTTCTATCCTCCAGAGAGTTATAGTAAGGCCATCATATAGGTAAAGCAAATGTGTTAATATAGATGAGACTGAGAAAGATTGCTAGTTTTTAAACTACTTATACTCAAAGGAAAACCTGTCTTGATTCCCTTAAACTTATAAATAAAAAGATATATTATAGGAGTGCCAAAGGCTAATTTAAATGTGTTTGAACATACTAGAAGTTTCTCTCTAAAATAATAAAGCCAACTACCTCCCCGCCATCCTACCCCTTAGAGGTGCAGGTTTTGTCTTATGCCTATAATATGTGTGTGTGTGTGTGTGTGTGTGTGTGTGTGTGTGTATAAATATATTACATGTTACATATAATACATAGTATATATATGGCATCTGTGGTGTGTCAGTAAGTTATATATATGTATGTGTGTATACATATAACTGTATGACATGTAAGACATAAAGCTTAGAAATTGCATGATTTACTGATTGACATATAGAGATACATATGTGCATTTAAAAATATGGAAATATACTGTACACATTATTCAGTAATAATTTTTTTCATTTAATGAAGTATCAGTCACATCTTTTCACTTTGTATGTATAGATATATACTCGAGAAGAATTTAAAGCTCTAGAAATTGACTAGGCCCTCCTCGTTATGTATATGGAGACCATTTTCAAGTTTAAATATACCAGCTGTTTAGAATTTGAATTATAATATGTTATCTTAAATACAGTACCATCTGGGAACTTCATCATCTGTAATTAACTCACCAAATACTGAACAGAGTTAACTTATGAAATTTGTCAGTCATAGTTTGTGGCAAGTACTGCTGTATATGAGATGAAGTAGAGTGGAGGTGGAATGGAATGGAATGGGAATGGCGTACAAGGAAGAAGAAGGGTTAGAGAATGATTTGATTAGATGTAGAAATAAATTTAGTATAAGATTTTAATACAGAAACATTACCTTTGCTATTTCTTAATTTTTTAATCACTGTATAGGGGATAGAAAACCACTTTAATAACCGTATAGGGGACAGTTAGAATGTATTATAGGCCCTTAGTGTGTGACAAATCAGATAAAAAATGTTGTAAGGTTCAGATACTCCCTTAAGAATTGACAAACAGACTCTCAAAATTGTGGTGGTGAGAAAGCGATACAATGGATGGTTCATTAAGAGCAACTTTGAAAAAAATCTCATTCCTTGTATGAGAAGTTGCTCACAGTGTTTAATTTTGTGCTGTAGCATCCTTTTGGTTTTTCGTTTTACCTGTGTGCTTATCTGTTTCCCCCCGAACTATAAAGTCCTCAACAACAGAACCATGTCTGTTCATATTGTAGTGCTTAAGCACAGTACCTAGTGTGCAGTAGATACTCAGTAAATTTTTATTTAATTGTACTGAATTGATGCATTATTGTCTCTCATACAGAACACATGGCCCCAGAATACCAACAATCTGAACTTAGTCTGTCTAGTACATTGTCTAGTACATTGTAGTTACAATGGTCCTCCTAATCTTTTAGAACCAATTTGAGGTAAATGTTTAACCAAGAGAACTGTCTTAGATGTACTAAGGCCATTTTGACTCTTAAAAAAACAATTTCTTCTGAACAATCCTAAAATAAAATGCAGTGACCATAAAAGGAGAGAAAACCTGCACGGGGGGTGGGGGGGGTGGCAACACAGTTGTACATAAACTCTCACAGATGCCTCACAGTTCCATTTAATCTTCGTAGGTTTAATCTTACTGAAACATGTTATAATATTACTGGCTCTCCAAGGTTAGAGAGATCATAGCCCTTGAAACTAATTTAGAATTATTTATCATTATGAACTTTTGAATGCTTGCCCCAAGTAGGGGATTTCTTAGGAGCAATACTTAAAAACAGTGTGTCTCTTACTAAGCATTTACTTTCTGCTCAACTCTATGTCCTATTTTCTAAGAATTACTTTAGTTCTCTGGTTTTAGATGGGCTGTTTAGACTTCAGAAAGCTAACTTGCTTTATCAGACTGACTTAACACCTGTCCATGTTTGTTACTGCTTTTAATATCTGTTATAGAAATATGTGTGCACGTGTGTGTTTGTATATAATGGTAGGGTGGGTATAGCAGCTTCCTAAAAGAGGAAAAGCAACTGGCTTTTCTGAAAAAACCTTTCCACCCCCACTTTTTTTGGAAGCAGCCGGAGTTAATCCTTACATGTTTGATTGGAACAGCTGAGAGAGTGTCTTGCATATCTTAAGGTCTCCAGTCGACTCATGTTGCCTCAGAGTTGGGGCCACCTTCCTCTTTTCTAGTCCTGATCCTGCCAGCTGTCCCAGCCTCTGTTAAAGCATAGTGAAGGAGGTGTTAAATGATACACAAACATACGCTGTCATGAAAGGGATCCCTTTACTGCATGTAGCAGTGTGACTTCTTTTTTCTCCCATTCCTTTCCACGACAGAGGGGTTTTATACTGTTAATCCTAGCACCTGTCTCTGCCGGAGACAGAAGGGGTGTGTGTGTGTGTGTGTGTGTGTGTGTGTGTGTGTGTGTGTGTGTTGTATGTGCGTGCGTGTGCGCGTGCGCACCATCCTGCCCAAGAAGGAATAGAGAAATAATACCAGTCCCATCTGCCTTTCCATGTCCTGGATTGGGAGTGTTCTCTCTGACGCACTTAAAGCCTGGAACATATATATCCTTATCCTGGATACCTTGTGCTTCCTACCATTTTTGTTTGCCACTTTAAGGAGCCTGTGTTCTTTTCCCTGGCTGTGATTCTTTGCCTCTTGAGTTTTTGGTGGAGTTGTCAGTTTAAAACCAACAGTAATAGCAAGTCTCTAGTATAGCTTTCAGTCTGTAACTGAAAGCTTTTTGCTTTTTCCCTGAACATTTCTCCTGGGTAGTTTTGAATCTTACTGGGGTGGAAGCCTGGGCTGAACCAAGCTCCAACCTCATCATCTGAGCCAGCATACCTGTCTGGAGCTTTTTGCTTTTTCCCTGAACATTTCTTCTGGGTAGTTTTGAATCTTACTGGGGTGGAAGCCTGGGCTGAACCAGGCTCCAACCTCATCATCTGAGCCAGCATACCTATCTGCATAGACTGGGAGTCAGCCAAAGATTTTTTGGTGCTACTTAGTTCCTTTGGACAGGACAGCCAGAGCAAGCAGGGCAAAAGTGTAGACACTTTTGATACTGTCTTTATCCAAAGATTTTTTGTTCCCCTTTGCTATGTATGGTGTATATTGTATGGATTATCAATATCCTGTTGTCCAGGTAAGCTAAGGGCTATAACTTGTTTTTTTTAAGGTACTGTTTGATGTGAAGGTTTTATGGTGGGATGAAATGCTTATAAGCTTTCTGTCTTTTGACCTGGTACCATTTAGGGCATAGATTTCTCATAGTATTTTGCTAATTTGCTGTAACGGGAGTTTTGAGCTTTATAGTATTGAGGGCTGGGCAGGAGAGGTTGCTTTCAACTAGACGTTCTGAAGTTTCAGAGAGATTTGTGTGTGTGTGTGTGTGTGTGTGTGTGTTAAGCAGTGGGCTTGGCATTGTAAATGTAACATAACTAAGTCACTGTCCTACAGTAAACTTGAGGCTTCATTTTGAGCAGATGAGAAGCACAAATGGTGGTTTCCAAATGTTGCCATGTTTTTTCAGAAAGGTCATATTTTATTTTAGACTATTTTGCAATGAGATAAATAGTATTTTAGTTATTAACTTATTGAAGTCTAGAATCAGAAAATTTTAAGTCATTATCAAATATATTTCTGAATATCGATTTGCCTTTAAGTTAGTAGTAGTATAGTGAATGAAGTTGAAGAACCCTGGATTCTGATTCAATCTGTAGTGTCACCACCTCTGTCATATGCATATAGCTTCGTTTTACATGACTTTCCTGTTCCTGTATATAAAATGAAGGTATTAGACCAAATGATCTTCATATGCCACAATTCTTTGAAATGTTAATTGGTTGTGCTGAAAAGAATAGGAAAATAAAAATGGTGAATACAGTTAATTCTCAATTACAGATACTAGTTGTTTTCTCAGTTTATTTTGGTTTATCTGTGTTCTCATGACACTTAATTTTTTTTTTTTTCAAATGGCCATTTCTCTAATAATTAGGTCCTCAATTGTAGGCTGGACAGAAAGGCATAGGGTTAAAGGAAGTGACAAACTAACCAGTATATCCTATTAGATATTGTGGACCTGAAGGCTAAACCAGGCTATTTTTAACTGGACCTGGACCTGTTGTGTAAGCTTGCTGGAGTAAACTCATTCAGGTCTTATGCTACCAGTGTTGAAGTCAGATGGGAGGGGCTGTGGTTATATTTCTTCAACTGTATTCTAACATAGTGATCCGTACTATATGTTTTAGATTCTATTATATATTACATGTTTCCATTATTTTGAGTTACTTAGATGAAGAGTAAATTACATTTACCATAATGAAATTTTGATATATTTGTGGTACTTACTTGTGGACTCAATGTCTACTTGGCATAAAACAAAATAGGCTGGTTGACATAGCAGTTTAAAGCTGGAAGTGTCATGAGCTTAGATTAGAAACAAAGCTTCTTACCATTAAATATTGATGTGCTTTTGAAGAGAAATATCTGTGAACAATTTTTTTCTGAGACCCAACTAGCAAAATAAGGGACTTTGTAGTAACAGTCATATAAGTAAAATTGTCTGACGAAAAAAAATGGAAAAGCAAAAGTATTTCCAAAGAAGTTGAAGCATCAGACATATATATGAAAAAAACAATTATAATGTATAAAAGAAGTTTCAAGGTAGAAAACTGGCCATCCCCCCCCCCCACTGCCCCCTAACAAAGCAAAGGTTGTGGAATAGATTAAAGAATTCCTGTTCAGAAATTATGACATGAGGGACACCTGGGTGGCTCAGGAGTTGAGCGTCTGCCTCTGGCTCAGGGTGTGATCCTGAGGTCCTGGGATCGAGTCCCATGTCCAGCTTCCTGCGTGGAGCCTGCTTCTCCCTCTGCCTATGTCTGCCTCTCTCTCTCTGTGTGTCTCTCATGAAAAATAAATAAATACATACATCTTTAAAAAAATTTAAAAAGAAATTAATAACATGAGAGGCGCCTGGGTGGTTCCAGTAGGTTTAGCATCCAGTTCTTTGTTTTGGCTCATTTCCTGATCTCATGTGTTATGAGATCGAGCCCCATGTGAGATGGAACCTTGGGGCTCTGCACTCAGTGGGAGTCTGCTTGAATATTCTCTCCCTCTGTCCCTTCCCCCACTCGCCTGCATACTCACTCTTTTTTTCCTCGCTCTCTTAAATAGATAAATAAAATCTTAAATTTAAAAAAGAAATTATGACATATTTGCTAAAGTCTTTTGCAGTAAAATTTTATTCATTTATAATAAAATGAATTTGCCACCCCAAATCTTTTCAATCATTAAGATTTAGTATTGATAAATGTTGTGCTCAGTATTTGAAACACTTCCCTGACTTTGGTCTGTTTAGTAGATTTATTCTATGTAAAATTAAGGTAGTTTAGAAATGCAGGTAATGGGATGTTAAAATTTAAGAGTATGCTTTCCATTCTACCACATCAGGGAAGTTAATGGCAATGAAAAAACAATTTAAAATCGAAAGGTCCAAAACTATTTTACAGTCTTACTAATTCAGTTAGGGTAACAGTTTTCTTTCAGGGCATTTATAAATGGGTAATAGATGGTTATTTGCTACCTAAATTTTTATCTTCACTGTGGTTGCAAAATTTTCTTACTGGCTTCTGTTACATTCTTATACTTAGTTAAATTAAAGCTATGCAGTGAATAACCTGTGCGGTTCTGTACCAGTGTTTTATGCCATTAGATATTATGGAAGATTTGGCTGAACAGTATTTTTTAAAAACTAGAGATTTTGCACCTTTTTAAAATTAAGTATTTCTAGAATTGCTAGTGTTGAGTTAATGAAATAGTGAGTCCTTCTCAACATACGGCAATGAAGTATTTTCAGAACTTTATCATTCATTGCTCTTATTCTTGATAAAAATCACGCATGTCTTAAGAGTGTGCGATTGAAATTGGTTTTACAAGTTATAAAATACAATAAGAATAAGTAGATAGGTGAGTGCTCGATATGACTTAAAGAACAATGACTAGGGATACCGGGGTGGCTCAGCGGTTGAGCATCTGCCTTTGGCCCAGGACGTGATCCTGGAGTCCTGGGATCGAGTTCCACATCGGGCTCCCTGCATGGAGCCTGCTTCTCCCTCTACGTATGTCTCTGTCTCTCTCTCTCTGTGTCTCTCATGAATAAATAAATAAAATTAAAAAAAAAAAAAAGAACAATGACTATAGCCTCCCTGCCCAGAAAAAAATTCTATTTATTGAGAAACTATTCCTGAAATTATTCTTTTGGATTAAATATTACTGCCTCTGACTTGAATGGTTAAAATATAACTTGTTAGGATGGCTTCTGTCAAAAACAAAAGGAAAAAAAAAGAAAAGAAAAGTGTTGGTGAGGATGTGGAGAATTTGGAACCCTTGTGCACTGTTGGTGGGAATGTAAAATGGTGCAGCTGCTGTGGAAAACAGTATGGTGCCTCCTCAAAAAATTAAAAATAGAACTACCATATGGTCCAGCAATTCCACTTCTGGGTATATACCCAAAAGAATTGAAAGCAAGATCTCAAAGAGGAATTTGTACACCCATGTTCACAGCAGCATTATTCACAATAGCCAGAAGGTGGAAGCAACAATCCAAATGTCCATCAGTAGATGAAGTAATAGATAACTGAAATATGGTAATAATATATGCACAATGGAGTACACAGTCCATATGCACAGTCTTAAAGATTTATTTATTTATTTGGGAGAGAGAACAAATTGAGGGGTGGGACAAAGGGAGAGGGAGAGAGAATCTCAAGCAGACTCCTGTTGAGTGGGAAACCCCTCTCAGAGCTCAACCTCATGACCCTGAGATCATGACCTGAGCTAAAATCAAGAGTTGGACACTCAACCGACTGAGCTACCCAGGCGCCCCTACTCAGTCTTAAAAAAAGGGAAATTCTGATATAAGCTACAACATGGATGAACCATGAGGATGGTTATACTCAGTGAAATAAGCCAGTCACAAAAAGACGAATACCATATGATGACACTTTTGTGAGGCACAGAAGGTCCATCAAATCCACAGAGACAGACAGTAGAGTGGTGGTTGCCAGGGATTCCTGAGGACAAGGAGACTGGGAAGTTATTGTTTATTGGATACAGAGTTTCATTTTTAAAAAATGAAGAATGTTCTGGAGATGGATGGTGGCAGTGGTAGCAAATTATGGATATATATGATACTACCAAACTATATTTAGTTGACCCTTGAAGAACACAGGTTTGAACTGTTAGAGTCTACTTCTATGTGGATTTTTTATAGTGCAGTATTATAAATATATTTTCTCTCTCTTACAATGTTCTTAATAACTTTTTTCCCCTCTGGCTTACTTTAGTGTAAGAATACAGTGTATAATACATACATACAACGTATAAAATAATGTGTTCATTGACTATTTATGTTACCAATAAGGTTTCCAGTCAGCAGTAGACTATTACTAGTTAAGTTTTGGGGGAGTTACAAAGTATACATTTTGACCACCTTAGGGTTCAGGACCCTAGACCATGTTGGTTAAGGGTCAGCTATACTTGAAAATGGCTAAGAGGGTAAATTTTATGTTTGTTATGTGTATTTTACCACAACAAAAAAACATTGAGAGGGAAATGTAACTGTTACAAGCTAAGGGTTTGTGTATTTTTTTAAAAAGATTTTATTTATTCATGAGAGACACAGAGAGAGACAGACACACACAGGCAGAGGGAGAAGCAGGCTCCCCCGTGGATAGCCCGATGTGGGACTTGATCCCAGGACCCTGGATCATGACCTGAGCTGAAGACAGACGCTCAACCACAGAGCCACCCAGGCACCCCAGAGTTTGTGTGTATTATCACAGTTTTTCCTGAGGCAGTTTTTATGTAACCTGTCACCCACTGAACATGTTGGCTCTGATGATCATTTTGAGGTAAATGGGCAGTTGGAGAAAGAAGCAGCAAGGTCTTACATTATAGGCGGTGTAGCTAAGTGTCCGGATTTGAGAGTTTAGGACAGCCAAGTACAGCTTAAGGATATTGGGCATCTGGAAGATTGGGAGACAGGAAGTTGCCTATCTGAAAGATCCATTTACCTAGTGCATGCTTGGGTCTACACAATGCTGCGGACTGAAGTAGCCCAAAGACTACTTCTTTGTGGGAAGGCGACCTTGATGTAGAGGAATATATGTATTCTTTAATTTCTCATTTTGAGGATTTTTTTTTTGAGTACCTACTGTGTGACGGATACTGTGCCACGCATAGAGATTTGGAGGTGAAGAAGACAGGAGAGTCTCCAGTAATTTATTTAGTAATAGAGACACAGCATATTAATTTATGAAGTAATGTTTTCTAATTTCTCTGGGCTCACCTGTGTCTTAGAGTATGTTATTTGGGGTCTTGTTCTACAAGGTTTAGTTTTCAGGGACAAGAGATAAATGTAAGGGTTATTTAGGTTTTATAGCATAGAAGGTCTAAAGCAGTCCATTTAAAATGCAGCTCTCACTTTTTTTTTTTTTTTTCAAGAATGGGTTCTGTATAACTGAACCCTGCCTAAACTAGAGAAAAGAAGCAAGGAAATAATAGAGTTAGCCTTAATTTGGCTTCACTTATACTAAAGGGAATGTGAAGGCAAAGGATATTAAAGTGGCATTGTGTCAGAGATGCTTCTGGGAAGGTATTTAATATCTATTAGGTGTAAATTGTTATTTACACTTAGGGTTATTGTGTGGGGGCGTGCTGTGAAAAGCTTTTATACTAACAAGTTTTTATTATTGCAGGAAATGCTATCCCTTTAATGTTGCTTTTCACTTGGGTGTCAGAGGCAGCCTGGGAAAGTATGAGCAAAACCTGCCTTCCAGCCAGGGACTGTTGGATCTGCTTTTATAGCATTACTGGTATGTGGGTGGAAGGTACGGAAGTTGAGTCACATCTAATGTAAAATTGTGAAGAGCAGGGGCACCTAAAGTTGTGTGTGTGTGTGTTTTGAAAAATCAGTGAGTATTATTTTGTCTAGAATCTGAACTATTCTAATCAAGTTGACAATAAGGCCTTTCTCCCACTCTCTTTTTGTACATCTCCCTTTCAGCCTCAGATTTCTAAAATACTGAGGTAAATTTATAAATCTGAACATACTTCCAAGTATCTTTTTGGAAGAAAAGAGCACTTTTTAATGTTTTGATAACCACATGGGTATTCTTCATTCTTAGGTGCCCATGCATTTAAAATAAATGGATAGAGTTAGAAGTCAAGGCATTGTAGCTTGATTTCAGCTAATGTTTTTTTCATCTGCTGTGTATTCAGGCACTGCATTCGGAACTGGGGATATGGTATGAAGCACATAATTCCTACCCTCAGGTTGCTCTCATCAAGTCATATTTATGCAGAAACAGTGACCCCAACTTTATGAACTCTAGGCCAGGCAAGCACTAAGGCATAGGGTAAAGGGGGACCAAAGCCAAATGTTGGGAGCAGGTAGGGTCAGGAGAGACTCTAGAACAGGGGGTCCCTGAAGTGAGCTCTGAAGGATAAATTCATCAGTTAGCCAGATAGAAGGCCGTGGTCAAGGGAGCAAGAATGCGAAACAAAAATGAACAGAAACATAGTGTCGTTGGGGAATGTGGTTCAGCGTGCTGGGAGCAGAGAGCAGTGGGTGGCAGGAAGGGAAGCAGGGACTCTGACTCGTATGGTGAGGCCAGATTATGTGGTAGGCACCTACTTAAGAATTAGGACTTTCCTTCCTTTTAGGCTGTGGAGAATGGTTGATAATTTTAATCAGGGAAATGGCATGGTGGGATTTGCACTTAGAAAGAGGTCCCCCCCAAAAACAGTAAAAAAAAAAAAACGAGGTCCCCTCAGTAAGGTTGAGCAGCTCGGATAGCAGGAGTGGTAGATTGGAGGCAGAAAGGGGCGAGTAGAAGGCTAGATACAAAATAATATGACTAGAGCTGAGTTTATAGTACTAGGGGGTTAGAAAGAAAGGGTAGGTTTCACAGAAATCAAAAGGACTTGCTTCTGGTTTGGTGTGTTGAGTGAGAAGGAGGATCTTGGGAGAATCCCAGATTTTCTTTTTTTTAAAAAAAGATTTTATTTATTCATGAGAGAGAGAGAGGCAGAGATACAGACAGAGGGAGAAGCAGGCTCTATGCAGGGAGTCTGATGCGGGACTTGATCCCAGGACCCCAGGATCACGCCCTGGGCCAAAGGCAGGCGCTAAACTGCTGAGCCACCCAGGGATCCCCTAAATCCCAGATATTCTGTACTAGAAAATGCCTTGGGATTAGTTGCTCCTTGGTACACTACGGGGCATATCCGGCCACTAGGGGACGCCACTTGTTTTGCTGGGTCAGGTCCAGGCAGTTCAGTTGCTCTTCTCTCTCTTGGGCATCAGGGAGCAAATTGTCCTCTATAATGCCAGCCTTGACAGTCAGGGACACACTTCAAAATATCCTTGAGTTTGTCCAGTGCTCAATGATCCTGTTATTCAGTGAGTTTATGAAAATCGTTGTATATTTATTTTGACATTAGCTCATATTAATTCTTTTCCTTATGGTAATGACTCTTGTAAGCTTATTATTTGCAGTATAAAATGTTGGTCCTGTACGTACAAAATTGGCATGAATACCAGGCCAAAGGCAATTTGTGTTCCAGCCCTAATCCTGGGCTTTTTGCATGTAGAGATTCCTCATTTGCCTCTTTATTTAAAAATTTTTTAAAAAGTATTTTCTTGGGGCCTTGTTGTCTGTCTTTATGTATGGAGGCTGCAGTCACAGACAAGCTTCAAAATAACTACAGCTTTCATAAGGATAGCGTGTGTGTGTGTGTGTGTATGTGAGTGTGAGAGAGAGAGGTTTATTTATTATATTAGAACTGAGAACATAATTATCCCATAAATGTGGTTTAGATTTTTCAAAAAGTACACTGGGTTGCCTTTGCTTCCAGTGAAATTCATCTACCTCTTCTTTTCTGCTTATGCTGTATTTTTAAAAAATTTGATTGTATTTTTTCTCCTGATTGGCTTTTCAGTTGCAAATTATTAAAATGCAGTATGTCCTATTTCCAGATCATTTCTAGAAATGTTAAATAAGAACAAACCTGGTACTGATCCATTCCTTTTCTGATAGTGGTATTTTTACCCCCTAATGTTTAAAAATCCCATTCTTTGGTACATATTTCTTTGTTCATTGAGGATTATTCCAAAAGTATAATGTAAATATTTGTAAAATGCCCAGAATAGTGCCTGACTTATTGTAGGTATTCAGTAAGTAGCTATAATTAATGCCAGTTTCTGCAAGATCTCCAGACTGGTACTTTCTGTGTTCTTTTCAGAATTGTTGAAATGATTATTAATTTGGGTAGGAGCATGATGATGTTGTATTGGCAATGTGCCAACCCACATTATTATTATACAGTACGTTTAAAAGGCTGGTTATGCATTTTGCCAAACAAATCCTCATAGAGACAGCAAAACACTGTTTTCTCAGTGTGATTTATGATTTTATTTAATTTTTTTAAATTTGTGATTTTAAATTTTGATTTCTTTGGTGTTAATCTTAAAAATAGGAAGCTTAATTTTAGAATTAATCTCTTTGCCTTTGGGTAATCTGTTAGAGATTATAACAATAAAGAATCATAGTGAAAATATAAATAAAATCCTTTAGAATAGGATCTTATTAGAATACTAAAAGAAATAGGAAACCTTCATTTTTATGAGATAAATGATAAATGCCATAAACTCACCATCTACACAGATTATTTTATTTGAAAATTCAATAATTTAAAATAGGAAGATTATGGAATTTATATTTGGAAGTTAAAGACTTTAACAAGATCACTTGTAAAGGGCAGAATCAGGACTTGGACCAAGACTTCTAGACTGAATCACACCTTTATGCTTTTCTCATTATATCATTTTAATAAGAGAATGTTAAAGGAACTCATGTTCAGTAAATGTTCTCACAAATCTTTTATATCTATAGCACTCTGTAGTAACAATTACTATTTACAGTAATGACACAGGTGCCCAGTGTGTATATAGGAGAGGGTTTATGATTCTTAGGGGAGGCTGAAATCCAGAAGGCGTAGGAACACAAAGGGCGGGTTCTCAGTTAACCAGATTTGTAATGAGACTGGAAGCCTTCAGCAGTCAAATCTGTATGCACTTTTGTATACACTTTCAGTTTCTTAAGCAGTCATGTTTATAGACACCTCTTCCAGAATCCCCAGGTTCTTTACAGTAGAAAAAAATAAGCACTTAGATTACCTTCCTCCTCTCTTGACAATCACTAGACTGATTTAGGACAGGCAAGTTCTTGCCCATTCCCATGCCTTGAAAACCTTCCGTTAAGTGGTCATTCAGCAGCTTTTCACATCTTTCATTAAATCGACTACATCTATAAACTGTACATCAGTGGAAATGTTCTTTTTAAAAATAATTTTTGTTTCATTATTATCAGCTATTCACGGGTGGAATGCTTTAAATCTGTGCTAACTATGCTGAGCTGCTGTGAATGCTTCCAGTGCTATATAATTAATGCCCCCACAGCAGATATTCATTCCTTAAAATATGCCTGCACATGGCGCCTGCCCCTCCCTCCCTCCCTCCCTCCCTCCCTCCCCCTCCCCCTTCCCCCTCCTTCACACACACACACACACACACACACACACACACGCGCGTGCGCAAAGCACACACCAAACTGCCATTCTCCAGCAGGCCTGTTTCTGGAGTTGGGAGATGTCAGCCTGCCGGGAGGGGTGGGGGGAGGAGGAAGAGGTGGGGCTCCACTCTGATTAATTACCTTAGGCATTCAGGGGTGGGGCTTCCTTCAGCCATCTGCCTGAGATATGGGAGGGAGCTGGAGAGAGAAGGAGGGGGAGAGGCTGCCAGAGAGGAAGAGAAAAGAAAGGAAGAAACGCTAAAAAGAAAAAGAAAGGGGAGCGGGATAGGGATAAAGGGAGATCAGTTGTCCACCCTGAAATAGCTAGCGGGGGGGGGGGGGCGGGGGCAGCTGTGGAGGTGCACCCCAGCACGACCGCCCTGAAGGGCTCATCCTCTGTGCGGTTTGGTTTATGGAGGAAAAGAAAATGGTCACTCAGGTAAGATTTGTGTTTCCTCGATGTGCCTCTTTTCTGGTTTCTGGGATCTAAATAAAGATCTGGGGGTCTGGCATGGTCGGCAGAGTTTTAACAATGATTGTCTTCTCAGAGAAGGCCAGATTTATTGTTATCAACTGAAAAGTGTTAGTCTGTGTCTGCTGAGTATGTGTGTGCATGCGTGTGTGTGTGTGTGTGTGTGTGTGTGAGTGATACATCTGTGTCCTTTTTTCTCTCCCTGTCCCTCAGCTCCATAGCAGATTCCTGTTTCCTGTACTGTGCAGCTGTAGCTCAGGAAAGACCCTGTGGGGATTTGTCTACCTCTTTGTCTTGGTTCTGAGAAGAGGGAGGGAGAGAGACTGCAGAGGTAGGAAGAGATTCTTACAGACTGCCAAAAAGAGGGGAAAGGGAATGACTTCCTTTTAAGAATTGCAGAAGAATTTGTGTTCTAGGGAAATCTGATTCCTGATTCACTGTGATTTCTCAGGATTGGCTGTGGAATTGCCATTCTGCTGCCTTTGCTCTAAATGGCTTATTAAAAATGAAGGCTAGAAAAATAGGCTTCATTTTCGTGGCTTCGTTACTGGCAAAGAATGTTTTCAGTAGCAACTATGGGAATATCCAAGTGTAGCCGAGGCAGGTAGAACCCTCTGTGAGAGGAGAACAGATTTGAATGTATAAATGACAATCACACGGACATTAAAAGACATTTGAAGGAGAGGGAGTAGGAAATGGAAGATCTCTTTCTCCCTCCCTCCCTCCATCTCTCTCTCTCTCTCTCTCTCTGCCTGTCTTTGGTTATGCCAGGCAATATCTAATCTGCATTTTAGCAAGTCATTCCTGACAATTGGAAAGGTGAATCGTCTTCCACGGATCCCCCTGGCCGTGTCTGTTTCTCGTCGGCACCCTCCATACGTTTCTTTTACTCTTTTCCCCTTCACGTTGGTTGAGAGGGAATGATGAGACTGCGATTGATCAGTGAAATCATTTGCATGGGTGAGCGTTCTGTCCTTTAGGCTCAGACTTAGTGTCACTCCAGGCTTTTATGCTCTGTAGGGAAATTTCATCACTGGACAGTGCTTTCCTTTTAAGGAGTTTGCCCCTTTTTTTGTATTCTCTTTTCTCTTTTCCTCTCCAAGTCACCACCGGAGGGCGAGAGAGTCGGCTAGAGATCTGGATACAGAGGGGCATCATTTTAGGAGCAGGAACACTGTTCCGTTAAACGTTATATAATGCCCTGCAGTGCTGTTTGGAAGGAGGGAAAGCATTGGGGAGATGCTGCCAACGTGACCTAGAGGGAAGGGGAAGTTCCAAAGAATATAGTTTTCCAAAGGGATTCTTCACCAGATCTGAGTTTGGAGATTATCAGGAAACCCCTCCTCTTTTGGAAAGGGGAGAAATCTTTGAAATATTTTCTCTTCCACTTCTTATCCCTTTGTTGTTAGCCTAATTAACTCTTTTGAAATATTGCTTTACTTTTTAAAAAATTTCCATAAAAGAGATAGACCTATTTCTGGATTCTCTTTGTTGCTTGGGAGATGATACTTCTTAACCTTGGAGCCCTCATTCAATTTTCATTAACTGGCACTATTACAGGGCGACAGCTCTCTTCTTTCTCGGCTGTTACTGAATGAAGGCTTTCCAACTACTTGACTTTTCATTATATATATTTTTAAATCAGTGAAAGAGTTCTCTAAACTAGTGCTTTTTCTAATCAGAGGTTTTCTGCAGCCTCTTGGAACATGTGTCCTTCGTTTCTGGAGGAGCTGGTGAGCATGTGTAAGCATAAGATAGAACGCACATGCTTGTGCTCACTTCATATTGCAGTCTGAATAATTGACATTTAAGAAAACTGTAGTCTTAGCAGTAAAGCAGAAGAGATAAGTAGAAACTGGAAAGAAGGATTTCTTGGTGGTTAAGAATTCTAAGAGAAAAGTTAAAATCACTGATTGTCTCAGGATGTGCTGGATGCTGAGAGACGAAGTTGCTCATTTTTGCCCATCCTGAATTTCTATAACCGAAATATAAAGAGTCAAATTTGTGGATTTTCAGTATGTATGTCAGTGTATTTGTTTTGGTATATATTGTTTCTGTATCATGTAACATATGTAGTTGTTAGTCATCTAGAAAAAAAAAAATCAAAGGAAATAGCTAGAGAAGCCAAGTCTTTATTTGTCCTTAAAAGATTTTGGAGTTTTTTTTTTTTTTTTTTTTTTAAGATTTTATTTATTCATGAGAGACAGAGACAGAGAGAGAGAGAGAGAGAGAGGCAGAGGCACAGGCAGAGGAAGAAGCAGGCTCCATGCAGGGAGCCTGACGTGGGACTTGGGACTCTATCAGGGTCTCTAGGATCCCGCCCTGGGCCAAAGGCGGAGCTAAATTGCTGCCCAATTTTGGAGTTTTTTAAATTTGTTTTTGACTTTTTGTTTTTCAAGCCAGACATCCAATCCCAATATTTGATAATGATCTGTCACATTAACTTTCTTTTTTTTTAAAGACTTTATTTATTCATGAGCAATACACAGACAGAGGGAGAGACACAGGCAGAGGGAGAAGCAGGCTCCTCACAGGGAGCCCAGTGCAGGACTTATCCACGGACTGGGATCACAACCTGAGCCAAAGGCAGACGCTCAACTGCTAAGCCACCTAGGCGTCGCGTCCCTGTCACGTAAACTTTCTGAATATAAAATGTGCACTGTTCAGGGTTTGGTTATCAAAGTTAAATGGTTTATCATGGTGTTTAGTGTCTTGACTAGTATATTAATAAGGGTATTTAGATATATTTCTTAGGTTCTTTGCATATTGGATCTTGACA
Organism: Canis lupus baileyi; assembly: GCF_048164855.1. Taxonomy (NCBI): domain Eukaryota; kingdom Metazoa; phylum Chordata; class Mammalia; order Carnivora; family Canidae; genus Canis; species Canis lupus. The sequence goes on from NC_132848.1 coordinate 31,070,985, forward strand.
TTTTTGTATCCCTTTATTTTAAATTAATTGCTCACTTGATGGAAGAAGGATGAAGGGCTTTTCAGTAGATGACAATATTAAATCCATATCAATAGTTACATCGTATTATTTTATTGGCTCTAGTTTTATAAGGCCAGTTTTTTTTTTTTAATAAGGCCAGTTTTTGGGGTAATTAGCAAACTGCCATTTATAGTGTTTTGCTTTTAAAAAAATGACAATTTAATCACAGAATTCTAATATACTAGACAGACATGCTCCTGTGACTTTTTTTTTTTTAATTTTTATTTATTTATGATAGTCACAGAGAGAGAGAGAGAGAGAGAGAGAGAGGCAGAGACACAGGCAGAGGGAGAAGCAGGCTCCATGCACCGGGAGCCCGATGTGGGATTCGATCCCGGGTCTCCAGGATCGCGCCCTGGGCCAAAGGCAGGCGCCAAACCGCTGCGCCACCCAGGGATCCCTCCTGTGACTTTTTAAAATACAACTTTAGGTGTATCTGTTGCTCATGTAAATGCTGTAGGAGTATTTCACTGAGATCCTCTCTTCTAAGCATGTGAACCAAATTAATGCATTTCTTCACATGTGTAGAAACAACAATGTAGAATAAGAGGAAGGCAAGGAGAAGTCATTCATTCTTGTCATAGGTGTAAAGTTAAAAAAACAAAATTGCAAATGACTTCAAGTAATAATTTAAAAAAAAATGTTTAGCCAGGCTCAGACTCCATTACACTGTTGTTGAAAGGAAGAGTGTACCCAACAGGGAAAAGATCTTAGAATGGATGTGAAAGAAAATTGTTGTATTCTCCTATAGTGTAAGGCTGCCAGTTTCTGTGGAACACAAAGCCCTGCCTTTCTTGGACAGCTCAGTGCTTTGCTGGCATTTTCTTCAAAATCTGTTTTCCATCAGGACCGAGAGGAGGGAAGGTGTTAAGAATAAGGGAGGTTGGAAAGGGGGTTGCTGTTCCTTTAAATAGTGCCGTGAGCCCATGTGGCAGCAGGCCGGCTCTGGAGTGTATTCTTTTGTAATGAATCACCAGTTCCATTGTCTGCTATCTCCCCTCTTTGTAGCTGGAAGGCTGAAGTCTTTCACCTGAGCTGCTGCCAGTTCACTATTCTGTTCCAGGGTGGTTGGGAGAAGAGAAGAGGGAGGGTATTTGTGCTTTAATTAAAGACAGATAGCAGAGCAGGTATGTTTTGCTTTGTTCCATTTCCCCCTCTCCTTTTCTCTGTGCGTGTTTTTTTGAACCGAGTTGCAATAGGGAATCAATTCTGTGATCTAGTTTAAGCATATTCCATTTTCTGTGGATTTTGAAAGTGCTCTTGATAATTTAGTCTCCATTTTGTGGCATTGCTTTAAAGTGATTCCATTCGATTGCCTGCCAGTTCCACCCGAACCTCATCCCACCCTTCATCCACAGAGCTTCAGCCCACACTGTTTGTTTTGGCACACTTTCCACTTTCTATGGGCTGCGCAGGACGCTGGGAAGTTGGGGGTAGGTGCAGATTGTGGGTTGGAGACTAATTTATGTTCCTTTACAATGAACCACAAAAAGCCTCACTTTTTCCAGAGATTGGGTTTCTTTCTGAATTCTTCTACACTGTTCCATATCTTCAGTTATAACCATTTCCTTGCCAGAGCCAAGATGGTCACTTGAAAAATACTACTGTGCTCAAAATTTCTAAGCTTTCCTGAATAGATACCCAGAATTGCATAAATGTGATTAAATCTGAGCAATTTTGCCTTGTTAGATGATTTTTCTTCCCAGTTATCCCCATGGCTCTACCCCCACCACCCAAACACACACCTTTTTGCCCCTTCTCTTTTTTTTTTTAACTTCATCTTTCTCCTTAGTTTTGCAGTTGAGACTCAGTAAGCAAGCCTACCATTTGATAATCTGTTATTGGGGTTGGTATGGCCGCTGAGGACACCTCCATGTTACAAGGTACAGGACACTTCTCCCTCTCCACGATAGTGTGTGCCACACAGGCCTGGTTTTGTTCCTCTGGTTTTCTGTTCTCTGAAAATTTTCAAACTCCTACCTACACAGGTGACCACGTGGAAACAGTTTCATCTTTTCTTTTGACTCTTGGCTTGTGGAGCACTCACATTTTAGCATCTCTGTATAATTCCTTACCTTGGGGCTGTTTCTCAAGCATCTCTCTGTGACACTGAGTTGTCACCAGGAACCAGTCCTGTAGATGATACAGCCCCTCTCTGCCCTGTGGTCTTTTTCTGGTGTACCGTTCTCCCTCTCAGGAACCTCACATTGTTGGTGTCCCAAGGCATTCCCTTCTGGAGCCATAATCTCTCACCCTTTCTGTTTCATGTTTCCAGAACCACTGTCAAATCTTTCCTTTAAACTTCCTTCCCAATATTTGGTCCATGAAATCCAACAAACCGAAATGGGATGTACCCCTGCCGTCCACGCTTTGCTTTTTTGAACAGAACAGCTTTATTATTGGGCTTTGGTGCTCAGCCTCGGGGCTTAGCAGTTGGAAATACTGTGGTCTGCCATCATGCTCTGGGGTTGCCATTTCCCAGGCACTTCATGTTCCTCTGTTTCTATGAGAATGATTACATTTAGGGAACCTAAGAGTCGAATAATTCATCAGAGATCATCTTAACAGAGCCAGTTCTCTAAAGCGCAAGTCTGATTTTTGTCATTCCTGTGCTTTAAACCTTCCCGGTTGTTTCCCCAGCAGACTCAGAATAAAATCCAGTGTCCTTATTTTGGTCTCTGAGGCCCTGCGTGGTCAGGAGCCTGCCTTGATCCCCAGACTTCTCTCCTTCTCTTCCCACATTTTGCTCCAGTGACGCTGGCCTCTTTGCTAGTCTCTTAACACACCTTGTATCCTCTTGCTCAGGGCCTTTCTTTCCCTGTTTTTTTTTTTTTTTTTTTTTTTCTCTGCCTGAAATGCTCTTCCCACCAAGATAACCACATGGCTTCTTCTCAAGGGCGAGCTTTCCCTTGGCCGTCCCATCTCAGTTGACTTCCCTTACCCCATATGGTGCTTTTTCTTCACTTAACAGTTTTAGTGCTTATCATTACTTGTTATATGTGTATTTGTTTGTTCATTTTCTGTGCCACCAACCAACCCCTCCAAAGACTATTAAGCCCTGTGAGGTCGGGGAACTTGTCAACAGTCTGTTGTGTACTCAAGTGTCTAGAACTGTGCCTGGCATGCAGTCATAATGGAGTCATAAGATAGCTAATCAGCTAATCTTTACATATGGGATGTAGTACTATCAGATACTGGGCTAAACTCTTTATCTACATTAGCTCATTTACATCCTCTGCACATCCCTATCATTATCCCCCTGGTACAGAAGAGGAAACTGAGACATATAATGGTTAGGTAGCTTGCCCAAGTTTATACAGCTGCTAAGAGATGTGGGGATTCATATCCACAGACCAACTTGGGAATCCACACTTTGAAGCACTGTACCTCAGTGCCTCTTGCAGGTATTATATATTCAATATGTGTTTGTTGAATGTGTAAATGAATTAATTTAGTTGAGACTTCCCTTTCTAAAAAAAAAAAAAAAAAAGATTTTATTTATTTACTCATGAGAGACACACAGAGAGAGAGAGAGAGGCAGAGACACAGGCAGAGGGAGAAACAGGCTCCATGCAGGGAGTCTGATACGGGACTCGATCCGGGGAGTCCAGGATCACGCCCTGGGCCGAAGGTAGGCACTAAACCCCTGAGCCACCCAGGGATCCCCGAGTTGAGACTTTCTGATTCACTTCTGAAATTTCCATCTCTGACTTACTCAAGGATTTGATGGAATATAAGTTGACCCTTGAACAACATGGGTTTGAACTGCATACACCCACTTGTGTGGATTTTTTTTTTTCACTAAATAAGGTATTGTAAATGTATTTTCCTTATGGTTTTTTCAATGACATTTTCTTTTCTCTAGTTTGTTTTATTGTCAAAATACACTACATAGTACATACAAAATACAAAATATGTGTTAATTGTTAATGGTAAGGCTTCTGTCAACAGTAGACTATTAGAAAAGTTTTTGGAGAGTCAAAAGTTATATGCAGATTTTTGACAATGTGGGGGTGGGGGCAGAGTTGGCATCCCAACCCCCACATTGTCAGGGGTCACTGTACTTGGAATAACAGGGAATTTACTATTGGATAAAGTGAATTCATTATTATAATATTATATTATAATAACAGGTAACATTACAGAATATGTATTATTTGACACTGTCATCAGTGCCTTATATATATTAAGTCATTTATTCCTTTTAGCCTTATAATTATGATTAATGTCCATATTATGGAAGTTAGGAAACAGGGATTCAGAGGAGTTAAGTAACTTTGGGGGGTAACTTGGCCAAGGTGACCGTGCCAGGATTTAAACCCAGGGATTTGGCTCTGGCTTCCCTGTTCTTTTTTTTTTTTTTTTTTTTTTTTTTTTTCATGTTAGAGAGAGAGAGAGAGAGAGGCGCAGAGACCCAGGCAGAGGGAAAAAGCAGGCTCCATGCCGGGAGCCTGACGTGGGACTTGATGCCGGGACTCCAGGATCGCACCCTGGGCCAAAGGCAGGCGCCAAACCACTGAGCCACCCAAGGATCCCCTTCCCTGTTCTTAATTGCCACTAATGATGACTGTTACTGAAATAAGTTTTTGTTTTTGCATACCTACTTTACACCAGTTTTACATACAAATCACATTTACATACATAATTTTTATTGTGGTCATATCATACATTACCTGTCAATCTCTTTTTGAGATAGGTGCTATTTTTCCCATACATTAGACTTTGAGATGTCAGGCACCTGGGTGGCTCTAGGTACAGACAGAGATGGGTTTCAAACCTGAAATCGATTTAATTCCATATTTGCATACTCTTCCATTGTACTAGCAGCCTCATAAGATAAATAGTTCCGTTGTTGGCCAGTAAAGGGTAGAAGAGTTTTCCTTATAGTGACCTTTTTCATTAGGGTTTTCTCACCTCACCTTGTTCTGTCATCCAGAGTCAGGGAGAGATTTAATTGCTCTTCTTCATAAAAGCCAAATATGTGAAAATAACTGCCAAGAGTTCCTTTTCATCTTCGTCCTCTTTGCATTTCTTACCTATTTCTCGCATTGGTCCTCACAGTTAGGAGGAAATAGTTTCCAGAGACTTGACTGTCCCAGACTGTTACTTCAATTTCTGTGGATGATTTATCATTTATATCTAATTACTAAATAAAATATCAATTATGAGTATTAATCATATCTTTTATAAATTTTGTTTTTTGACATGTTTGACTTTACTCAGTTTTCATAGCTTATTAATCATGTAGTGTTGTCAACAGTTTATAACTTCCAAAATGAGGGAATCTCTTAAGTAGAATATTATTTTTCTTCTCCATTTTAAAGCTATGCAGGCTGTCTTGTCAGCTGTTCAGCAAGAATTGTCCATCTACTAACCTAGGTTTTGCCTAGATCCCTCAAAGGTTACTAACAATGAAATTTTCATTTTTTAAATTGTTTTTTAGAAATACTGTTTCAAAGATGACAATTTAGACCTACAAATGACATACTGAAAATCAACAGAAGTAAATATGATAACTTCCCTTGAGATGTTGAAATTGTATCAAAAAAGTATGTTGAAAAAAGAAAATTGGGAATTATAAGTCTTTTCCGTCAGTAGCAACAGTAAAACATGATGTTTTTCTGTTGAGCATAGAGTTAAAATACAATCAAAAGATGACTTCACCCTTGAAAAATATTCTGATGTAATAACACTAAATATAAATCACATATCATAGAAATACTCTGAGATTACCTTCCTTTGGCATATTCTTTTTGTCATGCCTCTTGAGTTCTTTCAAAGGGCTATCAGTTTCAGAATATTAGAATGATATTTCTTATTTAATTAAAGTTCAGGAAATAAGTATGGCTAGACTTGCTGTAAATGAAAGGAAATGCAGTTTTAAAATTTGTAACTTGAAATCATACAACTAATGATATTAAATTCATTCAGAATTATAGGATAAAGCTCTGTAATCAGGATTTAATATTTCATATATAAAGGAGTGTTCAAGTAGAAAATATGAAAATTATTTTATGAAATTATAAAATAATGCTTTTCTATCCATAAATAACAGAACTATATTCTTTTATCCAATACTGATTATGAAATTCCTTGTAAAAAGTTCTGAAGAGACAAACTGAGACATAAGTGAAGGAGATGAGATTTTTGAAAGATCAGAATCTACAAACTTTCTGCTAATGGCTCAATAGTAAATATTTTTGGTTTTGTAGTCCATGCTGTTTCTGTCACAACTATTCAGCTCTGCTGTTGAAACATGAAAGAAGTCCTAGACGATACATAAATGAATGTGTGGCCGTGTTCCAGTAAAACTTTATTTATGGACACTGAAATTTGAATTTCATAGAATTTCCATGTGTCACAAAATAATCTTCTTTTGAATTTTTTTAGCTGTTTAAAAATGTGAAAACCATGCTTGGCATTTAGATTGTACAAAAAGTGTTGGACAGCCTTTAGACCAAAGCCAAACCCTTTGCCAAACCCTGACTTAGAGAGATGCGGGTCCTCCCTACTTTTCTAATAGAGGGAAAGTTTTCTCACAGAGCTTGATGGCAGGATCAGGGACACAGTTCCTAGCAGTTTTGACATGTCATTTTGGATCCCTGTTAGAGTGAAACCCTTGACATACTCTCTCATTTTCCCCCCTTTTCCCTTTCATTACACCCCAAAATCTGAGCCATTTGTGGTCCTCAAATGTGCCATTATCTTACACCTTCCTATTTTTCATGTTTTTTTGCATACTGTTTCTTTGAGCTAGAATACCTTTGTCTCCAGCATGGTTAGTTTCTTAACTTAAAAGTTCAGCTTAGACTTGGCCTCTTTCAAAAAGCTTGCCCTGTCTCATAGGGTTGTCCTCTTTTGGTGCTTCATTGGTGTTGTGTATGTGCTGCTCTCTTAGCCCATACTATCCAGTATTGTAGCTGTGAGTGTATTTATCTGTTTTTTTTCCCCCTCAGACTAGTTTCTTTAAGAATTGTGACTATACTGCCAGTGTTCATTATCCTATCTGGTTCAATTTGTTACCTAGTAAATACCTTGTGATTGAATTAGTGGATTTTAACTTGTTAATTAATTGACAGGGTTCTCTTTTGAAATGAAAAATGAGTTAAATTGAGTAATCACATACATCCTAGTGCTTATTTATTAAATCAGTTAATACCTAAAATATAAATGTCATTTTAGAAATGGATGCTTTATTTGGCTAGAAGTAAGGAAGGTTTAAGAATAAACAGCTATTTAGGGAATACACAGATCCTTTATAGATGTTCCAGTGGAAGGCAGCATGTATCCAGAAGACAGCATGCAGGTAAGTGACATGGAGCTCCAGTCTCCAGGGAAGCCAGGATAGGGGGAAGAAGACCATGGCCCCAACCAGTGTGGGAAGGGTAAAGAGAAGTGAGAAGGTGACAGTGAAATTTTAGGGTTTGGCAAACTGTCGTTAAATAAATTAAACGTGAATATATTCAGTACTGCCATCTCCCTCTTTTCCTTCTAATCAAGATGACCAAGAGTTAGATTCTTTGCATACTACTTTTGAAAAAGCTGTCAATACAGATATATATTAGACCATGACCATTCCATGTCATCTCCAAGGTGCCACTGTTCATTGTTTTATAGCCTTTCTTCCTCTCTGTGTATTTCCTTTTAAGTGGTTTCTTTTATGGTATTACCAAGTGTGCTGATTTTTTCCTCTGAAATGTCTAATCTGCCATTATTAATCCAAGCCAATGTGTGGTTTGTTTTTTATCTCAGACATTATATAGTTTTTGTCTGTGGAATTTGATGTGGGCCTTTTTCTTTTTTTCATCTTTCATGTCTTAATGTGCTCAATTTTGCCTTTCAATACAATTTTTCTTGAATGTGTGGAATACAAATGTTTTAATATTCTCATCGGCTAATTCTAACATCTGTATTCTGGATCAGTTATTATTGATTTTTCCCATCACTATGGATTATATTTTTATGCTTGTTTGCATGCCTGGTAATTTTTGATTGGATGCTAGACAATGAATTTTTTACCTTGTTTGCGGATATATATATATATATATATATATATATATATATATATAATCTTTTTACATATCTCTCTGTATAGATTTTATATATATTCTTGAGCATTGTCTACAACACAGCTGAGTTTCTTAGAAATGAATTGCTCCTTTTGGGTCTTGTTTTTAAGTTTTGGTAGAAAGGTCCAGAGCTGTGTTTAGTCTTTGCTTAATTATTCCTCGTTGTTGAGGCAAGACTCAGTACTCTCACTAATGTTTCTTGAATTATTAGGTTTTCTACTCTCATTGTTGGGAACAGGCTTTGTTCCTGGCATTGTATGATCTGCTGGCACAGTTCCATCTGACTCCTTCAGATGGTCATTTCTCCAGCCTCAGGTAGCTCCTCACACATGTGCAGTGATCATGACTTAACTGAGTAGTTGAGGGCAACTCTCTGTACATCTTCAGAGTTCTCTCTCTGCAGATTTCTCTTCTGTGAGACTCTTCCCTGTGAACTCTAGCTGTGTTGGCTTCCCTAGACTTCCAGCTCTGTGTCTTCAACTCAGGGTGACCGCCTGCTTCTGCCCTGCTTCCCTCTGTCAGTGCGGCAGCCTGGGAACTTTCTCTGGCAGTAAGCTGGACAGTTACAAAGCTCACCTTGGTTTTTCCTGTCTTGTGGGTCAGTGTCCTTCTTTGCCTGCCATACAGTGTCTTGAGTACTGCTGTTTCATTTATTTTTCTCTGCAGTGTTTTGTTTTTTTGAAGCAGCAGGATAAGTCTGGTTCTCGTTACTCCATCTTGACTGGAAGGGGAAGTAAGACTACTTATTTTTAAATGAAAACGAAGTGGTATCTTATTTAATATATTCCTAATTTATGAGTAAAGACTCAGTTGAACAGTAATTCCTAGGAGTATTGGAGAATGTATATATGTATAAATAATTAAAATACAAGGTGAAACACAGTAAATTCCATGAGTATGATGTCATTAAACTACCATTTTAAGTTCAAATGAGGGAAGAAATCGTTTGGGAAGTTTGGCAGCAGCAGAAAGGGTGAGAGCAAAGTGTGTGTGTGTGTGTGTGTGTGTGTTATGCTAGACGTTATTTGAATCTAGAACCAAATTCTTGAGAACTGAATGAGATTCAGAAGTAGGATAGTTTCAGAGGGAGTCTAGGATTGATACAATTAAAGATAAAAATAATTCTTGAACAAAAAATGCATGAACAAGATCACAGGAAAAATAGAGTTTCTATGTTTTTGTAGTTTAGCATGCTTTGTGGTCTGTGTGGAAAAGAAAAACATTCTTTTCTCCTGTGTATTACCTGTTAACTGCAATTCTTGCAGACAGGGAGAAAAGTCAAAGTACCATTTGTTCACTTAGTGTAGAAGATAGGTGCTTTGGACTGTGGAAATGATGATTGTTCTAAAATGTATGGAACTTTAGAAAGCCTTAGTAAGCAGTAGTTATACTTTTAGCCATTACTCTTCCACTGGTTTCAAGGTTCTCTAGAAATTCCACTGGGGAGAAGGCACCATGGACTAAACGCATTATACATATTAAAGAATGTAGATGACAGTGCTTAGAGTTTTCTTAATTTTGTGCGACATGGTTGTCTGTCATTTGCTAGCAGAGCAACAGAGTAAGAGTTCACCCATGTATACGCTTTGAAGTCTTCTCTCTTGAGAAACCAGGAGGCTTTTGAGAAACTGGAAACAAACAAAAAACTATTTGTTTGGGTTCATTTCACTTCACCTGTGTTTTTATATAAAACCTTTAGTAAGAAGAATGTGATTGTTTTCCCCGTTTCTTTTGATATAACTGTTTATGTGAAAAAAGAGCATGAAGATCTTTAAGGTTATTGCTCAATTGTTAGGTCTCACATTGTGGATCATATTCTCTTTCCCTTTGTCTTCTTCCTTCACAAATAGTGGTTATGATCTATACCATGTGTGTTTTTTTGTTTGTTTCTTTGTTTGTTTAGGGAGAGAAAGTAATCTTAAGCAGGTTTCAGGCCCAGCCAGGGTGGAGTATGAGTAGAGCCCAATGCAGGGCTAGACCTTATGACCCTGAAAACATGACCTGAACCTAAACCAAGAGTCCAGTGGTCAACTGAGTGAACCACCCAGGCTCCCGTGTGTGTGTGTGTGTGTGTGTGTGTGTGTGTGTGTGTGTTTTAAAGCCAGAAACAAAGAATTTTGTACATATGATGTCAGTTAATTCTTATGGATACCCTATAAGGTAGCCATTTTCTCTCTTGTTTTACAAATAAAAGTATTAAGACATTGAGAGATTAAAGGACTTCTCCAAAGTCACGCAGCTATATATGGTCAAGCCTGGGTTTGAACCCATGTTTATCTTATTCCAAGATGTTATGTTATTCTTATGTTGTTTATATCCCTTTTTTGATGATAACCATTGCAGTAAGTATAATGCGAAGAATATAGGCCCTTAATATTTATTAAACTTTTTTCTTTTTTCTTCTTAAGATTTTATTTTTTTAAGTAATCTCTGCACCCAGTGTGGGGCTTGAATTCACAACCCCTAGATCAAGAGTAGTTTATGTTCCACCAACTGGGCCCCTAACTTTTTCTTTAAATAAGAAAAATCTCTAACTCTCTCTGTTAGCCCAAACCCTGAGAAATGTCTGCTGACTTTCTTGGAGCTTTAGGTTCCTATGGGAAAGTGCAGAATTGATCAAGTTGACAATTCTATACACAGCATTAGCTTCCTGAAATTTTATCTTAGCGCAAAAGTTTTACAGTTTGATGGTTAAGAAATCCTATGGGAGCATTTGTGCAGGATAAGAGAGAAATCAAGGTATTGGCTTGTTATAGTAACTCTTAGCCACTTTGGGTGGGGGAGCAGATAAACTAATGGCACTTTGTTGACTCTCTCTGTTACAGAGAAAATACTTAGTTTCACATGGTAATGCACTTAATGTTTCTTCCTTTTCAGTGCATTCTGCCCCTTGGGTAGGGCTCATTTATCACAGAATCATCAATCTTTAGAACTTAAGTGAACTCTATTTTACAAGCCAGGATGTGGATCCAGAGGGGAGGTGAATTGTCCAAGGTCATATGGCAAAGTAATGGCAGAACTGGAGCTAGAATTCATTTTTAAATAGTCACTGTCTGGTGTTCTTTCTGCTGTCAGAACATTCTCCTGGGAAGTTCAGACCTTTAACAAAAGATGTTTAGTCTGTAAAGGCTAAAATATCAAGTCCTTATGCTCCTCATTCCTAAAAAGGAGAAATCTTAGAATGAGTAAAAAAGTTAAACTCCTGGGCAGCCCGCGTGGCTCAGCGGTTTAGTGCCACCTTCAGCCCAGGGCGTGATCATGGAGACCCCAGGATGGAGACCCCAGGATCGAATCCCACGTCGGGCTCCCTGCATGGAGCCTGCTTCTCCCTCTGCCTGTGTCTCTGCCTCTCTCTCTCTGTGTGTCTCTTATGAATAAATAAACAAAATCTTTAAAAAAAAAAAAAAGTTCAATTCCTGTATTTTGAGCATTCTTTGTTGAAAAATTATTCCTGAATTAGGCTGAGTAGTCCAGTTGATCGGATAATGATATCATAGTTATAGATAAGGAAGATTGTAAATCGGAAGAAGAAATAGATATGCCCTTTGATTTTTTTGTTTTGTTTTTTAAAGATGCTTGAAGATTTTTGTTGTTGTTTCTGTTTTGGAGCATTTGGTTTGACGTGGAAAGAAGTGTAGAGTGAAATCTGGAAGTGTTTTGTTACTAAGCAACTATTGAAGTTTAGTCAGCTTCCTTTTGCTGCTCTTAGGAACTGATTTTGGATCTCCATCCTGTGTTTTCTACATGCTTTCTTTCTTTCTTTCCTTTTCTTTTCTTTTCTTTTTTTTTTTTTTTTTTTTACATGCTTTCTTTCTTAAATTGAATATTCTCTCTTACTTGGGGACGGGTTTTCCTGTTTTAGTGTAACAGCTTACTTATCGCTTTTTGGATGAACTTTTCTGACACAGGCTCTAATTTCTTCTCTAGGTTTGTTTGTCTCACGGTGATAAAGGACTAAATGTTGCAGCCACTAGTTTATATTTCTCTGCCATTCCATTCCTGACTGAGGGGTCAGAGTCTGTGGCATGCCTTATTGATCCATTTGGTAGAGATCATTAGGGTGCCGGGAAATGCTGATGTGATCTGGGCCAGATCCTGAATTTTGTGAAGGAGGTGGGAGGTGAAGAGTTAGGCATTCTAATCGGTAAATACTTGATTTTTGTTTTGTTTTGCCTTGTTTTCTGAGAGTGATTAGACCCCTGAAAGTGTTTTGTATTTGTCAGGATTTAGTATAGTGCTGAGTGAACTTGTAGGTGACGATCGAACTAGGACTTACGGTACACGTTTAGTTCTGATACTTCCAGACTTGCTCTGCTTCCTGTAATCGAAATGCATCTAATTTACCAAAGCATAAGTACAAGGGCTGTTCAAGAATTGCAGTGAACACTTTTTGTTTTCCTTTAAGCTTCTCTAGTTTACTTTTAGTGAATCTTGGTATTCTTAAAGGGTTATTTTAAAGAAACAATGAAGTTCACGCACCCATGTCCTTTCGCAAAGTTAAAAAGGAACCTGAATGCTACAGCTTAATTGTGGTTGAAATCTTTTGCAGAAAATAAATCATGCCTTCTGGGTCAGGTTGTGGGATATTTTCGCAGCCTCTCATCTCTTGTGAGACCCCACTAACACTATGAAAATACAGAAAGAATTAAACCAGTAACAACAAAGAGAAAAGGGTGAAGAGTGATAGTACTAACAAATAAGAGTTACACAAATTTCTGGAAAAATTAAAGCAAGTGGGAACCAACTGATGGATACATGGAGTGGAAGCTAACATCTAACAATGAGGACAAGGCTGCTAGGGTTATGGAAGCTAGTGTGCCCAGAAGGAACCCCAGAGAGTCTCTAGACTCTAGTCTCAGAGCAGGAGTAAAGGACCAGCAAACAGGGACTCCGTGTATATTGTATTAGGAGAACTGACCTGTTCAGCATCTCCAATACCTTCCCAATGGAAATGGCCAGCACATATTGTGCTGCCCCTTTTTTCCACCCTCAAAAAAAGGAAAAACAAAAACATCAGATGGTTTAACTCTAAAGAAATTGATCAAAATGTTTAGGGAAATTTAATTTAATTTTTTTGTATTAGGTATTGGCAACTCTTCCTTTAGTCTTACATTTGGGGAGGAGATCATTCCACACTTTTCTTAGCAGCTTACACTAAAATGAAGCCTGCTGGTTGACTTTTTTTTTTTTTTTTTTTTTTTTTTGGGTCTCATACTGAGTTCCCAGTTAGAATTTTAATTCTAGAGAGAACTAATCAGAAAATAGATTTACTTAAACAATAGCAGAGAAGATCCATACCAGCTAACCAAGTCTTATTACCTGGATCATTAGTGCATTTAGACCATTAGCCATATGAGAGGAACTTTCAGCATGAAAGGGACCAGAAGAAACAAAAAGAAAAGCTGACCCTCGGGGAAACAGACAATCCAAGGAATAAAGAAATTTAAAGCAGCATTCCAACTAAATAGTAAGATTCAGGAAGATAATACATTGATAAAACCATTACCAAGTATAATGAAAAGGGAACAATTTAAGAAAGCATGAGAGGGTTGGGGATCAGGAATATGATTGTCAAAAGAAAACCTGCCTCAAACAAATAGAAAATAGAATTGAAGATACCTCCCAAAATGTAGAGTTTTAAGACAAAAAGATGGAAATTACAAGATGATTTCCACAGTCAGTCAGTGTTCTTTAGAGAGGAAAGACAGAGACAAAGCCTTACCTGCTAAATAATTCACAATGGCCAGGAGAGGAAAACAACATAAAGGTCCACCAACAGATGAATGGATAAAGATGTGCTTAAACGTATATGACCCTCTTTTCACAGTTTCTTAAAGGCAGCAGTTTGGAGGTGGGGTGCTGCCTTTAGGGGTCCTGACTCCTCTTACCTCTCTAGGCTCAGGGGACATGTCACTCTGTAGATCTGTACACACAGGACGTAGGACCTGGCCTCCTCCTTGAGGCCACTGAAGAAGAACTTAACTGTTCATATGGCAGACTTTGACCAAAAGAGGAAGGGACAGATGAGAGGAAACCAGCAGATAACAGACCTCTCCACACTCCCTTCAGATGGACTGGCCAGAGAACAAGAGTTCTGCAGAACCTCTCTGAAGACTTCTGCTGGAATCAAATACAGACAATCCCCAACTTAACAATGGTTTAACTTAGGATTCTTCAACTTTATGATGATGTTAAAGAGATACGTATTCAGTAGAAACTGTGCTTCCGATTTTGAATTCGGACCCTTTCCTGGGCCAGTGATATGCTGTACGATTCTCTCTTCTGATGCTGGGCAGAGGCAGCCACAGCTGCCTGTCAGCCATGTGATTCCTTCTGCACCCAGACAGCCATCCTGCCTCTCACTTTCAGTACAGTATTCGGTAAATTACATGAGATAGTTGACACCTTATTATGAAATAGGCTTTGTGTTAGGTGATTTTGTTCAGTATAGGCTACTTTAAGTGTTGTGAGCATGTTTAAGATAGGCTGGCTTACTATGTCTAGTAGCCTCAAATGCATTTAAATGCATTTTGATTTAATTTACCACATTTTCAACTTTCGCTGAGTTTAAATTTAAAAACGGAAAATAAATTGCCCCAAACACCCTTGAAATAAATATGAAAGATCCTTTTTTTGAATTATTTTTTAAAGATTTTATTTATTTACTCATGAGACACACAGAAAGAGAGGCAGAGATGCAGGCAGAGGGAGGAGAAGAGCTCCGTGCAAGGAGTCCAATGTGGGACTCAATCCCAGGAATCTGGGATCGCGCCCTGAGCCAAAGGCAGACACTCAACCACCAAGCTGCCCAGGTGTTGCTATGAAAGATCTTTTAGAATGCATTTGAAAAAAGAAATGAACTTCAAATATTGAAAGGTAAAATCTAATTAGTAGTTTATATCAGGATAGGATAATCTAGAAAATTGGACTTCTAGAATTGATTCTCCATTCCCACTTCACTGCCTATTCTTATACAGCCCCGTGGACTGAGGTCTAGGTGCCCCTCATCCTCCCCCAGGCCTGTTGCCAGACTCTGACTCTCCCCAAGATTACCCACAGCGTTTGTCCTCTGATGTACTTTCCTGTGCCTCTGCTGTAGCTCATAATCCTGTCATAAGCCGTGGTGTCATCACAGATGTACCTTCCCTTCTCATGTTACCCACATTTCCCCATGCTGGATGGGTTGGGGGCTTTTCCTGTACTAATTTCCTTCTCTCTTAAAAATTAACAAAAGCCTGTAGTTATACACTCCAGGAGCTTGGGTGTATTTCTTTTTTCCCTTTAACAAGTACTTATTGAACATTTTTAAGGCTGTCACTGGGGATGCAGAAATTAATTAGGCCTGGACAGTTACATGCCCTCTGAGAGTCCACATTCTATAGAAGCAGTATTTGTGTAAGCAGATGACTGTAAGAGAACGTAAGTGCTGTAGGAGACTTACGGGGGTATAAAGGGCAGGAATGCTTTTTCCCTATTTGGGTGAATCAGAGAAAATGGCTGACTGAAGTAAATATTTAAAAAGTGTGTGCAGGGGATCCCTGGGTGGCTCAGTGGTTTAGCACCTTTGGCCCAGGGTGCGATCCTGGAGTCCCGGGATCGAGTCCCACGTCAGGCTCCCACATGGAGCCTGCTTCTCCCTCCTCCTGTGTCTCTGCCTCTCTCTCTCTCTCTCTCTCTCTCTCTCTCTCTCTCTCTCTCTCTGTGTGTCTATCATAAGTAAGTAAGTAAGTAAGTAAATAAATAAATAAATAAAACTTAAAAAAAAAAAAAAAAGGTGTGTACAAGTTAGCCAGATGGGGAGGAAGGAGGAAGGCTTTCTAAGCAGAAGGAATAGCAGATGCAGAGAAACTGGAGGTGAGACAGCACAAGGTGTCTTCTAGGATGCAGCCCACATAGGAGCACCACCAGGGCTGAGCCCCTGGCATCAGGTGGGTTATTATGATAGCCTCCCAACTGTTCTGCCTGTGTCTGCCTCTCTGAGTGGTCCCTTGTAAAACCTAAACTTGACCGTGCCACTTTGCTCAAAACCCTCACTGGCGAGCAAGAGTCAAAACCCTGGTAGTGCTCTTAAGCTTTGTAAGATTTCTACCCAACATCTCCCTCTGCTCACTGTTATCTTCCTCCCCTTACCTCCCGCCACTGTGTTTCTTGCTGCATGTTCCAGGTCTGACACACAGGGCCTCCTCGTTCCTAGTTCTGGAATAAGCTAAGCAGCTTTTCATGGCTGAGCCTTTGCATTTGTGCTCCCTTTGTCTGAAGTGTTCTCCCCACACACAGACACATGGCTTGCCCTCTGGATTTCTTCTGGTGTTTGCTCAGTGCTTACCTTCCCTGAGTGCCCAGTATCGAATAGCAGTCCTCTGTCGCCCCAACCTGGTGCCCCCATACCCCATTTCTCGCTTTAGTGTCCTCCATGGCTCACCCCGTTTCTTGTTTGGCTTTCCTTCCTAGAATGTACACTCCCCAAGGGTAGGAACTTTGTCTCTTTAGTCACCATTGTTTCCACAGCACCTAAAACCAGGCTTCTGGCCCCTCAGAAGTACTCAGTACTCAGTGGCGAGAGTTGAAGCTGGACAGGTGAAGGTTGCAGGGGATATGACTTCCATCCAAAGGTATTTGGACTGGAGATCATGGTCATTGAGTCTAGGACTTTCAGGATTGAATTGGTTAACAATATCTGATTCAGATTTTACTTTAGGGAGCTTGTTCTGGGAGCTGCTTGAAAATTGATCAGGTTGAGATTGTTCCAAGACAGGAGAATGCCTAGAAGAGAGATTCCCGGAATAGCCTGGATGGGAGTTGCTAAGAGCAGAGATGCTGGTTCTCTCTCTCTCTCTCTCTCTCTCTCACACACACACACACACACACACACACACACGGCTCGGATTCTCCCACAGCCTTCCCCCAACGTGTGCATGAAAAGGCCCATAATTGCTCGTTTTCTATGGTAAATATTTAGGAACAATACTTGATATCATGGTGAACTTTCTGCAGACTTCCTAAAGCTAGAAAGAGAAAGGTCCTTATGTTTCTTACAGACTTAGCAGCTTTAGAAGCAGATATTCAACTACCTGGTTGCTTCAATTAGCAAACGTTTTCTAAAGATCACCTGCTGTGTACCTATCTTTTGGTGAGGAAGCTATGACAAAGCACATGTGATTCAGCCTCTGATCTACTTAGGGGCTTTTCTTGTGAAGCCAGTGGAGGAAATATAAACCATCCTGTGATTGTGGTTGCAGACAGAATGCAATTTTGTTTGGGGAACAGTAGAGGGGAAAAATTCTGTCTGTTACTATATGTTATATGACTTACTCATTTTGAAGAAGTGAACTATAATAGGATGTCCAGTGCAATATCCATAAAGAATAATTAAATATTTTCTGGTTTGGAAGGCACTACAAAATCTTGTTCGTGTTTTATTCTGAACCTGAGTTACAGCTTTTTTCAAGGATATTGCAGTTTGACATAGAGAAGATGCAAACTTAATTGCCCATGAAGACAAAATAAAGAGTAAGTTCATTTAAATTGTGCTGAAAATTTGATTAAGAAAAAGAATAATCACCCATGAATTGTATAAATCAATTTTATTGACTAGAATAGACAACCAACCATGTTGGTTGTAGGGACCTTCATTTCCAAGGAATCAGGTAGCTGGACCAGAGTATTTCTTGTTGTCTCGTGTGAGTAGAAGACGAGATTCATGGATGTTTGAGGTTCTAAATATTGCTTACAGAAGGTATGGAAGAGAGCTTTTAAGAGGTTGGAGACATTAAGACTATTATAGGGTTTCTCATTTTTAACCTAATAGACTATTGGTTTGAATGACTTTGTTCTGAAATATTTATTTTTCTGTTTAAATATTCATTGCTTTGGGATGGCAGAACTCAGCCTCGGGGGAGAGGTCAGGCTGGCTTTTCTCTGAGTAATTTGAAAGGGGTGTGTGTGTATGTGTGTGTGTCTGTGTGTGTTGAAGACAAGTGATTTGGAGACGAGTGTGTAGCAGGTTTGTTGGCCAAGCCTGTATCTATCCTTAGACTTGCATATGCCAGGTCCTCTAAATTATTTTTATTCTAAGCATGAAGTATTTCCTGTTTTATTTATTCTTTATTTATAATGAGCTCAGGATTACACTCAGTCCCCTCCTGCACCCCATCTCCCCTTCATGTGGCTGTAGCACACTCATGCTTTGGGTCCTGGTGCTTTAGTTATAACCTATTCTTGAAGGACCATTAGGCTTGTACTTTAGTAGGTTTGCATTTAAAACAAACTAGTGTTGATTCTCTTGCCTGTGAGTTCCATATGAGAAGGTCCCTCTGCTTTCAGGTAATTTACATTTGTGGCCACTATTACCTTCCTCTCCTGGCTTCCTCCCTCTGTAATCTCTTCCCTTTTCCTAGAAGTATAGATGCTTCAGGCCACTTTCTGGAGGTACCTACCATCACCACAATTCTTTCTCATTATGCCAGCAAAGCCTCTCAGTGTTTCTTCCTGTTTCCCAAACTACCTATACCTGGAGGACTCAGGGCCCTTACTCCCAACGCACTGAATCATAATCTGTGGAGAAAGGATATGGATTTAAAAACAACAACAACAACTACAAAAACATGTTCCCAGGGTGATTGTTATGCACAGTTAAATCTGGGAATCTCCATTCTCAAGGAACCAGGTAAAAGAGTTTGTGGGTGTGTGAGGCAGAATGAAGTGGGTACCACATGGGATGAGTGATCTTATTGAGAGTGTAGCAGCAATAGATGTGTCCCTAGATTCTCTTCGTGGAATCAGATAATACTTTCCCTTAAATTTAATATTTCAGTTGGTGATGGGCTTTTTATTACTATAATCATTATCATACAGCCATTAAATCGGTTGCTGTGAACTTCCTTGGGACCCTAGCCATCTACTCAGTCACAGACAACCAAATGAAGAACGAACTGTTCAAATTGAACCTGAACACAAAACCTGGAAGCTACAGGGAGATAGATTCTATGGATAGGCTTTTCCCTCCATTTTTTTATTACCTGCAGATTGTCTGACATCTTACCGCTCTGGGTATGATTTATATTCACTGTTAACTAGAAAGCACATGATTTTTAGCTAACTTATTTTTACTACCAGAAATATTTTCAGGACTATTAGATACTAACACTTTCAGCTCTAGGTGTTCAGAGAGTGAAACTCAGTTCAGAGGAGAAATGGGAACGCTTTTATTTAACAGCCCTCCCTCCAGGTCATTATGTGGTCCTTTGAAGAACAAAAGGTGACACCAAGAGTATAATAGATAATCTGACTGTTTTTAGACTGGTGAAAGGGATGTTTGTTTTCAATACAGAGTATTTCAAATACCAATGCACATAGATTTGGGTTGGCCTTGTTTTACATATGTAAGTAAATGAAGACTCTAGAATGAATTTTACTGTATGTCTGGTAAATGTGCATTGTTTGGTCTTTGTGCATTCTTTTTTTTTTGTTGTTTTTTTTTTTTTCTCTAGGTCATCTTGGTCTGTCATTATTCCACAGAACTTTTTTTTTTTTTTTAAGAGAGAGAACACAAGTGGTTGCAGGAGTAGGGGGGAGCAGAGGAGAAGCAGACTCCCCATGGAGCGGGGAGCCCTATGTGGGGCTTGATCCCAAGACCCAGGGATCATGACCTGAGCCGAAGGCAAACGCTTACCCAACTGAGCCACCCAGGCACCCCAGAGCTTTAGAACATTTTTTAAATTAATAATTGTTTTTATTTTTTTTTAAGATTTTATTTATTTATTTCTGAAAGGCACAAAGAGAGAGGCAGAGACACAGGCAGAGGGACAAGCAGACTCCCCGCAGGGAGCTCGATGCGGGACTCAATCCCAGGACCCTGAGATCACGACCCCTGCCGGATCATGACCCCAGCCGAAGGCAGATGTTCAACCACTGAGCCACCGAGGCATCCCTATTTTAATTGATTCTTGATGATCTTCAATCCGGTGTTCTGTCTTTATCTGTCTGTGATAGGGTCACAGACATCAGGCAGCCACCATTGCTTTCGGGACAAAGTCTGAGAAGAATGATCGGCCTTTGCTTAGGTTCTGTCCACTGAGTACTTTTTGTAAACTCTTTCTTACGAAGGCAGATAGAGTTTGAAATCTGAGCCTATCTAGGCAAATCCCAGGGGATACAAATGATCTCATTTGTAAAATACTGAAAGGCAAAAATATTTTCTTTTTGTTACAAAGCTAGAGAATTAATTTCCATTTTCCAACAGCATGATGAAAATGCTAAGTGATGCTGGCATGGTGATAAACTGGTAAGAAGATGCTCTACTGAAATAACAAAATGATTATTGTTATGAAGGTGTAAATAAAATTCATATTGATCTCTTTATCAACGATTCATTCTGATCAAAGATGTAATACAGGAATTGGGAAACTTTTCTCTTGAGATAGGATTTGCAGCCTGTTGAGTAGAAGAAGCACATTAATTGATCGGGTATATAAGTGGGGCTTGAGATTGCCAAACTGAAAAAATTAGATTGAAGTTGAAAAGTAAGTGGGAAGATATAAATAAAAATACTCTTCTCTCCAAGATTATGGACTTTAATTATCCTAGCATAGTTGAGGCATTTCCATTTGGGACCCTTCTTTTTGAGATCTCCTGTAGTCCTTTATGCTTAGCTTTATTTATAGCACAAGTAAAGTACTGATAACAGTGAGTAGGTTAGTAAGTTCTGAATAGAGAATCTGCAACTATAAGTCTTAAAAAAATCATCTTGTTCTTCCCATTGTTGCCTATAACTGGTTGGTTGCCACATTCTGTAAATTCCCTCACAGCATCACTTGATTCCATTCCCTTTGCCCCGCTCCCCTTGCGTAGGGCCACATCTTCTCCAGTATGCTGCAAAAGCCTCCTGTTTCTGCATCCTAATTGCCACCCAAGTGTCTCCCACATACTGCTAACATTATTTAAGCTATGAATCTGTTATTCTCCTATTTTGATGATTCTTCATTACCAGGAAATACTAGTTAAAACCATCAATATCTAATGGATTTAGGTACTCACTGCAAAGAGCAAAATACCATAAAGGGTAAGGGAGAAGTTCTAGGTAAGTGTTTGACTGGAAAGATGATTAACTCAATCAGCAGAAATAAGAAAAGATGATAATAAACTCACTTTTTAGACACACACAGTTTGTAGTGAAAGTGGGACATCAAGGGTGGAAGGATTAGATCTGAGGTGGAAATGTGCAGCTGGAAGAACTGGAAGCCAAGCAAGAGACCTAATCAAATTGGGCGCCTGGCACATTAATAGTTTCACTTGCTCTCATTGCATCTGTTGCAACAGCCTCCGCTGTAAACATTTAGTTCATTTTGCAGATGAAGAAGCAGGCTACAAAGGCTTACATAATTTATGCTATATCTGGTAGGAGGTACAGTTGGGATTTTAACTCAGATCTTTCAGGCTCACACTTTTTTGTTTTTACTCTCCCTCTCATGAAAGCATAGGAGAAAGAACATGGTTGGACCTAAAAATATTTGGACGTCACCCATAACAATTGAAGTTCTAGATTGCTGTGGGTGAGGGAATTGACCGATAAAAGAATTGAGACATGGTCTTGTGTGATGGGAACTGCTTACTGTGATTGTGTACTTGAGTTTAGAATTAAGATATTCAGCAGAGTTCACATTGTATACCAGAAGACCATACATGGTAACGTATTGCCTCTGTTACTGCATGTTATTTAAAGGAGAAAGACGTCATCCTTAACTTCTGTGTTTGTGAGGTTGAAGGAATGAGTGGATCTAACAAGCACATAGATGTCGAGTCTTTTCTCTCCTAATGGTACTCTACCAATTCTCTCTTCCTACCTCAACAGTCTTCTCCAATTTGATGTCAACCCAGCATAACATGTTTTCTTACGTATATCCTTTAGTAGTTATGTTCTCTAGCCAAACAAAGCAGTTTGCTGTAGTGTGTACATGGGACTCTTCATTTTAATCCTCCTTTATTTAAAAATTTTATTTAATGCTTAGTATTTATTATGCACTATATGAGATTCTATACTGTATAAAACAATCTCCACTCATCATAAAACAGCTTTTTTTTTAAAGGATTAATTGATCGATTGATTTGAAAGAGCGTACAAGGAGCAGGGAGCCAGACCCGAGGCTCCATTCCAGGTCCTTGGGATCATGAACTACGCCAAAGGCAGACACTTAACTGACTGAAGCCACCCAGGTGCCCATAAAGAAACTTCTAATAGAGATAAGATACTTCTCTAGATATGTTAAGTATAAGGTTTTGAATTTATTTTTTTTTAAGATTTTTTATTTATTTATTCATAGACACACAGAGAGAGAGGCAGAGACACAGGCAGAGGGAGAAGCAGGCTCCATGCAGAGAGCCCGATGTGGGACTCGATCCCGGGTCTCCAGGATCACACCCCAGGCTGCAGGCGGCGGCAAACCGCTGCGCCACCGGGGCTGCCCTAAGGTTTTGAATTTAAATGTCTTGTACACAATCTCAGTGCAGGCTAAGTGCTATGGGAATACAGGAGAGGAAGTAATTTCTTCTAACTGGAAACAGGAATGCAACACTTGCTGAAAGTCTGCTCTGTAAGACCCTGGTCTAGATACTTTTGATTCTTTGAGTCATGTTAGCTGCCCTGTCTGTTACAGTTGACAAAACTGAGACTTAGTTTCTTATTCATTGTCACAGAACTAACAGATTATCAAGTCAGGATTCGACCCCAGATTTATTTGGCTTTAAATCTTACTCGTTTTCCTTTACACCAGGTGTCAAAAAACTGTGGCCTACAGGCCACATCTGGCCCACTGCCTGTTTTTGTAAGGCTTGTAAACTAAGAATCATTTTTACATTTTTAAATGGCTAGAAAAAGATCAGAAGAGGAAGAATATTTTGAGATGTGAAAATTAGATTAAATTTATGTGTGGGTGCCCATGAATAAAGTTGTACTGGAACACAGCCTGCTTACTCGTTTACATGTTGTCTGTTGCTGCTTTCATATTAGAATAGCAGAGGCCAGTACTTACAGCAGAAATCAGACCGCCTGCAAGGCCTCAAATATTATATGGCCTTTTACAGGAGAAGTCTGCTGACCCCTGCTTTATGCCATACTTCCTTTTTACGGATAGCTTCATGGAGAAGGGATTATTTGATCCTTTACATTATGCATGAATTTTCTTGATAGAGGATACAGCGTGGGGAGCAACACTGATCCATGCTATAGCTGTCTGGCTGTGATTTGGGAAAGCATCATATGTGGGGATGTAGAAGCCTAGACTCATTGCCACACAGAATTAATAGTCGGGAGTTGTGTGTATGATATGCCTGGGGGAAAAAATGTTGCGTCCACTATTGGAGATGCTGTAGAAAAGTGACTAGCAACACCAGCTTGAGAAATGGTTTAGATTTGGATTTGAGTCTATTTATACCAATTATTAGCCGAGTGGTTTTTTGATAAAATACTTAACCCTTTTAAATATTAGTTTCCTTACCTGTAAAAGGAGAATAATAGAAATATCTACCTTTTACAGCTGTGAGAGTCAAATCAGTTAAATATGTTGTATGTATATACATACAAAGTGCTTAGAGTATTGCCACATACTTAATAAGTATTCATTAAATGTAAGCATTTAGTGTGTACGTAGACGGAGGGCCTAGAGGAAGTTAGAATGTATTTAGTAGGTGATGGTGAGCCTTTGTGTCTCCAATTTGGTGCTTATATGTAGCACTCTGACTTGAAGTTTTGGGTATGTTTATGGTAGGCACTCTAATGTGACTGTAAACTCCTGGGAGGTAGAACTTTTACGATGTTTTCAGTGCCCACAAGTTAAAGACCTATAGCCAGTATTATTAGTATGTCTTAGAATTGAAATAGAATTTCAGATATCTCTCCCCAGTACCTTTCCAGCTAGTGATCATTTTAGATACCACTTTGGTGGATTTTTTCCTTCTCTCTCTCTCTCTCTCTCTCTCTCTATCATTGTTTTCCATTATGCTATGATTAGTTTTATATATCTATAGTTTGTTTCTTCAGTATTATTCCCATAAATACAGTCTTTAAGGGTTTTTAAAAATTCCACATAACATCCATAACAGTGGCATGTAGTAGGATTTTAACCTTTGCTAAGTTGTAGAAGTTTGGTCCCATGATCCACCTGGCACTGGGATTGGTTTAGAGCAACTTTTATTGGGAGTATAGAGTTTTAGTCACATTTTATCTTACCAGTTTTTTATAACAATGTGTGGCATTAACACTGCTGTGTTCTAGAGGAAGAAACTGAAGCACAGGGAAGGTAGGTAATAACATAGTTAAGTGTTTACAGCTATAGTAAGTGACAAAGCTGAGATTCAAATTATGTTCTAACCATGTACTACTCCTACATTGCCCTTGGTGGATTTGATAATCTTTTAGGTAGTGCCTAAGTCGTGGAACAAACAAGTTTGTTTGTATTGGGGAATACGGCATTTAAAAACTGATGTTCAGTCATTATATTCCCACATTGCTTTCCTATGAGGGCTTTCATCAGAGATGGCATCCTAAAAAATGTTAAGTCACAGTGGCCTGCATTCTGTGTGAAATAAAATACTATTTTTTGTCCTCCTAATATTTCCGTCCTTGAACTTTTGTGGAGGTAATAAAACAACAGTGAGATGGCAGGACATTGAATTGTTCTGTTGAATAATTATTGAAATATCAAATAATGCTATATCCCAAATGTATCTGTTTCATGTAGATCTCTTCAGGGTTTTTCTTTTTCTTCTCCTCCCCTTCTTCTATTTAAAAATAACTTTAGAAAAGCAGCTTTGCCATTCATTTGTGTGGTCTTACTTTTTAAACCAGAGTGTTA
The DNA here is from genome assembly GCF_048164855.1 of Canis lupus baileyi. Lineage (NCBI taxonomy): Eukaryota > Metazoa > Chordata > Mammalia > Carnivora > Canidae > Canis > Canis lupus. Next base: position 31,095,961 of record NC_132848.1, read on the forward strand.
GAAACATAGGTAGCTTTTTTGGAAATTTGGAGGATGTGAATGTTTAGTATTGTAAATTAGGTTGCTGATGGGAAGGCAGTTAACCAACAAATTGCTTTGTTTATAACTTCCTGCCAATTCCTGCAGTGAATTCATCTAATCTAATAGATTTTAGTTGCATCTAATCCTCCCAGTATCCATCCTGCTCTTTCTGTCTTCACAGTTAGCTTTCTGCAAGATGGGGACCACCCTTCATCCTAGATGTTCTGCTTTATTATTCTGCTCATGTGAACCCCTTAAGTAAGAGTCGCACTGTGTGACTCTGTGCCAGCTTGTGGTATATCAGTGGGCCAGACAGGTAAAACCTCTTGCTTATGTTTCTAATAGAGGAGATGAAATAAATGCAGTGTTATTATAGATGAGAGGACAGAGAAATAGAGGTTGAGATTTTAAAGAGAGTGGTCAGAGAAGCAGATATTTTGGAATAGTTGTGAGGGAGTTATGAAGTCAACAGACGATTGGAATACCTGCGGCACAGATTAGTCCTGTGAGGGCTTCTGGAGCTGGGCACTTCGTGCGGTGGGCAGGTAGTCCTGTCTTCAGAGAACTTTGATTTTCCTGGTGTATGCTGATAAGAACTAACAAGAAATACAGTTTGTTTTTCTTCTCATCTTTCACATAAAATCACAATTTATATTCTAGGGAAGAAAGGAGTTAAAATTAAATCTTCATTAGATTTTTATTGAGGTAGAAACTTCATTAGCACGTAGTACTCATTATCTGTTCACCTCATGGAAGGGAAAATTTTATAGACTGTTAGGTAAAAGAGAAATTATGTCTAGTTTTGTGGACTGCAAGAAGTTAATAACTCATGTTCTCAGGTGACATATACCTGAGATATATACCATAAGCAGCTTAGCCTATGATTTTAAAAACAAAACATTTTCATATTAAAAATGGAGGTAAAATCTTGCCTAGAAATGATCATGTGAACTATTATCTCATAGTTTGCCTGGGGCTATCATACTTCTCTTCTGAACTTAGAACTTTGGAATATAGCCTAGAAATTTAGTAGGAATCTGAAACCATTTAATATTTATAATCATAATCGTTATAAATAATTGGGGATATTTTCAGACATTGTAGAATGTATGAAATAAAATGCAAAAAAATCACTCCTATTCCAATTTTATTCCCTTAGTATATAAACATAATGTGTTTTTTAAATGAAAATTTAAAAATTCCTATAAGGAATAAAATCTAAGAATTTCATTTTGGCCTCATAACAAAGGTTTACATTTCCCTTTTTTTGGGTAACAGTTCGGCTTCTGCCTGCCTTGTATTTCTTTGAAACACGTAGTGTGTCAAGGCTACAAGTAGATCCTGTAAAATGTTTTTACCTTTCTCCCCCTACTCTCCACTGCTAATTGATGTGTTTATTTAGTTGACTGAGCCAGCTTTGTCAAGACTAAGACTCTCTGGGAGAGTCAGTACTGTGAACTCACCATGCCAGTGCCTCACCCCCAGCAGGGCTGGGTTGGGGGAGAATGGAGACCAGGGCAGGAACCAGTCTGCAAGGAGCTGAGTCAGGAATATGGAAAGCGAGTCCCTTTGCCGTGTTAATCATACCTGGGGAGCTGTGTCTTTTAGCCTTATGGATGACTTAGTAGACCCTCATTTTGTATACTGTAAGATTGTATTTATGTCTGGAGTTGGGAGAGATGGTAAACTCTTGCATTTACCAGTCCACCTGAATTTGAAGTTTTTCTTTCATATCTGACTTCAGGCAGTAAGTCCTGTGAGGGCTTCAGAAGCCATGTGTTTGATGCAGTGGGCAGGCGGGCAGGGAGGTAGATATGGATACAGCTTTGTGTAACTTGAAGAAGATAGAGGGTTATTTCATTTCTCTCTAGGACACCCAGGATAACTAAGGAGAAGTCATATACAGTACCCCAGCTTGGAGATCATAAGAACTTACATAGTGATGGGTAACAAAGATAGACCTTTTCCCTGAAAAATTAAAGGCAAAAAGTGTAAGGTTTTCATAGCCTAATTTCTAAAAACTAAACAAAGGGAAAATTTTCTTTTTTTTTAAGATTTTATTTATTTATGAGAGACACACACAGAGAGAGAGGCAGAGACACAGGCAGAGGGAGAAGCAGGCTCCATACAGGGAGCCCGATGTGGGACTCGATCCCGGAACTCCAGGATCAGGCCCTGGGCTGACGGCAGATGCTCAACCGCTGAGCCACCCAAGCGTCCCCAAAAGGAAGATTTTTATGTAAAGCAATCCTTAATACCACTTAGAAATGATTCTTGGACACTGGAGACAGATGAATTTTGATGCTGGGTAACTTGAAAATGAAAAACAGTTATGAATTTTTTTCTCAATGTCACTGCCATTTTCTTGATATCAAATAATTCAGTGCTGCGGCATATCAGCTTCCTCTTATTGATTACATCTTTCTTGTCATCTCTTTTATATTAAAAAAATACTTGATAGGCTATACTACAAAAAGTAATACTTGTTTCTTCTTAGGAACATGAGGAAACTTTTGGGGATTTGAAGCAGATCTGCTCACTAGTTTGTGGTGGTGATTTCACAAATGTACATGTATATATGTCGAAGCTTACACTATACATAAAGTAGATGCAGTTTGTTGTGTATGTCAATGATACCTCAATAAAACTTTAAAAAAAATTTTTATTGATTAGATGACTAAAAAATTGGACATGTTTTGCTGTTAATATCTGTTTCCGTATGTTAGCGAGATTGAGCATCTTGATGGTATTTCATTGTGAATCATTCAGTTAATTCTTTGCCTCTTTTTTCTGTTGTGTGTTTCTTACCAATTTGTGTCACCTACTCTTAGATTAGTAATGACACCCCAGTGTATGTATGTCTGTTGCAGTTCTTTGCCCCAGTTGGCTTTTCTGTTGCCTCAAAGGGCCATTTCTTCCCCTTCACTTCCTTCCCTCCTCCCACTGCTCTCCTTTCCTTCCTGACTTATGCGGTCCTGTCCTTTCCCTCCCTGGTTTTGAGGTTTCCTGTCTCAGGTAAAAGTCCCCAGCCCCAGGTATACTCCCAAGTTTTCTTATATTTTCATAGTTTTCATTGTTTAGATTTTATTCCTTTTTTTTTTTTTTTTTTTTTAGATTTTATTCCTTCTTGAGTTTTTCTCATAAGGAATATGCACTGTGAGGGGCTCATTTTATTTTCTCTCTGGTGGGTAACAAATTCTGTGAGGTAAATAAACAGTTACCCCCACTGAGGTGAAATACTACCTTTATCTTCTATTAATTTTCTGTATAAACTTGAAACTATTTCAGGGTGATCAGTGTTCTGTTAATCACTGTGTATTTTCTTAGTATTTAATCATAGTAGCTTTATAGCGAAGCGAGTTTTACTATATGATGGAGCATGCCCCACTCCTTTGCTTTTCTCTTTCCACACTTTCATAGTCATTTTTCACATACCAGTTAGAAAAGTATTTAGTCCAGACTCAGTTTGCTTCTGATTGAAACTGACATTAGGTTCGGTTGCCTGGGTGGTGTAGTCAGCTGAGCATCTGACTCTTGGTTTTGACCAAGGTCATGGTCTTCAGGGTGGTGAGATCGAGCCCCATGGTAGGCTCTGTGCTCAGTAGGAAGTCTGCTTGAGATTCTCGCTCTTTCCCTCTCCCTCTGTATCCCCCTCCCCCATTCACATGCTCTCTAAATAAATAAATTTTTTTTTTCAAAAAGCCAATGACATTAGGTATACATTTTATTTTAGCAAGGATTAATATTTCTATATTAAGCATTCCTCCAGAAACAAAATACATCTCTGTTTACTCAGGCCTTGTTTTATATCTTACATCGTGTTTTATCCTATACATTTTGTTGCCTTTTTAAGTAAGTTATTATTGCTGGTTGTAAAATAGTTAATGTATAAATATGACAAAATTTTATCATTAGGTCTACTTGTTTGTAGTTAATTCTTTGGGCTTTTCTAAGTCCATAGCTATATTTGTAAGGAAGGACTATGTGTCTCCGAGCTCTGTTTATTTCCAGTTCAGGTTTTTCACCTTATTGTGTGTAGAATGAGTCATAGGGATGGTGATTTGCAATGACAGTTAATATGATGTTTGCCAGTGGGTTTTTTTTATTGTCCTGTTTTTCCTTTGTTATAGGTAACATGTAATAACATACTTACCAAGTATTCATTTTAATGAATTTTAACAATTTGGTACCACCATCATTAATAAGAAATATAACATTTCTATCATCCTAGAATATTCCAGATCTCCATCAACATTCCCCTGCCCCAAAAAAAGAGATAACTACTTTTTTACGTCTGTTACAAGAGATTTGTATCTCATTCAGCACAGCATTAAGATTCATCCATGCTGTTGGTAGTTTATCCTTTTTTTTTTTTTTAAGCTGTATAACATTCCATTTTGTGAATAAACTATAATTTACCCATTTTCCTGTTGATTTCAGTACAGTCATTTTCAGTTTGGGGCTATTATGAATAAAGCTTCATGAACATACTTGTACAAATGTTTTTATATACATATGCTTTTATTTCTTTGGGGTAAATATAAGGAGTATTTTAACTTAAAAAAAAAATAAAACTGCAGAACAGTTCTACCAAGTGGATATACTGTTGTGAGTGGAAGTATTTGTTGTTCTACATCCCTGTCAACATTTGATGTTCTTAGTCTTGTGGTTATTTTAATGGCTGTGAAATGGTATCACATTCGGCTTTAATTTCATACCCCTGATAGCTAATGATGAGCCACACATTTGTGTATTTTCTGCCCATTGGTATATCTTTTTATGGGAGTTTGTCTGTTAAAGTCATTAATCCATTTTTTAAAAAGATGCTTTTGTTCTTTTTATTATGATTTGTAACAGTTCTTTGTAGATTGTGGATGTGTATTCTTTGCCAGCTGTGTGTATTGTAAGTGCTGTCTCCCAGTCTCCATCTGGTCTTTTTATTATCTTAGCAATACCTTTCTTTCAAAGAGCAAGAAGTTTTTAAGTTTTGATGGAATTCAGTTTATCAATTTTTTCTTCAGTGGTTCCTGTTTTTTAGCCCAAAGAATTGTTTATTGCAAAATTGTGATGAATATCCTCCATTTTTTTCTAGAAGTTTTAAAATACTCGTATATTTAGGCCTGTTAACCTCTTTCCAGTTAACTTTTACATATGTGGGATAAGTTGAGGTTTAATTTTCTTTCTACTGGGTATTCAGTTTTTTATTTGTTAAAAGACTTTCCTTTCTCCCACTGAATTGACTTCATGCCTTAATACTGACTGTATATGCATGTGTCTATTTGGATTCTTTTCTGCTCATTCATTTGATTTGTCTGCCTTTAAGCCAGTACCATACTGTTGTGATTACTGCAGCTTTGTATTAAGTCTTGAAACCAGGTAGTATAAGTCCTCCAATTTGTGTTCTTTTTCAGAATCACTTTGGCTTTTCTAGGCTCTCTGCATTTCCATATAAATTTTAATAACACCTTGTCAGTTCCTGCAAAAATATCTGAGATTGTGATTGAGTTTGTGGGATTTGGGGTGCATGATCGTCTTAAGAATACCAAGCTTTCCAATCCGTGATCATATATTTCTTCATTTTTAGCAGCCTTTGTACATTTGTTCTGATTTATTTCATGCAGAAGAACTTACTGTAACAATAATGGCTGAACCTTTCTTTAAAGGAGTGTGAGATCTTTCTGCAGCTTTGGATTCATTTTATTTAAACTATTAGTTTAATGACCATAAAATTAATGTCAGAAGCATGGAGTGATGTTTAGAAAATGCTGCTGAAAATTCTGTTTCCCCACAGCTTTCTATAGGTAGAGAATCCCCTCTTGAACTGAGGGGAAAGATGGATAACTGTGATGGAGAGAGGAATAATTGTTCCCTTGTTTGATGGAAGTGATGCCCATGAGTAGGAGGAAACCAAGTGACAAAAACTCAGATTTTCTTTGTCTGCCTAATGATAAGATGTCTTAAATATGGGAGTAGGGGAATGCCTAAAAAAATGCTGACATTTTAAAGCATTTGTCCATCTCTGCCAACTACTTACAGAAGGACAGTAGCCCAAGACTTTGCAGACTTGGGTATCTTCCATAAAATAATGGCTTTCCTTTTTATGGAATAAAGTCGGAGGCCAGAAGAGAGGGTGCTTTGCAAAATCTGTTATATAAGATTCAAATTCTGTTGTATCTAAACGGAGGACAGAAGTGAGAGAAGGGACTCTGGAGCCACATTAGCTCCTTCTAATAATTTCCTGTGGTTCCTGCATTCTCTTTATTAATATTTCAGTTATCACACTGAATTCCAGATAAGGTTCTGGGAATGGTGATCACATGGAGAGGTGAACTCTTTTAAATTTTTTTACTTGGGGATTTTTTTTTTCCTCTCTCTCATAATTTAAGGAACCTATTTGTTTTCACTATTAACCTAGTGGCCGAGACTTGATGTTTAAATTTCAAGATAGATATTTATTTTTTTAGTAATATACTTTCTTCTGAACTCTGTGCTCTTCAAATCAAAAGAGCTATGTTATCTTGTTTTGAGAACTTAATGTATAATGCCACCCTGCCTATTGCCAATGAATTAGAGATTAATGAAATTACCTTGTTTCCACTAAGAATCTCTGTGAAGGGGGCAGCCCTGGTGGCACAGCAGTTTAGTGCTGCCTGCAGCCCAGGGTGTGATCCTGGAGACCCGGGATCGAGTCCCACGTCAGGCTCCCTGCATGGAGCCTGCTTCTCCCTCTGCCTGTGTCTCTGCCTCTCTCTCTCGCAGTGTGTCTTTCATGAATAAATAAATAAAATCTTAAAAAAAAAAAAAAAAAAAAAAAGAATCTCTGTGAAGGGATAGGGAGTGTCCTGAAGAAAATACTAAAGGCCCAAACTAATTTCAACTCTTACAGCTGTTCTTGTTAGAGAAGTTTTTTGGCATTTTTTAAAAAAACTTGGTTTAAGCCTTCAGCCCAGGGTGTGACCTGGAGACCCGGGATCGAGTCCCACGTAGGGCTCCCTGCATTGAGCCTGCTCCCTCTGCCTGTGTCTCCACCTCTCTCTTTCTCTGTGTCTCTCATGAATAAATAAATAAAATCTTAAAAAAAAAAAAAAAAAAAAAAAACTTGGTTTACTGTTTTGGGATCCCTGGGTGGCGCAGCAGTTTGGCGCCTGCCTTTGGCCCAGGGCGCGATCCTGGAGACCCGGGATCGAATCCCACGTCGGGCTCCTGGTGCATGGAGCCTGCTTCTCCCTCTGCCTGTGTCTCTGCCTCTCTCTCTCTCTGTGTGACTATCATAAATAAATAAAAATTAAAAAAAAAAAAACTTGGTTTAAAGGAAAATTTTTGACTCTTTGATAACTAATCAACTTTAATATGGTCACAGACCTGTTTAAGAACCACAAATTAACCAAAGTTGGGTGTATTTGCGTATCTACATGTGTACATCTCTGTATACGGCAATGTTTTCCCCAGTCGTGAGGCAGTAAGTCTCCCATTTTACCTGACCAGAGACAGAATATTCAGAGAATTTTGTATCCTCACCTTAAAAATAGTCATGTAATGAGAACTTAAAATCACTTTTTCTCCTTATTTTCTCTTCTGTTATTTGTTTTAGGGTAACCAGGAGCCAACAACAACTCCTGACGCAATGGTTCAGCCTTTTACTACCATCCCGTTTCCACCACCTCCACAGAATGGAATTCCCACAGAATATGGAGTGCCACACACTCAGGACTATGCCGGCCAGACCAGTGAGCATAACCTGACACTCTACGGAAGTACGCAAGCCCACGGGGAGCAGAGTAGCAACTCACCCAGCACACAAAACGGATCTCTCACGGTATGTGAACTCTGAGGTGGGGAATGGAAGAGTGCTTGTCATCATACTCAAATCTTCAGCTGAATCATCAGACCAGAAAACCCTTTGAATTAATTTAGCATCTACATGACACTGCATAGCATTTATGTAATTTCATTTCTACCCCTTGCATTGTAATTAGAAGGTAAGGACTTAGAAACTGAGCTCACAGTCATTGCCCGGGAGCTTAGGGTCTAGAGACCGGCCAGACAACACAAGGTGAGGCGCCAGGGACAAGGGTACACTTGGGTCAGTTTCACCAGGAAGCTTCGTTTGGCCACACCTCCTTATTAGGAGGGGTGCCCTCCTGTGCTGCCACAGTACACAGTCTCTCAGCAGCATCCCGTACATTGCCTCTCCCTTCCCCCAGACCTGCTCAGTCTCTTGCTCTTAGGATACTCCCTGTTGCCCTCCTGCACACTGAAAGTTCTCTCTTAGTTCCCTTTGCTGATTCCTATCTCTGTGTTCAGTTTTTTTTTTTTTTTAATTTTTAAATTTATTTTAAAAATTTATTTATTTGGGAGAGAGAGCTTGCAGGAGCAGCAGGAGAGGCAGAGGGAGATGGAGGATCACAAGCAGACTCCCCACTGAGCACAGAGCCTGATATGGGGCTCAATACCAGGGCCCTGGGATCATGACCCAAGCTGAAGGCATACTGAGCCACCTAAGCTCCCTTCTGTTCAGTATTTAGATGTTACAGCACTCTAGGCCTGGGTCCTTAGGAACCCCCTTCCTCTGTCGGTATAATTCTACTACTAAATTCACCTTGCTACTCACGCAAAACCTAGGAGTCTTCTCCATTTCCTTCATCTCCACACCCAGTGCCTTTGCGAATCCAGTAACTGTAACTCGAATTCATTCTTTCCCTTCGGCTCTTCTCTTTATCTTGGTACTCTGACTGGATGGTGTACATGCTTAACAGCTCAGCTATCCTGCCAGATTTCTTGGGTTTGAGTAGGGCCCTGCTTAGTGGCATGACTATATTTAACCTCTTTCCTGCATTGGCTTGCTCGGTGACAGCAAATACATACCTGCACCTGGCAAAGAACGACAGCAGTGCCTGCCTCTGCTGGCCACTAGGAGATTTAAAAGAGTTGAATTCATGTACATTATCATTGTCGTCATCTCCACCTTGGTCCAGACCTCATGGCTTATTTTTCGTGTAACTGCTGCCTGCCTGACTATCCCTTCCCCACACAACAGCCGACCTAGTGTTCTGTCTTCTCAAATAATGGTACTTCCTGCTTAACTCTAATGATTCCCTTACATATTTACAATAAAATCCAAACCCTGTACTTCGTTTACTAATCCCTGGCCCCAGCCTACCTCTTTGACTTTGTCTCTTACTACTAACTTGCTAAAATAAAAGAAATGTTGGGGCGCCTGGGTGGCTCAGTCGGTTAAGCATCTGCCTTTGGCTCAAGTCATGATCTCAGGGTCCTGAGATCGAGCCCGTCGTCAGGCTCCCTGCTCAATGGAGAGCCTACTTCTCCCTCTGCCTCTCCCCCTGCTTGTGTTCCCTCTCTCTTTCTCTCTCAAATAAATATAATCTTAAAAAAAAGAAATGTCAAAAATCAACCAGTAGGTATATATCACATATGTATCAACACACAGGAAGTCATATTGTCTGTGCGATTGCAAGGTCTGTCTCCAAAGATAAAAATGTTCTGTGCTCTTGATAGAAAGATCTGTGTCTGGTTTTTAGATTTCTTTTTGCTCTTCCTGTTTCAGATTATCAGGAGAGCTTATCCAGCCTTTAAAACACTTGATATGATTTACTTCCCAATAAAGAGCCTTATAGTAGAAGCTTGTGTTGCATAAGGATGGATTTAACCTTCAAATACTTTCCATTTTCTTTTATTAGATATTAGACCACAAAGAAATCCATTCTTTCCTTGAAAACACGTTATCTTTTCAATATTGATCAGTTATATATAGAAGCACATAATTTTATACTTCATGAGTAATGGGCTACAGACCATTTATTAAGAAGGTGTAAGCATGATGGGTAACAGATGAGGATTCCATAGTGTTTGTTCCAGAATCATGAATATATCGGCTGCTATCTTGGCTGCATTTCTAAATCACCTTCAAAGGATTATAAACTCATAGACTTACCAGAACAACTGTGGAAAGAAGGAATAAAATGTAAATCTGAGGTTCTATCAAGTATATTAATTACTAAAGCTATTTCTTTACTAGCTAATTTTTCTAGTTTTATTTTTATTTGTCCTTTTTCTGTGTTTATTTCTATGTTCTATTTCACATCAAATCAATCTTGGTAATTTCTAGGAATTTTCTTTTTCATCTGAATCGTCTATTTTGTTGGTATAAAGTTATTTATAATTTCATATAATCCTTTTTAATTTCTATAGGATCTGTAGTGATAACCCCTCTTTTATTCTTGATTTTGCTAATTGTGCCTTCTCTTTTTTTCTCTTGGTCAGTCTAGCTAAGGTTTATTAATTTTGTACATCTTTCCGGAAAACCAGCTTTTGATTTCATTGATTTTTTTTTTTTTTAGTGTGTTGTTTTTCTGTTATGTATTTCATTGATTGCCATTCTGATCTTTATTATTTCCTTCCTTCTTCTAGCTTTGACTAGCTTTGAGTTTGATTTCGTCTTAATTTTTTTTTTTTTAGCCTCTTGAGTTGCAGCCTTAGACCATTGATTTTAGATTTTTTTTCTTCCTGGTATGTGTTTAAAGCTATACATTTCCCCTTAAGTTTCCTATAAAATGTGATATATTTTATTTTTGTTTTCATTCAAGATATTTTTTAATTTTTCCTTATGATTTTTCTTTGACCCTGGGTTACATAGAAGTGTGTTTCTTAATTTCCAAATGTTTGAGGATTTCTCAGCTTTTCTTGATTTATAATTTAATCCCATTGTGGAAAGAGAACATGCTTTATATGGTTCAATTTTTTAAAACTGAGACTTGTTGAAGATTACATCTTCAACTTATAACTGATGCACACATTTGCTGCTTACTTGCAGGGGCACACATGTGTATGTGTGTCTTACTCTGGTAAAATACTGTAGCTTTGGTCTAATATATATTCATTCCTCACCATCCTTTGTACTGTTATTGCCATCTGTATATTCATGCAAGATCCAGTTGTATGTTTTTTTACCAGAGACACACCTTGGATTCAAAGAGTTTGAGATAAAATGAAGGAAAAAGATGTCATACAAAACAGTAATCATGAGAGACCTGAAGTGATTATATTAATAGCAGAAAATAGATAAGACAAGTATTGATAGAGACAAATGTATATTAGAAATGCAACAATACAGTATTGTAATTTTTACTTTAAAGAATCTTATATTTTTTCTTCTGTTCACTAAATTGGAGAATTTCTGTTAACATCTCTTTCAGTTCACTCACTCTTGTTCTGCCACATTGCATCAGCTGTTGAGCCCATCTAGTGAATTTATTTCAGCCATTGTACTTTCCAACTCTAGAATTCCCATTTGTGATTTATGTTTCTCTATTGAGATTCCTTGTCATCATATTTCTTTCAGTTCTCTGAATACATGTGTAATTGCTATTTTGACGTCACCTGCTGAATCCAACATCCAGGCCCACTCGAGTCTATTTCTAGTTACTGTTTGTTTTCTTGAGTCTGGGTCACACTCTCCTGTTTCTTTACAGGTCTTGTAACTTTTTAATAAACTGGACATTTTTGTAATACATTTCAGCAACTCTGAAGTGGTTTTTTGTTTGTTTTTTTGAGCAGTGTTGGTGTGTGTTTGTATGTTTTAAGTAATTTGCTTGAGCTTAAACTGTGGAATGTGGTGTGCAGCCACTGCTGTTTCTATACAAAATCTTAGCGATTTTCCCTCTCCTTTTTACTCTTTAGCCTGGCTAGGTGTTATCCCTGTGTCACACTAGCTCCGTGGTCAGCCAGTGATTTGGGCGGAAGTTGTGTTTAAAAAGCACCTCAAGCTTGTAAAGCTTCCCACCCTCTTGTGTTTGTGGGTTTGGAAGTAAGTTCAGAGTTTAGCCGGGTCTCAGGTCCACTTGGCTTTATCTCTCTGTTGGGCTCTCTCATGTCTCCCTTCCTCATGCTTGTATTTTCATAGTCAGCCACAGATGTGAGGAGAGCATAGCTAGCTCCTCCGTGACTCTCTCATTTCCAGGATCTCCCCTTCATGTTGCTGGCTGCTCCACCACTCACCTCAGTCAGACCCACAAGATCAAGAAAGAAGAACTATATTTCCCATTAGGGCCTACCAGATTTGCCACTTTTGGTCAACAGGACTGTGAGTTTTCTACTCCTTCACTCCACCACTGCCCCAGTGCTCCAAATTGAGTTTACCCCTTCTGGTAGCACAGCTACTAGTTTTCATGGCCCTGACCCTGTCCTGGTAAAAACTAAGTTCTCTCCCACAGAACTGAGGGAAGGGATGTTGGGCAGGGATGAGGTGGTGGGTTGGAGCAGCTACTGGCAATGTATGTGGCCTCTTGCTGGTCTTACCTTAAGCTCTAGCAATTTTTCAAGAAATTTCTTATGTTGATTGATTTCCAGAACGTGAAATGACTGTCAGGCAGTTTTTGTCCGGCTTTCTTACTGTGGTCTTGTTTTGGGGAAAGGGGTTACAGGCCCATTCACACTGTTAGAGCCAGCAGTGCCCTCCCTGACTCTTGATGTAGCGCTTACTGTACAGTTCCTCACCATACCTCTCTTCCCCATGGCCCATTTCTCTTTCTGCTTGTTTTCTCTTCCTGCCACCATCTTCCATTATTTCAGATGCCCAAATTCTAGGTTTTTAATGGTAGTGTGAAGGGCAAGTTCTCTTCCTTAACATAAATATATATGGTGAAGACTTATATTCTTCATCCCTATTAGAAACTATTCACTACAGGGCAGCCCTGGTGGCTCAGCGGTTTGGCGCCACCTTCGGCCCAGGGTGTGATCCTGGAGACCCGGGATCGAGTCCCGCGTCGGGTTCCCTGCGTGGGGCCTGCTTCTCCCTCTGCCTGTGTCTCTGCCTCTGTGTGTCTCTCATTAATAAATAAATAAAATCTTAAAAAAAAAAAAAGAAAAGAAACTATTCACTACATAATTTTGCATTATATTGACCAATTTGAGTTCCTAAAAAAATACTAAAATAAAATTAGGAAACCATGTGTATGGATTGGGATTTATTGGTGCTGAGGAGAAAAATGGAAAATCCTTTGAGCTATGTCTACCAACCGAGATGGCACACGTTCTGTAATTTTAGGAAGTTGCTAACCACAAAATGGGAAATTATTAGGAGGCTCTGGTTGGAGATGCTTCTTACATGTTTAAGTGTACTTTAAATGGGTGTGAATTCACTGCTCTTAAGCCATTTGCTTTTGGAAGTTGTGAATGTGTGGGTGTTCTGGAGGACGAGAGACAGACTGAGCAGTAGAACAGTACATCAAAGAACTTAGATTTGACAATATTATAGATTATTTTGTTAAACTTTTACTATCTACTAATATGTTCTTAAAATGGATCCGGTAATTCCTGTGGCCAATTAAATTCAGAAGGTTGATCGGAAGCATTGTTATTTATAAAGAAATGATACCTCATAAACTAGTCTTTTGTGTATATGAGGGTTTTACAGTCGGGGAATTCAGAGTCCATTCTCTCCATTTTGCCACGTGGACTCCCCAACTCCAGCCCAACAACAGGAGATAGTGTATGTATAAGCAGTGGTCCTGATAACAGGCACCAGTGCATCTTTTCCCATTCAGCCCCGTGTTGGCTTTGCTGGTACGCCTTGCTCAATATTCTAGATAAAGCCAAGCTTATCCTTCATTTAGGCTCAGGTAGACTCCTGAGCTGACCACTTTTTATGGAACTTAGGAGATGTGTTTTGTTCACTTTTGTCTTCTAATTAAACTGTAAGCTTTTAAAGAAAAAGTTCTAGTTCATCTTTGCATTCTCCGACTTATTACAGTGCCTGGCACTTAATAGTTACTCAGTAACAATTTCTCTGGCGGTCAGGAGTGTTTAAAGGAGACAAGGTATACCATGGAAGGTCTGAGGAGGGAGAAGCTGAGGCTTCTAAGCGCAGGTGGCATCGAACTCGTCCTGGTATTAAGTGGTTTGGAATTGGAACATGATGGGAAGAATTGAGAAAGTCCTTTCTCAAAGCAGAATTAGAGAGATGGGCAATATCAAAGTGTGTGAATAAAAGCATGTGTTTCTGTTAGGCTGAAGCTTGGGGTGTTTGGTGGATACATAAGGAAATATGATGTGAGAAAAATCGCTCCAGTACAAATTGGGAAGAGCATTTGAATGCCTAGTTGAGAAATGACTTTATTGAAGGTTTTTGAGCAAGGAAATGGAATTGAACAGAACTGTGCTTCCAGACCAATCTGTGACATATAGCAGCTGAGGGGAGAGGCAGGGAAACCAGTTAGGAAAGAATCTTAGGAGGTTCCGAACTAGGGGGCTGCAGTGGTTATGTAGAGGAGGGATGAATGGAAGAGAAATTGCCAAGGTGTAGAATCCATAGAATTTGACAGCTGATTAAATGAGTAAAATAAGGAGAGCAGAGCCAAAGACTGTGTCCTCTTCAGTGCAAGAACTGTATCTTGAATAAATCATTTCACCTCTCAAACTTCAGATTCCTCATCTGTCACATGAAGCCAACAGTGTCTACCTGACAAGATTGTATTGAAAGGAAATTAGAAATGTTTTGGAGATTACTGGTTTGAATAGTCCTTTAATTGCTTTTTTTTAAAAAAAAGATTTTATTTAGAAAGAGAGTGCGCGTACAGCTTGGGAGAGACAGAGGGAGAGAGAAGAGAATCTCAAGCAGACTCCCCACTGACTGAGCACAGACCCCAACTCAGGCACGATCTCATGTCTTTCAGCCAACAACCTGGGCCAAAACCAAGAGCTAGTTGGACACTTAACCAACTGAGCTACCAGAAGTCCCTTTAATTGCTTTTTTAAAACTATCTTTTAAAATCAGTTGTCTCTTGATGTCCTTGATTTGTGTTTTTTTTATTGCTGTGAGCCAGTTATACTGTAATGGAGATTTTATGTTGAATAGTCCCATCTTGTGTGAGAGAACCAAAAAAAAAGGAACTTCTACAAAAATGATAAATAAGCAATGAAATCTGGAATTTTATTTCTAAAATGTATTTCAGAAATTGATTTTCAAGTTGAGCTAGAAGCTTCTTGTACCCTTAAGACAAGAGCCTGTTCTAAGAGTCAGTTTGTCCCATACTGTGCATTAGCAGTCAGGGTTCTCCACCCCCCTCATAGAGGCCTGATTACCCCTGCGCCTGCCTGCAGAGAAGAAAGGACCTCAGTTGCTGTATGTGTAGATACTCCTCTGAACCCTGGCAGGTGTAAGTGACTGAAGTATTTGAAGTAGACAAGCTTTGGTGAGTAATCTTCAGATAAGGTTTGTGTTTTATATACATATTCTACCTATCTAGTAGATTCTACTTTCCCTGAGGGCAGGAGTACCACTTGTCCTCTTATTACTCCCATTGGCATATAATGATGTTTAATAAGTGTTTTTTGAGTGAAAAAAGCTTGTAAAGGTGGTTCATCTTCTGTGCTTGGTTTTAATAGGAAATGTTAGTAACATCTTTTGAAGTATTTGAACAGAATTGTTGATGACTCTAAAGCAGAAATTGGAAGGCATAGCTGAAGAGGCCTGCCTTTACTGTCTTGATCAGCTGTAGACCTCCCCAGCGGTTGCCTTCAGGCACACCTCTGAATTAAAGATAACTAGGACTCCATGCTCTCCACCATCCTCAGTTTTTTCACTTTGTTGTGCACCCTTTCTCTGGAGTTAAAGCCAGCTTTTCTCTCCCTTCTCTATCAGAAGATCAGTCTAACCAGCCTCCATGAAATTACCCACTGACTCCCTTACTTGCAAGAGCCTTGTGGATTGATATCCCACTAAAACATAGCCAAGAAGTGACAGCCTGTATCATGGGTCTATTTGCCCAAGTGAGGATTTCTAAAACATGGCGGGTCCAACCTTTCACATGGTGTGTTGTGGGGCCATATTACCCTCAGCCTGGAGTGTGGACATCATTAGTATATCTATTTCTAAGCCAGAATTAAGAAGGCCTGAGACACAGAGGAATTTTTTCATCTGACTATCCATTCTTCAAAGAGAGTCCCTCATTTTCCCTTCAGAGTAATAAAGGGGAAACAATGTTGAGCCTGCATAAACCACACTTGTTAGATCTGTGAGCAAACTATAGGCGGGTCTGAAAGTGTGAGAGTTGCTGCAGAAAACCACACTCAGAGCCAGGCATGGAATTTTTTTTTTAAGATTAAGTGATTGATTAATTGATTGATAAGAGAGAGTGTAAGCACACTAGTGGGCCTGAGTGGGGGGAGGGGGGAGGGGTAGAAAGAGGAGAGAGAGAAGCAGATTCCCTGCTGAGCATGGAGCCTGATAGGGGCTTGATCCGAAGACCTGAATCAAAATCAAGAGTTGGATGCTCAACCAACTGAGCCACCTAGGCACCCCAGGCATGGATATTTTTTAAACAGAGAAAATTGCCTTTGGGTTCATGACACTCAAGACACCTTTCAGCATATTGTTAATATTGTTAGCCTCATTATTGCTGCTTCTCCCTTGCGTGTCTTCATTCATTTATTTACTTTTATTTGCTTTTACTTACCTGCCCCCACCACCCCCCTTCCCTGCCAAAAGCAACTACATCTAAGCAGTGCTAGAAATGGTAATTTTGTGCTCTGCTGCTCCTTCCTGCTCTGTCCCTGTTAGGACCAGGATAAAGAAGCACTAGTGATTAATTTAGGGATATGGTTTTTCTTAACCTGTCTAAAGAGTTGTGCAGTTTTCAAAAATATTTTGTACTACTTTTTGAAATCAGTAAACTGATTAGAATCACGGAGTTTTAAAGCTAAAATGGATTTTAGAAATCACCTTATGCCTTCCTTTTACAACAGAGGTCAACAGTTTTAAGTAACTTGAGCCCGGAATGTTACAGCTAGCTAGTAATAGAGCCGGAACTCAGGAAATCTGTTTTCAGCCAGGTGCTTTTTTTCTGATTCCCCATGCAAATAATGAAAAATAAAAGACATCCACAGAGATGGTCTTCTTAGCTTCCATTGATTCTTTGTCTTTAAACCTAAGAACTCCACCTGGAACATATAAACAGATTTCTTTCATTCTAAAATGTACGTTAAAATGTTAAAGAAAGCATACAGTTAAGGATAAAGTGGTTTTTTTTTTTAAGATTTTATTTATTTATTTATTCATGATAGTCACACAGAGAGAGACAGAGAGGCAGAGACAGGCAGAGGGAGAAGCAGGCTCCATGCAGGGAGCCTGACGTGGGATTCGATCCCGGGTCTCCAGGATCGCACTCCGGGCCAAAGGCAGGCGCCAAACTGCTGCGCCACCCAGGGATCCCAAGGATAAAGTTTTTAATTGGGGTGATCTTCTGTATGTGTTTCACAGTTTTACATTATATATAATTTTTCTATTTCTTACTCTTAAAAAATAAGTGACTTGCTATGGTTTTTGTTTCAGTGTGATATCAGTTTATGATGATATTACATATGCAAAGGATGCCTTTTGTAATGCCTTTTTGTAGCACTTTGACCTACTGAGAAAATGGAACTAGACATTTTGTGAAAAAATTGAATTATTAGTTGGGGAAAAAAATGTTCATTTACATTTAAATGCCCAAACAGGGCTAGAGCCTCAGAATTTGGGTTATCATAGCAGTATTCAAATACACAAAAGAAATGTATAAGCATTTTTTTAAATGTCTAAATCTAAAAGTAATTTTTCTTGACTAGTGAATTGTTCCACAGAGATGTAAATTCAATTTTCCATGCCCAAAAAATTGTCTAGTAGTGTCATTAGATAAAATAATATTCAGTATATCACAAGTGTTCCTTCTAGTGTGTTCTTTCAGCAATGTGAAATACCCCGATTTTCAATAAATAAGCATATGGGCCAAGATTTCACTTCTTAGAAAATTATTTGATCATGTTTAGGGCATTTACCCTTTAAGAAGGAATTCACATGATCTAATTCCGCTAAGTTTTAATCCATCATGTACTCCATTATAAACATTTATAAAAATGCTTCAAATGCTAACAAACCTAGTTGGTGGGTCAACATAGGCTGTAGTTCCCCTCCCTTTTTTCAAGGCAATGTAAAATGACAATGAAAAGTATCCCAACCCGCTTTCTAAAATATTCAGAGAAAACTGACATTTGTTTTTTAAAGTTGTTTTAGAAGAAATGTTTTGTTATATAATATTGTGACTGTGGCTAGGGAGCTTGAGCCATAGAAATCAGATTGAGTTGGGTTTAGCTCCCAGCTCCTTCCTTTTGCTAATTGTGTAACCATCTGAAAATTATAACTCTAATGCTCATTTTCCTCATCTGTAAAAATGGTGATAATAGTTCCTAGCTGATAGGGTTGTTTTTGGATTACATAGGAAAATGAATAGCAAGTACTTAGGATAATGCCTGGCACATAGTAAAATGTCAGTAAACATTAGCTACAATACTGTTATTTTTTAATTATTTCAAAGAAGGTATCATAGGCAACCTTGATTTATAAAACAGAACAAACAAAAGGGCCGTCCAGTTCTCACTTCTCTTTTGCCATTTTCTTCCCTCACCTGCACAGCAGCTAGTGCCGTAAGACCCATCCCTTTATCAGTGAATTTTATAGCCTGCTCTACAAAAATAAATGAATGAATTACATACGTTTGGGGAAAAGGGTGAATTCTCTTCAGAATTCACAGGAAACCTGTTGACTTTGTTTAGTCCAGTATTTCCCAAATTTATTTAAACACGAAATCCTTTTTCTACAAAATGTCAGTTAACATCCTGTAGAACTGACGTTCTACCCATTGGAAGGTAATTGCTCTGTGATTTTTAAGTGCGCGCGCACAAACACACCTATCCTTTAGATGTGCTTAAAACTATTTTGGGAGTGATCTTCCCATTATATTTTCTTGGGAATAAACACATCACAGTTTTATGAGTAATGAATTTTGAGTAATTCAAATTTGAAATAGTATAATTCAGAAAAGTTCATGAAATTTCACTTTTGTGTAAATTTTTAACTGTTAACAAAATTCAACTGAGTAAATTAAACAGGTCTTATTGGCTGTATTCAGTGATTCATGAATTGGGTTGCATCCAATCTAAGCAGATAGAAAGGAGCTGGGAAGAGCTGTACAAGGCAAGAGATTTTGTAGGCAGAAGGGAGCAGGAACAAGGAATTTATACTGAACATTTGCTGATTGGTTATTGGTTAAAGCAAGGTTAATTTCCTTACATGGAGCAGAGGGAAGTCTTGGAGCAGGGTCAGGGACCTTGTGCTAAGCAAACAAGTTCTGATTGGTTGACCTGGCCCCTTGCTTTTCTGGGAGAGCCCAGCAAAGAAATATAGTTCAGCTTTGGTTTGCTGAACTGGGGCCTATTGGCATGAATGATGTCCTCTTGGACACAATCTAGTTCCTTTGACAGAACCAATGTGAATATTCCCCCAAGTGAAACCTTAATAATTGCCTAATTTCAAAGCTGTCTGAATTATATGGTGATTGACAAGACAGCTCTACTTTTAGCCATTAATAGAAATATCTACTATCTTTTGATAAATTTAGTCTTGAATTTTGCAGTTTTCAGAACCATGTCCCTTATACCATATGTGACTGACTTTGTAACATTGTTAAAATAACTGATTCATCCTATGAGGAGGAGCCTTTTTTTTTTTTTTTAAGATTTTATTCATTTATTCATGACAGACATAGAGAGAGAGGCAGAGACACAGGCAGAGGGAGAAGCAGGCTCCATGCAGGGAGCCTGACGTAGGACTCGATCTGGGTCTCCAGGATCACCCCCAAGGCTGAAGGCGGCGCTAAACCGCTGGGCCGGGGCTGCCCCAAGGAGGATCCTCTTAAAACTTAACTGAAGACCGATCCCACCCCATCCAAAAGAAATTGAAACCAACTAGGAATCATACTTTTGTTCTTAAAATGATGAGATCTTCAGGGGAAATGCTGCAGGATATGACACTTATGTGGCTTACCTCTGTAAGTAAGAGAGATTTATAAATTAAACTGTTCCTAATTTGGGAATAGATAATAGTGATATCAGATTGGTTTTTTTTTTCCTTTACTGTGCCAGTAGTTTGAAGTGAATAGACTTTTCAGCCCATATCTGACTTTTATAAGTGGTCCAATCCACATACTCTATACAAATACAAGTAATTGTCTGTAGCTCTGCTTTTGTATAGTCATTAAGCCAACTAGCCAACATTCTTTGTGTTTTAATATTCTTTAGGGTTTAGAATCTAACATCCCAAAATACCTTTCCCTCTTTTTTTTTTAATGTTTTATTTTGAAATAAACTTAGACTTACAGGAAAGTGGCAAAAATAGTACAAAAAATTTCTGTATCTCCTTCACTTAACTTCCCCTTATGTCAATACTTTACATAGATATGGTACAGTTTTCAAAAGCCAGGCAGTAGGAAGTGTTGGTACAATACTAGTAAGGCAAAATATAGACCTTATTCAAATTTTACCAGTTTTTCCACTAATGTCCCTTTTTTCTGTTCTAAATCCAATTCAGGATTCCACGTTGCAGTTAGTTGTCATGTCTCCTTATTCCAAAATATTTTAATCATCTTCAGCTTATATCTGGAGTAGTAATTCCACCTTCTGAAGAACAGAGAAAGGAAAAAACTTTGTATTAATAGACTTGCTGTTAGGTGATAACCATGTCTCATCTTCGAGGTCTCTGCTTATTCCACCGCAGCCTTTTATGTGTGCATTGGCTGAGGGAAGTATTGAAGGCTCTCATTCTTGAGATACAAAGGTTATTTTGAAAGCAAGCAATATTTGCCAAAATATTTTATACCTGTTAGCTCAAAACACACATGAGCTGTTACATGTGTACATATTGTATTTGAAGATTTTATCAAACATGAATTAGTTCCAGATTACTTTTGAATACACCCATCTATTTTTGCTTCCTCTAAAAATGCAGTAAGTGGTTTTTGTGTTTGTATGTTTTTAGGGCTATAAACCAATAAGAACAGGAGAATTAGTAATTTTGGAAGCTGGAAAGCAGATGTCCCAATTAGTGACAAGCTTAGCAGACCTACACAAACTTCTAAGCCAGTTGTGAGAGAAATCTGAGAAATAATTCTATTTACACTACAAAAATTTTAGAAGTTTCAGAAACTGACAGCCCCAGGTAGAAGATGGGAAAATTCTCTGGAGAGCCTGGCTGACTGACTCAAGAGGAAAGACTTGGAAGATGGACATGTTAGGGGTCTCTCCAACAAACTGCTTACCTCACTGAACTGGAATAAGGCAAAGTCCTCATGCCCTCCAACCCACCCATTCAGAACTACCAGTTTCTTAGCTACCCCACTTAATTCTTCATTGTAAGCAGACAGCCAAGGATAGTTAGATTCCTGAGGGAAACCTACAACATACAAGATAGAGAACAAAAAGAAATTGGGAATAAAAGGAAACTTTTTCTTCGAAAAAACTACCAAAAATGATAATCCATAGCCTTAAAGAGATTACATCTAATAAACAAGAATGAAGTTTTTGTTTGTTTGTTTGTTTTCACTTATTCATTGGGAGACACAGAGAGGCAGAGACAGAGTGAGAAGCAGGCTCCCCACCGAGCAAGGAGCCTGGTAACTGGTCTTGATTCCAGGACCCCGGGATCTCGACCTGAGCCAAAGGCAGATGCTCAACCACTGAACCCCAGGAATGAAATTTTTTAAAAGGGGTGGATTCAGTCTTTTTAAAAGACTGCTGGATTCAGAGAAGAAAAATGAACCTTGAAATTAAAAATATGGCAACAAAATGAAAAAACTTTGTGGGAAGGCTGAAGGATGAGATTGAAGAGGTAGAGGTCTGCAGCCTCTCTCTTTTTTTAAAAGATTTTATGTATTTATTTGAGAGAGAAAGCACGAGTGGTGAAGGGGAGGGGCAGAGGGAGAAGCAGGTCCCAGGGAGCCCCACATAGGGCCATGACCTGAGCTGAAGGCAGATGCTCAACTCTGCAACCCACTGAGCCACCCAGGTGCCCCAATGTCTACGGTCTCTTATCCACAATTCTAAAATCCAAAAATGTTCTGAACATCAGATGATTTTTCATAAGTTGGCAGCAAAACTCAAAACCTATATATATCTTTGTCACATTTATATGAATGCATATAAAGAAATATCACTGTCTCAAGTCTGATGGAGTTACATCATGGGTTTTACACCCATTATTACCTTCCTAAAATCCTAAAAATTCTGAATTCTGATATACATTGGCCCCAGAGTTTTCAGATAAGGAATTAAACACCCATTTTTCCAGAAAATCAAGTCAAAATCCAGAGAGAAGATAAAAGAAAGAGTTTAGAAAATTAGAGACCAGTCCAAAACATCCAATGTCTAATACAAATTCCGGAGAGAGAGACCAAATGTGTAGGGTGGGAATCATCAACAAAATAATTCAAGAAAGCTTCCCAGGACTGAAGGACATTAATTTCCAACTTAAAAGAGACTGTAGAATTACCAGCAAAATAGATTAAAATAAACCCACATTAAGGCATATTGCTAGGAAATTTTAGAACACTGGACACATTGGACAGTCTCCAAACCAGAGAGAATGGTGGAAAACATTCTAAAGGAATTTTTTTCAACCTAGAATTATATACCCAAACTATCATTAAAATGGGTTCATTTAGTAGACATTTTCAGACATGAATCAAATTCTCACAAAATTTACTATGCTGAATTAAATTTCTTCTTCCCATTCAGCCTCACAGAGGTGAAAATAAGAAATGAAGTCATCTCAGGAAACAAAAGGAAAAAGAAGTATTGAAGAAAATGGATAATCCATAAATCAAAATATTATTTCTGAATTTATCAAGAGATTCCTTATTATCTCATATTACATGTTAAATGTTGCTATGAGAGAGACTTGGAAAGTAACACTTTGTCTCATATTGCCCAGAACTCTCTTTTATTTATTTTTTTTTAATTTTTATTTATTTATGATAGTCACAGAGAGAGAGAGAGAGAGGCAGAGACACAGGCAGAGGGAGAAGCAGGCTCCATGCACCGGGAGCCCGATGTGGGATTCGATCCCGGGTCTCCAGGATCGCGCCCTGGGCCAAAGGCAGGCGCCAAACCGCTGCGCCACCCAGGGATCCCCAGAACTCTCTTTTAGACCATAACAGCACATTTGTTCACAGTCCATAGTTAAAATATTTAAATTGTTTCATAGAGAAGTCAAAACTAATTCATTTCATAGTTACAGGAATTTTAAAAGTTTGAGTTCATCAAACATTTTTAGTCCTCATTTCTAGAATGAGGCTTTGAGACTTGTAAATCTGATTTGCTCTTCAGTGTAAAGAGCCCTGGACTCCTCTGCAGTTGGGACAGATAGCCAGACCTCACTGGGGCAGCTGAGTTGTTTAAAGAGTAGATCTATAGGGACACCTACATGGCTCAGTGGTTAAGCATCTGCCTTCGGCTCTGGGTGTGATTCCTATCCAGGGATCAAGTCCCACATCAGGCTCCCTGCAAGGAGCCTACTTCTTCTTCCTCTGCCTGTGTCCCTGCCTCTCTGTGTGTCTCTCATAAATAAGTAAAATCTTAAAAAAAAAAAAAAAAAAAAAAAGAGTAGATGTATAGACGCTAGACCCAGGATTGTACCAGCAGTGTCACTGTCAGCCCTTGCCATAAACTCTCAGTGCACAGACTCCAGCCTCTTCTGTTTCATCTCCTGCCCAGTGAATAAATCAGGTCAGAAAATGACCACAGAAGGGAAGAACAGAACCTTGGGAGGTTGTTTATATGGTTGGTAACGTGGCTCAGTAGCTAACAATAGGAAATAAAGCAAACCAATGGTGTAGACTAATATTTTTCTCAGAACAAACAGTTCTGCTGTCCACTTTTCACAAAGTTATAGCTTAAAAACTTTTACTTACTATTTCTGTCTGATTTGTCTATTTCAACAAGTAGTAGTTGATATTGAGGTACACTTAAAGTTGGGGATGTCAGATGGGGAAGTATCTCTTTTTTTTTTTTTTTAAGATTTTATTTATTTATTCATCAGAGAGAGAGAGAGGCAGAGACACAGGCAGAGGGAGAAACAGACTCCATGCCGGGACCCCAACGTGGGACTCGATCCCAGGTCTCCAGGATCACACCCCAGGCCGAAGGCGGCGCTAAACCGCTGAGCCACCAGGGCTGCCCAAAGTATCTCATTTAATTACATTCAATATATATTTCCTATTCCTATGTCCATTATGTACAGAAATCTGCTCCTCAGCCCCTTTGAGTATCAGTTTGGTAACTGTCTGCTGTTTTCCTTTGAGTGCCTGTGTGCTTGCTTTTGCCGGGTTTTCTTCCCCTTGCTTTTCCTCCCTGACCTGCTCCTCTTCCTTCAAGGTATAGAATATATGTCATTCTTGTATAGCTTTCTCTGTCCCTTACCCCCATGGCTGTCTCCAGCCCAGGGAAAGTCTTGCTCCTCCCAGTGAGCGTCCTGAGAAAGTGGGATACACATTTGTTCTCCCTTCCTTTTTTTTTTTTTTTTTTTTTTTTTTTTTTTAAGATTTCGTATATCCATTCATGAGAGGCAGAGACATAGGCAGAGGGAGAAGCAGACTCCCCGTGGGGAGCCTGATGCAGGACCCGATCCCAGGACCTCAACTACTGAGTCACCCAGGTGCCCCCTGTTTTTCTTTCTAAGGAGAAGGAGGAAGCATGGGTGCCATGCCAGACAGGAGACCTAGCACATGAAAGTCAGCCACCTGGTTTTTAGTTTCTGCTCTGCCACTTAATATGTGACCGAGGGCACCTACTTAACCTCTCTGTGCCTTCTCTGCACTTTACTTTCGGCCTCTGTCATTTGGGGTAATAATAGTGCCTATCTCATAGATTATTGTGAGGATTAGAAAAGATAATACATGTAGATTACAACATGACATAGTGGTTAAGAGCATGTACTGTCCTCCTGTGTTTGAACCCCTGATCCACTGCTTAGGCAATCCTTGTGGTTTTCAGATTCCTCATCTGAAAAGTGGGGTAAAAAATAGTACCTCTTACATTCTCATGTTTTTGTTTCTCTTTTTTTAAAAGATTTTATTTATTTATTTATTTATTTGAGAGAGAGAGAGAGGCAGAGACACAGGCAGAGGGAGAAGCAGGCTCTGTACAGGGACTCAATCCTGGGTCTCCGGGTCACGCCCCGAGCTGAAGGCAGACACTCAACCGCTGAGCCATCCAGGCATCCCCCTACAGTCTCATGTTTAAAAAAAAAAAAAAAAGTGCCTAGTCTTAGGGTTTGTTGCAAGAATTACATTAACTATAATACACAAAATGCGTAGGCCAGTGTCTGGCAAATAGTAAACACTATTTAAGTGTTCATTGTTATTAAAAAGCTTACAGAAGGTCTGTCAGATAGTATGCACTCAAGAAATAGTTACTATGTAACAAAGAATTCCCATTTTTTCAACAAAATTCTCTAAGTGGAAAGCAGAAAGGATTTAAAGGTTTAAAGAGAAGAAAGCAAAGCCACAACATGGTGCCACTGCCTCCTGCCATAATTGTGACAATGAAAATGACAGTACTTAGAACAAATAGAACTCTTCCAGCTATTCACAGTTGAGTGTAAGTTAGTATAGTCACTTGGGAAAACTGGCAATATCTATTAAGGCTAAATTTAGGTGTGTCCTTAATCCAGCAAATCCACTCCTACATGCATATGCACCCAATAGAAATGACTATTTGTGTGCACCAAAAGACAAGAATGTAGCAAGAATATTCATAGGAACATAGGAACATTATCCCTAATAGCCAAAAACTAGAAGCAGCTCCAGTAAGGCCTGTTTGTTTATAAAACGGAAGAAAAATATATGAATTATAATAGCATGTGTATGTGTATAGACAATGCGTAAAAGACGACAAACACAGAAGAGTACATACTGTGTATAATTACTTTTCTTTCTTCTTTTTTTTTAAGTTCAAAAACAGCCAAACTAATATGGAGTCAGAAGTCAGCATAGTGGGGACCCTTTCACAAGGAGACAGTGACTAGGGTGCTCCTAGAGTTCTGTTGCTCCATCTAATTTGATATTTACAAGGGTGTATTTTCTCTGCGAAAATCCATTCCTGCTTACGATTTCGGCATTTGTATCTATGTTCAACTGCAGTTGTAAAATATATATTAAATCAGAAGACTTGAGAATTTTGGAAATGATAATTTACTTTTTCAATTTGCCAAGTGTCCCTAGAATTAAAGACTTCATACTCTTAAAGAATGTAGGTGTTAAGGGACACCTAGCTGACTCCTTCGGAAGAGCCTGCAAACTCTTGATCTCAGAGTCCTAAGTTCAAGCCACACACTGGGTGTAGAGATTACTTAAAAAAAAATAACTTAAAAAAAAAAAAAAGTAAGTATTCACTACAAGGCAGAAAATTATCCAGTCTGGCTTCTATCCTTAAATTGTGTCTTCAGAGCCTTAGAAACTTGGAGTAACAAGTATGTTGGGCAACATACTTTGAAATAATCATCAGTTTTCATTTATCCTGCCACCTCATTATAGTATTACAGATTACATGAACTATGTATAAGTTATCTATAAAACTATGGTTTGGAACTAGAGTCAACCTTTATAACTTTTATCAGAGTGATGTACTGATACCCTGCAGATCAGATCTAGTCACTTAAGGTTTGGTTGAAGAAATAGTTTTATGGGCTCCAGCTGTGAGATACAAGAGGCAAGTTTGAAGGTGCTTGAGTGAGCATTAGTTGTAATTGATGCTTACGCTTGTTGCTTATTGCTTTGGTGTCCATGATGCCATTTTAGTAACTTAGTGAGTTTCATCTTTGAATAGAATTTGCTTTGTTTGGTCTGCATTGTGCCCAGATTGATGATTGAAAACCTTACACTTTCACTGAACATTGCTTCATAGCTCTTCCCTTTTCTGCTATTTTTATATCATATGAATCATTGCACATTTAAGCCATCTGCAAGGCCTGAATGGAGTGAGATAAAAGCTGCCATCACTTAGATTGACACTTGAAAGCTAGCATTCATTCCGAGTTTATTCCTGATTGTCCTTTATACTTTAAAGTCTCGAACTTCATTTCGAGATGGTTGGTAATGTCTCTGAGCCAAAAGTATTTGTGATTCAGTTTTTTACTTGAACATTGGGTCAAAGGGAGGGGATCTGTTCTGCGTCACTCAGAAGAATCTGTTAGGAACTCAGTTGTAACTCACTTGAGATGCTAAGAACAGTGAGTTCCACTCTTGGTTTATTTTTTATTATTTTTTAAAGATTTTATTTATTCATGAGAGGCAGAGACACAGGCAGAGGGAGAAGCAGGCTCCATGCAGGGAGCCCAATGTGGGACTCGATCCCAGGTCTCCAGGATCACGCCCTAGGCCGAAGGTGGCACTAAACCGCTGAGCCCCCCAGGCTGCCCCCACTCTTGGTTTAATCAGCTCAGTGAGCCCTCCAGTTTGGCATGCACTTTGTAGGCAATACATAGGGTGAAAACATAGGGTTCCTAAATTGCCAGATGAATATTTCAAAATAAATATGTGTTTGGAATACCTATTGTATCACACCTGTTAGATGTTTGTCAAAAGTATTTCTCAACATGGCAGCTTTTTTTGAGGATTTAGGGGGAGGTGTGTGGAAACGCCTGCAGTGTTGCAAAAGAGATTGCACCCACACTTACATGTACCTTTCACTGCTGGTGTACACAGACCTAGCTTTTACATGACATGTTTACATGTCATCCAGTAGGCTGCCCAGAGCCCATAAAGCCTCTCCCAGCAGATTTTGTGAATAGGGTTTTGCTCTGGGCTGCAGGAGCCTGGGGTCCCGTGCTGACATCAGCTGGAATGACGTGGATGAGGAGGAGAGTGCCGATTGGTTTCTGAGTAAGAGCTCTTTCAGGTGGAAGCCCATTGTCATTAGGTGTCACCTCTTCATGAATATTAGGATACTTAGGTGACCTGAAGTCATAAACGCTGGAACTAATAGAGGGAATGAAACATGAAAAGATCCTCTTATTTCCTAAACTGATAGGCCAAAAATGCAGTGATCTGAACTACATACAATAGACTACATTTTCAAAATGGAAAGATCTCAAAAATGGAAAACTCCACTAAGAATCTAAGAATAATGGTACAATTTTTGTCTTCAGTTTTCATATCTCTTATACCTAGTGGTTTGCCATGTGGTCTTGGGCAGGTCACTTAGTATTTCTGTTTTCTCCCACTTCACTAGTGCACTATAAAATTCACGAGACCTCAACTTTATAAACGGTAGCAATCTGAACACAGATAACATTTTTGGTTTTGTTTTTTTCCCCTTTGAAGGGACAACTAATTTTTGCTTAAATACACGCTGTTTGAGAATGATTGGGGTTGGGTGGGCATTAATTATTTTACATAATTCTTATGAAGTAATTGTGTTTATTTTTCGCTCAATGTTGTCTGTCTCTTTGCCCTGCAGACGGAAGGGGGAGCACAGACAGATGGCCAGCAGTCACAGACACAAAGTAGTGAGAACTCAGAGAGCAAATCCACCCCTAAACGGCTGCATGTCTCTAATATTCCCTTCCGCTTCCGGGACCCTGACCTCCGACAGATGTTTGGGGTAAGTCTCTGGAGTCCTTTTGTGGGTTTTAGAGTGAAAATATAATCTAAAAAAATTTTTTTTCAATTTATTTGAGAGAGTGAGCAAGCCGGGACAGAGGCAAAGGGAGAGGGGGAAGTAGACTCCGCGCTGAGCAGGGAGCCCAACACTGAGCTCAGTCCCAGAACCCTGGGATCATGAGTTGAGCCAAAGGCAGATGCTTAACCAATTGAACCACCCAGGTGCCCCTGAAAATATAATTTAATCCACCTGCTGTATTTAAATAAATCATTAGGACATTAGGATAAGACTGCTGCACACAGGTTGAGAGACATCCTAAGGTAAATCAGTGTTTTCATCGGTCTTCAGTTCTGTCACCTAGCGCCATCACTCCTATCATTCTATCATTGCAGGTTCTCACATAACCAGGTGACCATGCAACCTGATTTGCCTGGAACCTGGGGCCACTTGAGACATGAGCCTTTCAGTCTAAAATCAGGACAAAGACAATAATCCTTCCCCTTTGGAGTGTTACAAGTTCAATGACCTAATGTTTGTGAAGCAGATGGTACTTTTGTTTTTACTTCCCTGCTCATAACTCAACAGCGTCTCAAGACCAATATCTAAGATCAGGTGTAGGTGGTCAGTTTTCTACCTCTGATGTATGTTTCCAGCTTCAGTTTCCTCCCAAAATCATCATCATGAAAACAAAGCATAACAGCAAAGATTTAAGTTATTGGAATGTGAATGACTACTGGAAATCTTACGTATTTTCTGAGCTTATGTATTGTCAGATTTCATTTGAGGGAACTCTTAACTTGAACTAGGAATAAGAGACCATGGTTTAAAAAAAAACTTCATTGCCATTGCTGCGTGGTGCTTTGTCAGGAAAGCAGGTGCCCCGCTTGAACTCCCGGTTGTGGCCACTTCGTGGCGACAAGATCCCGGAGCAAAGTTTTGTCCCTGACAGCTGAGCATCTGGGGGTATTTTCTATACCTAAGCCAAGGCCAGTGCTGAGATTTAATAATATTCTTGGATTACTTGAAGAGCCTTTACACAGAAAACAGTAGCCAACTGTTCATCTCTACAGAAAAGAGAACAACAGAAAATATAAAGGGCAGCTTAAAGAATTGAGGTTATGTTTAAGAAGAAGCTTCCCAGGAATATGAGTTATTAGTTTCTCTACTGAATTATCAGAGATAATATGGAATCCTCATCTCTGGAGATCGGTGAAAATGGAGTACATTGTCATCTGCCAGAAGTGTGTTTTCTCTCAAATCAGAAAAATTGTGTCCATTGAAGATCTGCTTAGGCCAGTTATCAGGGATTTCTTGAAATGTATTATGCCCTTCCTATAAGGCTGCTAAGTGCAAAAAAAAAAAAAAAAAAGAAAGAAAGAAAGAAAATTTTCCTTGTAAGGGATACCTGATAGGGTTGCTCTGTCCTTTTCTGCATGGTTAGTGTAACCTTGGAAGGACAGCAGCAGTGGTAAAGAGGAGAGATTCCATCCTTCATTTTATTAGCTGTGTAAAGTTGACAGATGGCTTCCTTCAGCCTCATTTTCCTTAACCAGCAAAGGAAGGCAGTCCTTACCCTAGCAGGACAGCATAAGGACACATTAGAAAATGTAAAAGGAAAACTCTTAAAACTCCATTCAAATCTCAGTTGTTTGGATAGGCATAGAAATAAAACTAAATGCCCTCCTACCTAAAATAAGACATTTTCCTCTTTCCTTTATTTCCTAATGTTCTGTTAAGTAATGGAACTGGAATCAAGCCCAGAAGTCTTACTCTAGAAAACTTGGGCTCTTAGTACATGTTTTCTGAAAAAGATAGTAATGATTCAGCCCAGTGAGAAAGCAGGATTTGTTTTGCACTTTTCATTTTTTAGTTTTTTCACATTTCCCGAAGTCTGACTTGCAATCCAAGTGACATAGATAATTGGGCCTATGAGTCCAGTAGTCAGAAGGAAGTGGGGCCAAAAAGCTATCTGGAGATTAATGCACATTCCTTCAATTCAGTTCATCCACACATTGATTCTAACAGATGGTCTTGTCACCTTCTACATGCCTTTCCTCCGAATAACCACTGTGTTCAATGTATGCTCCTCTAGTCAGCTGTTGGACCTACAAACAGTTACTTAGGCTTCATATTTTTAGCTTATTTCCCAAATGTTAAAATATTTAATTACAAAACAAAGATATTACTTAAAATGTTCTTGATGTTCATTGCCAAAATATTAAAAGGGAAAATAAATGAAATCATGTGTAATGTCCTTGAATGTTTAAGTACAATGGAAAACGGCATGTAGTTTGTAGAAATGAGAACACAGATACGTATTTATTGACTTGGCAAGCTGTTTATGGCATATTAAGTTTAAAAAAAAAAAGTAATACTTAGAAATAATATCCTTAACAATGTATGCCTTAGGAAATGCAGAGAAGGCTGTGTACCAGAATGATAAGATGGTATGTGTGCAGAGGATTGTCATTATTTTGTCCCTCTTTTCATTTTCATTTATCTGTATTTCCTGCCTTTCTTACAGTGAATATGATTTACTTTATAAATTAAAAAAAGGGGGGGGGGATCCCTGGGTGGCGCAGCGGTTTGGCGCCTGCCTTTGGCCCAGGGTGCAATCCTGGAGACCCGGGATCGAATCCCACATCGGGCTCCCGGTGCATGGAGCCTGCTTCTCCCTCTGCCTGTGTCTCTGCCTCTCTCTCTCTCTCTAGGACTATCATAAATAAATAAAAATTTAAAAAAAAAAAAAGAGGGAGAAGCAAAACACAGCCTTCTATAGTGTATCTTTCTACTTCAGATTTGCTTCTTAAAAACTGGGACATTTAAGAAGGAGAAATTATTGGCTCATTAATGAGGGGAAATCAGAAACTGGTATTGGGGACTACCAACAAATAGAAACATGGAAATTGAATAAGTAGTTAAAAGGAAAAAAAAAAAACTACTCATTTTTCAGGAGAAAATAAAGTATGTGGATAAGAAGCTGATCCTGAATAAATGTTTTTATTTTTGTCTCTGCAGCAGTTTGGCAAAATCCTAGATGTAGAAATTATCTTTAATGAACGTGGCTCTAAGGTAAGCTCCATCTCAGTATTAAGGGTGTCTGGTTTCCTTTTAGTTTTAAGTAGTAAGTAATCAGAAAACTTAAAGCTGTTTTTCAAGCCTGCAAAAAGTATCCTCCCTTACCTGGCTTGGATCAGATTATCTCTAAAAATAAGTAACCACATGGCCAGACTTTATCCTAGTACTTAGTTTGGGGGAGGGAGGGGTGGGCTTGGAAGCAAGAGAAGTGTGAGGAGGGAGATCCGGAGCAGGAGACACCTGCCCTTTATCAAACTGAAATTGCCCTCACCTCATTTTAAAGGGGAAGAGAGAAGACTCAAGTGAATTTCTATGAGAATTCTGTTGTGAATTGTACCAGAACAATTCAGCTTTTAACAATCAGACTCTGAAATGACATACTTAGAACAAATTTAGTATTTCGATCCTTCAGTTGACTCTCTTTCTCTTTTGGATAAACTTGATGAGGCATAAATACAGGGAGTAGTGACTCAGGAATTCACTGTAAGCTGATGCCTTCCTTCGAGTCCTACCCAGACTTCCCAGTCAAAACCTAGGTACCTCTTCTAGGATACCTCTTCCTTTGAGTCCTACCCAGACTGGCAAGCTTCAGAATGTAGAATCCCTTCAATTACAAATAGTGAGTTGGGTTTTTCTGGCATCAGAATGAATGTACTAACGGTGCACAATTCGATACAGGTTTTCTAAGCGTGTTTTCTATGAGAACTGAACAATTTAATTAAAACTCATTTCCCCCTAATAATTTACTATTTTAAATTCCCAATCTATATTATTTGAATTTCAGTGCACTAAAATACGCAGCAGTGATTTTAGGAGTGAGGGAATGATGAAGTCTGACAGTGGTTCATTAAAACAATATTTAATAAACTGAGTTTAGAAAAGTTTCATTTGACAGTTTTCTTCCTTCCTCAATAAGTGAACTATGCCACACAAACACGATCAGCTATGGTCAAGCTTGTAAATACTGCCCTTGCTGTGTTCCCTTCTACTTAAATTTTTAGGTTAGAACAGTTTGAGTTAATTTTTCATTTGGTCATCTTTTCTGGCTATTTGAAAATAGCCAGCCCTTGGCTATAATTAAATCTCTAAGAATATAATTTGAGAAAAGCTAAATAAAGTGAATCAGTGAGTTAATATTTACCTCTTCAGTTTCCTACTGTAAATTCACCATACCTTGGGAATTAATAGCCTATATCTACAGGGAGTTACATACCTCCTGCCCCATCTAAACTAACACAAATGTATGTACTGTTCTAATACTCCTGATTATTATTCCCTTCCTTTATAGACCACATCAACACTGCTAGTGTCTAATTCTGATTATAATAATTATTTGTTAATTATGAAAGAGGTAACTATAAGCTTCCAGTTTTCAGTTAAAACAAAAAAAAAAAGATTAATATACCTATACAGAACTTTCTTCAGCACTTAACTTGGTAAGTATTTTTAAAATGAAATCTGTTTAGCCTATAATGTAAAACTATGCTTGTAGTTTCTTCACAGTGGATTTCTGGCCCTTTGCTTTCATTTTTTGTGACCTTTTTATCCAAGGTGGAAAAGTGACAATGGTTTATAGAGATGAGAAGCAACATATCATGAATATGTGAAAATTCTATGCTATACTGTTTATCCAAAGTCATAGTTTACATGTTTTTAGTTTTAAGTGTATGTACACGTACTGTTCTCAACTAGACCCCAATAACCCGAAGCCCAGTATGATTTCATCAGGCATTGGGGTCTTGCTCCTTACCAAGAAAATAAATGGATTGAATTCTTGTGAAGCAAAGGAAATTGATCTTTCTTAAGGCTTCTTTCTTCAAAGATTTGCTTACTACCAAAAATTGCTCAGTGTACCCAATTAGATTGCTTCTCCCCTGTAATTTTCATGTTTAAGTGACACATGCCTTCCTTTTCTCTTTGGGGACTCTAAAAGCATATGCCGCTCCCCTCAGTATAATGCTGTGTCCTCACTGCCTCTTTTAGTTCGGGCTGCTAAAGAGTAGATAAACGATGTACTGATTGGTAGCTGTTCTTAAAGCACAGAATTCAGAATTGCCTGGATCTGCCTTCAAGGACTGATAAAAAAAATCTGTCTTCACCTTGTGTCCTCCTTAACTGTCACCTAAAGTTCTTTGCTGGAATGGGTTCCTCAAACTGTTCTGCATTAACCTCATTAACAGAGGTTTATTTTGGAGTCAAAACCTGGGTACCTCTTCTGGGATCCACCTCACATAAATTAAAGAGTACTTTTCTTTTAGTAAATTAAGTTTATTTTCTCATTTCTTTTATGTTTGTGGTTGACTATAATATTACAGCGTGTCTTGAAAGGAACCAGAGATGAGACTTACTGGTTGTATTGTTCACTTTAGCGCTGCTCAGTCTTTTAACTGAGTGCTTTTCTGTATAGAAATTAGCTTTGTTGAATTTATTTTTGAACCAGTAATGGAAAAATGAGTCACAAAATAATTCTGAAAAAGTGATACTTACATATAAAACAATTATCAATAGAACAGTTAAATAATCACATGGCTCCAAAACAAAAAGCAACTCTTTACATTGTCTTCTTTTTTAGGAGACTGTCAGCCTATGGCTTTAGAACATACCCACTTAAAAACATAAGTGAACACTGTCATGCTGCCTTGCCCATCTCCCCCATCATTTTGCTGGTATTCTTTTTCAGCTTGGCCTGAAAAAATTGTTGAGTATCTTCCTTTTTTCTTCTTTGACCTTCATATCTAGATTTGGTTTTCCTAGGTTATGGAATGAATGTATATCATTTATATTCATATAAATGCAAAAATATATACTTAAACATTTCATGTGATTTTTTTTTTTAATTTTTATTTATTTATGATAGTCACACAGAGAGAGAGAGAGAGGCAGAGACATAGGCAGAGGGAGAAGCAGGCTCCATGCACCGGGAGCCCGACATGGGACTCGATCCCGGGTCTCCAGGATCGCGCCCTGGGCCAAAGGCAGGCGCTAAACCACTGCGCCACCCAGGGATCCCTCATGTGATTTTTTAAAAAATACTTTTTTTTTTTTTACTTCATACTCCTTTGTAAAAACATAAAGTCAGTCCTATCTAATTTACTAGGATTAACTAAAACAAAGGTAGACTATCCTTTTGAAAATATGCAATTAAGATGTGTGATGAAAAATGCTACCCCTGTCAAAAAATTAAACTAATATACTCAAATAGAACCTAGAAAATGATAATACTGATAGGTATAACTTGGATTCTCCAGATGTCACCAGTCATAACAAAGGTATTATTATAAACAATAGAAAGGTAATATATTGGTAGAATAGTCCCAGTTTGTAGCTTTCTTCTTGGCATAATTATTAATGTCCCCTTCCTCCCTATAATTGTTCCAGTTTGAACAATAAATTGTATTGCCCCTCTCCTTACAGATTCTTTGAGTAACAACTTTTAAAAAGCACCCTTTTCCAAACCATTATAAAAGAGAAGCGTGTTTTTCAATGACGAGACCAAAAAAAGCATAAAATAGTTCATTAATGAACATAGTCACTAATACTCTCATGTATTCCCTTCCAGTATTTTTTCAAACATAGACTCAAACAGAATTCTAAATAATGGTTACCTAGTTCAACTTGACTTCACAATTCTCTGCTAAATACTTTTAGTGACTAAAAACTCATTGCTTTTCAAAATCTTTTTTACGTTCTTATTTAAATTCCAGGTAGTTTATATACAGTGTAATATTAATTTCAGGTGTAAAATTTAGTGATTCAGCACTCACCTACAACTACCTTGTGCTCATCACAAGTGCCCTCCTTGACCCCATCACCAATTTCCCCCATACCCCCAACACTTCCCCTCTGGTGACCAGCAGTTTGTTCTTGAGAATTAAGTCTCTGTTCCTTGATTTGCCCCCCTCGCTCTTTTTCCCTTTTGCTCATTTGTTTTGTTTCCTTAAATTCCACATATGAGTGAAATCATATGGTATTTGTCTTTCTCTGACTCAGACTTCCCACCATTCTGTTCACTATCACCCAGCCCTATAGCAATTTGTTTGTGATAATTATCACATATAATTATCGTATTAAGAAATGTACACATTCTAATTTTTATATTTTCCGTAAAGTTTTGTCAACCTACTTTTGGTGTGGTTGTTGCTCTAAGGGACATGTATCATAAATACTGAATGTGAAAAAAATAAAAATAAAAAATACTGAATGTGTAGGAGTTCTTCACGTCTTCAGACAGTGCCAACTGTTAAAGTTCACTAAAGGACCACAGACTAAAGTATAGCAACCATTACTGAGATTTCTAGCAAGTTTTTATTACTTGTTTTTTCATTACTCTCACAGGTGGATATCTGGAATGATGGGGATCTGAATTTGGGTTAGCCTTCAGTTTAGGCTGGAGTCAGGGAAGATACAAGTAACGTGCTGTAATTTCTTGCCTGTTTCCCTGGATTTTTATTTCATGCAAAGGGAAATTATTTATTTCTTTCAAAATATGGTCAAAAGACTGTCTTTGAAATTGCACTAACTAGGCCTTTGCTTTTCAGTAAAATTCGATAGGTAATAAATGCTGAGTTGAAATGTTTCTCATTATACTTAAAACTGAATTAACAGTGCATGTATTTTCAAAGGGCTTAATTTATTATCATTTTTTTTTACCATCTTATGGGTTTTAGTTTTATTTTTCTTTTATTTATTTTTTAATTTCTGTGTTCTGGCCATACCAGGAGAACGTCTGCTTTTGATTTCTCCCTTAAAAGTTACATGGTAAATTTTCTTTCTCATTCTTCTGAGATGGAAAAACAAAGATTATACAAATTTAAGAATATTTTTTACAATGCTCATTCTATTGCTTGTTATTTATTGCAGTCTGAGGCCAGACTAAAAAGGTGGCAGTTATTCGGCTCCTAGTCCCTTGATGATAAACGGATATTAAAACAGGTGGTAAAATGTTTGTCACCCTTGGTAGGAGTTTTGACCACAGTCATAATCCTGATAGATGCACCATTCCTCAGTTTTCACAAGACTGCTAAGATGGCGTTAAATCACTAATGTAACACTGGCATATTTAAATTACTGTCACAGAAGGAGTTTCGGAACTGAGAGCTGTAGTTTACAGTATAAAGCATATAGACATGCATTGTCCAGTACAGTGGCCATATTGAGCACTTGAAATGTGGCAAGTCTAAATTTAGATGTGCTTTGAGTGTAAGATACACGTCGATTTCAAAGACATAGCAGAAAAAAGGGATATTAAACATCTCATTAATGTTTTTATATTGATGCCATGTTGATAGTATATTGCATATACTTTATTTTAAACAAAATACACTTGAAATTACTTTCATATATTTTTACTTTTTTAATGTGGCTAGTAGAATATTTAAAATTATATATGTGGCTTGTATTATGCTTCTGTCAGGTATAGACAAACCAACATCTTTTTTTTATCATAAAAATATAAAAGTACTTTTTGTTTATCTGTTTTTTTATCTTCTTAAATACCTGAAATGTTTACTCTTGTTAAGAATTTGAGATTAAATCTTGGTTTGACTTTGTAGCTCTTCTAACTGGTTATTTTGTTTTCATGACTGATACATTATATAAACATTTTGAAGCTCTTCTAAGGATAAAGTGTTAGGTTTAGACATAATTTTATTAAATTTTTTTTCAAAGCAAGAGACCTAAATGACCAAACTTAATGTGAATTAGATTTCCAAGAAAGGACATTAAAACATAATTTCATGTAAGCATATTTTCCTGTTATAACTTTTCAAGCCTCGATAATCTGTGAATATCCTTAGCTCAATTCCTGGCACATTTTTGAAGTGCTAAATTTTATTGAAGAAATGGTACATCAAACTTTTTTTTCGAGCTTTATTTGAGTTAATATTCTTGAAACCAAATTGTAGTTAAGTTGATGGAAAATCTAAAGGTTCAACAGGAGAGGAAAGTTTCAAAGAACAGGACTCTAAAAATGCTGGCTGCACTTCTCAACTTTCTAATCACAGACTTCTGAGAGAGGTATGTGTTAATTTCCTATTGCCTCTGAACAAACCATCATAAAGTAGGTGGCTAAAAAAACACAGAGATTTATTATCATATAGTTCTGAAGGTCAGAAGTCCAAAATGGGTCTCACTAAACTAAAATCAAAGTGTTTCAGGGCTGCATTCTTTCAGATGGCTCTAAGGGATAATCCAC
Organism: Canis lupus baileyi; assembly: GCF_048164855.1. Lineage (NCBI taxonomy): Eukaryota > Metazoa > Chordata > Mammalia > Carnivora > Canidae > Canis > Canis lupus. Next base: position 31,133,735 of record NC_132848.1, read on the forward strand.
TCCTTGTCTTTTCCACCTTCTAGAGGTGGCCCACATTCCTTGACCTTCCATCTTCAAAAGCCCAAAATGGCCAGTCCTGTCTTTCTCAGGCTACTGCATTCTGATTCAGACTCTCCTGTTTCCCTCTTTAACTTATAAGCACCTCTGTGATTACATTGGGCTCACCTGGATAATCCAGGATAATCTCCCTATCGCAAGATCATTAATTTAAGCACATCTGCAAAATCCCTTTTACCAGGTAAGGTAGTAACATTCACAGGTTCCAAGGATTAGGATGTGGACAACTTTGGGGGGCCCTTATTCTGCCTGCCACCAAGTCTGTTTATCTTCAAAGGAAAGAAGGAAATCCTGCTTACCTCTGTTTCATAGCAGGAAGTCCCAAAGTATCAGCAAGACCTTCCTCCTTCACCCTAGGTAAAGTTGTCTGTGAAGACTGCTTCATTTTGTATCTTTGGTGTCTTGATTAGCATTTCCTTTAGAATATAAGCACATCTGCTGGCTATGAAATGTCAATGCTTATGACACTACCCTGCATTCTTTTGCATGCAGTTACTACGTCACAGATGCTCTGTCAGCACATTACAGAGCAGAAGCTCACAGAACACATTTAGCAATTAGGTTTGAAAAAGAAAACTAGAAGGATTTGGGGACTAATGCAGTTAATAGAATACCGAACTTAGGTTTCAAAGCTTAATTTCTAATTTTCTCACCATTAGCTGTGGAAAGAAGCCACCTGGAAGGAAAAATGCTTTGTTGGTTCTTGGTGTTTCACCTCAGTTTGACTCACTTTCTTCATCTTAAAAATGAAAACAACAAGATTTATCCTTTCTACTTCATGGTTGTATTTAAAAGACAAGTGTGTGAGTGTGAGGATATACAGATTCAGTCAGTCAAAATGCTAGTACTAAAAACCTCAGGCCTTAGTTTCCACATAATCTGTTATCCAGCCACTGACATCATTTGTTAATTTAACCCAAGGCATATAATGTATGAGGTAGTGAGAATCTGTTGGAATTCAGTTTATAATACCTCTACAGTGTGATATAAAAACTCATCGCTGTCTGTGACCTTTCTTGAAAGGTTTACTTAACTTTTCTGTTGGAGGAATCTCCAGGATTGGAGAGCTGGCTTCCTGTCTTCAGCAGATGCTAGTGTAGATAACAAATGATGTCATTAATTAGTAACTTGAGATAGGATACCTCTAGTTGTCAATGAAGCTGTAACATATTGGTATTAAAATTTGTTTCTGAAAATATGTTTCCATTGACATTTTCAACATACTTAACTTTGTAAGAAAAGTAACTAAAATGACCTGTACTCGTCCACCTCAAGCAGTGTACATTTAATATTTTCTGTCAGCTTAGCATTGAACTTTCTAGAGTTATTTGTGGTGATATACAAATTACAGGTAGAGATAATCCATTGGGATCCTCCATGGCCCGCCATCCAACCATACTATCATGTAGAATGCAAAGTAATCAGATCCTTCAAAATGATGGAGTTGCTTTTCTAAAATCTTACTGAGCAATGCACACTGTTGACCATCTCAGTTAAGAACACATTTTGTATATATATGGAAGGACTCATGGAGGGCAGCGAAGCAGAACTTCAGTAAAAATAAATAGCAAAGGGTTCCAGGTTATCTTACAGTGGAATGTTCAAAGAATGAATGCTAGAGGGACAGTAAGCTATTGAGAAATGAGGACTTTCCCAGAAAATCTTAAGAATTTACTAGTCTACACATGTAAATAGCTTGAAAGAATGTTACAGTTGCAGAGTGGAAAAGAGGACAAAGCGCCTAAGTTGGAACTGATCTAATGCTTGATGAAATAGTCATATAAATATGTAGTAAATCCTGCCGCTTTTGACATTGATGGTTTGGTTATGACCAAGACCGTCTTTTCAGATAAATGTGAATACAGGAGTAAGTGGGTTAACTCCCTGCTCTCTGTTTTGTCCACTTAATGAATTAAAGTTCTATATGATTTATTTGTATACAGTGAGCAAATAAATTACTTCTAACTCAGAGTAGCAACTTATTTTATGGCATTCCTTTTGTGTTGAACAATATACAACTGATGTCACTAACATAGATCTCATTTGCAGTGCCTTTGATTATTCCTTTTTTCCCCCTCTATATGGAAAATTACTAATACATTTAGTAGCAGATGTAGGCTTCAACAAATGTGTAATTTAGGCAAATTTGGATAAGCTATTTTCTGGAATTCAGCTGAACCTATTTTTACTCTGAGTACCAGTCTGGTTGTTTAAAATTCATTGAAGAAAAGGCATAATTGGCAACTGCTTAGTGATATTTTGATTAGCTTAGATGAAGATGGGTGCTCTCTTCCACACCTCATACCTACAGAATTGTAGATCGAGGCTATGTTTTAAATTATTCTCTTCCCAGAGGAATTGTGGTGATACAGGCAAACAGGCAAAGTGGAGCTAAAATGATGAGATCTAAAACTCTCCTTATACAGTGATTGCACCTAAATGGAAGGCTTCATGTAGAAGTTACTGGGGAATGACGGATTTAATTCAGTATTTTTTAGTATTACATAAAGGAACAGTAAATTAACAGGATGAATTGAAAGAGAAAGAGCATCTAAAAAATGTTCAGATTCTTGGTGGAAGAATTTGACCCGAGTAACTCTGTACCTTAATTTTGGTCTGGCCTCACATGCTTTATGTTTTATTTTATTATAGTTATTGTTGTTGATCACATTATCATTATTGTTGTTGTTGCTATTATTATTATTATTATTATTATTATTATTATTATTATTACTACTACTACTGCAGTTCTATATTCTGTTATTGGATTTAATTTCCCTTTACCAAATATGCATGGACCAAAAATGTGACTTTGGGAGAGTATTACTGAGTTGTTGCTGATGTCAGTTTCATACTGTGATATTTTTTTCTCTGTTTACCAAGAGATCAGTATTTCAATATAACGATGTGCATGTTTTCCCCCCTTCTCCCGCTGCATGCAGGGATTCGGGTTCGTAACTTTCGAGAATAGTGCTGATGCAGACAGGGCCAGGGAGAAATTACACGGCACCGTGGTAGAGGGCCGTAAAATCGAGGTGCATGTCTTCAATAATTCAACTTCTGGTTTATATTTTTATTTCTCTTTTTGTGTATTCCCTCACTTATTTCACATCTGGAGCCCTGTCTTGTGTGTGTGTCTGCACACACACATTACGTGTGTGTATGTCTCTGTGTCCTTCACATTCTTGCACTAAAATGTGTAAACGTAACACTTCTGTCCTCCCCTCATTTTTTGGTTGTTGGGGGGGGTTCATTTTGATTTACTTGTGTGCGTGTAAATGTGTATTTGTTTCTCATTTACTTTTTTCCTCCAAAATGTTCATCCTTCTGCTCTCTTGATTTTTTTCCTTTGCTTCAGTTTGCGAGACTCCGTATGAATACCTGTGATCAGGCCAAAATAAAACTAACTTTATGACTGTCTAAAAACTATCCAATGTGTGACATTGTGTCCTGTAATGACTCAAGGAGCCAGCCAATATATCCTCTCTCTTAGGTGGCCAGTTCGCCTCCATGGGCGTGTGATAAGCAAGGAAGGAGTACAAGACTGCAGAGGTGGTGGGGAGGGAAAAAAAGAACCCAAAACTCATGGAGTTTTTAAATACGTTTACAATCAAGGATTTCCACAGTTGATGGATAAAATCCTCAGACAGAGGGCTCAACGACAGCCTCATGGGGTTATTCAACCCTTTTTAATAACGCAGTGAAGGTTAACTGGCTCCTTTCCCCTTTCCCAGTTTTTAAAAGTATGAACTATAAAAGCCACCATTTTGAGTAAGATGTCTGCATATTTTGCTTTTTCCCTCCCTTTCCGATGGTTTAGCATTTAGGGCCCTTCACTTGACTCACTCTTTCCATGGTAACTATACACAATGCTGGCGATGGTGCCCGTTGGCGGTAAGTGAAACAAAGCACTAGAGAAGAAGCTTTTTCAATTGTTAATTACAAAACAATTAAATAAGAAAGAAAAAGTCCATCTGCCATCTCACATTAACACTACAAAATGTGATTTGACTTGTTCCTCTTCCTTTTCCTTTCCCCCTTTTATTTTCAATGCTGTTGAGTAATGCCGCCTGGACTTTGGATGTACATATTGTTTGTAGCAGTCTGAGCTGTTTGATTACTGACATCATGGTGATTTTTTTCCCCTTGCACATCTTACTCAGAGTTACTGAACTCCAAGTTTGGCTGGTTTTATTAATGCACTTCCTGCCCCTACTTCCTTTCCCCTTCCCCAGACCTCTGTCTGTAGCTCTCACTGTTCTTTCCTTGACCTTGACAGCTCTTCACTGCCCGTGACACCCATTTCTCTTTGCGTTTTCCCCTTCCTTCTTGCTCTCTTCCCCCAAGTTCTGTTCCCACTCTATTCCCTCTGTCTCTCCCACCCCTTCTCTCTGTTTACCTGCGGCTATTGGTCTCTTGCTGACTGGTGGTTTCTGATTGGTTCTGGCCATTTTTCCTTTTAGCGCTTGGTGCATTCTGCTCTAGCGGCTAGCGTAAGCTCTGACCCCATTCTAATCCTTGTCTATGAGAACCTCGCTCTTCACTTTCTCCCTTCTTTCCAAAACTGATTGTTTTTTCTTTCTTTTATTTGTGTGTGTGTGTTTTAACTGCATGCTCTCAGTCTCATCATTGTTGTATCCCATTCTTTCTTTTTAAATGTGAAATGTTTTATACTATTTGATGGGTCAAACTAGAGTAAATGGAGTTTCTTTTCCCTTACAAAGGAAAGTTCCCACTCTGCAAATCCTAAAAGACTTATTGAGACTTTTTTTTGGCCCCAGTTCCACCTAAAATTGGTCTTTCCATAACACAAATTTATCATCATACAAATTTAACTTTAATGTAAATTCCCAGAGGCAAGACATTTATATTTGATATGTTTTGGTAATTTAAAAAACTGGTCTGTTCTCCGACCTGACAAAACGGTGTACAGCCAGGTTCTATGGTGATACTGCACCCTCCTTGCAAGAGCTTTAGGCTGGTTCTGACACTGGGCTGCAGTCTTCTGGCTTTGAGGCTCCATTCATCTTTTTGTCATCAGCGCCATCCTTGTAACATCTACTTACCCTAGCACTGAGAATGCTCTAAATTCTGCACTTCTGTAATGAGGGTGGAGAGAACCATAAAACAAAAGAAACTAAAGCTTCATTTTTTTCAGTTAATGCCTCATTTAAAGACCTTCTGAAAACCTATTCTTAAATGGATAGACCACATAGTCTAGAAAATTCAGAATGGTCCTCAGTATGGTCAACATGGGATTCTAAGCTCTGGTCTTTTGGGTTTTTTGGGTTTTGCTTTTTGTTTTTTTGTTTTGTTTTGTTTTGTTTTACAAACAGTAAAATCTTACAGTCATCAACAATTCTGAACATTAGTACAGGTGAAATCCATAGATTTATTTTCTTACCTTCCTATAAATCTATTTCCTAACCCATGTGGCAAGCCTCTTTTATTAATGAACTTATTAAGTTCATTTGCAAACAGAGCTGTTTCAAATTTATTTCTTCTGTGTTTTCCATAATTCGAGACTTCTCTGTTTTAAGAGATCTCCAAAAGAACTTACGAATATATCTTTCCTTTGGAGTACTTATTGCTAAAATAGCCCGAGTTTTCCATTTGGAGACCAAGAAACTGCATTTTACTCTCGTTAGCCTCATTTTATAAACACTTTAATTAAAATACTATATATCAATATTTTATATTGCTATATTAATTATTTAAATCAATGTTCTCTGAAATTTACATTTTATTAAACTGAGTGCTGTGTTATCAGATGAGCAACTCCAGGTTCCCTAATGTGGTCTACTTTCTCCCTACCCCTTCCTTTTTCTTTGTATTTTTAGGTGAATAATGCTACAGCACGTGTAATGACCAATAAGAAGATGGTCACACCATATGCAAATGGTAAGAGGTTACAAATCATCTTCAGAAAGATGTCACTTACTTTTGTATTAATATGTGGACTTTTGGTAATCATCAAAGAATCTCTTGATTTCAGTCTTATGGCAGTTTAATTTAGATTGAAGTATTTTCTTTACTAGGAGAGTATTTTTACCGTTAACTTTTTTCTTAGAATTAAGCTAAGTTTTTCAGTAATTCAGCTGTTATGGTCTCCATAAAGTTCCTCATACACAGTGCAAACACGTCATTTGAGGTTACCTATCAACCCAGTGGGGTCCCACTGGGGCACCCTCATTTTTAACTGCTGTAGTTCTTTGTGGTAGGATAGGCTTCTCCATAATACATGCCCACCAATGCTTACTTTTAGTACTGAGCCCTCCCTGCTCCTGAGCATGAATGGAATAATTCTTGACCCCTTGCTCTACTTTTAAAGGTAGGCTCTAGAGTTAACAGCCATGATGCACATGGTTTTCTATCTTCTATTCCATGATTACATGTTACATGGTGGGTTTCATAAATATTTCTCATTGAAAAAGAAACCTTGTGAATATTGTGCCTAACAAAAGCAGAACCTTTACATCACTTGTCAGTTTAATCTAGACTCATTTATCTAAATGAGATAGAATTTACTTTGAGGGCAGCCCCGGTGGCCCAGCGGTTTAGCGCCACCTTCAGCCCAGGGTGTGATCCTGGAGACCGAGGATCGAGTCCCACGTCAGGCTCCCTGCATGGAGCCTGCTTCTCCCTCTGCCTGTGTCTTTGCCTCTCTCTCTCACTCTCTCTCTCTCTCTCTGTCTCTCATGAATAAATAAATAAATAGTTTTTTAAAAAAAGAATTTACTTTGAATCTGCAGTGCAGCAGTGGTTTTGCCAGCTGTGTTCTGCAGGGCCTCTAGGGGAAGGGTGGAAAGGAAACCCATGGGTTGGGTCTTGAGGCCTGCAGCAACTCCTGTGTCATATATATTGGGGCTCTGCATGAAATTTTATCTAGAATCAAATGGGATATTTTCTGCTTTTTAAAAGTTTGAATCTGGGATCCCTGGGTGGCGCAGCGGTTTGGCGCCTGCCTTTGGCCCAGGGCGTGATCCTGGAGTCCGGGATCGAATCCCGCGTCAGGCTCCCGGCATGGAGCCTGCTTCTCCCTCCTCCTGTGTCTGCCTCTCTCTCTATCTATCTCTCTATGTCTATCATAAATAAATAAATCTTAAAAAAAAATAATAATAAAAAAAAAAAATAAAAGTTTGAATCTACTGCTTAGATAAGTATTGTATTTGCTGGTAATGTCCTAAAATCAAGTGTAAGAATCTTAGTATATTCCATGATGTCTCCAATAGATAGATTTAGCCCAGCTTCTCAAACAGATGGTACAAATCAGCATAATTTGCATTTATCAGCATAATTTACATTTTGCCTACCCATTTATCAATGGTCTATCTTGTGATACCACTGCCTCCCCCTTTACCTCTTGTTTTTTTTTTTTCAATGCCCATAACAAAAACAAGTTTCTGCAATTTTGATAATAACTCATGTAAACAAAATAGGAAGGAGAGGCAAAGTTACATTTCCTTTAGATCCAGGGAGAATGCTGTGGTAGAAAGAGTCACTGACTAGAATTGAGAAGACAGAAATTCTACTTCTAGATTTGACTCATTTTACTCTGTCAGTGGACCAATCTTTTTAACCTGATTCTGTTTTCATCTCTCTTAATTGGTGATCACAGAATTTTAGCACCTGAAGCCTCTATAGAAGTCATCAAAATCCAGCCCTCTCTTAGCTTATTATTTAGGAAATTAAGCCCAAAGAAGTATAGTACTTATTCATTGTCCCAGATGTGGTACCTATCTTACCTCTCCCCTTGGGTTTTGTGAAGGTCAAAATACATTGTAAATTTGTACAAAACCAAACATACAAAAAAAAAACTAAACGTACTCAAAGTATTATTGACAGCATACCATTACATACCATTATTAAAATATGTAATATACTTAAGGGAATGCTTAAGTAATGGTGCCATTTGCAGGAAGAAAAAAGTCATTTTTTAAAATATTATTCTAAATTAATACTCAAGCCTAACCAAGCCAAACTTGAGAGACCAACAGCTGCTTGTGGTTTAAAGCTTCTGAAAAGAGTGCGCTAGATGCCTTCTAGTGAAGTCTCAGCGATTTAGTTTACATTGGTTGGAATCACTTGATTTGTCTGACATTGTAGAACATTTGTGTTCTTACAACTCCAGTAACATTTGAACTGAGGTATTTGCCCAATTTTTATGTAAAATCATGTGTTCACCATCTATGAGCACATAAAATAATGAACGGGGGTTAGATTGGTTCAGGATGAATGAGTTTTCTCTTGAATACTGTCTCCAGTCTTTAAGAAAAATAATGGAGTATGTTTGCTTATTTGTGTAAAATTCAATAAAAGTCTATTGATTAAAGTTTTCATATGAAATTCTACTCCTTGGGGATCCCTGAGTGGCTCAGCGGTTTAGCGCCTGCCTTTGGGTCAGGGCATGATCCTCGAGTGCTGGGATCAAGTCCCGCGTCAGGCTCCCTCCATGGAGCCTGCTTCTCCTTCTGCCTGTGTCTCTGCCTTTCTCTATGTGTCTTTCATGAATAAATAAATAAAATCTTTAAAAAAAAAAAAAGAAATTCTACTCCTTAACTATCAATGGGCAGTAGTACATTTTTCTCTTTTTAACGTCTGCTATATTTCTATAAATATGAAAAAGGGGGATGAAGAAATAAAGTTGACACCAAACCTAATGTTTGCAAGTACTTAAAGTTTATAAATGCTTAGGTTGGTACTCAACAGCAGTCTAGTATCCTTTAGCTAAAACAACTAATTAAGTATGTTTATTACCACTTAAAATCCCAAAAAATGCATGAAATTGGGGATGTACCTTGAATTTTATTACTGAGTGTCTCTTCTTGTTCACTTGGCTGAGGATAACTGCACCGAAATTCCATTGGTAAATCCCAAAGAAAGGGGATTTTCACTTACCTAGATTTCCATCAGTATGGTATAATTGAACAGAGTCAAAGATCAGCTCAAATTTAAATTCAGAATATACCTTTATAAAGCAGTGAGAGTAGTAAACAGTGTGAAGATGATGAATAAGAAAGTGCATCACAGTGTGGTGTACAATGACATATATTCTGCCTTTCTCATTTTTCTAAAAACAAAGAATTTTTTTTTCAAAGAATATGTTCTAAGCAGTTCTATGAAAGAGACGAAACCAGAGCCCAGGATTTACTTTTATTTCTTACATTTCTTTGTCCTTCTCTTTCCTCCCACCCAGTTTTTCTCCTCCCCATTTGCCCCTATACCTGCAACACCCACCCCCCCTTATTATCCCTTCACTGTGCTTGTTCTGCTTAAAGATGCTCAGGTGTGGAAGTGACCCATCAGCTGGCGTCTACAGAGAAGATAGTGTTGGGTGGAGCTTAAATGCAGGGATGTCTGGAGCCAGCTTTCACATGCCCTCATCACACCTTTTCCTCATGGAGTCTTAAATGCTCTCTGTCCTCTCTTCCATTGCAGGTTGGAAATTAAGCCCCGTAGTTGGAGCTGTATATGGCCCTGAGTTATATGCAGGTAGTATTTCATTAATTTTTCCATTTGGCCTATTGACCATGACAACATCTGTTGGTTTTCGATCTACTATTCCTTTGTAATCTTTTTGCATTTTTTTTAATTTTTTTAAATGCAATCAGCATCCAGCTTTCAAGCAGACGTGTCCCTAGGCAATGATGCAGCAGTGCCCCTATCAGGAAGAGGGGGTATTAACACTTACATTCCTTTAATCAGTAAGTAGCCTATGTTGGCCTGGCATGGATTTTGACTGTTGTGAGTAAACAGTGATGTGTCCTAGTCTTTTTCTTCTTCCCCAAGTATAATATATAACTGAGGAGGAGGCCTTCTCAAGAGAGTTAAATGCTGTCACAGTGTCCCATCCTGCTTAACCTGTGTAAGAATCTTTCTGACCAGATACTGAGATTGCCACGAAGCATAAATAGTTGGAAAAGGTCAAGGGGATTGAGGACATGTGTAGAACATTTTAGTCTGCACTTGATTTTAAAACCAAAGAAATAGATACTTGTGGAATATAATATGCATGTTCTCTGCAGGTCAGCTTTGGGCTTTTTAGTAGAGTATCATTTAGAAGCACCTCCAGCATTAATGATTATTCTCCCTCTGTTGATACCTCTGAAGTCATTCTGACCTGAGCCATTTTGCTCTAGCAAGGTATAATTAAAAAGAGTTCAGTGAACATGGAATAAATGTCTCTGTGTGCTTTCCAGAGGATAGCACATTTAAAATAGACCTTTAGAAACTTTCTGCCTCTCTGAAGGCCACAGGATTACAAGGGAGAAGTCGTTTTCCTCTCCCCTAACATTTCTGGATTAAAACATTTTAGATAAAAGAATAAAATGGACTAATGAAATATCTAAAGATTATTGTATGCCTTGGAGGTTAGCACCACATACAAACACAAAAGACTGCTCTTATGAAGAATAATTATTAAGTGCACATAACAACATGTGAAAATAAGATTAATAATTGGCCAGTTAAAGAATTAATATCAACAATTTAAACTGCCTGCAGAAATTAAAAGTCTTGTCTCTTACTACGGCAGTAGTCCTCAGAGCTTCTTGACCTCTTTCTCACCAGCTTGCATTGTAAAGGCCAGAATTGTGAAGGAGCAGAGTAAACTCACTCAAGATTGGATGATGAACGGAGCATGCATCATTAGTTTTTGCATATTGGGTCTCTCAGTTTCTTTCTCAGAAAAGATGTGATAATCTCTTCCAACCTTTCCTGGAATTGGTTCAAAGCAAGTTGTGATTGTACCCCTGCTATTGAATTCAAGTTGACATTCCTGTCATATTTTGGGTCTCCCTTTAGTTCCTGGCTTCCCTTACCCGACTGCAGCCACCACGGCAGCCGCTTTCAGAGGAGCCCATCTGAGGGGCAGAGGGCGGACGGTATATGGTGCAGTCCGAGCGGTACCTCCAACAGCCATTCCCGCCTATCCAGGGTAAGCACTAGATTCCAAAATAAGCAGCTGGACAGAAAAGAATACCATGGCCCTGTCACAACTTCTGGGACGTTGCCGTGCCACATTGTAGAGATTCTATGAATATTTGTAAATTAATAGATCAGATGGCAAGAATCAAAATATACCATTATCAGTATATACAAAATATCGATTTGTTATATAAATCTTCATTTTGGCCACCTTAAGCCCTCGTAGTAGTGGCTTAAGACAGCAGCCAGAACTGTCTTGTGTTTACTAGCAGTGTGTTGGCATGGAGTTCACTCAGCATCGCACGAATATGGATTAACACTACTGCAGAGAACAAAATAGGAACTCAAGACTGTAGTACGAGACTGCATCTGCTGTGCTCAACCCCCTTATCACTGCCCTGTGTTGGGGCTGAGGCTACCACATCGTCCTCCCTTTTGGTTTCACTGCCTGGGTGGTGAGCAGCAGAGCTAGCTACCCACAATGGATTTGCTTTCTTTGTAGGAAACGGATTAAAAGAGGTTAATTCAAAGATGAACCAAGTCCAATTGAATCCAGGGAGAAAGGGAGAAGTAGGAAGAATTAAACTACAGTTGGCTTCTGAATGATGGTAAAACAACTAATGTAGCTGAGCATCCTTCACCCTTTGATTTTTGTATGGAGGGTGTCTCATGCAGTGGAATGATTCCATAGCAACAAATAAATCCTTTGCTATTGAATGGGGGAGAAGGAGTGAAGATAGCAGGTTTTGTTTTTAGTTGTTTCTCAGGATCAGCCTAAAATGTATATATATATTTTTTTCTTTTTTATAAAGAGTGGACTTCAGTAAGTTAGTTGTACCAAGGACTTTCTTTCTTCAAAGAGGTGACATTCGTGTTCTTCATCTTTTCTCTGCCTATGACAGGTTTTTGTCCATATTCTTCCTGAGGAATAAACGTAGGGGCAGAGGAGCCTATTCATTCCTACTTAGTTAAAACACAAAGGGAAAGAGCCTCCTTTGTAGGTCCTTTTCTGACAGCAAAATTGGCTTTGAGGTATACTAACTTAGCATTCATTTCTAGACCAAGTGGACATGCCATTAGGGGTGCTCCGTTACATAGATTTAAAGCATTTTTATTAGACAAGTGTGCATGTTGAAATGGACAGACTCCAAAAGCCGCTGGAAGAGAACTGCTTTAGAAATAAACTTTTGTTTGCAATTTATAAATGTTTAAATCCCATGCATTCCATCATCTCCATCTTCTGCCATTACTTGCTTTTAATTTTATTCTTTCTTCTCTCAACTTGACCTTTGACCTTCAACCTCTGACATCTCTTTAAAGAAGTGAATAAAGATGCAGTATTACTTCATCAAGAAATACTCAAGTAAAACATAAAAGCAAACCTTTTGGAAGTTCTGCATACCAGGAAAAATTGTTCATGAAGCGCCTTCCATTTCAATCCAAGAGAGTTAACCGTCATGCTTGCAAAGCGATACCACTCACCAGAAACATGGGACTTCTTTATTTTGTAATTTTCCTGAGTTACTTTATAAAAACGGTTGGATTTGTTCCTACTCGATGTAGCTCATTTCAGTATATTGGCCAAACTTGAGAACCCATTCTCTGTGTCAGGATTGTGTTCGCTCAAAGATATTTTATCTTTATGTCTAACCATACCAGTCTCTGCATTACATTGAACGCTGATTTCCCATGTTTTCTTTTTTATTAACTAAACCACCAGTTTACATGGAAGATGGCAAGGAATAAGTCCAGTATTATATGGGGAATGGCCTAAAATTGCTTTTAAGCTTAGTAAACTAATTTCATCATTAATCATTGTGCTCTAGCCTCCTTGTGGCATTTGATACAGGGAATATTAGAATTCTTCTAGAATTTAGGTGAATATTCCCACTGAGTGATACAATTTAGGGTAAACTTGATTCATGTTTTTAATGCCACCATCCCTCTCTGTAGAAGAGATGTTTGTAAATTTTACCTGTATTCCCTACTGAAATAATCAAAAGTTAATTAATCACCACTTGGCTTCAGTGCTTTCCATTCTGTCAGCTTTCTCATTATGAACAGGTGTCTTTTTTACTAAAATGTAGTTGAGTAGCAGATTACTTTCTAATAATCAAGCTTTAACTGCAATTGGAAACTATGAAAATGGATAGAATATAGTAGCAAAATGAGCATCACAGATGAGTTTAGTCTGCCTGTTGTGTAATACAAAGGCACAGCATATTTGGGGCATTGCACAGTATGACCATCCTACCCTGTAAACCCAACAAAATGTCATTGTAAGTAGAATTCGGAAACCTTCCAGCTACCTGCAAAAAGTAAATTATTTCATATTCAAGTTAAAAATATGATTTAAAGACCTCACTTACTAGTTTATTTATTACAACAGAGAAGATAGTGGTTAAATTTGCCAGCTTGTTTAGTTGAATAAACAATAAACATATCCAAATCTTGATTTAACAAATATGAAGTAGAAAGTCTTATCTTTTATCTCTACTGCTGTTCCATGTCTTTTGGTCCCAAAGTAATGTTTTGGGGAAGTCTGTATGCACAAAAATACCTCAAAAGGTTTGAAATCTTTGATTATAATAGCTTAGTTTTGCCCAGGATTTAAAAAAACAAATTCATGTATTTTGTTTGATACAAATTCATTTTTCTAAACAGGAAAATAAACCCTTCTATTGCTAATCAGCTACTTTTTCAGTTTGATCCTTTTAATAAATAAAACAGGATGATCCTTGGTCATGCCCAGAGCGTCAGTTATCAATTCTATTTTTCAGAGTTCAATGAATGCGCTTATGGTCAAAAAAGAACCCTTAAAATCTTCCAGTTCCTCCTTCCCACTCTGGATTATATTGTTACTATCTGGGATCCCCACTGCACCTTTCAATTCTTGGACCTTGGACCAATCACCTTAACCTTTAGCTCATTATCTCTGCTTGTGAAAGCAATGCATTGTGGGTATTTTTGGTTGTGTTTTTTTTTTAATTACATTTCTCTGTTTACTTTGGTCAGAATTGATTGACTTGTTTTTCTGAGGTGTTGCATTGGTTCTTAAAATGCTGAATAATAATACTTTGCATGCTTGTGTGATCAGCCAAATCTTATCGCATGTCTAATGTGCAGGGTAAAAAAGCAGGTGATGTATGGATATCAAAAAATGTGCATACTTCTAGGAATGTGAAAACAAAATACTAAACATAATTTTGAAACATCCTCTATATACAGGTCCTGCCCTCATTCTTTAGGTTCTTTTTTTTTTCACGTTAGACCCCTCCCTCCATGCTTCTTCCCACCCCCCATACACATGCAGTCATTTTGAAATTTATTCCTAGGGCAAGCTTTTTTAAAAAACAAAACAAACAACTCCGGGTAGGAAATTTGATGTTTCTAATCCAGCAGCCTTTCAATGGTTCTGTTAGGCCCTCTGGGAGCGCTTTTTATGGTTTTAATCTTCCTATAATTCCCAAGTATCCAGGTATTCACTCCAGTTTTGCGCTCCTCTGCCTCCTCGCATGTCCTGGAGCTGTGTAACGTGCGTGTGCACTTTCACATTTCTCTCACTGACGCGCTGTGGCCCCCAGCCCCGGTTATGTATTCATACATCACCTGCCTGTGTAGAGCGCATGTGCATGCTGCCGTCCTCAATAACCGGAATGTGTTTCTGTTCTTTTGTTTTTTTGTTTTTGTTTTTGTGTGGATTTTCTGCAGTGTGGTTTACCAGGACGGATTTTACGGTGCTGACCTCTATGTAAGTACACATACCGGGGCCTTCTCGACCCCATTCCCTGACAAGCCAGCCTTTTTTTTCTGTTTCTTTGGTTTGGTTTGTTTTTTTTTGTTTTTGTTTTTGTTTTTGTTTTTTTACATATAATTTGTTTAATTTTTATTTTCTTTTTCCTTGTGGATATATATATATATATATTTATATATTTAAGAATGCAAGCATGCTTCTCTGCCACTGCGCTTGACCCTGGGTGCAAAAACTAAGCCTTTGGGTTTCCTGATCATTGCTAGAGTCAGTCTACTGGACATATTCTTTTCCCTTCCCTATACCCACAGATGTTCTATGTACGAGTGATTTATTTGCGAGATGATCAGCAGGTTTAAAGTCTTTTATTACTGTCGTATCATGTGCATACATAAATAACAGGATAGTTATATTAGCTTAAACCAGCTCTCTCTCTTTTTTGCTTTTCTTCTCATTTCATATCCCTCTTTAGATCATTGGAGCTTTGAGTTATGTAGATGGCAGTAAGCTTTCTAAACTATGTTTTCCTATTTTACATATTTTGAGAAAGCATTACCCTGTGAAAGAGAAGGGAGGAGCTGATGCCCATGAAGAGTGGGGATAATGAGAGGAAACCAAACACAGTGCTTCAGGCCTTGCTTTATCCAAAGGTCCACAGCTGGCGGGTCTCTTCTTAAGAGCCATCTGGAGGGAAGCAAGTGGCATAAGTAGCAACCTAGACTCTTCTTACAAACATTTGACGATCACACAGGATTTGTTGAGTCTACCAACTATGGTAACATCATTATTATTATCCATTATTAAAACTGTCTTGTAGCTAAGTTCTGTGATTGGTTTGTCACATATTTAACATGTGGACAAAGTGATCTAACTGACAAGAATCCAAAAGTTTTTGAGCTTTGAAATCTTTGATAAGACCTTTCCACATGATCTGTTTCTGAATACAAGCTTAGTCAAACTGCACAAATCATTAAGAAATAATTTAAGAAAAACTTGTCAGCATGCAATTATTTCTTGGGCATAGGTTAAAAATTGTCCAGAAATGCTTTCTCCACCCTTACTTTCCCAAATCAGTAAGTGTATACCTTTGTAGTGACCTGACCTGTTTCCACAGATTTCTGCTAGAGATTCTCTGGCATTGAGAAAACTGTAATGCACTTTCAGAATGTACTTAGAGGTTGTGTGTGTTGCAGTAAGTAGAGATAAGATAGAGCAGTCCTCTGAGATAATATAGGTGACTGGACACACCTATCCTATTTAGAGTAGACCTGCAAAGTTTGCCTTAGTTTAACAAATGCTTAAAGGAATCCTAGCCATGAATTAGTCCAACCCTCTCACTTCCTATATATATATATATTTCTTAGATTGTGACTCTCCAGGATTATGTTATTTTTTATAGCCAAGCACAAAACTCAGCTAATCCATATTTCATTACCTCTCTCAGTGCTTTAATTAAAATCCACATCTTTGCTCAGATGGTTTTCAAGAAGCAATGAAAGATACCTTTTTTCTTGTGGTCACAGTAAAACTTGAGGGTTGGGGAAATATTCTTACTTTTATACCAAATGACATTTTTCTAGATATATGTATTTGCATATGATCTTAGCATGTACATTCTCCCACATACATTAGTATCTGTATTCTATGATACTCATCTTTATGTTATTTAAATTGTTTCCCTGAAATCTGATCAATTAGAACATGCTTTTTCATTGGAATTATTTCTTAAGTCAAAGGCTCGGGTTTTTTTCTCTCTCTAATCTTCTTTGGGAATTTTTTTTTTTAAGTATGATTTACTTCTACCTTGTTTAGATTTGCCTACTTCCACCTTGTATAAAGGAACCAACCAAATATTTGCTTATAGTGCTTTCATTTCTTTAGTTCACAATATAGATTTTATTAAGAGAGAAATGATTTTTCTGTACTTAGAAAATACTCTTGAAAAAAAATTTTTAATCTACATTTTATGAAACTAGTCAGAAATAATTTAGTAACCTTACTGAAATACTTGTTTGACCAGTGGTGTCTTGTTAACAAAAAGAATTAATCATAATGTTATTATCATTTCTTAGTTCCTATCTTAAAGCAGTCACTTGGAGGGAAAATTCGGTCACCAGGGCTACAATAGTATCTGACCCTGCTAAGGAAAAACAAGACTAGACTACACACTGAGGTAGCTGTTGAGTGAAGGCTCATGTAACAACAGCTTGGAGAACTTTATATTCCTGCTTCCAGATGTGAGGTAGCAAGGGACGGACACACACACACACACACACACACACACACCACACACACCCTCACACCCTCTGTGTTTCCGTGAGTTTGTTCTGCTTCTTTCTGTACATTTCCCTGCCTGTTGAAATCTGTCTGTACACTGAATCCTTGTTTCCTCGGAAATAATAGATTAGCAATAGGAAGAGTGGAGGGTTTATCCGGTACTTGGAGCACACTGAATCAGAGCTTGAAGAAACATGAGGGAAAAGTGTTTAAGCTGCCCATTTTGTTTTAATTTACATCAATTTAGGCTATTAATTGTGGAGATTTTTTTAAATCCCTTCCCTGTTCTGTTGTTAGTCCGTAATCCCTGCTAGCTGTTTGCTTCCTTTCTGTTTCTTTTGTGGCACGTTCCTCTCTGGAGAACAGATCTAGCAATTGTGCCCGCAGTTTGTAAAGAGACTCCAGTGAGAAGCCCTGAGGGTAGCAGATAGATGTGTGTCCTCCCCGCCCCTCTTTTTCTTGACCAGTAGAAAAGGCATACTTCGCCCTAATTCACTTTTTAAAGGGATAACAAACTACTCCTGATTCTTATCCTGTGAAAAGCATGCTTGCATCCAAAGGAAAGAAAAGGCTGGTGGGCCCCTTAGCGGGCTTTTTGTATGATTGTTTTCCTTCCACAGCTGTGTTTTTTGAACTGCTCTTCCTGTGTTCTGTTATAGAATAGTCTTACAGGAACCAATCATTAGCGCTAAAATACCTCAGGTAGGAGTGCCAGTGTGACCTGCCAATCAATCAGATTGTGGATTGCAGTGAAAAAATTGAATTATACTAACCATTCCAGCTCCACGTTAGAGATGGGAACAGAGGCTTTTTTGGACAACCGAGACTTGTGAGCGTGTGATCTAAGCCCTGCTACCTCAGCAGCGCACAGTCAAGTTCTATACGTGATGGCACCTCCTCCAAAATTAAGTGCTCCTGTCCCATTGCTGCTGTCCACACCAGGCGTGTGCTATGCACTGTCCCATCACTGCCACCTCTTTTAATTTGTCAATCACATTTATCCATGGTATTTAAACTGGGCTTTTATACTTGGAGATCTTAGCAGGTGGGGACATTTTCTCTCCACTGTGAAAGAAATGAGGAAAGGGAGGAAATCAAGTCTGTGCACACAAAACTCCTGAAACCCCGAATGGGCCCCCAGGTGAGACTGTAGTAGTGATTGGACTGTGCTGTTACCCAAGTTTGAAGTTGCCTGAAAATCTAGACCCACTGGGACTTTAAAACTTGAAAACATGTATTCCCCTTGCCCTCTTCGCCTTTCTTCTTAAAAAAAAGGTCAGGGAGTTCATTTGGAAATAACACACTATTAGGTTTGCTGATAGCTGGATGCTTGGGGAAAGAGAACCACTGACAGCCTGTCCAATTCAGCTAGTCTCTCCTTGTGCCCACCTAGCGAGATTTGGGAAATGAACTAATTTGGGGAGATGTGAAATATGGAGTGTGTGATTCGTTAAAAATCATCTCTCATCTACCGTTCAAGTCACAAGTGGAAGATAAGAAGTTGATCCTAACAGTTTCTTCCCTTCACCCCAATTTTAAATAATAATAAAATAAAATTTAAATACTTCTCCTTAAGACCTTTTCTTATCTACTTTTAAAAGTAGATAGGTCTCCATCAAAAACAGCAACAATATTATCATTATTACAAGTGTTTGTATTCACTTCTGTGTTACATTTAATCCAGGGGTGCCATGTTGCCACAGAAGAACAGTCTTCTAAGAGCCCTTCCTGCAGGGTCCATCTAGAGCAATGGCTCTCAGCTGGAGCGGGGAAGAGGCAAGAGAAGGGAAGAGTTACAATTGGGTAGGGACAAATAAAGTGGTCCCCAGAGGCACGGCATTCAACCCATGTTCCTTGGGCTAGATCTCTGCTCCCTGCTCCCTGTAGTGTTTTTAAGCACCACACCTGCCTTTCCACCCACCAACCCCCCACTCCCTTTGCTCTGTAAATCTGTATACCACATGCAAGGAACACATGCTCATTTTGTCTGCTGGTCCTGAAATACACACTCTTCTCCTCAGTATCCCCTAAAGTCACTGTCTTCCAGGTAGAAAGAAGGTGTCTTGACATCACATGCTCACCAAAGTCCTGTTTTAATATAAATCTAAAACAAAAATTTAATAAAATGAATGGCTAGGTTAAAATCAAGACAAGGGGACTGTCCATTGTGAGATCAAGCTAATAGATAATGCAGATAAAAGTCAGATATAGAAGAGGTGACATATAGAGCCTTTCCATTTTGTTCTGGTTAAAACAGAACTGTTTTAGAAAAGTCCTGTGGTCAGTGTGGCAACATTCAAAGTTAATTAAATGATAAAATCAGTTCAGAGTAGAGAACCCCTAGAAGGTGTTGGTGGATCCTGGAGAGCTGAGACTTGAACAACAAAAGGATCTTAAGGTAACTGCACTTTCCTGGGAAAGAGCTGGAAGTTGAAGGCAGGGATGTGTCCTGGATATGTGGAAAGATAGAACGCTTAAGCCCAGGCACTATGTTAGAAGAACGCTGGGTCAGAATGGATGGGTGCTGCCTGAGGGCTGGCACTCAAGCTCGTGCTGCGGGTCAGGACCGAACCATGATATCAAGGTTAGGAAAGTGTGTAGCAGAGTGATGGAGTGCTGGGCTGCCCCTGTTGAGAACGCTCTGGAGGCATTCACAGTGAATTACAAAGGAATCCTTTTAAAGGGGCACGTGTATCTTTGGATCAGGCTCAGCCATGCCAAATGTATCCAGCTATCAGGGTTCCAAAAAACAGTCCGTGTGTGCCCTCCTACATTAGGGTGTGCTGTGGCCATGCTAATCCCCATTTTTTGTTTTATTTCAAATCACACACAGATAGAATCTGCAAACTGCTTCAGATCCAACAGGTCTGATTGTGTGTAAATACATATGTCCTTTTTAATTTTTATTCTTAATGGTTGCTTCAGTTTTGCATCAGTGCATGGTTAAAAGCAATACACATCAGCTATTTCATGACTTCATATCTCCAAATGAATTATTTCTCCTCTTTTTTTTTTTTTTTTTGTTTGTTTGTTTGTGCAGTCAGCTGAAGACATGTTAACATCTCACTCTAAATCTCTCAGTGGAGTCTCTGTTCCCTTCTCTGATATAACAGATGGGTTACTGCTTGTTATAATTATTAACATTGTGGTGTGGGCCAGGGCGAGGGTGGGCGACCTTGACTATTTCTTTGGGTTGGGGAGGGCCAGTCGTTAGGGTCTGGAATGTTAACTCAAGTGGTGACTGACTGTTTCCGTAATAGCAGGTTGTTGTGGCTGCACGCTCTAGTAATTGAGGCTGTGTACTTCACCGAGCTTGTGGTAGAGCCTAGGGCCAACCGCTGTCCCAAGAGAATGCTGGGATAGATAGAGTTAGCCAATACGAGTCTGAACGTGGTGATTTTGCTGGTTGTTTAGCTCCAGATGTTGGCATGCTTAGTTTTTAATGTGATTAATAAATGTGGCGCCATACCCCCCCCACGCCTGAACCCTGTCTCTCCAACCCCCATCCCCACCCTTGTTCTTTTTGAAAAACTTAAGAAACAGTAATGAAAACCTTGGTGTTTCAAACTGCACTTTGTTCTCATGTTCTATAAAAGACCTCAGACTTGCTAGTAGAGGTGAAAGTTGAGAAAACAATTTCTCCACCTGGAAGCTTGATGCACTCCGAACTCAGTAGAAACAAATACATCTGAATTTTCTTGGTCTTACAGTTTCTGATATATTTTGTTTAAAGCAGTAGCAGAAATGCTTGTGATAAGACTACCTCTGAGAGAGGTAAATCCGTAAGATACAATTTAACTTTTCTAATTTGGGGGGTAGTCCCTGATGAATGAATGACCAAAGTAGTTTATGAGAATATTATCTGCCCATCCTAAAGATAGCCCCCCCACTTTATAGGGCCTCTCTGTAGCACCATTATAAGGTAATTAGGAGAGTAGTCATGATGAGGTATTTAACAGCTTTTAAAAAGAAAAGCACATTAATGTAGTTCTAAATGCTGATACTCTTCTCAAACCTTTAATAGGCAATGAAACATTTGTATCCCTGTCCTGTTTTCCTGAATTTAAATGCAAAGAACCTCATCAAATTCAAACTCCAAAGTCCAAGTTCACTTAAAATAGAAGGAAACTACTGCACATAATCTCCCTGTCTCCTGGTTTGGAAGGAAGCTGCTTCCTCACAATCTGATCTATTTTGAGTTGCTTTGGTTAACAGTAACATCACCCCAAAATCATTAAGGTTCTGCAGGCTTCTTACAGGTTGAGGAAGATAAGGGGAAGTGGTTCTCAGTGACCTTATTCAGAACCTTTTTCTCCAGAATTAGTGCACTACTGCTCAGAGCTACCATTTGATAGAATCCCCGGTATCTCTGACTTTCCTGAGACTTTATAAAGTGAGGTCAGTGCTTTCAAGCCTCAGAATCCCTTAATGAGAATGTATACTCAGTCCAATGGCATAGAACTTCAGTTTTTAAATATTTTGCTCAAATAAGCATAAATTGGGCTTTAACTGCTTTTATTGCCTTGACTTTTTAAATTTTTAAAGATGATTTTGGTGTTTGAAGGAATGCTAAAGAGACAAACCACATACTGCTTGTTTACCACATCATACTTGTTTACAAAGAAGTTTTACTGAAGACAGCCCTGCTGTAGACTTAACACCAACAAACTTCAGTTCTAAACTTCATGGAATCACCTGTAGTTATAATGAAAAAATGAGCCTTTAAAGGTTCATTTAAAGCTTGATTTCAACTATAAAGATGAGCTTGGTGTTCTAACAAATGCTTTTCCTGCTTTATGTCCTCTTTAGAAGTTTAAAAAAAAAAAGGAATAATGTAAAGAGACCCTTTAGTTTATATAACGTATATATGTAGATGCAGAGTTACAGACGCAGATACAGCAGCATTGGCCTGCCCGATTTCATAAACCCGGATAGGTGTCACAGGAAACATGTGGATCACACACAGTCCTGAGCGTGCTTCCTGCTATGTTTCTAGCCATGTCATTGTCAGTGTCTGGTAATATTAATTAGAATCTTCTAATTTATACGGATATCTGTGGAAGAATTTGTAATTGAGAAAGAAATGTTTACTTTTCTGAGTGATCTACTCAAACAAAGAGGAATAATGCATGACGACTGAAATTCCATCAGTGATACTGTCAGTGTCAGTCCGAATATGCTTCGGATGGCTTCAAGCAGTATACACTTCATCATTCCTCCATAACACAGTGTGCGCTGCTTGAAGAAAGCACAAATGAAATGGCGCCTAAGTGGACCAGCTGAACATAGTTCTGTCTGATAGAAGATAGTAATAAAAATTCACACCTGATTTAGGTTTAGGTGAAATAGATGAATTCTAGAAGGGTAAAGAAGAAGAAAACATAGGGCTTGCCACTTTTTAAAATGGCCTGTCTCATGTGGCACTTAATTGTGATTATCTTTGAAATACTGGGAGTACATATGGTTGACCCTGACAGTGAAAAACTTTGGGGTATTTGGTTCCCCTAAACTGAGGGGAAGAAACAGGATGTGGGAATATGAAACCCTCCAGGACTGAGAGGATATTGAACCCATTGACAGAAGAGCTCCAAAGCCTGCTGTGAGACTGGAGTGTAAGAATCTCCGAATCTTCCAGGAGAGGAGAGTAAATGCAGTTAAATGCCCGGGGTGTGGAGGGAGGGCTTCCTCATCTAGGTGAATCCCACTGCAGAGGCCTCAGCTGTTGGTGATGTGATTTGCAGGAGTCTGAAGTGTAGATCAGAGCTGGTCGACTTTTTCGGTGAAGGGCCAGGCATTCAATACTTTCAGCATTGGAGGCCAGTCTCTTCACACCTGCTTTCAAAAAGCAGGGCCAAGCTGCATGGGCCCACACACTGAAGTTTGCAAACCCCTGATCTCTGCTGGGTTTTCCTTCTCACAGTTGCCCAGTTATCTTAGCCTCTTGGCAAATGTCCTAGTCCTCATGGAGCACACGGCACTATAGAGGACCTTTCCATTGTATACAGTCCATAGTCTCAGCAATGAACCCATCTGAGACTCTGATGTTAACACATACACATTTAGCATGTTCTAGTTCTGTAATTTACTTTCCCCAGCAGTCAGGTAAAGTTCTCCCAACTCCCTGCAAATATTTGTCCTATCAAAAGTCCCAGCAAAGACTGTGAAGTAAGACATCTGAAATCATACCTTCATTTCTTCAATCTGAGAACAGGTCCTGCCAGGAGAGTTTACTTGTGTTACTTTCCCAAATTGGAAAGCACATCCCGGCATTGGGTGGAGCTTAATTCTGTGCCAGAGGAATGATAACATGTAGACTGATGCAGTTTGAAACATTCTCCTCCCACGTGTGTCTGTGTTTGTGTCTGTCCCTGTGTCCTTGTGCGCGTATGTCTGTGTGTGGGTGGGTGTGTGTTTGTCTGGCCATGGGGGGAGAGGTATCTGTAAAGTCAGTTCTCTTCTCTCCTGTAGGGCGGATACGCAGCCTACAGATACGCACAGCCCGCTACTGCAACCGCGGCCACAGCCGCCGCCGCTGCCGCTGCCGCCTACAGCGACGGGTAGGTGCAGCTCACGGGAAGAGGGGCTGGGGGGCGCCCACTTCCCTCCTGCCGCCACTGCCTGGATGCCACCTGGCACCGGGGACACCTGTGGTCCAGAAGCTGCTCCACCCCCTCCTGCTTATTCCCCTCGACTCCTTTCTTTGCTTGGACCCCACTCTCCCTCTCCCTCATCCCTCGACTCCTTTCTTTCCCATTTTATGGAACTACTTCAGAATTTTTCAGAGTAACTGCACTTGGGAGTAGAAACAAAGTTCCCTAATAACTTTCCAAGACCAGGTTACTCACATGTCTTTAGCACAGCAAACTCGCTCATTCTTCCAGAGCACAGCCTTTGCTTGATCTCCCTGATTGTATTTCTTCTTTCCAGTTATGGCAGGGTGTACACAGCCGACCCCTACCATGCCCTTGCCCCTGCCGCTAGCTATGGAGTTGGCGCTGTGGTGAGTATTATGTGTACCTTTTTTATTTTTAACCACTTTACTCCTTTTAGCTTTTACCTACAGATTCCAAAAGATCTAGAGAGGTAATAAATTCAGGCCTTCTTCCATTGCCAGAGTACTGAAGCCACAGAGTCTAAAAAGTTCACATCACTCTCTTTATCTGTGTGTTATAGTGTGAGCCACTTGACCTGGTTAAAGACAAAAAGGAATGAGTAGTGACAGTCTGCCCTGAGTAAGGGCATCATTTGGGAGAGAAAGAAGGAAACAGGTTGACATTTTATACTGGCTCAGCTGTTGGATATATGCCTGTGGCTTGGTTTAATTGATAGGTGTTAGCAAAGATGTGGGGGCATGAGCCTCTCCAGCTTTCACAGTAAGCTTTTCAAAAAAATAGACATTAGTTTCAAATGTGGATACCAAAGGTTATCCCTGCCGTTCCTGAGCCCTCTGGCAGGTAGTACTAGGAATCACCAAATGAATACCTTACAAAGATATTTTTTATCCACAACATTTGTGGCGAAATATAGTATTTTCTTAGAAGTGTTGGAAAGGTCTATAGAGCTCATCTAGAATAACTCCCCACCTCTACCCCTACCTCCTTCTAATCAAACTCAAATCCTCACTGCAGTAGGCAGTATTTCTGTGTTGGCCTGGATGCCTCTTGGCTGCAGAGACAGACCATCACACAGAGACCTCCCCAGTGTTCTCAGCTGGGCTGCAGCCTGGGAATGTGGAAGGAGGTGTTTGACAGGGAGGCAGAGTGATATATGAAATTTAAGATTTAGAGGAATATGAGATAACCTGTCATTTCTTCCATTCAGTTTCTATGGATAGAAAGATTTGTGGGGGGAAGTAACAGGATCCTGAGGGGAAGTAGGTGTGGAGTTGAGGTAGAGACAGACAAGATAAAGACCGTGATGAAAGTTCCTGAGATTTTATGTGCTGATCCTGATAAAGGAATAAAGCCCAGTTATAACTCCACAGAGATAGATAGAAATACATTCGGGTATGATCCAGAAGCAGCATAGTTGGCATATTTTATAGACCAGAGAGGAGCTGGACTTGATGAGTGCAAGGTTGACTCTGGTTTAAATCCAGCACCATCTCAGACATGGTACGTGACAGCTAGTGATCAGAGGAGCCAGTTCTCCATGGACAGGTGATGTGTATGAAGGTGAAATCAGCTAGCTGCTTTAGGTCACGATTGTGATGATGTAATCAAAGTAAACAAAACCTGTTGCTTTTAAACGTCACACTATTTACAGACCTGGCTTTAAATTGTATTGAGTTTCCCTTCTGTGCTGATTCATGTAAATAATGAAACAAAGCATTGCCATCCTCTCTTCTTGAGCGTGTCCGGTCACTAGTAAGTGGGACTCTGGTTTGAGCATCTTAGAGGCAGAAGCTGGTTTCCTGACTCCACTGGTAGCATCTTACCAGTTGCTTTGCAGCTTCTAAAGAAGCTATTTTTCCAAATTCCTTTTCAGGACATTTTCCTTCATTTTCAGTGCTTCTCTCAAAAACAAAAACAAAAAAAAAAACAACTTTTAATTCTTTTTGTGTCTTTAATTACTGCAGGCGAGTTTATACCGAGGTGGCTACAGCCGATTTGCCCCCTACTGAAGTGACGTGAGACCCTGCAAATGGGACCGCCCCCCAGTTCATGAGGCCTGGCTATTGCAATATTTACTAGTAGAGGAACTCTATAGCAAGATGAAGAGGAAAAACAAACAAAAAAAAAAAACAAAAAAAAACAAAAAAAAAGAGAGAATACTTTTTTATACCTCACTATGTTCTTTGAATATGTATTTTTCCTTTACATTTCTGCCTTTAATTCTTTTGTTCCAAAGATTGTGCATTTTTTCTTTTTTTTTTCTTTTTTTTTAACTGTGGTAAAAAAAAAAAAAAATAATGCATTTCCATGTCTGTATGTCCGTGCTTAGCTTATTCTGTCAATCACGGAAGAGGCAGTTACTGAGGAAGGGGAGACCTTAGGAGCTGATGAATGCATGCGATCAGAAATCAGACAGAGCTACCAAAGTGTATCGGGTGCTGAGTGGCTGGGGATGAGCAGAAGTGGAGGAAATCTTTCTGCGACAGGATATTCTTCTGAGTTTCTGGTCTTTGGCAGGCAATTCTGATTGGCTGTGGCTGGAATCCACATGCTGATAGATGATAGGAATTTGTGCTTGCGAAGCAGGAGGATTAAAAAGACACTTTCCTCTCCTCTTCCCTCCTGTCTTCATTCTTTTTACAATCTTCTTACCTGCACAGCCTGAGACAGTTGGCATGGTTTTTGGAATTATAGTATTAATATTTCCAAACATGCTCTCAGACTGTGGATAATAAACACCTCATTAGGAAACAGATCTCAGAATGAACTCTGGAGTATGAAAAAGATCATTCTTTTCTTTCCTGAGATCTCAGCATTCCTCCTGGGCTTCCTCCCCTTTCTCTGAACCACAGCTTAGCTCATCTGTCCTTCTACGAACTCCCTGCTCCCAAGTCCTCAAGAGTCAGGAATTTAGGACCCAGGGACAGGAGAATAAATAGCAACCAGCTTTTCTGGCTTGAGGGTTAGAAGTACAAAGTGTTGGGAGCCAGTAAAGGAGTAAGGAAGAAAAAAAGGATGTTGGATGATGTCTGGCAGGGCTCTGATTGATATTCCTGTGATTTCTCTTGCATCAGGAGGTCAGTACAAGGTAAACATATCAAGAGTGTTGGCAAAAGGTAAAACACCCAATCCTGGGCGGCTGTCCCTGGAAGTTTGTGGTGATTGTAAGGGGGCACGTAAGGGCAGGCAGAGGCACTTTGTACTAAATAGCTCCAAAGCCATAGGAATTTCCATCTTCCGGAGCATTCTGTGAGCCACTTCTCTGTCCACGGTCTTGAGCTCTCCTGACTGCTCCGCCCGGCTTCTGGTTATCCTCCAAAGACACCCAACCAAGCACGTAACCACTTGGCATACATGAACACTACAGGACATAAAACCCAGAGCCCCTGAGGCTTCTCTCCGCCCATAGTGGAAGAAAGGTGTGACCTGGCAAGGATCTCCTATGTTGCCAGAAAGAGTCATGTGGTGGCCACAGGAGTGAGTCCCTGCTGTTGCTCCCCAGCTTTGCTTTTATACATCTTAAGGTAGGGGAGAAAGTGTTTCTCTTCTAGCTATTAGCTGTTAATGATAAAGGCAAGGGTCCTGCAGCATTTCCAAAATGAAGGCATTAGAAAACAGAAAAGCACGGTCCGTTTGGCTCCCTGGTCTATTCACATTGGTACTAGGGTGACTTCTCACCCGAGGGATAGCTGCTAAAGGGAGTAATTCAGAGACATGGAGCTTCCGGTTTGTTATGGGTTTGTTTTCCGTTTGTTTTGGGTTTTTTTTTGGGGGGGGGGGGGGTTGGTTGTTTTTTTTGTTTTTTGTTTTTTTTTACTCCTGCCTCCACACATGTTCTTGACTGATAACTGATTCATGTCCCTGAATTAAAATGACTGACATATGACAGCATCAAGCATTCTTTGTAAGCAGAGTGATCTATCCGGGAGGGACTGGCCTGTTGTGTAAAATACATATCTCCCCCCCCCCCCACCCCCGGGGAGCCCTCTCTCTCCTGATGATGGAGAGAGAGGCTGTCCCTGAAACGAGGGGAGACATCAAGGACATCAAGGAAGCTAGAGGCCTCGATGCAATCTTATTGATTCTGGGGAGGAATGCATGGAATAGGGGACACCAAAATACCCAGGGCCATTGGCCTTTGTTAAGGGTTTGCCTCCCCAAGCCAAAGTTTGGTTCGTTGCTGTTAAGACAATTTTTGTTGTATGTATATAAATATTTTAGTTAGAGGAAGGGGTATGGGATCTGGGGCTTTCACAGTTCTAGGGAATGGGGGCAGGGAGGATTTTTTTCCTTTTCTTTCTTTTTGTTTCGAGAGAGAGCTTTTATTCACTAAAGAAATGGAGAAATTTCATGTCATGTTCAAATAGGGGCCATTCACAGAAATGGCAAGGCACTGCTCAATGGAGACAAGGCCAAATTTTAAATGGTTGTGTCTGTAGCAGGGGAGGAGGTTAGGAGAATGAGTAATTTCCTCTTCTTTTTTCCAAGAAAAAGACAAGGATGGTGGGAAAGGTAGAGAAGGCAGCTCCCACTGCCCTTGTAAAAGAGGCAGAAGCTTGAGCTTGGGCTACCTCTACTGCATTTCAGTTCAGCTGGTTCTGGCTGAGGACTCCATAGGCAAGCTCTTTGCATTCTGCTGCATGTCCAGGGATGGTTGTAATATGGCTTCCTCCAGCTCCCTTTTCTCAGGAAGGCTAAGTAGACTTCTGCTTTTGCTCAAGGGCCTCTGCTCTTCGGCGTCAGCACTGAGAATTGGAGCTCTCGTGAGCATCTAGATGAGATCGTGTCAGCCTTCCCATCACCTTTGAACTTTCAGACTCTGTACAGCCAGCTTCATCAGAGGCAGGTTCCTCAAAGCACCGGTGCTTGTCTGCTCTTGGCTCTGGTTCCCATTGGACTAAGAAACAGAGTCGGAAGAGAGTTTGGCCTCTGTGGGTTCGTTAGAGGATGCTGGTTGATGATTCCAAAAAATCACTGATCTGAATCACAGCACGTGAATGATATTGACAGCTTTACTGTAGCTCATGACATGGGCTTCTGTACTTAGCGTCTTACTCCTAGAAGCCAGGCTCCTTTAAGGAGACCACTAGTGAGAACCTTTATCTCCTATCCTTCTCTCAGCCCCGAGAGCTGCCCTTAGGTCTGGTCTGGAATCCCATGCGTTCCATGTTTCAGCTCCCAAGAACCCGGGTCAGCCGTGGTGACTCACCGGCTTTAAGGCTCTCAGGTTTTACCCAGCTTCCCATCACCACCGTCCTCTGACAACCACAGGTGGGATTGAGCCAATATTATTTTTGTCCTCAAAAAAGAAGGGGACTGGGGCTCATCTCTGTTTAAGGGGAGCTAGTGCAGATTATTCAGTAGAAACCAGTGGTAGCAGCTTTTCCTCAAAAGTCTAATTGCTCAGGGGCTGAAGTGCTCTGTAGGTTACCGTTCCTAGTGATATAGCAGAGAAGTAGGTGAGCACCACCCTCATCACCAGTCACTTAGCTTCCCAATGGGGGAGAGGTGGCAACTCGGGATTGAAGCCACCCCGAGGCTCTGCCAGAAGGGCTTCATAACTGCCCCCTCTTCCCTCAGACGGGAGAACAGGGCCGAGCCGGGGCCCCTCTGGAAGGCACACCGGCCAGGAGCGGGGAGGGAAACTGCTTGTGCCCTCTCCCTCACTAACTCCAGCCTCCTGCTGCTTGCAACCTCTAGCACAGTAACATTTGCAGAATTGCAGATTTTTTTTTCCCCAGATGATAGGAAGAAAGGGACTTTGGGGGGTGGGGAAGGGGTAGTGGTGTTTTAAAAAGCATAAGTTACCTGTTTGCACTGTTTTAAGATAGGAAAAAAGAATAGTGGGCAAGGTGAACATCAGACGTAAATTTGTGTATTTTTATTTTGTCATGCTCTTGAAAGTGTCTGACCATTTGTAGTATACACCAGTGAGACTTGATTCTGTTACATAGAACACTTTTTTTTTTTTTTTTTTTGGTAATGTTACTGTCCAAAAGCCTCTTTCCTCCCTTTCCCTTCTCCTGTGTACTTGCTTCATACTTGCTTTATTGATCAACCAGGCAATAGCCATCCAAGAGCTAGAGCGTGAAGCAGAGCCCTTTCCAAGTAGGCTCCGGGTGTCCTAAGCCAGCACGTGCCCTCTGGTTTAGCGAGTGCAGTGGAGTCCCTGGCACCTGTCTTTAAAATAAGGCTTACAGACCAGACTACGGCAAGTTCTCCAATTCCTGAATCAGACGCACTAGGAACGAGGAGCCGAGGGTGGAGGGGATTCCTCAAGTTAATCCAAGTTGGCTGTAGTAGCTGTTCTCATCCATGTTACCGGAACTGTAGCCAGTTACAGTTTACTCAGGAAAACGGTAGATCAATTCAGCCATGGTAGTGCTGGTTGGCAGGGATTGGTAACCGAGAGAACTGCTCATCAGCCAAAACTCAAACCTTGCCTTTAAGGAGACTGCCAGCGGGGGGCTCGGTCTGCTCCGGCTGGCTGGCAGTCACACATGTGCCAGTGTGGCAGAGGCTCAGTCACACTGGCAAGCAAAAAGGGATCATCAATTCTCTTTCCTCTCCCCCAACCCGCACCCCCACCCCAGTTACCAACGCCAGATTCCCAGGGGGTACTTGTGTTTTCTGAATTTTTAAAAAATGACTTTTGGTTTGGTTTTTCTGGGGACTGATAAAGTGCTTTAAGCAATGTCTATACCCCCATCGAGACTTCCCCAGCTTAGCCATTTTCTTGTATTTTTCTGTTCACAGTATTTTTGTGTGTGTGTGTGTGCTTGTTTTGGCAGCTCATTTTGGCTGTATTATATATCGAGTGATGAATTGATCCTCTTTTTTCCCTAAGGGATATGAATTTTTTTTTCCTTGTGTTTTAATTCTGCTTGTGAATAGCTGGAGCAAACCTGGGGCCGACACACGTAAGCTAGGGCTGCAGAGTGCTGACAGGGCCAGTAGTGTTGACTTGTCCCTGACAGGCTGACCTACCTGCGTCTCTGAGCTTTTCAGTCCAAATCTTTGCAAGGCTAAAAATGCCACAAAACCTCTCCTCCCCACTCCCCATGGCAGGGACTGGACCCTCCCAACATGGAACATGCAGCTTCTCCTGCCCCCCCTCCCATTGCCATGGCAAAACAGGTACCTTTTGGGGCATGGGGGCATCACATGGGATGCTTGTATAATTGACCACCTCGCCTTCTCTCCCCAACCCCACCCCCAGAGTCACTTCCTAGGACACCCGAGCTGCTTGCCCAGGGTCCTGTTTCCCTGCGATCTCCAGAGAAGCACCCCAGGGCTTTGTGACAGTCTCTAACTCCCTCCCCCTCTCGTTAAGAATCATATTGTATAGTAGCTTTCAGACCATACAGTATTCATTGGGTTACTCCTATTATTATCAAGTAGCTGGAATTGTGAAGGTCGGAGTAGTTAGATCTTTAGCTTTTATTCCTTATTTTTTTGTATTACTATCCATGTGTATAAATTATTGATCATGTTGCTGGCTTTTATAAACTCTAAGCGAAGGAGGAGCACTGCCTCTGCCTTTGCAAATGGTAATGAAGCACTGTTTTTAAATAAAAGAGAGAAACACCATTCTTTGGCCTGTGTGTGTTTATCCGGGATCCATGTCACCTCCTCCTGAGGCTCTTGGATTTGACTTCTAGTCGGAGGGCACTCGGTCGCGCTGAGCTCGGTCCCCCAAGGGCTGGCGGGGGAGTGCCTCTGCGGATCCCTGCCAGTGCCCACCCAGCCCTTCGCCTGGCTCTTGGGTCACCTAGCTTCCCATTTCACGGGGGAGCTGGGCCCACCCCTGCGCAGGGGCCCCCTGAAAGAATGCCTTGCTGCTGAATCTAGACACCACCCGGGTTCATGCCCCTTCTTCCCCCTCCTGCTCCGCTCAGGAGACCTTCCCCTCGTGAGCTGCCCCGCCCCTGTGCCCGCACCCAGCCCTCGGGGTCCCAGCCCCGTCGCCCTCCTGCAGGTCACGCCTCACTCCCGGCTGGTGGGCCCCTTCGGTGTTCGCACCTCTAACGCATTTTCAAAACAACTCCGCGAGATCCCAGGCCCCTTCCCTCATGACAAACTTCTGGAAGGAGTTTCTGCCCACCCGCTCCTTACCAGTTACCGGCCCTCACCCTGCTGTGCTCAGGCTTCTCCCTCTGTGACCCTGAAGTGGCCCCTTCTGGTGACAGCAGGTGGAGGGCTGCCTCCCTGGGGAGCCCCCCCAACCCCCGTCACCGTCAGCGTCCACAGCGCGCAGAGCTCGGGCTCGCACACCCCTCCCCCTCCCCCGGGTCAGACCTGTCCTGTTGGCCGCCGTGGGGCCCGTGAGCACATGTGGGCACCCGCGCCGCAGATGTGTGGTAAGTCCCCTTCTCGGTGTTTCCCATGAGGTGAGACAGTTTCCACCCTGCCCGCCTGTGTTGCCCCCAGGGGGACGGCCAGGTTCGCAGAGGCCGAGAGCACCCCTGCCTGCTAACCAGCGCCCCGGGGCCCAGTCCTGCCGGCCCTGCTGCAGCCTCCGACTGCGGGGGACCGTGAGAGACGGTGTGGGACCGCGAGGGACTGTGTGGGACCCTGTGGGACCGTGTGGGACCGCGAGGGACCGTGTGGGACTATGAAGGACTCTGTGGGACTGTGAAGGATCGCGTGGGACCCTGTGGGACCGCGAGGGACTGTGTGGGACCTGTGGGACCGTGTGGGACCGCGAGGGACCGTGAGGGACTATGAGGGACCGTGTGGGACCACGAGGGACCGTGAAGGATCGCGTGGGACCGTGTGGGACTATGAGGGACTGTGTGGGACCACGAGGGACTGTGAAGAATCACGTGGGACCGTGTGGGACCACGAGGGACCCTGTGGGACTGTGTGGGACTATGAGGGACTCTGTGGGACTGTGAAGGATTGCGTGGGACCGTGTGGGACCGCGAGGGACTGTGTGGGACCTGTGGGACCGCGAGGGACCGTGAGGGACTATGAGGGACCGTGTGGGACCACGAGGGACTGTGAAGAATCACGTGGGACCGTGTGGGATCACGAGGGACCCTGTGGGACTGTGTGGGACCGCGAGGGACTGTGTGGGACTATGAAGGACTCTGTGGGACTGTGAAGGATTGCGTGGGACCGTGTGGGACCGTGTGGGACTATGAGGGACCGTGTGGGACCACGAGGGACCGTGAAGAATTGCGTGGGACCGTGTGGGATCGCGAGGGACCCTGTGGGACTGTGTGGGACCGTGAGAGACTATGTGGGACCGTGTGGGACTATGAGGGACTCTGTGGGACTGTGAAGGATCGCGTGGGACCGTGTGGGACCGCGAGGGACTGTGTGGGACCTGTGGGACCGCGAGAGATCGTGTGGGATCGCAAGGGACCGTGTGGGACTATGAGGGACCGTGTGGGACCACGAGGGACCATGAAGAATCGCGAGGGACCCTGTGGGACCGTGTGGGACCGCGTGGGACCGCGTGGGACCGCGTGGGATGCGACGTCGCTCCGGGACAACGAATGAGCTGACAAGTGGGGGACCCTCTGCAGCTCCCGTCCAGGCCCCTGTCGCCTCCCACCGCTCGCAGGGCCTTGGGGACGCCGATGCTCATGCTGCGCCCCCCCCACCCCGTCCCACCGGCTCGAAAGCCCTTCATCCGCCGCTGGGTCGGGCTCCCCCCGCCGGGCAAGCGGAGGCGGCCCAGCCCCGCCCAGCCCGACCCCAGGTCGTCCCTCCGTAAGCCGGGGGCTGCGGGCAGGGGCCGCCTCGCTTGGGCCCTCGGTCACCAGGAGCGAGCCTGACGCAGGACCCCGCAGCCCGGGGGGGACGGTCCGGCTCCGCGCTCTGCCCTCCGAGCACCTGCGAGCCCGCGCCTGGCGCCCCGGCTGCCCGGCCCCCCGCCCCGCCGCGCGGAGTCTGCCCTGAGCGCGGCTCACCTCGCCCGTTGCACCTCGGCCGAGGCTGAACGCAAGCCCCGAGGACAGAATGAGCGCGGAGCCCTCGGCGGGAGCTGCCCCTTCGGCGGCGCGTGCCGTCCCGGGCCCCCCACTGTCGGCTGCCCTTGCCAGCGGCTCCCTGTCCTCACCCAGCGTCACCGCATCCCCGGCCTCTTCCCGCCCTCTCCCCGGCGGCCGCCCACCTCGGGCTGCGGGCCGCACTGGCCGGCCTGGCCCGGGCCTCCAAACCCTTGAGAAACCCCCGAATCCCAGAGCCTGAAACCCAGAGTCCTTCACAGGGCACCCAAGCCCCCTCCACCACCACCACCGCCCCCCCCCCCGCAGCACCTGCCCCCACCCCGCAAGCTGGGCCTCCCTTCCCCCTCCTGCTGCCTCTGCTCCGCACCCCCCTCCTTTTTTTTGTTTAAGATTTTATTCATTTATTCATGAGAGACACACAGAGAGAGGCAGACACAGGCAGAGGGAGAAGCAGGCTCCCTGGGGAGCCCAATGTGGGACTCGATCCCAGACCCCCGGATCACGTGGCGAGGGACCGTGTGGGTCCCTCAGGCAGGCGCTGGCCGCTCAGCCACCCAGGCGTGCCCACGCCCTGCTCCAGAACTTTCAAAGCTCAGCTCAAAGGTCACCTCTTGACCTCTTTGCTGCGGGGAACCCACCCAGTCCTCGACGCCTCAGGCAGAGCACTTGCCTCCTGGCCTCTGCTGTCCAGGCGAGTCCTGCTCACCCGGAACTAGACGGCAGCATCCCAAAGACAGCCAGCTGGCCATCAGCACACAGTGTGCTCTTTACACATTTCATTTTGTTGGCTTGACCCTCCCCTCACATCATTCTTTCTGCTCCACAGACTTTAACTATGAAGCTTTTCTTTCATCTAAGCTCCAGCCTAGGTCTGCAGCGACCCTTAGTCACGCGTATTTTGGTGCCATTTGGAAACAGGAACTGGAGAGGCTGGATTTTCTGTTGGGAAATTGTACACATGTCTTTTCTCCCACCAGACCAAGCATCCAGGAGGCAGAGAACCAGATTCCTCATGTCTGGTTTCCTATCACCATGCTGGGCACTTGTTCCCATCCTATGAACTATGCGGAAGGTGCCACAGAAAGACAGTCTGGCACACGCAGCCAGGGACGTGACAGGGATAGGCACAGGATCAAACTGATTCCCCAAAGATTTTATGTGTAACACAAGGTGAGTTTAAGACAAGGGTCAGAGAGCTGGCTCCCAGCCTCAGGCTCCCATTTCTGTGCCCCCACCTCAAGCGGCCTGGACTATACCCTCAGCCTCCATGCACCCAAGCTACCAATGGCTGTTGTGGCACCAACGTCATGTCTTGGTTTGAAGAGAAGATGCGTGTGCAGGGAGGACCACCGGGCTTCCGTTTCTGGCTATAGCCAGCTGTGTGCTCTTGGCCTGTCACCCCACAGTGTCTCCATGTATAGAATGTTCAAATAGACCAGGTATTTTGTGGAGTCCCTCCCCAGGCTGAAGCACTGATTCCTTGTGTTGATAACAGAACTTCTCTGTCCAGGTGGAAACCAGGCCTAGACAAATGCCCAGTCACAGGACAGAGGACAGCCTGGTCACGCATTCACATGAGCACATCTTCCCCTTGGAGCAATGTTCCTTCTCAGTCCATAATTGGCCTTTGCGCCTGCTGAACCCCATAAAGAAGCCACAGGACAGTCGTACCAACGTTTTGTCCAAGTGATATCAAAACCCAGCACCACCCAAGGGCTTGTCCAGAAAATGGTGCATCAGTTTTTGGAAACTACTTGATCCAGTCCTAAGCTGTGGCCTGGAAGTTCCCAACCAGAACTGCACACCGGAGCCCCCGTTCACACACCCAGGCTGCATGCTGGGAGCTTCTGATGCAGCGGGCCTGGGTGAGGCTTGGGCCTCTGGGTTTGGTGAGGAGGAAGGCAGTGCTGGCCTGCACCCTGGCTGGAAACCTCCACACTAAATGATTTGGGATCCTACCATGTCCTCAAAGCCTGGAGACATCTAGAGGTCTTGTGAGAGACAGCCAACCAGAAAGCTCGCTTGGGAAGGCTGGTATTAATGTCTCGGTGCGGCCTGACCAACGGTCACACACTCCCCACGCTTGTGTGGGTTGGGAGAGGGGGCAGGCAGGAACCCTGTACTTCCACTCCATTTTGCTCTAAAACCCGTCTAAAAAATAATGTCAATAAATTTTTCCATAAACGCAAGGAAGGGGGCAGCCGGCTCGTCTGGGTCAGCGAGCAGCTGTATGCAAGGGCCGTGGCTCTGTGCACCTGGGCCACCTCACCGGCTCTCAGATTCTCTCCGCTCCATCTCCATGGAAGCCGTCTGTTTTCGCTGAGTGAAATTCTAAACTCGGGGCACCCTACAGTTCTGGCTCAGACCATCAGCTTTCCAGGCTTAGAATCAATAATGAGCAACCCCAGCTGAAAGAGAGCCGAAGATGATCATCCTTGGCCCCTGCCCCCGCCGGCCCCCCCAGAAAGGGAGGAGGAAACGCTCCCTGACGGCACTAAGTGCTTTCCCATGCTCGAGCCCAGCCCTCCCTCTTGCCTCTGGCATTGCCTTACCCCACCATCCTGGGCTCTGTGCTGCAACTGGTCTACGGGAGAAGGAGGCCGGGGAGATCTGGGGCAGGCAGGAGGGGACGTGGCCCAGCTCCAGGCCCAGCTGTCTGCAGGCCTCCCTGCAGGCTAACGGGAAAGCCGCCCTCCAGGCTGTCCCCCGAGCCTGCAGCCCAAGGGGACAGTAGTGAAGAGCGCTCTCAGGACCACTGCGGCTACACCATCACTGCTTGGTTTCTTCTGGGTTTTGGAACTGACTTCCCAGTTCATGGGTGGCAGTTTCTCATTTCAAAAGCCAGAATTCCAGATGCTCAAAAGCTGCTTCTCTTGAAACATTTAGACCCTGGCGTCAGCAAGCTTTTTGTAAAGTGCCAGATAATCAGTATTTTACGTTTGGCAGACCACCTGGTCTGTCACAACTTCTCAAGTCTGCCATTACAGCAGGAAGGCAGCCAGAGGCTGTGCACAAAGGGCCATGGCTCTGCTCCAAGAAAACTTTATTCACAAAAACAGGCGGTGGGCCCAATTTGGCCCGTGGGCTATAACTGGCTGACTCTTGCCTTTGACAGATCACAAGACTCCAGAAATCTCTGGAAGAGTTTAGATCAGTGCTTGTGAAAAATCTCCCACCAAGTACAGACTGAATGTAAATGTTAATTTTGGGGTGTGCATGTGTGTGTGCCCGCAGGCATGCATGCAAGGGTAAAAAATACTAAATCTCCCCATAATGTTTATAAGTGGGTGATGTCAGAATTGGCTCACATCAACAAATTTAAAATGTCTGCCTCGGGCCTACAAACACAGACATGTACAAATTCCAGCCCTACTGCTCCTTAATGGGGTGACCTTGAGGAAGTCACCCATTTCCTAACTGGGACACCTAACCAGGGCAGTGTAGGGTAGTGATTATGGGCAAGGAGACAAGAGTCAAAAGGACTCTGCATTCCAGCCCTGAGCTGCCAACCTACTCACTGGTCGACCTTGGACAATTCAATGCCTCTGTGCACTAACTCTAGATTGGAAGATGATAGATGTACCACGGTAGTAGTCGATCACAAGGATGAAATAGGACCTTATTTACAGAGTACTTAGCACAGTGTCTAAAGGGTGCCAAGTATTCAATAACTATGGGCTATGATTCAGTAAATTTGGTAAAGCATTTAGCAGAATTCCTAGTTCAGAGTAAACCATGAGTATTCTTTCCTCTTTTCTGTTTTGAAAGGAGAAAGAACAGAATCGAGGAATTTCTGGATGTGCACAAGGATTCCTCAGGTTGGAAAGATTGGAATGAACCTTACTGCCGATAGGAAATAGTATCAGAGATTCTCCAGGACTGTACTCTCCTAAAATATGAGAACTTACCTATAGAGTGTCATACACCCGATCGTATCGCTGAGTTGCCCTGTATTTCCAACAACCATTTTGCAAGACATGCGGGGGAAATAGGGTGGAGTTGACCCAGAGGTCTAGGCAGGTATGCAAAGTCTAGAAACAGGGTTCCAGTCCAGCTTGTAGTCCAACATGGGCACCCGGAGCTCAAAGAGCAAGAGGCACACACTGGACATTGGCATCACCATCTCTTCATTATTGGGGCATCCCCACCATCACAGAACCATGTTAGGATTTCTTTTTTTCTATAAAGATTTATTTATTTTTAGATGGAGGGAGGGACAGGGGGAGAGAGAATCTTAAGCAGACTCCATGCTGAGCATGGACCTCACGACCCTGAGATCACTACTTGAGCCGAAACCAAGAATCACACCCTGAACCAACTGCACCACTCAGGTGCCCCAGTATTTCTTCTATCTTGAGAAATGTCATTTCCTTTCTTGACCTCACTCTCTGCTTCCCCTCCAAACCCCCTCCCCAATTGCCCCATTTTTCTGGAAGATTCTCCAGCAAAATTCAAAAGCTTTGTCTATACTTTGTCTCCAGTTTCCTTCCTCCTTCTCTTAAACCCTCTCCAGTCAAGCTTTTGTCTTCTGTCATTCCACCATGACTGCTTTTGTCAAGGTCACCAATGGCATCCATGTTGCTAAATCA
This sequence comes from Canis lupus baileyi, assembly GCF_048164855.1. Taxonomy (NCBI): domain Eukaryota; kingdom Metazoa; phylum Chordata; class Mammalia; order Carnivora; family Canidae; genus Canis; species Canis lupus. Next base: position 31,171,908 of record NC_132848.1, read on the forward strand.
GATTCGGGCTCATCGTCCTTGAGGCTTTCTTCACTTGGCTCCCTGGACACCCCACCCCTGGTTCCCTCTTCAATCTTGGCAACTGCTCCTTCTCTATCTCCTTGATGGTTCCTCCCCTTCCCCCATCCTCCACAAGCCAGGGGACCCCAGGGCACTGACCTTGTACATTTACCCTTTTTACATACATTCAAGTCTTTGATAATCTCACTCTTACGATTTTAAGTATCATCTATTTATAAATTTGTATTCTGACCAATATTTTGTTGGAAATCCAACATCCTGAATCTAGATTTACATGTCTCACCATCTGCTCACCATCTCCACTTGCTTGTCTGTTGGGTGTCTCAAACTTAACATGTCCAAACTGAGCTACTTGATCTTACCCTACATTCCCACCCCCCACAAAACCTATTTCAGGTAATGGTCAGTTGTTCAGGCTAAAACCTTGGCATCATCTTAGCTCTTTTCCTCTCAGACCACACATCCAGTCCATGAGCAAATCCTGTGGGCTCTACCTTCAGAATAGGTCCAGGATCTGACACTTCTCACCACGTCTAAAGCTACCATACTGCTTCAAGCCACTATCCTCTCTCCCAAGGAGTGTTTCAGTAACTTGCTAACTGGTATCCCTGTGAGAGCCTTGCCCCTATGATCTCTTTCCCACACAATAGCCAGGGTGATGTTGTTAAAATCTAAGATAGACTATGTCACCCTTCTGCTTGAAACCTTTCAATGTTTTCCTATCTCACTCAATAAACAGCAAAATCCTACCCTACCATATCCTATAATACACTGGACCTTGGGGCCTCCATCGCCTTTCTGACCTCATCTCCTACCATCCCTTCGTGCTCCCCAAGCCATTACTCTGCTCCTGGCACACAGCCTCCTTGCAGCTCCCTAAACCTGCCACCTATGTCACCTTTGCTGTCCCTCTGTCTGGAATGTTCTTCTCCCAGATATCTTCTTGGCTAACTTCCTTCCCATCCTCATATCTTTGCTTAGATAAAAGCTTCTCAGAGATCTTCCCTCAGAGATCTTCTCAGAGATCTCAGAAGATCTTCTAGATCTTCTCTAGATCAGGGAAGATCTAGCCCCACCCTACACTCTGTATCCTCCTTCCCAGATTTATTTTTCTCCCTAACATCCATTACTTTATATTACACTGTATGATTTACTTTATTGTGTTTCTTATCTGCCTCTCCCACCATGAGAATATAAACCCCATGAAGGTAGGGTTGTGTTTTGTTCATTGTTTTACCCCAACTACTTAGAAAAGTGCCTCTCACATGGTAGGTATTCAGTGAGTATCTGGATGGGTGGGTGGGTAGATGGATGATTGAATGGATAGATGGACAGATGATTAGATAAGATGGATGGATGGATGGAAGGATGAGTAGATGAGTGGTGCATAGATGGACAGATGGATAGATGATATGGATGGATGAACAGATTGGGGTCTATGTAAGAGCAATACTGTGATTTATAAGATATATATATATATTCGGTCATTCATTCAGATGACCAAAATATACTTTTCATATATTTGGTCTTCATCTACAATTCCTGGCTCACAGCTCTCAAAAACCCTTGAAATTTCCTGACTAATAAGAGCAATGGGTACACCTTGTGTTATAATATTTGGTTTCTTGTCCTCAGTTCCTGAAAACACTTCAGAGACTTCAAGGCGGCATGAGTGACTTGTTCACAGCACGTGGTGAGTCCACCACAGCTGAGTTGACATTCACAAGGTGACTTTGGGAAATACCCAAGGATGGGGGCTGGTTATTAGGGGAACCAACCATGAACAGAGGGTTGGAACTTTCAGCCTTACCCCCTGATTTCCTGGGAAGGAAGAGAGGCTAAAGTTTGAATCAACCAATGGCCAAAGCCTCTATAATGAAACCTCCATAAAATCCCAAAAAGGAGAGGGTTCGGAGACCTTCCAGGTCAGGGAACCAGAACACTTCCATGTGCCACCATGCTGGGCCCCAAACTTCAGCAAGAACAGAAGCCTCTTTGTTCAGGTTCTTGCCCTATGTATGTGTTCATCTGGCTGCCGATTCATATTCTTTAATTTCCTTTTTAATAAGTCAGCAATCTTGTGAGTGAATGGGTTTTCTTGAGTTCTGTGAGCTACTGTAGCAAATTAATCAAATCCAAGAAGGGATTTGTGAGAGCCTCTGATTGAAAGCCAGTTAGTCAGAAGCACAGAGAACAACTTGGGGTTGTGACTGGCCTCTGAAGTGGAAGGTGTTCTCATGGGACTGAACCCTCACCTTGGAATGAGATGCCATCTCCCTAGTAGATAATGTCAGAATTGGACTGAATTCTTGGACCACTGCTGGTTACACAGAATTGCCTGTGGGTGTGTGGAGGCCTCCCCCAGTGCATACACATGTGGAACCGAACCCGAGTTCTATCCGGTGCACAGCACAGCCAGTCACTGAGACATGGATTATGCATCAAGGAAAGAGTTTATTCACGAGACAACTAAACAAGCCTCAGAACTGCTACCCAGAGGGTTGGAGGTTGGGCATGTGTAAGGACAAGGGGTCAGCATGTATGTTGAGTGAACTATGCTAACTGGATATAGGGAAATGCAGGTGGCTTCCTTTCTGAGCAAGCATATCTCTTCATGGGATACATGTTCAAGAATGTAAGCATGACGAATTCAGGGAGACCTCGGAGTGTGTCCTCACTCACAGGGATAACTTTTGTTCACTCCCGGTCCCTTCTGCACAGTTTCGAGAATCCTTCCTGGATTACTCCCATCTTAGCCACTCTGGTAGTTGGTCAACTTCTGCAAAACAGGGTCATAAGTCAGTTATGTTAGCCTAGGCTCTTCTTACAGTAGAACAGTCAAGCATTTGCCACCTTACTGTGTTGGTCACACACACATACACATCCATTGGAATTGGGTCCAAGAACCCAAAAGACTTAGACTTTCTGGGTCTCCAGCCATTGCTAACATCATGGGAACCAGTCTTCCCAGAAAACAGTTTCCTTCTCTTCCCACTATGGTTTCATTCAGTGGTGAGGAGGAGGCTGTGTTCATTCAAGTGATTTAAGAAACTAAATTAAGACCCAAAGACTAGCGGTTGGTCTTCCTTTGTAAAACAAATCTGTTATTTTGATGTCAATACTTATCATCTATTCTTTCCATTTCATAAAACAGTAGTGCGCCTAATAGAAAACTTGACAAGTATAGACAGGCGGAAAGAAGGAAAACATAACCACATCCCCTCCAGATAGAGGGGGCTGCCGGGGGCCTTACTCTGTCTCCCCCGCTTAGATACGAGGTGAACAAGTGTATATGGCACTTTTATCCTGCTTTTCTCACCAAAGTTGGCATAGATGTTTTCCATACTAATCCAATGACTGGCTCTTGGGAACACCTTTTTAATAGGTTAGGTACGTAACCTAAAGTTCTCTCAAGTGGAGGAACAGGTGTCTTTGACCAGTCTCCTAGCGCTGGACCATGTTAACCGTGTCCAGTTTGTCACAACTATAAATTCTGCAGCATGAAGGGATAACTTTCAGTAACATCCTTTCACAAATCTCTGACTCTTCTTTGCAGGGCTCTGGGGATGGAGGTCGAATCTGGGCGTGAGAAATGGACTGCAGGCCAAAGACCCCTGAGTCTGGGCTGATGAGAGAAGGGGTAAGGGCAGAGGTGAAGGGGAGAAGGAGTTACAAATCAGAGTTTATTTTAAGATTTCATTTTCGGTAATGTCTACACCCAAAGAGGGGCTGGAATTTACAATCCCGAGATCAAGTCACATGCTATACCAACTGAGCCAGCTGGGTGCTCCAAGCACAGTTTATTTTAAAATAAAGAGGTTTAGGTGCAGCCCAGGTGGCTCAGCGGTTTAGCGCCACCTTCAGCCCAGGGCGTGATCCTGGAGACCCAGGATGGAGTCCCAGGTCGGGCTCCCTGCATGGAGCCTGCTTCTCCCTCTGCCTGTCTCTGTGTGTGTGTGTGTGTGTGTGTGTGTGTGTGTGTGTGTGTGTCTCTCATGAATAAAGAAATAAAATCTTTAAAAATAAATAAATAATTAATTTAAAAAAATCGGAAAAGAGGTATTCTAAATGTGGCCCAAGCTCAGCCTAAATTAGCATGAATATTTAGGCCTTCTTGGCCTCCAAGCCCATCTGTTCACACAGAAAATCCTGTCTCTCAGAAACTTCCTTCCCAACCCAAGCGTTTCTGGAGTCCCCAGGGATTGTCCTGGGCCCCTGCAGGTCTTCCTTCTATCATCATTCAATCGTTGCAAGCAGAAATCTCCCGACCCGGAGTTTTCGTAGTGGGAGACTTGTATTTTGCCTCTGCTAAACCGGGGTTCCCTGGAGGCAGCTAGACAAGGTCCAGCGGAAAGGGAAAAGGAGTAAGTTTACTCACTTCCGTGGCACCAACCATTGGGACCTTCCCGAAGGTTGGCCCCTGGGCGTCTAGACATGCAGGAGCTGGCATTGGTGGCATTTTTGCTTCCCGTGCCCCATCCTTGTGTGTCCCGTGCGCGGCCGGGCCTAGCGTGCTGCAGGGCACAGAGGTGCTCAGTGAGAGTCTGTGCATCTACCAGCTTCGCGAACGACCCCCCCCCCCCCCCCCCCCCCCCGGGCTGCAAATGCACCAGCCGGGGTGCGCACAGGGCTCAGGGAGGTGAGTGGCAAAGACACAAGCCCAGGAACGCTTGGAGGCATCAGCTTCCCTCCCCGCAGTCTGCCCACCCCGCAGGTGTGAGAGCCTGGAGCGGCCCCTGCCATACCCCATTATCTTCGTGTCCTACCGTTTACCTCTCTTTCTCGTTAATGGCTTGTCTGGGTCTCTCTTGCTGGGTCCCCATGGCCGTTAGAACAGAGACTGTGTCTTCCCTCAAGCTGACCTGAGCTTGTACTCTGTGACAGGCAAGGGGGAAGGCAGGCCAGGCCCTTTAGGATATGAATCCTAGGGGATCCCTGGGTGGCTCAACGGTTTAGCGCCCTCCTTTGGCCCAGGGCGTGATCCTGGAGTCCCAAGATGGAGCTCTGCATCGGGCATGGAGCCTGCTTCTCCCTCTGCCTGTGTCTCTGCCTCTCTCTCTCCCTCTCTGTGTCTCTCGTGAATAAATAAATAAAATTCTTAAAAAAAAAAAAAAAGGATATGAATCCTAGTGTTTCATAGTTTACCCCCAAATCTGCCCTCAGTCATTAAGAAGGGAGAATAGGTACCCAGACTAAAGGTTTAATAAATACCAATTTAATAGCAATACTCTTGCTAGAGTAAGAACCCCTCACGCCTTAAGCAGTGATTCCCAACCTCAACTGCACAATAGAATTAACAGGAGATCCTTTAAAACTCCCCAAAACCAGGCCATACCCCAGATCAATGAAATCCCAGTCCCTGGAGACACATAGGACCTGTCCACTCATCAGTAGTTGTTGAATTTTCCCAGGCAATTCCAACTTGCAGACAAGTTTGGAAATACTTGTTTAAGTCCTGGGTCCCTGGCATGATCCTCAGTTAATTAAAATCTGTCAAACGAACAAATGAATGAATGAATGAATGAATGAATTTATGATTATGAGGGACGCCTTGGTGGCTCAGTGGTTGAGTGTCTGCCTTTGGCTCAGGGTGTGAGCCTGGAGTTCTGGGATCGAGTCCTGCATCGGGCTCCCTGCAGGGAGCCTGCTTCTCCCTCTGCCTGTGTCTCTGCCTTTCTCTCTGTGTCTCTCATGAGTAAATAAATAAAATCTTAAAAAAAAAAGAATTTATGATTATGAACCTTCACACCGTCAGCAAAGGCTGGTGTGTCCCTTTCCAGGATCCCAGGCAGTGGCCCTGCTACCCAGTCCTAATCCATACTTCCTGTAAAATTAAACAGGAGTTTTGAAATTCTCCTTATTTTTCCTGGGAGTGGTTTTCAGTTTCTACAGCTGCATATTTAATGTCCCTAAATAAGAGAGTCTAGAAATAGAAACTGTTTTTCAAATACACATCCTTTCCCAACTCATCTGAAACGTCACCTGTATCCTGGGATGCCGCCCTCGTGCCATTCGAGCCCCGTCTGTGGCCCCCCCTGCAGTGTGCCCAGCCCTGCTGGGTGCTGGGGCCACATCCCTGCCCTCCCAGTAGGTACACCGGACGGGAGGACAGACAGACAGTGATACCTACACGAAATGGGTGATTTCAGAAGAGTGCTGATCAGCACTTTGAGAGAGAAAGAAGGGATTCTGGAGAGAACAGGAGGGGCCTGGTTTAGCTGAGGGGTGTGGGGACTGTCCTCTCTGCATAAAGCTCTGATCATACATCTGCTGATGCATCTACCTATTCAGCGCCCCAGATGCTCCGGGGGACCGTGACCACATGGGCCCTGAGCACCCTTTCCTACCTCCTGACTCAGGAGCGGGCTCTTCAGCTGGCCCTGCCGCCAGATGATCAGCTCGTAGCGCTGGGTGAGCTGGTCCAGTTCCTGCTCCAGCGCCCCGGCAACGGCCCTCAGCTCCTCAGCAGTCTCGGCCTTTGCTCCCTCCTCCAGGTGCGTCCAGCTCTGCTGGAGGCTTCTCAAGTCCTGCATAAGGGAGAGGCCAGCCCCAGCAGCACCCAGCAGTCGGGCAACTTTGGTCATGGGCATAACCGAGGCTCCAACAGCTCTCTGCAGTCCTCCCGTCCTCCAGAAGGGGATATGGCCCATGGCCATGAATTTATTGACCTTGGCCATGAAGCCAGAGTTGGCTTTGGCCATCTGGTAGGCCCGAAGTTCCTTGAGGTTCTTGAAGGCTCTGACACACTTATCAATACACAACAAAGCAGCACTGATTTCAGAGCACCCCCTTTCTTCAGAGCTATCATGTACCGTCATGGCTGGAACAGGCACCAGTCTGCTGGCTCTGTCTCTGGCTGCCGAATTGCTGTTCCTTTCTAAGATACTCGTCAACGTGTTGGTGGCAACGGCTGCTACCCCCAGGCCCAGCCCAGCTGCTGAGAGCATCAGACTCCCCCCTACTGTCACGGGTGCCAGGGCAAAACCCAAGATGCTCATGACTCCAGAGACAGTGCCTGAGGAGCTGGCCACCAGGCTGGTCTTGGTGAGCATCTTATGCTTTGCATCAACTTGGTCTGCGAGAGCGTGGAGTTCTCTGATATTCTTTTTCAGATTATTCTTCTGCAAGGGAAACCAGAAGAGAAATATTTTTTCCTCCTCTGATAGGTTTTCCAGCATGGATGCTTCCTTATTTTGCATCAGCTCTTCCATCAGCATATGGTACAGTATGTTGGCCTCATCCCTGTGGACAGTCCACATCATGTGATTATTTCTCCTCCTCTGGAATTATTTTTCCAACTCTCACCAGTAAGCTAAAAACTTCTAGGTCATCTGAGTTCTCTGACACATACAGGGAGCAGGGCCCTGAGAATTAAGGTACAATGTGGGAGCATCGTGAGAGAGGGTCCCTCTCTGTGGCCGGAACCCCTAGGTGACCGTGTGTCACACAGTTGAAGCAGTCCCTCTGCACGTCCAGACTGGCTTCCTAGTCTTTTCACCCATGGGCAGCTCTCCTCTGGCTGATATGGAGAGTAATGTGATGAATACAATAAGCCCTAAGAGCATTCCTGACTTTTATAATATTTTCTTAATGAATCTATATATATATGCACATACATATATAACTTATGAATATATAACAGCTTGTGAGATAAGAGTCCTAACAACCTATAGAGGAGATGGCTTGATTTTCCTTTTCTATGTTAAAAGGGGATCTGTTTGGGGGCGCCTGGGTGGCTCAGTGGTTGAGCATCTGCCTTCGGCTCAGGGCATGATCCCAAGGTCCTGGGATCGAGTCCCTCATCAGGCTCCCCTCGAGGAGCCCGCTTCTCCCTCTGCCTGTGTCTCTGCCTCTCTCTATGTGTCTAATAAATAAATGAATAAATAAATAAATAAATAAATAAATCTTTAAAAAACTTTTTAAAAAGGCAGGGGTGGATCCACCTGGAAATTGTGGTTGCTTCTGTGGAAAAGAGCTGGGGAGCGGGGAAAAGCTTTGAGGGAGATTTCCTTTTTACTGTTTGCCTCTCTGTTCCTTTGAGGTTTTGTATCATGGGTGTGTATTAGAATTAATTCAGAAAATTAACAAAAGTAACCTACACTTCCAAAGAAAAAGGAGGGAGACCCTCCAAGGGGACCCGAAATATGAAGTCTTCCATAGAGGAGGGCTCATTGTTTGCCAGTTGGTTTGACAGTTTTGTGTCATTTTGGAAACTGAAAGTGGATTTCTAACAAGAGTGGTCATGCTTAGACACAGCAGCTTCTACTCTTTTCACAGACAAGTGGGAGAAGCAGGTAGTCTTCAGAAGAACTGATGAAGAATGGAAAAATGTACAACTCAGAAAATTCCCCCCATTAACTCAAATGTCTCTTACATTTTGGAGAAAAGACCACCATCATTCCATTTTCCTGCGGAATCAGTTTGGTCTAGCTCCTGGAACAGCAGAGTTCCACAAGCACTATGTTTCAGAATCACTGCTGGATTGGGGGCTTCCCAAGTGGACACAAGTGGGCCATGCGGGACGCTGTAACCAGAGGCCGACAGCACAAAACAGAATCCCTGTTTTGTATGATTTGTATGACCCTTAGGTGTGTTCCGGTCTGTCCAACTTGAGTACCTACCGCAGACCAGGCACAGGCTCCAGGGATACTGGGCTTTGGCAAAGACGGCAGGGCTCATGGGAAAACCACACCAAGGCCAAGCAGCCCCAAGGCATCCAAAAAGGAATTGTTGACAATGGCTTGAGTCCTCTGCTCCCTGAGCAAGGCCATCAGCAGCCTCAGGTGGACCAGCCAACTGACCCCCGTCCAGGGAAGTGGCAGGAGGCCTCGGATATCCTTCCCTGTCACCACGTTGCTCTTTAACAAAGACTTACTTAGAGTTTTCTTTGGGACATCTCCATAACCCAAAAGTTCAGCCCACCTCCAACCCAAATCTTAGAGTTAGAAGCAGAAGGCTCCCCAGCTCATCTGGGCAGAGGTGGCGAAGAGGCGTCCAGGCCCCTGCCATAGCTGGGAGAGTGGCCAGACTGCTTTCACAGGAGCATCTCGACACATATCTGGGCTCTGAGAACGAATGCTGCATTGACCCGTGATGCTCCCTGCAGGTCCACCGAGAAGGCCAGTGGCCAGCTGCCACCTGTGCTCCGTCAGTGGGCCCAAGCCTCCGTCACTGGGCAGGCCGCTGGCCTCCCTGGGTGAGGGGACTCTCCTACGAGACGATCCAGTGTGTGATGGAAGCAGGGTAAGAGCACAGGACGCCAGCTTCCCAGAAGCCTCTAGTTGGCCTCACCTGCTGGTTGAGGTCACTATTGCCTCGAGAAAGGGAAAACCACCTTTCTGCCTCCCCCAGAGTGGGGAGACCGGCCGGGGTGCAGGCACAGTGGAAGCGGCCTAATCAACGGTGGTCCAAGTTGGGCTCAGCCACCAGCAGCCAAGGTGAGGGGCTTTGTTCTGAGCGATCCTGGGGATTACTGAGTGGGGCTCTGACGAGTGAAGAGGGGCGGATAAGGGGGGGGGGGCTGGGCCTAGGTCAGAGGTGCGTGGAATGGACTGCTCCCGTCCTAAAAGAGTGGGCAACTGCAGTTTGCATGTCTCAGGAAGATTTTACCACCAAGAGCTTGGGGAAGGCCCTGCAGCTCATTTTGTAGGACTTACGGACACTTGGGCCTCTGCTAGGCCGGCTGCAGGCTCCATCCCAGCCCGTAGAAGGCTGCAGCCCGGCGCTACCAGAGACCCCAGATGCCCAGGCAGAGGCTGTGAAGAGGAGTCCCAGGAGTTTGGGTCTCAAGGCCTCAACGTTCTGGTGACATGAGCAAGGAGGGAGAAAAGGAAACCAATTCTGCTTCTAGGAATCCATCGGCCAAGAGGCCGGGGACCTCGGCACCTATTAATGTGCTTACCAAAGGTTTTAATCAAAGGTTTTAAATTTGCTTTCCTAAGAAAATGTTTTATGAGGATGTGTAAATCCTCCCCCCCACCCCATTTCCAATGGCAAAGGGCGGTACACGAGACAGCATGACCAGCTCTTCAGCCAACTTGGATGGAGCACATTTGCCCTACCAACTGGCAACAGCCTAGTAACAGAATCTGGGATATTAACAATCAGATTTCCTTCCCCCATTCAAATATCCTGGGAGTCAGGTCTGTGCCAGACGCTATTCTAGAGGCTGGGATTTGGGCCCCGAGCACATCTGCCCAAACTCCTGCCCTCACGTTCGCACGTTCTGGGGATTTCCCCGCCACATCACCGTTCTAGGATTACCTGTCCAGACCACTTCTCTGCACCAGCATCTCCCAAGCCTTTGCATCAAAGAGTATGTAGTGCATTTCTTCTCTAGTCATATTGTCCCGAAAATGTTTGATGATGGGCCACAAAAGTGGACTATCTAGTTATAACATTGGGGATAAAAAAAATCAAGGTTAGGATACATAAAAAATCTTAATGTCCGGAAAATTTCACATCCTTTTGGCCTAATGATTTTAACCAAACAATTGGTGAAACTGGTGACCTCTTAGGTTTCTAGTGGCAAAGCAGATTAGTGAAGGGCTTTTCAAATTGTGATATTACATGTTAAGTCACCAAGTCTTCCGATAATCATCCAATAACCCAATGACAATCACAAAGATGATCAAAGTCATGTTATTTTTATCACAATCTACAATCCTGGCAGGGTTGTCCAGTCTCTGCTTAAACCTCCGTAGCCATGAGTTCATTGGCTGGTTAGTTGTTTTAACCAGGTAGGTGAAAGGTGACAGAAAATGTCACTGTGAGACATGCTGCTTTGGGATATTGCTTATTTTGAGCTGAAGGCACTCGAAATACAGTAAATGCAGGGAGAGGCTTTCTATGAACTCCCCTCATCTGCCTAAAAACAGATCCTCCAAAAAGAGCTCAATTGTCACAGATCGCCACCCCTGGGAGTGTCAGCAGCCTCTTCTCCCAGGAGAGAAGGCTGGAAGTCAGCACCCAGACACACTCTGTCACAAACCATCATACCTCCTGCCTGTTCTTATTAGGGCCCATTGGTCTTTCCCAGAAAGCATTTACTCCCCCCTAAGAGACCTACCTCCTGCTCTCCTACCCCCTTTTCTATTAAATTGGTATTTAAGATTGAATTCTAAGCCACACCCGGGAATTACTCATTTGTCCCCTGGATCACTCCCACATGTACATGAGCTATACATGTTGATAAACTTCTGTTCGTTTTCGTCTTGTTAATCTTTTATTACAGGGCCTTGGGCTAAGAACTCAGAAGGGTAGAGGGAAGATGATTTTCCTCCCTCCACAGGCAGTGTGGCACCCTTATGCTTATTTAAAGACTCTTATGTTGAAGCTTTTCTTCTGGCTCAAAAATCACTTTAAATATATATTTCCTTTTTTTTTTTTTTTAAGATTTTTTATTTATTCATGAGAGACACAGAGAGGCAGAGACACAGGCAGAGGGAGAAGCAGGCTCCCTTCAGGGAGCCCGATGCGGGATCCCAGGGTGCTGGGATCACAACCTGAGCCGAAGGTGGACGCTCAACCACCGAGCCCCGAAGGTGGACGCTCAACCACCGAGCCACCCAGTTGTCCCCAAATATATTTCCGTGTAATTTAACGAAGATTGCCCCCACTAGTACCATAACATAACTATCGATTTTGTTCATTTACTTCCCGTTATTTTCAAATGCATATTCTTTTCTACAGGTTTTTAATAACATGCCGTGTCTATATGTGTTATAGTTAAACTATACTATTGTCCACACGGCTGCTCCATGCTATTTCATGTGTACCTTCATGTTTATAGAAACGATCCCTTATTGTGGCACTTCGGGGGCTTCATATTTTTGTCATTCATATGAGTCCTTCCATGTATAATGCCACCAACCCCATCCGGTCCACTGTGGCGGCTCTGGCAGTAACAGGGCCGGTGATGGGCTCCTGTGTCCCCCTCTGCTTTCTGGGTGCAGGAGCTCCCCTGCAGGGGCCAGGAGCTATTTGTGTTTCTAGTTCAACTTTATAAAGGATGTTTCCTGCTGTCATAGTAAGTGTAGTATGTGTATATAGATATGGGTCATTGAGGAGGCTCAGGATAGATTCCTGATTAAATACAAGGACCTGCTACTTTCCTGCCCAGCAGCACCGGATGGCTTCCCAGCAGCTCTGTTTTCATTTTTCTTTGAAAAATGAAAGAATTGTTGCCTCTTTGCGTTTTGTATTCCCTTATTTCCTATGTACCTCAAATTGTTTTGGTGCTATTAGGAATAGTATCTTTCAATGTCGTGTTTCCTAACTCGCTTTGTTACTCTATATAGAAATATTATTCATGTTTAACACTCCTCTGTGCTTCAGAAGTTTTACTGATTATAATAGTTATTGAATGAATGTTTCATGAATACATAATGCGAGGTTGCTTTCTTATTTTTTCAATACTGATTTTTCTTATTTTGGTTCCATGCCTTGTTGGGTTAGCTTGAATTCTTCAATTATTTAATGAATCCCTGGGTGGTGCAGCGGTTTGGTGCCTGCCTTTGGCCCAGGGCGCAATCCTGGAGACCCGGGATCGAATCCCACATTGGGCTCCCAGTGCATGGGGCCTGCTTCTCTCTCTGCCTCTCTCTCTCTCTGTGTGACTATCATAAATAAGTAAAAATTAAAATAAATGTTTTTATGTAATTTAATGTATTTAATGTTATGAAACTGGCTCTAGTATTTCACCGTTGCCAGCTGTTTTACAAAAACTGCTCTTCATCATGTTAAAGTTTATGTTTTATTTCTATATTTAAATATTTTTAGTAGGGTTATTTTCAGACTCTAAGGAGATGATCATAATTTCTTTACTATTTATCCCATGAATATAGTGTATTGCATGCACAAATTTCCATATATCGAATTGTCCTTATATTCCGTGAAAACCCCAACTTGCTCGTTGCAGATCTCTGTAACTATGCTACAGATGTATATTCCCTACTGCATTCAATATGTTCATCTTAGGGTCATAAATATTGAGTTATAGTTTTCTTTTCATGTAATCAAGGCTTATTATTAGTGTTATATTCATTCATTTCATAGGATACACTCAATACATACTGCACTTTCTGTTTCTGAGGCAATTCATATGATGTGAGAATTGCTTGTTTTCTGGAAGCTTAAAAGAACTTGTAGATTTTCTTATGTTTGCCACATCTTCATGGGATGCTTTTGATTTTTTATTTTATTTTATTTTTAAGATTTTATTTATTTATTCATGATAGTCACAGAGAAAGAGAGAGAGAGGAAGAGACACAGGCAGAGGGAGAAGCAGGCTCCATGCAGGGAGCCCGACGCGGGACTTGATCCCGGGTCCCCAGGATCGTGCCCTGGGCCAAAGGCAGGCACCAAACCGCTGCGCCACCCAGGGATCCCCTGCTTTTGATTTTTAAAGGTTTTTAATGTGATTAGTAAATGTCTCCTCCCTGTGCCTGAAACCTGGCCCCATCCTCCACCCACACCACTTCTTTTTTGAAGATTTAGGGGTAATAACAAAATCCTTGATATTTCAACTTTGGTTCTCATTTTCCAAAAGCAAATTTTTCTTATGTTCTTTGAAAAGATGTTTCACAGAGGAAGAACTACAAATGGTCAATAAATATATGAAGAGATGCTTAACATCATTAGCAGCCTCCAAAAATTCACATCTAGACCACAGCAAGATAACAATCTCGTTGACCACTTAGGCGAAAGTTAAAAGAATGAAAGCATCCCTGGGGCACCTGGGTGGTACAGTCGGTTAAGCATCTGACTTGGCTTTGGCTCATGATCTTAGGGTTGTGGGATCAAGCCCCGTGTAGGACTCCACATTCAGCACAGAGTCCACTTGAGTTTCTCTTGCTCTCTGCCCCTCCCCCACTCTCTCTCCCCTCTCTCTCATTCTCAAATAAATTAATCTTAAAAAAAAAGAAAAGAATAAAAGCATCCCATGTTGCTGAGAGAGAGGGGAATATGTATTCTGAGGCACTTATTTGGAGCAGGGAGCAATGCTTGGAAGGCTGATTTGGAGTATCTCAAAACATGAAGTGCATATGCTGAAGCTCACATCCCACACAAACACAATGGCTTCTGTACACAGAGAAGCGTGTGTAAGGCCTTCACCAGTTCCTTGAGGTGATCAAGAGAAATGGAAACAGTCTGAAATACCATGTAGGGTATTGGTGTTTACATTAAAACACACTGGTATAAAAGAAAGACTTACAGACAGGAAAAAGAGCAAAGCAATCTATGCGAACTGACCTGGAAAGAGACACAGGATTTGTTATGTAAAAAAATAAATAAATACAAAGTCATAGAACATGATCTCCATTTTCAAAAAAATTATACGTGGTCTAGGACTAGGGGAAAATTCTGGGAGGAGGTATACCCCGGGGTGAGCCGGCTTAGCCTCGGGGAGAGAGGCTGAGGTTGGGGGGAGGGAAGACCTACACCTGTACTTTTCAATCATCCGTTTTACTGATTTGTTACAGAAACCATGAGCTCCATTCACAATGAAAACCAGTAAAATAAAAACACCTTCATAACGAGACATCTTTAGTCCTCACCCCCTGGTCACGACAAACTCTCCAGCTAAATAGTAAGCCCTCTAGCGCCCCTCCCTCCTGCTTGTGCTCTGTCTCTCAAACAAAATCTTTTTATTTTTCTGTTTTTATTTTTATTTATTTTTTATTTTATTTATTTATCTGACAGAAAAAGGGAGAGCACAAGCAGGGAAAGCAGCAAGCAAAAGGTCAGGGAGAAGCAGGCTGAGCAAGGAACCCAGTGTGGGGCTCGATCCCAGGACACTGAGATCACAACCTGAGCTGAAGGCAGACGCTTCAGAGGCTGTACCACCCAGGAGCCCCTAAATAAAACCTTTTTAAAAAATTGAAATAAAACAGAACTGTTGCTGACTATCTTCCCAGTTCTGGCCTAAAATAGCTCTTGGGGAAATGAGTTACCTCGTTTTGTGGGAGAAAGTGAGAGGGAGTGAACAGGACCAAGGCCCGGTAGTGCTGGGTCTCCTTGAGATGGGCCCATGTCTTTCCAGTTTTAGTAAGCATCTCTGAGACTTTGTGATTTATGCCTTTAGGATTAGAGGTAAGTCTCATTAATCATCATATTCTATATTCCATATCATTTCTTTTTTTTTTTAAAGATTTTATTCATTTATTCATGAAAGACATAGAGAGAGAGGCAGAGACACAGGCAGAGGGAGAAGCAGGCTCAATGCAGGGATCCTGACATGGAACTTGATCCCAGGACTCCAGGATCACGCTCTGGGCCGAAGGCAGGTGCTAAACCATTGAGCCACCCAGGGATTCCCTCCATATCATTTCTGTAGTTAGAAATGTACCTTCTTGCGGGAGAGCTCAGAATGTCATACTACCTGGGAGGAAGTAGCAACTCTTCTCCCAAAGAGGGCCTCCTCTGATTGACTTAGATTCCCCAACACTGAGGGGCCACGGCTGTGGCCACCTCCATTCAAGGATCCCACACAAATGCACGAGCCCTCTCTCTCTCAGCTTCCTGTCTCTACCCCCCAAGAGTGATGTACTGGCCTATCCGTGTTGCCCCCTTCTTCTCTCATTGGTTGGGCACTTCCAATTCACCAGCCAGAGGCCAGGGTGCTCCTGAGATCTGGGTTTGAGTTTACAGGGAGAGAGGCTCTCTTGGGTTAAACCACATAATGAAATCTACATTGCCAGAGAATTCTGCTCTGGAGATTCAAGCCCAAGCCAGAGAATGACAGGTGCTGTTCTGCTTTCCCATTGCCATGGTCTCTTGTGCTAATATCTCTTTCAAGGATCACTGATTGATGGGTGTGGCTGGACTGAGGCCCAGTGCAGGCATGTCTGGGTTCCTGAACACACAAGGTGACCTCCAAACTCACCACAAAAGCCTACCAGTTGAGAGTTGCAGGGATCAGTGGGGCCCATGCAGACATTGCATCTCAATCTGAATCTATACTCTGATTTGAGGTTCATAAAATATGGTCCCTGTAGCTAAGGGGCCCTGGATGGGATGTCTCAAATCATGAGAGGGGTATGAGCTGGATCTTGTGGGAAAGAGAGTGGAAATGAGGCCTTAGACCCTCACCTTCTCTTTAGGAACTGGGATCACTCATATTGAGGGCCCCAAGTCACTTGCCAATCTCAAGCATGTCTCATTGTAAGTTGAGACTGTGCTGTGAGCAGAAGAATCTACTGAGGGAAGGGCAATGTTGCCTGGGCAGATTCCAGGGGATGCTGTAGTCAGGATGCTCTGATGGCTCCTTGGCACTTCTTTCTCTACAGATGACAAAGGGTCCTGAGCTAGAAGTGATGCAGCTTTACCTCATAAAGAAAAAAAACAGACCCCACAGTCATTCAGAGGGGCAATAGCCAGAGATGGCACCTAGGGAGTCAGACCTAGGAATTTGTAAACATATGGCATCCATGGAAGATGGTGAGCCAAGAAGCAGGGAGAGAGACAAGGATGGAACCATGGGAGCCTCTAAAACTCAGGGGAAGTTGCCCAAAAGGTGGAAGTAGAGGGAGGGACCCAGAAGTTTCTTTTCTGTCTCCATTATCCTGCAGTGGTGCTGGACTTCTGGATAAATGGATGATGAATGGATCAAGTTGTCAGCTTCTCTTGGCAATTATTCAAAAGCAACAAGGAAAGGATACAGACATCATCTATTAGAAACTATGGAAAATACTCCCTACTCAGCGGGGAGTCTACTTCTCCTTCTGCCTGTCCCCCTGCTCGTGCTCTCTCTCTCTCTCAAATAAATTTTTAAAAATCTTTAAAAAAAGAAACTATGAAAAATAGGTAATATTTTTCCTATTTTTCTAAAGGATGCCAAAGCCAGAAAAATAAGTAGGACTTTGGCAGGAAAAGGAGAGATGATGCCAATAATTGTGAAAGAAGAAGAAAGAAAGAAAGGAAGAAAGAAAGAAAGAAGAAAGAAAGAGAAAGAAAAAAGAAAGAAGAAAGAAAGAAAGAAGAAAGAAAGAAAGAAAGAAAGAAAGAAAGAAAGAAAAGAAAGAAAGAAAGAAAGAAAAGAAAGAAGAAAGAAAGAAAGAAAGAAAGAAAGAAAGAAAGAAAGAAAGAAAGAAAGGAGTCCCTTTTCAAGGTGAAGGGCATTCCCAAAGTGCAGAAATAAAATCCTTCTTTAAAATAGTGAGAATATGGGCAGCCCAAGTGGCTTGGTGGTTTAGCACCGCCTTGGGCTCAGGGCGTGATCCCGGGGTCCGGGGATCAAGTCCCACATCGGGCTCCCTGTGTGGAGCCTGCTGCTCCCTCTGCCTGTGTCTCTGCCTCTCTCTGTGTCTCTCATGAATAAATAAATAAAATGTTAAAAAATAAAATAAAATAATGAGAATAAAGTGTACAAGTTGGCACCAAATTCGAATGGATCCAAGAATCAATGGACTAAATGAAGTAACACAGTGAGACCAGCCGTATCTGTAGGAAGCAGTTTGTCCTCTAAATGGAGAGGAGAAGAGAGTCTGCATCGTGAAGTTTGAAAACTACCTGATTCCACTGTCTGCGGGAGACAGAAACAGGAACTTATGTAGAATGCCCACATCAGAAAGAACTGTTTCCCTGGCATGGAACAGTCCTATCCTCTTCCTTATCTGAGTCTCCCATAAACAGCTGTTCCATGAAAACAGGCAACCAAAACAAGGTCTACACACAAAAAAATTATTAACTCAACAACAAAAAACAATCAGCCTCCCATGGGCAAAGGACTTGAGTAGCTGTCACTCCAGAGGAGACATACAAATAGTCAAGAAGCCCATGAAAAGATGCTCAAGTCACTTATCATCAGGGAAATGCAAATCAAAATCACAATGAGATACCATCTCATGCCTGTTAAGATACAGATTATTAAAAACAAAACCAGAAAAACAGAAAACAAGTGTTAGCAAGATTGTAGAGAAATCAAAACACTCGTGCACTGCTAGTGGGAATGTAAAATGGTGCAGCCAACGGCTCGTCAGATACCCAAAAGATTAAAAACAGAATTACCATATGGAATTACTAGCAATTCCACTTTTAGGTATATATGCAAAAGAACTGAAAGCAGGGACTCCAGCAGACATTTGTACTGGCATGTTCATAGTGGCACCAGTCACAATGGCCAAAAGGGTAGAAACAGCCCAAATGTCCACCGATGGATGACTGGATAAACAAAACATATGGGATATGGAATAGACATGCAGAATGTATACAATGAAATATTACCCAGCCTTCAGAAAGACCGTGAAGTTCTGACATGTGCTGCAACATGGATGAACCTTGAAGACATCAGGCTCAGTGACAGAAGCCAGACACAAAAGACAAATATTATATGATTCCGTTGGTATGTGGTTGCGAGAGAAGTCAAATTCATAAAGATGGGAGGTAGAAGAGTGGTTGCTGGGACCTGAGGGGCGAAAGGGACGTCGGTGCCTAATGGGCACAGAGCTTCCCTTTGGGAAGATGAGAAAGTTCTGGAGATGGCGGCCGAACACTGTGAATGTACTCAATACTGCTGAGCTGTACATCTAAGAAATGATGAAAATGGTCTATTTTATGTGACATATTTTACCACAATAAGAAAAATATGTTCAAGGGCAAATTGGAAACTGTAAAAACAAAAGCAGAAACAAATGGCAGATAAAGAACACTCTCCAGAAAGGTGTTGCCCAAAAGATGATGAGGATTGTGAACAATTAAAAAGGGGAAAAAAAAAAGAAGGCGCCTGGGTGGTTCAGTCAGTTGAGTGTCCAACTCTTTGTTTTAGCTCAGGTCGTGATCTCAGGGTCCTGGGACCGAGCCCCACATCCTTCCTGCTCACTGGGGAGCTTGCTTCTCCCTCTCCCTCTGTCCCTCCCCTGCTCGTGCTCTCTCTAAAATAAAGGATAAAATCTTTTTAAAAAATGCAATAAAGGCAAAACTCCAACTTCTGCTAATTGGAATTCCCAGAGAAGACTAAAAACCATGAAAAGAACAAATATTTGAAGTTAAATTGCAGGGGGCACCCAGCTGGTTCAGTCAGCAGAGCGTGCAACTCTTGATCTCGGTCGGGGTCGCGAGTTAGAGCCCCACACTGGGTCTGGAGACGACTTAAAAATAAAACCTTTAAAAAATAATAGTTACAATTCAAGAAATCATTCTGGACATAAAGGAGTACGCAAAGTTGTCAGACTCAAATAGAACAAAGGGACCCCTGGGCCACCAAGCATGTGGGCTTCAGCCTTTCCATAACAGCCCTCAGGCCTAGAGCCACGGAGCGGCGCCTGCAAGCTGTTGGTGACGATCGTGAGTGTGTCTGTGTGGGACAGTTTTGCAATGTCTATGTTCTGGTTACATATACATATGTTTTGGCATGTTATCCCTTCTTAGGAGCCCAGAGAGAAACATTTTGATTCATAATATCTTAGGTTTACTTCTTAGAGTCTACCCAGAAACTGATAAACTGTCTATCTTTTTAGCCTTTTATTCAAAACCTACATACATACACGTTTTACTTGTAAGAAATGCAGACGCTTCAGATGCTTAGAATAAACATCAGAAAGAGAACATGCGGCATCAGGGGGGCTCAGTGGTTGAGTGTCTGCCTTCGGCTCCAGGCATGATCCTGGGGTCCTGGGATCGAGTCCCACATTGGGCTCCCCTCGAGGAGCCTGCTTCTCCCTCTGCCTGTGTCTCTGCCTCTCTCTATGTGTCTCTCATGAATAAATAAATAAAATCTTTGGGGAATAAAAAGAGAGAGAACACAATCCCTCTTGATGCTGCCACCCATGATAATCACCATGCAAACCAGTATCTTGACTAATGGAGTGTTTCACACAGGCCTTCCCATGCATTTTCTCCCATGTGGCCTCAAGCAATATTTGTAAGGCAGGTGTGTTTTTGTTTCTCACATTTTACAGCCCAGGGAGGTATATAGTTCAGTCTGGTGAAGTACTTACTCAGGCTTGTCTCGCTGTGTGCAGAGCAGAAGAGTCCAGGTTCATCATCTCCAAGGTTAGTCTGCTCTGAGCCTCGATGAGGGGTCCCCATAACTTCTAGGACCTTCTCTCTAACTTTGCAATTGTAGGCAGATGAGATGAGGCACCTTTGAACCGGGTTTCCAAGGGTCCCAGGGAACGGCTGACTCCTGTCCGCTGTGCCACCTGCGTAGCTGACAAAGAGCTCAGTGACTACGTAGCCATGTATCACACCAGGCTGGGAGGTGCATAACTATTTTGGCTCTCTCCTCAGGAAAACACACACACACACACAGGAAAACACACACACACACACACACACACACACAAACCCCTGTTATGTGAACACCTCAAAGGAATGAGTGTATTTACCCTGGAGCAGAACCGGGACGTGGCACTTCCCAGGCTTGAGCGTGTACCCACATCCCCATGACTCAGTTTCCCTCATCTCAGACAGGGCATGGAGCTCTGCCTTTCTAACCAAAGTCCCAGGGAGCGCTGAGGCTGCCGGCGCGAGACCACACTCTGGTCCTGTGGTTCTCAAGTCCAAGTTCCAGCTCTTTCCTGTGGCTCCAGGCCCAGTCGGCCTCACCCTATTTCCTGCCTCCACCTCTGTGTTTATCACTGCACAGTCTCCCGATCAACAAAAGGCCCATATGCAGAAAATACAGAGAATGCCGATAAATTAAAAAGAAAGTGACACAGGGGGGCGTCTGGGGGCTTCCACGGAAGGAGTGTGCCCTGCGTGGGGCACTGGGCTGCCACGTGTCCCCAGATGTGGAATCCACGTGGCACATCCTCCTCCATCATCACTGTCAGCTCTCCGTCACTACCCTGGGACCGGCCAGTTTCCCTGGTCTCTCCTCCTCCTCGGGCAGAGGGCCTCTCTCTCTGCAACACTGCGCCTGGCAAAGTAAGGAGCAGCTTTACTCCTTCATCTACTGACTCTCAGGCCTGGGCTGTCCCTAAGCTCCCACTGCATAAACGGGCCGGACTTGGCCTCTGTTGGCCCGGCTTGTTTATTTCTCCACCACAGGCTGAGATCTGTTAGCTCCAAAGCCCACTGGCAGCAAACTCGAATTTTTACACATCCAGTGATTTTTAAAATAGCCCAGACAAGCAGATTTTTCACCATTTAGGGCCTGCCTACCTCGTATGCCCTGTGAAGCCTTGCCAAACAGCTGTGATCTATTGGCAACACGGGACCTTGCTGTTATAAGACCCCCAAGCAGCTGCAGATGCCCCCCCAACCCACCCCCTGGGGGTCCCCTTGTCCTCCTTTCCTCCCACGTGGGGCCTACCCCCTTGCCATGAGCCTCCATAGAACAAATATTTAAAGTCATTTAATAAAATCTAAATAAAAACTCATATTCAGGGCACTTGGGTGGCTCAGTGGTTAGGCTCAGGTCATGATCTCAGGGTCCTGGGATCGAGCCCCACATTGGACTCCCTGCTCCATGGGGAGCCTGCTTCTCCCTCTGCCTCCACCTGCCACTCCTCTGCTTACACTCTCTCTCTGTCAAATAAATAAATTAAAATCTTAAAAAAAAATCTTGTATTAAGCTAGAAATACAAGGAATAACTATCACTAAATATATCCGAAACCAACAGCAAAATCACACTTTTCACATAAGACATAAAAGCGTAAAACATCTGAAGAATATTTTTCATAATGTTGGATTCATAAAGGCCATTCCTAGCATGGCATGAGCTCTAGGTACCTGGAAGGAAAATACTTGACTATGTCAGATTTTAAGCACTAGTCAAGTTCAACGACAAATGAGTTTCTGAAGAATACGTTTGTAGCACATTTCATTCCTGGCTGCTAACAACTTCAGTGGACGCCACCCAGTTTAATCAGGAAAGCAACATAGAGAAGAATACGAACCATCTCAGGACTAAAGAGAAGGACATCAGTCAGGAGTCCCCCAGTACCTGGGACAACAGTCCCAGGATCACCTGAGGAGTGGGCTGGCCAGAAGGCCTCACACTGTGCTGGGATCTTACCTGCTGGTGGCTCTGGATGCCCAGTGGAGCTGGTGCTGTTATCCTCAGAACACCTTCTGGATGGATCTTACAATCAGAAGTCTAGTGCCGGTGCATCAGTTTGGTGGACTCTGCATGAAGAGAGGCTGGGAAAGAGTGTCTGATGTCTGCGGCGTGAGGCAATCTCTCCAACCGAAGTGTGTTCATGCAGGGAACTCCCCCAAATAGAGGCAAAGTGTCTAAGAGGCAAAAAGAATAACAAATGTCCACTATGGCCAAATCCTTTGGCTGCCCAGTGTCAACACAAAACACACACACACACACACACACACACCCCTTTAAGTAAACAAATTCACATAAAAAATGTTAGATGCTTTTCTTTTATATGCTGCTCTTATCCTTTATACAAAGATTCTCTCTTTTCTTTTAAAGATTTTATTTATTTGACAGAGAAAGAGAGAACACAGACGGGGAGAGCAGCAGAGGGAGAGGGAGAAGTGACTCACCGCTGAGCAGGGAGCCCAATTCGGGGCTTAATCCCGGGGTCCCGGGACCATGACCTGAGCCCAAGGCAAGTGCTCATCCAACTGAGCCCTATAAATTCCCTCTTTTCACAAGGTGATCAAGACTCATGGGTTACTGCATCCAGCTCCAAACCAGCTTCCAATTCCAACCCAGCGTAGAGCACCCGTCTCCACTCTGGCTTCTGGGGCTGAGAAGTGAGGGTGTGGTTCCAGTGCTCGGTGGCCAAAAGTTATACAAATATCTACCAGGGTCAGTTTCAGTTTCCTTTCCTCCACCCTGTTCCTCCCCCCCCCCCCCCCATTTCCTTCTCTCTCTCCCCCTTCCTTTCTCCACAGGGTGGTTGCCACTTTCTCTTAGAGATATCAGAGAACTCTGTCCTGCTCAAGACAAGAAAACAAAACACAAAATATCTCAACACAAAATATCTCCACAAACAAACAAAAAAGCCCTGCTCTGCTCTGGTCTCATTCACTTGCCTTTCTCATCCTTAGGAATTAAGAAAAAAGGAAATCTCCAAATCTGCTGTGCTTTGTCCCACCATTGGGTCTGCCTCTATTTGGGGGAGTTCCCTGCATGAACACACTTCGGTTGGAGATTTGGTCTGGCTTCTGGGGGTGGGAGGGATGGCCAACAGCCTCTCTCTAGTTTCCTGCTTGCTTTTTGGTGGATCCCGTCACCAGTGATGAATCACTGTGAGGGGCTGTGGGAAGAGTCCATTTTTTTTAAAGATTTGTTTATGTATTTATTTGAGAGAGAGAGAGAGAGAGAGAGCATGCAAGTCATGAGAGGGGCAGAGGGAGAGAGAGAATCTCTAGCTGACTCCCCAGTGAGTGTGGAGCCTGATGCAAGGGCTTGATTCCATGACCTGGAGATCATGACCTGAGCTGTAATCAAGAGTCAGATGCTCAACCGACAGAGCCACCCAGGCTCTTGGGAAGAGTCCGTTTTTGTTTTCCTTAAGTCCTCATTTTGAAAAGATGTTTTCACAGAATATCAAATCCTAGGTTGACAGTTCTTCTCTCTCAGCACCCTGAAGTCCTCATCCTAATAATAGCAATGTTCAATAAATACTTCATCTGCTCTATATGGCTTGGCCCCCCACAGCTGAATGGACCATATGATTGGTCCGGGCCAAGGAAATGTGAGCTGAAAATACACAGATCACCTCTAGATAAGAGCAGTGGATAGCCCAGGAGTGAGTTTCCAGCTGTGGCAACAATTTTCACTCTTTGCAGATGATATGACATGATATGATATGATATGATATGATAGCCCATCAGCATATCACAACATGATATAGACATATATGTAGAAACTCCAAAAGAACGAACGGGTAAACCAGGAAAATTAATAATGAATCGAGTAAAGTTACTGGATATAAGGTCAGTATGCAGAAAACAGTTGCAACTCTTTATACTAAGAAATAAACAATAATGGATGAAGTAGACAATTTACAATAACGTCTGAACGCACCAGATACCTAAGGAGATAGGCAGCGAAAATGTTGCGACCTCAACACTGAAATCACAAAGCACTGCTGAATTAAATGAAACACCTAAATAAATGGGGAGATACCAGGATTTAAATAGTCAATATTGTTAAGAAGTTCATTCTTTCTAGGTTGATCTGTAGATTCAGGGGCACCTGTGTGGCTCAGCCCGTTAAGTGTCCAAGTCTTGGTTTCAGCTCAGATCGTGATCTCATGGACCGTGAGACTGAGCCCCACGTTGGACTCCATGCTCATCGAGGAGTCTGCGTGAAGACTCTTTCCCTCTGCCCTCTCCCCACTCCCACACACATGTTCTCTCTCTCTTCCAGATAGACAAATACATCTTAAAAAAAAAAAAAACAAAAACCCAAACTGATCTATAGATCTAATGCAATCCTAAAAAAATCCCAGCAGGTGTTTTGTTGAACTGGACAAGCTAACTCTAAAATTTACATGGAAATGCAAAGGCCCTAGAACAATAAAGATCATCTTGAAAAAAAAGGACGAGCTGGAAGACTTGCAATCCCGACATCACAGTTTGTTGTGAAGCAACAGTGGGGTAATGCACAAGGCTAGACAAATAGACCAAAGGAACAAAACAGAAAATCCAGGAAGAGGGGTGCCTGGGTGGCTCAGCAGTTGAGGGTCTGCTTTCAGCTCAGGGCGTGATCCCAGGATCCCGGGTTTGAGTCCTGCATCGGGCTCTCCGCGAGGAGCCTGCTTCTCCCTCTGCCTGTGTCTCTGCCTCTCTCTCTCTCTCTCTCTCTGTGTCTCTCATGAATAAATAAATAAAATCTTTAAAAAGTCATCCACATGAATCATACAGCATCCAGTCTTTCCTACTCAGAGGTACATCTGCGAGGTGGCATGTAGCCAAAGTTCATTATTTTTCACCTCGGTGATTATTATTCCATTATATGAATACATCACCATGCCTTTATCCATTCTAATGGACACGTTTGGGGCTGTTGTAGATAAGGCTGTCATGCACATCTTTGCTGACATGTGCCTTGGTAGACCTATTTACTTAGATATCTATTCAGTAGAAACCTTGCTGGTTCAGGCTACGTGCATGTTTACTTTTATTAATATGACTGAACAATTTTCCAAAGTGATGGTGCCAATGGTCTTTCCCGTCGGTAATGAGTTAGTATTCCAGGTGCTTCACACCCTTGTCATCTCTCGAGATGATCCCTTTTTACATTTGTAATATTTTGCTGAGCATGTAGTGGTATCTCTGTGATCGTTGACTTTAATATCCATTTCTTTGACTAGCAGTGGTGTTGAGGACATAGGCACGTGCTTTATTGACCAGCTGGCTCTCCCTTTATGTTTTACCTTTCTTGTTGATTTATAGGAGCTCCTTATATTCAATACAGAAAAATCTTTTGTTAGGTATATTTATCCACAAATATCTTCTCTCATGTTGTGTCTTGACTTTTCCTCGATTACTGGGCTGTGTATATGGGTGTGTATATTTTTTAAATTTAGTTTTTCAGTTGTGAGATATACATAACATGAAACTTACCATCTTGGCCATTTTTAAGGGTACATTAAATACGTTAGGTGCATTCATAATGTCTCTCAACCATCGCCATCATCCATCTCCAGAACTTTTCCACCTTGCAAAACTGAAACTCTGTGTTGATTGAACACCAACACCCCATCCCCCCACCCCTCAGCCCCTGGCACCCCATCCTACTCTCTCTACCTCTGTGTATCTGGTACCTCCTATGAGTGGAATCCTGTGGTATTTGTCCTTTGTAAATGGCTAATTTTACTGAGCATAATGTCTTCAAGATTCATCCATGCTGCAGCAGTGGATTTCATTCTGCCCGAAGGCTGGACAATATTGTATGTAGGTACCATATTGTGTTTATCCATCCATTGATAGATAAGTAGATTTCTTCCACTTTTTGGCTACTGTGAACGCTGCTGCTATGAAATTGGGTGTACTCTTGCCAGTATATTTTAATGTGCAGGAGTTCTTAATGTTAGTCAAGTCCAAGTTATAATATTTTTCTGTTATTATCTGTGGTGTTTATATGGTATATAATATTTGTGTTCCCGAGATCATGAACGTAGCCTATGAGGATTTTTTTTCCTGTAAGTTTTATTGTTTTACTTTACCACTGAAGTCTGTAATCCTTTAGGTATGATGTGAAGAAAGAATTGAGATTCATTTTTTTCCCCATATGGATAGCCAATGGATCATCACCATTGGTTGAAAAGATCCTCCTCCCCCACTGCATTCAGTGCACCTCTACTGCCAAGGAGTGATGGCACCAGCCCAAGGCTAAGCAAATAGATCAGTGGAAATTACACAGTTTCTTCCTGGACTTTCTTTTTCTTTTTCTTTTTTTTTTTTTTTTAAGATTTTATTTATTTATTCATGAGAGACACAGAGAGAGGCAGAGACACAGGCAGAGGGAGAAGCAGGCTCCCTGCGGGGACCCCGATGTGGGACTCGATTCCGGGACTCCAGGATCACGCCCTGAGCCTGAGGCAGACGCTCAACCGTGAGCCACCCAGGGGCCCCATCTGGATGAATTTTAAGGGCAGGCAAGACTCATCTATGGGGATGGACACCAGAATAGGGATGTGGCAGGCAGGACAACGGTCCTCCCTCAGGCGTCCTACCTTGATCTCTGGAAGCGATGACGAGGCTATGTTACATGGCAAGAGGGCCTTGGCAGATGTAATGGAAGCTACTGATCAGTTGGCCCTGAGAGAGAGAGAGACAGGGCGGCTCTGATCACATAAGCCCTTAGAGACAGCGGAGTTTCTCTGGCTGGGAGTACCAGGAGGTCGGACAGATTCAGAGTGTGAGAAGCATTTGGATCTCCGTGGAAAGTACGAGAAGGAAATGAATTCTGCCAAAACCATGAATGAGCCTAGAAGTGGACTCCCCAGGAGCCTCAGCTTGGCCTTGTGAGACCCTAAGCAGAGGCCAGTCAAGCTCCCCAGACTGCTCACCCTCACAGCCGTCCTAGGCAACACTGCGTGTTGTTTTAAGCTGCTGAGTTTGTGGTCATTTATTATGAATTTCAGATAGCAGCCACAGGAAACTGATGCACCCAGTAGTGACGGGGACGGAGAATTAGGGAGCCTTCTGGGGGCCACAAATATTCCGTATCTCGATCGGTTGGTAGTTACATGGGAGAGACGTAGGTAAAATTCATTAGGCTGTACACATGCTATTTTCAAATCCAATTGAAAATAGAAAATGGGCCCACACCCTTATCTCATTTCAGGGGAAAAAAAAAGAAAATGGGGAGTTGAGTGGGGGATGGCTGAAGCAGGTGATGGGAAGGAAGGCATGCACCGGGTGTGATGAGCACCAGGTGAGGCCTGGACGTGCGCGTCACCTCGTTCTACCCCTGACGCTGGTGTAACACCCTATGCCGACTCACTGGAATTAAAATTTTAAAAAATAAAAAAATAAAAAATAAAAATAAAAATTTAAAAAATAGACAACGTTCGGTTACAGCTTTATGGCGCTACGGTCATAGAGTTCAGCCGAAGTAATTTCTCTTTTTCTTCTACTTTATTGTGACTTTCTCTGTAGGCGAGCACTTGCAATATTTTTACAAACGTGTCCAAAGCCATTTGAGAAGCTCTATGCTCTGCTTGTTAGGAGAAAAATTGTGGGTGCATACCAAGTTTTTATTTTTATTTTTTTAATTTTTTTTTCATATCAAGTTTTTAAATTGCATTATGTGGGAGGAAAAGCTTCTTTTTCCTTTTCCTGTGTGGAGGCAACTCCGTGAGAGGAATACCTGGGGCCTCTCTTCATCTTCTCCCGGAGGAGGAGGAGGAGGAGGAGGAGGAGGAGGAGGAGGAGGAGGAATTTTCCTGTTAATTTGTGTGGGAGTGGGTTCGCGCGTAGCTCTGCCCTCTGCTCACCAGCCTCCTCGGGACCCGCCTGCTTGCAAGAGAGCAGGTGTGGGTTCTCCTGCGAGCTCCCCGCGTCGGACAGGCAGGCCCGCAGCGGCCTGCGCCTGGGCCGGAGGGCTGCCCACCTGGGGGGTGAAGGCCTCTGAAGCCCAGATGCTTGCCCACAAGGCTCGCCTCGCTCTCCCACAGCTTCAGCGGTAATGAAGTCTTCTTCTGAGCTCCACCCGCCTGGTTCTGTGTCCGTCTCTGGGTTGGTGCAGTGGATACTCTGAGCATCCAAGTACGGCCAGAGGGGAAGGGGCAAAATGACACACGGAGACTGTGTGGCGAAAGCCTACATTTAGGCCTTTGGGGTTGGTTGTGTAGGTCATGTGTGGCTATGACCTTGGCAGCTCACAGAGGCAGGTGGCCTTGTCCTCACGGAAGGTGGCTCTCTCTCTCTCTCTCTTTCACTGGACCAGGTCTTGGTTGACGTACTAGCCCCCTGACCCTTAGTGAGCCGGGCGGCTCAGGAAGTAGATCAATTACAGGAAAGAGAAACTCTGCTTGCAGCTCTTTGGTATTGATAGATGGGAGCGGGAGACCATTTTTTCTCTACGACGAGGGTAGTTTGTCAGCCAGGCTGCGCGCCGCAGCTTCAAATCGATGTCGACCGTTAAAAATTCATGATGTTAAAGACTCACTGGGCAGTGATCTGGAGTAGACATTCATCCCCAGAAGACAAACAAATGGCCAATCAGCACAGGAAAAGATGCTCAATCACTCCTCATCCGAGAAATGCGAACCTGAACCACGAGGAGACGCCAGCCCACACCCGTTAGGACGGCCACTGGGCCACACCAGGAAGCAGCACCTGGTGGCGAGGCTGCGGGGAAATCAGAGCCCGCGGGCGCAGTGGGTGGGATTGCAAACTGGTGCAGCTGCTGTGGTTTCTCAGAAAAAATGAGAGGGGCGCCTGGGGGGCTCAGTCAGTTAAGGGTCCAAGTCTTGGCTTCCGCTCAGGTCATGATCTCAGGGCCCCGGGATGGAGCCGGAGCTCCGTGCTCAGCGCAGAGTCGGCCTGAGTGTCTCTCTCGCCCTCTGCTCTTCCTCCTGCTCACTTTCTCCCTAAATAAATAAATAGATCATCTCTAAAAAGAATGATAGATCTATCATTTAATCAGGCAGCTCCATGTCTGGGGATATACTCAAAAGAATTGAAAGCCGGAAACTCCCACTGCATTTGCTCACAGTAGCCAAAAGGTGGCGACCCCCTGGGTGGCCACAGGAGGGGGAATGGGTAGACGTGGGTGATGGAATGTTCCTCGGCCTTAAGAAGGAGGGAAACTCTGACACCTGCTACGACATGGAGGGACCTTGAGGACATCATACTAAGTGAAATGAGCCAGCCACAAAAGGACGAATATTGTGTGATTGCACTTATAGAAGCCACCTAGAATAGTCATATGCAGAGAGGCAGGGAGCAGAGCACTGGTCACCAGGGGCCTCCGGGAGGGGCTGCTGAGTCCGTTTTAGTTTCGATTTCAGATGATGAAAAATTCTGGAGATGGACACTGGTGATGGGAGCACAACCAGGTGAACGCACTTCAAGCCTCTGAACTGTACATGTAGAAACGGTTTAAACGGTACATTTAATGTCATGTACATTTCACTGCAATTTTCAAAAAAGAGAAAGAGAATCACCATTTACCCAGCTGAAAAAAAAAATCTGGTAGTGTCACGCAGGGGTAGGCTGTGTTCGTCCAGCCGCCCCAAACTCTGTTCCTCTTTCCTTAAAAATATTATTTTGATCCACCTTCAGGACTAAGAGAGGGTACAGGGAGGGGCCAGCCCTGAATTTCTCAGACTTGTCTCTGGGTTCCAAGGCACACTTCACCACCATCAATGTCTTCTTCACAGGAACGTTCCCATGATTTTAGAATTCAGATACCCAAACTGTAGCTTCTCCCAAAGAAGAGTGTAGGTTTTATAAATAATAATTTTTTAAAAGATTTTATTTATTTATTCATAAGAGACACACACAGAGAGGCAGAGACACAGGCAGAGGGAGAAGCAGGCACCCTGTGGGGAGCCCGATGCGGGTTTCGATTCCAGGACCCTGGGATCAGGATCTGAGTCAAAGGCAGATGCAAAACCACTGAGCCACCCAGGCGTCCCTAAATAATATTTTTTTAAAAAAAGGAATGGAGGCAGAGGAGTTTGCTGAGGTGTTACTGGCCAAGGCTAGAGGAAGGCACCTGCCCTCTGGGGTGAGGCCCAAAACTCACAAGGTGGTGGTCGTGGGGGTGCTGCTGACCTCCTTGGGAGTCCAACCGGGCAGGGGCCGCCTTCAGGGAAAACCTCAGCTGGGAAGCTGGGGGTGGGGGGCCCTTGGAGCTCTCCAGAAAGCTGCCTCTAGGGTGATGTTGGGCTCCCTGGGATCCCTCCCCACCTCCCCACCGGCCTCCCGCGGGGGCTGATGCGGAGCTCCCCAGGACCAGGCGGAGTAGTCTGCAGAGCGCCCTCTGCCGGACAAAGCCTTGCGCGCAGCCTCCCGCCGAGGCATCGGCGGGCTTGGAGCTGAGCCTCGGGATTGGTAACGGGCCCTGGACGAGACGTGAAGAGCTGCGAATCTGGCCGGAGGTTTATGAGAGTTTTTACTATTCTGGGACTCTCCTGTATGTTTGGAATTATTCCGAGGTTTAAAAACTTAAAGAACCCTTTTAGCCAAAGAGAACCAAAAGAAGACGTCTGGGAGGATGATTTTTTTTTACTTGAAAAAACTGCATCAGGCTCTAGAAGAGAAACTGATTTGGGGCTTTGATTCCTTTGGACTTTAAAAGATTTTGATCTCTTCGAACTTGTATCTCCTGAGGGCAACACAATTTGATTTCAGACTAACTCTTTTAAACTTTAATTTGCAAGGAGATCAAATTTTAATATTTTTTTTCTCCTGGAAATCTGCAATGGAAAGGGTGAGCATTCTCCTTTCAGCTTTTTTACTGTTGGACTATCCTTTTGCTAAATCTTGATCTCATTGCAAAATCTTTGAAGAGCTCTATTCAACACGGTTTCATATCATTTGGGAAGGGAAATGGGAGAAACTCTGGTTATAGCAAGACCTTGGAGTTAATTAATTAGTGTTTTGATCTGATCCACTTCAGAACCTCTTGGAAGCAAACTTTTTACTGCCCAACAGCAGACCCAGGACGATTCAGACAGAAGTGCTTGGTACAGAGGGAGCAGCCGAGTGAAGGGCAGAGCGGGGCTGTTCTACTAGATGGTTGATTGTCACCTGCTAACTGCGGACTTTCCATGGAAGGTTAGACTTTAGACTCATGGGACTGATTTGTAGATGACAATATTTTGCATTTAATCACAGATTCAAGGGCCCCCTGAAGCTCATGGTTGAGGATGGATTTGGATGAGCCAAAGACACGGAAGGGCCCTTGAGGCCACCCACCGTTAGTCAGGTGCTGATGAGTCTGGGTACATGAGGCTTCTGAAACCTAAGTAGGGCCTGTCACACTTCCCCCAGCTGCCCTGGGGTTTAGCTTACTGACTGAGATTCCTAATTTCCTGCTAGTATGAGGGGCAGGGCATGAGCAGGACTATTGACCTCCTGTCTGCTGCTGTCACAGACCTCAGCACGGGCAGGACAAATTCACTGGCCACTGATCAGCCCAACGCTTCGGAAAAGCTTCCAACTCATGTAGGTTGTGGCATCACGGGGCACCTAACAGCTTGCTCCTCTCTCAGTGCAGCACGTGAATGTGTGTGTCTCCTCACCTCCGAACCCATAGGCTTCCCAGAACTCCTGACCCACCGTGGTGGGCAGTCATGGGGTCCCAACAAACAACCGCCCCCAGACTGGACGAGACAGGCAGGTGGTTAGGGTGGGGTTGTCCTGAGTAGCACCGAGGGTGGAAGGGCTTCCCTTGGCGAGGAGTGCAAAGTCTTAACTGGCGGGGAGGTGCAATGAAGGAGGTGAAGGCACCCATTCTGCAGGATTCCTGGGGGCGGGGGGTGGAGAGATCATGCTGCAGGGAAGCAGACGATGATGCTGGGGTTGGAGGCACTGTGGGGTGCAGGGTGGGGAAGGCCGCCGGGGCTCCGAGTCAGGGAGTGGGGTGCAGAGGCGGAGCAGCCGAGAGCCCAATCGGGAGCCCTGCCTTCAGGGAGGAGAGGCCGAGGCTGAGAGCCACGGGTGAGGCGGGCAGGGTGGCCTCTCCGGCAGCAGCCTCAGGAAGCAGCAGCATTTCTGCCATTGAGAGTGGACACCACACACCCATGACGGAAGGGAGCCCCGGATTTCACTCTGGTTACACTTACCTCGGGGCTCGAGCACCAGTGGAAGTAGGCAAATGAGTGTCGGAGGTGGCTCTCTGAACTCCACTCTCATTCATTCTTCTACATTTTTCTTCCAGACATTCCGCAGAAGAAACAACACCCTGCAGGTAGGGACAATCTCCTCTGTGCTGGGTGTTTTTTTTTTTTTTTTTTTTAAGATTTTATTTATTCATGAGAGACACAGAGAGGCAGAGACACAGGCAGAGGGAGAAGCAGGCTCCCAGTGGGGAGCCCGATGTGGGACTCGATCCCAGGACCCCAGGATTGCGACCTGAGCTGAAGGCAGACGCTCAACCACTGAGCCACGCAAGCGCCCCTGTGCCGGGTGTTATTATCCATAGAGTTTCTCTGGCACCTTAAGGATGCTCATACACCGAGGCAACAGTATCAACTTATCGTGGACCCACAATGTTTATTTACTTATTGTTTATTTACTTATTGTGGACACAACAACGAACATACCTTTTAAAATCTCTAAAAGTAAGAAAGAGCTCAAGTCAGGAAGAACAGCTGCCCGGGAACCCACGCCCTTCCCGGGGAAGAAAATGAACAATTTGTACAAGGTTACAGCCTTTCTTACATCTTGTAAAAGCTCTAATGATTATAGATTCGCAGGCCGGCAGACAGGGATGCAGGGCCTAGGAGCATTGATTGACATCTCAAGGACAGGACGGTTCCCTTGGGGCTGCTCATTCACGAAGCAGGTGCATGACCCATGAGCGTGCCGGGCCCTGAGTCAGGCTCTCGGTTCGAACAAAGTTTACACGCGGTCCTGTTGATCCTTAAATGGCTTCTGTAGTATATCAGGCCTTCAGAGAGTTTTTCTGCCATCATTCTGCTCGTGAAGAACTTCGGACGAAGAAACAAGACAGCAAAAGCAGAAAGCACAGTGGCATGGCATGGCAAGCATTTCTCCCCTCGACGGCAGGGTGCGGACAACGGGACTGTTGGGCTGTGGACCGAAATGAGGATAGTGCCTCTCTTTCCCCTCCACTCTAAATCTTTCCCCGGCTTCCCATGATACAGTTCACTACTGTATTGGGGGGTAGGAGGAGACTCCTCCTTTCCCTTCATATGATCCTTCTTTATTCAGGACACCTCAATTCAAGGATTCTATTTTAAGAAAAAAAAATTGTAATAATGATGCAACAAGATTTTGGCATGCAGATATCATTGTACCACTGTGCATAATAAAAAAAAAATGAAGTCATCTAAATGTCCCTGAAAGAGGAGGGCAGCTACTGTACCACTTGTGGCTTTTCCTCTTTGGACTCCTTTCTCCACTCACGTACTCCACTCCGTAGCATCCCCAGCTCAGACCTGCAACCAGCACAGGCAAAGGCACGTGACCCAGTCCTGACCACTCAGAGTGGGCCCTGGAGGCCTGCCCTGATCCTTTCCGCAGCTGAAGGGGGTGCAGCGGGGTGTGGAGGAGTTGGGGAGCGTGCCTCTTGTCTGAAGCTCGTGCAGGCCTGTCTGAGAAATGGAAAGACAAATGCCTGGTGACATCATTTTTACTCTCTGGGTCCAGATGCACCCGCAGACCGCTGGATCCCTAAGCTTTTTAAGCCCATGAGTCAATAAATTCCCTTTTTTGTGTAGGCCAGTTTGCCTTACTTTTGGTCACTTAAAACAGAGAATGATGACTAACATATGTCTACTTTAAAAGATCATATATAGGGATCCCTGGGTGGCTCGGTGGTTTGGCGCCTCCTTTGTTTGGCCCAGGGCTTGATCCTGGAGTCTGGGAATCAAGTCCCACCTCGGGCTCCCTGCAGGGAGCCTGCTTCTCCCTCTGCTGTGTCTCTGCCTCTCTCTCATGAATAAATGAATAAAATCTTTAGAAAAAAATTAAAAAATAATAGATCGTATATATAATCAAGAGACTATTTTGTGGGGATCCCTGGGTGGCTCAGCAGTTTGGCGCCTGCCTTTGATCCAGGGCGTGATCCTGGAGCCCCGGGATCAAGTCCCACCTCAGGCTTCCTGCATGGAGCCTGCTTCTCTCCCTCTGCCTGTGCCTCTGCCTCTCTCTCTCTCTCTCTCTGTCTCTCATGGATAAATAAGTAAAATCTTAAAAAAAAAAAAAAAGAGAGAGAGAGAGACTATTTTGCAACATTAAAAAACTCTAAAAATGAAGTGAAATATAGAATGGTTGGAAAATATCACTAAGTGAAAACAGCAAAATGGGAAGTTCTAGAAGGAATGGAGAATGAGAGGGACAGAGAAAACTCTAGGCCGCAGGAAAAAAATCTATCATGTATCACAGCCTCGAGGGAGGGTCTCCATTGGGCAGTCTCATGACAAGTCAGCAAGGCTGGCCCTCTGACACCCCAAAGCAAGAGAAGCACGGGGTAGGAATTCTACGCCAAACTGCCAACAGGAGCCACCCTTGATTGCTGCCTTATATCTAACCCCTGTGTCTGACTTGCCTGAATTTTAAAAAGTTGCATTGAATGTCCATGCATGGCTTTCAGAATAGCAGCTGAGATGTAAGAAAGGAGTTCACAGGAAGACAGGTGAACCGGGAAGCCTGGAGAGGACATCCTAAGTTGCTCTGAACTTGGGGGGAGAAAGGGCCCCTGGGCCTCTCTCCTTCTGATGGAATCTGGTCGAGCAGGTTCCAGTGACATCTTTTTGTATGCAAACCCCAGAGAATTACTGGGCATTCCTAGAGGTGGGGGAGGAAGGGAGCAGAGCACTGGGGGCCCCTCACCTTGGGGACCCTCCTGGCTCATCCTCTGAATGTGTTATAGCGCCCGCACCGATCCACATGTGCTTCCTGCGGACCTAGGGGGAGAGGGAGTGACGGGGACACGGGAGAGGCAGTGGGAATGAGGTGCCCCCTGCCCCCAGCAGAGGGAGAGGGAACAAAAGGAAGCAGGCTGGGGAGGGGAGGCAGGACAGATTGACCTCACCATGCTCACTGGCTCGCAGCGCCCTCAGGACCCAGTGGGCCCTCCCGGTTGCTAACACTCCGGGCATCGCCTCTGCCTACAACCCAGCCTGCCCCTACCCTGTGCCCTTCTTTCTGCCCAGTGACCTGTGGTCCCCACCTGCCCTCATCCTCTCCTGTCACCTGGGATCCTGCCTTGCCAAGCCTGCCCACCTGCCTGGGGGCAGGGGGGATGAGGGGGCAAGGCGGAGACCCCGTGGCTCCGCCTAAGATGAGCTTCGGTGAAAGAAAAAAAAATAAAAAAAAGAAAAAGAAAGAGAATAAAAAATAAAATAAAATAAAAAAAATGAGTTCCCGGGCCTTTGCTCTTGCAACAGTTTCTGTAAAGAAACAAAAACAGCGGTCAGAGGAGGGCTTCGGGGGGGCCCCCAGCGGTCGGGCTTCCTGGCTCTGCCACCCGCTAGCTTCGAGAACTTGGTTGAGTTACCTCCGCTCCCTGTCTGAGTCAGGGGGGCTGTCCGAGCAGAACAGCACAGGCGAGGGGGCCTTAAATAATGGGACTATGTGCTCCCCTGGTTCTGGAGGCTCTGGCCCATTGGGTTTCTGGCGAGACCTCCCTCCTGGTCGCAGATGGCCACCTTCTCGCCGTGTCCTCGCAGACTGCGCAGGCGGAGACGGGGTCTCGTGTTCCCTCCTGCTCTCTCCTAGGATCACCCCTTCCAGTGGCCTTATTCAGCCCCAGTTGCCTCCCCAAGCGCCCCCCCCCCACCCGTAGTCACACTGGGGCTTCAACCTATGAAGGCTCAGAGACACATCCCGTCCACGACACTCCCAGTGGCCCAGGGCCTCTTCTCTGCAGCGGGGAAGAGCCTCTTCCCAGCACAGGGACCTCAGGGAGGCCTGCGAGAGACGGAAGGCGTGACCAGGTCTGCCCCCGACAGCGCCCTTATCCTCCAGATGCGCCTCATGCGGTTTGGCCCCCGGGCCACCAGGAGCCCCACGTCCTCTGGAACATCCAGGCGGACATCTCACCCACACGCGGCTCCCTCAAGGCCCTGCCCGTCAACCTTGGTGCCGGGAGCCCCCCTTAAAGCCTCCCAGCCCGCTCCAGCCTCCCGAGAGGGAGAGGCCGGCCTCACCTTCTGCCACAGGCTCTCATAGAGCCGGGAGAGTTCTGTCAGCTTCGTTTCCAGCTCCCAAGCCTCGGCCCTCAGCTCTTCTGCAAGCGTGCTGCTTGCTCCCTCTTTCAGTTGCTTCCAGTTCCTCAGGAGGGTGGTCAGATCCCCGTGGAGGGAGAGCCCAGCCATGACACTCCCCATCAAGCGAGCACTTCTCGTCATCAGCAGCGTGGTGCCCTTGAAGGCCCTCCGCACCTGCCTGCTCCTCCGGGCCGAGACTTGGCCAGTGGTCATGAGGCGCTTGGCAGCAGTGACCAGGCGCGGGCGCTCCCTGGCTATCTGAAGGGCATGGATGGTCCTCTTGACGTCCTTGATTTTACTCCTATAATCATAGGCCACCTTCCGGACAGTCATGGCGCAGACTGCGTTCTCGACCTCAGCCTCCCGGGCGTTGTGGCTGTGGGTAGGCACTAGGTTGCTGACCTGAGCTTGGATGTCTTGATTTTGCAAGTGTTCCACAACATTGGTGACGATGCCGGTGGTCGTGGCTGCTGTTCCCAAAACTTTACCAGCAGCAGAGAGCATCAGACTTCCTCCCGCTGTTACCGGAGCGAGGGCCAGACCCAGGAAGTTCATGGCTCCTGAGACCACCGCGACGGAGCTGGTCACCATGTTGGTCTTGATCTGCGTTCTATGAGTTGCGTCAATGTGGTCTGCAAGGGCATGGAGTTTTCTGATGTTCGCTTCCATCTCTTCTTTGATGATGGGATACTCTTCCAAAAACCTTATTTCTTCAGCGGACAGGTCCCTATCTTGTTGCTGCATGCCCTCCCTCAGAAGGATGCCCTCCTGGTCCCTGTGGGTGAACAACATAAAGGTTTCGCTTAAGCTCCCCAAAAGGGGAAGTCACATTCTTTGTCAGGCCCACTGCGGTTTCTGCATGTTCTTGCCACTCCTGCCTCTGAATCCTTCTGCATCTCCCTGACACCCCTGTGAACTCTGACCCGGTCACGGAAAGTGCCAGAGCGTTGTCGGGAGCTGCTGCTTCCGTGGAGAGAAGAAACACATAAGAGGAGTTTCTGGAGGGACAGGTGGGAGAAACAGAGCCTTGGCTAAAGAGATGGAGAAGGTAGATTAGTTCCTGAGGGACACGGTCAGCCTTGCGAGCGGTGACGGAATGCTAAGTTCTGAGTCAGATAAAGAGCCTGGGACTGATGGAGGAACAGGTGTGGGAAAAGCAGGAGAAGGAGGAGACCAGGTGGAGGGTCCTGTATTTGTAGAGGCGGGTCAGAGGAGGAGGCTCCACATCGTACAACGCAGCCTACACTCCCATGACCTTGAGTTTGGCTGCCGTGGTGGCCTTCGTTCGCCTCCATCAGGAGCTACACACCGAGAGGGCTGAAGTGAATTATCACTAATATTCTGAAGGTTCTCCTTGGTCCGGGGCCAGGTTTATTTGACCACTCAAGCAGATGGGATTGGTGCTTCGTAGAAGATGTCAGGGACAGAGGGGCCTTGGCCTCTCCTTTCCAGTATCTCACAGTACAAAGTATTAAGGCATCCTCGTCACCCTGGAGGAGTTTGGGCTTTATGGGAAAGCAGTACCGGGGAAGAGCAATCCCTCTCCTTCGGGCACATTCTTCATGCCAAAGGCCATTGGTGCATCTCCTTCAGGGTGAACTTAGGAGGCCAGGGGATGGCAGATGCCCTGGCCCAAGGAAGAGAATCAGAACTGGAAGGAAGCCTGGCCAGGATCCAAGCTGCCACCTTTACTTTTCAGCGGAGGGAACAGAAGCCCAGGGAGGAAAGGGGACTCGCCCGAAGGAATGCGTGAGGTGGAGAAGGAGCTCAGAGCCCACCGCTACTCTGGGCTGTTTCTCTGTCATCTGTCAGCCCCTGTTAGGAACTCCTTGCTGACGTATCTATGCAGATGTCTTTTAATACCTGTCTCTCTCTCTCTTCACACACACACACAAAATTTCTCAACTGAAAAGGTGAAAAACCAAATATGCTTCCAAGGAAACCCCTGCGCATTGACAGTCCTCACGGGCCTCACCCCATGAGCGGGGCAGTTTCTGGCCTTCCATGCCTATTGCCCGAGGTCGGGCACCTGACCTCACCTTCTCTCCAAAATATTCAGTGTAGGCCGTGGAATACTTTTTTGCCCTGTCACCCATCAGGAGGATGCCTTGAGCGTTTCAGCAGGACCCCTCTCCTCCCCAGGGACAAAGCTTCCTCCCCCCCCCCCCCGCCCCGTTACCTCGAGCATCTTGTCTCTGCCTGGTTGTCCAGCGGCTCCTGTGGCCCCAAAACTGACCTCGCTGTGCCCATGGGAGAATTAGAGGTGTCTTCGGGAGGCACACCACGTTCTGGTTGGACACATGGAAAACACGGTTAGTGCAGGTGCCAGGAAACCTTGTGAAATTCAAAGTTTACGGCGCAATTTTAGGTTACATAAAATCCAAATAATAATGCGATACTGATAATATGCTAAATATTGTCAAACCTGTGCGGTTTATATTGCCGTGTAGCTTCTATGCAGATCCTCTGCATGTCTACCGAGGCAAGTCCTCGGCTCAATAAACTTTCATATATACACACCCAAGTAATCACCCTCATCACGACAGAGAAAAGCAGCTTTCTTTGAACCACTCGAAGTCAGTACTCGCTCCATCCCAGGGGTAACCACTCTTTACAACCATTGATCAGTTTGCCTACTCTGGACTTCATATAAATGGATTAATTTGTTTGGCTTCTTCCACTCAATAGAATGTGTGTGAAATTCACTCATGTTGTGGTATCACTGGTTTTAAAAATGATTGCTGTGGAGTATTCCATTGTACAAACACACTGCAGGGTGCCTGGGTGGCTCTGTTGGTTAAGCGTCCGACTCTAGTTTCAGCTCAGGTCGTGATCTCAGGGTCCTGCATTCGAGCCCCACCTCGACTCTGCACTCAGTAGGGAGTCTGCTTGTCCCTCTCCCTCTGCTCCTCCCCGATTCCCCACACCCCAAATAAATAAATAAAATCTTAAAAATCAATCGATCAATCAATCAATACACTGCAACCTGTTGATCTATTCTTCTATCGATTGGTATGTTTGGGTTGTTTCCAGTCATGGGCTATTATAAATAAATTGATTATAGTAATTAAAAGATCATGTCACAGGACAAGGCAACAATTTATAAGGCCCCTTGGCATAAATTATATTCCTATGGACATATTAATATTATGAGAACAGCAAAAGGGCCTGCGGGAGCATACAGGTGGGGTGTGAAATCCAACCCAGAATCTACTTGCCAAGTGTTGAGACCTGGGAGCCAGGGATGGGGGAGGTGCTGTGTCTATCTGGAGAAAGGAGCACGGGCTGGGTGGGCTTTTTCTAATAAGCCCCAGGGCACCCAATGGGCTAGTGGTGGCCCTGATCTAACTTATATGTTAGAATGATCACTCTGGCTGGAAAAGAGATTCTGGATTTGCAAGAGATGAAGCAAAGAGACCAGTTAGAAGTGATCGTGGTGGTTAGAGCAAGAGAGGACGGCTGCTTGTACTAGGTTGGTGGAAGTGGTAAGAGACATTGTATTTACAGGAAATCACAGGGTGAGAGAATACATTTCTGTTGTTTCCATCCCCCCAGTCGGTGGTGCTTTTGTTTCGGTCCCTAGGAAAGAACACACTCTCTCTCATTTCTTTTTCTATATTTGGTGCTTGGCCCCAGAGTTTTGGTCAGAAATGCTATGGTCGTGATAGGCCTTCTCTCTCCTGGTCATCTTCCTCTCCCTCTCTATTTCTGAAAGAACTTAGGAGAAAAGTCCTCCCATACATATTTTGAAGGCACAAAAATCCTTGCAATGTTTTTTTCTTCTTCTAATGATTTAAATAAATACAGGTTTACTGTAGAAAGTTTGGAAATAAAGAATACAATTATTCTGTATTCTCATCACACAAAATAACCACTGGGGACATTTTATTTACAAGCAAAACAAAGTTTAGACTCATCATTCATTCAGTTTTGTGCGAATTTTTGTCACTTAACATTACATCAACGTTATGGTGCCCGGTATTATTAAATAGTTTCAAACAAGCTATTTAAAGGCTGTGCAACATTCCATTAGATAGATGTATTATTATGTATTTAATAACTCCCCTACCATTGAATCTTTGGGTTGTCTTCAGTTTGAGCTTTTTTTTTTTTTTTTTTTTTAAATCTTATTTATTTATTCATAGAGACAGAGAGGCAGAGACACAGGAGGAAGGAGAAGCAGGCTCCGTGGAGGGAGCCTGACATGGGACTCGATCCAGGGTCTCCAGGATCACACCCTGGGCTGCAGGCGAGGCTAAACCCCTGCGCCACTGGGGCTGCCCTGAGCTTTGTTTTTGTTTGTTTTTACAGTCTTTGCTTTATAAATACTTTTGGATCGTTACATAAAAGTTGGTCTACACATTTGGTTATTTCTTTGGGATTGTCTTTGAGGTAGAGTTACTGCATCAAAGATAAAAAATGTGTTCTAACTGGCTTATCAAGCTAAGTTTCAGGGGTTTGGCTCCAGAGTGCACGTGACCTATAATAGGAGGCACATTTTTGTGCTTAATTGTGTCAGACGTGCATCTACCTACTTTATACACCTTTAATCCTCTCAATGGCTCTCTGACATAGATGCTAATATTATCCCCATTTCCTAGATGAGGAAACTGAGGCACAGGGCACCAGTGCCATGCAACTGGTAGATACGAGAGCACAGTGTGATTCCAGCTAGGTCTGCAATACAAGCCTAGAGCAGCAGACCTTAATCGCGGGTGAGTTTTCTCCCCGGAGGGTGTTGGTAATATCTGGAGTCATTTTCAATTGCCATACAACTCTGGGAGAAGCAGGAAGTGCAGCTATTGGCCTTGAGTTGGTAGAGGCCAGTGCTGTTTCTAAACGCCCTGTAATGCACAGGACAGCCTCACAACAAGGGACGACGCAGCCCAAAATGTCAGTGGGGTTAAGGTTGAAAAACCTCAGTCTTGGGGTGCGGGGGTGGTTTATTCCATTGGGCATCTGATTCTTGATTTCAGCTCAGGTCCTGGGATTGAGCCCCAGGTCAGGCTCCAGGCTTAGCAGGGAATCTGCTTGAGATTCTCCCTCTCATTCTGCCCCCACCCCTGCTCGCTCTCTCTCTCTCAAAATAAATAGATAAATCTTCAGAAAGAAAAGAAAAGAAAAACCCCCATTCTTTGCCGGTGCCCTGTGATACCTTGCCATTTCCCATGAATCCTATGGGATGAGAAGCGAAGGTGACCCAGGGAGCCCTTTGGTCCAGCCCAGGTCCCATCCCCCCCCACCTTCTCTTTTTCCACTTGTGAGCTTGTATTTATGGCAGTTGTTCTTTGCCTGCCTGGGGAGCCTTCAGCCTCATTCTGCTGTCCAGAGGCCCCTGTCCTGCAAACCAGCTCCCTCATAAAGGCAGCTTGCTCAGAGAACACGGCTTTGAGATACTCCCCGAAATCTTTACCACTGTCTCCCCCCACTTCCCAAAACCTCCCCCCAATAAACCTACAATCCTGGGAACATGAGATGGTTTTGCAGTTCAGAGACAAGCTGCTGAGCATTTTTGTTCTGTGAGGATGACATCCCCTCAAGGGAAAAGCCTGTCACCAGTGAGGCCTCCTATGTTCCAGGGGCTGGGCCCTCTCGGCTAGGGCTTGGGGGGGGGGGTGTTCCCCAGCCAGTGGAGGGGAGACGTACCTTGGTTTGTCCTCGCACCTTCTTAATCCTGTTTCCATTTAAACTTCAAACAGCCCAGGAGAGAGTCCTCCCCTGATATACCATCAAAGAGGTTGAGGTTTAGACCTTTCCTGAGGTCAGATCCTTGGCAGGAGGGGTTTGAACTCCGG
This sequence comes from Canis lupus baileyi, assembly GCF_048164855.1. Taxonomy (NCBI): domain Eukaryota; kingdom Metazoa; phylum Chordata; class Mammalia; order Carnivora; family Canidae; genus Canis; species Canis lupus. The sequence continues at coordinate 31,214,000 of NC_132848.1, forward strand.
GGACCCTGGTGACAGCTCTTTGTCCCAAACCAAGTGCCTTAGCCCAGTCGTCAGGGCAGGAAGCAGCCTCCCTCCCCTGCCTGCTTTCACTGTGGCCTCGGTGCCTGGGGAGAGGAGGCCCCCCCCCCAGTCCTCACCTCTCGGGGGGTCCTCTCGCCCGGTGGCGGGGGCCTGTGGGAGGCCAGGCAGCAAGGGTGGAGTCTCCGGCCGGAGCTGCGGTCCCGGGGAAAGCCTGAGACCCCCGTGGCCTACTCCCAGGGGCCGACAGGCTGGAGCCGAGCTCAGAACAGCAACTACTGAAGCAACGCTTCTGGGAAAGGCGGGGCTTGAAAAATGGGTTTCGCTTTTCCTTTCCTTTTCCCTTTCTCTACTAGCTGTGTGGTGACAGGTTAGCAGCACCGCAGGCAGGGGCCCGGGCCCCCTCACCCTGTCCTCGCTGTGCGCCTAGGAAGGCAAGGACTCAGGCCAGCGGACCCCGGGGAGGGGGCGGTCGCGGGGTTGGTCGGCCCCTGGCCTCCACTCTCCACCTGGGAAATGGGTATAAAAATAGCTCCTGTGGCACAGAGCCATGGTGAGGAGTGAGGCCCCTGGGGCCCAGGTGGACCCCGCAAGCGCTTCGACGGTGGTCACCATGGGTGGGCTGCCCTCATGTGGCTTCCTCGCCCCTCTGAGCTGGGTGCCGGGCAAGGTCTGCCGCCTCCCGTGTGTAACTGGGGAGTGCAGAATTCTCTGAAGACCCGGTGTGTTTCCGTAAATCATTTGGTGGTGGAACCTGACCCCGCCTCTGCAGGGACCTGGTTTTTATGTATCCCACTTCATTTGCATATTCATTGTTTCCCTGCAGAAGTATTAGGGTGTGACTAAACCTTTCCTGGGACGCCTGGGTGACTCAGTGGTTGAACCGCTGCCTTCAGCTCAGGGCGTGACCCCGGGGTCCTGAGATCGAGTCCTGCCCCCATCGGGCTCCCTGCATGGAGCCTGCTTCTCCCTCTGCCTGTGTCTCTGCCTCTCTGTGTGTCTCTCATGAACAAATAAATAAAATCTTTAAAAAATAAATAAATAAAAGAAAAAGAAAGACCTTTCCTCTCCCCACATCCAAACCATTGGAAACTCTGGAACATATCTGGCCCCGATGGTTTGAGATACAAGATTGTGGTTGCGGGTCTCCCGATCTGCAGATGAGGAAACTGAGACCTCGGGCTGGCGGGGGGAGGGGGCAGGGGCTTGCCCGTGGTCGCACAGCTAGGACAGGGCGAGGGACCCAGTTCTGGGCTCCGTGTCTGTGGGAATGGCCTGCCTCACAGTCGTGGGCTGAGATCTGTGTCCCTGTGCGAGGGCCGCGTGCTCTGTTCCTGTGGATCAGGCCGGGAGCCCCAGGTCCTCTCCTCTGCCCTCCTGGAGGCCACACTGGGGGCTGCCGCTGGCACACGGAGTGGCCCAACCAGCCAGCCTTGGCTCTGCGGGCGTCCCCCGGGCCCTCTAGCAGGGAGGAGGGATGGGAGGCTGATGAGTTGCTGAGCTGCGACTCGGCGGGGCCTCTGGGTCCCTGGTGTCCTGGCCTCCTGCGCTCAGGGGCCCTCGGAGGCCATCCTTGCTGGAGGGCTGGTCAGCCCAGCTGCCATCCAGCCCCTCTGCTGCTTCTCCTCTCCCCCCCCAACCCCCCCCCAACATAGACCCAGATGCCCAGGCCTCTCCAGGGTCCTGGGAGCCTCAGGGGCCAGGCTGGCCGAACGACTGAGTGGTGCTCACCCCGATGGCCCTTGTGAAGCAAGAGCCCCAAGAGACTCGGCTTGCCTTAAAGCTCCCTCGGTCTCTTGTGATTTCAGGCACGCTGTTTTGGGTGAAGTCGGCCGGTGGGGCATGTTCGGGTACATCCGGACCTGAATTTGGCATCAAGGCTTTTCTTCTCCCGTTGAAAGTTTGTAGCCCACTGAGAAGGCAGCTGGGTGGTCCCTCTGGGGTCTCACTGGCCTGCACTGAGGCCTCCTGTGTCCCACTGTCTACCTGGTGGCTCTCTGCTGACTTGCTGGTGGTCCCCGGGCTCCGAGGAGCTACAGATGCTCTGGTTTCAGCCACATTGGCATCCTGCCCCCAAGGAACAGGCTCTTACCTCTCTGTGACGTCCCCATGCCCTGGGCCTGGGTCCTGCCTTGCAGACCTCACTCAGGCCCTGGGAAGCTGCAGGGGGCAGTCTAGGGGGAGGACTAGCCCAGGAGGCCTGGGGGTTGGGGAGGAGGTGGTCAAGCCCCTTTCTTTCTTTTTCTTTTCTTTTTCTTTCTTTCTTTCTTTCTTTCTTTCTTTCTTTCTTTCTTTCTTTCTTTCTTCTTTCTTCTTTCTTTCTTTCTTTCTTTCTTTCTTTCTTTCTTTTTAAAAATATTTTATTTATTTATTCATGAGAGACACAGAGAAAGAGGCAGAGACACAGGCAGAGGGAGAAGCAGGCTCCCTGTGGGGAGCCTGACACGGGACTTGATCCCAGCACCCTGGGATTACGCCCTGAGCCGAAGGCAGACACTCCACCACTGAGCCACCCAGGGGCCTCCAAGCCCCTTTCTTGACCCAAACACACCACAGAGTCTTCTCTGGCTCCTGCTCCTGCCCCGGTCCTCTCTGCTCCTGGCTGCCTCCTCCCCCGACACAGAGTTTTCAGGCCACTCTGCCAGAGTCTGACCATCTGGGGAGCAATTGCTGTTGGGACACTAACCCTTGACTTGTGACTCTTGATCTTCCATCTGCCTGCCTCCCTCCCCATCCTGGAAGGGTTCTCCCTCCACCCCCCTCTATAGGGACTTCCCTAAGGTCAGGTCTGCAAATTGCCCCCATCCTGAGGACTTCTTGTTTTTTGCCCTCGTTCTTTGAGAGATTGATGGTGGAGAGGGTTGGGGACAGGACGTCTCACAGATCAAGGATACTATCCACAGGGAGCTATTTCAAAAAAAAATCCCCTTTGCTCTTGTCAAAGGCTTAGAGCATTTCTATGTCACCAAACAAACCATTAGTGCCTCCCTTTTGTAACCTAAATGAGGATGGTAGGAATGCCAACTAGTTCACCAGCCTGAGGCTGGAGGTCAGACCCTCCTTGCTGGGGCTTGGCCACAATCGCTGTTGCTAGAGAATTAGGGAGCTGACTGCCAGGCACCTTTGTGCTGCCTGGAGCTGGACTTTATTCAGTTTTTTGAACACAAGCCCCAGAGATTGATTCACACTTACATAACTTAGGAATTTTCTGGCACACCCCCGAGGCAGCTCCAGCTTCAAAGGTGCAACAAAACCTCCAGGCCTGGGAAAGGACAGGGAGCCAGCAGCCAGCAGCTCATCGAGAGCTGGGGGCAACTCAGGAGGCTGGTTTCATCACATAACTCAGCCACCTGCCCCTTCCTGACTGTTCGGGTGTTGTGATCCTTCAGGAGGATGTGGTTGACCTAGCTGGGGTCACAGAGTGTGTTTTGGGGTGTGTCTTAATCTTAGTCCTGTGGGGACTGCTATAACAAAAACGCTGCAGACTGGATGGCTTCTAAACAACAGACATTTGTCACAGTTATTGAAGCCAGATGTCCGAGATCATGGTGCCAGCATGGGGGTGGGGGTTTCTGGTGAAGACCCACTGCGGGGTTGCAGACTGCTGACTTCTCCTTGTATCCTCACACGTGGAAGCAGCCAGGTTGCTGTGGGATCTTTTAGAAGTGGGCACCAATCCTGCTTCTGAAGGCTCCACCCTCACTACCTAATCAATCACCTTCCAAAGCCCCTACCTCCAAATACCATCATATGGGGTGTAGGATTCCAGCATATGAATCTGGGGTGGGGCACACAGACACCGGGCTCTCAGAGGCTGAGAGGCATGAGGTGGGGCTTGGTGGTTGGTGCCTCCACCAGAACCACATGGGGTAGAGGAGAGGCAGTTACGCAAAGGAAGGGGGCGCTCTTCCTAGAATTGGCCAAGAAAGGATGTTGGGCAGGGGAAAGTAACAGGTGTCCTCTGTACCTCATCCTTTGCGCTGCCCACCCCCACATCCTCCTTCCAGGTATAGGACTAAAGAAGACCTTCCTTATGAGATGCAACAACCCAGATAAAGCACTGGATGTCTCTACTCCTCCCCAAGGGTCACACCCCAAATCACACCCAGAGGTTGTATCTGCAAGGCAGCGGATCTACCCAATGGAGCCACCAGGCTCTGAAGGCAGGGGTCTGGTCCTCTCTCATTCTGTCACAGCCCTTATTTATTTTTTTAAGAAGATTTTATTTATTTATTCATGAGAGACACACAGAGAGATGCAGAGACATAGGCAGAGGGAGAAGCAGGGTCTCTGTGGGGAGCCTGATGTGGGACTCGATCCCAGGACCCTGGGATCACGCCCTGAGCTAAGGGAAGATGCTCAACCACTGAGCCACCCAGGCATCCCGACAACCCTTACTGACATTCTCAAATCTGTGACCTCAGTGGTAAATTTAACCACCCCCAGTAGTTAATAAAGGCAATAAGGAGGAGAGGGAAGGAAAATTCTGAAAAATCATGCCGACACAGCAAGCAGGCAGTTACAATCCTTTGGTTATAATCTTTTTATGAAACTGGAATTACTGATATTATTGCCAGCTTCAAAAATATTAGTAATCTCATGGCAGTAATCATCATAACTAGAATTTACTGAGTGCTTGCCGCGTGCCAGTTACGGTTCCAAGGGCTTCACAAGAATTAGCTCAAGGTCATGGCGGGTATTTGTGACTTTCCTCTTTATCCCCTTGCCTTCGGCCAGCTCCTAATCAGGTTGGAGTCCTTTCCGAAGGGCAGACCCTAACCTTCACATCTTCCAGAATCAGGTGGGAGTAACCTTCCAGCGGCCTTTTCCCCTGGCCATGGTAAGTCAAGGAGACACGGATCCCCTCCACTGCATCCAGTGCATGTTGGCAATATTACGACTTCCCTTTTATGAATATGACCAGCCATCTTTACCAAGAACCCCTGACAGTCTAGAAGTCCCCCCAAAAGATAAATATACTATCAGTGGATGAGTAGATACATACATCATGGCATATACATTTGATGGAATTTTATTCACCATAACAATAAATAAAATACCAATACATGCCACAGTGAAAATGAACCCCAAATGCTTCTGCTAAATGAAAGAAGCTAAGCACAAAAGATCACATATTTGGGGCACCAGGTGGCTCAGTAGGTTAAGTGTCTGCCTTCCACTCAGGTCATGATTCCAGAGTCCTGGGATTGAGCCCTGCAGCAAGCCCCACATCTGGCTCCTTGCTCTGTGGGGAGTCTGCTTCTCCCTCTCCCTCCTCCTTCTCGTGCTCTCTCTCTCAAATAAATAAAATCTTTAACCAAAAAAAAGGCCACATGTTGGATGATTCCATTTACATGAAGTATCTAAAATAGGTAAATTTATAGAGATGAAAAGCAGGGTGGTGGCTGCCAGGGACTGGAGGGAGGGCTCAGAGAGTAACTACTTGATGGGTATGGGATTTCTTTTTGGGGTGATGAAACCATTCTGGAACTAGGGAGAAGTGGTGGTCATGCATCCAACTGTACTAAACACTGAATTATTCACTTTTAAAAAGCTAATTCTATGCTCTGTGTGTTTTACTTCAATTTTTGAAAAGTCAGAAAAATGAATTTGGGCCCAAGCAGGTTAGGATTTTGTTAAGTAAATACATCCTTTTGCTGGGTGGGGGGAAAAAAAGGGTAAACATGGAATTCTCATATAATCCCACAATTTCAATCCCAGGTATATACCCAAGAAAAGTGAAAATGTGTATCCCAAACTTGGGCATGAATGCTCACAGTGGCATTATTCATAAATAGCCAAATAGGGCAAACAACCCAATGTCCATCAACTGGTGAATGGCTACATAAAATGTGGTTCAGGGACCTTGGGTGGCTCAGTGGTTGAGCGTCTGCCTTTGGCTCAGGGTGTGATCCCAGGGTCCTGGGATCGAGTCCCGCATTGGTCTCTTCGCAGGGAGCCTGCTTCTCTGCCTGTGTCTCTGCTTCTCTCTCTCTGTCTCTCATGAATAAAGAAAATCTTAAAAAAAAAAAATAAAATGTGGTCCATCCATACAAAGGAATATTATTTGGCAATAAAAAAGAATCAAGTACTGGAATGTGTTACAACATGGATGAGCCTTGAAACTACGCTGAGAGACGCCAGTCACAAGGACCATGTGTAGTATGGTTCCATGCATGTGACATTTCCAGAGCAGGTATATGTATAGACACAGAAAGTAGAATGGTGCCACCAGGAGCCGGGAAAGGGAGGAGTGGGGAGTGATTGTTAATGGCTACGGGGTTTGTTTTGGAGGTGATGAAAATGTCCTGGAGACAGCCTGGATTGCCCAACTTGAGGAATGTACTGAAAACCACCCATCTGTCCGTTGGATGGGTGGAATGTATGGTATGCGACTCATAGCTCACTAAAGCTGTGTGTGTTTCAAACGGCCAGCTCACACTTCCAGCTTGAATTTCATAATTATTAGGTGAACTGGTAGAAGTATTCCCCTTCTGGAAAAATACCAACATTCTGGATAAGTAGCACCTCCAGTCAGGTGATGGGAAGCGACATTTTGGGCCATGCGGTAGAGCTGCAAGAGGTGCCGCTTCCTCTCCACCTGCTAGTTTCTGGGCTCCGTATTGTGGGTATTGGGAGAAATGGCACACGGGCTGCTGCTCATACGGGATCCTCAGGACAGCAATCCACCCTATCCCTGCAGGAGTCACTGGCATCTCAGTTCCCGCAGATGAGCAGGGGGACAGCCGGGCTCCCCCTCACCGCAAGGCCCTCCCCCCTTTCACACCTGTTCAGATGTCAGGGGGCACCTGGTGGCTCAGTCGGTTAAGCAACTTCCTTCAGCTCAGGTCATGATCTGAGCCCTGCATCCTGAGTCCTGGGATCAAGCCCCGCATCAGACATCCTGCTCAGCGGGGAGTCTGCTTCTCCTTCTCCCTCTGCCCCTTTCCCCTTGCTCGAGTTTCTCTCTCGCGCTCTCTCTTTCTCTCTCTCCTCTCTCAAATACATAAATAACATCATTAAGAATTTTTTCAGAAAATAAGTGTTGGCAAGGATGTGGAGAAATTGGAACCTTTGCGCATTGCTGGTGGGAATGCAACATGGTGGAGCCAGTATGGAACACCACGTGGAGGTTCCTGAACAACTAAAAATAAAATTACCATGCAATCCAGCAAATCCACATCTGGTTATATACCTAAAAGAACTGGAAGCATGATCTCAGAGATATTTGCATACCCGTGTTCACAGCAGCCTTATTCACAATATCCAGGAGGTGGAAGCCACCCAGCGTCCATGGGTAAACAAAATGAGATAGATACACACACTGGAATATTGTTATTCAACGCATGACATATTCAATATGTAGGATGGACTATTATTTGACCTTAAAAAGGTGGGAAACTCTGAAGTGTGCTGCCACATGGAATAACCTTGGAAACACTCTGCTCAGTGAACTAAGCCCCAAAAGGACCACCACTCTGATTCCACTTCTATGAGGTACTCACAGGAGTCAGACTCGCACAGAATGGGACGGTGGTTGTCAGGCTGGGGGAAGGAGGGAATAGGAAGTGAGTGGTATATTTTCAAGATTTATTTATTTGTGTATTTGAGAGAGAGAGAGGGAGAGAGCACAAGCAGGGGGAGCGGCAGGCAGAGGGAGAGGGAGAAGCAGGCTCCCCACTGAGCGGCGAGCCCGATGCGGGGCTCGATCCCAGGACCTTGGGATCATGGCCTGAGCTGAAGGCAGATGCTTAACCAGCTGAGCCACCCAGGTGCCCTGGAAGTTAGTGTTTAGTGGGGACACAGTTTCTTGGCATCTTGCAACTTTGCAAGATGAAAAGCTTTGTGGGGTAGATGTTGTAGGGGGCGGGGTGATGGCCCCAGGACAATGCCAACAATTATTGCCACCAAACAGTGAACTCAGCAGTGACAACCACGGTAGATTTTGTGTAGCTCTCCTAGAACTTGCTGTTCTTTGCTCCCAGGTCCCTTGTCAGACGCGGGCCTGAGCTGCAGACAGGCTCTCTTGCTTCCGTCCCAGAGCTGCCAGGGAGGCCCCCGGGATTGCACATAGAAGAATAGCCAGGCTGCTGACCGGCTCCTCCAACCCCGAGGCAGCTGGGCCCCTCAGGGCGGGACACTTTAGGGCCACTGTTATAAAAACCCCACACCACTGCTCCAGTGCTCACAGCCCAAAAGGCATCTTGTGATCCTTGGGCAGCCATGTGCTCAGGGGGTGACTGTCATGCGTTGGGGAGAAGGAGCCTTAAGGAACACTCTGACCCTGAAATTCTTGGCTTCCAGGAATCTCTTCCCTCCCCCCCACCTCCTGTGCCTGGGGAGCACAATTTGCCAAATGTAGTGAAATTTCCACCCCTGCCGCCACAGCTTTGGCTGCAATCAGCCCCGGAATTCCTGGGGCCAAGTCTGGAGGGGAGCAGAGAGGCAGCGGTCACAGGGGAGAGGGCGCTGAACCCTGTCCTGGCTGCTGGTCCTCATAATCTGCCAGAACCGTTTCCTGGGCTCCTGCAAGGGTCCGATGAGTTCATCTTGGCCGTGGCAAGACCATCATCAGGTACGCGTGTCACTGTTAGAGCTTTATACACACACAGGACTCAACTTACCTTTTATAGGATATTCGAGAGACTCTGGAGGGCACGCTCCCCTTCCTTCTCCTACCCTGCATGGAAAATCCAGATTTCTGTGATTGTGGGGTTGGAGGGATGGGAACCGCCAAGTGCAGAACATTGCATCAGAGCCCTGTGCGGGGAGCGTACAATTCTGCACCAGCTTCCGACGAGCACGTTTCCCCCACACCAGCAAGCAAAGGTCTCTGTCACCAGATAGGTGACTATGACAACTTAATTCAGTTCCAACACATCTCCCCAGAGATGGCATCAGATCCCATAGGTCAGGGGCCCTGTCCTGCAAGTGTATCCCTGCTCCCCACGCACCCCCCCTCAGATGCGACTTCAAGTCCAGGTTGTCACCTGTGCTTCTGATCTAGGGGCTATAGATCAGAGATCCCCACGACCTCCTCCTTGGGTTCAATTAATGTGCTGCAGTGGCTCACAGAACTAGAACTCCGGTTTATTGCAAAAGGAAGTAAGTCAGGAACAGCCCAATGGAAGACTGACACAGGGCCAGGTCTGGGGCAAGGGCATGGAGCTGCCATGCCATCTCCAGGAGCATCACTGTGCCCACTGCTCCACGTGGCCACTCACCTGGATGCTCTCTGAACCCTGGCTTCTTTGGGCTTTTATGGAGGATTCATTTCATAGGTGCGATGGATTAAATCATCGGCCATGGGTGGTCAAACTCCAATCTCCTTTCCATCCTCCGCCCCTAGGTGGGCAGGTCACTGTAAGTTCCAACCCTCTAATCACATAGTTGGCTCCACTGGCAACCAGCCTCTATTTTCAGATGATGCTGGGGCATTCGAAAAATCACCTTATTAACTTAGCCAAAGTCACCTTCATCACACCCGTCACTTCGGAAATTCTAAGTGTTTTAGGAGCTCTGTGCCCAGAATGGGGTTGAAGACCAAAAATAACTTTCTTTTTTTAAGAGAGATTTATTTATTTATTTATTTATTTATTTATTTATTTATTTGAGAGAGCGAGGGAGGGGGAGAGGGAAAGAGAAAGAGAATCTCAAGGAGACTCCATGTTGAGTGTGGAGCCTGATGCAGGGCTCGATCTAACAACCCTGAGATCATGACCTGAGCTGAAACCAAGAGTCTGATGCTTAACTGACTGAGCCATCCAGGCACCCCAAAATTTCTTATTATAAATCACGATGTCACAGAGAGCTTCACACACAAACTCATTCTAACCACATGGTCTGTCTGAGAGGCAGGGAATACAAGCCCAATTTACAGCTGCCAAGACTGATGCTTGAGCATCTGGGCACCTTACCCAAGGGTATAGCGTCTAACACCATGAAGTGCCAGGGTTGGTGTTAGACCCGAGGTCTGCCTAGGTCCCTGTTCTCCTGCCACTAAAGCGCATCCCAGAAGCTCCCAGGGCACATCTACGGATCAATATATGAGTGAGGTTAAAGATTGCATTCCTCGAGGTGGCCTGGCCAGGCATGGGGTGGACTGGGCTGGAATGGGGGGGGGGCAAAGACATTTAAGGTAAATTTAAGCAACGTTTTCTTGGGTTGCAAAGTGGCAAACCCAACTTGAACTAATATTGGCAAAAACATGGATTTGTTGCAAGACTATTGATGGTTTTTCTACTGCATGGATCACAACCCTATGGTGTGTCGTGAAATCAGTTTAGTGGGTCTCAGTTGATAGGAAAAGCAAATGGCATGGAATAGATGGAACGTATCAGAAAGAATCATACAGGGGCACGCGGGTGGCTCAGTCAGTTAAGCACTGACTGTGGTTCAGGTCACGATCTCAGGGTCCTGGGCTCGAGCCCCATGTCAGGCTCTCTGCTCAGGGGGGAGTCTGCTTCTCCCTCTCCTTCTGTCCCTGCCCCTGCTTGTGCTCGCACTCTGTCTCTCTCTCAAAGAAATAAATAAAATCTTAAAAAAGAATGTAACATACGTAATAAAGATATGAGTATTATTTCATGAAAATTCTATGTTTCATCATGGGCTTATGTGCGTTGTGTGTATGCGTGTGCTCTGGATTGCGATGTGAAATGGGTCACAGGTGGAGTGTTTGAGAGCTACAGATCTAGCTCATGGAACCAAAGGGAGATTTACAGGTTTCAGGCCACTCCTGGACCTTCAGGTCCTGAGATTAGGGCCCTCATCACGGTCATAGGTCTCTCTCTCTTTCTCTCTTTCTCCAGTTCTGGGTTTCTTTTGGGGGGTACCAGCCCCATTCAGCCCCAGTATACAGAGAGAACCTAGCCTCAAGCCAACTGATGTCCTTCTGGTTCCAGGACTGTAGACGTTAGAGTGTTTCCCCTTCAGATCCAATAAGAAGATTCCTTGTGTTCTACATCCCCCTGGTCCCTTGTGGCCAGGAGAAGGAGGTTCTCTGATTCCCCAGCCGGGGTCACATCCCTTATCCCATAGCAAAAGCAATGTTCTGTTTCTGGAAGTCCTCACTGGAACAGTGAGATTGGAGGGGGAAAGAAATAAGACCCAAACAATGGGGGTGCTCTTCTGGCCGAGTCAACTGATGATTGTTCTCTATGAAGGGGTCAGGTGCCAAGGAGGAGCTGCTACTAATTTGACCCAGGGACCGCCTGGACAGCATTTTGCAAAGTGTCAGTTTGCCAAGCAGTTCATCCCCCAAGATGGTGGCGGGTGGGATGTGGGTATCCTGTGTGTGGGTCTGCAGATCCCTGACTGAGCCCCAACTTGTGCTCCAACAGAACCAACCATCTCAGACGTCTGCTAACCTCTCCAGACTTGGGCTTCTGGAGAAGACAGCCAGTGGACAGTCTTTCCAAGTTGCTTACAGAGGGGCAGTGCCTCTGGCATCAAAGCTTGACTTCCTGCTCTGTCAGAGGTGGTGACATCTCACCCAGAGACTTTATTTACATATCCATATCCCTCCAACCCCACAATCACAGAAATCTGGATTTTCCATGCAGGGTAGGAGAAGGAAGGAAGGAACTGTTGAGGGTGGCTCCAGGAAGCTCTGCAATGGCCCAGGATAAAAACCTGGAGGCTGCTAGGGCCTGGCTGGAGGCCAGTCATCCTAGGTCTGCTGGCTTCCTGCAGTGGCTGTGGGCATGCCTCTTTCCCTGCATGGGTGGGCAAGTTGGCCCTCGCAGCCTGGCCAGGGGGATTGGGCCTTGAGGGGTCAGGGGTCCCCTGTGACCTCACAGGCAGTGTCTTCCACAGGGAGGAGCCCGTACTTCAGGAATGAGTATGAAATGTGGTGGGCTGCCCCTGAAACTGCCAGATTCCTGCCCACATCTGTAAAATGAGGACATCCCACTGGATGAGCTAGGGTTCTTTTTTGGGCTGCGATCCTTAGAACCTAACATTCCATGCTTCTGAGATCCTAGGAATTGAGAAATCTTGATTATTTTGTGTACTTGACTATGGCTTTGGATCCCCAACACCTTGGATCTTTCCAGACCCCCACTTGCACCCAAGAAGGCCATCCACACAAAATGTAGGTTGGTCTCTGCCTGGTCCTCCCATGAGGCGGGCCTTGTCAAGGGGAGGGCACACTCTCACCTGGGGCCCAGATTCAGACAGGAGCCTCCTGCCGTGGCTGTTGAGTGGGTCCATGTTTACACCCACCACTAGGGGACACGGGACAGGGCCTGCACCTTTGTCATGTTTCCTCTTTAGCTATTAGCTCCTGGTACTGTGAACCTTTGTTGGCCTAACATAACCGAAACCCTACAGCTCACAGTACGTGTGGCTCCGATCTGGTGAGATGTAGAAACGTTCTTCACAGAACTCTGGAGAGGCTGGAGTAGGCCCAGGCACAGGACTAGACTCAGTCCCTGGAAGAAGCACATTTTGAGGCTCGTGGGATCTGGTGACGGAGATGTGGAGCTGGGAGGGGCCAGAAGGAAAGGATGGGTGATGGGGTTTAATTTCTGCCTCTGTGCCCTGTTGTGCATCAAGACCACCCCACCCCTATCCCCCGGTCCCCGTGACCCCCCAGGTCCCCATGACCCCACCAGTAAGGATGCTGCTGCTCACTCTTCCTGTCTATGGGTCTGGAGCTCCGCTGCAGTTCTCGGGAAGCGCCGGCAGAGTGAGGCCCACGGCTGCCGGGATGTCCCACACTGCTCTGCATTTCAGGTTCTAGATCCTTGTTCTAGATTCTGAAATTCCATGGGAAAGGAAGCAAGTGTTTGGCTTGATGCAGAACAAGCTCACATCTCATCCTGGGCTCGGCAGAGCACAAGGGCCCCTGGCCAGGGGGTGGGCAGATTTGCAGAGGGGCCCCGAGGTCTTCCGGAAGAGAGGAGCAGGCCCCATGAGCATGACCGGCACCGAGGGTCTGACGCCCCTAAGGAGACCAGCTCCCACCCCCCCCATCCCCCCACCCTGCCGCCGGCAGCTCGGCCCCCAGATCTGGCCTGCTGCCCTGTGCTCAGGCCGCCCTGGGATGCGGGTCCTGCATTAGGAGAAAAGGTGGGACCACAGGATTCTGTGTCGGCCACAGGTATTAGGGACCAATGTTAGGTTCTTTTATTAAGGCCAGAAAAGACCTCTTTTGTCTCACAGGTCCCGACCGGCCCTGAACGTGTCTGACATCAGACTCCTCACGGCCCTGTCCACCTTTTTTCTCTTAGAAGTTCTTAAAACCAGGATTGGCTCAAACAGCCCGTAGCCATTCGCTAGAGGTGGATCCAAATCGTGATTTGCACAGAAGAGCAAACCCCTAGGACTAGTGTGATGCCTGGGAAGAGGAGAGAATCTTCCAGCAAGGAAGAGCTGGGAGCTAGAAGTCATATTAATGGGATCCCAGCTGACATTTGACTCTACCTGTCGCCTGAGCTCAGGGTCGATGGCACCCGCCGTTCATGCACGATGACAGTACCCGCCTCTCCTCCCCTAACTACGGGCTCTGTGATGATGGTTTTCTGTGTTTAGGTTAATCCTTTTCATAACTGCATAGGGTCAGTCTACTGTTGTCCCCGCCTTACCAATGAGAACACAGAGACTCAGAGAAGTCTGTGATGTGCCCAAGGTCACACGCTCAGCCAACGGCAGAGCTGGGGCCCCAGGGAGGACGCCTGGGCTCTGAGGCCAGAATCCTGATCATCAGGCTCTGCAGCCTGGAAGGGCTGAGGATTTAGCATCGGAATCATCAGTTTAAATTCTATACAGGAGGCACCTGGGTGGCTCAGTGGTTGAGTGTCTGCCTTCAATTCAGGTTGTGATCCCGGGGTCCTAGGATAGAGTCCCCTATTAGGCTCCCCTCAGGGACCCTGCTTCTCCCTATGCCTGTGTCTCTGCCTCTCTCTGTGTCTCTTGTGAATAAATACATAAAATCTTAAAAAAAAAAAAATCCTATACAAGGTTCCCTGGCTCTTCCCAATGAGAGCTGGAGTCATCTCCTGGAAAGAAAGGGGGAGCTCATTCTGCTTGCCTCACCCCCTTCACCGCCCCCGCACTGTGACCAGAGTCATCTCTGGCCTCCGCAGAGACGGGGATGGGAGCAAGGACCCCAGCACGCAGGCCTGCTGTGGACTCTTCTCTGGGACAGGGCCTGTCAGCCAGCCCAGGCCCAGGCACAGAGCCAACCAGGAAAGGAAATTCCCTCCCACGATCATATTCTAGGCCATTCTGCACAGGAAAGGGCAGGCTCCCCCGAAGCCCAGACAGTCTCCAGATGGTTTTTCACTGAAGACTTTCCCAGAGAGTCTTGAGAACCCGGTACAGAATGTGGGCTTGGTCAGAACTCTGGCCCAGCATCAGAACAGGCAGTCCCTTGGCTGCCCTGATGGACTGTGGGATCCCGAGCAAACCCCTCTGCCTCTGCGCCTGTGTTTCTCCATCTGCCTGGACTCGTCACCCCAAAAAGAGTCCTAAAACCTGGTTGGTACCTGTGAATGTGACTTTATTTGGAAATAGGATCTTTGCCAATGTCATTAAGTGAAGGATCTCCAGACGAGATCCTACTGGATTTAAGGTGGGCCCTGAGCCCAATGACAGTGTCCTTAAAAGAACAGGGGAAGGCGCAGAGACACAACGAGGAGAAGGCCGCATGAAGAGCCAGGCAAAGATGGGGGTGATGCAGCCACACACCGAGGGTGGCTGGCAGCTGCTGGCAGCTGGGACAGAGGCAGGGAACAGACTCCCTCAGAGTCCCCAGGAGGAAGCAGCCTGCCGACGCCTCGATTTCAGACTCGAGGTCTCCAGAACCAGGAGAGGGTACGTTCCTGCTGCTCTAAGCCACTAAGTTGTGGTCATTTGTTAGGGCAGCCACGGAACCCACCACGCCACCTCAGAGCACTGATCGGGTCAGGAAGGCCCCCAGGGGTTAAGGGAGGTCGAATTAAAGCCTCAAACGTGGCTCCCACCCCAAGAAGCTCACAGCTGAGTTGAGAAGCCAAAATCTGCACTGAATTACTGCATTTCCAGCTCCAAACTGAAGTACCTTCCATATGTAGAATCTAGGCTGCCAGGCCCACAGCGGGGCTCCGGACCCGGGGGAGCGGACGGTGGAAAGTCAGCCCAGAGGAGGATCAGCCCCCAGGAACCAGAGGAGGCACAGCAGGGCGCGTGGGATGTCGGTCCTGGCAGGACTGCCTCCAGGGAGCACAAAGCTCCCAGATGTGTGGGGAGCCAGGATGAAGTGCAAGGGCCCCTGTCTTGTCTAGGGGCTGCAGTGGACCGGGGAGGGGCTTCTGGACTTCCAAGGGCTCAGCTCAGGGGGTGCCAGTCTGCTCAGGTCAGAGCAAGGGGTGCTGATGGCAAGGCCTGGCCCAGGGCAGAGGGCTTTGCAGGCCTCGAAGGAGAGAATTAGGAGACTGTGAGAAGCAGGAGCCAAGGCAAAGCCCCCCAGGCTGACTGGAGAGGTTGGGCAGGGTGGTCAGGGCCTCACTTTCTCGCCTGGAGCTGGACACAGCGATCCTAGCCTTACAAGGGGTGTAGGAGCTGAAATGGGCTGAGGTACATAAGGATGGTCAAGGCACCACTGTCCTGTCAGGAGCCGTTGCTTGAATGGCAGATGAGCTCCCAAGGAGAAGCATTTGCTACTTGGAGGTGATCAGGGAAGCGATATCTGTAGGAAGCTTTGTATGGCAAGTGACAGAAATGCAACTCAGACTGCCTTGTGCACAAATCAGAATGTTTGGCTAATGTAACTATTACCCTTTTTTTTTTATTAAAGATTTTATTTATTTATTCATGAGAGACACACAGAGAGAGGCAAAGACACAGGCAGGCGCCATGCAGGGTGCCCGTTGCAGGACTCGATCCCGGGACTCCAGGATCACCCCCTGAGCCAAAGGCAGACAGACGCTCAACTGCCGAGCCACCTGGGCATCCCGTTATTACCCTGTTTTGAATAAGCACAACACATGCCTACCTCAGGGCCTTTGCACTTGCCATTCCTTCTATTAGAATACTTTTCTCCCAGATATTTTCATGGATCTCTCCTTCACCTCTTCAGATCGTTATGGAATACATTTAAATTTTAGAATTTAATACAACCAACACTCTTTATGCCTTTTCCTGGCTTTATTGCTTTACTTTGCTCCTAGCATTCATCATCATTTAATGTGCTATTTTTATCATTTATTTTGTTTATTGTCTTTCTACTCACGCCCCCTTTCCCACTACCATGTAAGCTCCACCAGGTAGGATTTTTGTCTTTTTTTTTTTTTTTTTTTTGACTGCTGTAATTCCACCACCTAGAACTATGTCTTGCATGTAGTAGGTGTGATGGTGAACTTTATGTATCAACTTGACAGGGCCACAGGGTACCCAGATATTTGGTTTTCTACTTGAAAGAGAGAAAGAGACACTGCATGAGCTTGGAGGGTGGGGCAGAGGGAGAGGGAGAAGCAGACTCCCTGCTGAGCATGGAGCCAGACTTGAGGCTTGATACCAGGATACATGAGATCATGACTTGAGCCAAAGTAGACGCTTAAGCCCCTGAGCCACCCAGGTGCCCCCATATTTGGTTAAATATTACTTCGGGGTATGTCTTCGAGGGTGTTTCCAGGTGAGGTGAGTGTTTGAATTCACAGGAGGAGTAAAGCAGATTGCCCTCCCCAACGTGGGTGGTTCGTACCCAATATGTCGAGGGCCTGAGTAGCACAAACGGCTGGAGGAAGGGGGAACTTGCTCTCCACCTGACTGTTTTGCTAGGCCACTGGTCTCCTGCCCTGGGACTTACATTATCAGTTCTCCCGGTCTTCAGGCCTCTGGATCTCCAAGTGCAACCACAGCACCAGCCCCCCTGGGTCTCCAGCCTGCCAACTGCAGATCATGGGACCTCGCAGCCCATATTCGTGTGAACCAATTCCCTACAAGAACTCTCTCTCTCTTTAAAAAAAAAAAAAAAAAAAGAACTCTCTCTCTCTCTCCACACACATATATATACTTATCTCCAGTTGGTCCCGTCTCTCTGGAGAACCCTGACTGCCACAGTAGGCATTCCTTGACTATTTGTTGAATGAAGAGATGATTGAACACACACAACTGAGAGGTCCAGAGGATGAGTGGCTTCAGGCATAGCTGGATCCAGTGACTCAGGTGACTCATCCGGGCTTCAACTCACTATATCTCTCGGCTCTCTGGGCTCTAATTGATTTTGTTCTTCAGGCCAAGAGCCATCTGTGGCTCTAGATCCACATCCACCTTACTTAGCAAAGTCCCCCAGAGGGTCAGAGAGAGAGGCCCAGAGAAGAATCTGGTTTGTCTGGCTTGGCTCTCTCTCTGAACCACTCAGTGTAGTCAAAAGGCAGGGTCAGTCAAATGAGATGAGTTCCCAGTAGGAAGAAAGGGGGACGGCCCTAGGAAGACAAAACAATGGAAGTCTACCACAGAGGACTTCCTGGAGGAGGTAGCCTTTGAGTCAGGTCTTGGAGGATTATTAGGACTTGGCCATGATGTCAGAGCTTTCTACAATTGGACCTGCCCACCTGTCCAGCCTTTGCCTCCTGTTCCTCACTACCCTGTGCCCTATATGATCCAGCCACTCCCTGCTCCCTAAATGTCTCCAAGTCTAAACTGCCATGTCTTTGCATATCTTCTTCAGAAACCAGCATAGTGCTCCACGCTCTTAAGTGTCGCTCTTAAGTGTCGTTCCCTTACACAGTCGCAGGCATGCACGATCCCAGGACCCCAGGCGCATGCACGACTCCAGGAGCATTCTTGCATATGCATGGCCCCCTGCCTTTCTCTCTCTTCCTCTCACACCATTTCTCCTCCCTCCCTCCTTATGAACCAGAAAACAGCACCACCACCTTTCACCTGGGTAGCATGTATATCAGCCGAGTCAGTAAGAAACCCCCAAATATCTCCTCCACGTTTTGGCCTCACTACCTAAAATTCAGCCATTGTTCCCATCTGATGTGCTGGCCACTGTGCTAGGTTCTTTGGAGACGATTTAAGAAAAAAAAAAAAAAAAAAGCTGTAGTGCCTGATATGGAAAAGATACTCAACAAATTTTTTTTCTTTTTTTTTTTTGATACTCAACAAATATTGAGTGAATTGATGAGTTACTTAATTCAATCAATCAATCAATCAATCGATAGATAAACTTCATTTCCAGGGGCCAGAGCAAGGGCCCCCTATATTGCTCCACCAGGAAGAATGAGGTGAGGGCCTGGAGGGAGGTGTCTAGGGCATGTGGTGGGGCTCTGCAGGGAGGCCTTCCTGGAGGAAGTGCCATTTGAGAAGAGTGGGCCCTGCACAGCAGGGGGTGGGGGTGAGATGAGTCTACAAGACAGGATGCGGGAATGTCACAGAGGCCAGTCTAGGGTGGGATGGGAGTAGAGAGTCTTTCTTTGGGGTGAGACATCAAACTTGTTGGCCTTTGTTAAAATAAAGTCCCTGGGGGCAAGTAGTGGGATCCTATCTCGCGACTGTTAAGACAAGGTGTGTGTGGGGGTTCAGGATGGCTACATTTTGACTGAGGGGCAGGTGATGGAGGGAAAGTTCTGGAACCCAGGGTATGCTCCCCGAAGGGACCCCAGCTAGGCCATAAGTAGAATGAGATCCTAAGCCTTCGGAGAGGAGGTCCTAAGTATTTACATCCTCACAAGTTGGGCACTTTCCAGTTTACAAAGCATTTTTCCATCCGTTATCTACCTGGTCCTGAATGGTAGGAATTTCCTCCTTCAGCAAGTATTTATAGAGAACTTCCTGCTTGAGAGGGTCTCAAGGACCAGTGGTCCTCTGCTGACGGAACTTAGGGCCCCCCTGCCAGGCCCTGCCCTGTGTGGGTTTCCGTGCTGGGTGGGGGTGGGGCGAAGTCCACATTGTCAGCATGAACCTGGTACGAAAGGGACCCAGCACCTGCTCTCACGGGCCCACCGTCCATCAGGAAGAGGGGCGTTATTCACTAAGTATAGACATTTGGGTCCAAAGTCTAGCCGTGTCAACTCAGATGTTTGAAAAAGGCAGGGTATTTTTCAAGAACACTGTTTCCGTATTAGCCCAGTGCCCCCAGCGTATCGGGTGCTTGCTCCGTGTCAGGCCTAGTCATAGGTATTTCACTGAGTTTGAATTTCACAACCTCCTGTAAGGCAGGTGCCCTTCTGATTGCCATTTGGTTGGCAGAGCAAGAAACGAGGCCCAGAGAGGTTAAGTGACTCCCTTGAAGCCACACAGCTAGCAAATAGCAAAGCAGAGTTCAAACCCAGTAGTGTGGCTCCAGAATCCGCACCCTTGATCCCTGTACATTTATCTCGTGCTTTTAAGCACCCCCACCTCATTATTACATGTGTGTGTGCATGTGTGTGTCAGGGGCATCTTGGAGCCAATTAATGGGATCTCGAGCTTTCCTGGTAAGTGCTCAGGATCTCAGGTTCCCCGTCCTCCCGGCCCCCCTCCCCGCCCCGCTCCTACCCACCACCACACTTGCTCCTCTTCAAGAATGGAGCCTGGGCGTAAGGGAGGAGAGGGGAGGTGGGCTTTGGCTAGAGCCTGCCAAATAGTGCATGATTGGAAAATTTCACCACCACCACCCAGTTTGCAAATATGAGTATCGGCACGTAGGTGGGGTAAGAGCATCTGTATCACCTGCTCCCCCAGGAGGAGGGGTTGGCCAGGTGAACAGGGTGGCCACTCCAGGCCAAGGTGGTCCGAGAGCCTGACGGCAGGGGGGTGGGGTGGGGTGGGGTGGGGTGTCACACTGCCCCAGCTGCCAAGATC
Organism: Canis lupus baileyi; assembly: GCF_048164855.1. Lineage (NCBI taxonomy): Eukaryota > Metazoa > Chordata > Mammalia > Carnivora > Canidae > Canis > Canis lupus. The sequence continues at coordinate 31,233,791 of NC_132848.1, forward strand.
AGAGCCGGGGAAGTGCCGGCCCCATGGCCCAGAGTGGAGGTCACAAGATAGGCCTGAGCCCTGTCCGGCTCCACATGCCCCGCCCCCCCCCGGTCCAAGCAGGAAGGCCTTGGATTCCGTGGGGACACAAACCCTGGTGACCACACAAGCCAGTGCGACTGTTGGCCTCGCGTCTTCTCCGGGCTGGGCCACCGCACCTAATTTTAACTGATCTGCTGATTCATGGGAGGTGGCTCCCTCCCCCACCCCGGCCCAGCTGCAGGGCAGCCAGGCGCAGCCAACCGCAGCCACCCCTCAGGGCCCGCCCAGGAGCTGCCAACAATTTTAAAGTTCAAGGTCATTCCTCATGGGCTCTAAGCTGGCATTCCAGCCTCATCCATGACCAATCCACTTCACAAAGCTTCTGGCCCTGTCAACTAGCCTTCTCGGGGTTTCCTGAACATTCCGGTGCATGCTTGCTTCCCTAACTCTCGGGACCATCTTCCAAGTCCCCATCCAAATGCCCCCTTTTGGAGGATGCCCTACCAGACACCCCGGACTGAGTGGCTCATCCTCCCCGGGTCCTTTCACCTGCAGCCTTATCCGTGGGGACCACACACACCCAGAGGACAGACAGTGAGCCCCTACTACGTGCTCTGGGGGAGATTAGGACATCAGTTATAGGAAGGCTTTGTTCCCAGCCCCTCTTTCTCATCTTTCCACTAGACCACAAAACATTTTACTCTCTCGGTGGGGACAGCGGCAGACACAGTGCTGTGTCAGCCTGTCTCACTTCCTCTGGGCCCTCGGAGAGGTCTCCCTCCCAGCCTCCCTGGAAGGTGGCACCACTGCCCTGTGGCCTCCATGGGCTGATGGGACACAGGCTGAAACGATGAGCATCTCCCCTCACACACTCCCTTCTCTCTGTGCTGCCTGCCTGCTGGATACAGAGGAGCAGAGGCCTTCCAAGGTCTTGGGGCGGAGTGTGGGGCCCTGAGTCACTGTGTGGAGCAGAGCCCTCCCCGCAGCTTGCCTGGGATGGGAAGTGAGTGACAGCTGGAACCACGAAGCCCTGGCTAGAACCAGGCTGTTTGTTACAGCAGCGGGTACTAACGTGCCCTCAGCCACACCTAGTACGTATTCACCTGCGGCCACCGCCCGGCTCCCCTCTCCACCATCCTCCACATCACACCTGACTGTCCTCCCTCCTCAGAATTTCCCATGCCCCCCCTCACTGCCCCTGGAAGTTTCCTTTTCTCTCTTCTTCTTCTCCCCAATCCATAAAGACTGTGATGCCCCCCCAGGTCCTTCTCTTCTTCCCTCGGCACCGTCTCTGGGTGACCTCTGCTGCTTCCTGTCTGCTGACCACTCACTCATGCTCTGGCCCCGTATTCTGAGGCTCCCCCAAGTCTCTAGATAAATTCCAGATGTTCCGCGTCACAACCCTGGATGGGGGTGGGGCGGGGGTAGTCCTCTCTCCGCAGAATAAGCTCAGGGAACCAATTCTCAAGGGAAAGGTCAAAGTCAGTGCTCGTGGGAAGAAGGGGACTCTGTCCTGTGGACCAAGCGGGCTTTCGAGAAAGAAATCCCTCTTTGCCACTGTGACTCGGGTTTGATTTTGGATCAGAGAGAGAGCCCAACTGCAGCCGGGATGTGGGAGGGTGTTTTACTTTGTCTCCGCTTTCTCTGTCCCCTCCCAGGCAGCGGAGCTGGTGCCTTCCTCCCTGGAGGAGCTTTCTGGGTTGCTAGGCCTTGGGCTTTGATTGTTTTTAGAGGGAAGGGAGGAGGTTTGAGGAAAAGACTGGGCTGCGTGCCTGGCCGGGCCGGAAGGACAGGGGGCTGCAGGATGCGAGGGAGAGGATGGAGGAGGGGGCAGGAGGGGAAACAGCCCAGGGCTCCCCCTGGGAGGGAAGGGGGGGCTCCTCCCTGTGACCTGCCCTCTCCACGGCCACAGCCAAGGCCACACAGCGCCACCCGGTCCGGCAGAGCAGGGGCCCCTCTGCCTTTCCTGAGGGCAGGAGCCCTGTGGGCGCCGGGGCTGGACCAGGGAGGATGCAGAGGCTGCAGCGACGCGGCCTCCACCTCCCCAGCGCCACCTTGCCGGAGGACAGCCAAGCCTGTGTACCCCTACACCTGCCATGCAGATGTCCCAGGGGAGACCCCGCCCGCGTTAGTTAAGGGCGCCACCATCTGCCCAGTCACACCCCAGACTGGGCAGATTCCCACGGCTGGTGGCCCAGGGTCACCCACTCAACCCCCTGTCTTGGCCTCCCCTGCAGAGGCCGTCCCCTCCTTTTTATTCCTCAGCTGGGCAGGGTTGGGGGTTCCTCTTACAGGCCTCCTTCCCCAAACCCATCTGTGCCTGAAAAAACATCAGGACGGTGGTTGCCTCTGGGAGGTGGTGGGGTGGGGACTGGCCAGGAAGGGGCACGCGGGAACTGTCTGGGGTGATGATAAGCTTCCAAATTCTGATAGAAGTGGGTTACCCGGGACACAAACCTTGGAAACTCCGTTGGGGTGCACTCCAGACATGTGCATTTCATCGGGTGAACACTTTACATCAAAAGAAACAAAATGCAAACAGCTGTTGAGCCCCCATCAGTGGCCTGCGAGCCCAGGGACTTGCGGCGGAGGGGACAGACAAGTGTCTGCGTTGGCTTCGAAGTGCCACAAAAATAAGACTGGTGGGCACGTGGGGGATGGGTGATGAGACTGTGAGATGCCGGTGGCAGAGCACAGGTGGTGGCCATACCACACTTGTTCTAGAATTTTGTCAACTTTGCAGCATGTTATGAACATTTTTGGAATAAAATGTTGGGGTTAAGTGTCTCCTGCGTCCAGACTTGTCGCCTCGGTGACATGATTCCTATTGCGGCCAGTGTGGTGCCCCCAGGACAGCACAAAGCCCCTGGCCCGCTCCTGTTCAAAACCCTCCTGTGGCTCTCTGCTGCGGAGGAGCACATTAGCCCCTGTAGCTTCCAAGGCCATCCGTGGTTGGCCACTTTATTTTTCTGGGTTTTTTTTTTCCATTCCTTCCCTCCAACCTCCCTTTTCCCACCACAGAAACTCTAAAGTACTTCTATTTGTCTGCATATATCATGCTCTTTCCACATCCTGTGACAGATATTTCTAGTTTTCATCCAATTTTCCTTCTCTCATCTTCCTGAGTAATAGAACTCTCAATTTTTGTCTGGGGATGTGGCCATATAGAAAAAACACTGCATTTCCAGACCTCCCTTGCAGAAAGGTGTGGCTGTATGGTGTGCAATGAGAGAATGGATCACAGCTTCCAAAAACTGTCCCTAAATGTAGGGGGCATGACTGTCTTTGCCCCTTTTGCCTTCCTGCTGGTTGGAATGATGACTCGATGGCTGGAGTTTAGGCAACCACCTTGTATCAGGAGGTGGAGGCCACGTGTGTAATACGGCACAGCACTAAAGGAGGCTGCGGCTGGGTGTGTTCCTTACCAGCGCTGGACCTACCTCTGGGTCTCCGTAGAGAAAGGAAACTACTTTTGTTGAAGCCATGCTATTTTGGATTTTTTCTTTTCTTTCCCTTTTATAAAAATTTTATTTATTTTTTCACAAGAGACACACAGAGAGAGGCAGAGACACAGGCAGAGGGAGAAGCAGGCTCCCTGCGGGGAGGGGAGCCTGATGTAGGACTCGATCCCAGGACCCCGGGATCACGACCTGAGCTGAAGGCACACCCTCAACTAGTGAGCCACCCAGGTGCCCCTATTTTGGATTTTCTGTCACCCACAACCAACCCGACCCACCAACTGCAGCATCCCCCAAATTTTGATCCTTATGCTTAGAATATTCTTTCCTCACCCTATTAGCAAACCCCTAATAATCCTCCAAATTCCTACTCGGGCATCACCTTCTCTGTTACATGTTCTTTGGTGGAAGTAATCATGTCCTCCTTAATGATTCCTTTGTTCCTTATGTCATGGTGAGCAATTACTGAGCACTTACTGTGTGTGTACCAGGCACCCTGTAGAGTCCTGCATCTGCCCTTTCTCTTTTCATTCTTACGAGGACATTTGGGATAGGCAGTTATTTTCAAAGTTTCCATTTTACAGATAAAAAACCCCCAAAGCCTGAAAAGTCATAATACCCTCCCTGGGTCACAGAAATAACAGGTGGTGGGGCCAAGTGTAGAATCCAGCTGTGTGGTTCTCTGTGCCTTTCCCTATGCTGCACCATCCTCTTACTACCTTTATTACAAAGCACTTCATCGCCTGTTTACACATCCGTCCCTCTCATCACCCCCTAAAGTCCGAGAACCCTATGCTCACCTTGGTTTCTCTGTGACCCAGTGCAGAGCCCGGCACCCAGTGAGCACATATGTCCATGGACTAGCACTTCAAGTCTAAGTCCCCCGTCCTGGTTCTGGCACAGGAGGGCCTTCCCAGGTGGGCTCCCATCCCCAGCATGCTTTTCCCCATGTGTCCCCTGCACTGGGCTTTGGCACACACAGTCCCTTAGCTCTGCTTAGGGGCCTCCTGCTTAGGCCCCGCAGAACATGCCCTCATACTTTAAGATCCAGCCCCCTCCTCACTTGGGCCAGCAGGTCTTCCTCTTGTAGCCCTCCCACCCCCCCATCCCTCCCAGCCCCCTACCCCCCCTCCTACCCTCCCAAAGCCCTTTGTTCCAATCTCAATCCCCCCCCAAGGTTTCCTCCACTCGACCTTGAGTCCCTTAAGAGCAAAGACCACGGCTATTCATCTTTTAATAATTTGGAGAGCCGTCCCTGGTGGGTGCCATGACCACAGAGATGGAAAGAGACCCAGTCGCTGGGGCCCGTGGATGGGTGAGCGCGGGACCTCCCAGAGCCGGAGGCGTCCTCCTCGCCGCCACTAGATGGCAGCAGGGCCCCCAGGGGTCCGCCTCGGCCTTTCAGCCTCTGCCTCTACCTCCAGGAAGGACCCTGGGCCCACCCAGTTCAGGAAAATAAACGTGCCAAGAATTTCCTGGCTCAGCTCTCTGCTAGGTGTGCTGTCAGTGAGGTGAGCGGGAGAAGAGGAGGGAGCCAAGTTCAGACCAGTCCCCAGGCGCGAACACCCCTGGAGCCAGCCTGCCCACCCCCACCCCCCCGAATTGTACTTGGCATCTCCTATCTGGGTGACTTCGCTGCTCACTCACTCTCTGGGCCTCCTTCTCCTCTTGCGGAAAGTGAGGTTTATAAAAGCATCTATCAAAAAGGGCTGCTGGGAGGGGCAGTGTCCTGGAGAGCACTAACGTGGAGTGAGTGCCTCGTGCTTCTGAGGGAGCTGGCGGGCAGGCATGGGGAGCTGCAGCCCAGAGCGGGGACAGATAGGGCTGCACCGAGCCTGGGGGTGAGGATGGGGGGAGGAAGGCACACCTGCTAGGAAGGCGGTGGAGTTGGGGGAGGACTCTTGGAGCTGGAGCTGTTTTTTTGAGATGGACCAGGAGGGGAGGGAGGGAGGGGGCTGCGGAGGTGGGGCTGGGCTGCATCCGGTGACAGGTGGGAAATGGGGCAAGAGGAACCCCCCCAGGCCCCTGAGGCTGCAGAAGGGAGGGGCGGGGAGGAAGGCTGGTGTCCTCAGGCTGCACCTGTTATTGGGATATTGGGATCCTTGTGTCCCTGCCAGTCCTCTTCCAATAAAGCCCCTCCAGGCCTCCAGGGAGAGGAGGAGCTTTGCCATGTAAACTGTATTTTTAGTTCCCTGTGCCTCTGTCCGGCTGCTATAAGACACCTCTCCCCGCCCCCAGCCCCACGACTTGGCTGGAGGCTCCAGGAGGACAGCTGGGGAGAAGGGGAGACGTGGTCAGTACTATGGCTGCCAGGGGGCTGGGAGGAGTGGGGTCTGGGGTGAGCTTGGGGGTCCCGCTGCCCCCTCGAGTCTGCTCAGTCTGGCCTGGCGCTGGACCAGGAGAGCAGACTGCCAGGAAGGAGCAGGCTAAGCTGGGCTGGAGGGAGGCACAGGCTGGCCTCCAAAGGGGCGGCTCAGGAGGAGGAGGAGGAGGAGATAGGGAGGCGGTCAAGGTTGATGGGACCCTTGGCTCTGAAGGGCCGAAGTCACCCCCTCCCTCGCTGGAGTCTTAACATGTAATCCCCCAGATTCACTGCGGGGAGTTGCTGGCTGTCCAAGGGCTAGCAAACTCCCAGGTCCTTGTTGCACAGACACCTGGGGACCCAAACCTGTGTGTGTGTGGAAGTGGGGGTGGGAGTGGGATGCTGGAAGCCCCTTGCTAAAGAGTTCTCTTTATGTGCTCAAGGAGAGGTGAGAATTGCTGCCTTGAAGACTGCAACACTGATCTTATTTTTGCCAGAGAGTCTCCTGGTTTACCTTGCCAGGGGCAGGTGCTCAGTTCAAGTTCTGGGCATGGTTAGTATGGACAAGAAAAGCCTGCAGCTTCCTTCATGAGGGAGACTCTCCTGGTCCTCTGTATCCCCAAAGAGCCAGCAGAGCACGGACAAGGGAGTAAGTGTGACAGGAAGGCATATTTTGGTTCAACCTAAAGAAGACACTTTCTTTTTTTTTTATTATTTTAATTTTTATTTATTTATGATAGTCACAGAGAGAGAGAGAGAGAGAGAGGCAGAGACACAGGCAGAGGGAGAAGCAGGCTCCATGCCCCGGGAGCCTGATGTGGGATTCGATCCCGGGTCTCCAGGATCGCGCCCTGGGCCAAAGGCAGGCGCCAAACCGCTGCGCCACCCAGGGATCCCAAGAAGACACTTTCAAGTGTTAGGTGGTGAGCTCAGTACTCCTAGGAGTATTCAAGCAGTTGCTGGGTGATGATCGGTAGGGGAAATTCCCGCATGGACCGGGGATCTTCTTGGACAAGCTGCCGTCAGAGTCCCCTGTTAGCTTCAAGACGGGACAGCCCTATCCTCCTACACTTCTCTAACCCCTGCCTTTCTGTGAGTCTGGAGTCTGGAGCCCGTTTCCAAAGTGGCCAAAGTTGGGAGACTTTGGTGACTCAGAACTTTAACCCTGGGATCTCAAGACTCCAGAATTTGAAGACTCGAGACTGATCCTACGTGTCTGGGATTTTTGCATTCAAAGGATCCTGTGACATGAGAAGGGAAAGAGGACGGGGTTCGTCCGACTTGGAGGGACCCAGTTTCGCCCCACGGAGTGTTGAACTAGCCCACCTCTGTGTGTGTGCGCGCGTGCCACACGTGAGGATAAGGCTGCTGGAGGTTTTTGTAGTTCGTGCATCTCCCGCTTCTCTGCCCCGGCCATTTGAAGGCTGTCGCAGGGATAATTATAGCCCCCAAACAAAGCTGGCGACTCCAGGTAGCCATGGCAACTGTTAGGTAATGCCCGTTCTGTTGTAGAGATGTGTAAGTACAAACAGATGTCGGCTCCTTCCTCTTAGCTTAAATGGTAAAACTTAAAAGGTCCATCGACTTCAAAGCCACAGGTTTCCATGAGCACGCCAGTTAATGGGGGCGCCTGCCAAGGGGTGACAGCTAAGTATTCAACACTTTAGCGTCAGTAATGATTTGATGAGCTTTTAAATGCTCAGGCTGTCCCCAGACAGCTCAGAGGCTGGGGATGGCAGAGCTGTGGCTTCAGATTGGGTCCCAGCCCCACTGCTCACCAGCCCCGGGCAGCGGGCACAGTGCCCTTACAGCCAGGTGGGGCACCACGCCGCCCTGCCCTGTGGGGCTCGGCCTGCAGCGAGTGACCGAGAGGAGGGGCGGCGGTGGCTGAAGGTCTGAGCCCCTGGCAGACCTTCCTGGAGTTGCCTTTTCTCTTGTTCCTGGGCCTGGCATGGAGTAAGCCGTTAGTACTGGGCAGTTGATTGAATAGACATAGGATAGCCACCCCCCACCCCCGCCCCAATTTCTTCTCCATCCCTTGGCGTTTTTAGCTACTCATTGTCCCTCTACACCTTCCACTGTGAACGGTGGATGGGCTCCACATCCCTGGGTTAACACGAGCCTCGAGTGGGACTCCTGGAGTACAGGGTCTGGGAGGGGCGCCTGAGAAGCAGCCCTGAGCCTCTGGTTGGGAACGAGCTGATACAATAAAGACATAGACAAGGCTCACTGAAAGGAGGCATGAGGGGTCATACAGGAAGTAGCAGCTCATGGTGATCCCCAAATGGGAATTGGGCCAGACTTGACAGAGAACTGAGTGACTTCTGAACCCCTAGATTATACCAAAGAGCTCTAAGTTTGGGGTTCTTACTCAGTGTTGGCCATGAAATGGACTATCTTCGATGCCACACTTCCTACCACCTAGACAATTCTTGCCAAATGCCCCCTTCATGTTTGGGGAAGGGATCTGATTGATGTAACTAACAGACACGGACAGATGGACACAGCCCTGCCATTGGCTACCTCAGGTTACATGCCAGCCCTGGTCCGGTCACCTGTGACTGACAGGAGCATGGGGAAAGAACATGACCCACATGGTCATGGAGAGACTAGAGCAGAGCAGATGCCTTTAGAAAGAGCTGTATATGTGGGGTACTCATAACTGACGAGTCCAGTATAGACTCAGGACAGCCAGGACACCTGCTTATTCTTTCTGAACCTCAGTGTCCTCAGCTATAAAATGGAGTGATGATACTCATTACTTTGCAAGGCCTTCGTGAAAATTAGATGTAATCCCACCCAAGGAGGCACTTGGTAAACTGTAAAATTCTGTGTTGATGAAAAGAAGGGCCTGTGTACCTTGATCATAGCACTAAATCAACTGTACTATAAGCTTGTTCCTTTTGTCTCCCCAAGAGATTATGAGTTTCTTGAACACAAGAATGTGTTCATTTAGTTTTGTTTTCCTTGGCATGTAGCAGTTTCCATCACACAGTAGATACTCCCTAACTATGTGTTGGATGGATGAATGGATTGATGGGCAGATGATGGATGAATGGGTGAGAGAGTGGATGGATGGATGGATGGATGGATGGATGGACGGACAGATGATGGATGGGTGAGCGAGTAGATGGATGGATGGATGGATGGATGGATGGATGGATGGAGCCAGCATGGAAACATGGCCCAATGAAGGGAGCAGCACAGCAGGAGTACCTACATGTAAATGGAAGGCGGAAGAAATTAATTGTGCCTCAGGGGGGGATGTCAAGCAAAGCTTCTCAGAAGGAAATAGCTGAGTAAGGCTGTGAAGGCCACTAAGCCAGGAGTTTTCTGGGTACAGTGGGAAAATTCAGACTCCACGGAGCTGTGGGTTTGCCTGGGCTTCAACCAGCTATAAGGGGTACCACCTTGGCTCCTGCCCTCCGCCTCTGCCTGGGTGAGGGGCAGTCTGGCAAAGTGGGCGGGCTGTGGACAAGGAGACTCTCAGGGCCAGGCCAGCCCCAGGACCAGCCAGCGTGCTGCTGCCTGAGCTTGAAAACATGACAGCTCCTCCTGGGATGGCTGACAACGGGGGGAGTTGAGTTTCAGGCTGCTGGCTTTGGCTTTGATGGTGCCCTTTCTGCTGGCCTCGGAGACTCCAGACAGTGGCCCAGCCTCCTCCCTGCTCTTGCCACATACACAAACACCCCCACGCCCCTGTGGCCTGAGTTGTCCTACCACCCCACAATGGCACCTGCCCCAAAATAGCTTCCATGTGAGAGCTACAGAAAGGAAAAGATTAGACCCCACATGAAAAGAAGGGAGGAGGAGAGAAAGAGAGAGAGAGAGTGAGCGAGCCGTCAAGTGATCTGTGTCAAGCTTCAGGGAAAGTATAAAATCCCTTTGGGGCCAGGCGATCTCAAACCCCAGCTGTCAAAGCCAGGACGCCGAGTCAGCCCGGACTTGCTCTTTTTGTCTTCTTCAGCCTGTACCATGGGGCTCAGCGACGGGGAATGGCAGTTGGTGCTGAACATCTGGGGGAAGGTGGAGACTGACCTGGCGGGCCATGGGCAGGAGGTCCTCATCAGGTAAAAGGAAGAGATCCCATTGCCTCTGTCACCCACCCCTCAAAGATCAAAGGTGTGAGCCTGTAAGGTGGAACATTTGTGTGGGGTTGACCAGTTGGCTGCATCAGTTGAATTTATTAAAGCCCCCGCTTGGTTCCCCTTTGCTTTGTAAGAGTCAGGGACTTGAGTCCGGGAAGGGAGAAAGGAAAAGGGATCCAGCTCATGCCTGTGTCAGCAGCAAGAGAAGACTGGTGCTCAAACCCTGGGTGCCTTGTGCCCACCAAGAGGAATCCTAGAATTGTAGACAGAATGAGCAAGGGCCCCGAGGCGTCTCGTCCAGCTGTGTCACTTAATGGATGAGGACATAAAGGACCTGAGCGGGGCAGGACCTCCCCTGAGTCACAAGTCCTGTAAGGTCTGTAAGCTGTCAAGGCTAAGACATGGTCTTCTAGATGAGACCTGCAGCTCAAGAATTGGCTCTGCCACTGAGCAGCTGTGTGACCTTTGGGATGGTGCACAACCTCTCTGAGTCTAACAGCCTCTCCTCTACAATGGCGGCGGGGTAGGGGGGGATGCTAATATCTACATTTTCGAGTGGAAGTGAGAATGGAATAAGATAATGCGCGTGAAGGGCCTGGCACTGTTCCTGGAATATAACAGGTTCTAGAAGGTGGTAGTAATTGTTATGGGTGGAGCCAGACTACGGATCTTCACAGTACGATAATTAGAAAACAGAAGACAGAGGCCCGTTTCGTGACCCCAAATGTTGAGGAAGGTTGAATTCGAGAGCTCTGAGTGGTGTGGCCTCCAAGCACGGCTTGACTGCTATAGCAAGGGGTTCCAGAATATGCAAAAGAAAACAAAATCCCAAGCTTTGTCCATAAAGGATGGACTGTGGGACTTTCTTTTCCCACTGCCCGCCACCCCAGATGGTGTGAGACCCCTCTCTGGTCCCTTCTCTCATGCTCTGGGCAGCACGAGTCAACCATGTAACTGGACGTAAATCAACATTTCTGCAGCTGGGAGCAAGGGGACCTTCTCCTTTGTCAGCCAGATTTTCCTCTCCCACTCAGGTGTCTTTCCAGTCTCCCTCGCGCTTCCGTTCCCACTCCCCCATCCAGGGAGAATGGCCAGGCCCATAAGCTCTGTGACCCGAAGTCCGAGCCCTGGGTGGCCACGCTAGAAACGTTGGGGAAGGGTGGTAGCATAATTGGGGTGTCCCCTTATGCCTTTCTCCACCTGTCCTCTGATAGCAGGCTGCAGGGGCTGCAACAGGTCCTGTTTGGGGAGACAAAAGTACCCCCCAAATTGACATCTGCTCTGCAGCCACATTTACTGTGTGACCTTGGACAAGTCACTCCTCCTCTCCTGGTCCTGTTTGCCTCTTGGTTGTCTGCCAGGGTCTCTGAGGTCCCTCTCTGCTCTCAGGTCCTGGCATTCCCTGAGCCCATGCTCCTCCCTTGCTTTTGGAGAAGAGGCAGGGTTGTTGGGGTTGGGGACCAGTTTGCCAAGTGCAAGTCTCTCCAAGGTGATCTGGGGGCCACCAGCCCCCCAGGGCAGTGACTTGAAGGAGACTTGGAGTATTATGTCATCAGGGGAAACATTCCCTCCTGGCCCAGGGTGGATCAAGAAGACCTGCCAGGGGCCAGGGGCCAGGGATGAGACGTGATGCCTGAGACTCTAGGGCCCTGGAAGGTCCCAGAAAGCTCAGTGCCCTGCTGTGTCCTAGGCTGTGGGACGTGCAGAAACCGGAGACCATGCCAACCGGTCCCGCCCGCTGGGTGTTGGGGTCGGGCAGGAGGGCCCCCCTCTGTGTGGAGGGCGGGGAGGGGATGCTAATTCCCGGGGCTGCAAGTGCCTCTGTGAGAGCTAGCCTCTTGGTTCTGTTCCAGCCCTGAGCCTGGGCTTCCTCAGCGACCTTGGCAAGGTCATTGTCCTCCACGTCTGACTGTAAAAGACAACAAATCTGCTCCACTGAGCCTGCTAATAAAACACCGAGGGCTTCGCTGCAATTACATGATCACAAAGGGCTGGAACGAAAAGGCCCGAGGGTCGCTTGGAGAGCCTGGCTGCAGGAGCCGGGCAGGGGCCCCGGACCGAGGGGGCTTCCGGGTGTGCTCCTGCCTTTCCTTCTCTTATATTTTTGCATTTAGGCCAAGAATTTTGAGGCCACGAAATGTTTGAAAATCACTGCTGGTAGCCAGTACTTCTCTTGTTACAGAGAGGAAACAGGGCCTGAGGGTCACTGCCAGCCAGAGGCGGCTGCAGCAGGACCCCAAATCCCTGATCCTGATGGCGATGATGGTGATGGTGATGATATTGGTGACGGTGGGGGCCGTGGCAGTGATCACGGTGGTGGCGACAAGAAGGAGGGGTGAGGACAGCGAGTATGGACACGTGCACCCCACCTGGCCCTGTGTTGGGTGCTTCATACATCTTCACTCACTTAAAGCCTCACAAGTGCCTTATGGGGTAGATGTTATGATCACCACCCTGAACAGAGAGGTTGAGTGACTTGCCCACGGTCGCACAGCTGGAATTCAAATCCAGGCAGCTCGGACCCTGGCCTATCACACGCCCGCTTGGGAGCCCCGCACTCCACTGGTCCCCTACCCCCGCTCCTGCCACACCAGAGGGGGCCCCCTCCTCAGTCCGGTTCTTGGGTCTGGAGCAGAGAAGTAGTCCTCGGAGCAGGTCCCAGTCCTCAGTCTGCCGTGTGGGTGTCCGATGGGGCCTCCATTCAGAGGATGGCTGGGAGGGGGCCTCCTGGGCCTGTGACAAGCGAGGTGGGTGGATGTGGGACTGGAGGTGACAACACGGGGCTTCTGAACCAGTAGAGAAAATCTTTCCACCCTTCTCTGTGGGGTGAGGGGTTTCCTCTGTCCATTTGCAGGTAAACCCAGGTGTGGCCTTGTGTGGCTGCCCGGGGCTCCCGGCGGCAGGACCATGGGCCAGGGGAGGGAGGCTCCAGAATGGTCTGGGGGTGCTGACTAGCCCGATTTTCCCGCACTGTTCAAAGTAAATCTGGGCTCCTTTTGCTGGCTCACTGGTGGGGAAGGTGAGGCAGGGGTCAAGCCTGAGGATTTGGAGGCTGAGATATCAGCTAGACCGACCCTTTTGGTTTATAGATGGGTGAGCCCTGAGCCAGAGAAGTTGAGTGACTTCTTCAGCGTCACACAGCACATTAGAGGCAGCAGGGACTGGGCCTCAGCTTCCACAAATCTCAGCCCCGTGTTCTTTCTCCATCACCTCTGGGAGCCCCCCAGGATATCTGTGATCCCCTGGCTGCCTTGGGTGCCAGGTCCTGGGGCCTTTCCTGCCCCCGACAGGCTCTCTCCAGTGTCCTGACATCTGGGCTTCACCTGCGGGTACTGGGTATCGCGTCTGTCAGGCAGGGGGTTGAGGATCATTGTCACCAGATAATAAGTGGAGCTCAGGGACCCTTGGGTGAAAATTGCCGGAGAGGAGCTGTCAGTGCACAAGGCTTGGCGGGGCTGGGGCTGGTGATGTGGTGACGCGGGGCAGGGCGAGGACAGCCCTGGGCGATCTGGGGAAGCAGGAGGGATTGGCTCCTGGGGGAAGGATGTGCTCCCTGCTGGTGCTACCCTGTGCACGCCTGTGTGTGTCTGGGCGTGTGCCCGTGAATACGGGTGTGTGCCGTCGGATGTGGTCACAAACAGGAGCATGTCAGCGGCAGGGCTGCAGGCCTCGGCGGGAAGTTATACAGGACAAACTTTCCCAGGGCCTGAAGCTGGGGGCGGGAAAGCCGAGCAGGTAGTGTCACCCCTGCCAACACTTCAGGCTGTGACACACCACCTTGGGTGTGAGCTGTAGAACCATCCAGCCCCTGCAGCAGGCCTTGCCACCACCGGCCAGCCGGGTGACCCTGGGCATGTCACCTACCTCTGTAGGCCTCTCGCCAACAGGTGAAATGGGGAGAACCACCCCTGCCCAGGCGGCAGGTAGGACTCCCTTCAGCCAACACCCACCTTTCCACAGCAGGAAACGCAGGTCCAAGGTTCAGGTGGATGCTCAGGTTCACGGGCAGAGTCCGTCTGCGGCCAACTCACTGGCTCCGGGGCAGGTGGCTCCCTCCCCTGCCCCACCCCAGGGGCCTCACCATCCTACTGTGGGAGCCCAGAAGGGATGCAGTGGGGAGGGGGTCCAACCACAAAACAAGCAAGTGCTTTCTGAGCCTGAGAGCTAATCTGGAGTGGTAGTGAGCCTCCTGTAGCTGGAAGTATTCAGGCAACCAAAGGATGATCCCAAGGCAGGAAGCCGCAGGGATGGCCCCCTGCTGGGTCTACTTTTTGGGTCACTCAGGCCTTGGCCCTGCCTCACACCCACCCTGTAATGTCGAGTTATGATTTATCCCCTCTGAGCCTCTGTGTGCTCATCTGTAAAATGGGAGATGCAGGTGCACAGCCTGCAGGTGCAGGGCCCAGTGCACAGGGGGTACCATCAGATCCAGGGTCCTCCAGCCCCGGTGCCCCTCCCAGCCCCCCACCTCTAACCGTGATGCCAGTTGGTCACTTGCCCTCCAAACAACTTGGAGGAGATTGGGGTGAAGCCAGGGAGCCAGGCCACCACGTCCTCCCTCCCCGCCTGGCACAGTAGCAGACGATGAGGATGGGGAAGATGGTAACGGGGAGCCCCTCCGCCGCATGCGCTCGTCCTTCTCGCGCTCACGTAATCACCACTACGGGTGGGGCACCAGTCATCTGTGTGCTCAGATGAGAAAGCTGAAGCACAGAGGTGGGGGACGCACCCAAGGCCACCCAGCTGGGAAGTAGGGGGGCCCTGGCTGGAACTGGTGCCTGGCCACCTCCAGACCCTACTGCGCGTCCCAGTGGGGTGTCCCAGACACTGCAGTGTCTGACTGCAGATCTCCCTGTGCCCACAGGCTCTTTAAGAACCACCCCGAGACCCTGGATAAGTTCGACAAGTTCAAGCACCTGAAGACAGAGGATGAGATGAAGGGCTCCGAGGACCTGAAGAAGCATGGCAACACCGTGCTCACCGCCCTGGGGGGCATCCTTAAGAAGAAGGGGCATCACGAGGCCGAGCTGAAGCCCCTGGCCCAGTCACATGCCACCAAGCACAAGATCCCCGTCAAGTACCTGGAGGTGGGAGGCAGGGCAGGGGCGGGCAGGGCGGGCAAGAGGAAGGAAGAGCCTCGAAAGGGGTGTGATTTGGGCCTGAGTTCCAGCTGGGCCGCTGATGCATGGGTGACCGCTGTGCTTCCTCTTTGTACCCCCTGTTCCCTTATCTGTAAAGGGGAGCTGTTGCCTGCTTTGTCTTCCTCCGGGGGTCACAGAGACTAAACCCATTTCTCCCCCAAATCAGAATGTTATTCAGAGGAAGCAGGGGTGCACCCCTTCCCTGCCCCCTGCGGGAAGGTACCATTCTTGTACCCATTGGGCAGATGAGTAAACTGAGGCACAGGGAGGGGTGATAGCTTGTCTGTGGCACACTCCCAGGATTCAAACCAGGGGCCGACCCTCTGCTTCTAGCCCCTGTGCCACGGGAAGTGGCAGGACAATTGCTGGGGCTCCATCCTGGGGTAGGGGTGGCTGGTGGATGGGGGGAGTTGGTGGGCAGGGGAGAGTCTGAGCTGCAGGTCTTGCCTCTACAGCCAGTTGGGGGAGGGGTGTGACAAGAGGAAGCACTGGGGTCAGGGGGTGGTGGAGAGGGCCTCAGGGGGATAGGAGCAATCCCTGGAGGTGGGAGCAGTAGCCAGGCTGGTGCAGGGAGGAGGATCAAGATCGTGGTCATCGCTACCATGAGGAGGGGCCGGGGAAGCCTTCACCTGGATGGCTGCGTGGAATTCCCACAGCCTCCCCCAGATGAGGCACTGCATCCAGGGCGCCTTCTTCTCTGCCACAAAGGAAGTTCAGAAGTAGGGAGTCCAGAGCTGGCTTGGGGGCCCCACAGCCACCCGGGGGCAGGCTCTTTCCCTGCTGCCGATGTTGGCGTGAATCCCCAAAGTTGACTCCTGGTCCAACGTGGCTGCGAGAGCTCCAGCCATCCGTGCTATACTCCAAACAGGAAGCAGGAAGAAGAGAGGAAAGCTCTCTTTTAGGGAGTCACAGAAATTCCATCCAACAGTTTTGTTTACGTCTCACTGGCCAGAAGTCAGTTGTAAGACCACATCGGTCTGCACGGGAACCGGGGATGGTAGGCCTCTCGCCGCTGCAGGTACAGCTGGTGTTCTGTTACCCAGGCAGAGGGAGAAGACGGACATGGGGCAGGAATTAGCAGACCCCGCGCCAGGCAGGTGTCCTTCTCATACCCACTGCACAGATTTGGAAACTGGAGGCTCGGAGAGGTTAAGGAGCAGGCCCGAGGTCACACAGCTAAGTAGCCGGTGGCTACGGTCTGAGCTGCGGTCTGAGCTGCGGGCCCTGGGAACTCCGGCTCTTCACCCCTGTGGCACCACGTCTCTCAACCGCCTCCACCCATGTCTTCAGGCCCTCAGCCTCCCCCCATGCACCCCACAAATCACAGCTGCCTCACAGATCACACCCAGTCGGCCCTGCCCGCCCATCCGTTCAGCCTCACACACGTGAGGAGCGGGTCCTGCCTTGGAGATGCTGCGCACGCTGCGGCCCCTGCCCTCCCCATCTCCTCTTGGCAGCAGAGCCCTGTCCATCCCCCGGGGCCACCTCCCCTGCATGTGGCCATCAGCTGCTCCATCCACCAGCACCACCCCCCGCCCCGCCTCACCCCTGCCAGGGCACCTGCCCGGCTGTACTGTGATTTCTGCATCTCCCCAGCTGCATCTCTGGGCTGGGGCATGAGCTCCTCGGGGGCAGACCCCCGCTCTCCCATTTCTGAACCCCAGTGGCATGTGGTGGCCTCACTGTACAGCCTGAATGAGCCTCTAGGGGGACCGGGAAGCAGGCTCAGAGAGAGAAAACGATGACTCAAGGTCACCTCGCAGGCCCAGGGACAAGAACCCAGGTCTACTTCAAACAAGTTTAATTCACTGCAAACCCTGCAAAATCTGAGGCGGAGCCCCGGGGTCCCCCCACCCCGCTGTGAGACCTCCTCCCATGCTCTGCAAAGGGGCTGCTGCTCCCCAGCTGGGACGGAGGGGACCACAGAGGGCGCTGGGTGCCAAGGGCAACTTTTCTCAATTGTCCGGCTGGCCTGGCCCACACTCTCCTAGATGTTAGTGGCTCTGCCCCAGGGCCACTAGGGTCTGAGTGGGGAGACCCGATGGGGTCGCCTGAGCCGCTGTTTTAGGGTGAAGTCACACATGGGGGTCACAGCAGAGCAGGGCCTGGAACCTGGGTGTCCCACGGTCTCCAGGGCAGGGTTTACGTCACGGTAGCCCGAACCCCCTCTCTGTTGTGTGACATTTATGACCTGAAGGGTGAGCTTACGCACGTGTCCAGATCGGTGCCCAAAGGCAGGTGTTTGTGGAGCTGTCCCTGTCTCTTCCTTTTTCTTTCTTTCTTTCTTTCTTTCTTATTTTTTGAGAGCGAAAGAGAGAGAGCATGAGGGCCGGGAGGAGGGGCAGGGGCAGAGGGAGAGGATCTTAAGCAGGCTCCATGCCCAGTGTGAAGCCTGATGCGGGGCTCGATCTCACAACCAACCTGAGATCATGACCTGGGCCGAAACCAAGAATCTGACGCTTAACCCACTGCGCCCCCCGGGCGCCCCGCCGTCCCTATTTCTGGGCAGAACCGTGTTTACTGGGTGTTGCCATTTGTGCCTCTTGAGGTCTCTGTCAACATGTGCCCCCCGCCACCAGCCTGTGGTCACTTGTGCTCGGGGTGAGAAAATGGGAAAAGCCAACCGAGGTGCGGTCCCTGCGTCCGTCCCTGGCTCTGGCGGCCGTTTGTCTACACCCCCCTGGGTGCAAATTCCAGCCCTGCCGTCCACTTGCTATGTGATCTGGCTACATTCCCGTCTGGGCCTCTGTAACCTGATACCGCTTGGTCCACCGGCCAGGGCTGTGGTTGGCATCAAGTCTTGACTAAATGTCAAAAAGGCCCAGTGGCATTTTATGGCGCTGAGATCTTTCAGTGGCTAAAGCAGCGGTGCTGTAGATGTTCCTGGGAATGACGCTGTGGGTGTCTGAGCGCACGTGGGACGTGAGGTTGATACGGGACAGGATGGGTCCTGAGGGCGAGCAGTGGCCCTTCCTCGACCTCCCTCCTTCCCCCTCCACCAATAATTCTGAGCACCGGCTCTGTGTTTGGTATAGAAAATAGGATGCTCTGCCCCCCACCCCCACCAGCGCCCACACAGGCTACTTGGAGCAATAACCACACTAAGCCACTGAATGCAAAAATTAAACATACGTGGATGGAAACAGTTTTTTCCTAGATTTTCTGGCTGCAAAATCCTGGGTAAAACCATGGAATAGGAGCATTTCCCTTCCCTCTGGCTGCCAGCGCGGAGGCAGTGCCCCGGGCCCCCGCATCCCCAGCACTAGCTGAGGAGGGTGGCAGGTGAGCCGGCCCACCTGGCTACGTGACCTGGAGCCCGTACCGAGGTGGGCCTGGCTCCCCGGGGCACCTGTCTTACAGGGTGGTAGGGAGCGGAGGAACGAATCCACGGACAGCCCTCGGACGCACGCCTGGTGTGTAGTAAGCGTAAGCGCTTCATAAATGGGCGTGGAATAAAGAGAAGGGGGCGCTCAGCCTGATTCCCGTCTGGCTCCTGTGACCCGCACCCCTCTCCTCCCCACTGCAGTTCATCTCAGATGCCATCATCCAGGTCCTGCAGAGCAAGCATTCCGGGGACTTCCACGCCGACACCGAGGCGGCCATGAAAAAGGCCCTGGAGCTGTTCCGGAATGACATCGCCGCCAAGTACAAGGAGCTGGGGTTCCAGGGCTAAGCCCCTGGACGCTGTCGCCCCCACCCACGTGGGCCCCGGGGCCCCAGGGGCGGGCGGGTCTGATCTCCTGTAGCCGTGTAGACTTTGCTTCTGAGTGTCCGCTTTGTTGATGAGAAGTGGGCGGGAGAGGCTGTGCAGGGTGGCTTCGCGGGCCTGGGGCCTGGGCCCCTTGTGGAGGGTCACCGCCCCGGGGGCCGGGAGGAGTGTGGCCCTTTGCTCACTGTGGCCCACAGAGTTCTGGTCACACTTCTCCTCTCTCCTAAACTCCAGCCCAATCCCTCCAACCTCCTCAAACTCAACCACACCTTCACCCTCCCCTCTGATCCCAAATCCAAGCCATAAACCAAGGCCCGGCCATAAGAACGCTCTGATCCATCACTGCCCCCCAGTGTCCATCTGTAATGAAAAAGAGGTCTGGACAGAGTGGGCCAGCCACCCCCCAGCCCGAGGGAGGCGACGTGGATCTGGAACATAAGTGTGCCTTTTCTCAGCGAATGGAGTGACTCACCTGGTTTTAATAAAAGACCCTGCAACATCATAGTCTCTGTCTGGTGAGCTTCCTCTCCTGGAGCAAGTGAAGAGGGCCCCAGGGAAGAAACGGCTGGGATTGTGTGCGCAGACAGCCCTGGGGGGTGGAGGCAGAGGGAGAGGAGGAGAGGAGGGAAACAGACGGAACCTGCCCTCCTCAGATCACCCTCAGTGGCAGGGACCCCATGCGGGGCATGGGGAATTGCAGGGGCTGGGTGGTGAGGGGAGCCCTGTGGGTGGCGGAGGTGGGCTGGTCACCAGACCTTTGCACCCAGAGGCAAGCAGTTGCACCCAGAGGAGAGGCCTGGGGGGCGAGGGGGGGGGGCGGTCACCGTGGTTACAGCAACTTCAATAACATGCCAAGGACACTGCTAGTGAGTGACAAAGCCGGGTTCAGAGCTGGGGAGGCAGCGGGGACTCCAGCTGGGGAGGCAAAGAGGTGGCCAGCCAGGGGCGGGCACTGACCTTCTGGCCACAGAGGAGGGACAGACGCAGGGGAAAGAACTCACAGACACGGGCCAGGAGACACGATCCACATCTACAGATGCCGAACACGGACAGGATGTGTGGTCTTACCACAAGGACCCAGAATAAAATGTTATGTGACCGTGGCCACCAGGCAGGTGGCAGGCTGGAGCCCAGGCCATGGACAGGGGCCGGGGGAGAGGTGGCCCGGGGCCATCGGAGTGCCCAGGCCGGGAGGGCCTCGAAGCACGTAAGACCCCGGTGCTAGCTCCAGGAAGCTCCAAGTCCTCGGCCCCATAAAGCTCTAGGAACTCCTAGAACCAGTGACCTAGTCACCTCTGCCCTTGAATCCCCGAGGTCCAACTGCCTGTGATGAGCCCGACCTCAGACCACGCCAAGATTCGCGGCGGCAGCTGAACGGGGCAGGGCTCCTCTGCTAGTGTAGACACGTCTCAAATCCTAAAAGGCTCACCCATCAGGCTGTGCTGCTGTATCCACGGTCCCCCTCGTAGGGCTTTGGGAATTCTGCCATCTGAGAGAGTGGGAGGGCAGGGGAGGGGAAGTTCGGGTCATGGAGCCTGGGGAAAATTCCGTGCATTTATAATAATTCCGTTGAATGCGCAGGCCGGGAGCACTTGCACGTAGGCCCGTGTCCAGGACCTGGAGTTGCCGCAGGCTGGTCCCTGCCCTCGAGGGTTGGCGAGCTCGGGGGCCCTGATAATGAGACCGGGGCAGAATGGATCAGGGCTGCAGAGAAGTACCGGTCACGTGTCATTCATTCAGCGCACGTTCCACAGATATTCGCTGGGCACAGCCGGTGGGAGAATCTCCGTGCACACCTTTGATGTGCCCAAAACGCGACCTCTTTTTTTCTATTTGGGATCCTCACTGTGGCTCTGAGGCACATGCTCCGTCTCAGTCTCCTGGAGGTCGGGCGCTCTCGGGTCCCAAATTTCCTTGGGGTTTTGGCTCATTCTAAGGCGGTGTCCGTGTGCCAAGTAGTGGCGCGTGTGGGCGGGAAGGTGGCGACCTGTGGCTGTCATCTTTTCCCAGGGGTCCTCAGGGAGGCTGCAGCCCACCTGGTCCTCACTTAGGGTCCTCATCAGGTGCTTGGGGAAACCCTGAGGCTCTCCCAGGCTCCTTCTGCCTGGGCCACTTCTTTGTAGGACCACCCCTGCCCCATGAGGGCTTCACCTGGGATGGGAGGCACAGATTTCCTCGGAGTCTAGACCCTACGGTCCTGTCTGAGCTTTCCCAGCCTCCTCCGGGGTTTGGCAGGGGTGCGCAGGGGTGCCCTGTATGGTTGTACAGGTTGTGCACTCCACATGAGCACTGGAGGACAGAACCAACTAAGGGCAGCATTCGGTCTGTGCTCCAGTTGCCAAGCTGGGCTCCCAGAAGGGGTGCTTTTTCCTACATCACACACAAGCACCTCCAAGAACTACTTTCTCTGCCCCCCCCCCCCCCACTGCAATCAATCTGTTTCTTTTTCAGCTCTTCTCCTTCTGACAGTTCAGAACATTTTTTTCCAGCCTGGGAAGCAGGGATGCCTTGCGATTTCCTCCAAATCTTTGCCCTTTCTATGTGTTCTTTCTGGTCCTCTCAGGGCCTGAGCTTTTGAATCCGCAAATCCACACAAGAGACATGTTTTTCTTGCTTTCAGCAGTCACGTCTTTTCCTGAGCCTGGGGCTCAGAAATGCCTTTGCTGTCTGAAAAGGAAAGAGCTAAAGAAGAAAAGAAATCCTGCGGGAGGGAGCAGAGCGGGGGGAGGAGTAGGGGCGAATATTGTACAAATGTAATCCTGCAACGGCGTTTATTCTGCTTTGATTCAACGAATATTTATTGAGCAAACACTATGTGCCGGGCTCCCGACTGGGACGAGGCTCCGGGCCATAGGACAAATGTGTCTCTGCTCTCATGGATCTTCTGTGGCACGAGCCTGGGGAGGCCAGAGACTGTGCCAGGGCTTCAGGACGGTGTTGGGGGGTGGGAGCTGGTATGTAGAGAGGGTGGGAGACAGTGTCAGATGCAGGGAACCAACCTCATTAAGAGAGGCTCTCAAATTCACTCGATGGGGCGTTCGCCAAATATTTACTGAGGCCTGCATCGTGCCTGGAGCTCAGCTCTGGGGTCTTGGTAGAGCGGACAGGCCTGGTCCCTGCCTTTGGGGAGAACATGTAGGGCTCCGGGCCTGGGGGTGGGGCTAAGGCTGAATCCTGGGGAGTCGAGGGGGACGGGAAAGTCACGGCGACGGCGCCGGATCAAGCAGGGCTCTCCAGAGAAACAAACCAATAGATTTATTTTTTAAGATTTTATTTATTTATTCATGAGAGACACAGAGAGAGAGGCAGAGACACAGGCAGAGGAAGAAGAAGAAGCAGGCTCCATGTAGGGAGCCCGATATGGGACTCGATCCCGGGACCCTGGGCTCATGACCTGAGCCAAAGGCAGATGCTCAACCACTGAGCCACCCAAGGGTCCCAATAAATCTTAACAACAGCAACAACAACAACAACAACAACTCAGTAATTCTAGAAGGAGATAATAAATGTAGGGAAGACAACATTTGAAGGGATATTTTATATAAATATTTTATATTTTAAATGTAAAATCTCTCTTCAAATGTGAAATCTTACATATATTTATAAAATATGTATTATATATAAAAATAAATCCTATTGACACACTCAGTCCCTGGATCCCAGGACCCCAAATTAAGAGTCAGCCATTCCCCCTACTGAGCCACCCAGGTGCTCCTAGAATTCCTGTCTTTTTAGATTGACTCACATCGTCCTCCATGACTCTTTCCTGTTTTCCACCTTTTTGCTATTTTGCACTCCGAGGAGGGACCTCTTATTTTCTTGAACATATTTTTTAAGTTTTTACAGTGTTTTTTATCCAGAGATGTTACACCATCAGAAGTGGAGTATATTTCACCATAAGTAACTCGTCTGCTGTACTTCCAGAAATGGAAATCTGTGTCAGGATTTATGACTTTTTTAAAGCCCATTTTATTTCCCTTGTTCGTTTCATTTCTCCCGAGCTGGGCACAGAGGGCAGGGGTCTCCTGTGTGTGGCTCACTGTTGCACACCTGGCTTCTGGCCCTCTGCCCCCTTCCCGCCCACAGCTCAGTGAGTGCCAGCTGAGGACTTGAGTGACACGGCACTCCCTCCCGTGGGCTTAAAGGCATGTTATCAGCTCTAGAACATTTTAAAAATTAGTGATTTGGGAGGTGCTGGTGGAGCTTGGTGCGGAATATCTGGTTGCTGAAGTTGAGCCGCGTGTATGTGTGTGTGTGTCTCTCTGTCTGTCGCTCCTTTGCCATGTGTGCCATGTCTCTGAGCCTGATGTGTGTGCATCTGTATATAAGTGTGACAGTGAACACACTCGTCTAACTCCTCCACTCCCAGATGCTCTGAGATCCATGGCAGTCAGGGCCCCAGGATGGCCAAGGTGACCTCCTCAGGGACGCGAGGGTCAGCTCTGCTGTCTCCGCCTGGGACCGTGCTTCCTGGGCACAGCCAGGCTGAGCCACCAGGGCTTGGGGCATATTTGGGAAGGCAGAAGCCATAAATTATCAGGGGTGCCTGGGTGGCTTAGACGGTTAAGTGTGACCACTCATATGAGCTCTCAGCAAACCTTTAGCTAAGCAAGCTAGAGGCATCGGGTGTTGTCAGAACGAAACGAGCAAGGCAGGCTTCAAGGAGGGTGCCACACAACACACACCACACACCCGTGTTTGCCATTTTATTGGTGACCTGAATTATACCTCACATTGTGTATTTCCTGGTGTAGCCTCTGTCTCTCTCTGTCTGTCTCAGTCTCTCTCTCTCACACACACCATCCATTTTGTGATCCCAAACAAATGAAAAGTCTATCTTTAAAAAAAAAAAAAAAATAGCCCCAAACTCTTCACCTCCCATTGTCCTGCATCGATTCTGTTCGGCCACAGATTATCCACAAATGTGAAAATTCTTTCTGTGCTGACATTTTGCACAGAAATAGAGACACAACATTGAGGCTATGTTAAGGCATTTAGAAGAGTAGGATCTTCCCTGGAAATATTTCTGAGCATCAAAGGATGGCGTCTCCTCAGGGAAAACCGGCATCCTGTCCAGGGCCCGGAGCCCCTGATATTCTGGCCAGTGGCCTTGCCCTCATGGTGGCAGATGTCAGTTTTAATCAGCTCATCACAAGTATTCACACAAATTATTAGATATATCAGATTCACAACACTCAGAAACCAGAACGGCCCCTTCACCGCATGCTTTAGGGAGCAGAGGTGGTTTCGTGGGCCTAGTGGATTTGTCGCCTGGGTTATGTGGAGCCTCAGAGTTTGAGCACCCAGGACCCAGGGGCTCTGATGCATGTGGGGCTGGGGGAGGAGGGAGTGGGTGGGATGGGAGTCCTCGCTTCAGCCAGAGCAGTGGTACTTTTAACCAATCATGGAGTTCTGCATGACATTTCATTAGGAATAAACCAAATGGGGCTATTCTGCTGGAAAAGTTTTGCTACAAGCCATTAGCCTAGATGGATGCTCTCAGAAGGGCTGTATTGTCCCCGGTGGGGGCGTTTTGTACACTCGTGGGGGTGTTCTTTTGCAGCAATGAGGATGCTGACATGTAGTAGGGGGGCAAGCGGAGGAAGGGATCCCAGGTGTTCTAGAATGTGCAGGAAAAAACACATAGCGAATCTGTCCCATGTTCTAGACCAAATTCTAGAACTTGCTTGTAAATACATTATCTTTGAACTGTTTTAAAAAAATGGTGCATTACTGGGGGAAAAAGATTTTATTGGGAACCAAGACTTGTTCACTGTTTCCAAAGAATGGCACCCCCACAGCAGTGCCACCACGGGCTCTCTGGGCCTGGGCCTGTCTTCACAGGTGTCTGTCAGGACTCTGAGTGTCCTCTCCTACCAGGCACATAGCAGGTGGCGTTTCCTCACACCTGTAAGGCTTATTTGGGCCGACAAAACGTGAGTGGAAGTGTGTCACTTCCAGTGGAAGTCTTACGAGTTGGTGACTGGTCTCCACATCCCTCCCCGGTCACAGGTCCCCTGTCACAGAGGTCATGAACGTGTGGGTTGATGTGGAGACTCCGCTATCTGGCTGAGTCTCTCTGGGGAGAGCAGAGCCCCTGTCAGCCACACTGAACATGAAATGTGAGTGAAAATAAACTTGTGAAGTTGTGATGATTAGGGCTGTTTGCTGCAAAAGCCCAGCCTGTCCTGACGGTGCGGACACCTGTGCGGATGAGCACTGCATACGGGGTGATTCTAGGCAAAGGGGCAAGCACCTAAGCACTACGTATCTCCTCCACAGCCATCATATTAGATATGAAAAAAACATTAAATATTGGGCACCTGGGGGCTCAGTCAGTTAAGTGTCCGTCTCTTGGTTTCAGCTCAGGTCGTGATCTCAGGGTTGTGGGATTGAGCCCCAAATTGGGGAGTCTGCTTCTGCCTCTCCCTCTCCCTCTGCCCCTGCCCCTCCCTCTAAAAAACAAAAAATTAAATATTGAAAAACATTTTATTTTATTTTATTATTTAAAAAACTTTCTTCTTATCTTTATACATATTGTAGTTAAGACATGATAGTGAATTTTTGAAATTATGGATGTAGGTAAATTATATTATCAATGAGCCTCATTTCAGGATAGTGAAGGGGGTGTTAGCAAATATTTGTTATTAAGAGAGGGGTAGTGTCTGGTAGCATTGATAATTACTGATCTATATGCCTCTGGTGTGGTGCCAGTTTCTGGCTTCAAACAGTACAGGGGCTGGAGAGGGATGTAGGGGAGGATATTCATGAAAGTTACACAATAGATAATAATCAACCTTCCAAAAGTACATGGACTGGTTCTAAACTGATTCTCAGTAGCACCATCCAGCTTTTGCACAAGTAAAGGCCACAACCTCAAAGAGAAAACCATATCTGAACACCAATGAATCTACTATTGAGTGTATATGGATAATCCCAATACATTTAGGGACTCCTTTGGCTCAGGCTCAGAACAATATCATGTTAGAATAAGACAGTTCAACAGCCAAAAATAATTGAGAGGTCCCACCCTTGAATTTCTTTTCTTTTTTTTTTTAATTATTTATTTATTTACTCATGACAGAAGAGAGAGAGAGAGAGAAAGAGAGAGAGAGAGACAGGCAGAGGGAGAAGCAGGCTCCATGCAGGGAGCCTGACGTGGGACTCGATCCCGGGTTTCCAGGATCACACCCTGGGCTGAAGGCAGCACCAAACCTCTGGACCACCGGGGCTGCCCCCACCCTTGAATTTCTTGAAGGATAATAAAAGAGCCCCCGGTACACTGGCCACACCAATACTTACCAGAATTGTCTACTTCTCTCATGCCTCAAGACTGCAGGCGAGGGGCGCCTGGGGGACTCAGTCGGTTGAGTGGCCAACTCTTGGTTTCGGCTCAGGTCATGACCTCGGGGTTGTGAGATCAAGCCTTGCATCTGGCTCTGCACTTGGCGAGGAGTCTGCTTGAGATTCTCTCCCTCACCCTCTGCCCCTTCCCCTGCTTGTCTGCTCTCTCTAAAATGAATAAATAAATCTTAAAAAAAAAAAAAAAGACTGGGGTGCCTGGGTGGCTCAGCCAGTTAAGCATCTGCCTTGGGCTCAGGTCATGATCTCAGGGTCCTAGGATTGAGCCTTGACTTGGGCTCCCTGCTCAGTGGGGAGCCTGCTTCTCCCTCTCACTCTGTCCCTCCTCTCTCCTCCCCATCCTTGCTCGTGCTCTCTCTCACTCTCAAATAAATAAAATCTCTAAAAACAACAACAAAAAAAGACTGCGTAGAAGTGTGACAGTGAGCACACTCGTCTAACTCCTCCACTCCCTGATACTCTGAGATCCATGGCAGTCAGGCCCCCAGGACGGCCAAGGTGACCTCCTTCTTAAAACTCCTAGCCAACGCAACTTTGCCCACCCTCCCTCCCCATCCTCCATGCCTGTATTATATACAACAAATTGGTTTCCCTCCCAGCAATTAGAAAATGACCTTCCTCTTTAGGAAGAGGAGGAGGGCAAAATATGGACAAAAAAATCAAAAGATAGTCTTTGCCAGATCCAGCAGAGGGAGATTCTGTAGATGTCCCACATTTATACTTCTTGCACCATTACAATGAATTAGAGTTTCTGGAAATGGAGCTGGCTGCCCGGGCAGGAAGTGAGCTCCCCGTCATCAGACACAAACAAGAGTAGACCGAATGATCGCTGGCTGGGACCACGCAACTCACCCCGCAACAGGGATCACAGGCGCCTGTGCCATGCCTTTTGGGACAAGGAAGACAAAAAGGTAAGACAAAATCTCCAGCTCCGGGCAACTTGCAATATAGGAAGCGAGAGACAGAGAGGGCGGAGTGCCCAGGGTACAGGGGCAAGCAGAGACGTGATCAGTATTCCCAGAGGAGGTCAGGGGACGCTGGGTCCCGCAGGATGGGCAGGAGTTCGCCGCCCCTCTGGCGGGGAGGCGGGAGGGAGTCCAGGGGTGCCGGGCTGGGGTGAAGCAGGCCCCCCGCCGAGCCAGTTTGGCAGCGCCTCCTTCCTTCTTCCAGGATCGTCCAAGACCCCAGGGGCCGACTGAGTCCAGGGAGGGGGCCAGTCCCGTTGCAAATGTGGCTGGGAAGAGGCCCCAGGCCCTGATCTGTCCCCTGCGGCGCCCCCTGGGGCTGCCCCGTCACCAGCCCCCCAGCTGGGATCGGACTTCTCTCCGGGGGTGGGGTGGGGTGGGGTGTTGCTGACCGGCCTTGTCCAGACACCCGGGTCCTGCAGTCCTGCCCTCCATCCCGCAGGCACCCTGAGGCAGCGCCCTTGACACCCAGTGATACTCCCCAGGCAACACTCACTAACCAGCCAGTCAAAGCCAAGGGACCAAATCCCCCGCTAAGTGTCTACAGGCAGGGCTGGCGAGACTCCTAAGCTGTGGGTGACGTTCCAAAGGCTACTGGGTTGGCCAGATCCAGGTCACTCGTATCTCACCTCTCACCTAGCATCAAAGTGTCTCTGAGAAGCCACTAAAGAACTCTCTGGAGCAGAAGTGAACCACTCCGGGGGAACCTGAGGTCATGCAACTCGGTAGAAATTTACATTCTTTCACATGGTGGCTTCTCATTAAAAAAAAAAAATTCCTAATCACATGCTCCATGTGTTTAACTCACTAAGCATCTATGAACCACTTACTGTTCTGATTTCTATTGCTGCATAACAAACCACTCCAAAACGTAATGGTGTGGAACACAACAGTTCAACATTTCACTATCGCCTCTCATGGCCCTCAGGATGCACAGGGCTCAGCCAGGGGGTCCCGGCTCAGGGCCGCTTGCCCAGCTCTAAGTCTGCTCCTCTCCACGTCGCCTTCCCCTCAAGCTTACAATGTGGCTGCTACAGCTCCAGGCATCACATCTTCACCCAACAGCCAAAGAGAGGAAAAGGGAAGTCTTTGCTTCACATCCCTTTTTGAAGAAAAATAATTCCTAGAAGCCCCCTTCCTTCCAGATTCCTTCTTGGCCCTCATTTTCCAGGACTAGATTACATGCCCTCGCCTATGTAGATCATCGGCAAAACCACCAAGGTGGCCTGAGGGCAACTGTAACTCACCTCTGGGGTCAGAGTGGGTTCAGACTGGAGTCATTGTCCCGGGGCAGCACTGGTGACTGCCCTGGGGCGACTCTTACTGCAAGGAGGAAGTCAGGCCGGAAGCAGCAGTCTTGGCCACAGGAGGAGCCAGATGATCCACACCGGGCACCTAGCCTGGTGGTAGGATGTAAGGACACTCCGAGGGCGGGCTGTCACCCTTAACAGACTCAGGCATGAACGGGAAAGAGTAGACAGTGTCACAAAATCCTGGTTTGTCACCAGGTGCTAGAGCCAGCCCTGCCTCTTCCCAGGCTGTGAGCTGGGGTGGATGTGTGCACGACTCCCAGCCTGTGATCTGGGGCCAGTGTGTGCACCACTCCCAGCCTGTGATCTGGGGCCAGTGTGTGCATGACTCTCAGGCTGTGATCTGGGGCCAGTGTGTGCATGACTCTCAGGCTGTGATCTGGGGCCAGTGTGTACACCACTCTCAACCTGTTATCTAGAGTGAGTGTGTATACCACTCCCAGCCTCCGTTTCCTCACCTGTGAGATGAAGACAGAGGTTTTCTCATGACTCACCCCAGAAGCCGTTGGTGATGATCCAAGGAAGTGACATCACAGGCCCAGAAAACGCCTGGTGTTTCTTCCTGACGTTCGCCATCAGCAGTAAGGTGTGCGGGCTGGGGGCAGCCTTGCTGGCAGATGGATGCGGGAACCGGGCCCCTTCCCCTTGAATCAATTGATTTCTTTCTCTCTTCCTTTTTTTTTTTTTTTAAATATTTTTATTCATTTATTCTTGAGAGACACAGAGATTGAGGCAGAGACACAGGCAGAGGGAGAAGCAGGCTCCTTACAGGGAGCCTGATATGGGACTAGATCCTAGGACCCCAGAATCACACCCTGAGCCACCCAGGGGTCCCCCTCCTGAATTTATTTCTGTCCTTAGTAAAGGTGTCCCCAGGCTGCAGTTTCTCTGGGAGGAAGTGGGGAGAAAGAGCCAGGCTCTCTGCTGAGAGAAGGTCTGCAAAGCACGTGGGAAGAGCTTGTGTGCAGCTGGGTCACCTCTGCCTTCTGAGCACCGGCCAGGAGGGGAGAAAGCAGGGGAGATGGTGAGCCAACCCCTGGGAGACACGGATCTGGGTCCCCAGACAAGGAGGCCAGAGCCCTTGGTCCTGCTGAGTGGCCTCACGAAAATGTCCGCACATCTCTGAGCTCCAGCTTCCCATCTGCTCCACAGGCAAGTCCCCGAGCCCACAGCAGGGGATGGAATATTAGAGCTTCGTCCAACTCTGAAGAATTAAGAGCCTGGCAGGACGCAGGCCCCCAGCCCATCAGAGTTCGGGGAGCGCTTGGGGTCCCTGAGTTGGGATTTGGCTTACAGATGACACAAGTGAGGCCCAGGGAAGGTAAACCTTGGTCTGTCCCCCGATCTCCCACTCCTGGCCCCTTCCTGCCAGAGGCC
This sequence comes from Canis lupus baileyi, assembly GCF_048164855.1. Classification (NCBI taxonomy): domain Eukaryota; kingdom Metazoa; phylum Chordata; class Mammalia; order Carnivora; family Canidae; genus Canis; species Canis lupus. The sequence continues at coordinate 31,263,524 of NC_132848.1, forward strand.
TGTGCTGTGTACACACGTGGAAGGAGACAGGTACTTGTGCGCTTGGGGGCAGGTGCGCCCCTGTGCTCGTTCTCTGTCTCCTCCATTTACTGTCTCTGTCACTGTCTCTTTCCTATGTCTCTTCTTTCTCTCTAAACCCAGTTCTATTTTTCCTCCTCTGTCTCCTTGTATTTGGCTCTGAATCTGTCTCTGCCACTCACAGCCGGTCTCTATCCCTCCAGTCTTCCCACCTCCAATTCGTTGATGTCTCTACGGCTCTCCAAACAGTTTGAAATACAAATGAAAATAAAGTCTACAAGCTTGCAGTGGGGGGAGAACCCAGGTTGCAATCCCCGGTGTGCAGTGCACGTGGGGGTCTAGAGATGAGCCCCAATCTCAGGTTCCACAGCGGGGGTTAAACTGGGTCCAGAGAGCCTCACACACAAGAGGGGTCACTGCATGACCTTGGGACTCCCTCGCATCGGTCCAGGTTCTGATTGTGATGAGCAGTGTGACTGCCCACAGTCCTGGTAAAAATAGCCCGGGGAGCTGTGGCGGGCCTCCAGATGTCTGCCTGCCCGGGTCCCCGGAGGGACAGTCGGCACCAGGCAGAGTGACAGCCTGCAGGCCAGATTGGGCAAGTGACCTGGCCAAGGTCACAGAGCAGGTGGGCAGCAGAGCTGGGACCAGAGCCCCACTCTCCGACAGCCAGCTGGCACCCTTCACAGCAGGGGAGACCTCCCTGGGGTCCCTGTGAGGTCCCTGAGGCCAGTGGCTGGCCGGGGGGTGGGAACGGGCCTCTTTCTGCCTGCTGTGCACTCACTGTAGCCCTGGGAGGCAGGGGCTAAATCACACCCATTGTCTAGATGAGAAGACCAAGGCTCAGAGAGGTCCACCGACCTGCTCCAAGTCACAGAGCGCTGTTCGGGGGAACCGATGTTCCAATCCAGGCTCTCTGGCTGTAAACGAAGTAATGGATGAAACGTGAATAGAAGTGTGGCCTCTGAGCACAGTAGGCAGGGGCGGCTGTCATTTGAATCCTGGGCCACCAAAGGTCACGGAGCTCCTCTCCCCACACTGGCAGGCTGAGCCCACAACCCTTCCCTCAGATTCCATTTCCAGGAGTGGGTAGTGCTGGGAGCCTGGGATGCATGTTCACACCCTAAGCCTGGCCCTTCCCGGAAGAGAGGACCTGGGGAAGTCCTCCATCTCTGGGCTTCCATGTCCCCACCCATGACAGAGGACACTTGATGGCGGTGTCAGCAGGTCGTTGAGTTGAGTCGATGATTCTTACAAGGACAGTGGGGTGGATCAGGCTGGGGTCCCAAGCTGAGGGCAGCCTGAGAGGCCATAATCCAAAATTTGATTTCTTGGGGGGCAAGATATAGAATGCGTTTTACAAACACAGCGAGGACTGTAAGGGGACCTGAGGTGATCGTGTCTGCCCAAAAGGGCCTTGCCAGTGCCAGCAGGCGGGAGCAGTGCTCCCAGCACAAAGGGCATGAGAGCAGAGGCAGCCTCGCGGACGTGCCGGGCAGGGCGGCCCCCCTTGATGCGGCCGAGGCAGCCCTGGCACAGCCCCCCCGGTGATGGTGCTAAGTCCGTCGCGGGAGCTGCCTCCAGAGAGGACAGGTGCAGGGGAGGAGGAGGAGGCAGGCGGAGAGCCGGCTCCAGGGCTGGGGCTGAGTCATCCTGCAGGGCTGGGGTCTGGGAGCCGGAGGGGAGAGAGCTATTTCTAGAGGGAGAAGAGGCAGGAGATGTGAGTGGACCAGTCAGCGGGGAAGGGCAGAGAGCTGGGGGGGCCTGGGCCCTCTGAAGGGAAAGTCAGCCCCCCGGCCCCTGCCTGCCCCCCGTGTCCTGCTACCTGGTGGTGGGACCCAGTGCCTCCCCGAGTACCCACAAATGCCCCTACCCTCTCAGCCTTCCTCCCGCTCCCAATCCTCTGCACCTGCCCCCTGTGCTGGCTCCTGGAGCTGTCAGCTAGCCCTGGGCGCCAGGCCTAAGAGGTGGGCCCTGGGGTCTCTAGGACCAAAGGTGCAAATCCACTCACCAACTCGGAGCTGGGTGACCCTGGGCAAGTCACTTGACCACTGTCTCACCTAAACAATCAAGCGAGCACCGTCTTACCGCAAAAGGTAAGGCTTCCGAAAGAGGTGCCTGCGAATGACCATATGTCATGTGGCTCCGTTTATAGAAACATCCAGAAGAGACAAATCCACAGAGGGAGACAGTGGATGAGTGGGTGTCCAGGGCGGGGCGGATGAGGGAATGGGGTTCCATTTTGCAGGTTTCATTCTGGGGACGGAAATGTCCTAGAAGGGAGGCTGGCGACGGTTGCCAGCTCTGTGAATATATACACCCACCGGATTGTGTGCTTTAAATGGGTGAAGGCTCCCGAGTGCAGGTTCTAGCTCCGGAAAGCCAGCGGAGAAAAGGAGATGCGTGTTCTGCGGCTGGTGTGCGGGGGCGCGCACCTGCCCCCGTCCCGCGCGTGCGCGCTGCTCCCTTGGCCAGAGCATGAGTCATTCTCCAGAGGGTGGGTGCTGAAGGGCGGATGAGGTGACTTTGGAAGGAAAGCAGGATGGGCCCGTCGTCCACCCTCAGGAGGAGGCCGCCGGAGCCGGGGGGCCGAGGGACAGAGGCCAGGACTGAGCGCCCAGCTCTGTCTCTCTGTGGCTGGCTGTGTGGCCCCGGGCAAGTTGCTCAGCCTCTCTGGCCGCAGCTTCTTCTGAAGCTTCGGAGGTGATGCTGGTCCCAGTTCTCGCCGCAGGCCTGTCGTTAGGATGAACGAAGCCTTCTGTGCAGGACAGAAGCCGTGGGGCAGAGCGCGCCCTGAGCTCGGGGAAATGAGGGCTCTTGCTGGTGGAGGGGGGGAGCGAGGACGAGGGCTGAGTGAGCAGAAGACCCCGAATTCAGTCCTGCTCCTGCCTGGCACGAGTTTTCCGCCCACGTGGCTAGAGCGCCAGGCTCTCCCCGTGGGCCCCGGCTCCCGTCCCCCCACACGCTCCGCAGTCACGCGCCCTGCATGGTGTTACAGACCCTCCTCCCAGAGTCCTCTTGTTCATCTGTCCACCGAGGGAAGTGGACCAAAAGAAGCTTAAGATCCCTATTTCTGGTGGCCTTGGCCTCCTCCCTGGCCCCACACACCTCCTGAGCACCTGCTTTTGGCTCTAGGATTCAGCCCTGTCCGGCCCGGGGTCCCAGGTCCTCAATTTCCACTGTCTGGCTTCTCTTCTCACGCAGAGGCAGGAGCCCCCTTTCTGCTGTGTTCCCTCCCTGCCTGGTGTGTTGCAAAGCAATGCTCAGCTGAGCATCTACCTGGGCTGAGGCCCCAACACAGATTCACCTTGGGCTGGATGAATGACCTTGGGCAAATCCTGGCTCTGTGCCTCAGTTTCTCCCACTGGAAAACAAGCCTAATCATTTCGATGTCCCCTTTGCCGTCCAAAGGAAGACAAAGACGAACCCTAGCAACTAGGGGTGGTGAGGGACCGTAAATGGCACTGAGTCCAACCCCAAATCGAATGCTTCAGGACCCCTAACACACCCAAGCTGCTCTTGCATACCTCTGGAGTGATGGGGAGCTCACGACCCGTGCAACCCATTCTGTTCATTTGCTTTGCAACAAGGAACTGCCTCTACCAGGGGACGCACACAGAGGCAGGTGCTGAAGGCTCAGAAACAAGCACGGGCAAGGTGACACAGAGGTAAGGACATTGCTCGGGTTTGAATCCTGTTACCACTACCTCCTAGCTCTGTGTGGATAGTTTCTTCATCTGTAAATGGCTGTCGCAACGCCCTTGGAAGGTCACTGGAAAGACCGCCAGCGGGTAAAGCCCCTGGTGGACACGAGCATTTGTCTCAGGCCAGTCTCCTGCATTCTCGGGAAGCAGGTGCTGTCACCATTCCATCTCTTTCGGATGAATTTTTCTGAGGTGCAGAGAGGTTAGTGAACGCATCTGAGGTCCCACAGTGAGGGGGCAGGTAGACCTAACCTGTGCCCAGGCCCCTTGTCCCTCACGCTTCTCATAAGGGGCCCAGCTCCGTACGGCCCAGCTCCCCTCTTACAAGATGAGTGCTCCGTGCTCCCTGGGAGACTCTGTGAGCCTCCCTTCTTAGAGGTCAAGAGGGGCTGGTGGTTTTCCAGAGTTATTTTTAGCCCTGGCCCCACCTCATTGTTTTAGATCCAGAGCACAGAGCCTCTGAGGTCCCTGTGTACCCGGTCAGCACCCTGGGTGTGTAACCTTAGCAGCTTTGCTAAGGAGCACAGATGATAAGTTGACTGGAACCTGAGCTCTGACCCATCCTACTCCCACAGCAACCGGGCTCCACTGGAGGTGACTCAACAGAAGCTGCCCTCCCCCACCTGTCCCAGCCAGCTGGCATCCACAGGTGGGCACGGGGCAGCACCCCCGGGGGCTGGACAGGAGGAGCCAGCTCTGGGCAGTGAGCTCAGCCATGTCCACTCAGCCCCAGGTCAACCTGCAGGAGGGCCCCCTTCCCAGTGAAGGGGATGGGAGGGGACAAGAGCCACCCGGGCAGTGTCATGCGGCAATGAATCCTGTGGCGCCAGACTGCCAGGGGCAAGTCTGAGCTCTGCTGGTGTGATGTTGGGTGAGCTGTTTAACCTCATTATACCTGGTTCTTCATCCACAAATTGGGCTTGGAGTAGTGATCATCTTACACAATTGTTGTGATGATTTATTCCAAATCACACGTGTGAAGCCCTTAGCACAGCACCCAGCACAGAAAAAGGGCTTGTGAATGGGAGTTGTTATACACCCACATGTTTATACAACAAATTGCTTCAAGACAAAGTACTCGAAGGCTTAGTGGCTTAAAATAGTCAACATGTATTTATTATCTCATGGTTTCTGTGGGTCGGGAATTTGGGAGCCGCATGGCTGGCTGGTTCTTGATCATGGCCATGGGGCTGTGCTCATCCGAATGCTGGACTGGGGCCGGAGGGTCTGTGTCCACTGCAGCTCCTTCACAAGGCAGGCAAGTTCGTGCTGGTGATTGGCCTGTGGGCCTCTCCACAGAGCTGCCTGAGTGTCCGCCCAGCAGCTGGCAGTCCCCAGGGTGGGTGGCCCAAGACGGTGAGGTGGGGACATACCATCCTTTACGACCTAGCCTCGGAAGTCGCACCCTGTCATCATGCAATACCTTATTGGTGACACGGGTCCCTGTGCTCAGTGTGGGAGAAGATGATACAAAGGTGACAGAGGCTGGCTAGCTGGTGCATGACTCAGGGATACAATAGCTACCCAAATCACAGTTCTTGTTCTCGCTGCCAAGTGGGAATGTGTGTTTGTGCATGTCTGTGTCTGCATGTGCATATGTGTGTGTGGGAGGGTGAGTGCAAAAAAAAAAAACACAGAGCAAACCCCAAAGAAAGCCCTGAGACACTCTCTATAATGGAAACAAACAAGGTGCCGTGGTGGCCCATAACAAAGTGGTCAGGGGGAAGGGTGTTCCGGGCAGAGGGAACAGCATCTGTGCACCGTGAGAGGAGGCCGTGTGGCAACCTTGGGGCTGGCCTTCCTGACTCCAGCACTCATTTGCTTCCCCTGTGGGCCTGGTGTGGGGATCACAATAGTCCCTACCCCCTGTGGGTTGGAAGGTTAGGGATGGGACCACAGGGGGAGCCCTGCGCACGGCCTGGCACAGAGTAAGTGCTGGGGAAAGTGGAGTCCTGATCATTATTCAGCCTTGGCATGCAAACATGACAAAGACCTGGCCCTGTGTGAAACCAGGATGCCCAATGGGATTGAGGCCTATTGGAAGCATTTCATGATGCCGCTCTCCCTTCATCTAGCACTGTCATCCAGTGAGGGAGAAGCCTAAGAAGCAGGCACAGAGCACCCTGTGGCCTGGGCGTGGGAGCAGAGCTGCCGCAGGTGGGGGCAGGCGGATTCCTCTGACCCTATAGGGGAGGGATGCATGGGAAGGTCTCCCTTGGGAGGGCACGGGAACCTGGAAAGACAAAGCCAGGATGCAGACTAGAAGGGAGCCCACAGGGTGGGTGCATTAGGGAGCAGCAGGCAGTTGAGTGTAGTTTTGGGAGCTGAAACCCTGGGACTCTGGCAACAAGGAGGGAGGAGAGGGAAACAGGCCGAGGGAGGAGAGAGGGTGGACCTGGAGCATCACATTTGAACTGGCTCTCTGGTGGGGTGGGGATCGATGAGCAGGAAAGAGACAGAGAAACAGATTGATTTGTGTTCTAGAAGCTCCTTCTGGCTGCAGGGGCAGGGGAGGGGCAGTGAGGCGGGTGGAAACACAGGTCCAGGCTGGAGATGGTGAAGCCTGGCCCAGGGCAGTGGACTTGGGAGTGGAGGGGCGGGAGGAAGGGAGGAAGCTGAGGGGGAGGGGAAGCAAGGCTCCAGCCAAGACTCCCCTCCTTTCCTAATCAGCCCCCCACCCGTTCTCTCCCCAGCCCTAAGCTGACAGGCAGAAGCAGGAGCCTGTGGGGCCCGTTCAGCGTCCCTCCCTATGGCACTTAGGTGGGCTTTGGCTATCACTCCTGGAGTCCCCATTGCATCCCCGCGCCTACCTGCGCACACACCCCACCTCATTTAAAGCCACGGATCAGAAGGTTAATTAATGTGCCACAGTCACACAGCTGGGGAGAGAGAGTCGAGATTTCCCCCAATTCCCTAATACACGGGACGTGCCTCCACCAGAGCCTGGCAACAGCAGGCACTCAATAAATGCTCACCACTCCTCCTGCCGGGATCTGCAGTGAGGTCTGCGGTCCTCGCGGCTCCACGGGTTTGCCCGTCTGTCCTCCCCACTGGGCTCTGCGGGTCAGGCTGGCCTGAGGGTCACCGGCGGGCGCCCGGGCAGGCTCAGAGCAGGTGCTCAGCGACCCTGAGTGAATGAAGCTCCTTGAGGACAGGGCTACATTCGTCTCTAAGAACCACGGCATTTCCTCACCTGCAGGAGGACGGTCCTTCAGGGCACTTTCGGCTCAGCCTCGTCAGTTTGCAACCAGGATCTGGCGGGATGGAAGATGACCTCTGTGGGTCCCCAGGGAACCCCCGGGGAGCGGAGACCTCCTCGGGGCCACTAGGTGGCGCCAGCGGCTCACAGGTCTCCCTGAAGGCGGGTCCTAGGGAGGAATTCCTGCCCGGGGCCTACAGGGACCGGCCACCTGCCCCTCCTGCTGCAGACCCGCCAGCCGCCTGGGGCAGGGTGTGTGGGGGCTGGGCACGGGTTTTAGGGTCAGGCACACCTGCACCTGGAGGCTGCACAGCGGGCCATCCTCTTAGTGAGTGTCCTGCATCCCCTTGGGGTCAGCTCACCCGATGACCCTGGGCATGTCACATGACCTGACACCTCAGGTTCTTCATCTGGGCTGGAGATGATGGCAAGTGTCCTCTGGGGCACCATGGAGACCAAATGACCCCAAGCATGGATATTCTCTCCTGCCTCGGGGCCCAGAGCTTCAGGGAGTGCTGTCACTGGACGTTACTCCTTGTCCCTGAGTCTCCCCTGGGAAGAATCTCAGGCAGCACGCCCAGAGATCTGGGTCGGCATTTGGCAAGTCCCTTCCCATCTCTGGTCTCCTGTTGGCCTCACCAGCCTTGAGAGACACGGGGTGTCATGGAAAACTAAGGACTTGGAGGCCAGACAGACTTGGGTGTGAATCCCTCCCACTTCTCCTCTTCCCAGCTGTGTGACCTGGGGCCTCTCTGGGCCTCTCTGGTAATTACCTAATTACTTGTGATTATTTGTTCTGTCTCTCGGCTCCGTTGTAAGTTCCATGAGGGCCAGGACCGTGTCTCTGCAGCTTACCTACAAAACACTTGGCTCAGTGTCGGACACAAAGTAGGTCCTTGATAAACAGGACCCAGTGTTCTTATTAATTCTTATTATAATCGCGATTACTATATGCATTCAACAACAGTAGCAAGCTCTGTGTTCAGAGCTTTCCCTGCACTATTTCAAACAATCCCCAGACATTATCTCTATTTTTTAAAAAGATTTTTTTTTATTTATTTGACAGCGAGAGCGAGCATAAGCGTAAGCGGGAGTGGCAGGCAGAGGGAGGGAGAAGCAGGCTCTCCACTGAGCAGGGAGCCCCATGTGGGGCTTGATCCCAGGACCCTGGGATCACTACCTGAGTCTAAGGCAGATGCTTAATTGACGGAGCCTCCCAGGTGCCCCCATTATCTCTATTTTAAGGGTGAAGAAACACACCCAGAGAAGTTGGGTCCTTGTCCAAGGTCACACAGCTACAAAGAATCCAAATCTGGGATTTGAAACTCAGCTCCATGACCGATTTGTGTTGACAGATAGAGAAGTGGAATAATGCCCTCCAAGGATACCTGCATCCTCATACTCAATGAATGTTACCTGACATTAAAAAGGCAACCCTGCAGGTGCGATCAAGGATCCGGAGAGGAGAACATTATCCGGAATTATCCAGGTGGGCCCAAGGAATCCAAGGATCCTTCTAAGAGGGAGGCTGGAGTGTCAGAGTGGAAAGATGGTAATAGGCAGCATGCATCCTAGAAAAGGCTTCCCCGCTCAGGCCTCCAGAAGGAACCAGCCCTGCTGACATCTTTCGCCCAGTGAGACTGATTTAGGAGCTCTGGCCCCCAGAACTGTAAGGTAATGAAGGTGTGTTGTGCTAAGCTACCCAGTGTGTGCTCATCTATTAGAGTAGCAAGAAACTCATCAACAGACAAATGAGATAATGTTTAAAAAGCTCCTGGCATCCAGTTAGAGCTCCCTAAATGCTCTTTCCTCACCCGTCCTAACCCTCTTTTTTCTTCCAACTATAATGATATAACAGAGGGGGAAGGACTTTTGGGATGTTGCTGCTCTACAAGTCCATTTTACAGATGAGGAGCCTGAGGCCAGAGTTACGGGAGGCCTTGCCGCGTCTCCCAGAGGTGCGCGAGGGGAAGGAGGGCTCCCCCGGGCCCGGTCCTGGAGCTGCATGCTCTGTTCTTCCAGACACCTGCACTGGGCAGCCAGGGAGCTATGGGTTCATCCAAACCCATTTTCCAGGTGACGGAACTAAGGCCTGGAGTTGCCCAGGAGAGTTGCGGCTCGAACCCCAAGCTGACAGGACCCGAGCAAGCCCAAAGCCCTGGGGATTCCTCCTCCCCCCACGCACTGCCCTCTCCTAGGGAGCAGCTCCTGCATATTTATCCCCAGCAGACAGGGGCCGGCAGGGTCTGGGAAAGCCGAGGCTAGAGCAGCCCAGCTGTGGTGGAAGAATTCAAGAGCAGCTCCTTGGTGGCCTTCAGCCTGGGAAAGCTCTGCTGCCTTCCTGTCCCCGCCTGCCCCTCCCGGGGCCCTGTCCCCACAGCTGTGCGCAGTTCCCCGGAGGCAGCGTCCAGTGGAGCTGGAGGGAGGAATAGACCCAGACTAGGGGACTTGATCCTGATCCCTGATCCTCAGCTGGTGGGTGGTGGCACCAGCCTGGATTACCCTGAACCTGGGGCCTGGGCTCGTCGGGGGGACCATGGGTCTCCCTGCCCAGGGACGTGGGGCCCCGGGGCGGGGACTGTAACACCCAGCGACACAGGTATGTTCTTCCTAAAGCACACCCCCCACTGGCATCCTCACCCCACAATGGCCCCGCAAAGGGCAGCCTGCTACCCCGTCCCATTTGTGGGTTGAAGAAACCGAGGCTGGGGGGAGGAGTGGCTTGCCCAAGGTCAAGGTCCCATGTGGCAGTGCTGGGCCTCCACCACCTGCATGAGCTCTCAAGGGATGACCCTGGAAGTGACTCTGGCCGGCTCTGGTCCCAGCCTTGCTGTGGGACCTGAGCAACCTCCTTCCTCTCTGAGCCTGGGCTGTCTCCTCTGTAATCACAGAGATAAGAGCAGGGAGGTAGGGGGGCCGTGCCCCGGGCACCTGGTAAATGTCCCATCACGGCTTACCCCCGTCGCGGGCACACTTCAGTTTCTCTTTCTTTCTTTCTTTCTTTCTTTCTTTCTTTCTTTCTCTTCTTTCTTTCTTTCTTTCTTTCTTTCTTTCTTTCTTTCTTTCTTTCTTTCTTTCTTCTTTCTTTCTTCTTCTTTCTTTCTGATTTTATTTATTGATTGATGAGAAACACAGAGAGAGGCAGAGACACAGGCAGAGGGAGAAGCAGGCTCCCTGCAGGGAGCCCGATGTGGGACTCAATCCCTGGACCCCAGGATCACACCCTGAGTCGAAGGCAGACGCTCAACCACTGAGCCACCCAGGGGCCCCTACACACTTCAGTTTGTAATGAACCCCAAATAATACTGGGCATGTGCTGTGTGCGGGACCCCGCCACAGAAGCCCCAGCAAACCAAGTAAGCGTGCTGGCTAACCAGGGTGGTAGAAAGGACTAAGTGCAGGGGATGGGGGATGCGGGGTGGAGTCGGGGGGCTGTCTACACAGAGGTGAGGGCATGACCACGTGGCTGTCGGGGGAAGGTGGCTGGGCAGCACAAGGTGGGGGCTGCCCGGCATGTCCAAGCAAACCAAGAGGTCAGGGAGGGCTGAGCAGTGAGCCCCCAGGGGGTGGCAGGAGAAACTTGGGGTAGGGGTGCGGTGGAGCCATGGAGCACGGCATCTGGCAGCCGGGCTGTCCCACGAGTGAAGTGGGAGCCATCAGAGAGTGTCCTCATGGTCAACAACACCCCCAAAGCCTGAAACAGGGCCTTAGACCCTGGGCTGCCATCTGAGGAGTGGGATGGCCACTCTCCACCACCCAGGACTGTCCCCCCCGGGGCCCACCCCTCCCTGTGATGCTCCTGGAAAGGATCAGATGGGGGGGGTGGCAAGGCAGCGTTACTAAAAGGGAGTTTGGAGGTGGTTTGGATGACAGGTGAGGCAAGGAGCTGGGACAGGGAGAGGCTGTCCCAGGCCACCCATACACAGTGGCCGTGTCAGCAGCAACCCCTGCAGCTGCTGCCTCCCAGGGCGGGTCCCCTCCTGCTGCAGGGCCCCGATCACGGGACGTCTCGTTCTCCTGGCCACATCCAGGGAGTCCCCAGGGGCACCCTCTGGGTTTGCCTTTGTGGAAGGCCTCTCTGGCTAAGGATCCCTTCCAGGCTGTGGCGCTGCCGCCACGTCTGTCAGAACCTGTGCACAACCAGGGCAGCTGTCCCACCACGTGCATGTGCGTGGGCTCGGCCCCGTGCCTGCCTCCTCCCCGTCACCTGGCTCCCTAGGACTTCCATTCCAGGCACAGACCTGGGGACACAACAAGCAACTGCTCGCTGCCCCACGTCCAGGATTGTCCTGTTGGAACAGTAAACAAAATAAGAAGCTCCTGACCTCTCTCTCTTTTTAAAGATTTTATTTATTTGAGAGACAGAGAGAGCACGTGCATGGGGTGGGGGAGCAGAGGGAAGAGAGACAGTCTCAAGCAGACTCTGTGCTGAGCGAGGGGCCTGATGCAGAACTCGATCTCACGACCCTGACGTCATGACCTGAGCCACCTAACCCCCTGAGCCGCCCAGGCACCCTTCCCTGACCCCCTTTTCTGCATTCCGTGGAGGTCTATGGCAGTTCCATAGCTGCCACTGCCAGCTCCTCAGCTTCCCTTCAAGAGGAATGAACCCCCACCACCCATCCCGTCTCTGGTTCTCTAGCCTTCCTCCTCTCCATCTTACTGCCCATTGGTCCAGTTAGTCATCTTTCAATGCTCCCACCCATATGTCCATCTATCCACCATTGGTCTGAATAGCCACCCATCTCTGTCTGATTGCTGTTGATCCATCCTCTCTCATCCATCCAGCCCATCCACCCATCCATCCGCCCATCCATCCATCCATCCATCACCCATCCAACAACTCGCCCACCTGTCCACCCTTCCACCTGTCCATCCATCCATCCATCTACTCATCCATCCATATCTTACACTCTCCCTCATTTACCTGTTCTCCACCCCAAACTTACCTCTCTGCCTGTGCATTGATCTACTTATCCACCCATCTACCTAAACTCTTACCGATTTCCCCACCCAGCCATCCATTTACCACCTCCCTCCCATTCACCCATCACCCCACCCCACTTCCTAATGTCCAACTGACATGCCAGCTTGTCTACTGGTCCCACCCACCCATTCATGTCACGTCAATAGAGACGTATCCTTTGTGCTCAGCATCGTAGTATCACCAGCTGTAGTAACAGCTACCACTACCACCTACCAGACGGACTCTTGTTTTACACCAAAAATTCTACCTACTTTCTCCCTCGGTCCTCCCAACAACCTACCCTATTTGACAGTTGGAGGGGAACAGGCTGGACAACCTCAACTGGACAACTGTCACATTGCTTAATTAATAGCGGCTCTACAAGGGAGGTATTGCCGTTATTTTCCAAACACAGAAAGTGGGTTTGCCTGAAGTCACAGCTCTAACAAATGACAGGATTTGGACCAGAGCGCCAACTCTAAGTTTGGTGCTCTTCCATCTGACCACCACTGCCTGGGCTCTGACCTGAGCATCAGGAGACCCACTGTCCAGCCCTGGCAGCCACCCTGGTGTGTGACCGTGTATGACAAAGTTGGGTTTGGGATCTCAGCTGTCTTGCCCGAATAAGAGGGGGTTGTGGGAGGGGCTCTTGATGTGCAGGGTTCCTGCGGCTCTTCAACTTTTCCCAAAACCTGGTTCTCATGAAAGCCTGTGTAGGGCCAGGAGAGGAGCTGGGTCAGCCAGACATGGCTCAGCCCAGCATGGACCCACTCATGACTCTGTTTCACTCACCCACCCCATATCAGGGCATGGCCCTGGATGTCCATTTCCTACCTTGACTTCAGAGCCAGGCAACACACCACCAGGGAGGAGTGGGGCAGCCCCCTGAGCAGAGAAGAGTCATGTCTGCCACCAGCTTGCTGTGAGGTCTCAACATTCCCCTCAATTTTCTCGTCTTCCCAATGGGCTAGTGATACCCACCTCAGAGGACTAAACGAAGCAATACGATGTGAACACACCCCACACGGCCTCTCCTCTCCCTTCCTTATATGTGAACAACAGGGTTGGGCTTGAGCAGAGGTCCCAAGGGCGACTCGTGGGTGAACTTCAGAACAGGAACCTGAAACCGTATGCAGGATTTCATGTGTGCATGTGCCACCTTCTACCAAGAAGGTCTATGTCTTCCATCTAATTGGCAAGAGGCCCATGATATTGTTGCTACTAATCATTTATTGAGTGCCGACCCTGAGCCACTTCGGTACTAAGTACTAATACACCTTATCTCATCCAATCCTCAGCGGACAGTGAACCCAGTTGTGATCCAGCTCCGGGACTCTGGAGCCTCATTGCCCGGGATTAAATCTTGGCACCATTACTCTTCAGCTGTGTGAGCTTGGGCAGTCACAGACCTAACCACGCTGTGCCTCATTTTCCTCATCCCTAAATTACATGACAAAGTATTTGCTTCATAGGGTTGCTTAGAGGAGTAAGTGTAGTTACAGACCTTAGAGCCACACCTGTCACTAAGCAAGAGCTTAGTAAACACTGTCGTAAAGTAGATAAGGAAAAGGGGGCTCAGAGAGGTCATGGAGCTTATCCGGGGTCAACCACTGAGAGAGCCCAGATTCTAACCCAGATGGCCTGACATTGGCACCCTTATACTTAATGCCTATGTTCAATGGATGATGCTCTCAAAAGGACCCCGACCTCTCGCCATGCTGCTCCAGTTCTGACACTGGGGACTCTGGACCTTACTGGCAAGGCAGAGAGGCCAGCCTGGATCATCTCTAAGGTTCCCTGCCCTTTCTGACCTTGGAGGCTCCTCCGTGGGAGCCCCAGTCTGGGGGCGCAGACTCAGCAGCTGACATGCCCCTGGAGGAGCTGTATAAAAAGTACAAGAGCCAGAGTGAGCGCGAGCACGTGCGTGCACCTGAACATGTGCACACCCCCTGCCACCACCCAGAAGGTGCAGCTCCCAGGGCTCCCTGCATAGCCTCCCAAGGGAGGCGCCCCCGCAGGCTCCGCTCCTTGCCGGGGCCATGTGACACATTGGGGGGGACGTGGGTGGGAGGAGGAGAAGAGCTCCCCGCTTACTGACAGCTCTCCCTCCGGGGCAGGGAGCTCCGGGGGCTGCAGCCCTAGCCCCACATGGCTTTTCTCAGCCTGGAGGGGGGTGGAAGATGGGCTCTCCTGGGCCACTTCTTGCCTTGCTGTGACCTGTGTAAGCAAGGTCTTTGCTTCTCTGGGCCTCACCTTGCTCATCCATAAAGTGGGGACAGTTGCTGCGACCCCACTGGGTTGTGGTGAGCGAGGCAGGAGAAGGAGCATGCATGTCAAATATCCAGCCCCCAGCAGACTCGGCACCCCGGTTCCCTCTCATTTCTTTCCCCAGGAGGCAGAGAGGGACTCCCGGGCTGAGACAGGTGGCCTCCTTCGGCACCTGGTGGTGGGAGCAGTTTAGCTGAGGCAGGGGCTGAAGACCTGGCATGGGCTGGGGTGGTCTGTGCGAGTAAAGAAGTTACAGGTTCTTGACATCAGGAAAATTGCTCTGGACAGCTCACCCCGTGGCCTTGTAGAGCTGAGTAAATAAGTCTTCTTCTCCCTCCAGGCCTCAGTCTCCCTTTTGTCCAACTGGGTCTCTGGGAACTCCACCAGCGTGACCACCCTATGGGATCCACTGGGCAAGGCTGAGGGCTGGGGAGGGCCAGCAGCCCTCTCCTCTCCCCACACATGTGTTCATTTACTCACTCCTTCAGCAAAGACCCTCTGAGCACCTACTAGAAGCCAAGTTCTAGGTGCTGGGGGCACAGCAATGGTCAAGGTTATACCTTAGGAAGCTGCCATTCTGATGGAAGCAGTCAGATCCTGCCTGGCAGGTAGTGATGAGCCTTAGGGAAGAAAATAAAACAGGGAGATGTGTAGTGACTGTGGTGTTTGTCAGGTAGAGAGGGTCAGAGGAGGCATCTTCCAGGTGGGGGCACATTTGAACAAGACCCTAAAAGAGTCAAGTGGAGGCCACACGAATATCTGGAGCAAGTGCATTTCCAGCAGAGGACGCAGGGAGTGCAAAGCCCTGAGGCTGGAATCTGCTTGGCATTTGTGACAATTGGCAAGAAGGCACTGGGGCCAGAGTACCGTGAACCAGTCGGGTGGGAGGAAGCAGACAGGGTCACAGAGGGAAAGGTGAGGGTAGAGGAGGTGATATAGAAGTGGGAAGTGGGTTAGGGATCCTTGCCTCCCGGGCTAGGGAGAGAGGGAGTATGCTTTGGAGTCATTCCTCTGAGACCCCTGCCTCCAAGGCCAGTAAGCTGCTAGGGCCTAGCAGATAAGCAAGAACACACTCTTAAAATTCTGGGTTCAACCTACGAGCCCTAAAGCAATCAGGGATCATCTGGTCCAGCCCTCTTTGATCACATGAGCCCACACTACAGATAAAGAAACTGAGGCTCGAAGGGGAAAAATGACTCCCCCTGCCCAGGACCCCAAACCACATAGTGCGCCTCAACCCTGAGGCACGTCTCCCCACTTTGCCGCGCTACAGCCCTCTCTCAAAATGATGTTTGTGAAAATTAGTCTCAGTAAAGATAGCTAAAAAGCATGGGTTGGGATGTTTTTAGCTGCCTGAAAGCCGGATAAAAGGTTCTGTTGTTGCAAAAATGCTCTTCTTGTGTATGCTATACGCATCCATCAATTTCAGAAATTATCCAGCCTCACTAACTAAAAATGACGGGTGCTTTTTGAATTTGAGATGAAGAGGGGTTTTTTTTTTGGTGCTGTTGATGGTGGTTTACTCATGTCAGACTCTTTTCCTACCCTGAGTGTAATATCCTAAATTTCAAGGAGGCAGGGACTGATTTTTTCATCTCTGCAGCCCTGGAAAAGTAGGTACACCATGAACATTTACTGAAGAGAAGGTTTCTCCTGAATGGCCATTCAGAAACCTACGATCACGAGATCCTCTGTATTCAGGTGTAGGGGCATGGTCATACAGTGGATGGATGGATGGATGGATGGATGGATGGATGGATGGATAGATGAATTTGGGTCAAAAAGACATGTCTTTGGGGCACCTGGGTGATGGCTCGGTCGGTTGAGCATGAGACTCTTGATTTCAGCTCAGGTCATGATCTCAGGGTTGTGAGATTGAGCCTTACATCAGGCTCTGCACTGAGTGGGGAGTCTGCTTGAGGTTCTCTCTCCCTCTGCTCCATCCCCAGGCTCACCTGAGATAGATATATATATATATATATATATATATATATATATATATATATATATATATAATAAATAAATAAATAAATAAATAAATAAATAAATAAATAAATAAAATTTTTTGGGGGGGAATGATAGGTCTTCAAGTTATCAGGAACCACAAGCTTGAGACCTCTGGGCATTAGGGTAAGGAAGAGAAATCATATTCTTAGGGGTAGATTATGGGTGAGGAAGTAGCCAAAAGCTTGAAAAGAAATTTCAAATCTTGGGACACCTGGGTGGCTCAGTGGTTGAGTGTCTGCCTTCAGCTCAGGTTGTGATCCCAGGGTCTTAGGATTGAGTCCCACACTGGGCTTCCTGCAAGGAGCCTGCTTCTCCCTCTGCCTGTGTCTCTGCCTCTCTCTTTGTGTCTCTCATGAATAAATACATAAAATCTTTTTAAAAATTCTAAATCTGGATTCCTCCTTCCAGAGTTAAGATCCAGTCACATCAATGCTACCGGGCACCTGCATTAGTCAGCTCTCACCAGGCTATGCTGTGTAACAAGCATCCCCAAACTCTGCTTCTTACAGCAACACTATTTATCTCCTGCTCCTGCTGCATGAACATGGCAGAGGCTCAGCATTTGTGGCTCGGGTCCCATCTGTGCACAGTCAGGTCTGTTCCACACGCCTCTCATTCTAGGGCCCTGCCTGAAGAAGCAGCTGTTAGCTGGGATGCACGTTCTCATGGCTGAGGGCTGCAGCCCAATGAGGAAGGAGAAAACTTTCAACACCTCTTTAGGCCTCCACTGGAAACTTCCACCCTGTCAGTGAGGCCCACATTTTGAGGGGGAAAATCAAGTCATATGGCCAAGCTCAACACCAATGGGCAGGGCTGGTGAGGACTATTTGCTGAACAGTAATATCACTTATCACTGGGACTTAGGGGACCCTGAGTCTGGTGGGTTTTAAACTATTCTCAGAAACACTCCCAACCACCTTGGGCCACAGTGAATTAGGAGATGTTGGGCTTGGAGGAGCCACAAGTGGTCAGGGTTCCAAGACCTCCACCTCCAGCAAGAACACTTCTGCGGCATCTGTCAGGTTGCCACATACCTTTAGATTTGAAATCTACTTTTTTTGGGGGGAAAAAAGACATATTAAAAAATAAACAAAAAAATTAATTTTAAAAAATAAGATATTTTCTTAAAAAGTCATTGTTCTAAGTCCCCCCACATTATAGAGATGGAGACTGAGACCTCAGGAGGAGACAAGTACGACGCTGATCAGCAAGAACTCCTTGATGGGCACCCAGGTACTGACTTGGTGTTCACAAACTCATTCAACAAACATTTGCCATCCACCAATTCTGCGCCAAACTTTAGCAATCAGAGCATTCTTCTTTATTCAGTCTCTGTTTTGCCAACATTCTTCATCCATTCATTCATTCAATCTGTATTTCTGAGGAACTACTATGTGCCAGACGGTGCTATAGGCCCTGGAGAGACAGCAGTGAGCAAACCAATCTTCCGACCCCATGGAACTTGCATTCTAGGCGAGATCCAGATCACAAATAAGATAAGCTGCACAAAGTGTAGTAAGTATTATGAATAATAATGAAGCCGAGAGAGGGGGTAGAGTGCCGGAGGGGCTATTTTGAACAGAGTAGCCTCTTTGTCTAGAGACTTAAGCAGATGGACAAAGCAGGGACAAAGGCCCTAAGGTGGGTGTATAACCAGGGAGCTGGAGACAGGCAGAAGGCCTGAGTGGGAGTGGGCCTGGGGGCCCGAGTGGTGGTTTGAGCCTCTGAGGTCCCAGGAAGGAGTCTGGCTTTTTTGCCAAGTGAGGTGGGGGCGCCTTTGTGTGGCTGGCATCAGGGGAGGGGTCTGATCTGCCTGTTGTTCAGGGACAGACTGTGTGACGAACGGAGGTCAGGGGGACCTAAGAAGGAGGTTCTTGTACCATGTAGGGCTCAGAGGGCCGGGGGGCTGGTTTCGGGGTGTGGCCAAGACAATGCCAGGCTTGACTCCACTTCATAGAGGTCAGAGTCCTGGAAGAACAGGATGGCAGGTGTCCCGGAGCCGAGCAGCAGGGGCTGGAACCAGGGAACAGGCAGGGCCAGCTTCCAGGAGTGACAGACAGGGGACAGCGCCAGTTCCTTCAGGGGCGGGGCCGAGGCCTTAGAGGCTCATGGGCTGGAATTGGGGCTTCCGGCGGGGTGGGGAAGGCCTCCCAGCTGCCAGCCCCCAGGAAACGACCCAGGATGACGGCCAGGTCTGATCTGTGCTTCTACCCACGCTCAGAGCCCAGCTGCATTAGCCACCCAACCCCACCCCAACCAATCAAAGCTGGTGGATCTGAGCTGAATCGAAGGTGACTGCTTGCATCTCCTGAGCAACACTTCAGGTCCTGCCCCTCAAGAAAGAGGTGAAAGACTTTCTGCCGGTGCCCAAGGAGCCAATCTCTGTCTCTAATTGTAGAACCTGAGCTGCATCCCCTAAAGATCACCCATTGCTCACAGCCTCCAAGTTCCTAAGCACCCATGGAGAGGCCCCCATGGCAAGGCTAGGGCCCCCAGCCAGTGGTCAGAATCAACGGCCCAGCATGTCAGGGAGCTGCCCTGGATGTGGGTCTTCCAATCCCAGACCAGCCTTCGGATGAGGGCAGCCCCTGGGTGATGTTTGACCACAGCCTCATGAGAGCCCTAGAGTCAGGACAACATAGCTAAGCTGCTCCCAGATTCCTGACCCACAGAGACTGTGTGAGATCATAAGTGTTTACTGTTTTAGCCACTAAGTTTTGGGGATGATTTGTTATACAGCAATAGACGACCCATCTCCACCACCTCATCCTGCCAAGTCTGGCTGCCAGTGAGTGGCCTTTGGATGCAGCTCAAAATCAGATCAATATCCGAAAAAAGACTTGTCCTCACAACGGCTTTGGCAAAGGATGTCAACCAACATGGATTAGCAGGCTGGTTGGCATCCGTGGGGCGTTTGGAGTTTATGAGATAGTGGGGGTGAGAGGGCTGCATAGGATGGACGCCGGGGCAGTGAGAAGGAGAGGGTAGACACAGCCCAGGGAAGGGAATGAAAAGAACCCAGATTTGGGCGTGAAGCCCCCAGGCTGGAGTCTGGCCTCTGTTGCTTGCTAGCCACGTGATGCTGGCAGGTGACCAGGGCTCCTGGGCCTCTGTTCATTGTTTGTCTAATAGACTTCACTGACAGCACCATTGTGAGGTTGCCAGTCTGGTCCCTGACAGCAGCCGGAAGGATCTTTTTAAATTGCAAATCCAATCGTGTCATCCCTCCCTTAAAACCCACCCGTGGCCTCCCACTGCCTGGACCAAGGCTCATGGCCACAGCTGGCCTGAGCCGCTGCCGTCTGCCTGGGCCTGCCCAGCCTGTGCTGTCGTGCTCCCCCTCTTTCTGATACAACTACACACCTGTCCTCTGGTTTCCGAAAGATGCCTCACTCCTTCTGGCCACAGGACCTGTGGCCCCTGTGGAATTTCTCTTTTTTTTTCTTTTTTTCCCTGTGGAATTTCTCTACCTGGAATCTGCCCCCTTCCGCTTGTTGGCTTGTCCGTACCCTACAGGTCTCGGCTGGTGTGGGAAGCCTTCCCAAACCACTAAGTCTGTGCCTCATGGCCCTCCCCAACAGGTGCGTTTTTGTGATAAGTGGATACATGTCCCCCCACGAGTCAGTGAGCACCACAGGCATCATCCCTGGCTGTGTGCAAGGTGCAGGCTCATCGCAGGAGCTGAAGTGCTGGTGTGCAGTGGAAGAATGAGCAGAGGGTGGTCCAGACTGGGCAAATTTTCATCTCCATCTCCTTCCCCCATCCTTGGATTGCACTCTGACCTCAGGAGCTCACAGGGACTCAGGACTCAGGCTGAATAAACCTTCCAGGGGCAAAAGCTTCTAGATTTCTATTGGTTCCTAACTTTGGCTGAGCATTCACATTATCTGTAGACTTTTCAAAAAAAAGTTGACGCCTGAGTCACACTCTCAGATTCCAGTGTAGATGTGGGGTGCACAGGACATCAGGAGACCTGCCCCCCCAGCCAAGCCTCAGAACCACTGCCCTGGCTAGAGGGGAGACCAGGAGGAGCCTAGAGACTGTCTCACTGTGGAGGACTGTGGGGCTGGAAATAATAGGAGGAAACCCAGGGGCTCTAATGTGCTAGTCGCTGCTGTACCAACTTTCCTTAATTAACTCATGTAATCCTCCAAAGAGTCTGATGAGCAGGATGGTCCATTTCATAGATGGGAACACTGAGGCTGGAGCTACAAAGTAACTTGTGCACAGTTTCCTAGCCACTAGCTGGCAGAAGCAGGATGGTTGAACCCGGGGTAGTCTGGCCCAGCGTCCATCCAAGGCTGGGCCATCCCCCCCTACCCTGGCTAGTGAGTGTTGAGAGATACCCACTGATTTCCCATCCTTGGGTTGGGGGCGCTGATGTGAGTGGGGCTGCTGCACATGTGACATCTCCGTCCCTTGCCAAAGGGATATGCCTTGACCATGGAGCCCAAGTTAGGCAGGCACAGCTGACCCATCCCGGGCTGGGCTTCTCCAGCCCTGAAAAACTCCTCCTGGTGATAGGACCCACACAACCTTAGGAAGACACACGTCGCTATGGAAACCACGGGACTCTGCAGCCATACCACTGGCTTCGAGGAAACCTTTTCATGGCTCTGCTTGAGGCTCTGCTGTGAGGTGGCCAGGGGAGCTCTGGCTAATTGAGCCCCCCTCCCTTCGGCCAGGATGTCAGGTAAACTCTCGAGTGCGCAGCAGCCTGGGACAGGCCCTCCTCCCCACCACGCACACAGCGCTGTTTCCAGCCCTCCCGTGGGAAGGTGCGTTGGTGGGGGAGGTCTGCAGGTGATTGATGTGTGGGGTTGAGTCTTTAATTAAAGCAGGCATCATGTGCCAGTCAGAAGAAAAGAAAGTTCAACTTGAAGCTGAGGTCATTATCCTGAGCATCATTTCAAGAGTTCTTTCCCATGAGAGGGTGAGTGTGACCTCGTCTGATATCTGAACCCAAATCCTTCTGAAGTGTCCCTCATCTGTCCCTGAGCCCAGCACCTGACAGCATGGGGTCAGTGTGCAGACCCAGCCGCTGCACCGCACGCTGACAGTCAACACCGTGCGCTGGCCCTTAATGAGCATCAGACCTGTGGTCCTCAGCCCTGGCGCCCGGGAGAATCCTCTGGGCCATTGTCTTAAATCATCCACGTCTGAGTCTCACCCTGGTCCAGTTATAAGAAGTTTATGAGCGTGGCACCCAGGGCCAGGCTACTTGGTAAAGTGCAGCCAGGGCTGGGTGCAGGTCCAGCCTCCTCTTCCTACAGTTGGGGATGCTGAGGCTCCAAGAGGCGAAGGGATCTGCCCGTACCTCCCAGTAGACAGGAGCCTGAGGCCGAGGCCAGGGCAGTGCACCTACTGCTCCAAAGGTGGAGGTGGGGTAAGGAGCTGGCTCTGAAAATGGAAGTAGGTGACACCGGGGATGGGGGGTTGGGGGGGTGGGGGCCAGAGCCAGGGAGGAAGGGAGAGCTCTGAGAGAAGATACCATTGTCCTATCCCAGCCAGGAACTGGGGGTGCAGTGTGCGGGAGCCAAATCTCAGCCTCAGCCTACCTTAAAAAAAAAAAAAAAAAAGTGCAAGAGCATAAGTTCTTTGTAGTAAAGGTGTAGTCACCTGGGAGCTTGTTAGAAAGAATCTCAGGGCCATTCCAGACCTACTGACTCAGAGTCTGCATTTTAACAAGATCCCCTGGCGATTCATGTGCATGTTCAAATTTGGGAAGCCCTGTATGGAAGCTCTGATGCTGGAGTCCTGGTTATATGACCTGGGAAAGTTCCAAAATGTCTCCATCTGCTCTAGGAAGGTACCCGAGCCTCCAAATGTTGAAGCCAGAAGGACCAGAGATGGGCAGCGGATGGGCCAGGTGCACACAGCGGAAGTGGCAGAGTGGCTTAAAGCAAGGGCAAGGCTTCCAGTCCAGCGTGTTTCCTTCCACTGTGTTCCCTCCTGGCAGGGAGCGTGGGGGCGGGGTGGGGGCGAGGGGTGCTGCAGACACTCCAAGAGTCCTCCACATTCTTCTTTCTATATTTTGTTCTGGCAGATTCTTTGCTAGAAATCACATCACCCATCTGTAAAACCCCGGGGTTTGGTTCTAGTCCCATGTCTTCGTGATCTAATAAAATAACAAAAGATATCAAAACAAAAACTGGTGCCAAGAAGACAAGTCATTTGAACTGGAGGAAAAAGAATGATGTGTCTACCTTCCTCCTCTTCCTCCTCCTCACTTGTTCCCGGCAGAGTCTTGCGTGTGCCTGTGTGTGCCGTGCCTGTACGTGTGTGTGCTGTCTGCATGCATGTGCGCGAGTGTGCAAAGGGTGTGCTTTGCAGGCATGCATGTGGTGTGTGCATATGTATATGTGCATGAGGGTGTCTCCGTGTGTGCGCATTGGGCATGCATGTGCGTGCAAGCATTTGAATGTCTGTGTGGGTGTGCATAACTGCACATGCGTGTGTGTTCCTATGCATGTATGGGTTGTACATGTGTGGTGATAGCTGTGTACGTGCCTGTGAGCCCCATGTACGATATGAATGTGTGCTCATGTGTGTGTACAAGCATCTGTGTGAGCAAGCATGCTTGCGCACCTGCGTGCATGCCATGCCTGTGCTGCATGCGCCTTGGGATGTGCCTGTGTGCGAATGTGCGTTCCTATGTCCATGACCAAACGCATATGCCTGCATGTGCATTATCTGTGCATGGGTGTGCTTGTGTATGTCTGTGTGCACATGTGTGTGTCAGGTACTATGGAACATTACGTGACTTGAAGGCTATGTTCAGTAGGAGGGACGGGGATTGGAAAGGCCTCAGAAGCCCCTGACAGCCAAGGGGTTAGCAAGCAGCTGGGTCTCAGCTCAGGTAACCCCAAGGCCGTGGCTTGTAGTTGTTGATATTTTTGATGAGTCAAAAATGTCAGTGTGGAACTTAGCTAGTGAACACGCCTAGCCGGCCACCCAGTGACAGACACGATTGCTTTCAGGAAAAGGACCTCAAAAGAATGCCAGTTGCTAGAGCTCCTCAGAAGAGAGATGAAGACATCTGCAACATTATCTGGGCTTTTAGTCTGCAGAGGGAAGCGGGGAGTGGATTAGGGTGGAGAGAGGGATTTGGCCCTGGCTTAGATCCGGGCTCCTAACGAGCCCACCATATGCTGCTGTCAGCGACCTCCAGGGAAAGTGATTCCCCGAAGTCCTCGGGTGGGGGGAGGGGGAGCGCCTCGGGCGAGGCTGGAAGCGCGCTGCGAAGTCTGCAGAACCTGCTTTGGTTTGTTTGTTTGTTTTTTATAAATTTATTTTTTATTGGTGTTCAATTTGCCAACATATAGAATAACACCCAGTGCTCATCCCATCAAGTGCCCCCCTCAGTGCCCGTCACCCAGTCACCCCCACCCCCGCCCACCTCCTCTTCCACCACCTCTAGTTTGTTTTCCAGAGTTAGGAGTCTCATGTTCTGTCTCCCTCCCTGATATTTCCCACTCATTTTTTCTCCTTTCCCCTTTATTCCTTTTCACTATTTTTTATATTCCCCAAATGAATGAGACCATATAATGTTTGTCCTTCTCCAACTGACTTATTTCACTCAGCATAATACCCTCCAGTTCCATCCACGTCGAAGCAAATGGGGGGTATTTGTCGTTTTTAATGGCTGAGGAATATTCCACAGGTCACTAACCGGCTGAGACCGCAGCTTCCATCTCAGCTCTGCTCCTGTTTGGTGGGGGATGGCCTGTGGCGGGAGGGGGGGGGGGCGCCTGCGGTGGGATTCTTAGAGCTCTGGTCTTCTGCTGCCTCATGCATGTCAAGAACCCTGGGAGGGGAGGGGGGTGCTGGGGAGGAGTCAGACTGATAAATGCATGGAAATGATTAGTGATAATATGTTAATAGCTCATCTATATTGAGAGCTGACAATATGGCAGACGTGAAGCTGAGAGCTTTTATATTAAGTCTAATTATCCTTATATTAAGTAGAATAACATGATTTTCCACCTCCAGGAAATTCTTCCTTGGCAAAATTCTACAAATCCTTCAGAGGCGGCTACAAGTGCTGCCTCCTCTGAGGAGCGATGAGCTCCCTGAGCGGTACCGCCTGCCCCCACCGCCCCCCGCCCCCAGCCTCCCTAAGGTGCCCTGAGGACCTCGGCTGTCCCTCCCCTGTCCCAGCACAGCTCGGGGCTCAGAGAGAGCTCCGGTTTGTGGCGTGGACATTAAATGTCACATGGGCTTCTTCCTTTCCGCTGTCCCTGGGGACCCTGCTCCCCACCCCCTGGACGGCAGCCCGCTCTTTCGCATTTGGGATGAAAATGGTGCAGGCTTTTCCACTTGGGGTTTAATTTCTTGCGAAAACACTGGAGAGCTGAGATGGGTCTCTGGGGGCCCGGCCTCCGTCCCCAGCGGGCAGCACACCAGGATTCCAGTTGCCCCAGAAGGCAGGCTTCCTTTTGGCCCAGTTTGGCCCAGGGGGGCTCGCACCACTCCCTCCCCGCCCGCCCTCCTTGGCTGTCCAGAACTTCGTCTCTGCCCTGGGATCCCAGCCCCTCCTGCTATCCTTCCCTTCTGGATCTTTCTCAATGGCCTTTGGGTACATCCTGGGAAATGATGATGACACCCGCAACAGTGCCCCTGGAGCACCGAGCTCCCCCATTTTTGTAACCATGCTTCCCTTCCACTTTACAGCCACGATCATTCAGAAGGAAGGAGGAAAAGGTGCCCTTGCAGGGTGCGCATCATGCTCTCCTGCACCGCTCGCACCCTGCTCAGGTGGGCTTCCTCCAGCAACCCCCCAACGCTCGCTGGCCCCTTTCTTGGCAGCTCTTGGCGGCTGGGCTCACCTGTGCCTTCTCAAACCTTCCTGTTCCCTTGGCGTCCACAGCCCCACACTCTAGTTTTCTGCTCTGCTCTCCTTTCTTTGGTTCTCTGTCCTCTCCTAACTTCACTGTTCCTCTGGGTCCTCTTCTTCCTGCTTGGTCTGTCCCATTGATGGTCTCCCCACCCCCATGGTGGCGACAGGAGCTCAGATCTATGGAGGCCAGCTCCCCCCCTCCCCGCTTCAGACCCTCAAATCCAGGCTCCTGCTGGGCAGTTGCCCTTGAAGGATCATGGGGGCCTCAGACTCCACACTCTCAAGCTCAATTCGTCTTCCCCTCTTGCTTCCCCCCAACACACAGCCTGCCAACCTGCGCCCTTTCCTCCTGGAGCCCCATCTTGGTGACTGGCACCACCAGTCACCCAGCTGCCCAAATGCCAACACCGACTCTCCACCAGGGCAACACCCCACAGCTGCTGGATCCCAGGTCCACCCTCCCCCCACCATCCCACGGCGTGTCCCCAGAGAGGCTCTTCCATGCCGACAGCTCCCACCTGGACAACTGTGGCCACCTCTTACCTGCTTCCCTTGCCTCCTTTCTTGCTCCTCAACCCTACCCTACAGCCAGGGCGGGCTTCCAAAGGGGTAGTTGATCATGTCTCTCTCACTCATTTACCTGCTCCTGATGTATTTATTGAAGACCTACTGTGTGCTGGGTACTGTGCTATGCTGGACGTGTGCCTTAGTCCTGTGCAGTTCACACTCCAGGGGAAGAGACATACAGCAGCCACACATTATAGAGTCAAGTGGTAATAAGCTTATCTGGAAAGATAAAGCAGGGAAGAGGATGGAAAAGGACTGACTGAGAGAATCTTAAGTAGAGAGACCAGGAGAAGCTTCTTTGAAGAGGTGATATTTGTGAATGGAGTGGCCAAGGGAGTAGTGGAGTCTGTAGAGGAAGCACTGTTCAAGGTAGAGATAATGGCCAGTGCAAAGGCCCCATGACAGCTGAGTATTTAGTGGGCTTTTGCTCTCTATGCTCCACCTACATTGAGCTCTAGTCCCTTGTACACTCTGCTTAAAAACCTACTCCCTCATTCTCTTTGTTAGCTTTTAATTTGTTAGATTCCACCCCAGGATCATCTCCCCCAGAGAGGTCAGTGCAGATCCTCACCCCAGCTGGATTAGGGGCACCTCCTCTGAGCTTCCACAGCCCCCATCGGAGCATGTGACTGACTACATCACAATTGTTGTTTGTTGTCTGTTCTTTGTGGAGCAGGGACTGTATCTGATTCATATCTGTGCCTCGAGACCTGGACAGTGAAGACAGTCGAGTAAATGTTTTAAGTTCGTATCGCTGCCTAACCAACCACTCCGAAGTCAGTGGCATGAAACAAATGCTTTATTCTGTTCTCAGATCCTGGGATCAGGAATTTGGACAGAGCACAGTGGGAACGACTTATCTCTGTTCCATCACGTCCAGAAGATTCGAACGGCTGGGGCTGGAGCCACCTGGAGTCTCCTGCACTCACGTGTCTGGCTTCCAGGCCAGGCTCAGCCAGGACTGTGCCAGGAGCACTCTTACCCCCTTGTGCTCCTATGATCTGTCCTGAGAAGTGCATACCCTGGGTGGCTGCGGGCTCTTCAGCCCTGGGGGTCCCAAAATGAACACATGGAACACCAACAGCCTCTCCACGTGGATCGTGGACAGGGCTCCTTACAGCACAGAGGTTGCTCCTGAGAACAAGACAGCGTTCCAGGAAAACCAGTGGAGTACATGGCCTTTCCTGAGCTGGCCTTAGAAGTCACACGGCACTGGCCCACCCCAGCACACTCTGTTGGTCAAAACAGTCAGAAATCCATCCAGATCAAAGTGGGGGGACATGGACCCCACCTTTTGGGGGCAGGGGGTGTCATG
This sequence comes from Canis lupus baileyi, assembly GCF_048164855.1. Classification (NCBI taxonomy): domain Eukaryota; kingdom Metazoa; phylum Chordata; class Mammalia; order Carnivora; family Canidae; genus Canis; species Canis lupus. Next base: position 31,290,407 of record NC_132848.1, read on the forward strand.
AATTTAAGCCACGTCTTAAAACCCTACAGTGAACACATGTCGACGTTTGCACCCAGTGCTTTCAAGAACTCCTTGTCTCAGTGGTCCCCACTGAGATTCAGGGTTGAGGAAACAAGAGGTGTAGAGAAGCGGCGTGTCCAAGGTTGGGTCCCGGGAGGCACACAGCCAGAGCCACTGTTGCAGGGCAGGAGCCCCATGGGGAGCGCGTGCCCACCCCAGTGGGCTCGGCTGAGAGTCTCCTGGCACGGACGTCGTTGCAGCTGGCACTTATTACACGCCAGGCAGCTTTCTAAGCATTCCACAAGTATTAATTTGTTAACTCATTATGATCCAGTGAGATGGTGGTGATGATTACCTCTCCTACAAAAGAGGAAACTGAGTCACAGAGAAGCCAGGTGTAGTAGAGTAAGCCGCGCTCACCAGCCTTCACGCCTTCCCTGCGCTAGAACATGTGCTCAAGCTCTTTGTCGTGTGGCTCCCCTGGGGTGGTCAGGGTGCATTTCCCTACCCTGTGGATCGGGGGCTGACTGTGTAGGAGGTGCTTTGGCCATTGAAACAGGATGGAAGTGACAGTGTGTCAGTCTTGGGCTGAGGGTGTCTCATGCTCCCACCTACCCCCTTGTGCTCCGATGATCTGTCCTGAGAAGTGCATACCCTGGGTGGCTGCGGGCTCTTCAGCCCTGGGGGTCCCAAAATGAACACATGGAACAGACTGAAACGCAGCCTGAAGCCAGGGAAGGGTGGAGGTGGCAACTGCCTCTGGGGCAGAATTTATTTTATTTGTTTGTTTGTTTATTTAAATATTTCATGTATTTATTCATGAGAGACAGAGAGAGAGAGGCAGAGACACAGGCAGAGGGAGAAGAAGCAGGCTCCATGCAGGGAGCCCGACGTGGGACTAAATCCCGGGTCTCCAGGATCACACCCTGGGCTAAAGGCAGGCGCTAAACTGCTGAGCCACTCAGGCTGTGGGGCAGAATTTAGAGAGCTGCCCAAACACTCAGGAATCAAGCCTAAATATTTTCATGTAAAAAATTTAAAAATAAATAGTAATGTGAAAAATCTGCTGCTATAGACTGAATATTTGTGCGCCCCCCAAATTCATATGTTGAAACCTCACTCCCAGTGTGAAGGTATTTGGAGAGGATGGGGGTGGGCTTTGGGAAGTGATGAGATCACGAGGGTGGAAACTACATGAGTGGGGTTAATGCCCTTATACAAAAGACTCCAGGAGCACCTGGGTGGTTCAGTGGTTGAGCATTAACCTTTGGCTCAGGGAGTGATCCCAGGGTCCTGGGATCGAGTCCCGCATCGGGCTCCCCACGGGGAGCCTGCTTCTCCCTCTGCCTGTGTTTCTGCCTCTCTCTGTGTGTCTCTCATGAATAAGTAAATAAAATCTTTATAAATAAATAAATAAAATAAGAAGACTCCAGAGAGCTTCCTCGTCCCTTCCACCATGTGAGCCCACGGTGAGAAGACTGCCATCTTTGAACCAGGAAGCAGGCTTCACTGGATCCAGAATCTGCCGGCGCCTTGATCTTGGGCTTCTGGGCCTCTAGAACCGTAAGAAATAAATTTCTATCCTTTATAAGTCAGTTTATGTTGCAGTATGGGTCTATCCTTAATACTCAATTTATGGTATTTTTGTTATAGCAGCCTGAATGGACTGAGATATCCCCAATGAACAAAATACCAACATTTCAAGTAAGGACGGATGGGTATGGAGGCCCAGCCTGGCCCTGGGCAGTGTTCTTTTCCTAGGTGAGGCTGGAGTTCCTCCCTGAGTCCAATCTCCAGCTTCCCTCCTGCCCAGCAGGTGGTCCTGGCCCGCTCCCCTATATTTCTGCCGAGACCCTAGCACCCTAGCAAGACTGGTCTCAGGTTCCAAAGCCAGGTGCCAAACCAAAGGCAAAAGTTTCAACATGTATGGCCAAGACCCAGCTTCTTGACTCTCAGGCTTCTCACCTATGTCAAAGATAGGAAAGAGTCGGTCGTTGAGAGGATGTTTTGGGAAAGAGGCTTTTCTAAGAGCGCTATGTAGCATGCTGTGGGAGTGCCTGCCCCTATTTTAAGCCTAGAGTGCTTGATGCATGTCCCTTTAGCTGAGGGCTCTGTGGACCACTGTTTGTCCTTTGCCTGATAAATCTAATGGGTGATAGACTATCTGAGTTAGAGGCCAGAGATCCTCACTGAACTCAGATCAGCTTATACTCTTAAAGTTGATGGGGGCCAAGGATGTGAGTTTCATATGGACCAGATGTGGGAAAACCTCGAGAGAAAGCTGTCAGATGCCTGAAACCCCATCCAACAGAGCCCTCTGGAGGGGCAAGAGGCCGCAGCACAGGAAACCGACAGGTTTTAGAACATTCTTAGAGGCTGCAGAAGGACCTAGCAGGCAACCCACATGAAAATGCACAGAACTGCGTCAGGTTGGGTGCAGGTGAGCCGTTGCCAGGGATGGTGGGATTGTGTCGGGAAAATCCACAGAATTATGCCTGCAGTTCTAATGTCATTGTTAAACATCTCCCATGCTCTGAGCATGACACTGTCTTCCTGAGACACCACAGTATCAGGCCAGTTAGAACTTTCCTGTGCCTCTGATCTTCTTCCCCCTCCCCCAGACCCACCTCCCAAGGATGGAGGACAGCAGAAAGAGAAACTGAAATTAGCTAAAAGGGGAGCCAGAGAGCAAGAAAAGGACAACCTGCCCATCCTGCTCTTTCTCAATTTCTATCTTTTTGTGTGAGCAGACCACAGCTGGGGGGAGGGGGTGGAAGAGAGAGTGTCTTTCCTTTGCCTAAAGCCTGAAGTGTCCATCCATCATCATGATGTGGGCCAAAGGGATGTTTAACTGAGGCTGCACCTGCCACCTGAAGTACCTTGGTATAGATGAGAAAAATCACGGGACAGTCCAAGTTTTTATCAAGGGACGGGGGTGGGGTGGAAATAAAGCCCAGATCCTCCTTAAGGAAGCAGTGGGAGGTCAAGCTGCTTTTTGAGCAAAGTCAGGTTGCACAAGGTGCCCTTGAAGCCTTGGACCCACAAGTGAGGGTGCCGGGAGGAGGGGACCGTTAGTTGGCCAGCCAGAATGCCCTCTCCTGTTTCTCCAGGCGGAGGTGCCACTGGGCCCGGGGCCACCTGGCAAGGAACTGCGTTTCCTGGTGCTTCTCACTGGGGAGCCTGGCCAGGGGAAGTGGGGGGAGGGATGTGTCCAGACTCTGAGAGCAGCAGGTAGGCATCCCTGCAGTCTCTTCCCCTAACCCGCTGGCTGAACGTGAATGTGGTGGCGGCTTTGATCTTGCAGATGGTGACAGGGTCCTAGAGGTGGGACAGCCTGGCCTGAAACCTGGATGCCTGAATGACTGGGGGGGCAGAGCCTGGCCCCCACTGCCCACAGCTGGCCTAGCACACTCATCTCAGAAGTTCCCAGGAAACAGAAGTCAAGTTCTGTTACAGTGGCCAGGCCTTTTGTAATGAGCTGTAGAGCATCTACCTCCCTATGAACGACATGTTCAAAGTCCCTGAACTGCGGTCAGATGGCACCCCTCAGCCTGCCTGCCTTTCCCTCCAGCAGCCCCTCAGCCAACTCCGTTATGAAAACTCTGGGGAGATAACGTGCTTTGCAAAGAGATGTGGATTCTAGCTCAGCTCTGCCACTTACAGCTGTGCAACCTTGGGCAAGTGGCTTCACCTCTCTGAGCCTTGGTTCCCTCGTATGTAAAGTACAAAGGGACTCATAATCCTCGCATGCAGCTTTGCCACCAGGATCCAACGAGAGGCTGCAGGTGTCAGGCCCAGCACGGTGCTCAGTGCACAGTAGGTCTTCAGCAAAGGCCAGCCCTCCCTCCCTTCCTGTACTCCCAGCCGCCTTTGCTGCTGAGCCCCAGCTGGCCTCCGATCAGCCCCACCAAGCCGTGACCCAGCCTGAAGTTTTTCTTTTGAGTAAGTGACAGGTTCAGGGAGGCGGAACAGAATAAGCACTTGGAGTTCGCAGTGCAGAATTCTCTGAAATCCGATTCCCAGTGTTCCCGTCCTCGGGTCGGGACTGAGCCCGCCGGCCCGCGCTTGTCTCTGGATGGTCTTGCTGGGGGCGAATTTTCCTACAATCCTATTCTACCCTCTGTCCCAGGGCTAAGCAGAGGTCTGTGGGGCAAGTCTCCCCCTCTGCCGCAGCCAGCCCGGTGCTCACTAACCCGCGCCCAGGGCGAGCCCAGGGGATGCAGGGAGCCGGGGCTGGGCCCCGACCGGAGCAAGCGTGTTCTGTTTAGCAAGGAGCGGAATGTGGCAGGTTACGTAATAGGAATCTTAATTCCCTCTTGCAGGGAACATAGGGTTGCAAGGGGCTGTTGGTGTGTTGTCTGGTCCCACTGTTCTGTCCCCACCTCCCGTTTAGAGATGAAGAAGCTGAAGTCTGGGAAAGACATGACTTATTCACAGACCCGGTGGAGGGAGGGAGTGGCAGAGGGGGCCCAGGCTTGACCCACAGGGGAAGGCTTGCTTTGGTGAGCCCAGCTGCAGCCCTGCTAGCCCTTCTTAGGGTACAGCGCTGGCCTGTAATGCAGGAGGCCCTGTTGGGCTCGGTGTCTCACATTTACAAAGACCAGGACTGGGAAAGGGTCAGTGATCTGCCTCCCACGCTTAGCCTCTCTACCTAGTGTCGGTAAAGGATAGGAGGGGAGCTGGGCTCCCTCGGAGGCAGAGGGGGGAGCTCTCCTCCTGCTCCCCCACACCCCAGGCCCACCTGGGCTTGCTTCCACCACAGGTAGGCTCACCTTGCTTTGTGAATGTCTGCACAGCGCTCTCTCCGAGTTGCGAGCCCCCTCACCTCCATGCTTCGTGGCATTTGCTGATTGATCAAAAGCACAGACCATCAATGCAAAATCCTTTCCTCACCCACATGAAGCTGAGGTGGCCTCCGGCTGGGAATCCCCTCTCTGCCACAGCACCAGCTATGCCATCCTGGAGAAGGTAGGGACCACAGGGTGACCGTGAGGAGCAGGTTTCTCATGGACTTGAAGACGGGAGGGTGGCACGAGACTCGAAATGTAAAGCTCACAGCAGGTGTGAGGCTGGTCCCCTCCTCTCCCCTCTACCCAGGGAGAGCTATGGTCTAGGGTTATAGATTCAGAGTGGCAGACATAAGACCTTGTCCTTCTATCTCCACCTGTCCCCACCCACATCCTGCCTCATTTCACAAGAGGGCTCACTCCGCTTGCCCCGTGTTTATTAAATACTGTCCAGAAGTTGTACATCAGATCAACCATACAGACCTGGGCTCTGTCCTGACCTTGAGGTCCAACCATCCAACTGAGGCTGCCCACTACTGACAGATGGGGTCAGGTAGCTCTTTCTTGAGGGTGTTTAGTAGCATCCCTGGCCTCTATCCAGGATGCTAGCAGTACTTCCCACCCAAGTCTTGGGGATTCAAAAATGTTTCCAGACAATGCCAAACATTCCTGGAGCAAAATCAATGGTCTACAGGAGCCACACTGAACTCAGACATATAGTGGCCCCAAAGGGCTGATGGTCTATGGGGTGGCAGGGATGGGGGGATCTCTTCTCTGACCCTGCTACCCCTCCAAAGGAACACTGACAACTCGGCACACACCGCCCAGAAGGCCCAGAAGGGCAAGGCCAAGAGGCACAAGGCACAACCTCCTGTTGGGGGTGCCCCTGCCCCACATATTTAAACCTGAGGACTGACTCAGTGCTGCTACTGTGGCAAGGGCACCAGGCAGATACAATCTAAGGAGGGCAAGGCCAGCTCTGGTTGGAGGAAGAAGCATCCCTCCTTTTGAAAATACAGAAAATTCACACGGTCAAGGACACAGCTTAGAAACAAACCCACTTTAATTGGTAGCGTACACAGAGATCTGGGGCAGCGGGGACATCACGGGGTGGGACCAGGCCACACACCTGTCCTGGCCATGATACCCATCTGCTGAGAGGGTTCAGGCTGGGGCCAAACGAGGGCACAGAAGCGGGGTCAGAGTTGCTGCCTGGAGCAGCAAGTGCCAGGGTAGAGGTACAGAGTTTGCGGCATGGGAGTTGGGGTATGTGTGTATCTTCGTGTTCACCTGTACACGGACATACCTTGGAGTGACATACACAGAAGTTACAGGCGTCCCCAAGGACTGAGCTAGAGAGAGGGTCAGGGGAAAATACCTCCAGTTTCTGAAGGCGCCCCCCCCCCACCTCCCTGGGGGGCTGAGGAAGCTTCACACTAAGCCCTGCTTCTGCCACTCACAGCTTGCTGTGTGTGGGCTGGAGCCAGTGAGAGTTACTCACCCTCTCTGGGCCTTGGAAAGATTCACCAGATGATCACTATGATTCCTCGTAGCCTTAAATCTCAGTATTTTAAAGGAGATTAGGATACAAAATGTATGTGTTAAGGGCTTCTGACAAGACCTTTGGTCTACAGGTGCCACACCTGGTATGCAGCTGTCTAGAGCCAGGTACGAGGAAGGGACCCGCAAGGAGCCTTCCCACCTACCTCTCCGGGCTCAGCTCCCTCCTGCATCTCCCCCCCAACAGCGGTGAGCCCACAGGGCAGTGGGGCGGGGAGGCAGGGGTGGGCACAGGCCATGCGGGTGAGGGAACAGGCCAAGGGAACAAGCCCAGGCTGGGGAAAGGCCTGGCCTGGGGGGAATAAAGTGCACTGCTCACCCTCTTTGTTTCCTAGCACACAGTGGACCCAGCACCCGACAGATGCTCAATTAATGCTTGAGGAACGAGCACAGTAGAAGACGGCCTTGCAGTTCTAGGCAGAGCTCTGCCCTGAACCGGGTGGGGTGGGCTGGGCTGCGGCCTGCCACGCCCCGACCCCCGGGGTCTCAGCCGCCTCCTCTGTGACACGGGGTGGGGTGGGGGGATATGGGGGTGGGGTGGGGCCCGGGCGCAGCAGCCCCTGCCCGCCCCGTCTGCGCGAGTGTAAACTGTGAAGCTCAGAACCGAGGGCAGTGTCCAGCTGCAGGGAGGCCGGGTCGGCCGGGGGCGGGGGCGGGGGCTGCCCCCACAGAGGCAGCGGGTCTAGCCGGGCCGGGGCCTGGCCCAAGAGGCGGGGAGGCTTTACAGTACAAGGATTTCCGTTCCTACAGCTACTGCACGACGTGAGGACAGCGGGACGCAGGACAGCAGGAACTGCAAAGCACACCCGCGGACGCAGGCAGGAGGCGGAGGGAGGCGGTGCCGCGGCGGGCGCGGTCTGGGGCGTGGCCACGCCCCTCTCCCAACACCTGGCCGCGGGGGCTCGTCGTCAGGGACGCCGGGGGGACAGTGGGGGGACGGGGAGGGGGCGGGGGCTCGGGTCCCGCACAGTGGAGACCTCTCCCACCTGGCTCCGGGCTCGTCCCCCCTGACTGTTCCAGGATGCTCCGTCAAGGTAGGGAGTCTGGCCCCTCCGCCGACCCCAAGGACGGGCCAGCTCCGGCTCCGAGTCCAGACGTCTCCCAACCTTGTTTGCGGCCCCGCACGGAGGAGCTGAAAGCCGGGGGGGGGGGGGGGGGGGGGGGACTCTGAAAAGCAGAATCAGGGGAAGTGGCGAGAAGGCGGCAGAACCTACAGAGGTCAGAGGCTGGGGTCCCCCAGTCTGGCGCCAGGGCCCTTCGCACGGCCGTCGGGGTGTCGGGGTGTCGGGGTCTCGTTAGGCAGGGTGGGGGAGGACGCGGGCAGCGGGCATCTGGGGCCGCCTCGCGAACGCACTGCCCATGCCCCACCCCCGCGTCCCTCCTGCTCACTGGATGGTGCATTTGTCCCGCTCGCGGGCCTGGCCCTCCCGAAGGACCTTGGCTTTGATGTACTTGAGGTCACTGTTGACACTCGGGCGGCGGGCAAAGGGTGACACCATGCCATAGGCACCCATGTCCTTGACCCGCCGCATGCAGAAGGGCCTGGGGTGGAAGGCGTCGCCGTACTGCACGGAGATCTTGCGGTGCAGGGCCGGGCTCATCTCGTGGGGCAGCTTGGCCATGCTGAAGAGCCCGTAGAACATCTCGTCCACGTTGGTGTTCTTCTTGGCCGACACCTCGAAGTAGGCGCAGTTCTCGTCCCCGGACACCAGCAGCTCGGCCTCGGTACTGGGCACCTGGCGGCACAGCTCGCTGTGGTCGTTCTTGTTGCCACAGATGACCATGGGCAGCTCGGCCGCCTCCTTGGTCTTGTTCTTCAGACAGGACTTCACCTCCAGGATCTGCTTCTGGAGGCGCTTGACCTCATCGAAGGACTCCCGGTTATCCAGGCTGAACACCAGGATGAAGACATCACCTGTGGAGAGAGAGACCCCAGGCAGTGAGGCCACGGGGGTTCCTGACCAGCCCCTCTCAGTCACTGACTCAACCCTTCCCACAAGCCTGTGGGGCAGTCACTGCTCTCCCCATTTTCCAGGGCAGGATGCTGAGACCCAGAGGGTTAAAGCCCTTGCTCAAGGTCATGTTGCTAATGTGTGGCTCAGCCTGGCTCAGACACAGTTAATTCCCCCGACATTTCCCTGCAGAGCTGGAGATGGAGTGAGTGGCTTGCGAATTTGTGTAGACTATGTTAGAATAATAATAATAAATATGATTTTCATGACTGTAGGGGTCTTGCCCGACTTGTTCCATGCACATCACCCAGGCCTGGAATCGTAGGAACTCAGAGTGCTGGCACCTGGCTGGCCTAAGGTTTATATCTGGCCCCTGCCACTTGCTGGCCGCGCAGCCTGGGGCAGGTCAGGCCACCTCTCTAAACCTTAGTTTTCCCCATCTGCCCCATGTGGATGAAATAGAGCTTCTTTACCAGATAATGAATGGGAAGTGACACATGCTCAGAGGTATTGAGAGCCAGGGTGGGACATATGCCTCATGCCGACTTTCCTCCCAGACTCCTCCCCAAACCTCTGCTTCCTGGTATAGGTGAGCAAAAAGAGGCTCAGGAAGGGTGAACAACCTGTCCAAGACCACACAGCGTGAGCATGGCTAGGCCAGGATGTTGACCTGCTACTGTTCTTGCCCAGCCAGTGCCTGGCATACGCAGGTGCTCTCTGCTTCTTGAATAAATCAGGGATGAGTAAGTGAGTGCTAGCCTCCAAGACTCCCTGCTTCAACTCACTGCGTCACTCAAGGCAGGTCTTTGGGTATGAAACAGGCCATGTAGGGGTCACAGGGGGTGGCGGGGCGAGCGAGTGGGCAGTGCCTGCATCTCTGGATGTTAGCACAGGGGTTACAAGCTCATGCTCAAACTTTGGCTTCAACTCGTTAAGAACCTGTGGGGAGATGTCAAAAATCCCTGTTTCCCAGATAAGGAAACTGAAGCTCAGTGGTGTCGGTGACTGGCCTGCATTCTGGAGAGGAGAATCCAACAAGTCTAGCTTCTGGCAGCATGGCTGCCTCCTCTCTGGGGACCCCCGGGGCACACCATTTGTCCCCCCATAACAGCACATGCCATAATCAGAACCATGCTCCAGCCAATGGTATGCCCTTCACCATGTGCTCTGGGGCAGAAGGAGAGAGACAGTGTCACCTTGACCTCATCTCCCAGCACCCAGCACACAGTGGGTGTCCATAAAGCTGGGTGAAAGTGCGGGATGAGATGGGAAGAATAGAGGTGGGGGCCACTGAGAGAAGCACTTGCAAGGTGGCCCCTGCCTGGCAATTGTGTCTATCTGGGCTGCCAACCTGCCAACCCCCTGTCCCATTAGGCTAATCCCGGGCCCCTGAGGACTCGGCGGCCTTGACATATTCAAATGCAAGATCGCGATGCCAAGCTTCAGAGACAGCCTGGCTGGCAGCTGGAAAGAGTGCTGGCAGCAGAATTAATGGCTTTCAGAATTTCCTGCGCACCAGCACCAGGTTGGAAAATGAGGCACTGGCTAGGGAGTGAAAAGAAGCAAGCACGCAGCAGACAGATGTGCTCCGAATCGTAAGTGCACGTTCAAAAGAGATGGACAAAAGCCCTCCCTGTTACAAAGATGATTCAAATATAAAGGTCAGTGTGTTCGTGGGGGGTCCGGAAATGTCCCCACCGGACCGATAGAGCAGCCGCCTCCAGGGAGGGGATGGGAGCCTGCAGTTGGGGACACACGTCAAGGGGGCATCTTTAGCCTTATCCGTGTTTACAGGAGGGTGTGTTTGCATATCGTTGGTATCATTAAAAATTAATTTTGGAAATATGCACACGGTCCTCCTCCACACCTCCGTCCCTCCCTCACTCTGATGTTAGCCTTATTTTTTTTAAAGATTTTATTTATTTACTTGAGAAAGAGTATACATGAGAGAGAGAGAACCCTCCAGCAGTGGAGAGGGTCAGTGGGAGAGAGAGAAGCAGGCTCCCCATCGAGCAGTGAACCCGATGCAGGACTCAATCTCAGAACCCTGAGACGTGACCTGAGCTGAAGGCAGCCACTTAACCCACTGAGCCACCCAGGTGCCCCTGATATTAGCCTGTTTTATATTGGGGGGCACCCAGTCCCCTCCCCAAGGCAAGGAGAGCTGACATCCCTGCAACACCCACCATGTTCCGGGAGGGTCCCCACAGCCACACAGGGTGGGGGGAAGGGGTGAAGCAAGCTGATGTGTGCTGTGCAGCTGGGGAGACTGAGACTCAGAGCTCCGGTCATACATTGGAACCCCCAAGTGGTGGAGTCAGGACTGGGGCCCAGGTCAACCGAGGGCTCCTTCCATTCACACGCTGCCTCTACAAAATATGGGGCCGGGGGTGTGATCTGGGTCGGATGGTCAGCAAGGACAGCCTACAAGAAGAAGCCACCTGCCCCAGGGGCTCCAGAAGGGGGCATGGCCAGATTGTGGAGGCGGGAGTGCACACGGTGTAGGCTGCTTGGTGCAAGTGCATCTCCATCTGGGAGGTTATTTTAGTGATGGAAACGGGGGTACTTGCTCATTCCTCCCCATCATCACTGACCAGCAGTGGGAGAAGTGCGGCTCAGGAAAGGACTGCATAGCCCGGAGCAGGCACTCTAGACGCTGGGTTGACTTAAGACCAGGGTTTACTGAGCACTTACTATCCGTTCACCAAGCACTTCCGCTGTATTAACTCCTTTACTTTTCACAGTGATCTGGGGGGTGGGCGCTGATGTGATGCTCTCATAGGGAGGAAACTGAGCCACAGATAAAGTCACTTGCCCGGAGGTACAAAGCCAGGGAGCTGCTGGCCCAGGCAGACGGTTTCTGGCCTGCCCTCTCAGCCACCGCGCAAAGCTGCCTGAGTAAATGCAAATGATGGCCCAGTCCCACGTCTCCACCACCCCCTCCGAACCCTGGACCATCTGCCTTCCCTCCCCACCATTCCCAGCAGGGCCACGAGACTAGGGGACAGCTCAGCAGTGGAGGGTAAGAACCAGACAGCCAGGGACTCACTCCGACCTGAAAGGCAGCGCTGAGGTTCTCGATCCACAGCCAGACAGAACGGAATTCGGGGCCCGGCTCGGGCAGCAACCCTCTCTGACCCTCAAGGGTGCCAGGGGCCTCACTAAGAGTTTCCCTTCAGGCGGCAGACACGCACAGCGCCCTGCGGGCCATCCGGCGCCCACGCCCACCCCGGGCACCCACCTGTGAGGATGGAGAGCCTGCGCATGGCAGGGAACGGGTGGTTGCCGGACGTGTCCAGGATGTCCAGCTGGTACATGTCACCTCGGATGTTGTAGACCTTGCGGTGGAAGTCCTCGATGGTGGGCGTGTACTGGTCCTCGAAGCGGCCGTTGAGGAAGCGGGACACGATGGAGCTCTTGCCCACGCGCGAGGCGCCCAGCACCACCATGCGGTACGAGTTCTTGGCGGGCACGCTGAGCGTGCAGTTCCCGCTGGACACGGTCTTCATCATGGCTCGGGTCTGCGGCGCGGAGCGGGGCGCAGGCGTCAGGAGGCCCTGGACCCGGCCCTGCAGCCTCTTGCTGGCAGCCTTGGCCTCCTCTGCGTGGCTCCGGTCCAGGCGTGCGTTTTCGGCCTGTAAGATGGGCACGTTAGACTCGGGGGCTCTAGCAGGCCTCGAGCTCCGCCTGCCCCTTCATTCATGGCCTCTCCCGCCTCCTTCCTCCTCATCCACCCGCCACACATGTGCTCATCTGCCCTGGCGTCTGTTCACCCCTTGTCTGTTCTGGACCAGGACGGCCAGGGGGCTTCCTCCTCACTTCACCCTGGCTCCCCGCTGCTCCTGCGCGAGCAAGTCACTTATGTTCCCTGGGAGTCACTTGTCTCATCTATAAAAGGGGCTGTTGCATGTGGTGAGGTCGCAAAACGTTAACTCCTGCTAGAACCTGATCCCTCCCTGGTCCTCCGGTCCAGAGCAGGAGCACTCTGGCCTCCCCGGACTGTGACTGCAGGGCCTGACCTGGGGAAGGCGCTAGGCCTAGGGGTGCGGTGGCCTCTCAGCCCTTCCCAGAATCAGGGAAAAGGCCACATCCAGACCACATCCTCCCCACCCAGGGCCCCGTGATTTCACCCCCAGGCCCTGGGGGTTTGCTCACTTCCAGGAGAGCCAGAGGCCTGGACTAGGGGATGTGGGGCAGAGAAAGGACCCATGAACAACCCAAGTTCCTCAGAGCTCCAAGGGTTCATGGCTCTGGGGTGTACCCCTCACTTTCCAGGGGGACTTCTTGGCCTTGTGCAAGAGACTGCAAAGGGTCCCGGCCCCAAAGCCCAAATGGAAATAAATAACCCCCAGGGCCCCAGCAGGCCCACCCCAAAGGCAGCCACAGCCCCGCCACCCTCCCTCCCTAGGTCAGCACCCAGCAGAATCCGCTGACAATCCCTGAGCCCACCGCTCCTTTGGAGCTCGGCTGAGATCTGCCTCCACTTCTTAGCTCGTGCTAGTCACTCTGCCAGAACACCCTCTTCTCTTTATGTTTCAGGGCCTGGCTCATATACCACCTCCTCTCTGAAGGCTTCTCTGGCTCCCTACCCCACCCCACCCCAGCAGGAATCCCTCCCCTCTCTAGAGAAGAGGAACTACAAATGGATACAGGCCTGCTGGAATATCGATTCCCCTCTGCCCTCAGCCTGCTGCCACACACAGTTGTGCAGGCTGGGCACTGCACAAGGAACCCAGCTAGGTGGGAAGGTGAGGGCTGTCTTGGTGGAGTTCATCTGCCCAGAGAAGGCACCTTTTTTCAATGTGCGCTGGGAGCTGTATGTGCCAGCTCCCACTGGTCCCCACCCCTGGCTGCTCCAGCTCGGGAGCCTGGAATGCCTCCTCCACTCACCTCAAGGCTCTCTCCAACATCAGAATGTTCTCTGTCTGCCATTATACCAAGAGACCAGAGGTGGAGAGACCTCCTGTGCGTGAGTCTCCTGGCATCCATCCTGTTCAGGGCATTCAGGCATCTGTGTCTGCCCGCCCTGCCCAACGGAGAGCCACTGTGCAGCACACCAGCTCTCAAAAATACCTTTTTAGAAAGCTTTTATTGGTAGCGTTTATCAACCTCCGTGGCACACACATTCCCCCCATGGCCAATTGCAAGCTACCAAGAGGATCTCAACGAAAGAATTGCCAACAGATGCACACAATAAGCCGCTCAGCACACTGCCGACCCTAAGCCTGGAGCCCTGGCAATCACCACTAACCAAGCCCCTGCCGTGTGCCGAGCACTGTGCTAAGTTTAGAACAATAAGGGGAGCTGACATTTACCTTGCAGCCAATATATGCCAGAGTGTTCTAAGCGCTGAACGTGTAACCCCTCACTCCAGCTCTCAGTAACCCCAGAAGGTAGGTGGTGTTACCCCAGTTTACAGGGGATGGTACAGAGGTAAATTAAGTTAACCACTCATGGTTACACAGCCAGGAACCAGCGAAGGAGAGATCTGAGCCCAGGCAGTCTGCCCCACGCAGGGGAGCCTCCTCGCCACCTCCCTGCGAGGAAGATATTATCTGCCCATTTCACAAATAAAGAACCTGATACTTAAAAGACTCCATGACCGGCCAGTGTTGTTAATAAAGGAGCCAGCACAGTGACTCTGAGACTAAGACCCCCACCTCCCCAGCTAATTCATGCCTGCAGCCATCTCTCAAGTTATCCAACAGGATTTCAATGCCAGGTACACCACAGATGCTCAATAAATGATCCACGAGTGAATGAAGCAAAAAGGTCTGCCTTTGGAGCTCACCAGAAGCTTCCTTCTGAGGTCCTGATCCCCAACCCCCCATCCCTGGCCTGGCTGACCCAGGTGCTGCCCTGAGTGTCTCTGTGCTCTGGACACACCTGTGGGTGCCCAGTGGGGAGAGCGCTGAAGGCTTCTCAGTCTCCTCTGGGGCTGGCAAGCCAGCCTGGGCCTTCAGGGGAGATGGATGGGGGGCAGCAGGGTTGACCCCACACCATGACAGCGCCACCCCCCCCCCAGCCCCTCTGCAGGGAGTTTGACTCTGCTATGATCACCTCTGTCTAGACAGAGAGGGAAGGAGGCCAGCAGCCCCCGGGGACCATGTTTGTCTCCATCAGCGCCTGCCCAGCTTCTAGCCCGGAGCTCCTGGTACAGACGTGCTAGGATCGGTGGCTGAACGGGTCTGAGGAAGTCAGAGAGAAGAGGCCGAGAGTCAGGGAGGAGACAGGGTGTCAGAAAAAGAGGCAAAGGGGGGCGGGGAGGTAGTGGCTTTCTTCCCCGAGAGAAGACTGTGAGTCTTCACATGGCCTGAGGCACGTGGGGCTGCGTGAGACACCCAGACACCTGGACGCCAGGTGACAGGGCTGCCTTGAGCCCCACCTGCTCCCGCATCTTCTTTCCCTCCCCTCCCCCAGAGGAGGCCCTGCGGGCAGCTGTGGGCATAGCCTCTCCCCTCCGCTGCCTGCTGTCCTCGGCCAGGCCGCCCCCAGGCTGCGCTGGGCAGACGGACATCAGAGTGCCAGGGGCCCTTCAAGCACTGAGCCCAACCCTAGAGGCTCAGACGGTGGTTGGGGGACACAGAACCACTGGCAGCACAGGAACCCACATGCGAATTCTGGGACTCTCAGCTGACCCCACCCTGGGGCCATTCTTAGGGCACCCGGGAGGCAGAAAGTCCCAGGGCGGCGAGAGAGTGGAGCCCCCTCGGGGGAACAGTAGCCGTAGCCACGGGAGCTCTCGTCATGCTGGGTGCTGTGTCCCACGATCCAATGACTGCACCACAGTCCAGTCAAGAGCAGCCCACCATCCATCCGCTGGACTGATGGGGACACTGGAGATCCGCGAGGCTGAGTCACTTGCCCCAGTTCACGCAGACGACCGGCCAGGCCAGGATTACAATTAGGCTGATTGGGCTCCAAAGCCTGGGCTCTCACCTCCATAAAAGCCTACCCTACCCCCTGGCCAAAAACAGTGCCTGACTCAGTGAAGCCTCAGCTGGTGTCAGGCAGAGGAATGACCCCTGAGGCCTATTACATTCTGGTTCCCTCTCCCGCCCCACAGGCAGCTGGGGGCAGGCACTCTGCCTGGGACTAACCCCCAAACCTTGCCCAGCCAACTCCCAGCCAAAGGCATTTTCCCCCTACTTCTCCCTTAAGCCCCTCGCCCAGGGCCTGCCTGGAAGATGGAGGGGATCAGATGGACATCAGGACAAGAGTCTGGACAGGTCCTTCTCCCTGTGAGTCCCCCAGGCTTGTTCCACTGCACCGGCACCCCACCCCCATCCCTCCCACACACCTCAAGCCTCTTCATCAGCACACATGCCAGCCTCTCTGGACACACACGTTATTCTCTGGGCAGCTCGGGATGGTAGAAAGCAGCCAGGCATTGGCTTCCAGAAGACCAGCCCTGCCTCTCACCAGCTCAGCGCCCTTGGGCAAATGGTCTTGCCCGGTGAGGCTGGTCATCTATCAAAGGGGTATCATAGAAACAAACCCGTGCGGTGGCCCGGATTGTTCAGTGAGAAGTCAAGAGGCTAATACAGCTCCTGGCACACAGCAAGAGAGTTCCTTTGAGGCACCCTGTCTTGGCATTCAAGGGGCTGCCTGGAATGGCCAGGTGGGGTGAGACTAGAGTGTGGGCAGAGGACCTGGGGGACCCCATCTTGTCACGGTGACGCCAGGATAAGCCTGAATCATAGGCTCCTGAGCTGGCTGTCCCTTCCCAGCCTGGCCTCCTATCTGCCATGAATTCTGAACATCCTTCATCACCCTCCCAGGGTAGGGGACAAAGGGAGAAGAGGTCAGAGAGAGCCCCTTGCAGGCCCTCGGGCCAGCTGAATACAGGAAACATTTCCAGGGAAAAGAAGTATCCAGGAAACTTATTCCCTGCACCAACCCCCACTCCTCAAAAAAAAAAAAAGCTCAAGGAACACTGGACAGAAAGGTATTCCTTAATCTTCCCCCCTCCTTGAGCCTGTGTCCTAATATTTAAATGGCTTTTGCCCTAGGTCCCTTCAATGGAAAGCTCCTAGCAACACATCTAGCACATAGTAGCGGCTCAGTAAGTCTTTCCTACCTGGACTAAGTAAAGGGCCTAGCACTCAGCCTGACACATAGTAGGTGCTCACCTAATACCATTTTCTCCAGATATATAAAGTTGCCTATCAGTAGTAGGTGCTCGATCAGTTTAACTTTCATTTCACGTAAAGTCATGTAAACCTTTCGAGTCATGTAGAGCTTCCTCTGGCCTTCCCCCCACAAGCCTCAAACGTTTCTTCCTGGCTTCCCCCATTTCAGCCAGCTCCCCGGTTCCTGCTCTGTTGGGGTGTCTCTTTCCTACCTGAGAATGGCGGGCTGGGCCTCTGGCACAGCCTGGAGGGCTGCCTGGAAGCGCCTGGAGCCGCGGGGGACCGCTTGCCTGTCTGGTCACCACCGCCGCCGCCGCCGAGGCTTCCAGAGTCTCCAGCGGCTCCTCGGTCACTGCGCCGGGCTCCTCCTCTGCGCGGCTCCGGGCGCCGGGCTGGGCGCGGCCGGGCGAGTGGACGTGGGGAGCCGGTGCCCCATGGGTGGGTTCCGAGGGCTCGGCGGGGCCTGGGCGCCGGGCGGGCTCGGGCTCGCCGCCGCCGGCCCTGCCCTGCCCCGGCCCGGGGGACTCCTGCTGAGCCAGGTGCCCGGAGGCGCGGGGACGTCCGATCCCGGGGTCCCCGCCTCGGTCTCCGGGGCTGGGGGAGGGCGCTAGGGGCGACTCCGGGGCTCAACGAGGGTCCTTGGAGGTCCCGGCGGGTGCGCGCGAGTGTGCGCGTCCCGAGTGGGCGAACCCGGGCTGGCCCCCTGTGCCACCTCCGCCCGCGCCAAACGGGGTCGCTCGGTTTGGGGGTGCTGCCCGGCGCGCCGCGGCCTCCTCCTCTGCCTGCGGCTCTGCAGCTCTCCCCGCGCCGCGCGGTCGGCTCCTTTCTCCCTGCGAGGCGACGCCAGCAGCTGGAGGAGGAGCAGGGCGCTGAGCTCCGCGCGCGTGTGGGAGGGGGCCTTGAACGCCGCCCCAAGGTTTCGCACGTAGCTGCGAGTTAGCCTGAAACCGCGCGCCCTCCCACCTCGCCTCCTCCGGCCCTCGGAGGAGGCGAACTTTCTGCGGGCCCAAGCTCCTCCCTCCCTCCCTCTCCGGGAGGCGGACGCCCCCCTCTCCGGCGGGGCGAGGTCGATGGTCCCTCCGGAAAGCGGTCGCAGCCCGGCCTCCCGGGGGCGGGCCCAGCGCAGAAGCCCACCGGGCCCGGGCGCTCCCTGCCGCGCCTGCGATCGTCCCTCCGGGAGCCGTCGCGCGGCGCCCCCCGCCCCCTCCGCGGCCCGCGAGCAGCCGGTCCCGCCGCCCCGCGCCCGCCTTCCCCCGCGCCCGGTCCCGGCGCTGCGCTCGGCCAATGGGCGGCGGGTCCCGCGGCCCGGCCCCGCCCCCCGCCCCGCCCCGCCCGGGCGCCGCAGCCTGGCGCTCCGCGTGCCCTGGCGCGTGGGGCCGGCGGGGGGGGGGGGGGTGCGGGGGCCGGGGGCCGGGGGCCCGGGGGGGAGCCGGGGGCGGGGGGCGCCGCGAGCGCTCGGAGGCTGACGTCTGCACGCGCGTTCGCGCGCACACCGCGCCGGCCGCAGGTGACCGCGAGGGTCCCGCCGCCGTTCGCCCGGGGCCCCCGCGCCCTCCCCCATCGCGGAAATGCCCGATGCCCTGCGGGTGCCCGCGTGAGCCCCGCACGTGCCGCCGGGGGTGGGCGCGCAGGCACCTTGGCCTCCCGCCGCCGGGGCGCAGGTCTGTGCGCGCAGGGCGGGGAGAGCACTGCAGAGAGAGCCTCGCTGCGGATAAGCCGCCGCCTTGGGCATCCACCTCCAGTCTCCCCGCCTTGAACTAGGGCGGACTGACGTCGTTCCTATTGGGCCATACCTAGACACCACTTATTTCTTAGTATTTTCTTAAGTTCAAGACCCGCTCTCCCCCCAACACATTTTTTTAGAGGATCGTTATATCACTGCCTTAAATGGGAAGCCAGTATCACTTGCCATAAATAGAAGGTAAGAGTAAAAATAAACACAACGGAAACAAACCAAGGTTATTAAATTCTAGTGCAGAACTGGCGTGCCGAAGCTTGAGATGTGCCCCCAGTGAAAGAAGGGAGACGGGCGAAGTTTGGAGAGGTGTTAAAGACCTATTAGCACCCACCAGGGACTTCTTCCATCATGCTTTCCGGAGGCTGAAAGAGAAGATTCTCACTGTGTGATGCGGTGAAGGCGCACGCACTGTGTATCAAACCGAATTTTGTATCAGCCAGAGACCCGTCCATCACTTGCAGAACCCGGGACCTGAGCGTGTCTGCCAATCCTCCCTCCTCTACCAGACCTCTCCTCCCACTTCACAGTGGACCTGAGGGTGGTGAGGGTGAGGGTCTGAGCGGCACCAAGCTGAGGGGCCAGCTCCACTCCGTGAGAGACTGACGTTCAAGTCCTGCCCCTGTAGCCCCTCAAATATTTGGCCCTGGGCCAGTCATGTTTCCATGGCTGGCCAGTCTTCAAGGACCAGATGGAGTCACAAAGGGCTGCCCTGTATGGTTGTGTGGTTGTGCAGCTCAAGGACACTTAGCTAAGGAAACTCCGCTTGTGCTTTCTTCTGGGCCTTGGTTGTGTCGCCTATAAAATGGGTACGATATGCTAGGTCCACAGTGACAAAAGTGCTGAAATAGACTTTGATTATAGAAAGTGGCTTGCTCTGCTTTGTCCCTGTGTGGTCTTGAGATTCTGTAGGAATGTCAACCAGAGAACGTGGGGCAGGTGGAGGAAGGACTAGGTGGAGTGTGTGGCACTTCCATTACTTGATTGTGTTTAATCCCCCCATCAGAAGATGTGCAACCTGGGCTAAGGCTAAGGGATGTGCCCCACGTCACCCAGCCAGCAAGTGGCAGGATCCCAGCCCGGCACTTTCCACATCCAGACTTTGCTTCTAGGAACTGGCTTCAGCCCAGGAGGGCTTGTGCTCAGCACACAGAGGCTGGGAGCCTTGAGCTGGCTGTAAGCTTGACAGCACGAGGCAGGCAGGGTGTCATGCTTCCCCAGAAAGGCTGAGGTCAGAGGCACTCAGGCCATCGGGCCAGTTCTCCCACTCTCATCCGGGAAATGTGGCAGGCGGCTAGCTCTGAGCCGACCCAAGACCCATTACTTGCTGCTTCAGCCCCATCCTCCACTCAGCCGGTCACGCTCTATGGACCATGTCTTGAGCCTTGCTGCACACGGAGCTGCCCGGCCCTGGGAGACCCACCTGCTCCTGCCCCTACCCCTGCCCCTCCTCAAATGCAGAATGGCTTAGTCAATAAGCAGGTGCACATAAGGGATCGATGCCCAAAGAAGCTTCACGTGGCAACAGCACACTTCCCAGTGTCCCCACTGTCCTATCCTCCTTCCCCTGCTCATTCGCCTCACCATCTCACGTGGTCCATTTGTTGCAGTTATCACCTCGCTTACTGGGGTCCCTGTATCCCCCCTCATAATCCATGACCACTTTAATCTTTTTCAAAAATATGCTGCCACCTGCTCAAGAGTTGTTATGGCTCAAGACATAAAATCTAAACTCCTGAGTCCAGCGTGCAAAGTCTCTAACTGGGATATAGCCCCCATCATGTCCCATCATCAGCCTGCATTTCAGCTAAATGAAACCACCTCCAGGTTCCTGAAGAAGTTGGGATTTCCCTCCTCCAGGCCTTTGTGTGTCAGATCCCTCTATCTGGGATAACTTTTTCCCTATCTTTACCCAGTGAACTTCTACAAATCCCTCAAAGTGTGGTGTTTACACCTCTCCCCACAAACCCTCCTAGACTTTCCAGTGGTGTGAGTGGCATCCTCTTCTGGGATCCCATGGCAAAAACAAAAATAAAAACAAACCCAAACCATTCCTTTACAGCCTCAGTTTCTTTACCTGTAAAGTGGGTGTTATAGTGACTATCTTATGCATTGTTGGGAGGATTAAAATATACTATAAAGTGCCTCACACTGGGGCTCTTGCATACAGTAGCCTTCACCATGACTACTTCCTTTATGGCCTGTGTCACATCCTCCTTACATTTTGGACACATGCCTCATCATCCCCATTAACACGTGAGCTCCTTGCAGTGGGGACAGAGCCTGATTCATCTTTGTAGTCTCACATCATTAAGGGCAGCATCTTACACGTTGTGAGTTTTTAATAAATGCTTATTGAATTGTGTGCAGCTCAACAGCCGCAGAGCAGAAGCGATGCACAAGCTCTCCTTGGAAACAAGAGGAAGGGAGGGCAGACACAGTGAGGCAGAGTTCCATTTAGTTCTCCTAACAGCCCCACTTACAGAAGGGGAAACTGAGGCTCAAGGAGGCTGTTCAGAGCCAGGCCGCTAGTGGGAGGGATCTGAAAGACATTTCTCCAAAGGGAAATAATGAGTTAGCCCAATCCACGTCCTGTCACATCCCCGGCTGCTTTTCTAGAACAGTGGTTCCTATCCCTGGCAGAGCATAAAAATCACCCTGGGGGAGGCTTAGATGATAACAAAGCCCAGGCTCCTGCTCAGAGGCACTGATTTAATTGCTCTGGTGTTAGGCTTGATATCCACACTGTTTAAAGCTCTCCCAGGTGATTCTAATGTGCAGCCTGGTTTGCTCAGTGGTAGAGCAGTGGTTCTCAAAGTTTGGTCCCTGGACCAGCAGCATTAGCACTATCCAGAACTTGTTAGAAATATGGGTCCTGGATGGCTCAGTTGATTAAGCATCTGCTTTTGGCTCAGGTCTTTATCCCAGGGTCCTGAGATCGATCCCCATACCGCACTCCCCGCTCAGGAGGGAGTCTGCTTCTCCCTCTGCCTCTCCCCCTGCTTGTGCTCTGTGTGTATGTGTTAAAACAAATAAAATCTTAAAAAAATAATTAAAAAAAAAGAAATACAGGTGTCACCCCAGACCCACTGAATGGGAAGATCTGAGGCAAGGTCTAACCATCTGGGTTTTAGCTAGCCCTCCCAGTAATTCTGGTGCATGCCAAAGTTTGAGAAGCACTGATTAGCAGATTAGAATTGGTAAAACCTAATTAGCCGTCATGTGGCCCAATCTTTCCCACTATAGGTGACTCCAGTGCTTTGTAGCTCTGGTTGTTTTGTTTTTGTTTAAGATTTTTTTATTTATTTGAGAGAAAGAAAGAGAGCACAACAGGGGGAGTGGCAGAAGGAGAGGGAGAAGCAGGCTCCCAGCTGAGCAGGAAGCCCAATGACATGGGGCTCTATCCCAGGACTCCGGGATTATGACCTGAGCCAAAGGCAGGTGCTTAATTGACTGAGCTACCCAGGCACCCCCTAGCACTAATTTTTATACAAATGAGGAAAGTTGCTTCTTTCGGGAAGAAGCAGAACTTCTCTAAGGCTCACAGCTTTGGTGGGCAGGGGAAGGGGAGGAGAATAAGCTGAATTTCCTTAGCTAAGAGCCCTTGAGCCAGTGAGCAACCTGCACAACCATACAGGGCAGCCCCTTGTGACCTCATCTAGTCCTTGAAGAATGTGCCACAAGATAGTTTTGCAGGGAGCAGTGATGACCAGGAAAACATGATCATACAGCAGATCTACCCAGGCTAATGGTGTAGCCAGGAAAGAAATAGCCAGAATGGACCACAGGCTTTCAATCATAATAAGAACCATTCCTAAAGTCCCTACTTCTCTCAGGTACTGGGTTGGCCCGTGTAACTACAAGAACCCATTTTAGTCAGGCCACCACCCTATGAGAGGGTAGCACGATTAGCCTCATTTGTAGGTGAGGAGGCTGGGAAGGACCTCATTGGCTCAAAGATGTCTGGGCAAAGAAGCAACAGAACTTGCGCTGGAGTCAATTTGCTTGACAGCAGTGACCGCCTTGGGTAGGGTTGACTCTCCCATACAGCAGCAACCACAGCTGCTCATGTGCGTGAAAACGATCATGGCACGATCTCCATGGGTGCTCCCCGTTAAGTACGCAGGGCAGTAGTTTGTTCCCATTGTACAGGGGAGGGAACTGAAGCTCAGAGATGTGCAGTGATTTGTCCAAAGTCACTTGACTAGTAAGGGCGGAGCCTGGACTGAAAAACACATGAGTCTTTGAAACAAGTAGTCCTTATCTTTTAATGATATCTTATCATCTTCTTAAAGCTTGGCCTGGATATGCTCATCCATCCATCCATGTATCCATCCAACATCATTGTCATCATCTCCACCTCCATCATCTCCAACTACATCATCACCTCCATCCTCATCATCATCACCATCACCACCACCATCATCACCATCACCACCACCATAACCATCTCCCAAGCCAATGAAATTTCTGCTCCTCTCTGGATGTTTATCAGGCCCTTGGCCTTGACCTGGTGTGGTCCAGATGGAGACATAAAGGGAACACAACTTGTTTTAGCCTTGCCCCTTGGACAAGGCTCTACAAGTGTCTTCTTCATCCTTCATCATATTTAAGCTTCCTACAGCCCCAGGAAGCATGCAGAGCAAAAACGTTACATGGAAGAGCAGCTGAGAGGCAGGAGAGGTTCAACGGCAACGGGAGAACAACAGATCTTCTAGCCTAATATTTGTCAACCGTTTCCTTTATGCCAAGCTCAGGTCAGGGAGGCTGGTCCTGCTCTAAGCTTGATGCACCAATTAACTCATTTGACCTTCTCAATAACCCTATGAAGAGTATCTTATCCCTGTTTCCCAGATAAGGAAACTGAGGCTCAGAGAGGTTAAGTGGGCCAAGGTCACTCAGCTCTTATTGGTGGAGCTGGGATCCTGAATCTGTGTGGGACTCTAAAATCAGTGCTCTCTCCATGGTAGGAAGTCATCTCCAGTGCAGCATTCTGACTGCACCTCTGGGATCAACACCTCCTGATTCCGAC
This sequence comes from Canis lupus baileyi, assembly GCF_048164855.1. Lineage (NCBI taxonomy): Eukaryota > Metazoa > Chordata > Mammalia > Carnivora > Canidae > Canis > Canis lupus. The sequence goes on from NC_132848.1 coordinate 31,313,605, forward strand.
CTGGAATCTACCCTGGGCCCTTCTCCCCAGGGGGTGTCAAAGACCCTAGGGGTTAGCACAATTTTCCAGATTCCGACAGCCAACTGGGCTGCTGGTCTGGCAGCTCTTGTCTACAGAGAAGGTGCCTGTAAACCCTCAATTCGAGAGAGACTGAGGGAGACCAGGCCACAGGGGCTCAGCCAAACGCCGCGCAGCTCAGCAGCCTGGCTCCAGAGTCCACTTGCGTCTCTGGCACTACTGTCTCTGAGCAATGGGATTCTCACTTTCACCTTCTGCCCCTCCCTGTCACCACTGGCCACACCTGCATTTGCCCTTACGAGCCAGCTGTGGTAGAAAGGGTACAAGCTTGGCCACCAAGCCGTCTGGCTCTGTCTCTCACCTCATTCCGCTCAGGGACAAGGTAGTTCTCTCTGTGCCTCAGTTGTCTCATCTGTCAAGGAGGCTGTGGTGAAGACTCATCCATTCCATCATCCAGTCATTCAACAAACGCTCGGAGACCACTGGACTAGGAGCCTAAATCTAGCAGAGGAGGCAGGGATCCTGAGTGGAGGAGTTTGCCTGGAGTCAACCAGGGAAAGCGTGTTTCAGGCAGAAGACACAGTACGCAAAAGCCAGGGAGAGAACGCGTGAACGAGTGGCCCATTTGAAGAACTAAAATACACACCCAGATCGACGTGGAAGTGGGAAGAGGGAAAATCGCACAAGAGGAGGCTCAGAGGAGAAGCAGGGGCCAGACATGCCTGGCAGCACTTGGCACACAGTGGGCACTCGATCGAGGCGAGTTGCCTTCCCCTGGGCCCAGAGCGGAACCCCCTGCGCCAGGCCATGCTGATGCTCGCAGAGCACGGGGACTCTGCTTCCTCTCTCGGTCGGCACCTGGCACTTCTGCTAATGCCACATAATACAGTGGGCTCATTACCTCCGAGTGCTGAGCCAGGGAAGCAGGGGGTAGAGGTTTGCCAACTACCTCAGATCTGCCAGAAATAGAATCCAATGTTCCAGGATGGTAATGACTGTGGCCTTGGTGTATTTCTTTTTCACTTTAGTGGTCTCCTGCCGATGGGGTTGTTTGATGAAGGGGAAAGCAGGGTAGTGGAAGAGAGGCAGAGGCAGCTGCCAGACCCCCCCAGGTCCAGCCCCATGCGGATGGACGGTGAGCCTCGCTGTATGCACCAAATATGCTTCCAGAAATTTGTGCATAGCTCAAATTTGTGCAAATCCCATCTTAATTCCCTTCCACGTTCCCTCATCCCTATCAACTTCCTGTGGGAGTTTGTCTGCAAATATGGCCCACCCCCGAGTCCTCTCATTAAGAGGTGGAGTCCCGGATACACCATGACTCGCTTTGACCAACAGAATGTGGCGGAAGTGACATGGTGCCAGTTCCAGCCTGGGCCTCAAAGGACCCAGAAGCTTTCACTTTCGCTCTCCCCAAATCCAGCTACCGTGTGGTAAGGAAATCCAAGCCGTCCTACAGGAGGCAGAGACCAGGTGGAAAGGCCACATGGAGGGGGAACTGATGTGGCCCTTCTAGGACCTTCCAGCCATCAGCAGAATGTCTGCATGCGTGTCCGGCTGTGACCCTACCTCCCAGAGAAGCACAAGAAATCATAAAACCATTGTTATTTTAAGCCACCAAGTTTTAGGATGGTTGGTTATATAACAAAAAACAACGGAAATAGATCCATTTGCTTTGTTTCTGTCTTGTAACCGTCAATTTTGACCACGGTGTCTACAAGGATATACAGGCTCATAAAAGACCAGAACGAAAACTGGCTTGTTCTAGCAACATCCAGAGAGCCTCTGCCCCTAGCTCCATCTCCACACTCACTGCCCCCCCCCCTCCCCACGAGTCCTGTGATCCCTCCAGCCCCATCCTCCCGGGGGTCCTGGCTCATCACCGAGGCTAGGCAGACAGAGCGAGGTGCACCCGGCCAGGGGCCGGGCCAGTTCTAGCTCCTGCTCAGTCCCAGCTCGCTATGTGACCTTGGGTGAACGCCCAGCATCCTCATCGGGAAAGAGATGGTGATTGTATATCCTTGCAACCTCCACATGAAGGGTGTAGACGAGAAAGGAAAAGCCTTGGTAGGAGATTCTGTAACAGAGAAGTGCCAAACCACCACCTTTGCCCAAAAGGGCAAGGGGTTCCCTCCCTGTTCGTGCAAATGTCCAAGCAGAGGTCAGGGTGCCTTGGGGAGGACCTAAAAACCCAATGGTGGTTTGGAGTGATAGCTGCGAAGGCCTCTCCCAACAGATTCGAGGAACCTGAGCTCCAGAGCAACCGAAGGTCAGATGAAGTTAGAGATCCTGTTCAGGAGCCGTGAGGATGGGAAACTCGGGGAGGAGGGGCTCACACTCCTGGGCTGGGTTTTCTGGGGAGGTTTTCTGCAGGACGAGGGACTGAGTGGGGGACAGTGTAGGAAAGTGTTCCACGTGAAAACGTCTAGAAGTCCCAGGCGAAGGTTAGCTCTCAGGCAACCTAATGCTGGCCAAGACACTGAGCCTCCCTGGCCTCAGTTTCTGCATCTGTAAAGCAGGGATGCTGAGAGAATTAGAGACAACATATAAAGTCTACTGCGGTGCTTAGCACACATCAGGCCCTCAAGCACTGGTCATTTCTTGCCGCGTTTTGTCACCAGAATGGTGCTCACCCTCCTTCCTGGATCTCACCACCCACACCCAGGGAAGCCACCTGCTTGTCATTCTCTTGAAACCAGTCCCAGACCTGGTTTCTCTCTCTATTCTGCCTGACAAGCCCCCAGAATCACTTCTGGGTTGTTGGTTTTTTTTTTTTTTTTTCTTTCTCCTTTTCCCCTGGGGGCCTTTTAATTTCTTCCTCTGTATCATAAACACAAAACAAGTGTTTAAACGTCTGCCTCAAAGGCAATCTGGGAAGCAGAGCGACTCTTACATAAAGACCAGATGAAGCCCACGCTCGCCAGAAGGGCCATCTGGATGCTGGCTCTGCCACCCTTCCTTCTCGCCCTCCGCTTGGGAACCGCTGTGAGCACGTAATTAAGGACTGTGATGAGGAGCTGGAGAGAGCAGCCTGGTGGGGAGCCTCGTGCAGGTTAACTGCCCAGTTGCCCTGGCCTTGGGTGGCCACTGCTGCAAGCCAGGCTCCCCCTCCCTTCCCTTCCACCTCCCAGCGCCACGGTCCTCCCCCACTGGGGTCCTGGCAGCAGAGGAGGAGCCCTGCTGGCAAAGAAGCTGCAGGAGAGTGGGGCCACCGCACAGAGACGGTGACTCCCCCAGACACTGGGGACACACAGCCTGGGTGTGGATCTCAGCACCACTACTTCCCGCCTTTAACTGTAAGTACACTGCCGAGCCTCTCTGGGCCTCGGTTTCCCCATCTGCAAAATGGGGGATAATATTAATAGCCACTTAGCAGGTTGTCGCAAGTCACAGAGATCACGCCTGCAAAGAGCTTAGATTTAAAAAATATATATAATAAAAAAGGTTATCAGCATTAGGGAAAACTGAATGGCTGGGCTGGGCTGCGGCGGTGCCTGCCGGCAGCGGCCAACCTCAGCCTTCACGGCCACACATCCAGAGAAGATGGGAAGCGGCGTTAGGTTGCGTTGGGCACGGTGAGAACTCAGACTTTGACTAATCACATTAGATGACAAATCTTAACCCTTCACTAGCTTCTGGGCTCCCAGGTTCCTCTCAAATCGTTATATCAAATAAAACCAGTTTAAAAAACAAAATTAGCATTAAATTAGAAGTGTTAAAAATTGTTAGGCTGCCCTGGACCAGCACACACCACACCCCTAAGGGCAGAGAATGAGAGACCGTGAATGAGGGCCCTTAGGGGATTTGGCTTCTCCTTGTTGTGTCGTTAGCCAGCTGGGTGACCCTTCTCTGAACCACCTACCACCTGTCCCCTTTACCACCCAGGACTATGATGAGACCAACAGACCATGTTTTTATGGACGTGAGCAGGTTTCGGAAAACTGTAGCATGACATGCCAACCCCGGCTGGGTTCTATCAGTGATGATTTACTATTACTTAGTCACTGTTAACGTAACGCCAATTTGGATTTATGAAAACACGGTGCAGCCCCGGCGTGCGAGCACGCGGCAGGCACACGTATGCACACAGATGTGGGCACGGGCAAGCACACACAACGCGAGAGGGGTCCGCAGGGTGTTGGTGGGGGGCAGGTCTGCTGCGATGGCTAGGACACGGCCGCCCTGACCCTGCTGAGAGGCTGTAAAGGTTAGGGCGAGGACCCAGTGTCTGGAGCCACACAGCCTGCGTTCGAATCCCGACCCTGCCGCCAGCCAGCCGTGGGATCCTGGGAGAGTTACGTCCCATCTCTGTATGTCTGTGAACTAGGGCTAATAACATTCTTCAACTCAGGAGTAGCCCTCGGATCACGGCGTATGGCCATTTATACAGACGTCCGTCCGTCCTAGAACAGAGCCTGGCAAACGGTATGCGTTCCCTAAAGTGCTCTGTCAGCGATGACCGGTATCATTACCTTCCCTTGGTCCCGAGCTCCTGGGCTTCATTTAGTCCACATGATGATCCCATGAGAGGTGCTGTCACTACCCCCTCCACCAGATGGGAAAACGGAAGCTCATGCCATATGCCCAAGGTGACCCAGCTTGAAAATGGCAGTGCCAGCCCTCGAGTCCCGCTCTGCATACTGGGAAGCCTGCACTCCTAACCGCTGTGATGCTCTGTCCCCCACCCTGGGAAACACACCCCTGCAGCCCTGCATCCCAGCCCCCGGGGGGCAGAGGCCCAGATGCAGCAGGTACATGACTCAGAGTCACAGAGCTGCTTAAAGCCAGAACTCCAAGATCTGGCTGCAATGCCCCCAGGCTCGCTTCGCACCGCGGCACACCCTCTGACCATCGAGGCTGGCACGGGGTACCTCGTGGACAGCGAGCTGCTGCCTGTCACTGGCCCCGGGCCGGCACAGGTGGGATGAGCATCTCCGGGGAGAATACAAAGGTTTGAGCCCATGCAGGTGACCTGTGTGCCCTCTTGCAGTCTGAGATTGGGCGACTGGATGACATGAGGGATGTGGAAGGTCTGGGGAAGGTGGAAACATGACATACGAGTGGCAGAGGGGAGCAAAGCACACTAGGGTTGCTCTTGCTGTCACCCCCCCCCGGGGGGCCCCAGAAAGCCAGGTTCCTGCTGGTGGGGGAGCAAGACGTCCTGCATGCTGTCCTGTCCAGATCATTTCTTCCCTCCCTGCTTCTCTGCCGCCTGGGGTCCTCTCTGTCCCCCGCTGGGTTTCTGCCCTGCCCCCCCCCCCTGCCTCCAGCGAATGAGCCCAGCCCGCCAGCAACACTCAACCAAGATGAGTAATTAATCCTTCATCTTTCTTATCTGGTCCCCTCAGATTTTGTTACTTTTGGCCGAAGAATATTCAGAGACATGTGATAGCCAGAGTCAGTTACAAACTTGAACTGAATTTCTCTGCATAAAAATGTATGGCCTGCAAAGGTCATCTTACAAATGGGATGACAGGCGCAGCGCAGCGACCGCCACGTCAGCGTGATGGCTGTGCCAAGGTGCGTAACGGGGGCCACAGTAGATGATCTGAGAGTTATTTACTCATCTGTGTCAGGTATAAACCATCTCTTCTGGAATTGAGTTAAAAGTGCTCCCCAGGCATTTTAGACAAGATCCTGACACAAGGTAGAATAGATAATAATAGGAAGATACGCCAGCTCGAGGGTTTCTAAAATAGAGATTCGATGAATTGGAGGCGTCTGGAGAGATCCAGCTTTCAAGACAATATTTCTTTGTCTTTCTTTGTTTCTTTCTTTCTTGGTTTCTTTCTTTCTTACGGGAGCGAGGGTAGACTAGACTCTGCTCCAGGCCCTAAGAATACAAACAAGGTAGAAATAGACACTGGTGGACAACAGGGACACATCCCTGGCCTTCTGGAACTTTGGGTCCAGGGGAGGACAAGCAGGTGAGCAGGCAATAGCACAGAGTGTGCGGAGGGGCCCGTGTGCCCACCCTGCGTAAAACACTGGGGACACGGGCACTGCCCTGGAGAGGCTTGGAGTCAGCGTGACCAACAGCACATGGGGTCCAGGTGACAAAACCCAGCCCTGCGGGTACAGCCCTCAGCATGGCCAGGAACTGGGGTGCACCATCGAGGTGGGAAGGGAGACCCCTGTGGGAGAGGACAGCGTGAGCAAAGCCATGGAGGTGGACCCACACAGAGCATTTAAGAATGCTGGGGTGACTCTAGCAGAGTGTCTTCTGGGGAGCGGCAGGTGCAGGGAGGCCACCTCCAGCAGGTGCTTAGGGAGCGGGGTGAGGGTGGGGGTGGGTGGGGGCTTCTGAGCAGGGCGAGGCAGGGCAGAGCGGCAGTCAGCTGGGCTTCATGGGGACCGCTGGAGGGGCTGATTCCAGCTTGGGAAACGTAAGCCTGAGCAGGTGGAGGGCTCGCCCCTGCTCACCATCTGTTGAAGAAGGGGCACGTAAGTGCCACCTGGCTTCCTGCGGGGGCAGGGCGGGAGATAGCATCTGGGAGGCAGAGAGCACTCCTCTGGGGGAAGATGCTTGAAGGGCCCTGATAATGATTTATTCAGCAGGAACAGACACCTGCAGCCGAGACAGCACTGGCCTCGGTCACTCTCCAGGCCTCGTTCTGGATACACACACGCCTGTCTCTTCGGGTGACCAGGGCATCGGGGTGTGGGAGACAGGCCAGCCCGGAGGCCTTAGCCGGGTGGTGGCGGTGGTGGGAGATGCATTCAGCTCACCTGGTTGCATAAGCCCTGCCTGCTGCAGGGGGTGGGGGATGCCTGCTGCAGGGGTGGGGGTGCCTGCTGCAGGGGTACTGGCGCCAGCACTCGTGGGAGTTCAGGAGAACCTTTACAACCTCCCGGCTGGGGCTCAGTAAAGCCTACCAGTTTCTATCAGTTCCCTGACACATTACAAACACTTAATAGGAGCTCATTTCCAAGGGGTACCTGCTAGCTCAGTCTGTAGAGCATGGGGCTCTTCCTCTCCAGATATGAGTTCAAGCCCCATGTTGGGCGTGGAGCCTACATAAAAAAAAAAAAAAACAAAAAAAAACAAAAACAAAAAAAAATTTGGGAGTAAGAGTAGCTCATTTCCCCCACTGCTAGCCCATGGCCCTCGAATGGAATTGAAATTGCCCCTAGGATCTGTCTCTAAGCATCTCTTCCACATGCCACATGACAGCTTTTCCTCTGCTTGGAGACCAATTAGCCAATTGCCCATGAAACTCTTCTCCAGGCTGACCTTTGTCACCCTCCCCAGTGGGAACCCTCATTGATTGTCATTCATACATGTGCATTAGAGACCCTGCATGTGTCGAGCACTGGGCTGGGCACAAAAAACAGAGCCTGATCTCTTGGTTCCTCTTTCTCCAGCGGGTGGACTGGGGGGTCCCTGCCCCATTCCAATCACTGTAGGAACTTCTCCAGTTTTGGTATTTCCCTCTTAAAGCTGGAGCCAAGAAATCAGCCCAGCACCGCTTTGAGCCTCCATGGCTACCCTGGGAGGTGGGTGAGACAGCAGTTACCATCCCCTTGCAACAGATGAGGCACCTGAGGCCCAGAGAGGTGAAGTGCTTGCCTGAGGCCACACAGCAAATCTGAGGTTCACAAATTCACACATCTGGCTTCCGCCTAATTCCCTGGGTGATACTTTCCTTGGATTTGGGGGAGGAATGAGCAGGAGCTTTTCTGGGGAGGGGAGAAGGTGGGCACCACAGGACCCTGGCCTTCTTGGCATCTCTACCCTGCGATCTGTAGGACCTGTCTGGTGGAAGCAAAAATTACCACCTTCTATAAATCTTCCCCTGACTCTGAGACTCAGGGGGCACCTGATGTCCTCCTACCCCAGGTCTGAAAAACAAAGGCTAAAAAAAAAAATCCCTGAGAAGTTAAAATTAGTTTTCCACCTTTTTCTGCCCCAGAAAGAGCTAACAAATCACCTGGAAGGCTCCTTTCTGTTCTGGGAGCTAAGAGGGGTGCTGGCAGGGAAGGAGGGTGTTGGTGTTGGGACTTGGAGGGTTGTTTTTTCCCCCCCACCCCCATCTTCTGCTTCCACAGAGAAAGCAAAGCATTTTATTCTGTTTTAATATTTAAAGCCAAAGGAGAGTTGCTTCTGCCACAGGCCTGGTCCCTCTGATGAGAGAGTCAAGAGGGATTGGGGCTTCCGATGTGGTTCAGGTAGCCGGAACCCCGCAGGTCACATGCCCAGCAATTAAGGTCAGCTCCAGTTAGCAGCCGAGAACCAGAGGGACTGTGGGGAACGGCCCTGACCCAACTCCCTGGGGACTGTGAGCCCCTTCCTTCCTTGGGCCTCAGTCTCCTCATCTGTAAAGCAGGGCTCATACTACCAGCCCGAATCAGGTCAGGTGAGAAGGGAGACCCCACTTAATTTGATGCCTCCTCTGGGCATGGGACACCAGGCACAGGACAGGTGCATGGAGTCACGGCCCCATGTAACCACTCTATGAGGCTGCTGTCACTCGGCACGTCTTGTAGATATGGAGAAACTAAGGCATGGGGAAGCCAGCTGTGCAAGTATTCAAGCCTGAGTCTCAGCCACTATAGGTCCCAAGCTCTTTCCAGAGCCCACGCAATGGGGTTTTGCAAACCATTCTTTGCCTTTCAAATGTGAGTGACCATCAGTAGGATTGTTCCAGAGAAGCAAGCTGAGCTCCACGGCTGCCCTTCACCCTCAAGTCAGAGGCCCTGCAGCCGAGGCCACTGGGAGACCCCATCCCAGCTGCCACCTGCCCCTGTATCCCCCACCCCCAGGGCCAGCTCTCCTGCTCTGGAGCACCCTGCTCAGCGGGAGTGCTCCTTGCACACCTCCCCCACCCTTACACGCGGGAACTTCCCACAGAGACTGACAAAGGGAGCAGGGATGGCAGTTTCCATAGCAACGCTGGGTTTCTCATTCCCCGCACATAACATGCCAAACCCAGGGTGGAGAGGTACGTCCCCTCCCTCCGTAGAGAAGCTTCTCTCCACCCCCCCCCCACCTTGCCTCTCCCATCCAGACCAGGAAGGTAGGGGGAGGGGCCCGGGGACCCTTGGCCCCACAAAGGCCACTAAGCTCCACCCCACGGATGACCTCACCCCACCAGGGGGTGCGGATGTCCTAAGAATGTGAAGGGGGAGCTGGGGAGAGACAGAAAGGAGGGCGTGGGGCCAAGACTTGGGCACAGCTCCATCTTGGGAGAGGACCAGGGGGTCACCACACAGGCTGCCTGGGACACCAGGATGATGCAGCCTGGGGCTTGGCCTGGGGGACCTGAGTGTCAGTCCATATCTTGGCACTGATTTGAGGTGTGGCCTCTGCTCTCTGGGCTTAAGCTCATTCATTTGGAAAATGGGAGAAAGAAAAGAACCCAGTCCCAGGACAGCGAGCTTGGTATCTCAGAGCAGGACGAACAATGCTCATTCTTACTGCTTCGTTATCATTACTGATGATGACATTGAAATCCAAACACCTCTCCCAGGCTGGGCACCTTCTGCAGCCCTCCATTCCACTCTGGGCTCTCACACGCCCCTATGAGAACCCTGGCTCCGCTACCTGTCGGTGGGTCGAACTGAATCAGAAGGGTGTGGGGGTGCCAAAGGGCCAGCATCTCACTGGCCCCTTTGCTCCTGCGCCCCACCCCCTCCGAAGGTCCTTCCACAGTTTCTCCTGTTCAAATCCTCCCTGGTTAGGGAGGAGCCCCAACTCAAGGACTCCATCCCTATCCCTTGGGGAGACTTCTCAGCCCCCAGGGACCTTGCCCAATCCCTGAGTTCACCTTGTTCCTTGCTCCCCTTGCTCTAACTATATAGTACTGGGTGCACCTGTCCTTCCAAGGAACCACCATTCCACAGCTCTTTGGGGCTAACTGCAGTAACACTTGACCATGTCCTGGGTACTGTTCACTGCGCAGAGAATTAATACATAGAAAAGCACCCAGTACCCAATGGGTGTTCGATATGTCATTCTTATCATAGAAGCGTCACATACAATCTCCCTTAATCCCAACAATCACAGCAAATTGGTCCTGCTTTCATCCCCATCTCAACGATGAGGAAACTGAGACTCACAGAGGTTAAAGGATCTGCCTGAGGCCACAAAGCTAGAAAATCAGAGTCAGGATTTGAACCCAAAGCCCTTTACAGAAGCAACAAGGTGAAACAGCCTTCACAGGTGGTACCAAAATCTTTCTTGGGGACGCAATGACCTTTGTTCAAAAAAGACTTTGACAAGTCTCTCTGTTAACAGGTGTCACGTGAGCCCAAGAACCCAGAAAACCAAATCATAAGAGCTGGTGCTTCATTCAAGGACCGCTTTACAACGGATGCTTCTCTAAGTACTTTAAGAGTCAATTACTGGGGCACCTGGGTGGCTCAGTGGGTGAGCATCTGCCTTCGGCTCAGGGCATGATCCTGGGGTCCTGGGATCGAGTCCTGCATTGGGCTCCCCGCAGGGAGCCTGCTTCTCCCTCTGCCTGTGTCTCTGCCTCTCTGTGTGTCTCTCAGGAATAAATAAATAAAATCTTGAAAGAAAAAAAAAAAGAGACGATGACAAGTGGATCCTCCCAACAACTCTGAGGAAGGTAAGAGTCCTAGTTGCATTTTGCAGATGAAGGAACTAAGGGCGGGTTGTCACAAAACTCTTTCCAGAGGCAAGATGCAAACCCAGGCAGACTAACTCCAGTGCCCATGCTTTCAACCCCTTCGCCAACAGGCTAAACTGTTTTACAAAAGACGAGGAATGGAAAAGCCACGGTTTTTGTTCCTGGGAGGAGAGATACTGGACAGGTGATAGAGAGATGCCATCCAAGTGGGTCAAGACAGGCTAATGTGGCAGGTGGCCGAAAGGTCTTTTAAGAGCCTAGATGCCTCATGTGATTTTAAAGTTTTTTTTGCATTTCTGTGATGGAAACCCTGGCTTTCTGCCTGTTGCCTCCTCCCAGCAGATCTCCAGCAAAGCGTTCCACCCTAATGACGGCTTCATGTGAGTGCGGCAGGAGAGGGGAGAGGTTACGTGCACAGAGAAAATTATCTTTAGTGCTTTAGTAGGCACATTAGGGAAAGGGGGTGGGTATAAAAACCATGAGCAAAGTTTGCCTCTACCACACGCACACGCATGCCCTGCAGTGCAAGTTTCACCGGTCTGCTCCATCATATTTTATGGCCTTTTGCAATACTTAATTTGAAGAATGGTCAGAAATAAAGGAACAGGGACTCTGGAAGCCAAAGAGCAGGGGGAAGATTCGAGAGAAGCCTGGAGAGGTTTGGCAGGTGATAAAGCGTAGAGGCACACGGGAATGTTTGCAAGAACTGTCAAGGCGAAGAGTCTTGAGAAATGAAATTCTGACATCTGACTGAGTTCCTCTTCAGTTTGATCGGAAAGAGGAAAATAGGAACTGGAGTTATTTTTAAACTACCTTCGTTTGCTGGACCGTGCATCCTGGAAAAGACTCCACGAGAAGACCAGTCAGTACGGAACCCTGGCCTCTCACCAGGTGACAGTGGGAAGTAATGGAGGACCAAGGAGCTTCATGTCCCATCGGTTTGGGGTGAGACAAAGCCGAATACTAGGGACACGACAGCTGGGAGAGAGCAGTGATTTTGATGACAGGAGTCTACCTTTACCTCAAGTTTGCAGAAATTTTGTTTTCAACTTCCACGGGGCATGGGACTGGGGAGTTCATACTGGTATTTTTGTAGCTCTCAAGGGGTAGACGTAGGCAGGCTCCATCTGATATTTGAATTACATAGAAATAACTGACTACTAGAAAAAAATGCCAAGAAAATCTGAGGCCCCCATCCCTTCTCCTGCCAGCTAGACCCCCGTGAATAATCCAGACTAAAACACCAGGGTGCCTGGGTGGCTCAGGCGGTTACGCGTCTGCCTTGGGCTCAGGTCATGATCTCAGGGTCCTGGGATGGAGCCCTGCATCGGGGTCCCTGCCCGGTGGGAAGTCTGCTTCTCCCCCACTCATGTGCGCGCGCTCTCTCTCTCTCCCAAATAAATAAAATCCTTTTCTTAAAATAAATAAAATCTTAAAAAATAAGATGAACAACCGCCTCTGGCTGCCTCTGGCTACAGACTGCTAATCCGTTAGAGCACACCGTACCTATGACACAGGGGCTGTAATCAGCTCTACAGATGCTGAGTGATTTGAGGAAAACTTTACAGAGTTCATCTGGAATGCTATTTGGTTTCTCCTCCACTAATTTCTTCGGTTCTTTCCAATTCTAGCAAGTTTATAAACCGGACATCTCTAACCCGCGGAGATGCCCGACCAGCTGCCAAGGCAGCTTCTCCCATGACACCTGTTCCCAGCAGAGCCCAGAAAGGGATATCTCTAATCAGATAAACTGACAAAGGGGGCCCACATGGAACTGCCCCTGCTCTGGGGAGTCATCTTATCTGGACCCTCGATGTTTATGGAGTATTTTACTAGATGTGAGATACGGAGGGCAGGCGTCATGTCCTTGTCACTGTCTCTTTCCCTGGTGGCCTTTCCAGGGATGAGCCCCCGTGAAGCACTCCTGAATGACCACCATTTCCCTGGCTGCCCCAGCTAAAAACCTGCAGGTGGCCCTTGTCTCCAATCTGGCTCTTCCTTCCTCAGGTTCAAGTTGTCAGCAAACCCCACTGCCCCACTGGCTCTGTCCACCTAAATCCCCCCCAAATCTGTCCACTCGTCACCACCTCCGTTGCCTAGCCCCCTCCGGCCCTGGCCCAGCCACCACCATTTCTTTGCTGAGTGGCAGAACCTGGTCTCCCTGTCTCTGCCCTTGGCCCTCTGCACTCTATGCCCCTTACGGAGGCCAGGGCGCTCCTTTTAAAACAGAAATCAGATTGTGTCACACTCTCCAGTGGCTCCCTTCCTCCATCAACTAAAACGTCCTTGCAGCCCCTCCGTGTGCCAGCCCCGCCCACTTTCTGCCCTCTTTTCTCCCTCTCTCCTCCTTGCTCCTTTCTTCCAGCCCTGCGGACGTCCCGGCTGGCCCCTGAACACACCAGACGTGTCCCTCTCCCCGGGCCTCTGTCCGTCTGTTCCCTCTGCCTGGAATGCTCTTCCCCTAGAAGTCTGCATGGCTCACATTCTTTTTGTTTGAGGTTCTGCAAACGTCACCTCTTTAAAAAGTTCTTTGCTGGCCATCGTTTCTAAAGTAGCCCCTCCCAGCATGCTGCACCAGCTATCCCTGCTTTATTCTTTTCCTCCCAGCACTTATCACTGCCTGTCACTTTGCTATTTCTTTTTTTAAGATTTTATTTATTTATGAGAGACAAACAGAGAGAGAGAGGCAGAGACACAGGCAGAGGGAGCAGCAGGTTCCATGCAGGGAGCCCAACATGCAACTCGATCCCGGGTCTCCAGGATCACACCCTGGGCCGAAGGCGGTGCTAAACCTCTGAGCCACCCAGGCTGCCCACTTGCTATGTTTCTAATTTGCTCTCTGACTTGCCATCCTCTCCCACTAGGATGTTAGCTGATGTCAAGGGCTTTGGTTTCTCCACTGCCAACTCCTCAGTGCCTAGTCCTTGACATACAGTAGCTGTTCTGTGATTATTTGTCCAATGAGTGAATGAACCATGTGTTGAAATGAAGACATACGTTAAGTACCCAGTGTTTACATTACTGACAGGGAAGAGACCTCATGGTCAGGCTAGTGTGGTTGCTGGGAGGACGATGTGGTCCCTAGACCAGCAGTACCAGCATCGCTTGGAAGCTTGTTAGAAATGTAGATTCACGAGCCCCACCTCACACCTACAGAATCCGAAGCCATGGGGTGGGCACAGCAATCGGCTCTGACAAGCCCTCCCGCTGAGTCCGATGCACACTCACGTTTGAGAAGCCCTCTGTAGTAGGACTCCGGAACCAAGTGTTCAATTTACACCACATAGTTCAGGGTATTTGCTTCAAACTCGACTGGTGAAATTATTTTGTTTGTAGGCGCTCATTCCCATCCCAAATGCCAGTGCAGAAATGACTCTCAGCATGACAAACAACATGTGGACCGAAGACCAAACCAGAGCATGTGTGGAATCGTGTGAAGTAAGCTGGTGTGTTCTTTGACACTCAGAACAGTTGTTCTTACTTAAGAACAACGTAAGTTATTTTATTTTTATATTTTACTTAAATATAAAAATATCATAGGGGCGTCTAGGTGGCTCAGTTGGTTAAGCATCTGCCTTCGGCTCAGGTCATGATCTTGGATCCTGGATCCAGCGCCACATTGGGCTCCCTGCTCAGCGGGGTGTCTGCTTCTCCCTCTGCCCCTCCCCCCCAACTGCTCATGTTCTCTCTCTCTCTGTTTCAAATAAATAAATAAATAAATAAATAAATAAATAAATAAATAAATAAAATCTTTAAAAAATAAGGACACCTGGGTGGCTCAGTGGGTGAACATCTGCCTTCAGCTCAGGGTGTGATCCTGGGATCCTGGGATCAAGTCCCACATCAAGCTCTCTGCATGGAGCCTGTTTCTCCCTCTGCCTGTGTCTCTGCCTCTCTCTGTGTGTCTCTCATGAATAATTAAAATTAAAAAAAAACACTTTTAAAAATATCTTTAAAAAGTAATAAAACAAAAATATCATAAAACTGCACAGAATGTTCAGATTTGTCCTTGGAAGTAAAATAAATGTTCCTTTTTATTATATGTGGAGGTGACAGCAGGCATCCCCAGTGGAGTTGCAACATTGAACCCTATGGGCAAAAAAGAAGGCAGAGAGAGATCGAGACAGAGGAGGAGAAAGATCGCAATTCCTGACAATTCTTCCCTACGTCACTTAACAAGCGTAGGTCTCAGGTCACTGGTCCTCTGTCCCCACCCCAACCCCAGGGCACACTTAGAAATACGTGAGGACATCTGTGTTGTCCCATGATGGGGTGCTACTGGTAAATATTGGGTGGGAGCAGCTGGACTGAAAGCCCCACAACTGCAGCAAAGAGCTGCGCACCCCATAAGCCACAGCCCCTTCTGCAACCAAGAACCTCCCCCCAGGTAAGTGAGCATCCCCCACTCCAACCACCACCACCAACCTCTGCACCTCCGCTCCTGCACACCCTTCCAGGGTTTCAAGACCCATGTTTTCCAGCGACCCTACACACACAGCAGCTCCTACCTCTGGGCAGGGGTGAAGGATGGGCATCAGAGCCAGCGCTGGAAGGGAAACAGGCCGTGCTGCACTGATGGGAGGCGGTCTGTGTGCCTGCCATGCGGCAGCCCAAAGAAATGGGGTGGGGGGTGACTTGACTATTCCCAAGTCTGACCTTTGGCTGAGCTTATTAGCTGAGCAAGTTACCTGGGAAGGGAGGCTCACCCAGCCTGCTCCCCCTACCTACGGTGCATACTCTCCAGAGCGCCCCTTCTAGTTCTGCAAGAGGACAGCACGAAGGCCAGGAAGGAGGGCCACTCGGGAGCCACCTGCCACACTCAGACGTGGTGACTCTGGGTGAGTCACTGCCACTCTTGGTTGATTGACCCAAGAAAATGGGAATAAAATGGGAATAATGGCAGAGCCTATTTCAGCAGATTATTGTGGATTAAATGGATTCATACTCATAAAGCATCATGTATGTCTAGCACTGTATAAGTCTTTGCTGTCATGATAAGGATTTGACACGGTCCCACCCTGCTGTTATTAACTCAAGAGGAGGGGAACACATGGAGACCCCCTGAACCCGGGCAGACCTAGAAGAAACCCAAGGGTTGGCTACAACCCTTGGGCTTCCCCACACCCCTTCCTCGGAGAAGGGCAGTCCCCTACTTTCCATCAGCACACTCAGGGTGCCGCCAGCTGAGGGGTGTGCATTTGCGGCCCAGCCACCTGGAGCCATAAGGGAGAATTCTCCAGTTATTGTGGCTTTTTTAACATCAGCCACTGAACACAGAAACACGGGAGCCATATTTAAGGTGTGAAGGGAGGAAAAAATCAGTCCCCACCTTCTCTTCCTGACTCCACCCCACTGCTCTGGTGCTCGTCATGTTAAAACCAAAAGGATCTTAAAAAGCACTCAGCTTAACCCAACCCCCAACCCCAAGCCCCATGGTCTGAACACAGTTTTCATTCAGGGTTGTCAGTCTGTTTCATTCAAACTTCATCAAGGCAGACAATGGAAGGGCCTACTATGAGCCAGGCCATAAGCTGGGTGCCCTCTACATATGTGATCCCCTATGATCCCTACAGCAAACCTGCAGCTCCACTTAATGGACAGGAATCTGGGGACATAGGAAAACGTTATTATACCCATTTTACAGAATGAATGACAATCAAGGAGACTGACCTGTCAAAAGGCAGATAGGTGGGAACTAGGAGATCTAACCTCCAAACCCAATTTGGTCTGACCACACAGCTCATGTTCTTTCCCTTTCACTAGGCTGCTTCCCAAAGTTGCCTCCAAGGAAAACATGGTAGTGAACAAGGACAATCCTGAGAAAGGGAGTGAGTACCTGGCAAAGGCTCTACTGATGGAAGCCTACCTTCCTCAGGAACTGGGTGCAGCCGAGAATACTAGAGCTCTAATTTCAGTTGTTTAAACCACATGGGGCTGACATGACACCTCCATGAGGTCTTCAGAGACTCAAGAACCTTGGGTTTTTCTGCTCTGCCATCCTCGGTGTGTGGCTTATACCCTCAGGGTCAAATCATGGCCCTGGATGGCAGCTGGAGATCCAGTCATCACAACTATGTTCCAAGCAAGAAGGAGAAGGAAGAAGGAAAAGACAAGAAGGCTGTTCTCTTCCTAAGGATACTTCTGAGCAGTTCCACTCAAAAAACAAATGTTTTGGGGGAGCTTGGGTGGCTCAGTGGTTTAGCACTGCCTTTAGACCAGGGCCTGATCCTGGGACCTGGGATCGAGTTCCACATTGGGCTCCCTGCACAGAGCCTGCTTCTCCCTCTGCCTGTGTCTCTGCCTCTCTCTCTCTCTCTCAATCTCTCTCTCTCTCTCTCTCTGTCTCTCATGAATAAATAAATAAAATACTTTAAAAAATGTTTTTTCTACATCTCCTTGGCCACCCAACTTCTCTGGAAAAATGTATTCCTTTAACTGGGCACATTGTGTCCAGGGTGGATCAATGCTCTGTTATTGGTCCACCCAATAGGACGGAAGAGAGGATGAGTGTCGGGTATATACCTGGTAGTCTCCTCCACCCCAGTTGGAGTCTTTCTGCCACTTATGACCTGATCCAGTCTACCCCCCAAGGAGCTCCCAAGCCCTCCCCAATATTTATGCAAATTTCTGGAGAATGTACAGTCTCATGGCCACCTCCGGCTTCTGTTTCTGCTGAGTGAATTGCATTTCCTATTCGCCTCCTTGTCCTGTGTGTTCTGTCTCTGTCTTGGGTCAATTCAACTGGGAAGCCCAACCCCTTACCCTGCGTTTTGTGCTTGCACATTCACGTATGCACACAAATCCATTCTTGCAGGGCATTCCTGTGTGTGACAGGCTATGCTTGAGATCGAAGTGGATGAACTAAGAGGTTACATCCCAGCAAGAGTTTGAAACAACTCTTTTCCTGTATCCGCCCACCTAAGGGGCAGTGGTTCAAATGGAATGTTGGACATTCGTGTGCTTCAAAGGCTTTGGCCCTGGCCATTCTGCCCATTGCAAGGGGCTTTGTCTAGCCCTCTTTCTGGTTTCGTAGAAGCAGCATCTGAGAAACAAGCAACCTTGTGCAAATGACCTGTTGAGGGAGCACCTAGAGGAGGACTTGTAGGGGAGGGAGGGAAGCAGATGGGGGAGAAGAGGTGGCCCCGAGGTGTGGGTTCAGTGGAGGCTTCGCACACCCGGCCCCTGGGGAGCCCTGGAGAGGAGGGCACCACAGATTTACCATGCTTTGAGCTGGGGGTCGGGGGGTGGCTTTTAGACCTCTGCCTTGGTCATTCTTCGGCTGAGGGCAGGCGGGGTGGCCTCCCGGGCTTCTGTGGGTGGGAGGTAGTTCTCAGCTTAAGGGTAAGTCAGCATCCACAGCCCGGTGAACCAGTCCTGCAAAGGGGGTCTGTGCAGGTCACCAACAGTGTCTATGACATTGTACCTTCTCTGTGGCTCTAGAAACAAAATCCTCCTCCTTTATTTAGGCCAGAGGATTTAAACTCCCCCCACCCTTCCCTGGTTGCCCACTCCTAAACACGCTTTTCCAAACTTATCAACGTGCTCAGCAAAATGCAAGCAAGATTCAGCCCCGAATTTAGAAGCAAATGGGGTTTCAAATAGCAGCTCTGTTTCCCCAGCTCGCTGGTAAATACCTTGCAGGCTTGATTCTGGGTCTCAGGCCAAATACACTCATCATACCCAGGCTTGCAGCCACTGGAGGCTTTTTGTTTTTATGGCAAAATTTGATGATTTCCCTAATCAGCCCACTGGCCCGACCTGCTGGGTCAGTGGGATTTGCCACCGCCACGTGCCCGGCTCCCCAGCCTGGTTCCGCCAGCAGATGATGCCAAACCCCCTGAACAAATTGTGTCATCCTGAGCTGTTCAAGTTTATTTCCACTAAAAATACGCCCTGAAACTGGGGCACGATGAAGGATTGCTGACAAATGAGGAAGAGGGATGAGTAAAGACTCAGGCCGTCTGACTCCTCAGAGTCACCTCCAAACACTCACCACTGAGCTGAGCCTGGCCCCCCGACACTCATCTCCATGAGTGGTAAAAGCTCAGCAATCCTGTGTGGCTCGGAGGGCTTGTGAGTCCCTGTTAGTAGATGCCCCAGATGTAATGCAACCCCTCATTTTACTAAGAAGAGAGAACCAGAGAGCGAGAAGGGGGTGACTTTGCCCTGAGCCAAATGGCTAATTAGGGGTGGAGGAGGGCCTGGGGCCCCCGCTCTCGGCTGGCTCCCAGGTCAATGCTCCTCTCCTATACCTCGTGTCTGCGATTCCTATGGCAATATCCCAAGGCACAGGCATTGCAGAGAGGTCAGTGAGGGCATCAGTAACAAATGCTTTCAGTTTCAAGTTAAAGAAAATCAAGGTCAGTGGCCCCTCAGCTGTCAGTCAGGACATTAGTGTTTACTTAACAAATAAGTAAAGTTAAGGGGGTAGTCCAAGGGTGTTGGGCCCCTGCCTCAGCCATGTCAACAAGGATCCAGGCTCTCCGCCCTGCCATTCTGAGCATTTCGACTTCGGCCTCAAGCTTATTGCCTCACATCATAAAATGGTTGCCACAGCTCAGGATATCAAGTCCTTACAAATAGCATCCAAAGCTAGAAGGAGCTCCCAATACAAATTTTAAAAAAACAAAAAATAAATCTTAAGAGGCTGTCACAAAAATACTAAGTCAAAAGGATATGTGCACCCTATGTTTACTGCAGCATTATTTACAGAGAAATATTATTTGTCAGAGAAAGACAAATACTGTATGATGTCACTTGTATGTACAGTTTAAGAAACAAAACACATGAGCAAAGGGAAAAAAGAGAGAGAAGCAAACCAAGAAACAGGCTCTTAACTATAGAGAACAGACCGATGGTCACCAGAGGGCAGGTGGCGATGGGTGAAACAGGTGCTGGGAATTCAAGAGTGCACTTACCGTGATGAGCGCCTGATGATGTATGGAAGTGTTGAATCACTGTATGGGACGCCTGAAACTAATAAAACATGGTATGTTAGAGGTACTGGAATTAAAATGAAAAGCTTTTGAAAATTTTTAAAAATTAAAACTAATTTAAAAAAAAGGTTTGCCTTCTCTAGGGGTAGCCCTCTCTTCTAGGGCTAGAGGGAGGAAAACCCTCTCTCTACATCTCATTGGCCAGAACCAGGTCCATGTGCACCCCTCCACCAATCACCGGCAAAGGGGGATGAGCGCATCAGGTTTGGTTTGGACCAGGACTCACCCCGAGGCTGGCCACGCTCTAGTGCCAACACAGCCAGGCCTGTCTCTGTAGTCCTTCATCAATAAAATGGGGATATTTCATAGCCACCACACAGGATTAGAGTGAGTGAAAACACTGATATGAGACAGGAACGCTATTCTTGCAATCCTGAGAAGGAAAAAGTCTGTAAAAATAGACCTTTGATCATTAGAGAGATACCTTCCACGAAGAGATGAGCTACAAGATGTTGCTAAGAGACATTTGTACTTAACAGACAAAGCTCCTTCAGTAGAAGAAATCCAAGGAGGGAACTCCCAGAATCACACAGAAACATCGGAGCTGAAGGGAAGATGAGAATGATTTGAAGGGCTGGGAAGGTGGGGGGAGCACGGGGGAGTGGAAATGTGGCTCCATTCGTGGGCTGCACCTGCAGCCCTGGCTGTGTGCGCTGGTGCTCAAGGATAGCAGAGCCAGAGACTGTGCCCTCCATGTGCATGAAGGGATGAAGAGTCACCCCCACCCCTCACTCTTTTTAAAAATAGCAAAAGATGGGGCACCTGGGTGGCTCAGTCTGCTAAGCGTCAGACTCTTGATTTCAGCTCAGGTCATGATCTCAGGGTCGTGGGATCGAGCCCCTGCATTGGGCTCCATGCTGGGTGTGGATTCTCTCTCCCTCTCCCTCTGCCCATCGCCCTGCTCTCTCTCTCACTCTCTCTCAATAAATAAATAAGTACATAAATACATAAAAATAAAAATAGTGTCAAGTTTCCCATTGTGTGGATGTACTATAATTTGCTTACTTGGTCTCTCATCGATGGATATTCAGGTTGCCTCCAAACTTCGGAGAGATTTCTCACAGTGCAACAGTGATCATCTTATCTGCCTGTGGACAGCCATTTGGTGGCTTCCCACTTCTCTGAGGATAAAATACCAAGTCCAGGAAGCCTCAGGCTCAGGCCCGGTCTGTATGACTCCCCTGCCCCACCCCTGCTCCGAAAATCTCTCCTTCCCACTCAGAGGAGTAGACCCCCAGGCCTCCTGCAGTTTCTTGGCTCGTCTGCCCACCTTTCGGGCTGCTCCTTTCGCCTGGAATGTCGCCCCCTCTTCACCTGGTGAACCCCTTCATCCTATAGATCTTGGCCTGAAAACTTCCTCCTCTGGGAAGCCTCCCGTGGTAAACAGTGTTTATCGTAGGCTGCCGTCTGCGTGAAACAAACACAGCAAGAGAATAAATATGTGCACGTCTACATATGCATCTACACACAGAACACCCTGGAAGCATTTGTAAGAAACAGGCACTTGAATTGTCTTCCGAGAGGGAAGCTGGGTGGCTGGAGGAAGCAGGGCAAGGAGACTTTTCTCTGCACATCCTTTTGTACCTTTTACATTTTGAACCACGTGTTTCTTGATTTGGGTAGAGAGCTCTATCGATGGATAAATAGAGCAAAACTCGGTGAATTAAGTGGCTCCTCCGGCTGCTGTGGAAAACGGGCTGATGGGCCAAGAGTAGACGTCAGCAGGTCAGTGAATCATCGTCTGGGAGCTGGGAACTGGGCTCTGCAGGTGCAGAGAAGGGGATGGAGTCAAAAGACACGCACAAACCAAAACGAGAATTCTTTTTACAGCCCATCCTGCTCCGATTCTGTCAGGGTTCAAATGCAGGAAGAGGCTCTGGGACAGGAGAGATCGTCCCCTGGGGAGCCCTCCTCCATCACTCTTTTGTCTAAAAGCTGTTCGTTTTGTACCTGGTGGCAGAAGTGGAGTCTGAGAAGGAGAACCTTGGGATCTGAGCATAGCGAGCAAGGGCTGGTGTAAGAGGGGAGGACCATTCTGGAAGCCCCTTTCTCTCTGGCACCTTTTCCTCGCTGGTCACCCTCCTCTGCAGAATTCTGATGTCAGATACACAGGGGATGCACCTGCCCGTAGTTCTAGGCAGACACATGGCTCACTGGCATCCCCCATGGCAACCCCACCTCACCCTGCCTCCAGTGATCACCTCCTACCCGCTAGTTCCCAGAAAACATCTCCTCCTGGTGCAAGAATCTAATCCCTTGGCTTATGGTTTTGGGGGAGTGTTTGTTTGAATGGAACAGTTGACTTTTTGGTTAAAATGCAAATGTCCTTGAGAGAGACAGCATGGGAAGCTATAATTCACTCAACGAAAGTACAAAGCAACCCTCGTAAATCCGAGAGTCACATGGTCACAGACAAAGGAACACGGTTCACTTACCAAAAGGCGATTCCAGTTTGGCCGTTTGTTATAAAGTTAAACATAGACTCCCCGTCTGACCCAACAATCCCACACTCAGGTATTTATGTAAGAGAAATGGCACCGTGTCTCCACACAAAGACTTTTATATGGATGTTCATAGCAGCTTTATTCGTAACAACCAAACACTGAAAACAACCCAAGTGTCCATCAAGTGGCAAATGGATCAATAAATTCTGCCCTATGGTGGAATCCACAGGCAATCCACAGGATTACTCGGCAATAATGTGTCCCAGGAACACATGTGTCCCAGGAGCACATCGGGACACACACGGCAACACGGAGTGGAGGTCAAAAGCCACAGGTTAAGTGAAAGGCTAATCACAGCACGATTACCTGCCTGGGACATTCTGGAAGAAACAAAACTGTATGGACGTGGCCGGGAATCAAACCTTTTGTTCAAATTAGGGCTTTCCAGGGGCCGGCAGTAGGAAGAGGGGCTGACTGTAAAGAGGCGAGAGAGAAATTTGAAGGGAGTGGAAATGTTC
Source organism: Canis lupus baileyi (assembly GCF_048164855.1). Classification (NCBI taxonomy): domain Eukaryota; kingdom Metazoa; phylum Chordata; class Mammalia; order Carnivora; family Canidae; genus Canis; species Canis lupus. The sequence continues at coordinate 31,336,173 of NC_132848.1, forward strand.
TAGCTCTGGACGGTCACGGTGATTAGGTGCCTTTTCCCGGAGAGGCCTCCTAACAGCACTGGGCGCCCAGGAGGCTCTCAGGAGGTGCCTTGGGGCCCGCGGGGGTGGAGGCGGGGGTGGGGGAGGTGCCGGGTGGGCGCAGCTCCAGGCCCATCTCCCCCAGAGCACTCACACCGCCCTCCTGCTTAACCCGAGGGAAACTGCATTCCACTTAGCGAGACAGCACTTTGGAATGCACTGGATCCTATATATTCCTTGAAAGTCCCTTTCAGGCCTGACATTTGTCACCGTAGGTATAAGGGACCTAACAGTTATAATTGATCCTAATTTAATCCTTTGATGTCACCTTCACAGCAGCCCTGAGAAGTGGTGAGGACACAGGTGCTCCCGGAAGACACCTGACTTGCCCAGCTCACAGCCAGTGAGGAACCGCCCAGCCACACCCCACTATCCATGGGCTTTTTAGGACAATCCATAGTAGCATCCCGAATGCAAAGTGACATAAGAGAGGTGCTCATTAAGCCCCCCCCCCCCGGGGGGGGGGAGGACAGTGAGTGGGACAGGTGATTTCTCCTTGGAAGAAAAGACCCTTGAAGGCTGGACAGGAAGCCTACCAGGAGGGGGTCAGGTGTGAGCAAAACACAGGAGAGGGAAAGACAAGTGAGGCCTGCGGAGAGGGAGGGTGGGGAAGGTCCCCTGGTAGAGGAGGGACGAGGGTCCGAGGAGGATGTTGGGGATCCGCAGAGGGGAGAGGGGAAGAAAGCACCAGGTCTCTAACCGCCAGGCGATCTGCAGGATGCAGGGCTGACGGAGGGAAGACAGGGTTTACCTTCTTCCCACGTTTGCCAGGAGCAACGGCCCCAGCCCACGAGGGAGGAAGAATGAATGGTCCACGAATGAGTTAAATCAATATTTATTCCCCACCATTCAGTCCTAGGGTCTGTGCCAGATGCTTTCACTGATCTAACTTTCTTAATTTTCATAATAAGCCTGTCGAATAAACGTTATTATTCCTAAACTCTCACTTGGCAAACATACAGCATGCTTATTGCGTGCCCGGCCCCCTGCTAAGCCCCGCCGATGAGCAAGAGGGTGGAACGAGAAGGCTTAAGGCCCAGCGCTCGGATCACGAATCCGCATTGCACCCGCGCTGGGTCAGTGGCGAGGTCACGTCTCGGGGCCTCAGACTCCGCATCTGTAAAATGGACACGAGAGCAGCACCTGCCCCGGGACTACGGAACCTCGGGGCGTGGCCGAGGGCGTGGCCTGATGTCACGTGAGGCCCAGGTCGCAGCTGATTGGAGGAGAGGGCGCCGCCCCCCACGGCGCGCCAGCCCATTGGCCGGGGCGTCGGGCGGCGAGTGGGGCTCCACCGCCCCGCCAGGCTTCACCGCCCCACCGAGGCTGCGAGCGCAGGTGCGTGCCGCCAGGTCCCGGCTTTTGAGTCGTGCCTCCGTTGGGCTAGAGAAGTGAAGTGAACCTCCTGTTCATCCAGCACTGCTCAGCTTGCCGTGCACTTTCACATCCGACGGCCCCACCCCACCTGCGAGCTGGGGGGCGGGCGGATGCGCACCTCATTCTACTGGTGAGATCACAGGCTCGCAGGGCGACGGGACTAGGGGTCCCAGAGCCCGCCCCGCTCCGGGTCTGAGCTCTGCCCGTTACATCTGGCTGCGAGCTTCAGCTGCTTCCCCGGGTGTTCGAGAGAAAATCATGTGCACTTTGTAGTTTGGTAAAAATAAAAAAATAAAAATAAAAAAACATATATATTATCGTCAGCTCTGAGATGCATTCGGGGTTGGAAATGTGGTACATTTTGTTCCAGCCTTTATTTAGTACGTGGTTCAGATCCAGGCCCTGTGTACAAAACAGCCAGGACGGTGGCTCAATTTTCATTGCCAATGAAGAGCCGGCGCCGGATGAGTAATTCCAAAAAATGGGCAGCCCCTGAGCCCTGCCAGCTTCCCTCTGGGACGTCTTTTTCAGCCCATTTAGTATTTTAGAATTCCTTAAAATAATTCTGCTGTGGATATTTCTCAGTGTCGGTGGGGGGGAGTTGGGGTTCTGATCTAAACAGCTAAACTTGGCTTTTAAGCCCCACAAATTGGCAGCTCCTTCCTTTTAGCCTCAGATGGAGTGATCCAATGTGCTGCGCAGACTCCAGCTAGCATCACTTGTGCGTTATTTGCTCAATGTTTATGGAGCACCTAGTTCAGAGTGAAATATATGCATTAATTAAGTAATCATGCATGTAAATATAAAACTGCAAATTGTGGAAAAGTCCAGAGTGGGAAAAAAATCTGGTTATAACCACAAGGCCTGGCTTAGTTTGGGGGTGGGTGTGTTGGAGAAGGCTGCTCTGAAGAAGGGATGGCCTTGTTGAGATCTGACACCCACAGCCCCACATCCCTCCCCACCCCTACCTGGTTCTATCTCTAAAGAGGTGACATCCCTGCCCCCACACCCACTCTATCGCTTATGGCCATTGGGGCTACATCCTAAACATGCCTCTAATCCGCCCAGCTTGGCCCAGGTCTCCGCACATCAGGGCCACCACAACGGCCTGCCCCTCTCCCTCTGCCTCTGGCCCTCACTGTCTTTGCCCTGCACTGGCCGGAGTGCTCAGGGCCCCATTGATGCCTATGGCTGCATCATCCCCCCACTTAAACCCTTTGGTGGCTCCCATCACCACCTACCACACACTGCCCTGATTTCACAACCCGGCACCACCTGGCTACAACCTCCCTGCCAGCCTTCTCTCTGGCCTCTGGAACCCTAACTTTAGCCACAAGGGCTCACTCGCAGCTTCCATCATGTCCCACAGTCTCCTTGGAGGCCAAGACTTTACACTTGCTCCTCCATTCTCAGGGATGCTCTTTCTCTCTCTGCACCCCTCCCCTCGGGACTCAAGCCAGGGGTTACCTTCTCTGGACACCCAGCCTGGGTCTGGCACCTCCTCTATGCTCCCACCGAGCCCCAGACCCTTCAAAATACCACCTGCAATAAGTTGTCATCACCTGAATACCCGTCAGTCTTCCAACCAGACTGATGTGCCTGAGAGTAGGACCGTGGCCTCCACTATCGCCACAGTGGTCAGTGCAAAACTCAGGTGGCAGTGTAGTGGTCAGCAAAGGAAGCATAGGTGGAGGGAGGGACAGCTGACAACTGGTGGATAGATGGGTGGATGGACCCACGGCGTAACGGAAGGAGGTTGTGCATAAGTAGGCAATGAGAGAGATGCATCGTGGGAAGCAGTGTGGGCATAGTGGGAAAGGCCGTGTGCTTGCACTGGAATCCCAGCTTTCCCTCCTACTAATAGTGTGACCTTGAGCAAGTGTTTTAACTCCTCCATGCCTCAGTATTTTCCATTTGTAAAATGGGTATGATAATACGAATACCACCCTCACATGGTTGCCATGAGAATTAAATAAGTTGCTATAGCACCTTGAGGAGGTCCATGCTGAGGGCCTCGGCCCTGAAGAGCTTGGACCCAGGGTGGGAAAGGCAGGTGGAGGCGGTCGGCATAGGCATGTCCTGGGGCAGCCAGAGAGAACAGGGGCTGGGGAACAGGGACCTCGGCGGAGGATGAGACCACCAAATACCAAACAAGAGCAGCAGAAAGTAAAGAAGGTGCATGCTGAGCACTTTTCTACAAGAATGCAAGGTAGAGATTCTGGTCTCCGTTCAGCGGGAGGCAGAGTGACTAGCCCGGGTTATGTGGTCAGTGAGGAGCAGAGCTGGAGTTTGAACCCAGGTCCGTCCGGCTGCAAAGTGTCTGCCCCTCCACCACATTGCCACCCCCATGGAAGGCGGCATCCACTACTGGGTGCTGTCATCTGGGACCGACTGGGCCAGCCGTGGTCCCTGGGATGTGGCTCTTCCTTCTCCCAGGATGCCTGGACGGGAAGGGGCCTCTCTGGGAAGGAGGAAAGAAGGGAAGCATTTGCCTTGAAGATCAGGAGGTGACCTGATCTTCAGTGCACAGGGTTTCTGCGCTGGGAGCCACCTGAGAGGTAGTACCAGAGCCAGCGCAATGGAGAAGGTGTGGAAACCAGATCCAGACCTTGGCAGGTAAAGCCTGTAACGGCCTTGAGCAGAATCTCCTGGGAAGATCCAGTAGCTCCTTGCCGCAGATAAGGGGCATGGGGTGGAATCAGGTATAGGCTGACTGGGCCGGGCCAGCGTGGGAAACCCGCCAGCTCCTCCTCATCGACGCAGGTGGAAAGTAAGCTGAGGGGGGAGCAGGTGACCTGGCTGAGCCCCCACCCCCCCAGATCTGCTTTAATGTGCAGGACTGTGGGCAAGAGGCAGGAACATACCTCTGCTGGGGACCTGATCCACCTGAGGCACTGTGCACACACTTGCATAGACGCCACCCCACGTTACCCCCGCGACAACCCTCACTATCAGCCCCTCTCCCAGATGGGAAAACCAAAGCTCTGAGAGACGAGTAACTTGCCCAAGGTCCCACTCCCAGCAAGCTGAAGAACCAATCCAAACCCAGATCTGTTGTCCTCAAAGTAGGTGCCACTACCAGCGCTCAGCGTGTCCCTCCCTCTCTCTGGGTCTCAGTGTCTCCATCTACACAATGATGGTGTTTGGTGACACGATCTCTAGGGCTTGTCCTGGTTCAGAGCACACTCCCAGCATCAGATCCATTTGCTTTTTCGTTCTAGGGTCAGAAACACAGCACCTGCTCCATGCAGGCGCCATGCCGACCACTGAGGAGAAGAAGCCAAGAAGGCGTGGTCCCTCGAGGAGGGTACAGGCTGTGGCGGACAGACAGGTATAGGGACGATCTCAGTACTGCAAGCTGAGTGCTCCTGTGCACACTGAGTCTTCCCGGGTACCGAGCCCAGGGCCAGGACCCAAGGGGAGATGGTGAAGACATGAAAGCCAACCCAAGGGGCTTGTCTCCATGATGGGAGCTCACTGGGCATGCTGCATTGCCGACCCCCAAGAATGAGGCTGGTCCCCCATGTGCGCTGTCCTTCATCATGCACCCAGCCCTCTTGCTTGGGCCCGTGAGCTTGCTGGGGAAGGGATCCTTTATTAGACTCATCTTCTACACGGACAAAATGAGGTGTAGAGGAGATAAGTGGCTGATCCAAAGTCTCAGAGCTTCGGAGGAACAGGAAAATATAGGCCTATCTATGGCCTGTCTCCTTCTACATCCCTCCTGATCCCTTAAAACTCAGAGATCTGAAAACACACCAATATGCAGTGTCCTCTAATCAAAGCTGGCAGGCTCAACCACAGAGCAGACGCAACAGGCTTCTTGAAGATGGTGGGAACTCAGTCTGGATCCCAAGAATGGGGTGACCATTGGCCAGAGAAGAGCAGGCATCCCGGGCAGATAAATCACATGTGCAAAGGCCCGGGGGCAGAGTGAGCTCCTGAGCAGTTTGGAGCACAGTACACCTGGAACAGAGCGGAGCTGAGGTGGGGAGCTCCCCTGGGAATGGGGCTGGGGACAGGGGAGGGGGTGCCTTGGCTCTCAGGGGCTTGAAGGCCAGGCTGCATTTACAGAAGATCAGACCTGGGGCGGTTGAAGGGGAGCCGTGTGGGTGGTATACAGGACCCCTCATCCACTCACTCCAGAACAGAGGATTTGGCTGACCTCACCATTTGCTGTGAGCGATAACTTCTCCTTTCTGAGCTCGTTGTTCCCTCCCGAAAGGATAGGAATCTCAAAAGTCCATGAAGTTCTGACATTTACGACTTGGGGTTGGAATGACCTTTCCTCAGCACCAGTACCAAGGAGCGTGTGGGTGCTGGCCCCGGCTGGGACTGAGCGCATGGCCAGGGGAAGGCCAGCGTCGGGGGCAGGGAGGGCCCTGCCCGATGGCCCTGGACCCCCGCGGAGGAGGGGACTGGGAGTCCAGAGGAAGGTAGAGACAAGCTCTGGCCCAGGCAATCCAGGCTTAGGGACCATCGTCACAGCAGAGGGGGCGGCAGGAGGGGGGCAGCCAGGAGACAAATGTGCAAAGGCAAACCCCACCTGAGAAGCTCACCCCTCCCTGTGCCTCCCTCACCTCCCGCCTGTCCTACGCACCCAGAATCCCACGTGTTTTCTTTCGCCCTCCGTAAATGCCTTCCCCCCAGCCCCTCCAGCCCATCCCAACCCCACCAGCTGAATCTCATCCCCTGGGTCCTCCTGTCACCAAGGGCCACCCAGGACTTGAGGAGAGGACACCCACCTGTGTGTTCGTTTCCTCAGAAAGCTCATGTTTACTACCCACTCTGGTACTGTTCTGGAACACAAAGGAGCAGGGGACTGTGCCTGCCAGTGCTTGCATGCCAGCGACAGAGACGGACAATGGAATCGACAGGAAGGTGATACGTGATCTAGAAGACAGGACAATGTAGGGGAGCAAGAGGAAAGGGGTGGGGACGCCTGGGGGGCTCAGTGGTTGAGCGTCTGCTTTCAGCTCAGGGCCTGTTTCCGGGATCCTGGGATCAAGTTCCGCATCAGGGAGGCCTGCTTCTCCCTCTGCCTGTGTCTCTGCCTCTCTCTGTGTGTCTCTCATGAGTAAATAAATAAAATCTAAAAAATAAAAAAAATAAAAAAAAAAAAGGAGGAAGGGGGTGGCTACAGTGGAAAATAGGGCAGCCAGGCCTTGCTGAGAAGGTCACATTGAACCAAGACTTGGTGGACTTTTGGGGGCTGACTCAGCTGTAGTCATTTACCCAAAGCTCACAGCAGCCCCGAGAGCAGCTTTTTCATGGATGAGAAGACCGAGGCTTAGAGGGTGAAGGTAAATCCAGGGTGCTCAGCCCACAAGTAGTGGGCTCAGGATTCGAATCCATGTCTGCTGATTCTGAACCCACACAGGGTTCATGTCATGGTTCGGGTCAGAGCGAGCGTGTCAGAGAGTCAGACCTTATCTCAGCCATGTCTCAGCTGAGCCTCAGGCAGGCTCCTTAGGATCCTCATCTGTGAGGTGGGGGTGGTGACGGAGCCCCGGGCAGCGTCCGTAAGTGCTTACACGGGGCCTGGCACCAGGTGAGGGCTCCAAGGTAACAAATCACCAGCACCTTCTGCATCATCACCACCATCGTCATCATCACGATCATCACTGTCATCACTATCATTACCAGCAACATCACCACCATCACCATCATCCTTATTTCTCCTGCACCTCACCTGCCTGGGCCACACTACAGATCCCCCAGTAAGGGTGTCTGGCCTGTGGCCAGAGCTTGTTGACTGAGTCCGCGTTGGGGGCTGGTGGGTATGAAGGAGCTGCCTTGGTTGATGACAGGTGCCCCTTGGCTCCATCTCCCCCTCCCTCACTCCTCTCTCTCCTCTCTCTCCAGCTGATAAAATATGGAGGAGCTGGCACGGTCGGTCGCCGCTGAGAAGGCTGCCAACACAGCAGCGACGTGACAGAGAGCCCTGATCACACGGGCCTGCTGGGGGGCGAGGGGGCGGGCAGGAAAGCAGCAGTCACCATCCAGCTCAGAGCGCCGCCCCCCCCAGAGCCTTCAGCCCACCCAGCCTGGCATCCGGGCCCTCCCTGGTGCAGGATCCAGCCCTCCGGGTGCTGTCCGTTTCCCTCCCAAAGGCCTGCCACCACTGTCATCTCCTTGGCCACTCCCAGCAGCCTGTGGTGAAGGGGCAGGTGTCTGTTTGCAGGTGAGTCACCTGAGGTCCTGAGTGGGGAAGAGACCTAGAGAATGAGTGGCCATGTTGGGGCTAGAACCTTCCATTTCCCCCCACCAAATGCCTTTTCATTGCCTTGTCAACCCCTGTCCAGCTCCTCAGGGGTATTTGCAGTAACCTGGGGAGCAGCGTAGCTTGGAGGTTCTGAGTTCCACCTCTGGAGCCAGGGGCCCCGAGATTGAGTCCCAGCTCTGCCACTTGGGACACACTTGGGAAAATTAGTTAACTCAGGCTCCCTTTCTCCACCTGTGAAATGGGGATGAGGATCTGCGTCCTGTCCTGGGTTCAGAAGCCCACGTCCCCAGATCCGTGTCTGGGTCAGGGTCTCAGGGACATGCACAACCTCCCTGCCCCCCTGGTTTTCTCTCTACAGCCCCGGTGCACCTATCTTCCCAGGCCAGGCTGTGTAGCTATGAAGCCTTTCACCTGGGGAGCCCTGGGCTCCATCATATACCACCTCCATGGGGAGGCCCCTCCCTGAGGCTGTTTCCACATGGGGCATATCAGTCCCAGTTTGGAAATACCCATAGAGCCTATCCACCCCTGGATCACAGCCTGGGCCCCATGGCACAGGTTCACTTGGCCACCCCCCACCATGCAGGAGGACACTGGAGAGTAAAAGTCCCAGCAAAATCCTCTCCCTGGAGCCACCATGACTGGCAGGGTGTCTGGCCAGAGCAGGGGCTTATTTTTGAGGGAGAAGCAGGTCACGAGATCGCAGCCACCGAGGCTCTGGGCTTTCCTGCTCTCTGAGGAGGAGACTGGAAGTTAGGAATGGCTTTTCACAACCCCGAGGGCAGAGTCAGCGTGGTGGGCTCCCAGGACAAACGATAGGGTGAGAAAAAGAGGCGTTTAGACCAGCTGGGGCCCTACAAGCCCCCTAAATCCCACCCTGCAAGCGGCTGCCAATGTCCCCCAGAGGCAGGGCACGTGTGTATCACCTGGACCCTGGCCTGCTCTAAAGCCTTCCTGCTGCAGGATGGATAAAGTCTAAAGCCTGGTGCCTGCCAGCTCCAGGCCATCCTCCCCAGATCCTCTTGCTGCCTTACACATACTCGCTTATTTTATTTCTGACACACTGACTTCAACCATCCACTCTGTCCTGAGCTCTCTGCCTCGGGGCCTTTGCACAGGCTCTCTTCTTTGCCCATGATGCCCCCTCCTCAACTCTTTGCCTGGATTATGTCCGCTCATTCTCTGGGTCTCCACCGAAGCACCACCACTGAAACATCCTCAGAGATGTCCGCCCTGGCCCCTCAGATGGCGCTGAGCCTCCTCTTTTTGTTTCATCAGCCTCCCCAACTTTTCTCCCACAGCACTTACCACAGTTCATAGTTGCCCATCTTATTTATATCCTTGTTCCCAGCCTGAGAGCTGTGGCCAAGGGCCCAGGCGCCAGAGCCAAGCTGCCTGAGCTTACAAAGAGGTTTTTCCTTGCACTAGCTGAGGGGCCTTGGCCGAGCGACCTCACTTCTCTCCGCTTCAGTTTCTTTATCTGTGAAATGGGCCAATACAGGTACCTAGAGAGAAATGGGTTCATCACGTAAGGCACTTCCAACAGCGTGTGGTCCTCAGTGAGAAGCTGAAGCCTCATCTACCTGGATCATTACCATCTGTCTGGACACTGGGACGTGAGCTCTGGGTGGGCAGAGCTGGGCTGGTTTGCTCACAGCTCATCGCTGGCCCCAGGCTGGCACATGGACCAAAAACTAGTTACTGAATGAATGAACCTGTGAGTGGGGTGGTGAGCTATTTCCAAAAATCTCCAGTTTTAGAATCCTTTATTACTCGCAAGGGCTTTATGAACCCCCATATGATAATAGTTTCACTTCAAGTATTCATTAATGGAGAAAAATAGTAATATGATAATCCCACCAGGTTGCTGGCTCAAGGATGCTTTCAATTAAAGTTTTGCTTTTAATCTCGACACTTGGAAAAGAGTCTCCATCAGGGTGGGTGGCCTGGGGCTGCAGTCTGCAGTCGGGTTGGGGCGCACACGGGTTCTGGTGCCTGGCGGAAAGCAGGGGTCCAAGCATGCACAAGCTGAGCTGGAGACGCCAGCAAGACGCCTGGAGGAAGATATCAAGCCCCGCGCTGGGACCCCAGGGGGCTGGGCTGGGGCTGGGGTGGGGGTAGCTCAGCTTAGATGTGGAATCTAAAGGCAGAGGGATGCCTGAAATCCCCACGGGAGGGCGGGGCAGGTAGGGCAGAGGGGAGCAGAGCCACTGAACCGCTACCACGTAGAGGGCGACCAGAGGAGGAGGCCCTGGGAGAGAGACAGAGAGGGAACAGGAGCCAGTGAGCTGGGGGTCACCCAAGTCAACAGAGGGGAGTGTCTGAGGGCAGAGGAGGCTGCAGAGGTGCTGTTTCCACCTGTGCCACCAGATTCCACCAAGGGAGGCCACTAATGACCGACAAAGACTCACCAGAGGGGCCCAGGCTGGAGAGGAGGTGAGGAGCTGGGTCGTGAGGCTGCTGAACACGTTGCTGAGAAGCCAGAGGACAATGTGGACAGTGTCTGGGGCGCTTGAAGGCAAGAGGTCTCTGCCTGTCTCTGTCTCTCTCACAGAGGGGAGATGAGATCTCCTTTGTGTGCTTGGGGAACTGCCCCATGCAGAGGGGAGGGGAGGCGGAAGGTGCAGGCAGGGGCAGCGCCCCAGTGCAGGCCCGGCTACCTCCCCAGGGTGTGGGGATGGAGCCTGCCGCCCTAGAAACAGGACTGTGGATTAAAATCACCAATACTTGGGGCACCTGCTGGCTCAGTCTGTTAAGCATCTGCCTTCTGCTCAGGTCATGATCCCAGGGTCCTGGGATCGAGCCCCTCATCAGGCTCCCTGCTCAGCGGAGAGTCTGCTTCTCCCTCTCCCTTTGCCTCTGCCCTTGCTCTGCTCTGCTCTCTCTCTCAAATAAATAAATAACATCTTTTTAAAAATAAAATAAAATAATCAATATTTGTAAAGCACGGAGCCCAGGGCTGGCACATAGAAGCTTCTGGATTTGTCTGTTGTCTGTCAAATCTGCTGCCTGGAGGCCTGTGAAGGAGACTTCTCCCCAGAAGGCTCCCCCCAGCTCCCCTCCCTTGCTCTGGAGCTGCCCATCCTCTGCCATCACATCAAAGTTTTGAGGATTGCTGTGAGGAGTCTGTGAAGGCTGTGTCCACCCAACGTCAAGCTGACGTATCTCGGACGTATGGAGTCTCCGAGGGGTTTTCTCCTCCCCCTCACTCCTCACTGCAGGCACCTCTTCCCAGGAGATGCTCATTGCCTCTGAAAGTGGAGGGGACCCCCTCACGAAGCAGCCAATTCTTTAAAAAGCTTTGATTGAGAGCTAGAGCCTTCTTCCTAGGAACTCCTACCCATCGTGGGGGCCGGCTGCGCCCTCCGTTCCTGCTTGCACTCTTCCACGGGGCAGATTTACACCATTACTCACCATCAGCGTTAGCACCCGTGCCAGCGAAGGGCTAAATGCTGGCCACCAGGACTGCTGGGTAAGGAAGCTTTGTGTTGTACACACTTGGACCCATGCGGTCCCTCCTTCAGTAGGGCCAGGCTCTGTCCTAGGTGCCAGGGACATAGCCACGGGCAGATCCAAGGTCCCTGCACTTAGGGAGTTTGCAGTCTGCTGGGAAAGATGCCAATCAAACAAGCAACAGCACCAGAGGCTGAGAAGGGGCTGAGGGGCAGTGCAGGTGCTCTGGAGAAGGGGAGCCCCAGGTTCTGGGAGGAGGGAGCAATGGGAGCTAAGTTCTCTCCCCTTCTAGTTTCCCGCGTGAGGTTGAGCACACTCCTTAACCTCCCTGAGCCTTGCTTTCCCAAGTGGCCAGGAAATAAAGGCCCTCGGGACGAGGGAAAGTCACCCCATCTATCCCACAGGTCCCTGAGAGGCTCCCGAGAGACAGTGGAGGAGGCACTGCCGTTGTCTGCTCTCTTCTCTGCTACAGAATGTTCATGGCTTGAGTTGCGTATAACCCAGAAGATGATCGGGAGATGAATCTCTGTTGCTCTAAGGTGATCATGGTAGTCTGTGTGCTTTGCCACCCGTGGGTCTTGGATGGACATGTGGTCCTGTTCAGCATGATAATAATATAAAGAGGAATCTCCAGAGGGCCTGGTGAGGCGCAGTACGCTTCAGGATGGAGATGTTCCCCTCCAATGGAAGAGAAACTACATGAGAGAAGGCTCCTTTGCTTCCTTCTCTCCCTTCCTAATCTGGACACTCTTGTGTGAGGATGTGACGCCTGGAGCTGTGACAGTCATCTGGTGACCGTGAGACGTCAAGCCTAAGAACAAGGACCAACCTGCTGAAAGTGCTGAAGTGGAAGATGGTGCAGTGGACCGAATACTGTGTCCCCTCAACTTTCACATGGTGAAATCCTAACCCCCAGTGTGATGGTGTGGGCAGGGGGTGACCTTTGGGAGGTCATTAGTCATGAAGGTGGAGCCCTCTTGGATGGGATTCACGCCCATATAAAAGGAACCCAAGAGAGGCCCCTGGGTGGCTCAGTTGGTTAAGTATCCAACTCTTGATTTCAGCTCAGGTCATGATCTCAGGGTCCTGGAGCCAAGCCCCACATCAGGCTCTGAGCTGGGCATGGAGCCTGCTGAAGATTCTCTCCCTCCCTTTGCCCCTTCTCCCTCTAAAAAATAAAATCCAAAAGGTCTCTCTCAGGACGTCTGGGTGGCTCAGCAGTTGAGTGTCTGCCTTCAGCCCAGGGTGTGATCCTGGGGTCCCGGGATCAAGTCCCACATCAGGCTTCCCACAGGGAGCCTACTTCTCCCTCCGCCTGTGTCTGTGCCTCTCTCTGTGTCTCTCATGAATAAATAGATAAAATATTTTTTTAAAAAAAAGGTCTCTCTTGCTTCTTCTGATAGGAAACAAGAAGTCAGCAGCCCGGAGAATGCTCACCAGACCCGACCACGCTGGCAAGCCGATCTTGGACTTCCAGCTTCTAGACTGTTGTTTCCAAGCCCAAACTGACTAGGATGAATGGAAAGAACGAGAGCAGTGGCTGACCGTGTGAAGCTGCAGAGTCAGCCTTGGGCCACTGCCATCCAGACCCTTGGCTAGGGAAGCAGCAGCTGCCTTTATGAGTTGAGCTACTGATGGTCAAGTTTTCTATTGATACAGATAAATACGTCCTTTCTTTACCTTTCTAGCAACCTCTCCACCTCCCAAAGCCAGGTGAACCGTTATCTCCCTCGTGCAGGTTTTCAAGAACTGTTTGCTGACCATCAACAAACATTTATCGGGCACCCATATGGGCCCTGCTCTGTTTTAGGTGACAGTATCGCGGGAGGGCCATCGTTATAATGAATAGTAGTGAAATAGATGATAACGAGATAGATGGTTGAACTGATTATAAACTGTGATGAATTTTATGTATTAAACAGTGGGGTGCGGAAAGAGAAAGTTTCAGGGTGACACCTTTGGGTAGGATCGTTAAGGAAGGCCCTTTGGGGGGAGGTGATATTTAAGCAGGACAGGGAGGTACCCAGGCAGTGGAATGACCCCGCAAAGGGTCCTGAGGTAGAAACAGTCATGCAGCAGGTGTGGGGGCAGGGGGGTACCACGGGGGACAGCGCCCGAGATCCGACTTTACTCAGTTTTGTGACTGGACCCATGTCCAGGGATGGAAAAGCCAGGCGGTTCCATGTCCCTGCAATGTCACCAAGCTGGACTTCTCCTTCCTGGCTCTGGCTGCCTCCTGTGGCTGAGTCAGGCTGCCCAGGGATGGAGGAGAGGAGGGCAGAAAGAGGGCATGTCAAAGCCACATGGGAAGTCCTTCACATCACCACCAACCCTCAGGCTTTTCGAGACGTGGAGACTCCACCACCAAGCACAGATGAATCCTGGTGAGTAGCTCATGGCCGCTGCCGTCGGAGGCGAGCATGGGTGCAGGTTCTGGAACTCTCGGGGGTGAATCAGCTCTTGGGGCAGAATGAGAGAGAGTTTAGGGAGGGAAGAGGAGAGCAGGAGGAGGGGAGGGGGAGAGGGGAGGGATTTGGCTCAGCATGTCTTGGGTCTCTACCCTCCGCAGCTTGGTCACATCCTTCCTCCGGTGACATTTATTGCTATGGACTGTATGTTTCAGACAGCAAGTCTCAGCATCCTGGAACACCAAGAACCCTTCCAGATCAAGCCAGGCCTGCCTAACACCCAAGGGATAGGAGTCACACCCCAGCCAGTCACCCTGGCCCAGCAAGTGAGGGCGAGGGGCGGGCCTCTGGGCTCACGACCCCCCAGGATATGACTCACACCCCCCATGGTTGGGCCCTCTGCCCCCAGTATCTCCGTACTCCCAGCCAGCCTCCCTCTGGAACCTCAGCTGGATGTGGCCGATTCCACATCTATAAAACGGAAGGATGAAAGAATGTGCCTTGGATAACTCCGCCCTCTAACGTGCTCAGAGGGGGCCTGCAGCACGGTTGGTGGTTGGTGCTCGAGAAGAGGCTTCTGAGCCAGAGGCAGCTGGTGGTTTACCTAAGGCCGTCCAGCGAGTCTGTGGCGGGTCCAAGACTGGCACCCCGGGTTCCCGGCCGCTGCCGTGTCACTGAGTCCATCACACTAACCTGGCTGCAAGGACTTTCCTTCGCCACATTGGAGATGCACCATCAAGGCACCGAGCTGCTCCCCGCAGCCGCACAGAGACGCGGACCACCTCCCCCAGAGGCACACAGATGCAAACCACAGACGGACACATGAGCATAGATGTACACCCGCTCACACGCTCACATGTGCTGAGAAGTGACGCTCACAGGAGCACAGAAGCACGCGCACACACACGCACGCAGGCACACACTGGGCTCTTCACGCCCCACGCCCCCAGGCCTCCTCCTGGAACCCACTGCCTTCTCTGCGCTTGTCCTCATCCTCTCTCTCCTTCTACCACTCACATACTGTGGCTGTTTTTCCAAAGTCCCCAGCTGTCACCAAAGTGAGGGACGCTGTTGTCAGCTCCTGTTGGCAATCAGAAGCCAAAACATCTGTTCCCAGCCTAGGGGCTCGGGTCCCAGCTCACCTGGAGGTGAGAGGTGAGGAGGCTGAGTGGTGGAGGTTGCAGCCAGACCTAGCTCCAAACTGAGGCCTCGGTTGGGGCCACCTCCTCTGCCCCTCATCTTCCCCTCAAAGATGTCCTGGGGCAGCTAGGTGTCCTGATGAAAGCCCTCGAGGTGGAGGGGAAGCTGGGGATCTGCATGACCTCCACCATCTGGGCCGCTCAGCAAGGCCAAGGCCTCCGGAGCCTCCCACACCGTGTGAAAGATGGAGCCTCAGAACCTTCAGCATCAGGGCTGGAAGGACCCCTCCTGTCCATCCAATCTGGCCCCACCTTCCAGATGGGGTGATTGAGGCTCAGAGAGGGGAGGAGATTTGCTCAGAGTCACACAGCAGAACCAAGGCCCAGCCTGGGCTCTCTCCTCCCTCGCTCTGAGGACTGGGAGGTTGGTCGCCAGCCTGATGCTGACCCCAGGTAGCACTATCCCCCCTCACCCCACTACAGCCCCCAAGCCCTCCAGGCCCTCCAGACACGGGCTGCAGTTCCCAAGGCAGAGGCCTCCTGGCTCCTTTGTGATGGTCTCCAGAGCCAGAGACCTTCCCAGAGCCTGTCAAGACCTAGCAGATTTACTCCCTCTTTCCCTTCCTGTTTATTCAACCCCTTGGCAAAAAGCCCCAGGGGGAGAATTTATGAGTGAGAAGGAGGGAAGTGGGGAGGGAAGAGGCAGGGAGATGAGTGTGTGGTTGAAAAGGAGGGGGGGGGAAGGGAGCAGAGAATTTAAGGAGAAAGCAACACAGAAAGTGTGTTTGTGTGGGAGAGGAAAGGAAACTGAGGCCTTCACAGGGGGGCTTGAGGGACAGGGGTCTGCTGCTCCGGACCCCCTTCCCGAGACCCCTCGGTGACGCTGTGTGCTCTCAGGGGATGTCCAGGGTCAGGAGTAGGTCTCGGGGTCCCCAGGCCACTCCCAGAGAGTGGCAGGCAGCTGGACATTTTGCACCAAGGAACCTCCTCCCTTCCCAGAGTGCGGTGCCCCCTGTACCCTACATAGTATTCAGCGACACCCCTGGCGACCCCAGGTGACCCTGGGCACTGGTAGCACCAGGTACACAGCAGAAGCTCCTTAAACAGCAGGTGACTGATTCAATGCATGGCTTCCAGCAAGGCTGGGGCCTCAGTTCCCTCCCCTGTCCCGTGAGGGGACACTGGGTGGTGGCTCAGGGCCCTCCAGTTCCAACAGCCCAGGGGTTTGTGTTCCAGAGGCCACCCGGTGAAATGTCATCTCAGCACAAAAGCCTTGAACCTCTACCAGTCCTTACATCTGGTAATTTCCATAATAAAATGTAAAAGCATAACAAAAATTAAAAGTGCATCTTGCCGAGATCCACCCCCCACCCCAGATCCCCAGGAGGGCCCTGTAAGTGGTCAGAGAAACCACTCCTGCTGCAGGGAGAAGTAACACGACACCTCCTAGCCAGTGGAATGCTGAGGGGGCTCAGGAGGGTGCTGTCTGGGTGCCCTGGGGCTTCAGAGGAGCTAAGGGCACAGCTCCTTTCCACCTTGTTTGCAGAATCATGCTCATTGTCAAGTTCAATCACTTCAGTATTTGCGTTTACAACCACCCTACATAATAGGCCTTAACCCTGCACTCCGGACTACATCCGATTAGTTTATCTCTGTGCCATGTGTATGGGTTTTCTCTTACTTTGAATTAAACATGTCCACAGAATTACTCACTTGTTATTTTGGATGGAAGGGGAAAAAAGAGCAATTTGGGTCAAATAAATATTTTCATGAAGTTAAAAAAAAATGCCCTCCCCCTCCCCCCGTGGCTCTGGTCTCCAGCCACTGTCCCTCTCCTATCATCCCTCCCCGCCCCTCTGTCGGGTGCCAACAGCAGACCCATCTTCCCAGAGCGCCCCCTTTCCTCAGCCCCTTCTGTCCGGCTACCCCCGAGCCCTGCTGCCCCATGCTCTCCACAGGGACTCAGCAGAGCCTGTTCCCTCTGCAAGAATGACCCTCCTGGGACTGCTGGACAAATGCAGGAGCCCAGGTGTGGCTGGGAGTGAAGGAGAGGGTCCAGGTGAGGTCCCTACCGCCTCAGGACTGTCGGAGGAATCCCTGGCCCTCTGGCACTTGCACGGGAGCGATTTGGGGACCAGGGCCTTCCCATGGCCCTGAGATCCCTCTGAGGTGACTGGTGGGGATCTGCCGACCCCATGCCAGGCTCTGCCTCCTAACCTGACAGGGGATGGAACCCGAGGACCTATAATATAAGGCCAGCTGTCTTGTTTTCTTGGTTGGTTTTTATTTCCTTTTTTTTTTTAATTAAAATTTCAAATTAATTAGGGGCGCCTGAGTGGCTCAGTTGGTTAAACATCTGCCTTCGACTCAGATCATGATCTCAGAGTCTTAGGATCGGCCCTGTGTCAGGCTCCCTGCTCAGCAGGGGGCCTGCTTCTCCCTCTCCCTCTGCCCTGCCTGAGCTCGCGCGCTCTCTCTCTCTCTCTCAAATAAATAAATACTATCTTTAAAAATATAAATTCAAATTAGTTAACGTATCTTGTATTATTCATCTGAAGGGTAGAATTTAGTGATTCATCAGTGGCATTCAACGCCCAGTGCTCATCCCATCCCGTGCCCTCCTTCATGCCCGTCCCCCAGTTACCCCGTACCCCCCTGTCCCCTCCCCTCCAGCGGCCCTCAGTTTGTTTCCCAGAGTTAAGAGTTTCTCATGGTTTGTCTCTCTGTTTTCGTCTTATTTTATTTTTGCCTTATTTGATGGAGAGAAGGAGGGGCACTTGCCCAAAGTCACATGGCAGAGTCTGTGGGGATTAGATGCAACCGACCAGCCTCTCCTCTGCATAGAACCTGGCAGGGCTCCTCCCCCCCACCCCCCACCCCAGGACAAGATCAGACACCCTGGCCTTGGCGCAGGCTTCCAAGACTCCTCCCGCGCCACCGGCCCTGCTTCCCGCAGCCCTCCCTCCTTCCCCCCTCCCTCCTCCCTCCGTCCTTCCCCAGGCGGCTCCAACTCCCCCTTCTCGATCCCCGGGTCCTCCTCTCCACGCAGTCCGCCTGCCCACGGGCCAGAGCTGGGACTGAAATGGACACAGTTAGACCCCAGAGCCCACACTCCTCCCCACGGCGGGCTCCGGCCCCAGCCAAGGAGGGGACAGCCGCTGGAGACCAGGTTCCACGCTGCACGCCCCCTCCCGCTATGCGGGCGCCCCTGGGCAGAGCTGGTCTGCAGGTGGGGTGGCGGCTGTCAGGGGAGCCAACCGCCTTCTGCCTTGCCCCCCATCACCCTGGCGTCTTGAAAACATCACAGAGAAGGAAGTCTAGGTCTGGGCTTTTGCAGGTAGGAAGGAAGATTCTTCTGCTTCCCTCCCAACCCCATATCTTTACTTTTTCTCGAGCCCCAGGAGGGACCAAGTGAGGAGTAAATGTCGCCTCATGTTCTGAGGTGGGGGGTGAGGCTCCGTCCCGCCCCAGGACTCACACCTTGCCCAGCCCTTGCCTGTGACCCAATGCTGACAGCTTGGTCTCCCTTCTGCACCTGCCAGCCCACCGTCAGCCTCAGCATCACCACCACCAAGGGATGCTCATGGCACTAGAGGGACAGCAGCCCGACCAAGAAGGCGCCACTTATCTACATGACCTTAGGCAAGAACCAGGAGTTCCCTCTGCCTCAGTATTCCATCGGGGAGATGGGGATGACAGCAGTCCCTACCTCCTAGGGTGGTTGTGCCAAGGAAACAAGTTAGGGCATACTAAGTGCTTGCAGGTGTGTCTGGCACCTGCTTGGAACTGGGAGTGCCGGTCGTTATCAGGGGGCAGCAGGTGCTGAGCCAAGCTTCGTCCTCAGCCCAGCTGGCTGGGTGGTGGTGGGCAGCTTACCTAGCCAACAGCTTCATTCGTCTGCTGTTAGATGGGCACAGTCATCATGTTGCTTCATGGCATTGAACACGGCAGCCCTCATGGTGGTGGTTCCTCCCCACATGGCTTAGTGACAATGACGTGCTTGCCCTCCATGGCCTCTCTTCCAGCAGCTCAGCAGCTGCACTCCTGAGACCATGTGCAGGAGCCACCACCCCGCCCGGCAACTTGGAGGGACCTGCATGAGCAGGGGCACGGAGAGAGGGGACATGGCACAAAGAAAGCACATCCCTTCTCTGGAGTGTCTGTCCCCTCCAGGCCTCCTTACCCTCTCCCAGATTCCTCCAATGCAGCTTAGGGAATTGGCCAGAGGTAGGAGCTCTGTTTCACTGGGAAATAAATAAGCGACTCAGGGCCTGACCATCCCCAAGGAGAGACCATTAGGGAGACATTCTTGGGCAAGGAGGAGGAAAAAAAGATAAAAGAAAAAAAAAAAAACTGGGTCATGGATCTAGAGATCTGGGACTAGCTGCTGTGTGACCTTGGACAAGTCACTTGACCTCTCTGGCCATCAGCTTCATCTTGTGTTGTGTGTGGTTTGAGGGCAGGGGGAGATGCTAATCAATCAGAACTCACCCAGCTGGCCTGGGAAACCAAGCTTTGCGGTCTGGGATGGTTGTCCTGGGTCCCCATGCAGGCCACTTCCCAGATTTCTCCCCATCCCCTGAGACCTGCTGCATGGGAATGCCCAGCCCAACTTTCTTCAAAGCCACTTCCAAGCTGCCTGACACCCCCGCGCCCCATCCCCCTCGCTGTCCGACAACCCAAAGCAGAGGCGAAGGCTGGTGTAGTCCCGTTCAGTGGGAAACAAGAACTGGACGTTCGCGACACCCTTGCCCTGTGCTGTGTGCCAGGTTCTTGGCAGGTATTAAGTCCTTCACCCGCACAATAACCCAATGAGGAAGCTGTTAATATTTTCATTTTATAAATAAGGAAATTGAGGCTCAGAGAGGTTGAGTCACTGGCCCAAATCAGTAGGTGGGTCAGTAAGTGGTTGAGCCAAGATTCCAAGTCAGTCTGAAGTCAGCTGTTCTCAACTCTGAGACGGGGAGCTTGAGGGAGACATAAGGCTGGAGAGCATGGAGGCCATCGTAACCAGAGGCTCGTGCCGCAAGCGCTGTCCTCACCCCCAGAAATGGCAAGAGGCCCCCTTCCTCTGGTTCTGAGAACCAGCTCTGTAACTGCTCATTCAGGGAGGAAACAGCCACGCATCCAGCACCAATACCGACTCTGAGATGGCCATCACCACCGTGCCCAGCACACAATCCCTGCCCTCTCGGGGCTCAAGGTCCAGGGTGGGAGACAGAGGAAGCTCAGGAGTATGCTGAGTGTCATGGCAGAGGGGCTGGGGGTGGGGGGGCTATGGGAGCCTAGAGGAGGGACCCACACCTAACCAGAAATCAGGGAAGTCTTCCTGGAGGAGGGTCCATGTGAAGTGGCTCTTCAGTGGGCTCAGACAGAGGAAGGGCTCTCCTGCTCACTGCTATCTCCCAGGATCAAGGACGATGCCCGGCAAACGTGAACTCTCAAGACAGAATGGCTGAGATGATTTGTTTAACTGGAAGTTCCAGGACTAAAGACCAATGCCTCCAAGAATAATGTCAGGAAGGATCTGAAATAGAAACTGATAGGGTTGGGGGTCCTGAAAGTGCCTGGGGACGGGGGTGGGGGCAGTGGAGAGGGTGAGCTCTGTCTCCAAAACCGGAGGCACTCACTCACCAGGAAGAGGAAACCAACCAGGCTTGGTTTGCACCCCGAGGGGCAAAGCCACGACTGATTGGAGGAGGCCCATTTGGCTCAGTTTAAGCAAGAGCATTTCAACAGTTCAGCGGCTGGACAGGCTGGGAGCCGGCTCGTGAAGTGGGGTCCCATGTTAGAGGGGTCTGAGTTGAGGCTGGATGACCATCTACCAAGGATGCAAGAAAAAAAAATCAATCAGAGGGCTGGGTGGGAAGTGGTGTTGGCTGAGATTTAAGGCGCTGTCCGTGGCCAAGTCTGGGATTTCCCCACCCAACACATGACCAAAGCCTTGCTAACAGAACTCCCCTGCAAGATGGAGCATCACAATGCCCAAAACAGGGGCCGAAAAGGATTGTTCGAGGCCACCCATGAGTCTTCCGTTTCCCTTTGTCAGACCCTTTCCAAGCTTGCTTTGCAGTAGCAGTAGCCACACTACCCACATCTGGCTGACAGCATGTAGGAGCAGGTCTGCTGAGCAACTTCTAGAAGAGATCTTGTGTCCTCCCCACCCCCCACCCAGCCACTGCTGGCTGGCCCCTTTCACCCTTCCTTATGGCGATAATGATGTGAAGACGTGATGCTTGGCAGCTATTCTGAGGCCATGAGGCGACAAAACACAGGCTACAAAGCGAACACTCAGGATAGCAAAGTTTAGCAATTCTGAGATACACCATATTTTCACATTGTGACAGCTTTGAAATCAAGATATATCTTGTAATAATCATTGGGTGTCAGATAAAACTGGCTTTTTTTTTTTTTTTAATCCATGGAGGTACAGCATAGTCTGGGGACTTGCCCAATATCACGTAAATAATAGATGTGGAACCAACATTCCAATCCAAATATTTTCCATCTCAGCATCTAGAACGTGATCTGGGAGGAGGGAGGGAAGGGAGTACGAAAAGACTGAGCCCTTGTTTACAGAGGAGAGAACCGAAGCCCAGAGAGGTTAAACAATTTTCCCGATGCCACAGAGCCTGTCAGTGGTAAAGTGAGGATTTGAACCCAGGGAGTTCTGGCTCGAGCGTCCAGCACATGCTTGTGGCATGCAGAGCCAAATCACCAAATGCCGTGACCCTGAAGTATCCAATGCAAAGACACAGCTCAAGCAGCATTCATTCAGGCCCCTCGACCACAGTCAGGCCTGCCTGGTAGGGCTCTTCAAAGCACAGAGTGAGGGGCCTCTGGGGCTCAGTTGGCTAAGCATCTGCCTTCAGCTTAGGTCACGATCCTGGGGTCCTGGGATAGAGCCCGCATCGGGCTCCCTGCTCAGTGGGGAGTCTGCTTCTCCCTCTACCTCTGCCGGCCACCCCCCTGCTTGTGCTCTCTCTCTCTCTCTCTCTCTGTCAGATAAATAAAATCTTTTAAAAAGAGGGGGTTGCGCCTGAGTGGCTCAGTGGTTGAGCATCTGCCTTTGGCTCAGGGTGTGATCCCGGGGTCCTGGGATCTAGTCCCACATCAGGTTCCCTGCAGGGAGGCTGCTTCTCCCTCTGCTTGTGTCTCTGCCTCTCGCTGTGTCTCTCATTAATAAATAAATAAAATCTTAAAACAAAAACAAAAAACAAAGCACAAAGTGGCCAGAGCTACCTCCTCATTACCTCCTTCGTTAACAAATGGCATTCATGGGCACCCCAAGGCCATGTCCAAACCCTCAGAGTATCCCTAGATGCCCGAAGACCATGTTCAAGGGGCAGCAAGACCAGGCCCAGGGACCTGTTGGTGCCAGTCCAGCCACTGGTCCCACACCCCCAGGCAGTGGGAGGGTCAGCCTCAGGCTGCTCCAGGGGCCTGGAATGTTCGATTCCCTCCCTGCACAGCCTGTCCTCAGCCTGAAGTTCCTCCTCACCCAGCGCTCGCAGCCAGAGGGGCAGATGGCACAGCCGGACCTGGGCCACAGCTCAGGGCCACGCGGACCCCTCTGTCCGCCCACAGCCAAGGGTGGGCAGCCCACTTCTTACGTTCGACTCGCGGAGACGCTGGCAGGGTGAGATGACGGAATCTGGGGGTGATGTTCCACGTCAGGGTTGTGGTGGTGACACAACGGGGGGCACTTGTCAAAACTCGCCAGGCCTGTGCCCTACAAAGCCTGGCCTATAGGCAGATTACAGCCCACGAAACCTGACTACAAGTTGTGTACATGAACATAAGCACGTAAGTAGACTGGAGCTCGATCGCGGGAGATTGGCCCCAAGGAGCACCCCCCAAACCGTCGGCACCCCCACCCCATCCCCGGCACCCCCTCACACACACTCAGCACCCCCACCCTACCCGGCATCATTCTCTCTTCCCCCTGAGGACGACCGGCAGCCGCTGCCTCGCCCTGCCCCTGGAGAGTGTGCTCTGAGCCGTCACCGTCACCGTCCCTGCGGACGCACCCTGGCCCGGGCACCTTCCGCGGAGAGCCCGGCGGGCTGGGAGGGGCGGTCCCCGGCGCAGCCCTGGGGCAGGTGCCCTGCAGCCGCCTCTGGACAACACTGTCCCGTGGCCCCTCTGCGCCCAGGCCTCCCGAGTTCAGGGGACGATGGTAGCACCGCCCTCGCAGGCGGCCGTGAGCCTCTAACGCATGAACTCGCTCACGCAGCAGGGCCTGGCATAGGCCCGCTCTCCAGCAGGGTTGCCCGGGTGTCCCGACTGCGAAAGGAGAGAAGGTTCGGGCCAAAACAACGTGGTCCGACCCCTGCAGAATCCCAAGGTATGTTCGCATGCCCCGTAGGCCCCAGGGATGGATACTCCCCCAGACGGAGGGTGCCCTGTTCTTGTCAACTCGTCCCCGTCAAAAAGGCAGGACCTCAGGGCTAGACCCTGGGTCTCGCCTCCTGTGATGACCACCCCGCATCCTTCTTGGAGCTCCTCCTTCGTGCCTTGTCTTTCCGTCCATTTCTCCTGCTCCTGGCTGGGCCGGGGAGGGGAGGGCTTGGAGACATCAGACCCTGCGGCTGGGGGAGGGGGCAGCATGGTCAGCATCTGTGTCACTCCCAGGGCGGTTTCCCCCTAAGACAGCCAGCCTGGCCGCTCCATCCCTGGTACCGTACTGCGCTACAGTAGCCCGTCTTCTCCTTGACGGGGAGCATTATTACAAAAGGCCACCTTCTCCAGAGCAGCGTTGTCCTGCAGCATTTGGTTTAGTGTGATTATGAATGGCCGTCTTCCAGCTGGATGAGGAGAGGATCTGTTTCTCTTGTTAGTGGCTGTATCTACAGGGCAAGTGAGGATGGATGAACGGATGGATGCATGAATGGACAAGTGGATGAGTAGATCCACTTGGATGGATGGATGGGTGCATGGATAGGTGGATGGGTGGTTGAATGGGCCTGTGGGTGGGTGGATGGATGGGTGAATATGTGGGTGGATGGGTGGATGGGTGGATGGATGAGTGTATAGGTATGGGACAAATGATGCCTAGTAAAGGCTGGGGCTCAGGGAGACCGCTTGTCTCCTCCCCACCTGCTGCTCAGGGTTCAGAGCTTGTGGTCCCCTCAGGACCCTTGATCCTTAAGATCAGTGAGTTAGTCTCTGAGCTCCCCAGGCAAGGACAGGGCAGACTAAGGAACAAGACCTGACAGAGGATAAAAAGTGAGAGAGCTGGGGGCAGAGGGTGATGGGTTGGGAGAGGGCAGCCTGAGAGCTGTTCCTCGGGTGGAGGAGAAATGGGGGACGGCGGGGGCGGCAAAACCAAAGCTGGAGGGGGAGGGAAGAACTTGGTCAAAGGAAAGGCATTAGGGCAATGAGATCCCTGAGTCCCAGCACCCTTCCTCTCCATCGGCCAGCGGTCTCCCTACACTCCGCATCCCAGCGGCGGCTGTTATTAGCCTTCAGTCAGCTCTGTCCTGGGAGGGAAGACTTCGGCGCAGGACCCCCCCTCCAGCCACGATCTGCTCCCCCATCCCCGGCAGGAGGGCCTTGGAGGGCTGGCTGGCCCCTCTGAGTGTCACCTTCCTTATCCGTAAAACAGGGGTGACAAGGATGCCATCTGGCAAGGATGTCTCAAAAAGGAAGTAGGTGTGCGTGAGAGGGTCCGGTACCCAGGCAGGGCCACCATCCCCCCTCCCTCCCTCTTCTGGTCCCAGATTGGACTACAAGGTGCCCACAGAGTCAGGTGCAGGCAGAGCCGTGTCTCCGCCGTGCCTGCTCAGGAGTCAGCGGGGGCACCTGGACCAGGGCTGGGCCTGCCCCCAAAGACTGGTCTTCTTGATGTGGGGTCCCCAGGAGACCCTGGCACACAGCCGAAGCCAAGCAGCTCGGATCTAAGTGCCGCGTATGACTTAGGGACTCTGACAGAGGCCCCAGGAACTGGTCTCAGTGGGCAGTGATTTGGGGAAGGGCAGCCCGGTGGCCAGGAGCCCGCAGGGCCCAAGGGGGTGGTGTGCGAAGGCGGAGAACGCGCCTCTGCATAGCTCTGAGCCCGATGGGTTCTGTTCCATGTGCCCACGTTATCACCTATCCGAAGAGAAAATGATAAAGAACAAGAACAAGGTTGCCAGGTTCCCTGGGAAACGGAGGTGGCTCCAGCCACTCCGCTCCACTCTCACTACCGTGGGCTGAATTGTGTACCCCCCAGAATTCATGTGTTGAAGTCCTAACCCCAGCCCCTCGGAATGTGACTCTATTTGAGGATCCTAGAGGTAATTCAGGTTACCTCTAATGAAGTCTTTAGGGGAGACCCTAGTCTAATAGGACTGGTGTCCCCATGAGAGGAGCCAGGGCATCTCTGATGTGTAGCCGCCCCGTGTGTGGCGCGTCATTACAGCGCCCCCGCAGACGACCACAGTGGCCTTGTAGGGGGCAGCGGGTCCCTCCACTGACCCCTTGCATCCCGGCCGCCAGGTGCGGCCACACGAGGACCAGCTCTGGCCTGGACGGCCCCCGCCCCAGCTGCCCCCTCCCCAGCCCCTCACCCACGGTACTGCCCAAGGCCTGAAGGGAACCGCAGCCCCCGTGCCGCCCCCGCCTGTCCTGGACTCGGGGCCTCCCCTTAACCCTGGAGACATGAAGCTCCCGACACAGCCCACGCCCCTACCGAACAATCCTGCGCCGGCCCTCCATGGCCCAGGCCTTCCAACAAGATCGTCAGGGCGACCACCTTCTGGGACAACCTCCCTTTGTCATCTGGGACAGCAAAGGAGCAGTCACACTGCCTTCAAAATACAAAGGCCTGGCCATGACCCTTAACACATCCACAAGGGGTACACATCACGATCACGGGAGGACCTATCTCGGCCTTCCTGTCCTCCCTTCCCTCTTCCTCCTCCCCCTCCTCCTTCCCCCTCCTCCCCCTCCTCCTTCCCTCTCCTCCTCTATCTCCCCTCCTTCTCCCCACCCCTAACCTCCTGTAGGATTCTTGCAACTGCCAGAACCTTACTCTAATCCAGGTCAGAGAATTGGTTGACCCCTGGGATTAAAGGTCTCTAAACTTTAGGTGTCAGATCAGGAAGCAGTCCCGCTGAGGGCAAGGGCCACCCAGACAATGAATGAGGGACCTTGGGGGTGACGGTACAGAGCCACCCCCCACGGGGGTCCGAGGGGGCGCTGTCACCTGCATCTTCTGTGACCTGTCCCATGCACCCTCCAGCATCCGGCACCTCCACCCAGCACCCATGCTCAGGGACACTCTGGGTGCAGGGAGCAGAGTTCAGACGTCAGAGCACCTGAAGACACCCATGCCGCGTGAGCACGGGGCCCATCATTCCGCAGGGAGGCAGGACTATACCCAAAGCCCCCGCCCGAGGGACTCTTGTGCCCGCTGTCTCCATTTCCAGAAGGAACCTGAGGTTTGGAAATGTGAAGCTCAGCTTGCCCCGTGCACACAGCTAGGAAGGAGCTGGACTGTCCCTTCACAGAGCAAAGCCGCCGTGGCCCCTGGTTGCCCCCTCTTCTAACCCCTCTTGGCTTCTTGGTCTCCCGCCCCCTCACCTCAGAGACCTGACCCCACCTCCCTCCACTTTGCTCCATCCCTGACCCATCTGAGGAGGTGCTTCTCCCCCCAAAATCTTGCATTTGTGTTTCTGGTCTAACCTTGCTCAAGAACCTGCCGTAGCTCCCGGTTACTTCAAAGAATCGACTCAGAAATCCCCCAGCCAGGCACAAAATGCCTCTCAAGCACCTGGCTCTTCCCGCCTATACTCTCTGGTCCCTCCCTCCTCCCTCAGGACCTACAGCTCCCTGTGGGCTCATTTGCCAGTCCCCCCCCCCCCCCCCCGCTTCGAGAAGCCTCCTCAATGGCTCAGAGCACCCGCAGTAGTTTCCTGGCCCTCTGACTTCCTGTGCAGCGGGCCAGACGAGGGCTCCCAGGGAAGTCCTAACCCCTGGAACCAGCAAATAGACGATGCTCCATGACAAGTGGGAGTTAGGGTTGCTCATCAGCTGACCTTAAAATAAGGAGACTAACCTGGATTATCTGGGGGTGAGGGCAGCAAACTCACAGGAAGAGGGAGCCCAGGAAGGTCATGACTGCACTACTGGCTGCAGACGGGAGGGGTCGGGGGTCAAGGAAGGCGGGGGGCTGCAAAGGGCAAAACAACAGACTGTCCCCAGAGCCTGCCCCACGACCTCCGCAGGAGACTCTGACCCGCAAAATCGCACACTAATAAACGTGTATCGTTGATGTGTTACAGCTGCCACAGGAAAGTAGCACCCAGGAGGAGAAAACCATACCAGGGGCCGAAATCACCTGGTTCCTGGGCCCTTCGGTGAGCCACCTGAATCTTCTTAGCCTCTATGTCCTGCCCCACGGGGATGCCTGGCTGGCTCTGTGGGCTCAGGTCATGATTCAGGGGGGTCCCCACATCATCGGGCTCCCTGCTCAGCCAGGAGCCTGCTTCTCCCTCTCCCTCTGCAGCTCCCCCTGCTTGTTCTCTCTCTCTCTCTCTCTCTCACTGTCAAATAAATAAATAAAACCTTTTTTTTTAAATGTCCTCATCCACAAAAGTAGCAGGAGCCAGCCTCATGGGCTTGCAGTGGGGGGCGAGGGATGCTGGGCACAGGCTGCGACACGTGCCTCTCACCACCTGGGAGGCGGCATGATCACGTTTCAAGACTGATCATCGTCCTCTTCCCATGTTTCATCTTCTCCAGACTAAACATTCCGACCGCCACCTGCATCCCACGTGTTCCTAATCACGTGAGAAGTCGGGCCTGCCTCTAACACCAGTTGTTAGCAGCATCCCGGGGAGGGGGCCTGTCTTCATCACGGCCCTTTTTGAATCATTTTTACCATTGGTCACAATAGCTACGGTTCTTCCAGGAGCTCGCCTCTCCTAGCTGGGAGGCTGCCCAGCCCATGAACCCCTTAGTAAAGCCAATTAGATCTTCAAATTAAGAAAAAATCGCTGTGGTTATTCCAGTGGTTCTCAAGCAGGGTTGATCTTTGCTCCCAAGGGACATTTACCAAGGTCTGGAGACATTTTTGGCTGTCAGAACTGGAAAGTGCTGGACGTACCTAGTGGGTAGAGGCCTGGGATGCTGCTGGGTACCACCCTGCAGTGCTCGGGACAAGCCCCAGGACAGAGACTTAACCCACCTCACATGCCAGGAGTGCGGAGCCTGAGAAAGCCTGTCACTCGGATGCTCACCATGGCCCAGGCCAGTTTTATTATTTTGTGTCAGGAGCTCACAGCCTTGCAACGACTCTGCAAGGTGGCATTAACATCCAGAAGCCAAAATTCCAGCTCAGGAAGGCTGGGGAATTTGTCCTAAAATCACATAGCTTGAAAGAGCCCTTGCCAGGACTCCGCATGAGACTCCCCTGGATGCTCCCAGAGCCAGGGAGGGCCCTTCTGACGTGGATGCCACCTGCAGATTGCCGGGTGGGGGCCTCTGCAGGGGCGCGCAGCCGGGCTCAGCATCTACGGGACCCCTTTGCAGACGGAGACCCAGGCACCCAGGCTTTCCCCATCAGATCAGAGCCCACGCCTTGCCCATGGGCGCCCTCTGCTTTAGGGACAAAACTATTGCATGGGAAAGTTTGGCATTTCAAAGATACCACTGAAAGAGCACTGCGTATTTTATAAAGTACTTTAGCTAGTGGGTTTGTCAGTTGGTAAGTCCAGTTTCATGGAGCTCCCCGTGCCCAGCGCTGTCCCAGCCCTGACACGCTTTCGCGGGCCCTCCGGACTCTGTGGTCCACACCCTGCGGGAGGCAGACCCCAGCACGGCAGGATGCTTACAAGTGTGGGCTCTGAAGTCAGAGGGCCCGAGCTTGAAACTTGGCCCTCTTAAGCCACTAGTTGTGAGGTCCTGGGCGAGCTAACTTGCTAGGGCCTTAGAGGCCTCAGCCAGGCAATGGGAGCCGACACCATCCTGCCCCCTCTAAGTGGTTGTGAGTTAGATTTGCACGGTGTTGCACACACGTGCCATAGATGTTGGCCCCAGCATCATGACTTGTGACCAAGAGCAGGGACAAGTCAGCAAGCCTCCTCGCCCTCCCTGGTGTGAGAAGAAATATAAGGAGAAACTCCTTTGGATCAACATGTTAAAATCCAAGCGGAGAGACGCTGATGGGTGGTCTGGGCTTGGAGTCTGGGCGAGTTTGGACGGGAGCGGTGTACGTGTGTAGGGGGGAGAAGCAGCAGTCTGTGTGCAGAATACGGGGGTGAGGGGACTTCTAAATTTTGCTATGAATTAGGAATAAACTCCTCCTTGACCCCAATCCTCCTTCCCACTTTGAGTAAAGGCCAAAGTAAAGATTTAAACTTCCTTTTATTATGCCCTGGGGCTAGTCTCTGCGTGTGTCACCGAGGCGAGACTGGACCACGTGGGACCCAGTGACCCGTGGGTTACATGATTTTCACCCCCCTGTTCATACGGGGAAACAGAGTGCCAGGAAGGGATGTGCTCGCTGCCCCGAAGTCACAGGACAAGACAAGGAGCTCAGTCTCTGGCCTCCTGACTCTACTTTTCCATGCCCCCTAAGGAGTATCTGAAGCCCCCTTTCATGTTTGGATTGGTCCAAGGACTCCGTTTCTCTGGCGCATCTACAGTCAGATCTGGGTCACATGGAAACACTTTGTTACCTGTAAGAGCTCCGGGGCCTCCCCGGCCCCTGCTACCCGGGCCGAGGCCTCGTGGCTGCTGCTGGACAAACTCCCCTAGGGGACCAGACCCCGGGTCGAGGGGCATCACCCAGCCCTGCTCCCCAGACCTGCCACACGGCCTTGGCGCTGTCATCTCCCTCCCACATCCGAACCCCTGGAATGAGTTGCCATCAGGAGACGGTGCCTACCGCTCCCCTGCGGAACACGAGAGGGGTGGGCCGCCTGCCACGCTGATGGGAGAACCCAGAGCCTCTGACGGGGGTCTCCTTAGGCACCCACACCTACTCGTCAGTTGTGCACAGTCCCCCAGGCTCTGTCCTGCAGGGCAGCTGCTGTCTGTCCAGCGTCTCCCCGTCGTCTGCGTCAGCCTGGTTGTACATCCATTCAGGTGTGACCAGCAGACCCGAGTTCAGGTCACCTCTCTATCGGGTCTGGCTGTGCCTCTCTGGGCAAGTTGGTCAACTTCTCTGAGCTCCGATGGAACCATAACACCAATGCCTTCAGGTCCACATGTGGACTGAGTGGACGGGCGAGGCGCCTCACAGGGTCCTCGGCCCCTGCCCCACAGCCTGCTCTAGGCCAGGGTGGCAGGGAGCAGGGGGGGGTCCCTTCAGGGCCATCTGCTAGTTTGAAGGAGGAGGGTTAGCAACCTTCCCCAGGACGCCCTCAGAGCGTATTTACCCCTCTAGAGGTAGAGGGGTAGAGGGGTAGGAAGGCCTACCCTGGAGCGAGGGGAGCACCCCGGGCCCCCGGGCGCAACGGACAGAGGCAGGGGCGGTGGCAGAGGGCAGCAAAACGGAGACAAGAAATCACATAAATATTTGCCGAGGGGAAGGAATTCTACAAGTGGCAGGACTATTTAAAACGTTCTATTTGCACCAGAGCTGGCCGTGCCGGCACCAGGGCCCCAGAGGGTGGGTGAGAGTTACTCTTTAACACAAACACACACACACACACACACACGGGACGAAGCGCCCCCTGAAAAGCCAAGTAGGAGCCAGGCTTCTAGGCTTCCAGATGCTTCCTTCCCACTTCTGGCACAAGCCAGGCGCGTTCCAGGCCCAGGCCGGGTGGTTGGGGCAGGGGCTCACCAGGTGCAAAGGTGCCGGGGATTGAGCTGAGGGCAATGGGAGAGCAGGGAGCGGGGCAGAGCCAGGGGCGCCGTGGTGGGGTCCCTGAGTCAGAGGGGGCCCAATGTGATGTGAGCCCCAAGGGTCCTTATGCAAGGGTGGGAGCGAGCACTGGGGCAAGGGTGGGGACAGAGGGCAGACCCCCGTCTCAGCCAGGCCTGTCTAATTGCCCTGCGGGACCAGGCCCTGAAAGGGGGCCCCCCTCACCCGCCGAGGGGGCTCAGACAGCCCCCGAGGAAGCCAAAGGGCCTAATTCCCTTTACCCGGCCTGGCTCCTTCTCCCTGGAGAGAGGCGCTCATTCTTTCATCCCACTCAGCAACTGGCTGCCCACAAAGCCAGGCCTCGGGAATCCCTTTCACCAGCGCCCAGAGCCCCCCTGGCTTCTGCAGAGGGACAAAGGACAGACTAGTTAACCAAAGGGTGGGCGGGGGTGCACAGTGACACAGTGACCAAAAGTGCAACCCAACACAGAGATGAAGGAGGGCACAAAAGGTGTCCTCCTGGGGATTGCCCTGCGTGCAGCCGCCTGGGGCTTAGCACGCGTCCCAGAAGCCTGGCGACACTAGATGAGCCTGGAACAATGGGCCCTTCTGTCAGGCTGGGCCGCCTCTGTCCGGTGAGGGGGCGGCTTGGTGTCGGCAGCACCGCCTGGCGAGGGGGCCGAGTCTGACTCGCGGAGAGTAATCTCCCCACGCTGAGACCCACGAGGAAGTTTGACTGAAATATTCGGTTGCCATGGCAACGTTCTCCACTGGTCCTCCCCATGTCATTCTCCATTGCAGCAAACCGTGGTTGGAACTTTTTGCTTCAGCTGGAAACTTACGGTTGCCAAGGCAACCCCCTTAAAGCACCCCGAGGATGCAGGTGGGCTGTGGATGGGGGCAGGACCTGTGTCCCCATCCCACGAGGATGGCAGCCCGGTGGGCACAGGAGGGGTCCAAGGCGATGAGGGAGGTGAGGGGAATATGTCTGGGGTAGAACATGGTGAGGGAAGGGGGTTCCAGAAAGAGAGGAGGATGGGCACCCACAAATACACTCATTCATTCCCTCCTTCACCTGCCAGAAAGTCATTCATTCATTCACTCACCTACACACTCTACCACTCGAGCCTCTGTTCTGTTTTCTGGCTCTTTTGTTTGCTGTGGGCTGGTGGATGGAGGAATGGCCAGGACCCTCCACACACACATATGCACACACACACACACACAAACACTCAGCTCACATGGGAAAGCAGGACACAAAGAGCACTGGCTCTAGAGTCAGACACGGCTTTTCATTTAGATTCCTGACTCTCCTCATTAATCTGTGAGAACATCAGACTTGAACCTGCTTCAGAAGATCCTGGGAGCAGCAAACAGCCCAAGTTCCCGAAGCAATGCCCTGAGACAGGCCTCCTGCCCCTGAGGAGCGGGTGGGCAGCTCTGGGCTGCTTCTCCAGGGGGGAGAGGGTGCTCCCGAGGGGAAGCGGGGGAAACAGTGCAGAAACTGGGGCTGGGCCAAGCTGGGAAGACCCTCACCTGCCTCCTCCCCTAAGGTTGCTCCACGAAGAAAGTGGGGGAGCGAAGGGGGAGGGAAACAAGTGACATTCCAGGAGGGACCCTGCCAGGGCTTCTGCACCACTCACTGGATCCCGGCAACCCCAGGAGTCCGGGTTCTTTCCCCTTGTTTGGCCAATGAGGAAATTGAGGCCCAGAGAGGTGGAGTGAGGTCACCCAGAGAGTAAGCAAATTGATGCAGAATTCACTCGTGGGCTGCGTTCCTCCCCAAACCCCTCAGAAAATCCTCACACTGTCCTAGGAGGCGGATTCCATTATCCTGCGCGCTGATGCAGAACGTGCGGAGCTAAGCGAGGTTAGGCAGCTCACCTGACATCACATGGCTCCCCCGTGCTCCTCCCCAGCCCCCTCCGCCCAAACACCCAGACCTGGGGCCAGAGTCTGTCCCCCGCAGTCCACTGCGAAGTCGCCGCCCAGAAAGGGGACGTGAGGGGAACCAGCAGAAAGCCCTGCTGTCCCTCCCACCCAGAACATTCTTCCCCCTGATGGCTGCTCACACTCCGTGCAGGACTTTGCTTTAACATCCCCTGCATGGAGAGGCTTCCTCTGACCATCTTATCTGAAATAGGCACCACCTTTACTTAAAATAATTAGCTTCGGGGACGCCTGGGTGGCTCGGCGGTTGAGCGTCTGCCTTTGGCTCAGGTTGTGATCCTGGGATCCGGGATCGAGTCCTGCATCAGGCTCCCTGTGTGGAGCCTGCTTCCCCCTCTGCCTGTGTCTGCCTGCGTGTGTGTGTGTCTCTAATGAATAAATAAATAAAATATTTTTTTAAAAATGATAGATTCGGACACTTAACCGACAGCCCCCCAGGCAACTTACCTAAATAATAAATTATGGAAATAAAAACTCCTGGGGTGACTGGGTGGCCTAGTGGATTAAGGGTCCAACTCTTGATTTTGGCTCAGGTGAGATCTCAGGGTCGTGGGATCAAGTCCTGCATCGGGCTCTGTGCTCAGAGTCTGCTTGTCCCTCTCCCTGTGCCCCTTGTCTCCTCGTGCCCTCTCTCCCCTTCTGTTTCTCTCTCTCAAATAAATAAATAAATAAATAAATAAATAAATAAATAAATAAATAAAGCCTTTTAAAAAAAGACTGGGGAATCACCATTCCTTCAGCCTGCCCCTACCTCACCAGCTGGTTTGTCTTCCTCCACCGTCTTTGACTCCACCGGGCATCACATGACGCACCTGCGTGTTGGGCCATCGTGGGCTCAGATGCAGGAGGAGCCTGGGCGCAGGGGACACTGGATTCCCATGCGGCTCGGGCAGAGGGCCGGGGTGGGGCTGGGGGCTCAGCGTGGACCAGAGTGTGGAGGCCTGGGGGGCTGCTCAGGGGAGCCTAGGCCTTGTGCTGAGGAGCAGACGGAGAGCGCACACCGCGCCTGTCCCACCGGCCTCTGGTCTATTCCAACGACACAGAGATTCTGTTCCACTTCTGAGTTTTTAATGCTTGCTGTTCCCTCTGCCTAGAAAGCTCTTCCCTGACTCTCCTCCTCCTTCGGATCTATGTGTGAGTGTGAGCTGGGCAGAGAGACTGACCCTGAGCAGCCCCCAGGAGGGGACACTGGGCGATTATTCGCGCCACACCCTGTGTGTCCTGCAGGGCGGGTGGCAGTGGCTTTGCTGCTCCCAGCTGTCCACTCAGCCTGCACGCACACCTGTCATCCCGTGGCTTTGCAGGGTGTCCCATGAGAGGCTGGGTGTATTTTCCCAGCACAGTGACAGTGGACTTGACCACGGCCAATGGGATGTGGGCAGGAGTGAGAGTATCCCGGTTCTGAGCCTCCAGAAGCACAACAGCTTTCCCTCTGCGCCCCGGCCCCCCGCCATCCCCATGGGACACACAGGTCCCAGGACGTTCCAGGACAGCGGCCCTGGAGCCCAGCCCTGCTACGGCCAGCCCGATCCACTGGTGCCCAGCCCATCTGCAGACTCGTGAGGGAGAGCGAATGATTGTTGTTTAAGCTGCTACGTTGGGGGTAGTCTGTTAGGTGGCATGATGGTGACACTCAGGGACTGATGTGCAGAACCTAAGGGGCTCTCATGTATCTCCCTGTGTAGCCGCCATGGTCCCGGCACACTGGACCGCAGGCTGCATGAGGCCAGCCCTCCCCGGCCACCATAGTGTCCCGCACAGGGTCTGACGAATCAGAGAATGTCAAGCATCCACAGAGCCAGTGAATGAATGGACACAGTGTCTTAAAGGGTCGCATCGTGTCTGTCGGGCTGTAAGCGGGGAACAGGCGTGAGCAGGGAAGACGGCTGGTAGGCTGGTGGCCGCAGGAGGAAACAGACTCAGTGGGGAGGCATTTGCAGAAGATGCACTGAGGAAGCTCTGGCTATGGTCCAGGAGGACACACAGTGGCCAGGACTCCAGGAGGAACAGGGGAGCGACAGGCTTGGGATGAGTGACCGCAAAGCTGAGGCCCATTCAGCCCGTCCTGCAGGCCAGGCTCTCCCCACCCCCCACCTCGTCCAATCCTCAAACCACCACGTGGGTACTGTGATCACCCTCATTTTCAGGAAGAAACCGAGGCACAGAGAGGGTCATAACCTTTCCAGGTCACGCAGCCAGTGAGCAGCAGCTGCCAGTGGAAGCAGCCCAGCCCTGGGGTCCCGACGCTGACCCCCCCACCACACCCTTGCGCCTCAGTCTCACATTTCAGAGCCACATCAGGGGCCCTGGAGACACCCAGGCAAGAGGAGAGGATGGAGAAATTCCCTCCCAGCGTGTGTGGGTGGAGGGAGGGCTCATCACCCCGGAGGCCAGGGAGTGTGTGGCAACTTTTGGTCATTTAATTCAAGCCGCCAGGTCATGCCCTGGATTGCATGTTGGGCACACATGCCAGGCCCCCGAGGCCCCCTCCCCGCACCCAGGGGGGTTGGGGGGAAGGCAGGAGCTGGGGAGCTTCACCAGACCCTACGGCTGCACTTTCCCGGGCTCCTCGCCCTTGTCTGCCCCACCCCGAGAAGATGGCTCATCCCAGAGTTAATGACCCATGCAGGGACCACCCACACCCTTTGGCCAGGGTTAGAGACGAGGCAGGGAGAGAACTCCTTAGTGGCAGAATGCGGGGCACAGGTGAGAGGCCAGCAGAGCAAACCCAGGAGGAGGGAGTCTCCGTGCAGGAGGCCCCCGGAGCTGCTCTGGGTTGGGAACCCCCAAGCTGGTGGGAGGAGGTGTGGATGGGAACCCTCCCAGCTGTCTGCTTTGGCAGTTTACAAGCACTTTCCCACACGTCTAATCCCCACAGCGGCCTCGCAGGACAGGACGAAGGGAGGCTTGCCAACTTCCCGGCACACACACCTGGAAGGACAGAGTGGGATGGGGCCCTGTCCCACGGCCACCCTTGCTTGCTCTGCATCCCCGCCCGAGAGATGCAGGGGTCATCGGGTCCAGGAGTTGGAGGCATGGACCAGGCTGATGTCATGAGGGCCTGGGGACTCACCAGGGAGGTCAGTGCCCCATGCCCCAGGGACTTGTCTCCATGGAGGGAGCCAGACTCCTTAGAGTGAACCTCACATGCAGAAAGACTCTCAGAAAGAATGTGGCTGGGACGCCTGGGTGGCTCAGTGGATGAGTGTCTGCCTTTGGCTCAGGGCATGATCCCGAGGTCCTGGGATCGAGTCCCACATCAGGCTCCCCACAGGGATCCTGCTTCTCCCTCTGCCTGTGTCTCTGTCTCTCTGTGTGTCTCTCATGAATAAATAAATAAAATCTTTAAAAAAAAAAAAACTATAGTCAAATGCATCTACCTCAGTATTACACGGTAGGTGCACCAGGCCTGCGAGACTCAGCAGGGTCTCAATGCTGGTCACTATCCCTCCTTCCCATTTCACAGGTGAGAAGACCGAGGCCAGGGAGGTCAGGCAGCTGGGCAATGGCACAGCTGGGACGCAAACCCAGACGGTGCGGGGCGAGTGTCGAAGCTCCTCCCAACGGCCTGTGCTCTCCGGCCTGGTCTTCTCGGCCACCTAAGGCCCATCTGCAGCAGGAGGGGAGGAGGCTCGGGAGGTGGGGACGCCACCAGAGCACAAGCAGCGTCTCAGGGCCCTCCTCACTGACCGCACTTACAGGTCAGCGGCCAGACGCGGGAGCCCCGGTCAGTCTAGCTGCAAGGGAGTCTGGGAGTGGGTGCGTCCACTGGCCTGCCCCAAACGTACTTCGGTCCTTGCGAAAGGAAGAAGAGGGATGGACGTACGTGGGCAACTTGTCTGTCTGCCTCACTTTTTCTGGTGTGGACGACGACCACTCTAATGATTATTAGTCCGGCCACTCCCGCCTGTGGCCAGCACGCCCTCCAGCCCCGACCCCAGGCCACCGGACACGCACACACACACACACACACACAGACCCGTGGGAGGGACCCCCCGGGCCCCCGCCACAGCCCCTCAAGGCACAGGTCGCAGAGGCTTCTCACCAGGCGGGAGACCACAGAAGTCGAGGGCCCCAGCTCAGGTCCAGACAGGGCTCCCAGCCCACCCGCCCTCCCCCGGCGCGGCCCAGCGGGGACAGCTATTCTGAGAGCAGCTGGCTGGCAGGTGGCACCTCGTGATGGAGCAGTTCTCGCTTGAGCCAGACAGACCTTAGCTGGTGCCCTCTGCTCTCCCTCGGCCTCCCCCCTGCACCGGCAGCCTTCCCTCCCAGCCTGGGAGTGGGGACCCTTCCCCTCTCCCACCACAACCCCTCCCCAGCCTTCTCCTCCCCATCTCTTTCTCCCTCCCCTTCGTTCCCCCCCCTCCTTCTCTCCCTCTCTCTCCCCTCCCTTTCCCTCTCTGTCTCCCTCTCTCTTCCCTTCTCTCCCCTCCTCCTGCCTCCTGGTTCTATTCCATCCAGCCAACATTCCTGAGTCCAAGCCGTGAGCACAGCACTGATACTAGTGCGCATCCATCCTTCGCTGCTGGCCTAGCAACAGCAGGACAGAGGGACTCAAGCCAGGGTGTTATGACCCCCCACCTTTATGTCTATGGCCCTGTGCTCTCCCAGGGGGGCCTGGCAGGGCTCCAGGGACATGGGCCCAAAGAAAGCACTGGCTGCTCTTGAGCTCACTGTCCGACCCGGAAGCAGCAAGGGCTGGGCCACCTGGACGTGAGCAGCCCCTCTTGGCTGTCGTTGGGCTGGTAGCCGCAGGACCAGCAAGGGAAAAAGCCACCAGCTAGGTGGGAAGGGTGGCAGGGGTACAGCGGGCCCCGCTGGCTCGGCCCTTAGGGTGAGCACCTCCTCAAATCTGCAGCCAGCTCACTGGCTGCAGCCTCACGCCAGCCCTGCCTGAGCCACCAGGGGAACAGGAGGGACTTTAACCAGGGCGACTTGAGAAGGTACAGGGATGAGGCCGATCCGGGCCTGGGCCTGAGAGTAAAGGCCTGCACGACTGGCCAGAGGAGAATGCAGCTCTCGGGGTAGGATTGGGGGTGGGGGTGCTGTGGCCTCTGGAGTAGGGAACCCACTAGCCATGCAACCCTGTGGTGAGGGGGTGGTGCTGTGGCCTCTGGAGCAGGGAACCCACTAGCAGCTCCCCTGGGGGTGGGGAGAGAGCAAGAACATGCACCCCAGCTTGCTCCCCTCTTGCCATCCCCAGGAGCCCTGCACACTGTCAAGCCCAGCAGGAAAGCAGAGGATAGGGAGCCCCCCCCCAACCCCGCTGATGCTGGATGTGTCTGCAGAGGGCAGGGTGATGCTCCCCAAAGGTGTCCGCATCTGCCTCCCCGGTACCGGCACTTCACGTGGCACCAGGGGCCCTGCCGGTGCGGGACAGGCCATTACCCTCAGGAGGAGGCCCGAGAGTGCTGCAGGTGGAGGCCGGGGTGGCCCAGGAATGCAGGCGCTGGAAGCTGGGAAAGGCAGGAAGCAGGTCCTCCCCCAGATCTTCCCCGAGGACCCAGGCCTGCTGACACCTTGACTTTAGCCCAGTGAGACCGACCAACTTTGAACTTCTTACCTCCGGAGCCGTAAGATGACGAATGTGTGTCATTTCTTGCCGCAAAACTTGGGGTCCTCGGTTCCAGCAGCCGCAGGGAACCCGCACACCCTCTCCTGGGACCAGGAGCAAGCAATGAAGGGTGAGGGATGTTCTGGAGGCTGGAGGGAAGTGGCCAGCACGGGGGCATCGAAAGCACAGGATGTGCTGAGGGGGGGGAGGGTTGTCCACTGGCACCTGGGTGGTGTGTGGTGGCAGGTGGCCTGGAAAGGCCTGGAAGCTTCAGCAAAGGGGTAGAGCTCGGACTTTATGCTCGGGCAGTGGGGAGCCATGGGGGCTCTGCACAGGGAGCAGCTCCATCAGGTCTGGGTTGAATCGGATTGCCGAGGGACTGGACGGGAGTGGGGAGGCGGGAAGGACCGAGGGAGGACGCTAGTCAGGATGCCGCTGGCTGGCCAAGCAGAGGGGCCCTCCAGACACAAGCAAGGGGCCCGGTGTGGGGCTCTGGGTCTGCTTTGGGCAGTCCCGGCCATGCCCACAGGCCGCTGCCCGCCTCCACACCCGTGCCACAGTCCCACCTGCGCGCCTGTGCACCTGTGCACCTACCACTTCCCTGGCCCCAGCTCCTTGCCACTCCTCTCCAGTGATCATTCCCAGACTTCAATTTCACTTCAAGGCCGCCTCTTCCAGAGAGCCCTCCCTGATGAGCCTCTAAAGCCACAGGGGCCTCGGGAGCCATCTTCCCCAGCCCCTGCCCTGCTCTCTTCCATCCCACTCCACCTCTGCCAGGATGCCCACCACCTGAGTTCAAATCCCACCCCCTCCACTTCCTGACACGTGCCTTACCCTGTCTGTGCCTCAATGTCCCCGTCTGTCAAATGAGGAGTATGGCAGCACCTGCTCGGCAGGGTTGATAGGCATGGAGCTCACTTGGCACAGGGCCTGTGGGTTCATGGTAAGCAGCCGGCAGGTGGGAGCCTGTGCTGTCACAGGTCTCAAACCAGGGTGAGGGCTGCGGGGCGTCCTCCCCGCTCCCACTGCGCCCGCCCTGCCCCCTGGGCCACCAGCACACATCCAGCCCATCGCCACATGCACTGTGGATAACTGAAGGTAGGGATGAGTCCCCCAGTCTTTCCTGCCTCCTGACAAACAGTCCCGTCCCCCAGCGAGGTTTCCAGACCCTTCTGCACAGCCCCTTCCCCAGCTCATTCCTGGGCAGGGCTCCCTCAGACACCACGTCCCCAGGGCTCGCTGGGCGCCTGGCTCCAGAGCAGCTCTCGCCTTCCTCGGAGCCTCTGGAAGCATGAGTCCTGCTCCTGCCGCCTGGGACGAGACCAAGTCCTGGTGTAGTTGTTTGCGTTGCTGTGATGGAAATTCTATACTTTTCTTTCTGTATAATTCTTGAGGATAGTTCTCGAACCGGGTTTTGTGGCCTGGCTTTGGGCCTTCAACTGGACCAAATGGTCGCCAAGGGCAGGGTCCACGCTTCCTCTGGTCTTTCCCTTCATGGGACCTCACGTGCCAAAAAATAGTCCAGTCAGGTGATGGGTCACAGACTCCCAAAAACTCAGATCTTCAACGGGTCTCGGGGATCAGCTAGCTCAATGCTCCCAGTTCACAGATGGGGGAGCTGAGGTCCACAGAGGTCACATGGCTGGTCCACCACCATTTCCACTGTGACTCCCCACAGGGCCCTCTGCATGCTTCTCTCAGCCCCAGAAGGGCCTGTTTATCTCACTCAGGCTTCTGTCTCTAAGCCAAATCTCCCTTTCTCATGACTTTTCTCACTAACATCAAAGATCCTGAGCATCTAAGTACTGCACCTGGGTGTTAGGGGAAGTGCCAGGACCCCAGGCTGCATCCCCAGGGTGATGACAACTGCATGAGAATGACGTCTTCGTGGAGTCAAGGCTGGAGGGAAATGTGGAGAATTGACAGTGGGCAACCCGCGAGGATAGGTGGGACTCTAGGTGCCTTCTTTTTTCTTCCTTCCTTTTCATTTTAACATTTCACGGTGCTCTGCAGTCGAGGCATAAGGAAGGACCGTGCCACCGACGTGCCCTCTTGGCCCACTCCCACAATTTGGCTGTATGGCTCCAACAATCCTGTAAAGTCCTGTCATCCCCACTTCTCAAAATGAGAAAGGTGGGGTGTCGAGAGGTTAAGGGGAATTAAGTGCCCAGTTCACGGAGCTATGGAGAGGCAGGGACTGACCATGAACATGAGACTTCCAATACCAGTCTAGCATTCTTCCCCTAAAGGGGGAGGGGATGGAGAGTCAAGGAAGGTGGGACAGAGGGAGGGAGGGGGAGGGAGGAGAGGGAGGAGGGGGGGGAGATGAGGAGGAGGAAGGGGAGAGGAGGGAGGGAGAGGAGGAGGAGGAAGGGGAGGAGAGACCGGGAAAGGGGGAAGGGAGGGGGGAGGGAGGGAATACAAAAATAACCTACATAGGCTACATTCACTAGTTTGTCCCAAGCACACATAGTGCTTAATACTTAGTGAATGGACAGATGGATAGATGGACAGATGGATGGATGGACGGATGGATGGATGGACGGGGATGGATGGATGGATGGATGGACGGACGTCCGGCAGGCAGCCGCTCCAGGGTTAACAGCACGGTCATTTCTGTGCTCTCTCGGCCTCTGAGAGGCGGGGGTGTGAGACCACGGTGTGAGCCTGGGCCCCTGGGTGGACGGTCCCAAACCTTCCACTCCTCACCCTCACTCTAGGAGCAGGAACAGGAAAGAGGGAAAGAACAGAGGGGGACTTACCCCTAACTTGCTGTGTGCCACTCCCTCTGGGCCTCAGTTTCCCTAATGACT
Source organism: Canis lupus baileyi (assembly GCF_048164855.1). Taxonomy (NCBI): domain Eukaryota; kingdom Metazoa; phylum Chordata; class Mammalia; order Carnivora; family Canidae; genus Canis; species Canis lupus. The sequence continues at coordinate 31,376,967 of NC_132848.1, forward strand.
GAGGGCGCAAGACTAGGTCAGCCCACCTGGGAATACCAGAATTCCCGGGGAGCTGGTAGAAATGCAGGTTCCCAGGTCCCCAACCTACAGAACTAGCATCGACTTTAACAGGCTGCCCAGGTGACCTCACAATAGGCCAGATTTGGGGGTGAGGGACTGAAAGGTCTCTGTGGTCCCAGTTGGGACACCCTCCGACCCCTGGCCTTTCCTGTGAGCTCCCTCTTTATCTTCTATCCTCTCTTCCAGATCAAGATCCTTTCAATTATAATATTAAAGGCAACCCACACCAGCTGAAGGGAATTTATTTGCTGACGTACTGAAAATTCTGAAGTGGGGCTGCCTTTAGGCCCAGCTGGATCCCGGAACCCAAACATCCTCAAGGCTCATCACCTACTCTTTCAGAAGTTCTTGCTTCCTCAGTACGTTGGCTCTACTTTCTGGGAGGCTCTGTCTCCACATGGCAATGGCCCCTGGCCACCCTACCCCATTCACACCATCCCACAGCCAGTAGAAAGCAAGAGACCCTCTGTCTTTGGTATCCATGTAGCAAATATCAGTGAAGACTCTGATTGGCTCTGCCTGGGTCACGTGCACACCACGGGCCAATTTCTCTGCCAGGGGATGAGGCTTTCTGATCGGCCAGGCAGGGTCACATGACCCAAGGAAGACATCTGGGCAGAAAAATGGTCTCTGCTGTGCTCTCCATTACGTAGACATATGGCCCCGGTCACAGCCCAGCCACAGAGACTTTGTGGGAGGGAGCGGGATGGCCCAGCGAATTGACCTGCATGAACAAGTGTCAGGTGACACAATCACTCAGAACTTGTTCCTCGGCTCTCAGGAAATCGGGGAATTGAGGGCTGTCCCGTGTCCAGGACACTCCCAACCAGTACAGGCTGACCACCTCTGTGCCTCCTCAAAAGGACACGTGGCTCAATGCTGATTCTTGGGGGGAGGCACCTCCCATCAGGTGGTGGAGGGAAGGACCATCTCCAGCTGGCCCGTGCTGAGGCCGCTAAGTCGCTAAGTCGCAGAGACATGTCTTCCCTGCACCCCGCAGTCCCCAGGGCGCTTCCCCGGATCTCCTCTTTGGTTTGTGGACATTGCAGGAAGGGGGGGACGTGATGGAACCCAGACGGGCCTGTGCTCCTGCCCCGCAGGGTTGGGGGGCAGACAGGGGTGGGTGGAGGGCACAGCCCATCAGGGCTGGGAGAGCAGAGGGGCTCTGCGACATGGACAGAAGGGATCCTGCAGGCATCGGGGAAAGAGCTGGTGCTTCCCGGGACAGGGTGCGACACCTGTCAGGGGACAGGGGTCCATGCAAACCCTCCCCCACCATGGCCCTCCCCCCACTATTCCATACACTCCAGCACCCCACCCCGCATGGGAGACAGGTTTGCAGACATGGAGGAAGGTGCTGGATCCCTCACCAGAGCCGAGGGGCCACATGAGGTGGAGGAAGAGAGCAGGAGCCAGGCTGGAGGACCCCAGGGCCCTCTGGGAGCCGAGGCGGCGGCGCTGATGTTGGGGTTTGCCAGCACAGGGGGCCCCGTCGACGTCAGGCCCATGTAGGATGGTTTCCTCCTGTTTCGGGAAGCCAAGGCGAAACACAAGCCCCTCCCCGGCCTCCAGGAGACCCCAGACCTCAGCCTGCAGGCCAGGCCAGAGAGGTGGAGTCTGGGGGGTGGGGCGAGGCCGGCAGGCGACAGCGGGGGCCAGGGTGTCAGGGACAGGCTCACAGATCCAGAGGGTCTGGGCTACAGCTGCTGCTGCTGGACCAAGTTCTAGCCGAAAGCCCCCCACTCAGCAGGAGTCTAGTCACCATGACAACAGGAAAGTTGTCGCAGAAGCAGAATCCAGCAGTCCTGCATGGTCACCTTGCCGGCCGCCGGCCGTCACCATCCCCAGAGGGGCCTGCTGCGGTCAGGCCCAGGGGCACATTCGCAACAGCTGTCCGGGGAGGCCCACCACCGGGGCCAAGACAGACGGCCTGGCCACAGTCACAGCCAGGTCTGCGGCTCTGGGTCCCCCGAGGATGGGACTCTGGAGAGAGGCCTGGATCCGAAGCCCCCTGCCCACCCCCACCACCCTGTCTCCCAGCCTCCCAGGCACCTGATCCCTTCTGAGCCTCTGTGTCCCCCTCCCCACCCAAAGCCCTGTCAGGGGTGGATAGGGGGCAGTCCTGCATCCTCCACGGTGGTGGGGTCAGGGGACAGGCGTGATGGCCTGTGAGCAGGGACTCTGGGACGCCTGTGACAATCTCCCGCCTTCAGGGCTCAGTGATGCCCGTCTCTTTGGGGATTTGCCAACAGTGCTTCCTGCCCAGGGCAGTGTCAGACATGGGGGCCACTGATCCCTGGGCTCCAGACTTTCCCAGCCCCTCTTCTAGAGACGGGCCCTGTGCCCTGGCCACAGTGGCCCTTCCCTGCCCGTCTCCCGGCAGCTGCAAGGACTGACCCAGCAGAGCCCAGCAGAGCACTCCCTGGACCAAGGGACGGCCACAGGCAGGGAGGAGCCGTTGCCTTCTCCGTGGGGAGGGGAGGACGCTGAGCGGAGACCCCCCTGTGACTTTGCCCCGTGTTCTCTGAGGAAGGTGTATCATCGGTCTGGTTTCAATGACTGACGAAGAATTTATTCCAAATCTAAAAAAAGAAGTTTGTTGTTTTTTTAAAAAACATACTAAGCGGGCAGCCCTGGTGGCTCAGCGGTTTAGCGCCGCCTGCAGCCCACGGCGTGATCCTGGAGTCCTGGGATCGAGTCCCACATCGGGCTCCCTGCATGGAGCCTGCTTCTCTGCCTCTCTCTCTCTCTCTCTCTCTCTCTCTCTCTCTGTATCTCTCATGAGTAAATAAAAAACAAAATCTTAAAAAAAAAAAAAAACAACACTAAGCAGCTGGGTGTCCAGGGAGCAACTGCCAGGGCCCTGGCCTCCTCCGTCAGAAGCTGGGCAATCGGGCACCGCTCAGCTGCCAGCTCCAGAGCCCTGTCTGCTCTGCTCCCATCCACACAGACGACATGGGTGCCCTGGGCCCTGCCTCTCCCCATGAAACTCAGTTCCGAATCTCGCCTCACGCAGGCTCTTCGGGGCGGGATGCATGTGGCCGGCGGATGGCCAGCTGAGCCCTTGGGCTCTCCAGCCTCCGTGGCACAGGAGACACGCTACGTGGCTGTGTGGCCAGTGAGGCCCGTGCCGCGCAGCCTGACCCTCGCTCTCATCACTGTCGCCCCCGACGATGCCGTCACACGTCCCACGCTGCCCTGCATCCATTCTGCTTTCACCGGGGACATGGAGACCTGCCCCAGATACCTCTCCGAGCAGTTATGAAGGTCAAGGTGAGAGAATAGTGAGACAGGCCTGTGCACCTGGGAAAGGGGCTTTAACCAAGAGGAAAATGAACCCGGAGAGGGTGAAACGCCTTCCCCAGGGTCAGGCCTTCAGGAGGAAGCCCTGGCAACTCCTCCATGGGTCTCAGGGGAGCAGGGGGAGGGGGCAGGGGGAGCCATGAGGGGATGGCTCCAGGAGGTGGTGGTGGTGGATGGAATTATCTGCAGCTGGAGAGCATATTTCCCCAAAACTCAGTGGCTTTAAACAACAAACATCCATTACCTGGGTTCCAGGCATTCTCTGGCACAGGGCTCCCTCCCAAGCTCCCTCTCATGACTGTTGGTCACCTGCAGGTCCTGGCTGGCCGTTGGCCAGAGGCCAGCAGCTCCCCACACGGCAGCCAGCTTTCCAGCAAGTACAAGGGAGCAGAGACAAGCACCCAAGACACAAGCCACCAAATCTCAGAAGGGACAGCCCATCACTTTGGTTCTATTCTATGTACTAGATTCAAGTCAGGAAATCAGCCCGCACAGGGGGAGAGGATGACGCGAGAGACTCTCCCCCAGGAGGTGGGGTCCTTCATGCCCTCTGAGTGGCTGCCCTCGCGCCCCCTGGATGTGGGAAGAGGGGTGGGCTAGGCCAGTAGGGGCAGCTTTCCCCCAGCTCCTTTGCACCCAAAGCTCCCAGCCCTGGGTCCTGCAGAGGGAGAGGCTGCAATGAAGCTGCCCTTGGCCACTGTCCCTTCCCTGATGAGGCCAGACCCCGAAGGGGGAGAGGATGGAGGAGTGAGGGTTCCACACCTTAGCAATGGCAGGAGCATGGCCACCCCTTAGGTCAGGCTTTACCAGTAAAACAGGAGGCCCCAAGGCCCCAAAAGGCAGCATGAAGGAGCTTGCAGGAGCACTGAACTAAGAGCAAAGCGGTCTGGGTTCCTCCTGGCCCTGGGCAAGCCCCTAACTGGCTGTGTGTCTGTGAGCAAGTCGCAAGCCTCTCTGAGCCTGAGCCCGAGCGTCTCCAGCTGTCACACAGAATGGTGGTCTGATATAGTCAAGGTCCCCTTGGGCTCCAAAGGTCAAGTTCTCCTCCACGCAAAGGGGATCCTGTTTGGATGAAGCAACCTAAGGACTAGGCCTGCGGCTCCACCACCCTGCCCTGAGGCACCTGCCCCCAGCAGCTCTTCTCCTCCCTCTCCACCCCTCCCCCACCGCCCAGCAGCTGATTCCCTGGTCTCCCTCCTAACCTGCCACCTTCGTGCTCCTGCAGCCCAGCCCCCAGCCTCCAGCCCCCAGCCCCCAACCCCTCCCCACACACAGCCAAGGAGGCCAGGCTGGACCAGGCTTGAGGATGAGACTGAGCTGATGGCTGGAGCCAGGGGCCAGACAGTGGCCGTAAGCCTTTCACCTGTCGCCAGCTGTTGGCCCTGGAGGCTGGCTTATTGTCTTCCTCCCCAAGGAAGGTGGAGAAAGATGATTCCAGACTCAGAGCAGCTGCTCTCTGGGCCCCTCCACCCCCTCCCCACCCCAGCTCTGCTGCTGAGGAGCAGGTTCCTGGCAGGGACTGTGAATGGGGCTGTCAAAGCTGCATCTGGCTCACAGGCCGGGGGCTTACATAACTGATGGCTGGCACCCCACCCCAGCCGCACCCCCCCTTGGCTCCAACTCAAGGCACAAGGCCACCCGGTGCCCCCAAGGCCAGGCCCCGTGGAGCCCCTCCCCTTGGAAGGTGCCACAGCACCAGTGTCCTCACACGAGGTCTAGACATTCTTTTCTGGGCCTTTCTGCCCCGAGGCAGGAAGAAACGAGCTTTGTGCTCCGTATCCCGGTGTCTAGGAAACACCACAGATGCCCAGGAAATGTAGTTGAATGAACTAAAGAAATCACTAAAAATAATGGAAACACGTAGCACCTACCATGTGCTAAGGACTCACCCAGGAACTCGGCAGACACTAAGGCGCTGGACCCTCAGCCCAACCCAACACTGAGGACCTATTAACGTCTCCGCGCCCCGGGGGACTGAGAGAATATCATACTTTCAGAAGGCACTGGGTCAGGAAAGCCGACATCAGCAGACATCAAGCCTGAGAGCATGTGAGGGGCCCGATAACCAGCTCCCTGTCACCTCCATCTCTCTCCATTATCACACCTCCCCCAGGGAGGTAGGAAGAACAAAAACCCTGCCCTCGTCCTCTGTTTTCCTGATCTGTAGCAGTCAGGATAGGAAAGATTCAGCTGGGTAACAAGCAACCTCTGAATCTCAGTGGCTTAAAACAGCAAAGGTTTCTCTCACACTCATGCAACAACGCCGTTGGGGTGGGCAGGGCTCTGCTCCCCAATGTCCCCACGGAGGAACCCACCTGCGATTTCCCCAGCCGCACAGCACAGTATGAAAGGAGTCGGGAAAATTGGGCGACAGCCCCACGGGGCTTCCACCCAGAACTGACACGTCACTTTGGCTCCTATGTCACTGGCCAGAGATGGCACGTGGCTAAGTCAAGGGGCAGGGATGTGTCATCTCCGGGGGGCTCAGAAGGAGGAACTGTGGATGCAGACGAAGGGCACTTACGGAGTGTCTGCTCTGTGCTGAGGACTGAGAAAGCAATTCGGCAGAGCCTTGTCCTCCTGGAGCTCCCACCGAGGAGAGGGGCGCGCGGAGGGCCCCTGACCTGGCCGCAGAGAGCAGGAAAGGCCTCCGAAAGAGGAGATCTCCCAGCTGAGGAAGGCTGGCCCTCACCCCCTGCCTGCCAGGTGGAGAGAGGGTGGCCCTTAACCCTTGGTGGACCCACGAGCCCCCATGGGGAGCCCCCTGCACACCCCACACCCACCCCATGAGTGGGTACTTCCGGTCTCCCCTCCAGGGGGGCCAACCAACACAGATCCCACCAACAGCAGAGGGACCTTTCTGGGCTGAGGGCCCCCACGGGAGGGCGCGCCCAGAGGAGACACAGGCCCGGCCTCCTTGGACTGCAGGGGACATCCTCTTAAGAGCCACCAAACCCCTCGGAAGGAACGGGTGGGCTTGAAGCTGGGGGATGCCCCAGGAGCCAAAAGATGCCCAAACTCAGGCTGGCTGCAACAGTGATACCAGCAGGAGCCCGAGAGCAGGGGCCAGAAGCAGCCAGGGCTCCCAGAAATCCCATTTTTTCTAATATTTGATGAGTCTGTATCTGGGGGAAACCACACACTGACTGTGGCTGCGTCCCAGGAAGGGAAAGGGGGACCGATCCTTTTGTTTCCCAACCTAAGTGCAAACAAGAATAATAATATTTTATTAAAACAGTATATTTTGCAAATCAAAGTCCCCGAGGCCAGCCCTTTAAGCCTCTGGGTTTGTAAGATCCTTCTCGCACTAAGATTCTGTGATTCTCAGAGGCTGCGGGCAAAGATCCGGGGTCAGATGTCCGAGTTTGCATCCAGGCTTTCCCGGTTGCTGTGTGACTTCGCTCCGGCGTGCCTCAGTTTCTCTGTCTGTGATCAGAGCGATGGATACCCGCGTCAGGCCCCCCCCCCCCCCCCCGCGCCCTCGTCTCACCCAAGCGAGTGCTGCCCCCCCAGAGCCTGCTGGGCGCTCTGGGCTGAGTGTGAGCCAGGTAGTTTCCAGATGCCCAGGGCCGGGGCGGGAGGTCCTGGGGGCGAGGGGGGGGGGGGGGGTGCTCACCGTGCCCGGCGCTCTGGCGCCTCCTCGTGGGCACTCTCCTCACACGTCGGAAGAACAGTGGCTCGTTTTTATTTTAGAAATCTCCAGATAGGGACCCCTGGGTGGCTCAGTGGTTGAGCGTCTGCCTTTGGCTCAGGGCGTGATCCCGGGGTCCTGGGGTCGAGTCCCGCATCGGGATCCCCACAGGGAGCCTGCTTCTCCCTCTCTTTCTGTGGGGCTCATGAATAAATAAATAAAATCTTTAAAAAAATAAAATCCCCCGACTGCTGGAGGTTAAAAAAAAGAACCAAGGCTCAGGACAAGGTAAGAGGCCCATAGGCTGCTTTGGGGCCCTGGCACACAGCCCCTGGCACACGTGCAGGTCCCCCAAAACCTCAGCGACCCCGTTGTTAGCCCCAGGTGTCCACTCCGAACGACCTGCTCCACCTGCATTATTTCACCCCGGCATCCCCGCACTTCATTCTGTCTGCATGATTCTTCACCTCATGATTCTTCACCCCTTTTGAAACCCGGGGAACTGGACACCCAGGAGGATAAGCTGAACCCAGGGCACACAGTCAGGAAGGGGGGGCCTTGGGATTCAGACTCGGGTTCATCCTAAAGGGTCAGTAGCCGCACCTCCCACCTCCCGGGTGCAGGTCCAGTGATGGGTCCCGAGCTGAGGGCTTTCCACCCGTGTCCTCCCCCTCTGACCACAAGCCCCTGACACGGGTTTGTATTTCCCCTCTTTGTAGGGTGACCAGCCGGCCTGGTTTGCCCAGGACCGAGGGGGCTCCGGGGCACAGGGCAGACCGTGGACCCCAGAAACGCCCTTCCCATTGTACAGACGAGGAAACCGGGATTCAGAGGGAGGGGTAGGTCACTCAGCTGTCATGCGCGGACCTTGGAAGTCCGGCTCCGGAATGAGGCAGGTCAGCTGGGCGGACACCCCACGGCTGAGGGGCTCCGTCCGCGGAGCAGCAGTGGCACGAGAGGAGCCAGGCTCTCCCGGAGGCTCTAGTAGCGTCTCCGCCTCGGATCACCCGGGCTCGGTAACCTGGACCCGCACCTGTGACTGGCACGCGTCTTCTCCTTCCAATCTCTGGGCCTCCCTCCATTTCTCGACTGTAAATTGGGACCAGAACGTGGCAGCGCTGCTCAGCCATTCAAAGCTGGACATAATGATGCGCATAATTAACGGGTGGGGAGTGCCCGGCACATGGGAAGCCCTGAACGGCCGGGGAGGGTCCTCGATCGCCTAGAGACAGGGAGCTTCCCACCCGCCAAGGACGCATCTGCTAGCGGGAGCCAGCGTGCACAGGTGCCCGCGCGGAAGTCTGTGAACATTTGCCGAGCCTCTTCCCCGTGGAGGGCACTGTCCAAGATGCCACGTATTACCTCGTTTATTCCTTGCGTCACCCGCCCCATCTGGGCAGGAGGAGGGGCTCCTGGGACACTGCCAGCACAGCTTCCCAATGGACTTCAGAGGGGACTCCCCCCTCCATCGGCCGCCTGCCTGCTGCCTGCACCGGCTTCCCGCCACCTGACAGACTCCAGCCCCCTCGGTTTTCCTCTGCTTTCTGGGGGGTGGGGGGGTGGGTTCAGTTGGCTCCGGGCCTACCCCAGCAGCACCCATGCCCCCAGGGCTCCCTAGGAGGCACATGACCAAAAGTTGGGATTAGAAATCATTGCAATGTAACCCCTGGCCTTACCAGACTGCTGGAAAACAGGCCTACTTTTGCTCATCCAGACTTGAAGCTTCCGTTCATGTCAGTCACCGTGAAATACACAACTTTTATATTCGTGTTCAAACATCTATGAAAAATTGGTTACGACACCCAGAGACATAAAAACTTCTTTCATGAGCTGACATGTGGAATGCTTGTCTTCTGCATTTTTTAAATTTAGTGTTTTCAGTGGTTTTGTTTCTTACACACGTTTTAGGCTGCTACCCACAAGTACTTCTCTGAAATAACCCACTTAAGGCGTGGGCCGTAAAGAATAAAAACCCCAAGTGGGCTCATCCTCATGACACCTTCCTTTATAACACTGGGTTTTTCAGTCCATTGTTGCCATCAGACTTCTGATCTGGGGGTGCCAAGGCGCAGGCCTGGTGAGGGCGAACTTCAGTTACCTGGGGCCTGGGCCCCCGTCAGAGGTCACCCGGCAGGAAAGGTGAAGAGCAAGAAGGCAAAGGGAACAAGCCTGGCCTTCCCAGGGCGGCCCTGTGCTGGGGCTGGGGGGCTGACGGGCCTCTACCTCAACTAACCCTCCAGCCCTCCTGGGGGGACAGGGACGGGGGTGGTGGACCTACAGGCACCACCTTCCATGGAGGAAAGGGAAGCCGAACAGGGAGATGAAGGCGCCTGCCCCATAGAGGATGTGTCCGCAGGGTAGCCTGCAGTGGGCTGGGGAGGGCCACCCCCGCGGCAGCTGGAGCAGGTGGGAGCTGCACCCCCACCCGGCTCAGGATCCTCCTTCTCCAGTCCACTAAGGCCGCCCACCCAGCCTCCCAGCCTGGGCACCCCCTCCCACTGCCACATTGGAGGCCGGGCAGTCTCCCTCCTTGCTCTTCGCAGCCTCCGTGGTGGTGCAGGGGCCTCCCGGATGTCCGGGCGTTCTCGTGGCGCCGGGCCCTGCTGCTCCCTCTGCAGGAGGCCCTCTGTGCTCACCTGTGCTCCGTGCCTCTCCCAGGAGCCCACTCCCGCCCTCACCACCCACAGACAAGCTGGTGCCCACCCTGGGTCCACATTGCCTGCCCATAGCACCCTGTACCCGGAAGACTGACTACGCCCGGGCAGTCCTCCCGCTGGACCAGCAGCTCCTCCAGGCCAGACCTGGCGCTACCCCAGCAGCCTGCTCAGCCCAAGCATCTGGCCTACCTAGTGAGGACACAGTGCAGGAGGCGGAGTGGCACGGGGGTTCAGGGCACAACCGGGTTTGAATCCTGACCCTGCCCTCAAAGCACTGTGACACGTGCCGCCCCGAGCCTGTTTCCCCATCTGTAAAATGGAAGCGAACCACAGCACCCGCATCCACTACCGCCAGAGGGTTAAGTGCATCCCAGCCAACAAATGTGGGAGGACAGGGGTACCACTTTGCAGTGTCTGAGGGTGAGGCACCATCACAGACGAGACCCCAGGTGAACATACCCCCTGGAGAAAGATCCCTCTCCGCTTCCAGAAAACACAGCCCCGGCTGCAGGGCTAAACCTCACTCTCCTCCCAGCACCCCCAGACAGAGAACAGAAAGCCGAGGTGTGCAGCCGATACCCCGACGTGCTCGTCTCTCCCTGCACAAGACGAAAGGTGTCGGTTAAGTGTCTCCCTTCAGCTCAGGTCATGATCCCCAAGTCCTGTGACCAAGCCCCACGTCAGGCTCCCTGCTTGGTTGGGAGTCTGCTTCCCCCTCTGCCCCTGACCCCACTCATGTGTGCTCTCTCTCAAATAAATAAAATCTTAAAAAAATAAAAAATAAAAAGATGAAAGGTGTAGTGGATCCGGAAGTGCTCACACTGTTCTCAGGAAGACAGGCATCCAAACAAGGTGACAAAGGGCCATTCAGAAGTTCTCCAAATTACCAAAGAAGAAAGGGCTTTGAGCAGGAGTGCATCAGAGGAAGACTGATTTAGCTCCTCTCGTCGCTCCATTTCCTGGAACCGGGGAGTCAAAGAGCTTGGAGCAGCTGGAAATTGCAGTGCACACACTCTTGTCACAACGATGACCATGCTGATGCATCCGGGCTTCCTGCTCGAGTGTGGAGGAAGATCACACCATCTCCTCCAAGGTCACGGCTGCCTTCATTTTTACGTGGTGGTTATTTTTAAGCACCTGCTCTTCTCATAATTTACTAGAATAAAATGTTTCATACCTTTGAATACTCATGTTTTGCTTGAGAGTCTGCATTTCTAAATGCAGCCGAAACATCGAGTATTTTATTTCACGGAGTCTTCTTTCATTTTATGAATCCTACCCTCACGTTGATGTTTCAATATTATGCACAATACTGACAAAACTCCAGTACTGTTCATCTCCTCTTATACTATTACTAGAGCTTGCTACGATTCAAGCCTCACGACCTGTGGTGCTAAATGCAGGTGCGCACAGATCAATGGGGCAGAAATAAACCCACATATACACGATCAATTAATTAACGACCTGGCAGACGGAAACAGACACCGGGGACAGGACAGCCCCTCCAGTGGGTGGTGCTGAAAACTGGCCACAGGCAGAAGAAACTGTGGACTGCTACCTCACACTGTACACAAAAACTCAAGGTGGATTAGAGATGAACGTAAGACCCAAAACATGAAACCCCCAGGAGAAGACAGGGGCAAGCTCCTTGACCTGGGTCTTGGCGATGACTTCTTGGCTCTGCCACCAAAGGCAAAAGCTACAACAAACGAGTGAAGAGACAACCTCAAAATAAAAAGCTTCTGCACGGGGAAGGGAACTGTCAACAAAATGAAAGACCGCCGCGCACTGGGGGAGAAAGTACCCGCAAACCACCCACTAACAAGGGGCTCGTATCCAGAACATGTGAACTCCTGTAACTCAACCGCAAGACAGCAGCGATGTGATCAAAATACGAGCAGGAGACCGTTCTCCGGAGGCCTCATGAGAAGATGCTCACCACCACCCATGAGCGGAAAAACGCAAATCGAAACCATGATGAGCTAGCACCTCCCACCTATCAGAATGGCTTGTGCCAAAAACAAGAGGAACAAGTGTCGGCAAGGGCATGGAGGGAAGGGAAGCCCAGGGAGCTGGTGGTGGGAGTGCAGCTGCCCTGGGAGACGGCGTGGAGGTACCTCAAATAACCAACACTACAAGGGCCACAGGACCTGGCAACTCCACTCCTGGGTATGTCAGTAATTACACAGAGAAAATGAAAACACTAATTTGAAAAGAAACAGGCACAAGCAGGTTCATTGCAATGGCATTTACAACAGCCAGAGTATGGAAACCACCGAGGCATCCATGACAGGGAAGTAGATAAAGATGAGGAACATGCACGCACATGCATGGATATTACCCAGTCACAGAAAAGGAAATCCTGGGGCGCCTGGGTGCCTCACGGGTTGAGTGTCTTCCTTTGGCTCAGGTCATGATCCTGGAGTCCTGGGATAGAGTCCCACATCCGGCTCCCCATAGGGAGCCTGCTTCTTCCTCTGCCTATGTCTCTCATGAATAAATAAATAAAATATTAAAAAAAAAAAAAAAAAGGAAATCCTGCCATTCAAAATGTGAATAAACCTGGAGGACACCATGCTAGCTGAAGTCAGAGAGAAAATACCCTATGATCTCACTTACATATGGAATCCTGAAAAAAAAAACAATAACACTTCAACAGACACAGACAATAGATAAGTGGTATCAGGGGTGGGGCTGGGGAATGGCCGAAATGGGTGAGGTGTCAAAGGTGCACACCTGCTCCAAAGGACGTCATGGGATGCAACACCCCACACGGTGACTGCAGTTGCTAACACTGTACTGAGTATTTGAAAGTAGCTAATGCTAATAGAGACCTAAGATTTTCCGTCACAAGAAAAAGAACTGTGTAATGATGGATGTTAACCGGATCCAAAAAATAAATAAATAAAGGAAATGGCAAAATAAATGAAGGCACATCCTCGGGCACAGGGAAGTCCAGTGCCACAGCCAAGGCCGCACAGCTGTGGGGAGCCCCCCAGGGGCAAAGAGGCCCACAGAATTCCAGCACCTCTGCTTCTTAGCCACATCACAGCTCTAAGGCCTGGTGGGAACCCATGTCCCCAAATCCCAAATGCCATCAGTCTCACCACACGGCTCAGTCTGCCCAACTACTTGGCTCCACTTATCCTAAACACACCCCTACAAAGCAAGTGTGTCATCCTTTATGACTCAGGAAACTGAGGCACAGAGAAGACTGGTGAACCAGCCAGTCCGAGGCAAAACCACGGCTCGTGCCCACCCTCCAAGCTGCTGGGCAAGGGTGGAGGCGGGCCGACCTCCCGCACTCTACAGAGCGCTTGCATGCATGCTAGCTCTGGTGGCATTCTCACCACCGCCAGCAAGGAACTGGCCACATCCCCACTGACTAGTTCAGGAACCCAGAGAAGGAAAGGGAAAGAGCCTGAGTGGCCGATGCAGGTCAGAAACGCATTCTGTCTGACTCCAGGGCCTGTCCTTCCCCCACACCTGCTTTGCTGTGAAGGCAACGTGGGGGTGGCAACAAGCTCCCTGGCACAGAAGCCCACAGGCATACAAACACACCACGGCTTTATTATTTCAACAAACTCTAAAAGCACATTTCCTGGAGCTGCACCAGAAGCAGACACCCAGAGGCAGTGAGGCGGGCAGGGTGCTCCTTCCACCAGGGCAGGTGGGGACCCCTCCACCCAGGAGGGGCATAGCGCGTGGGATGTCCAAGACAGCGGTGGGGAGGCAGAGGCTGGCGCCATTTGGGCGGTGGGACGCAGAGGAGGCAAGGGCAAGTCCACGGGGCAGCAGGGCTCACTTGAGGCGGTAGAGGACCTTGCGCTGCATGCGATGCTGGATCTCGCCCCGTCGCAGCATGAGCTGCAGGACCTTGTGGATGGCGTGCTCCGGATATTTCTGTGGACACAAGGCCGGATGCAGGAGCATGCCTCCCGAGGGAACCCCAGAACAGCCTCTGGCCCACCCACTGGCCCTGCGGAGCCCCAAGGGAGCCTTCATGTCCTCCCTGCTTGTGGAGAACCTGCTGGTTTATAAAAGGCCTTCACAACCGTCTCCTTTGCTCCCAAGAAGAGCTCACATGTCCTGAGCACCTATGGGGCGAACGTCACCTCACCTGGTCCCCACGCAGCTGTACTGCAGTTATGCCCATGTTACAGGGGAGGAGCTGAGGCACACAGAGGCTAAGTCACCCACTCAAAGTCACACAGCAATTAAGTGGCAGAGCTGGAACTGTCAACTGAGTCCACGGACTCTAGAACCCAACTCTTGACCCCTAAACCTCTCTGGAAGCCTCGGTCTGCTCACCTACATGGGGCGTGGGACCACCTACTGCACGAAACTGCTGTAAAGACTGAAACCGGATGACGCACATGAAGAGGAGCTGAAACCAGCAACTGATGGATTGTTCCTGTGGTTTTGATGACCACAAGCTCTCCACGGCATCCGGAAGGCCCCACCCCCTCTCTGGGGTCCAGAGCACTGTCCTTCGAGAACTGCACGGCTCACCCTCCGGCTCTGCCCCTCTCATCCCATAAAAGCCAGGCAGTGGGGGAAAGGACAGATGGGGGAGCCTGGGTGTAGCTCTATGAGAACGCCAGCCCCTGTCCTCTTCTCTAATGGGACAGAAAACCACCCCCCAGCCCAGACTGAAGCAGTCCCTAGGTGACGAACGACAGGAACCACTGCCCCATCCTAATCCCAGGCCCGTCTGTTGAGCAACAGGACACAGGTGCCAGGTGCATGAGGACCAGGCTACAGGAGCTGGCAGGAAACCCCCAGCCCCACTACCAGGCCCCACTACCAGGCCCCGGGGAAGGCGCACCTGCTTGGTAAAGTCCTGGATGATGCTGTGCTCTGACACCTGGGAGCCGATGGCAAAGCGGCGCTTCAGCTGCTTCTCGATGCGGCTCAGAAGCTCCTGGTCCTCCTGGCTGGTAAAGCCCTCCACCCCTATGGGCAAAGGGAGACAGGTGGGTGGGAACAGGGTGCCCATGGAACTCGGTGTGCCCATGGTGGGAGGCCTGGGGAGACAGGGTCCCTGAGACAAAGGTGGCTCAGAAGAAAAACTCAAAAGGAGAAAAACCTCAAGGAAGGGGAGGAGCTCGCAGAGGACAGCAGCGTAGGCCTGAGCAGATGGCTCATGAGCGCCCCGAGTCAGCAGACAAGGCCCGCCTGTGCTGAAGGATGTTCCAGGCAGAGGGGATGGCAGCTGCAAAGGTATGAAGGGAAAAACCCGGCTTTGTTCAAAGCCCAGTCCAGGGGCCAGGAACAGGTTTTGCTGTGATTCTGGGAGAAGCAGGCAGTGGAGGGCTCTGAGGAGGGACACGAGCTGACTGAGTATGCTGGTAATGCAGGGACCCCATCCGGCTGTTCAGGTGCCCTGGCAAGCAGGAGGCTCCTGACTTCCAACTACTGTTCAGGGTGAGTCTCTCCTGCTGAGCACGGCCTGCCTACAGATGCCGTGGAGTTTCAGCAGAGGAGACAGTCAGCACGGTCAGCAAAGCCCCTCAGAGGGACTTCAAGGCTCCAGGTTGAAACGGGTCTACACGGCAAACTCCTACACAGGCTGCAAGGCCTAACTCAAATGTCACTGTCCCAAATCACATGTGCCCTCTGCATCAGCATTCCAGACAGCCCTCTGTTCACCAATGTCTCACCAGACAGAAATCCCCTCGAGAGCAGAGAGCAGAGGCAGCCATCCCCAAGGGGGGAGGGTAGGGGTGATCAGGCCCTTCTCACCACCCCAGGTCCCAGCCACTCCGGTCCTGGAATCTGCCAAGCCTGCACCCTCTGTGGAGGCACAGCATTGAGTCTTCCCTCTATCTACCCAGAGAGTTCTCTGCCCCCCGCCCCCCAGGGCCTTATGTCCTCACGTTGCACTACTGCCTCCATAACATCACCTCCTCAGAGACAGACGCCGTCCTGACCACCCCCTCCTCCATGGGGAGGCATCTTCTCCTCCCAACACACCTGGCCTGCCACAAACCCCCACCCCACTCCCTGCCACAACCCCCCCACCTCACTCTCTACAGAGCCATCTGCCTCTGCTGTCTCTCCCTTCACTCAGAATGAGGCCCACAGGGTAGGGACTTTGAGGTCCCTTCACTCTTAAACCATGACCCCTGGAATGGTGTCTGGCAAACACGACACCCACACGTGAAGGAATGAGCCCATTCCAGGAGAGCCTGCCACAGGCCGAGCTCCGGGAGGGCCCGCTCAAGGCCGAGCTCCAGGAGGGCCCGCCACAGGCCGAGCTCCAGGAGGGCCCACTCAAGTCTGAGCTCTGGCAGGGCCCGCTCAAGGCCGAGCTCCAGGAGGGCCCGCCACAGGCCGAGCTCCAGGAGGGCCCACCACAGGCCAAGCTCCAGGAGAGCCCGCTCAAGGCCGAGCTCCAGGAGAGCCTGCCACAGGCCGAGCTCCGGGAGGGCCCGCTCAAGGCCGAGCTCCAGGAGGGCCCACTCAAGTCTGAGCTCTGGCAGGGCCCGCTCAAGGCCGAGCTCCAGGAGGGCCCGCCACAGGCCGAGCTCCAGGAGGGCCCACCACAGGCCAAGCTCCAGGAGAGCCTGCCACAGGCCGAGCTCCAGGAGAGCCCGCTCAAGGCTGAGCTCCAGGAGGGCCCGCCACAGGCCAAGCTCCAGGAGGGCCCGCTCAAGGCCGAGCTCCAGGAGAGCCTGCCACAGGCCGAGCTCCGGGAGGGCCCGTTCAAGGCCGAGCTCCAGGAGGGCCCACTCAAGGCCGAGCTCCAGGAGGGCCCACTCAAGTCTGAGCTCTGGCAGGGCCCGCTCAAGGCCGAGCTCCAGGAGGGCCCACCACAGGCCAAGCTCCAGGAGAGCCCGCTCAAGGCCGAGCTCCAGGAGAGGCTGCCACAGGCCGAGCTCCAGGAGGGCCCGCTCAAGGCTGAGCTCCAGGAGGGCCCGCTCAAGGCTGAGCTCCAGGAGGGCCCACTCAAGGCCGAGCTCCAGGAGAGCCTGCCACAGGCCGAGCTCCAGGAGAGCCTGCTCAAGGCCGAGCCTGAACCCAGAATAGGATCAACAGGGGTCTGACCCACACAGGCCCATGGGTGGAGAGATCTGCAGTCCAGCTAGGGAACCACACCTTGGCACCCTGACCCAGCCCCCGAGTGCCTGTCTGTCTTCTGTGTGCCCATCCAGTCTCTGGGGGCAGCTGGACACAGAACAAGGAAAAGAGCTCTGGAAGCGCTCAAAATCGTTATGAGCTTAGGGCAGGAGTGCTATCCCCAACAATGATAAAATCACAGTTCTTAATCATTAACAGAGCCAAAAGGATCATGTTCAAGGGTCTGGGGGGGAACGCTGTGGCTTCTCATCAGGGAGGAAGATGGAGGGGAAAGGGCCAAGCGCAAGGGAGGTAGTTCATAGATGCTGGGCCAACGCACAGAAGCAACACAGGCTCCCAGGCTCTGGGGCACTGCCTGGCCCCCCCAGGGCACCAAGCTGGGACCTCAGCGCGGCCGAGCCCGTGTCCCAGGGGGTCCGCTCACCTGACAGAGTGCCGGACAAGGCGGCATCCAGCGTGGACACCTGGAAGAGCCGCAGAGCCTCCTCCACATCCGCTTCTGTGGCAAAGGGCTGCAGCTTCATCTTGCTGAGGGCCTCCGCGATGCGCACAATGGCCTCCAGCTGCCTGTGGGAACCACCGGTGGACTCAGTTCACGGCCTCACCCCGCCCAAGGGAGGAAGGCCGCAGAGGAGACTGCTGCCCTTTCCTCCTCGGTGACGGAACCCCGATTTTGACTCCGGCATGTGGCACCCAGCTAAGACATTCCCCAGCTTCCCTTGCATCTAGACGTGTCTATGTGACTAAGATTCAGCCAATAAGTTCTCAGTTCAAACATTTTGTGGGGATTTCAGGAAACATCTTTAAGGAAAGATGGGCCCTTCTTCCCCTTCCTCTCCTGTCGCCTGGAATGCAGAGGTGATGGCTAGAGATCCAGCAGCCATCTATGAGGATGAGCCCAAGTTGCTAATGACACTGAGGAGCCATCACACCAACCCTGTACCACTTACCCTCAAACATCTTTATGTGAGAAGTAAATTTTCAATTTATTGACTTTACTTTTTTGAGTTTTTTCTTTCTTTCTTTTTTTTTTTTTTTTTTTGAGTTTTCCATTACTTACAGCTAAATCCATTTCTAACTAATCCTACTAGAGACAGGATCCAGCCCAGGTAGGCCCAACCTCCTACTGTATAAACTCCAAAGAATGAAAAGTTAAGAACTATGAAAACTGAGGTCCAGAGAAGGAAAGGAATTTCCCTTCAGTCAGAGAGGGCCAAAGTCTAAGACCCAGGTCTTGAACTCCCATGACCAGGCCCTTCCCTCACCCCCAGGCTTTCCTGCAATGAGGGAAGCCAGACAAAATTCAGAAAAAACAGATTCCACGTTTCCTCAAACTTAAAACAAGCCAAGAAATACATATCATCAGGGAGGCCACTGCTGATGCTCCCCCAAGCTGACCTGACCAGCAGCCCTTATTATGGGCCTGCAGTGGTAATAGGGGCCCTTGGCCTCAGGCTTGCTGGGCACATCCTGCTGTGTAAACTGAGGCCCGTCCTGCCCACCTGGGTCCAGTCCCCTGGCCCCTACTCACCGCACAGTGATGGGAATGTTGGAGCGGCGGTCGCTGTCCCTCTCATGCTGCCGGGCCCCGCTCCGCATGATGATATACCGGTTCTTCAGTTTCTCTGCAGCCTCTGCCGATAGCCGGGGGCCACACTTCCTGCAGGATGGGGGAGCAGCTGCCATTGGTCCAGGAAGGAACCTTGGGACACCCACTGTATCCCCAGCCAAATGACATCACAGATTCAGGACAATGCTCAGATCACCTAATCCCACCCTCCTCCTGAGGATAAGAAACCAGGCCAGGAGAAGGGAGTCCATTCCCCACAGCCACCCAGGACCTGGCATCAAGGTGGGGTGACTCACACCCAGGGCCAAGCCCCCGAGGATGTGGCCAAAAGGAATTGTGACGAAAGGAGATCCCCAGGTGGCTCAGGGGTTTAGCGCCTGCCTTCAGCCCAGGGTGTGATCCTGGAGTCTCGGGATCAAGTCCCACATCGGGCTCCCTGCATGGAGCCTGCTTCTCCCTCTGCCTGTGTCTCTGCCTCTGTGTGTGTGTGTGTCTCATGAATAAATAAAATCTTAAAAAAATAATAAATTAAAAAAAAAGGAATTGTGACAAGGACTGCTAGAGCAGGAGCTGCTGGGCTCATCACTGCAGCTGGGGGGGGCGGGTACTTAGGGACCCACCTGACTATAGCGCCTCATCTCCTGCAAGAGGGGCCCTCTAAGACCCCAACCCTCAGGTTTTATCTCCAACAAGAGACAAGAGAGGCAGAGGTGCAGCTTCCCAGCACAGTGCCTGGGTTCAAATCCTGGCTCTGCTACCTTCCACTAACGACCTTGGATGAGTCACTTAACCTCTTTCCCTCTGCTTCTCCGCCTCAGTCCCACCTGTACGACGGCTTACTACAGCACTCACAAAGGCTTTGGGACAGGGTTAAGCTCATTCACACGTCACTCACTCAGAGGACCACCTGGCACTGAACACTGACTATATGCGGGATCACTATTACTGGCAATTTGTGAGAAGAACGAGAATAGAAGTTGCAGCTGCCATTTCCTGAATGTTTCCTCAGTGCAAGGCTGCACCGAGCACTCAATCATCTGTGCAATCCTCACAAGAACCCTAGGTCACACCAATCCAGGGAAAGAGAGGCTCAGGGGCCAACCAACTTGCCCAAGGTCACACAGTGGGGCAGACGTCACCCAGAGCCCACGTCCACAGGGTCCCCACTGCGCTGCCTCCCTGCATGTAAGAGTCCTGGTGGGGTTTCAAGACCTTCTAATTCCTACCTTCTCATTTTAGCAACGGGGAAACTGAGGCCAGGAGCCACCGCATGACCTGTACAAGGTCAGATAGGAGCAAAGCCCAAACCCCAAAAAGGGCCTCATGTCAGGCATCCTATGTGAGAAGCAGGCCCAGGCTTCAAGGTCCCCTCCCACCCCGGGAGACTCCCGCAGGGCCTGCGTCCAGGACTCACGCTCGGCAGTAGGCAATGAACTTCTTCAGCTTGGTCAGGTCCACCTCACCCTCCACAGCCTGGGTCTGGGTCAGCGCACTCACGTGCAGAGTGATGACGTGTTTGGCCAGCATCTAGGGGGAGCCGAGGGGACACTGGGTCAGCCCATGGGCCCTCCTGAGCCAGCATCCCCACACCAGCATCCCCATACAAGTTGAGCAGGCAGGGAGGGAGGAGCTGGATGGGCCAGAACCCACAGAAAGGAGGAGGCCCCTCTTTCCTTGCGAGCTGTGAGCTGATTAGACAAAATCCCAGAGCTGCCAGGGCCTTATCTGCCACGACGAGGAGAGCAGCTGGCTGAGACTAAGACTCTGGCAAGGGAGGCAGAGACAGAGCTCAGACACTGAGCCCAGAGCCGGGTGGGCCTCACACCCCTAGCCTCGCTCCCTACATAAGCCACTCTGTCCCTTCCAGAAACGTTCTGGCCAGAGCTGGGGTTCTGTTACTTGCAGAGTCCAGTTCCCTTGTTTTGGATGCAAGGGACTGGGCCCCAGGGAGGGAATCATTTACCCAAGTGCAAGCACAGCACCCCCAGGAGCAGGACTCTGGACCCCTGGCCCAGCATTCTCTGCAGCCATTGCCCCCAGCTGCCTGTTAACAGGCAGGTCTGATGTGCAGGACTTAGCGCCAAGGCCCTTGTTTACCTGCCCTCAGAACCATGGTCCCAGCCCGCTCAGGACTCACCACATCCCTCTCCTCATTGTGTTCATCCTTGACGATGAAGATCATGTCAAAGCGGGACAAGATGGTGGGCATAAAGTCAATGTTGTCCTCCCCCTTCGTCTCATCCCAACGACCGAACACCGAGTTGGCGGCAGCCAGGACAGAGCAGCGGGAGTTGAGGGTGGTGGTGATCCCGGCCTGAGAGGGGGAGGGAGGGAAGCAGAGGACAGACATGAGGAGCCAGGGACATAGCCCTCCGTGCAAACATGCGCTCACTGCAGCACGCCAGGTGGACAGACACCAGGCCAACGGATGTTAGGCCAACTGCTGCCGCCAGCGGACACAGGCCAACAAGCCCCAGCCCTGGGTGCATAGAGCAGCCCAAGGCTGGGGCCCGAGCACCTACCCCCACCCCTGGCCCCGGCCAGCACCCTCCCCATGGCTGGGCCAGGCTGCATGGCAGCCACGCACCTTGGCTATAGAGATGGTCTGCTGCTCCATGGCCTCGTGGATTGCCACTCGGTCGTCTTCCCGCATCTGTGTGGGGCAGAAATGTCTGTGGCACCCAGGCGAGGGGGCAGGTGACCAGGGCAGCAGAACACCATGCAGCTACCAGTCCCAAGACCCGACTCTACACCAGGCCCATGGCAGGAGCTAGGTGTCCTCTCATCCTGCTGACAATAAGCTGTGTGGGCCTGGCTCTCCTATCCCTACTCTCGAGATGTGGAACTGAGGCTCAGGGCAGCCCCGGTGGCGCAGCGGTTTAGCACCACCTGCAGCCCAGGGCGTGATCCTCGAGTCCCAGGATCGAGTCCCACATCGGGCTCCCTGCATGGAGCCTGCTTCTCCCTCTGCCTGTGTCTCTGCCTCTCTCTCTAGCTGTGTCTCTATGAATAATAATAAAAAAAAAAAAAAACTGAGGCTCAGAGAGGTTCAACTACTTCCCTCTAGTAACAGGCCCAGAGACCCAGTGCTGGTCTCCAAGTCAGAGGTGGTTGCTGCTGTCTGAGCACAGGAGGCCACAAGCCCAGCCCCACAACTATGAGGTGCTACCCACCTTTCAGCCGCCCCTCACCATCAGACCCACCTTGTCAAACTCGTCAATACAGACAACTCCACCATCAGCCAGGACCATGGCACCACCTTCCATGATGAAGTTCCGGGACGAGGGGTCCCTCATCACTGAGGCTGTCAGGCCGGCTGCACTGCTGCCTTTCCCAGATGTGTACACCTGGGCGAGGGGAGGGAGGTATCAGGACTCAACCCAGCTCCAGCTCCAGGCCCTCACCCCAGAGAGTTAAGGGCCCAAACTGAAGTGACTCGCCCAGTGTCACGCACCAAAGCTGGCTGCAGAGCCCTGAACAGAACCTGTGCTGCTCCCTCGGGTGGAAGGCAGCCCTGGCACCAGTCTGGCCACTAGGTTCTGACCGAGGGGGAATCCACATCCATGGTCATCTGAGCCCCACCACAGCCCTACGATGTAGCGCTCAGGGGCCTGGCTCATAGGTGAGCCCATGGAGGCCCACAGGAGAGGAACAACCTACTTCCAGGTGGCCTTAGGGCTGGGATGGGGACTCCCAACCCCTAAGGAAAAGGCTCTCCCTCCCCAGGCCCTTCCTCTTTGTGCAGACCCACATGCCCCACACTGCCACTGTCCAAAGTGAGGTGAGCTTATGGTGTAAAAGACACATGGTTTTGAACTTAGTGCTTAAAAAAAGAACATAAAGCATGCAATGGTATTTATATTACACTGCACACTAAAAGACTTAACACTTCAGATACACTGAATTAGAATATGAAGATTTATTTCCTCTACTCCTTTTAGTCTTTCAACGTGGCCACCAGACACTGAAAACCACCCCATGGTGCACAGTAGAGCTCGTGTGTTTTCATCAGACAACCACCAGAGTCCACACCGGGCATCTCTCCTCTCTGACCGACCCGCGGGCCATACCTCCCACCGGCGCAGCCCTGTTCCCCTGGGTCAGCTTCGCCCCACTCTGAGCCCCCAGACCCACTGACCACAACACAGAGGACCCCGCCTACCATACAACTGGGGTCACATCCCTGTGCTCGCACTTACTAGCTGTGGGATCCCGGGCAAGAGTGACCTATTCTGTACCGTTTCCTCCTTAAAAGGCACCACAGTGCCCACCATGCAGTGAGCGGAGCATGAGGCCAGCACATCTACACGATAAACTTGCTCAGGGTCCACAGCCAGCTAGCTCCTGGCCAGGCTGAGACCCAAAGCCATGCTGCCTCTTAGGCCACACTCCACCCGCCACCCCAGACCCACCCATGCCCGATGGCCCCCTTCCTTCACTCTGTTCTGTCCCGACCATGACCAACAAGAATAAGGAAGAGACTGTGGGGGGCCAGCCCCCAGAAGGGCCAGGGACCCCGCGGCCCTGCCCGCAGCCTGCCTTCCCACAGGGGCAGCCAAGCAAAACAGCAAGGCCCAGGCACTCACCCCGATGGGAGAGCACTTCTCCACAAACTTCAGCAGCTGGGACTTGGCCGTCCCAGGGTCCCCCAGCATCAGCAGATTGATGTCTCCTCGGCGGGTGAGTCCGTCGGGGAGCCTGGGGGAAGACAGGCAGGTGGGCAAGGATGAGACTCAGGCCAGTCATAGGGCGAGCTGGCAGTCGGCCCCACAGCCTGTGCCACAAGCCTCAGAGCATCGGGCAGGCAGAGGCTCTGGGCTAAGACCCTCCTGCACAGCGGCCGGCCACCATGTCCCCTGCCTCACCCGTAGTAACGTTGGAGGAAACAGTTGGTCTCCAGGGCAGGGTCGGCCAAAGACAGGACACTCAGGGCCAGGGCACACAGTGTCTGATCAAACATCCCTTCCTCTGAGGGTCACCATGAGGACTGGCTGGGTGTCGCACACACGAAAGCACTTGCAAGAAGGCCAGTGCACAGTGAGGACCCCGTATGTGGAGGCTGCTGGTATCGTTATCGTCCTAGCTCCACTGCTTTCTAGTTTCAAAAGGACACACACTGTCCTACAAGTGCTATGTCCTTTCCTTCCCTGTTGCCAAGGAAACTTGGGCCCAGAGAGGTGGTATCTCTCACCCAAGGTCACACAGGAAATAAGCAGCAAAGCAGAGATTTAACCTCTTGTCTCCAGACTCCAAGCCCAGAGCTCTCCCCACTGCATCTGCTGGCCCCTTCCCCCAGGCCACCCCTAGCCCAGGTCACGGGATCCCTCTGGGTAGGAGAGCATGGACTGGCCATTAGCGGGCTGACAGCAAGGCTGGATGCTGGAGAAGGGGCTGGGAATAGCAGGCAAGGCTGAGGGTCCTGGGAAAGTGAGAACATTCAAGTCTTGAGCTTCAGCAGCTCCCTCCATGGGCCAAGCTCCCCAGACCTGGCAGTACTGAACCCCCACCTCTTTCGGGAACCCCCAAACAGCAAGCAGGCGATGGCCTTCTTCATGTCTGTGCCCCCAAAGATGGACGGAGCGATGCTCTTGGAGATGACCTCGTAGACATTGGGGAGGGCGGCCAGGCGCCGGAACTCCTCCTCTTCCTGGGGGGTCACGGCCCCGGCAAAGCTGCGGCCTGAGTGGGTGGGCCGGAGAGGGAGGGCATGTGGGTGCTGTGTGAGGACACCCGGCCAGCATGGTCAGGGCCCCCTGCAGGTCAGGCCCCAGAGCCTGGCCAGCACAAGCCTGAGCTGGTTCTCGGGGTCCAGGAAGGGAGAGGAAGGCTGGTCTGAGGACCTGGAGGGCCGGACCCTGGAGGCCCCCAGGTACCACTGGGAAGGGTGGGCAGAGGGAGACAGGGAGGCCCAACAATAACCCAGGGGAGAGACAGCAGGGGGGCTGGGCACGGGGGCTGGCACAGGCAGGGCCCAGGCCCCACTCACCGGAGCCATCTGTGTCCACCTGGATGCCCAGGACACGGATGTAGGAGCTCCGGATGCCCACACCCACCCTATCGCGGCCCTTGCTGGTGGTCAGGCCAAATTTCTTGATGGAGTAGATGCCCATGATGGTGACCCTGTTCCCAGGGACAACCTTGTCACACAGGTACCTGAGGAGACAGGGGGAGGGGAAACAAAGATGAGAGCCTGGTGGGCACAGCGAGTCCCTGACCATCACCCACCCTGTCACCCTCACCTCCCGGGCTGGCCCCAGGCCTCCCCATCCCTCGGGGCCCCCACGCCAAGCACGCATGGCCCAGGTAGGACACTGAAGACCAAGGCTGCGCACCGCCCTTGGTCGCTGTGGTGGCCTTGACCCTTCCCTGCCCTCAAGGGCTCATTCGTTCCGCCAGTTGGGGCCACAGGGCAGGCTCAGCACTAGCCCACCCAGTCTTCAGAAGCCCCATCCCCATCTTAGCTGCTGCGGACTCGTCGCAGGGCTCCCCTCAGCCACCTTGGGAAGCCTTCCTCCGCAGGCCCTCCAGCTTCTCTGCAAGGGTCACCACCACCCCCCATTTCTGCCTCTTCGGGGCTCCATGAGCTCAGTCAACTCATCCTGCCTCTGGACTTCCAGGTCGTCTTTTCAAAACTAAGATGCTGAAACAGAAGTCTCCAAGTCCCTCCAGTCAGAACCGCAGTGCAGCACGGAGGGGACCCTGGGGCACGTAGCTGCACTCTTGCCACTTAGAAGCTGTGTGGCCTCAACAAAGTCACCGCACCTCTCTGAGCTTGGGGGGAGTGGGGAACAGTGATAAAGTGATCGGACCTGCTCAAGAGAGGACACAGACCCAAAAGTGTTCTTTCCACGTGCCAGAAATAGTCCCATCCCACAGAGGACCGTCCGTGGGCATCTTGTCATAATTCTGAGAGGACTCTGGGGCACCCTTCCCACGTACCACTTCTTAAGTCTGGACTACAAACTGTGTGGAGAATAACCTAACAAGCACCAAATACTTAACTTGTATCAAGGGCCTATACAAAATAGGCTCATTTTCCAATTAACATCTCCCAGCAGCCTCACTAGAGATTAAGGACTGTCGTTGAGCCCACTTTACTGATGAGGAAACCGAGCCTTCTCCATCCAGCTCACGTAACTCACCCGTCTGACTTCTACACACACAGCTGTCACTGATGAAGCTAAGGAAGCCTATGGATCCACTCCCCAGGGAAACACACGGCACCGCAACACCAGCACATATGTCCAGGTGTGCAAGCCCAGGTGAGGAACAACCCCCACAGCTACAAGCCTCCCTCCCAGGTGGCCCTGAGGGGACCAAATGCTAGCCAAGCACCCTAGCACCATCCTCCTTCGGCCGAACCCGAGGAAGAATACTATCAGAGAGCCTGGGACACAGGCGGGGCATGGGCTCTCTGAGCTGCAGGGACCCTCCCAGAAGAGCCCAGGCTCAAAGCTCTAGAAGCCAGCCAGTCCTTTAGAGTTCCAGGCCCTTGTGTGCATGGTGGGGCTCCGGGCCCCCGCAGTTTCCAGGAGAATGGGAAGAGATGGAAACAGATGGGAAGCACCAGTGTCCCTGTGAACAAGTGTCCAGAACAAGCCATCCTCTCCTCCCACCACTCACCAGCCACAGCCAGGGCCACCTGCCCCCAGGGATGCCCACCCCACCCCACCTCACCTGTCACAGTAGAGCTGCATGTGTCTAGGCATCTCGCCATGAGGCACCGCGTCAGGCAGCTCCTGGAGCTTGAGCGTCTGGAAGTCCACACACTTGCACTTGTCAGGCATGATGAAATAGGGGTCCAGGGGGCACTTGGGGCGCCCAGCCTGATCCCTGTAGGGTGAAGGAGAGAGGATCACTGGAGTTGGGGGACAAGATCCAGCCAATGGCAAGTTTAGGATTCTAGGAGTTGCTGGACAAGGCCCTTCAAAGGAGGGGGGGGGACCACAGACCAGGCCTGGCTCCTCCAATAACTTAAAGGACGCAGACAAACCACTCTCAATCCCCGTGAGGCTCGGTGTCCCCACAGGTAGCTCACCAATGACCTCATGAAACCCCCACTCCAATCCCAGGAACTCCTGGTGAAGGTCTGGGCACGTGGAGACCATTCTCAGGGTCTAGGCCTCTTCTTACCCCCATGTAATGAAGTCACGGTTCAATCACTCTAGCACTGTTACAGCAAAGCACCCACTACGCGCCAGACACTGTTCAATGGGCCAGGGGACATGGCAGTGAAAATTTCAGTTGGGGAGACTGAAAAAGCCAGCCGCCAAATGGCTGCAGGACAGAATGACAGTGGTGCCCCATGCTGTCGGGCAGGTGGGTTAGAGTGACCAGGTATGCGTGCACCACGTGTAAGATGGGAGGCCTGGGGAGGAACCTCTGGGAGATGACATAAGAGAAAGCAGACAGAAGTGAAAAATGAGGACTGTGGAGGGCAGAGGGAAATGTTTGGGGCAGAGGAAATAGCACGTTCAAAGGCCCTGTGCCAGAAGTATGCTCAGCAATCCCAGAGGAGGGATGAAATGAGGCTGGACCTAGAGAGAGGAAGGACAACCAGAGGCCAGAAGGACCTGGGAGTGGGTCCTGGAGGGTCGTGTGGGCCAGGACCACACCTAACTTTGGGTGACATAGAAATGACTGGGTCACCCGCAGGGTAGGCACCAGCTGCGGGGTGGAGAACAGCCTGGAGGCTGCCCTGGCAAACCAGTTTGCTTTAGAAGACCCCAGATGAACTGTCCCCTGGACTGCTTCTCCCTCCCAACCCTGGGGTCCCCACAAGGTTGTGTGGGCATCCTGATGCGAACAGAACTCACCAACGAAGGATACTACACCTGGTTAGCAGCCCTGGTGCCCAGGCCTGTGCCACCCCCGCAGGGCACGCCCCGTGCTGCAGGCCAGTCCTCCCCCCCAATCTCCCTCTAGACGTCACTCCCAACAGTCACTGGGCCCGGCAAGGCCCACTCACGTGTTGCACTTCCTGGGCAGGGCATAGCCCTCCAGGCCCGGGCGCATGGCAATGTTACTAAGCGTGTTGCGACAGCTCCGGCACTGGATAGAGATGCGGGTGGCCTTGGCACGGACCCCAGACGCTGAGATGATGATGCCAGGGATCTTCACCAGGTGTGACATCATGTCCGACTGCACAGAGCCACCAAGAGGTGGTTGGTTAAAGGGAGACACAGATAGCGGATATGATGTGATAAAAATCTCTTCCTAGGGCATCCAGCTGGTTCAATCAGAAGAGCATGTGTTGGGGCAGCCCGGGTGGCTCAGTGTTTTGGCACTGCCTTTAGCCCAGGGCATGATCCTGGAGACCCGGGATTGAGTCCCAAGTCAGGCTCCATGCATGGGGCCTGCTTCTCCCTCTGCCTGTGTCTCTGCCTCTCTCTCTCTCTCAGGAATAAATAAAATCTTTAAAAAAAAAGGGGGGGGGGGGCACATGTTTTTCAGAAACAAGCTACAAAGCTGCGGGTGTCCTGGCACCCCAGAATCCTGAGCTGGAAAGGATGGGTTTCAACCCCTCCAAGCCACCCTGACAAATGATCCTTCTAGGGAGGGCTCCTCCCCATCACAGAAAATCCACCACCTGAAGCAGGCCAGGTATAGCCTTGTTCCTTGAAGCACGCTGTGTCCTCCAAAATAAGAAGTGTGTCCCCAGGGGAGCTGAACCTTGCCTCTCTAACCATACAGCTCCCCCCATAAAACAGGTCCAACGGATGCCACTTCCACAGAGAGGCGAACGTGACATGGAGCTTGATTCCAGAGTCACGGAACCCCTCCTCAGTGCTGGGAAGGCAGAGGTAAAGCTGACAAGCTCCAGGATCCACCACCCTGCTTCTGGAACAGACCTGCCACCGTGTGAGCCAAAGACAGCTTGACATGGGCCCCGAGAGAGCTGCATGATGTGGGGACACAAGCAAAGACCAGAGCATGGCCCTGGGGGTGCAGCGCATGATGAGGAGGTGCCATTAGCTAACCGGGTGACCCTGGGGCCTACTGCAGAGAAAGCTGAGCACAGGCACGTGCTGCCCTAGATTCTAGCAACAGCCCTATGACAACTACCACCATCCTGACCATCATCACTTCCTGCTCGCTGCTCTCCTGCCTATTTTATAAATTTTCCACACGACAGCCCGAGAAATCATTTGCAAACGGAACTGGTCCATTCGACTTAAACATACACTGTCTTTCTACTGTGCTTCATAGAGGATCCAAGCTCCTTCCCTTGGCTAGAAAAGCCCTGGCCCTCTGGCCTCTTCCCTCCCCTTCCCCTGCCCTTCCTCCAACCCTCACCCATACTGGGGTCCGGCCACCCCGGCTGCTTCTTGTTCCTTGAAGCATGACACCATCCTACCTCAATGCCTTTGCACCTGCTTCTCCTTAAGCCTGGAAGGCTCTTCCTGAGGCTGTCACACCTCTGACGATGCATCACTCAGACTCCCTCCAACATCACTTCCTCAGAGGCCTCCTTCTGACCACCATCCACCTCCCTCAGCCACTGTCATGTTTACCTCGTTCTTTTCGTTCTTTCATGACTGTACCCGGCTCCTGAAGCCATCGCCATGTCCCTTACCTGTCTCTCCCACCATAAGCCCCATGAGAAGCCAGTCCCATCTGTCTATAGTGAGGGTCTAGCCCAGCACCTAAGCGAAGCAGCCTTCAGTATTTGTCGGTTAGAACAAACACCTGGATGACAGACCGGCTCTGCCCACCCTGCTTGCCTCCCAATCGTTCTCTAGCCACGCTGGCTTGTCCTTCAACATGGCCTTGAACATAGCATGCCCTCCTTGCACTCAGGCTCTGCAGGAGCTGTGCCGCCACCTCCCTGGAGTGCTCTCCCAGCTGTCTGCCCCCCTGCTTGGCCTTTGCTCAGGTGGTTCTCCACCAAGGAAGCCTTCTCTGCACCCGCTGACTTCCTCCACTGTGCTTACGATCATCTACAACCATCATGGGTGATACTCTGGTTTACTCAGGGTCCCCCCGCACACCCCTCAGGGTGGGGGGTATAAAGTCCACAGGAACAGGAGTTTGTTGTTTAACATTGTTTCTCCAGAACCCAACTCAATCCCCTGCCCACAGAAGAGCTCGGTAAACATTTGTCCAATGAGTTAATTTTACAGAGGAAGAAAGAGGCTCAGAGAGGTCTGGTGAGCTGCTCAGGGTCACACAGCTAGCACTCAGGTCTGTCTGTGTCTGAAGCTCCTATGCTCCGTGCAGCAGCCACTGTCACCCTCCCCCCAGCCTCTAAGTGGACCCACCTTGAGGCTACGAATGCTGGACGGACTGGCGTCCGACTTGAGCATGACCTGAATGTCCTGGAGCACCTCCTCCCCTGTGGGCCGGGGCCGGGTCACCTCATCAGCCACCTCCTTCGCAGCTTCCTCTAGCTGGAGAAGAGGAAGGCGACACCTGTTAGTGACCAGAGCAGGGCCAGCCCTGGGGGATTCAGGGAGGGACAGGGTCCCACTCACCAGCTGCAAGTGCTCGGCCGGCTGCTTGTACAAGTAGTCAGCCAGGTCCTCGTCGAAGCTAGCCAGGTCCTCCATCTCCACTTCGACCCAGTACTCCCCCAGGTTGTAATGGCGCTTGAGCTCATCCCTGGAGTGGGCAGGTGGCAAGGTGGAGGCAGGGCGGGGTGCAGAGAAGAGGACATCAACACTGGCTGAGGTGCACCTGCACCCTCACTGTGCCCACATCATCACCATCGTTGCTCCTACTCCTCTTCCAGAACACACATCAACTTCTAGGTGGTTCTGTGATATAACCCTGCGGAGGATCCCTGTTTCTCACAGAGGCATCCTCAAAAAACAGTTCTGGTTAAACACTCCCCAAGATGGCTAAAGGATATTTCAACACTCAGACAGGGCTGTGTGCACAGGTCACTTTGGGATGTTTTGTTTTTTTCTCCCTGCAGGACCCCCTGGAGCCTTTTACTTTCTGTCAGAGGCTACCAAACCACAAAGCTCAAACCTGGAGACGAGATGGTAGAGACTACCTTGTCAACCACCAGATGGACTTCTACAGAGCATCCATCCCATGGGACTACCGTCCCAAAATGCACTTAGGGACACTGACCTACGCTATGCAGAGCCCTCTCTTCAGCCTCATCTCAGACCTTAACCCCTTCGACCTTATGTCCCAGAGCCACATGCAACAGCCAACTCTGACCTAGAAAGCACTTTACTATAACAGACCACCCATAACTCTCCGCCCAGGCAGGCAACTCCTTCTGTAGAGAAGGCCCTCCATATCTGAAACTCTTCTCAGCTGGGGGCCAAAGGTGGGCTCCTCTGGAGGCCCTCCATAACTCCCCTTTGCTATTCTGCCTTGGAGGCAACTGTCACTTTGTAATTTATCTCTTGGCCTCCACACCTTGACCTCACTGACTTAGGAGCTTCACTGACCACTGATGTACAACCTTCTAAAGAACAAGCAACAGGACCTCTTCGTATCTTAGTGCCTAGCACAATGCCTGGCACACACATGGTCAATGTCAGCTGATACATGAATAAATGGAGGCAGAACTGCTGACACTCATTTACTGATGACACGGAGACTGTTACCTGGAAGTCACTCAACTAATAATTTCACGCCCATGTCTGGACTCACAGATTCAACTCCTCTGCATTTCAAGGTGCTAAGGTGAGAGGCTGGGCTTGCCAATGGTTATATAATGACGAAGAGCAGATTCAGTGGGTAGCCCAGCACCTGGAACAGTACCTTAGTGCCTGGCAGACAGCAAGTGCTGATCAACAGAGGCGGCCAGACTGGAAGGAATGCCTAAGTGAAATTAAATCCTGACCACCACCTTCACCTTTTGCACCCATAGAGGGCTTGGGTTTACCAGGCATCAGAGACATGACACAGAAAAACAAGAAGTGAACAGCAACCAGTCCTAGATAAAGAACCAAAGGGCCCAAGGAAGTTCTAGCTGATGGTTAGGGGCCCCGGGGGCTATTCATCAAAAGTACATAACCAAATGCGGCCCGGGAGTGGCCGGGATGAAGCTCTGCTGGGACCCAAATCCACAGGCTCCTTCACCTCTCCGGGGCCCTGTCCCCATCCGTGCACTGGGGCGCTAACGGGCTCAGAGTGCACACGCGTGGCCACAGCGGCGCCTGCTCCGCCGCGGGGGGTCTCCAGCTCCCCGCCTCCCCGGGCCGCACCTGTATTTGAAGGTGAAGCCGGTGCGGTCGGTGCCCACTCGGTACTGCCGCAGGAACTCCTTGAAGCGCCTCTGCAGCTGCGATTTGCGCGCCTGCCCCTCGTCGGCCGCGGGGTCTCCCCCGAAGCTGTCGCTGTAGAAGATGCCGGGGTCGTCGAAGCCGGACATGACTGCGCCTGGCACGGGGACGACCAGCTGGAGCAGGCCGGAAGCGGCGGCGGCCTCGGCTCTGAGGGAAGGGGAGGGAAGGGGCGGGGGACCGCCGCCCGCCCAGGACACCCTGCCCACCCCGCCGCGCCCTCCTGCGCGGACGCCTGCGCACGCCCGGCCCCCCCCCCCCCGTACCCCGGCCCCGGGTCTCACCTCGCCCCCCCGCACCCCGGCCCCACGCACCCCGGCCCCGGGTCTCACCTCGCCCCCCCGCACCCTGGCCCCCCGCACCCCGGCCCCGGGTCTCACCTCGACCCCCGCACCCCGGCCCCCCGCACCCCGGCCCCGGGTCTCACCTCGACCCCCCCGCACCCCGGCCCCAGGCACCCCGGCCCCGGGTCTCACCTCGACCCCCCGCACCCCGGCCCCCCGCACCCCGGCCCCGGGTCTCACCTCGCCCCCCCGCACCCCGGCCCCCCGCACCCCGGCCCCGGGTCTCACCTCGCCCCACCGCACCCCGGCCCCACGCACCCCGGCCCCGGGTCTCACCTCGACCCCCGCACCCGGGCCGCCGGCTCACCTCGCCCCCCCGCACCCCGGCCCCCCACACCCCGGCCCCGGGTCTCACCTCGCCCCCCCGCACCCCGGCCCCGGGTCTCACCTCGCCCCCCCGCACCCCGGCCCCCCGCACCCCGGCCCCGGGTCTCACCTCGCCTCCCCCGCACGCCCCGGCCCCGAGTCTCACCTCGACCCCGCACGCCCCGGACCCAGCACACCAGCACCTCCGCGCCCGCCGCCGCCTTTCGCGGGAAAAACCAGGCGCCGCGGCCGGGCGCCGCGGCCGCTGCACCCTGATTGGCTCCCCGGGGGCCCGCAGCCTGCGATTGGGCCGCTCTGCGCCCGCGAGCTCCGCCTCCCGGACCGGCCTCCGAATCCGATTGGCTGGAGGCTCGTGACGTCATGTCCCCGGCCTCCTCCGGGCTCCATCTTGCCGGGCTGACAATTTGGCGCGAAACTTCTGAGCCGGGGGGAAGCGGCGGCGGCGGAGCGGGACGCAAAGATGGCGGAGGGGCGGCCTCCGGGCCCGGGCGGTGTGCGGGGGCCTCGCCTGTACCCCCTCGAGCCTTCCCACAAGGCCGAGCCCGGGGCAGGACCACTTGGGGGTTCAGAAGCCGTGGGTCCCGGGGGGAGCCCGCCGCCCCTCCCCGAGCCCCCCCATACCCCCCTCCCCGGCACCCCCTCCCTGAGCCCGCCCCGAGCCCTCCCCGGCACCCCCTGCCCCCTGCGCCGAGCCCTCCCTGGCATGCTCCCTCCTGAACTGAGGTTGGAGAGAAATCCAGAGTAAATCTCTGGGCCCAAAGTTGGCTGATGAAGGGACCCAAGGATGTTTTTTTAGACCCAGAGGATGATTTTTTTGTTTGTTTTCATTGTAAACGACTTTTCATTCTTTGGCAATGCTTAATATTTGCAGAAATTCACAACCAGGTGCCCAACCTAGCTTGAAAAATGGCAAGATTGGGGGCACCTGGGTGGCTCAGCGGTTGAGGGTCTGCCTCGTCTCAGGTCATGTTCCCGGGGTCCTGGGATCAAGTCCGCATCGGGCTCCCCACAGGGACCCTGCTTCTCCTGCTGCCTGTGTCTCTGCCTCTCTCTGTGTCTCATGAATAAATAAACCTTTAAAAAAGTTTCAGGTTCATTTTTTGTTATTTATTTATTTTTAAGGATCTTATTTATTCATGGGAGAGAGAGAGAGGCAAGCTCCCCATGGGGAGCCTGATAAGGGACTCAGTCCCAAGACCCCAGGATCATGACCTAAACCAAAGGCAGATGCTGAACCACTGAGCCACCCAGGTGACCCTCAAATTTGCTTTTCTCATTAATACTACATGGAAGCCCCTTGGAGAACAGAACAGATTTAATTCATTCTTATTTTTTTTAAGTTTATTTTTTGTTAGGTAATCTCTACTCCCAAAGTGGGACTTGAACTCAAGACCTGGAGATCAAGAGTTGCTTCTTACTGGCCATCTAGGTGCCCAACTCCTCCGTAGATAGAATACAGATTATTCCGCCATTTTCTTGTCAATAGAACCAAGATGGTTTGTTTCTGTTTCTCCCCTGCCTCCTTTCCTTTATCACTACAAATAATGAATATGGATGTCATGTTCCCCAAAAACCGGAAAGCAGGCCTTGGGTGGGAAGGGCTACAGCTGCTATTTGAATGCCTGCTCTTGGCAAATATAATCTCATTAAAGTGTGGCTCCTGGGCCTGGTTGGTTGCACTTTGGAATCTCAGGGAGCTTTTCACAAACAGGATTCCAGGGGCAGAACCTCCTTGGGTGGGGCCCAAGATCCCCACCCCACCCCCATGATCCTGACGCCACTGTCCACACGCTGACGTCGAGCTGCCGGGCCCTCTACCAGCTGTGGGAGGGAGGGGTGTTATTTTCATTTTGCCAGGGAACAAAAGACAAGTGACTTTTCCAAGGGTTCCAGACTTTGTGACAAAGCCAGGCGTGGGTACACAGCTCTCCTGACTCCCAGTCCTCACATACCAGAGGTGTCAAGGGAACACCTTGTCCCCTGCTTTCCCAACTGCACCTTCAGGGAGGGGTTTTCACTTCCCCATATTGGGAAGCTGCACTATTAATATTTCAATGGCTTTCATGACTTGGAAAAAAACGTGGGTTTTAGAACTGGACAGACCTGGTTTAAATCCTTCCAGCCCCCCCGGAGTGATAGCACCCCCACGGGTTTGCCGCGAGGATCACATGAAGGGACACAGGAAGTGACCCGCGTGCTCACAGCACAAAGATCACTTAGCAAAAATCGCAAACCCCTGATCACTCTCATTTTGTAACAGGCGCTCATGTGATAGGATGTTGGCCTTCTACCTGCATCTCCTGTGCTGCTCAAGACAGACAGGTGACATAGATCTCACTGTATTCATGTTACAGGTGACAGAATGGAACCCAGACGGGTTAATAACGAATCTCAAAGGCAGAGCTACGAAGCGAGTGGCAGGGATGGGAACCCAGGGATCTCCCTGTCCCAAACATTCACTGTATCCACTAGATAACATTTGGTCCCCGAATCTGCTCATCTCGGCCTAACGGGGCCACGGCATCCTCAGTAAAGCTGAGTCTTACATCAAAGGTCAACACAAAGATTCACATACCAGCTGCCTAAAGCTCACCACCCACATTCTCAGAGCAGAGACCAACATCTGAAACTGGCCCCTTCTACCCGCACCATC
This sequence comes from Canis lupus baileyi, assembly GCF_048164855.1. Taxonomy (NCBI): domain Eukaryota; kingdom Metazoa; phylum Chordata; class Mammalia; order Carnivora; family Canidae; genus Canis; species Canis lupus. Next base: position 31,411,842 of record NC_132848.1, read on the forward strand.
ACCCCTTCTCCCCACCAGGCACTCAAGAAACGAACGGGCAAGAGTTAGCTCCCCAAGGCTAACAGAGCCCAGGAAAAACACTTCAAGTTTCTATCAGGCACTGTAGTTTATTATTTCACACAAAAGTTAGAGACGAAGGCCACAGCGTTGTTAAACACCTCCCATCCCACCCACCCCCAAAACTCACCCTAACTGTGCTATAAAAACAGAACAAACAAAATACCACAGTTCAGGTGGAGCCAGGAACAAAACACAGCTCCGACAAAAACAAGACAAACACAAGACACAACATCTTTTTTGATATAAAAATCGCCATGGCCCACGGAGAAAGTGGTCATAGTATGTCAAGGAGACCACACACCCAGGGCATTTGGAGGTTCAAGACAGCCACCACTTCTGGCCATGTCTTCTGGGCTCTACTGCAGGAACTGGGGGTGCTGAGGGGCCAGGCAGGACCCCTCATCCCACTTCAGAAGTTCATGTCATTGAACTGGATGTGCTTTTGGTTGGGGAAGATGCCACAGACTCTCCCTTTCCAAAGAGAGGGATGCAGGGTCAGGGCGGGGGTGGGGGGCACAGACAGCCCCCTGTGCCTAAAGTAAGGAAGCCAAGAGATAGTCCCTCTCCAGAAACAAGGTCCTCCATTGAACAGAGTTCACAGCCTAAGGAGCCAGTGCCCGTGCATTCACATGACATAAAGTCCCACAGCCACCGTTGCCACCAAAAAGCTGAGTGTAAGGACCCATCGGAGGAGCGGTGCCTGGGACGGAAGGTTGAGCTGGGGCTTCCCTCTGGGAGTCTCCGCGGGAGTCGAGTCTGAAAGAGAAAGGAGGAGCATTGTCACCCACAGCTGGACAGAGGTGGCGGTATGGGATGTCACAGCAAAAGGGCCTCAGCAGGCTCCTGTACAGTTCCTGCTCCATGCCAAGATTCTGCGACAGCGGACAGGGAGCCCTCTGGCCACTGCTCTGATCCCCTCAAAGACGGGGAGCTTCCTCCTCCTGCAGGCTGTCTGCTTTTCCATTTCAGCCAGCCCACACTGTGGGAACACATCCTCCAGGGGTACTTGGGACCCCGCTCTGAGAACTGCGGCATGAGGATAAGGACCCCTCCCCTACCAGGGAGCCAACCCGTCCCATCGGGACTGGCCTCATTCTCATGCTCCTGACGGAGGGCTCCGCATGGTCCTGCACAGGTGGGAAGGCCACAGGCAGGTGGGGCAAGGTGGTTCTAGGAGCAAAGGCCTCTGGTAACCTGCCTGGCAGGTGGCAGGGCTTCACCTCTCTGTTCACTCACTCCCCTCCACCCCCAAAAGCCACAATCCTACCCACACATGTGTCAGGCTTGGTGAGGGTACATTTCATGGAGCACTTTGGTCTTTCTAGAAGTATTCCAGATGTTCTCTCTACCCATGTCCCTCTCTGGGGCACCTGAGGGAAGGTCTAGCATGCAGTAAGGCCTGGGGTTCCGTCTTCCCCATGTCCCATGGCACAGTGGCAGCTAGAACTGATCCCAGACACCCTGTCCCACATCGGGGCAGAGGGTGCTCTGCTTCGGAACCATGAAAGGGCCCTCAAAGGAGCCTACATTAAGAGGCTTTGCCCCTGGGTGCCTGGGGAGCTCAATCAGTTGAGCGTCCAACTCTTGATCTCAGCTTAGATCAGGATCTCAGGGTCATGAGTTCAAGTCCCACGTTGGACTCCACACACCCACAAGAGGCCCTGCCCATGCCTTCTGAGGGTTCTTTATGTGCATGTCTGTGCTTCTCACCAGTGAACCAGAACTTGCTGACCACCCTTAATTTTAGAGACGGGGAAGACAGGTGGGGAGAGCCACCCTCGGAAGGAGGGCCTCAGGCCCCTGGGCCAGTGCCCGACTGCTCATTTAAAACACCCAGAAGACAGGATAGCCAGGAGGTACTGGGGGCAGACAGCTGGGCCGCAAGCCCCTCCCACGGAGCCCATCAGAGGGCGGGGGGCTCACCTTGTGCTCTGCTGCCAACCCGTTGTCGTAGCCCTGAGGCCTGCGAGGGGCTCTGGTCCTCAGTGTCCTTGCTCAGCAGCTCCTGCAGCTCCTCAAACAGCTAAGAGACAGAAGACACACAAGCTTGAGCTAGAAAGAGACGGTGCTAGGCCCCAGGCACAGGTGGGCTTCTAGGTTGTGCTAGGAAATATTTAGGACCTCACGAAATTGTAAGAAAACTCATGAGCAGTCCCATTGCCTTCCCTCAGCTTTGGAGGGAGAATGTGACAGGTGCGTTGGCCTCTCCTGCCTGCTCCCCACCACATCCTTGCCCGGTAACCCGCTTCCTGCCTTGAGGGTCCACCGGGGCTCTTCGTGCCCTTCTCCCGTGTCCCAGGGCTTGTGTCCCGCAGCCTGCTGCCTTCCCCCAGCTGTCCCCTGTGCCAGGCAGCCCCAGGAAGGGTGCTTCATGGGGTTCCCTGGCCAGGCTTTGCACCTGCAGCTCCTGCAGGCTAACCAGAGCTCAGGCAGCAAGAGCCAGCCTTCCAGCGGGGTGCTGGCCTCCAAAGCCCCCGTTCTTTCAGAACCTCTCTGAAAGGCACAGATTTTCTCAGAGGCTTGACCAGGCTTTGTCTGCCACTGACTGCAGGGTCAGGAAGGTGCTCCAAAACAAGTGCTGGCTCCCAGGCTGAGAACAAGAAGCCAGGAGGGCAGGAGACAGGACCCCAGTCCCTGCAGCACCTCAGGGAGGATCGGGGAGCTATGGGATTCTACAACATCGGTTAGAAGGAGCCTCACCCCACCCCGAGCTCCACCCATTCATCCTTTAAAACCACTATCCCCCTGGTTTTAAGGAAATGCTTCTAGAAAGTTGCTTCCTGGGGCCCCTGGGTGGCTCAGTGGTTGAGTGTCTGCCTTCAGCCCAGGGCGTGATCCTGGAGTCCCGGGATCGAGTCCCACATCGGGCTCCCCGCATGGAGCCTGCTTCTCCCTCTGCCTGTGTCTCTGCCTCTCTCTCTGTGTGTGTCTCAGGAATAAATAAATTAAAAAAAAAAAAAGAAAGGAAAGAAAAAGAAAGAAGAAAGAAAGAAAGAAAGAAAGAAAGAAAGAAAGAAAGAAAGAAAGGAAGGAAGAGAAAGGAAGAGAAAAGAAGAGAAAAGAAGAGAAGAGAAGAGAAGAGAAGAGAAGAGAAAGAAAAGAAAAGAAAAGAAAAGAAAAGAAAAGAAAAGAAAAGAAAAGAAAAGAAAAGAAAAGAAAAGAAAAGTTGCATCCCACTTTCCTGGTCAAACAGTGACCCTGCAGTGCCAACCTGACCACACACAAACACACACACAACATCTGTGTTGTCATAGAAGGCCACAGCTGTGCCCATCACATCCCAAGAGAACGCAGCTAACACGACAGGGCCGGCCCTGTGCCAGCTCCTGCCATCAGGACTCGACTGGTATAAAGTCACCCGACCCTCCCAACAGTGCTAAGAGGCAGGTACTATCATATCCCCGTTTTACAGACGGGGAACCTGAGGTAAGAGCACCCAGCTGTAAGTGGGCCCACACTCCCCCACGACCCCAGCGCCTTCCCCGCCGTGGAAGAGAACTACCCACCCACAGAGCAGCCTGAGGCTGGGGCAGGGGGACACAGCTGGCAGCCCCTCACCTGAATGTTCAGCAGGAAGGCAGTCTTGGCCTCTTCGATGACCCTCTGCCTGACCTCGGGCGTCATCTCCAGAGAGTTCATGCGGGAGCGATACAGCTGCTTGAACTTCGTGGCACTGGCGATGTTGGGGAAGGTGAAGAAGTCGACGCCCTCCCCGGAGCTGGGCAGGTCCAGGGCCTTCTGAGCAATCTTCTTGAGGACCTGGCCCCCCGACAGGTCACCGAGGTAGCGGGTGTAGGCGTGGGCCACCAGCAGCTCTGGCTCCCTGCGCCCCACCTCCTGGAGGCGCTGCACGTAGCGGCGGGTGGCCTGCGTGTAGGGGATGGCCTCGTGCCAGCGGGGGCCGTACCAGAAGGCCATGTCCCTCTCCAGGGCGGCCTTGCGGTGCAGCTCTTCTGGGAAGTAGAGGGGGGCGTAGACCGGGTTCTCCCTGTTGTGCTCGATCTCCTCCTCCAGGGCCTCGTAGACGTGGTACAAGGAAGCCATAACCAGCTGAAACCAGGGTGAGCAGGTCAGGCTGCAGCCTTGTGTCAGGACCCGGTCCCGCCCCTTCACTGCCGCCCCGGTGGAACCCTCATGCCCTCCCCGAGCTGGGCTCCCACCTCCAGCTCGCCCCCTCCGATCCCCCCACCTCCTGCTCGCCCCCTCCGATCCCACCTCCTGCTCATCCCCCCAATCCTCCCCCTGCTCACCGCCCCCCATCCCCACTGCACTGTAGACAGCCGGAGTGTCAAAGTCCATCGTGCACCTGCTGAACCTAAAACCCTTTTATTCCACCTGCTGAACCTAAAACCCTAACTCAGGCCTCATAAAGATCCAGAGGAGCTGCTCTCCCCACTTTACAGAGAGGGAAAAACTAAAGCTTGGAGAGGGTATGATACTGGGAGACCTCACAGCCAGCAAGCAGTGAAACTGGATATGGGCCCAGGCGTTGCTAGGAGCCAGCACAGCTCTGGGGCAAGGGGGCCTGAACGAAAGCGTTCACTGGAGCCTCACAGTGCCTCTGCACTTTGACCCCCGGATAACTATCCGTGGGCCGAGGCTCCTTTCCAGAGACCCACTGCGATCTCCACCACCCTGGGGGCTGGGCAGGGGAGGACGGCCCAGCACACCTTGGCTTGGGAACTCTAGTTTGAGTTTGAAGGAGGACAAAGTGTAGATGTCCTGGTTGAGGTTTTCCAGTTATTTCTGAGCCGCAAACGCTCCCAGCAGCCCCCCTTCTCAAAGGGGCACAAAGCCAGGCAGCCTGATACAAGACAGCCTGGGCTATTGAGGGTGCCGACCCACTTCTAACCTCGGCTCGGGCCATCCTGGGCTATGTGACCTCAGGTAAGCCGCTCGCCCTCTGTGGGTGACTGGAGGTCTGAGTGACTGTCAAGTCAAGCCTTGGTCCCCTCCCCTGCCAGAGGGGATAATGATGTCCTAAGGGGGGCTGATGTGAGAGCTGCCCTCAAGCAGGGTGACAGGGGCAAAGTAGTAGGCTCAGCCTGGGATTTAGCCCTAGGTTCCAAGGCTGTGGTGATAAATGCCACTTCCATCGCATCACCTATGTGAGCACTGGGTTCTCTCATGCGTCTGTGTCCACTTTGAACTCAGTGGCTTAGAGGCAAGATCCAAAGTTCCAGGGGCTGGGGATGGGACACTCCAGCAGTCACCTCCCTGGCTCCCACTGCCCCCAGACACAGTACTACAAAATGGGCGTGGCATGTGCCATCCTTTTGAGAGAGGGAGGAAGAGGACAGGGAGGGGGAGCCAGGACTAGACCCAGCGAGGGAGCCAAAGGCCCAACCCCCTAGGATGGCAGGACACGTGTCACTGAAGTATCTCTCTGGTGGGAAGTCAATGGGGGGGTGCAGAGCGCAGAAGGGAGGGGTGTCAGGAGTAGGGGGATAGTGCTCCCCACCCAGCCCCCTCTGCTCACCCCGAACGAGCCTTTCCTCACACTGCTGTCTGAACACCCGACACCTGCCTGGTTCGAGTGCCTGCCTTCTGTTTGCATGAATTCCTCAGCCATGCTGGGAAATAGCAAGATCAACGCCTCGCACAGAGCAGGTGCTTAAGACTCTGCTCTTGAAGGCACTTCACAGGTGAGATGCCCACAATCTCACTGTGAGGAAACACCTGCACTCGGGCTCGAACCTGTGCCACCCTCTGCCTTCAGAAGCACATCAGAATTAGGTCAGGAGCACAAGCTCTGTAAGAGCAGCCTTGGTTTGATTTCAGACTCTCCCACTTAGTAACTGGCTGTGTGACCTCTCAGTCGCTACATCACCCCCTGAGCCTGCCCTTCCTCATTGGCCTTACCCAGAGCTGAGGCACAGATTAGAAATGAAGTGTGTAAAATGCCCAGCACAGGACAGGTAGGTGCTCAGTGGATGGCTCTAGGGCCCCAGCCCCTCCTCAGTCCTCCATAGCAAGCTGTGAATTTGCTGTGTGACCTTGAGTAGGTCACCTCGCCTCTTTAAGCCTCAAAGTCATCTGCAAAAACGATTCCCCTGGACATGCCTGTCTGGTCCCTCAGCATCCCTGGTCCCAGTCCCCACTTAAACCACTGGCCTGAGTGCCTCAGGCACACCCACACCTTTCATACACTCCACCAGGGCTGATCCCGCCAGGCCACATACCTTAAAGCCTTTTCGGGTCACCTGGCCCTTCTGAAAGTTCTTCATGAACTCGGCATTCTCTGCCTGGGTATGCACCTCCTTGGTGGCCTCCTTCAGGGCCTCTGACAGATCCTGGGGCATGCTGCAGAGAGGACAGAGGGAGGGTGAGCAAGGGTCGCTCTGAGCAGGGTTCATCCCAACACTGAGCTTCTGAGGGTGCCACCTGCCTATCAGCAGGCCTCGGAGAGATACCAGGCTTCTCTGCAGGAACAAGTCCAGCCTGCCATCTAATACACAGGCAACCTTCCCAACTGCCTTATGATGCTTCAAGTCATACAACCAAATGGGAAATCCTGGTACCAGATATTGTTTGGTGGTGATGGGGGGGGGGGGGGGTGGCGGCTGTTAGCAATGCCCAAGGAGAAGTAGCAGTGTGAACATTCATATTTTATGACATAATTGCTGTTGATTGGCTTTAGACCCAAGATCTAATTCATCCATTCTGTTGGCATTTCAGATACGAATCCCTTAAAACGTTATGCCCATCCTAAAAGGGGCTGGGTTAAAAAAAATCTGCAAAACTGTTTTACTCCAGGAAAAAGTCCGTCTCTGGGAATATTTCTGCCATATGTCCGTATCCACCTCCCACAGAGTTGTCATTTCTCCCTTCTCTCCTGCACCCCTTCCAGAGACATCCCCCCCAGTTCTGTTCATGCTGCACTCCCGGGGGAAGGGAAGGAGCCAGGCAGACTGTGGTTTCAAATCCCAGCTTGGACACCTGCTGGGGGGTGGGGGTGGGGGTGGGCCTTGGGCTCGCTGCCTCCCTGAACTGTGCAGTCCTCCTCGGTAGCGCGGGGGCAGGACGCACCGCGGCGCGCGGCTCAGGTGCGGGGCCGCTAGTGAGAGGAGGATGCGGCCGCCAGGGGGCTCTCCTGGAGCACCCGCCGCTGCCCCCCAGCGCGGCGGCCCCAGGGATCCCGGGGGAAGCAGGGAGCACCTCCAACGACGTTCAAAAGTCAAAAAAAAAAGTTGGCTACCATAGGGACACTTGCATCTGGGCACCCACCCTGTGCCAGGGAGCCCGACGGGTAAATCACCTTCATCCCTCTGAGGACCCCACCGGACCAGACCGAAACCCGGCCCCCCCGTAGTCCGAAGCCGAAGGAACTCGGCGATGGCGCTTCCCGGCGGCGGGCAGGGGCGGCCCAGCCGGGAGAGAGAGCCCGGACCCCGCGCCCCGCGCCCCGCGCCCCGCGCCCGGTGCCTGCCTGTCGGGCTGAGGGCGCTCCATCCGGCCGGCGCTGGGTGCTGCCGGCTGCGGCGCTGGGTGCTGCTGGGTGCTGCCGGCTGCGGCGCTGGGTGCTGCTGGGTGCTGCCGGCTGCGGCGCTGGGTGCTGCGGGGGCTGCCGGGGGCTGCTGGGCGCTGCTGGGTGCTGCCGGCTCCGGCGCTGGGTGCTGCGGGTGCTGCGGGTGCTGCCGGCCGCGGCGCGGGCCCCGGGGTCTGCGGAGGCGCGGGGACGTGCGGCGGTGGCCGCGGCTGCCGGGCCGCGCGGCCCATTTATCCCGGGGGCGGGTCACGTGGCGGCGGCCGGCAGCTGCTCCGCACACTGGGCCGAGGTTGCGACACCCGCGCCGCGCCCGCCCCGGGCCAGCGGGGGTGGGGGGCGGTCATATGACCCAAGGAAAACAAAGCAATTTAAAACAGGACGCTTAAAAAAATAAAACAACTTGTGGAAATCTGAGCAGCCGTGTGATTTCGGCCCTTCCAGAGGCTCCCAGGCCAGGATGGGCCCTGCGCGCCCCACCTCCCCGCAGCCTCCGAAACGGCCAGAAAGCTGGGAGACCCCCCTGCCTGCTGTCTCCCCCTCCGGGTCTGGGCGCGGTTCTGCTCCATGCCACCTCCTCAGGGGACCCTCGGCTGACAGCCTGCCTCCTCATTCTCACTTAATATGGACATTTAGGACATTTTTTTTTTCTTTTTAGCACCTACTAAGTGTTAGAGACTGTGCTGTTTTTATGGTTCATCCCTACAACCACTCTGTGGGGTAGATCACTACCATTTTACAGGCGGGGAAACTGAGGCAGAGGGTGATTAAAGTGGCGCTCCCAGGGTCACACATAGAGCGGGAAACTGGGCCCCAACCCGAGAGTGCGTCCAAGCCGGCCCTCCACCTCCAAGCTGTCTTAGCACTTGGTTCGCAACCTGAGAGCAAGGCCTCTTACACAAACCACTTCCCTGCTTGCATGCCTGGTGTTCTTCCAAGCCTTGCCACTGCTGACTCAGCTCCTCACACAGCTGGCCCTCTCTGATCTACTGAATTAGGTCTGCAGGAGATCCAAGGCTTAGGACTGGGGGTGGGGGGCGCCGGTCACTGGGTGAGCCCCAGTGAGCAAGCTGGTGAGTCCTGAAGCCCTGTCCCACTGCCACAATTCTGGATTCTAAATTTAAAAACAAAAACACAAGCAAAAAACAAATTATAAAAAGGTGACCTTGGCTCAGTACAGGGATGCTGTTTGAAAACAGAGGTGGTGAGTGTCCCGCCTGTGAACACAACGCAGGGACAGGCTCCCAGATGGTCTGTCAAGCATGGATTCCCCAGGTGGGGGACCGTGGGGGCTGACTTCTGCCATCCTTGCCGTCCATGCATGTCCAGGAGCCCCTGGTGCTTGGAGACAGTCTTCGAGCAGTGGGCAGGGGTGCATCTAATCCGAGGTCAGAGTTCTGGCCCAAGAGCCACCCTCCTCCAGGGTCATTTTCCTGAGTGTCAGTTACCAAATCAATCCGGCCACCTGGAAGTTGCTGAGCCTTCTAGATAGAGGGCCTATGCCAAGGAGTTCGGTCCTCGGTATAACCTATAGAACCACCTCTGCTTCTGTGAACAATGGTTACAACACTAATAGCTAATATTCACCGAGCATTCACTGTGCACCAGCTACTATATAAGCCCTCACATGCATCAGCTCATTTAATCCTCACAATTACTCCATAAGGTTGGTATTATTACCTGTGTTTTACAAATGAGAACACCAAGGCAGAGAAGTCAAGACAAGGTTTTGAACCCAGGCAGTCTAGGACAAAGATTTCAAACTTCCAGGTGACCTCTCCCAGGGATGACAAGACTCACAAAGGTCAGAAGTAGAGCTCTAGCTACTAGAAGGTTTAAAAAAAAAGAGAGAGAGAGAAAGAGAGAGAGTTGCCAAGAACTTTCTAGAAATGAGAGCTATTAGAAACCAATGGCCTCATTAGAATGCAAATTTCCTGGACAGTTGGGACTTGCCTTGTTCTACAAATGCCACAGCCTGGAACAATGCCTGGAAGGTAGAAGGCGGATCCCCGCTGATTGATTGGAAAGAACGAATAGATAAGCTACAAGATCTCTTTCTGGTAAGCATGATAATATTGCCAGGCTGCCCCAAAAGGTCTGGATTCAAGCTACACACTGCAATCTTAGCCCAGTGTTATTGAGCACTTTCCATGGGCAGAGCCTTTACGTGCAGGATTTCAGTTAATACTGACATTGGCCCCTCCAGGTTACTGTCTGTTTCATTTCTGTTGTGTCCGCGTAGACACTCAGGCACAGAGATGTTAACAATTTTCTCAAGTCACACAGCTAGTGACTGCAGAGCTGGGATCCAAATTATGGTGCTTTGAAGCCAGAGCCCATGCTTCTGACCCCCTCGCCACCTGCCCTGCCACAGAAGGCTGCCTCCGTGCCCCAGGAATTTTGAGAATAAGTGTCAAGGTCTGAAAACTTCCCTTCAGCACATCCAGAGCCTGTCAATTCAGGAACCCCAGGAAGTAATGCTTGTGTGATCTGATTTCTTCTTATTAAACATGGGGGAGCAGAGGCCCCAAGTGGGGTTTGACTTGCCCAGGCTGCGCGCCCATAGGACACAGAACCTTCAGTGACCACGGGTTCCTGGCTCCCAGTCCAAGCTTGTTCTTCATCCCAGCTGCTGCCTGGAGAGCCCCAGATGTGGCCAGAACAGACCCCACATACAGACAACCCCAGGGCAGAGAAGGCCGGGGGCAAAGCTGATCTGGCTCTTTCCTCTGTCCCAGTGTTGAGCTTGTGGTCCTTCTGCGAGCTGACTCAGCTTTCTGACTTCCCCTTCCCTGTCCTCAAACAACTGGAATGATCCAAATGGTGTTCTTCCTCCTCCTCCTTGTGTGGTAAGCTGAATAATGCACCCCACCACCACCAAGGATGTCTGCATCCTGATCCCTAGAACTTTTGAATGTGTTACATGACGTGGTAAAAAGGATTTTGCAGATGTGGTTAATTTAAGGATCTTGAGATGGGAGATTATCCTGGATTATCCTCGTGGGCCTAATGTATTCACAAAGATCCTTCAAGGAGGGAGGCTGCAGGGTTGCAGATACCGAATATGGCATGACAAGAGAAATGGGACCCCCCAACTGGAAGCCACTGGTGTTAAAGAGGGAATCAGGGGCCACAAGCCAGGAGAGCAGGTGACCTCTAGAAGCTGGAAAGGGTGAGAAAGTGGATGCACCCCTGGAACTCCAGATAGAAGTGCAGCCCTGGGGGATCCCTGGGTGGCTCAGCCTGCCTTTGGCCCAGGGAGTGATCCTGGAGCCCCGGGATGGAGTCCCACATCGGGTTCCCAGCATGGAGCCTGCTTCTTCCTCTGCCTGTGTCTCTGCCTCTCTCTCTCTATGTCTATCATGAATAAATAAATAAATAAATAAATAAATAAATAAATAAATAAATAAATCTTAAAAAAAAAGTGCAGCCCTGCTGACCCTTTTAGAACTTCCAACCTCCGGATCCTTGGAGAATAAACATGTGTCGTTTTAAAGCAGCAGGAGGGCAGCCCCGGTGGCTCAGGGCGTGATCCTGGGGTCCTGGGATCGAGTCGCATGTCCGGCTTCCTGCATGGGGCCTGCTTCTCCCTCTGCCTGTGTGTCTCTCTCTGTGTCTCTCATGAGTAAATAAATAAAATCTTTAAAAAAAAAAAATAAAGCAGCAGGAAAGGAGTATGGCCCCCTCAAAGCCTGTCTTCCTCATCTCGGGAGGGAGCCTCAGCTTCAGGAAGCAGGAGACGGATGGATAGACCTGGAAGTTCTCCCTCAACAGCTCCCTTCTGTCGTCTCTCAGCATGATGCTCAGAATTCTTGACGGCTCTACCTTTAGAGGTTCCAGGCTGCTTCTCTCCCTGTCCTGTCCCAGCCCTGGATTTTGGGGATGGGCAGCCTTCTGTCCTGAACAACTTCCCACGAGTCCCAGCCTGTGAGTCGGCTCTCACCTGACCCAGATTGAACACTGCCATCACGGAGTCCTCCTGGCCCTCCTTGTTCGCTGCTCTTCTGCCTCCAGGCAGGGAAAGTTCTCAACCTTAGGGCTCCTGTGATGAGATTGGGCCCACCCAGAGAATCCAGCAGGATCTCCCTACTTTGAAGTCTGTAACCTTCATGACTTCTGCAAAGGGCGTTGAGCGTCTTGAACCAGTAACATAAGGTAGCCCCAAGTTCCAGGTATTAGGGCATGGGCAGCCTGGGGTTGGGGTGGGGGAGGGCTGGGGGCTGTGATTCGCCCACCACAGAGAAACTCCCACTCCATTTGGTGAGGGTGAAATAAGACCATACTTGGAAGAATGCTGGCTTCCCAGCAGACCTCAGGATTTTTTGCAGTTTCCACCCACATTTGTCTTCTGTGCCCCCTGCCCCCATTCCGAATCATTTTCTCTTGGTCCCAGACTTCTTCCATTAGGATCCTGAGCACACAGGCTCTGACAAGGTGGGCTTCAGCCCCTTCAGCTCTGTATCTCTAGCACTTATACAAAACGGGCCCATCTAGGGGCATCTGGGTGGCTCAGTGGTTGCGCATCTGCCTTTGGCTCAGGTCCCAGGGTCCTGGGATAGAGCCCCACATCAGGCTCCCTGCTCAGTGGGGAGCCTGCTCCCTCTCCCTCTGCTCCTCCCCACCGTTCATCCTCTCTCACTCTCAGAATAAATACATAAAATCTTTTTTTAAAAATGCCAGAAGAATGGGAAGTGGGATGTCAGGGAGGAGAGGCGACCCTGAGAACGTTGTCAGTTGGGCCGAATGGGAACTTGGAATTGCCGCTTGGGTCTTGGCGGAACCACCGTTGAGATGTCTGGGACCATGCTTTGCAAACAATGTGCAGGGACTAGAGATAACCTGGAGGCTTCTGCTCTTTTCTGGAAGCTTCACTTCCTCCAGCCGGCTATGAAACTGCCCTTTCACCAAGATCGCCCAGAGGAGGCGGAGATTTGCCGGTGACTCAGCAAAATCCAGGTCCCCTTTGTCTCCGCGAGCCCCCCTCCCAACCGTGACTCAGCAGAAGCGCAGCTGCTCCGGGGAGTGTGGAAATCTCTACTCAGCACTCGGCAGGCACCGCCCGCCACTCGCCAGGAAAGCAGAAGTGGTTTGGGACCGAGGGCGGTAGGGCTGTCTCCCAAGGCTCTAATGGTGAAAACAGAGGTGAAGCCTCAGCAGATGGGGAGTGGGGAGGAAGACACGGGGAGACTGGCCTGGGCTGGATGGTGTTCAAGGAGAAGCAGGAGACCCGCCTGGATGTCCTCAGGCAGGGGCATCCCAAGTTAACAAGGTGACACGGGGTGTCCTGACGGTCCCCTAACCCATGAAAACCCAAGAGGTCATGCCCTTGACCCTTGACCCAGCAGAGGAGGGGGAGTGGTGCAGAGAGAGAGAGAGCCCAGTGGTGAGGTATAGCCTTTCTCAGCAAGGCAGACCAGCCCAAGCCATGAAAACATCCTCGGACAAGACTGAAGCCATAAAAACATCCTCGGACAAGACTGCACAACACAGGCATTTTCTGGGTTTCAAGGGCCCCCATAGGCAAGGCTGAAACCTCATGACACACTGGGAGGGGATACCACACATGTCACAGACAAAAGATGACAACACGTTCCTAATATTTAAGAAAGACGGGACTGGCCCCAAATGGAGTCACTTGTGCTAAGCCCTGCGTCAGCAAATCAAGGCTAACGTGACCTAATTCCAGTTTCTGCCTCTTCCAGGAATGCTACCTGCACATTCGGTCTGGAGTCCCCTGGTGGGACTTGTGAGATGGCCAGTGTGGTAAATAGACCCTCATCACCCTAGTCCATAAAGGAAGGTGACCTTGCCAGAAACAATCTGCCCTTTGTTTCACTGCCACTCCCCGCCCCCATTCTGCCTATAAAAACCCTTCAGAGCTCCTCTCTGCTGGATGGGAGAATGGTGCCCGATTCCCAAATCACTGAATAAAGCCAATTTGATCTTGAAATGTACTCAGTTGAATTTTATTTTTTTATTTTTTTTAATTTTTTTTTTTCATTTATTTATGATAGTCACACAGAGAGAGAGAGAGGCAGAGACATAGGCAGAGGGAGAAGCAGGCTCCATGCACCGGGAGCCTGACATGGGATTCGATCCCGGGTCTCCAGGATCGCGCCCTGGGCCAAAGGCAGGCGCTAAACCGCTGCGCCACCCAGGGATCCCGAATTTTATTTTTTAACAGTAATAAAAGAGCTCCCCAAAGCAGTAGGACAAATAGTCACTAGGAAATGTTAACATTTAATTCAGGGTGCTTATCATCAGCCTCCTGAGAAGGCTGGGGAGCCAAGGAGGGTAAGAGAAGCCTGCCAACTTGCCAGTGGAACACCTTTCCCCTCCTCATCGCCTTCACTCCTCCAGCCCCGGATTCTGCAGATAAGGCAACAGTGGTCACCACATCACCCCTCTCTTGTCAACACCCTTTACTTGCTCCCACCGCCCTTGGGATAACATGCAAGCTCCTCCACCTGGCACACCTGGCCCTCCGCCCTTGGCCCTGGCCACCTGTCCAGCAGGAGGGCCTCACCTGCTACCCTCACATCATGCATGCCACTCTCAGCAACACTTACCTACTCCCAACTATCCAGGCACACATCCTTCTGGCCCCTTGATTGGGCTGGTCCCTCCTGCCTAGAACACACATCCCCCCTCTCTTTGCTCCTGTGCCAAGCTATTCATTTTCCAAGACTCGCCTAGAAACAGATAATAGGCCTCAATGAAGGAGTGAAACCTATAAAAATACAGAATAAATCATAAAGGAAAATCTCAGTGACCTTAGATTTGGTGGATTTCTCAAATAAAACACAAAAAGCACAAAACAGAAAAGAAAAATATGGTAATCAGTGGGACTTCATAAAAAATGAGCTTTTGCTCCTCAGATGACACTGTTATTAAACCTAAGAGGTGGGATCCCTGGGTGGCGCAGAGGTTTGGCGCCTGCCTTTGGCCCAGGGCGTGATCCTGGAGACCCGGGATCGAGTCCCACATCGGGCTCCCGGTGCATGGAGCCTGCTTCTCCCTCTGCCTGTGTCTCTGCGCCTCTCTCTCTCTCTCTCTGTGACTATCATAAATAAATAAAAATTAAAAAAAAAAACAAAAAAAACAAAACCTAAGAGGTGAGCTAGAAACTAGGAGAAACTATTGGCAAACATATATCCAACAAAGGACCTGTCTCTAGAATACATAAAGAACTTGTACGATTCAATATTAAGAAAGCAAATAAGGGGGGCGCCTGAGTGGCTCAGTTGGTTAAGCATCTGCCTTCGGTTCAGGTCCTGATCTCAGGGTTCTGGGATCCAGCCCGATGTCAGGATCCCTGCTCAGTGGAGAGGCTGCTTCTCCCTCTCCCTCTGCCTGCGGCTCCCCCTGCTTGTGCTATCAAATGAATAAATAAAATCTTTTTTTAAGGCAAATAATTTTTTATTTTTTACTTATTTATTTTTAAAGATTTTATTTATTTATTCATGAGAGACAGAGAGAGAGAGAGAGAGAGGCACAGATACAGGCAGAGGGAGAAAGCAGGCTCCATGAGGGAGCCTGACATGGGAGTCAATCCCAGGTCTCCAGGATCATGCCCTGGGCTGAAGGCAGCGCTAAACCGCTGAGCCACCCGGGCTGCCCAGCAAATAATTTTTTAAATGGATAAAAAATTTGAACAGTTCATCAAAAGAGATACATGGATGCTAACTAAGTGTGTGGAAAAATTTCAAGTTTACCTATCATCACGGAAATTTAAATTAGAACCACAATGAAGAGAATCACTACACACCTATTTGAATAGCTAAATATAAAAAGACTCACTACCTCCACTGTTATGAATGTAAAGCAAACAGAACCTTCACTTTCTGCTGGGGGGGGGTAGGAACCTTAAAATGATACTGTAGGGGGTCAGAATATGCCACCCAGAAATATGCCTCTTTGCGTAAGGGTTATTTTGAGCTAAAGACAACGGAGAAACAGCAAATGCCAAAAAAAGCTTTTTGCCTTCTGCCTTATTTGCCTAAAAGCAGGCTTAGACTCATAATCACCTGAGATAAACCCAGACTTTTAACAATTCAGAGATGGCACACAGAGGAATCATCACAATAAGCCTTACTGTATCAACCCTTATCTTCCCTAAATTTCCCCCAAGTATTCATCTGCACCTGCTGTTTGCTGCCCCGAAAAACCTCAACCCCCTTTCCTTTGCCTTCTGTACAAATGTACTATAAGGTTGACCCTGAACCACACGGTTGGAACTGTGAAAGTCCACTTATATAGGGATTTTTTTTTCTGATAAATACAGTACTACAAATGTATGTTCTCTTCCTTATGATTTTTCCCATATTTTCAAAAGATGGGCACTGAGGGGGGCACATGGCAGGATGAGCACTGGGTGTTATGCTATATGTTAGCAAATCAAACTCCAATAAAAGAAAAATTTTAAGATTTTTTAAAATTATTTATTCATGAGAGGCACAGAAAAGTAGAGACACCAGCAGAAGGAGAAGCAGGCTCCATGCAGGGAGCCTGATGCAGAACTTGATCCCAGAATCCCAGGATCATGCCCTGAGCCGAAAGCAGATGCTCAACCACTGAGCCACCCAGGTGAACCCTCTCATACTGTATTTTTAAGTAATCTCTACCCTCAATGTGGAGCTTGAATTTACAACCCTGAGATCAAGAGTTGCACACTCTACTGACTGAGCCAGCCAGGCAGCCCTTCTTAAGATTTTCTTAGTAACATTTTTTTTCTCTACCTTACTTTATTATAAGAATACAGTATGGGACACATATAACAAACAAAACATGTGTTCCTTGATGGTTTGTGTTATCGCTAAGGACTCTGGTCAACAGTAAGCTACGAAGAGTTAAGTTTTGAGGGAGTCAAAAGTTATTACGAATTTTCAGCTGTGCAGGGTGTCCTGTGCGTCAGCAGCATTGTTCATTGTTGAGATGCTATATAAGCCCCAGTTCCTTTTTTTTTTTTTTTAAGATTTTATTTATTTATGTGACATAGTTAGAGAGCACAAGCAGGAGAGCAGCAGAGGGAAAGAGAGAAGCGGACTCCCTGCTCAGAGGTACTTGATCCCAGGATCAAGCCAAAGTGTCTGAGCCACCCTGGCGCCCTAAGCCCCAGTTCCTGAACTCTTTTCAATTACTCATCACTGTTTCTCTCCTGTGCATGTGTGATGCATGTGTTAATAAATTGTTGCTTGCTAATTTGTCTTTGTCATTTTAATTTCTAGGCCCTCCTCCCCATTCCAGAACCTGGGAGGGTAGAGGAAATGAATTCTCTCACTGTAGAGCTTCTTTTGAAGAGTTGGCAATTTCTTAAGAGACCAAACACTCACCATACAACCCAGCCATTCTACCTCTAGGTGTTTACCTACAGGAAATAAAAGCATGTTTCGGCACAAAACTTGTATACCAATGTTCACAGTGGCTTTATTGGTTATAGTCCCAAACTGGAAACCACCCAAAAGTCCAACAGGTGGATAGAGAAACAACTGTGGAATAACCATATGCTGGATTCCCAGCAATGAAGAGGAGGAACCATTGTTCCATGCAACAAGACAAACGAATCTTGAAATAATATTACTAAATAACAGAAGCCAGATTGAAAAAAAATTCCTACTGTTGAATTACATTTATGTAAAACTATCTATAAAATGAATATAGGATCAGGCAGCCCGGGTGGCTCAGCGGTTTGGCGCCGCCTTCAGTCCAGGGCATGATCCTGGAGTCCTGGGATTGAGTTCCGTGTCGGGGTCCCTGCATGGAGTCTGCTTCTCCCTCTGCCCTCTCCCTCTGTGTCTCGGCCTCTCTCTCTCTCTCTCTCTCTCTGTGTCTCTCATGAATAAATAAATAAAATATTTTTTAAAAATAAGATGAATATAGGATGTTACAAATTTTTGGAAAATGCAAGCTACTCTAATCAGATCAGTGGTTACCTAGCTGGATGGGGGGATTACCAAGGACCGAGGTTGGGCTCAGTGTTCAGAGTGGAGTCTGCTTGAGATTCTCTCAGTCTTCCTTTGCCCCTCCCTTTGCTCTTGCACACACATTCTCTCTCCAATAAAAATCTTTAAACAAAACAAAACAAAACAAAACAAAAAACCCCAAAGGACCATGAGGAAACTTCTGAGAGTAGTGAATACATTCATTATCTTGATTGTGGAGATGGCTTCATGGGTATATTTACACCAAAACTCATCAAATTATACACTTTAAATATGCAGGGTTTGTGTCAATTATATCTCAATAATAAAAAAAATAAAGTCATAAAACAAACAGGCTGAGCCCAGGCTTTTTCCCTCTTGCCTCATAAGGCCCCTCACTGAGCTGTGTCCCCACCACCCCCACTCCACCTGTGAGCTCCATGAAGGCAGTAAGGACTGCAAGGGATCCCCTCTCCTAGGCCTGGAGCCCAGCAGACCACAGGCAGGTGCTATATATTTACCAAATGAGGCTTAGCAGGGTTGAATTCCCCACCTGCAGCCACACAGCTCACAGGGAATGGAGGCCAGGTCTAAGTCTTGCAGGGGACAAAAACATTTCTCCTTTCTTCCTATCTAGGTTCCTAGGCTGGCTTAACAATCAAATGGGCAAAACAAGTTAACAGGAGAAAAACAAATTTAATTTTGTACACATGAGAGCACATAAAAATATGGGACTTGAAAAAATGACCAAATTAGGGGCCCCTGGGTGGTGGCACAGTCCGTTAAGCATCTGGCTCTTGGTTTCAGCTCAGGTGGTGGTCTTGGGGTCATGGGATCAAGCCCCACATTGGGCTCCATGCTCAGCATGGAGTCTGCTTGGGACTCCCTCTCCCTCTGCCCTTCCCCCATCCCCACTCTCACGCTCACTAAAATAAATAAATAAATCTTAAAAAAAAAAAAAAAGGAAATGACCAAATCAGTCAGCTTTTATGCCTTACAGACAAAGAAACAATAAATTTGTGAACAATTGACAAGCCAAAGAAGTCTGGGTTTGGGGTAGTAAAATAGGAAGTAACAAGCTTTATTTGTGCCAGCCTCTCGGGCTTGAATGCCTTATCTCCAGCGATAAGGATGCCTTCCACGGTCCTGGTACAGGGAGGGCACCTTTCACATGGGAGATTTATTTCCTGCTTTCAGAGGGACAAAGGAGATTCAGAATGACCTTGGCACTGGCTGTTTCTTAAATAACTCTAACTCAAAATAATCAATATACCAAAGTGGCATATTTGAGGGTGGCACATTTTACTTCCCTTCACCTTAAAGCACACTCAAGTGTTTTTTGTTTTTTTTTAAGATTGTATTTATTCATGAGAGACACAGAGAGAGGCAGAGACACAGGCAGAGGGAGAAGCAGGCTCCCTGCGGGGAGTCCGCTGTAGGACTTGATCCCAGGACCCCGGGATCACACCCGGAGCTGAAAGCAGATGCTCAACTGCTGAGCCACCCAGGCGTCCCAAAGCACACTCGAGTTCTATAGCAAGGTGCCATCTGGAGATGGGTCCGGGACAGTGAAGGGGGTACAAAGAGCAACCTCTTTCTCAGGCATTACCCAGTTTCCATTTGCCCAGATCCAACGACTGAAGACCAGTGACCAGACCAGGCAGCAGTCTGGACTCTGGAGAGTTCAGGCTGTGAGGCCAGTCTGGCCAACATGGAGCCAGACTGGCTCCGAGACCTGGTTCAACGTGGATCAACAGGATCAAGGCACTTCTAGGTGGTGTAGACGGTTCATTGTTCAAGCAATGAACTCTAAACAAACACTGCTTCAAATCCAGGTCCCATGACTTAGCCCATATGTGCACTTCACCCCTCTAAGCTTTACTTCCTCATGTGACAAATTGATAAGTAATAACACCATCAGCTCCAGGGGATGTGGTCAGGATCAAATTAGTCTAACATATGTAGGAAGCTCAAAATGGGGCCAGTGGAAGAGGAAGCCTTCACTAAGCACTCCTTGCTCTGTTTGGTCAGACCGTGGCAACCAGTTCCCCTCTCAGGGTTCTGGCAGGGACTGCTTCCTACCTAGAAACTTCTGGGTGGTTCTGAGTAGGTTGAGGTCACTAAAATCTCACAAACCTTGCTCTCACTTGGGAGTTGAGAACCTCAGGGTCCTTGGGGCGCCTGGGGGGTGGGGCTCAGTCAGTTAAGCGTCTGACTCTTGATTTCGGCTCTGGTCGTGATCATAGGGTCCTGAGACGGAGCCCCGCATTGGCCCCACGATCGGCATGGAGTCTGCTCGAGATTCTCTCTCTCTCTCTCTCTCTCCCCCTCTGGCCCTCCCCTGCTGCTTGCTCTCTCTAAACAAAAACAAAAACAAAAACAGAACCTCAGAATCCTCACCTTATTTTTTTCTCAATAAGTAAACTTCCTTGAAATAATTCCAAATGTCCAGAAAAGTTGCAAGAAGAGTACACAGAATTCTTCACCTGGATTCACCAGTTGTTAACATTTTGTCATATTGGTTTCATCATCCTTTCCCTCTCTCTTGATTATAGATACACACACATACTCTTTTACATATATATTTGTATTTCTGGCTTATTAGAGAGTAAGTTGCAGACATCATGCCCCCTTGCCCCCAAGTTCTTTAGCAGGTATTATACCAGAGTACAGCCTCTTGTAACCACAGTACAATTAGTACAATTATAAACATCAGGGACCCTTAACTTCAGCGCAAATACATTATATAAAACCCACATTCAAATGTCATCAATTGTCTCCCAACTGTTCTTCCCTGCGTCTGGGTTCCAGCCCAGACCCAGCAGAGCTGTCCTGCTGCTTTGCTGTCCACAGCCCCCCGCGCTTCATGACTGGAGAGCAAGATAGAGTCACTCATGTCCAGCAGGGGCCTGTGTCTAGCAGGGCACGGAAGCTTTGAGATATCCCGAGACCAGATCCGCTGACACCAAACAACTGTACCAGGTGGAAGTACAGGGGGTCTGCAGGAGCCCCAAACGGCTGAACCCCCCTGACAAGGGAGGGTTTTGGCGGGCCGCTGTCAGCCTCGGACAGGACCCCTCTCTGAGCACTTGGAAAAGGCAGCTGCCCCGAGGCCCTGCCGCACGGAGCACGAGCTCCAACAGCACAGCGCTGAGGCCCCCGCGGCCTACACGTCGGGCAGCCCGGCCCAGGCCCCCCCGCCCCCCCGCCCCCCAGGCCTTATCTCGCCCGCGCGCCCACAGGCCGACTGCGGGTTGGTCCAGTAACCTCCTCCCCACTCGGTTATCGGGTTTACTGCGCCACTTGGGCTATTTTGGCGCCGCCTAAGAAGCCAAGTCAATCACGTCCGAAGTGCCACGGAGGCTGGAATCCTGAACCCGCCCCATAATCATGTTAGTCTTGCTTTGCACCCGAGGGAAGCCGAGATAAGCCACGTCCATAGCGTGCCCCGGGCCGAGCGGACCCCGCCTTGGTCCCCCCGGGGAGGACGCCCGGCTTCCGTGGGATCTCGGCCCTGGGCTGGGGGAGGCGGGGGCGCGAGAGGGCCGGGTCCCCGAGGCCGGGTGGGGGCGGCGGGGAGGCCGCAGGCAGCGCGACCCGCGGGCCCCGGGAGTGGCCGCCGCCGCCGCCGCCGCCGCCGCCGCCGCGGAGGGAGCCGGGGCCTCGGGACCGTGACTCAGCGAAAACAGGCCTCGGACCGTGACTCAGCGAAAATAGACCTCGGGACCGTGACTCAGCGAAACAGACCGCGGGACCGTGACTCGGCGAAACAGAGCTCGGGCCCGTGACTCGGCGCGGAGCCTGCCAGCGTGACTCGGCAGGGCAGGGCAGGGCGCAGGGTTGCGGGGGGGCGGCGGGCGGGGGTACTCGGCGGGCGGGCCTCGGCGCCCCACCCCTGCCTCCCCGCGGTCTGAGCCCCGGAGCCACCGGCGCCGCCCGGGAGGGGTGGGGGTGCGGTCCTGGGCACCGCGGAGCGACGCCACCATTTCCTGCCCCGCTCAGCAAACGCTTGCTTGCCTCAGTTTCCCCATCGTCACACTGAGGGCAGGCGGAAGCTCCCTTCAGCGGATGGCATCCCGTGGGTGTCTGTTTATTTTTTAGATGATCCGTTTTGACCCTCTAGTTAGAATATACTGCCCGGCACCGACCCGCCTCGAAGTCTACCATGCGCAGCCCGCAGACCACCGCCCTGGACGTTCTAGTGGATTGCTTAGGATGTTTTTAAATTTTTAAATTCATTTATGATAGTCACATCAGAGAGAGAGAGAGAGAGAGAGGCAGAGACACAGGCAGAGGGAGAAG
This sequence comes from Canis lupus baileyi, assembly GCF_048164855.1. Lineage (NCBI taxonomy): Eukaryota > Metazoa > Chordata > Mammalia > Carnivora > Canidae > Canis > Canis lupus. The sequence goes on from NC_132848.1 coordinate 31,433,610, forward strand.
CAGGCTCCATCCACCGGGAGCCCGACGTGGGATTCGATCCCGGGTCTCCAGGATCGCCCCTGGGCCAAAGGCAGGCGCCAAACCGCTGCGCCACCCAGGGATCCCCAAATTGTGACATTCTAAAATGTGTCCCATCACTCTCCTAACTCTAACTTGTGGAATCTAAGTACCAGAGTGATGATTATTTTAAATGGGCTGTCATCCATTAAAAAAAAAATAATCTCATTTGAAATTTTACATCCTCTTCTTTTCTACCTGAATTTTCATTTGTACCTTTTGTATTTTCATTCCCCTACCCCACAAAAAATAAATTCTATTGTGACAGGAAAAAAATCAAATCAAATCAAGTCAAATTGAGGCGCCCTGGTGGCTCAGTAGGTTAAGTGTCTGCCTTCGGCTCAGGTCATCATCCTGGGGTCCTGGGATTGAGCCCCACATCTGGTTCCCTGCTCGACAGGGAGTCTGCTTCTCCCTCTCTCGCTGCCATTCCCCTTGCTTGTGCTTACTCGTTCTCTTAAATAAATAAAATATTTAATAATAATAATAAAATCAGAAGAAAACAAAAAAAAATAATAAATATAGGATAATGAATCCAGTCTGGAGTGTATTCTTCTTTATATGACTGCAGTCCTAAAATACAATTTTTAATTTAATTAATTAATTAATTTATTAATAATGATTTTATTTATTTATTCATGAGACACACACACACACACACAGAGGCAGAGATATAGGCAGAGGGAGAAGCAGGTTCCATGCAGGAGGTGCCAAGGAATCCCCTATTTATTTTTTTTAACAGAGGAGAGAGTCCTCAAAGACAAAGGTGCCATGGGCTCATGCAAATCAGAATGCATCCTTGCTGGTAAGCTGGGATCTAGGATGAGAAAGTGAGCAGTAAGACATGGCCAGGCCTGAGAAATGGCCCCTGGGCTTGCAGGTGGAGGTGGCTAATGCTGCACTTCTTCGGAGCTGTCTGAGCTGTGGGCCTTGCAAACCCTCAGTCAAGACCTGCCATTCACCAGGGCTCCGATGGGGTTCTTTGTAGACATAAAGGAGTAGGCCCTCAGAGGAGAGATGGAGGAGGTGTCCGAAGCAGGCAGGGAGAAAAAGGGGTGGCTTGCAGAATGATGGGCTCCCCGCCAAAAGAGGTGCCCTGGAAGGTAGGCGGGGCTGGGAACTTTGCATCTGAAAATTAAAGGATTTAATTTTCCTTTTCCTTTTTCCTAATTAAAGGGAACACAAGGGTGTTTAGGCACAATTCAAGAACTTGGGGTACTATCGAAGCACCCATTGCATTACAAATCATTGTAAATGACAGCAAAAGGAACATCTCCTGGTGAAGTGCTTCCTGTATTTTTGATTATGGGATTAGATGGAAACCCTAGAGCAGAATTATTGGGCCGAGCATAGAACTATTTTGAAGGCTTTTGGAGTCTTGGGACGCCTGGCTGGCTCAGTCAGTGGGGCATGAGACTTGATCTCGGGGTTGTGAGTTCAAGCCCCATGCTAAGTATAGAGATTACTTAAAAATAAAATCTTAAAAAAAAAAAAAAGGCTTTTGGGGCACCTGAGTGGCTCAGTCAGCTAAGTGTCTGCCTTCGGCTCAGGCCATGATCCCCGGGTCCTGGGATCAGGCCCCACATTGGGTTCCCTGCTCAACAGGGAATCTGCTTCTCCCTCCCTGTCCCTCTCCCTCTGCCTCTCCCCTCCAACCCCCTTCTCATGCTCTCTTGTTCTCTCTCAAATAAATAAATAAATAAATAAATAAATAAATAAATAAATAAAATCTTAAAAAAAAATAAAGGCTTTAAAGAAAGGTATATTTACTTGAGAGAGTGTGCTTGAGCAGAGAGTCGGAGGCTCCACCTACTGAGCCACCCAGGCACTACCACTGCCTCCCCTCCCCTCCTGGAAAAAAGGCTTTTAGAGTCTTTTGCCTAGTTGTAGGTAAAAGTACACTACTTTTCATAACTTTATTGCTCATGTTTCAATAGTAAATATGACTTTGGCCACTGGTGCTTAGGGCAGGGGGCTGTTTGTCTCAGTTTGTTTGAGTGATGGCCAGGAGGAAGGACAGGCCCAGCATGGGGGTCAGGGTGCGGGCGTGGGGGTGTGTGAAGGCGCTGAGGGGTCTGGGAAGGAAGGAAGGACTGACGGACACTGGGGCTTCAGGAAAAGGCCTGTTACTTTGTACCCAGGGCAGGGAGGAGCCTTATCACAGGTTGGTTGGCATGACTTTGCCCCCGGGCAGCTGCCTGGGCAGTCAGGTGCACATGTTGTGTGTGCCTGGGATGGGGAGGCGTGGAGTGGGGTGGTGGGGAGAGGTGGCAGGAATGGGTGAGAAGGCTGGCCTTGGTGTTGAAGGTGAGGGAGGCTCTCTCTCTTGCTGGCCCTCTGGATCGCTTGCTCTCTTTCTCACTCCTGGCAGGTGCCTGCAGCAGCCCCTTCCTGCCTGGAGCTCACCTCAGTGCTCTGCAGGGGGCAGAAACATGATTTCCTGAAAAGCCCTCTTTGTACCCCACGTGGAGTTTGGGGTAAAGTTCCAGGAAGCCTTACTATCTGTTACAGGCAGAATTGGGTCCCTCTCCAAACTCATCTGTGGAAGCCCCAACCCGTAGTATGTGACCGGATTTGGAGATGAGCCTTTACAGAGGTGGTGCTCTTAGGACGGCCCTCAATCCAGTGTAACAGTGTCCTAGAAGAAAGATGCCCCGGCGCTTGCACAGAAGGCAGACAAGGGAGGACACACTAAGAAGGCTGGTGGGAAGCCAAGGAGAGGCCTCAGAAGAAACCAAACTGGGGCACCTGGGGGGCTCAGCGGTTGAGCGTCTGCCTTCGGCTCAGGGTGTGACCCCAGGGTCCTAAGATCGAGTCCCGCATTGGGCTCCCCGCAGGGATCCTGCTTCTCCCTCTGCCTGTGTCTCTGCCTCTCTCTGTGTCTCTCCTGAATAAATTAATAAAATCTTTAAAAAAAAAAAAAGAAAGAAAGAAAAAAGAAATGAAACCTGCTAACATTTAGATCTCTGGCCCCTCAGAACTGTGAGAAAGTAAATTTTTGATGATTTAAGGCCCCCGGTCTGTGGCGCTGGGTCACAGTGTTGCCAGCACCCTGACACAGGCTAGACTCAAGGCCGGAAGGGGCCCCAAAGGGGCAGACTCGGTCAACTTCTCCTTCCTCTCCTCTTCTCTCTCATCTATTTTGAAAAAAGGCGTGCAAAACAGCTGACACAAACAGCACACTGCGGGCCGGGGTGCCTTCCCCTCCAATCACACCTTGTCAATAATTTGCTGCTTTTGTGTCTCTCTCCTTTTCTCTATTATTATCTTTCCAGAATCATCTGAGGGTGCGTTGTGGACATCGTGACACTTCACCTGTAGGAGCAAGGACGCATGTCCCCGTTGTCATTATCAGAGTACAGATGTGATGCAGGCTCCTTACTGACCTTTGCTGTCAGTCCACATTCACTCTTTCCCAGGGATCCCCCAGAAACTGTCCCTTGGAGGACCCCCAGACTCCAGTCAGGGTGCATGCCCTCCATTTTGCTGCCATGTTTTTTTTAGGTCTCTCATGGCATTGACTCTTGAAGAATTGTTCGGAAGACACAGATCAGTTGCCTTGAAAATATCCCATGTTTGGATTTATTTTCTTTCCTCCCGATTAGATTCTGGTTAAACATTCTTGGCCAGAATCCAATGTGGTCCTGTGACATCTCCTTGTCAGAGAGAACCAAGGAAACTGAAACCCAGCCAGCTGAGGCCAGAGTTCATTTATTTATTTATTTAATAGATTTTATTTATTTATTTATTTGACAGAGAGTGAGCACAAGCAGAGGGAGGAGAAGCAGGCTCCCCGCTGAGCTGGGGGCTCCATCCCAAAGGCTCGATTCCAGGGCCCTGAGATCATGACCCCAGCTGAAGCCAGAGGCTTAATGGACTGATCCACTCAGGTGCCCTTCAGTACCGGGTTTTTTTTTTTTTTTTTCAACTTATTTATTCATGAGAGACAGAGAGAGGCAGGGACACAGGCAGAGGGAGAAGCAGGCTCGCTGTGGGGAGCCCGATGCGAGACTCAATCCCAGGACCCCGGGATCATGCCCTGAGCCCAGGGCAGATGCTCAACCACTGAGCCACCCAGGCGCCCCCAGTACCAGGTTTTTTATTTGCCTTGACGAAGCCTGTGACTGACCGCAGAGGACAGGAAAAGTGCCTTTGTGTCAAGTGAGGGGTGTTCTTAAACAAAAGGAAAACCGAATCTATTAATATAAACAAGGCTGTTCTCCCTTCTAGAGCCTGGTCGTTAAACACCCATGTAAGATGCAGCCCCAGATCTCTTCAGTAATAAGAGTCTCTGAACGTCCCTGGGCCTCGGAGTTCCTCTCTGTAAAATGGGGCTCATAGTGGTACCTAGGCTTGTGTGCTGTGGAATCATCCGTGTCAAATACTTAGCCTTGTGCCTGGCTTGTAATTAATTGTTCAGCATAATTATTCTCATGGATGTGTTTTCATAATGATAACTATTGGCAGATACAAGCGCTGTGGCTGTATCATTCCCGGGCTTCCCCACTCCCTGGAGTGAGTGAGCGGAGCGAGGGAGAGGCAGGTAAGAGCGGCCAGGCCAGGCTGTTGCTTAACTTGAGCGAGTCCCCCCAGGAGGAGGGACATGGCCTGGAGCCTGAGTGTCCCAGCTTCTCCGCAGGCTGCACAGCTCTCGGGGCACCGTGCCAGCCGTGGGTGCTGGAGTGGTGTCAGGAGCGTGTACACCCCCTGCTCCCACCCCCCCACCGGCCTGGAACCTGTCCACCTGCCTGGGTCCCTGAGTGCCGCTCCCCACCCGCCGGGGACACACGTGTGCCCAGGCAGCCACGCTTTTCTCAGGATGTGTCGCGTGCAAAGACTCTAGTCAGCAGCACCGTCTTATATATTTGAAAGTAGCTAAAAGAGCAGATCTTAAACGTTCTTTTTTTTAAAGATTTTATTCATGAGAGAGAGAGCGAGAGCGAGAGCGAGCGCAGGAGCAGGGGGAAGGGCAAAGGCAGAGGGAGAAGCAGACTCTCCCCTGAGCAGGGAGCCCGATGCAGGACTCGATTCCCGGACCCTGGGATCAGGACCTGAGCTGAAGGCAGACGCTCAACCACTGAGCCACCCAAGTGCGCCTCCTTTTTTTATTTTTAAAGAGAAACGAGACATTTTATATCGTTTTTGCAAACACTGGCAATAACTGCATTAAAAACAAAATAAAAAACAAAACAGAACAAAATCACTCCAGGCCTTGATACGGCTCTTGGCCTGCCAGTTTGAGATTTGAGACCTCCGGGTTTGGGGTTCCCTCCTGCTCTCCGGCTGCTTCTCTGATTGGTCAGTGATTCCTGGGGGGTCGGGTGGGGCTGATCCGGGAGGGGACTTCAGAGATGGTCATTCCTGGCACGTCTCCAAGCTGCCCTGGGTCACCCAGCATTGCCAGGGGCCCAACAGGCTGCATCCCACACACACTGTGTGTGCCGATCATTCAGGGACCAGTGTCCTCTGTGCTGCTGTCATCATTCCTCCCAAGTGAGTCTTCAGGGACAGGTCACCATGGTCTAGTCCTTCGGGAGATTAGTGGCCGGTCTGGGTTTGGACCCATGGAGCTGGAGCCATGTTTCACCTAAAAAAGAAAAGGAAAAAAAAAAAATCTGCTTGTTCCCTGTGTGTCTGGGAGGCCAGGGGCTGTGAGTTGCTCCCAGGTGGGTCCTCGGAGCCTAGCACAGAGCAGGACAGGGTCGCAGGCAGGATGGATGCGGGATCTGGAGCCCAGCCTCCTGAGCTGGGGGAACAGGACTGAATGAAGGGAAATCAGGGAATCCAAGAGGTTGGGGGTGTCTGTTTGTCTTCACCACCAGGTGGAGTTTTTTAAAAAGCAAACTTTAAAAAGGTCACTTAAAAGTAGTCAAAGTCACACAGCTCGTAGGTTGTGAAGCCCAGAAGCGGTGCTTTTTTTTTCTTTTTCTCATTGTGGTAACATACACATAATATAAAATTCACCATTTTAACCAACTGTTATGTAGTTAAAAAGAAAAAAAAAAAGCTTGCAGTTCGGTGGCGTTGAGGACATTCATATCGTTGTGCCACCAGGGCCACCATCCAGCTCCAATATTTTTTCCATCATCCCAAACCGAGACTCAGTTACACACTGAACAATATGTCAGTTAGTTTATGGCTTAATTAATGGGTCTGCGTCGGCGAAATGAGTTCCCATGGGAGGTGGTGAGTGGCCCATCACTGGAGGTATGTGTAAGCAAAGTCTGGACTTGACTAGCCGGATGGCACCACCAGTCTATGACTGCGTTCTCGTCCTTACCAGGTTTCTGTTGGAGGACGAGACAAAAACCTTACCTGTTGCTAACTGAGGTGAGAAGTTTTGCTGTGGGTTTTTTTTTTTTTAAATGTCCCAGGGGACATGATTTGACCTGCAGTTTACCTGTGTTAAAAACAAGCTGCCCAATAGTGAGGCTCCATATCTCTCACACATCCCCCAACCTCGTCAGGCCAGTCTGGGTCCAGCCCCCAGACGTGGCAAGTTCATTCATGCTCCTGCCCATGCCTCACCTTCCAGAAATGTCTAACAGCCCCCTCCACCTCTACGAGTAGCAGCAGAGTGTGCAGTGTACGGTCATCTGGGGGATAAGGTGGGTCGTCTACCCCCCCAGCCTCCCCCCCCCCCCTTTGATGACAGACTCCCAAGTTGTTCGTGATTCAAATGAAAACATACTCAAGGAAGGTGGGCCCGGTGCCTGGGCGTGAATCAGGATTGGTCTCAGGTGTGGACTCTAAGCCACCTTGTGGTTCTTCCGTTCCTCTTTGCCAGCACAGTCATGGAGGTGAATTCTGAGATGAATGACATGGTGAGAAGGTCTGGAGTGACTTGTCTTTTTTTTTTTTTTTTAAGATTGTTTTTATTTATTCATGAGAGACACACAGAGAGAGGCAGAGACAGAGACACAGGCAGAGGGAGAAGCAGGCTCCCTGTGGGGAGCCTGATGCAGGACTCGATCCTGGGACCCCAGGATCATGCCCTGAGCAGAAGGCAGATGCTCAACCGCTGAGCCAGGCATCCTTGGAGTGACTTGTCATGAGCTGAGTCCTGAAGGGTGAGTCTGTTAACTGAGGGCAGGGCAGTGCTAGAGGGAACAGCATGTGCAAGGGCCCTGTGGTCAGGGTGTAAACCATCTGAGGTATGAAAACCTGTGAGTGTACAGGGCAGAGATCTGGAGTGTGGCAAGTGTGGCCCCTCTGGGGCCTGGGAGGTGAGGCCAGGCCAGGAAGTGGGTCTTTAACCTGAGAGAGCAAGGGTGTGTGGTTGGGGTTTGACATGGGGGTGTTGTGAAACCCGGTCACATTAGGCTTTTGACATTTATTCATGGCTGCATGTGAGGAGGAGTTGGGGAGGGGACAGAGTTGATGCCACGTACGCGTCTGAAGCCCTGAAGATCTCAGACCTGGAGACTTAGGTTTGCACCCATCCCCTGCTCCTGCTTCTTCCTCAGTGATTCTGCTGGTCCTGTGCTGACTCAGATGTGAAATTTCACCCCTCTTCCATTTGCAAAATCCTACTCTTGACAAATCCTTGTGAGCAGAGGACTTACTAAAGGTCCTGAGGTCACAGAGAGGGGTGACATCAGGCCCCACGCAGAAGATGCTTTAGCGAGGCACCTGCTATAGGTCTGTTCTTTCCTTCTTCTTTTTTTTTTTTCTTTAAAGATTTTATTTATTTATTCATGAGACACAGAGGGAGAGAGGCAGAGATGCAGGCAGAGGGAGAAGCAGGCTCCCTGTGGGGAGCCCCATATGGGACTCCATCCCAGGACCTGGGGATCACGCTCTGGGCCAAAGGCAGACAGACACTCAACTGCTGAGCCACCCAGGCGTCCCGATAGGTCTGTTCTTCCAAACCTTTTGGGGATGCCCTGTTCCCTACCCGCATCCTCCCTGCATCCTCCCCCGGTTGCCCAGGGGTCCCAATCCCCTCCTCCCGGTGGCTCCAGAAGCACAGGATTCCCTCTCCGCCCCCTCCCCCGGTCTCCCCAGCTTACACACCTGAAGTCATCCTTCATAGACCTGGAAGTGACACGGGTTCACCCTTCCCACCCACCGCCCTGGGCCAGGTGCCATCGCAGCCTTTGTGATACCTCAGGTCCTTCTGCTAACTTGTCGCTTTCACACACGACCAGGTCCAGGCTCCAGCTCACTCTCCTCTGGTTTGATCCCCCTCCTACCTGCCACTCAGTACTTGAGGACTTTGCCGGAGGGACTTGGGGGTGGGGTCCCTGCTCCTCATCCCCCCACCCCGAATCTGTCCTCCGGGTCCCTCTCTTCTCTGGTGGGCTGTGGCAGGGAGGAGGGAAGACGGAGAGGTCTCTTAGCTGGTGCCAGGGTGGTTCTTGCTGTGTGACATCCGTCTCTGCTGGGCCCTCCGAGGTCTCTGTGTGGCAGGTGTCTCTGCAGGCTCTGGGTGGGTGAGGGGCGGGGGAGGCAATGGCTGAATCGGCATCCATTCAGGATGAACAGATGGCAGGGAGGGACCAGCGACAGAGGGCAGTGGGGCTAGAATGTTCTGGTTGTTCTCAGCCTCGGGGGCTCCACCACCCTCTCCTGGCCCTGGAGCTCTGCTGCCGCATCGAGGAAAGCCCAAAGCTGGTGGGCCAGGGGTGGAACTGCTGGGGAGATCAACTGGGGAAGGGCTTCTTGCTGGAAGTTGGGGGTCTGAAAGCCAAGATCCCCAAGTGCCAGGGGCACGGGGCAGCTGGGAGAGAACCAGTGGCTCCTCTGAGTCAAGGAGCCAGATTTGCAGAGTGGAGGGACCAGTGCAGAGGGCAGGGTGGTCCCGACGGGTGACGTGTGACGAAGAGTTAGGGCCAAGGTTGACGGGAGCCATGGTGGTGGCACCCTGGTCAGGGGGGGCGCTGCTGCCCTAAGCTCCGGCCCGGGGAGGCAGGAGGGCGCAGCGGGGCCGGTGAACAGGCCGGTGCAGTCCGCAGTCCGTTCCGGGGACGAGGCTGCTCATTCAGGCTGGAATGAGCACCTGCCCGGTGAGCCGCAAGGGCCAAGAGTCCGATGACGACGTGTTACAGGAAAAAAAAAACAAACAAAAAACAAAAAACAAAAACTGAATTCCTCAGTGCGCCGTAAACTGTTTTATAGACAACACACCAAAACGGGTAAGAAAACTTCCACATCCAGGGACCTGGGTGAGAGTTCACAACCTGCCACACCAGTTGGCCTCCGGATGCAGTATTCGCTGGGAGCCTGGAGCAGGTGTGGGGTGCCAGGGGCTGTTTCTGCACAGGCCTCCCAGCACCCTGAACCCCCCTTCCTGCGAGGGGGCTCTCCCGTGGGAGATCCGCAGTCCAGGCCCCTGGGGGGCAGCCCCCTCCCTGCAGGCGGCCAGGAGGCTCTGCACCTGCATTTGCCTGTGCAAGTGTGCACACACATGTGCTCTCACACGCACCGTGGGGCTTTTCTGGCTCCAGAGCAGCCTGGGCCCTGGAATAAACTACACCTCAGCCCTGCTCCTGCAAAGACCCTTTCTCTCCAGAAAAGAGCATCCGACAAGGCCTGTGCACTTCCCAGCTGTGTGACCTTGGACTGGCCAGTGGACCCTCCCGAGTCTTACTTTTCTAAAAGTAAAGTAAAATGGGAATTTCTTTCCATCCCAGGAGTGGTAAGGGCAGGGTCCTGCCACCCTAAGTGTGTCCAGGGGGCAGGACAGCCCCCTTGCCTTCCTCCTCAGTGGACCATCTGCTTCCCCTTTCTGGGGGCTAGCTTGGGGTGGGGCTGGGGGTGGGTGCAAGGGTGTTCCCAGCTTGGGTTTCACTTCCTTCCTGCCTCTGAGAACGGGCCAAGCCCCCCCTTCCCCTCTTCGCGGGCACCCAGCATGCTAGTGAGGGAGGCTGCGGGGGTGTGTGTGGGGGGGCTGTAACTCACAGCCACCTCTGCCTCCTCACCGATGCTGCAGACCTACCTGCCGGCAGGTGGCTCCCCACCCTGACCCAGGAGCACCCCCCAGGCTGGAACCACGTAGCCTCCAGCGACCTTGCACTGCGTGGGGGAGCAGCACAGTGCTAGGCAGGTCCGGCCCTTCCCTGGGCCCCTGTCTCCCTGTGTGTGACTCTTACCACCCAGGATTTGCGGCCTGGGTAGGTGCGGACTCCTCCCCTGTGTCAGCCAAGTCCAGAGGCCTAGCCTCAGGGTGGAGCCAGGCCGGAAGTGGGGGGAAGGGGCTTGTGGAGCCGCCGGGGCAGCGGCAGGGAGAGGCCATGGGCCTGAGTCAGAGGCCAGGGGACAGGATGGGGCCCCACCGGGGCGCTTCCCCACATGTCCTGCCCCAGGGGATAGAAGGGAACCCTGTGAACTCAGGGCTCTGGGTCTGCTCTAGAACATAATGGGTGGCTTGGGGGGCCAGGGGGGCCCTGTGACCTCTCGTCTACTCTCCGGATTCTGGTCCTTCTGGGCTCGCAAACCAGCTCACGCCTCTGCCCCGGGAGGGGCGGGCAGGGGAGGCGGGTGCTCCCGGGTGGGAGCAGGTGGGCCTGGGAGGGCGGCCAGAGGGCCCGGGCGCCCGCTCCTGATTTAGTCAGCCCAAGCCCTGGCCCCCGGGGCCTCAGAGTGGGACTGTCTTTGGAGAGAGGGCCTTTCAAGAGGGGGTTCGGGTTAGCCGAGGGCACAGGGCGGGCGCAGATCCGATCCGCTGGACGGGGGACGCTGCCCCACGCGGGGGCCGTGAGATCGCAGGGAGAAGACGGCACCCGCGGCCGAGGCCCATCGGGAGGCCTCGGGGACCCCGGCCCGGTCTGCGGCGCCGCGGGGGCTGGGCCGGCTTCTGCGGGGCGCGGGGCGCGGGGCGGTCGGGGCGCGCGGGCGGGGCGGCCGGGGCGCACGGTCCAGAACCGCACCCACGAGGGGATGGCTTTGCGGCAGCAGGGGCAGTGGGACGAGGGCACCGCCCGAGGGGCTCCCGCTGACCACCCCTGAGACTCAGACCTCCTCCCCGCCCCCGCCCGCGGGAAGTCAGCGGATGCGGGAGGGGCGCGGCCCCGGGGTCCCGGGAGGAGCCACCCCAGCGAGGCGAGCGGCACAGCTGCGGGGCGGCGGCCCCTCCCCGGGGTAAGGGGGTGGGGCCGGGCTCCGCTCTGGGGGGAGCCGCAGGGAGGGCGCCCGGAGGGAGCGGGACAGGCTGGCGTGAACGCGCGGGCGAACCGGGTCCCCACGATCCCACGCCCGGCCACTGGAAGCGTGGGGCCGGCGCCCTGTGCCCTGGGGGCGGGGGGGGGGGGCGCTGGCCGCCTCTGCAGCCTCCGGGGACAGGGCTCTTAGGTGCTGCCCCGTATGTCCCCGAAGCCCAGTGGGTGGGAGGGACTAGAGGCGCTGAGGTCCCTCGCCCAGACCCACGGAGGACCCCCCGACTGGCGCCCCCAGCCCCACACGGGCCGGGAAGGGCCGAGCTGGACCCTCGCGGTCGGGGCCGGGAGGTGGCCGCCTCGGTGGTGGGGGCCGGTCCCCACCTGCCCTGCAGGCCCGGTGCGTGCAGCGCTGCCGCCACCTCGTGGCCACCCTGCGAACTGACCCGAGCGCCGGCCGCTCCTGCGGGGAGGGGGCAGGGGCTCTGCAAACCCTCGGGTCCGGGTCCGGGTCCGGGTCCGGGTCCGAGCAGGACCACGCGGAGCAGGACCGCGGCGGCAGCAGCGAGGCCGGGCACTGTGGCAGCAACCGGGCTTGTCCTGGAGGCGGCGAGCACCCGGAGAGCCGAGGCCCCTGAAATGACCGAGTCAGAGGGGCAGTGCCCCGGCGGGGTGTCTGGAGCAGAGGCTGTTCTGAATGGGGGGTGGAGGTCCCACCTGGGCCCACACGTGGGGAGCATCTCCCTGACAGGTGCTGTGCTGTTCGTCCTGTTATTCCTTACCCCAACCCTATGAAGGAGCAACGGTAGAGTCCATTTTACAAGCGAGAAAACGGAGGCACAGAGAGGTTAATAACTTGCCTAAGGTCACACAGCTCAGAAGTGGCCAGGCCTGGATTTGCCATTAGGACAGTTGGAAAGGCTGGAGGCTGACACTAGGGTGAGGGGTGGGCAGGGAGGTCAGGGTGGGGTTCTGGAGGCTCAGGGAAGCCAGGAGGGAGTGGGGGGGTGGAGCCTCCAGCCTGCAGCTCTGCTGACTGCTTCCCACAGCCCCCAGGGGCTGCCTCCTACGTGCCCCTTCCCCAGCGCATGGGCTGAGTTCCACCCATGTCCCTGGCCTGCTGCCACCTTCCGAGGCAGCTGGGCCCAGCAGGAGCTGCTGGTGCCTCATTAATCCTGTCCCTGTCCCGACGCCCCCACCGGCAGCTGGTCCTCTTTCATGTGGGGCCTCCAACTTCCTGCCACTGCCCAGGGACGCCTGGAGCGGGGCCTGGGGCCTCAGACACAGCCCGCTGGGACCAGCGCTTCCTCATGCCCCCCAGCCCCAGCGGCTGTCTCTTGGGTGGGTGGGTGGGGTTCCCCAGTGTTGCCCCTGCAGGGAAACCTACCTGCGGGCCCTGCCACCTGTCCCACCATGCCTCTCCAGCCTTGGGGCCCTATCACAGGCCCTCCCTGACCTCCCGGCCCCATCACATCAGCGCCCTTCCCTTCATCCAGAACACGCAGCGCCTTTTGTCTATCTGTCCTTGTTGGCCCTTCCCTGCTGAGGGATGCCCCAGGCTCAGCGCTTAGAACCACAGCTGGCCCACAGCTGCGCTCAGGGGAACCACACCTGGGCAAGAAAAACGATGTGCCCACTCTAGCCATTGACGTGGCCACGAGCCCCTAGAACCAGCCATGGAAAGTTTCCTTTGCTTCTGCACTTGGATCCTTGTAAAATCACCACTCACCATGGGGGGCCCTGTGAAATGGTTCGGTCACTGTCCTGGGGGACAGAGGAGGGTTGCAGGCACTGGGGTGTGAGCTGAGCAGGGGGGAGAGGCTGCCGTGCAAAGGACTGGGTCCTCCTCTTCCATCACTTAGTGTGTGACTAGGCAAGACCTTGGTTCCGAGCCTCAGTTTCCCCACCTGTAAGCAGTGATCAAAACCGTCAACCACACAGGGCTGTTGTGACTGTGGAAAAGCCCAGGCCAGGGTCCGGCACACAGCAGGAGCTCCGCTGAGGGAGGGAGGGCTGAGGGAGCTGCAGGGGGGCGGGGGAGGGAGCCCACCTCTCACCCCAGGCTCTGGGGTCAGAGGTCTGGGGGCAGATGGTGCACCTGTCAGAGCTCATGAGGACAGTGTGCCCCACCAGGCGAGCAAGCATGAGCGTGTGTCTCAGCAGTCTGGCCAAGCCAGGAGCGGGGCAGTGACTGACCACTCCTGTCTGACCATAGGATGCTGCTGACCTCGGCCATGCAAGGAGCAGCTGAAGAAGGTTCACACTGCGGAAAAGGACTTTATCCCTTGTGTGGAATCAGGCACACAAATCAGCTTGCTGCTCCCGACGCTGGTGGGCTGGCGTGTCAGGGCAGCCAGCGAGGAATAGCCAAGGAAGCGATATGCTATCATGAGCACTGACCCAAGAGGGCGGCAGGCCTAGCAAGATAAAGCAGTCTGGGTCCATTCGGAGGAGGGCCAAAGTCCCCAGCACGTGGCCACTCTGTGTGATAAGGCAGGCTAAGATGGAGGGGGTGCTAACACCCCAGGGGCAGCAGGGAGCAGAAGTGGCCAGTGATAGTGTGGTACATGAACTCTGGCTTCTTCCCAGTTTTGGGTAAGAGTGGCCCGGGCAGGCTGGCAGGGCTTTGCACCCTGGCACGGGGGTCACCTGCCAAAGGACTAGCCCATGTCTAGGAGCCACTGAACACCTGGTTAAAACTGGAGTCTTCCCGTTGCCTGGGCTAATGTCTGGCTCGTGTGCGCGGGACACAGGAGGGAAGCTCCAGTTTGGACCAGCTGAGCCTAGCAGGCATGGAGGGCGAGGGCCTAGGGGACCTCTACCTCACCAAAGCCACTGGACCAGGCCCCTCCCCAAAAAGAGGTGGTTTAGGTTGGAGAAAGAACAGATGTAATGTGCAACTGCCACCTGCTTCCAGGCTTGGCTCATCTGCAAGCCCTGAAGCTTGGCTCAGACAGGACACCCCTGCCCCCCTGCTTAGGGAATGGACAGGCCCAGGGGTGTCCCTGGAGTTCTTTGCCCTACCTCCACCTGGTGGGCTGGCAGGGCTCAGTCTCCTGCACGCTCAGCTCAGGCCACAGCCCTTAGATCACTGGTGCCACCATCCTGTCACTGGTGGGAGCCAGTGGCTGCTCAGAGACAGGCCCAGGCCACACTCCAGGTCCTCCCAGCCCCGGGCTTCTGACCCCGCTGTCTTCCACAGGTTGACCTTTCAGGCAGCTCAACTGCTCTCACCACACAGCAGCCCACCGAGGGCTGGGCCATGACACTCCAGCCTGCCTTAAGCAGTGACTCTCGGGGAGCCAGGAAAGGTGGCTCCTCAAGACCAAGCTCTCAGATTGCCATGCATCGAATAAGAACAGACACCCTGTGCCTGGCTTGTGGCTCAGCTCCCGAGCTGTGTGCCAAGTCACCCGATCTGAGCCTCGGTGCTGTCATTTGAAAAATGGGGACAATGTGCCAATGCACAGGGCAACGCCCAGCACATGGTAAATGACAGCAGCTATGCGGTTTTCTCTGGGCTGGGGCAGCTCATGTGACCCTGAGTCACAGACTTGGCACCTGTGAGATGAGACGGTAACTTCACTTCCCCAGCATCACAGGACAAACTCCATGAGCCTGCGTGTGGCCTAGTGTGGTGCCTGGCACCTGGGCCCCAGACAGACTGTCCACACTGTCACACCCACTCCCACGGGCTTCCCGTTGCTGGGCTGGAGGCGGTCTGAGGGAGCCAGCAGTATGGAGGTGCCCCCGGCACGGAGGGATGCCACGGAGATGGTAGTGGGGCCTCCTGGCAGGGCAAGTGACTGCACCTGCCCGCACCTGCTCAGAGATGTTGCTGGATGCCCCATCCTGCTGTTCCACTTGTGCCAT
The DNA here is from genome assembly GCF_048164855.1 of Canis lupus baileyi. NCBI lineage: Eukaryota > Metazoa > Chordata > Mammalia > Carnivora > Canidae > Canis > Canis lupus. Next base: position 31,448,636 of record NC_132848.1, read on the forward strand.
CTGCAGGTGCCTAGCTCCTGGGTGGCCCCCAGCCCGGCCCCAAACCGTCCTTGTCTGGTGAGGCCACTTCCCAGCTGGAGACTGAACGGCATTGCTAGCAGGATGCTTTTCTACCTTTAATTGGGTTACAAAAGACACCTCTCCCAGTACAAGGTCGGCCAACAGGTGGGTGGGCCCAGTGCCCGGGGGAGCCTCGCCTGGGAGGGACAGAGCGAGGATGCAGGGAAGGCAGTGGAGGTCATTGGGGTGCTGCGGGCAACCCCGGAAGCCTCCCCTCTGCAGCCTGGGGCTGGTGAGGCCTCCCCACACCGTGTGCAGTTTCGTACCTGGAGAGCGGGCAGCTTGGCAGAGGGCCACACACCCCGCCCTCAGCAGCTACCCAAACCTGGGGGCCCCACAAGCAGGTGCTGGGGAACAGACCCGGGGCTGTGACAAAGCTTGTGCCATATCCGGCCCCTAGCCAGGCCTCGACTAGCAGTGTGGGCTCCTCCGAGGTTGCATCCAGGAAGGGGATCACCCAGGGCAAGGAGTCACACCAGGGCTACCCGGCAGCCAGCCTGTCTGTCACAGGACCTCCCGGTTTTCAGCAAAGTAGTGGTCGGTTGGGGCAGAGGAGGAGGCAGAGGAGGAGGCAGAGGGGGGTCCAGCTCCCAACGGGGACCTGTCCTGTTACCCCAATTCATCCAGCTGCCCCTCCACAGCCCAAGTGGCGAGGCCCAGCATGGCTGGGTCAGCCCATCGTCGAGGAGGAGAGAAGGGGTAAGAAGCCATCCTCAACGCAGCCTTAACACCAAAGGAGGGAAAGCAGCCCTGGCCAAGGGGAATGAGAGCAGCAGGGGCTCGGGCTGCAGGCTCCAGGCCCCCCCACCCCCCCGCTCATAAGGCAAACAGCGTGTCCTCTTTCTCCTGGCTCTTCTTTCGAGGGGCAGCGCCACGAGCAGGACCCGGGGGGCCCTCGGCTGAGGGGCTGGAGAGGTTGGGCAACCGATCGGCAGCTTTGGCCCGTTCTTCCAGGAATTTGTCAAATTCTACAGGAACAAGAAGGGGACTAGGGTGGGTTCTGCGGCCACAGGGGAGAGGGGCAGGCGGGCAGGCGGGCAGGGCATCCTACCTTCGCTGGTGACGCCCTTGGGCTCCTCCGCGTCATTCCCCTGAGAAGGCAGGAGGCAGAGGTTACCACAGTGGTCCCGGCGGGCGTGGGGTGGGGGTAAGGGTGGACTCAGCCTCTGGCTGGGCCCAGGACCCGAACCTCGGCCCCACCCCTTCCTGAGCTGCAGACTTGGGTGTCACCTGACTGCTCCATGCCTCAGTTTCCCGCTTGGTAAAACTGGTTGTCGAGAAGCTAAGACGGTCATCACACTGAGTGCCAAGCCCAGGGTGGGGTGTGTAGCCCCTGGATCCTAAGTAGCAGTCCCTTTCCTGCCCGGTGTAGGTGGGCAGACTTGCCCTTGTGGTGGGAAGGGACCCAGAGGTGGGGACCACACAGGCTACAGGTGGGGTGAGGATGCCTTTGTGTCCACCTGACATGGGCCCTTGCCTGACCTGGGGCAGAAACACAGCCTTGGCCGCTGGCAGAAGGCAGCCTCTGGGCCTGGGAGCACTCAGGCCCTTGGTTGTTGGTGCCCAATGTGGGGGCGGGAGATGCGGGGGAAGGAGCCCGGATGGGACAGCGGAGGCTGGCTGCCCCTTCTGCTCGGGGCGGGGTGGGGTGGGGAGGCGCAGGGCTCTGCAGACAGCCTAGGCCCCTGCCTCCTCCGGGGCTCAGCAGTCTCCTGGTCTGTAAGACGGGGCTGCTGCAGGTGCCTCGCGGACAGGCCTGGGGGCTCAGCGCTGCCATGCTTACCCTCAGCCCCCCTCCTCCCCTCGGGCTGACGTTCCCAGGGACCCATGGTGGCTCAGGCAGCTGTGAGGTGTGCAGTGCCCAGGCCGCCTCAGAAGGGAGTGCCCCGAGGGGGTGGGCGGGTGGTGGGAGGTGTCCCACATGGATGCTCCCGTCCTTGTCCTTGTCGCTGTTCACCCTGCCCCAGCCCCGTGACCAGTCACTTCCTCATGAGAGAAACAGGGGCCAGCTGTCAGGTGGATGAGGAATGCGCCCGAGGCTTTGCTTCTGGGCTGGGGGGCCCCCGACTCACCACGTCAGTGGACAGCCACTGCTCGATGTCCTCCATGAGGCAGGCCTGGGTGACAGGGATCTGGAAGGAAGGGGGGGGGGGGAACGGCAGTGAGGGGCAGTGCACTGGGTGGAAGGCCCCATAAGCTTGGGGCCCATAGGTTGGCCGGCCTATGGCATCACCCCCAACCCTCAAGCTTCCTCACTTATGAAGTGGGGCCACATGTGCCCCACACCCTTCTGGGGAGGTCAAGATCCTGGTAACCCCTCCAACGTGGCTCCTGCCACCGTGCTGGGCTGTGGTCAAGGGGGACGCAGGGCCAGCAGCTAGGCGGGGGGGGGGGGGGGACGTGAGGAAGGGACGGACCCCCCTGCTGCCACATGCCAAGCGTGTGGAGGAGCATCTGATGGAAGAGTATTTGAAGTCCAGGGAGGAGCTGGCCTTCAGGGGTGGGGTAGGGAATGGCTTGGGCCAGGGGCGGCCGGCCTGTCTCCCGGCCCCTCTGGGGACTCTGAGCTCATGGTGGCGGGGCGGAGAAGCGCCGGAGTGCAGGGAGGTGCCCAAGTGCCCAGACAGGCCAGGCTGCTGACTCGGGGGCTGTGTGGCCGCTCACAGGGCCTTTGGCTCTGTGCCACAAACACGGGGGCTGGGGGCTTCCTTCTATGGTGTGAGGACCGGGGGGAGGCTTTGGGACAGAGTCGGAGACGGCAGTCTGTCTGGCCCTTCACACGTGTGGCTTGGGCAGGTTACTTCTCTGACCCGGCTTCCCCCATCTGCAGAGTTCACTCGTACCTACCTACTGTACCTACTGTCCAGGCTGCTGTGGGAATGAAAGGAGGGGACGGACAGAAGGACTCTGGCAGGGGGAGGTGCTGAGAAGCGCAAGGTACTATTCAGCTACTTTGGGAAGAGAGAGAGATGACAGTCCATCCCCAGCCAAGCCAGTTCTGTCCCCAAGTTCACTGTCCCCAGCACCAGCGGGCCCCAGTGGAAGCAGGGCCTGGAGCGGAGCAGGAGCCCACTTTCCGGCGGCAGCACATCCTCTAGCTGCCCACACCAGCTCCCTCCCCACTCAGCACTCTGCTGGCACTCAGCCCAGAAGGCCCAAACCAGACAGCCCGTCACCTCCCAGCTGCCAGGCGGGCCACCTGGCCTTGCTTCCAAGTCAGGAGCCAGTCAGGAGCCGGAAGCAGGCCCCAAGGAGCCCTGGAAGCGGGGGCAGAGGGGGTGGGACTGCGCTGAGTGCTGGGTGGGGGGTACCCACAGCACCCCTCATTCCTAACGGTCCCACCCCCTCTAACAGCACCCCCTAGGTGGAACCCCTGCTAGTGGCAGCCTTGGCTTTCGGGGTCAGCCAGCCTGGTCTCTCCTCACCATGCCTTGTCTCATCATCCAGGCACTGAGGCTCTTCTCACTGCTGCCTCCCATCTGGGTGAGAAAAGGTCACGCTGTGGTGGGAAGGGCAGGGACAGGGCCACTGGTATGCTGGCAGCCTTCTCCAACGTGGACGCTCCTTTTTAAGTAGGTAGGCCTATTACCACCTTAGGAGGCCTCGCATGTGTATGGGTGTGTGTGTGCATGCATGTGTGTATGCACACCTGTGCAGGTACTGGTGCTGCGGTGACAGGTAAGGGGACCAGGAAGCAGCAGAGGGTGTCTCTACAGAGGCCCTGGGACCCCAGAGTCCTGAATGTGCCGGGCAAAGCTTCTCCTCCCTTTCCAGAATGATCTTGGGGACAGACCTGAGCAATCCCAGCATGCAGGCAGCTGTTAGCCAGTCCCCTGGCTGTCCGGGGACTCTGATGGGTGTCCCGGGATTGGAACACTGGCTTACTCAGTCCCCTTGTGTTTATCGACCGGCAAACAGGATTCCTGAGGACCCGGATGATGGGTGGCAGAGGGGGACTGGAGTCCTGCCTCCCCAGCCCTGGACAGACCGGCTCAGAGTGGCACACGCTGTCCAGCACCCCCAGTCGCGGGACTCATGAAGCCTGGGGCAAACACTGGCTGCCTGTAGAGCTGGCTCTGGATTCCATGCTGTACTTTGCTGCTTGGAACCCAGCCTGACAGTTAGTGGGAGAAAGCCTTACAACCACCCAGCCAGATGTACACACCTTGGGAGCAGGTGGTTATGGACAGTTTTAAGAACATCATACCCTCATCTGATGGAAGCTGCTTAAATTTCTCGAGTGATCAGAGGAATAAACAGTAACTCAGCAGCTTCTGCTTTTTGGCAAGTAGAGGTGTGTGTTTTCTCCTTTTGGCTAACTTGCAATTGCAAGGTGGTGTAGGAGATCCAGGTTCTAGTTCTTTGGTGCCCCTGACGTGTGTGGCCCTTGCTGTGTGTCCCTGGGTGAGTGACACCTGTCTCTGGGCAGCAGCTCCTGCAGCTGCAACTAGAAGGGGTTGGCTGTAGAGTTAACCTCTGCCCCCGAGAGACCAGGTGGCCCGAGAGGGAACAGCTTCCTGCAGGCTTCCAGAGTGTTCACATTCATCTGGATTCCAGGAGCCAGATTTTCTGGAGAGTTCGCCTGTGTTCCTTAGAACTCTGCAGCCATCTGGGGCTCTTACTACCAGCACTGGCTGTGGGGCCAGAAAGACCAGCAGCTGTCAAACAACCTCGCAAAACCAAGCCTTGGTTTTCCCGCCTGTAGGTGGGGAGAAGCATCCAGCAGCACTGGGAAGGTGAAAGGCCTTACTCTGTGCCAGGCGCTGCACTAAAAATGTTAAACCTGCTGCCTCACTTGGCCTGTCAGTGGATCTCATCTGCCCAGGAGGATAGTAAGATGCCCTGAGGGTCTGTGTGAGGCCTCAGAGAGGCACACACAGGGCACAGGTTGCACAGATGACCACTTACAAAGGAAAAGAATAAGAGGCTCTGAGACACGGGTGTGAGTGTGCTCTGCTTGGTGCCCGGGCACAGTACATGCACGTGTGGGAGGCGTGTGAAGCTCGAGCTGCTCCTGCCTCCATAGTGCCGGGTCTTGCTCTGCTCTGACTTGGGAATGATTCCTGAGATGCTGGGGACACCTCTGGGGAGTCGCTGGGATGCCCTACCCGCAGGCATCATGGGCAGCTTCATCTTTCTACGTTCCCCTCCACTCAAGACGGACCATGACCTTCACCTCACACGAGGCTCCTAGCTGTCCCTCAGGCTCTGTCTCCTGTCACTCAGTACCACCCCCTGGCCTCAGAGGCCCGTGCTGTCACCGGCCCTCTCCTCTGCCAACCCTTCGCTGCTCCTGCCTCTCCGACCCCCGGGCCCTGCCGTTTCTAACTGCCTCCCCAGGAGCTACACTTACCGGAACAAGAATTCTCGCCACCCCAAAGGCATCCAGGGATGAATTCAAAGGGATGAGAACTATACTTGGAGTTCCTGCCAAGGTGGAGCAGTCGCCCAGAGAGGGTGCCCACTGGGCACCTGGCTAACAGTCCCCCATATGGCCAAGCACTTCGATGGAACTAAAATGGTTCCCAGATGGCCCCCTGCAGCTTTAGGGTCTGTCCTTTGGGCCTCTCTGTCCACACTCCTGCAGACAACAGGTCTCTGGAGGATGCTGACAGAGCTCTAACTCCGCCAAGCACCTTGAACGCCCCTCCAACGCATCCTACCCAAGGCCGTTACTCAAGTTGGCGTTGTGCCTCAGGACGCACAGCTGGGAAGCCGTGGCGCTGGGATGGGAGCCCAGGCTACGGAGTCCAGCTCTCTGGCTCACACTCGGGCTGTCCAAGTCCTTGCTCCAGCCCTTCCTCACTGTGAAGTGGGAATCACCACACTAGCTGCAAAGGGCCAACTGCAGAACCACGTGAGGAAGGGGCCAGGGCTCAGTGCACCAGGAGGCCGGTGGGCAGGTGTTCCCTGGCCTTCCTTCTGGACAAGGTGGTAGCGGACCCTCTGCTTACCGCTCCAGTGCTCTGCTGTCGGGCATCCAGGGCTCCCGCCAGACCATCTCTTGCTTGGGGGGCTTCATATTTCACCCTGAAACACAGAGACCCCCACAACCATGAATGCTGCCCTTGCTGTACCAGGTATGATGGGATGCAGGGGTGGGTGGGGACGAGCCAGACTCACATCCTGTGTGGACCTGCCTGGGTAACGGTTGACCTGGGCTCAGACATGTGACTATGACAGGTGGCGGCAAGGCTGAGGTGACAGAGGCTGGTGTCCGCCAATGGCTCTCACTCCAGGGATAAGAAATAGCCCCAGTGCCCCATGCCCATGGAGAATTTGTATCTCCAGAACCTTCTTTGAGGAGCTTCCACTTTGTGATGTAATAAATCGTGGTTCTGCGTAAGGCCACCTTTGGATGGGGAGTTCCCTTCTGCTACTCAAAACAGCCATGCAGACGGCTGGGTGGGATGCCATCCCGCATGGCTCTCCAGCATGAAGCTCTCCCCTGCCCTGCCCTGCTCTGGTAGCCTGGTGGAGGGGCCTCTAAATTCCTGGGTGATGCCAGCCAGCCAGGCAGGGCACAGAGCACCGGGAGGGTGTTTGCTGTGTTTGAGGTGAATCTCGGGGGGGTGGGGGGGGCGCCAGAGGCCTTGGGGACCCAGCCCTGACTCTGGGAAAGAGTACTTATTCTCCCTCTGAAGCATCAGCAGGAGGGGAGGGCTCAGCAATGTCCCAGCCCAGCCTTGAGGGGAAGTGCCTCACACAATCGCAGCCACAGAAGAAAAAGCCCTGCACTTAGGGGTGGGCCAGGTCAAGGCTTCAGAACTGGGGCCCCGTTGAATAAAACCCCTGCAATGCCAAATGGCCTTCCTGGGAATGGGGGAGACCTGGCACTTCAAATGGCCTCTTGAGTAAGACCCCGAATTCCCAGGCAGCTACTTTGACAGCCCTGCCACCCACTACCTCCTGCAGGATGCAGAGTTGGCCAGGAGAGTGCAAGCATTAGCTAGCTCATCCCCCAGTTACGTGGCTCCTTCCACTGGTGAGCTTCGGACTATCTGCAGGGCTGTGCAGGGGGTGGTGGTGGGGGTGGCAGGCGGGGTGCTCACGCCCTCCTGGACAGCAGCTTTGCAGGCCTGGCTGACTCTGGGCAGTGAGAGCCGCTGAGGAGGAAGTGATGGCTAAGACTGAGCCATACGTTCTGACCCAGGGAAGACCTGCCCACTCAGGCTACGGAAGTAGCCATGTTGCTTTCCCTCTGAGACACGGCAGGTGTGTCATGGAAAAAAAGTAGAGTAAGGCACGTCCAGCCCTACGAACATACAGAAACTGATCCTTTTCTTCACTCAAAAGAACTACATGTTCTTTCCCAATTACATCCCCCACCTCTGCTTTTCTGTGTCTCTCCAACCCATAGAGCCCTGAGGACGAAGCCTGGCTGTCCCCTGGGCCAAGCCTGTGGCAGTGGAGGGCTGAAGACACTCCCACCAGAGGAAGCCCACAAGGCCCATTCCCAGCTGTAGATGCTGGGCCGGTGTCTGCTGCAAACATCCAGTGCAGGCAGGAGTGGGGACGGCTACCCCTCAGAGGGGTGTGGGGGGCTGGTGGACAGGGGCTGGAGCTAGTGCCACCTGGATGACAGTGGCACTGGGCGGGGGGGGGGGGGAGTGGAGCGTGTCCCCAGGATGATGATACAGAAGAAGGCGAGGAAGAGCAATCCACTTCCAGCAAAGCCTGGCTAAGGCACTCTGAGTCTGGCTTATTGAGATGTTCCCTATTGCTCTCATTGGCGTCCCAAGTGGAAAGGCCTGGTCAGCTAGAGGCCACGATGGTGGCAGCTGCCGTCGAGGCTGGAGCAGAAACAGGGACTCACAAGGAGCCAGCTTCCTGGTGAGGAGATGCAGAGCTGGTACAGATTAGAGGGAAGTGGGAGGGATCCCTGGGTGGCGCAGCGGTTTGGCGCCTGCCTTTGGCCCAGGGCGCGATCCTGGAGACCCGGGATCGAATCCCACATCGGGCTCCCGGTGCATGGAGCCTGCTTCTCCCTCTGCCTGTGTCTCTGCCTCTCTCTCTCTCTCTGTGACTATCATAAATAAATAAAAAAAAAAATTAGAGGGAAGTGGGAGCCAGAGAGGCAGAGGGAGGTGTGGGTCAGACACCAGGTGGGCAGAAGAGGCCTCAGAGGATTCAAGTGCCCTGGGAAACAGATAGAGGAGGGGAGTCCAAAGGCCAGTCAGGGCTAGAAGATCCAGCTGAAGCTGGGGGGGGGGAGGGGCGGGTAATTACCAAGCAGAACAAAAAGGAACTCGATGTTAGGGCACTCTCATCCCTGTGGGGTGCTTTTTGCTGTGGGGGAAACTAGTCCCCAGGAGGGCCTGCGAGGACCCATGACCCAAGAATGTATATACAGGATGTGCCCTCCCCTGGCATCTCATGCTCCCCCTGCCTCTGAGCTTTGTACTCACTGTTCTTTAGCCTGAAATGGCCTTCTTGACTCTCATCCTGGAGGTCCAGCCCTGAGCCCCCTCTGTAGAGCTGCCTGCCACGACGTGTGTCCGCGGTGCCTGGCCTACCCCTCCAGGACAGCATGTAGTGTGGCATGGCAATGGTCTGTGCATCTTATTTCCCATGAGGTTGCAGGCTCTGGAGAGCAGGGACTAGGTAGGCTTTTCTCTGTCCCCAGGGCCTATTCCCCAAAGAAGCGATGGCACAAAAGCAGGCCTCAGCCAGGATGGCAAGCTGGACTACCCTCCAGGCTGCAAATCCCACTGGACTCATTAGCTTCCCTCCACACCATGATCTCACAGTGCCCCAAATTCCATGGCAACCGTGAGCTGCTGGGCCCTGAGCACCGCAGCCTGGGTGTGCAGACTCCCAAAGATGCAGCTCCTAGCCCGGGCTGCCTACGGTCAGCTGCCAGGGCTGAGTAGCCCCATGCAGCCAGGCTGGCTGCAGCCTAACGGATTTGACCTGGCTGTGGTGTGGTGAGGACATTCCAGGGCCCCCGGAGGCCCACTGACAGTTCCCAGATAGGGCAAGGTGGGGAGGTGAAGGCCATTCAAATGACCACAATGACCACTGGGGAGCAAGGGGCAACTGGTGAGGGAATCCCTTACTCTAGAGCTCTCCTTGGCTGTAAATCCTGGCTGCCCACAGCTTGGTCCTGGGTCCTGAACCAAGGGCTGAGAATAGCAAGCAAAGCTTCTCCTGACACACCTGTATGGGGCCAGTCCCGAGAAGCTGAGGCAAAGGGCCAGCCTTGGCTGCTGAAAGCACCTCCCTGAAAACACTTCCCAGGCAAGGACAGAACCCCAGCTCCAGTGCAGAGGGGTAGGCCCAGTGGAGCCATAGGGACTTTGGGGGGAAAGTTAAGGGTGGCTAGGGATTATCACAAATGACCAGACGAGTCCCCGAGGTCTTCTCAGGGATCTTCCCTGCCTGCCCTGGAGGGCCTGTTGTGTGGCCTCCATGTAGTGGTGGTGGCTCAGGCTAGAGATGCAGTTATGGAACTAGCAGCCCTGGGCTCTCAACCTAGTGCTGCCAAGGATCAACGGCCTGACTTGGGGCAAATGACCCAGCCCTCTGGGGCCTTGCCTTCCTCCTCTGATCAGATTATGTAAGATTCTGGCATATGGTGGTTCATCAAGGCACAGGGGACCCTTCCCTCGCCCAGGCCTGCCCAGGGGGCACCAAGTCTGCCTCTTGGCTGCAGGGTATCTAGGCCACAAGGGACTGATCTAGAAGATAGCAGCTCTGCCATCCCGAAGAGGGCAGGGGGCTGTGCGCCCTTCCATGTGGTGTGCCAAGCAGCTGGGTTCAGGGATCCTGAGCGGCTCTGCCCTGACAGGGAGCAGCCCAAACTGCAGGGAACAGGCTGGGCCCGGGGCCACTCACTCTTTCCGTTGGTCAGCCAGAGAGCTGCCCCGGGTCAGTGCAAACATGTCAAACTCGCCTTCCAGTTGGCCAGAGGCCTCCAGAGACTGCAGGCCAGCCCTTACGCTGCTGGAACCGAGGTCTGCGGGGACAGAAAGACACATGAAGGGCCCACCAATGGTCCCTGCATGCTAAGCAGCAGTTGAGCTGCCAGGCCCAGGGAGGACTCTGGAGAAGCACAGGGTGGGGGGTGGGGACAGTGCAGGTGTATGGCTGGGGCAGGCCACCTGCTGGCTGAGGGACCGCGGCCATGTGACTTCCTCTCCTTATGGTGGAGGCACAGGTCCCCGCCCAGGGCAGCTGTGAGAACAGGAAACCTGCCTCGCACATCTGGCACAGTACATGGCTGAGCATTGGGTGAGTGATCAGACGTGTGGCGGCGTTTTCAAACAGCCTAGTTGTAGCAGTTCAGAGCAGGCCCTTGATGACTTCCTAGGGCTTGGCACTGGCAGGCAGCCAGCAGCAGGGAGACTCATCACAGTGATGGTGATGGCAACTGCTGGCATGTCCCGGGTGCACACCTTGGGCCCCCTTCATGCGTGTGCTTACCCAGTCCTCACGGTGATCCTGGAGGAAGGGCCCGTTCCTGCCCGTTACACAGGAGCTAAGGGGACACGGGACATTCAAGTGACTAGCCTAAGCTCACCCAGATGGCTCATATCACAGAGGATTCGGTGTTGAGGGGCGACCACAGAGCAGTGGGCTTCTGAGGTCCAAGGGGGCTTGGGAGTTGCAGGCTGTGGGGGAGAGCCCCCTGCGTTCAGTCCTGGGTACCCAACCTTGCAGTGGGGCTCAGCCTGGTAAGGTGAGGTTTGGGCTGATGTTGTGCTGCTGGCACTCCAGCTCCACCAGTCTAACAGGAGGGCACCTCCAAGCTGCAGGGGTGCCCACAGCAACATGATGTGCCCTCGGCCAGAAGGGGCACACTGCACTTACTCATTCCTGCCAGCTGGGACGAGAGGCTGCCAGTGGCCACCTGGTCAGGGCCCATGTCGATCAGGTCAGCCGCCGCCTCGGCCTCTCGTGGGGCCTGGGGAGAAGGGAGATGCCACCGTTGCTCAAGGAGTGCCCCAGTGCCACAAGTGCCCCAGTAACCAGGACAGGGAATCAGGGAGTCATCCCCACTCTGCCTCTAGCTCAGCTGCACCCCCTGGGAGGTGGGGAAGAACCTTGGGCATCACCTGGTGGCAAAGCCTTAGTTACCTTAAAGGAACAGTGACATAAAACACGAGAAGGGGACTTCTCTCTGAGCCTGGATAAGGAGGCACATCCTATGCTGGATGTCCAGGGAGGGAGGTGAGCACAGCCCTCCTCCTCTTTCCCATCAACAAAGGCATGATCTGGGCCCAGAAAAGTGCCTTTACCTTGCCAGTCTGGCCTGTTCGGAACCGTTCAAACCTATGAAGACAGAAACGAGCAGTCAGAGAGGCAGAGAGGCCCCCTCAGCACAGGCCAGGCAGAGCTCTTCACACTGCCAGCCTCCAAATCAATGGTAGTGGGTCAGGATTAGGGTGACAGGTCCAGTTTACACCTGCTATCCCTGGGCAACTGTTAACAGTGCTCCTCATTTGCTTGTCAGAGTGTCTCAATCGAATGATCAATTCTCTGGCCACTTGTCATGACCGGCAGTAAACTAACAAACAGGAACAGGCTAGAACAAAGAGGAAAGTGGAGATGCACGGCACACGGCAAGGTAAGTGCTGTTTTATCAAATGTGTTCAGTGGTGAGTGAGCCTACTGACGTGAGTACGTGTCAGTGGCTCTCCTGAGTGGTGTCAGCACATCTCTTATGCTGCATCATGGAGCCACTGGGATTAGCCTCTGACAGGCCAACAGGCTGCTGAGGTGGCTGGAGAGAGCTGTGGTCTGCTGAGGCCCGGCCCTATCACCTACTGAGTAACTGTGGGTACGCCACCTCTGAACCTCAGCTTCCTTGTCTATTCCAAGGGGGTGATAGAGAAACCTGCCTCTCAGACACAAGGATCCAGTGAAGACACTATGAGTAGGATAGGGAACTAGGAGGCAGCAGGCGTAGGTCAGGCCTGATGCCTGTGGGTGTCAAGAGGCCCCAGTCATCCCCAGACTGGGCCCTTGGGCCACCTCAGCCCACACCCCAAAATGGCAGAAAGGGACTCTTCTATTCTACTGGGCCAGCAAGCAGGAAGTGCTGGGCAGCTGTGGCCCACAGGGGTCCCTCCCCTTTCTAGACTGACTCAGAATCACTCAGTGTCTTGCTGGATAAAGACAGGAAATGAACTGGTGAAGGCTGGATAACTGTCTTGGCCCAGACTCCACTGGCTGCTAAGTGCTTACAGGTGTCACTCTGTAGACTCTTAGTCACCCCACGGGGCAGGCACCACCATGAACCTCATTTTCAGATACAGAGAGAGCCTGGTGCCCCTTCTGTAATAGCACCTGAGTGCCCTCTGGGGTGCTGCTCGTCTCCCATTTCCTGTGATTCTGGTGCGACTGCCTTCAAGGGGCCCTCTTCCCTTCCCTAACTGGTGGGTATAATGGAGCTGAGCCAATCAGGCTCTCTTGGAGAGCTGACTCTTGAACAGAGTGACAGATAGTGGGTAAGTGTTTGAGGCTTATTTCCTGAAGGCAGCACCCTAGAGTCATGGTCCAGGAGTTTCTGCCCCGAGACCTCTGAGCTGTCCTGGGATCTTTCTTTCCCACACTGCGGGTGGGACTCGCTGTTGTACTCTTAGGATTCTGAAAGCTATCCGTTTCATAAAGGCTCTTCTAATGAATCCATTTCTTGCTAAAGTGAGTGTCATGTAATGTGCAAAGAGTCAAAGAGCCGTAGTTAAGTCAAGTAGCAGGTCCACGGCCCCAGAGCCAGGCAGCGGTGGAGTGAGCAAGGACAGTGAGCAAGGATAGAGCAGGCCTGTGTGCAGGGACACGGGGGCAGCACAGGGGGCAGGCACGGGGGGCAGGGCACACTCTGGCAAAGTGAGAAGTGGCTGGAAGGCGGGGTCAAGTTCATGCCCACTGGGGAAGGAGAGAGCTGAAGGCACGCGGTCTAGTGTCTGAGAGGGAGGCGAGAGGAGCTTAGATGGTGTAGAGAGGGAGCCAGGGGAGGGAATGGGCTAGGGCAGCTGGCCAGAGGCTGGTGGTGGTGGTGGTGGTGGGTGTGGTGGGCTACCGTTCGTGGCGCAGGAACACGTTGTTGAGGTTGTCGTTGATGATGAGCAACTCCTCGGTGAGCTGCTCATTGGCGATTCGGGGGATAAGCTCCAGAACCCGCTGCTGCATGGCGCGGCACGTCCGGTTGAGCTCCTGCAGGTGGAGGAAGAGAGATGGTCACAGCTCCAGGGCCCAGAGCAAGGCCAGGGCTCGGGCTCCAGCCTCTGTGCCACCCTGGATGATGGAGGGGCTTCCAAACCGGACTCCAAGCTCCACAGGGAGAGCTTTCAGGGTTCCATAAACAAGCCTCTGGATCCCACCTCCAGTGATCTACGCCAACACCGAACACGCAGCAGACAAGCCATACGCAAGACAGAGCAGCTGGTTTAACCTGGCTTTGTGCCGAATTCTCATTGCCACCTTTGCTTGGTTGAAAAACCAAGAATACAAAGCGTAACTTCTCTTTGGAACAGTGGAACAAAGCGTAACTTCTCTGGAGGACCAGGATCTTTTGGTAACCAAAACAAAAAATTAAACCAGACCACTCTAGCTGTTACCTGCAAACTCCGATTTTGAATTTTTCCCTCATTATTTTCCCTAAATTATTTGTTTTTTTTTTTTTTTTAAAGATTTTATTTTTTAATTCTTATTTATTTATGATAGTCACAGAGAGAGAGAGAGAGAGAGGCAGAGACATAGGCAGAGGGAGAAGCAGGCTCCATGCACCGGGAGCCCGACGTGGGATTCGATCCCGGGTCTCCAGGATCGCGCCCTGGGCCAAAGGCAGGCGCCAAACCGCTGCGCCACCCAGGGATCCCTCCCTAAATTATTTGAGAGCAAGACAGCGAGCATGAGGTGTGGAGAAGAGCAGAGGGAGAGGGAGAAGCAGACTCCTCGATGAGCATGGAGCCCAACGTGGGGTTCGATCCCAGGACCCCTGAGATCATGACCTCAGCTGAAGGCAGATGCTTAACTGACTGAGCCACCCAGGTGCCCCTTCCCTAATTCCTTTTTAAATACTTTTTATGTTGGAATCATTTCAGATTTGCAGAGAAGCTGCCAAGATAATAAAGTTCCTGTGAACCCTTCATGCGGCTTCTCCTCAGTCTGGCATTTATCAAACTGAAGACATTAACGCTGAGCCAATGCTATGAACTAATTCCAGACTTTCTTCAGCCTTGCTGTTTTCCCACTAACGTCCTTCTGCTCCAGGATCCCATACTGTACTTAGTCACCATGTTGTTGATTGATTTTTAATCATTAAGTTATATATTTAAGCTCCTTTGGGCAAGAGAAAAAAATGAAAAGCCACAGCAGTGTAAGTTTTTCATTTGTAAGACAGACTCTTTCTTCAGGTTCAAGCCACTAGGTGGACAGATGCCTGGGTCACATGTCAAGGTGCAAAGTCGTTGGCACTTTTCTCCAGGAGGCACCACGAGGACCAGACGCTGCTCTGCTCTTGACATTGGTTTCTTTTGCACCCTGTTACCCACCTCCTCCTAGAAATTCCTCATCTGCCTTCATGTGGGGCAGGGCGGGCCTGAGTGACTTGCAACACCCTGTAGACCTCCCCTCTCTTCCTCCTGTGACCAAGCACACTTGTGGCTTTGTACTCACTTCCTTACACCACCCCCCACCTCCTGCCCTTTAAGAGCAAAAGAGCAGCAACTGGAGCCAGGCTCCTGGGTCCAAATTCCAGCTCTGCTGCTTATTAGCCATGTGACCCTGGGCATACTCCATGACCTCTCCTTGCCTCAGTATGCTGATCAAGAAAACAGGGATAATGACAGTACCTCCCTCTTGTGGGGTGTGGTGAGGATGAAATGAATGTATGTCTATCAGGTGTTTACATCAGAGCCCAGTGCATGAGAGGTGCTCATTACTTATGAGCTGTCACCAGGAAAACCCAATCACTCACACCTGGGGACTCCTGGGCCCTGGGGTCTCCCAGCTTTCTTGGCACCTCTGTGAACTAACCTCCATGGGTAGGGTGGGGCCTCAATGGTCCCCAGCTGTGGATGGGACTGTGGGAGTATTGCATGACACCTAGAGCAAAAACCTGTGGCTCCCACCAGCCCCGGGGCCCAAGACCAGCTGCCCTCTCCTCTCAAAGCTGGAGCTGCTCTCACCCCTGCCTGCTAAGCTCTGTGTTCTGAAAGGGGGAAATCAGAACCATCTTATAGATGAGGAGACTGAGGCAAGAGGAGCTATTTTGTTCAAACCAGGAAATGCTAGAGCTCCGAATTCCCATGTGAGGGAGTCCAAAGTCCTTGATTTCAACCTCTTCCACTGTGATTTCAACCTCCTCTTCTTGTTCAGAGTAAGTCACAAAAACTGTGGCATGGGTGGGGAAGGTGGGGCTCACCTGTAGCAGCTCCAGGTCTGCAGGCTCTGCCTGGGTTGGCACCAGCTCCGTCAGCATCTCCGACATCACCCTCACATTCCCACTCACCATTTCGAGCTCACTGCGCAGCTTCGCAATCTGAAACACACCATGGGCCATGGTGAGCTAAGCCAGGCGTCCAGAGCCAACCACCGCCGCCAAGGAGAGTCTGGCACCAGTAGCCAGGGCAGGGGTGAGGGCCCCCAGAGGAGCCGACCGCAAGTACCCTCTGGGCTCCTGAGCCACAGCCCTGCACTAGGAGGCCTCGCGTGGGCTGCCCCTCGCCCCCAGACCCCCTCAAAGAGGTGCTACCAACCGTCACCATCTCTAAACTGGGGAGCCTGGGTCAGGGAAGACCAAAAGGAGTGGAGCTGAGAGTTAAGTGCAGCACAGATATGGCTGGAGGGTGCTAGCAGCTCCTGGGGCCCAGGTGGCAGCTAACGAGGCCCCGGGGGGGGCAGCTCCCAGCCACAGGGAGATGAGAGAGTCAGGAGGCCTGCTTCCCTCCCAGAGTGACAGGATCTTACTCCTCCTTCTCCTAGGACGGTAGGATTTTTACTCCCTTCTCCCGTCCTGTGAGGACAAGATGTTGTCTTGTTCCTGGTTTGCTACTCCTGGCCTATTCTGGTATCCCAGACTCTCCCAAGTGTGAGTTCCAGCGCCACTCCCCCACTGGAGTATGATACTCAGATTTAGTACACGTTAAAAAGATGTCAGCAGATTTTCAGTGATTGAAGGGTTCCGAGGTCTTGGCTTGGGCAATTGGTGGAAATCATGTTGCACAGTCTCCACACAGGTGAGGTGGTGAAGGGCCACTGGGCCAGTGTCTTATGCTGTGGGGCTCTGTGGGGTGGTGTCCTCAGGAGCACTGTGGACACTGTGAATGTCCAGGAAGTGATCGGTATGGAAGTTCTAAAATTAATCTGCACAGGGATGCCTGGGTGGCTCAGTGGTAGAGAATCTGCCTTCAGCTCAGGACGTGATCCTGGAGTCCCGGGATCGAGTCCCACATCGGGCTCCCTGCATGAAGCCTGCTTCTCCCTCTGCCTGTGTCTCTGACTCTCTCATGAATAAATAAAATCTTTAAAAAATTAAATTAATCTGGACAAAGAATCCCTTGCCATGGAATACCGCATGGGTCTAGTATTAAGTGGCCTACACTTGGAGAGATGCATGTGACCTAGCTGATTTCAGAACAGGAATGTTACTATATTAAATTCACGATGCCTGATAGCACCTACCATTTACTGACCACCTATGAAGTGCCGAGCATTTAAATTTTACTGCTAATTAAACTTTACCATAGTCTTAACAAAGCACATATCACTATCCCAGACTTTATAGGTGAAAAGAAATGGGGGCTCAGACAAGTAGTACATCCACCGAGATTCACAGATCCCTTCCAAACCCCACAAAAACATCTGGTGTTTGGCCTAACTGAACACTCTCGGTGTAAATTAGTGGAAAGACTACTGACCACAAGCCCAGCATGTCCGGGTCAGATGGGACCTAATTACAATGGAGTCCGGGAGTGCTATCACTGCCTACCTCAAAGCCTTCCTACGCCCCAGGAGACAAAAGGGGAGCTGCAAATTAACAACCCCTACCTGGTTTTGTTTAGCAAGAGCCTCTGGCAGTGGATGTAACCAGTCTTAATCCACACAGAGGTTAGACTTCAGGCAAATTGATGAAAATCATAACCTGGTTACATAAAATTTGGATTGTGGGGTGATTTTACAATTTTTATGTACCTTTAATTTTTTGTCCAGTTGGGAAAACTTTTCTAGTAATACTTGTAACTCTGGGAGGTGAGTTTATAACTTGCTGTAAGATATCGAATACAGGGCAGCTCGGGTGGCTCAGCGGTTTGGCACCACCTTCAGGCCAGGGTGTGATCCTGGAGACCTGGGATCAAGTCCCATGTCGGGGTCCCCCTGCATAGAGCCTGCTTCCCGCTCTGCCTGTGTCTCTGCCTCTCTCTCTCTCTGTGTCTCTCATGAATAAATAAAATATTAAAAAAAATATCAAATACAAAAGTTTCTCTTCAGGTAGGTTGGGATGGGAAGGGACGCTGGCAGGTCTGTTCATAAATCCAAATGAGAGTGCAGGAGAACAGTGGATGCACTTTAGAAGGTCAGGTTTCACTTTGTTTCCATCACAGACCTGCGTCTCTCTCCCCTGTACTTTTATTTATTTATTTTTAATAAAGATTTTATTTATTTATTCATGAGAGACACAGAAAGAGAGGCACAGACACAGAGGGAGGAGAAGCAGGCTCCACGCAGGGAGCCCGATGTGGGATTCAATCCTGGGAATTCAGGATCAGGCCCTGAGTCAAAGGCAGATGCTCAACCGCTGAGCCATCCAGGCATCCCTCCCCTGTACCTTTAGCAGCTAAGTTTTCACACTTAGCTGATATGATGGCTCTGGAGTTCTTACCACGTCTCAAAAGGGGGCACCCCAACAACACAAGGCCTTGACCCGCATCCCAACAGCCATGTCTAAAATGAGAGTGCACTGGGGCACCTGGCTGGCTCAGTCAGAACAGCATGCAGCTCTTCATCCCAGGGTTGTGAGTTTGAGCCCCACGCTGAGTGTAGAGATTATTTAAATCCATAAACAAATAAATAAATAGAACAAGCGTGCACCCAACACACACTGGTCACAGTGGCAGACATCCCTTGTTGGGGTGGCCAGTCTCAGCAGGTGGTCTTGACCCACTGCTCTCAGAGGAAGAGAGAGAGGAGCAGAAGCTAAGTCAGCGTGCTATGGGTCTCTGGTGGGTGAGCTGAGCCTGCAAAGCTACACACACAGCCCTAGGAAAACCTGCCCCGGCCCCCGGCATCTAACACTACACCTCAAACCTTCTTGAGGTTTATGTGGGAAGCATCATAAGGAAGAGTTTAAAAAATTTTTTTGTGCAGATAAGTTTAAAACTGTTTTTTTAGCCAGAACCTCTGTTCAAATGGAATCTTATTTGAGCACATAAATCCCACAAAGAAAATGCAGGTGCTGTGGTTGAAGAGGCTGCCTGTTGGGCACTCCCCACCCCACCCCCTCTTGGATGCTGCCTCAAGGGCTCCTCGGGGTACACGGTACACAGTACACAGTTTGGAGAACCGCTGGCTGGGGTGCAAGACAGAGCCTGCTGGGAGTCAGGCACCCTTGAGCTTGAATCCCACCACCATCTCTGAGGACCTGTGTGTGGCTCCGGGCAAAGGAGTTTGTCTAAGCCTCATTTTTGAAACAGGATGAATGATACATACCCTATGGGGCTGCTACGATGACATACCGAGAGGGGCCCTCCCTGACCCACGCGTGGCTCTGACTCAGGTTTCTTTACCTGCTCAGCGGTGGGTGTGATGGGTGTGTCACTGGGGAGCGTGGCCGGGATGGGCAGGGAGGTGGTGTGCTGGGTGGAGTCTCCTCCATGGCTGGCGTCAGTGCCCACGGAATTCTGCCCTGATGGTACCTCAGAGCTGAACACGGTCTAGATGGTGGAAGGTGGGATCAGCGAGGCCAGTGGGGTGGGTGGTGATCCCCCACCTTCCCTCACACTGCTCCCCAGGTGGCGTCTCCTCACCCTCTGGGGCGTGTGGATGGGTGACAGCATGTCCAAGTCGGTCATCGGGAATTCCAGGCCCTTCCTCCGCAGGTCCTCGTACACGGCCACCACACCTGTCAAGTCAGGTGAGCTGCGGAACGCGTCAGCCCAGGACTGAGAGGGGAGAAGGGGACACGGCCGGTAACCACTGTTCACCGTCTCCCTGGTAAGCCGCCTGCCCATCCCCAGAGAGCAAAAAGTCCCTCCCTGATTGTTGGTGTCTGGGTTACGGCCCTGCCAAGCAAGGCCACCCCACACTCAGACCCTTCAGTGAATGCATAAACAAGACGGCCCCACACGGCCCCGCAGGAGAAACAGACAGAAGCAAAGGGGAAAAGAGCAACAATGGCGGGGCAGCCTCCAACGCCCTCCCGGCCTGCCCGCCTGCACTCACCTGGATGAGGTTGAGCACCTTGTCGTGCACGATGGTGGGGGGGTTGTTCTTGGGCAGGATGGTCCTCACCAGCACGCCCTCCACAAAGTCCTGGCTGGCCACCAGCAAGTGGAAGCGATGCCCGCAGTTCTTGACGCAGGTTTCTAAGACCTGGAGGCCGGGAGGCACCCATGAGCACTCATGAGGGGAGGGGGAGCGCCCAGGACCCCATCCTCGCATTCGGTCTCCATCCCAGAGGGGCTGAGAGGGGGACCGTTTCCCTAGAGGGAGACTCTGGAACCCAGAGAAGCGGGGACCGTGCCGTGATTCGGGGGCTGGTGTGCTGGTTAGCGGCCCCCACTGAGGGGTGCCTATCCTGATGCTGCTTCTGAAGTGACTACTTCAGGGGGCGGGTAGCTCTCCAAGTGGAAACCAAAGTGAACTTTCATAATCAGTTGGTGACCCTGCAGCCCCAGAAAAAGGCACTGAACTTCCCTCCCTGCTTCTTGTTCCTACTGCTGGGCACGAGTGCCTTTTCAGCGTAGCCAGACTCCCTGGATGCGAGTGCTGCTGTAGGGGAGGCTGGGACACAGTGCTCTCATCTCCATCCCAGCCAAACTCCTGAGACAGCCAGGATGTCCCCTCTTGCCTGGCTTGTCCTCAGCCACTGGGATTTGCTTTATGTTCATTTTTCAGGGCATCCAAGGGCCAGTCAGCACCCAGTGTGGCCTGCCAGGCTTTCTGCCCTGCCAACGTCTGGGTTTACTGAGCTTCTATGTCACCTGGCAGGTTCTGTGGCACAAGCTCTCCGTGACCCGTTCTGGAGAGATGTGGGCCCCTCAGTCTGTTCCCCAGGCCAGCAGGTTGGAGAGAACTTTTCCAAGTGGCTTCTCATGCCACTCTGCATCTGCTAGCACACACAGGACAGCGCTTCGCCCGCAGACCTTTCCTTCCCAGCCCTTGCAAGAGGAGCCCCAGGGCGGCTGGAGTCCTGCTGGGCCTGGGGGGAGGTGTGGTTCTACCATGGACACACGGATGGACAGGGCACTCACCGTGAGAGCCAGCATCACCTCATGGAAATTCTTGTTTCCTACGATTCTCTTCTTCACTGCTCGGAAGGCATCTTTGGGACTGGGCAGGAGGACAAAGGGAAAGATGGGCTGAGGAATGGAACCTTCTTATCCAACACATGGGGCTGCCTGCCTAACTAAGGTGAGGAGGCATGGAACACAGGCCATGGCATTTATTTGTCCTGTGTCCTGTTGAACACGTAGGTTTGAATCACTACACAAACTGCCTGGCCCCCAGAAGTCCTCAGTAGGTCACAAAATACCTGGCAAGGATTCTCCGTGTATGGACCCTGGACCCCCTGCACCAGAATCCCCTGGCGGGGGAGGCATGATGGTTTGTCAAACACGTAAGCCCCAGGCTCCCAGCCTAGACCCTGAGCCAAGCCCTCGGGGAGGCTGTGTGCTCACCATGCCCCCGGGGGCTCCCTGTACACTGAGGTTTGAGAACCAGTCACCTGCAGGCATAGAGTCCCAGTGCCCCTTCCCTGGCCTCCCTGCCACATCCTTCTACTCGTCTAAGTAGCCACACATGCTGGCACCATGCTGGGTGCTGGGGACACTCTGGGGAACACGCGGCTCTGCTTTCAAGGACCACGTGTCCCGGGGAGACCCACATCCATGTGGGGAGGGAGAGAGGCCTGCAGTCAGAGTGGCTGTTGGGGAGGGGGCTCAGGGGAGTCCTCTCAGAGGAGGTGGCATCCCAGCTGGGTGTGAGGAAGTGATGGAGACAGCTGTGGGCGGCAAGGGAAGTGGTTCAGGCAGGGGTGGGAGGGACTGAAGGGAGGCCGAGTGGGGAGGCAGAGGGAGAGGCTGGAGAGGCCCAGTGGTCATGGTAGGCAGGATGGAGACACCCAAGTACGGGAGGGAGCCCTGAAGGCCTTGGCGGCAGCCTGAACCCCCACCCTATCGCCCACCCCACCAGAACTGCCTCACCCCTGCGTCCTGTCCTTCCACACTGTTTGGGTGAAGTCCATGTGGCCCCAACTGCTCTGGCCTAAAAAGCTTTGGGGCCCCCAACTTCCATGCCTACCTGGTGAAGGCACAGCTAAAACCTGCCTCACCCAAGGCTGTCCCAGTCCCCCATTTCCCTGGTGCGCACTGCATTGTGGCTCCTACCCAGGTGCTGCCTGGCTAAAGAGGTGCCTCCCAGAGGGCAGGGATGGCATCTCCTTTGACACTTTGCCTTGACAGAGCCCAGCCCGCTCCAGGAGCATGAGCAACGATTCCTATGTCTCCTGTGGCCGGATGTCTGCCAGCCATCTGTTCAGTGCTGACCCTGTCAAGGTCAAGTCAGGAAAGGCAGAAACCCTGACACGGGCCCCCCAACATGGGTGAAGGCGGCAGGGAAGGAGGGAAGGATCCATGGAGGCCTAATCAAGGCTGTGACGGAGAGGACATGCTGTATGTTCATTTTTCTCTGGCGGGCTGGGCCCCTCTCCCAGGACAGGGCACTGGGGCCCCTCCTCACCCTCAGAACTCCTCGCCTGCAGCCTCAGCTCTCTAAAGGGACCTGTCTCCGCTTCTCATAGAGGGGCCCATAGAGACTGGGAATCAGAAGTCCTGGCTGAGGTGCAATGGCTGTGGGGCCTCTTGTGTCTAGTAACAGGTCAGGAGCACAGAGTGGATGACAAGGAGGCCACAACACTGTGCGGGGTAGACCAGAGACTTGAGTTTAGATGACAAGCTTGGTGAGGCCAAGGGTCCCATCTGCTTTGCTCACTGCTGGTCCCTAGTGCCTCATGCAGCGCCTGCAACACAGGTAGTGCTCACATCAACGGCAGCAACTGAACCCACACTCGCATGAGCCCCAGTTCCACCAATGTTTACGAGGAAGCGGGGGCTTGCTTCTCCAAGGACATCCATGAAGCCCCCAGGCCTTCCCAGAGGCTGTGAGCATCCCTGCCCTCCACCTTTTATCTCGGTAGTCCTCGTCTGGTCCTCGTATCTCAGTGCTGTTGTCGTCTGCTCACCGCTCTCCAGTTGATGCACAGGAGGCCAGGGTGGCGCAGGTGTCCTCTACCAGCTGCTTGGCAAGAGCCCCGAGCACCACTGGGGATGCAGAAGCTGCCTGCAGCCACTGTGTGCTGAGCTGGGTGCTCCTTGCTCACTGCCTGCTTCCAGCCGGCCCCTCTCCCCACAAAGCACTACCTGGCTAAGAGGGACCTCACAGGCCAACTGGATTATCCCAGTGAGAATGGAAGAGGTCCTGCTCCGGCTGTTCTGATTTTCCAGAACAAAGGCCTTGTCAGGCCGTCCTTCCTGATGGCTATAGTGGTCACACCATATCCCATCCTTTCTGGGTTCTCCTGAGAAGGACACTGACCCTGCTTGGCCTCTCTGCCCCATTCAGGACCTTGGGCTTATTGCTGGAAGAATCTAAAAGAGCTTTACCTCTGAGGATAAAGACCTAGGGAGGTACAGTGACTTGCCCAAGGTCACACGGCTGGTCAGTGACAGCTAGTCAGAGACCAAGAACCCACGGCCACGATGCCTCCACCACAGCATGCGCCCCGGTGTGACCTGCATACTGGAAATGTTGAGGCGAGGCTAACGCCGATGGGTTCTCATTTCTGCTTTACTGTCATTGTCTTCTCTGTGTCCCCTGACCCCAATCTTAAGGAAATGAAAGTCTATTGCTCATAGAGAAAGCTGGGAGTCCCCCCCTGCCCATTCCAGGCCACAGAATGCAGAACGGTGCTTGGGGCCATGTCCCAATGTCAGGGGCTGCCAGCTGGCCTTGTCCTGGAGGATGTGGCCCAGGGATGTTCTAAGGGGTCTAGTTGACCAGGCCACCACTGAGAAACACGCGTGGCCTGACAACTGCCAGGGGCGTGTCTCTCTCTGGTCCGTCTAATGACAGTGTTGGGTGGGATTTTGGTTCCCAAATGCCTAAAACACCACACTTCTGCCTAGGGTGGGACCTGGACGATGTCTGCAGCCCTCCTGGTACCAAGGGCCACCAGCAGGGTCTACCTGTGTGCCACAGCAGGGATGGGACAGGAGTCCTCCAGAGGGGAGGGCAGGTTGGGCTGCTGCCGGCCATCCCTGGGCCCACCCATCCCCACTCCAGTCTCTCCTGCAGGCCTCACCCTTCCTCCGTCTCGTTGATGATGTCACATATCTCCATGTTGAGGGCCCAGTCCTCGCTCTGCAGGGAGCCATCTGTTGCCTTCTCTGCAGAGGAGAGAGCACAAGTCACAGTGTGTGTGTGTTGGGGGGGGGCGGCGGGGTGCCAGATGGACAAAGTCAGATAGCTGCGTGCAGGTGTGTGGTGCGGGGCCAGGGTGGGAAGAGCCAGGGCAGGAAGAGCCAGGGAGGAGGAGGAGGAGGAGGAGAATGACAGATGCTTTCTGGGCACCCAAGGAGGGCCAGGCCGTGTGCGAATGGCTACCTGCGTTGTCCCGTTTTGTCATTTAATGCTTTTTTTTTTTTTTTGGGGGGGGGTGCTGTACTCTATCTCTGTATATTTACTCTTTTAATTATGTTAAAATACACATAACACTTGCAATCTTAACCATCTTTTAGTGTATAATTTAGGGGCATCAAATATACTCACAGTGTTGTGCAGCCATCCCCACCAGCCATCCTTGCCACCTTTTTCATCTTGTAAACCTACAACTCTAACTCCCCACTCTCCCCTCCCACAGCCCTGGCAACCACCAGTACACTTTTTTTTTTTTTTAAGATTTTATTTATTTGAGAGAGAGAGAGAGACCAGGAGCACGAGTCATGGGAAAGGGGCAGAGGACAGGGAGAAGCAGACTCCCCGCTGGGCAGGGAGCCCAATGTGAAACTTGATCCCAGGACTCCAGGATCATGACCTGAGCCAAAGGCAGATGCTCAACCACTGAACCCCCCAGGTGCCCCAATACAGTCTTTACAGCTCTGATGCCCTACGTACACCATTACATGGAATCGTACAGTACATGTCATTTAATTCTCAACTCTGTCTACCTATGCAATGAATGGGGCCAGGAATCCAGCAGCCCTGGCCTTATGGTGCTTGTTTTTGACATGACATGGTGGTGATAGTGTTTTATTTTTGTAAAGAAAATGTCCCTTGTTGACTCTGTTATCTTTTGGTAACCATTCACATGGTTCAAAATGTAAACGGTTCCAAAGTGGCACACAATGGAGAGTAAATCTGTCTCCTGTGTCCCAGACCTAGGGGCCCTTCTGGACCAGTTTCCTCTCAAACCTCCCAGAGACATTCTTTACCTACGAAGCAAAGGGCCTGGAGTAGCTGAAGTCTCGCCTCCGTTACCAGCAGCTGGCCTGGCCTCTTCCCCTTGGAGCCAGTGTCTGTCTGAAGACTGGGCGGACACCAGCCACCCCGCAGAACAGCCCCAAGGGAGCGGCAATAATACAAACAAGGCATCTGCATGGTTCTTGCCACAAAATAGATGCTCGGTAAGGGGCAGCGGTTCTTTTATTTTTACATTGAGGTGAAGCCTGCATCACATAAAATTAGCCATTTTAAAGTATACAATCTAGTGGCAGTTAGTGCACTCACAATGCTGGGCAACTGTGACCTCTACCTGGTTCAGGCCAAATCAGAGGGTAGGATTTCCAGCCTGGAGTCAGCTACAACATTCTCAAGGCTGGCAAGGCCAGGGTCATTCCCCTCTGCACTCTTCTAGACTCTATCCTCATGCAGCCCAGTTTTTCATTTTTGTTTAAGTAGGCTCCACATCCAGTGTGGAGCCCAATGTGCGGCCTGAACTCACAACCCTGAGATCGGACCTGAGCTGACATCAAGGGTTGGACACTTAACTGACTGAACCCCCCGGGCGCCCCATTAGATAAGCTCCACAGAGCACAGAAATAGTCCAGTCTCCTGCTTTTTTGGGGCCAACATTCTAGCTTACAAATTACTCCTGGCTGGCATGCAATGTACCTTAGTTAGGACTGTGGGACAAGATAGGACCGGTCAATGTTTTAAGGTTCAGAGAGTAATAAGACCCTTGGTGTTCTGACGCTGGGCACTATCCACATCCCCCTCCATCACAGCCCTATCCTCTAGCTCCCAGACCTGGCTCCTGCTGGCACAGGGCACCTGCCAGCACGGTGCTGTCAGTGGTCTGGTGTCGACCAACAGCTCCTGAGGGACCAGGCCCATGTGGCTTGTTATCTGATGTGACTGTACAGCTGTCCTGCACAGGGGACCCTCTGGCTCTGTTCACCCAGAGAGCTGAGGCTGTGGGGGGCTAAGGGGCCCCTCACTTGCTGCACAGCTACTCATGTGTCAGGTCTGCTCCTGGCACTGGAGATGGAAGCAATGGTGGACCAGGCAGGCACATGTGGTCCCTGCCCTGTGGTGCCCAAAGGGGCTGAGGCAGACTGAGAGCCTAGGCCCTGTGACAGGGCAGGGCCCTTTACTAGCTGGGCAGACAGGCCCATTCTGCAGGACGATGCCTGGGCTGGGCTGGGCTGGACTGCACTGGGCTGGCAGTCAGCTCCCTAAAACTGGTTTCTATGATGTTGGTTTTGAAAAGGCCTGACCTTGGTTCCGCCTGAGGTCCTGTGGACAGACAGACGCTAGGGTACCTCAGGGTATGAGCCAGGCAGCTGGGACACCCAGGTAGGGACCCAGCAGCAGGGCAAGGTACTTTACTCCCTAGACTATGGCTGGGGGAGGCGATGAGGAAGGTTTCCTTTAAAAGGGCTGAAAGATGGGCTTGTTTGTCCCACAATGATGTCCTGAGTGTGGCTCCTTTGTGTCACATCGCCCACCCTTGGGGACTTGCACACTTACTGAGCCATGTGGGAAGAACTAAAGAGAGGTGGACGGGTACCTCTCTGTGCGGAGGGAGCCAGGCTCCTTTTTGGAGGATGTGGGGGGACAGTGGCTAATCAAACATGTGGAGCCTGCTGCTCCTTCAGAAACAAAACCTTGGTGACCCCCAGTCACATGGGCCAGAGGACTGTCACCCCCAGCTCCCGGCCACAACATTCTGCCAAGGCCAGCTGCCTTGACGACTCCTGCCTTGCTTCTTTCCCTCCATGTCTCCTGCTGCCCCAGAGTGAACTTTCTGAACCTAGAAGTGATCATGTCCCTCTTGTGTCCCAAATCCTCCAAAGGCTCCCCCCGGCTCTTGGCCTGACCCACCTGCCCTTCCTCAGAAACCCTTTAACTCCCCAGTTACAGATCAAGCACTGTGAGCTGTTTAAATAGGAACACAGCTGGATCCTCCTGGTCCCACGAGGTGTGCATCACTGACCCTACCTGAGGAGGGGACTGACACACAGAGTGGTCACACAGTGGTCCCCAGGGGCCGGGGAGCTCTGCCCTTCCAGAAGCATCCTCCTGTCCCCTCGTCCCGGAGCCCTGGCTCCACCAGCAGACCTCTCAGTGTTAGAACCCGCTCCTCCCACCCCCGCCAGTGACCCCTGAAAGTGAGGGGCACCTCTCTTCTCCTGGGGGAGGAGCATTTCAGTCTTAGAAGGGATTCAGGTCAGTTTGGAAAGGCAAGCACTAGGTAGGCTAAGGGGCAGCTGGGGGATTTATAAGCCAGAGGAACACCATGGCAGGGAATTGGGGGGTGCAAGAGGACAGGGAGCACAGGTCTGAGCCCTACCTCAGCAGAGCTCCAAGTTCTCCAGTCCTGAGGGGGCAGAGCCATGCAGAGGACAGAGTTCTTTTGGGGAATGGGGTGAGGGGGTCAAAAGGAGGTCTCAGTCAGCGTAACCAGGGAGAGGAAGAGGAAGAAGAGGCAGTGGAGACACAAGACCCACCCGGGCCATCTTGGCAGAAGAAAGGTGTGTCCAGAGCAGGACAGGCACAGCCTGTGCCTCGCATGCCAGCTCCCTGCAGCTCTGGGGAGTTTCCAGACTTCCTTAATGAAGAATTCCACGGAGTGGGCATCCTCCACTGAGGGCAGAAATTTAAAGCCATAGGAATCTGGGGATATTTGTTTTGTTTTTGTTTTTAACCACAAAAGTAACTCAGCTTGCTATTTTAAAAAGGAAGAAAAACAAAGAATGATAACCGGCTTCCCACCCTTTGGGCTATGGGTGGTAACCTTCAAAGGTCCCGGGCAGCTGTTCTGCTCTTGTCCCCAACTCCTGAGGACGCCAGGCCCTGCCAAGCCCCGCCTGGGTTCAGGCCGCAGGGCAGCTGTGCAGGGGCTGGCTATCCTTGGCTGTGGATCATGAGGCCCTTGTCTGCCTGTCCTCTCCGTGTCAGGCCTTGTGCAGACATCACCTTTCCGGGAAGGCTCCAGAAAGTCTGCCTGGCACAGTGGCAGGTCCAGTCAGGCTGGACAGCAGCACAGGCTGCAGGAGTGGGATGAGTCTAGCCCCATGTCCTAAGTTGGGGATTACAGGCCCACTCAGTCTCTGTTCCCTCCTCTGTAAAACCAAGGTAAGACTGCTTGCCTCACGGGCACTGTGACATTTCAGCCAGATGTCAGGTAAAGAGCAGTAATGAGTAACTGCTAAGTACCATGACTGTGACCTGGGGCGAGAGCAGGCAAGAGTGGCCACCACAGACACAGCTCTTGGCCCCTGGTCCCAGCCTGCTGATTCTTGGGGGAGAGGTACTCCCCACAGTTGGAAGACAGTGGCCTTCTCGGCTCCTTCCACTGCTTTGGAGAAGTCCACGTCTGTGGGCGCTTGGCGGAACCAGTGGTCAGCACCACACACTTAAACCTCACTGAATATTTGCTCCTGCGTCAGTCTTGGTGGGAGCAGCATAGAGCTTTCTCCCCACCACCCTGCATATTCAAATAGTCACCCAGTCTGTGAATTCTAGCCACTCAGTGCATCTCAGTTTGTACCCAGTCTGTCATCACAGTGGCAGCTCTTGTTCAGGCTCTGTCACCCTTCCCAGGCCTGGAATGTCACCTTCACACTCTTCTCTTCAAACATTATTTCCAACTAGAACATCCTTTCATCTGCAAAACCAATCAGGTCCTGCCCTCGGCAAGTCTATGGTCCAGCAGGAGGCCACCACTGCCATCATAAAGTTGAAAGTGACACGACAGAAAAGACTGGGCACTGAGATAGGACAGGGTGTGAGATCTGGATGTGCTGACATAGAGAAAGAAATGAGCCAGCTAATCCCTGCTCATCTTTTAAGGCCCTACCCCCATGCCAGCTCCTCAATATATCTGCCACTGGGTGGACTATGTCACTGTGACCTGGACTGTCATCCTGCACTGTGTCAGTAACACCATGAATAATAGTGACAAAATGACTGGCATTCACTGAATGTCAGCTTGTGCAAGCTGCTCAGTATACCTCCTCTCAGGTCACCTCCCCACAGCCTCTACCATGCATGGGGGCAGCTGGGGTCCAACACCTAGAAGTGGAGGAGTGGGGATGCACAGAGGGGCCTATGTGGCTCTAAACCCCAGCACCTCTCACTCTGCCCCGCCCTTCAAGGACAGCTCTACCCAACTAGGGTGGACCTGGAGCTCCTGGAGGCCTTACCTCTGGTGGCACAGAGAGCAGAGGCTTGTTGAGTGTTTGTGGAAGGCCAACGGCCCTCAGATTGCCCTGCTGCTCTGGGTTCAACACTGAGTAACTGCCCCGCCGTCCTGCTCTGATGCTATACAGTGTGTTTCTTGGATGGTAAGCTCCCGTCGCCCTTTCCATTTTGAACCCTTGTGATATTGGGGTGGCTCTTATAAATGATGACCTGGGCAGTTTTTTCTTTTCATTCTCCATGGCATTTTAGATTCAATGAAGTGCGGCTTGTGAGCAGTGAGGGATGATCTTCAAGGCCTGTGACAACCAGCTGACCTAGTCCCACCTAGGCTATGACAATGACATGGTGTGTCAGCTCCGAGTGGCTCCCACATACCTTCTTTTGAGACCCTACCCCAGCAAGGGCGGCACAGCCATGTTCCTTTTAGACCACATTTACAGATCACCATCTTTCCATTGGAAATCCCACCTGCTCATGTCACTCAAAGGAACCACAGTGATCCCTTTGGGGACTTCCTTTCAGTTTTTAATCTTTGGGGATTTTAAAAAACACATTTGTTTAACTTTTTTTTTGAGTGTATAATGGTACTATGGCTAAAGGTTATTTTTATTTTATTTTTCAATTATTTTTTTTTCTTAAGATTTATTTTTATTTATCCATGATAGACAGAGAACGAGAGAGAGAGATAGAGGCAGAGACACAGGCAGAGGGAGAAGCAGGCTCCATGCCAGGAGCCCGACGCGGGACTCGATCCCGGGACTCCAGAATCGCGCCCTGGGCCAAAGGCAGGCGCGAAACCGCCGAGCCACCCAGGGATCCCCTAAAGATTATTTTTAAAGAAGATATTCCTTACCTTTTAGAGATATAGGTATGAAATATTTATGAGTGAAATAATATGATGTTTGGAATTTGCTGTAAGCAATACCTGCCCTCTGTTCGCTTCCTTGTTCCCTATCAGCCATCTGCCTCTGTCCTCGGCCTAGTGCCCCCATCCCACCCACCCACCCTTCTACTTGCTTTCTCTACACCTTCTGCCAGCCCATCTCCCTCACACCCACCTCTCTGCCCGCCCACGACATTCTCGCAGCAGTATTATTTGTCCAGCCCTGTGGCAGGTGCAAGGGAGGCAAAGATGAAGAATAATCCTTGCCCTGCAGGAGGTCCTAAAGGTGGTCAGGGATGACAGATGGACAAACACTTTCAGAGCAAAGTGACATGATCGAGGCCAGCTCGATCAGGTGCCAGGGAGCCAAGAGACAGCCAGCTCAGGGTGCCAGAGAGCCAAGAGACAAGGGTGAACACCTGCAGAGGGAACAGGGAAGGTCTGAGCTGAGTTGAGTACAAGGTGCCGGGCTGGGCAGGTGGACAAGGGAAGTTCTTGGGAGACGTACAGATTTGCTGAATGAAGGAATCAATGATAAGTCGGGAAGAAGAGGACAGAAGGGCTTGCAGGTCAGTCTCAGGCACTGGGAAGAAGTGACCTGAGGGAAGGAGATAATCCCAGGGGGAGCAGGCAGCCAGAGGAGAAAGGTGAGGCTGCTGAGGCAGAGGGAAATATGCCCGCGGCCTGGGGTGGCCCATCGTCAAAGTTGGCACGGATCTGCACCAGAACCCACAGGGGCGGACCCTGTGCAGTCTCCCCAGCAGCTACTCCTCCCTTCTCTGCCCAGAGCAGCAATCCCATTCCCTTGGGAGCTGCTCTGGAGTGGGCAAGCGACCCTGTTCTGGTCCCTGGGGAGAAGTGGGGGGGTGTCTGCTGGGCAGCGGTGGGCAGGTGTGTCCCTTCTGGAACACAGAGGCACAGCTCAGGACAAAACCTTGAGTGTTTCAAAGACACTGTTGAACAAACCAACCCTGCAACTTCAGACCAAACTCAGCTGTGGGCTGGGGCTGTACTGGGGCTTGCCCGACAGGACTTGGGGTCCAGGCCCATGGCCCCCGGTACCGCTCCTTCAGGGCTGTGTGCTGTGAACTTGTCTCCCTTCCAGGAATGTGCTCCTGCCTACCTCCCCACCTTAAATCATGCTTGGAAGCCCAGCTCAAGGTTAGGTCACCATGTGGAGCCTGCCCTGACCCCCTCGAGGGCCTGCTCCTTCCCTCATGGGGCCAAAAGCATTTTGTACAGGCCACACCTTTAAGTTCTGCTTGGCGGGATGCTAAAATAACCCTACAGAATTGACTTGTTTCTCTTTCTCCCATTAGGCTGTGAGCTCAAGGGTGGAGATTATTATGGCTCAGGAATTTGGTACAGCAGACAGGACCTGGCCTCTGATAAACCTGCGGTACGTGTTTGCCGAATGACTAACTGAATGAAGGATGAGGTCATACACAGCAGGATAATAGACCTTTGTAACACTTTAAGTGAAACACTCCCACCCTTCAGCCTCTATGGATCTCTTAGTAGCTATTGTGTAGAATCCTAATCTTTCTCCCAACTTGCAGTACTTTCAGTGTTTTTAAAAAAGATTTACTTATTTACTTTAGAGAGGGAGAGAGGGAGGGGGAGCGAGAGCAAGTGAGCTCCTGGGGGCAGAAGGAGGGAGAGAGAATCTTCAGCAAACTCTGGGTGGAGCCGACAAGGGACTCAATATCCAGACCCTGATGAGATCATGACCTGAGCCAAAATCAAGAGTCTGTGGCTTAACCACCTGAGGCACCCAGACGCCCCGCCTTTGAATATTTTTAAAAAGTACCATGTCCCCTCTTTCTGTCCTCCGCACTAATGTTTTCAGTTCCTGTGACCACACCACCCTGGATGTGATCTCTAGAGCCTTTGCTATTCTGACTGATCCCCTCGGGGTGCAGGCCAGCTCAGCAGTCCTTCTGGAAAGGCAGCGTGGGAACTCCCGCACCTGCCTGCACTGGATCCTGTATTTGCATTAACACACTCTGGACTACATTAACTATTTGTTAATTTTACCTTGTGGAGCGGACTCCTACAGAATTTGTCATGAAAGCCACTCACTCTCCACTGGCCACAGCGCTTAGCTTTTCTAGCCTCCCCTGGAGCTAAAGTGGCCATGTGACACAGGTCTGGCCACTGAGAGCCGAGTGGACTCTCAGGCAGCTCCTAAGCAAGGCTCTGCTCCCCCATAAGAGAGGCAGCACAGTGTCTCCTGCCATGGGGGGTGGGAAGGGAGGAAGAGGACAGGCGACAAGCAATATGCTAATGGTGGCGGTGGGAGAGAACCACAGAAAGAGCCATTACAAACAAAACCATTCCAGATCGATCCAGGTATCTTCACTCAAAAGGAAACCCAGCAGCCTCCTTTCAATTCTAAGGGGAAGCAATGAGGTGCAAAAGTTAGAAGAGTGGGATCTGGACACAGACAAATTCTGCTTCAAGTCCTGACTCACTGGCTGTGGGACCTCGAGTGAATTCCCCTTTAAAGAAAAAATTATTTAAACTCTACACCTAATGTGGGACTTGAACTCATGACCCCAAGATCAAGCATCACATGCGCTACTGACTGAGCCAGCCAGGTGCCCCCATCCGGAATGAATTCCTTAAACTCTCCGCATCTCAGTTTCTCCCCTGCATCATGGGATTAAAAAAAAAAAAATCATCCACTTCCCAGGGCTGTCTGAGGAGGAAATGAGGGAATGCATTTCAAGTGCTTTGTATCCTACCTAGCACACAGCAATCATGAAAACAAATGTTATCGACTACAAAAATATCAATCAAACAATTAACGTTTGAAAGTTTCAACACCCAGCTCCACACTCAGCATGGAGCACAACATGGGGCTTGAACTCACGACCCTGAGATCAAGAGCCGAACTGAGATCAAGAGTAAGATACTTAATGGACTGAGCTGCCCAGGCAGGCGGCCCCCACAATAAAAGGTTTTTATTTTTTTAATTTTTTTTAATTTTTATTTTTTTATTATTATTATTTTTTTTAGGTTTTTAAATAACACACATACAGAAGCCATTTTTTTCTCGGCCAGCAAACTTGAGGCCTATGCTCCAAATGAACAAGTCTCTTCAGACCCAGTGGAAAGTTCTACCAGTTTCCTAAGTCGCTGAGCTGTCTTCCTTAAAACCCTGGCTGCCTCTCTCCTGCCATTCTGCAACCACAGGCCACAAGAGGAACTCTGAAATACCTTACAGAGGGTATTACTTCTGCAACCCACAATTTGAAAGTCAATGTAACTAACTATAGCCCTAACTGCAGAACATTTCAGTTAAGAGGAGTGGCTTTGGCGAAACTGTCTAGTAAGAGGGGGCAAGGCTGTGAGAGGAGAGGCTTGACGTGGCTGGCCAAGGTGCCCGTTACATTCTTTTCCCTCCTCCACTGTGAGTGTAAAAGACGTTACTGACGACACCCCCTCCCCCTGTCGGTTCCTCTTTCTCTCATTTCTCTCTACCTATTGAGATGAATCTATTTCTTTGGATTGGCTCACATGAATGTGGAGGCTTGGCAAGTTCAAAATCTGCATGGCAGGCAGGCCAGCAGGCTGGAGCCCTAGGGAACAGAGGAGCGTGAGTCCAAAGGCTGTCTGCTGGCGGAATTCCCTCATCTAGGGAAGCCAGCCTTTCTGCTATTACGACTGTCACTTAATTAGATGAGGCCCACCCACACCGTGGAGAACAATCTGCTTTACTCAAAGTCTACTGATCTCCTCTGAAAAATAACTTCACGGAAACATCTAGAATAATGCTTCGCAAATATCTGTGCATACCATGGCCCAGCCAAGTTGACACATCAAGTTAGACACGCCAGGGTTTATACTGTATCAATGCAAACAAGTTCCCATCAAACAGGGGACACCTGTGCACTCTTAGATTCTGTGGGTCTCTGCCCCATGCAGTCTGGTGGGCTCTGTTCTCTCCTTACCTCCCCCTTGGCCCTGGCTCTTCCCTTCCCTCCTGGATCTTCTCCTCCCTCCTCATCAGGAACAAAGCCCAGTTCCACCCACAGATCTCACACAGCAGTTTGGTTCTCCACAGCACTTTTCAGTGTTCTTTCCAATGTTCATGGAGGCAGGGGTCTCAGAGGTTTTGTCACCTGCCTGGGAGACACAGGAAGTGCCAGGAAAGGGCAGAGTGGGCGCTTGACACCAGATCTTCTGATGCAGGGTCTAAGTTCTGACCCTATTCAGACTGCTGGCATCAGAGTGACCCAAAGGTGTTTCGCAGGATCACGTCAGGTGGGCTCACAGGCAAACTTGGCCATTTTTAGAGTCACATATTTACTTTAAAGTAGAAGAGAAAAACAAACATGAGTTATTTCATGATTTCATGGATATAATTACACAAGATGAGGTCATATTAAAAACGCTGAGCCAATAAAAAGAAAATACTCTGAAAATAAAATGAAAGGTGGCACAGGACAGATATAAATCCTAAAGGTGGCACACGAAGGACAGCAGTCTACAGAGTGCTAGCCTAGACTGAGACCTCCTTGGTAAGGAAGTAAAGAGTTAACTTGTCCTGAATCCCGTTTCTCACGGGGTGATGGCTCCAAGTTAATTAGAAGACACTGAAGGTTCTGTTCTGTTTTGTTTTGTTTTCTAAAACCAGAAGAGCGGAAATCCGGCACTTTACTCTTATTTCTTTGAGCTCAGTGAGGGAACAAAACCTATTCACCAGTTCTATCCGCAGGATCAGGCAAAGGCTTTAATTCCCAGGGAAGAATCGGATCCACCCCACAGCCTGAAACCTGACCTGTCTATGAATGCGGCTGCCACCAGCCGGAGACTGCGCATGGCCCAGTGACACCAGGCCAACACAGAGGCTGCACTGGAGCCGTGGCACTGGGTTGATGCTTTGGCTCTGGCACTAATGTAGACTATGCCCCAGCGACGATGATAACACCAGTAAGAAAGATCACAGCAGCTAATAGCCACTTACTGTCTGGCAGGCACTGGGCTGAGTGCTTCCCAACACCACAACCTCCCAACACGGCAGAACAGCAGCCCCAAGTGATACGTGCTATTATTGTCCTTATCCTACAGAGGTGAAACTGAGGAGCAGGGAGGTTATGTAACTGGCCCAGGTAATGAAGCTGGTGGAGGCTGAACCAGGGCTCAGACCATCTTGTGCAACTCAAGAACTCATCCGGGATGCCTTACCGCAGCACGTACTATGTAGCCAGTTGACACAAAGTCCTTTCTTGACATCGTTCCCTATTACCCTTCTGACAAAGACTTGTACTCTGAGCTGGCTCCAGCACTAATAGATCGGGGCACTGGAGCTTTAAGACATGAGGGTGCCCCAGGGCACACTTTGGGAAGTAGGAGGGAGTCTGAGTCTCAGGGCTGGAGCCTCCTGGGCATCTGTGACGTGGGGTTCTTTGGGATCCCACTCTGAAGAATGCTGCCTTCCATCGCTCTGCATGTGGCCAGCTGGTCTGATCCAGGTCAGCAAACAATGAACACATGTGCCAAGTGAGAGTGCTTTCGTATGGCCCACAGGCTAAGAACGGTTTTCATAGTTTTAAATGGTTGAAAACAAATTCAAAGAGTATTATTTCATGACATGTGAAAATGATATGAAATTCACATGTTAGTGCCCATAAACAGTCTGACTGGAACGCAGTCCTGCCCATTCACCTACACAGGGTCCATGCTGCCTTTATGCCTAAGGGCAGAGCTGAGTGGTCATGACAGGGTCCACAGGTCCACAAAACCATAAATATTTACTGTCTAGCCCCTTCCAGAAAGTTTGCAAATCCTGGTCGAGTCCTTCCTGGCAGCCACTGTGGGAATCCTCCTTACAGCCTCCCTCCCCTCTGGCCTCTGCATTCACCCCTCCAGCAGTGGGGAGCATGCAACATATGTGCCAGATGCTAGGGTTGCCTGTGCTGATCCTGAGCTCCCCTCGGTGACATCGCTCTCTGCCCTCCAAGCCTGTGGAGCCGTTCTACCTCTCCTCTCAAGGCCCTTAGGCTCCCTTCTTCCCTCTAGTGTCCATCCTTCCCTGTCCTTTACCTGTCCCCTAGGCTGTTCCTCATCAGTGCTCTGAAAGTAGAAGGAGAGTGGTAGCCCATTACAGACAGGCTATGGGCAACAGAGAGGGGACATGCCATAGTCAGGAGCAGAACTGGAGCTGGGCCCAAGTCTCCTGTCTCCCAGCTTGCCATTCCCTAGACGACATCGCTTGAGCAGCCAATTTGATTTCCAGCTCATCACTCCCAAAATGGCACTCCAGAGGGCCCGGGGTGTTCTCCCTACTAACACGCACATGGCGTTTCCCCTCTACAACTCCTTCCTGCAGCTCCCCTGGCTTGGTCTTTGTGGATCCAAGGGCAGCTTTGCCTGACTTCTTCCCCTCTCCTGTCCATCCCAGAGCTTGGCCTTAGGCTCCAAGTTCTCCCATCATATCCAGTTACCACCATCTCCACCCCAAGCACTGGGGGCTGGTCCTCAGGGATTGCCCATATTTACAGCATCTGTTGTTTGCAGCTTGCTTTCTGAGTCAGCTGGATCTCTGACTCAAAGTGCCAGGGGTGAGCTGACGGTCAGAAATGGACAATGGGCTTCTTGGGTTGCCTTCTGACGTCTGTGTATGAAACAACCCATAGGATCTGTCCTCAGAGGATACTGGGAAGGGTTTTGAAATCCTTGCAAGAAGAGGGCTCTGTCAACACCATCTAGTGCTAATTATCTGGAACCCTTTCAGCCACAGGCTGCTGCTCTTGGGAAGCTCTCCTACTGAACGATAAGGCTGAGTGACCTGGCAATGTGCACAGACTCACGTGTATACCATAATCAGCAAAGCTAATCTGTGGCTCTTGGAAGGCGGGACTAACATAAATCCCAAGTATGCACTGATCAGCCAGATACAGGGTGGTGAGGGGTAGGAGAGGATGGGTGCTCTGGGCCAGAGAAACCTGGGTCCGGATTCTGACCCCGAGTAGCTGTGAGATGATATGTTCTCTCACACTTCTGGTAAAATGGAAAAAACAGCAAAACCTTATAGGGTCACCGTGGATATTAATAACCAGGGTACCAGCATGGTCCCTGGCACATGGTATTTGCTCACAGGAGGTCACTTTCTTTTTCCCCTTTCTTCCCTCCTACTATGGGCTAGCAACCATGCCAGGTGCCAAGGGTCCTGACCAGTAAGGTCCAGTCCCTGCTCTTAGGAAGTCTAGTTTAGCTGGGGAGACACATATGTGCAACTACTAACAGAATGGGACAGGGCTCCATTAGTGTGCGATGGTGGAAATAATAGAAACAATGATGAGGACAGCAAGAGCTAATTCACTCACAATGTGCCAGGCACTCCCGGGGCGGGGCGGGGTGGGGGGGTGGTCCTCGCTTCACTCTCACTACCACCCAACCCGGAGAGGCAGATGCTCTTGTAGCCACCATTCCACCCAGGAGGAAATAGAGGTTCAGAGCCCAAAGGCAGAGAATGAAGAAGCCTGAGGAATGGGGATGATGGAAGAGCATGAAAGCAACAGCTGGATCTGAAGGGGTCAGGAAGGGGGTCAGGGAAGGCCTCAGGGAGGAGGTGACAATGTCTGAGCTTTGAAGGATGCACACTGGAGCAGGCATTCCACGAAAGTGCTTGGGTATGAGGGTGGATGAGAGCTTTATGAGTTGAGTGACATCCCTGATAAGTACCACTGGAACTCGCTGTGCTCAGGGATGCCAATTCTACAGGGCCCTACTCACAATAGGGGGGTGGAGTTGGCAACCTTGAGATTATTTTACTACTATAGTTTACAGAACTACTAGGTCGTCAATAATCACAGGCAATCTCTTTCTCTAAAAGAGAAAACATGGAATACTGAAGGCATTTGCTCAAATGGCAGCTATTCTTCATTTAATTCTACTTTGAGAGCCTCTTCAGCTTTGGTTCAAATTTCATTGGTTCTGGGGAGTTCATCACACTTCACTACCAATTCACTGGGGGCCTGGGTGAGTCAGAGTCTCCACCTTTTCTCCAGCCTCTGTCTTCTCCTGTGTAAAATGAAGGGGATGGGCCAGAATGGAAGTTTTCAACATGTGGTTTCCAATCCAGTGGCATTAGCATCACCTGGGAATTTGTCAGTAATGCATATTCTTGGGCAAACTCCAGACCTACAGAGTCAGAAACTCTTGGGGTGGGGCCCAGTCAGCCATCTGTCTTTAACAAGTCTTCCAGGGAATTCCGATGAGAACCCTGAGTTAGAAGACCCCCAGGGTAAGGATCCTTCCAGGAGTAAAATTTGGTTTGGGCTCTGAAGTATTATGACTTAGTAGTATTCTCTTTGGACAGAGTATTTCTTGCCACAGACAGGCAACCCTCAGGATAGGAAGAGAAGCTGTTTTTTTTTGACTAGCTAAAGCCCAGAGCCCAGGTGAGCTTTTCTACAAAGGTTCAGCAAACGTGGCTGACTTTGAAGGTCAGAATTTTTTGTTTTAAAGTAGGAAGTCTCAAACTTGGCATGTGATGAGAGCAGTGGTATCTGTTGTTGGAGAAATAAAGATGAGGGGAGAGCCACTTTCTCTTTTCAGCTCCAAAACAATGACTTATTGCAGGGTGTGTGTGTGGCAGGCAGTGGGGAGGGTGTTCCTCAGAGGGCAGCTTCACCTCCCTGGTCCAGGAGCGCTCTGGTTCGCAAATTAATCCTGGACTTCTACTCTCCTCTTGGAGAAGTCTGATTACAAAACCTCACAAGAGCCACTGACAGCCTTGGTGCCCATGACATCGCAGAGCTGGGTTGACAGTTAAGTGAAGTTTGGCTTCCAAGACCATAAGAAAGGAAAAAATGTCTAAAAGGTCCAATTTTCCCAGTCTAGACTGAACGCTAAGGGCCATCAAGAGGTCGAAGGGAGAATATCACAGTTTCCTAATGCGGGGAGGCACATCCAGGCTGTCCCAAAGGGGAAGTGTTAGCGGTGTGGCCCAGGGCCTGTGGTTCCTCCCCGTGCTGATGCACAGCAAGGAGCACCTAGGAGACTCTCCACACAGCTATTTCCAGGGATTCCTGACCCTCACTTCCTGGCATCTCCCTAACAATGACGATAAATATATATTATCACTTTGTTTTATATTAGCAGGGCCATGTGCCAGGCACGTTCCCAGTACTTTACAATTATTAAGGAGCTGAAGCTTCACAACAACCCCACGGAAGCAGGGGCTATTAATATGCCCCTAATTATAGGTGAGGAGGAAACAGAGGCGGCGATGTCAACAGAGGGCAGGAAGAGTCGGGAGGCCGGGGCTCGGAGTGAGCCTGTGCCTCCGGCCAGAGTGCCTGGCCCACCCGCCTACGAGAAACGAAGGAGGCGGAATCAGGAGGTTCCTGAGGTCGCTTCCAGCTCGGGAGCCTGCGACCGTGCCGCCGGCTGCTGCTGGTCTGGCGGGATCGCCAGGGTCCGGCCGGGGGCCGCGCGCAGCAGGGCTGCCGGGCCTGGTCCCCGCAAGTCGCCGGCCCCGACGCCAAGCGCGTCTCCGGATCCTGGGCGAATGGGCTTCTAGCCCCTCTCCGGTACCTGTGTCCCGAGAGCCTGGCGAGCCAAGAGGGAGACGGCCAGGCCCCGGCGGCCGGACCCGGGCTGCGGAAGGGACGAGGGAGACGGGCCAGTGGCCCGAGGGCCGTAAACCACGCTGCCCCTTCAGCCCCCGAAACTTTCTCCCCGGATTCGGGACCCCAGCAGCCACGCATTGGCTGAGCCGCGGCCACCAGGACCCGCCCCCTTTCTTTTGCTATTGGCTAGCCTAGGCATCCACCACAAGGCGAGGCTTCCTAGTGGAGCGCGGCTTTTGTCAATCAAGGTGGGCGGGAGGCTGGGCGGGGCCAGGTCGGGGAGAGACACGCCAGCCTAGTTCTCCCAGCCTCCCTCCAGAGGGTGGCTTGGGACCTGGAGGCGCCCCGGGGCCCCCCGGGGACCGAGGCTGGGTGCGGGGCCCTGCGGCGGGGCGAGGCGGCGCTCCGGGGACTCACCGATGCGCTGGCCCACCGGAGAGCTGAACGGGTTTCCCAGGAGAAAGTCCATCGCTGCGGGCGCCTCAGCCGCCAACCGGGGGAATCAGCTGACGGCAACCGCCGCGCTGCCGACCCGTCACGTGACGCGCCGGACGGCCCGCGAGGAGGCGCCTGCGGAGGCGGGGCGTAGGGAGGCGAGCGTGGCCACAGGCCCCGCCCCTGACGTGAAGGCCACAGGCCTCGCCCCTCGAGCCGGGCGGAGGGCGATGACCTCACGGCAACTCGCTCGGCGTCTGCGGACGTCACGCACGACGTGGGGCTGGGCGGGCCAGGGGCGTGGCCTCTCCAAGCCCCGCCCCAGGCCTTATTCAGGGGCGTGGCCCAGCACCGCGAGCTTCAGCGGAGCAGGGTCTCGGAGCCGGGAAGTGCCTGGGGTAGGGTCACAGGGCAAGCTCAGACCCGGTTTCACGCCGGTGACGTCGCTAGGCCACGCCCCCACCGCCGGCGGCGACAGCATCTCTGGCTCGTCGTCTCCCAGCCCCGACAGAGCGCTTCCTCCCTGGACACAGAACCAGCCCAGTGACCCGCAGCGAGGAGCGGGCTGGAGCCCGGAGTAGCAGAGGCACCCGGAGGTGGTCACGGGTGGGCCTGGGACCCACCTCGGCTGTGATTCACACAGCGAGCTTCCATTTTTTCCGGATGCTGGAACTAGATCAAGGACTTTCTTCTTCTCTCTTTTTTTTTTTTAGGTCATAGGCTCCTTTGAGGACTTGAAGAAAACCATCAACCTTTCTGAAGAAAAAAGGGCAGAGAGACAATTTAACGTCAGGGACTTCCTAGGGTCCCAGAAGTCAGTGGACCCCAAGTTACGGACTTTAAGAATCTCAAAGGCCTTTCCTAGTTCTAGGATTCTGCTATCTTCCAACCTTCCTGTGTACCATGTTTTAGATATTTCACCTACACATTAGATCAGGTCGGACCTATTATGCTTTATTCTTTTGGTCATATGCAGTCTAGATACAATAATCACTGCTTTGGTAGTCTGGGCTACTGCTGGGAGCTTTAGTACTTAATCCACCACAGTATGTGATTTAAAAAAAATAAAAGATTTTATTTATTTATTTATCAGAGACATAGGCAGGAGAGGCAGGCTCACGGTGGGGAGACAGACCCCAGGACCCCAGGATCACACCCTGAGCTGAAGGCAGATGCTCAACCATTGAATCACCCAGGTGTCCCCAATTGGAAAGGCTAGGAATTGTACAAATATAGGATGATGGAGAACCTAAGCTAGAAGTTAATCACTTACTTATGTTGACCTGTTTGAGCATACAGGGGCTGATACCTTTACTGTACAATATAAGAACTTTATGGAAGTCATGTACTCCTGTGCTTCAACAGTGCTCATGAGACCTATTCATAAATGCCCTTCTCCTCACCAGGCTAGCTACTCCGTGAGGGCTGGGATACTATGTCTACTTGACTCACCATCATTGTCTAGCACAGTGACTAATATATGAAAACTTATTTATTTTTAGAGATTTTATTTGAGAGAGAAAGTGAGCAGGGGGAGAGGCAGAGGGAGAACCACAAGCAGAGTCCTTTCCCCCACCCCAGCAGGGCTGGATCCCAGGATCCTGAGATCATGACCTGAGCTGATGTCAGAGGCTTAACTGAATGAGTCATCCAGTTTCCCCTGAAAATTTATTTATTTTAAAATATTTTATTTATTTATTCATGAGAGACACAGAGATTGAGGCAGAGACACAGGCAGAAGGAGGAGAAGCAGGCTCCATGCAAGGAGCCCGATGTGGGACTCGATCCCGGGATCCAGGATCATGCCCTGGGCCAAAGGCAGATGCTCAACCGCTGAGTCACCCAGGCGTCCCTCCCCTGAAAATTTAAATCAACCTACCAAATAATGTATTTGGACTATAAAGGGGTGGGAGGATGTACATTTAAGATGACTTCCATGTCAGGTATCTTCCATGTTTTTCTTCATTTAAGCACATTGCAGTTGTATTTTAGCATAAACTTCTTTTGAATTCTTCCATTAGCAACCTTTAACATGCTCATGTTTCGTGGTTATTTCCCTGAATGAAGTTCTTACCTCCTTGCACCACTCTGGTTTAAAGTGATTATGGGCAGAAGATCTTGGATATATTGACAAGAATTAAACAGCCACAGGTTGTATCCTTCATGGTGAAAGCAGAAACAACACCCATACTCTCAAACAGGGAGTGAAATCATATCAATTTCATGCAAACAGAATACTGTATAGTTCTTAAATAAGAAATGGAAATATGTGGATTTGCCAACACAAAAGACAGGAATGTAAATGGCAAACAGTAAATGTAGTATAAAACTGATCAAAACCATATTTTAAAAGTGATTGCTGGGCACCTGGCTGGCTCATTGGTTGAGCATCTGCCTTCGGCTCAGGTTGTGATCCCAGGGTCCTGGGATCAAGTCCCGCATCTGTCTCCCTGTGGGGAGTCTGCTTCTCCCTCTGCCTGTGTCACTGCTTCTGTCTCTCATGAATAAATAAAATCTTTATTTTTTAAAAGATTTTTTATTTATTTATGAGAGATGTATAGAGAGAGGCAGAGACACAGGCAGAAGGAGAAGCAGGCTCCCTGCAGGGAACCCAATGCGGGACTCGATCCTGGATTCCAGGATTAGGACCTGAGCCGAAGGCAGACACTCAACCGTGGAGCGATCCAAGCGTCCCATAAATAAAATCTTGAAAAGTGATTGCTAAGGGGCGCCTGGTTGGCTCAGTTGGTAAAGTACATAACTCTTGTTCTCAAGTCCTGAGTTTAAGCCCCACACTCAGCATAGAGCCTTTATTTTTGTTTTGTTTTGAAGTGTTTGCTAACAAGGAACAAACTCATTTGGTAAACAATCTGCTTTAGTTTTTTTAAAAGTGTTTTAGTAATATTGATATCAAATGCCTTCTTGAGGGTAAATATGTCCTAAGACTGACATATTGCATAAATGGAATGTAATCTATTATATCCTTCAAGTCCTTTTAGACAAAACTCAAGATCCTCTGCCTCCAAAGTTGAAAGACAATAGTATGACGGGAAATGTGAGGCCTGCCTAGCAGAAGCCAGCCAGGACAAATGGACATTGGAACAATGGAAAAGTCTCAGGAGTCTTCCTATGATCCCATTTGCTCAGGACTGTAGAGAACAGAGGATTCTGATGGATTCCATACATGATCTGACTGTGAAAGTGATTTGGGGCAGAAAGGAGCCTAGGCCTGGATCTGCTGTTATCATGTGCTGCTTCTGGCTTTGCCATTTTCTAGCTGCGCAAACCCAGGAAGAGCACTTTTCCTCACCTGTCTCATTTGTAAAGGGGGTAAGGTACCTTTACCTTTACCTCTTGAGGCTCATGGGTGGATTCAGTGAGAGAAAACATGGAAATCACTTTTGTCACTTAGCACTCTTGGTCTCTTTCTTGTAGGCTCTCCGAAGAGGTCATATTCCACTATTTATGACTAGTAACACCTTGGGTTTATGTTGAAATTTTAACCTTAAGAGGTCAGATCTCCATATATTAAATGGTCACTGTGTTACTAGACATTTGTTTCAGGCTGGCTGGCAGTGGGCTTGGAGGTGGGAGTGACCTTAACGCTAATTTACTGGTGGGACTTCAGACACCTATAAAGGTGAAGGGACTTATCCAACATCACTCATTAGAGTCAGGACAGGACTAAAACAGCATGAAATGTATCATGTCTAAGCACGTGGTTCATATGTGATCCTTAATACACAACTGATATTTTCTTGTGTTAGGCCAACACTGTAGAGTATATACAACTTCATCTATCAGTGAATAGAGCCCCTCTTATCAGAGCCACTGGTTTTTAGTTTGCAAGAGAGTAAGAGACTCTACAATGTAAAAGTTAATAGAGACAGAGCAAGATGTACGTTAGGAAAATGGCTAAGGGGGTCCCTGGGTGGCTCAGTGGTTTGGCGCCTGCCTTTGGCCCAGGGTGTGATCCTGGAATCCGAGGATCCAGTCCCCACATCGGGCTCCCTGCATGGAGCCTGCTTCTCCCTCTGCCTGTGTGTCTCTGTCTCTCTCTCTGTGTGTGTCTCTCATGAATAAATACATAAAATCTTTTTTTTTTTTAAAAAGGAAAATGGCTAAGATCAGAAACTTGGCCTCATTCCAGACAGATTTTTCTTTTTAAGAAAATCGCAGTGGGATATCAGTAGAAAATGACAGGTTTTAGTATTTCACAGCAACTTGGTCAGCAACAGGGAAAAGATACCTGAGACTGGACTACAAATATTAAAAATGTGATTTTTAATAATATAAGTACAAAATTTTATTTCTTTATACAACTGTAATGGGATTTGGATCAAACCGCTAGAATTTATTTAAAAAACAAAATAAAACAATGATATAAAAACTCCAAGAAGGTCTGAATCCAAAGTTTTTCCTCTAATAGTACCAAATACCACAAGGTACAGATTATTATACAAATGTGTACAAATTTAAATACAAATACAGTAGGGTTGGGTTTGAAAGGAAAACAAACAGAAAGCAGGTCCTCATCAGGATTTCATTAATGTGCACAAATGACAAGGGTAGGACTGACTTCTTCCATGCTAATCCATGTCTTCCAGGCCCCTCCCTGATAGACCCTGGGTCAAACAGGAAACTTCCATTGGTACAGATGAGGTGTGGCACAGGGTCTAACAAGCGAAATCAAATCCAGTTTTCTGCTCCTTCTT
Source organism: Canis lupus baileyi (assembly GCF_048164855.1). Taxonomy (NCBI): domain Eukaryota; kingdom Metazoa; phylum Chordata; class Mammalia; order Carnivora; family Canidae; genus Canis; species Canis lupus. The sequence continues at coordinate 31,493,179 of NC_132848.1, forward strand.
GATTTTGGTTCCCAAACATACCCGTTTCCTTCTGTTTCCCCAGTTAAGCTTCATGACTGCTCTGAGCTAAGGGCCAGTCAGCAGCCAGAGTACCTTCAGGAAACAAAGCCCCATGAGCACACTGGTGGGGAGAAGGGAAGGGGTTAAGTCAGGTGCAGGCTGGCTGCTCAGTACTCAAAGATCTACTTTGACATGGTAGTGCTCTGTCTAGGCCAGGGGAAGAAAGCAGTTACCAGAGCTCGGTTTTGGCAGGGAATCTCACACCAAATTGAAAAACAACCCTGAAGTGCTCAACTGTCTTCTTTGGAACTGGGAAACACAAGTCTGGTTCTTTGGAAAAGTGGGGAGTTGGGAATGGTAACATTCCTTTTAATTTTGCTTTCTTGACATTATTGAATTAGAAAGAATTAGAATCCCGGCATAATGATTCCTTTTTGAGGCACGATACCTTAAAATGTAGATGATTTGGAGTTTTCAGAGGAGACCAGAGGAAAGGAGGAGGCAAGAAATGACAAATCTGTATCTTCCACATGCTGTTGCTGGTGGAGGCTTTTGTTATTAAATTATATATACAGAAATTTACAGGATAAATTAAAATCAAAGAGATTTTAAAGAGTTAAATACACATAATTAAAACACACATTCACACGCACACATAAATAAACCTACATGAGAATCGAGTACTTTTTTTGCAATTCACTTATGTGTGGAATGCAGAACACTGGGTATCTATCTGCCCACCAGGCGAGCCAACAGGATGAACCCAAGAATCATGCTGGGCAAAGTTCATCTTTCCCAACCATCAAGCAACTAAGCAGCAAAAACCTGTGAGGACTCCGTGCCTAAGCTAATGCTGCCGATGGAAGATACCAGCAGTTAGCTCTACAGATGAAATATTCTGGGTCAGCTCACAATATATGCAGTTCAATTTGTGCAGTAACAGCTTTACACTCTCCAAGGTGTTTTATGCTGCTGGGGCTCACATAACTCCTTGGCCCCTACTGAGGCTGCTAATGGTACCAATGATTACAAGAAATTTTGAGACATGGACACCGGTATAGCAGGAATTGGAATGAACCCCCTACGAAGTTCACCTAAGCCACTGCAGTAACTGTAAGATGGGAATGATTTCATCACTTCCTACCTAGGTCACTTCAAGTTGAAAGGCTTTGTACGTTCACTCAACTGGCATCTTCCCATAATCTTTCCTATTACATTTCCGACTGTAAGACAGGTAAGGCAAATGGTCAGTGATGGGTCTGGAGGTACAACTGAGTTTGGAAAAAAATCACATTTTAGCTGTCCATAAAGAGATGCCCTTGGCACCCTGAACAAGCCCCCAGCCCCTAAGTTACATTGATTTTTAAGGCAGATTTATCCACCACAGGAGAAAAAGGAATCCCAAGCCCATATTCATGCCAAGGTTTCTTCTTGGCTAAACCTTTGCCATTTCATAAAATTATTAAAAGCAAAGTAATTACAGTCCTATGTATATATTGTACACTTTATATATATATATATATATATATATATTTATATGTATATATATAAAAATTTAAAACCTACACCCAGAGGCCAGTGAAGGATCTGGAACAGTCATATATACACAAACCAGCAATGGAGGACGATAAGGTCTCTGTCCCGGGACTCTTTGTGGTCACAGTCCAGGCATGATGTAAGCAATGTTGTCTAGTGTGTTTGACTGCAAAACAAGGGAAAAGGTTTAGCTGAAGAGTACTTTACCCTTAGTTCCCTGAGGCCTAGTTCTCTGTTCAGAGGAGGGAGTTGAGAGTTGGAGAGAGCAGTGTGAGCTAAAAGCTGGCACACTGCTGTCTACTATGCTAGGAGCTTCTCTGCTGGCTCTTCCCATGAACCCTTGTGGAGATGCAGAAGACTTGTGTACTTTCTTTGGGTAGAGGAGAAGATAGGCACCAGAGGAGCTGCAGCTCCCTAAGGGCTGGACTGTTTTGGGAAATGGCCTGTTTTCTAGTTGCACTGAGGGCACTGTACAGTACCACATTCGTGGGCCAATATACAGAGGGGGCGCCATCTGCCGGGAAGCCTTACAAGCCTGTGCCTGATAGAGCTCGTTAAGGTAGGGCCTCGACGGCTCCCAAGGGGTCTGGCTGAAAAAAATCCAAGGAAAACAAGGAAAACTCACCAAGACCTGTTTGGGACAGCCGTTCAGTTCAGGTAGTTGTGTGGTCAGACACGCCAAGGGTCCAAGCGCACAGATAATGGAATCCAGAAGCACTGACAAACTGCCAGACACAGCCACCATGCCCTGAAAGGAGAGCAGGAAGAGACAGCAGGTTGTAACTCGAGTCCCACTCCTGATCGAGTTGGTTTCTTCACATTGTTTTTTAAGTCTTGCTAGTTCTCTGCAATTTGCAGCAGAAATGGAAGTTATCTGCTTTGATAACTCTGTGAATCCTTTAAAAAGAAAACTTTTACAATACCTTCCCAGGTTCCTTTTCTATGTTCCTAACTCATCTTACCCTCTGTGCAACGAAGGGTTATGACTTAAATCAATCTACTCTGGAAAGCTCCTGGGAAGATTTGTGGAGGTCATGTGTGCAACTCCACGAATATAGCTCAAATGTGCTAACTATGAGAGTTCTACAGCCCTACATGCTAACATTTAACGTAAACATATGTGTACTTCTCCACGTATGTGGTCTCTGATAGCTGATGATACAACTTTTCTGGGTTGAGTTGTTCACTCTCAGAAAGAAGTGAATCAGGTTCACTTCAAATTTTAACATCTTGCACAACTCACAATGTTTCTCCCCCTGTGATTCAAACAGGTAAGAAATAAGAGTACTTGCTGCCAGTGTGCCTATCCTGCTCTGGTATTATCTGCTTTCACCAGAAGCCCTGTGGGACTATGCCATCTAGGGAGGCAGCACAGCAGCGTCTGAGAGAGAAGAGCCCTGGGCTCAGGACTGTGGAGGGCCCTCACTCACTGCTTCAGTCCTGGGCCAAGATGCTTCTTATGCTGTGTCGGTTAATGAGCCTACGCACAGGGGATTAAGGGAAATAAAAGGTATAAGGTACTTGGGATTGTCCCGGTTATGTGGCAAGTGTTCAAAAAGTATTAGTAGTTATCATTATTACCAACATCTTCGTCTCCCAAACTGCACTTCTGGCTGCCTGCTAGGTCTCTCACTGTGCTTCTAGATCTCAACCTGGTATAAAGAGAAATCAATCACCTCTTCTACTCTTAGCATTTCTTCTCTGCTAAACTCACCACTATTCACACGACTGTCCAGTCTCAATGCCTTGCCAAAGCTGACTCTTCCTTCCCCCTCTCCTCCTCTCAAGGAAGGCTATGCAGCAAGGGGTTAAGAGAATGGACCTCAAGGTTGCACCACAAAATTCAAGCCTGTTTTAGCACTTGGGGCTGAATTCCAGAGCAAGTTACTTAGCCTCTCTGAGTCTTTCTATTTCTTCTGTAAAAGAGGGGGAACACAAATTCTGGCCCACAAAGCAGCAGTGTGAATTTCATGAAAGAATCCACATGAAGCACTCTGAACCAAAGACGGCTGAGAAAGCAGTCCAGACGTGACAAAGATTTGAATTAATTCAACAACTATTTAGTGAGGACTTACTATATGCAGAACACCAGTAGTTATGGAGAGGGTATAAAAAGGAATAGGATATGATTTCTGCCCTCAAGTTGCTTATAATTCATTAGGAGAATCAGACATAAAATATCAGCTACAGTTAACTGTAGGGTAACAGTAATGGAATAACATTATTAATTGCTAACTGGTCTGGACTGCCTTACTGTTGTTAGGGAACTTTCCCCCAGTTTGGGTCTCTCTTCATTCCCAATCTAAAATAGAAGATATTTTCAGAGAAAGCCAAATGAGAGCTCTGATCAAATCCCTCCCTACTCAAAAAAAATTCCTGCAGTTCCTCAATAGTAGAGTATAAACATTTGAGAGCATCTAAGACCTTCTATAATTTGGGCTATGGCCTTAATTTCCAGCCTTCCTTTTTGCCTTACATGTTAGATATTCTAAATTGTCATCATTTTATTTATTATTTATTTATTTTAAAGATTTTATTTATTTATTCATAGAGACACACAGAGAGAGGGAGGCAGGGGCACAGGCAGAGGGAGAAGCAGGCTCCATGCAGGGAGCCCGACGTGGGACTCGATCCAGGGTCCCCAGGATCACACCCCAGGCTGCAGGCGGCACTGAACCGCTGTGCCACCGGGACTGCCCAATTGTCATCATTTTAGCAGTAAAACCTTTTTTCAAATAAAACCTGATGTTAGGAAGAAACAAAACAAATGAACAATGGGGGAAAAAAAAGAGAGAGAGATGGGATGCCTGGGTGGATCAGTTGTCTGAGCGTATAACCCTTGGTTTTGGCTCAGGTTGAGATCTCAGGGTCCTGAGATGGAGCCCATGTTAGGCTTCATGCTCAGCATGGAGTCCGCTTAAGATTCTCTCTTCCTCTCCCTGTGCCCCTCACACTCATGCTCTCTCCGTCAAATAAGTAAATAAAATCTTAAAAAGAGAGAGAGAGAGAGAGGCAAACCAAGAAACAGATTCTTTTTTTTTTTTTTTTTTTTTCAAGAAACAGATTCTTAACTATAGAGAACAAACTGATGGCTACCAGAAGGGAGGTGAGCAGGGGAATGGGTGAAACAGGTGATGGGATTTCAGGAGCATACTTGTCAGGATGAGCACCAGGTGATGTATGAAGTATTGAATCACTATACTGTATATCTGAAACTAATATTACACTCTATGTTAACTAACTGGAATTTAAATAAAAACTTAAACATAAGAAACCTGATGTGGAATTCCAATATGTAAAACAGCTAGAAGGTTTGGTTAAAGTGGGAGTGGGGGGCCTATAGCCCCACTGGGGCTCCTCTCATCCATTTCTGCAGAAGATCCTGAGGTCGAGAAACACAGATGTGTATGGTTTTCTGGTTTTGAACCAGAAAACCTCTCCTGACTCCCCCTAACTCTCTTCGTTCTCTAGCTACTCTCTCTGCATCAGCTAGCACAGAGCAACAGAGGGAGCCAGGGTTAGGAGCAACACAGGTTGGGCTCTGTCACAGTGTATCAACTTGTAATAGTCACTTAATTTTATTAGGCTCCTGCTATCCAATCTATAAATGAGTGACATCCATGTTCCTTAGAGTATAGTATGTAATTTCTAGTGGCATATAGGTGAACATTAATTATCTTGATATATACCTACCGTGATATACAGTATTAAAAAAATTAGAATATCAGTTTTGTGATGTCAAGGATATCACTGTGAAAGCAGATAGATTTATTTAAATAAAAATATAAGATAAATAACAGTGTGAGTAATACAGGGAAATCGCAAAATTGTGAGGATATATGCAAGTGACTGAAGCCTGCAAAAAGGTGGACTGGAGCGGGTGGGGAATTACTGCTAATGGGTGTGGAGTTTCCTTTGGGAGTAAAGAAAATGTTCTGTAATTAGTTAGTGATGGGGCCACAATTCTGTGAATATACTGAAAACCACTAAATTCTACAGTTCCAAAAAGGTGAACTTTATGGTGTGTGATCTATATCTCAACAAGACTGTTACATAAAATAGAGTGGGCTGGGGAACCTGTGCAAGTTTTTCCCTTTTCTGGTCATGTGTATGTGTTACTATCTCAAAGCAGCTGCTCTCAGAAGCTGGCTTATTTTATTTATTTTTTAAAAAGATTTTTATATGTTTTAATTTATTTATTCACGAGAGACACACACAGAGAGAGAGAGGCAGAAACACAGGCAGAGAGAGAAGCAGGCTCCATGCAGAAGCCGGATGTGGGACTCGATCCCGGGACTTCAGGATCACACCCTGGGCTGAAGGCAGGCACCAAACTGCTGGAGCCACCCAGGGATCCCCTCTGGCTTGTTTCAACTGCCGATTATGTATATGTTCTACCTTTCTAGTGAGACTGTAAGTTTTCTAATGATACCATCAGGAAGCAACTCAGATTTTCTACTCCCCCACATTTTTGGAATAATGTCTACATACTTAATAAGTATTTGCCAAACTAAATGGAAATATCGGGGGAAGTGTGGAGTATGGAAGGTGCATAAAACAAATCATTTTTACTTCTAACTTTTTAGGAAACTAAGAATGACTAAGTATGAAAAATAAATAAGGATCCCAGAATATTTTACTCTGGAAATATCTAGATCTATTCAAATATCTGAGTCTATATGAAAATACTTAGTTGTTTTGAAATTTGCTAAGTTATTGAAATTAGCCAAAAAACTTAGATAATTTTCATTTTTTGTCGCCTCTGGCATTTTATTTGTTGCATAATAATTTGACTTCCACAGAGAAGCAAGTGAATGGTTTTATACTCCTATACTGACTTCTCAGCTTAGAAATAAATGGCTTTAGTAGCTGAGACTGATTTCTTTGCTGGAATGTCCTATTAGGACCCAGTGGAAACCTGAGATACACTACTGAGTTAGCCAAGGGGGCGATATCATTAGAAACTGAATATGGTAATAGAAATGGAACATGACAGCTTTGCAGGTTAAGTGATTTTGAAATTGAAGCTTAAAAGGACAAAGCAAAGATCTCCCTAGGGCACACAGCACTGTATAATTCAACGCTGAGTAATGAAGAGCTTGAGAACCTCAATTTCCCTACTTGCTACTTCTTTTCTTTTCTTTTCTTTCTCTTTCTTTCTCTTTCTCTCTCTCTTCTTTCTTTCTTTTCTTTTCTTTCTTGGATTTATTTATTTATTTATTTTAGAGAACATAAGAGAGAGCACATGGGCGGGGGTGGGGGACAGAGGCAGAGGCACTGAGCAGACTCTGTACTCAGCCCTGTGACACAGGGCTCAGTCTCACGACCAAGATCTTGGCCTGAGCCAAAAACCCAGTCAGACCCTTAACGGACTGTGCCACCCAGGGTGCCCCTTGCTACCCATTTTCAGAGAAGTAGAGGTACTCTTAATCCCCCATACAGCTTACTCTGTTTATTCGAGACTTTATTGGAAATGTGCAAAAATTCAAACTTAGTGATTAAAACTTCCATGGGATTTGTATTCATTTTTTCCCCATTGCATTTTTAAAAAAATCAAAATGAGTTACAGGATTATATGTCAATTGTATCTCAATAAAAATGGGGAAAAAAGTTATAGGAGATCCTTTTTTTAAAAAAAAAATTTTTTTATTTATTCATGAGAGACAGAGAGAGAGGCAGAGACATAGGCAGAGGGAGAAGGAAGCTCTCTATGGGGAGCATACATGGGAATCGATCCCGGTACACCGGAATCATGACCTGAGCCAAAGGCAGATCTTCGGCCACTGAGCACGCAGGCATCCCAAGTTACAGGAAATTCTAACTCCTTTTTGTACCATTGTTCAATAGGATGGTGTAAGTGTAAACTTTGAAGGCCAGTAGGAAGATTCCAAATCTCTAGATGTTTTTACTAGCATGTATCTTCTTTGTCATTGTCTCCTGAGCACCTGGCATAATCTAGCACACAGTAGTAGTTGCTCAATGGATGTATGTGGAAGAAGTAAATGGATTCACATCCTATCAGAAATAGGCTATGCTGACAGTCACACTGACCTCAGTTTCCTGTAGGCGGTGTCCAATGAGGCTTAAGGACTCTCCCAGTAGCTGTAGATGAGCAGCAACATCAATGGGTTCTGTCTCAGGGGCTTTGGCTGGAGAGGCTGGCAACAGCATGGTGGTGGGTGGGGATTTCTTTTGGGGTGACAGTACTCCTGCAGAGGAAGCTGAGAACAGAGATGAAACAGAGAGATAAAGCTCACCTGTGGCCTGGCACACCATACAAATGTTCTTACAGTTTTCCTCCTTTATGAGTTATACCTGGAATTAGCAAAGCTTTGGACTGTGGGCCAGATATGGCCCATCACTTGTTTTGTACAGCCTGTAAGCTAAACATGGCTTTAAATTTTTATATGGTTGTAGAAAAAATAAAGAAGAATATGTGACAGAGAATATGGACATAAAGACACAAGACCTAAAGTATTTACTCTCTGGCCTCTTAAAAAAAGTTTGCTAACTTCTGATTTACATTTTCTACAATTTTTTGCAACCTGTAATATTCAGTAATAACATCTGGGTATCAAGATCTGCTTCTGATGTAGCTGCTCTCCCGATTTCTAGTAAGGCAGCAAGATTCACAACACTCTAGGGATGAGAGGGCTACAGTCACTACCTTTCACTTTTTTTTTTTTTCTTTTAAAGAATTTATTTATTCATTCATGAGAGACACAGAGAGAGAGAGAGAGGCAGAGACACAGGCAGAGGGAGAAGCAGGCTCCACGCAAGGGAGCCCAACGTGGGCCTCAATCCCGGGTCTCCAGGATCACACCCTGGGCTGAAGGCGGCGCTAAACCACTGAGCCACCTGGGCTGCCCTACCTTTCACTTTCACAGGAACTTCTGAGCAGGATGCTTTTCTTTTCACAGTTGTAGCTTCTGCTTTGTTCTGTTTGTGTTGAAGATACTGAGCTTTTTGCTTCCAAATCTGTAGTCAGATCAGGGCCAAATAAATTATGATAAATGAAACAAGACAAGACGTAAAAGGAAAAGCAGTCATGGAAAGTGAAGGAAAGAAAGGGAAGCCTGGAGGTGGGTAGGCAGGGGTTGAAAAGCAATTTTGAAGCTGAAGGGTTACCAGATAGCCCTCAGATGCTAACTACAGTGTAACTTAATGGAGAACTATAAATGTGCCTCTATGCTAATGGGTAGGTCTCGGCATCGATTTTGCAATCACTCGTGGATCAAAATGTAAAATCACAGGGTAAACATGTGGGTCAGTATGATGCCCATGGGGTTCAAATAGTTATCTTAACCTGCTGGTTGGTAACGCCAATCACAGGATGACAATGACATGGAAAATGGGAATGGAAAATAACCTACGTGGGTGACAAATATTTTTGTTTTACCCAGATGAATTCCCAGACCACCTTTACAACAGCTGGTTGGGGAGTGACTGGAAATGATTCTGATAGGACTATTACCTTGTCTTCCTGTCTTCTTGAAAATGGGGTACATTATTTGGTAATGGCCAATGAGGATGATGACCTGCAACTGGCTCACCTAGGAAGCACAGCCCCTATTTTTATTATTGGCAGTAACCAGGAGGCAGATGACCTTCCTCCATTCTCAGACATAGCCTCACCAGTGGCTGTTTGCAGGAAAGGGCTGATTTTAGATTCTCTTTTGACCCTTAATCGCTGCCCAAGTTAGGTCATCTTTTGGCTCAAATGTAAGGTTGTTGGAAAACAACTAGGTGAGGCTAGAAAAGATGGCTTCCCTGAGGCTGAATCTTCACTAGAGCACACTGGCACAGCCAGTGTTAACACCCTCTGACAAACCATTTTCTATTGATTTGTGATTTTTTTAAAATGTTTTCACTGTTGGCTGGATGGGCTATAGGAGAATTACACATTTTGGAAGGCATAAAGCAATGAAAACTGTGTGTAAAAAAGTGTACTTACCAGTTTGTCCTTTTCTGGCAACTGCTTCCACACCTCAGCCAGTTTTTTACTAAGTTCCCCAAAATCTGACATAGAGAGTAAAAAGAATGTAACACAGTAAAGGTCTGACTATAAACCAAACAGAAGATTGGTAAGAGCAAAAACTAGAAAAAGGATTTTCTAGCTCGGATTTAAATAGCACAAGGTTCTTTCAGAAAACCAAACTAAAAGCCCATCACTTCTCTTGATTCTTTTCTCTAGGGAGGCAGAGGGCTATTTTGGTGGTTATGAGATAGGCTCAAATTCTCCCATATCTATTCTCCAGGGATTTATCCCTTGAGCATCTTTCTGGTGTCTTTTAATTTGATCTCATTTTATTTTTTATTTTTTAAAGATTTTATTTATTTATTCATGAGAGATGCAGGGAGAGAGAGAGGCAGAGATACAGGCAGAGGGAGAAGCAGGCTCTATGCAGGGAGCCCGACGTGGGACTCGATCCCGGGTCCCCAGGATCACGAAAGCAGGTGCCAAACCACTGAGCCACCCAGGCTACCTTAATGCGATTTCATTTTAAGAGCTTATCAACTTAGGTTAAAGAAAACACGTTCTATAGAATTTGATAAAAATGGTTCAATTTTTACCAAGTTTTGAGAGCAGAGACCCAAAGGATTTCCCTCGAGCAGCCCAGAAGCAGTTCTCTAGATGTGCAAAGTTGCCCTTCCATTTGTGCGGCAAGGTCATGCTTTATAAAGCACTCAGATCTTTCATGGTACTTTCCCTGTGCCTCACAACAACCTTGACAAGCAGGTTGTGAAGCTATTGTACACATTAGGCAAATGAGAACTGTAGAGGTGAAGCCACTTGTCAAGGTCTGTGGCGGAGTCTTTTTCTCACCTCACTAACTTCTGACACAGAGACAAATATGAGCAATGTAAGGCCTCTCGCTGTAACTCACACCCAAGAGCCAGATAAAGGGAAAGGTCAGCTGTAGGATCTTGGAGATAAACAACTACGGATTTATGTACTGTGCTTCAGAACATTTATTTTTACTCAGTTTCCCATTTTATCAGTTTAAGAGCTATCAACAGAAAACTTATCTCTTTTATGGATGCAGTGAACTTGGATGAAATCTAAAGCGACTTCAGAACCGAGGAGAAAAATGAGATTTGTGTTATTTTAATAAGATAGGAACAAGGTGCCTGCTGACTGGCACTGCTGCAGAGATATAAATGGAAAGTAAAAAAACTGAAGATTGGAAATGTTCTTACCTATACCTGGATGGTCAGCCACGATGGTTACCCGATACTCTTTACAGAAGACCTGGTAGGCTGACATGTTCTTCTTTTTTGGCTAGTATCACATAAAAATAGAACAGGATAAGACTTCATTAGAATACAAGTCAAGTAACCTTGAATCCATGGTTACAAAACAGAAAGAGACCTCTACTTTTTCATTAAGGGAAGAGTTCTAAACCCCTAATCAACTTCTCAAGCAGGATAACTTTTAATTATATTTCATTTGTAATTATATTTAGTATTTATTTAATAAAATCACATGCTAAATTATTTTTAGATTTCTCAGGTTGTTGCAGCTACTTGATAATTACTTGTAAGGCCATTCATTCTTCCTACACAAAATCCCATGTTACACATTTCTTTGAAAACTACGTGCTGAGAAAACCTTTACCTCTCCTGAGCTATTTTGCTCGCCTTTGAAAATAAGAACCATGTAATTTCCCTTTACCCTGGGACCAGAAAGCCAAGAGCCAAATCTATGTTCATTTTGTTCCTCTGGTTTTGATTTCTTATCTTATAGTTTCCTGATCTTGCTTTTCCTGTTGCTTGTAGTTTATCATTATGTTATTACTCACATTCTTGTGGTCCAGTGCAAGAAGTAAATAAATAGCTGAAGACAATTCTTTGGTAGTCAGTGTAAGATGAGCCCCTCTCACTTTAACAAACTGCTTTGTGCTACCTAAAGCATGTTCATTCTTCACTGTATTATGACACCTCCACAAGCAGGGAGAGAGGAGTTACAGGGTTTAGCAAGGTGGTACAGCAAAATGGAAAGATTGTGGGTTTTGAATGCCACCAGATCTAGGTTAGAATCCTGACCATACTACTTATTAGCAACACAAACTGTTTCATTTCCCTGATCTTTAGTTTCCCTTTAGTTTAAACGTGGGTAATACCATTTAACCTAGGGGTGGAAATTAATCAAACAGTATCTGGCACTTCCATAGGTACTTGATAACATTATTACAGCATTATTTTTCTGGTAGGCAGAATTCTAAGATGGCTCCCACGATTTCGGCCCCTGGTGTACACTGCCCTGTATAATGCCCTCCCCGTGAGTGTGGGCAGGACCGGTGAATGTGGTGGGAAATCACTCTCTGATTGTTGTTATATGGCAAAGGGAACTTTGCAGACGTAGTTAAGGTCCCTAGTGAGTTAACCTTTTTTATATGTAAAAAATTATTTGAGAGAGAGAGTATGGACACGTGTGTACACGCATAGAGTGAGCAGGGCGGGGCTGGGGGGTACAGAGAGAGAATCTTAATCTTAAGCAGACTCTGAACTAAGTGCAGAGCCGGAAGCAGGGCTCAATCTCACAACTCTGAGATCATGACCTGAGCCAAAATCAAGCGTTGGATGATTAACTGACTGAGCCACCCAGGTGCCCCATGGCCCTAGTGAGTTGATTTTGAGTTAATCAAAAGGGAGAGCATCCTGAGTAAGTTTGACTTATCCTGAGTAAGTCAGATGAGCCCTTGAAAGAGATGAGACACAACAGCAGACACCCTCTTGCTAGCCTTGAACTTGAGGAAAACAGTTGCCATGAGTTCTATAACTGCAAGGAACTGAATGCTGCCGACAGCCTGAAGAGGACCTCTTGTGTCAGAAGAGAACCCTGCTCGGGGAACACCCTGATTCAGTCTTGTGAGAGACCAGCAGAGAACCCAGTTGAGCCCTGTCTGGACTTCTGATCTATAGATCTATGAGATAATAGATGTTGTTTTAAATTGCCAAATTTGTGGTAATTTGTTAGGCTACAATGGAAAACCAATTATTAGCTCTTTTCTATTCACTCTGTATTTTTCAAAATAGAAATTACAGCAACCAAAAAGCCAATACAAGGTTTTTTTGTTTTTTTTTTAACATAAGGAATGTTGGTAAAGAATAACAGGGTAAAATCATTTGACCTCAACAGATAAAGGAAACAGTAGCAAGGTCTTTACTTTAACCATTTCATCTACATAGAGAAGGTCCTATTTATGGAGATTTGGTGAAGCCAGTCCTGTTTTAAGATGCTATGGAAGTGAGTTCTGGGTGCATCTTTAATATTAATTTAGAAGCAAGCTGCATATCCCCAAATGTTCTAAGGGTTCTAACTAAGGCTCAATTCTTTCAAATCCCCTTTTATGGGCCACAGATACAATGGGGTAGAGTTCATATAAGTTCTATATTTGGCCATTTGTGAGAGAGAGGGATGGACTGATTAGTCTAGATGATTCCATGAACTTATTTTCTTGGAGCTAGTGTGACAAAGAGCATAATCCTGCTTTCCTTAGAAAGTTCCTGTATATCTTAGTGTGTGCAACTCGCTAATCAAGTGTGATTCTGTTATTTGTAGCTAACATAATTTTAAAAATAATTATGGCTCCTGAACCAATGCCAATGACTTCACCTGGTGCTGAGAAGAAACCAGCTGCACTGGGCTGACACTCTGTCGGACCTGGAGTCTGTCAGCCTTCGTTGTGAAGCTGGCCTTCCTAAGGGATTTTCAGGGAAACTTGGACCCCTTACAATTTTTACCTTATGTGCTGACCTGAGATCCTAACCTTTGTGCTAAATGCAACCCTCTGCTCTGTGTACTGAAAGTCTGGAATTCAAACTGAAGTGTTAAACTTTCTCCAGGGCACAGAGATTTTTCTGAATGTAGCTTAGTAGTTAGAAATATACAAATAATGATGATCTCTATGCATACAAGACATTTCCACATGGTTCTAAATACAAGGCCTTACTGGCTTTCTTACTTACTTACAAGGCCTTACTCTAGACTTTCTAATGCAAGAAAACATTCAGCATTGCAAAAGCATCACAGTGTTTATATCTGGAGTAACAAGGACTCCCCTTAATACAATGTTAATATTTCAAAAACTTGGATACTTTATTATTAGTAGCAAGTGACTCCCAACAAATCCACTTGCTAAGTATGACTCATGATGTTGTAACTGTGCAGCCAGAACCTCCTTTTAAGTGTTTGATGACATATAGCACAATACTAAGACCTTTCAAAGAGTAACTTCTTAATGCTCTTTATAAAGCAGTCATGTTTATAGTTTTATAACTTTGATGATCTGAGGAAAATCTCTTCAAACCCACCCAAAACTCTAGTTTGAGAACATTTTTAAAGGATAAAACATCTGAGGGTTAAGGCAAAACATAACTTGTAAATCTTAAAAATAAAACTTGGAATAAAAAAACAAAACAAAACAAACTTGGCTTGGGGCACCTGGGTGGCTCAGTTGGTTAAGACTCTTGGTTTCAGCTTAGGTTATGATCTCAGGGTCATGAGATCAAGCCCTGTGTTGGGCTCCATGCTCAGTGTAGACTCTACTCAAGATTCTCTCCCTCCCCCTCAGCCCCCCTTCTGCTTGCGCCCATGCACGTGAGCTTTCTCTTGCTCTAAAATAAATAAAAATAAACAAAATCTTAAAACAAAACAAGGGGTGCCTGGATGGTTCAGTCAGTTAAGCATCCGACTCTTGATTTCAGCTCAGGTCATAATCTCAGGGTCATGAGACTCATAGGGCTCTGCACTGGGAATGGAATCTGTTTAAGATTCTCTCTCCCTCTGCACACTCTTCCCCTCACACCCCAATAAAACAAAATGAAACGAAATGAAGCAAAACAAAACCCACAAAAAAACCCTTGGTTTTCTTCTGCTGATGACAAAAATCCAATTGCTTCAGTGATATTAACACTATGTAGGAGATGATGTATAAAAGCTTTATCTGTAGAAACTCATTTAAACCTTACAGCAACCCTATGAGGTAAATTATTATTGCCATTTTATTTTTAATTTTTTAAATTTTTTAATCTTTCCACCCAACTTGGGGCTCACACTCACAACCCCAAGATCAAGAGTTGTTGAGCTCTACTGAGTCAGGTGCCCCAATCCTGCCATTTTAAAGACAAGGAAACTGAGATCCACAGTCATACATGTAGGAGTCAGCTAGCACCTGAATGAATGCAGGCAGTCTGGCTTCAGAGCCCGTACTTGTAACCATGATACCATCTGATGTTCTTCTGAACTAATTTGACCGAGATCCCTAAATCTGATCTGGCTAAAGGAAAGGGTGCCAAAGTAGTAAGGTTTTCACACCAAAGCTTTTATTCAAACCATTCTGAATGGAAATATTTCTAAAACATACTCTATACTTCTCTCTCATAATACGCCACTGAATACTAAACAACATTTCTATGTGGTGGAAACAGCATGGATCCTGCAATCACAAAGACCTGGGTGCAGATTCCTGCTCTGCCTCTGAACAGAAGGGTGCCCTGGGCGGGTTATTTCACTTCTTGGAGCTTATTTTTGAGAAATGGAGATTATACTGCCTTTACCTAACTGGGTTCCTGTAAAAATTCACTGATACACCACAGATAAAACACTCAGTGCAGCCTTTAGATCATCTTAAAAACCAAAGACAGAGCTGTTCTGTTGGTAATTTACTAATTGTGACTCTGCTCCACCATTGCCTTCTAGAAGGCAGGTCCACCCTTAGGAGCTTTATCTAATCTGCTGGCTCCACTTCAGTCACAAGGACTTCCTGCAATTCTCTGAACGTCCTCAGCCTTCTGGTATCTCAATACCTTCATTCACAATACCTTTCATTCCTCAAATGAGATGCCTTACTCCTCATCTCTACCTGTTACTTCCTATTTGGTCCTAAGATTCAGTTCAGATGATAATAGCCCGCCCGAGGAGACCTTTTCTGACATCCCAGGCTTCCCTTGTACTCACCCCTGCCCCTGGCACCCCGCACAAACCTGTGCTAGGGCTCGACTCACTGAAATACTTTCTGACCTCTTCCTACACCCAGAGTGCTCTTTGATGGGAAGCTGGCTGGCACAGCATCTTATTCATCTTTAATCCACTGCACCTGGCCACTGCCCGGCACAACTAAAGAGCGGAAGAAACATGCACTAGATGGATAACAAAGTCTCAGAATTGTGTGTGAAAGGGGCAGAGTTTGAATCCACTTCATTACCTCCTCTGATTTTCATAGGCCCCTAAAGGTGCAGCGGGCTGGGTACTAGTTTGCCCTTCTAACAAAGAACAGGAAAGGGTCAGAGAGGTCACGTGATTCATCTCTGGCCAGCCTGCCTTCCCCCTGCACCCAGGAAACGCTCCAATGAGCTGCGGGAAACTTGCTTTTGCTTCTTGGAGACCCTGTTTTCTTTCTAGATCTTCACGGTTGTCTGAACAGGTGAGATAACTGCAGAGTCTGCTTCCTACGTGGTGGGTGTTATACAATAAAGAAGAGCAAAACAAACACAAAACCATAAAAGCATAGTCCCCTTGCTTGGTCTAATACGAGAAATGACCAGATGAGGAAAAAAAGCTTTAAAAAGATGTTTTCAAGCATACGTTATGCGTTTGAAGAACTTGAGATAAAAAACAGTAATTATAACCATGGGTATTTATAGGGCCAGGCCCTGGACTGTGTTATGTGTATCTGCTATTAATCTAAACAGCTGCATTTTGCAAACAAGCAGTGAGGAAGCATCACCAAAGAATAGCTGGTAAGCAGCAGACTAGAACAAGGACCCCAGGCTGTCTGCACTTCATCATACTCTGCCTCTTTGACTTAGAAACATCTCTATGTCTCACTTAGACTGATCTCAGACACTAGCACATGGTGTTGGTATCCTTTGACCTAGAACCTACTCTCAGCTTTGACAAAGACACACAGCACTGGACAACCATCTCTGGAAGTTTTAGAAAGGTATGTGGTATAGCTGAAAGAGTTCAGGTGTGGGACTAATGAAACCTCTTAAAATTCCAGCTCTGTAATGGGTATTATATAAGGGTGATGCATCACTGACCTCTACTTCTGAAACTAAGAATACATTATATGTTAATTAATTGAATTAAAAAAATCCCAGCTTCACGTCTTTTCTTCTCAGCTTCTTCCTCTGTCAGATGGGGCTACTAATACCATCAGTCAAGACCGTTAGAGATGCCAAATGCCCAGGAGAGCCTGGCACACAGCAGGCACGCACTAGACGGTAGCTACTGACTTTTACCATTTATCACTGTTGTCACTCAACTTCAGTTTTACCAGAGGGATAATGTGTGTAATGTCATCCCAAGTCTAGCTATAGCTGAGACTTTAGTGTATCACTCCATCAACAACAGTGTCTCAGTGTGCTGGATACGAAGCTATCTGGCTGGCCTCAGCTTGCTTAGAGGAAACATGAACATTCTGGAAACATACAGATAACTGAAGGAATGCTTCTGAAGTGGCGACATCACACATATTATTTTGAGTGGTAGTGAGTGGGCTTTTATTGATTTAGTAAAACCCAAAGTAAGGTACTTTGAAAAGTTACTGGATCCTGTTCCTCTAATACAAACAAAAACTTCCACTCCACTGGGATGACCTTAAAGGGGACATCATCAAGGTATCACCAGATGATTGCTCTACAACTTCTCAGAAAGCAGGATTCAACAACAAACCAACACACAAGCAAACAAATAAAAACCGCACAAAGTCCCTCCCCAAACAAAATTCAGCACTGAGAGCATTACCTTTCACCAGAGGCAGAGCCCAGTCCCTTCACCTGTATCAAGATTGTCCAATTAGAGTTCTGCCCCTGCTGCCTTAGCTTCTCACTTCTGTGTGGACTGTGCCAGGCTGGCTCCCATTCTCCCTGCTGCAGTGGAACTCCTCATCCTCTCTACTGGGAGTCCAGTCTATTCTCGAACAGTCTGCTCCCTGACTTCTGTGACACTGGCCCCTCTCTGGTTTCTCCTCCAACACCACTGGCTCCCTCTTCCTTCTCTGGTGTCCCAAGGTGCACGCTTTATAGGATTCTGCTCTGGGCTCTACTTCCTCTTATCAGCTCATGGATTTCATTTATTGTATAGGAACACTCCAGTTCTCACCCTAGTTTCAACTGCTCTACCGAGTGCTAGGTCTTGCATTTCCAATGCTCTCTAGAATGTCTCCCGAGTTTAAGACTGTAACAAGTAACTTTTATCAAATGCTCACTAATATGCAAAGCCAGAGTTCCTGAACTTACCTAGGTGCCCATGTGGGTTTTCATGCGGTACTTGTTTTTTACCATAGCTACCATGGAAGACTAGCTTTGAAAAGACATGGTACTGAAAGGAATATAACATGATAAGATGTTATAACCATGAATTACCTCAAACTAGTAGTTCCTAAGGTTTCTGACTGATGTCACATACTATTTCTCTTGAAAATTTAATATATTTAAAATATCCAGTGGTGCCCCTGTGAGTTGGCTGTGGCCCCAGGGGGCCTTGGCACACTGTGGTCCTAAATAAATCCCTTTACATTTATTATTGTTTAACCCTTAACAACCTTATTGGGTAGGTTTGTTGTCATCGACACCTTCTATATGGAGAAATTATGCAACTTGCCCAACAGCATATGGTTTCTAAGTAGCACAGCCAGGATTTGAACTCAAGTGGTTTGGCTCCTTAGCCCACACTCTTAACCTTCGATATGCTGAATCTCCTGACACTTCTATCTTAAGAGTCTAAACCTGACTTATCTTCTTTTCCCAAAATAGCCATTCTTCTTGATTCTCTCTGTTGTTCCAGTCCTGGTCACAGGACCTAAAGTAGAAAGGGCACACAGAGGCTTTTAGCACTCATTATCAGTTGGCTTTCCCATCTCTGTTTGTTGTAGTTGAGGGAACACTATTCCTGAGACCTTCCTTTCTATCTCTAGGTGGACTTTTAGATAGTTCTTTTTTACTGAAACAAAACCAAGGGAAGGATTTTTTTTTTTTTTTTTTTTTTTTTTAAACTCTACAGAATGGGGCACCTGAGTGGCTCAGTCAGTTAAACGTCCGACTCTTGATTTTGGCCCAGGTCATGATCTCAGAGTCGTGAAACTGAGTCCCATGTTGGGCTCCACACTGGGAGTGGAGCTTGCTTGAGATTCTCTATCTTTATCTGTACCACCCCCTACCCTCACTGTGCATAAGCATGAGCACTCTCTCTAAAAAGCAAAAAACACACTCCACAGCAAGTTTTCCTGCATAGGTCAAGTTTTAAAAAACATGGTACATGTTCCATAAATACTTGTTCGATAAATGACTACATTCAGAGTATGACTACCTCAGGTTTGGACAGTCATGATCAAATACTGGTTCCTAATAAATTTTTTGCTATAAACAAAAGTACCTTTTTTTTTTTTTTTTTTTTTTTTTTAAACTAGCAAGTGCTAGCCACATGGAGGAATTATAAGTAAGTCCTGCACCGGAGGAGATTATAATTTCAAAATCTTCGGGGCCATTTTTATACTCGTTTATGCTTCTGCTTTCCCAGATCTGAGTCCTATTGTCAGATCTTGTCAGTTTTTCCTTCAGAGATTCTCCTGAATCTGTCTCTTCAGCTGTTTCTATCGGGCTTTTATAGTACCTGATACCTTGGCCTATAATAACCTCCTGGGTGGTCTGTTACAATCTCTCCTCAGTCTCACCCACCTGCTGCAGTGCTATCACTTTATTCTTAAATGATCACTGAGAGTCTATCTAAGTCCTGCTCATAAGCCCAAAGTGCCTGCTGCCAAATCCTTAACTAACTCAAAATTCTTTACAATTTGCACCTGACCTACCTTTTCAATACTGATGTTTGCATCCATATAGTCTATCACAAAATGCCTAGCAAGGACATTAAGGAGCTGAAGGTAGGGTGACTAAGACAGTCCCCAGGGAGCTTACAGTCTTTAATAAAGTAAACGGAATATGCACAAAGAAAGCTCCAACACAAGGGACAAAACGTGCAGTGACTTCCCACAGCCAAGGTGTTATGGGAAGTCAGAAGTTAATTCTGCCTGGAGGGTCAGGATGTCTTGGAAGAGGCAGCATTTGATTAGGTCTTGAAGGGAAGGCAGAGCTTTAATAGATGGAGAACAAAGACTGCCATAAAAACAAGCAAAGGAACAGAGGTAGAATGTAAGGGCCAAGTCTGGTTTCCACACGGTACATGTGAGGCAGACTAAGAGGTACAGCTGAGAAGGAAGATTTAGGGCTAAATCCCAGATAATTATGAATGCTTGACCAAGAGTTTGGACTCTGACATTTATTCATTCCTTCAGCAAGTACTTATGGACTAACTACAACAGGCCAGACTGTGGGTTCAGCACTAGGTATGGAGTGGAGAGCATGACAGACATGATCCTGGGCCTCTCAAAGCTTACGCTCTTACGTGAAGGCAGTAAGGATCCACTGAAGATGGTGAACCAGATGTCAACATCAAAGTGGTACTTAAGAACATTCTGGCATCAGTGTATACTAATTGCATTGGGGAAGAAACAGAAAGGAAGCCATGTATCACATTAAGTACAGGGAGGGATGAGGCCCAAGTTGGGATAGTGGTAATGGAGGACATAAAGTCATGGAAGTTATTAAGGAGGAATAATATTAGGCTCAACACTTGAGTGGATATAGGCAGAGGAGAGGGAAAACAGGTAAGAGACAGATGTAAAAATGAAATATAAAACTGGGAAAAAAATCAGAATAGTGGTTGGCTCCAGGGGTAAGGACTGACTGGGAAGGGGTATGAGAAAGCTGTTTCAGATGATAGTAATGTCTGTATCTTGACAGAGGTTTGGTCACGTTTGTGCGCATTTGTCGAAACTCACCAAATGGTATATAAACATGTGTACGTTTGTGCATAAGTAAATTCTAGTGGAAAAAAAAAAAAGCCCTGAATTCAGATATTAAACCTAAATTAATGATATGCAGGCTGAAGTCTTTAGGGGTGTGTATGGTATCTATAATTCACATTATAGATGTATAATTTACATTATATTTATAATACATTATAAAAGTTGGATTGATAGATGGACAGGTGTGTGATGAAGCAAAGAGCAAAACAGTAATTACAGAATCTCATTGGGTGGCATATGGTGTTCACTGTACAATTTCAAAGCTTTTTGTTTGGAAAGTTTCATGATGAAGTGTTGAGAAAAATGATTATAAGCATATAGTTTCGGGGCAGCCCAGGTGGCTCAGCAGTTTAGCGCCGCCTTCAGCCCAGGACCTGATTCTGGAGACCCAGGATCGAGTCCCATGTCAGGCTCCCTGCATGGAGCCTGCTTCTCCCTCTGCCTGTGTCTCTGCCTCTCTCTCTCTTTGTATCTCTCATGAATAAACAGATAAAATCTTAAAACAAAAAAAAGCATATAGTTTTGAGTTTGGGTTGACTGGAAGGACACAGGGAACACAGAAGCAGGTGGAGGAGGAGCTGCAGGTTTGGGAATCTGGATGATGAGCATAATTAGTGACACACGGGTATGAAGAACCCAAGGCATCTAGGTGGAAATATTTATCAGGCAGTTAGAAACGCAGGATTAGAGTTCACTTGTTTTGCTAGGCTACTTCGTAAATGTCTTTCTGCTTTCTTGTGTTCCCTTCCACTGAAATCCTTTCTCTTCTATAGGCTTTCTCTGACCACCCTGCCCTCCTCTATTCAGTGCTGTAAGATTAGTTATGGCTCTATCATATATTACTAGAATGGAAATTCTCAGGAGAAATAACAATCTTACACAGAATATGTATGATTTAACGAAGCAATTTTCAAATAAACAAATGAATATAAACCTGACCTAATAATTGACTATCCAGTTCTTTATGCTTACACTCATTCTTGGCTTGGAAGGTATAGTTTTGCTTTTAATTTCTGAGATATACATACTTAAAAGGCACTCTTTGGAGTACCTGGGTGGTAGAGTCAATTAGGCATCTGCCTCTTGGTTTCAGCTCACATCATGATCTCAGGGTGTTGAGATCGAGCTCTGCACTGGGCTAAGCACAGAGCCTGCTTAGTTTCTCTCTTCTTCTCCCTCTACTCCTGCCGTGCGCACGTGCTCTCTCTAAAATAAAGAAATCTTAGGAAAAAAAAAGATAACTCTTTGTAGTGGGAAACATAATTTACACCTCAATTACAGACTGAAGTGAAACTGCCATTTCCAAATTCTTAATATACTTGACTTTTTCCTTCTTAATATCGCCTCTTTAATCTGACATTTCAGTTTGCATTACTCTAAACAAAGGAAGAAAATGGTTGTCCTTAGGTGGAAAAACTAAGTTTTTTGACCTTCTTCTTTCCACAAGTCTGAATTTCTAAATTTCTATAAAATTAATACATTACTTTGATAACAGGGGAAACAGCTTATTTTTTTTTTAACAGAAAACCTTTAGTAACATAGTCTCAGCCCTGAAAGTACAACTGCTAGATTTCTTGAGCTGCAGGAAAGTTCAACCAAGGTCGCTGATTTCTCCTTCCTATCTCCTCAGCAATCAGTGTGCTCCTGAAGGTCTGGAGCTATGTCCTGCCCAGCTTGGCACCTCTCTACACCACCTAGAGCACTGGGCTGGGTAAACAGCAAGCACTTGCCTGTTGAAAGAACATACATTTGACACTAAAAATAATACCAGAAAGTGGCCCACACCAGTTAGCGGAAGGCCATTAATTCATTCCATTAACCTGGGTCATTATTTTCCTAATTTTGAAAATGTGTTTCCCAAAATGAACTAGAAAATACCTTTTCATCTCTCTCAACTGCCCCAGGCAGACAGTGCTGCCCAGTGAAAGGAACTGGGTTCGGCTTCTTCCGTGAATTCCAATTTCAACGGTATCCCTAAACCTATGCTTGGCACGATGGGAGACCACCATTATCAAAAAACCCATGAAAAATTAAGATTGCTCCTGTTTTTGAACTGGAGAGACTTGGTCCCTGGCAATATCTTACACCTCATGTCATCCCATGAGATTGGCCTCACCACACTCCCTGCGGTTCACCTCAGCTGCCTAATTCCAAGTCCACTTACTACTATCATCACTCACTCCCCAACACTTAAAAAAATGGTTTACCTTTTCTCCTCTCTCTCTCTCTCTGTCTTTCTCCTCTTTTTTCTTTTTTTTCTCACCGTGCCCATCCGTGTGGAGGCTGGGCAGGGGAGGGGGAGGGGCAGCAGCTCCAGTGTGTGGGACGCTGGGAGGAGGAGGGCCAGGTGTGACCTCTCCTGCTGGGGCAGCTGCAAGGCCTGAACTTCTCTTGGACTTGGAGTGCCGCTTCTCTTTATGCTTCTCCTTGTCCTTCTTCTTTTTGCTCTTCTTGGACTTCTTTTTCTTCTTGATTTCCCGGTAAGAGTCATCAATGACTAACTCCCCGGCCTCTAGCTCCCCACCAGAGGAGGAGTCCGATTCTACCAGAATAGGTTCAAGTCCTGAAAGATCAAGGTTAGCACTGTGGGGCTCTGGGAACTGGGAGGCATCTGACCCACAGCCTTCGGGGCCAGGAGAGGAATGTGGGTCTGAGGAGGACTTGTGCTTCTTCCGGGCTGTTTTCAGAAAGCTCTGTAACTCGTGTCCTAGGAGTAAAGCACCTTGCTCATCCCGAGCTGATTTCTTAGAGGATTTTTTCACAGTAGCTTGTTGAGAGGGGTACTGAAAAGGCTCCTCATCAACTGAGCTGCTTCCCTTCTCCTTTGGTGAGAGAATTAGTTTCATCTTTAAGCCATCAGGCTCACGAAGGGTCAGTGTCTCTGTGTTAACATACAGCGGTTTCATTTTTTTTGATTTGTGGGAACCACCGTCCTCCAGGGACAGGTCCCCACTGCTTCCACTTACTTTCTTCCTGTGGTGTTCTTTTTTACTCTCTGAATGACTTGAAGAACTAGAGGACTTTTCCCCTGTCTTTTTGGAGGGTTTGGAGCCTGCTGCCAGTGGGGAAGTGATGGCTTTCAACAGGTCCATGGCTGTATCGGCAGATTGCGGGCTGGACTTTTTCTTTTTCTTCTGTGACGATTCCAAAGACGAAATGTCTGGAAATAATCAAGAGAAGTAATGTCCACATGACAAACCAACTTCCAACAAGTTTCCTCTCTCACCAAAAACACTCAACTAATGTGAGGAAGAGGCTAAGAGAAATGATTTGAGGGGAGTCCCTTCAACTGATTCCTGATGATACCCGTGTGCTTCTTGGCTTGGTAGATGTTGCCTGACCCTGGACACAGTTCTTGCCACTGAAGTTGTTTCTCTGCACTGAGTCTTCACAGTAACCAGAGAGGACAGACCCGGAAGAATGGACTAAGCTGTGGGATTACGAGCAGTTACAATTTCGGTTACACTGCAGACAGAGTGTCATTTGTTTCAGTGTTCAGGATAAGCCCATTCTAGTAAAGGGTTAGTCTCATCAGCTTTGCGTATAAGAGAGCTAAGAAAAACTGGTTTTGTGA
The DNA here is from genome assembly GCF_048164855.1 of Canis lupus baileyi. Taxonomy (NCBI): domain Eukaryota; kingdom Metazoa; phylum Chordata; class Mammalia; order Carnivora; family Canidae; genus Canis; species Canis lupus. The sequence continues at coordinate 31,517,161 of NC_132848.1, forward strand.
GTGGATATGCACTGGACTAAGAAGTAACCCACAGGTGCAGGCCAGAGGGCCCAGGACTACATATGGCAAAGGGGTGCTAGGTAATAATGGGCAGAAGATAAGTGGATGATTGAGGGGAGAAGGAACCTGGTACCTGGTATATCACAAATGAAGACTGTTCTTCTATGCTGAATCCTCCAAAATACCAGCCCTCCACCTCTCTCCTCCTTCACACTGGTTTATCGGCACTCAGAACAAGAACCACTGTCCTGTTAAATAGGCCACTGAGTCAGCAACATCTGGATCCCTTTCCCCTACCCCGACTCCAAGAACCAGTGATGTGTTCATCCCACCTGCTGCCCTTTCCCCTCCTTACCTCCATAGTAGTAATCATCAGAGGAGTGCTTCCTCTTCTTCTTATGCGTGTCCGTCCCCAAGAAATAAAGTTCACTATCCTGGAATTGAAGAGGAAGAAGAATTGACCAAGGAGTAAGACGATGAAGCAAAGGCAGTTTGGCACCAATTTTGTTCTCTGAGTTCTGACTTAGGAAGACAGAGCAAAACACAGGAAATATTAAAAATAGCGAACGATGTTTATTTTTTTTAAGGTTTTAAAAATATACTTCTTTCCTCAAGTACTAGGACATAGGATGGGAGAGAGTTAAAAACTTGCCTAATTCAAATGTTTCGAATTTACCTTTAACTTCTTCTTGGAAGAATTTCTGACCTGAGCAGCGATTTCTTCCTCTTCCCTTAAAAAATCTTTGTAAGAACGTTTCTTTTCTCGTTGGCTTCGTCCAGCAGCTAGTCCTGTGTCCTCAGAGTTGTGATCACCATCAAAGCAATCTGAAAGCCAGGTTCGTTTGGGAAAGGAAATGAGAAAGGTCAAGTAAGTGACAAACAAATCACCATGTATGTAATCCAACCGTCCCTCCATTTCCAAGTTAAAATAAGGTTTCAACAAGTCCACTGGAATATAGGACTAAGATCCAAGGGGACAAGAGTATTTTTTGATGACCTGGCTGCAAATGACAAGAACCAAACCTGAAGAAACAATGCTTCCACGCTATGCAAAGGCCCAATGTGCATCCTCAGACATGGTTTCTTAGTTGTGATTTGGCAGGTGGACACAGACTTGCAGAGGTAAGGCTGAAAAGAATAAGGATTCATGTGCTGTGCTGCTCTGTGGGAGTCCAAAATGTGATTCCTATCCCCAGACTCCTGCACACTGGAGCTGGCAAGGACCACGAGTGCTGCAGGCGATCACCCCAATAGACTACAGAGACTTATATTTCAGCTCTCATGTTGGAACCCTGTCCTTGTTTTCGCTTCCATGGGCCCAGTCTGGGGATGATGTGGAGGCTGAGTGCCTTAATATTGCTCTGGACCATCACTGAGAGTCCAGGCTGTGATGGCCAGTCCTGGTCTCTATGTCCATGGGCTGCAAGAATCGAAGAGGAAACCCCCTTTGGAATGCTTCTCAGATTAAGGGGTCATACCTTCTTTCTTCACGGAGTCATCATAAGCCATGGCGGTCCCGCAGGGCCTTTGTGAATGTGTCACTGTGTCCAGGCTCCTTCCCGTCTACAGGACCAGGTCTGAGAAACAAAGAAGGAAAACCCTCCTGTAATGCGAAATCACTGTGGAGAAGCAACCTTCCAGATGGAAATGCGTAGTGATCCAAGGGCAGACTGGAAGGGCAGCAAGAAATAAAGGAGTGTCTTGTCACCTCCTCATTCTGTTTGTAAATACATTGGGGTTGAAACTGCAGGAAGTGTGCTGGGCTTAATTTGATTTATGAGTTAGAGTTGTGGTTTGGTGAAGTATATAAAACACCTCTCATGTAATAAAAAATAGCTCAAAATTATGAGAATTTCTGAAATGCCAACAGGGCTGACAAGACTGAGATGGTGAATACTGACATTAAGTCAGTAGGAAAGGTTCAATCGTGGCTACAAATGCACAGATAAAGCAAGATGCAGAGGAAGACAGATTACAGCAAACATTCCAGACCGTAAAATCCTACCATGTGGATTGGTGACAGGTTAACAACTATTGTACTGCAATTTACATATGAAAGACATTTAGAGTGTACTTTTTTTGGTATGCATTTTGTTGGCCTGTACGAATTTGCTCAAAACCGTGGAGGTGTAAAAGCAAAGACACTTCTTATATTAGTTGGCCACATGATAGCTTTCAAGGCTATCAGGCCTTTCTAAAAGGCTAGGTGAAAGTAAAGAAGAATTATCATTTGTCCATTGGTGGTGAAGTTTTTATGATTATTAAGATTTTCACTGATTTGAAGTTACTATAATGTAAATATTCTAAACATCATTTTGAATTTGTTAAAATCTTTTTTTTGGATGTTCAAGTCTACATGTCTACTTTGACTTTGACAATGACAAGCCACAGACTGCACTCTAAGGTAAAGCTCTTCAAGTACTTTAAGGACAGGCAATGTCACAAATCCTGCAGGAAGTCTTCGCAGGAAATTTAAGAATGACATTCTAAATATATGAGAATGTTCTCATCCAGTTAGTGAAATGCTTACAAGGTGATCGGATTGGTTACTTATTACTTATTTAAATTTTATTTTACCTTCATTGCTATATGGGGATTTAGAAATGCTGAAGGGGCTCTTCAGTGAGACATTGCCAGTCTCTTCAGGTGGGTATGAGTAATATTGAAGCGCGTAACTTTTGTGAAAGAAAATCTAATTAACAAAGGGAACTCTCTTAAGAGTCACATTTAAAATAAACAGAAAGAAAAAAAGGCTTAATTGCACAAGTCAGATAAAATACAATGCACACACATGCCTAAGTTGAACATACAAAGAGAAAAAGCATTACCAAGAATGATTTACAAGGAACATTAAGAAAAGTAACATAAAAAAGCATTTCTCCACTTCCCTGAGAAGGAGAAGGAAGAAAGGACTTAGTCAAAGTTAAGAAAATCTAGAGTGAAGTAAAGAAACCAAACGAACTGAATTATTTTACTGATAAACCAGAGAACTGCTTGCCCTGAGGGCTTTATAAGGTCAGAGCTCATGTAGAAAAATGAGGCAGCATACATATATCATGTAGCCAGCTCTTCATGTTCCAGTATTCTCAACTTTCTCAAATAGAAATTCCTGCCTTCCCCTTTCCACACAAGGGGTGCTGACTCCAAACGTGGTGAAGGAAGGGGGAATGTCATTGGGAATCAAGTCCATTCATTTGAAAATCTTATCTCCTCTCACTGGCACTAAAACATACTGACTTTATTAGAAAAAAAAAAAATATATATATATAGGTCGGTCCCATTAGTTTTCATAGACCGACTGGTAATGCTAAGAAATACCACAACTTGAGACCTCAAGTTAAATGTTTTCATGCCAAATGAATTTTGACTAAGAATGTTTAATAATAATCTTAAAACATTCAATATCATAAATATGGCCACCAGTCTGTTGTCAACTAGAAAATACACTTCTAACTGAAGCAAAGGCAGGCCCTGAGACTTACAGTTTGGCCTTCTTTTGAGTAACATCAAAACTAACATAAAACAGAGTTAACAGCAGAGTGGGAGTAACTACCTCCAAAGACGGTATGAGAAAGAAAACCATGATGTGACTTCTCAACTACGAAAAAAGTGTTCATGGTCTCATAACTGACTTCTCTGAAAAACAATGACTGGATTTAAAAAGTTGTGAAAGGGAACAGGAAATTGAGTTGATCTTCCGAAGCACAGGCCAACAGAGAAAACACGAACTGGTGTTAGCATTATGTATTGGAGTTAGGCCTGCTACTATTTAAATTTTCATAAAAACATTGAGAAGCATTTTATAAATTACATGCCTAAATAAGTTGTAGAGAAAAACTGAGTGGGGCCTGAAGGCAAGGCTGATTCACTAAAGAAGTAGAAGAGGCAAGAGTTAAAAAAACTAAAATTAAACACAATGGACCATGCCACTCACAGCTTGGGCAGACTGATGGACCTTGAATTTTTAAGTTCTTTAAAATCAAGATACTGCAGTTCAGGGGTTAGTTTTGGTTGCTGACTCACAAAGGAAAGATGAAACCAGATAAAGAAGTCTCAAGCAATAGTATGGAAGAAAGGCAGAGTTAGGACAACATTTATAGAGGATCAGATGATCCTCTGATATTCCTTCCCGGTCTTGAATATTATCCATGATAAATTCAGAGTTCAGGGTTAGGCAGCAGATTGTGGGATTAACGAAAGTGAAAATACTAGATTTGATTTTCACATTGGAAAGCAGGGGCCATAATTACATTAAATGTTGGCAAAAGTAAAACAGGTGTTAACACCCATTCTCCTGAATTCCATCATGTAGGAGCTTATAGAATTCAATGTTGTCAACTTTAAGAGGCAGGGACAGTTTTACGATTATGTTCCTCTCCGTGTGCTAAGCAATGACAGCGTAAGTGAAAGTTCATTATTTAATGTCGCCTATGGAGGCCAGAAACATGTCATCACAAAAGATGTGTACTTATGCAACGTGCAAATTGTTAAATGGCTCTTCTGGGACTCTTCTTCAGGGTTTGAAAAAGGGGGAGGCGCAGCTGCTGGCCCACTTGTAGAGAAGTTTGTATGCATTTTGTCCAGGCACAGCTTTGGGGATAACCAGAGTGATGAATGAAAAAAGCAAAAATCATCAGATACAGTATTTTCTTATGTTGCAGGTCCAAACGATAATCATTGGGGAGGTGGTGGTGGTAAAGTTTCAGAAGGTGATTTGTTTGAGGTAACCTGAGCCTCAGCAATCGCTAGCAAGCTTCTTCATCCCAGAACGTAACTGTGTTGAAAGAGAGGGAACAAAGTAAGCCCCCTGATCCACGTGGCCGGCAAAATCCCGGAACTCCATCCAGGTCTAGCGCGGGGTGGGGTGCGGGCCTGGCTGCAGGGTCCGCGTTCTCTTCCAGCACTCCCTCGGCGGACTCAGGCCGCCTGTCCGTGCAGGCGAGGGAAGCCAGGTGCGCGTCCAGCTGTAGCCAGTCTCTGACTCGTCGCTGCTGTGGTTCACTTCCAGGAGCGCGCTGGCCTCGTCAGTTTTGCAGAGCTCCCCTCCAGTGTCAGCACACAGCCACTCCGAATTCCTGCCCCTCCCTTCTCCGGGAACCTACCTATGCAGCACTCACAGCCCCTGCCAGCTCGGCCAACTGCGGAGATCCCGGCAGCCTGGGATGGGGATTGAACCCTCTCACTGCATGGCAGCTCGGAACCACGACCACCGCACAGACTGGCTGACAACACACATTTCCAAAAAGCCACCGATACAAATTTCGACAAGCTCTGTCCAATCAACAGGCTTTCCTTTGATTTTTTTTTTTTTTTTTTTGTTCTGCTCTAAGGGAATATAATCAGCCACCTGCTTAACCGGCGGGGGGGGGGGGGGGGGATGGTGCTCCTCTAAAGCACCATATAGAGTGAATCTCCAAGTAACAGCCGTGGGGGGAACGGGCCCGTACGGAGACCACACTGAGAGGCACGTTCCGACAGGACGCGCCACAGCGGGCTACTTAGACAGGGAGCCCCCAGGACCACCATTTTTGCGGCCCCCACGCAAACCAATGGGATTCTCCCGGCCGTTTTGCAGCAACAGCTAGTTCAACAAAGCTCTGTGAAGAGGAAAAGAAGAGAGCTCCTCGCATCCTCTCCTGCCAGCCCAGGGCCCTGCCCTCCCGCGCCGGCCCGGGCCCCCCGCACCCCGGGTCCCGAGCCGCACCGCCGCCCCGACTCGCTCCCCGCGGCCCCGCCGGCCTCCCGGCGCCCCCGAGGGCGGAGACGGCCCCGGCAGGGGGAGGGGCGGCCCCGGCCCGCAGGCCCCCGGGGCGGCCGCACGCCCCCTCCCGGCCCCGCAGCTTTCCCGCCTTCCCCATTTGAACGGCTCCCGCCCGCCCTCCTTCCGCGGCCCGCTCCAGCCCCTTCCCGGGGGCGGCCTGAGGCCGCTACTCCAGTCCCCGGCTCGGCCCCGGGGCTAGGCCGCGCTGGGCCTGCGGCGCCCCCGCGGCGGTGTCGCGGGCCCCGGCGGCGGGTGGCGGCGGGGCGGGGCCGCGGCCGCCTCGGGGAGGGGGCCCAGCCCGGCCTCGTGGGGGCTCCGCTCGCCGCTACCTTCACTCGGCTCGCCCGGATCCCGCCTCAGCGCCGCCGACCGCCGCCATCTTGGAGAAGGAGAGAAAAGCGCGAGCGGCCAGGCAGCCTCAGTCGAGCCCAGAGCGCAGGCTCCGGCTCGGGAAGGGGAATCCCGCTCCGCACGGAGCGCCGAGCGCATCGAAAGGAGCGCGCCGCTCGCGGAGCCCCGGCTGGCGGAGCCCGGGCCCGGGAGTTGATGGCGAGTTTTCGGTGGGGCCGGGCGTGGGCTGGAAGCTTTACGACCCTTGTATCGTTCAGTCCTCGCTGCGTCCCCCGTGAGGTAGGACGCTGGCTCACATTTCACAGATGAGAACCAGGCTCAGAGAGGTTAAGTGACTTGCCCGGCCGCGCACAGGTGGTTGCAGGAGGAGCCAGGTGCGACTCCACGTCTTCTGATTCTTAACCAAGTGCCCTTTCCTTCGAGATAGTTTTATACGTAAATGCCGTCCCCGAGAAGCCCACATCGTGCAGATTAAGAGCAGCGGGGCTTATTTGGAGTTTGGCATTGCTGTTCGGGTGCTTGGCATATTTCGGATGACGGGGAAGCACATATAAAATAATTCGCATGGTGAATCGTCTGCATTTCTCCTCACAAATGATCTGCATTTAAAAGTGGAAGCAGGGATCCCTGGGTGGCGCAGCGGTTTGGCGCCTGCCTTTGGCCCAGGGCGCGATCCTGGGGACCAGGGATCGAGTCCCACGTCGGGCTCCCGGTGCATGGAGCCTGCTTCTCCTTCTGCCTATGTCTCTGCCTCTCTCTCTCTCTCTGTGACTATCATAAATAAATAAAAAAATAAAAAAAAAATAAAAGTGGAAGCAGTCTTCAGACAAACGAAGGGATGCCACACACAGGAGAGAGATTTGCCCTGATTTGCCCTGGAGAATTTGGACTCGTAGGTAGGAATCGCTGTGTGAAGATCTCCGTTCAATATGAAGATAAGCTCATTTATCTAGAGCCAGGTCAAGGGTGTTTGGCTACTTTGTTAGGTAGTGAGCTCCCCGTTGCCAAAGGAATTTAAGAAGCAGCAGCTCGCGTCCTAGTTACTGTAGAATGGATAGGTTGGAGATCTAGGTTGGCTTCTAGAGTTGTGAACCCCATGAAGCTCTGTGCAAAATGACGTGTCCGTACACCTGTGTGTTTTCTGGGGTTTAGATCCTGTCAAAGATCAGGAATCCCTATCTTAGTGGGCTTTCTAGGCCAGAATTGGATGGGTGCTTGCAGGGGATGTAGTCATTCTGCACACTTGCAGGCTTAGAAATTGAGACCAAGAAAAGCGGGTGATTTGACTCAGAATGCACTGCCGCTTCGTGATCAGATACGGATTAGAAGCCAGATTGTTGGACTCTTAGTTCAGTGCTCTTTGCACCAAGCGATGCTCTTTCTCCCTCTGCACTGAGTAGAATGTTGGATTCTATTGGATTCTAATCATTGTTTTTAAGTTTGTAGGATGCTGAGATGTTCAAAGAAACATTCAAAGTTGTTGAATTTAGTCCCAAAGTGTAACTGTGAATAATAAAATGACCAGAAAGGCCCCATTCTGCTCACCAAAAAGATTGTCAGTAAGTTTCGCCAAAAGATATGGGATTGCTCTTCCGGGATACCTTGCCCGACATTAGGCTTCTCTGTGAGGTATTTAAGAGCGGTGAGGATGTATTTCCCCTCCTGTTCTTCAGTATGGGTCAGGATGCTTTCAGATGGAAGCAACATAATCCCAGTTCAAAATAGTTTGCTGGGAAAGGAGAATTTATTGGCTATTACTGAAAAGTCTGGTACCTGTGGGTGTGGCTGGATCCAGGGAGGGACTCAAGTCTCTTGACAGAGGTGCTTTCCTCTGAGTTGGCCTTATTCTCAGGCTCCAGGTGATGACTCCACCTCCAGGCTTTAGCATCCTTGCTACTGCTCAAGTCCCTGGACAGGCAGTTTCTTTTACACATTTGATTTGTTTTGGGAGACTCACTTGCCTGAATTGGATCACGTATGCAAACAAAAAGCAGTCGGTATGAGCAGAGGTGCGGGGTGTGCTGAGGATTTAAACCAGGTCACATGCTTACCCCTCCCCCCCACAGCAGGATAAACTCAGGAAGTCAGGGGTATTGTCAGATGGGTAAAGGAGTCCCAGGCAGGCAAGAACAATAGGCGTCCACCCAGCCGTACCACTCGCGTGGGCCTGCCTGCCCCAGGGTCCCGTTTGTCCAGTTCCTTCTTTTATCCCACCTGAGGTTGGGCATACTGAACTATCGCCCATCTTAACCTCCTGGAGACCTTAAGTCTATCACTCCTCAGTCTGTTCCCTTCTTCCAATCTTGTATCACTGCATGTGCAGTCATTCATTTAACAAATATTGATTGGAAACATGACATGCGTCAGGCACTCTCCTAGGTGTTCAGAATAGAACAATGAACAAAACTCAGAGTCTTTGACCCCCCCTGGAGCTTACATGCTAATGGGGGGGGGGGGGAGAGAAAATAAATAGACACCATGTTAGATGGTGATCAAAAGTGGAGAAAAATGCCAGGTGGGGTAAGACATTGCAGGAGGGAGTGGCGGTAGGGATTGTTAATTGAACTAGTGATCAGAGAGGTTCCTCTGGTGGAGTGGAGGCTGGGGGCTCCTCTGATGAGGTGGAGGCTGGGGGCTCCTCTGGTGAGGTGGAGGCTGGAGGCTCAGGCTGGCCTTCTAGTCAGAAGGGGGCTGGTGGTGGCGGCTGGGAGGCCGTAGTTCCTGGAATGGGATACAAGGCCTTCCTCCGAGCCTTGATGGAAAAACATTCTCGACTGAGTATCTTGCCACGGTTCTTTTGTTTCTGTGACTTGGAAAGGGAGAAAGGAGGATAGCTTGGTAGTCCAGGGTGGGGAGGGGCCTGGTCACAGTGGGCTTTGTGAGGCAGAACACCCTGTCCCGTGATGACACGAGGATGGCATCTGAGATGTATGAAGATCGGGTGCTGCCAGGGGCCGGGGCTGTCCTCTGGCCCACTGCACCTGAGTAAACTGCCCAGTGCATGGTAGTAGCAGGTGGCCCATCCAGTTGTGCTGGATTTGGACACTTTCACCTTCGAGTTGTTTTTCCAGACTTTGCCCTCTCCAGCTGTGTTTGGAGCAGCTTTGTTGTATGAGGCCCAAAGGATATGTACATGACAGGGCCCTTTTGGCGGGCAGTGATGGGACCTAATTAAAACTGCCATAAGCAGCAAGAACTTTATGGCTCATGTGAAAAAAACACCACGAGCCAGAGAGAAGCTAGCTGTCTAGGCCTCCGGGTCCAGAGTTTTCAGATCCCTTCCTCCTAGGTCTATTCTCTCAGGTTGGCCATCCTCATGGGCCTGGAGTCATGGCCGCAGGTAGCCCAGGCTTCTGTGTTCGCAGTCTCCCAGAGATCGGAGAACAAGGAGGGCTTCCCAAGACCTGCTCCATGGGAAAGAATCCCAGGGAAGAATGATCGGTTGGCTTGGAGTCATGTGGTAATTCTGTCTTGTGATGGCCCATTCCTGGCAGAGCCATTAAGTTGGAACAACTAACAGAGAGTCCTTCCACAACTAACAGAGGAATCTATTCTGGGAGGACAAATAGTAAACCCTCTGTAATAAGGCAGTGATTCTCTGTTCCTGTTTTTGAGCAGCACCTATTTTGTGCACAGCCTTGATTCTTCATGTGCCTTGATACCTGCCCCAGCCTCACTGACTTTCTCCCGGTCCCCTGGGCACACGGTGCCCTATGGCATCCACCCCATTGTGCACACGTGTCCTTGTCTGTAGTCAGCCGCCCCGTGCCCCGCCCCCCGCCCCGCTCCTCTGCTTTTGCCGACTCTGTACCCAGAAAGCTTCTATTTATTCTTCATGATGTAGCTTGAATCCCCTCTCCGAGTCGTGCTCTGTGTTCCCACACGCTTGGTTGCGAGCTTCTACCCCTGCACCTCCCACCCTGCGCTGGGGTAACCTTTTGACATACGTCCTTTCCCCGTTCTTTGGGGATAGGATCTTTGTCCCTCCCTCCAGCCGCATGGTAGGTATTCAGTGAATCCTTTTGATTGTGTGTTGTTGAAGGAAGAGTGGGACAGACCATTTTTCTTGGGACTCAAGGCGACAGAGGTGAAAGCTGCTTTTGGGAGAGTTACAGAAGATGTGTCAGGGACGGATTTGGTTTGCCCACTCCATCGCTTCCCTTCTGCAGCAGAGGTCAGTGCTCAGACTTCAGGGATGGCCACATAACTCCAGCCTGGTAATCATAATCCCCAGCTTGAGCTTTCCTGGGGCAGGAGCTTTCGTCTGAGAAAGTGAGAAGGCACTGAACAAGCTTGAAAGTACTCAGTGACTGGATCAGACTGTCCCCTGCCCCTTCCATGCTCTATTGTATAGCCAGGGATCCCCCCGCCCCCCCGCCCCTTGGTATAAGCAGGGCTCTTCTGTCCTTTGGAGCCCAGAGGAGCTCCCCAGTCGCCAGGCTCCAAGAAAGAGGAAGCCCTGGAGCTGGTCCTTGTCTGTGGGGTATGGTTGATTGCATAGAGTGAGAAGGCATTCTTGGTGGAAGAAACTGAGTAAAGGGAGGCAAGGACACTCAGGACCACGTCATATCCTCAGAATGACAAGCAGTGGGATCAGCAGTGGGAGTGCTGGGGGAGGTCGGGGCCACATGGAGAGTTTGTCCTTAGTCTGGAGGGGCAGAGCCAGCACCTGCCCTCTCCTCCCCACTTGGCTGTGCTCTCCCCCACTGCACATTTCTAGTTGACAGTGGTGACCCTCTGTTTCTTTTTTCCTCCCCCAACCCCTGCAGGAAAATATTTTAAGTTTATAAACTCAGGGGCACCCGAGTGGCTCAGTAGTTGAGTGTTTGCCTTTGGCTCAGGGCGTGATCCCAGGGTCCTGGGATTGTCCCGCATCAGGGTCCCCACAGGGAGCCTGCTTTTCCCTCTGCCTGTGTCTCTGCCTCTCTCTGTATCTCTCATGAATGAATAAATAAAATCTTAAAAAAAACCACTTACAACTTCAAAATACAAATATTCATGTACCTACCTCACAGATTAAACAGATGTTAACATTATTCTACTTATATTAGCTCGTTTTAAATTTTTATTTAATTTTAATTTTTTTTTTTAGGGAAAGAAAAGATGAATACAGGTTGAGTCCCATCTCTATCTCCAGTACCAATAGCTCATTCCCTTCTCTCTTTTCTCAGAGGAATTGAAATTGGCCATGTTCTGATCACATATATGCATGAGAGGTAAGAGTAGCCTAACTAATGATTAAGGGCATTAATTCAGGAGCTGGACTCACTAGGTTCAAGTCAAATTCCATTACTTTCTAGCTGTGTGACCTTGAGCAAGTTCTAGACATCTCTGGGCCCTAATGTCTCTCTTCTCAAAATGGTAATAAGGAAAGTGAAGCTCTTACACAGCAATGCCTGGCTGTTCTGTGTTAGTTATTATTATTCACAAACACTATATGGTGTTATGTTGTTTGTGCTGTACTAGCACTGTTTCACAAAGCTATCTAAGTAGTATAGAACCATTTGGTAGCACTTTGTGTTTTTTATTCAACATACCACGTTTGGGAGACTTTGCTTCTAGCCAAATTGGAATAACAGGGATGAGATTTCTCTTGTTGCCCAAAACAATTGAAAAACAAACAAACAAACAAACAAACAAAAATAACCCCAAAACCCAAAACAGACAACATATAGGAGACAGGAGTTTTCGGACCTTGAATATTAGGCAGTATGGGACAATGATCTCTAAGATGTGGAGAACAAAGTGAACCCTATGATTGCCTTGGTTACTGCTTGAAGTTTCCAGACTTCAGTGTAGGGAAGGGTAGCCCAGGTAGAGCCTGGTGGTCTCCCCGAGTTGAGGAGATGGATCTGGGAGTTTGGAGAGGTCGGGGTGGCTGGGATTCTCAGGCAGAGTATGACTGAGGAGAGCCCTCCCCAGGAAGAGCTCTGGAGCGCCATAGGGAGCCCCCCCTCGAGTCTTCTGCTGATGACCCATCACTGCATGTGTGTCAGGAAACTACCTAAAGCCAGGGAAAGAACTGTTTGAAAGTATTAGAGCAATCCCTGTAGTTCATGCAGGGCCGGGAATAGTTCAGGTTCTCATCAGCCCAAACAGAAAACCCTTGTAATTCCTGGGGTGTCTGTCAGAGCTCAGTTGTGGGGGAAAGCTAGCTCAGAGTAGAGGCTACTCTGATCCTACCTAACAAAAAAACAAACCTTGGAAGGATCAGACTGTTTCCAAGTAACTTAATTGTATCATAGACCAAACTCTAGGACTATCTGTAGGAATACAAAATATCCAGGCACACCCAAGCTAAAAATTCACAATGTCTGGCAGTCAATAAAAATCACGAGGCATGCAAACAAGCAATAAACTATGACCCATAATGAGGAAAAAAAATCAATCAATATAAACAGACCCATAAAAGACATAAATGATAGAATTAGTAGACAAGGATATTAAAAGAGTAATTATAACTATATTCCATATGTTCACGAAGAGAGAACAAAGATTAAGCATGCTAAGCAGAAACAGGAAAGGTATAAAAGGGATTCAGGAAGTCACCTAGTTCTGGGCAGATCCTCCCACTAAGTACAACTAAAATCCCCCAAAACAGGGGCGCCTAGGTGGCTCAGTGGGTTGGACATCTGCCTTTGGGTCAGGTCATGATCTCGGGGTCATGGGTGATATCAAGCCCTGGATCTCAGGGGAGCTCAGTGGGGAGCCTGTTTCTCCCTCTTCCTCTGCCCCTCCCCCTGCCCCCTGCTCATGGTCTCTCTCTCTCTCTCTCATAAATAAAATCTTAAAAAAAAACCCCAAATAACAAATATAAGAAGACACTGATAGGGGCACCTGGGTGGCTCAGTGATTGAGGCTCAGAGCGTGATCCCAGGGTCCTGGAATTGAGTCCTACATCGGGCTCACTATAGGGAGCCTGCTTCTCCCTCTGCCTGTGTCTCTGCCTCTGTGTGTCTTATAAATAGATAAATGCAATCTTAAAAAAAAAAAAAAAAGACACTGAAAGATGGGGAGAAGAAGGTAGATTTCAGAACCCAAACAATGTGTCCTTCCTTTATCTTATACAAAAATCAACTCAAAATATATTAAAGTCTTAACTGGAAGACTGAAAACTGTAAAACTGCTAGAAGAAAACACAGGCAGAGAGCTCCTTGACATTGGTCTTGGCAAGGATTTTTGGGGGCTATGATGCTAAAAGCTAAGGAAATGAAAGCAAAGATAAACAAGTAGGACTCCAAATTAAGGTTTCTGCACTATAGAGCAAACAGTCAACAAAATGAAAAGGTACCCTATGGAATGGGAGAAAATAATGACAAGTCACACACACACACACACACACACACACACACACATATTTGAGGGTGGGGAGCAGAGGGATAGGGAAAGACTCTTAATCAAGCTTCACACCCAGCTTGGACCCCAATTTGGAGCTCAGTCTCACGACCCTGAGATCATGACTTCAGCTGAAATCAAGAGTTTGATGCTTAACCAACTGAGCCACTCAGGCACAAATCATATATTGGGTAAGGGTTTAATGTCTATGTACATTTATGTACAGTTATGTACATATAAAGAATTCATGCAAGTCAATAGCATCAGAATAGATAACCCAATTAAAAAATGGGCAAAGGACATCAATAGACATTTTTCCAAAGAAGACCCACAGATGGCCGACAGAAGCATGAAAACATACTCAGTGTCACTAATTCACAGGGAAATGTGAATCAAAAGCACAATGAGAGATCACTTCACACTCGGTAGGATGGCTATCATCATAAAGTCAAAAGATAACAAGTGTTGGGAGGATGTGGAGAAAAGGAACCCCTTGTGCACTGCTGATGCAAATGTAAATTGGTCTATCTGCTGTGGAAAAGTGTGGAGGTTATCTTCAAAAAATTAAAAATAGAACTACCATGTGATCCAGAAATCCCACTTCTGGGTATTTACCCAAAAGAAATCAAGGGACAGTCACCATCTCAAAGAGATACCTGCATTTTTATGCCCACTAAAGTATTATTCACTATAGCCAAGATATGAAAAAACCTGAGTGTTGACAGATGAATAGATAAATAAAATGTGATATATTATCTATATATATATCTGTTTATATCTATATATAGATATTTATCTATCTCCAAGGACATGTGAAGTGAAATAAGCCAGAAAGAATTATGTGCCTCACTAAATAAAAAATACCAACCCTTCTCCCCCAACCCCAAACTTATAGTAATAGAATGGTGGTTACCAAAGCTGGAGATAGGGGTAAGGAAAAAGGAGGGATATTGATCAAATGGTACAGACTTCCACTTAATAGATAACTAAGTTCTGGAGACCTAGTATAAGGTATGGTGACTATAGTAAATAACAGTGTATCATATACTTGAAATTTGCTAAGAGAGTAAATCTCAAGTTTAGGACACACGCACACCACATGCGCGCACACACACGTGCTGACTAGGGAGGTGATAGATGTGTTCATTAGTTTGTGTTCATTGTTTCACTATATATATATATATATATATATATATATATCTCAAAATTTTATGTTGTATACCTTAAATACATATAGTAGTAGTATTTTTACCTGTCTGTAAAAAAGAAAGAGTCATAAACTTGCAAACGTACATAGAGTTGTTCATAATATTTCCTTATTCTTTTGGTGTCTGCAGGGTCTGTAGTGATATCCCGTTTCATTCCTGAATTTGTGTTTTCTCTCTCCCTTTGTCAGTTTTATTGATCTTTATTTCACTGATTCCCTCCATCGTTTTTATGTTTTCAATTTCATTGATTTCTGTTCTTTATTGTTTTCTTTCTGCTGACTTCAGGTTTGATTTTCTCTTCTTTTTCTAGGTTCTTGAGGCAGAAGCTTCAATGACCAATTTTAGACAAATCCTTCTTTCTGATGTATGCATTTAGTGCTGTCAATGTCCCTCTTAGCTGCCGTCCTGTGAGTTTTGATATATCGTATTTGCATTCAGTTCAGTGCTTTTGTGTATTTCTTTGAAACTTCCTCTTTAACTCAAGGATCATTTAGAAGTGTGTTGCTTAGTTTTCAAGCATGTGGAGATTTTTCTGTTATCTTTCTCCTCTTGATTTCTAGTTTGATTCCACTGTGGTCCATGAACACAATAGGTAGTATTTCATTATCTTGATTGTGGTGATTGTTTCATTGCTTACCTATGTCAAAACTCCATCAAATATCACACTTTAAATATGTGCAGTTTCAAACATGTCAGTTATACAGCAAAAAAGGTGTCAAAACATAAAAAGAGACTCAATTTCTAGAAGCATTTTCATGTCCATTGTGATATTATGCATTATAGTCAAGATATGGAAGCAACCTAAGTGTCTGTTGACAGATCAATAGATCATTTATCTATTGATAAATGAAATGTAGTGTATGTATACACATACATACATAAGGACATAATGTGAAGTGAAATAAGCTGGAAAGAATTACATTGTGGAACCAAAAAAAAAAAAAAAAAAAAAAAAACAACCTCACTAAAGCAACTCTCCCACACCCCAAACCCAAAATCCTTAAACTTATGGTAGTAGTAGAATGGTGGTTACCAGAGACTGGAGGTGGGGGTAAGGAAAAAGGAGGGATATTGATCAAAGGGCACAGACTTCCAGTTAAAAGATGAGGAGTAAATTGGACAGCAACATGCAGGAGAATGAAACTGGACCCTTTCCTCACACTACACACAAAAATAGACTCAAAATGGATGAAAGACCTAAATGTGAGACAGGAATCCATCAAAATCCTAGAGGGCAGCAACCTCTTTGACCTTGACTGCAGCAACTTCTTGCTAGATACATCTCCAAAGGCAAGGGGGAAAAAGGCAAAAATGAACTGTTGGGACTTCATTGAGATAAAAAGCTTTTGCACAGCAAAGGAAATAGTCGGCAAAACTAAAAGACAACTGACAGAATGAGAGAAGATATTAGCAAATGACATATCATAAAGGGCTAGTATTCAAAATCTGTAAAGAACTTACCAACACAATATCCAAAGAATAATCCAATCCAGAAATGGGCAGAAGACATGAACTGACATTTCTCCAAAGAAGGCCTACACATGGCCAACAAACACATGAAAAAATGCTCGATGTCAGTTGGCATCAGGGAAATACAAATCAAAACTGCAATGAGATACCACCTCACACCAGTCAGAATGGTGAAAATTAACAAGTCAGGAAACAACAAATGGTGAGGATGCAAGAAAGGGAAACTCTCTTACACTGCTGGTAGGAATGTAATCTGATGCAGCCATTCTGGAAAACAGTATGGAGGTTCCTCAAAAAGTTGAAAATAGAGTTACTCCATTACCCAGCAATTACATTACTGGGTATTTGCCCCAAAGATACAAATGTCGTGATCCGAAGGGGCACCTGCATCCCAATGTTCACAGCAGCAATGTCCACAAATAGCCAAACTATGGAAAGATCCCAGACATCCATTGACAGATAAGTGGATAAAGATGTGGTGTATATACATAATGGAATGCTACACAGCCATCAAAGACCCAAAATCTTGCCATTTGCAACGATGTGGATGGAACTAAAGGGTATTATGCTAAGTAGGATAAGTCAATCAAAGAAAGAAAATTATCATGATCTCATTCATATGGGGAATATAAGAAACAAAACCGAGGATCATAGGGGAAGAGAGAAAAAATAAGACAAAATCAGAGAGGGAGACAAATCATAAGAGACTCTTAATCAAGGAAACAAACAGGGTTGCTGGAGGGGTGGGGGTGGTGGATGAGATAACTGGGTGATGGGCATTAAAGAGGGCATGAGATGTAATGAGCACTGGGTGTTATACAAGACTGTTGAATCACCTCTATCTCTGAAACCAGTAATACATTATATGTTAATTAATTGAATTTAAGCAGAATTAAAACTAAACAAAACAAAAATATGACTAAGTTCTAGAGACTTATAAAAGGGGTGCCTGGGTGGCACAGTTGGTTAAGCATCTGACTTTTGCTCAGGTCATGATCTCAGGGTCCTGGGATTGAGCCCCATGTTGGGCTATGAGCTCAGCAGGGAGTAGTCTCCCTCTCCCTCTGCCCCTCCCCCGGCTCCTGCTCTCTTTCACTCTCTCAAATAAAATCTTAAAAAAAAAAAAAAAAAAAAAAGCATCCATAGAAAAAGAGGATGTATGCACACAGGCTTGCCTCTGTAGGCCCAAGGCTACTATCCCTAGAAAAGTCTACAAGTGAGTTTGGCCCTTGGCTGGTGTCTGGGAACTTGGCTTTTGGGGGTGCTTCTCAGATATGATGAGCTGAGAAGGACACTTCACCTTCTTCCTCCAAACCCACAATCTTGGCCTAGTTGTAAAAAAATACACAAACACACTCTAAATTGAAGACATGCTACAAAATACCTGACTGGTACACCTCAAGACTGTCAAGGTCATGAAGAAAAAGAAGATAGATAAACCGTCACAGACCAGAGGAGAGTAACACAACTCAATGCAAAGTGACATTCTGGATTGGACCTCAGAACAGCAAAAGGTCAGTGATAGAAAACTGGTAAAATCCAGTCTACAGTGTAGTTCACAGTAATGTACCCACATGGGTTTCTTGGGCTTGATGAATTTACAACAGTAATGTGAAATAATAACATTAGGGAAAGGCGAAACTGAGGGGTGAGTGAGAACTGTCACTTTTGTCTGTGTGAGTTTTCTGTAAGTCTAAAATTATTCCAGATAAAAGGCTTATTTTATTTTATTTTATTTATTTTATGTATTTATTTTTTAATTTCATTTAAATTCAACTTGACATCTAGTATAACACCCAGGTCTCATCCCATCACACGCTCTCCTCAGTGCTGGTCACCCAGTTACTATCCCCTCCACCCCCCTCCCCTTCTACAACCCTTTGTTTCCCAGAGTTAGGAGTCTCTCATGGTTTGTCTCCCTCTCTAATTTTCCCCCACTCAATTTCCCCCTTCCCTTATGGTCCTTTCACTGTTTCTTATACTCCACAAGTGAGTAAGACCATATGATAATTGTCTTTCTCTGACTGACTTATTTTACTCAGTGTAATACCCTCCAACTTCCTCCAAGTAGAAGTAAGTGGTAGGTATACCTCCTTTCTGATGGCTGAGTAATATTCCATTGTGTGTATATAGACCACATTAAAAGGTTTATTTTAAAAAAGATTGTCCTTTGAGGAGGTAAATACAGTTGATGAATCTCTAGTTGGACTGATCAGGAAATAGAAGAGAAGGCATAAAATACCAGCATTACAGATCAGGCTGTAAAAGGCGAGCACACACAATTATCTTTGCTCTCAGCCTACCTTGGTGCAGGTACATCCAGGTAGTTAATTTTCACAGCTGTAGAGTACTCTGTTTTTGAAGGGTGCCAGATTTGATTTATTCATTGTCATCACTACGGGCATTTACATTGATCCAATTAAATGATTATGATAAGCAGTAGCACAATAATCTTGTTCGAGTCCCTTGTGCATTATTATGTGAGCATTTCCTTGAGGAGACTCCTGGGAATGGAAATGTATCCTAGGGCATACATTTACCTTTGCCGGAGATTGCCAAGTTTCTTTCCAAGTGGATGAATGGATTTCTGTATTTTTTCTACCTTTGACTTCCTAAGGTCTGTTCTACTTGATTTGCGGGCTTCTATCTCTCTCTCTGCTCCACTCCTCCCCTCCATGAGATGGCTTATCAAAGTTGATCCTAGGTGATGGAAACAGTGTTGCCCCCTTCATCTGGACCTGAAATAATCTTAATTACCTCTTGAATTTCATTCTTCCAAAATATCCTCAAAGCTGCAATTTCCTGGTTAAATCCAGCATAAGAGAACTCAGCATGGTGTGTACATATTTGCCCATTCCCCAAGCCACCCAGGAATCTGAAGATCATGCTCATAGATACCAGTCTGTCTGCTTGGTAGCTCCAGATATATGTCTGATTCCCGTAAGAACTCCTTTTGGTACCTGGCTGGTCTCATCCTGTTGGTTTCTCAGATGAAAGTGACATTCAGAAAGGTTAAGTGATATATCTAAGGTCACACGATAAATTGATGGCAGGATACATTTTTGGTGTTCTTACCAAAGATGCATAACCAGAATCTAATTGTGAGCAAACATCAGACAAACTCGAAACGAAGGACATTATTCAATGTGACTGGCCTGTACTCTTATAAAATGTCCGTACCAGGGGATATGTGAGAAATCTGTACCTCCCTCTCAATTTTGTTGTAAACCTAAATCTGCTCTAAAAATAGTCTTAACAAATGTCATGAAGCATGCATGTATACATACAGACACACACAGAGATGAGTAAGGAATTATTGCAGGTTAACAGAGATAGCAAATGAGCACAATAATAATCCTGGAATTTTTTTTTTGCATAGATGAGTTTTTTGGGGCAATTGGTGACACCCAAATAAGGTTCCTGCAGTGGATGGTAGCATTGCATTTATGTGAATTGTCTGTGATCATTGGGCTACGGCTGTGTAAGAGAATGTCTTTGTTGAAAAACATGCACTGAAGACTTGAGGGCAAAGGAGCATCACACTTGCAACTTTCTCCAGATAGTTCGGAGATGACACAGACACCCAACTATCAAGAGGGATGAACGAAGAGAGGGAGAAGGCATGTGTGATACAAGTGCACATGTGGGGAATTTGAGGGAAGGGCACTCGAGAATTCTTTGTGCTATTCTTGAAACCTTTTTCTCAATCTGGAATTATGTCAAAATATGTCAAAAAAGAAAATTCTCCCTTAGCCGCATCTACCTCACATTGCGTAAGGGCCCTCCAGGCATCCATTCACATGGTGGCCTTTTTTTTTTTTTTCTTTCTTAAAGCCTGTGATGGCTTGGGAGACAGAGAAATGCTGGGGTGGGAGTGGGTACTCTGGAGATGAGTACACTCCCCCTCACTCTCCTGGGGTCTGCAGAGTGGTGGGTGATGTGGACACACACCCTTTCTACCCTGCACAGTGGAACTGGGGCCTTGGGTGGGTTTTCCTGAGTACATAGCGCAGGTGATTTCTTCAGAAGAGTTGATTCAGAGGCAGAAAAATATGCCAATGTCAGTACATTATCCTTAAAAAATAATTTACATATCAAAATGCCCTTTGTATTAGAAAGCACTTACATGTGGGTCACCGTATGGATTCTTAGAACCACCCTTGAAGTAGACACTTAATCGTATTTAGATACATCTTAATTGCGGGAAAAGAAACCGAAGCTCAGAAGGGTGGTTACTTGCTTCAAATCAAAGTACAAGTAGCTGTACATCTAGATGCTGATCTCTGAGCCTCTGATAATGATTCTACAGCTCTGGGGGTGGAGGGTGGGGCTGCAGGCTGCAGAGGATCCTGGAGGAAGCTGATGGCGGAACTGACCCTCCTGGCTTTGTGCCCGGCAGGTGCACTGTCAGTCGGGCCCAGGGCTCCTTGAGGCCTTCCTCCATGTGGCCCCTAGAGGGTGCTGCCGGCCCAGTTTAGAAGTGATTTTCCCGGACCTATGCTGTGGTCAGAGGAGGAATCAAGCTGAAGTTTCAGGGTCCTTCACTTGCACAGACCCCTTCTACTTTTGTACCCAATTTTACATTCATAACGGACTATTTTTCCCTAAGAGGGCTCTCTGAATGAGCTTCCCTAAATCTATATTCTTCTGGTTGGTGCAAATACTTTAGTAGCTCAGGGTACGGAGCCTGGACGCTTGATGCTCTTGAGCTGCACAGACAGTAGATTGCTCAGGTTGCCAGGTAGGGGGATGTTGGATAGACTTAATCTCTAAGTCTCCTTCCAGCCAGATGTTTACTCTAGATTCTCTCCGTGTCCTCTCTTCTTTCTCTGCTCTGCCACCTTTCCTTTGATTCCCTCCTGCCGCCGTTTCTGCTGTCCCTTCCGGCCCATGCGTAGCGTGGCCAGAGCCTTCTTGGCTCAGCTGCCAGCTTTGGGGGAGGTCTTGAGTCCTCATAGGTGTGGTGTTTTGGGTTTCTGTGTCTGAGAAATCAGGGATAACACTGGGTGAATGCAGCGGGCAGGTGGAGGGAGGGGGTGAGTCAACCATTCCTCTACTATCCGTGAAGCAGCAGGGAGGACTCTGCTCCCTTCCTCCTTGATCCTCCTCGCTGTTACCCCTGGCTTTTTCTTCCAGTCTGCAACCCAGGCTGCCAGGGTCACAGTGGCCGGGGAGATGTCAAGGACCTATATAGAATGGCCCTCTGCTCACTTCTTGGACCTCATTTTTGATTTCAGTTCCACTGCTCTGATGGTTCTTTTGCAATCTCCTTCCTGAGCTTGTCCCTACATCTTGCAGTTCTGCAGGCTTGCACCCTCCCTTTTTTTGTACACCCTCCCTGGGTAACCCTCCACTCCCTGGGTGTCTACCATAGACGTCTGGGTGACCTACAAATCTCTCTGCAGCCCAGGTGCTTCCGCTGGGCTCCAGACCCATCTTCATCATCATACTCTGCTGCCTTCAACTCAGGGCGGTCAAACATTTTATCAGCTTTATCGAAGTATGATGTATATACGATGTGGTTGACCATTTCAAGCGGGCAATTTTAAGTGTGGACAAATGGTAATGATACAGAACATCTTTTTTTAATCATCCCCTGAAATTTCCTCATGTCCTCTTGCCTCCCTCACCTCTTTTGTGTGTGGCTTATTTTCACTTGCCATGTTTTCAAGATTCACCCACATTCTGATACATCAGTAGTCCTTTCCTTTGGTATTACTGAGTAGAATTCTCTTGTATGGGTGTACCGCAATTTGTTTATCCACCTACCAGTCCATGAACAAGGCATCCAAAATTAATCTGCAAGCCAGACAATCTCACCTGGGTTTGAGTTTAGACCCTGCCATGTATTACTTGTATAATCCTGGGCAAACTGTGTTACTTCTCTAGGCCTCATGGCTCTTGGCTTTGCCGTGGGGATGTAATACCTTCCATGGAAGGTTGCAAGGAGGATTACATAAGCTCACCTGGGAGAAGCACCTGACATTGCGTCTGTACTCAGTCACTGGTTGTCAAACAGATGTACCAGGCCTTGTCAACCAGGTGGGGTACACAGTACACCTCTGACAACACCGCAGGCAGGTCCCGAAGCTCTTTGGTTATTTGCATCCGAGAATAGGATGCAGTTCCATGTTCTCTCCGGTTCAGGTGGATCTGCAACCCCAGGGACCTGCCCTAGAAAGGGGATGGGGAAGGTTGAGAGCAAAGGACCCCCATGCAGACGTGTGCTCATTATCCTGCCCTCTGACCACCCTCAACCCATTGCTGGCAGTGGGGCTCCCTGCTTCCTGCCCCTCCACACTTTCTCCAATTCTGCTCTTCCCTCTTCGGTTAGACCTGGATGGGAGGTCAGAAAGTCTGTGGCATTGGCACAGACTTGGTTTCCTTCGTTTCAGGTAGCTGGGAACATGGCTGGGGTGCCTTGCCTTTCTTGACTCTACCAAAGTGCTCACCAGCTGCTTTCTCGGGCAGCCCTGAGCCCCTCGGCAGTGGTGGCAGCAGGAAGTGTGGACAGTCAGCCGCCAGCAGCAGCCCCATCCCAGGACTGATGAGTGCTGGTGGTTCCTTTGTCCCTTCGGGCGGTGGCTCTGGGACTGCTTTTCCTCCCGGCCCCCAGCGCTCCGCAGCAGGGAGGACTTCCCCCTGCCCAACGGGCCGCTTGCCCAACAACCACACCCTTGTCACTGCCTCCCTCCTTTTGCTTTTAACTCCCGTGCTGGTGTTTTCTGGGTCATCTCACACATAAACCTCTTGTTTATGGAACCCAAGCTGACAGAGCTCTAACCTTTGTGAGAGGCTTTCCTGTATTGGCTGGGGTGGAAGAGGAGAAGGGGTACAGGGAGAGAGAGAGAATCTCAAGCAGACTCTGCATTGAGCACTGAGCCGGACCCGGGGCTTGATCCCACCACACCGGGGGTCACGACCTGAGCTGAACACAAGAGTCAAACGCTCAACCACTGAGCCACCCAGGGGCCCCAGTTTCAACTCTTCTATTCCTTATTTTGGGAAATACACTCTTCATCCCTAATTCCCTCCTCTCATATCCAATCAGACACCAAGTCTCATCAGTTGTACCTCCTAAGTGTCCCCACATTCTTCCCTGTCACTCCATAGCCTCTCTAGGTCAGCCCTCCTCATCCATATTGGTGAGGAACGAGGACCAGACAGCTCTGCTCTGGCGGCCTAAAAAGGCAAAGGGTGTTTATTTATCATGTGCAAAAAGTGTGGGGCAAGCAGGCCAGAAGTGAGGCAGAAGCCCTGCGACGTCAGCAGGGACTTTGGCTCCACCGTCCTCAGACCTCACAGTCACAAGATAGCTGCTGCTTCTCTGAGTATCGCTTCCACCTTCCGGGCTATAACTAATTGAGAACCTTTGTCTTTTTATTGGGGAAAAACCCCTCCCTAGGGTCTCCTGTCTGTATCTTTTTGGCTAG
Organism: Canis lupus baileyi; assembly: GCF_048164855.1. Taxonomy (NCBI): domain Eukaryota; kingdom Metazoa; phylum Chordata; class Mammalia; order Carnivora; family Canidae; genus Canis; species Canis lupus. Next base: position 31,540,719 of record NC_132848.1, read on the forward strand.
AACAGTGTCACATGAGTTCCCCTCATTGCAAAGGAGTCTGGGTAGGTGAGTGTTTCACTTTACAGCCTCAAAGTAGAGGGCGGCAGGGGTAGAAGGGTACAGATGGCTTTGGGTGGCTGGTCCCAGCGTCTGCCAGGTCATCCCTTATGGCGGCCGCCTCCTGACTGAGCTTTCTGTTTCCATCCTCGCCAGGGCATTCCTGCTGATGACCGCCTGTCTCAGCGGCATAAGAAACCCCTATATCTAGTTGCAATATAAATGGTAGTAATCATGCTAATGGCAAATGTTTATTAGGTGTGTAACTTGTATGTTGACATCCAGGACCTGTGAGGTATAATCCTCAAAGCCACTTTATGGTTGTCTCCACCCCCCACCCCCACCCCCGTCCCTCGTCCCTCTAATTCTGGCTCATGGAGAGCTGTCTCCTCTCTGGTCCTAGTTGGAAACTCAGGTGGTCCGAGTGGCTGTACTGGTCAGCTGAGGGAAGAGAAAGTTCTATGGTCACTTTAAGGTGCAAAACAGACCTATATTCAGAAGTCAGAATGTCCAATCTATCAGTGGGGACTTTGGTGTCTTGCCAAGTAGTGTGCCTTTCTCTCCAGTGAGGGGCAATGGCAGACAGGGTGCTGGCTTTAGAAAGGGTGATAGTTTTTCTCTCTTTTCCACTGAAAGCTGCTATTTCTGATCCCTCTGGGGTTCTGGAGCACTGGGGAAGGCGGTTGCGGGGGAAAAGGGAAGGGGATGGATCAGGAAAGTTCTTACTTGTCTGGTAATGTCATCCTATGACTTCCTGAACATGGGTCTGGCAGGTTGGAGCTGACTTTCTGTGCCAGGCACCGTAGGAATCTTCTGGAGACCCTCCTGCTGTCCTCAGCTCCTGTCCTATTTCCCTGGATACTTGCTGGCCCATCAGCTCCTGGATTTTCCACAGCCCACTCCCACAACCCACTTGGTTGACAGAGGTTTTCTGACTGCACACCTGTGTCCTTCCCAGAGGGTGACCCTGAAATGAACATTCGTGTCCAAATGCTTTATGAAGTTGGTGCTCCCAGGAAAAACCTGTAAGCAAATTGGGCGAGGAGGGGGAAGGGAAAGAAGCCAAGCTAACTCTCGACTGTAGGTCAGCCTGATTCCGTGAGAGGCTCAGGTGTGTCTTTTATTTTTTTTATTTTTATTTTTATTTTTTTAAATTTTTTTATTTATTTATGATAGTCACAGAGAGAGAGAGAGGCAGAGACACAGGCAGAGGGAGAAGCAGGCTCCATGCACCGGGAGCCCGACGTGGGATTCGATCCCGGGTCTCCAGGATTGCGCCCTGGGCCAAAGGCAGGCGCTAAACTGCTGCGCCACCCAGGGATCCCAGGTGTGTCTTTAGAGCTCAGAGCCTGTCCCCACTCTCAGCAAGGTTGCTGGGCTTTCGTAGTCTGACACAGACTATCACTGGCTAAGAGCTGCCCCTGAGGGGACCCCCAGCAAAGCTGCAAAGCTGCAAAGCTGCTCCAGTAGCCCCTGGGGCAGGCTTCCAAAGAGAGTTTGCAGCTTCAGCCTTTAGGAGCAAAGCAGTGAGAGGCTGGGAGGTGGGCACAGGACTGGGAAGAGCCCCCGAGGGAGTAGGAGGGGAACAACAACAGTGTCCCCAGTACCATCCTTCCTGGCTGGTTTTATTTTGTTTCCTAAGCTGATTTCTTTTCTTTTCTTTTCTTTTCTTTTCTTTTCTTTTCTTTTCTTTTCTTTTCTTTTCTTTTCTTTTCTTTTCTTTTCTTTTCTTTTCTTTTCTTTTCTTTTCTTTTTTCCATCAGCCCCCTCCTTTATCCTTGTGGCTTTAATCCTCTTGGAGTTTCTCCGCTAAGACTCCCTTTGAAGAGGCTTTCCCAGTTGCCTGGGGAGGGAGGGCAGGCAGCTAGTGTCTGTGCCTGAGGCCACCCTGTCACCCTGCCATCCTCCCACCATCCATCACAGCTTGCCACCGTTCGGGTAAACTTGGACACACGCTTTGTGTATTTCCATAATGTTGTCAGCTGCCCATATAGCATCGAGAATATATTTCCCCATTTTAGAGTGCTGGTAACTCAATTTATAGCAATTTATTCCACAAAAGCAGACAGTAACTCAACTGGCAAGAGGAAAAAAAATCCTACCAACCCACCACTGTCTCTCTGCGCTGGAAATCAAAATGGTAATGCATGGAATAGATTTCTGCAAGTAATAGGCTTGGTCGGCAGACGTGTGAGCTGAGTTAAATGCCTTTTAAGTAAATCTCCATGTGAGTTATCTGTTCACTCAGACGTGCATGCGTGGAGACAAGGAGGCTGTGTGGACGGTCGGCACGCGCTGTAACTTCCATTATCCCACACTGGGATGCGTTGTTAATAACCACAGCCGAGGGGACTGCAGATTTCCCCATCACTGCCAGCTGGCTACCAGTGTGATGTTGAGGGATTCATTCGTTCATTCATTCGTTTGTTCATTCACCAAGCCTTTGTGAGACCCAGGGTGCACCAGGCTGCATGCCAAGCGTTGGAGGTGCAGAAACACAGAGATGGAACCCGACCAGACCCCAGCACAGAAGAGCTCACAGTCTGCAGGGGGAGACAGAGGCACAAACAGGTCCGGTAAATAATAGAGTGTCCGCTGCTATGAGAGTGGGCAGGGTCCGGGGCTCTGGAGTCAGACTACTAACATTTGAATCTGGGCCTTGCCACCTACTTGGGCAAGATGCCCAACTTCAGTTTATTCATCTCTAATATGGGGATAGAAATTGTTCCTCCTGGGGCACCTGGGTGGCTCAGTGGTTGGGTGTCTGCCTTTGGCTCAGGGCATGATTCCAGGGTCCTGGAATTGAGTCCCACATTGGGCTCCCCACAGGGATTCTGCTTCTCCCTCTGCCTGTGTCTCTGCCTCTCTCTGTGTGTCTCTCATGAAAAAATAAATAGAAATCTTTAGAAAAAAAGAAAAAAGAAATTGTGCCTCCTGAAGAGTGGATGGGTGGAGTAAGTGACAGATGCATAGCGTGGTGCCTGAGTATAGTATATGCTCAGTACATGTAGTATGTGCTCAGTAAATGGTTGTTGCTATCATAGGTGCTGACATCCATACAGGGCCCCGTATAAGGAGGATCAGGAAGGTTTTCTTTTTTCTTCTTTCTTTTTTCTTTTTTTAAAGATTTATTTATTTATTTGAGAGAGAAGGAGAGTGTGCATGGGAGGGGGGCGGTGGCAGAGGCAGAGCGAGAAGCAGACTCCCTGCTAAACAGGGCTCCATCCCAGGACCCGAGGACCCCAGGACCCTGGGGTCATGACCTGAGCCCAAAGAAGATGCCTAATGGGCTGAGTCACCCAGGCACCCCCAGTCAGGAAGGTTTTGATGGAGGAAATGATGCATCTCCAGAGATTTGATGTTACTGGCACATCTATGCCAGGGAAGGGACTGAGTTAGGGGAAGGTGCTGGTGTTTGTAGGAGTCTGCTCAGACTTCCAGAACAAAGTGCCACAGACTGATGGTTTCAACAACAGACATTTATTTTCTCACATTTCTCACAGTTCTTCTAGCTAGAAGTCCATGATCAGGGTTCCAGCTGATTCAGTTTCTGGTGACAGCTCTCTTCCTGGCTTGCAGATGGCCACTTCCTCTCTGTGTCCTCACGTGGTCCTTTCTTTGTGTGGGTGTGGAGAGAGAGAGAGACAGAGAGAGATCTCTGTGGCTCTTCCTCTTATAAGGACACTAGTCCTATTTGATGAGGGTGTCACCCTTATGGCCTCATTTAACTTTAATTACCTCTCCCAAAGCCCCATCTCCAAATATAGTCACATTGGGGTGTAAGGCTTTAACATGTGATTTTGGAGGCACACAAACATTCGGTCCAAACAGTGTGGTTGGAATGCAATCTAAGGCTCCTGTTTCCCTACTTACTGCATAACCTTGGGATCAGTCATATTTGGTCAATAATATTTGGCTAACTCTGGGGACTTTTTTTTTAAAAAAGATTTTATTTATTTATTCATGAGAGAAACAGAGAAAGGCAGAGATATAGGCAGAGGGAGAAGCCAGCTCCCCTCAAGGAGCCCAATATGGGACCCAATCCTGGACCCTGGGATCAGGCCCTGAGCCGAAGGCAGATGCTCAGTGGCTGAGCCACCCAGGTGTCCCTCTGGGGACTTTTATCTGGATTAATTCAGGTAAAGCTTTGTGTTGGAGAGATAGAAGGTGTTGAAGGCTATGGTTATTCAGTGCAGTGATGGAGTAGGATGTGGCTCCTGACAGCAGGGAGACGCAATGAAAAAAACAGAGAATTTTGGTGCCCACCCATGGAGAGGTTGTCCAATCCAATGGCTCACTGCCCCACAGGAAAAGTCAATACTCAGGTGTGTGCAGCGGTTTTAACTCTGGTTGCCAATCAGTCTGAGATTTCCACTCCTGCTGCTTAGGACAACCCACGCTGCAAGAGCGATTGGGCCTTTGGCATTACCAGATGCCACACCTGTCACTGACCAATCAAAACTACACAACAGGGGCACCTGAGGGGCTCAGTTGGTTAAGCATCTGCCTTCTGCTCAGGTCATAATCCTAGGGTCTTGGGATTAAGTCCCACATTGGGATCCTTGTTCAGTGGGGTGTCTGCTTCTCTTTCTCCCTCTGCCTCTCTAACTTCTTGTGTTCTCTCTCAAATAAATAAATCTTTTTTTTAAATTTTTACTTATTTATGATAGTCACACACACAGAGAGAGAGAGAGAAGGGGGGGCAGAGACATAGGCAGAGGGAGAAGCAGTCTCCATGCCCCGGGAGCCCGACATGGGATTTGATCCTGGGTCTCCAGGATCGCGCCCTGGGCCAAAGGCAGGCGCCAAACCGCTGCGCCACCCAGGGATCCCAAATAAATCTTAAAAAAAAAAAAAACTCAAAAAATGTGGATCCCTGGGTGGCGCAGCGGTTTGGCGCCTGCTTTTGGCCCAGGGCGCGATCCTGGAGTCCCGGGATCGGGTCCCGCGTTGGGCTCCCTGCATGGAGCCCGCTTCTCCCTCTGCCTGTGTCTCTGCTTCTCTCTCTCTCTCTCGATGTCTATCATGAATAAATAAATAAAATCTTAAAAAAACTAAAAAAAAAAAAACTGTGCAGTAGACCTTCTCATTGGTCCTCTCTCATTGGTGCATCTGGCCTCCTTCCTCAGCAGTGACATGAATGAAACACAAAAAAGAAGACTGCACAAGCTAACAGGACCGGATAACAAGCTGATTGTAGATCAGTGAACCTCAGGAATGCCCTCAGCAGCTCGGGGTTACAATATGGCAAGCTAATTCTATGGAATAATCATCTTGGCAAGACAAGTGTGTTTTGAAGGTACCATTGCCGATGGACTGATGTTAGGGTTTCCTACAATGTTAAAAAAAATCATAACTTATATAAATTGTAGGCCACCTTGTGTCTAGTCTCAACATGAATCTCATGCAAAGAACTATCAGTCCAGAATCCAAAAGTAACTGAAAAGGTAATTACTTTTTTATTGCAATCCCCTTGTGAAAATGACAAAGGGAATGTACATTGAAAGGCACAGCAAGACTTTTTGAAGCTCCTTTACTGTTATTTTTTGTACTTTTCATATCTCTCTCACACACAACATCCCTCTACCCCATCTGCTGAGCTATAATGTCCCTCTTGGTTTTGTCCCCTACAATCCACTTCAATAACTCATTTATTCAAATTTGTATTGAGTCTCTTATGTACCAAGCTCTCTGAATACAACAGCACACCAGATACCTGAAGATCTTGCTTCCTCAAGTTTACATTCCTTTCCAAGTCAGTTTTGTTGAGATATGATTACATTTACACTCTTTGATAATGGATATCTAGTATCATCTACACCCTCCCTAGAAGATTCCTAAAAGTTGCTTGTCCTACATGAAATCAGTAACTTGTAAAGGACCATTAGGGCAAGAAAAACAGATCTTAGATTCAGAAGGGACTTTAGAGATCATCTAGTCCAATGCCTAGAGGCCTAGATTGAGGGGGTCCCACCCTCTGTAGTACTTTTGGAATCACATGGCTTTACCTTGGCTTATACAGCATATTGTCTCAAAGAGATAGTTACCTTTCTATGCTGTTCACTGTAGCAATCCAACCACCTGGAACAGCAGGTGCTCCATAAATAATTGTTGACTTTTGGATGGATGAGGAACTCCTGATTATATGAGGCAGCCTCTCACTACTGAACAATTCTAACTTTTAAAGAAAATTCTTGATATTGAGCCCAAATTTACCTTCCTATCACAAAGTCTTTTTTTTTAATTTTTATTTATTTATGATAGTCACAGAGAGAGAGAGAGAGAGAGAGAGGCAGAGACATAGGCAGAGGGAGAAGCAGGCACCATGCACCGGGAGCCTGATGTGGGATTCGATCCCAGGTCTCCAGGATCGCGCCCTGGGCCAAAGGCAGGCACCAAACCGCTGCGCCACCCAGGGATCCCCTATCACAAAGTCTTATTCTGAGTTCTGCCTGCCCAGAATGGCAGCTGTCAAAGCTACCCTAAGACCAATTTAAGACAATTTCTGCAGCATCTTTTTAGGAACTGTTTCTTGGTGTTTATTGCTGAGCCACAAAAGGGAATTACGCTTGGTGCTTTGTCTTAACATCAGTGTTCTAGTCTTTTTTTTTTTCTTTTCCTTTTCCTTTTTCTTTTCTTTTCTTTACTCATGAGAGACACACAGAGAGAGTCAGAGACACAGGCAGAGGGAGAAGCAGGATCCCTGTAGGAAGCCCGATGTGGGACTCGATCCCAGGACCCTGGAATCATGCCCTGAGCCAAACGCAGATGCTCAACCACTGAGCCACCCAGGTGCCCTCTAAAGTCTTTTCAGTATTGGGATTTGAAGTGCTCCCCATATTTGGACCAACAGAGACTCAGCTGTCTGGGGAGGGCTTATGTGGGTTGTAGAAATCAGTAAGCTGAAGCTTTTATGGGACTCATCACTCTGATCAATATATTGAACTTGAGTGTATAGATACTGTTGCTATGTGCTAGATATTTTAACTTATTTATCTGTTCATTCAACCGTTCATTTGTTTATTCAACCAGCATTTATTTAGCACTTACCATGTGCCAAGCTCTGTGTTAATCACGACAGATCCTGGGAAGAATGGAAAACCTCTTTCTCAAGAACCTCAGTCTGGTGAGGGAATCAGACCTGAAGATAAATAATTGCAATACCTTGTGATACATAGTATAATAATCATCTGCATCAGGCACAATGGGAGCTCCAGAGATGGAGGATCGATTCTTCTTAGCAGATGGGGTCAGGGAACTCCTCCCTGAAGAATTGACACTTGAGCTGAGTTTTAGAGGTGAACCAGATATGGCGTTGAGGAAGGTATTGGAAGAAATCCCCAGGTAAAGGTGCAGACAATGCAAACATTTGGACGGGGCACAAAGAAGCATCATGTGCCTGGGGAACTAGATGTGGTTTTGGATGGCAGTGCTAAGGCATGTGGGTAGGAAAGCAGCGCACTGGAGAAGGAGGCAGGGACCTTTCAGGACAGCCCCATCATTGGCTCAGAACCACTTGTGTCTCAACACACTTTCACTCAATCTTCTGTGTTTCATGTGGAGTTCTTGGCTTTAAGGGGATAAGAAAAGGGTGGCCAGATTTTAAAAAGTCATTCAAAAATTGGAATATGCTTGAAAGTTGAGATATACTGCAATGAATTTTCATATATTCATCACTCAGATTCAACAATTACCATGTTTTTGCACATTTACTCTATTCTTTTTTTCCCCTATTTTCTGTCTGAAATATTTGAAAGCAAGCTTCAGACATCATGGAATTTCATTTCAACATCCCAGTACTGTTTTATGTATTTCTAAAAAATGGTCTTTTTCTTATATAATCACAATGCCTTTAACACACAACAAAATTAACACTATTTTTGTCATATCACCTAACGTATAATTTATATTAAAAATATTCAAAGTGCCTTGAAAGTATTTTTAGGAGGTGGGTTGTTTGACCTGGGATCCAGGCAAAGTTGGTGGGATGATTTTAATCTGAAGACTTTGCTCAATAAATGTTATCAGTAAGGGTGTTAATGGGCAGGCTTGTAGGGTGGCTGTAATAATCCCCACCTCCTGGCACACATGCCCATGTGTGATTCCTCCACGTGAGTGGAAGGTTAGAGGTATGACTGCCTCTAACCAATGGAATATGGGAAAGGTGAAGGGATGTCACCTCTGTGAATATGTTCTGGAAGATTCTGACTTCTGTTGTACTGAACGATTCCCTCTTGCTGGTTTTGATGCAGCAGCTGCTGTGCTGTGAGCTGTTCTGTGGAGCAGCTCTCTTGACAAGGAACTGAGGGCAGCTTCCAGCCAACAGTCAGCAAGGACCCCAAAGGTGTAACAACCAGAGTTCTTTCAGACAAGACCCCAGATCCAATGGATACCTTGACTGGAGCCTTTTGAGAGATCCTGAAGCATAAGACCCACCTGTGTTGTGTCTAGGTTCTTGGCCTCCAGAAACTGAGATAATAAATGGTGTGTGTTGTTTTAAATGCTTAAGTTTGTGCTAATTTTATGCAGCAATAGATAACTAACAGATGCATTTGGCTGCTAATAATAGAAAGCCGAACTACCAGTGGCTTAAAGTATAAGGAGATTAATTGTCTGTGTTACGGGAAATTAGGTAGTTACAGGGCTGTTTCAACAACTCAGGGCTGTGGTCACAGACCCAGATCCTTCTGCCTTCCTGCTCTGCCATTCTCAGTGTGTTGGGCGATGTCTCCTATGCTCACATCAGCTTTGAGCATCACATCCTCCCTGCCAGTGATGAGGCAATAAGGGAGAGGGTGTCCCTCACTTTTCAGGGAGATCTAGCTTTCCTAGAAGCGCCTGGTAGACCCTCCTCAGCATCTTAATTTCCAGAACTGCATTGAATACCCATACATGGATCTACTACCTGGCAAAGGGGAATAAGATTGCATGAGTTTGGACCAATCAATTGTGGTTTATCTCTTGAGCTGGCTACTTTGTCACTTGGAAAAACTGATGTTTTACTGAGAGGAGAAGGGAGGAAGGGCACCTGGACAGGCCAGAGTTATACTGCACGCCAACAAGAGGATAGGTTTGATCTTTCCACACACTGAACCTGTACACCAGGCCTCTTCCCTCAGCCTGGCAGGAACTAGAGGGAACTTTCTCTCCATCTGGCTGACAGCAACAGCCACCACTGGGCTCCTGTCTCTTGTATCGTAATGGATCTGATGATAACAAGAATCCAGCCATCAGGGCTGGGCCCCTTTGGAACATGTATTTGTTTGTTTTTCTAACTCAAGTGAAAAAAAAAAATGCCCATGCGTTGTTGAGACCGAGCATCACAATCAACTGGGTCAGTACATGTCAAACTCTGGTTCTGTCAGTATCATTACTATTAAATTGGGAAAATAAATTCCATGAGCTTCCATTGCCTAGTCCATAACATGGGGATAATCGTGTCTACCTCACTGACTTGTTGTGTGGAGTAAGTAAGAGGACACATGCTAAGCGCCTAGCACGGTGTCTATGCTGTAAGTAAGTGCTTCCTACTGCAGTCACTCTGTTGGCTAGTCAGGAGTCTGCTGAAATGATGCTGGGTAAGAAGCAGCTCCAGACTCACTGGCATGCAGCACCAAACATTTGGTCCTGTGAGTCAGCTGTGGTTCTGCGGGGCTTTTCTGAGCTTGGCTGTGCTTGGCTCCGGGTTCAGGGTTGCTCCACATGACTTTGTTCTGAGACCAGCATCTACGGAGGACATGCTCTTCCCAGGGCAGTGATGGAGCACAAGAAACCAAGCCATGCCACATGGTGCAAGACCATTTGAAGTCTCTGGGCACTTCACGTCTCCTCCCGTCCCTCTGCCTGAGACAAGTCATGTGATCAAACCCAACATCAAGAGAGGGAAGACATCTAATGGGAGATGCTGGAGAATCACATGGCAAAGGGCATGCATTTCTAGTACAGAGAGGGAGTGAAGAACTGAAAATGATCCAGTCCACCTCAGTAGAATGTCTGGAATACAAAAAATAAGTGCTTGTTTTAGGATTCTGAGTATTGAAGTTAATTGTGCAGCTTTATTACTGTAGAAACATAGCCAATACATGTGCTCTCCCTCCTTCCTATTGTATCAAGAGAACTTTGCGCCCCTTATATTCTTTGCTCGGAGCCCCACCCAAGAGGTGCCATCTCTTGGGTCCAGTTGAGGGACTCCGGTTTATAGTAGCCCCCTACCAAGATGCTTTGCCTGGTGAAATTTCCCTACGGTAGTCAGTTGCATGTAACAGAAACCAAATTAAAACTACTTCAAGCAAAAAGGGGGTGTTTGGACTCAAATGATCATGAGGAGGGACACAGCTGTGTTTCAGAGACAATAGGAATGGGGTCTTGAATGTTGCAAGGATTCTCTCCCCATCCCATTTTTGCTTTCTTTGGATGTTGGCTTTATTCTTTCAGGCTGGCTTTGTTCCCATACTGGGAAATGTGCTGACACTCCTTTCCTCACATAGCTCACATTCCCCACGAGAGAGGAACTGAGGTTCATTCTCTCTGCCCCGATATCCCAGGGAAGGGCTCTGATTGGCCTAGAGTGAGTGAGAAGCCTGGCTCTAGGCCAACCCCTTGAAGCCAGGGTGATGGGAATCCCACAACTGGCCCACATGGAGTCAGGGCTTCTTCCTGAGCCTGTCACCAGTGGCAGGAGCACAGAGTCTGAGGAAGATGGCAGCTCCCACGGTTGGTAGAGTTAAAACATCATCCTGAAGGTAGTTATTGACTCCAGAGTAAGGGGAATGTGGTTCTCTAGATAAAGTAATATATATCCACCCAATACCTCTTGAAGTCCCCAAGCACAAGAGTATGTTCAGAAGTGGTGGGACTCTTTATTTATGAGAGGAGTTTTAAAGGAAGGTACAGAAATTTCCCATACATCCCTTGCCCTCTCAGTCTCCCCCATTATCAGCATCCCCCCACCACAGTGATGCACTTATGTGACTGATGAATCTATGCTGAAACACCATACTCACCCCAAAGTCCATAGTTTACATTAGGGTCCACTTCTGGTGTTTTATGAATTTGTACAAATGTGTAATGATATGACGGAACTGTTTTTAATTTTTGACTTGCTAGCAGTGCTCATAGGTCTTCTTAAATAACAATTCTTCTAAAGCCAGGGTTTGAGGTTTCTAAAGGACTCTGCAAGTGTTTTACCTGGGCACTCCTGGGGACTTAATTGGGATCCATTGGCAAGGGCCTATGCACTGCATTTGGAAATAGAGGCCTGAAAACCCACTTCCGATGGCCAGAAATTATTTTCTTTCTTTCCAAGAAGTACAATGCACATTTTTTTAGGAGCACATCTGGTATGTGGCTTCATGCCATGGTTCAGAGACAATGGTGACTCTCTCAATAGGATGGGGGCGGGGGGCAGATGGACTTTTTAGCAAATTCAATCTAGATGAGGTTTAGCTGGGAAGAGATAGGAATGTCCGTTTATGTATTGTGAATGAGTGTGCCAAACCTTACATATCCAAATGAGTGGAAACTCCTCCAGAATGCTCCCCTGGGGAGGGGCACAGCTCAGGACCTAGCTGGCCTGTCTTGTTTAATTAGAGCAGCTGATAAACCAGAAGTCTGGAAGCAGAGCCCTGCTAAAATAAAGTGTGTACTGGATGTAAGGTCTGGCACAGCTGTAGGGGCTGGGAGGATGTCCAGGAGACCAGCAATTCTCAAATGCCTGGTAGAATCATTTGGCAAGTTTATAAAAATTTGGATGTTCAGGCTAAACCCCATACCAGTTACATTGGAGTCTCTAGGAGTAGAATCAGTAGCTTGTAAGACTCCAGGTGATTCCAATATACAGCCAAATTCGAAAACCAGTGATCATTTCTAGACCAGAGTCTGCAAACTTTTTTGGTAAAGGACCAGATAGTGAATATTTTGACTTTGCAGGCCACGTGGTCTCTATTGCAAACACTCAACTCTGATGCTGCAAAAACAGCCATAGATAATGTGTAAATAAATGAGTGAAGTGGTGTTCTAATAAAACTTTATTTAGAAAAAACAGGCAGTGGCCTGGATTTGGCCTGCAGGCCCTGGTTTGCTAAACTCTGCTCTCCACCCTGCTATGTAGCTTGGGCTGCAAGCATCGCCTGGGATCTTGTTGGAAATCTAACTTCTGGGCCCCTGGACCTGCATCTGCATTTTAACAAGATTCTCCAAGTGAGTCATATGTACACTGAAGTTTAAGAAGCACTAAAATAGACCAGTGGTTCTCCAACAGTGGTCCTTGGATCAGCACCATTGGTATTCCCTGTGAACTTGCTAGAAATGTAAACCCCCTCAGTCCCTGCCCCAGATGTCCAGAATCAGAAACTCTGGGGAAATTTCTGATGTACCTTAAAAGTTGGGAACTGCTGGTATAGATAAGTGGTTCTCAAACATCAGCTCATCTCAGGAGATTTAAATAATCCCCAGGCTCAGAATCTCTAGGATGGAGAGCCAGGCAATTCCAAGATGTATGTAAATTTGAGAACCAGTGCTACAGGCAGAATGGGGATATTGAGAATATGGCCATTGGCTTGGGTGGTGCCTTAGTGCCACAGACTGTGGTGCGAAGGCCCATCCTGGGAAGCAGAGGTGTGACACACACTGTTAATTGATCAGCCAAAAGCTTCCCCTACTTTGTTTCCTTGCTCGGAGAAACTATGTGCTTTATTCGATGCTGGGCCATTTCTCAGCCCCAGGGAGGAGATCATGATTGGCCTGACCAGTGAACAGTTTAGTCATTGGTGTATGATCCAATCGTGGCCCAGGGGACTGACAGCAAGTCAGTTGTTTGTTGCTCTGGAAAGCTAAAAAGATAAAAATAAAAAAGGATACATGGTAGGAAACTCCTTTTTATCTGAATGTGTTGTGTGATGCCTGGAAGTGCTGCAGCCTTATTGGGCCTATAAGGCATGTTAAACATCGCAGAATAGAAAGCAAGCAAAGCACCTGGGGCCGTGAGGATGGTGTTGAACCATTGAATTTACTACTCTTGGACTTTTTTTGGATTTCTTGTTATGGGAGATGATAAATTCCTTATCATCTGAGCCACTTTAAGTCAGGGCTTTTTTTTAAAAAAAAAGCTTTTATTGATTTATTCATGAGAGACACAGAGAGAGGCAGACTTCATGCAGGGAGCCCGATGTGGGGCTCGATCCCGGGACTCCAGGATAATGCCCTGGGCAGATGGCAGACACTAAACTGCTGAGCCACCCAGGCAGCCCCTCAGTCGGGGCTTTTATTACCTGTGGCTGGGAGCATCCTAACAAATTAAGGGAAGTGATCACTGATTTACAATGTCAGGATCATGAGGGTTTGTCTGTAGGTTTGACACAGCTGTCTATGGAGGGCCATGGAAGTAGAACTAACATTACTGAACACGTGTCTTGAGTCAATGGCTTTTTATTCTGTGATTCATGAAATACTCCTAAAAGTGCTGCATTGGAGGTTTCTTTCATTTCACAGGTAGAACTTGGAGAGTTTGCAATTTATTTCAAGTTAAATAGTAGATTCATGATTCAAACCTATGCCTTTCTAGTTCCAGAAACTATCTGTGATCTATAGACATACAGGATCATACTTTCTGTTCTGACAAGACTGCAAGATTTAAGACCGGGGCTCCCAGTGGAGAGCCTGGGGCCAGTAGGCAAGGGTCCCCTCCCAAAACATTTAGTCATAGGGAACAATGCTAGTAACAAAGGATAGAGTTATCAACAGTGGGATGTAGGTAGGAATCCCTCTTGGAGGCAAGAAAAACTCTAATTTCAGATGTAAAACACATGGGAAGGATCAGGCTAGGAGCATGGGGGACCACAAGCTGTATCCTTAGAGAAGGCTTGAGGCTTCTGTCACTCCTGTGTGTCCTCTGGGCATCTTGTCAAAATGCAGATTTGGATTCAGTCAATCTAGAGAGGGGCCTGGGATTCTGCATTTCCTTTTTTTTTTAAAAAGTGATTTCCTATATTTTTAAAGAATTTTTATTTTTTCTTTTTCTTCCAAATTTTTATTTAAATTCTAGGTAGTTAACATATAGTGTAATATTGGTTTCAGGAGTAGAATTTAGTGATTTATCGCTTGCATGTAACACCCAGTGCTCATCATAACAAGTTCCCTCCAGAATACCCATCAACCATCTGTCCAATCTTCCACCCTATCCCTCTATCAACCCTCAGTTTATTCTCTATCATTAGGAATCTTTTATGGTTTGCCTCCCCTTCTCTCCTTTTTCGCCCTCTTCCCACATGTTCATCTGTTTTGTTTCCCAAATTTCACGAGTGAAATCACATGGTTTTTTACCTTTCTCTGGCTGACTTCTTTAGCTTAGCTAATTATCATCTATCTATCTATCTATCTATCTATCTATCTATCTATCTATCTATCTATCTATCATCTCACATCTTTATCCATTCATCAGTCAGGGATTCTGCATTTCTAACAAGCTTTCAGGTGACGCTGATGGTGTGGGTCTGGGAACTCCACTCTTGAGTGTTAAGAGCTTGAATCCATTTTGCTGAGGCTCAGTCCTCATTCTGTGTCTGGCCAATAGCAGGAACGGGTTGCTAAATGGCATTGGTTGTGGGGAGAAGAGGGTTCTAGGGACTGAGGTCCAGGCGGGATCTGTTATTGGACCTCTGGTGAATCTAGTGCCATTGTCAAAATAGTTTCTGATACTGTCAGGGAATCACCTTCAATCCAGTTCTGCCATCTTAGCAAGGGAAGCAATGGTGTGAGAAGGAAATTCAGAGAAGTCTTTTTTTTTTTTAAAGATTTTATTTATTCATGAGAGACACACAGAGAGAGACAGAGACACAAGCAGAGGGAGAAGCAGGCTCCATGCAGGGAGCCCGATGTGGGACTCGATCCCAGAACATGATGAAGACATGATTTGAGACACCCATGTGCCCCAAGAGAAGTCTTTAGGAAAGATTTAGAAGTAGCATTTGTCTTGGGGTTGATGTGATGTGGCAAAATAAGTAAGGGTTTTGGAGTCATTTATTTATCTGTCTACTCATCCATCCATTCATGAATGCGTGCATCCATTTATGCAATAGCTATGTACCAGAATTGTTTTAGGTTTCCTTCTGGCTCTGTCTTTGGCAAAACATTCTATTTATCTGATTCTGAATCTTCTCCTCCATAAAATGGGATGAGCATAAAGGTCACCTCACAGGTTTGTTGGAAGGACTAGATGAGACAATCTATAAGGGAAACTGCTTCTTAAGCCATGAAAAGACATGGGAAGTTGTTTTCTCATTCACCATATTCTTCACCAGGTGCTCCTAGAAGCAGCACTGGGGTGAGATACTCTCTGAACTAACGCCTTGTGACTGGGACAGGGAAATATATTACCATGTGACACGACACCTGTGCCTCCCTCCCCAGGCTGCCCAGGGGGCTCTGTTTTCATCAGGTTGATCGCTGGGCCTTGTGCAGGGCTGAGATAATGAGTCCGGGCAGAAACAGTCACCCAGGCTGGTTGCCTTGATTAATGCTGGGAAGAGAAGGAAGTGCAGAGATACAGCTGGAAGCCAGAAGAATCCATCTGGAAGATGCAAGAAGATGGAAGAGAGATGAGGGAGCTGGACTGAGATGGGACAAAAATTGGGGGAGTCTGGCGAAGGCGGGAAGAGGCTTTGGGGGCAGTTCATGGCAGATACTGAGGGCGTTGGGGCAGAGGGGCATAAAGAGGTTGCTGTGTGTTATGAACACACGTTCCTTCTTTGGAGGTTTGTGAGACTTTGTGTAGGATTTACATTGCCTTCCAAAGGAAAAAGACACAGAGCGGAGACTACTTGGAATACACTGCTGGCTCACATGCCACAGATGTCTAGGCAGGACCAGGCGGCTGGGCTTTACAGGGGTTACATTTATAGGGGAAATGAAAATAAAGATGCGGCCAAGAACTAAGATATGTAGGGGAGGGGGCGGAGAGAGAGCGGTTTCAGATGCTCCCAAGGAAAGGGGTCTTCGACATAAGGACCCTTCCTCAAGGAGATGCCCAGCACCCGCACCTGGTGACCTTAGCGCCCTCTCGGCCATGCCTCCCTCACGGGAGCTCTGTGAGAGGCAGAGGAAAGCGAGAGGCAGAATCGCACCGGGAACAGGGAGGTGGAGAAGCCCTCCCAGGTGGAGATGGAGGCCTCGCAGGGGCTCAGTCCCTCTCCATACAGAATCTGAGGTCAGCTCAGCTTTCGGACTATGCCCCAGCCTTGGCCTTGGAGGTGGTTATGCGTAGTGCAAGGCCGCTGTGTTGCGAGTCTGATGGGAAAGTCCGGAGAACCACCGGGACACAAGCTGGCTCCCTCCTGTCAAGGAGCTGCCAATGTATCCAGCCTAGGAGCATGTGACGTAAGAGGAGCCTCCCATTCTGTGCTGGGTCAGGGGAGACGGAGGTGGGGTCTTGCCAGGAGCCCATCTTGCTCCTGGCCACTCTTATTTGCCCGTGGGCAAATGTACACGGGGGCAGATCTCCTGAGCTTCCTCTTGACTCCTGAAGCCATGCCAGGTGACACTGCATCCTCCCGAGAAGTGTCTCTGTCTCCACCTCCGCACTGAGTGTGGCCTGACTGTGGGATTTCAGGGGAGTCGGCAGGGGAGTCTGCACACTGCACAGCTGGCCCTGGGGGCTCTGAAGAGTTAGGCGTCTAGAATTCCTGAGACCAGTGTCCTGGGGTTTCATCTGGGAAGCCGTGGCTATTACCCGATTTGCCTTCTGTAGGAACTGAGAGTCCTATGGGGAGGCCTTGGGGCTCTCCCTCCCTGTACCCCATTACTGCCCAAAGTGAGCCTCAGAATAGCTGCTGAGATGGATGTTGATCTGTGCTGTTAGTCAACATCAGTCATGGCACACCCCTGCCTACCACCCCCTGGGGAGCAAAATCTACCCAGGATGCGCCTCCCAGGCTATTATTGATAAGGAAATTCCATAGTTAGCGGGAAAGGCCGAGCGGGGTCAGCATGGACTGGTTTTCTGGAATCTTCCATGCTGGCAGGGCTTATACAGAACAGCTCTGAAAGCAAGGAGCCTCCCAGAGGCTTTTGCCTGGGCACGGTCCTACACAGAATAGCATCATGGCACGAGTGCAGCCCAGAGCGAGTGCTGTGTTCCTGTCTCCAGTAGTTACCAGTTGGTAATTAGGTCATGTAATGTCTGGGAGACTCACTTTTCTCATCGGTAAAAGAGGAAGACAATGCATAGGGTTGCCAGGGGAATAGGGATAAGCAAGATAATGGATGGGTAGAGGATGGATAGATGTTAGGTTGCGTTAAGACTGTGTCTGGGTTTGAACCCCTGTTCCTCCCCTTCATAGCTGTGTGAAGCTGGACAGGGGCATACCTTGGAGTCTCAGTTTACTCATCTGTTGAATGGGTTATTAATAACACCTCCATGATGGGATCATTAGGATTTATAAAGATAATGTAGGTGAAGCTCTTAGCACAGTGTCTGGTGCATGGTAAAGTTTTGTTGAGTGTTCTACATTATTGCTACTACTATTAGTTTAGGTTGTGTGGATTCTGATTGGAAGACTATCCTGGACACACCCAAGCCCTTGGGGAATCAGCAGTAGGAACAAGGAAAGGGAGCCCAGGAGTCTTGACCTTCAGTCTCTCTGATTCCCCCACGGTCATAATTCTTTTCCTCTTAGACCAGGCTCTAGGGGCTCCAGTGCTTGGTGCTATAGTTATAGAGCGGAGCAAGGAGCTGGGGGGAATAGCCTGTTGTCTCTTTCTGTACCAGCCCTGGATATTTCTGTAGAAGCCATAACCTGACTCAGTGTCAGAGCTACAGATCATCTGGTTCAGTGCTTCTCATTTTATAGGTGAGGAGACTGAGTTCACAGGCCCAGTTGTGAGAAAATCCTGATCATCTGACTCCCAGGTCAGTGCTTTTTCCACTGCCCTGCACTGTTAGCTGGTTTATTTGGCACCTCACCAACATTATCTCCCATCAGGCCTAATCTAGAGTACAGCTAGGTGTGTGGGTGTGATCCCATTTTAGCCAATGAGATGTAAGTGTAAGTCTGCTGGGGGTGGAGTTGAGGTTTTTGAGAAAGTGTTTGCTCTCTTGGTAGAAGGGATAGGTGGGGTTGTCCTTACTCTCCTCTGCCTTTCATCCTGCCTGGAGTATGGGCATGATGCCTGGAACTGTTGCAGCCATTTTATAACTGTGAGGGAAAGGACAAGAGAATGGCACAGACACTGCCCTCACATCATTGAGCCACTGAATTGATTCTGGCAGCCCCTTGTTTGTGTTCCTCAGGTGTCCTGTTACAGCAGCAGAAAGCATCCCTAACTGATAGAGCTCCCTTGCCTTCCCCCCTGTTGAGCTGCTCTTATAAGTGAGGGCACTGAGCCCTTCAGACAGGAGGGAGGCCCTGTGGACTAACCCTTTGATCTAGCCATTTTTAGAAGCAGCATTAGGATTTCAGTAGCCTCAGGGGCTTCACTCCAGCCTGTGACTTTGGGCTGAAAGCTCAGTTACCAGTTAATAACACGGGCTGCTGCAAGGTAATATTTGCAGGTGCTCCTTGCTGAACAGTGGTCTATAAATACACAGTGTTATTATTATTAACCCTCCCCTGGCCCCCTGAGCCTCCAGGAGCCAGTGAGAGCGAACCGTTTCACTTGTGTGAGAGATAGCAAGAGAAATGTAATTTTAATTTAATTCTTGGTCCCTCTGGAAGGTGCCTGTCCACTGTTCAGAGGTGGGAGGAGAGAGTGCAGCGAGGACACCTCATGGATGGGGAGAAGAGAAATGGCAGCGTGAAGGAGCATCAACTGCCATTTAAAGGCCATTTTCCATGTGGTACTTTATAAATTAGTTCAAATATAATCTTGAATATGACCAGCAATCTGCTTTCTGCTCCCTCCCTGCACTCCCCCGCCTCCTGCACCGCCAATCCTTGAAGGAAAAGATCTTGGGTAAGGCTCCTCTGCCATTGGGTCCCCTGGAGTTGCCGGAAGCTGAAAGTATGGCTTATGCGACCTCTTAGCTTAAAGGAGGATGAAGCCATGCTGACCACGGAGAGGAGACTGTACGTTTGGCTTCTGTGGCCCAGAGTGGCTCCTATGCCCCCAAATGTAATGGATAGGTAATTAAGTATTAGGTGTGGACACTCATTCTGTTTCAAGTCTCTGGTCACTCTCTGGTGCAGAGACTGCCTTGCTTAGTTCTTTGCTTGTTTAATTTGTGGTGAAGTGGCCGATGTGCTGGTGCCTTACATCCTGGGGTCCATCCCTGGCTCTGCTACCTAGCTCCGTGAACTTGGGTGAGTTAATTTACCTCTTCATGTCTTCTTTTCTTTCTTTCTTTCTTTTTTTTTTAAGATTTTATTTATTTATTTATTTGGGAGACAGTGAGTGAGAAAGAATACAAGAAGGGACAGAGGGAGAGGGCAAAGCAGACTCCCTGCTGAGCGGGAGCCCAGCGTGGGGCTCAATCCTAGGACCCTGGGATCATGACCTGAGCAGAGGCAGATGCTTAACTGACTGAGCCACCCAAGTGCCCCTCTGTGCCTCCTTCTCTTATCTGTAAACTGGGGATAATAATAATATCTACCTCTGGATGTTGTGAAGTGTAAATGAAATAGTATGTGTAAAGCTCTTAGCTTTAGCTCTGAATGGGTTTGCTGTGTCCCTCACTGCCCCTGGCATAGAGCAGGGTGGTTAGGACTCAGGAGGAGCACTTACAGGGGAAGTGGTGGTAGAAGGAGCAGCTAACAATGATGGAGCCCTTACTCTTACGTAGGCACTTTCTTAGGCGGGTTGCATCCATTGTCCCATCTAGGTCCAGTGCCAACACAGCTTACTCATTGGCTCACTCACCATGGTTATTGGATACTGTACTGTGCCAGGCACCATGCCCACAGTGGAGAACCCAAGAAACAAGGTCCCTGCCTCAAGTGAGTGACATTAGTGTGTGTTCTCTTGGGAGGCAGATGATAAGCTAACAAAAATGCAACCTACAGGAAATGTTGTAAATCGACAGGTTAGATGCTCTGCAGAGAAGCCATGTGGCCTGAGAAGCAGAGCATCATGGGAGGAGCTGTTTTAGACAGGGTGATCAGGGGGTGCCTCTCCATGGAGTCACCTGTGTGGGGACCCCAATGATGGGAGGGAGGGAGCCATGCTCCTCACTGGATTGGGAGAGTGTAGGCAGATATCCCGCTCTCAGGGGACTTCCGTTATGGTGGGAGAGTCAGCTATGATGCCTGTGCCTACAACCAGTGGTGACAGACTTGTCACAGGAAAAATGCAAGGCACTCTAGGGACTCCAGATAGGGGGGTCAGAGTGATCAGATGTCTCTCCCATGCAAGTGGCAGAAAAGCTACCCAAATGGATTAATGAAAGGGGGGGACTTGCTGGCTCAGGTAAGTGGCAAGTTGGGGTGGCTGGCTTCAGGCATGGCTCAGTCCTGGTGTTCTAGTAATGGCTTCGGGATACATCTCTGCCTCATCTCGCAGCTCAGCCTCCATGTCGGCTTTGTTCTCCACAGGGTCCCAGCATGGCACCCTCAGTCCTCACACTGGTTGCTGTGGTCAGGATGGTTGGAGTGCTCTGCTTGCTGGGCCGAGTCATGCGCCTCCCCTGCCCTCCCCTGAGAACCAGCAGTAGATTTCCAGAAGGAAACTCAGGCTGGTGATGTAGGAGAAGGTCTACCTGACGGATGGAGCTAACCAGCTTCTATGTAGTCTGAGGGCACAAGGCAGGGCTCCTGGTGGAAGTGCTGTTCAGACAAATCCTGCCGCTGAAGTGGGTAGGGAGAGGCTGGGGGTGGGGGGGAAGAGAATCTCAGGATTAAAAGAAGTCTTTAGGGACGCCTGGGTGGCTCAGCAGTTGAGCCTCTGCCTTTGACTCAGGGTGTGATCCTGGGTCTGGGATCAAGTCCCACATCGGGCTCCTGCAGGGAGCCTGCTTCTCCCTCTGCCAGTGTCTCTGCCTCTCTCTCTGTCTCTCATGAATAAAAAAATAAAAATCTTTAAAAAAAAGAGGTCCTTAAGTTAGGGGGTACATATGACTTGTCATTCACTCTGGGATACTTCTGGGAAGGAAGAGAGCCCTGTTAATGACCTTGGGACAGCTGTCCTAAGGACTGTTGTGCATGAACTGCAGTGGAGGGCCGGCTACCCTGTGTAAAGTGATCCTTTTGGCCCTTTCCAAACTGATTCTCAGTCCCCCCCCATATCCGGGCTAATTGTTCATCTTACCTTGGCTTACATGCCCTCAGGGCTGGGACTCACTACTCCTTGCATAAGGTGGGTTTTGGGGTTGCTTTTTTTTTTTTTTTTTCTTTTTTTGGTTCAGCTTTGCTTATTTACTTCTCTGTTGCACCCAGATTGGTTCCTCTGAAGCTTACCTCCATTGAGCCAGGTCCTGAGTTTACACTTGGGAGTGCCACAAATTTTATTCCTCTTATATGAACAGCCAATTAAAAACAATTTTTTTAAAAAGGGGGCTTAAACTCATGGCCGTGAGATCAAGACCTAAGCTGAGATCAAGAGTCAGACAGATGCTCAACCAGCTGAGCCACCCAGGTGCCCCAACCAATTAAATGTTTGAAAATGAAGATAAGGATTATACATGCCCTGGAAATGTCTCTTCTTCAGTCTAAACCTGTGAAGGTTCTTTGCCAATAAACCTTGGATGGTGACAGTTACTGTTTTGGCTGACTCTTTGGCTCAGCTACATCCAAGCTGGTGAATCAGATCATGTTCATGATAGAGTCTTCTCTACTTTTGCCTGCTCCAAAACCCACCCATCCTCCTTAGTCTGGGCAAAAGCTTGGGTTCCCCAGGAAATGTTCTCTGACTTGATTCATGCAAACAAGAGACCTTATCTCACACCACTCCCTCCCCTTACCCTACTGCATCTACACTGACCTTGTCTCTGACCTTGGGCGTACTAAACTCATTCCAACCTCAAGGTCTTTGCACTTGCCTGTCTCTCTGCCCAAAATGCTCTTCCCCAGAGCTCTGCTCGGCCCCTCCTTTCCACCCAGGGTACAGACTTACGGCCTCCTCTGCCCATCCTCTCTCTGACTTCAACCGCTCATCCAGCCTTACTCTTTATACCATGGTCCTATTTTGTTTGCTACATAGCCGTCATCACTCTCTGACAGCATCCTGCTAATTTATTTACTTGCTGTGACTGTCATCCCCACCAAAATTAAACGTCATGAGGGTAGGACCTTGTTCCCTTCTGTTTCTTCATTGACTAGCTCAGTGCGTCCCATCTAGTAGTTGTTCAATAAATATTGGCTGGATGAATGATCGATTATTTCCTATTCTTGCACAATCTGAATTGTATACTTGCTGTATGTCTTGGGTTCCCTCCTATACCTTCCCTTCCCTCTAGCATGAATAGCTGTTTAACATCGAATGGTACACAGCGCATCGTATGTGGGTGTGGGAGATGTGGGCCCCAGTCCTGTCTTGGCCTTTACTCACTCTAAGAGACTTGGAGATTTCATTCACTCTCTGTGTTTCATTCAGTTTCTTAATCTGTAAAATGACAATAAAAGTGCATAAAGCACAGAGAGAGTGTGAGGATCACATGAGGCTGTGGGTGTGAAATCATTCTGCAAACTGGAAATGCTGTGCACCTTTTAGAAAATGAGATTGCTGTGGACAAACCTGCATTGTTAGTCATTATGTGACAGCATGAGGAATTACTGACACTCAGCCATTTTGATGTGCTAAAAATGGTAATTTCATGTGTCTCAACCTACTATAATTATTTTTCTGCCTAAAACATAATTTTCCTCCCCATATCAAAGAACTGGCTAAGTTCTTTGATAGTCTCCTCAAAGCTTAGTAGAGTGCTCTGCATACAGTTCGTGCTTGCCCCTGTGTGTTTAGATAATTATGCCTTCCCATAGACGAGGGAGGGGTTCATTCAAGAGGAAGTGCTTATCTCTGCTCAGAGGGCTCAAGAAGCTTTCCCAGAGTGGGTAACAAGTGAGCTTGGTCTTGAAGGATGAGCGGAAGCTCAGCAGGAAGACAAGAGGGCAAGGGCATCCCATGTAGAAGAGTGGCCACTTGCAAAAGTGGGGAGGTGAGGAAACAGGGTGCATTCTGGGAACTCCAGGTCACTGTCTCTGGGCAGCTTAAAACCTTTCTAGATGAAACCGCATTGTTAGTATCCCTCCGTCCCTGACACCCCAGTCCTACTCACTGTCTCTCCTGTTCCTCAGCCCTTTGCTCCTTCCTCTGTTGTGGTTACTGTTGGTTTTGACCTTCATCCATGCTCTCTCTCCCAGGCGTGGGTGAGCACCTGAAGACGAGGAGCCTGTGTCATGCCCTCTGTAATCACCTCAGGAGTGTGATCACCCATCGCACTGTGCTTGCGGTTGTCAGATAAATGGTGGTTCATTGGAGCACTGGTCTCGTCCCTGGGAGATTTCCAATCTTAGGTTAGCTCACGTTAGGAAGAGCAAAGCCTTCTCCAGCTTAACCTTAGTCTGGCGAACAGGGAGAGAAGGGGACTTCCTTTCAGTGAGTGTCCATGATGGGCCACACAGAATACTAGGCAATTCATCCATCCATCCATCCATCCATTTTTTAAGAAAATTTCAATTATACAACGCTATGTTATCAACTGTAGTCACTATGTTATACATCACAGAGCTTATTTCACCATGGAGCTGAAAGTTTGTACCCTTTTACCAACCTCTCCCTATTTTCCCCATCCCCTAGCCTCTGGCAACCACTTTTTTACTGTTTCTAGGAGTTGGACTTTTTTTTTAAAGCTTCCATGTATATGTGATATCATTCAGTATCTGTTTCTCTCTGTGGCTTATTTCACTTAGCATTATGCTCTCAAGGTCCATCATGGCAGGATTGTGGTGAATGGCAGGATTTCCTTCCTCCAATATCCTGATATTTCATGTGAAATATATATATACACACACATATAATATCTTCTTTATCCATTCATCTGTTGACACACACAGGTTGTTTCCATGTTTGGCTATTGTGAATAATGCTGCAATGGACTTGGGAATGCATATCCTGTTTTCATTTCTTTTGGATATTTATCCAGAAGAGGGACTGCTAGCTCATTTGGTCATTAGATTTTCAATTTTCTGAACAGCCTATGTACTGTTTTCCACAGTGGCTGCACCCATTTATATTCCCACCACCAGAGCCCATTTCCCTGTTCTCTACATCCTTGCCAACACTTAACCTCTTGTTTTTTTCTTTGTTTCTTTCTTTTTTTATGATAGCTATTCCAACAGGTGTGAGGTGATATTCATTCATTCATTCTTGGGAGCACCTAATACGTGCAAGGCACTGTTCTACACAGGGTACACATGATAGCAACCAGCCAAAGTCCCTGCCCACATGGGGTTATACTCTAATGAGGAAGACAAGCCATGAATGATGAAAAAGATACAGAAGATCACATAACGTAACATGATACAATGTAATATAATATATAGTATGTAGGAATTTATCATAGACAAGTGGACCTTGTAATATAAGTATGATTTTTTTTTCATTTTAAAGATGAGTAAACCAGGGCTGAGAGAAGTTAGTAACTTGCCTAAAATAGCATAATTGCTGTCTGACCCCATTACGGTACAGCCTCTTGGGCTTTGACTTGGAAAATGTGCACTTGCATCCCAGCACTTGGGCACAGTGTTTTCCCTCTGTAAGCCTCAGTCTTCCCACCTGTAAAATGGGTTAATAGATGCGATCTCCAGGAGGGTCACTGTGAGGATAGAGAGTAAAGAAGGCTGTTTGCAAAGTTCTATAAAAATCTTCAGCCTTCCACATCTTTCATGATGTGCCTCAAATGGCTGGGACAGTGAGAAATTTGCCCTTAGTGTCCTCAAATTGGCCCTTTGTGCACAATTTCTTGGTCTGTTCCTGTTGCTTTGAGAGAAACCAGCTCCAGAGAGGACGGGCCCAAGTGCCGGGCCTGAGTATGTGTTAGAAGGGAGTGTTTCCCCAAAGTTCTCTGGTAACAACCTGCCCACAGACTAGCCATTTCTCCTGCTATAAATAAAGGTGGCCCTACTGGCTCTGTGAAATATCAATAACATGACTAATTATGGAAATTGCATAATGCATCATTAGTTAGTAATTATGATTTTGTCAAGTGCCTGTTAATTTTTATGTAAGAATCACTCAATGTGTGACATGGAAATATTAGCTTGTCATCTGGCTTTCCTTTCTGGTAGGGGAGAGTGATCTTGGAGGTTTAGGTTAATGATGTGTCAGGGTGAAAGAAGAAGAGGAGAGGGAGAAGGAGAAGCAGGAGGAGGGGAAGGATGGGTGGGAGAAGAGGAGGAGGAGAGAGGGAAGGAGGGGGAGCCGAAGACTGTGTAGTGGGACAGATGTCACGTGTGGAGAGAGGCAGGTGGGAGGACTTCCGAGCTGGCCTAAGAAGGTGAATCATGTCAAACAGGCCTCCTGCTTCTCATCCCAGAACCAAAGGGATGCGTGGGGTGTTGACACATTTCCCTAATAAGATGGCATTATCATTTTACAGCCTCCCCGGAGATTCTTGGCATGTCTCATTTTGCTTGAATAAATTATTAATTTGGTCTAATTAGGCTCATCCAGCAGCTGGGAGGCAGGTTGAGCTAATCTGGGATTCCTGTGTGAGTCTGCATGCCTGCATGCCTTGGAGAGGGGGTTGGGGCAAGAGGGAGGGCACTGGAGGGGGGAGGTAAGGTTTCATGCAATTCCAGGCACTTGGCACTATTTCTTCTCAGGCACCTGTCACTGGGTGGCGAGTGCTAAGAACCCGTGTCTTTCTTTGGACACCTGGATTCTAATTCCGCTGCAGAGCTGCCTGCGTAAGAAGAGGACATGGTTCAGTAGAGTAGATGGTGTTAAGTTGTCCTTCAGTCCAGTGTTCACGAGGCTGCTTCACAACCAGGCATGTATTTACTGGGTTTATTCTCTTGGGGTTTTAGCACAGGACTTAAAGCAAGACCGCTCTGGGTTCAGAATGTGCCCCCCCCTCCCCCGCCAGCCCTTTGAACTCAGGAAGTTATGTCAGCTCTGTGGGCTCAGGCGCAGTGAAATAGTAACGACCAGCCCTTGGGTCATCACTGTGAAGATGAATCGAGATGATAAATACATGTAGACTTCCCAGTGTGGAGCCTGGCACATGGGAAGTTCACAAGAGAAGCAGGACAGAAGCAGGTACAGCTATTTTATTATACACCGGGAAACTGAAATCCACAGAAATGCTATTACTTACTTAGGACAGATGAGACAAAGTCCCTATCCATTGTTCTGCCTGTCCCACTGGGCCACTTCTCAAAGTTGACATTGGCATTTAGCTATTAATTTCATTTTTTCTTTTTATTTATTTGAGAGAGAGATAGCATGAGTGGGGGTGATGGGGAGAGGGAGAGGGAGAAGCAGACCCCCTGCTGAGTAGGGTTCCCGATCCAGGACCCCAAGATCATGACCTGAGCCTAAGGCAGACGCTTAACCCACTGAGCCACCCAGGCGTCCCTGTTAATTTCTCTTTCAACAGAAGTTAGTGTTTTCATAGGGAATGACAAAACCAATGTGCTTAAGAGCACTGATTATGTTTTAATGGCATTCAAATCCCTCTGACATTTCTCCCCATGTAATAAGGTTTCAAGATTTAACTTGTTTTTGAGAGAACCAAATCATCTTCATGGGTTTCCCATCTTCTGGTGATCAACAAGCTTTTCTAGGCAGCAGCTCTGGCATCCATCGAACCCCCTCGGGGGCCCCAGAGCTGGTGTGCGAGCTCAGGCAGTGTGCCCATGTGGGATCGACACTGTTTCTTTATGTTTTAGTGTCCCAGGCTGGGCTTTGAGCATCTGGAAGAGATACTTCTTCCCCCAGGTCAGGGGCTGCAGACGGGGCACCCTTCCGGGCCAGGAGCTGTCTCTCGCATCTCAGGGGCCCCCGCTCGGTGGATGGCACTTGGTAGCTTTTCTAAAACTTCTTTATGATGAGAGAACACACAACAACAGAGTTGTAGTGGCTGTCATTTCATCTTTCCTCAGCGCTCAGGAGGCACCATAGCACCTCAAGGCCACCCGTTTAAATCCATTCACAGGCATACTAAACATCTCCCACCATTGCACTGCTGCTGTGCCCACATGCCAGCCTACACAGTCAGAGGGTCAGAGACTGTCCGATAGCGGGGAGGGGGTGCCTGGGACTGAGGACAAAAGAAGGAATCAATTTGTGCAACTCTTATTTAACTATATTTAACTCTTCCCTCTCCATGGCCCCTCTCATCAAACTGGGCTGACCGGTTGATGCTTACATACATATATATATATTTAAAAGTTTTCTTTAAAATTTTAATTCCAGTATAGTTAACATATGGTACAGCTCATTATTATTTTAGTTTCAGGGATACAATATAGTGATTCAGCTCTTCCATACATCACCTGGTGCTCATCACAATTGCCCTCCTTCATCCCCATCACCCATGTACCCCATCTCCCGCCCTTCTCCCCTCTGGTGACCATCAGTTCTCTAAGACTCTGTTTCTTGGCTTATCTCTCTGTCTCTTATTTTTTCCTTTGTCTGTTTGTTTTGTTTCTTAAATTCCATGTATGAGTGAAATCATACACTATTTGTCTTTCTCTGACTTATTTCACTTAGCATAATACTCTTGAGCTCTATCCGTGTTGCAAATGGCCAAGATTTCATTCTTTTTTTATCACTGAATAATATTCCAGCCAATAATACACACACACACACACACACACACACACACACACACACACACACATATCACATCTTCTCTATCCATTTATGTATCGGTGGACACTTGGGCTGTTTCCATATCTTGGCTATTGTAAATAATGCTGCTATAAACACAGGGGTACATGTATCCCTTTGAATTCTTTGGGAAAATATCCAATAGAGTGATTTCTCGATCAGAGGGTAGTTCTGTTTTTAACTTTTTGAGGAGCCTCCATACCATTCTCCACAGTGGCTACACCAGTTTGATTCCCACCAACAGCACATGAGGGTTCCTTTCTCTTCTCATCCTCTCCAACACTTGCTATTTCTCTATTTACTCCCCTCTCCACCACTTCATATCAAGATTGCTGGGACCCCTCCCCACTGGTCTTCTTGTTTTTTGTCTGTTCCATCTAGGGTTCCTTAGCTTTATAAAGGTTAACAACAGATTCCCCTAAATAAGGTATCTTTGTCTGATTCCACTTCTTAAAGGAACCTACTGTAGCTGTCTAATGCCTTTTCCTTGTCTGAGGAAAAAAATCTGTACAAACTTGCTCAAGTAATGTGTGTACACGTGCATAGGTGGGGGGGCTTATAGAATTTGTCCAGCTGCTTAAAAAAGTGCCCAATACGTGGTGCTATATGGACATTTGTTTCTGCTATTATTATTTTTGTTTAAAGATCTTATTTATTCACTTGAGGGAGGGAGAGAGAGAAAGAGCACAAGTAGGGGGAAAGGCAAAAGGACAAGCCAGGATCCCCGCTGAGCAGGGAGCAGGGATGTGGAGCTCGATCCCAAGACCCCGAGATCATGACCTGAGCCAAAGTCAGATACTTAACCGACTGAACCACCCAGGCACCCCTTATTATAATTATTTTAAAGTTTTATTTATTTGTTTTAGAGAGAGAGTGTGTGTGATTGGGAGAGGGAAGAGGGAGAGGATCCCCAGTAGAGTTCCCACTGAGTGTGGAGCCCATGCGGGGCTCGATCTAAGGACCCTGAGATCACGACCTGAGCGGAAATCAAGAGTGGTGCCCCACTGCTGCTGTTCTCACTGTGTATGGTCGCTTTTGTTGTTAGAATTATTCCGTTGTAATGGAGCATGAGGGTAACAAACCAGTGCCCTGGGACCTCATGAGAACTGGAATTGAGACTCTGCCAACGTGTTACACATTCAGGAAATGTTGCTGACAGAGCTGTGCTTTGGTTGGATTCTCAGAGTGGCCCACAACCCCCCAACAGTCACGAACCATAATCCTAGTTATTACAAACTTTGTCCTTGAATTGAACCAGACATCAGAGAGCTGTGTATTTGGACTTCACTACTTCATTGTCTTGGCCCTTGTAGAGTTGCTTTCACAGTGAAGGACATTGTAAGAGACTGGGGCAAACAAACAAACAAAAATAGGTCCTTGGATTTGTAGAGGCTGTAACAGAAGTAGTGTCCATTCCCTTGCCTACTTTCCCTTTACTGGGGACTAGATTCTGTGTAGTCTCCACACCGGGAGAGCTGTCATTCTCCTGACTGGTTTGTATTTAATGCTTTGGACATTAGCAATGTTAAAATAATGCCCATGTTTCCTCTGCCTTTGCTGCTGGAAGTCTCAGAGTCACCTCTCCACCAACCTCTGGCGAGGCTTTCTGGATGCATTTTGTATCCTAATCTGACTTACCATCTTTCCACCGTATTTCCATTTTGCTTTGATTTCATCATAGAAAAATTCTGTTTTACTCTGTAAAACCTCTGTAAGCCACACTGATTCCTTTCAGATCTTAAGTAGGCTATCGGTGAACAAATATTCATCATTCACACAGTTCTGTACCATATAAATGAAATCTGCAGACCCTGTGTGAGCGGACCCCTGTGGTTCAAACCTGTGTCGTTCAAGGGCCAAGTCTGTGCATTTGGAATTTTCACTTGATTCTTTATTACTCTTCACTTTTTAATTTTCTCCATTTCTGGAGAAAATGGGCCTCATGGGCCTTTTGGCTACTGTCTTCAAATTTACCTTCTGTTTTGCCCATAGTCTCTTTAGCTGATTCTAATTCAACTTCTTTGCTGCGTTTTACATTTTAATTATATTTTTACTTCTATAATTCTATTTAAAACATACACCTGGTAATCCTGATGATCTCTTATTTCCCTGTCGTCCTTTGAATTCCCTCTGTCCTTGCTTTACATGACATCTTGATGACTTCCTGTAGCGTTAACGGTAATACCTTGGAGTCATATCATGAGAGTCCTCCAACTTTGTTCTTTCTAAAGACTTCTCTGGCCATCTTAGGTCTTAGGTCTCTTATTTGTCCATATATTTTAGAAGCAGTTTATTAGTTTCTTTAGAAAAGACTGCTGGGGTTTTAATTAAGATTGCATTGAATTATGAATAAATTTGAAGAGAAGGGACATGGTATCTCCCCATTTACTTAGATCTTGAATTTTTAATAGAGAGGCCTTGCACATCTTTCATTAGATTCATTCTTTGGTAATTAATTTTTGATGCTATTTTTAATTAGGTTGTTTTAAGACAATTCATCTTCCAGTTGTTCCCGTCTAGTACATGGAAATACAACTGATTTTTATGTACTGGTCTAGTGTCCTGTGAACCTGCTAAATTCACCCAGTAGTTTTATTAGTGTTTTTTTAGATTTCCTTAGAATTTTCCATTTAAACAGTCATTTCATCTGTGGACAAGTCTATCTTTATGTCTTCCTTTCCAATCTTTGTGGTTTTTATTTCACTTTGTTACTTTATTGTTCTGGATAGGATGTGGTGAGAATGCACACCCTTGCCTTATTCCTTATCTTAGGGAGAAAGCGTTCAGTGTTTCACACTGTTTTATGTTGTTATGATGTTAGCTGTAGGTTTTTCTTAGATACTCTTTCATCAGATTGAGGAAACTCCTTTCTGTTTCTGGCTTTCTGAGAGTTTAAAACAATTGTAAATGGGAATTGAGTTTTGTCAAGTCTCTTTTACATCTTTTGAGATGATCATGTAATTTTTACCCTTCATTCTTTTAGTGTGGTGACTTAGATTGCTTTCTTTATTTCTTTTTTTTTCATCACAACAAGTACCCTCCTTAATACCCATCAGCCATCCAGCCCACCCCCCACCCACCTCCCTCCATCAACCCTCATCTTGTTCTCTATCATTAAGTGTCATTTATGGCTTGTTTCCCTCTCTCCTTTTTTTCTTTCCCCCTTCCCATGTGTTAATCTGTTTTCTTTCTTAAATTCCACACATGAGTGAAATCATATGGTATTTGTCTTTCTCTGAATGAATTATTTTGTTTAGCATAATACATCTATGTTGTTGTGAATGGCAAGATTTCATTCTTTTTGATGGCTGAATAATATTTGAATATCTATATATCTATATCTCATATCTTCTTTATTCATCAATTAATGGACATTTGGGTTCTGTCCATAGTTCAGCTATTGTTGATAATGCTGCTATAAACATTAGGGTGCATGTACCCTTTCGAATCTGTATTTTTGTTTCCTTTGGGTAAATAACTAGTAGAGCAATTGCTGGATCATAGGGTAGTTCCATTTTAAACTTTTTGAGGAACCTCCAAACTGTTCTCCAGAGTGGCTGCACAAGTTTGCATTCCCACCAACAGTAAAAGAGGGTTCCTCTTTCTCCACATCCTCACCAACACCTATTGTTTCTTGTGTTGTTAATTTTATCCATTCTGACAGGTGCATAGCAACTTGGTATTAGACATGTCACTGGAGGCAAGGGAAACAAAAACAAAAATGAACTATTGGGACTTCATCAGAATAAAAAAATTCTGCACAGCTTTCTTTTTTTATATTAAACCAATCTCAGATTCCTGGAATACACACCCTTTGGTCATGATGTATTATCCTTTTGCTATATTGCAGACTCAATTTGCTAATATTTTATTAAGGAATTGTGCATCTGTGTTCAAGAGGAGTATTGACCTGTAATTTTTGTGTCATTATCTTTTTCAGTTTTTGTTATTGGATTTTGCTGGCTTCATAAAATGAGTTGCAAATTGTTTCTTCCTACTCTCTGAACAAGTTTGTAATGGATCCTATGTTATCCCCATCCATTCCAGATAGCCCTTTGAGGAATGAAGGACTCATTTTTTTCCAGCTTCTGGGAATGGCACCCACTGATGGCTCCTCCCCTAGAATTGACCTTGGACTGGTGGAGCTGTCGTGCCCACTCTGCATCCAATGACATGGTTGATGTAGGACTACAAAGATCTGGACCACTCCTTTGTTTGGGACAATTTTAAAGAAGCTGAAACCTCTGTTGCAATTCTTTGTTCAATTTCTCCTGCTCAATCTTCCTCCTTTTGCTCCATTATAGGTATTCTTTCCAGGAGCATCCCCCCCCCCAGTAAACCACCTCACTGAAACTCTGTCTTAAAGTCCATTTCTTGGGGAACTCAACCTATGACAGAGTCTATGTATAATTGGTTTTATTCATTTCTTAAATGTCAGAATTCATCAATTAAATCATCTTGACCTGGAATTTTCCTCGTGGGAAGGTTTTGGATTAAGAATGCAATTTCTTCAGTAGATATAGGATTACTCAGACTTTCTATGTCTTCTTGTGTTGATTTGGTAATTTGTGTTTCTTGAGGAATTTGTCCATTCTACCCAATATTAATATGGGCACACCAACTTTTTTATGTTTAGTGTTGTTTTTTTAAAGATTTTTAAAATTAATTAATTAATTAATTAATTTGAGAGAGAGAGAGAGAGAGGCAGAGACACAGGCAGAGGGAGAAGCAGGGTCCATGCAGGGAGCCTGATGTGGGACTCGATCCCACGTATCCAGGATCAGGCCCTGGGCTGAAAGTGGCACTAAACCACTGAGCCACCTGGGCTGCCCTTAGTGTTTACATGCTATGGTTTTTTTTTACATTTTTATTTCAATCTGTTAGTTTTTATATTTAAAGTATTTTTGTTACATATAGCATGTAGTTAGTTCTTTTTTTTTTTTTTAAAGATTTTATTTATTTATTCATGAGAAACACAGAGGGAGAGGCAGAGACACAGAAGGAGAAGCAGGCTCCTCACAGGGAGCCCAATGAGGGACTCGATCCCTGGACCGAGATCATGCCCTGAGCCGAAGGCAGATGCTCAACCACAGAGCCACCCAGGCATCCCTAGTTAGTTCTTTAAAAAAAAAATTGTGATGACAATCTCTGATTTTGAATTGGAGTGCGTAGTCCATTTACATTCAATGAAAATATTGATCTTCTATCTCGGTACATGTTTTCCATTTGTCTCATCTAGGCTTTGTTCTTTTCTTCCTACTTTTTTTGGGTGAGTTGAGTAACTTTCAGTGCAATCTCCTTTATTATTTTTACCTGGACTTCTTTGTGTGTGTATGTTTTAGTGATTGTTCTAGAGATTATAATATGTATCTCTAACTCATCACTGTACTTTACTTTCCAATGATATGATTCTATTTCATAATATA
The DNA here is from genome assembly GCF_048164855.1 of Canis lupus baileyi. Lineage (NCBI taxonomy): Eukaryota > Metazoa > Chordata > Mammalia > Carnivora > Canidae > Canis > Canis lupus. The sequence goes on from NC_132848.1 coordinate 31,573,937, forward strand.
ACAACCTTGAAACAATGTTTTTCCTACTACCCTCTTCTTGCCTTTTGTACTCTTGGTGTTACATATTTTTTTCTATATATGTTCTTTATTTTTTAACCCCTCCCCTCCTTCTATATATATCCTAAACCCCACCATGAGCTATTATTACTTTTGCTTTAAACAGTCTTTTAAAATATGTAATACATAAAATGAAGATAAGTAAAATGGCATGTAAACAATCACCATCATATTTATCATTCTAAGCTATTTCTTCACACATATCCAGACTTCCATCTGATTTCATTCTCCTTCAGCTTGAAGAACTTTTTTCAGTACTTCTTACAGTGAAAGTCCACTGGGGACAAATTCTCTTAGCTTTCTTGTCTGTCTGAAAATGGTTTTCTTTCATTTTCATTTTTGAAGGATGTTTATATTGGATATAGACATCTTGGTTGACATTTTCTTTCTTCTAGCACTTGAAAGATGGTGTTCCACTGTCTTCTGACCATCTTTGATTCCATGGAGACATCAGCTGTCATTCTTATTATTGTCCTTTCCATATATGATGTGGTATTTTTCTTTTGCTACTTGTCAGATATTCTGTTTATTTTCCCAGCACTTTGACAGTAATGTGCTTAGATGAGGGTTTATTTGTAGTTATTCTTCTTGGTGTTAACTGTTCTTATTGGATCTGTGGGTCTAAAATAATATTTTTTCTTTTGGAATACTGTGGTACCCTATATGCTTTTATTTATTTTTAATTTTCATTTCAATATAATTAGCATACAGTGTTACATTAGATTCAGGTGTACAATGCAACAATTCTATATATTACTCAGTGTTCATCATGATAAGTGTATTTTTTTGTATATTTTTTTATTGGAGTTTGATTTGCCAACATATAGTATAACACCCAGTGCTCATCCCATCAAGTGCCCCTTTTAACTTTAAACTTCATCTCAATGTGGGTGATGGGCACTAAGAGGGGCACTTGATGGGATAAAATAAATTTTTGAACTTCACATTGAGATGAAGTTTAAAACAAAGTAAAAAACCCCCGAACTTTGATTGATTTACAACATAAAGTCTCTTTTTAATATATTGGTAAGAATGCATTCATGGTTTAAAAATTTTCCCACCACAGGAATGATATGAGTCTTCTGGAATTGAGGAAGAGAGAGTAGTTAGTGAAGATTGGAACTTAGATGTTTAGTCCCTAGGAAGAGCCCTGCCTGTCCTTTCTTTCCAGGGCAAAATAAAAAAGAGGGGAAATGACAGAATTTCCCATTAGTTTTGGTACCCGATATCAGGGGGAACATGTACCTCTTTTCCTGCATAAGTGCTGGGAAAATAGCAAGACCCCCCTGATTCTCAGATGCTCCATTTGGCCTGAGTGATTGAGTAGAAATGGTTCCAGGTGTCTGTCCAGGTGTCACCCATTATTGGGTGAGTGTCATAACTTTTCTGGGGAGCTAAAGAATGACTTTTCTGGATCCCAGCTACATCACAAGGTCAAGAAAAGCCTTAACCTTGCCCAGAATGTTTGAAGGTTCTGAGTGAAATTTAGCTGTGAGAGAACCTGAGGGCTTGGCTATTGGGATGAGGACACACAACAGTGCAGACTCTTGAAAGATGCTAAAGTGCTTAGATGATAATGTCTTGAGGATCGGATTCTGCTCTTGATACCTGTGCTTGGACTTTATTTAAATTTTTGGGAATATGGGGACTACCCAGTAAGAAGGCAGACCAGAAACTGAGTGAGGTTTAGCTTCTGTCATCAAACAAAGCAAAGCTTAAGAGAGAAATTAAATTCAGTGATGGCAACATAGGAAGTTTATGCCTTGTATCCCTGAGATTTTTTACTGTGATTCCATGTGTCATTGTGACTGTGATTATCATTGGGATGTCATGTGCTTTGCCCAGGACCTTCCAACCCTCCTTACCTGTCTGATTATTAGGCAAATTTCACAAGTTTATTTGCTGTACCATGTTATGTGGTACCCATTACTTAGTAGATGTCCTCTATTGATTAAGCCACGTGGTTGAATTCTTGGATGGATTAGGCTGACTGAACCTGCGGATTTACCTCTTTGATGCCTCATTAACTTTCTGTTTCACTGCTTTCTGGGTGTTTTTGGCTCCCTATTTAGGCAGGAGCCAGTTGGGAAAACTCAAGGGGATGGGGAAGCTCGGTGGGGAATATCCTAGGTCTTTACCTAGGGCTACTTTTTTAACCCTCCTTCTTAATCAAACCTCAGAGCATTCTGTGTTCTTTTTCAGTTCATGGGTCACTTCCAAAGTGTATGTAAAGTGATACATATGCAGTGATATGAGAGATAAGGCCAGACCAGAAATTTGGAACCAGATCATAAAGATGACAATGCCAAGTTAATGTGTTTGGACAGAATCCTGCAGGCTTACCGGGTGCAGAGGCATTGCATTTTAAACACTTGATAACAATGGTGTTGCTTTTTTTGTTTTTGTTTTTGTTCTTGTTTCTTGTTTCAGAGGCAGAATTTAGTGGTTCATCAGTTGCGTATAACACCGAGTGCTCATTATATCAAGTGCCCTCCTTAATGCCCATTAACCAATTATCACTTCCCCCAGCAAACCTGTTTGTTTCCTAGAGTTCAACATCTCTTAACGGTTTGCCTCTCTCTCAGTTTTCATATTATTTCATTTTTCCTTCCCTTCCTCTATGTTCATCTGTTTTGTTTCTTAAATTCCACATATGAGTGAAATCACATGGGATTTGTCTTTCACTGACTGACTTATTTTACTTAGTGTAATACCTTAGTTCCATCTGTGTCATTGCAAATGGCAAGATTTCATTTTTGATGGTTCAGTAATATTCTATTATCTATCTATCTATCTATCTATCTATCTATCTATCTATCTATCATCTATCTATCATCTATCTATTTGCCTGCCTGTCTCTCACATCTTTTTTTTTAAAGAAGTATTTTCTTTTTTCTTTTTTAAAGATTTTATTTATTTATTTGTGAGAGACAGAGTGAGAAAGAGGCAGAGACACAGGCAGAGGGGGAAGCAGACTCCCTGCAGGAGCCCAATGTGGGCCTCGATCCTGGACCCCAGGATCATGCCCTGAGCCAAAGGCAGATGCTTAACAGCTGAGCCACCCAGGCGTCCCTATCTCACATCTTCTTTATCCATTCATCTGCCAATGGATATCTGGGTTCTTGCCATATTTTGGCTATTGTGGACATTGCTGCTATAAACATTGGGGTGCATGTGCCCCTTCGAATCACTATGTAACGATGGTGTTTTAAGAAGACTAGCCTATTTTTCTGGCATTGAGACAATTAGGAAGCTTACAAAAAAAGAGAACTTAAATTACTTTTCTCTTTTTGGGAAAAAGAGGCCAATTATCTATATACAGTGATATGAGTCAGGTGTACATAATGGGGTTAATAGTAATAAAAAGCCAACTTCCAGACATGTCACAGAGGATGTCCAGTCTCCACAACCTTCTACATCCTCATACTTGCAGAGTTTCTAGGGGTGGTGCTGAGTCTCTATGAGAAAAGAAATATCCAAACTCCATGCATTGTAGGATCTCAGCTCTAGTGCTGCTTCCCTTAGAAAGCCTTCTGGGACCCGCTAGTCCCCAAACTTCCATTGCAATATTTATCTATTCTAATGTTAGGACTTCTATCATTTTTCCACCTTGATTGAGATTTAACAGCCCTTCCTTATCTGCCCTTCTGGACTTTGAGCTTTTTGAGGTTGGGAAATACTTTCTCTCCAACACACAGTGGACGCTCAAAATATGTTGGTTAGATGCTCTAATACATGTGAATCCTCAAAGAGAAAAAAAAAAAGATTAGTACCTATTCATGGCAATTTTAGTTGGGAGCATACTTTGAAGAGAAGTAATTTGGGTAAGCTTAGGGGTGGGGAATTCATAATCCTGGTCATGGTGTGGGATCCACAAGGGAGAAGACATTTCATCAAGAGTAACCTATAAAAGAAACAGAAGGTTTGGCAAGGAATTACAGAAGAAAGTGCAGAATGTCCATCCCTTTTATGCCCCAAATTAGGAGCAGGGATTATATGCATTACCCTCTGAAAGGATGCAAGAGCCAGGTTTGGGGCCTAGACATTCCTGAATTTATATCCTGGCCCTACAAACTCTCAGCTGTGGGACTGCAGACGAGTCACTCAAATTCTTTGGGTCCCCCTGGCACAGACTTTGGATCCAGACTGTTTGAATTTGAGTTCTGACTCTGTAAAGCACAAAAGGGTGTGACTTTGGGCTAGTTACTGTGCCTTGATTTTTTTAATCTATAAGGAAAGGGGTAATTATAGTACCTGGCTTTAGGGTTATTGTGAGGCTTCAGAGTGTTTTAATAGTCAAAGCACTTTGAAAAGCCACTGACACTATAGTATTTGCTGCTTATTATTATTATCATTAGGAATAGTGTTTTAATTTTATTTTTTTACTCTGCAGGTATTATGTAGATTATATAAAAATATATCTATATTATTATCCAGTGATTTTAGTTTGCTTGATACTAACAGTCATGGAAATATTTTGCTGGATAGTAAATATTAGTACCTACACCTTCTCTCTTGACCATTTAAAATATTTATTTATTTTTATTTGAGAGAGAGAGAGAGAGAGAGAGAGAGAATGAGCAGGGGGAGAGGCAGAGGGAGAGAATTATCAAGCAGACTCCCCATTGAGCGCAGAGCCCCTGGGGCTCAATCCCAGGACCCTGAGATCATGACCTGGGCTGAAATCAGGAATCAGATGTTCAACTGACTGTGCCACCCAGGCACCTCGCTCCTGACCATTTTAGAAGAAGGGGGTGAGGTCAGAGAGAGCACAGGAGTGAAGAAAAAAAACAGTAAAAGAAAGGATTGATGAGGCAGAAAAGACAGGCAGACTGAGAAGCAGAGAACAAGAAAGGAGAAGTAAAGGAGAGAGCAGATGAGGAGAGAAAGAGACAAAAGACAGATAAACAGATGCATTAATATTCTGATGAGCAGTCAGGACTCATGCTCTTTCTGAGTCATCAAATGAAGGCAGGCACTTCATACTATCTCTGGCTATTTTGAAATATTTACTCACCAATGGGCCCCTGATTCCTAGCTCACTGTAGTCACCGCTGGTTTCCAGCCGGGAGATGGTCCTTTGGACAGTGGCAACGTCAGGTAAGTCCCTGGTGGGTTGGGGCTCTCCCTCTGTCCCGGCTCCCCAGCTGGCTGAGCGGGGCTTGCAGCAGCTCCCTGTTAAGACCAAGAAGTTAACCCCAACCCTTTGGAATCAACTGGAGCATCCCCTACGGTGCCTCAGGCTCCTGCCAGACCATTGCACTTGGACGTGCTTGGACAGATGCCCAGAGAATCCAGAGAACATGAGCTGCATCTCCCTGGCTTTCCTGATATTTCCACGATGTTCAGTGCTCTTCGGTTTCCCTTTTCAATCAGGGCTGCCCCTGGCTCTGGCAGACTGCCCACTCAGCCTTGCTCTTCTAATTTCTCGGAGACATGGCAGGAGAAGGGGCTTGCCTCAGAGAGGAGAGGAAGCGGAGAGTGGGGACTCACGGCATTTTAATTCTCCTTTCAGACACTTCATTAACATTTGGCAAGAGGTCCCTGGCTTTGTGCAGCTGTGCAGACCACCAATTGCTGGGGCTGCCAGCTTCTTGAAGCTTCCCGGTGGCTGCTGAGGGCACAGCCACCTCCTCTGGCCCACCCATGCCCGTTCGGGGCACTGCTTGTCAGCGCCTTGGTGGATGTCTTGGAGATGGGAGCACTGCGAACGCACACAGGATGTGGAAAGGCTGGGTGACCGGGCCGTGGGGGAAGGCAGGCCTGGGGAAGGCAGAGGAATCACACCAGGCAGCCAGCCACGGGTCTGTGGGGACAAGCAGAGAGCACGGTCAAGGCCGGTGGTGGGTCTCTAGGTTCGGGTGGGTGGGATTGTACTCTTCGTGTCTGCCAAGCAGCTCACAGGTGTGCAGCTTGTATCTCCATCCCTATCTGTTTCCTTGGTCCTACGATTGAGGAGCTGTCCTGTCCAAGGCCAGCCCGCACCTGTGCGCCACGCTGCCCTCTATCTTCCCGAGGACATCACTGCATCAGCTCTCTCCTGCAGCATCAATTTTCCTTCTCAACTCTGGGTCATTCCTATCAGCGCACAGACATGTGGCAATATTTTACATCTTAAACAAAACCCTTAGAAACGACAAATACCCACCATTTGCTTCAACTTGGATGGAACTGGAGGGTATTATGCTGAGTGAAGTAAGTCAATCGGAGAAGGACAAACATTGTATGTTCTCATTCATTTGGGGAATATAAATAATAGTGAAAGGGAATATAAGGGAAGGGAGAAGAAATGTGTGGGAAATATCAGAAAGGGAGACATAACATAAAGACTTCTAACTCTGGGAAACGAACTAGGGGTGGTGGAAGGGGAGGAGGGCGGGGGTGGGGGTGAATGGGTGACGGGCACTGAGCGGGGCACTTGACGGGATGAGCACTGGGTGTTATTCTGTATGTTGGTAAATTGAACACCAATAAAAAATAAATTTATTATAAAAAATAAAATCATAAGCCTTCCTAAAGAAAAAACAAAAACAAAAAACAAAACCCTTCTTTGATTCTAAGCTTCCCTGCTGCTCACCCCTTCCTCCCACACGACTTTACTCCCCTTTACAGCAAAATTATTGGAAAGAGTTGATCATTGTCCCACCACCAACACCTCTCTTCTGTCATCTCATTCACTCCTGGGTTCAGTGGGGCATTTACTCCCACCTCCCGCAGACTTTAGCTCCACATGGCCACATCTAGTGGCTCATGGTGTTCTTGTCCTAAGTGACCTCCTGCAGCTTCCCCTCCTGCTGGCCTTCATTCCACCTAGGAACACCCCCCTTTCCTGGCTTCATGAAACCACCCGTTCTCCGGTTTTCTTCCAATTGCCCTGCTCTCTCCCCAACCCTCCTCGTCTCACTCTTCCTTCTGTCTTTGATGACCAAAGACTAGCCTGCCTGGACCTTGTCTGTCCCTGGATTTCTCTCTGATTTATATCTTCATCCCGTGCATATTTGAACTTTGGACGGGTATGTCCAACTGTCCACTTGACAGCTATCTGTCTGCTATGTATCTGAAATATACTTGTATATTTCACAGGCGTTTCAACCGCGAATATCCAAAATCTAACTCTTCATTCTACCTCTTCTCAGGCCCCAGCCTGCTTTTCTCCTTTGATCTCAGGAAATACTCACTTTTTCAAACCAGAGACTCAAGAATCATCCTTAATACCCCTTCTCTCTCATCTATCCAGTCCCTCAGAAAATATATATCTCAATTATGTCCCCTCTCTATGTCCACTGCTGTCACTATTATCTCCCAATTGGATGACACCATAGCCTGGGTTGCTGTCCCTCTCCTGCCCTTGTTCTGTGAATCTGCTGCCCAGACTGTCTGGGTTCTCATCCCCGAGGCTCCTTCTGTACCTCTCCACCTTGCTCCTTACTCCCCTGCCCTCTCTCTGTATCTCCATTCCCCTGGATGTTGCTGCATGCTTCTTCTGTGCTGGGCACTGAGTGGCTTTAGGGGAGCCAGAAGTGATGGCTTTGTGGTCCCTGCCTTTAAGGGGCTGGTGTTCTTCGTGCTCTCTGTGTACTAACTTCTAACTCACTGATTTGTCTTCTGCTTTGCTATCTGTGTCCTGTTGCTTGGGGGCTGACACAAGCTCCTCAAAATACCAGGCAGGTGCACAAATCAAAATCTGCTTTCCAGAAAGTAGAATGGTGGTAAGGTTTTGTTTTGTTTTCGTTTTTATTTTTTTAAGTAGGCTCCATGCCCAGTGTGGGGCCCAAGGTGGGGCTTGAACTCATGACCCTAACTAAGATCAAGTCAGAAGCTTAACCAATTGAGCCACCCAGGTGCTGCAATGGTAGAGTTTGATTTTAACTGTTATTTTATTTTTGTGAGGACTTCACAACATTTTAAACTCTTCTACTCTATGTTTAAACATCTCCCTAAAAAAAGCCTGTGCTATTAAAGAAAAAAAAGCCTGAGCTACACAACAATCTAGATGTGATGATATCACTCTACTGGAAGGTGCAAGACAACTTCTTTTTTTTTTTTTTTTTGTATATTTTTTTTATTGGCATTTGATTTACCAACATACAGTATAACACCCAGTGCTCATCCCATCAAGTGCCCCCCTCAGTGCCGGTCACCCAGTCACCCCCATCCCCCCGCCCACCTCCCCTTCCACTACCCCTTGTTTGTTTCCCAGAGTTAGGAGTCTCTCCTGTTTTGTCTCCCTCTCTGATATTTCCCACTCATTTTCTCTCCTTTCCCCTATAATCTCTTTCACTATTTTTTATATTCCCCGAATGAATGATACCATATAATGTTTGTCCTTCTCCGATTGACTTACTTCACTCAGCATAATACCCTCCAGTTCCATCCACGTTGAAGCAAATGATGGTTATTCGTTGTTTTTAATGGCTGAGTAATATTCCATTGTATATATAGACCACATCTTTTTTATCCATTCATCTTCCTTTTTTAAATAAAGATTTTATTTATTCATAAGAGATAGAGATAGATAGATAGAGATAGAGAGAGAGAGAGAGAGAGAGAAAGAGAGAGAGAGAGAGAGAGAGAGAGAAGCAGAGACACAGGCAGAGGGAGAAGCAGACTCCATGCAGGGATCCTGACATGGGACTAGATCCCTGGACTCCAGGATCATGCCCTGGGCTGAAGGCAGGTGCTAAACTGCTGAGCCACCCAGGGATGCCCTCCATTCATCTTTCGATGGACACCGAGTCTCCTTCCACAGTTTGGCTATTGTGGACATTGCTGCTATAAACATTGGAGTGCAGGTGTCTCGGTTTTTCACTGCATTTGTATCTTTGGGGTAAATCCCCAGTAGTGCAATTGCTGGGTCGTAGGGTAGCTCTATTTTTAAAGGAGAACTTCTTTTGTAAAACTATGAATCCAAATAAATGGCTGGTTCGAAAAAAAAAAAAGAAAGACCCAGAGTCAGGAGCTGAATCTGTGGGAGTAAGGGTGCCATCTGGACAGCTAAGGGCAGGAGGGAACAAGTGATGATGAACGTGAACTTAGGCCATAGGAAGCAGAGCAGGTCAAATTCAGAAAGTCCAGCTGGATCATCAGGTCCAGAAATGAGGTGCGCCCAGATATAAGACACTTATATGTTGTGTTCAGTTGTGTGGATTGTGAATTGCACAAGGAGACACCTAACCACGGGGGACAAGTAGAGACTGAAATCAGCCTGTGTTCTCACTGTGAGTGCTTGCTCAGGGTTCTGTCTGCCTGGAGAGGGAGGTTTTTTTCCCCCCTAATTCATACACAGGTGCCACATGGCCCATCTGGAATCCTGACTACCAGCCCCGCTGCTAGAGTGCCAGTTCCTGGGAGAGGCTCCTGCGGCCCATCTGAAGTAGGTCTCCCCTGCTATTCTGGCCTTTACTTCCCTCTTCGGTCTTCAAAGCTCTTGTCAAAGTTGCCAGCTCACATCTATGTGGTAACTCATCTCTTATGGGACTCCCCAGCAGGCTGCAAGCCCCTAAGGGCAGGGGCCTTCTCTGTCTGGCTCACTATGTATATCTACTGCATGGCACCTTGTGGGCATCAATTCTTAACTGCTGGGTGAATACCTAGGGGTGGAAGCAGAACAGGGCAGGATAAAGAGAGAGGATGGGGTGCGGGTTCTGGGCATAGGTGAGGCCTCTGTCCTGGGCAGCTCCCTATGTCTTCACATGGTCCTCCCTCCGTGTGTGTCTGCAGTCTGATCTCTTCTTATAAGGACACAAGGCACACTGGGTTAGTGCCACCCTAGTGACCTCGTTTGACCTTAATTATCTCTTTAAAGACCCCATCTCCAGGGCACCTGGGTAGCTCAGTGGATGAGCGTCTGCCTTTGGCTCAGGTCATGATCCCGGGGTCCTGGGATCGAGGTCCGCATCGAGCTCCCTGCAGTGAGCCTGCTTCTCCCTCTGCCTGTGTCTCTGCCTCTCTCTCTCTGTGTTTCATGAATAAATAAATAAATATATTTAAAAAAAAAGATTCCATCTCCATATATAGTCACAGTCTGAGATACTGTGGGTTAGAATTCAACACAAGTTCTGGGAAGACCTAATTCTGCCCATAGCAATCCCTCTAGAGGCAGGATCAGAGTGGATGCAGGATCAGAGTGGGAGGGAGGGAGGTGAACTGCAAGGAGCTGTGGCAGAGCCTGGTGAGGGATGAGAGGTCGGCTCTGGGGCAGGAGGGTCCCAGCTCCTGTCTTGCCTCCCAATGCCTGCAGCCTCTCATCTTAGGGATGAATTGGGATGCAGATCACAGGGAGAAAGGCCGTGATCTCCAGGTGGCCAGGCACAGATGCTCTCAAGAGGCATCCCCTCTCCCTACCCTGTTCCCATCAGAGTCTGGGACATCCTTTTCTCAAAGGAGACTAATTGATAATCCAGGGTGATAAAATGTTATCACTGTCATCCCATTGAAATGCAACAGCAATGCCTGGTCCTATAAATCACCCTGAGCTTAAAGAGGAGAGTGAAATGAGCATTGCCTTATAAACCACAAAGCCCATTAATCACATGACTACAAACCATAAATATGACAAGTACATACATCAATCCCGCACCTTTCTTTCGGGTCTGCGAATGCACGCATTAGCAACTTAATGGATTTAGAAGGCATTTTCTCCTATAGACTTGGAAGCAGAGAGTATTTTATGGTTAGCCTCATGGGCCCAAAAGGAAGGAAAAAGGAGTCACCTTTCTGCAATGTGCTCAGGGGGCATCCCAGGGGGTGTCCAGGCAGTGGCAGGAGCGCCCGATTCTGCAGGCCTTCTGGAGACTTGGGGAGCTGGAGCCTGGCCTCTGCTGGGAGGGAGGCCTCTGAGCCTTGACCTGCCTGCTCCCTGCCCTCCACAGCTGCAGCTCCTTGACCCGAAGTTTCCAGGGGCCATCGGAGGCTTCTGGGCCAGTCTCCCCTGGGATCGGGAGCCTTAAGGTAGCATGAATTTATGACACCGGAACCACGTCCCTGTTCCATTCCTGCTGTTAGAGCTCTTCTGCTCTTGCACCTTGATGATCGGCTTCTGTCTCCTCTTTTGGACTGTGTTTCCACCTTGTACCCAGGTTCTGTTAGTTTATTCATTTGTTACTCATTTGTCATTCATTCATTTATTCTGTTAAACACTCTCCAGAACTCCTGTGCGTGAGGCTCACTGTATGCCTGGCTCTGGGGAAACCATGGCAAACAGACACAGCTCCCGCCCACTGGGGCTCAGGATGGAGGATCAAGGGGGAGATACCCCCTAGTGTGGAAACGCAGAGACAGAGATGTCCAGAGAGCGAGAGCACTGGTTCTCTGCCCGGGGCATGGGAGTCCTTTACTTGTCATGCCCATGCTGACCTCCGGATGTGGTCTTGCAGGCTTTACGGCTTTCAGCCTTTGGCTGGGCCATCTGCCTGCAGACCTTTCTGGAGTTGGGGACTAGGTAGCCTCTCCCCAGTGCCTGATGGCAAGAGGCGGGAGGTTTTGGAGTCAAGAAGGTCTGGGTTTGAATCCCAGCTGTGTGACCCCTGGCATGCCACTTCACTTCTTTCCCGTCCCATGCCAGCGGTAGTCTCTGTCTCAGAGTTGTTCATGCTTGTCTATCTGACATGTGTTAAGTGCTGATGCTCAGTACCTTACCTGAGTAAATTCATTTTATTCTCCCCAGTGCTGTTAGGGGCTCAGCTAGGAGAGAGGCTGTAGGATAGGAGTTCTAGGATAGTAGTTCTCAATCAAGGTGATTTTGCTGCCTAGGGGACATTTGGCAACATCTGGAGGTAATTTTGGCTGTCATGACCAGGACATCTAGTGGGTAAAAGCCAGGGATGCCGCTAAATGTCCTACAGTGTATAGGACAGCCCTTCCACCCCAATAAGAATGATTTGATCTAAAATGTCACCGGTGCTGTCACTGAGAACTGTTCTGGGATAAGCAGTGCTGGCAGTGCGATCCCAGCTCCTTAGGGTCCCAGCTCCCTCTGAGCTGCAGGGTGGGATGCTGGTCTGACCAGGGCATGAGCCCAAAGCCCCTTCTGCAGTATGGGATGCCTCTCTGGAACGAGGGTCAGTGATAACTGCATCTCATCCTCAGGGTGGGAATCTTCCCCTGTGGTTCCACTCGACCCTCTTCTATCCCATCCTCTCCAAACTGAGCACCTACTTCATCAGAACCATAAGACCTGGTCCCTGACTCTGAGGAGTGCAGGGTCTAGAGAGAGAGAATTGCTCAGAAGCAGATATAATGAGGTGAGCCGAGCTAGGAGTGCTAGCGGCTGTCATGGGGACTTCTCTATGGCGGGTGTGTGTGTGTGTGCGCGTGCGTGTGTGTGTGTGTGTGTGTGTGTGTCCTCATTGGGTAAGTGCCCCAGTAGGCCAGGGAACAGGAGGTGGGGGTGACTCCTCTTCTTGCCACTGGGCTTTAGGACCAAGAGCACAGGGTCCAGCCCCACAGCCTGGTTTGGAAGTGCTGCTGGGAGTCCTCATGCTGGGCTGCACACCAGAGTCATTCGATGAGATGGGCACTGCCCATGCCAATTACCCAGAATCTCGGGAATATCTGCATCTCTTGAAAGCTCCCTGGGGGGTTCTAATGGGCAGCCGGTGGAGAAGCACAGGGCCTTGCCTGGCCAGCTCCTGCGACAGCCTCCAGTTGTCCTCTGTGCCCACAGGAAAGTGAGCAGTCCCATCCGTCTAAGGTGAGCTGGAGTGCCGGCAGGTACAAGATATCAGATGAGAGGAGTGGCTGTCCCCCCCACCCCTATGACCTCGGCAGAAATGAGAGAGGTGTCACTGATTCTCCTGCTGTGTTGGGGTTGAGGAGAAGGGAGGATGAAGGAAGAGGGGCCAGAAACATCGAGGGGAGCAGGTGAAGATAAGGGCCAGGGGGTTTCCCTGGGGTGGGGACCTGCTGCTGTGGGGACCCCGGTGATCTTCAGTAATGTGTCTGCGGGTGGGATTTTACATCTGTGCGTGTGTGTGTGCACAGTGTGTGTGCATGTAAAAACTGAAGAAGGGGAATAAAATCTCACATCCTGGTCAATGCAGGGCCAAGCAGGTCACCCCCAAAGAGGCAGGAAGACAGAGGAGGCTATGAGAGCATTAGCTGTGAAACAAGACAGGTAGGTGGGGCCCACACTTCCGTGTGGCTCTCTTGCCTCAATGTCAATTGCTATAAAACTCCGATCTCAGGAATCAACACAATAAACAGCAGCGTCTCTTTCATGTACAGTGCTCTGTGGGTACTCCTACTCAGGCAGTTCTCCTCCCAAAGATGACTCGGGGTCTGGTACCTTCCATCTGGAGCCCCATACACAGTGTCCAAGGAGGAGACACTCCCATTCTTAACTGCCTGGTCCTGGAAGGGGCTCCTCATTTCTGCTCACATTTCATTGGCAACAATGAGGCAGTTGGCTCCGCCTAGGTGCCGAGGGGCTGGGAAAGGGAGCTGGGGATGAGCCCAGGGAGAAGTGTGCTTGGTGAGAATCCGACCAACCTCTGACACAGACCCGTAGTCCTCTGTGTTCCACAGATGGGTGTCATGCAGTAGGAGAGGCGTGCACAGGGATAGTGGGGCATATGGGAGATAAGGCTTAGCTCTGTTTGAGCAGGTCTGGGAAGGCTTCCTGGAGGATGCGCTACTGAACATGGTCCACAGACAAAGCTGGAGGTAAAATTCTATGATTGATGTGCTTTAGCCTTCCTTGCCTCCTGATGATGCCTTTCCTTTCTCTCTTCCAACCTATATTTGTCAAGGGAGAGGCTGGAGTATATAGCAGTGACCTTGAGGGGGATGAGGATTTGAGAGTGTGCGTGGGGAGGCATGAGATCAACTCCTTCCTCCCAATGGCACTAGGCTGGCCCGGAGGCAAGGGCAGAAGGAGGCTGATGCAGCCTGATGGGCTTCAATCTGTGTGCGGCTTTTTAGGAAGATCCCATGGAAAGGGAGTACTGCCCACAGACCAACCTGAGGCATATGTGAGCTGAGCTGTGGCCACATAGGCCTCCAGTCTCAGGATGGGCTCCCCAGGGGCCCAGCCTCCTAGCCTCCTGGCTTAGCACCATCTGAGTGCCTTCCACCTCCCCAGACCTGTAAGTCCTCTTATCTATCTCCAGAAAATACCAGTGCATCAGGATTTTAGAAGAGAAACACTCATTCTTTGCCAAGAATTAGATGCCCCATCCTGTTTCCTACAGGCTAGAGTTCAAACTCTTCAACCCAACATTCAAGACCCTTCATGAGCTGGTTCTTCTACTGAGCTCCCAACACTTTAGCTCTGCCTAAGCTCTGGTTACCCTGGACCACTTGCCTTTCCTCAAATATGTTAAGGTATCTCCAGTGTGTTTGTTTATGCTGTTCCCCAACCTAGAAGGCCCTTCTCCTAGCAAAGACCCAACCCAGTGGTCATCACTCAATGGAGTCACCACCAGTCCCCAGGTCTTACCCTCCCTTGAGTCTTCTAGGACCCTCTGTCTCTTTTTTGAGGGTTAACTTTCTTTCTTTCTTTCTTTCTTTCTTTCTTTCTTTCTTTCTTTCTTTCTTTCTTTCTTTCCTTTCTTTCTTTCTTCTTTCTTTCTTTCTTTCTTTCCTTCTTCTTTCTTCTTTCTTTCTTTCTTTCTTTCTTTCTTTCTTTCTTTCTTTCTTTTTCTTTCTTTCTTTCTTTCTTTCTTTCTTCTCTCTCTTTCTTTCTTTCCTTCTCTTTCCTCTCTTTCCTATTATTTTTAAGTAGGCCCCACACCCAGAGTGGAGCCCAGTTCAGGACTTGAACTCAGAACTCTGAGATCAAGACCTGAGCCGAGATCAAGAATCGAACACTTAACCGACTAGTCACCAGGTGCCTCCCCAGCCCCCCCATTACTTTTTTTCTTTTTTATTACTGGTCTGTGTCTTCTCTGGTCCTTGATCTCTGAGAGGGTGAACTCTGAGTCTTGCACAGAGCAGAAGAGAGGAACTGATGTTTGGCAGGTGATCAATAAATCTTACATGGTGTGCTGCTGATCTCACTGTCTGTTCCTTCCATGTGCATTGCAGCCTTGGGTCTCCAAGCCTTTGCACAGCGTATTTGTTTTCTACTGCTGCTGTAACAAATGATTGCAGACCTGGTGATTTGAAACAACGTAAATTTATTATGTTGCACGTCTGTAGGTTAGAATTCTGAAACATGTTCCACTGAGCTGAAATCACAGTGTCAGCTCTGCTGCTTTCCCTTTCTGGAAGCTCAGGGAAAGAATCCATTCCCTTACCTCTGCCAGCTTCCAGGGGCTGGCACAGTCCTTCCTCCCTCCATCTTTAGGGCTGGCTGTGTGCATCTCCCTGACCATTCTTGTGTCATTGCCTCTCCTCTTGAGCTCAGGAAAGATTCTCTGATTTTAAGGACCCAGATTGGTCTCACCTGGATAAACTATGTGACTCTCTCCAGCTCAAGGTCCTTAACCTTTATCACATCAGCAAAGTTCCTTATGCTACATAAGGAAACCTATTCCCAGGTTTCGGGGATTAGGACACGGACATCTTTGGTGGGGGAGGGGGGCATTATTTTAGCCACCATACACCTGCAGTTCCCTCTATCTGGAATTTCCTGCCTTCTCTTTGTCTACCTGGCTAACTTCCACAGACCTTTCAGGTCTCATTGTTCTTCCCCCTTCCCCTCCTAGAACTTTCCCTGGCTCTCTTTGGGTGCTGGGAGTTAGTCACTCCCTGCTCTTGTTTCTCTTGGGCGGTCTGTATTCTACTGTAATTATTAGTGTATACTCCCCCTGCCCCCACCTGATCATGAATAAAGTCTTTGAGACTGGGGCCTCTGACTTTGTTGTCTTTATATCCTTGAAACCTTAAAACATCAAAGTGCTCTGTAAGTGTGGAATAAATGACGAATAGTGTTTTAAGTGCAGTTTTATTCAGAGAGAATGGAACTCAAGGCTTATATCATATAATTTAAGAGGAAATCTGATTTTGGCCCAATCTTTCCTGTAGCATGCCACATTTTATCTGAGGGCCCTTTATAGCTGTAACATATTTTTCTTGATTAAACTCTCACTGTTAACGGTTCCGATATATCTCTTTCCATATTCAGTTCTATACACATGATTATGTATTCCGAAATTACATATTTGTACCTATGGGTATGATTACATATTCAGTTTTGTGTCTTGTATTTCCATTTAACATTATACTGTAAGCAATTCTTAATGCTGTTAAATGTTTTTGGAAAATGTGACTTCCCTTGCATGCTCGTATTTTATTATATGAATGTACTGTTACATGTTCATTATATGTACATTAAATGAGGGTACTTATCATTTCCCTGTTGTTCAATGTCTGGGTAGTTTCTGGTTCTTCTCTATTATAATTAATCCTGTGATGACTATTCCTACATATGAATTTTTGTTTATATCTTTACTCCTTTTCTTGGGTTAAATTTCTAGTGATAGAGGGGCGCCTGGGTTGCTCAGCTGGTTAAGTAGCTGACTCGTGATTTTCATGATTTTCATGATCTCAGGGTCCTGAGATTAAGCCCCAAGTCAGGCTTTGTGCTCAGCAGAGAGTCTGCTTGAGATTCTCTCCCCTCCCCTCCCCCTCCCCCCCGCAACTTGAGAGCTCTCTCTCTTTCAAATCAATCAATCAATCTTTAAGAAAATTTTAGTGATAGAATTATTCTGCCAGATGAAATGAACTTTTAATGGCTATTATTATGTATTTCAAAGAAGGTTGGACAGATTTATGCCTGTCAGGGAATAGATCCTCTGAACGTTGGTGTGTTCCAATCAACATTTCTTAAGAGTTAACACCTCTGTTTATTTCATGGGACATAAAAAAGGTCTAATTGCTAATTCAACATATGTTAGTGAAGGTTTGTATTTTTCTATTTATTAATCATTTTTTTCCTGTTTATGAACTGCCTGTTCTTTGCCCACTTCTTCACTAGGGGTTAATGTTTTTTCTTTTTATGTATTTGTATGATATCTTTGAATATAATGATATTGATCCCTGGCCTGTCATATCTCCTCTCACTTTGTTTTTAAAAGTTTCTTTTCAAACAGGGGCCAGGAGCTAGGTTCATTCAGCAACGCCCCTTCACTCCCCCAGGTCCCTTTAGGAGTGATGTTGACCTATATCCTTCTCTGGTGAAGGGAGCCCCCACCTCCAGCCCCTGGCTTCTGAATCTTTCAAATCTTTTTGTCTTCAAAGGGAGTTAAACTTTAAGCGTCTTACTTAGGTCCTCTGGGAGCAAAACCACTTTGTAGGCTTGAAATTGTTCATTTCCCCCATCTCTTTTCTCTCTACCGTTCCTCAAAATAATCCCTGGCAATTATGGAGTATTTTTTGTGTCGCTTTAGAGTTCTGAGTACTTAATGATCCTTTACTGGTTCATCAGAGAAAGCAGAATATTTGCCTTCTTCTCCTGCCTTGTTTGGAAATTCTGGGCTGTCGGAATCTTTCTACCAGAATGACAACATTTAGAAGGGGAAAGGACCCTGGACAGTGTCCATCGCTGGTCCAGATGGGGTGAGTACACTTTGAATGTGGGAGGGATGAAAATACTCGGTGACCAGAGTGGACTGCTGTTGTCTTTAAAATATGTATGCTCACTACTCCTTTGGTATTCTTCCCCTTAAAATGTGGAGCCCAGGTCCCCTCCCCTATAGCATGGGCTGTGTTAGTGACTTGCCTTTAGTGGATAGACTGTAGTGTGTTGATGTGTGACTTCTGAGTCCAGGTCGTAACAGGCACCATGGCTGTGATCCTGCTCTCTAGGGAGCTGGTCGTTATGCTGTGGGGACACTCAGGCAGCCCTGTGGAGAGGTCCACATGGTGAGCAGATGGGGTCTCCCACTGATAGCACTGTGAGGGAGCTGTTGTGGAAGCAGACCCTCCAGCCCCAGCCCAGCCTTCAGATGAGCGGAGCTTTGGCTGACCTCTTAACTCTAGCATTATGAGAGACCATGAGCTAGAACCACCCAACCAAACTCCTTGCACATTGTTGAAAACTTGAGATAATAAATGTCCGTTGTTTTAAGCTACTAGGTTTGGGAGCAATTTGTTATACAGTGATAGGTAACTGATACATGGGGTTATCAGAGGAGTGAATGCAAAAGTGGAGGTAAAAGGGCTTTACGGATGTGAGGAGGAGGAGTTTCTTGCCTCAGGCCTCAGGGATTTGCTGGCTTTCCTTGCTACTACCATCTTGAGCTAGATTGTTTGCAAAAAATGGCAGGAATTACGCTCCTCCTTGCATCCACATCTTAGACTCTGAAGACCCTCTCATCAAAATAAGGCATCTGTTTGTGAAGCCCTTAAATCCAGGGTGACTCTGTGAATGCTGCAGACCCAGCTGTGTGTTAGTGCCAGACCTGGACACCTGGCCTGCTTCTGCTTGTTCTCCTGGAACCCAGCTGCTGTGATGGGAAGCAGCCTGAGCCTGTCTGCTGAAGGATGAACAGGTGACAGTGAGGGAACTCTTGGGTTCAAATGCTGCTTCTGCCCAGTTCTCCTGTTGTTCCAGCTGACATTCAGCCAACCTTTGGAATCTGAGCCTCCTAGCTGACCTGTGGTTGGCAGCAGATGATGAAGCCCAGCTAAGAGCAGAACAGCCACCTAGTTGGGCTAGCCTGAATGTCAACCCACAGAATCCGGAGCTAAATAAATGTTTTGAGCCACTAAGTTTTGGAGTGGTTTATTCTGCAGTGATAGTTAACTGATACACACCACTATGCCCCAAGGCAAGCATGTACATTTTATTCATGCTAATTAATATATAAAGAGGGCAAGTCCCACCCTCAAACCTTGCTTCCCCGACCGAATTCCATCCCCCATGGCTTTGTGTGTACTTTTCTCTTCTTTTCAAGATTTATTTATTTATTTGTGTGTATGTGTGTGTGTGTGTGTGTGAGAGAGAGAGAGAGAGAGAGAGAGAGAGAGAGAGAAAGAGAGAGAGAGGCAAGAGAATAATGGGAGGGGCAGTGGGAGGGAGAGAAAGAATCTTAAGTAGATTCCCTGCTGAGCATAGAGCCTGATGCAGGGAATGATCTCACAACCCTGAGATCATGACCTGAGCTAAAATCAAGAGTCAGACACTTAACTGACTGAGCCACCCAGGCTTCCCTGTGTGTACTTTTCAAACACTATATATCCATCCGTCCACCCATCTTTCTATCTTTCTGTGTAAAATTGGCTGTTTCACCCAATAGGACATTTGCTACTGGTTCTATTCAGTTCCACTCAGATTAGAGGGTACAAGGACCACATCCCACCCAAGCAGTCCAAGCCTTCCACATCCTGGGCTCATGAGTGGAGCTGCTCAGTACATGAGAGCAGCTCATCTTCTGAGCATTTCCACTCCAAGGTCCTGAGGCAGAGGAGGACTCCTCTTTCCTTTCCTGTCTGGGCTACTCTCCCCACTCTTCACATCCCTCCCCATGCTTTCCCTTCTGTCACCCATCCTTCTCTCAAGTTTGTCTCATGCTTGGCAATCATGCCAACAGGCACTCGAGTCTTTTTTTTTTAATATTTTATTTATTTATTCACGAGAGACACAGAGAGACAGAGGAAAAGACACAGGCAGAAGGAGAAGCAAGCTTCATTCAGGGAGCCTGATGTGGGACTCAATCCTGGGTCTCCAGGATCATGCCCTGGGCTGACAGCAGGTGCTAAACTGCTGAGCCACCCAGGTATTCCCCGGCACTTGAATCTTCACAGATTTTTGTCCTTGCCCCTTCCTAAAGTCATGCAGAAAGGGGGAGGGGATACAGAGAATCAACTAGATTAATATTTTGAGATCTAATCCAGCCACATTACATATATATATATATATATATATATATATATATATATATATATATCCACCTCAAGGATAGAAGGATAGTGTATATTCTCCAGAGTAAGCACTGTTGGCTGGGAGTATGTCCTTTAGACCTTTTTCTCTGTACATAAAGGCACATATACAAACACAAAATAAGGGATCCCTGGGTGGCGCAGCGGTTTGGCGCCTGCCTTTGGCCCAGGGCGCAATTCTGGAGACCCGGGATCGAATCCCACATCGGGCTCCCAGTGCATGGAGCCTGCTTCTCCCTCTGCCTGTGTCTCTGCCTCTCTCTCTCTCTCTCTGTGACTATCATAAATACATAAAAAAAAATAAGTGACAAAAATTATTTTATGATGTGTCACAAGCTGGTCCTTGCACTTTTAGTACAGATTGACTGAAGGACTGCATGACATAATATTAAGTAATTGGGAGCACTCTGCAATTATTTTATATCTTCTTAATCACAACAGAAATAGTAGCCATTTGCAGAACAGTTGTTCATACGTGTGGGGCATTTTACTTATCCAGCCTTTAGAAGGTGATAGGTGTGCATTCCAATCAGGGGGTCCTTGCACTCCCTCCACTCCTCTGAGGATCTGACACCCCCACGTTGGCGACTGCTGTGTGGAGGAGGGAGAGCAACTATTTTGGCTCTGAAAAGGTGCCTGAAAAGGTGATATTTAAGTTGGGTCTTGAAGGATGAATAGGAGTTTACCAGGCAGAGAAAGACAAATATCATTTTGGATGGAGGGAACAGAGTTTACAAACATACAGCAGCATAGAAGGGTCTGTGGGCAGGGGATCGTGCTCACAATAATCACAGTTGATATTCCCTGAGTGCTTTAATGTGTGCTGGAGGCTTCCATGTAGTATTTTGACTTTGCCCTCACAGAAAGCCTACAAGTGAGGCACTCTTATCATTTTGTATCCATTTTATAGGTGAGGAATTGAGGCACAGAGGAAGTAACTTACCCAAATTGGTAAAAGGCTGAAACAGGATTCAAACTCAGAGACCTCTGGCTTCAGAGGCCCCTCACTCTTCCAGCTCTGCTGCCGATCCCTGAGGTTGGCTGAGCACACACAACTCAAATGTGGGGTATGGAGTCCATTTCAGTGTGAGCTCAAAGCCCGATGGGTTTGTTGAGGGGACTCCTTTTCTAGGGGGCTCCTTCTGTGTATTGGGGGCTCCTCCAACTCCAGAGCTCTCCCTGGGGAGCAGGATTTGTCTAGGGGTACACACCGGGGGGCACTCTCAGTCCAGGTCACAGGCCCGGAGGGGGTGAGTAGGGAAATTTGGGAAAGGCTACAGGAACCCGTGCCCACCCTGAAAACCATTCAGAGCTGCGGTGCCTGCTGGTGAGTGGGGGAACCCCAGAGCACCCCGGGGAAGGCGGGGTCCAGCCAGCCTTGCCTGAGGAAAATTCTGGGCTTCCCCAGGGCCCTAGACCCACCTTCCTGCCTCTGTGTGGTTAACTGCCAAAGACCAAAGGGAAGTCAGAAGGCAGGAGGGGATGACATCCTGGGCCAGATGACACATTCTACTCGCCCATGTGAAGCTTCCCTCAGAGCTTGGCGGGAGCACAGAAGAATGCCAGTCCAACCCTTCCTTGCGGGAAGCCCAGCAGATGGTCACCCAAACCAGGTCATCATTTACTACCGGGACTATTTACAAGCTGGAGGTGGAGCCAAGGAAAGCTTCAAGGGATGGTGAAGGGTTCCTGAGCCTGGAAACATCTGGCAGCCCTATCTGCCCTTGGCCTGATGTCTCAGGGGTGGGAGCTTGTAGGGAGCACCTGCTACATACGAGCACGGGGGGCTCACCATCCTCAAAGGCTGGCCTGAGGGCAGCTCTAACAGGTTTTTTGGAAACTGAGCTGGTTTATGGAGAAGTCAGTGTAACCCAGTGGAATCAGACTCCCGAGGGTAGTTCCTGGCTCTGCTGCTTGCTACCACGTGACCTGGAGCCACTAACTGGATCAGTCCTAGGGTCCTCATTGCTCTAATGGGGTAAGTGACAGGTACAACCACGGATCTGTGAAGAGTAACTGTGAGTGTGGTTTACCCTATTCTAATCCTTCTTTTTAAAATTTATTTACTTATTTATTTATTTTTAAAGATTGTATTTATTTGAGAGAAAGAGAGAGAGAGAGAGAAGAGAGAGAGCATGCACCGGGAGAGGGAGAAGCAGATTCCCTGCTGAGTGGGGAGCCTGACATGGGGCTCGATCCCAGGACCCCAGGATCATGACCTGAGCTGAAGGCAGATGCTCTACTGACTGGGGCACCCGGGGGCTCTGAACCCCTCTTCCTAATGGGTTTCTAAATATATTCTCATTAATTCTCTCTCATCCCTGTGGGACATTCTTACTATCATCCTGATTGCACAGACGGTGATGCTCAGGTAGGTGGGATGACTTGCCCATTGTCCCATCCCCAAATAACAAGTGGCAGGGCCAGAGCCTTAACCACTGGTCAGGCCACTCCCTGTGATTGTCACTGACTTCTAGAGAGCCTGAGACAGAACTTGGCAGTGAATATTTTAATGATAGTACCTCACAGATGGGTGTGAATTAAGGACTATTGGGTGCTTCCTAGGCCACAATGTATGAAGCACTTTCCCTGAAGTGACTCCAATGCTTGGACTTATCATTCTCACCAACGGGGAAACTGAGGCCCCAGAGAGGTTAAGTGCCTTGTCTCACTGCTGCTCTTGCAGGGACTTTACTTTTAGGAAATGGCTTTGCTAATCTTGGGAAAAATAAACCCTGCATTGTCACTCCATCTGCTCATGGGATTATTACATATGACACATTTGGAGGTGAGAAAAAAAAATGGGACATTTTTCAGACTGCCTCCACCCCAAACAACTACGTATTTCCTCCTTCAAGGGGAAAAAAAATACTTGGAGTAAAGTAAAATAAAAAACCTACCTCTCAATTTCTCAACTTTTTTTTTTTTTCCCCCCTGGAATGTTATATCTCTGATGAGGAGTTAAAGCTTTAGGGCCTGCTGGCAACAGAGGGAGGGAGGCCAGTGAGGCCAGACACGGGCCAGATGGAACGGGCAAAGTGTCCTATCTGTCCCCTTAATAATTCCTAGGCCAGGGTGACCTGTCACCGTGAGCAAGGGGGAGGGAGAAAAATGAGCCAATTCGTTTCTAAATGGCTCTGTAACTCCAGGGTGTTATCGAGCAGAGACAAAGGACACCCCATAATTCTCAGGAAGGGAAGCAGGATCTCCGGGAAGACTGTCCAGTCTGCCGAAGCCCTCCGGCCACCCTGGGATCCGCGCTGCATAAATACAGGGAGCGATGGATCTCCTGGCGCCACGGATTTCCCCTTGCCATTATTGATTGAATTCTTAGATGAGAGGAGACTTTTTGACCAGAACTAGGCTCTGTGTATCTCTCTTGAAAGTCTTTGCGGTTCCAGGACTCAGGCCGAGAGAGGAAGTGGCATCTCTGTTTCCTTCTCAGAATGTTGCCTGGCGGCTGCGTCTTAAATACAAAAAAAAAAAAAAAAGGCTGTCTGTCCCTGGGTTTCTCAGTCTTCCAGAAGCTGTCAAAGTTCGAGAGTTTTCCCAGGGGGGAGAAGAAAGTGCTTCAGCTGACAGTCCCTATATATGTATTCCGTGTGCATAAAATCAATCTGATAATAATTCTTTGGAACACGGGTGCAAGGGCGGGGGGAGGGTAAGAAGGCCCCTTGCAGAGCTTCTCAACCTTGAAAATGCATGAGTCACCTTGGCATCTTGTGAAAATCAGGACTATGATTCAGTGGGTCTGAGTGGTCCTGAGGTTGTGAGGCGCCTACATGCTCCGGGGGATCTGGGGCGGGAGGAGCAGAGTGCAGACTCCGCACCCTCTCGGGCTGCGCTTTTAAGCCTCTTCTGTCCTTCAAGCCTGCCTCTAATTCCCTTATTAACCCATTCATCAAACACTTAGTGGCTCCTGCAGTGCGCCCCGCCCTGCTCCAGCCAGGCTCTGGGGCTGGAAGATGACCCGGACACAGTGCCTACTTACAGCTGGTGCCAGCAACCACCGCTCCCCAAGCGCTTGCTAATGCGATGTGACTAGTGCCCTGAGAGAGGACACGGGAAACCCTGCCGCGGGAGCCTGCCCAGCTGAGGGCGGTGATGAATGCCCCTGGAGGCCTCAGGGAGGTGATGCTGAAGCCGGATATTGAAGCGAGAGTAGGAGCCTTTCAGATAGAGAGTAGAGGCAGGTGGGGTGTGTATACGAAGGCTTGAAGGTTTGAAAGCGTTTGCCAGAAAACAGGGATGCTGGTTGCAGATGCCCCCAACTCAGAGGTGTTTGTTCTGGTGGGATGTGCATTTCCCACCAGGTTGGGAGCTCTTGGAGTTCAGGGCTGTCATCTGGCTTCTCTCTGTCCTTCCAGCCCTGCAAACAGTGCTCAGCAAACACTAATTCAACTCAGATGAAGCTGATTTGTTCATGTTGGGCAAAAGGGCCCATATTCTGGTGTGCATCGGAATCTCCTGGAGGGCCAGTTAATAAAACGGATTGATGGCCTCACCCTAGAGGCTCCCGTTCAGGAGGTCTGGGTGGCGGCCTAGAATGTGAGTTTTTGACAAGTTCCCAGGCGATGGTGCTGCTGCTGATTCTGGAATCCCCCTTTGAGAATCACCAACATTCAACATGGATGTTGTCTGCAGGAGAATTAATTCCTCCAGGGGGAAGGGAGTGGTGGGCTCAGAGAAGGCAGTGTGGATGAATGCAGATAGCATGGGCTCCAGAGCTGCATAGACTGCGTTTTGCTCAGTTCTGCACCCGTGCGACCTAGATGTGATCCTGCCTTCACTTCCCCCATCTGTAGAATGGCACATTTATACCCATTGTGTTGTGCCCAAGATTGCGAATCCAAGAAACCACCAAGGAGCCGACACCGATGCAAGTACATGAGGGTTTATTTACAAACTCGAGCTTGGGTCCAAGTATACTCCATACAGCGAGCACGGGCTTGGACCCCGAGACTAAGAAGCACAGCAGTGTTATAAGGGCCAGTGGCCAATGAGATTATAACACACACAGAAAGTTGCACAGTCATTTTGGTCCACACGCAGGTGGCCAACTGAATTACCATTCACCCTATAGTGACCATTTGAACTGGCCTATTATTCTGGTTAGAATTGGTGGGCAGGTTTGGCAGGCAAAAGAGGGGTTTTCATTCCTTGGCTGGTTAAAGGTCAGAGGTCCCACATTCCTAAGTGTGCTGGTTTCTGATAAGGGTGTGCTTAATAGCTAAACTAGGGTGAGGGAGTGCCTTAAACAATAGGCAGGTCGCGTGGGGGGTTTTACATGAGATGGCGGGTGTAGCACAGAATGGAGTTAGTCCTGCTCTGCTTGTCCAGGGGTAGGGGATTTTTGTTAGATTTCCTGGGTCCCACATTCCCCCCTTTTTCAGAGGATCCTTTGCAGGACCCAATTATGGGTCCTGGGCCCCTGTTGACAAAGGCAATGGTCTTAATTTTTCTCGGCCTCCACGATTGTGCATTGCGGTGACAGGCATTCCTCCTCCTCCTCCTCAAAATAGGACATTTTAGATCGTTGCATCGCAGCACCAAGGACGGACGTAAACCTGTCATAGGAATCCTTAGTGAAGTTTCAGGTGAAACCCAATTGAATCCAGCTTAAGAAATAAAAAGGTGGGACACCTGGGTGGCTCAATGGTTGAGCGTCTGCCTTCGGCTCATGTTGTGATCCTGCGGTCCTGGGATCGAGCCCCAGGGTGGGCTCCCAGTAAGAAGCCTGCTTCTCCCTCTGCCTGTGTCTCTGCCTCCCTCTCTGTGTCTCTCATGAATGAATAAATAAAATCTTGAAAGAAATAAAAAGGAAGTTGTTGGCCTATGTAAATCAGAAGTGTGGGTATCTGGGGTCAGGAGCCTGGATCAGGAATTCAAATGGTGCCCCTGGGGCTCTTTTTCCATCTTTTGGCTCAGGGTTTCTTCTGTCTTGGTCCCCTTCTCAGGCAGGCTTGCTCTCTGCAGCAGCTAAGATGAACCGGGTTGTGCCAGGACTTCATTTCTTCCCAGGTATTGATCCCAGAGAAAAGAGGGTGTCTCTTTCCCAGTCTCTCCCGCAACAGCTCCAGAGATTTCACGGATTGGCCCGGCCAGGGTCATGTGCCCATTCCTGAGTTAATCACTGACCCCGGGGAAGGAGAGCTTCGATTGGCCAAAGATTGGCCCTTTGGGGATCCATGAAAATGTAGGAGAGTTGTTGGGGCAGGGTTGAGGATGGGGGTGACCCTGGGAAGCTTCTCTGTGGCCGTTAAAAAAGAGGGCAGGGGAAGTATGCCTGGCACTTTAAAACTGCCTGGCTTTTTAAGTACTCCGTAATTTGGAATCTTCACTATTTTAAAATTCTTCTCAGTCGGCCTGACTTAATGAGATTTTCAAAGGACTGATAAGGACTTAAGAGCACCGCGCATTATAATGGTAGTGAATACTCGCTGGGTGATTACAAAGGGCCAGGTAGTGTTTTACCTATCAATTCACTTATTCTTTCCAAGAACCTTAAGTGGTTGGTGCTATTCTCATTTCTTTCCTTTGCAGAGGAGGAAACGGAGGCTCAGAGAGGTTAAGTAACTCGCCCAACATCCCAGAGCTAGTGCTGGCCGAGGCAGCCAGTCTGCAAACCCAGGCAGGCCGGTTGTCCGTCTGCCTAACCAGCTGGCTACATGGTTTCCTGTGAATCTTCAAATCTGATTACTGGAAGATTTTGTAGAGATTGTAGAGATGGTCTCAACCAGTGCCCCCCACCTCTGCTTTTCTTTTCCCCCAGAAATTACGGTGAAGAGAGAGGAGGATTCATTTGCTTGTGGTCTTTTGAGCCTGTAATGGCACAACCCAGAGCAGAATGCTGCTCTTTGAACTGAATCTGGTGCCCCCTGTGCTATACCATCCCTCCCCTGGCTTCTTCTGGGTTTTCTGGAGAGAGTCACTGTTCTCAAGAGTGTGGAGAGATCGGCTTTGGTCACTGCCTGTGACCACCTGAGTCCGTATGTTCGCATCCCCAGCACCTGGCCCTGTGGCCAGTGCCTTGTGGGTACTTCTTCCTTCCATGCAGTTTTTTGGGTAATACCAGGGTGTACCATCAGGTGTAAACCCAGCCCAGGCCTATTTCTTTGGTTCAGACCATGTTGAGGATGGTGCACAGTGGGGTCACGGACAACCTGGGGGCCACAGACAACCTGAAAGCACCATGAGAAGCTGCTGCCAATGCTAGTTTGCTGCTGTGAGCGCTGCTCAGGAATGTTGCTTTTCTTGTCTTTCGAAGGGAGGACTGGGGACCACCAGTACCAGCAGCTCCGGAGCACCTTAGAAATGGTGAGTCTTGGGACGCCTGGGTGGCTTAGTGGTTGAGCGTCTGCCTTCAGTTCAGGTCGTGATCCCGGGGTCCTGGGATCGAGTCCCACATCAGGCTCCCTGCAGGGAGCCTGCTTCTCCCTCTGCCTGTGTCTCTGCTTCTCTCTCTGTGTCTCTCATGAATAAATAAATAAAATCTTAAAAAAAAAGAGAAATGCAGAATCCCAGGCGCCATCCCTGACCCGTGAGTCAGAATCTGCATTTCAGCCAGAAGCCTAGGTGACTCGTGCATAAAGCCTCATTGTCCCCCGGCCCTTCACCAGTCCTGGACGGAGGAGAAAGTGGCCACTAGGTGGGGGTGTCGCCTGGGCAGAGGACCAACTGAACTGTGGGCTCCTCCAGCAGAGCCGAGGAGCAGCAGAGCCGGCCAGGGCTCTGAGCCGCAGAGGGAACAATGTTTAGGGCTTCAGTGCCCCCCATCCTGGCCGTCTGCACCCACATATTCCCCCACTCCCAGCAGCCTGCCATATTGCCAAAAGATCCAAATGAACCCTAAGAACAAAGATTTCCCTCATGGAGACTCAAAGAATATGCCCCAGGCCAGCTTGATTCCTCTGTGGTTGAGGAGTCCGATGCAGGGGCCCCGGTGGCCCACTGGGGAAACCACTGACTTGCAATCTCATTTCAAGACCTTTGGCCTCCACCTGTCTCCAGAAATGTCCTGCTCCGAGTGCTGTAGTAGAGAGAGTGTCCAGTCACTCTGGGGACCACTTTGAAGGATGAGGTTAGGCTCATGGGGCTTGTAAAAAGTTCTGGCTTTTTGTCCAGAAAACTTGTCACTGGGCATTGTGGGTCTAGACATCTCTCTCTCTGTTCTTTTTTTTTTAAATTTATTTTATTTTTCTTTAACAAATTTAATTTATTTAGTTTATTTGAGAGAGAGAGAGCACAAGCAGAGGGCAGGAGGAGGGATAAACAGACTCCCCACTGAACAGGGAGCCTGGCTTGGGGCTCAATCCCAGGACCCTAAGATCATGACCTGACCTTGTGGCAGAAGCTCAACCGATGTAGCCACCCAGGCCCCCTTAGCTCTGCTTTTTGTTTTTTAAGGCATCTCTGTCATCAGGACGTGGTATTCTTCGTGGCTCTGCCACTAACTAGCTGTGTGACCTTGGGTAGCTCACTCAACCTCTCTGAGCCCTGGTCTCCTCATCTGTAGGGAGGGATGACGTGCCCGTCTCTTGCATTTGTGAGTAGGCTCAAAATCAAATGTCATTATGAAGCAAAAGTACCTTCTGAGCTGCAGAGCGCGGCACAAAATGAGATGTGACTGGGTATTTGAAGCATTGAGAGATTAAGAGTAATTTTTTGAGCAGGATAGACAGATATTGATCCAACATCATCTTGGCTGCAGGAGCCCCCTTGCTCCTCTTCCACTTCCATTCTTGTCCTACAGTCCATTCTCTGCACAGCAGCCAGAGCGATTTTTAGGAATTAAAAAAAAAATCACTTTATGACTCCCCCACCCACGCCCCCCTTACACCCAGTGGTGTCCCTCTGTCTTCCCAAAGACACTCAGTTCCTTACTCGCATCTCCAAGGCTCACCTGCTATGTTGCCGCCTCCAAGCACCCTACTCCCTGGTTCCTTCTGCTCCTCCTTGCCGTCTCTCCCTCATCCTCGCCTCAGCATCTTTGCTGTTCCCTGAGCCTGCTTTGTGTGAGGCTGTTCTTCCCTTTCACTTAGACCCCCACAGAAATGTCACTTCCTCAGAGGAGAGACTGTCCGGGCGGGCCACCAGGTCTAAAGTAGTCAGCTACCTCCTCCCTTGGCGCAACACCTGCTCAAATGCTCCAGCCAGCCCTTCTCACCTTCTGGAATTTCCCTGGCTGATTAGACTCCAGGTGGTCATGTTCGAGGCTGGAGCTTGCCGGCCTCCTTCCCCTGGTCTCCCTGAGACCTAGGACACTCGAGCCCGGCACATAGTAGGCGCTCCGTACACTTCTGTCGAGTGAAGGTGCAGCATGGATACATCTGCAGTTCTGGCTGCTGGGAGTACCTCTAACCCAGGAGGACCCGCCAGACTGCTTCCACGGCCACAACGGGCATGTGCAGCTCTGCCCCTGTGTGCCACACGCCTGTGATCGGGGTTGGGGGGACAAGCCACCGCTTTGGCCCTTTGCGTTCCGCCTCCGAGGGATTGGAAGGATCCAGAGGGAGACACCTGCTTTGGCAAATGCCTGTGTTCAAGCATGTGTTTTCTTCGAAGACTGTTAATTCCTGTGAGTTGGGAGGATAATTAAATCTCATTTTATAACGATTCGGTATTATTGTACACTTCGGGGTCTGTTGTAATTATTAAGCAGGATGGAAAATAAAACATCCAAATACCGTAATTAACTTTACGATCAGAGCAGATGTCACCTTGGGAGGGCTAACACCTCTGGGGCAAGTTTCTTTTCTTTTTCTTCTTTCCGCCTCTGCCTGCCCATCCCTTGCCTCCAGCCGCCACTTCTGTCCATCCACAGAGACAGCCATCCTTTAACTACATTTGCTCATGTGGTCAGCCAATGTCCGCTGAGCCCTGCTCTGTGATGGATATCTTTCTGGAGAATGAGAGGGAGAGGGCATCCTCCTCATCCTTCTAGGCTTAAAGCAAGCATCACCTGTCCCTCCTGGCTTCCTGGGCCCTCTCCTCTTTACTCTCGTGGGAGTTTGTGACTTCCTCCTCCGAGCAGCTGGGCACCTGGTGCAGAATCCATCTAGAATTTGCATCTGGAACTTGGTGGGAGACGTTCGTGTGCCAGTCTCCCCCACCAGACTGTCTGGACCTCGAATGCAGAATTGCTTCTGTCCTGCTTGTCATTGTTACCCAATGCCTAGAACAGAGCCTGGTCCTTACCAGGTGCTCAGTGAGTATTTGTTGAGTGGATACAAGATTTTCTTCATCGCTCTATCTCCAGGAACCAGAGCGTTGTCATCCTTGCTAAACATTTGTAGAATGAGTGATGAAGGGTTATCTTCAGGGATGGAGAAAGAAAGAATGGGATGGTTGGGGGAGGAGGGGAGAAGCAGAATTGGAGACCAGAAGGAGGAGGGGGGTCTGGGTGTGTGTGTGTGTGGGGGGGTCTGTATTGGTTTGCTAGGGCTGCTGTCACAGAGTAGCACCGAGTAGGGGGCTCATACACCAGAGATGTACTTCCTCCCTGTTCTGGAGGCTGGAAGTCTGAGATCAGGGTGCCGGCGGGGATGGTTTCTTCTGAAGCTTCTCTCCTGGGCTTGTAGATGGGCGTCTTCTCCCTGTGGCCTCACATGGTCTTCCCTCTGCGTGGATCCGTGTCCTGATCTCCTCTTTGTATAACACCGTCATATCAGATTAGGATCCATCCCAATGACCTTAACTTAATCACCTCTTTAAAGAGCCTTTCCCCAGGGGCACCTGGGTGGTTCAGTGGTTGAGCATCTGCCTTTGGCTCAGGGCATGACCCCCGGGTCCTGGGATGAGTCCCACATTGGGCTCCCAGCAGGGAGCCTGCTTCTCCCTCTGCCTGTGTCTCTGCCTCTCTCTGTGTGTGTCTCCCATGAATAAGTACATAAAATATTAAAAAAAAATACCCTCTCTCCAAATACGTTCACGTTGTGAATCACTGGGAGTTAAGACTTCCACACATGAATTTTGATCGGGCCACAATTCAGCCCATACGTGGCTCCAGGTCCCTTCTGTGACTGTGATGGGGAAAAACTGGACCAAGAGACTCTAAAGGAGGAAAGCGGCAGTGACTTCGACTGCACGGATGGGGGTGGTTGGTGTCTCCATCCCCTTGGCCTCTGCATTTCCCCCTCCATCTCTGACATTGGGCAGCGTCATTCTGGGCCCACATCTGGTCTTGCCAGGAGGGGGAGACAGAGCTCTGAGTGCTGGCGCCACTGCAGGAAGCCAGCCCAGCTGGGGCAAATGGGGTGGCACCATCCCCAGATCCCTGGTGCCATGCTGTGGCAGGGGGGCAGTGAACCATGGCCCTAGCCTGCATGTCAGGAGTCCCCGGCCAGATAGGGGGCTCCGGGGGCATCCTTGGGCTTGTCACGTGTCTGCTCCCCACTCCCTCCAACCTGCCAGCTTGGCGGTCCAAGAGGGGCTGCCCAGCTGCCACATCTGGCTGCAATCTCAATTGTCATGGAGATTAAAGATAGCACGTTGGTGACAACGTGGATGCTCTTGCTTTTCTGTGCATGTGAATTTCTTTTCTCTCAAGTCAGGGAAAGGCTTTTGATATAATCAGGATTAGCCCGTGGTGCTTGATGAAGGCCTCCCGGAGTCGGGGCTGCAGATGACGGTAAGCCCCCGCTAACCTGCTGAGAGGGTGATAGAAATCAGCGCTGGTGCAAACTCACTCCTCCCCCCAGCGGGGCTGACAGAGAGAGGGGGCCCTGCTGCTGGTCCCGCTCCCCCAAGACAGGGATTCGACAGGGAAAGGGAGCCGAGTTTGAACTGTGTGCCTGGCAGTGGCTGCTCTCAGACAAACGCCCCAAGGCGGGCGCAGCAGGGAGGAGCACTGCAGGGGGCTGCTCTGCTGCCCCCCAGGCCCAGCTCTGCCTCTACCTGCTGCAAGCTGCCCCTCCAAGCAGGGCCTCCTCTGGAAGGTCAGAGGACTGGATTCCATCTTGCAGGTCAGTGATGGATGGGTGCTGGCTGCCCAACGGTCATGCTATGAAGCAGGTGGAGGCCACATGGGCTGGCTCTTCAGAAGAAGAAGGCTGTGATTGATTAGTGATGTCTGCCATGGTCTGGAGTGGGAGAGTGGTGGTGTCAAGGCTGCTCATCTGACATCTCTGGACTAAATGAACCCGAAGGCTCATTCCAACTAGTATCTTATTAAATCCTGGGGATGTTCGTCCTGTCATCAAGTATCCATAATATTCTTCTGACTGTGGCTTCTCGCCAAATCCTTCAATCACCGTTTTCGATCAAAGATTGGGATGTGTGTGATAGACCCAGTGGTCCCCTTCAGGCTTGAGGAACTCATCTGTCCCCTGGCTGCTGACTGGTGGCCCCTGGCTGAGTCCCTTCCTGGGCACGGCACTCGGTTGAAGGGAGTGACTCTGTCCTAGATCAGGGGACACCTGTATCTGGTGACTGGCCCATTTGGGAATACAATTTGGGAACTTTTTGGATGGTCGTTCCAGTTTGTAGCAATGAGTAGGAGCAGCTGGGCTTTTGTAATAATTGTGTCTGAGTTGAACTTTTCCCTCTGGCTAGCCCCACGACCCGTGCCCTCTTACTGGTGCCATTCCTGAAAAGCCCAGAAGCAGCCTACAGGCCCATCTCTATCTGGAGGTCGGTTTCTAGTGAGCCCCGCCCAGGAAGTGGATAGGTCCAGAGCCGACTTGTGCATGTCAGTGCCTCAATTTCCACTCTTCTTGTTCACACTTCTTTGATGGAAACAGATCAACTGGATGCACAGCCCATGCTCACCAGGAAGGAGCCAGTGGCAGCTGGTCGGTAGACGCATTAGTTCTTTCTCACTCAGGTTACAACCCTCAAATCATCAGATTGGACAACATTACCTCCTGGCGGGTTTCCCAGCTCCAGGTCCTCGGTGCTGTGAAATGTCACCGCCACTGTGGTGTTGTGTCCCCTGGTGGAAAGCCCAGAGGCCCCAGTTTTAATTGCATCTCAGTTACTGTCTTGTGTGACCGGTGACAAGTCACTTCCTCTGTCTGAGAAAGCTGGAAATTGAAGGGACCAGATCAGAGGTGTGGCTTGAGAACTCCTCTCCCTGCCCTCCTCCTCACTCTTACTCTTGCCTCGTTGCTCAATGTGTGGGACAGACTGCATGAAGTGGCTCTTGTGTGTGTGGGATGCAGGCCTGGAGCCTGGCCTCCTGCCTGATGCTCCCCTGAACCCCCTCTGAGGAGCGGAGTCTGAAGATCATTGGGGGAGGCTCCCTGAGGGTTTTGGATGAGTGCTACAGAGTTGGTTTCTCAGGGCAGCTGTGTCAAATGACCAAAATCTGGGCAGTTTAAAACAACAGCAACTTATTCTTGTATAGCTCTAGAGGCCGGAAGTGTGACTTCAAGGTGTGGGCAGGGCCATGCTACCTCCAAGGTTCTGGGGAAGAATCCATTTCACGTGCCTCTCCTAGGGTCTGGGGGTTGCTGGAAATCCTTGGTGTCTCAGCTTGTAGCACATCGTTTCTGTCTCTCTCTCTGTCTCCATGTGGCCTTCTCTTCCTTGTGTCTATCTCCTGTCTCCCTCTGCCTCTCCTATGAGGACACGTCGTTGGATTTAGGACCCACCAGGATGATCTAGGATTATCTTCGTCTTAGATCAAAGAAGGTCCTCTTCTCAAGATTCTTGACTTACTATCATCTGCAAAGACCTCTTTTCCAAATAAGGTGATACTCGCAGGTTCCAGGGATTTGATGTAAATATCTTTCTGGGAGCCATTTATTGGGTCCACCATGCCTACCAGGGATGGAATGAGTGGTTCTTGGGAGACTGGGCTGTTTGTAGCAAACACAGCCTATTGTCTGGACCTCCCAGGCAAAGCCAGTGTGAGAGCCAGGTGGAGGGCAGCTATCTTGTTGGTGCAAGTCTCGTCCTCCCCTCCTGCTTTTGTCTCTCCTTTCCCTTCTCTTGCCTTCTCTGAAGAGGCTTATGTTGAGTTTCTCTCCACTTCTGCAAAATGGGATTCCAAAGACAAAATGATTAGAGATGGTTCTTGTGGGAGGAAGCTCGGTCATGGGCCACCACTGGCCTACCAGTCAGAGCTACTTGTGAGTTCACAGCCCTGTTTCCTTTATGACCTGCATTACGAATTCAGCTCATTTCTGGATCATAGCACTTCTGGGAAATTAATTGAACATAAAGAAATCTTTCTAAAATGTTAACACTTTTCATAAATCAATAGTCCAATCAAAAGTCAATGTTCTCCTTGGGCATTACCTTTATATTGGTCAGTTTGGTCAGGAAAACAGAAGCAGTCTCTTGCGTTCCAGGCTCGATGGTTAATTGCAGAAGCAGGGGCTTATATGAGCTGGCCCATGAGTGATCAGAGGAGCTGCTGCCCAAATCCAGGAACGGTGTCCCGGTCAGGGACCCCAGCCTGAAGCATGGAAGAGGTGGTTCTCAAAAGACTGCCAACAAACTGTACAATACTTGAGTATCTCTAGAAGCTCCCCGGACCACCTTGGTTGGACACAGCAAAGCCAGTGGTTCCCAGGAGCTGCTCCTCCCTGAGAGTGGTGCTTCCCCCCTGTTTCTGCCTACCAGTTTCATGCCAGTCCCTCACTGGCGGACTCCAACCCAGAGCCACTCAGGCAAGGGGGTTCTGAAGAATGTGGTCTCCAGGTTCTCCTTTGCAGAGGACATCTTGAAAGGGAGATTGAGGGTGGGGAGGCTGCAAGAGACAATCCAGCATGGTTTTCAAATGATTTTGCTCCTTTGGAAACCTCCTTCCTCTTTTCTTTCTCTGAAAAGAAGTCTCCAACAGCCAAGAGTTTGGTGCAAAGGCCCACAACCTCTTTGGGACAAAGGTCCTTTTGCATTTAAGTGAAGTGGAGGAGGAGAGTGTCTGCCATCAATGAAAGGTTTCTGAGAGAAGGGACCACTGGTGGAGCAGGGGAAGCAGCCTGAAATGAGGGACAAAGCATGGGATCTGCAGACAGACGGCATTGGGGCCAGATCCTGGCTTGGACCTTTGACTGTACTAGCCTCAGTTTCCCTACTTCAAAAGCCCATCAACAATAATCAACCTCTGAGGTTGTTAAGAGTGTTCAATGGGATAAATGGTGTGGCACATACCAGGATGTCCACTGCAGCCCTGTTTCTAAGAGTGAGAATTTGGACATAGCCTAAGTGTCCATTGCAAGGGGAATGAATGGCCTATGTGAACGATGGAAATCCACACCATAGAATACTAGACAGCAGGCACAATGACTGAGGTAAACTTATAATACTAACCTGGAAAGATCTCCAAGACACAGAGTTCAGTGTAGAAAGCTATTTGCACAACAACGACTGACCGCAAAGCAGCCTCAGTGGCTAACACTCACCTGGCCCTTTTGTGTGTGTGCCCATTGGTGTCCCTGACGGCCTGGGCCTCACAACTGCCCTGTGAGGTAGGTATGATTGTTATGCCCACTTTATAGGTCTCATGCCCAGCCTGGGGAAGGGCGATCCTTACCAGGGGAAACAGCAACAGCACAGATGAGTGCCGCGGGAGCGCTGTGACTCCCCGCCCGCCCCCCCCCCCCCCACATGTAGATGTGCTACATCTTCTTCTTCTTTTTTTTTTTTTTCTGCTACATCTTCTTTGAACTTCTATGAACTTCTATGTTCAGGCCTCTCCTGCCCTGATTTAGTGCCCTGACTCTCTCTCTTTAGTGCCTCTCCTGCCCTGACTCTCCCACCTGCGCTCACCCAGTAACTAAGCCTGGAAAAGCCTCTAGAGGCTTTTCCAGTGCTCTCTGGAGGTGACCTTCCCAGAAGGCTGGAATTGTTTGTGAGGGTTTGTCGATGGCACCATCAGGCCCAAGGAGGCCAATGTCTTGGTTGTGAGAGGCACCAGCAAAGGGAAATAGAGACACGAGAGGGACACGAGAAGGTGCCCAGGATGCGTTTGTGTGCCGGAACTGGCCTCTCCTTGTGTGACTGCCCCTTCACCTCCTACCCCAATCATCACAATTCTGTTACATGAACCAATAAATCTCCTCCATTTTTTTTTGCTTTTATTTTCCTCACTGTCAATATAATTGTCCTCATACTTAGATCAAACTGTGCTGTGCTGAGCACATGCAAGCAGCTCACAGTGAGGAAGCGAGCGAGTAAATCCAGGGTGCTCCGTAAGTTCTGTAATAGAGGTCTGAGCATGTCTGCCAGCAGAGACAGGGAAGGCCTCCTGGAAGAGGTGTCTCTTGGGCTCACCAGGAAGGAAAGGCAGGGTGACTGGCAGGTGGGGGGAGCACACCTCTCCAACATGAGGGGACGGGCTGGGTGATGCCCGAGGTCTGGTATAAAATGCCTGGAGCCAGTGGGATGGTGCAGCTGACCCCTGGGCTGCTCTCCCAGGTGAATGGCCTTGAGTTGGCTCTGGCCTTGCCCACTGGCTGTGGGGCTCTCTTGTAGAAGAACCAATGGAGGCTCATTTTCTCTCCTAGCCTCCCTGTCCTGGACCTGATCTGGGTACTCTCCTCTGCTTGGGGTGCCCCTTCTCCACCTGGGACGCTGCCTGGCCTAGGTGGCCCCTCCTCTGTGTCCCAGTGAGCTCCCAAGACACTGCCGTTGAGCCTGGAGGTCCTGCTCTTGTGACATCTTTTGTGGTGGGCTGTGACTTTCTGTTTACCTGCTTGCCCCACATTCCACACTAGAGCGAGGGCCTCCCTGGCCTCTGGAGGCAGGATTCTGACTCCGTTTTTTCTGGAGTCCCAGTGTCTACTAGAAGGAGTGTTGGCTGATGGCTGAACATGAACTCCCAGAATTCCTGGGCTTTCAGGAGAGATACGTCCCTGTCTGTAGGTGCGCCCATTTTAATTAGCCAACCCAGCCTGTCTCCTCAACAATCCTGTTCTGGTTTTCTGCACATTTGGAATGTGCTGCATTCAGCCTCACCACCTGTTGGGAGATGGGGAGAAAATGAGCAAATGGCTTTAAAAGACCCAATTACTGCAGCAGCAGTAATTCCTGCCAGGCTCTGCCCCAGCACCACTGATCCTGTAGCTCACGGATGTGGCATGGGGTCCCCGGACTGAGATGTGTGTGATAACTGACATGTGCCTGGTGTGGTGCCTCCGGCGTGGGCTGTCCTGGATGGCGCACCCCCTCATCAAACCCTTCCCTTAAACTCTGGGTCAGTGAGCCCTGCTCCACAGATGAGGAAACCAAGGCTCACAGAGGTGAGAGGATTTGCCCAAGGTCGTGCAGGTGATAGCAAAGGTGGGGACTGCCTGAGATCCCCCTGTGCTTTCGTTTCTCAGGTGCTGGGAGCCAGGACCCGGCAACTCTTCATTTACGGGGTTGGGAGAGACCTGAGCAGTCAGCTGACCAGAACTTTTGCCAACTTTCAGCTTTTTTTTTTTTTTTAAAGATTTTTTAAAAAAAGATTTAACTTATTTATTCAAGAGAGACACAGAGAGAGGCAGAGACACAGGCAGAGGGAGAAGCAGGCTCCCTGCGAGGAGCCCGATGTAGGACTTGATCCCAGGACCTTAGGATCATGCCCTGAGCCAAAGGCAGATGCTCAACCACTGAGCCACCCAGGTGTCCCCAACTTTTAGCCTTTAACAGACATTTTCTCCACATTTATTAAGTAGTAGATTGGTGGAGTATCAGCAATATGAGGGACCCTCCTCTTTGGTCACATTCCATCTTCTGTGCATTCATTCTCAGGACATCTGGGTGCTGACACCTTCTGAACCTCTCATTCCTGTTAAGTTTTGTCTCCCAAGCACCAGATCCCTGAATGTTCCTGCTCGGGGCCTGTTCATTACTGCCTTTCTCAAAGCCCCCAGTTCGGTCGTGGGGAGGACAAATGCCATGCTGGTCCTGCCCTCCGGGAGCTGGAATTTGGTAGATGAACAGCAGAGGAGAAAAAGGAGACTCAGGTTAAGTGTCTTGCTCGAGGTCACGCAACAGAGGACAGAGATTCGCACTCCAGTCTCCAGTCCCTACTCGCAATATCCTGGTACTCTTTTCACAGCGCCAGGCTATGGATGTGCTCTAGGAAGAAGGGGACTGATAAAAGAGAACCGCTGGAATACAGAGCAAAGAGAACCCAAATGCAGACTTGGGAATCCTGGGTTCTAGTCCTGGGTCTGCCTCGACCTCCCTGTGCAACCTTGGATAACTCAGGTCCCTTTCTGGCTCTCATATAGATCTGTAAAATGTCAGTTTGGAGTAAATACCTTCTAGTGTCAAAGGCCTGTACGTCCCCATGCATGTGTCATGGCTCAGTGTTACCACCCCCCCTCCCCCAGGCCCCTTGAACCATTTACTGTGGCTGCTTACGTTTCTGTCATACTTATTGGCCTCTTTTGCACTCACCCTTCCTACCCCAAGCAGACTGTGAGCCCCTTACGGGGATAAACTGAACATCCTTCCTGTCTTTATCCACAGGGCATATTGCAGAGGCCCACTTAAGGGACTGAGTTACTCCAATTGGAAAGGGAGAAGCCGCTGAAGGCTTGGAGCAGGGCCCAACGTATACAGAGTGATGTTTCAGATTTTTCTAGATGTATTCACATTCTCCAAATTCTAGGAGATAAAAGTCTTAGGATGGTGAAGTCTTGAAGGTTAAGACTTGATCACAAACAAATAACCCAGGGCACACTGGAAGGTTGCAGGCAAGTACGGGGCTGAAAAACACGTCCCAATGGCCTTGGTGCCTCACCAGCTCGGGAATGAGGTGATTCTGCCCACTGAGGAAGCTGTTAGCCGCTGGTCCTCAGCACTGCGGGGAAGGCAGCAAGTGAGTTCAAGACAATAAGGAAACTAGATGATGGCCAAAGATGCCTGATGTGCATCCTGGATGAGGACATGGGACCAGGTGACCTCTCCAGGGTCTTCCAGCATCAGCACTTGGGGTGCATGCCCACCATTCAGTCGTTTTGTTTCCTATGTGGGAAAGGGAAGAGCCAAGAGGAGGGGGGAGATGCAGGAACCATTAGGGGGAGGGCACTCCTGGCTGAGCGTGCTTGGGTTCGCAAGCCGCAGTGAAATCCACTCATATGATTATCATGAGATGTCTGCACCCAGACTTCCGTCTGGTCTCAGCTTCCCTGAGCGTATGGAGGCCGCACGTCCTACCCTGCAGAGCGTTCTGGGTGAAAATGGCATGCAAGGACAATATGATTGGCAGATGATCTCTAAGGGAGGAATTACCAGGAAGGGGCAACCGTTTCCAACAGCAGAACCCCACTGAACGTTTCCCCAAGGGAGACTCAGGTTGGAAGAGGTGGGAGGGAGACTCAGCTGACCCCCTGCTACGTACGGGTCAGGTGCTGTGCTGGGTCCTGGAGATATATTCTCAATTCAGCCTCACATCACATCTGCCAGGAGATGACAATCCCAATTTCTGTTATGACAGCACAGAAGTTCAGGATCTCTAGTTGCCTGAGGTCATAGGGCTAGAAAGTATCAAAGCTGAGATTAGAATTCTCACATTCAAGGCTGCCAGTAGCTCATAGGGCACATTTGTGCAGCTTGGAAGGTGCCTCCTACAGGGCGATGAAGCACTGTACCAGGTGCACAGAACGTGAATCCAGGCAGTATTTCAGCAACCCCTCTTCACCTCCTTGGGTGAGCGCCTTTGTGCAGTGTGCGACCTGAACAAACATACATGGCAGCCCTGCCCAACTCTGTCTCCTAAACTTGTACCCTTTAAGGCAAGACATGCCACCTCTGACCTGGGTCGAGTTGCCTTCTCCACTGATACTCCTTCCTTCCAGTGGATGAGTGGTTGGATGAGAATTGTAGAATCAGAGGAATAGAGGAATCATTAAATCCAAGTTCCTCGTTTTATAGGTGAAGGTAACTGATAATCAGGGTGTGGAAGGGATGGCTGAGGATACATCTTGATTCTCAAAAGGAAACTGTTAGCTCACTGGCCTCCCTACCCCTGGTTCACCTCTCGCCCCAAAGGGGTTTGACCTCAGGCCCCATCCTCAGTTCCTGGGAATTGTATCCCACATGGCAAGAACATCCAGGCTGCTGCCAGGCCCTGACAGCTGCACTGCTTCATTTCCTTTCCTTCTCAGGATGGCCAAGAGTTTGGGCTGCACCCTACACGCTCAGCAGCCCGCCAACATGCTTCTCTGGGGGTCACACTGGACTTTTTTTGTTTTTTGTTTTTATCTTGTGACCCTGTGGTCGGGATGAAATGAATTAAGCATTTGAGGAAAGGCACGCCAGACCTCGGCGTGCACCGAAGGCTTGCTCTTTCCTCCGTCC
The DNA here is from genome assembly GCF_048164855.1 of Canis lupus baileyi. NCBI lineage: Eukaryota > Metazoa > Chordata > Mammalia > Carnivora > Canidae > Canis > Canis lupus. The sequence goes on from NC_132848.1 coordinate 31,614,059, forward strand.
TCTCCGTGGCCCTCTCTGGCTTTCGGATAGAGGTGGGGCTGTTCTCCTCTAAGATTCCCCAGCTTAGGAAGCTGGCGGGACCTCACACTGTCTCACTGGACCTGATGCAAGTGTGGCTAGAAGCGCCAGGACGCTGGGGGACCCGTGGCCCCCCGAGGCTGGGCGGTGGGGTGGTCCTGGGGCGGCAGGGGCAGAGATGTGGGTGCAGGATGGAAACGATCCGGCATGTGATCCACGGTCTGCCTGTGGCTGTGCTTTGGGCTCAATGTCAACCCTGGTTGTTAGTGAGACGCGGGTGACCATCCACCACCGGCCTCCCCAAGTCCCCACTGGCTGCTGTGTGGCACAAGCAGAGAAAGGACCCGCCCCAATCTGCTGCTGCCGGGAGCACCCCCCCCCCCCCCCCCCCCGCCGATCTGCAGGGAGCCCCCTCCCGTCCCAGGTCAGAATTCCAGCTGGAGACTTTCTCTGGAACAGGGCGGGGTGCTGCCTGCTGCTCCCTTTGCCTTTTCACCCTCCTGCCCTGCCGGTGACCCGGGTTTATGGAGCCGCCTATCTCCTCCCACAGCTGCAAGGGGGACCCTTATCTCGGCACTGATTACACTCGATGGAGCACAAACACCCGCCCTCCCGCTCGGCAGGAGGGCCACATGGGGCTCTAATTGTTTTATGGGCTCTTCACACTCAGAGAAGAGGGGAGACGTGCGGGCACATGGGGCTGCTTCCTGGGGCTGCTCTTCCACAGCTGCTGCCATGTGAACCCCGCCCGAGTCCCGAAAAGGCCCGGTGTGGGGGTCCGGCATGGGGAGGGCACCGAGGGCCATCAGAGGGGTCGAGAGAAAACCCTCCAGGACCGGCCTTGCTGTTTGGTAAAGGGGGCGGGTGGCTCCCCCCAGAGCCACACGGAACCCCCACCTTGCAGGTTCTCGGGCCAGGCCCCCCATCGCCCAGGCCCCAGGACTCGCCTGTGCCCCCCGCCAGACCAGCCTGTCACCACCACCATCAGGGCACCTCTGTCATCTGCCACACTCCCAAGGGTGACCTCCGTCATCTCCCGGTGCCGGCAACAGTGGAGGAGAGGGTGGGATGGGGGCGGTGGAAGCCAGGGTGAAGACCCCGGGGCGGGGAAGCTGGGGCACCTGCCCGCGATGACACAGCCGCACAGCGGAGCTGAGACTCCACAGCCCTGCAGTCCGGTCCCATCTGGGTTGCATTCTCCTGCCCCTGCCTGTGCCCCCCACAGCCTCTCCCTCGCTCCTCTGCTTCTGTGTCTCACACACACACATTCAGGCACACACTTACATCATTCTTGGGTCTTTCTCCTGATCTCTCGTCTCCATGTCCCTCAGCCTCTGTCTTGCTCACTTCCTCTCCCTTTGCCCCCCCAGTTCTCACCTGGGGTCCACCCTCTCCTCCCACCCACCCCACCACCAGCCCTGACTCTGTCCATCTGTCCATCTCTTCTCCCTATCTCCTCAGCTGTGGCCGTGGTGTGGGCGCCCCCCTCCTCCCTCCCTGGATAGTCACCATGCAAACTCTGCAAATTGCTTTAATGAGAGGGTCCGAGAGCCGCCCCTGCTGGGCTGTGGTGTCCTGTCCCCTCTGCGAGTACACCCCTCTGCCCAAACCCCGCCGTGGCCCAATGACACAGGAAGCACCTTCCCTGGGTAGATCCAGGCCTTGCCGCGGTGCCAAGGTCCCCCTCAACGTCCTTGGCCACATGTGCATTCCCTGCACTTGACGGTGGCCCAGGGTGCCTGCAGGAACACCTTCGTACCCATTATCCCAGCTCATCTTCGGGTCTGTGGTGATGAGACTGTGCGGCAGGTCCCACAGGGCCGTGGGCTCTCACGGCACACAGTGGGCTGGGAAGCTCCGTCCTCAGGGGCCCCCGCTGCACCAGCCGCTAGCTGCACGCTGTCTCCTGGAAGGCTCACACCAGCACTCCTGCTGGTGCCTATTCTTTTATACGCTTTCCCGCCACCCACTGGAAAACTCATAAATAGACAAATTGGAAACAACTAATAAGCATATCCTTGATGCTACCGTGGACGGTGCCCTCTAGAGTTATGCAGTGCACAACCTGCACAAATGTACGTGGTGGCTCTAAACAACAAACCTGCGAGGGAGGGATGATTGCCTGAATTTTGTGCACAAGGACGCTAATTCTGCTGTCATGATCTTAAAACAGCAGACTGCCCTTTTGGCTCCTACAAGCCTGTGGGTCCCCTAGCCTGGTCTTCCTGGTCGGGGAATGTCTGCTCGGTTTGGAGCTCACTAGCAATCTCGGATTCTCAGCTTCGATTGTGTTCATGTCCCCAGGTTCCCATAGTGTGGTGTGAAGGACCCCAGACTGGGGGGCAGGAGATCTGGCTGAAATCGAAACCACCGCTTGCAAGCTGTGCCAATCTCGGGATTTACTATAACCTCTGTAAGCCTCAGCCTTCATATCTATAAAAGGGGAATGGTGGTCCCATCTACCTTCCCCACGAGGCTGCCTGAGGATTGAGGACGATCGCGGAAGGGAAGGTGACTAGCATGAGGGAGGCATTAAATAAATGTTTGGTGAATAAAATAACGAATGGATAAATAACCTGCAGTGGGAGGAAGTGGGTTTAGGAGATCAGATCAAGATCCACGGCTTCTGGGTGAATGTTTGTGCTCGGAGCACGGAGGGCTGGAGCCTTAGAGCCAGCAAGGTGCTCCTGTCGCGTACCCACCCAGTCTTTCAGTCCCCCCGGGGACAACTGTCCTGAGCTGCATTTTCTGTTCTTTTTAAAAAATTTTATTTTTGATTAATTTACTTATAGTTTTAATTTTTTATTTGAGTGTAGCGGACACAATGCTACACTAGTTTTGGGTATGCCATAGAGGATTTGACAAGGTCACACATTATGTGATGCTCATAGCAGATGCACTTTATCGTCTTGTGATGGCCTCCATGCTCGTATTAAAGGGCCCAGAATCTTCTGGAAGAGAGGACTCAGGATGCACTAAATTTTTTTTTTAACACCCAGCCGTCCTTGTGTTGGAGGACCCCAGGATCCTTCAGCTCAGGCTGGAGCCGGCCAGGCTCCTCAGGTGCGGCTCGGGAGGCCTGGGCAAGTGCCAGGTGCTGTAAGGGGTGGCACCTGGTTAGCCTCACCTTAGTCCTGACTCTGGCGTTAGTGGCGTGCTTTCTCCCCTGCATTTTGCTCTCATGGAGGTTTCTCATCCTCTGATTCTCAAGTTAAGTGTCACTTCCTCTGGGAAGCCTTCCTGGGAAATCTCTAAAGTCCCTCAGGTCCCCCTAAAACATCCCTCCCCCTAGCTTGCCCTTTACATCTCTAAGCAAATGCTAATATACTAATTATGCTGGTTGGGTGTGGCCAGTTCAGTCAGCATCACTGTCTCTCCTTTCACCGCAGAGCAGAGGCTGGGAGCTGCAGTTTCCCAGAATCCCCGGATCCCAGGACAGTCCTAGGGTAGATGTGTTGCAAGGAGAGAAAAGGGGCCGGTATTCTCCAGAGGCAAGCAGCCAGACAAGGGCACAGACACGAGGCTGAAAGCGGCTCGCAGGTGAGCTTCTTGAGAGGCACCTCCGTCTGGGGTACAGGCCGAGTCTCATGGGTGAGTCTTAAAAATCAGCTCACCGTGGGGTGGCTCCCCTGCCCTTCATTCCCGCTGCCTTCCAACGATGGGCAAGCCTGTGTATGGGAATAGTGTTAATATCTATCTCCTCCCACCCCCCCCACCCCCATCAGAGGCTCCCTGTGGCCAGGGTCACCATTCTGTCCCGAATGGCTGTATCCTGGAATAGTGGTCTAACCTGAAATAGAGTCCGCAGCGTCCCATTCAACAGATTGGAAGGCTGAGCCCCGGGATGGATGGCAAAATGACAGAGCCACCATCAAGGGCACATTCTTTCTTTGCTGCCAAGGCAAGAGAAATGGTGGAAAGAAATGGCTTAAATTCAAAACAGCTTTTGAGTCACTGTTTCAGATGTTACCCCCCAAATCGAGATGCTAGTCACACCGACTTCTCACTAACCACAGACTTCCTCACTGACACCGTTGAGTTATTATCACCACTTTCCAGTTGACAAAATTATTTCTTATCTTTGTGTTTTACAGGTATAGCAATAAAAATTATTGTCAGGGGTATTATTACAATTTTAACCACTAATGGAATTATGATGCCTGATGGAGTATCGGCACCAAAATGTACTTCCCACAAACGTGCGGGAACTTTTTATTTATTATCTCTGGGCTTTACAGTTACCATAGCAATAAAATTCATACTCACCAGCATTATTACCATTTTCAACTAATGGAATTATTATTTTTGTTTGTGGTTTTAAGCCTTAGAATAAAATGTAATCCCATCGACAGAACTGAAATGTTTAATGTCCTTAAATGCTACCGTGAATGATCAGTAGAATAACAGAACTCCTCTAGACTTACCGTCACCCTGCCTTTGGCTGTGGGGTCTTTCTGTGTCTCTCCCACGGGATCCGCATTTGTTAGGGGGGCACTTGGGGCCTTCATTCATTGTACAAGCATTTAGTAAGTAGGTCCCGTGCTACGTATGGTAGAGACTTCAAAGACAAATAAGACAGCCTAGTTCAGCTTAGGAGCCACCTGAACATGAGTTTGAGTCTCTAGTCTGGTGGGTGGCTCTGGCAAAATGTCCTGACTGCCTGAAGTTTCTGTTTCCACATATATATTTAAAAAGAAAAGGGCTTCAACAGATGAATGGATAAAGAAGATGTGGTGTATATACACATGGAATATTACTCAGCTGTCAGGAAGGATGAATGCCCACCATTTTCTTCGACATGGTTGGAACTGGAGGGTATTATGCTGAGTGAAGTAAGTCAGTTGGAGAAGGACGATCATCATATGATCTCACTCATTTGTGGAATATAAGAAATAGTGAAAGGGATTATAAGGGAAAGGAGGGGAACTGAGTGGGAAAAATTAGAGAGGGAGCCAAACCATGAGAGACTCCTAACTCTGGGAAACAAACACAGAGTTATGGAAGGGGAGGTGGGTGGGGAGTTGGGGTGACTGGGTGACGGGCACTGAGGGGGGGGTCGCTTGATGGGATGAACACTGGGTGTTATGCTATATGTTGGCAAATTGAGTTTAAATAAAAAAACAAAAAGAAAAAGGAAACCATTCCCATCACTCAATGCTGGGTGAGGATTAAAGGTGGCTCTTTGCAGTATGCTCGGGAAAATGCTTGGCGCAGAGAACATGCTCAGTGAAGGATAATCGTTGCTGGGTGGTTGTGGGGTTTTAAAATTTATTTTATTTTATTTTATTATTGGATTTCAATTTGCTAACATATAGCATAACACCCAGTGCTCATCCCGTCAAGTGCCCCCCTCAGTGTCCGTCACCCAGTCACCCCCCACCCCCCCGCCGCCCACCTCCCTTTCCACTACCCCTTTCATTTCGGTTGTGGGTTTTTTAAAAAATATTTTTCTTCTCGATTTAAAAAATATATTTTATTTAAATTCAATTTGCCAGCATATAGTATAACACCCAATACTCGTCTCATCACGTGCCCTCCCCAGTGCCCATCACCCAGTTACCCCATCCCCCCCCACCTCCCTTTGTGGTTGTTGATGTTGTCCTAACCCAGCCTTATCTCCCCAAAGATCTGCATTCTAACTCGGGGGACACTCTACGAGTGTGATGTCCGCTCAGTGGGGCCCCTTTGGAGAGCCACCTAACCCAGCCAGGGCGACACCAGTCACCTGCTGGAGGTGACCCCTGAGCTGAGTCCCGAAGGATGGATGGTGTTCCTGCTCAGGGAGAAGAGGAGGGAGGGCTTTCCAGGAGGCCAGAAGAGCAAGTGCGGAGGCCAGAGGGCTGCTGAGAGCAGTGCCTGGGGTGAGGGAGGCAGGGGCCTGACGTCAGCAGATAAAGGACAGTGGGCTCCCCACGGGCTCAGTGACCCCCATCGGGCCACTCTGTGACTGCAAGCAGCTCCCCACATCTTCCTTCCCAGTGTATGAAAACCCATTAGGAGTAACACGCAGAGCTCAGAGAGCCTGCAGGCTGTCTCTTCGGATGAAGGAACACATTATCGTATTAACTAATGACATGAATTAAAATAAATTAATTAAATAAATGGCGTAATGAGATTAGTGCATTTATTGTTTAATTATCCATTACCACTATTGATAATAATGATGGCTTCTGCCCTCATGACAGGTGATGAGTCTGTCAACGAACAGTGGAAGGTAAAGCCACGACGGAGTCACACGGGGGCGGGAGGTCAGAGTGTGGCTGGGACGGGGGTGGGGTGGGGGCTCCTGCGCAGCCCGCGCTCAGTCCGGTTTCCTCACCTGTAGAAGGGCCCAGGGCTGCCCTGCATCCGTGGGCAGCAGTGACATCCTGGAGTTACGGAGGGTTCCCGCCTGAGTCTGGGACGCCCCCAGGACGGAGCCTGGGGCAGAGGCTAAGGGGTGAGTCCTCTGTGTGGGGGCCTTGCTGTCTGGCTCGGCAGAGGACGCCCGGCCATGCAGCCGGAACAGCCGTCTCAGTTGATGCCGGGCACTGTGGTGGCATCTGCCCCCCTTAGACCTGGTCCTTGTATGGACTTCTCTGACTTTCCATGCTTGTTCTTCTCGGTCCTCAATCCCGAAGGAACTACCCACACATCGACCTTTGGGGGAAACCCACGCAAAGGACTGGAGTCTGGAAGTGGCCCCTGAAAGCGATTCTCAGGATGATGTTTTGGAACTGTCCAAAGTTCCAAAAGAGCTGCTGAGGACAGCTGCCTCTGTGCTTCTCAGAGATGCTGGCTTACTCTCCTCCAGCCCTGCCCGACTCCCCAGGTGTGTTCCCTGTTGCCTCAGTGAAGGGCAAGTCTGCCCATCTCGCATGATAAATCCAGGAAGACTTCCTGCCCCCTAGGTCTTCTGGCCTTGCTCTCAATGCCGGGCCAACACAGCTCCTGTGTCCCCACGTCTAGTGCGGAGCATCCCTGTTCAAACTTCAAGGGGCCATCCCCGCCGCGGGTCACCCCAGCTCCAAGTGGCCTTACCACAGCAGAGAATGCCTTGTTACAGGTGGGTGAGTCCTGCAGCAATAAACCCTTCCCTGTCCATCTTCATGTTTCCCTTCCGGGGCCCTTACTTCTCAGCTGAGGCTTGCAGCTCCTTCAGTGTGACAACTGTCCCCACCCAGGGTGGCCACCTGACCTCTCAGCTGCTTGGGCTGTGCTGAGACCCGACGCTGTTCATGGTCCAGCAGGCAATGAAGGAGGAGTTGTGGGGGCATCAGCTGGTGAGGCACGGGCCTCAGGGGAGGGTTGGCCTGGTCTGCAGGCCGGGGGAGCACCTCTCCTCTAAGAGAGGGGCAGGGAGGTTCCTACCAACCTGGCGTGTTGGAGGAATCTGGTTCGATGCTCTCCGGTGGGTTCCCCGATCTGTCCCCGTTGGGCTTCGCTTAGTCCCCTGACGCCATAGGAGGGCCGTGGCTGTGCATCCAGCTTCCTTCCACCTTGAGTGAGATCCCAGGCCCTGTCTTCAGCACACCGTGCCCCGCAGTGGCAGGAGGGGAGGGAATCCTATGCTGCCGCACAGGGAGCACGCCTCTGCCCTGAGTTGATAATTGGCTGATCTGGGCTTGTCACTGGCTTTCAAGGTTTCTTGAGCCATTAAGAAAAGCTGCCTGACTCCACAGTCTTTCTAATTATTCTCTCCCTAAGGCTGGTCAAGGGCCACAGCCACGGTATGGCTCAGAGTCTCACTGTCCATCTGTGTCTTGTCCTGTCCGCCCAGGTGAGGGCATGAGCAACCGTAATGCTGAGTTCCAGGGGTCCTTGGCAGTCTTGGAATGTCATCCTGAGGATGGCTTTCTAGGGCCACTTGAGTTCTGCCATGTGTTCCTGCAAAGGTTGGTGTGTGGGTAGCTTATTTGGGAATGTGATCCAGGGAGGAGTAGTGAGGGTTTGGGGGAACACACACAGGGAAGAAGGAAAATCCACACAAGGACCTGTTATCCTTTCGATAAGAGTTTGGCCACCTTGGGACAATGGGTCCCGAAGTACCTTCTAGAGCCTTCTGGGTTAGGTTCGGAGCCATCTGCCCAAAGAAATAGAGGGAAGTATCTATCCACCAGACCTGTCTCTCTTGGTCAAGAATCATCCAGTGGGGTGTCAGCTGCCCTGCACGCAGACTGGGTGTCCTCCAGGCACCTGGGGACAGGACGTGGGAAATGTACCGTCAGGGGCACACTTGTAAAACTGGCCAAGGCTGCGAGGCCCTGTTTCCCACAGTAGAGATTGGAGTAAGAGATGAGACCAAGAAGATATAGAAAGTGCTTTGCAAAGTGCTTGGTGCAAACTGAGAGCACAATTTTAAAAAGGCAGTTATGATTTTGTATCCCCAGTAACTCGCATCCACTAAATAATGGATGAATGAACGGGAACAACAAGCATCTGGCCCTTAGTAAGTGGGTCTCATGCATATTTAAATGGCTCGGCTCACATGCCAGCAGAACGTGAGCATGGAAGCTCGGCCGGGTCTCTGTCCACATTCTCCCAAGTTGTCTGGGCCGACGGGACTTTCACCTTCTTCTGGAGAAGAGGTTCTGGCCCGTGGCCTCTGAGGACCTCACAGCGATGGGCTGTCCCCGAAGAGCACAGCTGAAGGAGTTCAGGCGCCAGGGTGGCAGGGTAGCGATCGCGTCTGAGCCTCCACTGCCCGGGTTTGAACCAGATTCTATCACATATTAGAACGTGTGTGTGCAACGCCTGCTCCTGGGGAGAGCAGCGCATATACACCTACTTTTCCCTCTTCCTCCTAATAAGTGCAACCGAGGACCCTGACGTTAAGTAGACAACAAACATAACGAGACCTGGGGAGGTGGAGAGAAGAAGGCAGACTGGCTGGGACTTCAGAAAGGGTACGGTCGGGAGATCCCTGGGAAGCGTCAACCTGGGTTCTGGGACCCAGGGATGATATCTTTCAGAAATGAAGGGAACTTGGGACATTCTCAGGTGAAGGGGAATGAAGAGAATTGTCACCAACAGACCCCCCGTAAAGGAGCGATAAAGAAGTTCTCTAACTGGTGTTAAGGCAAGGTTGTGGATTGGGGGAAGTGGGTATGATGCAAAGGGGCAACATGAGGGATCCTTGCGGTGATGGAAGGTTCTGGGTTCTTGGCTGTGACATTGTTTTGCAAGAGGACACCATTGAGGGGAACAGGACAAAGGATATACAGAATCTCTCTCTTATTTCTTATAACTGCATGTGAAGAAAAATCCTCCAAATAGAAATAAGAATGCATGACCTTGGGACGCCTGGGTGGCTCAGCGGTTAAGGGTCTGCCTTCGGCCCAGGGCATGATCCTGGAGTCCCTGGATCGAGTCCCACATCGGGCTCCCTGCATGGAGCCTGCTTCTCCCTTTGCCTGTGTCTCTGCCTCTCTCTCTCTCTCTCTCTCTGTCAAATAATAAGTAATATCTTAAAAAAGAATGCATGACCTTGGGCAAGTCACTTCTCTCAGCCTGTCTTTCCCATCTGTGAGGCAGAGACAGCAGGAGGCTTCCCAAATGTAAAGTAGAATCTCCAGAGTGTCCTTGGGGGTAAATAAATGAAATAAAATGAGATAATTACACAGAACAGCACCTGATCCAGGGCAATTGCTTGTTATATGTTAATAATAATTGCTACAAACAGTAAAAAGGACCACTTTGCACTGGTTAACATGTTAAGCTTTTCTCAATCCTTCCGACATCCCTGCGAGGCAGATGCTACCAGGATGACTATTTCATAGTCAAGGACTGGAGCTTCCCCAGGTGCCCAGGGCTGCACAGCTAGTGAGAGGCACTTGCATGGTTTGAACCCGCGCCTCCTTGCTCCTTCTGCCCAGGCTCTGGCCCACGTTGCCATGCAGCCTGGATACTGCCTTTTCCTCCAAAAAGGAGTGATTTTGTTGTTGGTGTCCCTTCTCCCTGGAGTAGTGATCATGAGGGTCTATGGTGTGTGCCTTTGACTGGACGAGGCCATGCCCTGTGCTCCCCGTCCTGCCCCACCGTGCAGCCAGATCCCAAAGGTTGGAGTAGGTTGGGGGAGGTTTGAAAGTGGGCAAGACAAGCAGGCCTGCTGAGGTCCTGGAGCCTCTGACAAGGACGTAAACAGTGGGGGAAGTTGATTGGCCAAGGCCCGGAAAGGTGCCCTGAGATGAGCACTGGCAAATTGAATTTAAATAAAATAATAAATTTTAAAAAGGTGCCCTGGGGGCTTAGGAGAGAGTGAGCCAGAAAGACATACCAGTGCTCAGCTCCACATTTCCCTCCCTGTTGACACTGTGACCTTGGGCAAGTACCCTCACCCCCCTGAGCCTGTGTCAAATCCATTGGAAAAACAGAACCCGTGTTGGCATCTGCCCTGAAGACCAGATGAGGTTCTGGCAGTTAGCACGCTGCACCACGGCTGGTACATAGTCAACGCTTAATAAATGTTCTCTCCTTCCGCTCCCCTCAGGGGGCTGTTTTAAGGGAGGTAAACCTCCCTGCCAGGGTCAGAGAGCCCGGGTGACTCTGTGGCTTGGAAAAGCAGAGACCAAGTGGGGCTAGACATTTCCTGGTACTGAAGGAAGCCTCTTTCCTCTGTGCTGAGGGTATGGAGCCATAGAGGAGAGAGGGGCAAGGTGAGCTGTCCAGACGGGCCTCTCTGCCCAGGTTTCTGGGAAGGAGGCTCAAGCCTGAGGTATTTTTTAGAAATCCAGCTATGTGGCTCAGGGAATGAGAATCTTATAGCAACAGCAATAATAATAAAAATAGCAACCATAAGGCAGGCACTTAGCATGAATAGCAGGCTAGTTTATCAGCAGAGTACTCAGCAGGCACCAACTAATTAAAACTCCTCCAAGGTAAGCAGTTATTGATTTGTGAGGCGAGCTGAAAAGAAGTCCAGGTGGAGACACTCGCATCATCCAGGCTCTGAACAATGAGCCAATCTAGTCCACGAGTTCCTTGTCTTATGACGGCTTTGTTCCCAGGGGCTGGGGGCACCACTGAGCCCCTTGGTAGGCCTTGGACCCTCTGCTCCAAAGGTTGTCTTCGACTGCAGAGAGGAGCTGGCCATCCTTGCCCTCCAGAGGAGGGGAGAGAGCCTTAGGTGCCACGGGGCCAGCCACAGTGACAATATCATGACCTACTGTGAACTGAGCACTTACTATGTGCCAGGCAGTGTCCTAATTCTTACTGACATTATCTCACTGAATGTTAGCCACACCCCTATGAGGTACAGACCATTATACTCATTTTACAAATAGAGAAACTGAGGTTGTGAGAGATGAAGTCATTTCCCATAGGTCCCATAGCTGGTAAAGGAGGGACCCTGTCTCAGGATTTCTAGAAGGTTTTTCATGTTCATGCAAGGTGTCTTGGTCCTTAAGATGAACCCCTGTGCTAGGGACCTGTGCTCATCTTACAGATGGGGAAACTGAGGTTCATGAGGGCCAGGGGATCACTGATAGGTGGCGGGACTGGGACACAGTGCAGGTCTGCCAGATTCCAAGGCCACTCCTCCTTCTCCTCCTGGACCCTGAGACAGGAGCAAAGAGGACCTCCAGCTGGAAGAGCAAGTTTCAGTGTTGCCTCTGATGTGGAGAGCTTGTGACCCTTGCTCAGTGCACTTGTGCTGGGGCCAAAGCCCCAGGTGCAATTCCCCAGTGGGCCTGGAGCTCTGGTCTCTCCCCCGGCCTCTGCCTGTGCCCCCGAAAGGTAATTCTGAATCTATAAAGTGCTTTCCTATCCCTTGGCTCAACTCTGCACGGTAGGCAGCTGAAGCAAACAGGTGCCTCACCCGGGGGGCAGACTCACCCCTGACCTTAGCATCTGATGCCCTTCCACGGCCTGAACCCACACAGTGGGCGCCTGGCACCCACTGCTGGAGGGAGGGGGATGGCCAGTGAAGAGGGGCTAAATGCCCCCTGGTGCCTCATACCATAGTGGGCACTTGTATTCCCTACAAGGATGAGAGGATGACGTTATGTCCAGTGTCCCCAGTGTAGGGGAAGGAGTCCCCCAAAGACATACAGCAGGCGAGTGAAGCCGGCTTCGGACCCAGGCCCACCTGCTCCCCAGCCCACAGGCTTGACAGCCACGCTCCCCGCCTGCCCTGGAAATGGGGCATGCACGGCTTGCCAGTGATAATAAAAGCTGACATTTCTGAATGCTGCTTACATGGCAGGCAGGGCCTTTTTATGTAATCCCCGCAATGACCGTATGCGGGAGGCGTCACTGTGGCCATTTCACAGATGAAGTGTTCAAGAGAAGCAAGTAAATAGCTTTCCCAGTGAGCCAGAGGCCGGACTTGGGACTCAGAGCTGGCTCCGAGACCCAGCTGGACTCATCATGCTGACGCTTTTTTATCTCTGCTCCTGACACTCAGATGCCTCCCGGTGTCACCTCTCCACAGCCTCCCAGCTTCCGACCTGCTGCTCTGGCTTCAAAGTCAGGTTTCCTGGCTTGGAGCGGGGAGCGGGCCATCGTTGCAGCTCAGCAGTCAAGTGACCCGGCCATTGAGCTCTACAGGAGCTTCTCAGGGGCTTCTCAGGTGCAGCCTGAGGTCGAGAACCGTATGGAAAGGATCTAGATCTCAGCACTGGACCCATCTCATGAAATCCTTGGGTTCAGCACCCTGCCTTTACCCCAGTCACTTCTGAGTCCAGAAAGCTGAAGTGATGGGATGAGGAGGGCCGGCGAGTCAGGCTGGGGGTGGAGGCTGGAGCCCGAGCTCCCGGGCCCAGAGCAGGGCTCGCACCTGGCCCCTGCCTGCCTGCAAGCCTGCCGTCTGGAACGTGGGCTATCCCCGGCTGCTCGTTGGTCCCCGCTCCTAGGGCCTTGTCCTCTGTCCCCTGGGCCACTTCCCTCTGGTCAGGCACAAGTCAGGGCCTCCAAAGAACCTATAGCCAAGGAGTTGTGGAAATAACACAGAAAGAGGCCTGGTGGGGGGACAGTTGTCGCCGTAGGGGAGGACCCTGCCGTCCCCGCAAACACATTAACAGCTGTACCTTGGAGTAAGATGAGGGGAGAAGGCGGATGGGCCGGGATAGCGTCTTTGTTACTGAGTGAGATGAGCTTGGAGCATGTGGCTTAATTCTAGAGGCCAGGGTCTGCCAGCCCGCCCTGTGTGCTCAGTCCTTCCCTGTATTCCCCCACGGACAGGGCTCCCCAGGGGAGAGCAAGAGGGCTCATGCCCTTGTGGTTCTCAGGACCTGGGAAGAAGAGGCGGTGGGGCTGCTGCACAGGCCTGGCCTCCCCTTCCAAACATGTGAGGGCAGGGGCCCGGCCATGGGGTGCTGATGTATGGCCCTCCGGCAGAAGGCAGGGGTGGTAAGGGTTCTCTTCTTTATCAGAGGGTGTAGGGGGTGCTTCTTGAGCACCTGTGTGATGCAAGAGTGTGTCTGCATAGTGGTGGGTGATACTTGGTGCCCCAGGATGGCTGAGGGTTCCATGAGGCTGACCCAGTTCTGCTAAAATATCCTGCCCCATAGATGCAAGTTTAGAAGAAGAACGTGTGGTGTCAGAGCTCTGGACCTGAGTTCTAGTCCTGGCTGGGCTGTGTGTGTGGCCTTGGACCTGCTCCCTCTCTGGGCCACAGGCCCCTCCTCTGTAGACTGAAGATCATCTTACAACCTGGCTCATTTCTCAGTATTGTTCGAGGTCACCGGGGCCACACGGCAGGGACATGCCAGGGGTCGCTGCAATCCTGGGTCAGGATTTGGGATGGCTGCTTCACTGTCAGGGCTCTGCAGTGCCTTACTGGGGGGGCCTGGTCCGGGTGACTCGTCCCCCCTGGGACCATGGTGGGGTGGGGGTGGGGTTCCCGCTGAGCAGCCCCAGGACGCCCAGCAGCTGTGCCAGTGCCACTTTATAAAGCCGGTGGGTGCCCTCCACCGAGGCTATGCCCGGGCACATGTTTTCATCCTGCAGCCATAAAGCGGGATCAAGGAAGAATTTATAGTCGAGGCTGTAAAGTCATAACAGCAAAGTGGCTATTTCGTTGGGTTCAGGTGGAGGTGAGCAGCTCAGAAGTTCAAGACCTTCAGGTGTTTCCTGGCAGCTGATAATCCTCCCCGGGCACCGGACCGGCTGGTGTTCCCGCTGCAGAGGCTTCTCTCCATGTGAACGAGGGGGCTCACTATAGACGGTTCCCAGCTGGGACTCATGAACACCCATGGGCTTGGTTGTTGCCCCCAAAACAGGGCACTGGGGTTGAGTGCCACCTTCCTGGGCTCTCACCTGTATGCCGTCTGCAGACTATGTCTTCTCTGGTTCCTGCCCCTCTCTGAGCACAAAAAAAGGAAGGGAAGAGCACGGCCAGAGAAGTCAACCGAGCCCTGCTGTGTGGGGTCACAGGCCTGGGTTCATGTCCTGGCTCCCACTTCCTGGCTGTGTGACCTTGGGCAAGTCTCTGTTCCTCTCTGGGCCTAATTCGTCATCTGTTCATGGTGAGGACAACACCTCCTCTAACTGAGATCATATCCAATGTAATGGAAGAAGCTCCCCAGACTCTCCTTTGTCATCTTTCTCATCTCTCTTGCAGGGCCCTCCACCCTCTAGGACTCAGAGAAGTAGATCCAAAGGGCCCTTGCTTGGGATGATTCCAGCAGAGATGCGTGGGGTGGAGCCTCTGGTGCCAAAGAACTGGGTTCTAGTTCCAGCCTGCACACTCCCTGGTTCTGAGACATCTGGCAAGTTGCTTCACCTGCGTCCTGGTTTCTACCTTCAGAGGGGGCAGATCTTGGAACCAATGTCCTGGGGCTGTTCTTCTGGACACCCCACTGGCTGCTGCACCTGTTCTAAATGCAGTCTCTGAAAAGTGCCTAAGTAGGGGGGTGATGCCTGGAATGGTGGGAGGAGGCCTTTCACCCGCTAGGAATCTGGTCTGAGGAAGGTGCTTGCTGTGCGTCCTACTGGGGGTTACCCTAGTTTTAAAAGAATCTGGGAGATGGGCAATGAGGGGGGCACTTGGCGGGATGAGCACTGGGTGTTATGCTATATGTTGGTAAATTGAACTCCAATAAAAAAAAAAGAATCATGTGTCAACGGCAGGACAGATTTAGTGGGGTGGTCAAAAAAAGTGTCCAGTCGCAGAGATTTTCATGTTCAAATCCTCTTTATCACCACAAGAGTCCAGCAGTCCCTTTGGGGCCCCTTTAAGGCAGGGGTTAGCACATCACAGGCTGGGGGCCAATGTGGCCCACTGCCTGGTCTTGTAAGTGAAGTTTTCTGGAACACAGCCACACCCGCTCACTTATGCTTTGGCTCCTTTTGAGCTACAACAGCAGAGTTAAGTCCTTGCTGTGGAGACCGTCAGGCCTGCAAAGCCTATTTACTACCCCTTTATGGAAAATGTTTGCAACCCCCACTCTGGCAGCTTGTGGGGTGTTGTGGCGGGTCTGAGGATGCTGGGATCTGAGCTCGAATCCATGGTCCTCCTTCCTCAGCGAGGAAGCTGAGGGCCAGTGACTAGCCCAGGGCCACATGCCCCTGAATGGCTTCTTAGGGTCAGGGCACAGCATGGCCAGCTCAGGACTGTTCTCACCCAGGGATCACACCAGAGAGGGGG
Organism: Canis lupus baileyi; assembly: GCF_048164855.1. Classification (NCBI taxonomy): domain Eukaryota; kingdom Metazoa; phylum Chordata; class Mammalia; order Carnivora; family Canidae; genus Canis; species Canis lupus. The sequence goes on from NC_132848.1 coordinate 31,629,642, forward strand.
GACGGTGGCCATGCGGCAACGTCCTGCCAGCGGGGCCCAGCAGGTGTGAGATGCGGTTGATGCCCCGGTTCCTCTCCCTTCTTTGTTTCCTCACGCCTCACAGCAACCTCCCCGGACAAGTATTTGTGTCAATAAATGCTGAATGGAATCCCCACTGCACAGCTGCGGTTCCCACGGCTGCCACTGGCAGGTTCGGGACTCTGAGCCCCGCCTGCTGCCTCCTGGCTTCTCTGTCAGGGTCAGAGGCCTCAGGGTCCCTCTGCACCAGAGATCCAGGTCAGGGCGAGCCGGGCACCCCTGAGGAGTGCCCTGGACCCCGGCCCGCACTCTAATCCTGTACCCTACGCTCTGGATCTCACAGAACTCTTTAATGACACCTCCTTGCGAGAGTCCATTTGGAGCATTTTCCTGTCATAAAAGAAGTTGTGCTGGTGGCATGCCAGCCCTGGCTGCGTGAGCCTGGGCCTTCAGCGGAGGATTCCCTCACTCCTTCCTCTCACTCCCAGCAAACCCGGGAGGCTGCTTGTCCCTGGGGGGCCCCGTGAAGAGCACCCAGATGCCTTTAGCAGAGAGCCCGGCTCAGGCCATCAACAGGGGCCAGGACCCAGCTGCAGGGAGGTCGTGTTTCTTTGTCCTCCCCATGGGTTCCGGGAGTTGCAGCGTGAGGCAGTAGAGAGCAAATGCTGGGCGGCCAGACGGCCCTGGGTTTGAACTCTGAAATCGTCCCTAGCCGTGTGGTTTAGAGCCTGCTCCAAGATGCCCCGGGCATCCCTTCCTGCACCGGCAACTGAGGTCCACACGCATTAGCCCAAGCATGCAACTCACCTGTGCCGGAGGTTTTTCCAGATGTCAGCAGCTGCTACGTGACTGAAATACCATGATTCCCCCCCAAGGGATCTGGGCCCCACCAGCCCTCATTTGGCAGCGACCTGTATCCTGGCTCTTGTTCTTGTCCACAGTCCTGGCTTCCAGGCCTTTCTCTCCTCTGGGGCCATGAGAGTGGGCTGGCTTTCTGTCCAGAGTCCAGAGAGGGGCCGTGGGAGGATGGCATTCGGCACACGGGGTGGAGATCGGCTCCCTGTGGGACTTCTGCCCTGGTCTTGCCAGAGGCTTCCTGCATCGTCCAATTGCCCTCAGCCCCCTGTTTGGTCGTCACCCCGTCACACGTTCACCTTTGTGCACATGGCACAACGACAGTGAAAGAATTGAGGAACCATGTGAGACGCTGCTTTCTCATCTGATGCCTCCCAGAGAGGGAGTCCAGAGAGCACAGGGGTGTCCGTTTTGTCTGCTGTCGAACCCCCAGCTCTGGCGAGTCTTGGGGACACAGTGGGTGCTCAGTGAACGGTGGAGGGAAGGAAACAGTTTTCTCGCCCCTCAAGGTCTTCCAGGTGGACTGAGTAAAATTGGCAAGAGACAGATTCATAGGAGAAAGAGCCAGAGTTTTATTACACGCACAGGGAGGCCCAATAATGAAATCGAGATCGAAAGAAATGACCAAGGCAGGTGGTTTGTATACTTTGTAGACAAAGACACAATAACTCTGTGAGGAATTCACAGGTCCAAGAACACTTAACTCTAGGAGGCTCAGTTAGTGAGGAACTCTCAACAGCATTTGGACTGGGGTCGCGCAGTAGTAGAAGTAACCAGGGTTGTTTCTACAGCCTTCTCGGCTCTAAATTTCCCATGTCCGGGGATGGGGATGTCTTTCTACCTCCTGCTTTGGGGTGGGCAATCTTCACATGGGAGATTTATTTCCTGCTTCCAGGGGGATAGAGGAGAGTCTGAGTGTCCTTTCTGCACAGACCCTCTCTTACGTGACTTTTATTTAAAGAATCAATATTCCCCGGGGTGCCTGGATGGCTCAGTCAGTCAAGTGTCTGCCTTCAGCTCAGGTCGTGATCTCAGGGTCCTGGGTTCGAGCCCCACATCGGTTCCCTGCTCAGCGGGGAGTCTGCCCCTCCCTCTGCTTATTCTCTCTCTCTCTCAAATAAATAGGCAAAATCCTTGAAATAAGTAAATAAAAGAATCGATATGCTAAAGCGGCACATTTTGGGGGTGGCCGCCCTTGGCCCCTACAAGGAATAAACCTCTCCTTCCTGGGGGTCAATTGCAAATCGAAACTGAACTTTGCTTTGGAGCTGTAAATGCAATTTCAGAGATCATATGCTGGATAAGAAAACAACTTTGTCCCGGGCTCGGTTGCATCCGTTGCATCGTTGTGAAATTTTCAAGGAAGAACCTAAGCCCAGGGAGTCCGAGGCCCTGGAATTTCACACCCAAGTCTGTTTGAGCCCAGGTCCCTTGCCACTTGCCCACCAGCCTTCTCTTCCTGCCTCTGGGGTTTCGCTCGAGCTGATCATCCCCCCCACCCCACCCCTGCTGGAAAGCCGGACCTCCACTTCTCTCCATCTCTGCCTCTCGCAGTGTCTAGGAATCTATCCCACCTGCATGAAACCTTTTCAGGCCCCTCAAAGCATACAATCATCTCTCATCCTTTACTGAACTCCTTTGGCAGGATTACTTTTGCCACACTTTCATTTTTAAAATTTTTATTATTATTTTTAAATTTATTTATTTCTTAGAGGGAGAGAGAGCATGAGCAGGGCAAGGAGGAGAGGGGCAGAGGGCGAGGAAGAGAGAATCCCAAACAGACTCCCTGCTGCACACAGAGCCCAATTCGGGGCTTAATCCCAGGACCCTGCCATCACGACCTGAGCAGAAACCAAGAGTCAGATACTTAACTGACTGAGCCACCCAGGCGTCCCACACTTTCAATCCCTTACCTCAGGATTTAGTTGTCTCATCACCTTCTTTCCTCAACCAGGTGCCACGTATCCTGGAGGCCATGGGTCACACCTTCCAGTCCCAGAGTGTGGCTTGGGGTGGGGCACATGGGAGCTCAGCCCCAGATCTCAGCACTAGTGCTGGAACACTCCTGTGTGTCAAGGATCATGCCAAGTTGGCTTGTCCATTGCCTTATTGGGCCCACAACTCTCTTATTGCCCTCACTTCATAGGTGAGGACTTTTAAAGAAGCTTGCACATCTGGGGAGGTGGTGGTCAAACTAGATGCGAGCTTGGGACTTCCAGGGTCTGGCACTTAAGTCGTTACACTCAATGGGTTCAAACCCACAGGGATCAGCAGGATGAGGCCTGTCCTTTAGTTCCTTCATTTCTTGGACTATATGGCCACTTTGACAAGAGGAAACAAAAATGGTAATTATGTAAAGTGATGGAGGCATTGAACTAAGCACCTGCTAGAAAGAGCTAGGGCTTTGGGGACAAGTGGTCTTGCGCTCCAGAGTTTGCTTCACTATTCTCTGCCCTTTGACCTCAGGCATGCTGTTTTTCCTCTAGAGAGCTCTGTTCCTCTTCTGCAGTGTGAAGACAACAGTAGCCACCTCACAGGGCTGTGGAGAGGACCTATGGGAGATGCTCTATGGGAGGCACAGTGCCCGACACTTGTGATTTGCAATCCCATCCACTCCTTTTTAATGCTTAAATCACTTTTAAAGTCTTCATCTGATTTTGATTGTGATCTTTATAGATTTGAGGATTTAAATAGCTTATAAAGACTGTCCCACATAGGTTGGTTTTTAATTATTTAATTTTTATTTTTTAAAATTTAAATTCAATCTGTCAACATATAGTATAACACCGAGTGCTCATCCCATCACATGCCCTTCTTAATGCCCATCACCCAGTTATCACATCCCCCACTCACCTTCCCTGCTGCAACCCTTTGTTTCCCAGAGTTAGGACTCTCTTATGGTTTGTCTTCCTCTCTGATTTTTCCCCATTCCTCCTTCCCTTATGGTCCTCTACACTATTTCTTATATTCCACGTAAAACTGAGATCATATGATGATTGTCTTTCTCTGATTGATCTATTTCAGTCAGCAAAATACCCTCCAATTCCATCATGTTGATGTAAATGGTAGGTATTTGTCCTTTCTGATGGCTGAGTAATATTCCATTGTATATATAGACCACATCTTCTTTATCCATTCATCTGTCGAAGGACATCATGGCTCTTTCCGCAGTTTGGCTATTGTGGACATTGCTGCTATTGTGGCTCTTTCCGCAGTTTGGCTATTGTGGACATTGGAGTGCAGGTGTCTCGGTTTTTCACTGCATCTGTATCTTTGGGGTAAATACCCAGTAGTATAATTATTGAGTAATAATTATTGGGTAGCTTTATTTTTAACTTCTTGAGGATCCTCCATACTGTTTTCCGGAGTGGCTGTACCAGCTCGCATCCCACCAAGAGTGGAAGAGGGTTCCCCTTTCTCCACATCCTTGCCAACATGTAAGTAAAGCCTAAACTAAGCAGGAGAAGAGAAATAATAAAGATTGGAACAGAAATCAATGAAATAGAAACCAGAATAGTAGAATAGATCAATGAAACTAGGAGCTGGTTCTTTGAAGGAATTAGCAAGATAGATAAATCCCTAGCCAGATCTATTAAAAAGAAAAAAGACCCACATGAATAAAATCATGAATGAAAGAGAAGAATTCACAACCAACATCAAGGAAACACAAACAATTTTAAGAACGTATTATGAGCAATTCTATGCCAACAGATTAGGCAATCTGGAAGAAATGGGTGCATTCCTGGAAATTTATAAACTACCAAAACCGAGACAAGAAGAAACAGAAAATGTGAACAGACCAATAACTAGCAAGGAAATTGAAGCAGTCATCAAAAACCTCCCAAGAAATAAGTGTCCAGGGCTGGATTGGCTTCCCAGGGAAATTCTACCAAACATTTAAAGAAGAAATAAAACCTATTCTACTGAAGCTGTTTCAAAAGATAGAAATGGAAGGAAAATTTACAAGCTTGTTCTATGAGGCCAGCATTATCTTGATCCCAAAACCAGACAAATGCCCCATCAAAAAACAGAATTATCAACCAATAACCCTGATGAACATCATGGATGTTAAATACTCACCAAGGTACTAGCCAGTAGGATTCAACAGTACATTAAAAGGGTTATTCACCACGACCAAGTGAGATTTATTCCTGGGATGCAAGGGTGGTTCAACATTTGTGAATCAATCAACACAATAGATCACATTAATACACATTAGTAAAAGAAAAGACAAGAACCATATGATCCTCTCAATTGAGGCAGAAAAAACATTTGACAAAATATAGCATTCTTTCTTGATTAAAATCTTCAAAGTACGGGGATAAAGGGAAGATACCTCAATATCTTAAAAGCCATCTATGAAAAGCCCACAGCGAATATCATTCTTAATGGGAAAAAACAGAACTTTTCCCCTAAGGTCAGGAACATGACAGGGATGCCCACTCACCACATTGTTCAACACAGTACTAAAAGTCCTACCCTCAGCAATCAGACAACAAAAAGAGATAAAAGGCGTTCATTCAAATTGGCAAAGAAGAAATCAAACTCTCACTCTTCTCAGATGATATGATACTGTGTATGGAAAACACAAAGACTTCACCCCAAATTGCTAGAACTCATACAGCAATTTAGCAACATGGCAGGATACAAAGTCAATGCACAGAAATCAGTTGCATGTGTATACACTAACAATAAGACTGAAATAAAAAAAGAAATTAAGGAATAGATCCCATTTACAATTGCACCCAAAACCATAAGATACCTAAGAATAAACCTAACCAAAGAGGCAAAGGATCTGTAACTCTAAAAATTACAGAACACTTTTGAAAGAAATTGGGGAAGACATAAAGAGATGGAAAAGCATTCCATGCTCATGGATTGGAAGAATAAATATTGTGAAAATGTCTATGGTACCTGAAACAATCTACACATTCAGTGGAATACCTATCTAAATACCATGGACATTTTTCACAGAGTTGGAGCAAAGAATCCAAAGATTTGTATGGAACCAGAAAATACCCCAAATACCTAGAGGAATGTTGAAAAAGAAACCAAAGCTCCGGGCATCACAATTCCAGACTTCTTGCTGTACTACAAAGCTGTGATCATCAAGCAGCATGGTTCTGACACAGAAACAGACACATAGATCAATGCAACAGAATAGAAAACCCAGAAATGGACCCTCAACTCTCTGGTCAACTAATCTTTGAAAACGCAGGAAAGAATATCCACTGGATAAAAGACAGTCTCTTCAATAAATGGTGTTGGGACAATTGGGCAGCCACATGCAGAAGATTACACTATATGCAAAGATAAACTCAAAATGGATGAAAGATCTAAAGGTGAGACAGGAATCCATCAAAATCCTAGAGGAGAACACAGACAGCAACCTTTCTGACCTTGGCTGCAGCAACTTCTTGTGAGCCACATCTCTAAAGGCAAGGAAAACAAAAGCAAAAATGAATTACTGGGACTTCAAGATAAAAAGCTTCTGCACAGCAAAGGAAACAGTCAACAAAATTAAAAGGCAACCTACAGAATGAGAGAAGATATTTGCAAATGAAATATCAGATAAAGGGCTAGTATCCAAGATCTGTAAAGAACTTATCAAACTCAACATCCAGAAAACAGTCTGGTCAAGAGATGGGAAGAAGACATGAACAGACATTTATCTGAAGAAAACCTACACATGGCCAACAGGCACATTAGAAAAATGCTCCACATCCTGTGACCAGGGAAATACATATCAAAACCACAATGAGATATCACTTTGCACCGGTGAGGATGACTAAAATTAACAAGACAGGAAACAACAAATGCTGGTGAGGATAATTAATTTATTTTTAAGATTTTATTTATGTATTTGAGAGAGAGGGGGAGAGAGAAAGAAAGAGAGAGAGGGAGCATGCGCATGAGCTGAGGGGAGGGACAAGCAGACTCTCCACAGAGCAGGGAGCCCGACTTGGGGCTCAAACCCAGTACCCTGAGATCATGATCTGAACCAAAGGCCCACTTAACCCACTGAACCACCCAGGCCCCTCCCACAGTGGTTTGTGAATTGGTCCAAGTTATGTAGAGGAGAAATGTCTTGTAGCATGTTACCTGGACACAGGGTGACAGAGGCAGAGAGATCCAGGTTCCATTCCCAGCCTACATTGACCTTACACTGACTCTGCAACCACATGCAGCTCACCCACCTGTGGAACCCTGGACTCTTTACATGGGCAGTGGAGGTAACAGAACTCATCTCATTGGGTTATTTTCCCCCTCATCCCACCTCGGCGACCTAGCTTTACTGAAATATAATTGACATGCAACATGTGTAAGCTTAAGGTATGCAAGGTGATGATTGGATACATGTCTATATTGCAAAACAATCACCACACTAAAGTTAGTTAATACCTCCATCCCCTTGAGTCATCATCATTTTTTTTGGGGGGGGGGGTGAGAACATTTAACTATAATCGTTAACTATAGTCACCATGCTGTACATTGGATCTCCAGAACGTGTTCCTCTTCTGGCTGGAAGTTTGTACCCTTTGACCAACCTCTCTCCATTTCCCCCACGTCCCCAGCCCCTCATAGCCACCATTCTACTCTGTTTCTCTGAGTTTGGCTCTTTTAAAGTCCACATGTAGGTGCTATCTTATAGCATCTGTCTTTCTCTGTTTGATTTATTGCACTTAGCGTTCATTGGGTTAAGGATGAAATGAGATAGTGAAGGTAAAGCAGTTTGCATGATGCCTTGCTAAATAGTCATTAGGTGCTAAGGATCATTAGTTTTGATCATAACAGTTATTCCCAATTCATGCTGGTTATATTATATAAAGAATTCTCAAAATGCGATAGTGAAAAACCAAACAATTCAATTAGAACATGACTGGCATAGATGAAGAGCTCTCACCAGAGAAGATATACAGGTGGAAGGCCCAAGGAAAGATATTCAATGTCACTAGCCATCAGGGAAATGCAAATGCAAACCATGTTGGGATTTCACTACATATCTATCATATGGGCTAAAATTAAAAATAGTGACAACATCAAAGGTTGGTGAGGATGTGGAGAAGCTGGATCGCTCATATGTGGCTGGTGGGAATGTAAAATGGTGCAGCCATTCTGGAAAACAGCTTGGTAGTTTCTTGAAAAACTAAAATGCAACCCAGCCATTGCATTCCTGGGCATTCCTCCCGGAGAAATGAAGACTTAGGTTCACACAAAATCTGTACTCACATATTTATAGCATCATTATTCACAATAACCACAAAATGGAAATAATGCAAATGTTTCCCAGTGGGTGAATGATGAAGCAAACCATGGTACATGCGTACAACAAAAGGAGCAGACTACCCGCACATGCCATAGCTTGGGTGGATCTCAGAAACAATGCCGAGTGAGCGAGGCCAACCCCAACAGGTACATGCTGTGTGATCTCATTCCTATAAATTATTGAGAGGACCGAAGTACAGAATGGAGAGCAGATGAGTGGTTGCTAGGGGTTAAGGATTGAGCGATGGCAGGAGAGAAAGACATGACTATAGAGGGCCACACGAGGGATCCATGCACTTTGGGAAATGTTCTGTACCTTGACTGTGTCAATGCCAGTATCCTGGTTGTGATACTGTACTCTAGCTTTTCAGGTTGTCACCACTGGAAAAACCGGGTAAAGGGTACCTGAGATGGTTCTGTGTGATTTCTGACAATTACATGTGAATATATAAGTATCCCCAAATAGAAAGTTGAGTTAAAAACTATGTAATCTATTCCAAGAATTGTGAGTGATTTCAAGTGGCTGGAAAGAAGTGGTGCCTGGAAGGCTTTACTAGAGATGAGGCTGGAGAGGTTTCCTGGGGGCAGATCACAAAATGTTGCGGGGGTGAGGGGGAGTCTGGACTTTCTGCCTGGATGTCTTGGGAAATGCTGGGGTCACAGAGACACTGGAAGGTTTTCAGCAAGGAGTGTTTTTGGAGGCTCACTCCAGTAGTGCTGTAGCCAGGTACTGAGTGGGTGATTCTGGAAGCTGGGAGACCAGCTGGAGGTGATGAAGTCAGAAGCTGGGTGAGGACAGATGGCCAGGAAGGATGGCTTTTTGTGTGGCATAGAAGGGTTTTTTAAAGACACCTTCTAGAAATCCCCACTGGCATCTATGTTAGGGCAAAAAGGCTGACAGCTCCTTTCTCTTCCAGGTCAGCGGGGCCGAGAGAAGAAACCATCTGAATACAGTAGGCTGGCAGCCCCCATCAGCTGTGGAGTGCCAGCTCCTCTCCTGTGCCTTTTGGGACCAGCTGAGGAGATGCAGGTGGCTTTACCCCCACCCATGGGGGACCCTTGGGGAGCACAGGCTCACCATGCCTAGGTGTGGGTTGAGGGGGTGAGGGAGAGGTGATAATTGTCTTCACACATCACCTCTGTGTTGTTGGAGTCGCTGCAGCAAACATGCCATCCTTTTGTCATTAAAGGAAAAAATCAATAAAATAAATAAGAATGGGAAGAGTCTAGTTCTCTTTGCACCATCTTGTGCTCCTGGGCAAGGCCCTTTGCCTCTCTGCCTCCCCATCCCCCTGAAGTAAACTAAGAGTTGGCATGAGAGATTTTCAGGACAATGATCCCCACCCTGTTGTCCTCATAGAGTCGTCTGCGTGCTCACTCCCAGGATCCTCCCCGGGGAGGCAGGGATGGCATGCGCTGTTGCCTGTGTGCTGCTCCCAGAGGGCTCTAGACCAACCTTCTCACCCTGGCCAGCATGGCAGTGACTTGATGGGACCCAGAAGGAAGTGTGTCTTTGAGGAAGGTTCAGACCCAGCAAGAGGCAGGCCTGCCTCTGAGCATAGCCTTGGGCCCCCTGCATTTCCTGGACTGTTGGCTGAAGACCCCTGGACATCCTGTCTCCAGGAAGGGGCTCTTTCTCATGGCAGGGGGCTGTGGGTTCTATAGCGCTAGTCATGGGCAGCACCGTCCTCCTCCACTTGGCCCAGACTCTGGTTTTGATGTTGGTGCCTAAAGCCTTGAAGAGAAGGATTAGCCAATCTTCCTTTCTCATTCTACAGATGGGGACACTGAGACCCAGGGCTGTGGGGACCATTGTCCAGATGCATCCAGCAGGGGAGGAAAGTTTGGGTTTGAATCTAGAATTTTCCCATGGCTACCCTAGAATCTTCTTTCCTCAGCCCTGGACTGCATTTTCTCCCAGGGCTTAGAAACAGTCTGGAGAATGAGGAGCAGATGGCTACCTGGAAAGCAAAATTGCTAAGCAGGGCCCCCACATACCACCTGAACCGTGTGACCCACCCCACCCCAGCCCCCAGTGAGCATCCAGGTGGCAAAGCATCTCCCCAAGTTTCCCTGGAGGGCAGTGTGCTTGAAGATCCGAGTCAGGTTAATTGATGGAACATCTTTAATTCCGGTTTTAAACTCATCGGAAGCATTTTGGGCACCATCCTCCTGTCCTTGGAAGGGACCAGAGCCGGTTGGCAGACGGCGGGGCGGCTGGGTTGCCTCAGGGGTGGTGGTGAGCTGGGCTCGGTGCTGCGGGGAGGGGGGGCCCTCCACGGATGTGGCCTGATCCGGCGTTGGGGGTGCGCTTCCAGTTTATCAGCACTCAAGCTACAGACGGCCTCCCTCTGTGGGGCCCAAGAAGCGGGTCCCCCCCGCTCTTCAAAAAAGGTCATGGGGCAGAGTGGGCCTGACCGGGGAAGGCGGGATGCGGAGGGAAGGCTGTGGGCAGGACGCAAGCAAGGGGGCTGGCTCGTCTGTGGGCAGAAACAGTGCAGTAGGGGGGAGGCGGACCGGGTGCTGGCCTGCAGAGTACAGGGAGCCTTCGGGGTCTCCAGGGAGGGGGGCTCCTGCCGGGAGCAGGGCAGCCTGTAGGGAGCCGGGTCCTGCCCTTTCTGGAGCTGTCCATCCCATCTTTTGGTGGATGGATCTTTGGTGGTCTGGCCATGGGCGCTAGGGGCCCCCTCGCTGAACGATGCTTTCAGAACAGGTGAAATAAAATTCAGAAGGCTTGAAAGGAAACCAATTATTTTGAAGTTCAGCTACTGAGACAGTAAAATGTTAGTCACCCGGTAGTACCTACATAGGCTTCTTTACTGGCGCACTGAGTATTTTGTGATATTTGCAACAAGTAGAGAGACGGGGAGAGAGAGAGAGAGAGAGAGAGAGAGAGAGAGAGAGAAACTGTCTGGGGGGGACAAAGTGCCAGGCAGTGTGAATACCCCACTGTGTGATTCCTTGTCTGCAGTTACGGTGGTGGGACATGCTTGATCACATGGGTCTATTTATTCCTGAATTTTAAAATGAATTTTTTGTCCCCCTGCCTTCCACTATTTCTTTAAAAAATTTTTTTATTACTTAAGTATAGTTGATAAACAATGTTCTATTAGTTTCAGGTACACAACATAGTGATTCGACAATTCTTTTTTTTTTTAAGATTTATTTATTTATTTATTTATTTATTTATTTATTTATTTATTTATTTATGATAGACATAGAGAGAGAGAAAAGCAGGCTCCATGCTGGGAGCCTGATGTGGGACTCAAACCCGGGACTCCAGGATCGCACCCTGGGCCAAAGGCAAGAGCCAAACCACTGGGGCACCTAAGTGCCCCTAATTTTATTTAAATTCAATTTACCAACATATTGTATAACACCCAGTGCTCATCTCATCATATGGTGTTTTGACAGTTCTACACATCACGCGATGCTGGCCACAGCACTGGAAGTTTGTTACTTCTTAATCTTCTTCATCTATTTTGCCATCCCCCACGCCTCCCCCCTGGTAACCACCAGTTTTCCCCCTATATTTATGAGTCTGTTTCTGTTTTGTTGTTGTTGTCGTTTTTGTTCATTTGTTTCGTTTTTCAGTTTCCATATATAAGTGAAGTTATATGGTACTTGTTTTTCTCTGATTGACTTACTTCACTTAGCATAATACCGTCTAGGTCCCTCCATGTTAGTTCTATTTTTAATTTTTTGGGGAAATTCCATACCGCTTTTCATACTGGCAGCACCAATTTTCATTCCCACCAACAGTGCACAAGGGGTTCCTTTTCTCCACATCCTCACCCATATTTGTTATCTGTTGCCATGTTGATGATACCACATCCTAGCAGGTGTGAGGTCATGTCTTTTTTTTTTTTTTTAAGATCTTCTTTATTTATTCATGAGAGACACACAGAGAGAGGCAGAGACACAGGCAGAGGGAGAAGCAGGCTCCCTTCAGGGAGCCCGATGCAGGACTCGATCCTGCGACCCCGGGATCAGGCCCTGATCTGAAGGCCGATGCTTAACCACTGAGCCACCCGGGTGCCCTTCGTCATGATTTTGATTTGAATTTCCTTGATGATGAGTGATGTTGAGCACCTTTTCATGTGCTTGGCCATCTGTATATCTTCACTAGAAAAAATATTTATTATCCTTTGCCCATTTTTAAATTGGGTTGCTTTGTTTTGTTGTGCAATTGAGTTGTAAGAGTTCCTTACATATTTATCAGATACATGGTTTGCAAATATTTTCTCCCATTCTTTGCATTTTGTTGATGGTTTCCTCTGCCTTGTGGAACCCTCTTAGTTTGTTGTAATCACTTGTCTACTTTTGCTTTTGTTGTCTGTGCTTTTGATGTTATATCCAAATAATTATTGCCAAGACCCATGTCAAGGAGGTTTTTCCCTTTGTTTTCTTCCAGACGTTTTATGGTTCAGGTTTTACATGTAAGCCTTTAATGTATTTTGAGTTAATTTTTGTGAGTGGTATAAGGACTCCATGAAAATCCTTTTGGATGTGGATATGCAATTTTCTTGACACAGTTTATTGAAGAGGCTATCCTTTCTCCATTGTGCATTCTTGGCACCCTTTTATTTTTTTATTTAAAAATTTTTTTTATTGGAGTTCAATTTGCCAACATATAACATAACACCCAGTGTGCATCCCGCCAAGTGCCCCCCCTCAGTGCCCGTCACCCAGTCACCCCAACCCCCGCCCACCTCCCCTTCCACTACCCCTTGTTCATTTCCCAGAGTTAGGTGTCTCTCATCTTTTGTCACCCTCACTGATATTTTCATTCATTTTCTCTCCTTTCCCTTTATTCCCTTTCACTAATTTTTGTATTCCCCAAATGAATGAGACCATATAATGTTTGTCCTTTTCCGATTGACTTATTTCCCTCAGCATAATACCTTCCAGGTCCATCCACGTCGAAGCAAATGGTGGGTATTTGTCATTTCTAATGGCTAATATTCCATTTGGCACACTTTTAATAGATTAGTTGACCACATATGTGTGGGTTTCTTTCTGGACTCTGCTCTGTTGGTCTAGGTGTCTGTTTTTATGACAGTCCACACTATTTTAATTACTACAGTTTTGTAATACAGTTAAAAATCAGGTCATGTGATGCTTCTAGCTTTGTTCTTCTTTGTCAGGAATGCTTTGGCTATTTGGGGTCTTTTGTGGTTCTGTACAAATTTTGGGATCATTTTTTTTCTATTTCTGTGAAACATGCCATTGGAATTTGGGCAGAGATGATTGCAAGACTCTTTTTAAACAAGATTTTATTTATTTATTTGAGAGAGAGAGAGAGAAAGTTCATGAGTGGGGGGAGGGACAGAGGAAGGGGGAGAGGAGAGGGAGAAGCATCCTCCCTGCTGAGCATGGAGCCCAATGTGGGACTCGATCCCAAACTTCAGGATCATGACCCAAGCCGAAGGCAGATGCTTAACTGACTGAGCCACCCAGGTGCCCCTAGGCATGACTGTAAGACTTTTGATTATCCTCATGCTGTAGAGGTGGGTAGTATATATATCAGTGCCATGTGATTCATTTGAGCAACTTCCTACTGAGAATTTATTTACAAGGATGTGTATATGCTCCTGGTTGAGAGCTCTGAAAATGATGTAAGGCAACATGAAGATCCTAGAGAATATTTTATTTACACCCCCTAGAAACTTTTAATGTCAGCAGATGCTAGCTAAGGTGTACTTAGCGTCTGCTTGTGTACCCGATGTGCTAGGTAACTCTGTGCCTCTGTTTCCCATTGACAAGGTAGGAATAGTAAGAGTGTCTACATTGAAGGGCTGCATCAAGGAGTAATATTTATGAAGTGTTCATAATGGCACATAGTCCTGCACCTGTGCTTCATAGATAACTATGTAGTCACTGATCCTTGCAGTGTCTTTGCAAACCAGGCTTATGACTTCCAATTGTCTGGTGAGGGAGCTAATGTCAGAGCCTGACTGTTGACGTTTGTCAAGGGAGAGGGACTTGGCTATCTCTTTCTACTCAGTTCGGAGAGTCCTCATGGATTCCCAGAACCACACATGGTGCATGGGATTGTCGGCTTCTGGATGCTAGAATGTGCTGTACCTTTCCACGCTCATCCACAGCCTTCTCCCACCCCACTCATCCTGGAGTCAGGCCATGCAAGGCCACCACTTTGGCCTTCCTTGCATCAGTGAACATGCCCCAACTATTCTTACTGCAGAGCCTTTGGTCTTGCTGAACTGTAGGCATGGGACACAGCCCTGATCGTTTCAGAGCTGGCCTCCTCCCATTGCTTAGGCCTCAGCTCAAGTGTTTTGATCCCACAGAGGCTTTGTTTGGTCACCCTAACTCAATCAGACCTTCTCCTGTTACTATCACTTCACTCATTTAAAATCTTTGTAGTTCTCTGAAATTATTATGTTCATTTTTGCCCACTCAGTTCTTTTTTTTTTTTTAAGATTTTATTTATTTATTCATGAGAGACACAGAGAGAGAGGCAGAAACATAAGCAGAGGGGGAAGCAGGCTCCATGCAGGGAGCCTGATGTGGGACTTGATCCCAGGACTCCAGGATCATGCCCTGAGCCTAAGGCGTCAGACCCTCAACCACTGAGCCACCCAGGTGCCCCTCCACTCAGTTCTTATCTGTCTTTCCTCCTCATCGGAATATAAACTCTAATACAGAAGGAAGTTTAACTTGCCCCCTGTTATTTTTCTATCTTCACCTTCAGATAGTGTTTTGAACAATATAGATTCTCAAATATTTACTAGTTGACTGAATACTATACTCCTAAGGGCCTGTTCAGCTTTGGCTCAGACACACGTGCTGTCAAGGAGCTCATTCCTTCTTGAGGCCGTCTGCCTTGCCGTCTGTGACTTTGACTGTTAAAAAGTTCCTTCTGTAACTGGATTGGTTTTGCTCCTTCGGTACCCACAGGAAAAAAATCTCTTCCTATCTTTGTTGGAGATGAGCTTTAGTGGGTGGCCTCATTTTTGGTTTGTCTAAGATTCTCTTTGTCTTTCTTCCTCCTCCTTCACATGGCCTTTCAGGTAAGACATAAAAATGGAGGTTGTGCCCCAAGACCCCTTTATCTTCCAAGGATATCCACCGATGGCAGACTGCCAACTGCTAAGTGCAATTACCTGTCCTAACCAGGGGCTTATAGTGTCACAGAGCAGAAACCCAGTCCGTCTTTCAGCCCAACAATGAGAAGGAAACGTGGACAAATTGGTTCATGTTTCTAGAGGTTTATTGTGTTATTAATAGATTTCCTGTGGGAGTGAAAAGGTTCAGTGGTCAAAGTCTGAGACACGTGGGGTTTTACTGAGTTCAACTTTCCTGTAAATCCTGGTTTCTTTTCTGTAGATCTTGCAGAACCTTTGAAATACAATGGGCTTTCTGATTCTTTCTGAGGGACCCAGGTTATAGGTCTCCCAAACAGATTCACCCTTGGAATGCTCTTCATCCAACGTCTATGAGCATCTAATGAACCATAGATGTTGCTTTAGCCTTTGTAGCTCTGAGATTTCATGATTCTGGAGAGGAACCATCTAGGGATACAGTGTTTTTCTCTTACTAAATCCACAAGGACAGGGCTGCCTTGTCCCCACCTGATGAAGGGGCAGGCAGACCAATGGGGCATTTACATCCTTCTCTTTTCTCATCACCATGGGCAGCCATTCTCATCTTCTCTTGTCTCTCCTCAACCCCCAACCAGGTTCTTAGTTTATGACCTCCTTCAAATAACATGTCAGGATTCTTGAGAAGATAAGAATCACCAGGTAATTGCTTAGGAGCTGTAAAATGACTTAAATTGGTTATGATTCTAATTACCACAAAATGACTTTATTGCCTCCTGTCGATAACAGGGCTGTAACCTTCCTCCCCTGAGGAGTATAGGTCCCCACCCCCAGGGTCACCCAGCGGTCAGGGCCCTGGCAGCTGGGGAAGAGGAGAGAGGCCTACTTCTCCCAAACCCCCACGCTCTGACAGCTTGGGGAGCAGTCTGGGGTTGGCGGAGGTGACCCCATTGGGACCTCATTGGCTCCTCCTCGCCTTCTGTCATTCTGTTGACTTCCTCAGGACTTTGGTAGGTGGTCGGTGGCAGGAGCCACTCTCTGAGTCTACATACTTACCAGCAAGGACTGCTCTTTTACTTCATGTGGAGTCCTGGATGCTAGTCCTGTTGATTTATCCTTGCTATCCAGAAGTCTACCATGGTGGGGGGTATTGTGGAGGAGTATATACAAAACTAGTTATAATGCAGGATTTATTCAATCATCTATCCATCAAATATTTACTGAACATTTATCTTATGGTGGACAACATATGTGTCTCTGTAGACATACACACACATGCATACACCACTGATCCACTCATATGATGAGTAGTAGTGCATACATACGCAGTGGTTCAAAGGCAAATCTGAATTTAAACTAGACCTCTGCTATGTGACATCGAGTACGCTGCATTCCACTCTGACCCTGCCTGCATCATAGGACTGGTGTGAAAATGAAAGTATCTGGCACAGAGTAGGGCCCCCCCCCCACACGGGAGCCACTGTTATCATAATAGAGGTACATGATGTTGTGGGAATAAAAAGGAAGAGCCATTATAAAGGATAACATTTAATTGATCTTTGTTATTGGTCTATAAAGATAACGTAAGCTCTTTCTAAACTTCCAAGTCACATGCGTGTAACAGCCACCAGCATGTTCTAAGCCCTTGTAGGTTGTTATTTCAAAGGGAAGGTGGAGGGCGATGGGGGAGGGCAGGGTTGAGTCAGGCCTTGAAGCATGGGGAGCATTCCAACAGCTGGGTTGGGGGGAGGGCATTCCTGGCCAAGGAATGCTCAGGGCAAAGGGTGTGAGATAGGAATGTACCTGGCGCCTTCTGGGACCCTCACGTGATGTGTGTGGCTGACATGCAGGGATCCCGAAGAGCTGTGCATGGAGAAGAGGTTGGAGTGGGCTCGCAGAGAAGAAGGGACCTTTGGAAAACCTTATCTGTTAGTTCTTTGCCTTGACCTTAAACTTGCCTTCCTGTAATTTCCGCAGAGGTCCCACTGTGGCCCACTTGGGCTGCACAGAACAAGCCTTCCTTCTTAGTCCAGACAAGCTCTTCAAACACTTGAGCTCACGTTTAGATCCCCCGGAATCCCTCATCTGCCTCCCAAGCATCCCTGGCTCCTTCATACCACCCTCAGGAGACCTGGTTTTGAGAAGCTGTGCCTTCTAGATGTTCTTTTCCTTTCTGTTCTGTTTGTTCTTCCTTTTTATTTTTAAACAGATGAATGGTTTCTGGGTTAAAATATTTTTATTATGGAGATTCTCTAGCATGTGCTAAAGTAGAGAGGATAGCTTATGAACCCTCTGCATGCCTGTTGACAAGTCTCAACAATGATTGACATTTCTCCAGCCACGTTTGCTCTGTTCCCTCCTTCCTTCTTTTGCTTGTGTGTTTGTTTGCTAGAGTATTTTTAAGAAAATCCAACCATTTTCAAGCAAATTCCAAGATTTTAGTCTCCAACAGAAAGGGATGTTAGAAAACCAGACCATATTGTTTTGACAATCAACACAATTAACAGAAGGTTTCAATATTTTCTATTACTTGGTCCATGTTCAGAATTCTTGATGGTATCTAAGATTTTTTTCTTCTGCGGTTGTTTTTTAAAAATTGGGATACAAAGAAGATACCTATCTTGCAATTGCTTGTTGTATCTCCTTTGCTTCTTTTATTCTGTAACATTTTTGTCCCCATTTTTTTTCTCCACACCATAGATTTGCTGGAGAAACAATCATTTGTCCTGTTGGCTAGCCCATATTCTGAATATGGCTGATTGCTTATTTGTGACATTTATTTATTTATTTATTTATTTATTTATTTATTTATTTATTCATTCATTTATTTAAATTTATTTATTCATAAGAGACACACAGAGAGAGGCAGAGACACAGGCAGAGGGAGAAGCAGGCTCCACACAGGGAGCCCTACGTGGGACTCGATCCTGGGTTTCCAGGATCAGGCCCTGGGCTGAAGGTGGCACTAAACCTCTGAGCCACCCAGGCTGCCCACTTTTTTTGTGATATTTAATGAGTTCTTCTATGCTTTGTACTTCCTGTAAATAGGTAAAGTTTAGAGCATGACTAGAGTCAAGTGCAATTTTTAAGGCAAGAGCAACCCACAGATGGCGCTGTGTGCTCCCCACTGGGTTACATCAGGATTCACACAATGGCGGGTTGATCCACTCTTCGTGAGACCAAGGGTGTTGCGGGTTCAGATGGTGTCAGCCTCATCTCTCTACAGGTCATCTCTGCTGAATGGAGTCTAGGTGGTCTGCTCTTCTCTCTTAAGAGGATGCATCGAGAAGAGAATGCATCACTGCACTCGGGGTTGGATTATAGAGGAGTATCCCCTCCTTCAGTCTGCACCTAATGCTTCACTCATGCAGCCCGAGGCTCCAATAAATCATTTGGGGGCTTCAGTCCACTGCTAACTTCCACTGAGCTCACCTTTGAATAAACCACCTATATCTCATGGACCATTGCTAAGCCACCTCTCTTCCTGGTTGGTTTTCCGGGTCCAAAGGAATCTTCTATTTTATATTTTATATATACTTTATATTGTATATAGGATACTTACATATATTATATGTGTATTATATTATTCAGAGTGAAATTTTGTCCTGGTTTAGTCAATCGTCAAGCTTCATTTCCACTGTGATTTTGTCATTATAGGAAGGCTGGTACTAGGAGGGACTACGAAGAGCATTGAGTTTTAGGTCCTCCTCTTTACAGCTGAGAAAAGTGAGGTGCAGAGAAATTTCCCATTTCTCATTAAGTTGCTCAGGATCATGTGCCATGGGGTGGGTGCCTCAGGTGACCGCTGCTTTGACCTACATTTCTAGGTTTTCATTCAGTTGTATAGTCCTTGCCCACATAGCTGGGCGTGGCTATGTGACTTTCTTTGGCCATTGAGACATTAGCAAACAATGTTTGATAGGCTCCATGAGCACTTGGATACAGGTGCATGTCTTCCAGGAGAGCTGGGTCCAGGGCGACTGTTGGGGAGGGACCTCCAGAGCAAAGATGTGGGCACAGGATCCTGCCTGGGTAGCTGAGACAGCTGGATAACTATCTGCCTCCTGCCACTCCATGAACAAGGACAGCAGAGGGCTGACCTTTAGAGCATCTTCAGGCAGAGTCTTTTGCTGAAATCCTTCAATATAGACTCAGGGCTTCCAACTTGACTCCAAGCAAATGAACCAACAAAGACCAACATGTGCTCTTGAGGGCCTGGAAGTAAGGAATGATGACCCCATATGCAATAGCATGGTCTGAGTGTGGCATGGGATGCACGGAGTCCTTGAAACCAGGTATCCATCCTTTGGCCACACTGCTTTGAAGATCCTTACTAGGGTTTATTACAAATAGCCTGGCATTGCTATTAGGAAATGTAAGCTGCCCTTGACAGTGTGCTGAGCTGAACCTGCAGAGAAAGCTCCACCGGGTTCTCCTTTCACGTTGAGTGTGGGGTCTATCATCTGCAGCCAATCCTTTTGTTGACTGGGGTTACTGAACCCATTCAGGTATTGTCCAAATAGGTTCCTGGATTGGTTAGGTGGCCCCTACCTGATTACACCAGGAACATGTGGGGATCTGGCTTGGCATGGAAGAAAAATGCAACCCCAGACACCCTTACTCCTCTGTTCATGTCGCATCTTTTACATTTGGTATCAGATACAATTTTATAAAGCCTAAAGTTTAAGCAATTTGAGGGTCCCTTTAAAAGCAAGAAAATGTGAAATTAGATCTTGGAAAGGGCCCATGGAAAGAAGGGCCCTAACACTTACACTTCATAGCTTTTGGTAAATCCATCTGTTTCCATGTAGACAAGTTAGAGTGCTTTTCTCCTCCTACTTCTTTACCTGTCAAACTCTTACTCATCCCTCAGGGCTCAAGTCAAATATTCACTCCTCTGGGAAGTCTTCTCTGGCTTGCCTCAGTAGATTGAATGTTCCTGGGATGCACAAACCCTTGTTTGATTCTGGAGATTACTCATTCCTTTGTCAGATTCAAGGTCACCTAGTGGCTTCTTTAAAGCTGGAACATGCCTGACAGGGAGGAGAAACAGTAAAGATAAGTTGTGGTCAGAGACCTTTCTCTACTACTACTGCTGCTACTACAACACACACACACACACACACACAGACTCACAGCTTCCTAAGATGATACTGGTGGGTAGGGCTCTGTTGTAAAGAGTGGAAAAGCCCTACCTACTGTGTGATGGAGTGAGTTCCTTTTGTTCTTCACCGTGTTCCACTCCAGATCAGGGAACCAAACAATTAACGGAGTGTTTCAGACCCGAGGGGGGACCATTTTGTTAGCTGCGATGATGGCCCCAGAGAAACATTAGCAATAGCTTCCGTTTGGAGCCTTTCTTGGCAGAGCCTGAGGCCCATGGCAAACCATAGTTATGAATCTTGATCTCTGCCTTTCTGGAAGAAAGAGGTCAGTGCTTATTTGAACCAGTTTCTGCCCAGGACCCCAAGGACCATAAAGGATGTCAGTCAATGTCTCCTGGAAACTCAGACAGCAAGTCTGGGCTCAGATTCAGGCTTTCTGAGGAACAAAAAATATTAGAACCCGAGAGACCATCTTGATCATTGTGATTTTATGGATGAGGACGCTGAGTTGCTGAAAGCGGGGAGCAAAGTGACCCACAGCCACACATGATAGGGGTGGGACCCAGCTCAGGCTTCCTGAATTCCCAGGCAGGGGTTTAATTTATACCATGCAAGTCTGAATGAAGAGCACCTAGGGGCCCTTTGTGGAAGAGGCTAAGTCTCAACAGGTCCCCGAAAGGGGAGAAGGAGAGAGAGGCAGACGACTGCCCTTCATCTTCTCCATCTTCTTGGGCCTTGTTATCTTTTAATGAAGTGATTCTCCTCCTTTGTGTAAAAGAAAAATTGTTTATTTGGTTGGTTGCTCTGGCTTCACAGCCTGAGTTTCAGAGAAATCGTGGCAAAGGAGAGAGAGCTGTGGTTCTGGAGTCAAAAGGTTCAAGATCTGGCTCTATTTCTGGAATTGTCACCAAAGCAAGTCACTGCCACAAGGCCTGTGTGACAGATAGAGTCATTTTGGATTCCCAGACATCCATCCCCAACCCCTCCCCCATTGTCACCCTCTATTATAGATGCTTGGAAAATCAAAAGACTTGCTTTGCTCTCTCAGCTTCCCTTGCATCCAAGTGTGACTTGGTGACAAAGTCTCGGATCAAGAGTCTTTTTTATTTTTTTTTAAGATTTTATTTATTTATTCATGATAGACATAGAAAGATAGAGAGAGGGGCAGAGACACAGGCAGAAGGAGAAGCAGGCTCCATGCCGGGAGCCCAACGTGGGACTCGATCCCGGGGCTCCAGGATCACACCCTGGGCCAAAGGCAGGCACTAAACCGCTGAGCCACCCAGGGATCCCCTCAGATCAAGAGTCTTAAAGAGTGTAAGTCTGCTGGGGGCAGGGGAGGGCGGTTTCTGGGATAGCTTTGTTTTTCCTAATAGAAGAATCAGATGCCACTGATACTGCTGTCTCTGCTTCTTCTTAACTTAAATGCAGATGTGATGGCTGGAGCTAAGACAGCCACTCTGTGGTCATGAGAGAAAGATCAAGAGAATTATTGACATGCTGGTCCTACCTCCAGGTTTCTTACTATGTGAGAAATTTAAGTCCATATCTGTGTAAGCCACTGTTTGGGTTTCTTTTTTCTTTTCTTTTCTTTCTTTTTTTTTTTTTTTGCCACTGAATGCATTCCAAATGTGTGTAAGTTAGACAACACTTTGGGTTTTATAGTGAACATCTGTTACTTGTCAACCCAGAATCCATTTTCCTTTTTTTCTGGTATTGGCATCCCAACTTTCCCAGGGGGTCCCTTGTTTTTCTACTCTCAATCCATGTGGTTTTGGTGGAGCTGACTTAACTTCTGACTGCGGCTAGAGTCAGTCAGAACATTGAGTCCCCACCTCAGAACATTGATCCCCACCTATGGATCAACAGACTGAGACGGCTTGTGCCTCAGACACAGCCAATGGCACCAACCCCAGGACCTTAGTGTTCACCCTTGGAGAGAGTTTCTCTCTCTTGTCATGACCTTGGGAAGATGTGAGCTGGAGATCCCGGCTGATGCAGAGGGGAGTAGTGTGCACAGACAGGTTGAGGTCCAGAGACAAAATTGGATTTTAGACACAGCCCCACTCGGACTTGTCATCTACTTCCACTGACTTGCATTCATTGCAGGAGTCCAGACTGGGTGACTGGGTGGGGCCAGGCAGCCCTGAATGAAGGTTCTGAGACAGAGCAGGGGCTCAATATCTTGTCAAAGGTGAATCCTACCTTTGGCCAAATTGTGCAGAAGCTTCGTTCATGGCCAGACACCAGGAGCCAGTCCTTGGACACCTCATCCTTGGGTCTCCAGTAAATGTTGTTCAGACCTTCATTTGAGCGTTTAGCTCAAGGTGTTACTTCTGTTCCCATGTAGACCTGCTCTCTTGCTAGATTGGGAGGCAGCAAATGAGCTTCTTGGCCTCGCTGCCATCAGAGGTGCTTCCTACCTGACTGTCTTCTGCATTTATGTCCTGGAGATTATGCTAAAAACCCATCCTACGGTGCTGCCTGGGTGGCTCAGTCAGTGAAGCATCTGCCTTCAGCCCAGGTCATGATTCCAGAGTCCTGAGATCGAGCCCCACGCAGGGCTCCTTGCTCAGCAAAGAGCCTACTTCTCTCTCTCCCTCTGCCCCTCACCCCCACTTGTGTGCTCGCTCTCTCTCAAATAAAAAAAAAAAAACTTAAAAAAAGATCCATCCTGCACCAAGGGTCTTGGCCAGGTACCCTCTCTTCCCGGATTCTGGGCCTGCTTGCTCTATGTTCTATTTTCTGTGAAAGGACTTGAAATTGCTTGCTCTTAGTCCCAGATCCCTCTGTCCGCTCTTCCTCACTGTCCGTGTCAGTCCTTGTCACACCAGAGAGTGAGCTCCAGGCCTCTATTCTCCCTCTGGTGATTTTCAGCACTGACTCCTTGGGTGACCTCTTGCCCCTCTTAGGGGATCCCTCCAGCACCAGAAAACATTTTCTTGGATAACAGAACGGAAATCGTAAAGCACAGGAAAAGTGAGAAAAAACATGTATTGTTCTGTTTTTTTTTATTAACATTTTGATTCATAAAATTATAGACTTAATGACAAACAGTTTGAACATTTAAAACACTGCAAGGCAGCAGGGAAAACAAGCATTTCTCTCTCGGTCATGTGATACCACCAGCCCACTTCCTGGAAGTCATTGCTGTCTGTCACTTTTTGTGTATCTGTCCAGGAACTGTCTAGGCATATGTAGGGGTGTGTGCACATGCATGCACATGCATGTTCATGCATGTGTAGCAAACAATGAGTGCCTACTACATACCAAGCCCTGCTTTGATTACTGGGAACATAGCACTGGGCGAATCCAAATCTGGATCCAAAAATCCAGATCCCCGACCTGATAGAGTTTTCATTCTCGTGTCAGCAAACAGACAATAAACAGACAGATGTATAATATATCAGGTGTTGATAAGTGATATAAAACTAATAAAATGGGGCCAGGGGCTACACGGCGAGAGGATGTGTATGTGTGCTATTGTAGCTAGGGTGGTGAGGCGCGGGTAGGTCTCTGGGTGCTTTGTGAGGAAGAGAGGGAGCCAGGCCAATAGCTGGAGAAGGAGATTCAGGCAGAGTGACAGCGAGCACTAAAGCCCTGGGGCAGCAGCAGCTGGTAGGAGGCCAGGGTGGTGAGGACAGAGAACACTGGGAAAGAGGCAGGAGGCAGGACCTCCTTTCATGTTGGCCCCAGGAAGGACTGACTTTTTTCCGAGTAAGACAGGAAAGGACTTGAGGGTTTTGAGAGTCGTGAGCTGAATCACGTTGTCCCAGGATCACTGGATGCCGAGTGGAGAGTGGAGCCCGGAGCCCAGGTGTGGGTGGGCGAACACAGGGAGGAAGTGGGGAGATGCGCGTCGCTGGCATCAAAGAGGGGGGGGCCGACACTGGATTCGCTGGCTCCACGAGGAAAGACAGCGGTCAAGAGCACTCTCAGGACCCTGGGTTGGGGGACTAGTGGAAAGCTTTCACCAGTGCCGAGAGGAGGAAGGCCAAGAAAAAAGCAGGTGTGGGCTGGGTGGAAATAGAGTTCAGTTTGACACTTGAAGCTTAAGGTACCTATTACATGTTCAGGAGGAGGTGCCGAGAGAATGCAGGGAAGAAGTCTGATGAGATGGCCGTTTGGGGGTCGTGGTGGGTTGTGGACGTGGCCACACACTTTGCAGCTCTTCCCGTCAAGAGGAGTCTGTTTTCCACCCCTCGAATCTGGGCTGGTCTTGTGCCTTAACTTGACTAGTAGAATGCAGCAGAAGTGACCTGTGGGTTCTGAGCCCAAACCCCAAGAGCCTTGGATCCTGTGACCACTGTATGGAAGCCCAGGGAGAGACCCATGGCCCGATCACCCTGTTGCCCAGCTGACCGCTTGCTGGACCCAGACCTGCCTGTGACTGAGGCTGTCCCAGACCACCGCCCGCTGGCCAGCTGACCCCACACATGTGTGCAAAGCCCCGGAAGAGATGAGCCCAGTCAGCCCAGACCCCATGAAGAACTGGTCAAGCCAGAGACATGAGCCAAAGAAATCGCTGTTTCAAGCAACCGAGTTTTGGAGTGATTTGTTGTGGACTGAAAGCCAATGTATGCAGAAATTGTCCGCATAGAGGTGATGTTTTTATATATCAGGACATTGTTATCCTTCTCATACTCAAATGAGATCATAATGCCCGTCTGCAGCTTGCTTTTTCCACTTAATGACGTGTCTAATGACAATTTCCCACGAGGTGCATTTCAATTTCTCTCATTATTTTTAATAGCTGGATGAATATACTGTAATCAGCTCAGCCAGTCTCCTGCGTGGGTGGTTTCCGGTTTTTGTTATCACAAAGCCTTGGCGAACATTCTTATATATGGTATTTATACCCATGTGTATTTATCAGATGAGTTCTTGCAAATACGATCATAGGTCAAAGAGATTTGCATTTAGAATATTAATGTTTGTCAACTCATCTTCCAAAATGATTTCCTAATTAGCATTTCCTTATGTGTGAGAACGAGTGTGTATATCAACCCCTTATTGATGCTAAGCATTTGCTAATCTGAAAGGGAAAAAAATGTATTTCCTTACTGTTTTATTTGCATTTTTAAATTATGGATGAGGTTAAGTGTATTTTTATATGTTTAGTATCTATTTGTATGTTTTTCTTCCCTGTGAATTTCTTATTTCCACTCTTTGCTTATTTTCCAAGGCTTGTTTAGCCTTCTTACGAATTGAACTGTAAAAGGTCAATGGATATTACAGAAATGTTACCATCTTCCTAAACAGCTTCTAGATATAGATGTTTAAACTTGAGACATTTAAATTCGAGTTCTAGAGGACTTTGCAAAGCAATATGAAATAATTCTCTGCATTTGTTAAGTGTTTTACAAGTGCAGGACACTACAAACGTCATCTACTCTAATCCCGCAGCTGTCTTCCAAGGCAGGTTTGTTATCTCGTCGATTTAATAATTGAGGAAGGGGAGATGCAGAGATCCAGGGCCTTTAGGTGAGGAAGAATCACGAAATACTCTGAAATAGGCATGAAAAGTTTACTAGGTGTTCAGTCTAGCACAGTCTTGGGTGTATCAGCGCCTCTCCCTCTGCTTGAGCTCCCATTCAACTCTTTAAATTGCAGTTTTTTTTTTTTAACTGGTATTAATGCAAAGGCTTCTTGTCCATAGAAATGCAAATGAATTGTGTCTGGTGGAGATGCAATTGATTCTGTCCTGGTGGCATGGGCGGCGCGCTGTGCCTCGATTTGTCATTCATTTCAGCCTTCCTGATGGCCTAGGTACCCATGTCCCTTCTCTCAGCTATCCTTGGAGATGCTGGGCTGTCTTACTGGCTCCCTCATCTGGGAGTTAAATAAAGCTTTGGCACTTGTTCATTTTATATTCATATGTACGATGTTACTTTAAAAAGGTATCCTTTAACTTTTCTCAAGCTTCTAGTCCACACAGCTAGACGTATGAGCCTGTCAGGATCTGACTCAGGGATGTCTGACAAGGATTCTTTATTAGGATTATTTTTAGCTGCAGAGTGCTCTTTGAAAAGCTGATGAAAGCAATGGACCCTTTCCCTGGGAAGAATAAACAGGCAGACGGACACAATTTCGCATGTTCTTTTGAGAGTTCTTTGGCCTCTGGGACACTGGTTTAAGAACTCCTAGGAGAGGGGTGCCTGCGTGGCTCAGCCAGTTAACTGACTGACTCAGCTCAGGTCATGATCTCAGGGTATGAGATCAAGCCCCTTGCAGAGCCCTGTGTTGGGGGTGGAATCTGCTTAAGGGTCTGTTTCTCCCTCTCATTCTGCCCCACACCCCAACCCCATGCTCGCTTTCTCTCTCTCTCTCTCTCTCTCAAAACAAAAACAAAAACAAAAACAAAAACAAAAACAAAAACCCACCACCACCAACAAAAAAACTCCTAGCATAGAGTCTGGGGTCAGAATAGTTGCTCAAGATCAGAAGTAGAAAGAAGTGGAAGGGAGAGTTGGGAGTATGGCTTTTTTCTCTACACTTGCCATGTGCTGAGCTGTACTAACTCATTTAATTGTCACAGAAACCCTGAAAGACCAGAAGCTGTTCGACAGAGGGGGCACGTCACTAGCCCAAAGTCACACAGCTGGTATGGATTCTAAAGTGATTCCTTTGGGGGTGCCTGGGTGGGTCAGCGGTTGAGCGTCTGCCTTTGGCTCAGGTGGTGATCCCGGGGTCCTGGGACCCTGCAGGGAGCCTGCTACTTCCTCTGCCTGTATCTCTGCCTCTCTCTCTCTGTGTCTTTCATGAATAATAATAATAATAATAATAGTAATAATAATAATAGTGATTCCTTTGCACCACAGATATAAGGTAAGTGAATAAAATAGTTCTTATGGGGAAAATATAAATCCTTAGGGAGGAAGAGTTGCTCCCCCCAAATCAACTTTAAATCTGTATTGAACTTGAGACGTTCTGGTCACCTGAACCTCTTATGGTTGACAAGAAACCCTCTTTCTAGAGGATTCTAGGGGAAGGAGAATATGTGACGGGGAAAGGGGATGCGGATCGTGATGGTTAATTTTATATCAACTTGACTGGGGTCATGGGGTGACCAGATATTTGGCTGATATAATGGGTGCAGCTGAGAGATGTTTCTGGGTGCAATTAATGTTTGAACGGTAGGCTGAATAAAGCAGATTGCTCTACCCTGAGTGAGTGAACATGAGGCCTGAATGGACCAAAGGTTGGAAAGGAGAATGGCTCTCTGCCTGTCTCCGACCTGGGACTTTGGTCTACTCCTGCCTCCGGACTCCGACTGGAGCTTTTGCCGTCCGCTGTCTCCTGGGTCTTTGGCTCTCCCACTCCAGATCATGGGGCTTCTCAGCCTCCATAACCATGAAGGCCAATTCCTCATATTAAGGAAAAAAATATATATACATACAGTTCTTTTTCTTTGGAGAACCCAGCCTTACAGGAGGAGCCCAGGTCGGAGCATATCTCTGCCTTTCTGTTCCATCTGGAAGGGGCATCTGCGATCTTGTCCCTGATCCTCATGTCCACCAGGGCCTGAGAAATGGCTGCAAGGGGTCTAAAAGGAGAGTGCCCTGCCTGGCCCAGGGCTTCATGACCCTGCAGATGTAGGGGGGCTGTCGACTTCTCCTGCTCCTGAGAAATGGGCTGGGAGCCAGAGAGAAGAAGCAGGGGCATTCCCATCGTGAGAGGGGGTGCTGCAGCAGAGGGTATGGAGTGAACTCCAGCAGGGGATGGGATGAGGTGGTGCAGCTCTGGGAGGAGCAGAGGGGTCACGCCTGAGGCGCCCCCAGTGGATGCTCTCAGGGAAGCAGGTGTCCCTCCCCTCCAGCCAGGGACCTGGTGTTTGTAGGAGCACTTTCCTAGCCCTACCCCCTGTAGATCGGCTGTTTGGCTCCCCCAGCCCTTAGCCTTCTCCTTTCACCTAGAACTTGCTGGAGACTAGGTGTCGGCGTAACACTCCTGGGCACTGAGTGATTTGGCACTTGTAAGGTTGCCAAGCCCGGTCACATTTGTGGGCCGTAGTCTGATTCTGGCAGAGTGCGTGGCTGAGGCTGGAGCTGGCATAGCTGCCCTCGGTTCACAAATGAGAAAGCTCAGGCCAGAGTGACGGGGTGGCAAGCTTCTACAGTAGATCAGAGCGAGGGGAGGCTCCCCGTCCAACTCCTGGCTGCAGCGGGGACAGGGCCAGATTGCAGAGGTTCTGGAATTTGGGACAGATTGCCCAAACTTGTGATTTGTGGCACAGAGCTCAGCCCAGCAGGCCCAGTGAGGAGGAGCAGGCCCCATCCTCCACAGCAGGGTGTCTCTCGGCAGTGTTCAGGCCAAAGGGAAGCTTGGAGGTGGCCTCCCTGGAGGTAGGAGTGGCATGTTCCAGAGCTGGGACCCAAAGCAGCCCTTGTCCTAGTGGGATCTGGGGATACCACCATCCCCAATGGGCCTGGACCTCACACTTGGGGCAGCACTTCCACTCCCTTTTAGAGCCTCCCCATTGCTCTCGAGGCAGGCAGGATGGGGCTTACTACCATAGTTTTACAGAAGTGGAAACTGAGGCTCACACTGGGCATGTGATTTGTCCAAGGTCTCACTACAAGGAAACAGCAGAGTCCTCAGGCTCCCCAGGGCCAATCCCAAGGGAAGGAGTCTGGCCTTCCAGCTGGCTCCTTGCACTAGTCCTGGAAAATAAACTCTGAAAAGAGCTTACTGTCATAGTCTTTATTCAGACTGGAAATACAACATCCCTCCCCAGTCTAGCAGGATAACCAAAGATACAATGTTCTGTCTTAAATTAAAAAACAAACAAAAAACCAACTTTCCCTATATTTATCTTCCACTTTGCACATTCACGTCAAAGCCATACAGAATTTGTTAGCCATGGGCCAACTGCAAGGTCACTGAGCGCGTGTTCTGCTTGTAGGGGAAGCTCAGCGTGACCCCTTGGGCCAACCTGGACTGGGCTCCTGGGGGCGAGACTCGATTATTCGTGTCTAGATCCAGTTCCGTTTATACATTATTCAGTAGGTGCTCAATAAATGTATCAGGAATGACCAGACAACCCCTCCTGGGCCTCCTCTAATCCCCTGTTCTCACCACAGTTCACCTCACTGAAGAAGAGCCAGAAGGGTCCTCAGAAGTCTCCTTGTCCAACTGCCTGTGTTGTAGATGAGGTCCAGAGACGATGAGTAATGAGCTGGAGGTCACACAGCGAGTTAGAGGAAGCATGAGTGAAGATGATGCCCTCCTTGTTCCAGAGCTCATCTCGGGATCTCACGCAGCCTCTGTCTTCTGAGACCGGAGGACCACTTGGGAAGAGCGATGAGAGCTCCCGTATTGCTCACTTTGCTCTGAGTGCAATGCAACCTTCCCTCCGGGGTGTGCTCAGGGAGCTTCCTGGGCTGTGGGCCATCTTTGGGTGCTGAGATTGATTCCCCTAGAGTCCCGGGCACCCTCCTGCCCTCCTCTTCACCTGGAGAGGGGAGCGGCTCCATTGGTGAGAGGTTATTCCATCCCTATGTGGAGGTGGCACAGGGGCTGCCCCATTTGGAGTTCGCAGGTGGAAGGCAGCACAGTGCAGGGATGCAGGTCTGCTGAATGAGAGAGCCTAGGAGAGGCTGTGTCTCCCACAGGTGGCCTGGCAGGAGGGTGATCTGGCCGGGGAACCAGGCAGAGGCGGGCTGGCCTGGAGCTGGTGGGTAACACCCCGTGGGAAGGGCCAGCCAGGGTGGAATGGAGGGCGGCAGCATGGGGCCCTGTCACAAGAGGAAAGTCAGGAGAGACAAGTGAGTCCTAAGCTTCACCTGGGGCTGTCCTGAGGCTTCCCAACCTTTCCCTCCAGGATTTGGGCATGGACCATGTTGGGGGAGAGATGTGTGCCCTGGGGTCCGGGAAACCTGGTCCGAAACCTGGCATTTACAGGACTTGCTTGATGTGAAACAGTCACTTTGCTTCTTGGTGCCCAGTTTCTGCATTAGCAAAAAATGAATAAAGAAAGAAATCCTCCCTGATAGTGTCACTGTGGGCACGCACACACCTCTAAGCATGGGCCTGCCCGTGTTGCATGCTGCTGGGTCCCCGCTGGTTTGCGTCTGGCACGCCCTCTCATACGTGTGGACCCCACAGACAGCTCATGCTCGGGGCGCACTTCCTAGGTGCCAAGCTTTTTCATGTCTCAGCAATTTCACCCTCATTGAACTACTACTGTCCTCCGAGGGGTGACTTGACTCTGACAGGCCACACTGCTGCTAAGTGCGCAGGTGGGCTTCGAATCCGGGCAGTCTGACTCCGAGCCTATCTGCCCAACCTCTGTGCGCTGTCCCTTACTCCCCGCCTGCCTGTTCCTCAGACTGTGAAGTCCTGCACAATAATACAAGCCAGTCCCCGGAGGAAGGAGAGGCACCGGGATTGTCCCTCAGTGGATGAGGACATGGGGATGGAGTGGGATAGCGACTTGTCGCAGGTCCCACAGACATCCAGAGCGCCCTCAGCCATGCTCTTTCTGGAAGAGTTTCCCTTGTACTCTTTACTGCACACAGAGCCCCCGGGGTTCCTCACTTCTGGGTCTGGGTGGGATGTTTGCAGACAGTGCCCCCAGCTCCACTTAGAACCTCAGCTACTCACGGCCACGTCCAGGTTTGTGGCCAGGGCCAAGCCGGCCTCACTCAGCTGCTGTGAAGCTCCAAGGCTGCCAGTCTTCTGCTTCCGCCACTTGGCACGCTGGTTCTGGAACCAGATCTGGGATGGGCGAGAGAGAGGATGTAGATGTGTAGCAAGGCCTTTCTCCATCCATTACCTTCCCCTAAGCTTAATACCGCTGCTTCCCCCAGGGACTGGCACTTTACAGTTGAGAAAGCTCCATGGCATCAGGATTTTCCTTGGAGGTCTGCCCTCTGAGAGGGCACCAGGCATCAGGACCTTCAGTGCCTGTGGGGCTGGGGGCTCACGCACGAGCAGAGCAGCTGGATGCCCTATAAGCAGGAGAGGCGGGGTCTGTGGTGAACAGAGCCCAAAGGGCACAGCTTCTCGGCTTCAGCTAGCAGTCATTATGCAGAAATGTGAGCCTGGCATTACAGGCCCATCCAATATCTAAGGCGGAAATCTCGATTTTTATGTGAACGCTTTGAGGCTTAAAACACTGTGCAGATGAAATAAAACTCATCGTGGGCTGTTTCCTGCTGGCAGTTCCACCGGCTTGCAGCCCCTGTGGGCCCCTTGGCATCTATAGGTTGAATATTGGCAGCTTCTGTATTCACGGGTGCCCTGGCTGTCCCTGACATGTGGGCATTTGTATTTGGCCTTTCTGCCGAGGCAGCTTTACAGCAGATGCAGGTGCTATTCACTTAGCTCCTGACTGACTCTAAATGGGAGGAGAAAGGGGGATGTCTACAACACGGGTGGTCCTTAGCTAGAAGAAAAGTAGGTTGGGATAAAATCAAGTGTAAAGTGTTGACATGGGCCCTGGCTCAGCTTTTGAATTTGGAATGAGTCCATCATATTTGATTGAAAAAAAGAAAGAGTGATGTAGAGAAGTGTTCTAGAGCCAGCCAACAGCGCAACCATTGGATTTGGATTTGCTAGAATGGTACTTGCAAAATTAGGGGTGTGCAGAGAGGTGGGACATACATACACTTGGTGACTGACAAGGGGCTACTGTATCTCTAACCACAGAAGAAGCCACAGACACTCCAAGGTGAAGAAATGACAGCCTCTAGATGAGGCAGCTGGTACTTAAATCAGGTGTCTGACCATGAATGGTCCTTTCTTTCTCTATACTGTTTTCAAAGTGATGCCCATGAGATCTGGATCAGGGGTTGGCAAACTAAAGACTGCAGGATAAATCTGGCCTTCCTACCTGTTTTTGGATGGCTCATGAGCTAAGAATGGCTTTCACATTTTTAAAAGGTTGGGGAAAAGATAAAAAGAAGAAGAATATTTGTGACACATGCAAATTATACAAAATTCAAATCGTAGAGCTCCCCAATAAAGTTTTAGACAGTGACCGTATGGCCTCACAAAGCCCAACATAATTACCATCTGGCCTTTTACAGGAAAAGACCACTGGTCTTTGATGATCACTGGTGTAGACTGTCAACACTTATTTTGTGAATGAGGCTTCAGGGTGAGCTATAGCCAGGTGGGGAAGGAAGGCAGGAAGCCGATACCAACGGCCATCACTGATGCCCCCTTGCTTCATTTCCACCTCCCAGAGAGAGAAACCATCTTGTAACTATGGTGACCTCATTTTCTGGAAATAATCTTTGGCAAATATGACTGTATTCAAGGGATAAAGGCAATGGGAAATTCCAGTTGGGGCAGCCCTAGAGGGCCCATGATATGTGGGGTCTCACCGATGGCCCCCAAGCCTTGAGGTTGGGGGCTGAGGGTGGGGACTGCTGTACCTGCACCCGAGCTTCTGGGAGGTTGATCCTGGCTGCCAGCTGGTTGCGGATGTGGACATCTGGGTAGTGGGTGAAGTGGAAGATCTTCTCCAGCTCATGCAGCTGCTCGGTGGTGAAGGTGGTTCGGACCCTCCTCTTGCTCTTTCTTTCCTCTGGATGGCAGAAGATTCAAGGTGGTTTACTGATCTTGTGGTTTGGCACCCTGATGACGCTTTTGTGTTACCTGGTTTCACTGCCCACTACAGAATCTTGGCCACTGGCTCCTTTGTTGAGAGTCTTGCAACATTTTGCAAAACCAGGTCACCCTAGGTTGACTCCTTCAATCCATCCTGAACAGTGAGGTCAAGATAACTTTCTAGAAACTCCTGTGCTTGTCCTTTTTGCAGCTCAGATGCTTTCAATGACTCTCCTTTGTCTACAACAGGACATGGCAAACTATAGTCAGAGGGTCAAATCTGGCCTACTGTTTGTTTTTATAAATAAAGTTTTATTGGAACACAGCCCTCCTGTTGGTTTATGTATTGTCTATGGCTGCTTTTGCAAGCAGCTTTGAGTAGTTGCAACAGAGACCATATGGCCTGCAAAGCCTAAAATAATTACCATCTGGCCCTTTACAGGAAAATCTTGCCAGTCTTGGTCTACAAAGCAAAGACTGAATTTCCCAGCAGTCAGTCCCTTACAACCTGTTTCCAGTCCAGTTGTCCAGACTTGCGTCCACTCAGGGCTGGCTACCTCATCTCTGGGGCCTAATGCAAAATGAAAATGTGAGTTCTCTTGTTCAAAAAAGTAGGAAAAAATCTATTTCTGTTCTTCTGCAGTCTCTCAACCTGGCAGTGTGTTTTTGTGTTGTTGTTGTTTGCTTAGTTTTTAAAATTTACTGTGTAAGGTCATGCTCCCTTGGGCACAGGGATACTAACAGGGTGACTGTGGACTCTCACAGGGACCCAGGGCCCATACTTTGTCTTGGTACCAGGATGCATGTACCTGACCATGACCCTCCTCCCATACATACCCTGACACCTATCCCATCCCCAGAGTCACACAGGATGGAGGAGGCAGTGTTCAGTGGGTAGGGATGGGGAAACAAGTGGCCTCAAGCCCATCCCAGAGAAGCAGAGAGATGGTAAGAGGGGCACTGAGCATTGAGTCAAGGCTCCAGGGTCCTGGTCCTTGCTTCCTAGGCCCACTGAACCTCACTTAAAAAACACAGATCTAAAAAAAAAAAAACAACAACAAAAAACCCCCACAGATCCAGGGCACCTGGATGGCTTAGTGGTTGAGTATCTATCTTCAGCTCAGGGGGTGATCCTGGGATTGAGTCTTGCATTGGGCTCCCTGCAGGGAGCCTGCTTCTCCCTCTGCCTATGTTTCTGCTTCTGTCATTGTCTCTGATGAATAAATAAATAAAATCTTTAAAAAAACCCACAGATACATGTTAAATTATTAAGAACTTTGAGATGACCATAAACATTAAACCCCAAGTGCCAGGTCTCCATCTGTGTGCAGTACTGTGGGCAACTACACTGATCACACCTGTGCCCATGAAGCCAGGTCTACGCATTGTGTGTGTATGAAGGGGAATCAGCTATTCTACTAGGACACATTAACTTTGAGATGCCTATTGGGTATTCAAAACAAAAAAAAGCTCTTTAATAGGCAGATAAATATATGTTTGAGCTCAAAGTGGGTATTGGGACTGTGACTCAAATTTGAAGAGGGTCATTATATATTTGGCCTTGGGAGTCTGGGAATGGCTGGGATCACTCAGGCAGGAAGTGCATGTGGAGAAGAGTGGGGGGCCCCTCCACTGAGTAGAGGCTCAGCAGCCCATAAGGGAGCCAAGATAAATCAGCAAGAGAGGCCATGACAGGCAGGTCCTTGAGGTAGGAGGAAAAGGAGGACACCTGGTAAAGAAACTATCTCGAGAAAGAGGCTCATCTCTGTCCATGTTAGGGATAGATTCGTTATAACAGGGACAGAGGATGGTCATAGTGGTCCCACGGAATAGGCAGTGAGGGCTCAGTGGACAGTGGTGGGAGGAGGGATGTGGCAAAGCAGAGGCAGCAACTGCAGACAAGTCTGCAAAGGTATGCTGGGCACGTGGAGGAAGAATGGGAGTTGCAAGCTGGAGAGGGAGTGTATGGCTCTGGGACTAAAACAGAAAAGACATAATAACATCATGAAAAGCCCCCAGTAAATGTTCTCCAGCAAATCTCTATCAGTCTGTTTTCTGGAAAACCTGACCTGAGCCAGAGGAAGCTCAGACACAAGCAGTACCCAAGTAAACACAGAGGAAGGGAGATTTGGAAAGGAAAGAGTGCCCATAGAATTAAAAACAAGAGAGGGTGAAGAGAAAGAAAAGCCAGAAAATATTAGTGTGTTTATCAAATACCTATTATGTTCCAGGTGTGGTGCTGGACCCTGGCCTTGGCCTGCACACAAGCACACATGCACACATGTATATTTAGCTTTGCCTTGTTCCAAGATGGATTTGAGGCATGTGGTCAGGAATTTGGTATTTAGGTGGACACTGAGGACCACAGGAAGGCTCCTTGGGTAGAATTATGATGGCAGAAGCCAAGGAATGAGGACTTATGTTTGCATTATCCAAAATACACCCAATGTGATATCTGATACTTTGTAGAGACTCTGACAAATATACATTGAATTAATATGGATTGAGGTGTGAGTGGTTGGGGAGAAGTGGAGGCAGTAGGAGAAGGATTCATATCTTGAGAAGGTGCTAGAAGGGAAGGAGAAGGCTGGGGAAGTTTCAGAGAGTTGCCTGGAGCATGTCTGAAGACCAAGGAGAGAGGGCTCTGGAAGGGCACCAGATGGGGTGACTGCAGTGATGCTCCCTACACAGGTGAGGATATCATGTGAGTCTTGGGGCAGGTTAGCTGGACCAGGTCTCCAGCAGAGAGTGAGGGAGGTGGACGGGTTACGGCAGGAGGGATGAAGAAGGGCTTTGAGGCAGCTGTTCTGGAGAAGGGCCAGGGACATCAGAAGAGTAAGTCTACCTGATGTAATTTTAGAAATTGTAGGAGAAGTACAAACCCTCTCCCCAAATCCCCTTCACTTTGGGGGACCGATGTCAGATGTCATAGGTCAGATGGGATGACTAGGAAAGAGGATGTGGATCTGAGATCCTGCTAAGATGTCCTTTCTCCCACCCAGCTTACTTTCTCCTCTCCCCCCAAATAAGAGTTAAAACTGCTACAAGCATACAATTGGAGCAGACACTGTGAAGAATGGATTTCACTTTTGATGGTTTAACGACTGAAGAGCATGTGTATGTGCATGCATGTGTGGTGTGTGTGGTGTATGTGCATGTGTGTGATGTGTGTGCACACATGTGTGTGTTGTGTGCACATGTGTGTGCATGTATGCACTTGCTTTCCATTCTGCTATCATTTGCTAGAAGGAACCCACTGAAGTGGACGTTGAGAGACCTGAGCTCTGTTCCTGAATTTTACAACGTGGGTCACATTTCATTTATGTTCTGGGCCTCAGTCTCCCCACCTGTGGAATAGGGGAGAACAGACCAAATATATCCTGACATACTGAAATTCTCTTTTCAGGTGAAGCTGAATGGCTTAAAACACCTTGCCCCAGGCCTGCCTGGGGATCCAGTTTGCTTGGTGAAGGCCAGGGAGGGGAGGTTTCTGCTGAAACTGCTCCTGCATCTCTGGGATTAATCAGGCCCAGTGGCCTCTGTGTTAGAAATGGCATCTCAGAGTCTGCCTTTGGCCTCACCCCTCCCTGTGACCCCTCAAGCTTGTTGTTAATAATTTTTGATTCCCTCAAATTACATGGACTCATTTCACTGACTCTTGGGAGCTTCACTGGAGTCACAGACAGTGAGGGCTCAAACATTATCACCCACCAGAGCAAGCTCCTAGACTGTGAACCACCGGATCGGAACTGATCTCTCTCCTTCCCTACTCCTTTTCCCTCCTCAAGTCTACTTTCTTTTTAAAATTTTTGAGAAGACATATTTATTCTATTTTAGAACTAGTGGTGTGTTTAGGGGTAGAACTGAAGCCAATCAGAACTGATGCAGAGACAGATGGCAATGCCAATCCATCACTGAGTCTTATGGAATATGTCCTCTGTGCCCAGCATTGGGTAGGCACTGAGGGCCTGTCTGCAGGAGTACAAAAACGTAAAGGCCATGCTGACAATATTGCAGTCATTCATTCACAAAGTCAGCATTTTAGGTGATAGTAGTACTGCATAGCTTTATAAGACATTGCAAACAGAAATTCACAGGATGGAAGATTCCAGGTTGGCTGGGCAAACTGTGGTGCCCAGGAGTGTATGGAGTTAAGATTCTTCTGGGAGTACAGAGCTATGTACTATGTGTTCCAGAGAACACAGAACCAGAACCAGAACACGGGAAAGCAAGCAGCATGGAGACCAGAGGATTAGAAACAGACTGTAGAGGATGACTAAAAGAAGGTGCTTCCTCCATTCTCTAGAAGGAAACTTGGGAAAACAAGGGTTCATGGCTAAGAATAGAGTCCTTAATAGAATAATTTTTTCCATGTTCCCATTTGTAGAACTAAGCAAGCAACTGTTAAGATGTATATGGCCTTTCCGTATTTCTGGCAGGACCAGAGGTTGTGATTTGGAGGTGGGCTGAAGAAGGAAAGGATCTACGTCTTCTCTACATAATAAATGACCTCTGACTTCCTGGATAGTGGGCTGCCTGGCAAATTACAGGCCAGCTAGAAAAATATGTTTTCATATCAGTTCTGAACTACATCTTCTCAGGATAGATGTTTGTCTTTGGGAGATGAGATAATCCTGATGATGATGATGATGATGATGATGATGGTGATGATGGTGATGATGGTGATGATGGTGGTGGTAATGATGATGGTATGATGGTCATGCTGATGTGATGATAATGGTGGTGGTGGTGATGATGACAATAATGGCGATGAATGTGTATGTGTGTGTGTGCAAGTGTGTATCCAGTGGCTATAGTGACTTCTCCAGGGAATAAACAGACATGCCCCAAATCTGTAGTGGTAGAAAGATAGAGGCTGAGCCTCAAGTCCACCAGTCTGTAGGACTCAGAATGCCAAAGCTTCTCCCTCAAGACTGACTGTGGGTTCTTGGGGTATAGATAGTCAACACTGTCTGTCCCCTAGTCCTTTTAGGGATGTTATTCTCGACTGAATAGCCTCAAATTGGAGGACTGTAAAAAGGAGTGGTAGGGATAGAGGGGTCCTGGAGCTGAGATCACTCCCAGTGAGTGGGACTTCCTGAAATTTGATTTATGAGACCTAACCAGAGGAGCAGTTTCGGGGGAGACGGATAGACTTGGATCTGGCTTCAGGGAAACAAGGTTTGGATCAGAGGTAGGACTTGTTAAAAATTTAGCTCCTTAGATTTGCAGTGTTCAATATAGTAGCTACCATATCCATGTAGCTATTTAAATAACATAAAATAAAAATTCAGTTCCTCAGTCATACTAGCCATAGTGCAATGACCCACATGTGGCTAGTGGCCAACATATTGGCCAGCATAGGTACAGAACATTTCCATCCCTGGAGAAAGTTCTAGTGGATAGTGCTACTTTAGAGGTTTTCTGCACTGGATTCATGGAAAAGTCGTACTCTGGGTCTAACTTTAAGTTTCCCCCAGTGTTGCAATTTCCTGTAATTCCCACATATCTCTGGGAAAGAGAGGATCCATCAGCTATAGAGTCAACTCTGATGGCGTTGGGGAAATGGGAAGTTTAGGGCAAATAAGAAGGAGGGTGGATTGGCCCACGCTCACCTCTCTGTTGGTGACTGGGGACAGGCCCAGGAGCTCTGGGTGGTGACTAGGAGCAGAGTGGACCTGCCCAAGGTATACAGGGCAGGGTGGGATGGGAAGAGAAGTGTCTGAGAGGTTGGCTAAGGAAAGATGAAGGCCCGCTCTTCAGTTTTCCCACCACATGCAGGAGGGGGTTGCTCCAGGAAAAGAGCGGGAGGGACCAGCATGGCAGACACAGGTTACAGACCACAGTGGATGAAGGAGGTGAGAGAGAATAGCATGGATGGATATGGAGCAGAGAAGAAGATAGAAGATGGCACTTGGCCAGTGGAATTTTGGAACTAGAAGGAAACTCATTCAATAAGAAGCTGGAAATAGGAGCTCAATGTGGGAGTGTGCCATGCACTGGATAAAGTTCTTGATCATCAGGAAGGACTGGGATGTCCTAGGTGCCCCTGAGGAGAGGATGATGGGGGTGCTGGATCCCCGTTTTCCAGCCCAGGACAGGGAGTGAGAAAGTCCTTGAGCTCTGTCCAGGCCCAGCATCTGCGGACCAGGTTCTTGGCAGAGAAGCCAAGGAGCCGGTGGCCACAGTGCAGCCCACCCACTGCAGTGGGCCTAGGGCACCAGGGCAAGGCGGGGGATGGGTGGGAAGAGGGTGCAGGTAGGTGGCAGGGACTGCCACCCCTTTCAAGTTGCTCCTCTCCCTGTTATTAATTGCGTGAGCTGTGAATCACACTTCAGTGAGTCTTCAAAGAGAACGAGTCAGCAGAACTTAATTAAACCTGAGCCATTTAGCACATCGATCATAAGAAATACACAATTTACACAGGTGATTAGGCCACCTAATTATAAACCGATGTTTCTCTGCGCTCGGCTCCCTCCCCTGATTGCTCCTTCTCCGCGGTCTGCTAATTGGCCCTGGCTGCTCAGCTAAAGGCCCCAGGGAGCTTTGCCACTGGATGAAGTCTCTGGAAATGGGCCTTGTTCTTGCCTTTCAATGGCAGTGGGTTCAGCCTGGAGGGGTGAACCCTGGGAGCCCTCCTGCAGGCTGGGGACACGGCGGGGACATATGGGCAGGGCGCAGGGCAGGGCAGACCTGGGCTGGGCTCTTCTCTCAGTCTGGTCATGGATTTCCTACAGTTCTCTTGTGTCCACAGCATACAAGGCAAACTCCTTGGCATGGCATTCAAGGCTCTTCGAGTCCTCCCCTTCCAGAATCCTCTGCTTTTTTCCCAACCCCTATTTCCATTGTTTCAGTCCCACCCAAAGACTTCTAGATTCGATTCCACAAATTGGGCATGCCCTTTGATTCTCTAGGTGCTTGGCTCACTGCTCCCTCTGCCTGGAATGCCTGTCTTCTTTCTTTGTCTAGTGAACTCCTACTCATCTGTCAAAACTCAAACCAATCAAATGCTTCCTTTTCTCCAAGGGCTGTTGTGAATCTCTGGAAAAGCACAACCATTTTTTTAAAGTAATAAATTTAAATAATGAGCACTTTTGGCTTGAACTATCAGCCTCCGTATTGGTAAAAATAAAAATTTCCCTTAGTTTTTCTTTTTGTGTTTATGTATCTTTCTTGCAAAGTGTTAATGGTGGTTAATTCTAGATGATGAGACAGTAGAGTTACAGCTACACTTCTTTTTACCTTCTTTTTGTGCATCTGTGCTTTCTATTTTTCTATAATATACATGGATTATTTGTGTGAGTAAACAACAGTGAAGAGACTACAGCCAGGGTGGGAAGAGATGAAAATAAAGAAATCCCTCAGGGAAACATTTGCGGGAAGACCACGGAGAACCCCATTGCCAGAGGATTTGCCAACCTGCCACTAGGTAAGCTCTCTCTCAGCAGAGCGAGGATTGTTATCTTCTCCGTGCATGGCCTCACTTTCGTGCTTTTTATCTATGGATCTCAGCCAATGTGCACACACACACACACACACATACACACTCACTCACTCACTTTTCATTTGTATATCTTTTTCCTTTTTTTAAATAGCAGGTGTGTCCTTTGTTTAAAGGGAATTGTGTGGGGAGCCCCACAATACAGATAGTGGTGGAGCTCCTTTGTTGATGCTTGTCGGGGGGGGGGGGCCACCAGGAGTGCTATTTGCTCAGCTCCCCTTCGTCCATGGAGCTCTGGCCATGCATCCCCGGGGAAGCCCACCAATCCCCTAAACATAGGTTTTTAAAGATGCCGATGTGTGTAAATAAAGGCCAAAGTTCTTGGCTTGGCTCACTTGACCTTCAGTCTCCTTATTTCCCTCCTCCCCTCTACCATGGCTCTGGGATTTTTAGACTAGCCATGCTGGATTTCTTTGTGTCTCAAAAGGCATATTCTTTTTTTTTTTTTTTTTTTTTAATCCCTCAGGCCTCCTGTCCATGTTTTCTCCAGCCTGGCATGTCCTCTCCTTTTCTCTGTGTGACTCCATCTCAGAGGTCACCACCTTTCTGAAGCCTCCCTGGGAGGCCTCAAATACAGTTCACTATTCCCTCCCCTGTGTCCTGGGAGCACATGGTCAGGTTTGTATGTACTATCTGTGTCGTGACAATGTGACTCTTGTGACAACATGCGTAGGTCTGGTGAGACTCCCACTGAAGGGGGGCGGCACAGAGAACTGGCACAGGGCAGCAAGGGGCTGATTTCACGGGCTTTTCCCTCCTGTCCCCATTCCTCTCCAGTCTGTACTTGTGGCAATGCAGGGGCACAGTCAGACATCACGGCGGTGGAGCTGGAACATGTTTTGTGCTGTCCCTAGGCAATGGGGTGGGGGTGTCTGTATTTAGTTGCCCTGCACGCCTAGCACTGAGGAGGAACTTGACTGTTCTCTTCGTGGCCAGCCCAAGTGCAGGGATGCAGAATGCTCAGATGAGAGGTATGCAAAGCTACAGGGTCCTGTAAACAGTGGAGGGGCTGCTTCTGGCCCCAAATGGGTTAACAACTGCCACCTTCCCAGAAGCAGACCTCTTTGGGAACACACCATTGATTAAACAACATCAACAGACAAAACAAAAACAGAGAGTTCCACATCTGGAGGCTGAAGGTGACCTATGAAGAGTTATAAGGGCCCTGAAATAAGAAACCATCATCCCAGCATGGAACAGTGTGAGAGAAGAAGAGGAACAGCAAGAAGTAGACTCCAGACGGGGCCCAAACATACCTCATTCTCTCAGCCACCTTCTCTGAGAAACTACTTCTCAGCTCGGTCTGAGAAACTACTTCTTAATGTTCCCCAAGGCAACACATTTCCTTCTCTATTTCAGCTAACCCAAGATGGTTTTCATCAGTTGGAGCCCAGGAGTTCTCATTAATATGGGTCATTGCGCCATTTCCTGCTTAAAACCCTGCAATGGCTCTTCATTCCTTTTGGGATATAAAGCAAAAACAGGAAAACCCACCATGGCCTCAATGGCCCGGCATGGCTGGGCTCCTTTCTAGCTCTCAGACCTCATCTTGCTCCCTTGAACATCTCATCTCTTGCTAAGTCCTTGTCCTTGGGGCTCCCTCTGCATGGAAGAGTGGGGGAGAATCCACATTTCCCCCCACTCAACCTTCAGATTGCAGCTCAACCATGACCTTCTCTGGAAGCCTTCACTGGTAGACCAGACGTCCCTCAGCATAGGCCCTTGGTACCATGTCACTTTCTTCCTGACAACACAGCTGTCTCTGCTTTCACTTGTGATTATCAGATGGCTATTTGTCACCCTTGCTAGACTAGAAGCTACGTGAGGGCAGAGGCTGAGCTTGTGTTTTGTTCCCTACATCATCCCACTCCCAAATGAGCTCCTGTGGTGGCTTTGAGATAGGTTTGCAAATTCTTGGACACTTCCTCCCTAGGGATTCTTTTCTCCTTTAATGGGACCCAACTCAGTTGACTTGCACAGCAAATGGAATGCAATGGGACTGCTGCTATCAAGTTTCTCAGGCTGGTCATAAAAGGATGCAGCTCCTACTTTGCTCTCTCTCTCTCTCTCTCTCTCTCTCGGATTGCTCGCCCTGAGAGGAGCCACTGTCACTTT
This sequence comes from Canis lupus baileyi, assembly GCF_048164855.1. Taxonomy (NCBI): domain Eukaryota; kingdom Metazoa; phylum Chordata; class Mammalia; order Carnivora; family Canidae; genus Canis; species Canis lupus. The sequence continues at coordinate 31,672,124 of NC_132848.1, forward strand.
GCAAGGACACTCTAGTGGCACGTGCAGAGGCCCTGCATGGGGAGAAACTGAGGTCTCCTCCTCAGCCAACTGAGCTGGCACCAACTCAACAGCCATAGAGTGACCACCTTAGAAGCCAGTCCTTTACTGTGGCTCAGCCTTCAGGTGGCTGCAGCCCCAGATGGCATCTTTCCTGCAATCCCATGAGGGACCCTGCGCCAGAGCTCCTCAGTGAAATCACTCCCAAATTCCCGATCCACAGACTCTGAGTGAGACAATTATTGTTTATGGTTATTTTAAGCCACTGAGTCTGGGGATAGTTCGTTGTGCAGCAGTAGATATGCCTGCCACTCAGTAGACTTTAGTCACTCTTTGTCGCATGCCTGGATGAGGAATACAATTGATAGATCAAATTTAAATGACAGCCAATGCTTTGTGTGTCTACTCTGATCTCCCCTGGCTCTGATATTCCGGGGCCCTATCATTAGAGTAAAGCTGTCCATGCCCTGCTTGCGTCCCTCAGACCTTTCCATGCTTCAGATCAACTTCTTACTGCCACGATGTGTATTTCTGAGCTCAAAAGCCCAGATAATTCTGGGGAGTATAGTTGCTCCATTTCTCAGAGGATTTAAGCTTAATTTCCCACCATGGTCACTGGCTTCATCACGTATCCCTTCTTTGTATGCTTTCGCTACCTCCGTGCTGGTGTCCTTGCATGTCCACATAAACCCCTGGTGCTCCAATCCTTTCCTTCTGGTCTGCTTTTTGCAGGGAAACCCCAGGAAGACAATGCTTTTTTCAAGCTGGGACCAAGCCTTGTTCTGTTTTATACTCCCACAGGGCTTAAGATTCAGCCAGGTTCTCAATTCTAGAATGAGCCTGCAGGTGCCCCGTAGGAGCGTCTCCATGGTCTCTTAAGGTTGTGGCTCTGGCGGCGGGGACTGATAGAGGGGCCCAGGCATAGAGAGACCAAAGCCATACTAATCCTAGGGGACTCCAGGCTTTCAGCTCTCCTCCTTCCACCCCACTCCTGTCTGCTCTGGTGGGAGCCCCTGGGACAGAGCTGCTCATCACAAGGCAACGAGACACCCTTGGGTCTGGCTGCAGCCTTAGCCAGGAATCCCAATTCCCAGGGCCAGTAGCTGGGCAGTGCCATTGCCTTGGGTTCCAGATGGGGTGGTTGGGAAGGGAGGACGGGGAAGAGAGAGGAGAAGGAGGAACACCAGGGGCTCCTTCGGACTTCTGTCCTCCAGAACTATAAGGATCAACTTCTGTTGTTTTAAGCCACTCAGTGTGCCGCGATTTGCTACAACAGGACCAGGAGAAGAAGAGGTGTGCGAAGGGAGCAGAAAGAAGAGGAAAAGGAGTTAGAAGCAGGGGAGGAGGAGCAGTGGCTTTGGAAGGGCAAAGGTTTGGAGGCGTTTAAAGAGAGAGAAAGATCAGAAGCCATTGGGGTAGCCTCTTCCTCACCTTGCCCTCCCTTTTGCCCCAGGCATCACGATTTCCCTGCATGGGGCCATGGGTGGCACAAATGACCTCTCTCTTCCCCGGGTCTGGCTTGCTTGTGATTGGACCTCCTGTGACTTCAGAGGGTCCTGAGCCTCAGGGGGCTTCCTCTCTCAGGAGTGAGTGGACAGCTGGGGCTTAGCATCATTTCAAGCAGGTAGACCACTTGGATTTTTACTGGAGACGTGGGAGGATCCAAGCCTGAGATGATTACGCTCACTGCCATGAGAGGCCGGGGAGGAAGAGCACTGGCCCTGGCCCAGGTGAGCGAGCTGGCCCCACGCTCACATGTATTGGCCCTGTAGCTCAGAACAAGCCATTTTGCCTCCCTGGGCCTCAGCCTTCTCAAAGCATGGTCCTTGGACCACCGACATCAGAGTAATTTGGGAGAGCTTGCTAGAATGCTGATTTCTGGGCCCATTGGGTGCTGAGCCTGAAGAGCTCTCTATGTTTACCAGCTGTCCAGGTGATGGGGACAGAGAGAGGTCATGCTTGCCAGTCACCTTCTGTGAGCCACTCTGCGAAGCCCTTCAAGTGTTAATTTTATTTCTCTGTTTTTATTTCTGGGGTTGGGGGCCCTGGGCACACCATTTCTGGTCCTGCTGCTTTCCACCTCTGAGGGAAGAAAGCAGGACAGAGACGTGGAGGGGGCATTAGCAGGGCCAGCAAGCACTGGGTGGGGATGGGGGCCCCAGGAAGGCGGGGAGAGGCGGACACTGCTGAGGCCAGTAGCCCTCTTGCTCACTGCTCCCGGCTACCCTGCTCCTGCCTGGCTCGGACAGCCTCCACTCCCCTCTGCAGGGAGGAAGCCTCTGCTTGAAAATGGCCATGACTGATACCACTGAGGCTTTCCAGCCACCGATTTGTTGTGGAATTGGTCACGGCACTCCTGAGCTGGGAGGGACCTTAGGAACATTCTAGTCCTGCTCTTTCATGTTCCAGATGGGGAAACGGAGGCCCAGGGAGGGGAGCAGCTTGCCCGAGGTCCTCCGGTGAATTAGTGGTACCAGATGGGGGCTCAGAGACCGGATTTCTGGAATCCGCCTCCCCATCCTCCTTGCCCAGAGTCTCACAGACTCCAGCTCGTGGGCCATGTCTGCACGTTAGGCTTGTAGTTCCTGACATGTTGGCATCCCATCCGTATTATTATTTGCTTAGCATTTTCACAAATAGGCTTTTTGTTTTACCCAGATAAATAAATCCATCTTAAAAGAAAGCCTCACATCATGACCGTAAATGGATAACTATTTGCGTGTCAGAAATAGCAAGTTAGTGTAGGAATAACTACAGAACTCTTGACACGAATAAGCTCTGTCTGCGTAGTCCTCAAACTCATCTAGAAAACCACCAGTGGGATCTTCACTAGCCTTTTGGAAATGCTCGAATGCATTGTGACGGGAGATGTATAGATTTAAGCCGCATCCAGGAATAACCTCCAGTGGACAGTCTCAGGCCACCGGGGTGCGATGCTAGTGCTAACTATTCACGTGGTGTGTGCAGGTGATGCTCTTCTTGGGGACATCATCCATAAGGTGGGCTCACGACTGTGGCAGTTCTGTGAGAAACAGCCAGGGATGTGCCACAAGAGCCACCGGGCACCACCCCACCCTGACCGGTGCTATTTCTGCAAACCTGCTCTGGGTTCAGCGGGACTTCTGATGTGAGCCTGCCAGCATCTTCGGGGGCAGGTTCCAAACGAGTGCCTCCCTTTTTGCCATCAGCCTTGTCAGGCTAGGGGAAGGGAAGCTGCTCTGGTAGGGGGGTTGGGCTTCTCCTCCCTCTCTCCCTCCTTCTTTCTCCCTCTCCCCGCTCCCCCACCCCTCTTTCTCTCTCATTAGGACAGGGAAGACAGTCATGGATTTTGTGTAGCTGCAGCAGGAGAGACTCGGGTTAGACGCTCAGAACTGTTTCTAATGCTCATTCAATTCACTGTAAGGTGTTAGTGAGCTTCCAGATGCGAAGCTGGGGACCCTCTCCTATGAGAGACTCAGCAGCAGGGGAAACCTGCCAGCTACCCAGGGACAGGGAGTCCTCCAGGATTTTCCCCTTGCCTGGAGCTGGGAGACTGAACTTGGGGGAGGTGGTGGGGCTCAGTAATGGTAGGAGAAGACATCCTGAGCACCCTGGAGCTGCCTTTCCTTTCCTTGGATTAAAGGGGGTAAAAGGGGAGAGACTGAGAAAACCCCACAATACTCCAGTTTCCCTAACAACCAGGCACCAGCAGACCCTCCTGACCTCCCTGACTGCTTCCTCTTCCTTCACTCAACCCATTCCCTGAGGTGACGCTGAGGCCGGAGAGAAAGAGACCTTTCAGAGGTCATGCGGCAGCCCAGGGAAGGCCGGGGAGGGCCACCCAGGACTCCTGCCTCCCCGCAGGTGCACATGTCCATCTTGGTGCCCTTCCTCAAACTGCTTCTCAAGAGAGCTCTGAGATCTGTCTTGTCATTGGTGTTTGGGGACATGTCCCGGGGTGGGCTGCTGGCCTGGGAGGGTGATCAGGGTGGGCAGATCCCAGGCGAAGCTTCAGCCGCCAGGAGACGTGCAGGCTGAACCCTGCTCCTGAAGAAGACCGTCTCGGGCTGAGCAGGGGTTTGGGGGGCAGCCAGAGCCAGGTCCTGCTCTCAGGTCTTCCCATCACGGGCTGTGTATCTTGGGTACATAATCCACCTCTTCTCTTTCACAGGTGAGTTTCCTCATCTGTCAGGTTATGATAATCATGCCTTTCTACTGAAATGAAAGAGGAGGCTCTAGGCTAGCACCCACCCAGCGGGAATGTTGTGTAAATAAATGGGACCCGGCATCTGAGTTGTGGCCTGCTTACAGGAACCCGCCTCCCTGCTCTGCGCCGGCAGAACCTTGGGGTCTGGAATCTGAAAAAGCCCAGTCCTGGCTAGACAAAAAAGTACTTCAGGTTATTGGCCCAGCACCTGACCTCTCTTTGAATTTTGGGGTCCTCCCTTTTGATAGGGAGCAGCTTTTTCTCTGCCTGAGCCCAGCTGGCTCTTGGGGATCTAGGAGTGGGAGAGAAATAACCAGAAGACACTTACCCTGGGGCTGGGCCTGTGGGGGCCTCTCCAGTCCGGAGCTTACACCTGCTGCTTGCCGGGTGTCCTGTCCACCTGCCCCTTCTGTCTTGACCATGCGGCTGCTCTCAGTGGGCCTCTTTAAGATCTCCTCGATGGAGAAGGACAGCTCCAGCTTCTTGGGGGCCCCACAGTGCCCCGGGCATTTCCTCTCCATATCTTGCAGAGGGCAGGGTTTGCCGTGATGCCCTCCGTGGGTGGCTGTGAGGAGGGGCAGAGGGGGACCTTGTGTGCGCCCAGGGCGATGCTGGTGGAGGGTGGCGAACTTCCTCCCCTGAGAATCCTGGAATCAAAAGGGCAAGCAGAGGTGGAGCATGGAGAGCCTCATGTCCAATTATCCAAGCACAGCTCTGTCTCCACGGGGACACTCCTGGGATGGAGGAGGCAGGTCACATTGGGAGAGCTGGAATACGCTGTCTCCCATGCCCATGGGCTCAGAGCTCTTGCAGGAAGGGAGCCACCATGGCCACCGCTGGTTTCAGTTGTGCTGCAAAGGGTCCTCTCCGGCGTGGTCGCTTTCAAAATCTCCAGGCTAGGCTGGGGCCCCTGAGGTCGCTGTCAGTGGGGAACAAGGTAAAGAGCTGGAAGGAAGAGGAGACGTCCACTTTTGCCTTTTTTCCACTTGTGGCCCCTTCCTGCTGGCTCTGGGCAGTCTCTGGAAGGCTCGAGTGCCACCCTTGGGCCCCAGGGGCCAGCTGAGATCTGGGCCACCCGGCAGCTTGAAAGGTGTTCCCAGAAACCCTCTTGGACTTCTAGGTCTGGTGCTTCCAGACTCCAGAGTAGGCTTTCTGGAGCACCTGGGCCTCTGTGGTCTGGCAGGTGTGGGCTTAGATTGGGGGTCTCCGGACCCCCACAGGCTGGCTGTCTGGGACGGGGCTGGGCGGAGTGCCGGCGTCTCTGGCCTGCCTTCCAGTCTCCCTGGCTTCACCTCACAAGCCTCTCAGAGGCTCCTGTCCCAGGGTGACTCTCCCTTCCTTTTGGTGTCCTTTCTGCTTCTTCCAGGCTTGTATGCCCCTGATCTGTCTCCCGAGACAGCACCAAGGAGACCTTCTCGGTCTGTCCTGTAAACTGTTGGCTGGGACCTGACAAGGCACCCACCTGTCCTTACGGGGAATTCTGTTCCCAATTACTGTGTAATCAGGGAGGAGGGGGCAGTAAAAGAGTTGATAAGAAAAGGAACTCTCCACCCTCCTTAAGGCCAGGGATCCAGGTGTTGGGAACAGAGGGCAGGGGGCAGAGTGGAGCTGAAGGGTGGGCAAGGGGGCCTCGGGGAGGTGCCATGATAGGGAACTGGCCCGGTGGGAGGAGGACGAGGGAGGATGGGAACAGGTTGGCCAGGAAGTGTCCCCCGGCCCAATAAAACGTGTTTGCTCAGTAAGGGGAGTTCATGGGTTGTGTGGTGGCTGGGCCAGGGTGCAATCTGCTGGGTGTCACCGTCTGACACACTTCCTTGGGCTTGTAGATGTCAGAGCAGGGGAGCCTTCTGAGTTCTTAGGGCGTATGTGAGGAGACTGTGGCCCAGATCAAGGAGGCATAGTGGATGTTCCAGTGGGGGCTCCAGGATGCCATGCTGCGGACAAGTTGCCAGTTGGCACAAGAGCACCAGATGCCCCTGAAGAGATTGGGAACATGCACTGGGACACTAGAAGCTGGATCTTCTTGCAGAGGGTGGGGGGCGGGGAAGGCTGACTCCCACTCCTTATGGAGGGTGAGTCCAGAGAGTGAGGGACTTGCCCTGAGATGGGGAGAGGGTAAAGATCACACGTCCTGCTTTAGACATGGTGCCCCCGGGAGCATCAGGCTATCCGATGCTGCTAGGGGCACTTGGGCTCCCCGGCAGTAACGAGCGGGCCCTCCAGTCTTGGGCACATCATTGCTCACTCATGCCAAGGTCTAGATGTAGTTGGACACCCAGCCCCTTCCAAATAGTGATAGTGTCACCCTCCAAGTTTTGCCCGGAAGAGGAAGGAATTTTAATGAGTCAGACGTGGAAGTGGTTAATGTAACTCCTGCTCATATTCTGGAGCCAGCATGAGTCACATGACCCCGCCTATGTGCAAGGGAGCTGGGAAATGGAAGCTATCCCTGTGTCAGGAGGAAGATGAACCAGCTTGGTGAATGTTCAGTGAGATGCCAGCTGCAGACTCATGGCCAGGAGGCCAGAGTCCCATAGTGGTCAGGCTGCCGTTGCTTGGCTACAGGGGACGTTGATTGGCAGAACTTGTTTCCCTCCACTTGGGGCAGAGAAAGGTGTGGGGGATGCTTGCGATGGCTGGTCAAGAGTTGGGACAGGGACTTCAGGGGCCGAAGCAGTAGAAGCAGGAAGGATGAGAGGAGAGGCTGTGGAGCTAGGAGCTCCACTCACCGCCTCATTTAATCTACCCAACAGTCTTACCAAGTGGGTGTCATTCATGCTGTTTTACCTCAGAGATGTGCCCAGAGAGGTGGATTGATGGATATAAGGCGACACAGTTAACCAGCGGAAGAAGCAGTGATGAAACCCAAGTTGGTCCTGCCCTAAAATCCTGCTCCCTTTGCCATAATCCCCAGAGACCATCTGGTCCAACCTTGTCATTGTACAGATGGACCGAGTCCCAGAGAGAGAAGTGGCCAGAGTCACTACACCTGTCATTTTCAGCACCTCATTTGATTTCCTAATATTTTGCCTCACTCCCCAGTAGGTTAAGGAAACACCCCGTGAGGTGTGGACCTGGACACTTGCTCTCCTTCCAGCCCATCACCCACGACTAGCCACAGTCCTGGCATTTGCACTCTGCTCGTTCCACCAATATGCCTCGAGCATCTTCTGTGTGTCAACCAGGAGGGACACATAGACGAACAGGACACAGACCCTGCCCCGAAGGACTTACATTCTGGGGGGTGGGGTGGGGAGGAGGGAGCATGGTGGCGGACATGCCAGTGAGACAAGGTGGAAAGTGGTTAGGGCTCAGGGGGGTGGTTCTGGTGAGACTGCAGAGGAGTCAGAGATTGAGTGGCTGTGTGGATCAAAGGAAGCTGTGACGTGGAGAAAGGAGAGAGGCAGGGGAGTCATCATACACGAGCTCCTTCATTTATTCTCTTGTAAAACACACAAGCAAATAAAGGCACCCTGCATGGTGCACTGTTCCGACTTTCATTGATGGGAGAAGGATTTCATTTTGCGAAGAAGTATTTAGGAAGAACATGCTGGAAAAGTAGGTTGGAGCCATCTGTTCATTTATGCATCCATCAAATATTTTTTAAGCACCCGCTCCGATGTGCCAGACCGTGACTATGGTGCTGGGACAACAGTTGTGATCCAAATAGATGGGCTTCCTCTTCTCCTGGAGCTTACCTTGAGAATAGAGACGATAAATATATGCCCAATATAATTTCCACATGTGATAATGTTATAAATAAAACAAAACAGGATGATGAGCCAGAGAGAGCGGCCAGGTGAGGGAAGGTACTTTAGTTCCCTCAGATGTGAACGCCCCTCCCCCAGGCAGTACAGAACCAGGGGTGCTTCTGGGAGCAATGGTTCACGAAACGAACTGTGGGGTTAAAGCAAACTTCAGGGACAAAGGGGAGAGATGTTATGGGCTGGGTGTGCTGGTGTCCAGGAAGGAGTGTGTATCAGGATGTGTTCAGCTGTAAGTATCCAAACGCCTAACACGAGAGATGTAAATACTAGGCATTTGTGAGTTCACCTGGTAGGGTGTGCAGGTTGGAGGATCTGGGGCTGGTCAATTCAGGTGTGATAACAACGTCAAGGGCCAGGCACTTTCTAGCTTTCTCCTCTGCCATCCCCTGTGCCCTGCTCTTGTCTCTGTGCTGTCCCCACATGGCTGGTAGATGGTTCCAGCAGGTCTGGGCTTCTGGCCTCATCTGCGCACAAGTGGGATTGCCGTGCCCCACTCTTTTTATCGTGGAGGAAAGCCTTTCCCGGGGGCCTCTGAGCAGAGTCCTCTTGGGAGTGAGAACTTGCCCTTCTGAGCAGGCTGGGCAGATTCTAGAGGCACCCTATGCTGGAAAGACAACATCTAGTTCTCAGGATAAACCACAGAGCACCCTCCACCCCAGGGATTTGATGACCAGCGAGGCTGGGGCCAGGGTCAAGTTGAGTCACATCTCCCCGGAAGGGTTTGTGCAGTCCACTTGGACCTTGGGTTGTGTGTGATGGTTAAAATCCTCCATTTATATTATATATTTATAACCAGTCATTATAACCTCTGAAGACCAGACTATCAGGATTGGCTTAGGGCTTGCAGGGTCCTGCTTCAGCCGCTCTGGAGTCAATGAATGGTTGCATATATAAGTGACTGTTTCCTATATTTAGAGCATACTTCTTTTTTTTTTTTTAAAAAAAGATTATTTATTCATGAAAGACACAGAGAGAGAGAGGCAGAGACACAGGCAGAAGGAGAAGCAGGCTCTATGCAGGGAGCCTGATGCACGACTCGATCCCAGGACCCCAGGATCACGCCCTTTGCTGAAGGCAGACGCTCACCCATGGAGCGACCCGGGTGCCCCTGGAACATATTTCCTTCTGGATGTCTGTATCCAGTGAGAGGACTACTCCTCACCAATGGATGTAGAGACTAGTATTTCTGGGTGTTCATACGTGGCATGGATCTGGGGAAATTTTCTATCTGATCCTTCATTCAGTGAACATTCATTTGGTGCCTACTGGGTGTCAGATACGAGGTTAAGTAGGAGAAATATATGAAGACCAGCTCCTGCCTGATAGGGTGATAGGTCAGAGACAAGCCATGATTAGCAAGCAGACAAGTAGATAAAATAATTACTGTAAATCGTACTACGGTTAGCCTTTCTTATTTATTCCTCTGTTCAGGAAGGTGATTTTTAAGCAGAGACAAAATGATAATATTCTTCCTACTTCAACTGTGGGTAATGCCGTGCCCGAGGCTATTAGGACTCAAGGTTATACCTCAAAGGATGGGGCTATTGCCAGGAGGGGAGTGGGTCTTCCATGTTGGTGGAAATTGCTTGTTTGAGAATCTCTTGAAATGCCAAGAGATGCCTTGGGTTTACCCTCATCCATTATCACTTTTTCATCCGTTATCACTTCTCATTGACGAAGTTAAAATTGGCTCCGTTGGTTCATTTTGACTTAGTAAACGTGGATTTTGTCATCATGGTTCTTGGTTTGATAAAGACCATCAGAAAGCACCAAGAAAACTCAATGAGCGTAGAAATAATATAATTCTTGAACTGTGGCCAGAGAAGTGATTTGAGGTGCAAAGAGGGTTTTGGGGGCAACCACGATAGCTATCCTGAAGTATAAACCTTGTCGTACGGTGGCGGGGCAGCATATGGGGGGAGTGCTCTCAAGGATGTGATGCAGGGGAGCATGGCCAGTCCTCTGCTGTACTCTTGAAACTGCCTTGGGAAAGCGTCTTGCTGAGATATACACGTGGGCTCAGGGTAAGACCCACATGGTAAGTTTTCTCTCTAAGGTTGGAAGATATTGCTATTTCCGCAGGTAGGTTCTAGACCTACCTCGACAGGGCAGTTGGGTTGCATGTGCCTCATGTTGAATGGAAACAATACTTTTAAATTCCTGCTCCTACTGTGACATGAGAAGAGGATGGGAGGATTCTGGGAACGACCCACTGGGTCAATGGAGGGCATCTCCCATGTCATTGCCCTTGGTCAGTACCTCTCAACCTTGGCTGTAACTTAGGATCTTGGGGGGGAATCTTTCACAAAATTCTCCTTGGGTGGGCCCTGCCCACACCAGTCATGTCTGAATCCCTTAGTGTGGGAGTGCAAGGACAATTCGTGCCTAGTAAAAGCTTAGGGAGGTCAGATTCTGGGATCCGGTTCTCTTAGCAGGAATCTGGAGTGTGTGATTTCTGAGGACCAGTTCTGAACAGATGCCCAAAATAAGAGCTTCTCAAACCTCAGTGTATCCAGTTCCCTGGGGAGCTCATTGAGTTGCAGATTCTGACTCCATGCACCTGGGTTGGGGCCTGGAGACTTGGCATTTTTAACAGCTCCCAGGGACTCAGGTGCACACCAGGAGTGGCCAGGGCCTGGGAAAAAAGTGGGGTTAAGCACCATGACAGAGAAGCATTTCCTCAGAGCAATGGGCTCAACACTGGTTGCCTTTGATGTCCCCTGGGCAACTGTTAGAAGACACCAGTGCCAGGGCTCTATCCCTAGAGACTCCGATTCAGTTGTTCTGGGGTAAGGTTGGGGCATCAAGAATGTCAACAAGTTCTCCAGGTGATCTGAATGTATAACCAGGGTTAAGGACCTCTGCTCTTCAGGGTTACAATTTTTTGTTCGTTTGAGATCAGTGGTGTTCAATAGAAATATATTGCATGTATTAGTTACTGATGGTGGTATAATAAATTATGTGAGACTTAGTATTTGTTATGTCACACAGCTTCTGAGTATCGGGGATCTGGGGATGGCGTAGCTGGGTTATTCTGGCTCAGAGTCCCTCATGGGGCTGTATCAAGATGTGGGTTGGGCTGCAGTCCATCTGAAGGTTGGACTGGGATCAGAGGACCTGCTTCTAAGATGGTTTTCCTACACAGGTGTGGGCTGGAGGCCTCCGTTCCTCATCAGGTAGGACTTTCCATAGAGCTGCTCATGACATAGAAGCTAAATGCCTCTGGAATAAGTGACAAGAGTGGGAGTGGGAGGGAGGGAGAGTGAGATTGGTATCAAGGAAGAGAACAAAGCAAAAGTTACAGGGTTTTTTACAACCTAATCTTGGAGTGACGTGTCGTTACTCCTGACCTATTCTGTTGGTCACACAGACCAAGCCTCCTGCAACCCTCCTACAGAGGACTGCCCAAGGTGTGAATACCAGGAGGAAGGGCATATTGGGGGCCTTCCTGGAGGTGTCTACCCCAGGGTGTGTGCAAGTGATTTAAAAGTTCCCTAGTAGTCGGTTTGGCGCCTGCCTTTGGCCCAGGGCGCAATCCTGGGGACCCGGGATCGAATCCCACATCGGGCTCCCGGTGCATGGAGCCTGCTTCTCCCTCTGCCTGTGTCTCTGCCTCTCTCTCTCTCTCTCTCTCTCTCTCTCTCTGTGACTATCATAAATAAATAAAAAAAAATTAAAAAAGTTCCCTAGTAGTCGGGATACCTGGGGGACCCAGTGGCTGAGCTTCTTCTACCTTTGGCTCAGGTTGTGAACCCCGGGGTCCTGGGATTGAGTCCCACATCGGGCTCCCTGCAGGGAGCCTGCTTCTCCCTCTGCCTGTGTCTCTGCCTCTCTCTGTGTGTCTCTCATGAATAAATAAAATCTTAAAAAAAAGAAGTTCCCTAGTAGTCACATTTAATGGTGTTAATTTTCATAGTATATTTTATTTACCTAACACATCCACATATTATTTCAACAAGTAACGATATAAAATTATTTATAAGATATTTTGCATTCTTTTTTTGCGTGTGCTGAGTTTGAATTCTGATGTGTATTTCAAACTTACAGCTCATCTTAGTTCGAGATTCATCACATTTTGAGTCCTCAATAGCTAAGCTGCCGCTTTCCTTAATTCTACCCATATGGTCTTGTCTGGATGGACCCAAAGGGTAGATTAACCTACTCTGTAAAGGCCTATCGTCTGTTCCCCCTCAAATGATTGACTGATTGGTTTACTTGATATTCCAGCTAAGCTGTCTGTCAATTTTCTCTTTCATAAATCACAAGTCTGGGTTTCTCAGGCTGATATTTCTTAGAAGGAAGCCCTTGGGTTTTCAGCACATTTATTCCACACTCTTGACCTTTTTATGTTACTTGTGCAAAAATTTGTCAGGAACAATATAAAAATTGCAACACCAATGACTGATTTTGCCCTTTGACTCAGTGGAGGGAAACTAATTATGTGGAGAGAAACCAATTATGGTCTAGACTAGAGGCACTCAGTACTAAGCCCCATCCTGCCACAGGTGTTTCCATAGAACCATGTGCCTTAGTGCAGAGTGAGGACCAGCCCAGGGAGAAACTGTCTCGCTGAGTCAGACCACAATTTCCAGTGTTCTTTGGTTCCTTATCTGTAGGGTAAGATCGGTTACAGTCGTACCCTTTAACAGGTAGTTTATGGCTTGAAAGAATTTTTGGATGAGCTGAATGAATTGCCCTTTGCTATGAGGAACAGAAAGTTAAAAGTCTTTTCTATGCAGATGACATGGTTTTATTGTCACAGATCAGGAATGGTCTCATTACTGTCAGAAAAAACTGGCTCAGAATGAACTGCTCCAACCCCTCAATTGTCATTTTTGGCAGATGTCCTCCAACATTGAATTGGCTTTTATTCAACAACCTGTGAATTGCATTCACTCATTTAGTCACTTAGGGCTACATTTTCCGACTGAGCCATTTGGGGGACTCACCAGGAGGTGGTATTTGCTTAACATTAGGTGTCTGGGGTGCAAAATTGGGGTTTTCCCAAGGCCTTCCTGGGAGATTTGTAAAACATACTTTGAAAAAAAATTTGAACTAAAGTAATTATGGCTTAGCTTGATGGACTAGGACATTATTCCCACAGATGTTCCTTCAGGTGTTCCCTCAGGTGTTCCCACAGGTGTTCCCTCAGTTTTTCCCACAGGTTTTCCCTCAGGTGTTCCCATAAGATTTCCTTCAGGTGTTCTCACAGGTGTTCCTTCAGGTGTTCCCTTAGGTGTTCCTACAGGTGTTCCCTCAGTTATTTTCCACAGGTGTTCCCACAGGTGTTCCCTTAGGTGTTCCTATAGGTGTTCCCTCAGCTATTTTCCACAAGTGTTCTCACAGGTGTTCCCTCAGGTGTTCCTACAGGTGTTCCCTCAGGTATTTTCCACAGGTGTTCCCTCAGGTGTTCCCATAGGTGTTCCCTCAGGTGTTCCTATAGGTGTTCCCTCAGGTGTTCCCACAGGTGTTCCCTCAGGTATTTTCTACAGATGTTCTCTCAGTTGGTTCTCTCAAGTTGGTTCACTTGATTGTTAACACTCATAGATCTTTCCTGAGCTGGTAACAAATGTCTCTGCCACAGGTTGATTCCTACTATAGTCTATGGCATCAAACTATCTGTTGTCCACATTACACACACCTGAAGAAATGGAGAGAAATGTTTTCCCCAGAATTCTGAGGAATTGGCTTTTGCTGGGGCTCCCCTGGTGTTTCCTTGTGAGAACGCACCATAGAATTCTTCTCAGACCACCAATCCAGAAAAAGTCCACTTCTCTTGAGCAACAGGGTAGTTCTCTAAATTTTAGAGTCACTGTCATCCTGACCACCTGCAGTTGTGTTTCTGCTTTCTCTGTGGCTCCTAGGAAGGAGTTTAAACAACTCCCTGGCTTCTTGGATGTTAGAGTGCGCTGGGATTGCGTTCCTTCACCTTGGCTTCTTGATCCATTCCTTCCTCTGAAGTATGTGCTGGGTTGTCTGTATTTAGGTGAGTCTCTTCAAACCCTTTCCAGGGTGAGGCTGGGATGTAAATGAACATGGGTATGAGGAACGGGACAATCCACCTGTCATCCCCAAATAATAACAAGTGTTGTGAAGGATGGGGGCCTGGGACTCCTGGTGACCTCGCTGGCGTTTTCCCAGTTGGCCCTGAACCAGGCACATGAGTTCAACAAGAGGACGTTAGCTGCTGTGGAGGCAATGCGTTCCTGCTCCAACAGAGGAATCCTGGATAAAACATAGCCATAGGTTTTTTGATACACTCATGAACTTCAAACTCGAGGTGCTGAAACCCCAGGGACCTCAGCAGAGGCAAAGGAAAAACTGCCCATGGCGGCGGCACAGAAGTCAGCTGAAGGTGTGAAGTGTTTGTGAGAAACTGAACCATGTGAGGAAGCACGCCGTGAGGGATGGTGACAGCCCAACCCAGAGAGGACGGTGGACATTTGCCTGGGGGCTCGCCAACCGGAGGGGCTGGAGACCGTTCCAGCAGAAAGGACAGCCTGGGCAAAGGCCAGGGGGCAGGAGGGAGCCTGGTTAGTAGGGAGACCCTCACAAGGCTCAGGATGGCTGCAGTGCCTGTGTGTACACGCGTGTGCGTGCGTGTATGTGTGCGGGTGTGGGTGTGGGAGATCCGAACCTTTCAGCCTGGCAAACAAACTCCCCGTGATCTGCCTCAAACCTGACTCATTGTCCTTGAGCATGAGCACGCACTTCAGGCGCCTTCCTCTGCCCTCCTCAGCTGGCCCCTGTCCCCTCCCGTGGCCGCTCTTACTCCCCTGTGTCCCTCAGTCTCCAAACTTCCCACTATTAGAATAAAATGATGACTGGGGACTGGGCTTTAAAGCCCTCACGCAGACAAAACCCCTGCTGTGTGGGCAAAATGAGACCTTGCTTATTTCATGAACATGAGCAAAATCAACTGAGGTGATTTCTTGTAAACGTCTCTGGCGGCCATAAAAGGGATGTAAGTCATCTCCCTGAAATGGTGGGGATAATCATCTTTAAGCACACCCCAGCTTCTGGAAACCCTGTTGTAATAACCAATCACTGTGCACGTGGGGCAGCTTCCTCACTGCCTCTGTCTAAGGCATCCTGTAACATCGTGCCTTTGAGCTTCATGCCAGTTTTGGGTTTGAAGGATTCCTGCTCACAAACACACTTTCTTGCTCAATAAAATATTCATACCAAGTAAACTTCTCTCGGTTTTTCTATTGGCAGATTATCATACCATAGTTTGCCTGTGGAATCCCGCTCACCATGAGACCCTTGAAGGCAAGAGCTGTGCCTTCTTTTTCATACCACACGCCTAACACAGTGGCTTGCACGTAGCAGGTGCTTAGGGAGCGTCTGCTGAATGAAAATGCATGAGTTAGCATATTAGACAGCATCGTGCACAGCCGGATGTCACAGAATACAGAAATACATGTCTTAAAAAATACAAATTTATTTTTTCTGTCATGCTAATGGAGCCCCCGGGGTTGTCAGGCCAGTGCTGTGCTCAGCAGACTCACTGTCATCAGGGTCTACTGCCGTAGTATCGTCTTCCATTGGCAAGGTTGCCTCACAGTCCAAGCGGGCTGCTGGGGCTCCAGGCATGAGGTTCAAATTCCAGGTGGAAGGGATAAAGGAGCATTCTTTAATCTGCTTCAAGTCCCCATCAGGAGCTTCTCTGGAGGTAACCCCTCAGAGCAACTTTCTCTTTCGCCCCCTTAAATCTCCCCTCTCAACTGTAAGCAGGGCTGAGAAATGCAGCCTTTAAGAACCCGGGAATATTGCCAGCCCGAATAAAATCAGGATTCTATCGGTAACAAGAAGGGAAGTGTGAATATGAGGTACACAACCATAGCCTGCACTGCAGCTCGCAGTTGGGAGCGATGATGAGCAGGACCCCTAAAAACCCAGAGGAGGGAAGTCAGGTGGACTTTCTGGTGACAGATTCAATTATGAACACTGAACACGCTGAAGCAGAGATGTGCAACGGCTGGGTGAGGCACAAAGCCCGTGACCGTCAGGAATGTATCCGTGTGAGGGCAGCTGGCCGGCCCCGGGCAGAGGAAGCCTGGACAAGTGCAAAGGTAGGTGGTACCACGGCCTTGTGACTGGCGGGGTCAGGGAGTGTGGCCAGAGGGAGAGTTTCAGCAAGCGCACTGAGGTGTGGGTGTCACCAGCGGCCTGCAAGTCCATGTCCATGTCCTCATTCCTGGGGACAAGCTGCTGTAAGCCCCAAGCCTCAACTCATGGATGTGAGCATGCTGCAGTTCAATTAGATGTAAGCATGGCAGGTGACAAATGTGTTGGGGGGTGGGGAGGGACGCCTGGGTGGCTTAGGGGTTGAGCGTCTGCCTTTGGCTCAGGTCATGATCCTGAGGTCCTGGGATCGAGTCCTGCATGGGGCTCCCCACAGGGAGTCTGCTTCTCCCTCTGCCTGTGTCTCTGCCTATCTCTGTGTCTCTCATGAACAAATAAATATATTTTATTTAAAAAAAGAAGTGGGGATAAAAGCAGAGACAAGAATGGAGGGAACGTGCCGGAGAGAAACCCCTCAGAAAGAGCGAGAGACAGACACTGAGGTGCCCGAGTCTTCATCCCAGCTCTGTCACTGACATGCTTGCCGGTGGCTGCATCACTGGGGCTCAGTGCCCCCCTCGTGGAATGGGGCCATGGGACCCAGTGGCCAGAGGGGTACGTGGGTGTGAGCACCGACCCTTGAGCGGCTGCTGCCCCCCTGGGATCCCAGCCTGAGTGTTTGTTAGTTGAGCGAGTGACTTGCCCCTGAGCCTTGTCTGTGAAATGGGGCGAGGGCGGCTGCGGCGTTGGTGTGTGTGCTTGCGGAAGGCTGACCCAGGCAGCACAGGTAGGCGCAAAGCCCCTGGCGATTTCTTCCCCCGCCACCCTGGCTGGACCAGGAAATCCTGTCCTTTCTTGATAATCTGCTTCCAGCTGTCACTGCCGCCAACTCCAGACTTGCTTTTGCAGCCTGTCTCCCTGGCGACAGTTGCTATGATTGTCTCAAAAGTTCAACGGCTACCACCCATCGCGCGGCAGGCCCCGTGCGCTGCAGTCTGGAGTCCTTTTAACCCACGATTTATTAGGTTTGTCACCCCCGATGACTTCTCAAATGAGCCCATAAATTAGAAATATTAATAACACATCCCTGGGGTCTGAAAGTGATAGCTTGTGTTATGGGGTCCATTTATGGACCAATTATGATCAATTGACATTTCCATCTGCATCCCCATCCATCAGGGCGCAAATGGCTGTAGGACTGGTGCTCTGGGGGTTGAAGGGAGACATCAGCGGAGGGCTGCAGGGCTGTGCAGGAGCTACAGCCACGTGGGGCTTTGTTTATTCTGCACCCACAGGCTCTATTCTCGGGAGTATCATTTAAATACGCTTCATGTCCTCTTGCCCCTCTTCTGCAATCCAGAAATTTCTCTGGGGGGTGGTGTTGATTCATTCATTCATTCATTTGTTCATTCTTCATTCACTCCTTCTTTCTTGCCTACCTTCCCTCCCTCCTTCCTGGAATATTTGCTGAGACCCTCTTATCTCTTTGGGCAAGTCTGTAATTGTATCGAGTAGTGATGGTGAAGGTGATACTGATTTAAAAAATCCTCTATCTGTTTTTGAGTATTATATACACACGGGGTTTTCCGGAAGGAAACCAGGGCACACAAGCAGTCAAATAACTTGTCGAAGATCAGAGAGGTTCAATGGCTTGCCCAAAGCCACACAGCAAAGGAGAGGAGGCAGGAAACTTCAGGCAAGTCATTCCCACACTGTGCTCCTGGCCGTCTGTTCTCCTGTAAGGTGGGTTTGCCTGCGGAACTCAGGTGACGGGGCTGTCACCAGGACTGAACACACAGGGGCAGTGGCCGGCCTGTGGAACGTACTCCGGCCGCCTTGGCTGCTGCAACTAGCACTGTACCCCAAACAGATCAGTTACTTAAAGCCCCAGAGGCCTCAAGAGAAAAGGACACAATGGATCAGTTACTTAAAGTCCCAGAGGCCTCAAGAGAAAAGGACACCCAGAGAGTGTCCCGCCTTGGCTGCCAGTACAGAAAGGCAGGGGCGGGGTGACGTGAACGCAGCCCCACCCTACCAGACAGCCCTCTCCACCTCCACCTCTCGTCCTCAAAACCAATGCTGAGTGTGACCCCCAGCAGACCGCGCGATCTCCCTTGCACGGGGAATTTGAAGGTCCACAGAACACAGGAGCAGAGGGGCCGTGGTTCCCAGGCAGGAGGGCGGCTCGGGCGGGCTGTTGCTCAGAGGGTACAGGCCTGCGATTATGCAGCACAGAGGCGTCCAGAGTCCGCTGTGTAGCACCGTGACCACCGAGGACAGCGCCCTCATGGGTCCTGGGAATGGGCCAGCAGGGTGGATTTCAGGTGCTCTCAACACACGCACACACATACATACACATACACACGCACACATGCACACCCACCCACACATACACACACGTGCACACACATGCATATACATAGACACACACATGCACACATACACACACGCATATGCATACACTTATGCATACACATAGACTCGTGCATGCACACATGTGCACACATGCACACACACAAACACACACATACACACAGTGAGGAGACCCATTCATTTGCTTGATTCTAGTAATCATTTCACTGTGTATATGCACATCAAATCATCACATTGTACATCTTCAACATATACAGTATTTATTTAAAAAAAGATGAAACTACCTCTGTGGTTTCAGATGGAAGGTTAGATTTGCTCCCCACCCTCCTAGGAAATCAAGGAGGACTACCTGGAGGCGGTGGCACTTGAGCAGTCTCTGACAGGATGGGGAGAAGGAGGTGTTGTGGAGGTGGGGACAGTAATGCGGACAGTGGGGTTTGGCTGAAGAAAAGATGCAGGTGAGTGTGCCCAGAGCTGGGCATGGGGTGGTGGGAGGTGGGATATTTCTGCAGAGGACCCTGTCTCTGGGCCTGGCTACACCCTCCTTGCCACGTCCTCATAAAACAACTCTCCCTCCTCGGTTGTTGTGAGGGCCAGTGGGGACGAGGTGTGTGGCTGTCGTGGGAGCGCCGGGGATGGTGCCTGGGGACTGGCGGTGTTTGTAGACCTCGTTGTGGTTGGAATGAAGCCCTGACTTGAGCTGCTCTTTTCCTGATTGATGAAGGGAAAATAGAAGAGATGAAGGGAGCATGCATTGGGGCTCAGCAGGCCCGGCGTGAGGTGGGTTTGAGAGGAGCCCCGAGTGTGTGTGACCTGATGCCACCAACCCGCAGGTCCTCCCATTGCCAGCGCGCGGCGACAGGCAGAAGGGCGGGTGGAGTGGCGCTGGCCTCACAGGGCTGCTCTGGGAGGTTTTCTGTGTAGAAGGCAGTGCGATCTGTTGCTCACTCTGAAAGGGACCGTGGTGCCCTCTGGAACTTTCTGGAAAAGACAAAGTGTTTTCGAGCAGAAAAGGCCTGGAGGGACCATCTGGCTCCAATAGGAAACTTCAGCCTACGAGGAAGCAAGCTTCCCAAGGTCCCTGGGTCAGTTAGTGGGAAAGCCAAGGCCGCCAGCACCTGAGTCAGGAGACTCCTGACTTCACAGCATAGAAAATGCTACAGCTGGGGAGCCCCTTGGTGTCATCTGTTGCACATGGCAGCAGGCCAGAGAGGAGAAATGAGCTGCCTGGCCTGGGGCAGGGCAGGGCTACACGGCAGCTCAGGACACACAGACCGTAAGTCGGACAAGGCCGCGTTCATGTCTTCATTCTGCCATTTGCCAGCTGTACCATTAGGTGACATCTCTGGGCTCAGTGTCCTTCCTCTCTTAAGTGGCCTCATCATGCCCATGTCACGGGCTTGTAAGCGTTAAATGAGACCATCGAGCATAGCATGGTGCCCAGTGCACAGAGGTCCCCAGTGTTTCAAGGCCTCCTGTGGCGGGTGGCCGTACTGCGGTAGGCACTGACTCCATCACTCATCGCTCCCTTGCCCACTTGGGTGCTGGCGCTTCAGCTTGGGGAACTGACTCAGGCTCCAGGCCTGAGCCCAAACTGGCCAAAACCAAAATCTTAGGAATTACCCAGCTGTTTCCCCTCATATCCCACATTGAACTTTTTAGCAAATCCTGTCGGTTAGACCTTTCAGACGTGTGTGGAAACCCGCCACTTCCTGCCACCGTCTCGGCTGTCCTCTGGGGGATGCCAGCTGTGGCCCTGCCATGGACAGCTCTGCATTGGGCCCCCAGATTTTCTCCTTTCCTCTCTGGTCTGAATGTTCCAGACAGACACCATCGCTCATGTCCCTGCTCCAGCACCTGTCCTGCTCCCCATGGATCTAGAGGAGAACCAACAGCCCCCCAAATTCTGTGAAATCTGACCCCCGTGGCCACCGTTCTGCAGCTACACAGGACCCCTGCAGTTCCTCTGAACACACAAGACACACTGGCACCTCTGAATTGCTGTTCCCTCTGTCTGGAATGCTTTTCCCCACATGGCCTCAAGGCTGGCTCTTTAATTCCTTCTCGTCTGCTTCAACATCACCTTTTCAGCCAGGCCCTCCCTGCTCATCTCTGCTCTGGTATCCCCAGGCCTCCTTTTCTTTTTCTAGAGCACTTAGCTCCTTCCTACGTGCTGTGTCATTTACTTGATTAGTATGCCTGCGGTTTAGAGCTTATCCCTTATCACTGTCACCGATGAGATTGTAAGCCCATGAAGGTCGGGATTTTCTTGTCTATTTGTTCATGACAGTATCCTGAGCATCTAGACCAGTATCTGGCACAATATCTATCCATCAGAAGAAAGAAAGAGGGGCCGCCTGGGTGGCTCAGTCGGTTAAGTGGCCAACTCTTGATTTCCACTCAGGTCATGATCTTGGGGTCCTGGGCTCAAGCTCCCGGCTCAGCACAGAGTCTGCTTGAGACTCTCCCTCTGCCCATCCCCTGACTCGTGCTCTCTCCTTCTCTCTGTCAAATAGATAAATAATTATTTAAAAAAAAAGAAAGAAAGAAAGAAAGAAAGAAAGAAAGAAAGAAAGAAAGAAAGAAAGAAAGAAAGAAGGAAATTCTCCTGCTTGCAGTTGCCCCTGGCCTGGGCCCCCTCTCCAGCCACATAGGGGTATTTATGTCACACAAGGGCAAGTTTTCAACCCCGCATCAGGACCTCAGCTCCATTTCTGCTCAATGCCAGCTGCATGTGTCACCCTCTTGGATGAGACCAACCTGTCTCTGCAACATGAAGCTCAATGTAATGAAAGCCAGAAAATTGTATCTTATGTTTAACACTATTTCACTATAATTAAAAGAGAGCACTAATTTTTAGAATGAACAAAGAATGAACCACATTTTCTCTTTCTGGTGGGTTTTTTCTGACAAAATGGTATAATGGTCTGTTAGGACAACCTTCACCTCTTATTAGATTTTCATGCCACCACTATAGAGAGGGTCATTTTTGCAAAAATGCTTGAGGGCATCATAAGTTTTCCTAAGGGCCTCTCTCTGTACTTTGATATTGAAATTATTCTCTTTTGAGGTACTTCTTCATTATCCTCATTCAATTCCTCTTTTTTTTCATTATTATCAGGCCTAACCCTTCTACACAGTACTAATAACTAGCATTTTTTGAGTGCTCGCCATGTACAGGGCTCTTTGTTTATATTCTTGGAATTATTTTTGCTGCAACTGTACGCAGTAGGAGACGTCATTACATGTGTGCTCTAAGGAAATTGAGGCACGGCGAGGGGGGATGTAAAGTCGGCTGTTCTGTGTTGTGCGACTAGTAAATGCAGAAGTAGGGACTTCAGCTGTAGAGCCTGCTTTGATTACGCATTTGTCAAAGACATCGTGTGTGATTTGAACCATCCTCTAATATCACTTGTTGGTCTCACGAGAGATCCCGCCTCATTTGTGAGATTTGCATTTTCACATGAAATTAATGTGCACATCATGTGCACAGCATCAGGGGAGGTGGGTACCCCCCAGTCTGTGGAATTGATGGCTGGTTGGCCCAGTGGTGCGCTGGGCCACGAGGGGCCCTGGTGTCAAGTGGAGTGGGACATTTGAGGCAGGATGTCTCTGTAAGTGGCCAGTTCATTGATGATTCTTGTCTTTGCTCATGGAAGGAACTGCATGAGAACCACCCTGGGGATCACTGACTTCACAGCTGTGTGTTTGGAGTGAAGAGCCCAGGCCTCCCCCGGGGCAATTTCCTCGGTTCATTCTTTGACATAATGGAAAACAGGTCATGACTGTTCGATGGGGTGGGGGCCAGGGCTGGAGCGGGGAGACGTAGTGATGCATCATCAGATGGACATTTGTTGGGCATCTACTCTGTGCCAGATCTTCTGGGAGATTCCATGACCACAAGCCAGGGAGGGAGGTATGACATGCCCATTTTACAGAGGAAGAAATTGAGGTATAGAGAGGTAAAGTCACCTGGCTTGGGAACTCAGAACTAGATTTAAATTTGGGTTTGTGGACCTCCCAAACCCAGACTTTTCCCACTGCACTGCCTCCTTGCTAGAACAGAAGCGTTGGCTGAGGGACGCTGTGGGGCCCACCGGCAGAACAGGGCTGGGAGGCCGCCGGGGTGGTGATGCAGCAGGGAGTGAGACAGCCCTGGATAAGCACAGTGGGCCCCGCTTGCCAGCACCTGTCCCAACTGGCACCCGCCTGGCCTCTCCCATTCCTTGTGTTACTAGAAACAAACCTGTTTTCTAGGAAAGAAAAGGGAGGCTGGCCCCACCGGTGATTGAATCGCTGCCACTTACACAGCCTGAGAACGTGTCACTCCCCACTTCAGAGGCTGCAACAACGTATCTGCTCTTAAATGTCAGGGAGTCCAGCTGGAGAAGTGCCCGAGCGAGGCAGAGGGACACAGGGAGGTTTCCACCAAGCCCCGTGGAACATGAAGGGAGTGCGTCTCTGGATTCATGTACCAATTACGCACAGTGTATTACATTACAGGGCTAATAGGGAAGAAACCAGAGGAGCATCCGTCTGCGCCCAGGCCCACACAGGCCTCTGGATTGCTCGGCCCTGGCTGGCCACCTCCTGGCCGGGCCCCTGGAGGCTGATGAAGTGGACAATACTTTTGGCACACCCAGGAATCACTGGAGATAGGGCCACACACACGTCAGAGTCACTCTGCACAGGTTGGAGATCTCTTCCCCATCCCGGAGTTCCCTTTCATGGCTGGGGAGGTCAAAAGCATCCTTTTTTTGGTCCAGGTCCTTTGAGTAGGGTCTTGGGCTGGAGAAGTGGAAGATGATTGGGTCTCCTGTACCCTCCCTCCTCCGCGGCCAGAGCTGCTGCCACCCACGCAGGGCGTGCGGCCAGTGGGGAAGAGGCATCCCTGGGGGCAGAGCCTGGTAAGTAACAGAGCTGGGTTTCCCAGGCCTCTCGGCTGGGCATGAGCTGTCCAGTCACAGACCGCCACGTGGCCCAGTGCAGACAGATGGAATCCACGTGGCAGGAAGGCGTGGAGATGGACTCCAGAGGCTGGCACTGGATTTGGGACCTCCCTCTGCCTCCTCCTTCTTCTTTCCTCAACTCCATAGGATGACTTCCTCCTCGTTCCTCCCCTTCCTTCCTTTCTTTCTTTCTTTCTTTCTTTCTTTCTTTCTTTCTTTCTTTCTTTCTTTCTTTCTTTCTTTCTTTCTTCTTTTCTTTCTTTCTTTCTTTCTTTCTTTCTTTCTTTCTTTCTCTTTCTTTTCCTTCATCTTCTTCTTTTTTGAAGATTGATTTATTTTAGAGAGGGAGACAGTGCATGATTGGGGTTGGGGGTAGAGAGAGAATCTTAAGCAGGCTCCATACTCAGCATGGGGCTGGACGTGGAGCTCCATATCATGACCTGAGCCAAAATCAAGAATCAATGCTTAACAAGCAAAAATACCCAGGTGCCCCCAAGGACCCTTTAAAAAGTGTGATCACTGCTCAGAAGTGAGGCATTGAGGTCAAAGAATGTGAACAAGGCAAGCTTGTAGAGCCAAGGGATTTAGGAATCCAAAGGTCTGGGAGAAACCCATCTCGGGCTCTGTCTTCTGGTCATAGTACGACCTTGCCCCCAAGGCTTGTACCATCTTGGTGTCCCTTGGTCTGTAGACACATCACCTCAATCTCTGCCTCTGATGGCATGAAACTTTTTCCTCTGCTCATCTGTCTTGGGGTCTCTTCCCTTCTTAGAAGGTCACAGTCATATTGGGTTAGGACCTGCCTTACTGACCTCTGCCTTAATTTGAAGACATCTGCAAAGACCCTATTTCCAAATAAGGTCCTGGTGGCTAGGAGCTAGGACTTCAACACCTTTTCTGGAGAGGACACGATTCAGCCCAGAACAGTAAGTGAAGCACTGAGCCTGATGCTTGTAAGTATTCAATACATATCAGGCGTTGTCGTGGCTTCTGAGACTTGAAGGAGATAAAGTATGTTAAGTCCCTCTGCAAATGGCAAAGCGTGGGGCAGAGCTGTGGTTGGCTCTGGGTATTTTATTTATTTATATTAACGGGAAGTGACTTCAGACAGAGGCAGAAGCTGTGGGAATTCTCAGGGAAGAGGAGAACTGGGCTCATGAATAACTCCGTGTGCTGGTGTTAGCTCCGGATGGCAGGGCGGGGAGAAAAAAGCACACCAGGCCCGCAGTCATCCGTCCACTGGGTGGCTGTGGGATGAAAGGCAGGGCTCAGGTGGGCAGCTCCAGCAGGATCAAAGCTGGGAAGAAGGCAGCCACCTCCTGGCTGCAGCTGGGACCTCCTCCTTACCCTCCACACTCAGAATCCTGTCGTCTCAGATGCGAAAATACATCCCAACCCACGCTTATCCGGCCTCCAGCACTCGCTTATTCGTCACCATTGCTTCTTGCCTGGACAACCATGAATGCCTCCTGACCGGCCTCCCGGCTTCTCTCTTTGCCCTCCATCAGCCATCCTTTTATTTTTTATTTTATTTTTCTAAAGATTTTATTTATTTATTCGTGAGAGACACAGCGAGAGAGGCAGAGACCCAGGTGGAGGGAGAAGCAGGCTCCCTGCGGGGAGCCTAATGCGGGAGTTGATCCCAGGACCCCGGGATCATGACCTGAGCCAAAGGCAGAAGCTCAGCCACTGAGCCACCCAGGCGTCCCTTACCCATCCTTTTAAAAACATTAGCTGGATCATGCTTACAACCTGTCTACAACCTCTAACATCTTCTCACTGCACTTGGATTACCTTGACCTATGTGCTCCTTTTGATCGGCTTCTCCACCACCTTTTCCCCTTGCTCCCTGAGCACACCTTCCTGTTTCCTTCAGTTTCTTCAACACACCAACACAAGCCTGGCCCTGCCTCAGGACCCTTGCACTTGCTGCCTGTTCCTTCTACAGGGGAAGTCTTGGCCTGGCTTCCTCCTCCCCCTCACCACCCATTCCTTTCTCTGCTCAAATGTGTCTCCCGACTGCTTCATTTAAAGGAACTCCCTGCCCTAGTCCCTCTCTGCATGCTTTCATTTCCTTCCTAAAACTTACCTTGATCCACAGTTATCTTATGTTTTATATATTTCCTAGTGTGTCTCTTTCTGCTGCCCGAGCACAACAGACACAAAGATATTAGGAGTTACGACCACCTTGTTCACTTTTGTATCTTCAATGTCAAGAGCAGGATGTGGGATATGACAGGAGCTCCAACAAATTTGCTGCACGAACAAAAAACAGGTCTGGGGACCAGTAGGATCTGAATGTGTGTGGGAGAAGGCACCAGAGCATGTAGCATGAGCCCTTCTCACCACTCCCTTGGCCTCCAGTTTTGGTAAATACAGCTCTGCCCCATGCTTTAATAGGGGCTGAAGAGGCAGGTGACCGAAGCTTGATAGGGAGAAGCACAGAGGAGACATATACTGAGACCTGGAGGGGGAGAAAGCAGGGAGGGCTTCCTGGAGGAGATGATGTCTTAGCTTGCAACTTCAAGGATGTGCATAAGCTGGACACGCAGCAATGGAAGGGCATGGAGTGTGGGCCAAGCCTAGGGGAGCAAAGGAGGCCAAAAATATTCCAAGTTGCCACTTATTCAACATGAGGTGTGCCACGTGCCTCCAAGAATCACGTCCCGTGTCTGTGTGGCAGCCCTCCAGCAAGTGCTTTACCATCCCCACATTGTGGAGAAGGGAGCTGGCCCGGAGGGGAGTTCAGATGTTGGTCTAAAGGACCCAGCTGGTGCTGGCGGAGGTCAGGCCCGGATGGGCTGGTCCACCTCAGGCTGGTGCGCCTGACTCTTCCTCACGGGCCTGGACGGAAACGGCCTGAGGCTGCACCCGCAGCCCTTGCTCTACGTGCAGTGGTCCCATACGGGGCCCTGCCCTACTTTCTGAACCCCCCCACCCCCGGGGTTACGGCCTGGCCGCCAGATCTCTTTGAGGCTCGACCCTGCGAGGCTGGCTTCTCCCCACATTCTGGGTTATTCTGCCCCAGACCCTGTGCCCAGCAGGCCCTCCTGGACATTCAGCTGGGATACTTTGGATGCTAGTTATGATCCCCCAACTTGATCTGCTTCAGATGAGGAACTTTAGCATCTCCGACAACAGGTGTGGACTCTTGTGTTCACCCTGTGTCCAGCGGTCACCTGCTGTGTCTCGGGAACCCGTCCCTCTCCATCCTCATTAGATGTGAGGCGGGGGGGTGCTCCTGAGGCTGCACGCTGAGGTCCTCGGGCCTGCGGAGCTGGCTCTGTGCTCAAGGACACAGCCGTTGGTGTGGTTCAGGAGGGAACCACAGCCCCATGTACAGCAGCCACGACAAGAAGTCAGAAGCCTCGATTATCACGGGGAAGCCCTGAGGGAAGCAGGGCCGCACAGGGCCTGGAGGACAGACTCTGAAGCCAGCAGCCTCCGTGGGAGCCTCAACCCTCCTACTTGGAAGCTGTGGACACTCAGGCATGTTATGGACCTCCCAGTGCCTCAGTTTCCTTTTGTGCAATATGGTGCTATTCAGAGCCCAGCTCCCAAGCTGGTTGTGAAGGTTCAGGGAGCAGCTGTGCAGAAGCCCCACAGTGGGGGTGCTCCACGGGGGCTGGGGCATTAGCCACTCCAGCCTCGGAGTGGCTAAACCCACCTTACTGCTCTCGGGGTCCCAGATCTGTCTCCATGCCACACATCCCTGGCCTCCCCAAACCTGCAGCACACCCAAGGGAGTCGGAGGCAGCTGTCAGCCGGGTTCAGACAAGAACGACTGGAGAGAATTTAAAAATAAGACACCCCCCCCAATATAAGTCAGCCTGCTTCTTACTATCACCATGCACCTACAGAGTCTAAATAAGGTCAGTGATAAGCTATTCCTCCCTCCTGGGCAGACTGTCTCACCTCCGCATGCCCCGAGGACCCCACCACCTGGACCCCTTGGCTGTACCTTCTGGAACTTGGCGACGCTGTCAGCGAGGTTCCCCGGGAACTCAGCCTCCTCCCAGTGCATTCCCAGCGCCCCTGCTCTGGAGGACACCTGCATCCCCTGCCTTCCCCACCCCCCAGTGCCCCAGGGCCCCTGGCTGCTTTTCCAGTTGGCTTTTCCGGTCACTCACACCCCGTGCACAGCGGGGACTCCCTGCCCATCCTTGTCGCCCAGGGTAGGCCACAGACTAGGCCTTTAAAGCCTCTTGCCGCCCCTTCTTCCTTACAGCCATCTCTAGACTCCGAGTTCATGTCTCAGGGGCCGAAGCTTTTATTTTAGCCCCGGCTTCCTACCTTGTCTCCAACATGGGCTTCCGGGGGCCTAATCTGGGGGCATTTAGTCTGCAGAGAGGATCCCCCCAATCACCCAGCCTCTTGGTCCTTTAAACTTCTCTCTTCTCCAAGCGAACTTGTCCTCACCCCTACCTTAGCCATCATCCCCATAATTACACCCAGACCCTGTTTTCACCAATACCTGGCAACTGTCCCTCCCCCAGTTCCACGCTTTAGCCACTGATCCTGTTTTCCTGGTCACTCCCCTTGGGTGCCTGTCTCCATGGCCCGTAACCTCTGTCCTGCCCACGTTGCCATCCTATCCCTGCCTCTTGCCCTGCATCCTTAACTCCCTCCTTAGATGCTATGACCCAAAGTAAAATCCCTCCCTGGCGTCCACTCCATTCCGCTTGCCCTCCTCCTGCTCAGCGGCACCTGCTCGAGAAAACTCTGCTCTTGGTGCAATCCAGCTTTCTCTCCCTCCACACCTGTACCCAGGTATTCCTTTCCAGCAATGGCCACTAACTCAAGCCAGCCCCTAGGCTGTGTTCAAGGCAACTGTGCTTCCTGGACCACTGTTTTCCATGTTACAGGTCGAGCTCCATCTGTAGGTCAAGAAACCAATTTAGTGGTTCTAACCAGCATTAAGGAAGGAGAGGAAACAGAATAGAAAAAGCAAGAGCCCACTGAACATGACATGGTTAAATGGCATCTTGTGGGATGTGTGTATTCTAGGTCTTGATACAAAATGATCTTTTTCTTTTTCTCCTCCTCCTCCTCCTTCTTACTGCAGAGAGTGACTGGAGTACAGGACAGGGCTCATTCCCAAACACTTTCCTGGATGACTGTTTCATATTTGCTTCTCCCTCTTCAACCTCAGAAACCCCCCCTCCATCTCCCATCTCAGGGATGTCCGTGCTTCCCACTTCACAGAGATAGTAGTTGTGATGACAAGCACTTCCACACGGTCCCGCCTACTCCAGGCAGGCCTCCTTCCTCCTGCCCACAAGGAACTTACCACCCCACCCCACCCCACCCCACCCCCCTGGTTGGTCCTCTGTCCTCATTTACTCAACCCCTTTCTCTTCTCCTTGAAATACTTTTTATCTCCTGGCTTCTGGGACTCCACATGACTCTGCATCCTACCCCACCTGCAGGGCCAGCTTCACAGATGTGTGACCTGAGCATCTGCACAGCCACTGATGCTCACAGGACCCCGAGCTTCATTCACCTGCTGCGGCCTTCCTGATACTCTTAAAATTTCGAGCAAGGGGTCCTACATTTTCATTTTGCTCCAGGACCCATGAGGGACAGTGGCCTAGCCTGTTCACTGGTGGCTTCTTCTGCCTTGTTGCTAGTCCCTTCTCTTCTTTTTGAGCTCTTTCTGCTGGAGGGCCCCAGGGCTTGGCCCCCGAGGAGCCTTCCCTCCACTCCACTGACACCTGCTCCTTGTGTGACCCCTTCCAGGCTCACGGTCACTGTCTCTAGTCGGGTCCTTTCCTTTGGAACACAGAGCTGTCCATTCAGATGCCTACTTGGGTCTTTGCACGGCTCTCTAACGGACATTTCAAACTGAGCGGGTCCCTTGTGGGATTCCTGACTGAAGGCATCTTCATCTTAGGAGATGGTGACTCTGCCCCTCCAATCCCTCTGACCAAACCCTTGGGGTCATCCCTGGCATCCCTCCTCTTCTTGCACCCCCTTCCTGCCCATCAGCAATTATGTTGGCTCTGCTTCCAAAATCGATTCAAGGGAACCCTGGGTGGCGCAGCGGTTTGGCGCCTGCCTTTGGCCCAGGGCGCGATCCTGGAGACCCAGGATCGAATCCCACATCGGGCTCCCGGTGCATGGAGCCTGCTTCTCCCTCTGCCTGTGTCTCTGCCTCTCTCTCTCTCTCTCTCTGTGACTATCATAAATAAATAAAAATTTAAAAAAAAAAAAAAAAAAACAAAATCGATTCAAATTCTGACCACTTCTCATTGTTCCTGCCACACAACCACCCTTGGCCTCTTAACTAAGAACTGGTCTCCTGGCTTCTGCTCTTGCTCAGCCCCTGCAGTCTACACCACAGAAGTCAGAGCCACCCTTTAAAAATACATGTCAGATCATGCCATTCCTCTGCTCTAACCCTATCCTGTCTCCAAGTTGCTTTCCAAAAAATTTGAACCAAAATCCAGAATTCTTTCATGCTTCATCTGGCTCGAGACCACCTCTCTGACCTCATTTTCTACCTCCCTCCCTCCCTCCCTCCCTCCCTCCCTCCCTCCCTCCCCCTGACCTGCTGAAAATTCTTCCCTATGGCTTTGTGGCTCATCCCCTCTCTCCCTGAGGTCTCTGCTTAATTATCACCTCTTCCAGGAGGCCTTCCCTGATACAACCTCACTCAATAGCACCTAACTTTTCTCCTCCCTCGCTACCTCTTCCTTCTCTTCCTCTCTATTTCCTCCTCCTATCCCACTATTTTACTTCAGAGCACTCACCAGCCACTGATACAAACCATATATATACATTTTTTATCTATTGTCTTCTGAACCCACTAGACTGTAGGCTTTTGAGAATAGAACTTGGATCTACTTTATTTTCTGTTGTATCCTAGCCAGTTGTCAATGGTTATAATTCTGAAAAAGTTTATGATTCGGGGCACCTGAGTAGCTTGGTTAAACATCTGTCTTTGGCTCAGGTCATGATCCCAGGGTCCTGGGGTTGAGCCTCATGTGGGACCCCCTGCTCAGTGGGGAGCCTGCTTCTCCCTCTGCCTCTCCCCCTGCTCGTGCACTCTCTGTCTCAAATAAATAAATAACATCTTAAAAAAACGTTTATGGTTCATGTCACACTCTGCTACCCACCCTCAACAATTCTACCATTTCTGAAATTGGGATGTGTCTTAAAATTACCACTGGCCAGGCAGCAGTCAGGACATAGATGTCACAGCCTGTACACTGGAATTGAAACTTCCAGATCAAGTGTCAGCAGCTGGGAAGAAAGTCCCCAGACAACAGCAAAGCCATCTTTCAAGACATGCTTGCTGCATTACACAGAGACACTGAGGACAATATTGTGTGCAAACCCAGAACAAAAGTCATTCTGAGCCAAAAAGTGACTCCCCAGAGCTGGTCTCAGGCTAGGAAGACATTTGGGAGTAACTTATCTACCTTATTTTGAGCACTTGTTCCTTTCAATGTATTCACAAGTGTGATACAAAATCTATGTCTAAATAGTCTAAAATAACGTTTAATAAATATCACGTTAAAAAAAATCTAGATCCTATAAAGGTATTGTGGTGTAGTTTGATTTGATAGCGTTTTCCCTTGCTGCTGGTACATAAAAACCGTGCATCTTACAAACGATGATGTGTTATACCAGGAGTTGGCAAACTGTTTATGTAAACAGTCAGATAGTCAATATTCCAGGCTTCTGGGGCCATACAGTCTCTGTGGTAACTTCTTAGCTGCTGCGGAGTCTTGCCAGCAGCCACAGACAGTACTTGGAATGAGCGTGGCTGAATGCCAAGAGCACTTTATTTATGGAATTGAGATTTCACATAATTTTCACATGCCATCAAATATTATTCTTTTGATTTTTTCCAACCACATAACAACGTAACACACACACACAGACACACACTCTCAGCTCATGGGTTGCAGGAAAACAGGCCTGCAGGCTGCAGGGTGCTGGATCCTGTATGAAATCCAGCGAACGGTGCGGAACCTGTTTTACAGATGGGGAAGCCAGGAGCAGCTCGGAAACGTCTTGCTCAGGGAGAAAAGCCTCGCAGATCTGGGCGCCCTCAGGCTTTGTCTCCCTCAGTTCCACCCGCAGACGGAGAGGCCGGATCCAGGCGCTGCGCACGCGGGAAGCGCCGGGGCGGGTCGCCTGGTGTCACACCCGCGTGTTTCAGACACAGTAATGGGTGCAAACGCGCTGGGCGCTGCGCAAGCACCAAATTCTTACTAAGTGCTCCTCCCCGTCCTGGGGCTCTGCCCTCTAGCCCAGCTCCCGTCCTCCCGAAGGGGAGCAGCACCCCACTGCGCTCCTCTCCTCCAGTCCTGGCGGGGGCTGGGGGCTGGGGGGGCTGGGGGCTGCGGGTGGACGAGGCCTGCGGGGAGGAGCGCAGGGAGGACGCCCGCAGGGAGCAGGGGCCCCGCAACCGCGCCTCCAGCCCCGGGCCCCCTCCCCCCGCCTCCCCCCACCCCCCCCAGGTCAGTGTGCTTCTCTAGGCCAACACCGAGGGCTGCCTTCCTCCCTACACCTCTTTCTCGCTCGTTCTCCTCTCTCACTCCACTTAGTGGTTCATTTACTGCTCAATCTGTGATTAATTAAAACAATTTAAATAACTGTGCTGATGCTAAATTCATTTGCAGCCACCTCCGCCGCGCACGGCTGCGTGAGCGCGGGGACCCGGCGCGTCGTCGCGCCGACCGCCAGGGGGCGCTGTGGGCCCAGGTTTGACCTGCACGGGCCGCCTTGGCCTAGGGCTGGCGCGCGCGCGAGGAGAGCCTTAAGCCCGGCAGGCTTCCCCTCTACCCACCTTGCCTTCTTCCACGTGGGCTCCCACCGCGCCCCTCACAGTCCCCAGGGACCCCCCGGCCAACCCAGGACAGGAAATGTCAGGGAGCGAACTTCTTTTTCCTGGCCCAGGTCGGCCCTGGAATATTCCCCGAACCCCAGGAAGGTCTCGTCTGCAGGTGGGGAAGCAGAGGCTCTGGCTGTCAGCCAAAGACCTGCGGCCATCAGAGCAGAGGTACAGGGCAAAGGCCCGGCCTGCGTTCCCCACCGTGAGGTAGGTACTGGGTTGAGTAGCATCCCCCCAAGTTCATGTCCGCTCAGAACCTCAGAACATGGTCTTGTTTGGAAATAGAGTATTTGCAGCTGCAATTTGTTAAGGATTTCAGGTCGCAATTTTCCTGATTTCTGGTAGACCCTACATGCAAGGACTAACATCCGTCCAAGAAGAGAGGATACTGAGACACACGCGTGTATGGGAAAGAGGGCCATGCGGGGACTCAGGCGGAGCCGGAGTGATGCCACCACTCGAGGAGCCCCAGTGCCACCAGGAACCCGGGAAGGCAAGGAAGGATTCTCCCGAGAGCCCCCGGAGGAAGCGTGATGGCCCTGCCAGGGCCTGGATTTCAGACTTCTGGCTTTCAAAACCACGAGAGAAAAAATCCCTGCTGTGTTAAGCCAACCAGGTTAGTGGCCACTTGTTGGGGCAGCCACAGAAAATTAATACAAGGTGTTGAGGCAGAAACCAGCTTGCAAGAGGCTACTCTGTGTCAGGCACTTCGCTGGATGCATTCACCAATGTTTTCTCATTCAGGCCTCGGGAGGCTGGATGAGGCAGGTGAACACCAACATCCCTGTTTTGCAGGGTCCTGAAGCTGGAAAGCAGCAGAACCGAGTCCATACTGGCCATCCATCAATTTACCTGCTTCAGTGCTCCATGGCCCTAGAGCTTCCCGGGAGCTTGCCTTGAGAACAGTGAGACCAAGGACATCGACGTTTGCTGGGAAGGTGAGGGACACGCACTCAGGATACTGTCAGGAGGAGCAGGCCCAGCGGTGGGACCGGGCGGAGGCCCAAGGATGCTCGGTGTCTGGGTGCACTCTGCTCAAACACTTCAGGACCTGCTGCCCACCTGCAGGTTCATGTGGGATGAGATCGATGTGAGACGAAGGGAGTGGCTTCATCCCTTAGTGCCCAGTTCTAACCGGAGAGGGGGAGGTTGTCCCCCAGGGAACACTTGGCAACGTCTGGAGACATTTTTGGTTGTCTCAGATGGGTGACAGGGTGCTTCTGGTGTCTGCTGAGAGAGGCTAGGATTGTGCTAAACATCCTACCATGCACAGTTCAGCCCCCCGCCCCCCAAAGGAGAATGATCTGGCCCCAAATGCCATAGTGCCAAGGACCCTGGTGCCTCTTCCTCTTTTATTCTCCAATATTCCAGGTATACCTTTGGCTGTTTGGTCTGCCAACTCATTCCACGTCTTTCATAGTGTTGTTTCATATTTTGTTCAAATGCTGCATCCTTGACGAGACCTCTTCTGATCACCTTATTTAAAGTTGCAACCTGCCCCTCATCCTGGTCCTCCTCTGCCCTCTTACCTTGCTTTAAAAAGACCCAAATCCAGGGCCCCTGGGTGGCTCAGTCAGTTGAGCGTCTGCCTCCCACCCAGGTCATGATCCCAGGGTCCTGGGATTGAACCCCGCATTGGGCTCTCTCCTCAGTGGGGAGTCTACTTCTCCCTCTCCCTCTGTCTGCTTCTCCCTCTCTTTCTCTCTCTGTTAAAGAAATAAAAGTTTAAAAAAACAAAATCCTCAAATCCATAGCATTTACTACCTTCTCGCATCCTGTGTATGTTGCCTTTTTTTGTTTTGTTTTTGTTTCTTATTTATCATCTGTCTCCAAAAAAGACTTTATTTTTTGGTTTATCTGATTGACTGGTGTGTTCCTAGTGTCTAAACAATCCTTGGCATATAATAGATGCTCAATAAATATTTACGACTGGCATGATGCCTGTAAGTGGATTTCTGATGCACTTGAGCACACACAATGTCCTGAGGAACCCCACAGCAAAGAAACTGGTATTGCTTTGTCTTACCCGGGTTTCTCAATCTCACTTGACCATGGATCCTGCTCTGTCTCTCACTTCATCCCCCAGTGACTATGCTTGTCCTGCAGAACTCACTCTGACAGTCGCTGCTCTGTTCCAGACCCCTCCGGGGGATGTCTGACGGCAAAGATTCTGAAAAGCAGGGTTGGGGAGCCCTGGACAAAGTTGAGGGGCAGAGCTGCCAGCAGGCCTGGAGCCTGGACACCTGCCAGCGGGGAGGGGAGGCTCAGCTGGACAGCACTTCCTTTGCACCTGTGCAAATACTACATTTTATGAGGCCTGGAAAGAGCAAGACAGCATATGCCCAGGGGCATTTTTTGGAGGAGCTGGGAAAATAAGCTCCGGCCTAACAGAAAACAGGCAGGACTTCTGTGAAAAATCAGGGTGTGCGTTTAGAAGATGCTGACCAGCCTGGGTGTGTGGTTTGAGGCCACACATGCTGGGAAGTGGTATCTGGGGAGCCAGGACCAGCCGGATTTGGAGGGATGCTGGCATTTCAGTCTTCATCCAGGGGTTGGGGAGAGAAGGTGAGGGTCTGAGTATGTGCTGAGGTCAGCGGGGAGTGCTGAAAACGGAGAGGAGAGCAATTCTCAAGGATGGGTGTTTGTGACCCTGGGTCATGGAGGCCAGAGCTGGGACCAGTGAGGGGAACTTACAAGGAGAGGCAGGCCTCAGCCCAAGATAAACCAGAAGCTTCTAAACACTAGCACATTTCCTGAAGGACTAAACCACCTAATGAAGCAGTGCGCTGCTGTCCCCAGACATGTTTGACATGGGTCCTGGAGGCCAGTTGACTGTCCATGCAGCTTTGTGCTTGCAAAGCAGCAGCGAAAAGTGGGACCAGACCTGAGTTCAAAACCTGACTGTCGCTGACTTGCTGTGTGACCTTGGGCAAGTTGGTTAACCTCTCTCTGTCTCAGGGTCTTCATCACTAAGGTGGAGGAATGATGTCCCCACCTCGCAGGGTGTTGTGAGGATTAAATGAGCTAGTACACGGTGAGAGTCTAGGCTGCTGGGCACACAGAAGGCACTACATGAATGCCACTGCTGTTATTCAGTGATCCATATCCTCTCCTTCTAGCCCTCAGTCCCTTGGCCCTGTCCCTGACCTGCTCTGGCCCTTGGTTTGAGTTTCTAGGGCTTGTCTCCTGCCTCCAGATATGTGAGTTCCCAAGGTGGGTCTTCAACCCTCATTTTGGTGTCCTTTGGCTTCTCCCCCTGGATCTGTAGTGGCCACGGCTGGCTGCTGGTGTCATGGCCTGTTAGCCTATTATCAATAAGAGCATGGGCTCTGGAGTCAGAAGAGACCTGGGTGCAAATCCTAGTGCTGCCACTTAGCAGCCGTGTGCTCTGGGATCCATATCTTCACCCTGCTAGGTCTCAGTTTCCTCATTTAGAAAATGGGTATGAATAAAACTTATTTCACAGAGTGATTATGGAAGTTATGTGGGAAATCCATAACAAGTACTTATACTGCCTGGCACAGAGTAAGGGTATGGGAAAGGTTGCCTAGTGTCACTGTTATGTTCACCACTGCTGTTCCCTGTGTGCCGTTCGCAGTGGACCAAGAAAGGGAGATCCTGAGTTAAAACCCTGACTCTGCCATTTACAAGCTGTGTGACCTGGGGTAAGTCACTGCCCCTCTCTGGGCTTCAGAATCATCCCTTGCTCCTGGGAGAAGCCCTTTAGAGGCTGCTTTTCTGTCTTCCAAGCTCTGGTGTCCTGGCCTACCAGCTTGCTCCTGACCCAGGTCTCCAGAGAGACCCGACCTGGCCTGGGCATCTGAGCTCAGAGTCTCTGGGTCCCTGAGTGTACACACAGCTGATCTGTACCCCGGGGTCCACCCTGCCCAAGCCCAGAGCCCCATCCTTGCTTCCCTGAGGGATCCTGTGAGGAGGACAGGGGGACTTCTTCATTGGGAGGGCATCTGGAGTAGCGGTCTCTATGCTGCCCCTGGCTCAGGTCACTCGAGGTTGCTGCTCTGCCACCATCTCTCTAGTTCCTGTGGCTGGATCCAGGGTTGTGACACAAACCTCCAAGCCTGACTCAGCTGGGGCAGCCTCACTTCTGGCACATACAGCCTTCGATTTAAGTGCAGCTGCCATCCGAACTTGGGATTCACTCCACCTTCCATTGGACAAATACTAGTCAAGCACCTAGTCAAGCGAGGCCCTGTCTCAGGCACTAGCAATGAGAAGCCAACAAAATAAAGTTCCTAGCCTCTGGCAGATTGGTCATTGTCCACCAAACTCCACTTCCCTTTTCTGGAGAAGGATTACATTTGCCCATCCCACCAATTTCAGGTTTGGCCAATGAAATCTGAATGGAATTATGTGTAGGAGCTAGTTCATGCTTTGCCACATTATCTATTCCATCCCGGTTATAATCCCAGACAGTGCCTGCCCTTCAGCCTAGGCCTGGGGTGAGGACGACGGTGATGCAGGAGTAGAAGCCACGGGTGACCCCTGTTGGACAGTGTGTGAGGAATGAACCTGTGTGCTTCTGAGGCACTGAGCTTTGGGGGTGGTTTGTTAATGCAGCAGAACCTAGTGAATCCTGACTGACACATGGTCCTTTTGAAGATTCTATTCCAGCAGAGAAGAGAGAAAACAGATGATGAACAATGTATGACATAATATCAGGCACTATGTGGAAATATTGAGGAGGGCGGAGGGGTAGAAAGTGATGGGGGTGCTTTCTAGATGGGAAGCAGTGAGGACTGAGAAGGACTTTTGGAAGAGGTGATATCTGGCTTGAAGGAAGCCAGGGAGTGAGCCAAGTAGATATTAGAGCGAAGACCTTTCTGGGCAGAGGGGCCAGTAGATGCAAAGAGCCTGAAGTCAGTATGTGGCCCATGTGTTCGAGAAACAGCAGGGGCCGTTGCGCCTGGAGTGGAGAGGGAGTGGAGAGGGAACCATCTGGAGAGCAGGTGGAGGCAGGTGACATCCTACATCTTATAGTAAGGATGTGGAGTTTGATTCTTAGTGTGCTGGGAAACCGTTGGAGGATAGACAGCAGGGAAGTGATGTGATGTCATTTATTTTACAAAACAGGTTGTCCTCTCTGTGGAGAGGAGACCATAGGGGTGAGGGACAAGGCAGGGAGACCTGTCAGGAGGCTGCTGCAATTCCTTGCAGGCGGGAGCTCATGGTGGCTCCCTCTGGGGCACTACAGAATCGATGGGGAGAGAGGAGACTCAGTGCTTCTGTTGACATGGTGGGTGGTGAGGGCCATGATGGCTTCTGTCGGAATTTCCATCCCTATATTCCCCAGGGAGAATGCACATTTCCGTTCATCTAAGGGTATTATTTTTCATGGTTCTCAGACTCACCAAGGAACATGTGAAAGTGCAGAAGGTCCGTACCATCCCTGATCCCTATTCTATCAGTTTTGAGGACAGTTCAAGCATCTGCAGTAAGAGCCCCAGGAGGTCCTGTGGCAGCTGACCTGGAGACCATACTCTGGGAAACAGTCCCAGAGCATATGCAGAAGTCACATCATTCAGGGATCCTCTGAGCTATTGGGATTGGAGCTGGAGAGGCCAAGCAGTCTCTTCTACATCAAGAAGTTGAGTGATTGTTCAGTAGAACACATGGGAACTCTTCAGAGCTCACAGTGACAGCCTAATAGGTTGAGAATTCCCCCAAAGAATAAGAACCCTGAAAGGAGGCCATCATATCATTCCTACCTGATGCACCCCTTTTTACTTAATGGGGTGCAGCTTGGTTCTGAGAATAGAGGTGCGGGAAGGGGCTGGAACTGCGTGAGGTCTGTGAAATGTGTGGAATGAAAGGAGATTTTAAAAACTTTTAATTTTTTTTTTTTTTAGAAAGAGTGTGTGCTTCTGTGCACAAGTAGGGAGGGACAGAGGGAGAGAGAATCTTTTTTTTTTTTTTAAAGATTTTGTTTATTTATTCATGACACACACACACACACACACACACACACACACAAACACACACAACACAGGCAGAGGGAGAAGCAGGTTCCATGCAGGGAGCCTGACACAGGATTTGATCCTGGGATTCCAGAATCATGCCCTGGGCTGAAGGCAAGCACTAAACTGCTGAGCCACCCAGGGATCCCAGGGAGAGAGAATCTTTTTTTTTTTTTTTTTTTTTTTATTTTATTTTATTTTATTTTTTATTTTTTTATTGGTGTTCAATTTACTAACATACAGAATAACACCCAGTGCCCGTCACCCATTCACTCCCACCCCCCGCCCTCCTCCCCTTCTACCACCCCTAGTTCGTTTCCCAGAGTTAGCAGTCTTTACGTTCTGTCAGGGAGAGAGAATCTTAAGCAGACTCCACACTCAACATGGAGCCCTATGTGGGACTTCGTCCAACAACCCTGAGATCCCACCTGAGCCAGAATCCAGAGTCTGACACTTAACTGTATGAGCCACCCAGGAGCCTCTAGCAAGTTTTATTTTAAATGAAATAAAACTTTGGTCCATCTTGGTTCCCTGAGAAACATCTGTAGCCTCACTCCTATCCTGCCAATAGTCATTAACATATGAGAAAATCTCCCAAGATGCCGTGAGCCAGGACATCTCTCTCATTTCCATTTCTTCCAGGATCCTTCCAAGGCCACTGCTCCCGGAAGGGCATTCCTGGTGCCGGACCATGTGCATATAGTTATTTTCAACCAAAGTCTATTTAGATCCCAAACAGAAGCCACAATCCAGATTGAAAGCCCCCTAAGTCCTTGGGCAGGAACAGAATTTAAACTGGAAGAAGGAGGGAATCCAAGGGGAGTCAGCGCCGGAGAGTTCATCAGACAAACACCTTCTGGTCTCTTAGCTTGGGGATTTCAGGCAGAGCGAGATTGCCCTCCTGCCAACCTCCGGTGACTCTGGGTTGGTCTAACAGGTGGCCTCCATTTCTTGCAGCCTTCAAGGTTATTCCTTCCCCATTTGCCTGGTGTTAATCTCACTCTTGCTTTTTGAAGCCATGAAGGTCAGGATCATGGTGTGGTGAGCCGAGGCAGGGGTGGGAGGGTGGTGGTGGTGGGTGGAAGAGGTGGGCTGCCTGTGAGTGATAAGGAGGTGGCTCTGCACCTGTAAGAGGTAGCTGATACTGTGATGTCATGGTAACAGGGGACCACGGGCTATGCTGGTGCTCCCGGATGAGTGGTTGGTCTTCTCTCCATCTCATCCTGCCCCCCACAATGTCCCACATCCAGGCCCACTGGGCACCCTCCCACTCCTGCTGCCATGCTCCACAGCCTTGCTTTCCAGGTGAGGCCACTCTGTAGGCAGAGAGCACTTATGCAACCTCAGTGGCCCCCTGTGCCAGCCAGTGTGTCCCCTTGGCCTTTAGCCAGGACCTGGTGACACCTCTGGCTCTGAGTTGCCATCGAAAGGACCCTCAGCTGGTCCCAACAAGGCAGTCGAGGCAGCCAATGGGAGCATGATTTCAGGGTTTCTGCTCTTGCCCATTCCTGGGCTCTGCTGTGTTACCACCACATGCAGGCTCCCTACTGCTCCCCAGTCCCATGCACAGGTACAAAACCCAGATCATCTCAGTTTATATAACTGGAATTTTCTCTTTGAACTTTGTGCTTCTGTTCTCTGTTAGTCAGCGGGAAGCTGGGCACTTGAGGAGGGGAGCATATGGGAGTGAGAGAAGCCATGGAGGACCAGCCGGTTCTATTCAATTCATTCACTGAGAACTTGGCCTGTGTGGGTCCTGGGTTAGCTGCTGCAAGACAGCAATAAATAAGACATCACCAGAACAACCGCATCCTTGACAAGTCCTTGCTTGCGAGGAACTTGAACTAGTTCGGGAGGAAAGCTAGTAGAGAGAATTCCAGCACAGAGTGATAATGGTCATAGTAGAGAGAACTACGGATGTGTTGGGAGCCTGGGGGATCCCCTGAAGTGGGGTGGGAGAGAGGAGGAAAAGGCAAACAGTCCAGAGGAGATACTTGAGCAGATTCTCTGTGAAGTCTTGGAGGGAGCCGCGTGGTTTGGAGACGAGACTATTTCTTTTCTTTTCTTTTTTTTAATTTTTTTTAAAATTGGAGTTCAATTTGCCAACATATAGCATAACACCCAGTGCTCATCCCATCAAGGGCCCCCCTCATTGCCTGTCACCCAGTCACCCCCACCCCCCCACCCACCTCCCTTTCCACCATCCCTTGTTCATTTCCCAGAGTTAGGAGTCTCTCCTGTTTTGTCTTCCTCTCTGATATTTCCCACTCATTTTCTCTCCTTTCTCCTTTATTCCCTTTCACTAATTTTTATATTCCCCAAATGAATGAGACCATATAATGTTTGTCCTTCTCCGATTGACTTATTTCACTCAGCATAATACCCTCCAGGTCCATCCACATCGAAGCAAATGGTGGGTATTTGTCGTTTCTAATGGCTGAGGAATATTCCATTGTATATATAGACCACAGATTCTTTATCCATTTATCTTTTGATGGACACTGGGGCTCCCTCCACAGTTTGGCTATTGTGGACATTGCTGCTATAAACATCGGGGTGCAGGTGTCCTGGCGTTTCACTGCATCTGTATCTTTGGGGTAAATCCCCAGCAGTGCAATTGCTGGGTCATAGGGCAGATCTATTTTTCACTCTTTGAGGAACCTCCACACAGTTTTCCAGAGTGGCTGCACCAGGTCACATTCCCACCGACAGGGCAAGAGGGTTCCCTATTCTCCACATCCTCTCCAACATTTGTTGCTTCCTGTCTTGTTAATTTTCCCCATTCTCACTGGTGTGAGGTGGTATCTCATTGTGGTTTTGATTTGCATTTCCCTGATGGCAAGTGATGCAGAGCATTTTCTCACGTGCTTGTTGGCCATGTCTATATGACAAGACTATTTCTAACAGGGCAAAGAACAGGTGAGAGTTCCTAGGCACTGGTGGACTGGGCAGCTGGAGAGTCCCTGAGGCCCAAGTGGGCTGGGCCTGTCAAGGAACTGTGGCCAGTTTTGTGTGGCTGGAACACTGAAGGAGTGGAGAGATGTGTGCTGGACAGGCCCTGAGGCCACTCTTAACTAGGTTGGGCTTTATCCTGTATACCAGAAATCAGCAAATCTTTTTATGGTAAAGGACCAGATAGTAAGTATTTTTTGGCTTTATGGGTCATACCATGTCTATCTCAATTACTCATTGCTGCTATTCTGGTATGAGAGCAGCCATTGACAATATATTTTTAAAAAATTGGTGTGGCTGTGTTCCAATAAAACTTTATTTACAAAAACAGGTGATGGGCCAGATTTAGTCCACGGGCTATAGTTTGCTAGCCCTGATGTAGACAATGGAGGGGGGGGGGGTTACTTGAAGGTTCTAAGTCAGAGACAAGCAGTCTAGTACTTATCATTGATTGACTGATTGATTCATTGATTGACTGATTCTATCATCCATTCACTATGCTCCAAGCATGTGATGGGGGTTGGAGGAAGCACTGGGGATCAGAGATGAAAAAGAGATAGGTTCCTACCTTTAGAAACACCCAATGCATTGGAAGGAGGTGTGGACAAACTCACATAGGAGCAACTAGACTGCTGCTTATGAGGGTAGGGTTCACATCTGTTTTGGTCAATATGATGTGTTCAGGGGCACCCGGGTGGCTCGGTGGTTGAGTGTCTGCCTTTGGCTCAGGTTGTGATCCCGGGGTCCTGGGATTGAGTGCCGCATTGGGCTCCCTGTGTGGAGCCTGCTTCTCCCTCTGCCTGTGTCTCTGCCTCCCTCTGTGTGTCTCTCATGAATAAATAAATAAAATCTTAAAAAAAAAGACATCTTCAGAACATAGCACATAGTATGTGCATAATAAATATTTGTTGTATGAATGAATGAATGGGTTGGCTGTCCAATCCAGGTGGACCCTGGCAAGCACTGTGATTGAAATAC
Source organism: Canis lupus baileyi (assembly GCF_048164855.1). Classification (NCBI taxonomy): domain Eukaryota; kingdom Metazoa; phylum Chordata; class Mammalia; order Carnivora; family Canidae; genus Canis; species Canis lupus. The sequence goes on from NC_132848.1 coordinate 31,714,234, forward strand.
AGGTGCAGCGTTTGACAGGAGCTTAGAGTTGTGAGAGACTCACTGTCCCTGGGGATGTGTGTGTATGTATGTGAGAGAGGGAGTGAGAGAGGGAGAGATAGGGTGGACTCTGACATGGACTCTGGAGGACAGATGGGATTTTCGTGTTTGAAATTGGCAGGTCTAGAGAGGAGGACTGGGTGGAAGGGAAGGGACTAACCAATTTCACTTTTCCACCCCATCTCCCCCATTTCTTTTGAGTTCTTCTATTAGAATTATTGCCACCCAAGCAGGTGGGTTCCTAAACATTGGAACATTCCAAATGCCTAGGAACCCACCTAAGCCCTCAGGAAGCATCTATGATCCTTAAAAACTGTGCCCCCATCCCCCTGCACACTATTAATTGGGAGCCCCCCCACTCGGCCATGCCATTCTGAATCATTTTGGTCAGCTTTTCCCCTCCTGTAGCTTTGTTGTCTCTCCATTATGAGAAGCCAGATCACAGCCTGGTGGGTGACCTGAGTAAGTCCATCATATGAAATCACTTCCTACAGCCACCTTGAGCCCAAGCAGACTGCTCTATAATAATGAAGCCATAAATGCAAAAACAAATATTATTAAATTTTAGAATTGAGATTTATGGTGCTGATTTCAGGGGCATGGAGAGGCTATAGTGCTTTGCTTTTAAGTTTTCCAGGCACCAACCAGGATATTGAGTGGCTGGAGCCTGGAGCAGTGGCAGAGAGAAGCCTGGGGACCCCCCACCACCGCAGCTCTGACACAGCTTTAACCCCAAAGCCAGGTAAGTGGTGGAGTCCAAGGGGTTTGGACTTTGGAATCAAATAAACTCAGGGGCAGGGACTTGGCCTCTGTGAGCTTTGGCTTCCCTATGTGCAAAGAGGCTTAATTCACTCAGTCAACAGATATTTACTGAGAACCTACTATGTGACAAGCACTGTGTGATGCACACCTCACAGGCTTAAGGAGGGGATGAAAAAAGCTGTGCAAAGGGCCAGGTGTAGGTACAGTTACTACCATGGCTCTAATGAGAGCTATGTATTATACTTGTCCTTGGACCTAGATTTCTTATATATTCATCTTCCACTAAACTTCTAAAAAATAGCCTTTTAATTTTAGAATAATTTTACATTTACAGGAAAGTTGTAAAGGTAGCACAGAGAGTTCCTGTGCATGCTTCATTGTCCTGTGTCCCCAGTCCCATTGGGCCTTTGACGATTTCTTAGAATATACTTTTATCCAGTCCTTATTATAGCCCGATGTATGCCCAGAGCTCCTGCTATCTTAAAGCATCTTTGCATCTTATTTCCTTGGTTTCCCGTGCAGCCATGTCTGCGGTGCGACTTAGGCTGTCACATCTGTGACTCCAGCTCACACAGCACTTTTCACAATCACATCTTGGCATAGGGACTAGCAACAAGCATTGGATTCAAAGATCTGTCATCAAATTTTAACTCTTCTACTTGCTAGCTGCATACATCAGGGAAAATTACTCATATTGGCTTGGCTTCATTAAATGGAAGACTCCAAAGGCTCAAATGATTAGAAAAAGGTGGTGTATTACATGATAAGAGGTCTTGAGGTTGGAGGGGCCAAGAGTGGCTCATTCAGTGGCTCAGTGAGCTCATTGGAGACTCAGGTCCTTTCTTGTCCTGTCATTCTCCTGCGTTAGCTTATCGTAGCCGCACCAGGGTTACAAGATGACCCACTGCTCACTTAGATTTCCTCCCTCTCTACCTGGGAATCTGGTGGTCCATGCTGCTCTTGGGGTCACCCTGAGTAGGCTCTGGGCTGACTCTCTCCCCGTGGCCCACATCTGGCCCTGCTTTGCCCACGCCTGATGTAGCTCATGTCCTTCTTCCTGGAAAGAACTTCATGGTAAGAGCTAAGCCTCTTGTCCTAGATTCTTTAGGCATGTGTCACACAGTGGCCATGGTGCGCAGACCAACTAGATCTAACGGAGGCTCTCCTGCTGGTCTCTTTGAAGCCTATCCTGGTGCCTTCACTCCCATTTCCTGACAACTGTCCAAATAAAAGCCTCTGAATGTCTAAACCCTCCCAAGGCTGCTCCAGTGTTTACTACATCAGAGGTGGTGGGCACTGAAGCACTGTGAAACAGGCATTCAGCTACCTCCTTCAGACATCCTGGACAGGAGGTCCAGCGCCTACCCTGAAATGTGGATATCTTGGGGCAGAACTTGAACTCAAGCCACAGAAAGAGCCCCATTTTAGCACCTGTCATGTTACTATTACTGATGTTGTTGCTACTACTATAATGTAAGGGGCAGAGTGTGGACTAGAGTCCCAGTTTGCTGTCTCCCAGAGAGGGGACCCTCCACCCAACGTTGTCTCTTGGAAGTTGAGGTCATGGTCAGATGCTCAGGGGATAGGACCACGTTCTGGAATCAGCTCCTTTTCTGTGTAAGCAAGTAAGCAAACAAGCCCTTCGCAGGGAACATGCTTGCACACACATATATACAGTTGCTTGCACGCAGGGAAGGCAATTAAAAGAACCAGCGCAGTGACACAGAGGCAGTCTGTCAACTGTGCCAAGTTGACAAATTTTGCATTGTAGAAACAAAAACAGGAGCTTAACCCTCTCCCTCCTCCTGCTAAAGAGTGTAACGGAAACAGTGCAACTCTCCTGTGGCAGAGCGGAGGTGAGGTCTGGCAGATGGATGTGGGACCCTGCTGGGGCAGGTGGCTGCTGCCCAGTCAGGAGCATGGGGGCGACACTGGCGGGAGAGGGCTCAGCGGAGAGCCAGGGGGACGGACACATTTCCTGAGCACCTGCCGGCATGCAGGTGACCTCCTCAGCCTCGCTGTTCCCCTACCTGTGGGCTGAGAACCCCCACTTCCTGGGTGAGCAAGCATGCTCCCAGGGGTGAAGGCCAGCACAGTGGCCCACTGCCAGATGACAGCCCCACGAGGGTTCAGATCCAGTTTGTCTGACCCAGAGCCTAGGCATCTCGGGTCATGGATCTCTGCACTTCACGTTCTGACCACCTGTTCCCATTCCTCCCTTAGAGGGACCTCGACTCCGCCACCTCTCGAATCCTTCTACCTCTACCATGTTTCTTGGAAGGGTTTGTGTTGAACGAATATTCTACAAACTGACCTCTCTGATCAGTGCCAGCAGCCATTCTGGGTGCTGAGGATTTAGCAATGAACAAAACAGAATCACCGCCCTGGGAGAATTTCCATGCTAGCGGGGAAGACAGCCAGTAGCAGATAAGAGTCTAAGGAGGACCAGCTCTTGCCATGTGCCAGACCCCATTCTCACCCTTCACGGCTTTCACCTCGTGCGTTCCTCAGGACAACCTTGTGGGGCGGGTGCTGTGGTGTTCCCCATGTGAGGGATGGGGGCATGCGGGCACAGGGGGTTAGTTGTCCATGGCCACCCAACCCATAGGAAACAGCTGGGATTGGAACATGGGTCCTCTGGTCCTGGAACCTCCATCCTTGGCCCCCACTTCACACCCTCCCCCTGCAAGGGACAGTGCCCCAAGGAGAGAGCAGGTGGGCAGCTGCCAGGATGGAGCTGCAAGTAAGGGCTGGTGGGAGTGAGGGGCGTCCAGGGGTGATGCTGACAGGGCTCTCCTATCTCTGGCAGAGTGATGGATGGCATGTCCACTCATCCAAGGCTGGAGCCATGGGACATAAACAATGGCCCATGACCTCGGATGCCCAAGACGCCTCTCCTTTCCTGCCCAGCACCAGCGAACATGACACGAAGCACCAACTATTTTCTTCAACAACTAGATCCTTTACGAAATTCATCTTCCAAATGCAAATTATTCTTACTACTCTTTCTTTTTTTCTACTTCTGAGCTTAACAAACTCCGTCCTCCCACCCCCCACATGACTGTTGGCCTGTTCTAGCTGGAGAATTTTGGCATAGTGTCGCTGGAAGCATAAAAGCCCTAGGTTGGATATTTGCTCTGCTGCTGGGCTGGCTGTGCAGTCATGGGACTGTCCTTGAGTCCTCTGTGCCACAACACCTCGTCTGCAAAGAGGTGAGGATCTTATCACCTCTCCAGGACCTTCCTTTTAGTATTTGGGTCCCTGGAGAAGTCTAGTGACCTTGCTGACCTCATGATGCATGAGAGTCATAGATGTCCTGTTACCAGAATGTGCACCACATAAGAATCTGTCTTTACTTAAAGCCATAGTGCCCTAACCCCTTCCAATATTCCCAACCTTCCCACAGTTCATCCTGTCCCATGCAGTATCCTGAACCATAACAGCCCACATCCCATAAACAGCAGCTGTGGTCAATATAGTGTCCCTGTTTGTCTTTAGGCATCTTGTCTTATGGGCAAGATTCCTCCTGAGGTCCATCGTGATGCTGTCACACGCAGTGTGAGCTGGTCAGCAGAATGGCTTGGGGGCAGGTGAGGCAGGTTTACGCTTACATAGACCTGGGTCTAATCCTCACATGACCACCTCCTGGTTGTGGACTTTGGGGCAGTTACGGAATCCTGCTGCACCTTGGTTTCCCCAACTGGGAAATGGGGATTCTACTGGTGGAGATACCTGGTGTGCCCCTAGGAATGGTGTTGGGGAAAGAAACTGGCTTGAGATAGACTTTCAGGATCCATGGGTCTGAGGAGGAAGTCCAATTTGGAAAGAAGAAGAAGAGTCTTGGCTCTGAGTATGTACAGTGAAGAGAGGAGCTAAATAGCTCAAGGAGGATTGCTGGCAAAGTGAACTAAGCCAGGACAGGTGGAGGAATAGACTGGAGTGGGGATATGGGGAAGGCAGCCCAGCAATGAGAAGAACAGAGGAGTGATATCTCATTATGTCCTACCCCTATTCACATGCCTACCTCCTTTGTTGGGCTTGGTTGCCATCTTTACTTCATTGGTGGTGTTCCATTCGAAACCAGAGCCTCTTAGGCTCACACTGGCTCATGAGAACCACTAGGCTGGGCATTACTTAGCTCATTATGGCTCGGGCCATCTGCAAAGTTTGCACTTTGCCTGTGGTTTGCTGGCCTACTTTTTTTCACACCATGGTGGCTCTTAAAAATATTTTCCTGCAGCAAATGGGTGTCTTCCTGCTGGGAAGAAAACGGAAGAAGAATTAACAGCTTCCTATCTGAGAACTTCCACTGGAATTGATTTATCCCAGCAGAAAGAGCCCGGCATTTTCCTTCCAAATTAATATGCAAATGAGAGTAAGCAACACCTCCCACGGGCAGGTTCAGAACACAGCAGTATCATCCCAGAACATTTATTAGCACTATTAATAGAGTTCACTGCCTTACTCCTCCCCTCTGCTTTTATTGCCATTCTAATTATGGACCATTTTGTTTCATTTAACTTTTTCCCAGTCCTGGTTCAGGCCCATTGTCCCTGTTAGGAATGATACTTTGCCATAGGGTGGTCTGTGGGGGTCGGTGGGGGGGCATATTCTTCCTGGGTGCCCTTCTCTAGGACATTGGTCTCCCTGCCTGACACTCACATGTTTTTGGAGGATGCTTCTCCATACTTCTGACTCCACAGTAACATGGAGAGGAGCACTACGATTTGGGGGAACAGCTGTGTGGAGTGCTGCTGTAACTGAGCCCTGCTGTTACTGAAAGGGCTTTGGGGTTCTCTGAGGGAAAGAAGCATTCAATCCAGATGGTATGCCTTGGGCATTCGAGATCCTCAGGAGTTCTTGCCATGAACAAGGCAAGAGTTCTGGGTGCTCTGTGTGTAGGAACTCATTTTGTTCCCACCACAACCCAAAGAGGCAAGGGACTAGTAGGGTCCCCATTTACTGAGCAGGAAACTAAGGCATAGGGAGGTTAAGGGATTTGCCCAGGTTAACTGGCTCCAGATCTCATGTTTGGAATCAGGTAGCCCCTCCCCCCTCCCCGCCCCCAACTTCCGAAGCTCTCTCCCTTGGCAAAGCGCAGTGAGGCTCAGCCTGGTTTCCTCTCAGGAGGCACACCCTACCATGCTCAGGAACGGAAGATCCTTAGGGTCACCAGGATTTCACTTCTTAGAAGACACAGGCAATCATAAATAACAAATCAATTATTTTGCCATTGCTGCGGGGAATCTGCTTGTACTCCATGCTATAGAGCCCTGATCTCTTCCTACACTGGCAGGCCATTCACGACCCTCTCCCTGTTAATCCTGTCCTGTCCCTGTAACCCTGACAACCCACATCCCATAATCAGCAGTTTGAGCTGTGTAGGTGGTGGTGCCTCATCCTTTCCTCAATGCCCAGGGTTGTAGATTTTTAGGTTGGGCTGGAGCCAAATGCTTTACCCTACTAACATAATTCTTACACTAGAACCCAAACAAAAGCCTTTGAAAGATTTTTGTTTGTTTGTTTGTTTTGATTTGGTTCCCTGAGAAGGAAACTGAGTCATTAAGCAGTTAACTACCTTACCAGTGGTCACAACAGAGTAAGTGACAGCCTGGTTCCAAAGCCTGTGATCTTAACTAAACAAGATTTGTGTTGCCTCCATTTCTGCAATGTGACCAGGATTTTGGAAGGTGCTGCAAGGGTTTTGATAAGGACATTGATAAGGACTCAGACCTTTGACGTGGCTCCAGTGGAAGAGCCCATACAGGGAGGGGAGGCCTGTGTACTCCTCCCACCAGGCAGAGAACAGCCTCATGCTTGGAAACCAACGCCCTCAACTTATTTTTAAAACCACAGATGACGTGTTGGAAAAAAATGTATTCTTGTGCTGATCCAGCCAGCCAGGTGCCATTCGTGCTGGTGGCTTCAGAGATGCTGAGCTTGGAGACTTTAGGTAGCTTCCCTGGAAGGTCAGATCTCAGTCCATGTTTACGTTTCTCAAAGGACAGTGTGGACCCCAGGCACTGGGGAGAAATGTGCATTGGCCCACATTTGCAGAGCAGGCAAAGCTTTGTTGACGGGACTCAGGAGATCTCGGATGTGAATATGTCTTGTAAATGCCATGGCTCTGTCCAAATTAGAACTGGTCTGGCCCCCTGGCAGTGCTTGCTGTGTGCATGCTGGGTGAGTTTGAAGGCTGGCAGTGAGATTGGATCTGTATGGAAAGGCATCGTTCTGGGAGGCTGGGCTCTGCCAGGAATATCATTCCAGCTCTTGGCCAAGTCACCCCTCTCTTCTGGGGCCCCATTTTTCTGCCCTGAAAGATAAGATGGTGGTTGTAAATGATGGGCCACACTCTGGAGGTTGCCTCTTGAGACAAGGCTCAGGGTGAGCACTGAGTCTTAGGGTCCCTCCCTTAGGTAAGTTCCCTTCGGGCTTACCCTGCCCACCCTCCGTCTTGTTCACAGGGGGCCTGGCCCTAGATGGCTGTGGAAGGAGTGGGCCGAGTGCTGCTGATGGAAGCCCGGCTACCAGGACTATGAGCTAGCTTGGCTGACTTGGGGAAGAACAAGGTCATGAAAGACATAGGTGGGGCAACATTTGTTTTGAATCCAGAGTCAAAGGCCTCTCTTCTCATTAAGGAGGTAGCTAATGTGGCCATCAGGGTGGAGGTGTGAGTCTGAGACCTGGGCATTGAAACCATCTGGACACCACCATCTCTGTGGACAGCTGTCCTCCCAGAGGCCCTGAGGCTACTAGGTTGGTTCGGCCACTTTTGGTGAACATTGGTCTTTGGGCACCCCAGGAAGTCCTGGGATGATTGGAGAGGAGGGCTGACAATCACTTCATTTCCCAGAGTGGCCCAGGGTGGCCCAGGGTGGCCCTGGGCAGCCCCAGGTGAGCTGGTATAACTACCTTAGAGGTAGCCTTCACTTAGCCTTCACCTTCCCTGAGGAACCTAGGCTGGCGGATTCCCACACTGGTGTCCCCTGCTTAGGTGGATCCTGTCAGGAAACATTCCTGGAATGATCCAAGTTGATACCTGCTGGACACTCCACTGGCTAGTTTTCTGGCTTGTAGGTGAGCCTTGTCCATAGTAGCCAGAGTTTCCTCAGCATCTACTGTGTGCCTGTCATTGTGCTAGGTGTTCAGCACACAGACTTCTCCTTAACTACCATCCTGTGAGTTGGAAACTATGACTTCTGACCTTACTGATAAGGAAATTGAGGTGGAGCGCATATCTAAGGTCATGTGCTTTCTCAGTGAAAAGAAAGAACATGCTCCCTCACCCCAATGCTCCATTCTGTATGCACCCCCATGGGACTGTTTCAATCAGCCTCTTGCAGCTTTGCAGACAGAAGGGCTTGTGTTGAGAGTGAGTTATGGGGCTCAATGGGCAGGGGTAACTGGGTTGCACCTGGTGAGCCTGGGGTTGGCTGTAGGGACAGCAAGTACCTATGGGATATGTGTGGGGAGGGAATCAACCTGCAATGAAGAAGCTTCATGGTAATCAGTGCTCATTCACAGGTTATGTTAGCTACTTCCTCTTGATGGGGGCCATGAAATGATGTGGTCAAGTGCACAGGCTTGACCTTGAGCAGGTTCTAATCCTATGCCTTGGAGGCCGATGATCTTGGATAAGCTCCTAAATCTGCCTAGTGCCTCAGTTTCTTTGTCTGTAAAACAAGGCTTTGGATGGGATCTACTCTATAGGGGCACTGTGAGGATGAATGCTTAGCATGGGTGTTGGGCATTTGATGGTTGTTTGTCCTATGTTCCAAATCAGGCTCAGGAAACTTAGCCTAAGTTAATGTTATCGGTAAGCTTGTAAGTGGCAGAGTAAGAATTTTAATCCTGATCTTTTGGCTTCACATCTACTTTTTCCATGACATCACAGGGTCACATACAGAGAGATGTTGTGGGAGATGGGCCTGGAACATGATGCAGGGGTCAGATGGATCTTACTTAGAAGGCCTTGAATGCCAGCCCAGAGGATAATGTGTCTTTACTCTATAGCCCATGGTGGGCCCTAGAGGTGTCCAGCTGGATGCTGGTTGGTGATCAGTCTCTGGGTTTAACCAATGCTGAATTTCAGCTGGCCCTAATAATTAACGCTAATTAATTAATTAATATTGAAACACTTTCATATTGGTGGTAAATAAATAGCCATTGGTATTTCAAGCACCTAATTGGCCTCTCTTCACAGCCTGAGTACCCTGGACACTCTGGGAGAAGTCCCGGTTCAGGAAGAGCAACTGGAGGGGTACAGCCCTGCTCCAGCGCACTGGCCAGTGGGAAGCAGGTTGGCCAGGGTCTGTCCTGGGACCTTGACTGAAGAGTTAAAGGTCCCCGTGCACCCAGCTCCTTCTGTTTTGTCTGATGTCCCTTTAAGGAAGCCACAGCGTGCTCAATCATGGTGAGAGGGAGAAGAAGATAACGGGAGACAGCTGCTGGAAAGGCCAGGGAGGGTGAGAAGCTGTGGGGAGCACCTCACTGAGCCAGCAGCCCCAGAGTGGGGCTGTCTACAGAAGAGGATGAAAATGCAGGCTGGGGAGCCCTGCAACCCAGCTTCCAAGTCTCCCCATGCTTGTTCTGTTCCTTCCAAGGACTGATGTCCCAGGGCTGCTCTGGGTACCGAGAAGTTCCATTTGCTCTTCTCACCCTTCATCATTTCCCTCCCTGGCTCTCAGAGGCCATTAATGTCTTTTGATGGTTCTTTTATCCTCAGAGTCAAGAACAGATGCCACCCTCCTGTGGCAGCCCTGCCACAAGCTGCTGTACGTGTCCTCTCAGAGCCTCATTTCCCTCCTGTGTAAAATGGGTGGATCAGACCAAATGGTCGTTTTTTAAAGCCTGCTTCACTGTGAGGTTGGGTGGGGAGGGTAAAGAGTGGGGTTCTTCTAGCCCCTTTATATGGTTCTGTGGCTTGAAATATGGCGGGCAGCCAGGGTACACGTCCAGTTCTGCCTTCATGTAGATGTAGACTCTTTATCATAGATATGTATGAACTAGAGTCCCCCCTGCATTATTGGGCATGCAGAGGGAGAAAAATGTCACTCGGCCAGAACCCTAGGAAGGAAAGAACATCCTCATGGAAGGTGGGTTAGAGGCCAGCTCCAAGTCCATCTCTAACACAGGACTTTTCTGGTTCTCTCACAGCATTTGTTTTTCCACCAAGGGAACCATAGAAATAATAAGTGGCACCCATGTAGCACTCCTTTTGTGCCAAGCACTGTTCCAAGTGTTCCCCATATATCAATTATAGTCACACCAGCCTTAAGAGGGAAGGGCGAGTATTAGCTGTTTTTACCAGTGAAGAAACTGAGGCTCATGGAGAGCTGAAGCATCTCACCCAGGGTCCTGCACATGGAGGTGGCAGGGCTGGCATCTGAGCCTAGGTATCCTGGCCCTAAGGCCCCAGGTTTTATCTTCCACAGTGCGTAGCTCAGCACCATAGCACGCTTGCCCTCGTTATAGACTAGGAAGTCATGAATTGCACCATTCACAGATGGCAAGTAATGGAAACTGATCATGGGTATTATGTTAGTTTGCTAGGGCTGCCATGATAAAGTACCATGGACTGGGGGAGCTTGAGCAACAGAAACTTATTGTCTCATGGTTTTGGAGGCTAGAAGTCCAGGATCAAGGTGTCAGCAGGTTGGGTTTCTTCGGAGGCCTCTCTTTGGCTTGTAGATGTCTGTCCTCCCCGTGTCCCTCTATGTGTGTTTGTCTCAGATTTCCTCTTCTCATAAGGATACCAAACCAATTATACCAGATTAGGGCCCAGCGTACTCTAATGACTTCATTTTGACTTAATCCCCTCTTAAAAAACCCCATCTTCAAATAGTCACATTCTGAAGTCCTGGGGGTTAGGACTTCAACATAAGAATTTTGAGGGGAGGGCAACCCCGGGTGGCTCAGCGGTTTAGTACCTGCCTTCGGCCCAGGGCGTGATCCTGGAGTCCTGGGATCGAGTCCCATGTCAGGATCCCTGCATGGAACCTGCTTCTCCCTCTGCCTGTGTTTCTGCCTCTCTCTCTCTCTCTCTCTCTCTGTGTCTTTGGTGATTAAAAAAAAAAAAAAAGAATTTTGAGGGTATGCATTCAAACCCCCAAGCAGCTGGTTCAAGCACAAACAAAAAGAATTGTTGGAAGATATTAAGGGAGGTTTCTGATAACAACAGGCGGCTAGACCCACAGCATAAGTGGGGCCCACACACCAGTTGTGTCATGGAAACAGCCTTTAGTGAGTACCTTCTATGTACTAGGCTTGGTCCCAGGGGACCCAATAGTGCCAAGCCAGACATGGTTCCCAACATCATGGAGATATAGGCCAGCAGCAGGGAATGCTACTTTCTGTCTGATTTCTGAAACCCAGTCTTTTATCCCATTTCAGAATGACTTCTAAGAAAGCAGAGCAATTTTCAGAAATAGTATTCAATTTTCAGTTCTACCTATAGGAGTGCTATTGCATAACGGTTGATTGCACACACTCTGAGCCTTAACGCTGTGGTCTCAAATCCCAGCTCTGTTACTTACTAACTGTGTGACCTTGGGCAAGTCACTTAACCTCTCTGAGCTTCAGTTTCATCATCTGAAACATAGGTATGACAAAAACAGTACCTACACCATAGGATTATTGAGAGAATTAAGGGAGATAATTTATACAGAGTTTAAGTTCAGGGAATGCAAAAGCTTTAAGAGAGACCTCTATGTCAGGTACCCAGGACAGTGCCCAGCACCTGCTCCAAAAATGTTGAATGAAATGTCTGTTGAATGAGAGAATACCTAAATTACCCACAGGAGTCTGCAGAAGTCAACATTCTGGAACTCACCACATAAATAGAGGGAAGGAGCTCTCCTTATCTGGCTCCAGGGGCTGCCTGCCTCCTCAATGTTGTGTTGTCTTGCATGGTGGGAAGGATGATGGGAAGAGCTGGGCTGAGTCTCAGGGTTCATCTCAACAGGGTGGATTTTGCACACTGACCTGTAGTCCTGGGCTCTGGCCAGGAGCTCCAATCAGTCACAAGCATCTCCTGTGCCCCCACCTCTACTTCACAGAGCATGGCGTGCTCTCTGCTCTGTCTCCCACGAGATTACTTACTTCTTGTAGAACCCCTTGCTTCTATGACTAAAGCACGGGAAAGAGGGCTTAATTGCTCTGGGCTCTGTATTTTATTTTACTTTGGGAGATGGAGTTTAATAACACTTAGGAATTAGGACAATCTTTTTTCCAGGTCAGGTTTTGCTGACCAGCACAAAGTTTTCTCTGATTCATCACATCAAAAAGACTCAATATGGTTTTTACTCTCTCCTTTTTCTAAGAAGAGATGATCATAAACAATGCATGTGACCCAGGCTGTCCTGCTCCCTTCCCTTCAGGTAATTAAACACAGATCCTGGGGCTGCACGGGGCCCCGGCTCAATGCAGTATCTCACTCAGGGACATCTTCAGTCAATTGTTGAATTAATTAAACAAGGAGGCCATTAGACTGGGGTGGCTCCAAGGCCCTGGCAACCTACATAAGCAAACCCCAAATCCTAGCCTATAAATGCCTCAAGGTTATAAAATTGAAACCTAAGGACAATCAATCACAAACAGCCAACTAGGCTTTAAGCTATAGCCAATCAATAGTTTCTTTGTTTTGCTTTCGTCTCTTCTATATAAAAGTATCTCCCCAAGCTCCTGTTGGTGAAGCCCTTCTAACCACTTCCGGTTTGGTGCTACTCCCTTTGAATTGATCGTTGCTCAAATAAACTCTTAAAATTTTTCATATGCCTCAGTTTATATTTTTTAACAGAACCCAGAGGAAATTAATTACTCTATTTCTCCCTTGGTCTCTCAATGGAGTGCCAAAGATGAGAATCCACTTTATTTGTCCCTTTGAAAGAGGATCTAAGATCCTGTTGATTATAAATTATAAGATGAACTGTTTTCTGTAGCACCAAGAAAGAAAAAAATGCCAACTTAACTATATTTTACAATCAATCGTATAAGGCAGGCTTATTTTAGAGTTACCAAAATGTGAAAAAAATGCATATCTTAGATTCAGGGCAAAATAGTAGTCCTTGTTATAGTAACCAAACCCAACACAACAACAAACAAAATCCCAAACCAAATAAAACAATAAAAATACTGGTGTTCAAAGAGCTTATGACCAAGAATCTCTTGCTTGGCCTTTCATACTTTTTGTACCTCATGCCAGGCACAATTTTAAAAAAATCAATTCTAACGGTTTCATCTCTATTACAAAATGATCTTTCCATCTTTTATTGCTTATCAGTTTATTTCCTTCAGGTATTTAAATTAAAAAAGTTTCTTTTAAAGATTTTATTTATATAGTTATGAGAGACACACAGAGAGAGGCAGAGACACAGGCAGAAGGAGAAGCAGGCTCCCTGTGGGGAGCCCAATGCAGGACTCAATCCCAGGACCCCAGGATCATAACCTGAGCTGAAGGCAGATGCCCAACCACTGAGCCACCCAGGCGTCCCAAATTTAAAAATTTTAATGAGTCATACATTATAGGTAGAGCTTCACCTGCTCTTTTCCTCATATCTTCCCCTTTCTTTCCCAGAGGGAATCACTATCTTGAACTTAGTGGATATTATTCTCATATATGTTTTTATATTTTTACTGTGTGTATTTGTATCCATAACAAAAAATGTTACTGACTTTTGAAGATTTTATTTATTTATTCATGAGAGACACACACACACACAGAGAGAGAGAGAGAGAGAGAGAGGCAGAGACACAGGCAGAGGGAGAAGCAGGCTCCATGCAGGGAGCCTGATGTGGGACTTGATCCCCAGTCTCCAGGATCACGCCCTGGGCTGAAGGCGGCGCTAAACCGCTGAGCCACCAGGGCTGCCCTGTTACTGACTTTTGATGAAGAATATTCTTAAAACACAAAACTATTCTGAATGTCCTTTCAAACGCCTTCTGTGTCTTTATCAAGAGGGTGGCAGTCTCCCCTCACCCCCAAATATCTTTGCCTCCCCCTCTCCCCTATGCTCTTCCTGACTCTTGATCTGCCCCAGTTCATTATTTCCTCTTCCTTGGGGTATTATGTAGATCAGGATTGGCAAACTTCTGTGAAGGACTATGGATGAACCTCCTTAGGCTTTCTCATCATGTATCCTTGGTCACAACTGCTCCGTTCTGTCACTGTGGCCCCAAAGCAGCCCTGGACAGTAAGCATATTCGTGAGTGTGGCTGTCGGCCAATGCAAATTTATTTACGGATGTTGAAATTTGAATTCACATAATTTTCATGGGTCATGAGATAGCATTCTCTTTTTGATTTCATTTCAATCATTTCAAAATTTAAAGACCATTCTTAGTTCATGGACTGTATAAAAAACAGGCAGAGAGCTGTATTTGGCTCAGGGGTTGGCAACCCCGACATAGATTATTTTAGCTTCTCAGATTTTGTTAGGATTCTCTCTGCTTTGCACCTTACCCTAAATCTACCCAGTGAAGGAATGGGGTAGGCTGGGGTTGCAGGCAAGAATCCTCCCCTGTTAACATCCAGATGGAGGGGATCATGGGAGTGCTCACATATTTGTAACATCGTACCTGCTATGCTAGAGGATATCATGTACACGTGCCCTGGTGGGCTTTAGGAGATGACCTTAACCTCCTGGACCATTGCCTCCAACTGACTCGCAGGGACCCCTTTTTCTCTTCCTCACTCCCATATTACCTTGCTCAGCTACTGGCCAGCACCCAGATTCCATTCAGGTTGGAGAGCAATAAGCAGGGACTGTTTGAAATAGGAATGCATTTTGGGTCACCAAAGTTTCATTTGGCTTCCACTATGAGCCCCTCATTGTTTGGGTTGTTTATTCCTCTCATCATTTCCACAATCTGATGAGGAAGACACTGAAACTCTGTGAGGACAAGAGGCCAGTCTGGGACAAAAATCCATACCCATTTTCCTCTTGGGAGCACTGAAGACCTTTATAAATGTATTTATTCCCAGGGGAGTGGAGCACAGGAAGGAGTAGATTTGTCAACATAACGAGGCAGTGGAGGAGCAGTAGCAAGAGTGCTGGGCTGGGAAGTGGGGTCCCCACCTTCCTTTCCTATCTCCCCTGACAACCGGTGTCACCTTGGGCATGCCCTGGCTTTTCTGAAGGTTTGGCCATGGAGATAGATGGTGCGACATTGCTCAATCCTAGCCTAGTACCAGGAGAAGGAGTAGGATCCAAGAGTAGAATTTTCTCCTCACATCACCATCAGGCTTCTGGGTGTCTAGAACCTCAACCTTTGTTTTGGAGGGACTCAGAAAAACACAGGGCCATTGCAAAGAGGGATTTCCACGCAGGAAACTCTGGATGGGCTGTGCCAGTCTTAGAGCATGGGCTGGAGTCCTGCTGTAGGACAGTCCATGGGTGACATGGGACCACTGTGCCTGGTTCATGTGCAGCTGTGGCGTGAGCAATGAGGGATAGTCTGGGGTGTTGACTTGGCTCCCACATGGCTCTGGGCTGCTTGACTCAGGGAGAGTATGGTAGCCATCTCAGAGCTGCCTGGTGTCCTCAATTTGGCCAGGGACCCTCAAACTTCTCCTCCAGTCACCTCACCTCCCCCTCTTCTGCTTCAAGCCCAGTGTTAAAGCGTAATTTTTAAAAGTTAAAGATATGATCCTTGTACAGATATAAAGTGAATAATTTATTTAACTCATTAATTAATGAAGGGACTAATAAGATATTAAAATCAGTACAAACACATGCACATACACACACATTCTAATCAAGGATGTGGAAATGAATATGCTATGACAGAAAATTGTTAATATTCTATAGGGCAACAATTACCCAACGTTTTGGTCTCAGGACCCCTTTATACTCTTTTTAAAAATTTTTATTTTAAGTAAACTCCACACTACACATGGGGCTTGAACTCACAACCCCAACTCACACACTCCATGGACTGAACCAGCCAAGTGTCCCTCAGGACCCCTTTACACTCTTCAAAATTATTGAGGACCTCAAAAAGATTTGTTTATGTGGGTTATATTAGCAATATTTGCCATATTAGGAATTAAAACTGAGAAAAATTTAAAACACAAAAGTATACAAGCACACATTCTATTAGCCATCAGAACAATGATCATAACATCATAGCAAGAAACTCTGCTATATGCTTGTGAGAAAATGAGAGGAAAAATAGGCAAATGATGCCTTGCTATTATGAAAATAGTTTTGACCTAACAGACTCCCTGAAAGCATCTTGAGCAATCCCCAGGATGTACCCAAATGACACTGAGCACCACTGCTATTGGGCAATAATGCTATTGGGCTAGAATTATTATTTCCCTACCAGGTAGAAATCAATTATATCTCTACTGATAAAATTCATTTTCATTGCTATGGACAAGAGTCATTTGCATTACTATGAGTTTTCTACAATTTTTACCTTGACAGAACTATAAAATAGCCTAGTTGATTGAAATCTGTCAAAGGTGTTCATCCTGGTAGGAGCAGACAATCCCTCTAGGTCTACTAGATAATACCCAGACCTCCTCTAAAAGGACACCAGGTACTTGATTTTGTTCATTTCCATGTCTTTGTAAATTTTTCCTGACACCAGGGAACCCTCCTCTGGTCTCCCTGGTGACAAGGTGGTCTGGTCCTCTCTGTTCTTTCTGTTTCTCTCTGTCCTCTGTCTATTGTTACAGCATAAGCTCCATGTCCAGCTTCCCTTGGGTCTGTCTCTTTGGTGCTAAAGAGCTCATTGAGGAAGTAAAAGAGATAACAGTAAAAAGGCCATCATAATCCTAATTATCCTCAAGGCAATGCAGAAAAGAAAAAGCATAAGGATAAACATATTGAGATTTGCTCTTGCCACAGCATGATTCCCGGAAGGCCCCTTCAAAGCCTGATATTCAGGACTTGTGGTGTTTTCAACATGGCAGACGGAGCAGCCGGGAAGCCGGGGACCTGAAACAGCATTAGATAAAACCACAAAATTGAGGCCACATCATTATAAATCACTTCTACCTTGGTCTCACCCTGATAAGGAAATTATTCCTTGTGCCCTCGTCAGAAGGCAAAAGGAAATATCTTGGTCCTGAGGACAGGATCATGGTTTAGAAGGAAAGCCTAAATCTCTTGTGTGTGTGTGTGTGTGTGTGTGTGTGTGTGTAAGACAGGGGAGTATCTCAATGACTCCAGTTGGAAATTCCTAGAAGGTTGGCCTAAGGAGAAGATGAGGAGACAAGGAAACCAGCAAAGATCTGTCCAGAGCAAGGCTACCTAGGAAGGCTACTTAGGATGGCTAGCAAATTCTTATATATACCAGGATTGCTTTTGGCTGCAAATGATAGAAAACCCCCTAGCGTGACTTAGACAAATAAAACATTATCAAATAGAATAAGTGCTCCTCTTCCCATACTAGAGAGACACACACCTTCATGCTTGTCACCTCATAGCTGCCCAGTGGCTACTATGTCCTTTGGAGTCTTCTAGTGGCTTAGAAGGAGATAGGGTCAGGGGCACCTGGGTGGCTCATTTTGTTGGGTGTCTGACTCTTGATTTCAGCTCAGGTAATGATCTCAGGGTTGTGGAATCGAGCCCTGGATATGGCTCTGTGCTCAGCATGGAGCCTGCTTGAGATTCTCTCTTTCCCTCTACCTCTTCCCCACTGGCTCGTACTTTCTCTCTCTCTCTCTTAAAAAGAAACAAAGAAAGAAAAAAGTAAAGAGAAAGAAAGAAAGAAAAAGAGAAAGAAAGAAAGGGAAAGAAAGAAGAGGATAGGGGTAAAGAGCAAAAAGGGGGAAACACACATACTCATGCACACCCTCCTGCATGGACACCCACATGCATGCACAGACCCACACATACACTTGTGCACACATGACTTCTCCTAGAAAGGAAAAGATCCCCATGGGGCTTCTGCTACCTCTCACGGGACACAACTGTGCATATAGCTCTCCAGGCAGGTGGCACATAGGTTATTTTAGCTTTTCAACCTCTGTGATAGAGGAAGGCAAGGATAAATTGGTTTCAAATAGCCTTTGGGTTGACAATTCAAAGTGTCCAGCCCAGATCTCTTGTAAGAAATGTAGGGGTGAACAAACTTGACACACAACTCCCAGGTAAGGAACCAGAGAGGAAGGAGCAGGTCCTTCATATGGCCCACAGGCTCCTTCCTTCTCTTCTGTAAAGGCCCCTGTCTAGCTTCCCCTATACCTTCATAGGTGCAGCCATACTTATTAGTTATATTATTTTCAATTTTCTGGACACTCTCCCTTGTTTCATATTTCCATGATTTTTTCTTGTGCTTTTCCTCTTTGCCTAGATGCCTGACCTGACCCACCTCTCTATTGACATGGTGCCTGGGCTATATGCCAGCCACAGGGAACACCACGGGAAATGAGATCCATGGTGTCGCTGCCTCATGGAAAGTATGGTTTAGCCATCCTTTGACTTCTGTCCTCTGGGAAGGAGTGAGGGATGGAGCCCACTTCCGGTTGGCTGGAAGCCCCCTATGAAGGTAAGTGTTGTTATGTCCATTTTAGAGAGGAGGATACTGAGACTTGGAGACATTGAATCACTTTCCCAATTTCACAAGGCTTGAGAGTGGCATAGGTGGGCTTGAACCCAGATTTGCCTGACTCCAGTGGCTATGTGTTATGCTGCTTTATTATGCTTCCTTCCCTTTCCAAAGAACAGGGCTTCATCTGCTTTCTTTTTCTTTCTTTCTTTCTTTCTTTCTTTCTTTCTTTCTTTCTTTCTTTCTTTCTTTCTTTCCTTCTTTCTTTCTTTCTTTCTCTTTCTTTCTTTCTTTCTTTCTTTCTTTCTTTCTTTCTTTCTTTCTTTCTTTCTTCTTTCTTTCTTTTTCTTTCTTTCTTTCTTTCTTTCTTTCTTTCTTTCTTTCTTTCTTTCTTTCTTTCTTTTTTAGAGAGTAGAGGGAGGGAGGGAGAAGAGGGCGAGGGAGAGAAAGAATCTCAAGATGGCTCCATGCCCAGTGTGGAACCTAACATGGTACTCAATCTCATGATCCTGAAATTATGACCTGAGCTGAAATCAAGAGTCAATGCCTAACCGACTGAGCCACCCAGATGCCCCAAGCCTTCGTTTGTTTGTGAAGACAGAGTCAATTCTCCAGGAGTCTTTCTTCTCAGGAGACGCATCTCCATTCTAATTGTCCATTCTTCCATAGGCTGAGTGTCCTCAAGGACAGGGCCTGGGCCATATTTAATTCACATCTTGGATTGAGCACCTTGTCTGACATACAGTGAGCATCTCAGACCCAGACAAGTTTGGTTTGAATCCCAGCTCCAGCAAGAGTGTTGACTGTGGGCAACTCTCTTAATCTATATAGTCTCAGTGACCCCAAACATGAAGTGAGCATCAAATGGGAAAATTTCCACTGAAAAGTCTAATAAACCTCCGTTACTTGGAATCAAAAGGCATGAGTTTGAGGGGATCAATGCCATGGATAGCAAAGGCTCAAGCTCAATTCTACTTCCTCAAGATATTTGGCATGTTACTTTCTACAACTTTCAGGTCTGTAAAATGGGGACAAAATCTCTACTGCAAGGTATTGATAGCAGAGTCAGAAATAACATATATCATAATAATGAGACTAGTTACTACTTATTGAGCACTTATCATGTGCTAGGATCTCTACTCATCCTCCTTCACATGTTACTATACAAGACAGGATGAAATGTATTTTTTTAAGTAGGTACCATGCCCCAATGTAGGGCTTGAATGCACAATCTTGAGATCAAGAGCAGCACTCTCCACTGCTTGAGCCAGCCAGGCACCCCAGGACAAAATGTATTATTATTATTCCTACTTTTATGATGGAGAAAAAGAGGTTAAGTCCCTTGCCAAAGGGTATACAGATGGTTAGGCCTAATTTGAACTCAGAGTTGGCTCCAAAGCCTTTTAAATCCATGTGCATATAAAGCATTCCAAAATGCTAATCCAGGAGCCCAACATAGGTGAATGAGTGAATCATCAAACACATATCTTTTCCATCTTTCATCCGCTGCCACTTTATGTCTAGCAGAGTCCTAGACATGCATATGGCATGCAGTGTTTATTGGTAAATAATAACTAGATGAATGAGTCACTGTGATTATAGATGTTTGCATCCTTCTCTTACTGTGTAATACCCATCCACTCATTCCACTGATATGTATTCAGGGCTGACTGGGTGCAGGCATTGTTATCGAGGTTAGAGATGAATCTAGAGCAAGGGCTAAAATAATTGTTCAGGGAATAGTTTGCTGAACCACAATGAACAGAACACAGAGGGCTTTCCCCCAAAAGACATCATGAGCTGGAATCCTAGCCCAGCTCCTTAGATTAGCTGATGGTTTTGGAAAAACAAACCAGCCACCTGCCTCGTAGATCATGTCATTCACTGTTATTTCCTCCTCA
The DNA here is from genome assembly GCF_048164855.1 of Canis lupus baileyi. Taxonomy (NCBI): domain Eukaryota; kingdom Metazoa; phylum Chordata; class Mammalia; order Carnivora; family Canidae; genus Canis; species Canis lupus. The sequence continues at coordinate 31,734,437 of NC_132848.1, forward strand.
GCTTTTCTCCCCACTGGAGAAGGACGTTTGCAGACAGAAAGCAGCTCCCCTCCTTTCAAGTGGCCCACCTCAGCCCAGAATGCCATTTCCAGCTGGCGATCCTGCAGGCAGGTGCCTGGGGGTTGATTATGATGTTGCTGTGGGAAGATTAGGATCTGATAGGGCACAGGGTAAGGGGAAGAGGTAAATATGGAGTTTTCAGAGAGGCTGGTCATCTACAAAGACACAGGTCACTGTTTACAACATCATAATCCTTTTGTCTGTGTAATTCATGCCCCACAAAAATTCCTGTGAGATCTTGGGCAAGCTGCTCTAACTCTCTGGGCCTCATTTTGCTCATCTTTCAGATGGGCTAACAACTCTTGCCCTAGCTTCCCTCTGGCCTTCTACTCCTTTCACGAAGACTTTCCTCTTTCAAAGCCTTCAACTTGACTTTCCATACATGTGGATGTTCTTCTCTCTTCTTTTTTACATAGGTGGCTCCTCTTTATCCTTCAGGCCCTGACTTAGAAGTCACCTTGTCAGGAGGCTTATATAAAGTAGACCATCCCTACTAAATTCTCCAGTTACTATCCATCAGGTGACCCTGGTTATCATATTTGTTACTTCTGAAATGATTTTCTGCATTTATTTATAAACATGTTCATTACTTATCCTTTCCCCCTACAATATCAACTCCATGAACTGGCTTGTCATTGCTGTGTCCCCAGGGCCTGGCCCTGTGCCCAGTACATGGTAAACACTCAATAAATATTTGTTGGGTGAATCAATAATAGGCAGTTGGTAAATTAGGTTATTTCTAGTGGCACCAACATCATCGTTAGAGAGGGACAGGGATCTGGCCTGGGAGACAGTGGACATCTGGTATCCTGAGTGCTACCCTCAGCTGTCACAGACTGACATTCTCTGCTAGCGCATCAGCAAATACATCTTCATTCTCTGGGCAGCAGGAGAGCCAGGGATGGAATAGCATGAGCCAAGGGAATAATGCTATCAGGGGGCAGGGTCTAGTTGGGCTGATTTGCTCTCTCAATCCATGTGGAGGACTGGGGCGTCTGAGATCTAGAGAAAGAAAGAGATTTCCTTCCAAATGAATTCCAGTTGGTGGTAGAGGAGAATGAGCTCAGTTGGTACAGGAGGCCTGATCTGAGTCTTAGCTTCACCACTTTAGAGCTATATGGTCTTAGGCAGTCACTTTACCACCACAAGCCTCATTTTTCCATTCTTTATGAAGCTGGGGATATATAAGAGTTAAATACAATGACAGTGGATATAAAGGTGTTTGTAAAATGTCAAACATCAAAAACTGGAATGCAGACATGATTCTTGCCTTTCCCACCCACTCCTCCTTCCTCCATGTCATCCTCCCTCTTCCTCTTCTTCCTGACTCTCATGTACAATTGTCTCCTAAGCCCAGACCTCCATTACATAAAGCATATAGCAGATTTATGAATAAAGAAGGTGGGAAGGGGCTTCAGGACTGCCTTCTCTTGATCGCATGGCCTAGAGGCATAGACACTTGATTGGCATCTGGATTTTATTGGCTCCCCATACTAAATGGCTGGGCTAGACATTTTATTTTTTTAGAAAATATTTTATTTATTTGAGAGAGAGAATGTGAGAGAACACAAGCAAGGGGGAGGGACAGATTCCCTGCTGAGCAGGGAGCCCGATGTGGGGCTCAATCCCAGGACTCTGGGATCATGACATGAGCCAAAGGCAGACACTTAACTGACTGAGCCACTCAGGTGCCCCAAGCTAGAGATTTTAAAGGGGTAACTCTGGGGCAAACATCTTGGGCTAATTGTTTCTATGACCTGGGTCTTGTTTTCATGTAACATAAAGGGGTGGGCTCCACCAGGGGCTGTGCTAGCAGATTCTGGAGTTATTATAGAGCTCAGTGGGTGATGGTGCTGTGATGGGCTGGTGGTGCCTGCCTTGAATCTGTTGTGGGGAGTTATGGCACAGGTGCCCTGGACTAGCCCTTCCTGGTCCCAAGTGCTATTTCAGGCAGCTCCTTGCAGGATTCTCTAATTGAATTTTCACAGTAAGTCAACCCAGGAATATATGCAGCCTAATATTTTGTCTATGACAGAGATGCAGAGAGAAGTATCATAGGAAGGTACACCTGTTTTCTAAGACTTCAAACTTAAAGTTAAGAATGTGCTTCCTAACAGGCTTTGATAATCCATTAGGAATCAATCACACATGAATTTAACTAAGCTTTTTGGGAAATGATTTAAGAGTTACACCACGCAGCCCCCCAGGGAAATGAATTGCATAATTTTATTACCTGCTACATCACCTGGTGCTTCTTTTAAAATACCTGTTTAAATCATCCAAGCTACAGAAAAGATGGAGGGAGCAGGGTCCCTGCCTTGAATCAAGAGGTGATGGATGTGCCACTGTCACTGTTTAATCTTTACTGAATTCTGTGAGCTTCATCCTTTCCCACTCAGTCTGTATCTCTCTGGGATGCAGAAGATGGTTGTTCTGGATGTCAGGAAATAGCCCATGGCATGAAGATGGTTCTGATCTTTCAAAGCTTGCATTTTAAATGCCACCTCCTCCAGGAAGCCCATTCTAATCTTCAAAGGTCAGAATCCCTTCTTATTCTGAGCTTCCAAAGCATGTGGGGGGGGGGGGGGAGGAAACAAAAACCAAACAACCATCTGCTGCACAGAGAAAAACTCGTTATACTTTATGAAATACTTCCAAATCCTTTTGGGTCCCAGCAATGTACAATAATCATAATGATGATGATAATTTGCAATAATAGCTATTGTAGAATCTTTGCTGCGTGTCAGATACGATGCTAAACATTTTATTTACATGGATTATCTCATCTGTGCAGCAAACTTTTGAGGGAGGCAATATTATTTCCACTTTATAGGTGAGGGAACAGAAGCTCGGAGAAGGTAAGTAAATAGATCTGGATCAAAAGTCAACAAAAGGTAGAGTTTAGTCTTTATTACATCAGGTTGTCTCTCATTCTCTCTGCCTCTCTTAAGAGTATTTCCTGGGTGTTATACTATACGTTGGCAAATTGAACTTCCATTAAAAAATTTTAAAAAAGAGTATTTCCTATTGGGCTGTGTGTTATAATTAGTTGCTACTTGCTTGTTTTCATCAGTATATTATGAATCATTTGAGGTCAAGACTGTGCTTAATTATCCTTGTATATTCACTCTTCCCCTCTGGAGCTGAGATGAGTGTGGGTTCACCAAAGCCTTCCCTTTTCCTTGTGGACATGAGCTGGATGACACTTGTCAGCATCCCTTGCAGTCAGGTGAAACCCTGTGACTGAATTGTGGCCAAGGGATGAAGACAGAAGTGACTTGTCTACTTTCAGAACTTGCCCCTAACTAAAAAGATACCATATGCTTCTCCATGTGTTCTCTTTTCTCTTGTCTGCCAGCTGGAAGACCCAGGGGAAGACCTGAGGCCTAGGGGATGGAGAAGCCACAAGATGCAGAAACCTGGGTTCCTGAATGACTGCATGGAGTGGTTGGAAGTCAGTTCCCTTTCTACTCCTCTACAACCCACCTTGGATTCTGATAAGAGGAAGAGATAAGTCTTTAGTGTGTTATAAACCTTGTTAATGTTTTGGGGTTATTGTTATAGTGGTTTGCATACCCTGACTAATGAACTATCCCCACCAGCACTCAACATAATTAGCTAATATTCTGCATAAATAGAGCTTAAAATAAATATTTTGTGTTGAATCAAATGGTCTTGGTCTGCCCCTTTCCTTATTAGAATTTTTTTTCGAAGTTTTCATTCTCTGAGCCATTAATTCATTCATTTAGCACTTACCATATAAATCGGGTTTCTACTGCTGTGTAACAGTATTACTATAAACTTGTGGTTTAAAACAACTCACATTTATTATCTTGCAGTTTCTGTGGATTAGGAGTCTGGACATGGCTCAGTTGGGTGTTTTGGGAGATTGTAATTAATGTAGTGGAAGGGCTGGGTTCTCATCTTGATGCTTGATTGAGGAAAGATCCACTTCCAAACTAATATAGCTCTTGGTAGATTTCGGTGTTTTGAGCTATGAGACATGGGACTTCTGTTTCTTGATGGCTCTTGATAAAGGCTGCTCTCAGCTCCTAGAACCTCTCTTTAGTTCCTTGACACATAACATGCCCTAACATGGCTGTTTGCTTGTTCAAAACCAGCAGGAGAGTGAGAAATTTTACCAAGATGAGTGCTAATCTAATGCAACATAATCACATAAACAGTTATATGTAAACATATATCACTTTTGCTATATTCTATTGGTTGGAAGCAAGTCATGGGTTATACTCACACTCAAGGGTTTTGAGTTATTTTTTTCTTACTTCCTTTGCACTGTTTAGTCACCAGCTGTAGTGGGGATGACTAGTGCTGAGTAAGTACTGTGTATGAATAAAAATGGGTAGTGGGGAGCTGGTTGTGTCTGGGGGAATGACAGTAATTTCTTTTATGTCTGGGGGTCTAACCAATGCCCCAAACAACCAAAGAGGTATATTAACTTTCTATTGTCCAAATGACATTTCCTCCTTACTAGCCCAAACATATGAGTTGCTGGTCCAGTAGGATCTAATCAATACCCTGAGGCTACCCAACAGCTACAATGTCCTGGCAGGAGACTTGGGACACTTAGTAATTGTCATTGAAGCTGAATGCAATGAATTAGATGACTCTCAAGTATTTGCACTTAATTTATCAAAATTATATCACAAAACTAGGGCATTATGAAGGATTGCTGTCAAAAAGGGAAATAGGTGCGAATAAGTCCTTAGGCACCTAAGGATGAAGGATAGGGTGGAAAATGGAACCCGTCTCAGTTGAGCTACTTTGTGTGCCGGGCACTGTTCCTGGCCTTCAGAAGCACAAAATCATTTTAAATCTTATAACTTCTCTGTGGGCTAATGTCATTTATTCATTTTTCAAATGAGGAAGCTGAAATTCAGAGAGGTTAAGTAACTTGCTCATGGGCACACAACTAATAAGTGGCAAAGGCAGGAATAAAACCTGACTCTGTTTGACTCTAGGGCAATGTGCTTGCCCCAGGTGGTGCCAGCATGAGCTCTCTTCACTTACCTTCATTATCCACACAATTTTATACAGCTCATCTACATATGATTTCACAGCAAAGGCTCACTGCTGGGGAAGCTTGGCTGGATCTGTCCTGGAGTGGGGTTGGAGGAGGAGAGAGGAAGGGAAGGAGATAGGAACATTGCCTTTCTACCAAGACTTCTTATAACCTAAGTCAGAGGAGCAGAGAATAGCAGACAGCTAAGAGAGGCAAGGCTTTGAAAGCTATTCATAAATCTTAATCTGTTTAGAGAATGCTTGAATTGTATTTCCAATTGTCTCTCAAATATTGTTACTTTCTCCATCCCAATTGTCACCTTCATAGATCTCCATCATCTTCCTCCTATGGACAGTGGTCACATTTTTTTAATAATAAATTTATTTTTTATTGATGTTCAATTTGCCAACATACAGAATAACACCCAGTGCTCATCCCGTCAAGTGCCCCCCTCAGTGCCCGTCACCCATTCACCCCCACCCTCCGCCCTCCTCCCCTCCCACCACCCCTAGTTCGTTTCCCAGAGTTAGGAGTCTTTCATGTTCTGTCTCCCTTTCTGATATTTCCCACACACTTCTTCTCCCTTCCCTTATATTCCCTTTCACTATTATTTATATTCCCCAAATGAATGAGAACATATAATGTTTGTCCTTCTCTGATTGACTTACTTCACTCAGCATAACATTTAATGCATGTCCAGCTCCAGTCTTATTCCTGCCTGATCCGCCCAAGGAGGGTAGTTAATGGGATGTCTTTAAAACAGGTTGACATTAAATCTCCTGCTTGGAATGTTTCAAGGGCTTCCCTTTGCTATTAGTATTACATCAAAACTTCTAGACTTGATTTATAAAGCTCTGAAAGGTTAAGCCTCTGTTTACCTCCTTGTTTTCTAGTCACTCCTTCCTGGCTCTTTCTAACTTCTTTCTTTTCCTGAAATGCTTCACAGTTTCCCTGGCCTCAGGCATTTTCTTGGTACACTCTTGCTTATCCTATCCTGCACTCCAAATGATGCTTACATAAGTAGACATGTGTTTTTTATCTGCCCTGCATTTCTTCTCTTTTCAAGAGATTGCACATTGATTTTCCTTTGAGGAGTCCCTGCTTTCAGGCTGTGTGGTCTGATAAGAGTAAGCCCATGCTCCAATTTTAAGGGTGGTCACACAACCCAGGTCTGAGCAATCAGTGCTCTATATCTCCCTCACCAAAGTGAGTCCATCCAGAGATGAATATGACTCAAGCCTGGCCAATTAGCCAGCACTGGGGTTTTTCCTGGAACTATTGGGGAAGAAGTTTTCTTCTCCTTGAGTGGTTAAGTTAAAAGCACACAGAGCTGGAGCTCCTGGGTTCTTCTTTACTACCTGCTGGAGAAAACCTACTTGAGAATGAAACTCACACTGGGGAAAACAGAACCCAGAGACAAAGAGAGACCATTTCTTGCAATATCACTTCAGCAACTAGATGTTGTCATGCCTAAAGGATGAAACTACACACCTTTCAGTTACATGAACTTAGTACATTATAGATTTTGCTAAGGCTATTTTGAACTAGATCTCTGTCACTTGCATTTAAGAGAGATCTGTCTAATTGCTCATTTTTCCATTACAGCTGAAAGTTCTTCTTCATGCCTTCTTTCATTTTTGAAGAGGCTTAAATCTCACTATTATTTGATCAATAATATTTATAGAGTACCTACTATGGATGTTCTTGGTGAACAAAATAGATAAAAATGCCTGCCCTCAGGAAACATATGTTCCAGCAGATGATAAAAGTAACTAACAAATAAATAAAACATATAGTTTATTAATGGTCATAGGAGTTAAAGAAAATAAAGCAAAAAGGGGGAGAAGGAATTCCAGCTCTGAGTGGGAGAGCAGGTGAAAATAAATTTTTTATAGGGTGGTCAGAGAACACCTCACTGAGGTAGAAAAATTTGAACAACACCTTGAAGAATGTGATAGAATGATATATGTAGGCACAAGGAATAGCACATTTAAAGATCCGAGATGGGAACATGCATGTGAGTTACATCCTACTTTCTTTTTCAATTATACATATGTTAGATCATTAGATGTAATTTTACAAGTGTCTCTCTCTGTCTCTCTCTGCCTCCATATTTTCTTCTCTCTGTCTCAGTTTGGGTATTTGTCTGGCCTGCTCTTTGAATTCACTGACTCTTTCTTCTGTTGAGTCCAGTTTGCTGTTAAGCCCATTCACTGAATTCTTCATTTCAGATATGGTGTTTTCAAGTTCTAGAATTTCCAATTTGTTTTTATAAATCTCTCCTTTAGCTTCAAATGCCCTATCTGTTCACTCATTCTGCCAGATTTTTGTCTAAACATCTCTAACATGTTTATAATAATTATTTTAGAGTCCTTGTTTGCTCATTCCTGGGTCTGGGTCTTCTGTGGGTCTATTTACATTGGCTAACTTTCCTTTTAATTATGGGTTACATTTACTGCTTCTTTGCATTGTTTTGTAATTTTAAGTTCTATGTTGGACATTTTGATAAAAAGAACTATAGAGGGTGAACTAGACAATGTATTTTGTTTTGTTTTTCCAGGGAGGGCATATCACTTTTCCATGTTGGGAAGCTAGGGTAAGAGGTGATCATTCGGATCCCATCATGATGAAGCTGAGCTGGGAGGACATGAAACCTAATTAATTTATTTTAGTTTACCTATTATCTCAAAGGAGCTAGCAGAGGTCTCTCTTTTTCTATCATCCCGATATTGAATTTTCTACACTGCCACCTGCTGAGAGACAGGTTCTTTGATCTTATCAGGATTAGGGATAGAAGGGTCTTGGTTTACAGCTTTGGTTAGTTTCAAGTCATCTCTAGATTCAACCCAAGCACTGCACAAAATGGCAAGATCCATGCCTGCTTTCCAGCTCCACTCCCACAGCTGCTTACTCAGCACAATTCCTGTGGGAGAGAACTGTTTGCCCGAGAGATTTATTATTGCATTTGGACTCTTCCAATCTGTCATTCCAGCCCACATTGTCACTTAAAGTTTGCTAGTTTATCCTTGTTTCAGCAAAGTTCCTCTGCCTATGGCAAGCCTCCTCCTGCTCTGTCTGCATATACCCAGATTGGGCTACAGATGCCAGGTATGAGGATGGTGGGTGCTATTTCCTCAGCGATGATGGGCAATGCCTCTCTGGAATTTGGTTCATTTAAACTTTGTTGCATCCACCACTCTGGTGATGATAAGGAGAAGTATTATATCTGGATTTTCTGATGTTTTCTTCTGTTAATCATGGGGAAAGGATCCTTTGCAACCTTATATATCCTAATCAGCAAGGATCTCCTATATTACGTTCCACAACAGCTGTATCTCATTTGTGAAAATTTGTGTTTGTAGAATTCATAACTTTTCTGCCAGTCTGCAAGCATCAAGAGGGCATGAAGTGTCTGATTTGTTTGATGAAGTACACCCAGGGCCTAGAACATTGTGGGTGCTCAGATGTATCATTGAGGCCCTGTGCCAGGTGCTGGGGCAGCAGGTTGGGTTTTCTGGGCTGTTTCTCCAGCTTCATCATGATTTAGGGAGATCATCACCTTTGTTGTAGGTGCAGAAGGGACAAGTGTCCTTTCATCTAGCTGGTCCTCCTTCCACAGTCCATCAGCTGAGTGCAGCTCTCCTCTCTCAGTGGAGGAACAGTAGAATTGTGGAGGGTGGGAGCCAAGTTTATGGGAAGTTATATCTTTCCTGGGCCTGGAAGTCTGAGGTTGTAAACAATCATAGGCAGGAGAGAGGCTCTGCTGAGTGGATAGCACAGAAATTTAAGTTTAGCACCCCCTCCTAGGGGAAGCAAAGTCAGGATGAGGGAAGTACATGCCTCTAGCCATACCTGAGAGGTACTTTTTACTCAATTTTTATCAACTAGAAAAACAATGTCAACAAGTTATTGGCACTCTCTGTGTTAGGTACTGTGCTAAACACTTTACATATATTGCCCTTTGAAGGAGGTGTTCTTACAATATCTGTTTAGTAGGTGATGCACTTGGGTTCACATAGGTTGAGTTGTTTTCCTGAGGTCACACCACTAGGACTGATGGAACCAGGATAGGAAACTCAGGTATTTGAACCCAGAGCCTATGATTTTCCAACCACCTTTGTATCACTAATTCTCTGACTTTTCTGTGCTAGCTTTTATAAAAGTGCTTTAGAAACTTTCTAAACCAGGTGATATGCATTTATAGATAAAGATACTGAGGGTCAAGAAAAAGTAAGGAATTTGATGGGTGTTACTTAGTTAATACATGAAAGTGTTGAGATATGATACCAAGAGCTTTTTCCTCTGCCCTGGATACTCTTCATCTGTCTGTTTCCATCTTCATTCCTTCCCTGCTCTGCTCTATGCCCTAGGACCTGCTCCTCTGGGCTGCACCTTCAGGGCTCTTGACCTCTGACTTCTGTCTGAGTTCAGCCAGTGGGAAAGTTGGACACTGGGAGGAAAGAAGTTTGCTTTGGTTTGGTTTTACAGTGGATGTAGGTGGCCCCCTTCCAGACTCCAATTCTTAAACAGACTCTGATAGTAACTTTTTCTTTCCCTGTCCCTTTAGGATTAAGGTTGGTCCCATATTCCTGCTGTTACTGATCCCTGGGTGCCTCAACATACCCTGTGGGCTCTCTGAATCCTGCCCACCCCTATGTGCCACCCTAGTCCCTTCATTAAATATCTCTTCAAAAATACCAGCTGAGTGAGCTTCTGTTTCCTGCCAAGACCCTGACTGATATAATTTCTCATCAGAGATCCAAAATTCAGGAATAAAATTTCAAAAGTTAGCTTGGCTCAGAGCCCATTTTGAGAAAATGTTTACTTCCTTCCAGAAAAACAGTTCTTATCCTGATCTCATCTCACTGTGCCCTCAACAGATCTCTGCAGTTTGACTCCAGACTCTTGACACTGGCCACGGTGCCTGTGGCCCTGGGGTAGGGGAATGTGTGGCATTTCTGGGCATCTGTGCCTGGAGCCACCCTGTTTCTATACTTCCGTGGCACTGATCACAGTGGCAGCTGAAAGAAGATACTGTCTAATTAGGCTCATTCTGGGTGTTGGTGGGAAGGAGAGGGACAGATGTCTCTCTCTTGTAGCTGTGGGAGCTGTTCCTGCTTGAAGGATGATGTATGAGTGGGATCTTTGGGTGGAACCTTTAGAAGTGCAGCTTTCCAGCCTGTCAGGGCCAAGTAGGGGGAAATTTTGGCCAAGGATCTGATCCTGAGGGAAGGGGACTCACTCCCAGTCATTTTGACCTGAGTTTCTCCTCTTATCTCGGTCTCCTGCCTCCCTAGGCAGGTTTGGTATGTTTGGGGCATCGAGCAGGGCTTGGAAGCATGGAAGCATAGGTTAGGGATGGAGACAGGCTAGGCGGGAATCTGTAGTGAATCTAGACTGATGACAGAAGCTTCTTGGCAGACAATGGGTGCTCTCTCTCTCAGTTGGCTGAGAAAGGGAAGGGGAAGGAAGTGACATTCATGGTACAAATATCACAGATAGGCACAACTTAGTTGTCTCATGTGGTCCTCACTCCAACTTCTGAGGTGGGTGTTGGTGGTTTCCCTACTTTATAATTGACCTAACTAAGGTTCAGAGAGATTATGTGACCTACTTAAGGTCACACAGCTTGAATTGGCAGGCCTAAGATGGTGAATCCATGTCCTTGTATGTCCCCTCTACACACAGGTCCACAGGTCAGGTGACTCTGCAGATGGTGAGGACCAATGAACAAAACTTCTTGCAGTCTTGTCTCCCTGTATCTCTCTGGTGCACGGTGCCAGGCACATGGCAAGCAGCAAGCACTATATTACTTTCTCAAGTCCTAGGCTTCTGAGTCCCTAGAGACACTTGGTATACCCACCTATATTGTCCAGAGAGGGTCGCCAAAGCCAGAAAGGTAGAGAGATGTGTTGGAGGTCACACAGCATAGGGGAATTGAACAGAGCCCCACAAAGGGTCCCTACGGTACCAAGTGTGACATGCCCACACTCTCTCCCTTCTGTTGAACCAGGCTCCATCTGTTCTTCGCTCAGGCCTGGAGCTTGTCCCTATGCTTTGTGTATTCAGTAAACATTTGTAGGACACGAAGGTATAGACAGCCTACCTATCCAAAAGGGTTTTGCCATTTTCCACAGCATGGGTGGACCTGGAGAGTATTACATCCTAAGTGAAGTCAGGCAGAGAAAGACAAATACCATACAATTCCACTTAAATGTGGAATCTAAAAAACAAAACAAATGAAGAAAGAAACAAAAAAATGTGCCAAAAATCAAACTCTTGAATACAGAGACCAAACTGGTGATCGCCAGAGGGAAAGCAGGTGGGGGGATGGGTGAAATAAAGAGGATTAAAGGGTACAAACTTCCAATTATAAAGTAAATAAGTCACAGAGATGAAGAGTATGGCATAGGGAATACAGTCAATAATATTGCAATAATGTTATGTGGCAACAGATGGTGACCGCACTTATGGTGAGCACTGAGTAATGTATGGTACCGTTGAGTCAATATGTTGGATGCCTAAAACAAATATAACATTCTATTAATTATATTTCAATAAAAAAATAAAAATAAAAGGGTCACAGATTCAGGTTTCCATCATTTCTAAATGTGGGAGGATAGGCTAATTGCCTTGAGCCTTGTGGTTTGGAATGACAGTTTTCTATGGTTCAAAGAAGTCATTTAACTCTGCGAACTTCAATGTCTTGGTCTAGGAAATGAGAATCATGATTTTGCTTTAGAGAGCTGCTGTGCTAATGGCTTTGTTAACACGGAAACTTAAAAAAAATACACGAACCAATGTAAGAGGCTGTGGTGGCAACCAAATGCTTACAGAAGGTCCAGGGGCACAGTGGTCATCACGCAGGGCAGCCAGGCAAGTAGTTTTGAAGCTGTTTACACAGGGAGCATTGCTTTTTGGTTTGTTGTGAGAATATTTCCTCCCCCCACCCCCGGCCCCACCACTTCCCCTGGCTTTGCTGGATGGCTGATGCATCAACACCTCAGGCCAACCTGGTGTGTCCTATTGGTTATTATAGTAATATTACTGATAATACAGAATAGGCTTCCATATTTTGTGGGACTCAGAGGTTATCGTAATATTAATTCTAGAATGGCAGTATCCAATATAATACCCACTAGCCACCTGTGGCTATTTAAATTGAAATCTATCAGGGTGCCAGGCTGGCTCAGCTGGTAGAGCATATGACCCTTAATCCCAGGGTTGTGAGTTCAAGCCTCATATTGTGTGTGGAGTCTACTTAAAATAAAACAAATAAATGGAAATCTATCAAACTATGTCAGATTAACAATTTAATTTCTTAGTCACATTAGGCCACACTCAAGTGCCAATGGCTAGTGGCTGCCATTTTGGACAGAAGAACACTTAGAACATTTCCATCATTGCAGGAAGTTGTGTTGAACCATACTATTCTAGAAGATCTGGCACTGCTAAAGCTGACCAAGTTATATGATCCCCAATTTTACTGAGAAAGTAACTAAAGTTCAAAGAATATAATTGTCCTTGGGTACAGGGTGCTGAAAGTGCTTGGATGGTGACTTTAGGATCTTAAATAATCAATAGATGCTTTGGGTGCTGGAGCTAGCTTGTCTTTCAAGAAGGGAAGAGAAGGGAGTTCATTCATTCTGAATCCTGAAAGAGTTAGAATAGGTGCGCATAGGGATGGGAGAGGTAGACACACCTGCCTGGCTGGTTGGGGAGGGTAGGTTGTTTGCTCAGACAACTGGTTGTGAGAGGTTCCCCTAATGAGATGCCTGCATCTGCATTCTTAGAACTTGCTGAGAAGCTCTGGTGTAATTCAGTGACTTGGAAATCCCTGGCTTTTAACCTTAATGGGTTAAGCGGCTGGGCTAACCAAATCTGGGCTTCTCGTTCTCTGCCCGAATAATACAGAGTCTTGGGAGTCACACGGACTTGGGATCAGATCCCTGGCCCACCACCAATGCTTGGGAAACCATGTGTGAGCCATTTTGAGTTTTGGTGTCTTTAACTATAAAATGAGAGTAGCACTAACAATGGTCTACTCTTTGGGTTGTTGAGATCTATCAAATCATGCCTGTGGAGTGTAAGCACAGGGCAAGCAGCATCCAATAAAATATTAGCTATTATTAGAGGTGATTTAATTGGCAAGACTTCGCAATATGCCAAACTCTGATTGTTATTCATGTTACATAATCTTGATCTGAAATGAATGCCCAAGTCAGCCGCAGGGCTTAACATGTCATGCATTCAACTTCTCGATTTTTCATGTGGAAACGGTTTCTGTGGCTCCAGCTGGCATCCGTGAGGAGGCATCTCTTCTGCCCTCCTGGGACAGTTAACATGCAGCTTTGGGGTCTGGGCCCATGCAAAGCTCTGGAACTCACCCACTTTTTATCTCTGACCCCTAACTGACGCAAAAGCCCTAAACAGTGGCCCTGAGACCGAGGCCCACAAGCTTTTGTCCTCACACACCAACACCAATCTGCCATCATTACAAGAGCATGCTGTCTCCCAGCCCAAGGCTACAGGGAGAAGCTGTGGATGAAGAAATCTACTTCAGTCTATGAGGACACTGGCCACAGAATTCCTGTCAAAGGCTCTCGCCAGCAAAGGACAGAGAAGAAATGTGTATGCATTGATACCACAGGAGTACATAACTCAGGTCAGGAAACACATAAATCACAGATAGATCTGTCTGCAAGGGGGTTGGAGGACCAGGCAGGTGGCCTGGGGGCATGTAGTATAGAAGGAAAGAGATTCCAGAACGACCAGCTCCCCAAGAGATTATGATCTACCCACAGGCCATGATTTCTAGGGCTTGTCTTTCATTCCAGGAGGGCTGGGAAATTATGTCTCATAACCAGGGATTTTTTATTTCATACCTTTAATTCAGCCTCCCTCCCATGATGGGCACCGGGGATCCTAAGGACAGGATGTTGGATACTCAATTTAATAGGATGTCCTAGTGCTTATCTGCTCTCCAGAAGACAAAGAGAGTCAAAACATAAAAATGACTTTACTATGAATTATTCCACTCAGTCACTTCTTCATTTGCTCATTGATCTAAGACACACTTATTGGACATGTAGTGAATTCCACTTCCACGATTCAGTTTTCTCAGCTGGGCTGTTGTAAGGAATAAATGAAACAACGAACATAGAGCTCTGTGCACAAAGTCCAAAAGTAAATGTGTGCCTAATCAGTGGTAGTTATTATCAGGAGTAGTATGTAGGAGGTGCAGTGCTGGACATCGAAGCTACAGGGAGAGAAGGCCAACTCTCTGCTCTTGGAAAGCTGCTGAGTGAATGGGGAAGATAATCAAGTATTTGTAGGGGCGTGTTTCAGCCATGATAGGACAGAAGAGGGAGTGATTAACTTTGCACAGGAAGGCAGGGCAGTTTTCAGAGAAGGGTGGCATTTCAATGGGGTTTTGAAGGATGGATAAGAGTCTGCCATGTGTAGGGCTAGACAGTCTTTTCCTAAAGAGGGATTAGCATGTATGAAAGCACAGGGGCCTGTTCGAAATCTCTCTTGCCCACCCCCTCTCTCTTAGCCTGAAGCTCCTGATGGATGTGCCGAGCAACTAACCCCTGCGTGGTACAGGCCAGGTGTCAGTTCTTGATGCTCCATCAGCTTAGATGGAACTCTGCTAGCTTCCCTGGAACCCGGATCCTATGACCCTGAATTGGAACGAGGCCCAACTGGGCTTTGAACTAATACCTGGTCACACTGTTGATCATAAAGCATTGGCTGGGCTCCTGCCAGGCCTGGCCACCCAGGTAGACTCCCAAGGCCACCTCTACCATCCCAGGTTCTGTTAAGAAATAGAACCTTCATAGCTGTTCTGAAATTCGATTTGGGGGATCCCTGGGTGGCGCAGCGGTTTGGCGCCTGCCTTTGGCCCAGGGCGCGATCCTGGAGACCCGGGATCGAATCCCACGTCGGGCTCCCGGTGCATGGAGCCTGCTTCTCCCTCTGCCTGTGTCTCTGCCTCTCTCTCTCTCTCTGTGACTATCATAAATAAATAAAAAAAAAAATGAAATTCGATTTGGTAAAGGTTGCCTGACAGCCGGCAGGATGAAGAAACAGGGTCTGTGGGGAGAATGGCTTTCCCACAGTCCTTGAGAGGCAAGATTGGAACAGAGACTTCTGAAGCCACAGTACTCTGAGGACTTACTCCCCCGCTTCACATCGCTCATTCCTCCTGCCAGGGACCTTGACTCCAGATGCCAGGGACTCTTAGGTGCTTGGGGGTGCAACATGAACCAAACCAAGTCCTTGTCCTTGTACAATGCACGTTCCAGTAGAATGGCAGAGAGGAGCCATGTTCTTGCTTTCTCAGTTAGTCTGAGCAGAGCTTATGGATAATAAGCAAGTAGGCCAGGTCAGCACTAAGCCCTGTGAGGAAGATGAACACAGAGAGCAGGGGAGGGGCCCGCACTGGTCACAGGGAAGACCTATGTAAACACACAGCCTTGCCCAGAGTCCTGAAGGATGAGGAGGGGAGGCATCTTTGGCTAAAGTGGTCTTGGGCTGTGGATCTTAGGAAAGCAGGCTGCACACAGGATGCAGGAGACCCTCTGTCCCCCTACCCCGTGACTTGTATTGTCTCTACTGACTTCTCGTCTCAGCCTGCAGGACCCGTTCCTGGTCTTGTCTACTGGGTTAAATTCTTGTGTGTCCAGGGACAGTTTGTAGGGCACTGTTCTTGGGAAGCTTTTTCTTGACCCCTGTCTTGACCTTCAGCCCTTTTCTGAACACATCCATCACATCATGACCACATGGTGTGGGACAGCTTACTGATTGGTTTCCTTGCCAGTTGGTGACATCCTGACCCCCCCACCCCGAAATGAGGTTCACTTTGCCTCTGGAGCCCAGCACTGAGATGGACGCACAGTAGAGGCCTAATCGACATCTGTTGTTGGACGCCTATGTGACTTAGCTCCCTGAGGGCAAGAGCCCTGACTCCTAACTCTGTATGGCTCCCTTGTCCCTCCATCCCCACCCCTGCCCCTGCTGTGCCTGGTGCATACCAAGATCCCAATAAATGCTTACAGAATAAATGATTATTTTAATTACTCAGTGAGTCACCATAGGGTTTCTTTAAATAGCACTCTTTCTGGTGCATTTAAATGTTCATTTATAAATAATTAACTATGTCACCAGGAAGCTTGGCGAACAGAGACATACAGGGTAAGGAGAGGCTGGCAGAAAAGCTTTATGCTGCAAGGTTAGGAGGACAGTGGATGGGAAAGAATGACAGGCCTGGAGCTGGATGTTCTGAGCAGCAGCCCCTAATTAGCTGTGTGACATCAAGTTCTCAAAGCCACCTGCAAACGGGGACATCTTTTGACTTGCACTGCACCTGAGGCTGGCTATAGGGTCAGATACACTCAACAATGTCCTAGGAGTGAGGAGACCACAGTGCGCATGGCAGGTGAGCTGTATACAAGGGACTCCTAATCCAGCTGGTTAATTGTGGTCAACTTTGTATCAGTGGCTGCTGGTGAACCACATGCCCTGGTGTCCACACCCTGTGCAGTCTGTACCCGTGTGGCTCACTTGGGCTGATGTGACTTTGGGAAGTAAAATGCAGGTAAAGAATTGATACACACGTGTATGTTGGAGCTTCTCTACTCCAGACCCTCACTCTGAAAGCCAGCCTTGTGCTGTGGGAGAAGGTCAGGGAAACTGCTGGATGTTGAGAATCCAGGTGGACAGTGTAGCTGGAGGGTGAGAGGCTATTTGGATGGTTCAGCCCCAGATGGCTCCCAACTTAGCTCCCAGGCCAATGCAGAGGGACCTGGGCTCCTCCGTGGACAACAGAATAAACACCCAGTTAGACTCAGACAGCCATGAGATTAGAGAAGTAATAAATCATGGTTGTTTTAAGCATTGAGTTAGCATTAATACCATAAGCACCACATACGCGAAAATGCATTATACAAATGTAAATTGCCATGCTACTGCTAGCTCTGAAATTCATTTCTAGAAGCAGCTCCAGGACTCGGGAAAGCTGAATAAATGTAAGCTAGTGGGAAAATATAATACTAGCAGTTTGCATTTGTTTTTTGAAATCCTATGGTGCACCACAAAACTCACTACTGCTACTAGTAGCCCCGATAGTAATCACACTTCATTGTAATTTTTCTATGCACCAGGCATTGTGCTAAGCAATTTATGTGGATCATCTTTAACCCTAGAAGCAACCCCGTGAGGTGGTGCAGTATCAATGCACATTTTCCACATAAAGACATGGAGACACAGGCTTAGTAACTTGCCCAGCGCTCTGTAGCTGGGAAGGTGGTGATGGCAGGATTCAGACACCAGAAGACTCACTCACGGGCCGCTCAAAAGTCAGGTCCATGGAGCAGCAGCCCCGGGAGCTCAGAGTCTCAGCCAGACCCCAGAGCCACTGCAGCAGAATCTGCATTTTAACAAGATCCCCAGATGATACATATGCGCAAGAAAGTTTGAGAAGAGCTGATCTCATCCATGCTAGAACTTACATTTGGCATGGCTAACGAGCTCCCAGGTGGTTCTTATGCTTGTCAAGGTTTGACAGCCACAGGCCTAAGGGAGCAACTTTGCTTCCAAAGGGCCCAGATCAAGTCTCCCCACACTGTGGAGTAAGCAAAGTTAGGCTCTCTGGTAAGGATGCATGTGACATAATGAAAATAGCCCACTTTCCAGGGCTTGGCAGATTTGGGTTGGGAGCTGGTTCTGAGACCTGTTGGCTGTAATAAGCAAGTCACTTCTTATGTCCTCAAATTCCTCATCTGTCAAATGGGTGTGGTGATACCTAGCGGATCCTCACCTTCACCCTCCCTGATTGGATCTGTCCAAGGAAGCATCTGTTCTTGTGTTTTGGTTGGAAGGTTTGTCATGAATTTCTTTGAAGTTCAAAGTGCATTTAGATAGTGTCAGGTAGTACAGGACCTGGACACTTGGCCACTATCGTTGGTGTATGAGCAAAATGAGAGTGTTAGCTGCCATCATCTTGAATGGATGGGCCAATTAGGCATTTGAGAGCTGGTGGTGTGTGTGTGTGTGTGTGTGTGTGTGTGTGTGTGTGTGTGTGTGTTGAGAAGGGGAAGGAGGAGAGGGCTTCTGGACACTTTATGCATTTCTTCTCTTCAGAGATGAAGTCTATCTCTTTCTCAGCTTCTCAGCTTCTCAGGTAACTGGGTTAACCCAGAGGTGATTTCCAAGCCAACTGGGAATTCCTAGTTGCATTTAGGCTCTAATTTCCTGAGGGCTGAGGACACACGGTTGTAGGAGACAAAAGCAATGTTACTTTAAAAACGGAGAAGTCCTAAGTTCCAAGCATGGGTGGTAAATTAAGAGGGGAGGCGTTTGAGGTACCAAGGTGGGTATGCTCTGGGACCCCTCAAATCCCACCCAGAGACCTCTATTTCCCCCATGCACATAGAAGGGAGGGGTGTGTGGTGTCACTCTGGGCCTGGCTCCTTTGCCTGAGCAGATTGATGCTCACCTCCCATCTTTAGCATGAGCCTGGGGGAGGCGTAGGAGACAGCCAGCTGGCGCCCTGGGGGTTAGAGTGTTTAGCTTCTGCTCCACATCTAGAAGGAAGTGGCCTTCTGGGCCAGCAGCACTCAGTGATATGCATCTTTCGCTCAAACACTGGGCCTGTGTTGTCATGGTCCTTTACACCTAGTTTAGCTCCTCTCCATGGCAGCTTCCCTTCGGCATGGCCACCGTGAAGACTTCCCTCCCTGTGACACAGCCTGGGCCCTGTAAGGCATGAGCTTAATGGGGAGAGATCCTGTGACAGTATTTAATCGCGGGCATCCAAGGATGGGAGCGACAACTGGTTTTATATGCTGATTTGCCTAACGAGTGCATCTCCTGGAAAACCTGGGGACCACCGGGGAGCTGCTGATGGAAACTAGGAGGGTGGCCGGGGGGCTTTGTCTTTTCAGAATTGACTGGGTATGAGGCTGTCCAGGTACTCTGTGTACAGGACATGGTTTAATTCCCACCCTGCTTATTCAAAATGCATACAATAATTCTTTCAATACTTCAAATGAAGGAACAGCCCCAGAGAAGTTAAATAACTTGCTCAAGTTCAAACGACTGATGAGAGAAGTTAGGACTTGGCCGTCCACCTAATTCTGCTTTTGCAAATCTCATCCTTGGGCCTTCTGAGTCATATCTGAGTCTTAGTCAGAATCTAAGCGAGGAAGGGCCCTTGGAGTTCATTCAGCCCACGTGTCCACTGAAAACAGGAATCCCATTGATACCAGCCTCACAAGTGGCCACATGGCCTTCACAAATGTCATTCCAGTGTGACGGGGAGCTCACTACCTCACCAGGCAGCTGGCTCCTGTATTATGCAACTTAGGTTGACAAAGTTCTTCTTTTCGGTGGGCTGACTCTCTCTCTCTGGGCTTTCCTCCTAGAGTGTTGGCTCTGCTCCTGGGGCTTCCCCCCTGCACAGGCTTTCAGGAGCCAAGGATTTAGTGCCTTTGCTCCTGCTCTTCTCCTGGAGACCCAGGCTTATTCTTTTGACTCCCCAGCTGTGCCCCTATAGACGAAGGAGCCCGCCTGACACTGTTCTTGCCCACAAAGGGCTGATTCATCCGAAGGAGTGGGATGAACACAAGGGCTGAAGGAAGCATTTCTAAGAAGCAGAAGCCAGAGCCAGCCTGGCAGGAAACACTGTGTTTAAATAGCAAAATTCTCATTTATTCTTTCTGCCTAATGGTGCGCAGCCAGTCAGTGGCAGAGGGGAGCTCAGAACCAGATGGGTTTGACTGAGGCTTGCTCACCTTCCCATCTTCATGCTCCCTCCCACAGGCTCCTCTCAGTGGTGGTCTGCAATAACCATGTCTGCATCTCTCATCCCCTGTCACCTGCCAGGACACTCTGCAGGAAGGTCCTGGTCTCTCTCGATCATCCGGGAACAGGGACACCTCTGCTGAGTCCATGCCTACTGTTGAGGAGCTTCTTGGCAGAAAGCCCGCTTGGCCAACACCAGCTATGTACTGTGTACTCCCTGGCTTCCCAGGCAGGCTACGCAATGCACAGAGGCCTTCCTGACTGGCCCTGAGAACCTGCCTATTGGAATTTCATGCTGGCAGAGGACAGACATAGCGAGAGTAAATGATGCTCCAAAGGGTAAATAGCCTGCTGTAGAAATTTGAGCAAAACTCCCCACCGCCCTGGGCTTTGCCCTCCTCCTTTGCCGACAGGGAGTTTTGGGCCAGATCAGCAGCATCCTAAAGGCTGCCGGCTACACAGAGACGTTGGCCCAGGGAAGAGATGTGGGCACTGATATTTTTTAGAATCTCCGCAGGGGATTCAGCCAGGCTTATGAATCTGGCTACATAATAGTAATTTCTTCTTTGGATTAGTAAAAAGACTGGGAGTTTACCCAATTTGTGTGTGTTGTCTTATTTGATTGTGACAAGAGATGGGAAGATGGGGATTCTGGGCTCCACTTAGGAGATGAAGACACCAGTGCTTAGAGGGCTTAAGTGTCTCGCCCACGGCCACACAGGGGGAATGTAGCAGAGCTGGGTTTTAGAATGAGACATTCTGATTCCAAATTATGGCTCTTCTCAACTACACGAAGTGGCCCTCTCCGTTGCATTTTGCAGGCCTAACAGGTAAGGGGCTAGCCCTGCCAAACGGATAAGCATCCTTTAGTGCAAGCCTCCTACTTTTAATACTACTAATAAAATAGTAATAATACCAACAATACAGTTGTATTTTGCTGGGCACCCACAATGGCTTGGGCCCCCCTATCGGTATTGTTTCTTGCAGTTCTCTCAGCAGCCCTGCTAGATGAGTGTGCTACCCTTGGGTTCGAAGATGAGGAATTTGAAGAACAGAAAGGCTTAGGAATTTGCTCCAGATCACACAGCTGGCTCATGGCAGAGCTAGGATTTGAACCTTGGTTTGTCTGATTGGTAAAGTCCAGGCCCACTCCCCTGCCCCACAGTGTCTGACCTGAGAAGAATGGCAAGAGTTGAGGCTTTCCACTGCCGCCCTGGAGCCCCTCTGGGCCTTGGAAGTGACACTCCTGGCTATTGATGGCTCTCTGCCTTCCCTGGCGAGGCTCGGTTGAGCCCTCTGGCTGGGATTCAATTACACAATCAAAAAGACAAACAAATTAAAAGAAGAGCAGGGCTCTGTAAACAGCTTCTTTAATGACTGAGGAGCAAGCATCCCCCAATTTCCTTTGGCACAAGCATCCCCTGATCTCTTGGACGCCTGGCTTTTCTCACAGACATCTGCAGTGAGTTAGGTCAGCATGGATGGGCAGGTGTGGCTCATGGCCAAGGACAGGGTGGACAGTCCTTAGAGTGACAGACACTCTACTTTCAAAGGGCCCTTAGGTTGTGTGCTTGAACCCAGAGAGTCTAAAAACTGGGTGGCATGTCAGGATCCCTTTCCTGGGGAGTTTGTTAGAAATCCAGATTCCATAGCCTTACCCAGAGAAACCAGTTGTATAAGCTCATGTGGGGCAGGCCTAGGAATCTGTATTCTAAACACTCTAGCCCCAGGTGATTGTGATTTTGGCTTGTCCCTGACCATGTGTTTGGGAACCCCAGGTTCTCCCTGACTTAGATAGGCTCAAGGTGGGGAGTGACTTGCCCAAAGTCACAAGGCAGGTTAGCTGGAGAACTGGACTCCTTGTCCAGTGCTCTCTCCATGATCTCACCCTATATTATTTGAGGACTTTAGTCTATAGTGCTATAGGTACGGGATTATAGAAACCAGCATATTCGTTTTGTTGGGCTGCTGTAACAAAGGACCACAAACTGGATGGCTTAAAATAGTTTATTTTCTCAGTTCTGGAGGCTCAAAGTTCAAAATCAAGGTGTCAGCAGGGCTGTGCTCCCCTTGAAGCTCCTAGGAAGAGGAGCTTTCCTTGCCTCTTCCAGCTTCAAGTGGTTGCTGTCTGTCCTTGGAGCTCCCCAACTTGCACCTGCATCCCTCTACTCTTGTCCTTGTTGTCGCCTGGCATTGTTACCGTGTGCCTGTGTCTCTGTGCCCGATTTCCCTCTGCTCATAAGGACACCAGTTATTGGATTTGCCCCCCTACCCCCAATTCACTGTGATTTCAACCAATTGCATCTGCAAAGACCTTTATTTCCATTAAGGTCCCATTTTGAGGCTCTGGGCAGATGTGAATTTGGGGGGGGACCCTATTCAACCCACAACACCAGGTGATATTACCCCAACTCTGCAAATAGCAGTGTCAGGAAAAAGATGTCAAGGAAAAGCCACCTCCCTAGAGAAGCCCTCCCTGATCACTCCTGCCACACTGAGTGCCTCTTACCCAATTATTCTTCATCGCAGCCTCCTGCGTGCTTCCCACATGCTGTGTTCCCATGTGCTGTGAACGGTGATGGTGCAGCGACCTGTGTGTACCCCCAGACCTTAATCACGTTGGGAACTAGAACAGGGTCTGTTCTGTTCTTCCAGCCAAAGTAGCCCTGAGTGGCCAACAAATGCTTTAGAAGGATCAAAGGAGGAATTTCTCAGTGGGCTCTGGGCCCAGCTGTGCCTCCCCTGCTGTGTGACCTTGGGAAGTCTCTGAGCAGCCTGGGGATTCTGTAGCCCCACTGTGAGAAGAGGCCCAGTGGGAACCCGTCCAGTGGGACACTGCATTTCCAGAGGGGTCTGTCACTGTTCCCATCATCATGATGGGCCCCGGTGTAGGAGAGCCCCCCAGCTCTCCAGGAGATCTCCTCTTCCCCCAGCCTTCCTTGGGGGCCTCTGAGGCTTCCTTGTCTGTTCAACTAATTTGGATGATTTCGCTTTCCTCAGCATTCATAACCACTTTCACTTTCTCCCCCACCTCCCCTGTCGCCACCCCTCTGCTCCCCCCACCAGTCCATTTTGTTCCTCTTCCTCCTGTCTCTGCCGTTAAGAAGGGAGGTCAGGTGCTCACGGTACACAGTGAGTCTAATTACCCGGGAAAGTAATTAACATTTCTAATAGAAACTGCCACTGCTCATTTTCATCGGGGCCACACAAAAGCAATAAGGTAAAAGAGTTTCATAATTAAAGGCTCGTTACTGTGGGCTCCCCATTCCATTCTGCAGCTAATAAGTCTTCTGCGGGGAAATGAATGTGCTGAGCATCCCAGAGATGGACAGGGGCCTGGCTGGAAGCCCCTGATTGCTCCTCTTCCCTGCCTCTCGCTCAGCCCCCTCATCTGGGGTCCCATCTTCTCTGCTCTCTTAGACAAAAGCTCATTTCAAGAAGGGAAGACTGAGCAACCCATAAAAACTCTGGCTGTGACCCTAAGGATGACTCGGTACAGGTTAGAAACATGGATAATTCGGGATCCCTGGGTGGCGCAGCGGTTTGGCGCCTGCCTTTGGCCCAGGGCGCGATCCTGGAGACCCGGGATCGAGTCCCACGTCGGGCTCCCGGTGCATGGAGCCTGCTTCTCCCTCTGCCTGTGTCTCTGCCTCTCTCTCTCTCTCTCTCTGTGACTATCATAAATAAATAAAAATTAAAAAAAAATTAAAAAAAAAAGAAACATGGATAATTCTTGTGGCTTAGTTTCAGTGAGCACTTACTATGTTTCAGACTCTTTGGGTCACCTTACAGGTATTAGCTCACTTAATCCTCCCAGCTCACCCTGGTATTAGGTCTGGGTATTATCCCCATTTCCCCCATGAGGAAATGGGGGCACAGAATGTTAGGTAAGTTGCACAAGGTCATGCAATTAGTAATTGGGGTGAACTGGATCGTAATCCAGCTCTTACACTTTCTCAAGCCCTGTCCTGTATCTCTATGGGATTTGCTTGTTTGCGATCAGCCAGGTGTGCTGCTAGGACATCTGACTGTGTCCCTAAAGCTGTCATGCAAGGACCAAGGTAACAGTTCTGGTCACCCAGTCTAGTTGCTAGAAAACCAGGTCTAAGGATGTATTCTAATCTGAGGGTGTGGGGTACCATTCTAGAAATCTATAAGGTGACAGCAGTAGCATGTGGGTCAAAGAGAACAAGCTCTGGGGCCAGGGAGACGTGGGTTCAAGTCTTTGCTCTGTCATTTGCTGGCTGTGCTACATTGCATAAATTAACTGACTTCTCTGAGCCTGTTTTTCCCACCAACAGATTAGGGGGTCTCATAAAGCAGTTGTGATCATTACATGAGATAATGTTGGTAAAATAGCATGCGCAGGGATTTCACAGTTTTCCCTCTTTATTTCCCCTCCTCCTCCTCACAAAATTTTCATTCATTCAGAGAATATCTTTTTGCCTGCCTACTCTGGAGTGAGATCTCTTTTAAGTCTGGAGAAAAGAGCAGCGAAGTCAAATTCTTTGGCTTCTGGGAGCTTACAGATACTGGGCACAGAAGTTAATGAATAGGAAAATAGCTATTATGTTGTATAACATCAGGTAACGAGAATTTCCCCCACGTGAACTGCAGAGATGGGGTGTTTGGCTAGTTTATTTCTAAGTCATTCTAGTTGTTTTTGGACACCAGCAGCTGAGTCTTCATGGAGGCTGTTACCTGTAAATGCTGTGCTTTGGGTTATGGAGGCCTGGAAAGAGGAAGGGTAGAGGAAGAAAGGATGAGAGAGGAAAGGTTGAGACAAAGGACTCTGCCAGAGACACCAAACAGAAAAGACGAGAGGCAGAGGAAGAGAATGAGATCAGACAAGGCAATGAGGCCGAGAGGAAGGGGAAGTGAGGGTGAGAGGCACAAGGACTGGAGAGGGAAGGGGAATAAAATTCATGTCTCTGGAGGTAGTGGGCAGCCAGCAATGGAGGCAACTGTGTAGTGTAGGTGGGTTGGCTTAACCTCTACGCTTTGTCCTTTTCATCTGTAAAGACAGCATTGTTCAGCGTCCTTGTTATCTGAGCTGTGTAACAAATTACCCCCAAACTTAGCAGCTTAGGACAACAGACGCTCACTATTTCACAGCTGCTATGGGTCAAGGGCCCAGCTCCTCTGGCTCAGGGTTTCTCACGAGGTTGTAGTGAAGGTGTCATTTGAGGTTGCAGCCGTCTTGAGACTGGACTGAAGGGAGAATCTGCTAATTATCAAGCGGTTGATGGTAGGATCCAATTTCTCATGGGTGGCTAGATTGAAAGCCTATTTCCCAGTGGCTGTTGGTGAGTGACCTCCCTCAGTTCCTTCCCACATGGACTACAGGACAGCTCACAATGTAGCAGCTGCTTTCATCACAGTGAGTCAGAGAGAGCAAGAGCGGGCAAGTATGATGGATGTCATCATCTTCTTGTAACTCCATCTCACAAGTGACATCCTATTATCTCTGTGTGTGTCACTAGGCCTGGCCAGCACTCCAGAGGAAGAGATGACATAAAGGCAGGAATACCAGGAAGCAGATGCCACTAGGTGCCATCTTAGGAGCTGCCTACAGTATATAACCTGCTAGGGCCATTGTGAGGATTAAATAAAAAGATTCAGAAAAAATTTTAGCACATTGTCTGGTGCATAGTAAATGTCTGAGGCAGTTCGTACTGCTATTATTATCCCCACCTCGACCGATGATGGTGGGGAAGGGAAATGCATGAGTAGGTAAGAAAAGGGATGGTGTATCAGTTACCTAGTGGCACAATAATGCTGCATAACTTATAGCCCCAAAGGCACAGTGGCATCTTGCAGTAAACACTTTTGCATGCAAAAATAAGTACGGATCAACTTGGAGGCTCTGCTGATCTGGGCTGGTTGGTAGGGTTCACTTCTGTGTCAGTAGGCAAGAACAGGCCAGTGAGGGGGGCTTTCCTGTTGTGAGTGGGCTCTCCCTGGGGCCCCAAAGGGAACAACTGAACTGCCTTGTCTCTGTTGCACGTGGGCTCTCATTCTGCGGAGGGCTAGGCCAGCCGTGTTCTCAGCGAGCCCTTTCAGACAGGCTTCCCAGAGAGCACGTGGAAGCCCGTGAGGCCTCTTGAAACCTAGGCTCCAAACTGGTACCCCCTTACTTCTGTCCCTTCTCCTGGCTTAAGGAAGTCCTGAATCTAGCCCAGGCTCCAGGGGTAAGGAACTCGACTCCACTCCTTTGTGGGAAGAGCTGCAAAGTCACAGTGCAAGGGCTACAGATGGGAAGAGGCACCGTTTTTACAACCAACCAACCATTGATGGGAAAGGAAAGGGATCTGGGATTTAAATGGTATGCTTTCTAAACCATTTGGGTGACTCTAAGGGATTGGGTAGTATTTCTGAGTTTTGGACTTTTTATTATGTTGCACTGACATTGTATAAATATAATACTAACAATGATCTCCTAAAACCATTTGTTCATGCGTCCATTCACTCACCAAACATTAAGAACAGGGATTGACAAACTCTTTCCGTAAAGGGTAAGATAGTAAATATTTTAGGCTATTGGACTATACAGTCTCCTCTGTAACTACCAAACCATACATAGGTGATTCGTAAATGAACATGCATGGCTGTGTTGCAGGAAAACTTTCCATATGGACACTGAGATTTGAATTTCATGGAATGTTCATGTGTCACGAAATATTATTTAAAGTTTTACTCTCCGATTATTGGACTTTCTTAGCTTTGGGTTGTAAAACTCAGGCAGTGAGGCAGATTGGGCCCTTGGGCCATAACCCTGCCCTAGAGTTCCCTCCTGAGTGCGTGCCACACTGTAAATTGTCGACGGTTGGTGTCACTACATGGTTTCCTTTTATCCTCACTGCAAGCTGATCTCTGAGATGAGAGAAAGAGTGCCAACCACAGGGGGCGGTCCTCGTGCTTTGTGACATACATAAAGGGGTAGTGGATCTTGTCACCTTGGAAATGTCACTGTGTCTCATGGCAGGACCTGATACATAACTTGCAGGACCCAGTGCAAAATAAAAACACAGGGCTTTCATTCAAAAATTAAGAATTTGAAAAAATAACACTTTGAGAAAAAAAAACAAAAATTAAAAATTTGAAAACAGTTGACAGCAGATTGTGAAACCAAGTCCAGTCCCCGTGTGACTGCGCAGGTCACACATCCATGCAGCCAGCCGTGGCTGTGGGCTTTGAGGTCATTTTCTTGTATGTCAGAAAAAAACTGGCTGATAAGTTCTACCTCACAGACTCATTTTAAGGATTAAGCGGACTCATAATGGCTAGCTTTTAAAAGCATGTTTCCTGTTACATAGTAGGTGAGCAAGAAAAGTTTCATGACACATTCTGGCGTTCTACTTCAACTTCTGTCTGTTGCTGATGGTTTTTAATGTCGGCAGGAGGTTTGGGCAAAGCAGCAGCTCAGCGAGGATTTGTACTTCCATTTTTAGTAATTTTTCTGAAGGCTAAGACATCTGTTTGGATAGCCGGTACAAAATGAGACGTTAGGGATTTGGGCTCAGTTCAGCATAATTTGGAAAGAGCGCACCTGGTCTTCCATTTATAATAGTTCTGTCTTTTTTGTTGGCTTTATGATTTAGATCTTAAATATTTCTCCATGCGCTTCCCCCCCTCATCCTTCTGTTGCAATTTGACCAGATTACAGAGGACAGTATAGACACTTGTCTCTTTAATTAAAGCCGTCCTCCTCCCCACAAGGCCAGAACAGGTGTTATAGAAATTCCTGGGTCACTTCTTTTTAAACAAAACTGAACGCTGCACGCAGACAGCATGCGAGAAATTCCTTCTGCTTGTGGCTCCCATCAGAGGTGTTGCCGGAGCAGTGACTTCAAACGTTGGAGTAGGAGCTGTTTCCTGGTACCTGAGTAAAGGAGGACAGAAATCCCTTTATCTGGTAACATGTTCTATTGTCATCGACAAGTTTCTTTCAAATATTTGTTAAGCAACTTATTGTGTATTCAAAAGGGGTGAAGGGTGAGAATTTTTGACTTGCAGAGCATGGATTTCCCAGATGAATCTCAGAAGGCTGGTCTTGGAGACTGCTCCCCACTTAACTTTTGCAGAACACACATGTACCTGACAGTAAGGGGGCGGGGGGCATGTATCCATCCTGACCATGAAAAGGCAGAGATGGGAAAAAAAAAAAGGCAGAGATGGTCATTTCCAAAGCGCTCACTTCTTTAGCCCTGAAACTCAAAGAATAATCGGTGTCATTTCTTTAGCATTTACTACATGCCAAGGGCACTGTCTACTTTACATAATTACCTATTTTACCTCTTATGTGTGACCTATGGTCAAGGTCTTATTATCATTCTTTTTGACAGATGAGTAAATAGAGATTTGGTTAAAATGTAGTTAATTAGGAAGGGAAGACAGATTGGCTAGTTTTTTTTTTTTTCAAACCTTTTTTGGTTGCTGTTGAGGAAAAATACACATAACATAAAATTAGCCATTTTATGGTGAACATTTCAGTGGCATTTAATGCATTCGTAATGTTGTACAACCATCAACTCTCTCTGGTTCCAAAACATTTTATCACCTCAAAAGGAAACACTATACCCATTAAGCAGTCACTCCTCATTGTCGCCCTGCAGCAGCCCTTGGTGACCAGGGATCTGTGTTCCGTCTCTGCACATTTAGGCTGGTCAGTTTTTAACCATAACAGAGCACTCACAGCTGCCATCTATTTGGTGCTTATGTATGGGAGGCAGTGTTCTAGAGACATCACGTGGACTAATCCTCTCTACCCTGGGCAGAGGGTCCTGTTATTACCTTGATTTATAGGTAAGAAGATGGAAGCACATAGAGGTCCAGAAAATCCTCCAGGGTCACACAGCAACCAAACCCTGGGACGGTCTTAACCATGGGATGGGCTGCCCTCCTCGTCCCTCTCATGAGGGTAACATTCCCAGCAAATCCACAGCCTGTGCATCGTAGCCCATACACACAGCATGACTTAGTGCCTTGGTCCTCGGATGTGTGCAGGGGAGGCAGCCTCAGCCCCTGTCAGCTGAGTCCTAACCCCACCTGTCAAATGACATGCGAGGGGTTGCCGTGGAGGGATGTCAAAGTCTCGTGATGGCCCAGGGAGGGGAGAGATGAATTCTTCCAGAGGAGCCCAGAAAAGCATCTGGTTCTCTTATTTCTATGTTTCTTCACACAAGAATAAAATTCAAAACGACCTTGCATATCAAGGATGAGCTAGAAGATCTTATCAAGTCAGAGGCGGGCGACAGCCATGCACACAGTCTGGGTTCAGTCACTGCTGAGCTATGTGACTTTGGGCTGATTACTTCACCGTTCTGAGCCTGTATTCCCTCATCTTTAAACTGGGGTCTTTTGACCTGCAAATATATAAAGTTCCTGGCATATTCTAGGACTCTACTGATGTTTTTAATAAACATTTTGATGTCCTAATTAAGATCTATTTTCAGGAATGGAGTGGATAACTTCTTCCTACTAGTGTATAAATAACAATGACTACAACAATAACAACATAATAGTAATATCTATTTATTGAAGTTTTACAACATGCCAAGCACTATTTTAAGTGCTTTACTTGGATTTTATTTAACAACTGGGAATATGCCGCTTTTTAAAAACAACAGATAGGCTGATTTTTAAACAAAAACAAAACAAATGAGTCACATTTCATGAACCTATATTCTTTTGGGAAACCTAGTCCCATGATTTGAAAATCTCTGTGAAAAATAAAATGAAAATAGGGCACCTGGGTGGCTCAGTCGGTTAAGCATCTGTCTTTGGCTCAGATCATGATTCCAGGGTTCTGGGATCGAGTCCTGCATCAGGCTCCCTGCTCAGCGGGGAGTCTGCTTCTCCCTCTGCCTCTCCTCCAACCCCCGCTCATTCTCTCTCATGGTGTGCATGCATGCATGCATGCATGCATAAATAAATCTTTCAAAAAATAAAATAAAATGAAAATAAGAAGGGCTCCATACCATCGAAAGATGAATGGATAAAGAAGATGTGGTCTATGTATACAATGGAATATTACTCAGCCATTAGAAATGACAAATACCCACCATTTGCTTCAACGTGGATGGAACTGGAGGGTATTATGCTGAGTGAAATGTCAATCGGAGAAGGACAAACATTATATGGTCTCATTCATTTGGGGAATATAAATAATAGTGAAAGGGAATAGAAGGGAAGGGAGAAGAAATGGGTAGGAAATATCAGAAAGGGAGACAGAACATAAAGACTAACTCTGGGAAACGAACTAGGGGTGGTGGAAGGGGAGGAGGGCGGGGGGTGGGGGTGAAAGGGTGACGGGCACTGAGGAGGGCACTTGACGGGATGAGCACTGGGTGTTATTCTGTATGTTGACAAATTGAACACCAATAAAAAATAAATTTATTATTAAAAAAAACAAAAAAAAAAGAAGGGCTCCATAGTCAACGAGGTTGGGGATACCCTGTATACTCTGTCCCCATGGTTTCTCAACTCCACTGCAGGCTGGGATCCCCAAAGCATCTTTAGTGTCTACTGTGCTTGACTCTAGCTCCAGAGCACCTGATTTAAGCGCTCAGGGTACCTCCCAGGCATTCAGAGGTTTTCAAGCTCCCAGGCGACTGGAGTGTGCAGCAGAGTGGGGACTGTGGCTCTATCCTCCTCTTGAAACATCACTGTGTTTAGCGGAGCGTTCAAAGCTTTAAGGATTTCATCAAGTTTTTAAACTTGTATTTTCTTTTTTTGTTTGCTTTTTTTTTAAATTTAAATTCAATTAGCCAACACATAGTACATCATTAGATTCAGATGTAGTTTTCTTTTTTTTTTATTTTTTTATTTATGATAGTCACAGAGAGAGAGAGAGAGAGAGAGAGAGAGAGGCAGAGACACAGGCAGAGGGAGAAGCAGGCTCCATGCACCGGGAGCCCGACGTGGGATTCGATCCCGGGTCTCCAGGATCGCGCCCTGGGCCAAAGGCAGGTGCCAAACCGCTGCGCCACTCAGGGATCCCCAGATGTAGTTTTCAATAATCCATCAGTTGTGCATAACATCCAGTGCTCATCCCATCATGTGCCCTACTTGATGCCCATGACCCAGTTACCCCATCCCCCCACCTACCTTCCGTCAAACAACCCTCAATTGGTTTCCCAGAGTTAAGAGTCTCTCATGGTTTGTCTCCCTTTCTGATTTCTTCCCATTCAGTTTCCCCCTTTCCCTCTTTCCCTCTGCACTTTCTTATATTTCACGTATGAGTGAAACCATATAATTGTCTTTCTCTGGTTGACTTATTTCACTCAGCATAATACCCTCCAGTTTCATCCACATCATTGTAAATGGTAGGTATTCATCCTTTCTGACAGCTGAGTAATATTCCATTGTATATAGGCCACATCTTCTTTATCCATTCATCTGTCGAAGGACATTGTGGCTCCTCTCACAGTTTGGCTATTGTGTTCATTGCTGCAATGAACTTTGGGGTGCAGGTGTCCCGGCGTTTCATTACATCTGTATCTTTGGGTAAATACCCAGTAGTGCAATTGCTGGGTCATAGCATAGCTCTTGAATTTGTATTTTCTAATAATAGTTTTGTTTGCACTCAACCAGACATACTTTGGAAAGCCCTCTATCTCTTCCTGTCTTCCTTTCTCTGTCAAACAATTATGAAATATTTAAAACAATATGTGATGTCCCCATCTCTCTCGGTTGCCTTTTGGGCTCATCTCCTGTCTCTCCCTCTGCTCCGCCCCCCTCTGAGGCAACAATCCTAGCCTTGAACCTTCACACCTGCTGTTCCTCTTCCCAGGAGGACTCCCCCGCCCCCTACTGCCCCAGGCCACCTCGACACTCACTCTCTTCTCCCTGCAGGTTTTGACTCTTACATCTCTTTTTCTTCCACATTTTCCCTGGCTTTCCACTTTTGACCCTCTTCCCCCTTTTCTTGACTCCTCTATTCTGTATCATCTTCCTCACTTTATTTTTCTTATCACCGCCTAACAATTTAATAAATCTCACCCCTTCATTTAGTGTCAGCCCATCTCCACTAATGTCAGCTCCAAAATGTCAGTGCTCATGTCTTGTTCACAGCTGTGTCCTCAGTGTCTAGGACAATGCCTGATACCCAGCAGGTGCTCTGTAAATACTTGCAGACTGAATTAATGAGTGAGTGAATGAATGAATGAAAAGTCTGGAGAATAAAATTTTTTTTTTTTTTTAAATATTTTTTTTAATTTTTATTTATTTATGATAGTCACAGAGAGAGAGAGAGAGAGGCAGAGACATAGGCAGAGGGAGAAGCAGGCTCCATGCACCGGCAGCCCGACGTGGGATTCGATCCCGGGTCTCCAGGATCGCGCCCTGGGCCAAAGGCAGGCGCCAAACCACTGCGCCACCCAGGGATCCCTGGAGAATAAAATTAAAAACAGCTGTGCCTCCATCACCTAGTTTAATGAGGGCTGGCATTTTGCCTGTTTCTTTTGATTCTTTCTTTTCTAAAGAAAGAAAATGCTCTAGATCCTGCCAAAAGTCCTCTTGTCTCTTGTCCCTATCCCCTTCCTACCTCCTGAGAGGGGACCCTTTTCTGATGTTGGTAGATAGCCCATGATTTCATACTTTTATTATATATCCAGGACTGTTCTGGGGTTTTAACATTTTACATAAGCTAAATAGCCTTCTACAATTTGCTTTTTATATCAACATTATACTTTATTCATGATGATACATGCAAATTTAATCTACTCATTTTAAGATTGGTATAGAATTCCATTGTATGAATATACCATGATTTATTTATTATTTCTCCTCTAAATGGGTATCTACATGTTTCCAATTTTTTGCTACTATAAACAGTACCACTGTGGACCCCCTTGGGCATGTTGCCTGTGCACATGTGTGAGAGAGGTATTTTTTGTTGTTTTAGATCTGGGCTGTGGAATGGCTGGGTCTTAGGGCATGTGCATCTTCAAATTTACTAAGTGTTACTGAATTTCTCATCAAAGTGTCTGTGCATTACAATTTGTGTTCCTCTCTGTAAATATTTCTATCTGATAGAGAGTGAGTTGATATCTTATAATTGCTTGTTGTCTACCTCTCCCTGGCTCCTGATGAGGCTGAGTTCCTTGTTATATGTTTATTGGTCATTCAGTGAACATGTCCTTGAATTATTGCTTATGGCCTTCATCCATCATTGTACTGTATTGTTTGTCCTTTTGTTAGTGACTTGTAGAAACTCTTTACATATTCTAGATACTAGTCTTTTGTAGATCATGTGCTTTGCAAACATGTTCTGGTCTATTGCTTTTTTTTTCTTACTTTTTAAAAATTTAAATTCAATTTGCCAATGTATAGTATAACACCCAGTGCTCATCCCATCATGTGGCCTCCTCAGTGTCCATCACCCAGTTACCCCATCCCCCCACCAACCTCCCCTTCCACAACCCTTTGTTTGTTTCCCCAAGTTAGGGGTCTCTCATTGTTTGTCTCCCTCTCCAATTTTTCCCACTCAGTCTGTGCTTTTTAATGTCATAGCATTTTTCATGACACAAAATGAAGGTAGAATTTCAGGTGGTAGTCTGGCAGTTTGTGGATGGAGGAAGATGCAATCTCTGAATCTGGGACCTTTACTACAGCTCCCATAATGCCACTGGGGGGAATCCCATAAAATGTCCTTGACTCTCAAGCCCTAATATTTGTCAGTGAGGATGGGGCTGCCTTTTGCAGTGGGTCCCACGCTGCTTCTCTTATAGGAGAGGCATCCTGCATCTCTGTACCCCATGGAAGGCAACAATCTCAGCAGCAGCCTTTGCTGCAAAACCACCTTACCAATTGCCAAGCCTAACACTTTGCTGACTTGCAGAAATGAACCATTTTTCCTTTTTGATATGTGTTTGTGTGATAATGGGAAATGGCAAGAGGGAGGGATGGAAACAAAACTGACCCAGTGTTGTACCGGCTTGTACAGGGCTGTAGAAGCAGCAGATAGAAGATTCCTGCCACATCCAGGGGTTCAGGCAGGCTGGTCCGGGGAGGGGGTCTCTTGGGAGACCTGTGAGTACCCCACACCCACAGATAGCAGGGAGCCTTTTTCCATGGCAGGCTATCCCTGGTTCAGATGCCTCCTGTAGAGCCTCAATCCCTAATGTTTGTAGGTACCATATATTATCATTCAGTTTTTGCATGGAACAGGTGACCCCAAAACTTAGTGACTTGACACAGCAGTCATGTGTTGGCTCAAGGTTCTGTGGACTGGCATTTGGGGCTGGGCTCCAGCGCATATTTAATTTCTTCTTGTTCTGACTGGTCTCACTTATGTGCCGTGGCCAGTTATTGGGCAGCTGGGTGGCTCTGTTCCTGGGGGTTGGGTGGCTGCTGGCTGGGCAACACTGCTTCTTCTCTGCCAGCAGGCCCCCCGGACTTGCCCACACATATCTCAACGTTGCTAAAGCCATGAAAGCAAAAGCTGTACCATCAACTGAGACTTAGGCTCAGGACTCACTCAATATCATGCCCACCATACTCTGTTGGCCAAATTCAGCCATAGGGGCTGTTGCAGATCAAGAGGTGGGAAGCACTTTCCTCTTCTTCATGGGAGAAGCTGGAAAGCATTGTGGCCATCTTCTCATTATACCATAGAGAATTTTGACATGCAAACCCTACCTTGAGGTGGTTGCTGGAGTCTTGTCATTGATAAACTTCACTCTCAGGTTTACTTATCATCATGAAAATGTATATAACGGGGACAAAACTGTAATGGATGCATAACCATGCCCTCTTTCTCTCTGCACTAAGGAAACATCTAGCATTGTCTGGCAGGTTATTTTGCAACTCTGCCCCAGCCATAAACACACACACACACACACACACACACACACACACACACACATACTGTGCGGACTGATCTAGTTTCTCATCTGGAGAAAATAGAGGAGATGGGCTGAGAGATTTGGTTTGGAAAGCTTTAAGAGAGACTTGGGAGAAGAACAGGAAAATAAGTGGGAGAAGGAGAACCCCTGCTAGTGATCTGGGGAGTCCTGAAGGCAGAGCATGGGATGGAAGAGGAGGTTTCTGGGCTGCTACTGAGCATGGAGGCTTGGAGATGGGGAAGGATGGGGAGGAACTTTAAAGAACATAGCTATTAGGATTTGAGTCTTTTGTAACGCTCATTGGGAGATTCAGATGCAGACTGTAGGACTCCATGCAAGGCACCCCAAGACTAGACTGTGAGAGCTCTGACACTTAATTAAGGTTATGATAGTAATTTGTCACTTTGCTGAGGCATGATCTGGAATTCTTTCTGCTTCCAGGTGGTGTATGGGCATGTGTCAGCTGATGGAAGAGCCTCCCACCTGCTCAGCCTCCATCTCAGTGGGGCTGTTCTCACACATCTCTGCTTCTCTTCTGGGTCTGCAGTGTCTGCCATGGCATCCTCCACTGGAAGTCTGAAGATGTCCCCAAGATTGCCCCTGTCTTTGTGAGGAGGATATCTGGAGCATTCATGAGGACACATAGCCCATGGCAGGGATCTCCAGGATTTTGGCCATTTGTGCTAGTACATTGTCAAAAAGCTTTCTTGTCCAGTTGCTTAACTGGATTTGCTGAGTTTATGAAGGAAGAAACTATTACATGCTGAGATTTAAAATGTATTATTTTCAATATTTAAGGAAACACTCTGGGTGCACCTGGGTGGCTCAGTCCATTAAGTGTCCAACTCTTGATTTCGGTTCAGGTCATGATCTCAGGGTTGTGAGATTGAGCCCCATGTTGGGCTCTGTACTGGTATAGAGCCTGCTTGGGATTCTCTCTCTCCTTCTCTCTTTGCCCCACCCCCGCTCACTCTCTCTCTCTCTCTCTCTCTCTCTCTCTCAAGTAAATCAATCAATCTTTAAAAAAAACCTCTGGAAGGAGGTAATATTCCTTTATTATGAATGAGAAAACAGAATCAGAGGGTTATTTACTACAGTTAATGTGGTTTACTGTGCTAGAACTGGTATTGAAACCCAGGTCTGCTTGGCTTTCAAAACCCTGAAGTGGACTTGAAGGGGATATTTGTGGCCCACTATCTTTATACACTTGCCCTAAACTTGGGGAACTCCTATCATAGGAGTTCATGCCTACCTAAGGTTGGACCTGGAGACTTGCTATCCCAGCCTTCCTGCAGCCTAGCATGTGACCTTGATGCTGACAATCAGAAGTGCCTGTGCAAAACCTAGATTTTCAAGGGAGTGGAATGGAGAAACAGGGGCCTATGTAGAATGCACTCAGGTGTGGATGGTGTCCAGTCTGGTGGAGGTTCTAGCAGACCTGATTTCTACAGTTTGTACCCACATGACATTGTGGAGTGTTTGCAGTGCAGATCTGTACCATGATGTGGGTGTTGTTCTTGGCTATGTAGTCTCTGAGAGTGATTCTCTGGCCCACCCAGAAGTGGGTGTCCTGACATTCTTTAACAAATTCCTTTTCTGCTAAACTAGCCAGAGTGGGCTCTGTTGTTTATAATCAGGAATCCCAACTGGGTATGGATATGTTTGTTTTTGTTCAATCTTTAATCTTTTTATTGTGGTAAAGTAAACATAACATTTACCATTTTAACCATTTTTAAAAAAGATTTTATTTATTTGAGAGAAAGAAAGAGCATACACGCAGGGGGAGCAGTAGAGGGAGAGGGAAAAGCAGGCTCCTGGCTGAGCAGGGAGCCTGATGCTGGGCTCAATCTCAGGACCTGGGATAATGACCTGAGTCAAAGGCAGATGCTTAACTAACTGAGCAACCCAGGCAGGCACCCCACCCCATTTTAACTATTTTCAAGTGTATAATTAGGTGGGATTAAGTTCATTCACAACACTGGGTAACCAATTACTCTATGGTATATATGGCTGTTAACATACATCTTTCATTTAGATTCCTCCAAACTTCTCTTTAAAAATTAAGAATTATTATCCTCATTTTATAGACGAGAAACCAGAGCTCAAGGAGATTAAGTGACTTACTCAAGATTACATCTCTAGTAATAAGAGTAGTAATAACAGCCACCGATTATTGAGTACTTACATGTGCATGTTACACATAATCCTTTAGAAGCCCTTAAAAGTAGGCATTATTACTGCTCCCATTTTACAATGAAGAAATAGGCTCATGGAGGTTGAAGACTTACAAAAACAATATGGCCGGTAAGCAGATTTGGATTTAACCCATGTATGTATGACCCTAAAGCCCTTGGTTTCCTACAATCCTATCTTTTCTCCTGGGGATTTGAGTCTTCTGGCTCCCAGACCAGAGCTGGTGCCTCTGACCATGAGTGAGGGAGAGTGTGCTAGGGCCGGTGGCTTCAGGATTGGGTTTCTCCCTCCTCTCATGCTGACCAGGAAAGAAAAGCCAGGCAGATCAGATGGGGTTGAAGCTCTGTGCTCTGTGTCCTGGTTGCCATGGTGCTGGAGGCGTGGTTGGTGCTCAGATGGAGTCTGTTGAATGGAACAGAGCAATGTAAAGCCCAGCATAGAGTAAGCCTTCCCAGGCCCCCTGGGCTAAATTGGGGACCTGAGAAATTACCTGCTAACTTTTATGACTGGAGAGTAGGATGTAATAAAGGGCAGATCATTGCAGAACTGATGAAGGGGGTAGGAAACTATTGGATTTGGGTGTTGTAAGAAGGGTTGCAACAAAACCAACAAAGCTTCTACTTGTCAAGCACTAATTATATGCTAGGTGTTGCTCTCAGTGCCAGACATGTATGGCTTCCAGTCCTCCCCACCACCTAACAAGAAAAATCCCTGGGGACATCCTTGGGAAAACAAAGCATGATGCTCAAGTGTGGGTACTTTGGCCAAACGACAAGCAAAATCTCAGCCCACCATGTGAGTGCTGGGCAAGTCACTTCGCTCTGTTTCCCCTGCTGCAAAATGGGCATAATACCTGTCCCTACAGCATAGGGGTTTGTGAGTTTTAAATGAATTAGTGCCTTTAAAGTGACGAGAACAACACTGGCATTGCGAAGAGATCATCAGACATTGGCTATTCCTGGCCCCATTGGGCAGAGGAGGAAACTGAGCACCGGGAAGGTTTTATAACACGAGTAAGGTCACCAAACTGACAAGGGCAGAGCTGAATTATGAACGCATTTCTGATCTCAGAGCTTTGTTCTTTATGATCTGTTGGCAGGTATTTACTGAGCGTTGATGATGTGCCTCCATCTGAGAAGACAGCAATGAATGGGGCTGATGGAATCCCACCTCCTCAAGAAAGAAACATTCCCATGGGAAGAGGCACACTGAGCACATGAACCAGCAATAAGCAAGGCCATTGCAGGTGCTGACATGTGTGGTGCAGAAGGAGGAAGAGCGATGGCACGGAGTGGGACTCTGGCTGTGTGGTGCCCCCAGGGCCTCCGAGGAGGGTGTGGGTGGAGACCTGAGTGGGGGGGAGGAGTAGTGTCCCCAGAAAGCTGAACAAGTGCCAAGGCCTGGGTCTGTTTGAGAAGTGGCGGCCAGGGTGACTGGAGAGCGTGCTGGGGAAAAATGAAGGAGGAGAGCTGGCCACAGCCTTGCCACTCATGCCTCTGAACTTCAGCTCTGCCTGCAAAGCTCTCACATCTGCTCTGGAGATGGCCTTTGTTTGCTAGCGCTGCTGTGACAAAGTCCCATGAGCTGGGAGGCTTCCAACAACAGAAAGTTATTCCCTTGCTGTTCTGGAAGCTGGAAGTCAGCAATCAAGGGGGCAGCAAGGCTATGTTCTCTCTAAAGATTCTAGGGGACAGTCTGTTTTCTTAGCTTCTGGTGTTGCTGGCAATTGTTGGCATTCCCTGGTTTGTAGACGCATGCCTCTAGTGTCTGCCTCTGCGGTCCCGTGGCTATTTTCTCCCTGTGGTTCATGTGTCTTCTCTTCTTACAAGGAAACTAGTTGTATTGGACTAGGACCCACTCAAATCCATTAGGACCTCATCTTAACTCGATGACATCCGCAAAGACCTTATTTTCAAATAAGATCACATCCAGAGGTAATGGGGGTGTGTACCACCGTTTTTTTTTTTTTTTTGGGGGGGGCATATTTTAACCTTCAGCAGGGACCAAAGAACAGTGACTTCGACAAAAGCACTGTTTGAATGGCAGAGTGCAATTCATGTGATGCTCTTCTGCTGGGAGGGAAGTCCAGAAGGGAGGTGGCGAAGGAACCCCTCGCTTCTCACTCTGATTCTGCTGCAGGGTGCTAGTGTGACCTCCGATGACTCTACAACCTCTTTAACCATAGCTTCCTCATTTTCCAAATGAGGCCTTCAGGCTGCATGATATGCCTTTAAGTTTCGTGGTTTCAAGAACATTTCACTCTATTGACCATCATTTACAATTATTCAACTGGCTGAGCAGGAAGCAGTACAGTCAATGCCATTCTTACTCCATCTCAAGTTCAGCTCTTAAGTATCGATAAGAACCGAGAGAAACACCCTAATAGATAAATAATAATAATTGTGATTATTGATTAAGTGACATTTTGCTATGTGCTCTGCAGCTCAGCCATTAATTCAGAATCTCCCTAAAACTGTGAGAGGGATGCACTCACCTCATGATTCACCTGCAGGGGGTGCTGTTCATGTGTTCTTTGTGCGTGGTCCTGTCGATGGAGGCCCTGCAGGCAATACAGGCTGCCCCTTCTAAGGATAGGAGAGGAAAGTCAGCAAGATGCCGAAATATCCGAATGCCTACTCATGAAAGGCAGAGGAGGGACCCAGATCCAGACTTCTCTCTCCAAAGCCCGAGTTTTTGCCGGAATACCAGGCTGCCATGTGCAGACCAGAGTGATTTCTTCATGGAAGGGGATGTGAGAGTGAGGCTGGGGGCGGGGGGTGGGGGGGACTTGGGGTTTGTGTCCCAGCTTTGTGAGTGTGAGCAGGTTAAGGAATGTCCCTGTGTCTCCGTTTCCTCACCAGTAGAATGGGGTTCTACTCATTCCAACTCCATAGGCTTAAACAAGGCGATATGCATGTGTGCCGGGAACGGTGCACGTGCAGTAGATGCTAGGCACAAATGGGAGGCATCTGCTTCCATGGAGGGAGGCCACTGAGCACCATCCCACGGCACCTGCTCCCTCATGGCATACTGAGCTGTCTGGGGATCAGTACAGCCTTTCGAAAGGGGTCGTGTTTTCCAACAGAACATGACACAGCCGTAGGGAAAGTTGTTTTAATTCCACTTAGTTTGATTTATTATTGATAATGCTGGAGATAAATTAGAATCATTAAAATAAGAGGCTGCAGTCTGCAGGCTGTTTTGAATTCCAGAGCTGTTTGCTTTGCATTTGCTGGGACCAGAGTGAACACACATGTGTCCAGAGGAGGGGGCACTGGGAGAACAGGAGACAGGAAGCCCTGTCAGGAAAGTCTGGGCAGTGAGAGAGAAGCACGGTATGTAACTGTCTTAGTTGGCTTAGGCTGCCATAACTGAAGACTGCAGACTGGGCGGCACAGGGAACAGAAATTAATTTTCTCATAGTTCTTGGAGGCTGGGAAGTCCATGATCAGGGTGGCTGATTTTCTGAGAACTCTCTTCCTGGTTTGCAGACAGCTGCTTTGGCCTCACATGGCTTTTCCTCTGAGCGTGTTGCAGGTGCAGGTGGAGAGAGAGAGAGAGAAAGAGAGAGAGAGAGAAGGGGGGCTCTCTGTTGTTTCTTTTTATAAGGGCACTAATCCTATTGGATGAGAGCCCCACCTTTATGACCTTATTTAACCTTAATTACCTCCGAAATGCCTATTGCCAAATGTAGTCACATTGGGGGTTAAGGCTTCAACAAAGGAATTTGGGAGAGCAACACAATTCTGTCCCTGGCTCTTTGCCTTCCCACTCCTCCGAGGGGCCTGCCATGATGGTCGTTATGATAACAAGAACATCTACCAACACTTTAGCTTTTATAACCTCAGAAGACATGATGAGTTTGGGTACTATTATCAATATCCCCTTTTTAAAGATGGGGAAACTGAGGCACATGAAAAGGAAGCCATTGGCCTGAGGTCCCCAGCACTTGTAGAGTAGAGCTAGTTGGAGAACACCATGTTAGTGACCCCTTGTGGTGCTTTGTACCTTGCCAGTCTGTTTCATAGGGTGGCACATTGGAAATGCACCAACTTTTGAATAAGCCTTGGGTTAAATACTACCTCTGTCACTTAGAAGTGGTGAGATCTCCAGCAAATAATTTGTTGAGTTTAGTTGGGTCACTTGTAAGGAGGTAATAGTGCTCCTGTCACACAGCCTTGTTAGCATCAAAGGAGATAATGTATGATAAGTACTTGGTGTGGGACCCCAAACAGTATAGCAGTTGTTTTATTTTCAGTGCTGTGCACATACCTTGAGGTCTACAAGGAGTCAGGAGGCTTTTGAGCTTGTCCGGAGAACTTCCAGAGGTCATGGTCCCATCTCTTATTCAAGTATCTAGGCCCTTCACTGATCTTCCTTTTTCCCCTGCTATTAAAATGTGCTTCCAGGAGAGGGTGTGAAAAATATCATTCGCACTAAGTTACAAATGACCAAGATTTTGTAGTCTGATAATTTTATTTATTTACTTATTTATTTATAAATTTTTTAAATTGGAGTTCAAT
Source organism: Canis lupus baileyi (assembly GCF_048164855.1). NCBI lineage: Eukaryota > Metazoa > Chordata > Mammalia > Carnivora > Canidae > Canis > Canis lupus. Next base: position 31,775,887 of record NC_132848.1, read on the forward strand.
TTGCCAACATATAGCATACACCCAGTGCTCATCCCATCAAGTGCCCCTCCTCAGTGTCCATCACCCAGTCACCCCCTCCCCTCGCCTACCTCCCCTTGTTCGTTTCCCAGAGTTAGGAGTCTCTCATGTGCTGTCACCCTCCCTGACATTTCCCACTCATTTTCCCTCCTTTCCTCTTTAATCCATTTCACTATTTTTTATATTCCCCGAATGAATGAAACCATATAATGTTTGTCCTTCTCCGATTAACTTACTTCCCTCAGAATAATACCCTCCAGTTCCAGCCATGTTGAAGCAAATAGTGAATGTTCGTTGTTTCTAATGGCTGAGTAATATTTCATTGTATACATAGACCACAGCTTCTTTATCCATTCATCTTTTGATGGACACTGAGGCTCCTTCCACAGTTTGGGTATTAGGGACATTGCTGCTATAAACATTGAGGTGCAGGTGTCTCATTTTTTCACTGCATCTGTATTTTTGGGGTAAATATCCATAGTACAATTGCTGGATTTTAAGATATCTCTATTTTTAACTCTTTGAGGAACTGCCACACAGTTTTCCAGAGTGGCTGTACCAGGTCACATTCCCGCCAAAATTGCAAGAGGGTTCCCCTTTCTCCACATCCTCTCCAACATTTGTTGTTTCCTGCCTTGTTGATTTTCAACATTCTCATGGGTGTGAGGTGGTATCTCATTGTGGTTTTGATTTGTATTTCCCTGATGGCAAGTGATGCAGAGCATTTTCTCATGTGCTTGTTGGCCATGTGTATGTCTTCTTTGGGGAAATTTCTGTTCATGTTTTTTGTTCATTTCATGATTGGATTGTTTGTTTCTTTGCTGTTGAGTTTAATAAGTTCTTTATACATCTTGGATACTAGCCCTTTCTCTGATATGTCATTTGCAAATATCTTCTCCCATTCTGTAGTTTGTCTTTTAGTTTTGTTGACTGTTTCTTTTGCTGTGTGTAGTCTGATAATTTTATTTTGTTTTATTTATTTATTTTTGTAGTCTGATTATTATAGAGAGAAGTTGAGTCTTTTAGTCTTTGCATAGAACATATTCTGGCAAGGTCAACTGAGATCTTAGTAGATCAGTTGTCCAAGCAGTGTTGCTTGGTGCCTCTCATGCGTTAGGCACTGTGCTGGGGATGGGCGGGTCGATGTAGAAAGGACTAAAATTTAAATTATGTCATAGAGGAACTGATTCTAGAATCTGCCCCTTCTCATTAAATGGCATTGCTGTTTACCCAGTTGTTCATGTTAAAATGTGTAGAGAGTTGCCTTTGATTCCTCTTTCACTTCTATCCATCAGTAGGTCCTGTCTGCTTCAAGCTGTGTCCCCAGTCTTCACACTCCTCATTTCCTGCACAACTCCTGCCACCACCATCCCTTTCCTGGGCAGTAGGCTCCTAGCAGGCATTTTGGATCTCATCCTTGCCTCCTTCCAGTCTACTCTCCACACAGCAGCCCAAGAAATCATGCCTACATGTCAGCCATGAAAAGGAAAAGCAAGGCAGCCTTTTCTTAGTAGCATTTAACACAATTTATTTATTTATTTATTTATTTATTTATTTATTTTTTAATTTATTTTTTATTGGTGTTCAATTTACTAACATACAGAATAACCCCCAGTGCCCGTCACCCATTCACTCCCACCCCCCGCCTTCTTCCCCTTCTACCACCCCTAGTTCGTTTCCCAGAGTTAGCAGTCTTTACGTTCTGTCTCCCTTTCGGATATTTCCCACACATTTCTTCTCCCTTCCCTTATATTCCCTTTCACTATTATTTATATTCCCCAAATGAATGAGAACATATAATGTTTGTCCTTCTCCGACTGACTTACTTCACTCAGCATAATACCCTCCAGTTCCATCCACGTTGAAGCAAATGGTGGGTATTTGTCATTTCTAATAGCTGAGTAATATTCCATTGTATACATAAACCACATCTTCTTTATCCATTCATCTTTCGTTGGACACCGAGGCTCCTTCCACAGTTTGGCTATCGTGGCCATTGCTGCTATAAACATCGGGGTGCAGGTGTCCCGGCGTTTCATTGCATTTGTATCTTTGGGGTAAATCCCCAACAGTGCAATTGCTGGGTCATAGGGCAGGTATATTTTTAACTGTTTGAGGAACCTCCACACAGTTTTCCAGAGTGGCTGCACCAGTTCACATTCCCACCAACAGTGTATGAGGGTTCCCTTTTCTCCGCATCCTCTCCAACATTTGTTGTTTCCTGCCTTGTTAATTTTCCCCATTCTCACTGGTGTGAGGTGGTATCACATTGTGGTTTTGATTTGTATTTCCCTGATGGCAAGTGATGCAGAGCATTTTCTCATATGCATGTTGGCCATGTCTATGTCTTCCTCTGTGAGATTTCTGTTCATGTCTTTTGCCCATTTCATGATTGGATTGTTTGTTTCTTTGGTGTTGAGTTTAATAAGTTCTTTATAGATCTTGGAAACTAGCCCTTTATCTGATATGTCATTTGCAAATATCTTCTCCCATTCTGTAGGTTGTCTTTGAGTTTTGTTGACTGTATCCTTTGCTGTGCAAAAGCTTCTTATCTTGATGAAATCCCAATAGTTCATTTTTGCTTTTGTTTCTTTTGCCTTCGTGGATGTATCTTGCAAGAAGTTACTATGGCCGAGTTCAAAAAGGGTGTTGCCTGTGTTCTTCTCTAGGATTTTGATGGGATCTTGTCTCACATTTAGATCTTTCATCCATTTTGAGTTTATCTTTGTGTATGGTGAAAGAGAGTGGTCTAGTTTCATTCTTCTGCATGTGGATGTCCAATTTTCCCAGCACCATTTATTGAAGAGACTGTCTTTCTTCCAATGGATAGTCTTTCCTCCTTTATCGAATATTAGTTGCCCATAAAGTTCAGGGTCCACTTCTGGATTCTCTATTCTGTTCCACTGATCTATGTGTCTGTTTTTGTGCCAGTACCACACTGTCTTGATGACCACAGCTTTGTAGTACAACCTGAAATCTGGCATTGTGATGCCCCCAGATATGGTTTTCTTTTTTAAAATTCCCCTGGCTATTCGGGGTCTTTTCTGATTCCACACAAATCTTAAAATAATTTGTTCTAACTCTCTGAAGAAAGTCCATGGTATTTTGATAGGGATTGCATTAAACGTGTATATTGCCCTGGGTAACATTGACATTTTCACAATATTAATTCTGCCAATCCATGAGCATGGAATATTTTTCCATCTCTTTGTGTCTTCCTCAATTTCTTTCAGAAGTGTTCTATAGTTTTGAGGGTATAGATCCTTTACATCTTTGGTTAGGTTTATTCCTAGGTATCTTATGCTTTTGGGTGCAATTGTAAATGGGATTGACTCCTTAATTTCTCTTTCTTCAGTCTTATTGTTAGGGTATAGAAATGCCACTGACTTATGGGCATTGATTTTGTATCCTGCCACGCTACCGAATTGCTGTATGAGTTCTAGCAATCTTGGGGTGGAGACTATTGGGTTTTCTATGTAGAGTATCATGTCATCGGCAAAGAGGGAGAGTTTGACTTCTTCTTTGCCAATTTGAATGCCTTTAATGTCTTTTTGTTGTCTGATTGCTGAGGCTAGGACTTCCAGTACTATGTTGAACAGCAGTGGTGAGAGTGGACATCCCTGTCTTGTTCCTGATCTTAGGGGAAAGGCTCCCAGTGCTTCCCCATTGAGAATGATATTTGCTGTGGGCTTTTCATAGATGGCTTTTAAGATGTCGAGGAATGTTCCCTCTATCCCTACACTCTGAAGAGTTTTGATCAGGAATGGATGCTGTATTTTGTCAAATGCTTTCTCTGCATCCAATGAGAGGATCATATGGTTCTTGGTTTTTCTCTTGCTGATATGATGAATCACATTGATTGTTTTATGAGTGTTGAACCAGCCTTGTGTCCCAGGGATAAATCCTACTTGGTCATGGTGAATAATTTTCTTAATGTACTGTTGGATCCTATTGGCCAGTATCTTGTTGAGAATTTTTGCATCCATGTTCATCAGGGATATTGGTCTGTAATTCTCCTTTTTGGTGGGGTCTTTGTCTGGTTTTGGAATTAAGGTCATGCTGGCCTCATAGAACGAATTTGGAAGTACTCCATCTCTTTCTATCTTTCCAAACAGCTTTAGGAGAATAGGTATGGTTTCTTCTTTAAACGTTTGATAGAATTCCCCTGGGAAGCCATCTGGCCCTGGACTCTTGTGTCTTGGGAGGTTTTTGATGACTGCTTCAATTTCCTCCCTGGTTATTGGACTGTTCAGGTTTTCTATTTCTTCCTGTTCCAGTTTTGGTAGTTTGTGGCTTTCCAGGAATGCGTCCATTTCTTCTAGATTGCCTAATTTATTGGCATATAGCTGTTCATAATATGTTTTTAAAATCGTTTGTATTTCCTTGGTGTTGGTAGTGATCTCTCCTTTCTCATTCATGATTTTATTAATTTGAGTCTTCTCTCTCTTCTTTTTAATAAGGCTGGCTAATGGTTTATCTATCTTATTAATTCTTTCAAAGAACCAACTCCTGGTTCTGTTGATCTGTTCCACAGTTCTTCTGGTCTCGATTTCGTTGAGTTCTGCTCGAATCTTTATTAACTCCCTTCTTCTCTTGGGTGTAGGATCTATTTGCTGTTTTTTCTCTAGCTCCTTTATGTGTAAGGTTAGCTTTTGTATTTGAGTTCTTTCCAGTTTTTGAATGGATGCTTGTATTGCGATGTATTTCCCCCTTAGGACTGCTTTTGCTGCATCCCAAAGATTTTGAACGGTTGTATCTTCATTCTCATTAGTTTCCATGAATCTTTTTAATTCTTCCTTAATTTCCTGGTTGACCCTTTTATCTTTTAGCAGGATGGTCCTTAACCTCCACGTGTTTGAGGTCCTTCCAAACTTCTTGTTGTGATTTAGTTCTAATTTCAAGGCATTATGGTCTGAGAATATGCAGGGGACAATCGCAATCTTTTGGTATCGGTTCAGACCCGATTTGTGACCCAATATGTGGTCTATTCTGGAGAAAGTTCCATGTGCGCTTGAGAAGAATGTGTATTCAGTTGAGTTTGGATGTAAAGTTCTGTAGATATCTGTGAAATCCATCTGGTCCAGTGTATCATTTAAAGCTCTCGTTTCTTTGGAGATGTTGTGCTTAGAAGACCTATCGAGTATAGAAAGAGCTAGATTGAAGTCACCAAGTATAAGTGTATTATTATCTAAGTATTTCTTCACTTTGGTTAATAATTGATTTATATATTTGGCAGCTCCCACATTCGGGGCATATATATTGAGGATTGTTAAGTCCTCTTGTTGAATAGATCCTTTAAGTATGATATAGTGTCCCTCTTCATCTCTCACTACAGTCTTTGGGGTAAATTTTAGTTTATCTGATATAAGGATGGCTACCCCTGCTTTCTTTTGAGGACCATTCGAATGGTAAATGGTTCTCCAACCTTTTATTTTCAGGCTGTAGGTGTCCTTCTGTCTAAAATGAGTCTCTTGTAGACAGCAAATAGATGGGTCCTGCTTTTTTATCCAGTCTGAAACCCTGCGCCTTTTGATGGGGTCATTAAGCCCGTTCACATTCAGAGTTACTATTGAGAGATATGAGTTTAGTGTCATCATGATATCTATTCAGTCCTTGTTTTTGTGGACTGTTCCACTGAACTTCTTCTTAAAGGGGAATTTTAAGAGCCCCCCTTAAAATTTCTTGCAGAGCTGGTTTGGAGGTCACATATTCTTTTAGTTGCTGCCTGTCTTGGAAGCTCTTTATCTCTCCTTCCATTTTGAATGAGAGCCTTGCTGGATAAAGTATCCTTGGTTGCATGTTCTTCTCATTTAGGACCCTGAATATATCCTGCCAGCCCTTTCTGGCCTGCCAGGTCTCTGTGGAGAGGTCTGCTGTTACCCTAATACTCCTCCCCATAAAAGTCAGGGATTTCTTGTCTCTTGCTGCTTTAAGGATCTTCTCTTTATCTTTGGAATTTGCAAGCTTCACTATTAAATGTCGAGGTGTTGAACGGTTTTTATTGATTTTAGGAGGGGATCTCTCTATTTCCTGGATCTGAATGCCTGTTTCCCTTCCCAGATTAGGAAAGTTTTCAGCTAGAATTTGTTCAAATACATATTCTGGCCCTCTGTCCCTTTCGGCGCCCTCGGGAACCCCAATTAAACGTAGGTTTTTCTTTCTCAGGCTGTCGTTTATTTCCCTTAATCTATCTTCATGGTCTTTTAATTGTTTGTCTCTTTTTTCCTCAGTTTCCCTCTTTGCTATCAACTTGTCTTCTATGTCACTCACTCGTTCTTCCACCTCGTTAACCCTCGTCGTTAGGACTTCTAGTTTGGATTGCATCTCATTCAATTGATTTTTAATTTCTGCCTGATTAGCTCTAAATTCTGCAGTCATGAAGTCTCTTGAGTCCTTTATACTTTTTTCTAGAGCCACCAGTAGCTGTATAATAGTGCTTCTGAATTGGCTTTCTGACATTGAATTGTAATCCAGATTTTGTAACTCTGTGGGAGAGAGGACTGTTTCTGATTCTTTCTTTTGAGGTGAGGTTTTCCTTCTAGTCATTTTGCTCAGTGCAGAGTGGCCAAAAGCAAGTTGTATTGGGAAAAAGAGAAAAAGAGAGGAGAGAAAGAAGGAAAGAAAAGAGAAAGAGAAAAAAAAGGGAAAAAAAACGAAAAAAAGAAAAAAAAAGAAGAAAAAGAGAAAAAAAGAAAGGAGAAAAAAAGGGGGTGGGGGAAGGAAACAAATCAAAAAGCAAAACAAAACAAAAAAATAAAACAAAACAAAACAAAAAAAGAATCTTTTTTTTTTCTGATCTTCTGATTCTGTGTACTTTAAGTCCCTTGGCTTCTCCTGGAAGTTGTCAGTCTAGCTGGTGTTCTCGGGGAGGGGCCTGTTGTGCTGGTTTTCAGGTGTTAGCAGTTGGGGGAGCTGCTGTGCCCCTGCCCGGTGCAGGGCTCAGTGGGGGTTGTTTACCCGGTGAGGCCGCAGGAGGAACAGCCCCAGTGGCGGGGCCAGGTCTGGAAACCTGGATTCAGCTCCGGCAGGAACTCCGGAGCTCTCCGTCTGCAGGGCCTGGAGGCTCCGGGCCGGGGCCGCTGATCTGCTCAGCTGGGGCAGGAGCGTCCTCGCTGTCCTGGGCCCTCCCGGCCTCTGCCTGTCCCGGGGGAGGCCGGATCCTGGGCTGTGTCCCGGCGCCCTGTGCTCCGGGGCCTGCGCTGGTGGATTCGCGCTCCCGGGCCGCGCAACCCCTTCCGCGGAGCCGCCGCCCGAGCACCCCGAGCTGCTCCTGGAACCGCGCAGCCCCTTCCGCACGGAGCCTCTTCCTTTGCCCGAGCCCCTCCGAGCTGCTCCCGGGGCCGCGCAGCCCCCTCCACGGAGCCGCCGCCCGAGCCCCTCCGAGCTGCTCCGGTCCCGCCGGGTCCCGCCGTGCGCGCTGCAGCCCTTAGGGAGCTCGGCGCACTCTCCTGGGCGCGCAGTTGCTCTGTTACTGTCTCAGGGAACCCGAGGGCATCCCCGCCCTCCTGGGTCCTGCTCCAACTCCCTGCGAGCCCCTTTCCGCCCGGGAAGGTTGGTGCAGCTCCTGCGTCTCCGGGACGGGGCTCTCCTGTCCTGGGGACACTCGCCCCGGCCTCAGCCCGGCTCCTCGCGGGGCCCCTCCCCCTTGGAGGCCTTTTGTTTCTTTATTTCTTTTTCCCAGTCTTCCTACCTTGATAGATGCGCGAACTCTTCTCACTGTAGCATTCCAGCTGGTCTCTCTATAAATCTCAGGCCGAATTGATAGATTTTCAGGATAATTTGAAGGTTTTCTAGGTAATTTGGTGGAGACAGGTGATTTGGAGACCCTACTCTTCCGCCATCTTGCTCCTCCCCCCATTTAACACAATTTAATAAATATGTTTATTTATTTGCTGATTGTTTTCCCTCTATTCTGGTTATCTATTGATGCATCACAAACCACTCCAAAACTTGGTGTCTTAAAACAGCATCAATAATTTTATTATCTCTCATAGTCTGTTTGGGGCAGGGACTTAGGAAAGGCTCAGCTGGGTTGTTCTGGCTTGTGGTCCTTCATGTGGTTGCTATAAGATGGTGGCTGGGGCATCTGGAACCTGCTCTGGCATTTCCATCTTTTCTCATAGACTCAGGAACCTCTCCATGTGAACTAGTTTGGGCTTCCTCACAGCACGGTGGCCTCAGGATAGTCATACTTCGTGCAAAGTGGTTCCAGCAAAAGTAGTCCAATGAAGCAGGGAGAAGCTACATTGACTTTTATCGACCAACCAGTCATTAAAGTTGGACCAGTTTCAAGAGGAGGGATGTAGACCCCCAACTCTTGATGGGAAAAGGATCAAAGAATGTTCAGATGTGTCTTAAAATCACCACACCTCCTAGCTAGATTTGAGCTCCACAGGTTTAGGAATTTGCTTTGTTTGCTATTGTATCTTTGGCACCTAAAACAGAGTCTGGAACATAGGGAATGCCCAATAAATATCTGTCAGATGAATAAAATAGTTAAAAATATGCTAAAGTTCAACTCCTCAAAATACTTACAACCCCATAATTATCCATAGTCTTAACAATCCATTGAACTGATTGCTAAGCACATAGAAGAAATGATGCTAATTAAGCATGAGGAAACAAACTTAATCTAAAAGGCAAAAATGCAATATAACCTACACGGACATATTCACCAGGGACTTATTCTTGGAGGTTCATGTCTTATGCATATATGTCTTTTTTAGAGTAGAGCACAGGGCCTGGCACAGGCAGGTGATCAATGAATGGTTTTTCAAAGAATGACCAAGTATATTCTGGCCTGGAGGTAATCATATATCCTCTTTAATAAAACGTTAACCAAAATCCCACTGCTGAGCAACTTGTTTCAGGGAAATAGGTGCACTGAGGAGAAATGTGTCAACCATCATTTATTAAATGCTTGCTATGTACTAGGGAATGTGACAAGCACTTTGTATGCATACGACTATTTCTTCTCCACAGTAACCCATGGATTTTGATACCACTATTGTGTCTCCCAGCCCCCATTTTGCAGATGTTGAAAATGAGACTCAGAGAGGTTGATCACACCCTTCTTCCCATTAAGTTTGCAGGTGGCAAGTGGGAGGAGAGACTGTAATGTTCATTTGGCTCCAAAAACTGAGTTTTTTGCCAAGTCTTATGCTGCCTCCTTGGAACTTGGGGTCTCAAGCTATGGCCTGGCACAACCAAAGCCTCTTCCTCTCTCCTACCCCTTTACTTTAATGGAGACTGCCCATTAAGGAGTATTTTGGCTATTTAAGCTAGTGGTTAGCAAAGACCAGATGACATGTGAATCATTGCTCCTGCTGTCTCCCACTTTAAGATGCATTAAAGTGAGCATCTTCTTTATAAGTGTTCCCATTATCAACTGCTTAAAATAAATAATTTTGAAAGCAGTGCAGACAGTCTCAACGCATTTGAACCTAGCAAATGAGTCTTCCGATATCAAATCCCAGAGGTGTGGTTGGGGTTGTGTAAGTGGCTGGTACCTTGTTGAGGTGGAGTTCTAGGCCCATCCATATTGCAGAGTTTAAGCTGAGCTCTTATCCTCTAGGGACTGTGGGGGAAATCAGAGTCACTTTTAACAGTATTATTTCTAAGGTAGCAGCAGGTGGCAGAGGAAGCTGATGGACATGGACTCAAAGCCAGGGCTGCCTCTTCCTAGCTGTATAGCCCTGGACCAGTGGCTTCATTTCTCTGAATCTTCATTTCCCCATCTGGCACATGGGGACCACAGTCCAACTTCCTGGGTAGGATTAAATGAAGTAGTGGAGCCATACTTATCAAGCACCTGTTATGTGCCTGGTGCTGTTCTGGATAATGGGGAGCTGGTGGTGAATAAGACCAAGTCATCTACATCATGGAGCTTACATTCAGGGGGGCTTGATAAGAACTTGGAAGACAAAATTAAGGAAAAAAAAAGGTTATCTCAATTGTAATTAGTCCTGTGAGCAAAAAGGAATCATGGCAAGAGGATACAGGGACAGTGGGGCTACTGTTTTACATGGGATCTGGGGAACTCTTTTTGGAGAGGTAATATTGGAGCATACATTTGAGTCAAGTGAGGAGGAGAGGGGATTTCAGGCCAAGGGAGTAGCCTGTTGCAACAGCCTGAAGGAAGAGCCCACCTACCCCAGGGAGGAACATATATTCCAGGAGCTGATGTAGCTATAGTGGATGGAGGTTGGGGACTGAGGGGTGGGGTGGGAAATGAGATGAGAAAGGGCAGTGCTGGGTCTTGAAGAGCCCAGGAGCTCAGTGTGGGGTCCTGAATTAGAGTCTACAAGGTGGTTCATGTAAAGTGCCTGACATAGTGGGCTCTCACGGCTCTCTTAGAGAAGTAGTTCCTTGCCGCCTACCATCTCCCCGACCTCGTGATGGGCAAGGCGGCAGAGATGGGTGAGCCACACTCCCCTTTTTTCAAACCACCTCGTTCCTTTCCCTCCCTCCATTCCCAATTCCTAGACTTTATTCCTAAGAACTGAAGACCATCTGGGAGGTTTCCAGATTTTGAGCATTTTTGCTCAGTTCTGGTATCACAATCTAAAATGGGTCTGAAGACTGCCCTCATTGATAAAAAGTATTTGTTTTCCTAACCAGATGCATGAAAAAAAATAACGGAAAGGAGAATATACTTTTTTCTTGAACTTTCTAATCCATTTTTCTCTGAAGCTGAGAACAAATTTACCAAGCCTGCATCTGAATGTCATTGCAAGAAAGTGAAGAGTTCTCAAGCACAGAGAATGTGGCAACAGCCTTGCTCTCATGTTGCAGTGGTAGAGTTACTTTCCAAATATCAGTGCATGTGGCCTCTCCCAGTCCTCTCGGTGAAGGGGTGTGTAAGGGTAGCAGCTAATGAGGACAGGGACTCAATGTCATTGGGCACACTTCTAAACCCTGGGGGAGTAGAAATCCAAGGCTCCCTCCAAAGGGCTTCATCCAATCTTCACTATGCTGCTGTGAGGTAGGGATCAGATATTGTCCACGCTTTGAAAAAAATATCTCAGAGAAGGAAAGTAACTCATCCAAGGTCATACATCAGAAGTAGGTGACCAAGTGCTCATGATTATCCCTGGACTGGACTTAACCAAACCTACTCAAGCTTACCTCCTTTCTACAGGCTCCTAAACTTTGACTATAACCAAGTTTAGGCAAACACCAAGGTGAAGAGCAGCTTGTTGTGAGGTGCCAAACACAAAAAGAAGTCCTACTAACTTGCCCAAGTCATGCTGTCTGCTCAGCCTCCCCCAAAGTCCTTGCTAGCACTGTAACCGACCCTATAAAAGAAAAGATGTGCTCTGTTGGATTTTGAGATGCATAAAGATCCCAAAGTCAAAATATTCAATTGCAATAGTCTTTTCTATTAAAGTCTCTCCTATCTTAAATTCAGATTGGTTGGGATTCCTGGGTGGCTCAGCGATTTAGCACCTGCCTTTGGCTCAGGGCGTGGTCCTGGAGTCCTGGAATTGAGTCCCATGTTGGGCTCCCTGCTTGGGGCCTGCTTCTCCCTCTGCCTGTGTCTCTGCCCCGCCCCCCCCCTCTCTCCCTCTGTGTGTGTGTGTGTGTCTCTCATGAATAAATAAATAAAATCTTTTTAAAAAATTTCAGATTGGTTTTTCACCTGAGTAGGGGAACTGGGATTTGAATCCAGAATTCTCTGTACCCTAACTTATTCAGGGGTGGGAGTACTGAGAAATATTTACTTGTGTGCAGAATACTATGACACACAGGTGCTTTTTCTTCTATAAACCAGGAGTGATATTTCTAATAATATAGTCAGATTAAAACCTGACTGTATGTATGGTAGTCTTTAAATCTAAAAAATAATACATAGAGAATCTTAAAGATGTCATGGTCAGTTTTTTCTTTGCAATACATGTTTCTATTTGCTCATTTGTTTGTATTTTGCCCACAGAGACCAGAAGATGTATGATACTTTGAGGAAAGATTATGGGAAATAAGCCTAAGTGTGAGAAGATTAATATATTATTTTGTTATATATGGCAGAACTATCTTATTTGAAATCTGCAAGAGGTGAATAAAGAAATTGGTTTCCTGAGATAATTAGGCACAATTTCTGGGCTCATGGAATTGTTTTAGTGGTCAAGAGCTCATGAATCAGAACCAGATGGAAATGGGTTTGAATTCAAGCTTTGCCTTTTGCTGACTGACCTTGGCAATTTATTTGATTTCTCTGTCTGTAAGGTGAAGATTAAAATTACAGCTTTCTTAGCTTCTTATCTTCATGATTATAGAAATATAATTATGCATGGGTCATAATGCATTATACTTGCTCAATAAACTAAAAAAATGTAAGTAACAGGAGAGATCCACTTTGGGCAAGAAGCACGATTTGTCATTAAAGAGATTTTGCAAAGCAGGGAAGCCATTCTGATAAACCATGATCATCCAGGGTTCAAGTCCACCTACTTACATAGAAATATGTCTTTTTTGTGAACTCATGGCATAGGTGGCTTCCCTCTGCCTCAGCTCTTAGCACGTTTTCCAAACTTGTTGTTTCAGCAGTTCCTCAGAGGGGCTGAGGGATCTTGGATCCTTCTAGCTGCAGGTCATATTTACCCATCACCCGCTACTTGTTCAGTGGTGAAGCCGGGGGCAGGCACAGAAGGCAGGTGGGGCTGCGTCCTCTCTCCATGTTAGCTTGAGCAGTGACATGTGGTCAAGTGAACCTGCTTTTGAGCAAGGGGCTCTGGAGACCCCAAGAATCAGGGTTACTGAGAAGATTCTAATGGAGTCCCTCTGACCCACCCGCAGCACTCAGGGGGCTGTAACATGAGCTTGGGCAAACTGTTCAGCTCAAGCTCACATTTTGTGAATGAATGATTGCATGCATGCATGCATGCATGAATGATCCAATTAAGTGTGGTTAGCCCAACCCTCAATTTTAGCACTTCACACAATGTGATCCATTTATTACTTGGTATAGCAATGTCCTTGTGTTGGTTTCCCAGGGCTGCTGTAACAAGTACCACAAACTGCTGGCTTAATACAACAGCAATTTGTTTCTCTTAAAGTTCTGGAGGCTAGAAGTCAGCAATCAAAGTGTTGGCAGGGTCGTGCTCCCTTGGAAGTCTCTAGGGGAAGATCCTTCCTTCCTTCTTCTAGCTTCTGGTGGCTCTCGGCACTCCTTGGCTTGTGGCAGCATCACCCTAATCTCTGCCTCAGGTGTCCCATGCCCATCTTTTCCCTTCATGTTTCTCTCTTCTTATATGAACACTGATTATATTGGATGAAGAGCCTACCCTACTCCAGGGGGACCACAACTTAATTAACCACATTTGCAAAGCCTCTATTTTCAAAGAAGGTCACATTCACAGGTACCAGGTTAGGACTTGAATATATCTTTGGAGAACACAATTCAGCCCATTAGGATATAGTCAGTGCTGGTGCTGAACCAGCCCCAGTTCACAACCCCCTTCTCCCAGCTACCTGACAGGTAGGGGCAGCCATATGGGGGGTCTTTGGGATGAAGCATCCACGAAAGCTTTAGTTTCCCCACATAGGAACACACTTGACTGTCAAGCCTCTTCTCACTTCCAGTTTGGAACATGCACCTGTTATTAAAAGTACAGGGGTCTTTGATGGCCACGAGGGGCACATACAAGGAGGAAAGCCAACACACTAGTGCTGATGAATAGGACAGAGAAAAGAGGTTTGGGTCCTTGAGCCATTTCTGAGCCTCCATTCCAGGCCTTTCCACCACTGGGGTCCTTGATTTGGGAGCCAAATAAGCTCTTATCTTTTAGTGCCATTGTGATGAGGTTCTGTTATTCTGCAGCAAAATCCATGCCTGGTTGATGTACATGTTTATCTTTCTCTGATGATGAGGCTGATGATACCAAATACAACAGAAACCACTATTTATTGAAACGTTCTTTACATGGATCATGTAATTTAATAAATATATCAACTCTATAAAGCAGCACCACTATTATCACCATTTAACAGACAAAGTAACTGAGTCTTAGAGAGATTGAGCCCTACCTGTGGTCTCATTGAGTAAGAAAGTGGTGGGCCCAGGATTCAAATGCAGGTCTACAGGCTCCCAAGCCTGTGCTCTCTGTGCCTGTACATGTTCTACTGTACCATGTGGTCTCTTCCCAAGAAAACTTTGGGAAAAGAATAAAAGAACTGTAGCAGTGATGATAGTGGTTGGTCTTTATTGCATGTGTATTAATCATTCAGTTGCTTATTAAGCAGCAAGTGCCAGCAGTGTGCTAGAGCTTTACCTGCAGAATCTCACAGAAGACTTTCCAGAGGACAGGGCTGAGCACTCCCTCTGCAGCCCTCAGCACAAATGGCTCTCAGTGGCTGAACTGTGAGAGGATCGTTGAAGCTGGGCTTTATAGGAAGAGTAGGAGTTTGATAGATGAAGAAGAAGAAATGGATATTTCAGAGAAGAGAAGCAGTAGGATCAGGGGTACTTTGCCAGGATTCCATCTTCAGCAAAGGTTTGGGTGTGGCTAGGGCTGTCAAAAGGTCCCCAGTGTTCATTCTCCCTTTCTTTTAGAAATAGCACATCCCCAGTTTTATCCTGGCACATGGCCACCCAGCTCCCAGACTCCCTTGCTACCAGTTGTAGTCAATTGATTAATTGTTCACCAGTGGAATGTGTAACTTATTAGTCATTTTTAAAAAAGATTTTATTTGAGAGAGAGAGAGAACATGAGCTGGTGGGGAGGGGCAGAGAGGGACAAACAGACTCTTTGCTGAGTGGGGAGCCCAACATGGAGCTCAATCCCAGGACCCTGAGATCGTGATCTAAGCTGAAGTCAGACACTTAACTGACTGTGCCACCCAGGAATCCCCCTTTTGCTTATTTATTTGTTTATTTATATTTATTTATTCATTTTTAAAGATTTATTTATTTGACAGGTAGAGAGAGAGAGACAGAGAGAGAGCACAAGCAGGGGGAGCGACGGGTAGAGGGAGAGGGAGAAGCAACTCCTTCAACTCCTTGATGAATATGGAGCCTGATGTGGGGCTCCATCCCAGGACCCCAGGATCATGAGCTGAGCTGAAGGCAGGTGCTTAACCAACTGAGTAATGCAGGTGTCTCTCCTTTAAAAAAAAAAGATTTTATTTATTTGGGGAGGGAGGGGCAGAGGAACAAACATTCCCTGCTGAGCTTGGATTCTGATGTGGGGCTTGATCTCACAACTCTGGGATCATGATCTGAGCCAAAATCAAGGATGGGACCTTTAACTAACTGAGCTACCCAGGTGCCTCACCAGGCATCCCACTAGTCATTCTTTTAGAAAGAAATGGCTTATGTCCTTCCTGTGGAGCAAAGCATGGGCATGGTAATGATCCAGCTTTGATCATGAAGGTGAAGGCAACACACTGGGGATTGGTGGAGCAAGAAGGTGGAAGGATCTGGGCTCCTGCATGACTTTATGGAGCAGAACTGCCCTGTCAGTGTGGACCACTCATCTTTCACTGTTGGGTCAGAAAGAAGTAAATGGCTATCTTATTTAGTCAGATACAACTTGGGGCTTGTTTATTACAGCACTTAGTCTGTACACGAGTATCCTGGAGCTCCCCCTGGAACACATTTGGAGGAAGAGTCGCCAAGTTAATTCAGTCCAGCTCTCTGGAGGGTTAGGGAGAAACTTGACTGAGGAAGGAGGAGAAAAGCTGCAGGAGCCATAACAAATAAACAAATGTATTAAGTTATTAATTCAACAAATGTTTATCCAGTGCATACTGGAGTATCCATGCCATCCAGCCACTTATGTCCTCTCCCTGCTCTATTTTCTTCATCCCACATATCACTATCTACAATTATATTATCGCTCTTGAGTGGAGTAGTATTCACCTGAAGGTAAATTTATAGCATTGGAGAATGGAAAGTTAGCAAGTTTTGCAAGAAGAAATGTGGGAAGTTTGTGGATGTACAGGAAAGGGTGTGTATCATCATGACCTTGTGGAGGAACAGACAAAAAAATAAAAGGGAGATTGCAACCCAGCAGAGGTCTGCTTTCAGATGAGCACATGGGTGAGGTGAGCAAGAACATAGCTGGGGTTTGATAGAGGGGATGGAGGGTGCCTGGAGGTTCCTCTCCATGCTCAGTTGTTCAGGTATGGAATTTGGTATTCAAATAATAATGAGAGAAGCCCCGTGCACATGAAGTGGACATCAGTAAATGCAAGATGGCTGGAGGCTTGGTTAGGGATTGGATTGAGAGGAGCACAACAGAAGAAGTAGAACACAACACAATAAGCATGTGGTCATGAAGGATTGACATTGAATGGTCTATAGAAGAGACAGACCTGGAGCTTCAGGGTCTGCACATACCTGTTATCTCTCCCATATTCCTCCTGCAGCCAATCCAGAAAGTCAAGCGACTAATGCCTATGGAGCATCTGCTGTTTTGTGTGTTGACCAGACATCCAGGGACAACAAGGTGTGTGAGCCAGTTGATCTCCTGTCCATTGTCTCCTGCACCAGAAGGAAAGCTCAGTGAGGGCTTAGACCTGTCTTCGTTCTTCACTGCTATCTCCCAGCACCTAGAACAAAGCCTGGCACACAAGAGGAGCTCAATAAATAATCTTGGGGTAAGTGAAAAAAGTAAACAGACAAATCAAACAATAGCCAGTTCCAGTAATTCTAAGAAAGGTAACTAGTTTGGGATGGAGAAGATAGAGGGAGTCTCCCCTTAGGATTCTGGTCAGGGAAGGAAAGTTTAAGATGAGATGCAAGGAAGATAAAGAGCCAGCCATGCTAAGAGAAGCGAGGGAAGCATTTCTGCCAGAGACAGCAGCTGGTCTGAGAGCCTCAAGGGTCGGAAAGAGCTTGATATGCTCCAGGAGCCTAGAGAAGATCAATTTGACTTTGAGAAGAGTGACATGGGCAGAGCTGAGAGACATCAGCAGGGGCAACAGGGATTTTATCCTCAGGTGTATCCCAACTCCATGTCTAGTGAGATATAATTCAATTTTGCTTTGAGAAAAGAATCCTGACCTCTGTGTAGAGAATGGAGTGGAGGCAAGAGTGTAGGTAAGATCCAGATGTTTGTCAACTCTAGTGGTGTGCATGGGAAATGATGCTGAAGAACTGGAAAAGAGGTAGGTAGATTTATCTGAAGCTTGCGGATGGACTAGGTATAGGAAGTGAGGGAGAGAGGAATCAAGAATGCTGTATCAGCTAGCTATTGCTGTGTAACAAATCACCTCATGTTCAATGGTTTAAAACAACAATCCTTTATTATTACAGCTCATGCCCCTGTGGATAAGTTATGGATTGGCTGGTCTAGGATGGGCTCCCCATTAATCCCAGCTAGAATTGTTCTTGCTTTTGTGGCTCAGCAGGGGTGGGAGTACTGTGTGCTGTATTTTGATCTACACTTGTCTGGACACTGCTGAGTCATGTCTGACCCAATTGATTCCATTTCCTTCTGGGTGAGCAGGCTTGTTCTCATGGTAATGGCAGAGGTACAGGCAAGCTCTGTTACACAAGAGCATTTCAAGACTCTGCATCACATTTGCTAATATTCCATTGGCCAATGATAGTCCCACAGGACTACAGAATTATGTTTCAGCATAAATGGCAAAAGGTTTGGATGCTGTGCGGGCTAAAGAATTGGGCCATTAATGCAGTCCACCACAGATGTCTGCCATGCTTCTGGCAGTTTTTGCTATAATTTCCCACCTGGCTCACTCCAAACAATTCTTCTCTCTTCCCACCCACAGAACACCATTCTTATTTGCTTATTCTTGGAGCTTCTGAGGAAGACAGGGACATCAGAATTGGAGACCTGCTCATGTGGCTTGGCCTTCCTGCAGAGGGTGGGGAGGAAGGCAAATGCACCCCACTGGGTCAATGACAGGTTTCATCCTTGGAGTTCGGCTCTGAATCTCTAGGGTTGAGGATGGATGTAGAGCCCGGCCCCCATATTGCGTGGGGTGACACTGAACGCGGGACACGCAGTGCAGGTTTACAAAAGCAATTGAGAAAGGCCTTGGCTGAAACGCGGAGAATATCTGCAGCTTAAATACAGGAGCGATTATATCATTTGTGGGGCTTTGCAAGCTAATTTGTTTGCTGCCTTTTCAATTTGCCATTCAGTTTCCATGGTTTCACGGTTGGTCAGAGATGGAATATTTAAATCCAATAGACAAAGCTTGAAGCTGAAGAGCTCAAACGGCCGTGGAATTGTTTTATAGCACAGACCAGTGGAAAGATTCCTGTCCAGGGAATGGAGAGAGAGAGTCTAGCCCCAGTTTTGCCACCTCCTGCTGAATTCCTTCTGTGTGCCTCAGTTTCTCCACCTGTGATGTGGTGTGAGCTCCTAAGGAGTTCCCTCCAGCTCTATAGTAACAGTGGCCAGAACAACAACAAAAGTAAGTAGGTCTAACAAGAGTAACCATAGCTACTGTTTATTCCATGATGATTTTGTGCTAGGCACTGTGTCAGGTTCTTTATGTTCCTGATCCCATTTCATTCTCACAATAAGCAGGAGAAAGAGAGAAAGAGATGCTATTTCCTTTTTTTTTTAAAGAAAATTATTTACTTATGAGAGAGAGAGAGAGAGAGAGAATGAGCAGAGAAAGGAGCAGAGGGAGGGGGACAAGCAGACTACACTGAGCATACAGCCTGATGAAGGGGCTTGATCTCGTGATCCCAAGATAATGACTTGTGCTGAAATCAAGAGTTGGATGCTTAACTGACTGAGTGACACAGGTGCCCCTGAGATGCTATTACTATGCCCATTTTAAGGGGCAGTGAAACAGAGGCTGGCCAATATCACACAGCTAATAGTGTCACAGCTGGGCTGTGGACCACATTAGTTTTAGTTCAGATCCCAGGGTCATAACACCTGTTCTCCCTCTCCCTAGGATTCTGTTCCCTGTAGGGCTGTTGGGTGGAACTTGCTATTGGAAATGTTCTGGTGTGCACTGTCTGATACTGTAGCCACCAGTTGCATGGAACTGTTGAGCCCTTAAAAGGTGGCTAGTGTGGCTAAGGGACTGAATTTTTAATTTTATTTAATTTTAATGCTTTAGCTTTAATTTCATAGAGCTACATGTGCCTCGTAGCTTGCATGTTGGACAGTGTAGCATGGTGCTTAAGAGCAAGGGCTTGGATCCATTTTCTGGACATGAATACCATTTCTGAAA
The DNA here is from genome assembly GCF_048164855.1 of Canis lupus baileyi. NCBI lineage: Eukaryota > Metazoa > Chordata > Mammalia > Carnivora > Canidae > Canis > Canis lupus. The sequence continues at coordinate 31,795,066 of NC_132848.1, forward strand.
CTAATTGGTGGCATGACCTTGGGCAAGCTACCTACCTTTTCTGTAGGTAGCCCTCATATCTTTAAAATGGGGATAGTAATGGGTTGGATGAGAACTACATAAGTTAATAGACTTAGAACAGTGCCTGGAATATAATAAGAGCCATATAAGTGGTTATCAGTATTGTCACACCTATAGGTGGGAAGATGAAAAAACCCAATATATACTGATGCTATAAATAGCATCCCACAAAACAGTGCAAGGTAGTGTGGTGGGCAGTGCTGGCCCCTGGCCCCATACCCACGATCCCTTTAATGGCTCCACATGTCAACCCCCAGCCACTGCATGCTCTGCTGTGGCATGTGTCCCTGTCACCTTCAGAGGACCACCCTCAGGCACTGGAGCCTTCTTGACCACAGGGAGAGACAATATGCCTGGGAGTCTATGGACTCCTGCTCCCAGAAGCTTGTAGCCAGTGTGAGTGTAAAACACCCAGTTCAGCCACCTGCTGAAAAACACCATCCAAGTCTGGGCTGCTGTTTATACCCCAAAGCTCCCCCAGGGCATCAGGACTGGGCTGGGACTCTTGAAATGTGCCCATGTGGTTCCCTTCTTTCTCTGTCCTACATCCCTCCAAACCTGTCTGCTTTCTTCTTAATAAAACACATTTCTCTCAATCCTTGCCCCAGAGCCTGCTTCTGGGACATATGACCTAAAGAGTTGGTCATTATTTATTATGTCCAATCTTGACCTCAGCCTTCAGGCTATTCCTATACCCATTTTATAGATAAGGAACTTGAATCCTATGGAGGGAAGGAGTGTTTTTAATGTCACATGGTAGTAACTGAGGCTCTGCAGTGGACAACAGAGTCAATCTTCCTCCAAAGAGCATGCATTGATATTCCATTGACCACAATGTTTTCCCACTGCTACAAGGGTTCTATTCATAGTATCTAGAGAATGCCCTCTATACTGCACACCAGTTTACAAGGTGGGGTCCATTTTGACTGTACCAGTTGTGAGTCACTTTCAATATGACCCCAGCTTATATTCTATGCCTATGCATGAAATGACACAGAGATGTATATTTGGGGGTAAATCCAGACTACTCCAGAGATCCTGGGACAGATGGCGGGTTGGACCCCTGCACCTCCTTCCTCTTCTGAGACACAGTCTGTCACTCCTGCTCATCACTGCTTTTGCACAGGCTAAGTCTGTGTACTATCTCTGCATTAGGGCTGCTGTTAGCACCAGGCTCATTTGCAAGTCATTGAAGAGTGGTTGACGGCTATTAGGAACCAGGCACCGTGAAAGATGAAAATGACACTCCAAGAGGTCAAGGAATTTGCTCAAGGTCAAGCAGCCTGGAAGTGCAGAGCCAGGGCTTGTATGGCTATGCTCTGAGTCTCATTTCTGAGTGCTTTCAGCCCTCCCTCCAGTAGCTGTGGTGAAGACAAAATGTGCAAGTTCCTGTGGGTTTCCCCTTGCATGCTTACCCCAGGTCTTCATGGTCTTCCTAGCCCCTCCAAAGCAGAAATGATGGAAAACCTTGCCAGTTCTCAGGGAGTCCAGAGCCCATCCCCTGGGTTTCTGTGGACTTCCAGTGGCTTGCTGTTCCCAGACTGCTCCAGTATCCTGTGCTGTTCTGTTCAGCACAGTGAGGACGGAGCTGTGTGTCTCATTTCCTCTTCGTGTCCTTGGGTGAGGCCACTTGAATCACGAATCCATGGGCATTGGAGGCCCAGTTGGAGATTTTGTGGTGAGACATAGTGGCATTATTGATTGGCTGTCCCACTACTGTGAAGTGTCACTGCTCTCTCAGTTAACCTCTATATGTCCCCAACTTGGTCTAAGTCTTCTCCAACCTCATTCTTCACTCTGTCTCTGTTCCCTTTCCTTGGAGCCTCTTCTTCCTTCCACGGAGCACATGGTGCCAGACACACTCAGGCTGAGGTTGCTTGGAAGAAGGGATTAGAGCTCCCTGAGGCACCCATCATCCATGTTTTCTTCTAAACACCAATGGCATTCTTCCCAAGTGGACATCTTGTCAATGATTCTCCCAACCTGTTTTTACCCCATCTGTGATAGCTGGGAGTGAAGGGGTAAAGGAGAGATCACACAGCTGTTTGCCCATGGATCTGGCATTTGGTGGCTCCACATTCCATAAGGCGCTGCCCTAGCATGAAGTACAGAGCAGCAATATGACTCCCAGTCCTGTCTTATTGATTTCTCAGCAATGAAACACTAACTTAAATTCCCAGACTTATTCCTGCCTTTAGGGCATCCTGGGATGCCTGCCCCTTCCTCTCACTCTGAGAGAAACTTCTACTTATGCTTATGTGACAATATATCTACCATGACATCATGCAAGTCCTCCTTCCTCAACTGGCCCAATGTAACTTTTGGCAGTTGCTCCATTTCTGGACCAGTGCCACTATGGAGATGGCAGACACATAGTCATGGTGGAGGGTGAAGTCTTCCTCACAAAGGGTCAAACAGCACATGCACAAGGTGGGAAACACAGGTTGCATGACCAGGCTTTCATCTGTTTGGGGATAGATAAGAACAACTGCAGCTTCAAACATCCTGAGGGAAACTAAGCAGAGACCATTTGGTGCATGCCTACTATGTGTAGGCTTTTTACATAATGAAACAGCAATCCTCCAAAGGAGGGATGAATATTTCCATTTAATACCTAAGAAAACAGGCTTAAAGACATGGAAAAAAAATCATTCAACATCATAGTTCCAGAACCAGGGTAAGAACCTAAATTTGTTTCATTTCAAAGTCTATGCATGCTCTTCTACCTCACCATGCTGCCTCTAAAGTAGAGGTTGGCAAACGATAGCTTGTGGTCAAGTCTGACCCACTGTCTATTGCTATAAATAAAGTTTTATTGGAATATAGATATGACCATTCATTTACATATTGTCTATGTGTACATTTGTGCTTCAACAGCAATGTTAAGTGGCTGTGACAGAGACCATGTGGTCTGCTAAGCCTAAAATATTTATTATTTTGTCCTTTATAGAATAAGTTTGTAGACTTCTGCTGTACAGGTTAACTTAAATGTGAAATAAATGTTGAAAAAGACTCTCAAATTCTAGGATACTTTCTACATCCATGTCCAATAAGAGAGAGATGGATAAAGTTCAACAAGTCCACTCACTTGAAATCGAGGTAATGGTGTGATTAGTTGAGAGGTGTGAGGATGGATGGAAGTGGAGGATGGGTCACTATTCAGTCAAATCCTACATTTAAAAATAATGCAGTCTTAATTGGGGGCCAATATTTCAGGGTTTATACTATGGACTAAATTATGTCCTTCCAAATTAATGTGTTGAAGCCCTAACCCCCAATGTGATTCTATTTGGAGATGGAATGTGTAGGATGTAATTAGGTTAAATGAGGTAATAAGAATGGGGTCTTAATTCAGCAGGATGAGTGACCCTATAAGAAGAAGAGAGATTGCTTTCTCTCTATCCACACGTACAACAAAAAGTTCATGTAAATATTCAGTGGGAAGGTAGCTGTCTATAAGCTGGGAAGAGAGCCCTCACCAGAAAGTGAATCAGCTGGAACCTTGATCCTGGACTTCCAGCCTCCAGGACTGTGAGAAAATAGGTTTCTGTTGTTTTAATCACCCAATTTATGATATTTTGTTATGGCTGCTCAAGCAGACTAATACAGTTTATAAACAAATTACAAAGGAAAGAAAGTAAAGATGATTAAAAAAAAGAAAGTAAAGGTGATGATGATGGTGACAGACATCATATTGTTACAATAGCTTTTATTTACTGAGTGCTATCTTTCAGACACTGATATACACAGACATTCAATACATACAATGCTCCTTAAAGGGAGGTACTCTTGTTATCCCTATTGGACAGAAGCTGATCTGATTTTGCTCAGGCCATATAGTTACAAAGATGGGGAAGTAAGGTTCAAATCCAATGCTTCAAAGAAGTCTCTGGATCAATGCCCCAATTTGCAATCGAACAAGGAAGGTTACTATTAGCCTCATCTTTTAGATAAGAAAAATGAGGCAAAGGAAGGTCAGGTACCTTGGCCTCATATCAGTAGGTGATGGAGCCAGGACCACTCTGGATGGTTGTAGATGTTTTTCATTGCTCGATGATGTCTACTCAAGGGGGCTGAAATCTAGCTGGCACTCAACTTAGCAAATCACGGATACTAGTATGAGGGTATGTTTGCCCAGATGAAGGGACTTTTTCCCTGACTAAATAAAAGATAAATTTTCACCAAGCTATGGGCCCACTGAGAATGCATCTGCTCAGAGGAGCTGGTTTTTCTGATTTGCACCAAGGCTTATTATAGGAGAGTGGCCCTTGTAGAATCAGTGTTCAAGCCCTTCAGTCTGATTCAGAGCCAGCTCTTGGAGCCTGCAGACCTGGTCATTATTTTTCCCATGCCTTTTTCTTGTGTTCCCCCCACAAAGTGCTTTTTGATATATTTTATTCATTGTGTACGATACTGTGGAAAGAAATGTGATTTTAGTTGCTTGAACTAATAGAAGATTGCTTTTTTCATGAATAAGAAGTCTAAAATTAATTGGTTTAGAGCAGATACAAACTTATCAAGGACCCAGGGTTCTTCCAGTTCCCTGGTCTGCCTCTATTAGGGAGTGGTTCCTAGCCTCAGGGTCACAAGGTGGCTGCTGCACATCCAATCTTCACATCTGAATTCCAGGTGAGAAGTTTTGGAGAAATACAAAGGATGAAAGGAGTGAACCAATAAAAAGTCAATCTCATGTCAGTCCTAATAAAAATATCAGGAAATTGTAACTTTCTCAGAGGCTATATCCTTAAATCTCATTAGCTGGAACTGGGCTTCATGGCTACACCTAGCTTCAGGTGAATATGGGAGATGGTTATTTATAACCAGGGATGTTACCACATTGGACACAATTCAGATTCCCTTAGGAAGGAAAAAGGGGAAAATACATCCCATAGCTCTTAGCAATGTCAGCTACACCCAGCAAATAAGTTCCATATATAAAGTAATATATAATTTGCTTCTCCACCTCCGTGAGCCAAATGCACAACTCCTAAGAACATTTTTAGGTATTGACAAGTAATATCTAAACCATTTCCTTCTTCTTTCTAGAGCCTGTGCTCCACACATAGGGCGGGGACACTGAATTGCTCTCAGCCAGTGATCTTCACCATCAAATATTTCAGCTCCACTTAGGATCAGAGTTGCCTTTCCTCCCAAATCCCTGATACCTGGTTTTGTCCCTGTTCCCATCCCCATCTTGCCCTTTGGCTTTGCCACCTGTACCTGGGCTTCCTAGCCCCAGACTCCTGCATACTTCCCTCTGTAGGGCTTCTAGGGACTGAAGCTGATCTGGTGACCACCCCTGCCCACTAGACACTGTACCCACAGCAAAGTCAGCCCACTGGGGTCTGAGCACAGGGTCAGGAGCTCTGGCTCATTCCTCAGCCCACCTATTCAGTCTTTGCAGTTGAGGAAACTAATAGTGTTCTCACCGAGCCTGCTCTGGTTCCAGCCCAGGCAGTCTCCCGGGTGCATTTGCTAACCTGGGCAGTCTCATTGTAGGTAAATGTATGGTTTTCATTAGGCCTTTGGAATGACTGGAAAATAGTTCATAAGTCTTTGTATTACTTTGTAGCCTAGCGCTGTCGAGGAGAACTTTCTCTGACAGTGGAAATGTTCTCCATCTGCACTATCCCCTCAGTAGCCACTAGCTGCATGAGGCTCCTGAGCACATGAAATGTGGCTAGTGCAGCTGAGGAACTAAATTTCTAATTTAATTGACTTTTCATTGACTTAAGTTTAAAATTAAACAGCTACATGAAGCTAGTGGCTATCAGACGGGACAGTGCAGCTCTTGAGGTTTGCTCTGGGGATTTAGGCACAGTTAGGAAATCACCAAGATCATTGGCTGAACCAAAACCCAAACCAAAAAACTCGCACATATGAAATAGTTAGACAACAAACAGGCTACCAAAGCATCTATTGAGTCTAAGACCATAATAGTGACCATTTGTTGAATATTTATTCTGTGCCAGAGGCTTATATCCATGATCCCATCTTATACTCCCAACAGCCCTGCATAGCTGCTTTATCTCCACCTAGCAGGCAGGAAAAGTCCGTGTTGGATAGCTTGGGTTACTTATCTGGGCTGCATGGTGCAGTCTAGATTGGAACTCAGGGCTGCCTGACCTTGCCATCCATGGGTAGTTCTTCGACCACTCAGGCTTCCAACAGTTGAGCCCATCCTTACACAGGGTGCTCAACAGTTCACTTGATCACTGCCCTCCTTTTTCCTGGGTGACAATAGATTCTACTAAACACTTAAGGCTTTGCTATTGTCAAGTCCAAATAGTAGAACTGTGATTGTCACAGAAGTTTATTTCAGTACATACACACACATATGTATGAATACACTCACACACATTATAGAGACACACATGCACACATAGACATACACGTATACACTTGTATGCACACACACTCATCACACAGACACACACACAGATGGACACACACACATATCATACAGACGCACACAGCTATGCTTACATATACACATATGTATGCACACACACTCAACACAGACACACACACATACACTCAGATGGACACACACAGGCATGGCCATCACACAGACACACCTATGCACACAGATGGACACATCCACTTGCATATACACTGGCACACTTTACTTTTCCCTGCAACTACCCAACGCGGAACTTATACTCAGTCTTTTTCTCTAGAGAGAGGACTCCTAACAAGGGAAAGATTTAATACCCAGAACCAAAGACAGAGACAAGTGGCCAGTGGTCTGAAAGAGGCAAAGCTCTCCTAATATTGCCCTTTATCCAGTTTCCTCCCTAGTTGCTGGAAGTTTCCCAAAGTGAAATTAAGTCCAGGAAGCAGCCAATCCCAAACCTCTGCTGACTTCTAACACAGCCTAATGCCCCTTGAGAAAAGCCTTCTGTCTCTGTAAGTCAGTGATTGGAATGGTATGCACAGGACTTGCCCACAATACAAGGACTGGTGGTCTGTAGGATCTACAAATGGGCCCTGAAAGAAAACCTGTATGAAGGAGTTGATGGAGTCCAAGGTCTGAGTGGTTCCTGAGCATCAGAGAACACATCTCTGCTCTGCTCCCTCACTGGCTCTGGAGGTGGAGAACAGCCATGCAGCAATGGATGATAAAAATATAATCAGGGATTCCAGGATGGGTGACTGGGTTGCATAACTGGGCTCCTGCTGTGACTGTAGCCAGTTCCAACAAATTTAGTGCATCTTCTTTTTGAAAGAGAATTTCCAAGATCACGAGTCTTGCTTTCTGCAACTCTACGTGGGAAGAAAGTTAAATTGTCCTTCAAGAATTCAATCAGATGCCAGACTGTATGGTATTAAGGTAATGTGAGTTGCTGTTAGTACATATACTTCCAAACTCAGTTGACTTATAAAATAGAAGTGTCTTTTACCCTCATGTGAAGTCTAATCAAAGGGAGGGGGAAGGTAGGAATAGGCTTTGCTCCACACGGTTATGGAGGGACCCAGGCTGATGGTGGCACTGCCATCTTCATTCAGCAGGTGACCTCCTTGGCTGCTCTGGGCATTGAGATCCACCAGAAGACAGGAATAGAGAGACTGCAGGTTCTCCTGGGAGGCTTCTGTGGGCCACCCCTGGATGCAGCAACATTGCTCCTACCTATACTCTGTTGGGTGGGACTCAGCCACATATCCCCAACTAACAGCAGAGAATCCTGGAAACCTAGCCTAACTGTGCTCTCAAGGTGAAAAGAACATGGATTTGGCCAATGGCTAATTAGTCCTTGCTATAGACCATTAATCCCTCAGCTGTCAGGTAAGAAAAGAGACTTGTGCTTTTATAAAGAATCCATATTGCCAATGGGCTGCGGTAAGATTTTTCTTGTTTGTTTGTCTTGGCCCAGGGCATGGCTTTCCACGCCTCTTAAAATGTAAGTAAAGAAAAACACAGGAGGAAAGGCCAACTAACATGAATTGGGAAGGTTTGAGGATTTATTGGACTCTGTGTATGACAACCAATCATGTCTGTCCACCAGATGAGCTGAAATGAGCTGGTATCACCAATCAAGGGGTAAATAATGTGAAGTGCAAGGCCCAGCATGGTCTGGCCACTGATGGTTTCCCAGTTTCACCTCTGGGCACGTCTCTCCCTCTGAGTGTTCCAGCCTTACTGGCTTTTTTACTCCTGAAGCGCCATTTCTACTTCAGTGCCTTTGCACAAGCTCTTTTCATTTCCTCAAATGTACCAGACTCATTGGTGTCCCCAGTCACCTCCAGCAGGAGGCAGCAGTGTTCTGGCTTCTTTAAATCATCTCTTCCCTAGGCCTCTGTACCTGACAACAGGGCGGATTTAGCTTTAGCGGTAGGAGATGCCGCCTGTGGGTTCAGCTAAGATTTAATCTTTTATGTGGTGGATAAAATGCTGCTTACGCCTACGGCCCACCTAATGCATATGCCTTGTAATAATTTTAATATGGAAATTAAAGAGCAAAAGTTGGCCAGCTTTGTGCTTTTATTAACCACATTTTCTAGGCATTATTACTTTTTCTTTGTTTCATGCTATTTCCTATCAGTGAGAAATCTGTTTAGTATATTATTTGCTGTGGATAATAACAGGGTTTGTTTATGTGTGTGAGTGTGTGTGTACGAGCCACTTAAAAACTGTGCCTGGACCAGGTTGGCGCTTACAGAAGCTTAAGATGAATAATGCCTTTTCTTGGCTACATTCCCCCTATCCGCTGGCACGCTATCATTCTCAGACCACATTCCTTGCTCCTGCTATTTTTCTATAACATCGCCCTGCTGTGTTTCTGGCCAGAGCTCTTTCACTAGAGGTGGAGCAAAGTTTAACAGAATCGAACAAATATTTATTGAACACCCACCTTTTCTTATTCAAGTTTCCTCGAAGCCCTGTGAGAGGGCATTATTTCCCCCCTGTCTTTCATCTCCATTCTGCCTTCTGTGCTTCTCTTACCACCCTCTGGAGCCCCAGTTCCTATGCAAAGTCATGGAACAGTTAGGATATCCCTGTGGCAATAATATGAACTGTGAGTTGTGCTTTTTTTCTCTCTATTTCCATCCAGATCACTAAAAATAAAGGTGCCAGCTTACCCAAGATGAACCTGAAAGGGGTCCCTGTGGACTGTGACAATGGCTGGTTTGTATTACCCTCCCTGGAAAGACAAATAGAGCAATTTGGAAGGTGGAGGGGAGGGATTCTGTTTGAGAGAAGTCATCCTGCCCTCCCAACTTTATAGGGAAATGGTTGGGAGGCCACATGTATTCCCCTGAAGAGCAGAGATGGAAGCCTGATCTGTTGCTTGTTTCCTGTCTGGAACCTAAGTGAGAGCTGATGGCTCCTCTAGAGACCCCTGCATGAGCCGGGTATAGAGCAATGTGGAGGGACATGGCTGAGAGAGGCCGGCACCCAGGTATGGCCACATTCCCACTGTATGGTTGGCAATGCTGCAGTGGTGGGGTGCATTACTGTTTCCAACATGCCCTCCTGTCTCAGTGCCCTCTGCCCAGTTACACTGCAGCCCTTCCCATGGGAGATGGAGTGTTATTTACTCCGGCAAGATCAGGGTGGGGAGGGCCCTGGGGCCTGTGTTAGCCAGTGGGGTGTGGGTGAAGTAACAGTGACCCACTTCTGAGCCCAGAGCTCAAGAGACACAGGGAACAATACCCTGCCAACCACCCCACAGACCCTGAGCTTGAAGGAGAGCCTTCCAACCTACCCACAGACTTGTGTGTGTCATGGTAACACTTATTGCTGTCGGCCCCTGAGTTTGGGGTACTTTGTCACGCAGCTTTGTTGCGGCAAGAGGTGACCACTTGTAAGGGCTTGGAGTGAGCATGTAAGTAGGTAGGGCCAGAGCAGGCTCACCGCCCCCTCCCCCTCCCCGACACCTTCTGGTGGGATGAAGAACCATCACCTCTGGGAAAGGAAGGCCGCTATGCTGATATGACTACCCACTAGCCATGGTGGGAGGCTGCACCAAAGTCTCCACTGGGGACCAAGGGACCATCCAATGTGCCACATAATAGATGCAGCAGCTGGTGGCATTGTGGAGGAATGGGCAGCCCAGAGCCCCTCACAGTGGGGACAGAGTGTGTATCGGGCTAGAGACTTTGAACTGGATGGTCATCCATTCCATCTATATTTATTGGACACTATGAACCAGGGAGTGATCTAGGTGCTGTACCTACAGGGGTAAACAAATCAGTCTGCGTCCCTGCTCACTTACAGCTCACATTCTAATTACTGATGATGATAATAACAATAATACTATTAATACCTACATTATGTCAAACACCTGCCTGACAGAAGACCATGTCTTAAAACAAAAGTGACTCTGGAAAAATGATTAAATGACTACACGGGGCTGGGTGGACTGAATTGTACTAAATTTAATTTTCTTACTGTCAAGTAGGAATAGAGGCTTGTTAAAATAAAGTATGGGCAGTATAAAACTGAAGTGAGTTTACGCACTTACATGTATAACTTGTGGCCATCCTGTTCTGGCTATGACTCAGGTAAGCACCCACCCTGCTTCCCTGGAAGCTCTGTCTGCCTGCTACCCTTCGCTGGGGCTGCCTGCCCCCTACAGATGCCCCTCACCTCCCATCTGCACGAGGAGCTGCTTGTGAGATAAGCATCCTAGAACATTCTCTGGCCTCAGCTGCTCCATTGTTACTCTTGGGTTTTTGTGTAAGCGCCTGCCTGCCTGCCTGTCTTCCTTTCCTTCATTCCTTCCCTCTATCACTTCTTCCCTTTCTCCCTTCCTCTTACCCTTCCTTCTCACAGTAATTACTGGATCTCAGCTTCTATTTTTCCAGTCCCTGCTCTTTTGGTCCTACGACACCTGCTCACTGACCTCAGAGTTGGAGACTTCTCTCAGCCCTTGGAGTACAAAGTGCATTGTCCCAAATATTCTTGCATTTGTTTTTTTTTTTTTAATTTATTTTTTTATTGGTGTTCAATTTACTAACATACAGAATAACACCCAGTGCCCGTCACCCATTCACTCCCACCCCCCGCCCTCCTCCCCTTCTACCACCCCTAGTTCGTTTCCCAGAGTTAGCAGTCTTTATGTTCTGTCTCCCTTTCTGATATTTCCCACACATTTCTTCTCCCTTCCCTTATTTTCCCTTTCACTATTATTTATATTCCCCAAATGAATGAGAACATATAATGTTTGTCCTTCTCTGACTGACTTACTTCACTCAGCATAATACCCTCCAGTTCCATCCACGTTGAAGCAAATGGTGGGTATTTGTCATTTCTAATAGCTGAGTAATATTCCATTGTATACATAAACCACATCTTGCATTTGTTTTTTACACAAACCCTGCAAAGTGTGTGTAAAGACGACTGTTACTGTAAAGAAGGCTTACCTTCTATGTTGCGCAGACAAGCCAGCACTGTCCAAGGTGCTGATCCAGACTCATTAAATCCTCACAAAAACACTCACAGGGAGATATAATTGTTATCCTTCTTTTCCCACTCAGGCAACTGAGGGATGGAGAGCTTTTGTCATCTGCCCCAGTTCTCAGGCCACTCTTGGGGAGAGGCAGGTGGCTGCAGGCAGTGCCATCATTAGAGGCATGGGGGATGGGTCATGAGAAGGCAGGATGGGAAAAGGCCAAGAAAGGAAGTGGGAGGGAGTTCAGGGTGGCTTTAGCCAAAAGCAAATCACTCTGGGAGAAAAGACGGTCAGTACAGGTGGGTGAGGCCACAGGAAAAATTTGAGCATCCTCCATCCTCATGCTGAGTAGCAGCGCTGCAGTTGAATAATTCTGATGAGGAAGGTAGTTTTATCTTTCTCAGGAAGCTTGGAAACACTTAAAAACCATCTTGCATTAAGGGCCTCTGAGGCTTATCCTATTTGAATTAGAAAAATGCATGGGGTCTCTAGCCTGTGAAATCCCAAAGGCACCTGACTTCTGCTTCCTGGCTCTTCCCTGTAATGTGAACAGCAATCAGGAAACAATACTTGACATTTATCTATCCAGAGAATTCTCTTCTGTTTTTTTCCCTTTCTTTCTGAGAAGCTGAAAGCTGTTAAGAACTGATGGTGGTAATTCAGAAGATGGTAGGTTGCTTTTTATTTGTATTTGAATCACAAAATTATGGCTTATCCCAAAGGTAGGAACAAAGAAATAATGCCCAAGAATTTCTGAACCAGAGACAAGATTGGCTTCAATTTCCTTGTCATGCTCAGCTGAGAAAAGGCTAGTCATAGGAAGGCTAGTCATAGGCCCCTCTGTGTTCTGTAAACCAGGGTTGTGCATTTCCTCTGCAACTTCAAGGGCCCTGGTGTGCCTTGTGTGACCCTCTGAAGTCTGATCCCCCACTAGATTCTAAGCATAATGAAGACAGATCCTCTGCCTCTTGTTCATTGCAACATTCCAGTGTCTGGCATATGGAGTTTGGTCAACAAACATTCGTTAAATATGATGAAATGAATGAATGGATAAAGCCCACATGGAAGAATCTCGTGGAGCTGGTGGGGGTTCCTTCCTGCATTAACTCTCTCTCTTGTCTGGATTTCTTTGTTTGTTTGTTTGTTTTGTTTTGCCTGAAGATTTATTTATTTGAGAGAGATAGAGCAGGAGTGTGAGAAGGAGAGGGAGAGCGAGAGCGAGAGAAAGAATCTCAAGCAGACTCCCCACTGAGCACAGAGCCCCATGTGGGGCTCGATCTCATGACTCTGAGATCATGACTTGAGCTGAAATCAAGAGCAGTTGCTTAACTGACCGAGCCACCCAGGCACTCCCTCTTGTCTTGATTTCTGTGCTTCATATGGGCACGAAGAATAGGACCTTCTGGGCAGGAAGGTACTTGCTTGTGTTTGAGCAGCTTGGAAATCAACTCACTGGGGTTGGGCAGTCTAGGCCCCCCTGGCAGGAGAGGGAGCTGGGACCATGCACTATGGGAGCTGGCCACAGAGTTGGGCTCTGGAAGGAATGAGCAGGCATAGGGTCTGAAGGGCTGTATCTATCTTAGACCCAATTTTGGCAGTGGGGCTTGTCGAAGTAGCTGAATGGGTGAGGAATAGAGCAGTTATAGGCTGGGCCTGACTTCACAAGAAGTATGCGGGCTTTGGGGGAAGTTACTGGTGAGGGATCTGTTGGATGGGGACGACTCATTCAGCAGCCTGCGGTACAGGGAGGGCAGATCTGGGACCAGGGAGGAGGAAACCAACAAACACTAGGAATGATGTAAGGATTTACATAAGGCCTAGGTGTGCTGAGTGCCCCATTTCCAGCACTGGGACATATGCAGGTCAGCCAGCAAACCGGAGGGTGGATCCAGGTAGAGTTGGACTATACCACTAGAATGGGGTCCAGGGGTGGATGTGGGGGTGAGTGGGTGGGGAATGCTTTGGCTTGGGAATCAAGGGTCCTCATCTGCTCCTGATTCCAGTGGTCTTGTCTGGGCCTCAGCATTCTGAGTCTGATGCATATAATCTAAATCTCAGCTACAGAATTATACAGAGATGGGATTATAACTACATGACTTCCTCCCTTTGGGACTGGCTTACTTGACCCAAAAGCTTAAGGTCATCATTTTCTTTTTTTTAAATAAATTTATTTTTTATTGGTGTTCAATTTGCCAACGTGCTGAATAACACCCAGTGCTCATCCTGTCAAGTGCCCACCTCAGTGCTCACCACCCAGTCACCCCCACCCCCTGCCCTCCTCCCCTTCCACCACCCCTAGTTCATTTCCCAGGGTTCGGAGTCTTCCAAGATCATCATTTTCTTGAGCTGGAGACCACAGATTCATGAGACCATGGTGAGTTTCAGAAGTGTAGTGCTGTGGAATAGGGCTTCTGAGGTCTGGTCCCAGAATGATGGGTGTTAATTAAAGAGAATATAGCATGGGGTAGGCTGGTAAGACCCTAAGTCATTATGGAGGGCATTTCAAATCTGATATCAGCATCAGGTGGCAATGTGGAATATCACGTCTGAGGAGGTTATACTAGGTGGAAATAGGGGAGTGAAAGAGGACCAACCCCAGAGGGATAAAGACCCCTGGCTATGAATAATGGAAGGAGAGCAAGTAGTACAGAACCAAGTGCTGCATGGAGAAATAACAGATGGCTGTGCCTGGTACAGCATGGCTGGTAGGTAAGGACAGCAATGGGAAGGTAAGAGATCCTCACCTCCAGATAATGGGGAAAGAGTCCCCCCCACCCCCATGAAACAATGGTGTGACTTTAAGGATGTTTAGGGATGTTCTGATTCCAGACACAGATGGATGCTGCTCTCCATGCCTCCTGCACACAGACAAATCCCTTCCCTAGGTAGTTTCTGTGGCAGGGACTTACTTCCATTGGCAGCCAGGCCTCCAGATTTCACCTGGTACTTGGGTAAAACAAAGATGAAATACCTGCTTTCCTTCTCATTCTTTTTTACTCCCTAGACGGTGTCTCATTGTCTCCCTAAGGCCCTTTCTGCCTAATGCAATCTTCATGATCTCTCCCCTAATTTGGTCATCTCTACTTTTACTGCCTGGACTCATATAAGCTCACATGACCTTGTGATTGCTCTCCCAGACCACTATTTCTCTTATCATGCTCCATAACCTACAAGACAGAAACTAGTTACTCCATGTCCTGGTTTGTTCTGGCTCCACCTTATTTTTCTGAGCTTATCTCCTGACACTCACTTGTCAGACCCTGCATTGGACCCATTTCGGAAGCCACTTCCAACATCCTCCACTTCACCTGTCTACTTGTTTTTTGGGGCCTTTGTTCCAGCTTTTCTAGCAGATCTACCAGCTAGATCTGTGTAGTCAAATGGGAAATTTTAGATAATCCTGATTTATTCTGCTGGAGGACTTCTTGGTCATTTGCATGTAATAATCCACTTTTCATCATCTCTGAACAAATTGAACGGGCACATGGACACCAAGAGGGCTTAGGGACCCTGCACTTAGAAGGGCTCCACGCTTGGTTTAATGTTCTGCTGTAGCTGCCTGAAATTTTTAATAATATGTGAACAAGGGCTCCTGGATTTTCATTTTGCACTGGGCCCAGCTGCTCCTGCTATGTGGATTTTGACCAAGTTCATGTAGACATAATCCAACTGTACCTCATTCGTGTCCAGTGCTGTGGGACTCTTGCTTCCTGCTCTAGAGCTTCCCCATTGAAGCTGAAGTATCAGGTGCCTTTAGAAATGGGGGTATTGCTTATGCCCCCCTTAGGGTGAACTCTTGAACAATGGAATATGAAAATGGAGAAATAATTTTTCCCCCCTTCACCCCTCCATCCTGGGGTAGACTATCCTAAGATGCACTTGATATGGCTGACGGAAAAATGGTCCTGTAAGGTGGAGAAATCTGTTGCCCTTAGCAGTGGCCAGCTCAGGGCCACCTTGGCTTCCTTCCTTCCCTGGTTCACTCCTTCTCCCAGCTTCTCCAGCCTAGGGGCCTGTACTCTGTAAAAATGAAGGAGTATTCATCAGTGATGTCTCTGTTGGTTAGGGTGAGTCAATGAAGAAAGTCTCAGGGAGATAGGTCCTGTCAATCTCTGTACAGGCCTCCCCCAGTGCCTCAAAGGTGCCTTATGGTCAGAGACTTCAGTATGTGCTGGTTAGGAGGCTGGGTCTCCATGTCACTGTGTCTGGGCTTGAGTCTTATCTCTAGCACTTAGTTCCCAAAATTGAATGACCTTTGACTTGCTACTTGACCTCTTTAATCTCAAGTTCCTCTACAGATTGGAGATAATAATAGTACCTAGCTCAAAGGGTTGTTGGAGATTAAGTAAATATCATCAAACGTTAGCATTGGGACTGGACTTGAAAAGTTTGTGTCTGCAGGTTACCAATTACTATTATTCTCACATGCTGAGCAAGACTTGCCTTTCAAGGGGGGAGACTCCAGTCCTAGACCTCAAAGTTGCCGAATATACAGGTTCTCTGTCTAAAGGAAGAAGAGGGGTGAGGTACACACATGGCCTCAGAGGATAGCCATATTTGACCTCAAAATCCAGGCCTATCATGTGTTGACACATGGCCTACCTTGGCTGTCCCTCGGTTTCTTTATACAGAAAATGGAGAGAGCTATGTTTTAGGGAGAATTTTGGGCAAAAATTCTTGTTGCTTGTCACAAAATTTATTCGTTTCAGAAGGCATTGCATAAAAAGTTCAGAACACTGAGAGACAGACATTTATTAGAAAGGTTTTTTTTTTTAATTTAAGAAATTGTTTCTTATTCAAGATAGTAGTCAGGAAGAAGCTATCACTAGCCCCTTGTTGGTGAAGTCTTCTCCATCTGAGCAGCCTGGAGACCTCTCCCCATTCTGGGTGGGGTGCCAGGGGAGGGGGCAGGAAAAGGTCAGCTGACAACAGGAGCCTTACCATTTGTGTTTCCAAGAGTCAGGGCTTCCTTTATTACATTTTCCTCCCTCCCAAATCACTTGCTGTAACTTATATAAATTATCTTGGGGAACAAAATGACTTAAGGTCTCCTGGTATACCTGTTCCATATGTTCAGAGATGAAGGATGGATCATCACATGCAAACAGCCAAGAAGCCTTTTAGCAGAGTGAGTCAGGATTATCCAAAAATTCCTTTAGCATCATGATCTACTTAGTAGTTGGGATGGCAGCAGAAATAAGAGTAAGAAGAAACCACCTGAGTGGTGATTGCTCTTTATTGAGCAAGTTTCTTTGTCATTTCTCATTCAGTATGTATGTTGGGCACTCACCACTCTTCATAAATAACGAAGCCAACTCGGAGAGGCTAAGTGATTTGCCAGAAACAGCACAGGATTTAGAAGCAAACAGCCAAGCTGGGATTCACATCTGAGTTTTATCTGGCCATTCTGTTTACTTTCCCCTTGAACTTTATGCCTTTTGCCTCTGTGGGTTTTCACAGGGACCCAAGGAAACATAGTCCATAAAGTGCCTGACACTTGGTAGGATGATGCTACATGCTAGGTTTTCCCCTTCAATCTGTTCAAGGCCATGACCATTTGGTCCTGCTTTTCCCACTTTGATATAGACCTTAACTCTTCCTTTTGAAACATTATAGTCTGAACCAAATCTTTCGAAGGACATTGTTTATTTCCCATTTCTATCTTCCCAGAGGGGCCCCCGATGCCTCTTGCTCCTGCTCAGTTTCCTATGACACTGCTGGAGGCTCCTGGTCTGGTCTCACCATTGTTCTTGCTCTTCAGGGCATCACCGGAAAAGTGGCCAGCAAGCCAGACCTGTGGGCCAGCAAGCATGCGGCTCACCTGGGGACAGTAGGAGGGTCCCAGATCATCTTCGGTAGTGAGCTTCTGTGCCCACCAGCTGCCCTATCCACGGCTAACCTACATCCAGTGTGCAGAGATTGGTCTATAAAGCATAGTCTCAGACAGCCCAGGGATGGACAGGCAGAGTGGTTAATAACAATTATTTTGATGGTAATAATACCATTTCCTGATTGCTTGCTAGTGCTAAACACTGTAGAATTGAGGATTTTATTTACCTGGGTTGTCTCATCAAAGCCTCAAAATAACACTATTCAATAGGTGCTTTTATTTCTGTAATGTCACTGTCAGCACGGAACAGTGCCTCAGAGATTTAAGGGGACTCAGCTCGTATTTGTTAAATCTTCAATGAGTCTCTTCTTTCATGGAAGCCAGAGAGGTTAAGTAGCTTGCTTAAGGACATGCAGCAAGCACTGATTTTTCCCTGGGGAATCTAAATCTAGTTTTTTCTCTTAACCATCACACAATACTGTCTCCTGTTAACCAGAGGGTTAAAAAGGGGTAGGAAGTCTCTACAGGGGGATCCCCAAACTTACAGTCAAGACCTGAATTTGAACCCCAGTGTTGCCGCTTACTAACTTTTGAGCAAATCCCTCAACTCTCAGGGACAGACACTGCTTATTGACCAATCCCCTGACACCTACACTCTAAAGGCCATGCTATGGGTTGAACTCTGTCCTCCTAAATTCTTGTGTTGAAGTCCTACCCCTCCAACATCTCAGAATGTGACTTTCTTTGGAATAGAGTCTCATGGAGGTAATCCAGTTAAAAAGGTCCCTATTGCAATAGGCCTGATGTCTTATAAACAGGGAAATATGGACACAGATGCATAGAAAGAAGATAACATAAAATGACACAGGGAGAAGGAGAGGACAGCTACTTGAAGTCACAGATAGAATATCCTTCCCTCACAGCCCTCAGGAGGAGCAAACTGGAGGACACCTTGGTCTTGGACGTCTAGCGTTCGTACTGCTATATAAGCCACCTGGTCTGTAGTACTTTGTTATGACAGTCCCAGCACCAGAATAGGCAGGAGAAAGGACTTTTGCAGATACCCTTGCAGCTAGGACTGGCCAAGTGACACGACATTAGCAGTGAAATGTGAGGGGCAAGTGGTCCGGGAGGGCTTCTGGGAAGAGGCGGCTAGTGTCACCAGCACCCATCTCCCCTTCCTCCTTCCTGACTGCAGATGGGGTATCCGGGCCATTTTAAGATAGTGGAAGAGAGTGGGATCACAGGGACCCCTGCCTAGCTGCTATCACCCTGCTGGCAACTGCCCACTTCTAGGCTCCTCTTTTTTTAAACCAACTGGCCAGAGCTTGTGTGATTTGCTGCTGAACTTTCTGATCTGCTCTTGGAAGGTGCTGCCTCTTGTACAGAGTGTGGCTGACCCATTCAGGGTGGGGGGCGAGAGGGGCGCTGCATAGAAGAAATGAGACTCTATGCAGGATGCTGCTGCAAGCAGAACACACAGAACTGTGTGAGTTACTGTCACAATAAACAAAACCTCCCCAAAGCTATCAATGTAATTTAGAGCCTGTTCCCAACCCCTGACTCATAAAGCCCTGTGCTGGTTTCCCCACCAACCAGCCAGATGGCCTGAAAGACATTTTGTTTCCCGTCATTTAGTGTGATTATTATTTAAAGCTGGAAGGAGGCCTGGAGATCATTTAATTCAAACTCCTTATTTTATAGATGAGGAAGCTGGGGCCCAAGGAGGCTGAGTGACTAGTCCAAGGTCATTCCACCAGAGCCAGGCCCAGGTAATCCAGAGGTCACTGGATCCCAGAGCAGGACTCCTCCAGCACCTGTACTACATGGCCTCAGAGACTCAGGTCAGAGTCTGTATCAGCGAGTCACCTGCTTAAAATGCTTTTTTTGACTTAGGGCCCAGCTACAGGCATGACATTTCCCCTCTGTGTGAGCAGATGTGGTCGCTGTCTTTCTGCATCTCTGTTTTGAACTCTTCTGGGCATGTGCACAGTCTGGCCAACACTATTAGGGTTTGTTTTTGTGTCTTGCTTCCTTTCCTCCCATTAATAATGATAGTTATCACTGCTGACAGCTAGCTCATCATGTTCCAGGCACAGGAAAGTTCTCCTCCCACCTTGTCTTAGGTAACAATCTCAGTAACACAATGGTGTCGGTACTGCTGCCCCCATTTGTAGACACACTCCTTGAGAGTAAGCCATCTCCTCTGGGTCTCCCAGGTAAGCTAGCTTTTGTCTGGCCATGTGATAAAAAGCCTTCCATTCTGTTTACAAGAGGTCCACATATTTTCAGTTCTGAGTGCCCTACTGGGTCCTGGGGATAGAATGGCTATATGGTCTGAACATTCAGGTCCCTCTTTCCCTTCATTCATACGTTGAAATCCTAATTGAAATTCTAATGTCTGATGTGATGATATTAAGGGGTGGAGCCTTTGGGAAGTGGTTAGGTCCTGAGGGTGGAGTCCTTGTGAATGGGATTAATACCTTTATGAAAGAGGCTGTGTGGAAGTGAGCCCGTCCTTTCCATATAATGTAAGGACACAAATCTATGATCATTCTGGCAGCCTGATTTGGGACTTCCAGCCTCCAGAACTGTAAGAAAGAGATTTCTGTTGTTGATAAGTCACCTGGTCTGTGATATTTTGTTACAGCAGCCCGGATGGACTAAGGCAAGTGAATGAGACATTACACCTGTCCTAAAGGAGCAGACTGTCCAGAAGAAAGGCATTACCTAAGGTTGCATATGCAATGGTCACAGGCATACCTTCTGGAGCTAGAGAGTCTGGGCTTGAATCTAGGCTCTGCCACCTATTGGCTGTGTGACTTTGGGCAAAGTACTTTATCTCTGTGTGCCTTGGTTCTACTGTTACCCCTAATCTGTAAAATAGGGGTAACAATAATGCTCCCCTCGTAGACTGTTGTGAGGATCAAAGTAGTTAGTACGTGCCAACTATTGAGAATGCAACCCATTTTAGCTCTTGCTATTATTTTATTTTATTTTGGGAGAAAAGATAAATATTTTAATTTGCTTACAAAACAATATTTTCATAAAATTTATATGTCATAGATATCACTAGAGACAAAGTTTCCTTCAATCTGGAAGAGTAAACATGAAGGAATCAACAATGTTTTGAACAAGTCGTTCAAAACAGTCATCATTATCTTTCACTCATTCAGTTCTGTGTTGTTCTGTTTCTTTTTTATTTTTTTGTATATTTTTTTATTGGAGTTCGATTTCCCAACATATAGTATAACACTCAGTGCTCATCCCATCAAGTGCCCTGCTCAGTGCCCGTCACCCAGTCACCCCATCCCCCCAACCACCTCCCCTTCCACTACCCTTTGTTTGTTTCCCAGAGTTAGGAGTCTCTCATGCTTTGTCACCCTCTCTGATTTTTCCCACTCATTTTCTCTCCTTTCCCCTATAATCCCTTTCACTATTTTTTTATATTCCTTGTATGAGTGAAACCATATAATGTTTGTCCTTCTCCGATTGACTTATTTCACTCAGCATAATACCCTTCAGTTCCATCCACATTGAAGCAAATGGTGGGTATTCGTCTTTTCTAATGGCTGAGTAATATTCCATTGTATACATAGACCACAGCTTTATCCATTCATCTTCCTTTTTTTAAAAAAAGGATTTTATTTATTTATTCATGAGAGAGACACACACAGAGAGAGAGAGAGAGAGAGAGAGAGAGAGGCAGAGACACAGGCAGAGGGAAAAGCAGGCTCCATGCAGGAGTCTGACATGGGACTTGATCCCTAGACTCCAGGATCATGCCCTGGGCCAAAGGCAGGCACTAAACTGCTGAGCCGCCCAGGGATCCCCTCCATTCATCTTTTGATGGACACCAAATCTCTTTCCACAGTTTGGCTATTGTGGACATTGCTGTTATAAACATTGGGGTGCAGGTGTCTTGGCTTTTCACTGGATCTGTATCCTTGGGGTAAATCCCCAGTAGTGCAATTACCGGGTCATAGCGCAGCTCTATTTTTTAACACTTTGAGGAACCTCCACACAGTTTTCCACAGTGGCTGTTCCAGGTCACATTCCCACCAACAGTGCAAGAGGGTTCCCCTTTCTCCACATCCTCTCCAACATTTGTTGTTTCCGGTCTTGTTAATTTTCCCCATTCTCACTGGTGTGAGGTGGTATCTCATTGTGGTTTTGATTTGTATTTTCCTCCATGGCCAGGGATGCGGAGCATTTTCTCATGTGCTTGTTGGCTATGTGTATGTCTTCTTTGGTGAAATTTCTGTTCATGTCTTTTGCCCATTTCGTGAGCTTGCTATTATTTTAATCTATTCATTCCCCACCTATGTATTTCTCTGCCCAACTTATCTTACTGCCATGAGTTCGTTGGCTGGGGCATCAGTTTTACTTTCCGCTCACTTTGCATGTATGATGATCTCTACTCTATCCAGCTGGTTTTTATTGGACAACTTTGGAAGTGAGGATGAGACATTTGTCACCTATTTTTGTAGAGTAGGAAGAGGCTGGTCTTATACTTCGGGGGTCTGTGCCTCCCTCCAGTGATGCTAGAACAAGTAGGGGGCTTTGGGCAAGTTTACACTCTTCTGTCCACTCAGCTCCTCTGCAGGAAAATGAAGGCATTCTGCCTGATGAGTTCTTGAGGGCCCCTTTGGCTTGAGTGCCTGATTATTTGATGTACTGAAAGATGAGATACACGATAGATGACCAGAGAACATGTAAGACAAATATAGTCCTCACGTGCATGGTGTAAACAACAATCCTAGCAGTGGGACCTAACCAAACACAAGTGAGGGTGGAGGGCCACCAGAGGTCAGAGGGCTGGCATTCTCACAAAGCTTCACAGTTTCCGTCTCTGTAAAATGTGAGTGGAATATTTCATCTCTCAGCTTTGTGATGCTGCTATAATTTCTAGAGCCCTAAGGTTTTAGGAGAAGGACCTTATATAGGCATTAAATGGCAACCTGAATCTGGGGTTTTGCGGGGAGATGGAGGGTGCCAAAAGGAAGGAGGACTTGTCCTGGGCACAGCCTTCTCCAGAATCCTGGAGTAACAGGCACAATGTTTGGTGGGGGAAACAGGATAAGAAGACAGGACCTATCTTCTGAGGTCTCTAGATTAGGCTCTGGGGAGGCTGTGATGAATTTGGGTCTTTGATGAGGGGGGGGGGGAGCACTGGGAGGGAAGATAAGTGAGAATTCAAGAGCCTCATCCTGAATCGGAGGCTCTGCCCTCTGGTGGAGCCAGACAGCGGTGAGTTCCAATCTTTTTCCATAGTCTAGCCAGTGGAGTGAATCAGTTCAAATCTCTGAGCCTTCATGTCTTCTGGTGAAAATGAGAATAAGATACACCTCAGAGGGCTCTTGTGAGGATTCAGTAACATCCGTTGACTATAGAGTAGAGATTTGATAAATGTCTTTGGGATTCAGAAAAGAGACTTGGGATGCTATCTGAATTTTTCTGAAGGCTGGGTCATTTGCTCTGTCAGTTATTTTTTGAGACAGATGGATGCCTTCCTGTCTAACCCTTAGGTGCATTACTTCCTCTCTCTGTGTCTCAATTTCTTCTGTAAAGTGGGATAGCAATACTTCCATCATAGGACAGTTAAGAAGATTCAATGTCTTCATACATGTAAGATACTTACAATGATGCCTGGAAAAGAGTAGGGCTTAGCACTGTATATGGTAACTTTTATAATCATTATTGTAATAATTCTGTTACTTTCCAACTGGTGAATACAGTGAAGTTCCTCACAACAAGATCTGGGGCACTAAAAAAACCCAGATGCTGAGGTAGGAGTCTTTGCCAACTTAGCTCAGAATAGAAATGTTTGACCTGGGAAGATAGATGGGATGAAAATGATACTGCTTTCGCAGATCTCTGTAGCTGGAGGACTGATGGAAGGAAGATGCTTGCTGCTAAGAATTAAGTTTGTGACTCTTCTCTGTTCCCCATCTCTCTGAGACCACTCAGCTTCCATGTGATCCAAGGATACCTGCTTCCTGACCTCAAGTCAGGGGATGGTGAGGCTGCCGTTCCACCTGTCTTCATGATCTGACTGTTGTGAATGTTCCCAGGGACTCACTCTGATATCCTTAGTCACAAAAAGACCAATGGGATCCTTAGGGACAGGTACCTTGGTGAAGAGCAGGGCCTGTGGACATGGGGCCTGTGCACTCATTCTGTTGGCCTGTTCAGTGATTTAAGAATCAAGAAGCTTTCTTTATAAAGATCTTAAAACCACTTGACCCTTGTACATGATGCCTGGTCCTGAAGCATTGATGTTCTTTGTCCATCTTCTACCACCCTGAGAGAACATCCCAGGCTGAGTCAGTCTCCTCTGAGTCAGATACTTTTCCACCCCATTGGTGTTGGACTCAGCCATAAGTTCTTTTGGAAATGGGAAGTTAGTAGATATGAATGTTAGAAAAAGTTTGAAAAAATATATATGTATATATATTAAGACTTTATTTATTTAATCACGAAAGACACACAGAGAGAGGCAGAGATATAGGCAAAGGGAGAAGCAGGCTCCCTATAGGGAGCCTGATGTGAGACCCAATCCCAGGACCCTGGGATTGTGACCTGAGCTGAAGGCAGACACTCAACCACTGAGCTACCCAGGTGCTTCAAGTTTGAAATATATTTGTGCCATAGTGCTCTCACGCAGTTGCCATTCTCCTGAGAAGAGCATCCTCAGCCAGCATGCCCTAGCTAACTTACAGGTCTGTGCATGTGAGTATATGATGGATGTTTTAAGCTGCCAAGGCTTGTGGAAGTTTGTTACATAGCAGTAGCTGATTAATACACCAGGTTCCCCAAATGATTTTTTTTTACACAAAAACAATTATTTAAGACCTTTATTAATGGGTGCTTGCCGTTTGTTGACTTTTTTGAAAAAATCAAGTTGTAAACTTTTATTACAAATTAAAAATGAGGTTCTTAAAAATCTCAACTTGACCAGATATGAAACAATTTAAAAACCTTTAAAGGTGTATTGAGAAAAACCAGGCTTTTTAAAAAAACAAACAAACAAACAAACAAACACGTTTATCATTACCAAAAAGAGACGTCTTTAGGTAAAAATAATAAAAACCCCATGCTGCATAGATAATGCAGATAGTTCTATTTATCTGGTCAATGGACAAAAAGCAAGCTAAGGTCTTCAGCTCCAATCTTTTGTTCATTTCTTATTGCTGGAATTTCATCTTCATTTCTTCATGTTGGATGACTAAACCGGATGATGGTAGAGATGGTAAGCCGGCATTTACTCAGCCCCACTCAGTGTATGTTCTCATTCATTTGGGGAATATAAATAATAGTGAAAGGGAATATAAGGGAAGGGAGAAGAAATGTGTGGGAAATATCAGAAAGGGAGACAGAACATAAAGACTCCTAACTCTGGGAAACGAACTAGGGGTGGTGGAAGGGGAGGAGGGCGGGGGGTGGGGGTGAGTGGGTGACGGGCACTGAGCAGGACACTTGACGGGATGAGCACTGGGTGTTGTTCTGTATGTTGGTAAGTTGAACACCAATAAAAAATTAATTTATAAAAAAAATAATACACCAGATTCCAGAACAAGACCTGCTTCTAACTCTGTGACTTTGTTCAAGTCATTTTGCTTACCTGGGCATCAGTTTTCCTCCATCTCTAGAATGGGAAGAATTAGACACTTTTTTTCCTTCAAAATATCAATTTGTTTTTATTCCCAAAATGAAAACCATGGTTCTAGGAAACAGACACCCCCCCTTTTTTTAACAGACACACTTTGAATCTTTCTTCTCCCCTACATTCTCTTTGAGGTTAGTTGTTGGGACTTTGCCCTGAATATGGATAAATACAGGCTGGCCATTTGTTTCTGTCCAAGAAGGAAAGAAAAGGAGAGGAAATGGACATGTATTGAGTACCTGCTTTGCGTTAGGTACTTTCAAGTGACAAGTGACATTTGCTTTAATCCCTAAGATGACCTTCAGGTAGGTTTGATTATCCTTGTCTTATAGATGAGGGGTTCTTAAGGCCTAAGCTCAGTGCTCTGTCACTTCTGTCACATTCTACTGGCCAAAGCAATTCACAAGGCCAGCCCAGATTCGAGGACATGAGGAAAGAGGCACCATCTTCAGATGTATGTGTGGGGCTGGGTGGGGGGGAGGGGGCCAGCAACATCCACTGCAAAGTGCACAGATCCAGGAAGGCCACTGATTTGGGCCGTTGATACAACCCACCTGCACAGTTCCTAGCTGGAATAGCCTAGTTATCAGGTATAGGGATTGGGGGGGGGGGGCAGTGGGCAGGAGAGGAGCAGCAGCCAGGACCCAGCTCCTGATTAGGTCTAGGAGTAGGGTAGCACTAGTAGAAGTTAAGTTTTGAGATGGAGGCATCTGAGCTGATGGTACTGGAGAAACGCCATAATCACATCCAAGTAGATCAAGTACCACCATGAAATGAAGTGTCAGCAATGATGTGCGGACAGCCAGGGGATAGCTCTTGAGTGATTAGAATCATCTGTAAGCAACCCCGTGTGCTGGTGATGGGGCTGCTCTGTACCCCTCCCTCTTACCCATTCTGCCAATTCACTTGTGATGGAATCTGTGCCAGGGGCAGGTTCCCTTTTAAGACCATGAAAGTAATATATGAGAATAAAGGAAAATCGGCATAATTCAGAAAAATGGACAAAGAAAGTAAAGCAAATTGCCCAGTTTCATCACCCAAAGTCAATCACTATCTATCTATCTATCTATCTATCTATCTATCTATCTATCTATCATCTATCTATCTATAAAATTATATATAATTATATATAATTTGGTTATAAGAACACTTAACGTGAGATCTACAGTTTGGCTAGCTATAGGCACCACACTGTCCAGTAGATCTCTAGGATTTGTTTATCTTGTGTACCTGAGACTTTGTACCCTCTGATCCTCCCTGACCCCCCAGTTCCTGGAAATCCCCATTCTACCCTCTGTTTCTATGACTTTGACTACATTAGATGCCTCATATAAGTACATAAGGATTATGTACTGTTTGGCTTGTTTCACTTAGTATAGTGTCTTCCAGGTTCATGTACTTCTATCCAAACTCAACAAGTTGTACCTGTGAAATATGCCTGGTTTAAAAACCAAGAGTCCAATCTCCACCTGCCAATTTC
The DNA here is from genome assembly GCF_048164855.1 of Canis lupus baileyi. NCBI lineage: Eukaryota > Metazoa > Chordata > Mammalia > Carnivora > Canidae > Canis > Canis lupus. The sequence goes on from NC_132848.1 coordinate 31,821,498, forward strand.
TGTGGATGGTGCTGCTTTCTGCGGGGTGATCCTAATGTGCTCCTGTCTGAGATCTCCATCATCAGTGATGCTTTAATGTTGCTACTGATCCTCTCTGACTCTTAGTCTTTGTCTCCTTATGTGCCTCAGGGGACCTGTACTCTCCAAGTGGGGTGAGTGTAGGAGAGGGGGCAGACAAGCTGTACCAGGGGTGTGGGCACTTGAAACTCAATGTAAGAGCCACTTTCAGTTTTTTTTAAAGATTTTATTTATTTATTAAAGAGAGAGAGACAGATAGCAACAGAGATAGTGAAAGGGAGCACAAGCAGGGAGAAGCAGCCTCCCCACTGAACAGGGAGCTGGATGTGGGGCCTGATCTCAGGATTCCAAGATCATGACCTGAGCTGAAAGCAGATGCTTAACCGACGGAATCACTCAGGCGTCCCTCAGTTTGGGTTTTAATAGCACAACGAACCACTGCTTTGAAGCAGACCTGGTGCTTTCTGCACATCACCACTGAGCACCTGCAAGCTATAGCAACATAGCACATAGCCCTCCTCAACCATTCTCAGCTCTGCCCACAAGATGCCAAAGGCATGGAAACTTTTTGCATAGTTATGATCATATTGTCCACAATCTTGAAATCTTCTCTCACTTATTATTTCACAGAATTCCCCAGAGCTCTTTCATATTCTAAGAAAATGCCCTTAGTAATGGCTACATAATATTCCACCAAATGAAAAAAATTAAAAATATTTGTTTCCTTATAATTGAACATTCATGTTGCTCTTGATGTTACTAGTATATATAGTGAATATCTACATATAAAGCTTTTTATTTTTTTTCCTTCCAAGTTTAGGATCTCTTCCTTGGGATAGATTTCCAAAACCAGGATTCTTTTTTTTTTTTTTTTTTAAGAATAATAAAACTATGGTCATTTAAAAAAGACTTCTGGAACAGTTTTCTAAATTACTCTCCCAAAGGGTGCACCAATGTAACCTCCCACCAGCGATGGATCAGAGTGCCCGCTCACTGCCGAGAGGCAGCGTTTTCAGGAGTTACTTTGAACAGTGGAAGAGCGCTAGCCTGGGGAGCTTCAAAGGTGTTTCAGATAAAAGGCATGATTTGAAAGGCGATATCAAGGAGAGAGGGAGACAATTGGCAGAACTGGTGGCGAGGAGGTTTAGCTGAGAAAGCAGAGGGATGGATTTTGTGGACTTCACAGGGTCTTAGGGCTCTACACTGCCAGATCCAGCATGTTTCCTGGGAACTCCTTCTCAGTCAACAAGACCCAGCTTAAGTGTCCCCTCCTCTGTGAAGTCCTCCTGGGCTCCACGTAGAGTTGAGGTGACAACTCCTATCTGTGCACCCCCACTGTCCTCTGAATGTTAACCATATCATGGTACTTAGCACACAGAACCACAGCTCTGCTTGTGTTCCCATTAACCCGGGAGCTCCCTTAAGGCAGGCACCACATTTTACTCATTTCTGTGCCCCTATTTCTTAGTGCTTTGCTCAAGTAGAGGTCACTAGAGCTTTGTTGACAGGGTGATTAGATCCGATGGACCCTTTGTCATTTTGACTTGCTCCATCTGAGTAGCTGTGCCTATCCGTCATGGCTCACACATAGATTTCCCATCCCCAGCCAGTGGCTTTGTAACCTTCAGTTGAACTTTCCCTCTTACCTCTTATCTGGCCTCTGGCCTGGGTCCTGCTTCCCTCACACTCACCTGTGGGCTCAGAACTACTCCAGGCCCTGGTATATCTCCTGATTAATTAAGTTGCTCACTCAACAAAAGGCTTGCTGAGCACCATGTGCCGGGCATTGTTCCAGACACTGGAAGACTGGTTGTGAGCAAGGCAGGTCAGCCCTACTTCCATAGGCTCACCTTCCCATTGTGATGGGGACCCTGGTTCTCTTGGTAGGTTTCAGTACAGTGAAGGGAGTGACGTGAGGGGGTGTTCCTCTGGCATAGGTGATAAAGGGAGGAGTTACACTTGAGCTGAGGTGAATGATGAGGAGGCGTTGGCCACAGGAAGACTGGAGAGCAAAGAGTTCTGAGCAGAGGGAGAAGCCCATGCAAAGAGCCACGATGTGGTAAAACCCTGACACATGTGGGCAATAGAACAGTGGGGCTAGCCCATGGGACATGAGAAGGAATGGGGAAGAAGATGAAGATAGCAGAGCCCAGGTAACTAAGGGCCTTGAAGGTTAAAAGGAGAAGTTTATGATGAGTGAAATAAGTCAGTTGGAGAAAGAATTATTATCATATGGTTTCACTCATATGTGGAATATAAGGAGTAGTGCAGAGGACCGTAGGGAAGGGGGGGAAACTGAGTGGGGCAAAATAAGAGAGAAAGACACCATAAGCAACTCCTAATACTGGGAAACAAATAAAGGGTTGCAGAAGGGGAGGTGGGTAGGGGATGGGTAACTGGGTGATGGGCATTAAGGAGGGTGCACGATGAGATGAGCACTGGGTGTTATACTATACGTTGGCAAACTAAATCTAAATTAAAAAAATAAATTAAAAAAAGGAGAAGTTTGCTTTAATTCCAAGGACAATAGAAAGTAATGAGAGTTTTAAAGATGTGGTTACATTTACATTTAAAAAGATCTGCTGGGATCCCTGGGTGGCGCAGCGGTTTGGCGCCTGCCTTTGGCCCAGGGTGCGATCCTGGAGACCCGGGATCGAATCCCACATCGGGCTCCCGGTGCATGGAGCCTGCTTCTCCCTCTGCCTGTGTCTCTGCCTCTCTCTCTCTCACTGTGTGCCTGTCATAAATAAATAAAAAAAAAATTAAAAAAAAAAAAAAAAAGATCTGCTTGCCAGTTGGGAGAACAGGTAGCAGATGGAAAGGGGTGCTCCTGGGAGACCAGTGAGGAGGGTCCTGTCAGCTTTCCAGTCATGCAGTGATGGTGGCTTGGTCCAGGTGGTGGGGCAGGAGATGATTTACATCATGTTCTGTTGGTGGATTCTAGGGGTGAGGCAAGGGGGGACGCCAGCCTGGGCATAAGGTATTTGGTCTGCGTGTATAGGTAAATGTGGTATTTTAGAAAACACTGGGGGAAGAACAGGGATTTCCCACCCCCCCAGGTCAGGGAAGAGCCAAGAATCAAGAATTCTTCCTATTGTGCTAGACCTTCCAGTTCTGGGCCTCAGATTTGCCTTTTCCATTCTGGTCCAGAGACCCAGTGTTCACTTTTGAGTCAGCCTATGGAGACTCAGGGTACAACCTCCAGATACATGCTCTGCTGCTATACATCTGTCCTTCTTGACCCTTTCCCCATTTGTACCCTATTCTGGCTGCCACACTGGACTGCCAGATTTCCTCCCTTCCTCTACAGTCTGTTCCCATACCCTGCACTGCCCCCTCTTACCCTGCCTGCAGTCCTCAGTGTCTGTCCACTCCACAGGCCGAATCTGTAGCATCACCACCACAGGTACGGGTCATAGCTGACCGGGTCTCAAGGTAGAAATAACAGTGGCTGACAGATATAATACATATTACATCTTAGCTCAATCAATCATCACAACAGTCCTGTTATATTATTATCCCCATGGTACAGATGAAGAAATTGAGACCAAGAGTGTTTATGTGACTTGCCTGTGGTCACATAGAGGCCAAGTTGTGGAGCTGGGATATGAAAGCAAGGTATCCAGGTCTGGAGCCTCTGTGCGAAACTACGAGGTGCTGCAAAAAAAGTCATGTGCTTTCGGTCTGTCCCACAAAGATATATTGGCCAGCCAGCCCAATATGCTGAGGGCTCCTGATAGGAGAACCATGTGCATCAGAGGCCAGTGAATTTCCTCTGCCTTCTCCAACCCTATCACCAAGGACAATAGGAAGCTAGAGAGGATCCAGCAGAGAATCACATTACTGATTAACCATCCCTATGTAGGCATTTATTCATGGAACATGTTTTTTTTTTTTTTACAAATACTATTTTATGAACATGTTTTTGCTGAGTGCCAACCATGTGCCTGCATTTGTGATATATACATTCTCCTTCCAATGATTCCACACTCCTTGGGATATGAAGTGCCCCCATCTTTTTCTGGTCCCCCCTGCCTCAGCTCGGACAAATCCTTGTGTATGATACCTACCCCGTTCTGCAATTCTAATTATCCTTCTTGGCTGTCCTACCTTGTCTCAGGGATCTCTTATCTATTTTCTCGTGTGGGCAGCCACAAGCTCTACTTAATGATAAACATCTTCTGAAATCCTGAGCAAAGAAGCAGGAGGATAACTGGGGCCTCTGTCTGAAGCTGTGGATCAGTGAAAGCCAGGAAGTCCATAACACAGGGAGCAGGCTATATAACTAGGTGAAGAAATTGGAACTAAGGGACAATGAGGATTGGAAAATCAAATAAAACTAAGATTAGTATATAAAATGCCGCTAAAAGGTTTTATAAAATTGTTATAAATGGATTAAATATCTGCTTTGAGCTCCCTGGCAGCCAAAATAAAGAGGGAAAACATGATTAGTTTGCAAGATTTTCATAGTTCATGGGCTGAAAACAAAATAATTTGTCAGTTGAAGTCTAGATTTTTCTTGTATGTGGATGAGAAAGAAATGCCTCCCTTGTGTACTCATCAAGAGGACCCTGGCTGATATAGAGGGAAATCTCCGTAACAAAATTACTCTATTAAGATGTGCTTTCTTTGGTAGGTCATTTCATATTACCCAAGGGAAGTAGCCTTGGGAATGGCCATCTCTTCAAGGTCAGGTGCTACTGTTCTATTTCCCCTGGGGTCACCTGTGGCACCTAGAGTGGTCTTCTGTGCATAGTAGATTCCCTGTCAATCTTATTGCCTGGTGACCCTTAATTAGATGTTTACAAAGTCTCAGCATCCTGTGTCGTATACTCTATTTTATCTAAGAAAGATCCTCTGACTTTAAAAATTGCTGATGGGTAACTGAGAGGGAAAATAATTAGCGAGGAAAATCGAAACAATGCTCCCTAAATTTATGGGCGTTCTTACTGAGATATCTTTTAGGGAGGAAGAATTACCATAAATCCCAAGGGCAAACAATAGCACTAGATGTAAAAGTAGAGAAGCCAAGAGTCAGCAAAAACCTTTGGCAGTTTGCACACTTTGTTTTCTGGAAGACAAAAGGAACTGCCATCAGGTTGGTTTTATGGGTCAGCTATTTGCCCCCTTCCCTTCCCTCTCTTCTTACCCTACCTCTATCGTGCCATTTGTGGAATGTGAGGTAGCAGAAGGGGAGGGGATGTGCAAAATGTATAGGTTGCTCATTTCCAAGAGGGACAACAACCCTGTTAGTTACTTTCAACTGCTTGCAAGGAAAGCTTAGCTGGAAAGGGGAAATTTCATTTTCAGAATAACAGCACCGGAATGCACAAATGAGCCAGACCAGGCTAGTGGTTGGAGGGACATTTAACTCCCGCTCCATGGGGAAGGGCATCTGCTGGAGTAACACCCCAGCCCTCCTCTCTCTCATACCTCCAACACTTCTCCTCCAGGATGGTGGAGACTTACCCAACTGGTGAGTCTGGAGAAGGAACTGGGCAACCTCGACTCAGCTCCTTCCTGTTGTTGTCTCCATTCCACCTCCCTTTAGGAAGCACAACACCTCTCCTCCTCTGTGTTGTAGGCTTTTTTGGGGGTAGCACCATGGAGGACCCTACCACAGTTCTGCACTGTTTGTGAGCGGATAGGCAAGTCTGCCCAGTTCTGGGATGTCACTTGTTTCCAGTCACTTAAACCTTGATCTCCAACAGTGGAATCAGCAGGGAAGGTGATCAAATTCCTACTGCTTCACTACTTGGTTTATTCCTTCCTGGTCCCAGAATAGGGAAGGGGAATCCAATATTTGGAGCCCTAAAACCCCAACACTAACCATAAGCTGGGGGCTGTGCTTTATGACAAGGACAGTAAGCTCTGGGCAAAGGTTCACATGATAGAAGAGTTCACAGGAGGACTGAGGTGGTTAGAGGGTCCCCTCAAAGTGTCAAACACTGTATGGGAGATACTATCCACAAACTGCTGTTGAAGAAAGCAGATAATAACTATTTGGTGGAAACCCAAGTCCCCAAGAGAAGGTTCAGAAACAAGGAGGACAGGAAAATCAGGTGGGGAACCTATATTAGACAAATGTGTTTTTGCCTGTTTAGCATCCATTTTTCTTTCTTCTGGTAACTTCTGGCAATTTCCATTCAAAAGCTATTTGTTTTTTAGAGCGTGTGGGGCTCCTCCTACCTTTCTCTAAGCATGGGTACCAGGCCAATGAATTGTAATTTGGGGAAGTTTATGGAACTACTGGGAAGGGGAAACTTTGCTTTGGGACTAGTAGGCTGGGTGGATGCTAGTCTGAGGTCACCAGTGGGCATCTCGCCACCAAAAGAGAATGCAGCTCATACGTATCAGTGTGAAAGCAATACAGAGGAAAGCAGATATGGCACCTGTGTCCAGCTTTGCCAGAAGCTAGGCACCTGGGCTTCTTAACTGTGATATGTTCCCTTTTGTTTTAACTTTCTTATATCACTTTTTCCTGCTAACACAAAAATAATAACAATTTATACAGAAATCAAAGAAGGGTTATGGTTTGTTTGGAAGGAGACAGAAGCCATGCATTTATCCTTTCTCTCCCTTGCACAAATATTCACTGAGCAGTTGTAGTGAGCCAGGCTCTTTGTTGGGTCCTGGCAATACAGAGATGAATAAAGCACATCCTTGCCCTCAGAAACTCATGGGCTAGCTAGAAATACAGACAGATGATCAAGGAACCATAATATGATGACTAGAAGACGCGTGTGGAGAGCACCATGGTGGCCCAGAACAGGCAACTCTGAATTGGGACCTAAGGGTAAGGATGAGCAGGATTTAGAAAAGCAGAGAATAAAATGGTATCTATGACAACATGGAGAAAGGAGACATCAGGGCGAGGTAGGAAGCTAGCATGTAATAATAATGAGCAGGAGAAGTATTATATCTATTTAGCAGGTATGGAGTGCTTATTATACAGAGGGCACTATTCCAAGGACTTAACTACACACCTTCATTCAATCTTCATGATGATTCCGTGTTGTGGGTACCTATTTCGTAGGTCAGCAAGTTAAAGAACTTGCCGGAAGCTATGCATGCAGCAGGCCAAGGCTGCTAGGATATATGTATGCAAAATGCGTGAAGTGATGGGAGAGAAAACTTGCATATTTGAATTAAACCCAGAATTAGATAGCAGACGGGGTGCTGTGTTTAATGAGTGCGTACTGTATACCCAGTGTTTACCTGATCTCATGAAATCTTTAACCTCCCTTGTTTGATAAGCATCATGAGTCATGTTCTTACTAAGAAAACTCAGATATATCTCTATGCTCCCTAAATCATACTACTAATAAGTAGCAGAAAAAGAAAAAAGAAAAAAAGGAAAAAAAAAAAAAACCCTTGGCTCCGTAGCACATTCTCTCCCATACTCCACTCTACTCTTTCTGTAAGACAATTATTTTTAATTTTTTTATTTCTGATCATCTGATAAAAGCTATTGGTCCTGATACACATGGAAATACAAATAAGACTTTGTGATTTATTTACTTGTATGGGAATTTGGTTTCCTTCATACCGGCAGACTCTAAAAACAAATTTTACAAAGAATTCTTTCTCTCTCAATTTTCTCCCTGCAAAACATTGGTGGCCACTTCCTTAAAAAAAAAAAAAAAGCAATAAATCCAAATTTTGCAAATGAATAAAAATGTAACTTTAAGTTCTGTTGGAATGTGAATTTCAGTGAGAAGCCTGCTGTTATTTGGCTAAATGAGAAAAAGAAGCTCAGAGCTGTGCTCCTATGACATTATTTTTGCTGTCTAATCGATTTCAGTGTTGTTTTGTTGGCAACAAGTCCCCCAGATGGTGACTCACAAAGGTAAGTAACAAACTGCACCATCGTTCCCAGAGCTCCTTTGCCAGACATGTTCAGATGTGTGTCAAAAAGCCCAAGAATTTCCTAAGACTCTTTGAGTTTAATTTATTTTGTATAATCTCCTTTGTCCTAGACTTAATGAGGTCAGCTTTGGCCAGCTCTCTGCATTCTTGATGCTATGTTAGCAACCAAGGACCATGACTCCAGTTCAGTTGTAAGGCAATCTATACAATAGTAAACATCACAAACATTTTACCCTGCTGCCAGGTGTCTACAGATTTGTTTGTAGAGAAACTGACAAGACTCTGTCACTGTGGACAATGGTCTACAGAAACATTTCTTCTGGACTGCGAAGCTGGATAATTCTCATCTCTCAGCTCTTCCAGAACAGTGAAAATAATTGAAAAGCTCTGGGCTTTGGGGCAGTGTCCACAATCGTGAGTGTTGTGTTTAAGTTCTTTGTTTCCTCATTCAACTTGCCAAAGATGTCCACTGAGAATTTCTCCCTCAGATTATTATTCTGAGAAGGACTATTCTTTAGTTTGCAGCAAATGGGTCTGTCTGCCAGAAGTTCATCAGGTGCTTCAAGACTCGTCCTCTGGAATCCAGTAAACCTCCCTGGAGAAGGACTTCCGATCTGCTCTTGTTTTTCTGCTCTGGAGAAAATATATGGAAAAGTTGGTTCCAGGTGAAGACACAGGAAGTTCTCTGAGGCTGATTGGCTGGGTCTGATACTCAAGCATGCTGATGTAAAAGGCGACAAGGGGCAAAGTCAGCTGCCTCTTCTTTCTTCACAGTATCTGTTCTCAGTTGCTGTATGACAAACCACTCTACAATTTAGTGGCTTCATCAATAGCCATTTATTTGGCTCATGATTTTGTAGATTGGCAGTGTAGGCAGGGTGAGCTGGTGTGTCTTCTGGTCTGGACTGGGCTTAATGGATCTCTCCTGGGCTCACTCATGCACCTGTGTTAATGTGACAGATTGGCAGAACCCACTGGTTTGCAATGGCCAGCCCGGTCTTCATGGTTGGGCTATCTGAGACCTCTCTCCATGTGGTCTCTTACTCTCCAGCAGACTAGCCTGGTCTTGTTCATAGGGTGGCTACATTCTAAGAACAGTCAGACAGCAACCTGGCAAGAGTCTGCTTAAGTGCTTTCCAAGTGTGTGTGTCTGTGTATGTGTGTGTGTGTGACCTCTGCTCCTGTCCTACTGGTCAAAGCAAGTCACATGGTGAGCCCAGATTCAAAGCACGGACCAAAACTGCAGCTATCAGTGAGAATAGCTACCTTGTGAGAATGTGAATAAAGGGAAGAGAAGAATTTATGATCATTTCCCCAATTTATCACAATCAAAAGCACAAAATGAGGTCTTTTAGGGTTCATGGGGGCCAATAAATTATGTCCTTTTTCCCACTTCTGAGCTTAGAACAATTTAGAGAAGTACATGGGAGTTAAACAGGGCAGATCAGATATCAGCTTTATTGCTGGTGACATTGGAATGAAGACGTGGCTTGCATTTGTAGTCTGAACAGACTTTCTACAACCCCCTCTCCCCTGGAATTAAAGTAACCATCTGGAATTGAGATGTCCCCCTGCAGGAGCTTTAAAAAATGTGTGTTTTGGGTAGGTGGATGCCAGAGAGAAAGAAACAGAAAAATGAGGCTGGGTGGGAACACTTTATCCTCTGCTCTGTAGAGAAAAGTGGACCGGTGAATGCTAGACATTTCCTCTTCCATCGAGGAGATCAGGATAAATGTGGAAGGAGGGGCAAAAGTGACTATTTTATGGGCCTAGGTGGGGATGCTGTGAGAGGGAGAAAAATGGTCCCCCTTAACCCAGACATGTTTCCAAGCAACAAAGGCGTTCTTTTTGTACCCTCCGTACCATTTTTTCTCTCTAAGAGAAATTTTGCTTGACAATGAAACTATTGATCATTTTGAAGATGTGGATGGCCAGTGAAATTTCCTGAAGGGACTTGCAAAATAGGAATTTTTCTCTGACGGAGTGAGTGAAAACAGATGAAAGCCAAGAGTTGGCTGCATTGAAAGACATCAGTGTTTGCATCCTGTTGCAAGTTGAAGGGAAATAACTATAAAAATAAAATAAAAAAAAGGGATCCCTGGGTGGCACAGCGGTTTGGCGCCTGCCTTTGGCCCAGGGCGTGATCCTGGAGACCCAAGATCGAATCCCACGTCAGGCTCCCGGAACATGGAGCCTGCTTCTCCCTCTGCCTATGTCTCTGCCTCTCTCTCTCTCTCCCTGTGTGACTATCATAAATAAAAATTAAAAAAAAAAAAAAAGAAATAGCTGCCAATTCCATGACCCGCTCCCAAAGACTAGAGGAAATTTAATGTTTTGGGAGTGGTACCATTTGGTGGAGGGGGTTCTTCCACTTTCTTCCAGTGCTCCAAGACCCAAGGAAGCTTAACTGTCGTATTGCAATGAGCTTGTTTGTGTGGCTCTTCCCCTGCTGGCAAAGCCATGAGCAAATGGTAGAGAATGAATTTTCATAGTCATGCAGTCCTCAAAACTCAAGTTTGTAAAATGTGATAACTTGCTTTATTTCTATAGAGAAGAGTGTCTTATCTCTCATGTCTCCAATTCCAAGGATGGTAGAAAACTTAATCTCCCCAAACCAAGTAGGCTCAACCAAGTCTAGTTTAAAACTCAGTCGTTTTTGGGATAAAAACACAGTTCTGACTGCTTGCCTTCTCCTTTTTCCTTTGCTCCTCCTCAAGGGATGGGCATCAGAAGAACACAGGGCATCTGCTTTATGACCACCCTCCGACCTTGGATGAAATATCTTAACAAGGTCCTTGCCATCATGTGTTGACATTTGCTTCTGTGGTCCTATCTGGTCTCCCATTGATAGACCATAGTCAATGAAACTTCCTTGTTCTGACCCTGAGTCCTACTGGGTGAGCTACCATCGCTCAGAACTTCTGCTCTCCCCTTGACAGCTTCGAAACCCTCAGCGTCCTTGTCACTGGAGTACACAGGACCCCACACTCAAACCCATCCAGCAAGACTCCTCCCTCTGCCTTTGCTAACTATCACTCTCATGCCTTGCTGGGAAGAGCCTCTCTGCAAAGCTTGCAGATTCTCCAGGGGACACAGGAAGAGGAGACATGTTTTCTCTATTTTGAGAGCTCCTCAAATCACTTAGACTTTCTATGAACCCTCTTTTCTTTCCAACTTTCAACCACGAGCTAGGGCAAAAAATGTGGTCCCTTCCTCCAAGATTTACCCCAAATAACTAACTCTCTCATTCCCTTTCCCCAAATTTTTGGTAAACTACCTCTTCCTCTCAGCTCAGGTGATATGTTTTACCTCCTTTCTAGTCTTCTTTATCTTTTATTTCAGGCCTGTGCTTTGTTTTGTTGAGGGCTTAGCTCTTGATTATTTTGTTCAGGCATTTGAGACTGCTGTCACTGTTATGGCATTCTGAAAATCAACTGAGTTTTTGTGTTAGGTTATATCATCCTTCCCCAGTGAGGGCAGGACATGGAGAAGGTTTTTACTGCTGGTTGACATGGTTGAGAGTACAGGGCAGAATTGAGAAGTACAGGAGAAAAGCATGTTGTTAATATTATTTCATAGAACCTTCTACATCTTCCAGATCAGGCATCTGTGTTGGGGCAAATCCAAGTTTTGTTACTAGCATAGAGTTTTCAAATTAAACATCACTTTCCCAGAAGATTCCCCTTAGGGGTAGTAGTACACCAATACAGTCACTCTCAGGAAAGGGAAAGAGACTGGCAGAGCTATGGCTGGGAGGCAGGTCATCAAAGAGGAAAGACGAGTCAGTGTGGCATCAGGTAAGGAGTTGATGCCTCTACCATTGAGGTTGAAGAGAACAGAGACCTGGATTCACTACGAAGCAGCCTGGAGCACTCATGTTAGCCCTGCAGTTCCATGTGACCTACAGTATTGTGCAGTGAGAAATTTTCCCTCATCAGTAATGGAGCACAAGACCCTTCCCCTCTGAAGGATAAGGACAGTGGTGGCGAGGTACCATAGCTTTGTGCTGCAGTGCTCTGAGGCTGGTGAAAATAACCTTAAATCTTGGTTTATCCCTCTCCAATTTTGTGCCCTTGGATGAGTTACTTAATTTCTCTAGACCTCAGTTTTCTGGTCTAAAAATGTGAAGATGAAGCAGAATCTAACAAACGTGTGCTTGTTAAGAGAATTAAATAAACTGTTGGGTGTCAAGCCCTTGGCAGGATGCCTTGTACTTAATAAGCTTCACTATTATTCCTGCTGTGTCATTTTAAATGTTTATTATTGTTGCTGTTTAGGAGAGCACTGTAGATTTTTCTTTGGGCCCGTCTTTGTTCTTTGCCAGTGACTTCCACCGTCCGATGTCAGACTATGGTTGGACAAGGGTCAGGTGCCACATCAGCTAGGGTGGCTCTAAGTGTTCCTTGACTAGATCAGGGTCACATGAAAGGACAGCAATATTGGGGCCCCACCACATCTGGTGATGTGAGCATGAGCAAAGAGCATGTGAGCTGTGTCGACATCTTCAAGGTCAAGCTAGGGCTGATGTAGACCAACCATGTTGGAATCATAATGGCAGTTGGGCTTTCTTCTTTCCCAGCTGAGATCCTATTCTAGATATCATAAAATAGTGACCACGATAAAAGTACTTTTTAGGAATGAAACAGTACCATGATGTGATGAGTTATAACTGGGTGTTATACACAACTGATGAATTATTGAAAATTATATCTGAAACTAATGATGTACTATAAGTTGGCTATTTTTATTTAAATAAATAAAAAGAAACAGTATCTTAATATAATGTGACATAAAAAAGCTTTTCCAGATAAGTAACTTATAATCCAGGATTGTTTTCAAGTAACTAGGAACCATGCATGTAATCCCAGGGCTCCATAGGTTCCATATTAAGAATTCCTTTTGCTGATCTCTTTAAGTGCTGACATCTCAAGCCATTCGCCCATCCCCTAGATCACCCAGCCGAGGGCTGTTCACATACTAGCTGTATAACAGATCTATAATAAGTATACAGCAGGCACTCATTCAAATGAATTGAAAAGTCTTCTGCACTCAAAATTATCCATTTATAATGGTGAACAAGAAGCAATGGGACCTGTGCTTCAGGGGGTTCCCTCTCAAATCTGATAACATGAGTAAGTGTCTTGTACATGCCAAACTGAAGCTTTATTACTGAATTATCAGTCTGGGCAGAGCTCTGCCAGAGGGAAGAGATGAGAGAGCGCAGGAAGTAATGCCAAGGAAGGGAAACTGGGCAGGTGGCCAGTTGGTGCATCAAGGTGGAGAGGTGAGGCCGAGATCAGGGGTTTGGAGATAGAGTGAGAGTCAGCATGAGTAAGGCAGCACCAAGGGAAACAGGGCCAGCAGGCTGGATTTGAGGACTGTGAGCACATCCTGGTAGATTTATTACTTGTCTTGAATGAGGCAACCAGGAAAAGCAGGTGTGATGAAAGGAAACTGGGAGCTCCCTTCTTTCCCTTCTTGGTAAACAGATAATTTTAGAAAGTCTAGTGATAATAAAGGACCTTCATGAGTGAGGTACTGGCTCCTCTAGCCAGAAAGACATTTCCTGCTAACTCAGAGCAGCTACTTAGGATCTCCATGGGAGAGAGTTTGTTGCAAAAGCTCCCAAGAAGGGCTTGGGTGATCCCCCAAACTGCTGCTGACCTTGGACGAGCAGAGACAAAGGGTACATCTGTGTGATCTCCCACACTGTGCAATTAGGGCCTGCTGGGACCTGGCAGGCGAGGTCAGAAGATCACATGCAGCTAAGGAAATCCACCCTAGCATTCAATTTTTATTATACACAAACATAGCATGTATCAAAAATGTGCTTAGGAAGGGGAAAGATCACTGTGTGGCCTAGATCCATAGGCAAAAGCTGTCAGCGTTGGGGTGCCCTCCTAACCCTTTCTGAGGGCAGCTCCCAGGAAGCAGGGCATGAGCTGTTCCTTTAGCCCCCCTTTTGCCACCCTGAGTGCCCTCTGCTCCTTCCCTGGAGCCTGAATCAAATCCTGGCTCCATGCTCAGCAGGGCTGCCCACTGGTTTGACTTTGTTCTGTGATTTATCAGCTAGTGAAAAGAATTTCTCTGATTAGCCTCTTGAGACGGAAAACTTAACCCTTCAAAATCTTCTTGGCAAAAAAGCAATAAAAGGACTTCCCCTGGGCTTTCCTGGCAGATGCAAACTGCTCCCAGCAGCTGGGTCAGATGGCCTTGCACCTACTGTTGCTGTGAGGTCCTGGCCCTCAGAGCCCAGCTCCAGGGTGGCAGGGATAAGGGACATTCCAGCAGAGACATCCCACAAATTCAGTCCCAGAGATTCTACACTCGTGTGGCTGGCAAACATCCATCTCTGTGACTGCTTAGGAGTTAAAAGAGGCTGGTTAGAAAGATCAGGCTCTGCTGCTATTTCCTAGCTGTGTGACATCAGGCAACTTACATACCTCTCTGATCCAGCCTCCTCATCTGTAAAATAGAGATTAAAATACCCATGTCTGAGAGGGACGGGGTTCGAGCAAGGTGATGCATATAAAGCCTGTAAAGGGGTGCCTGGCTCAGTGGAGCACAGCTTTTGGTGTTGTTTTCATCTTTTCTTAAATTGTCGTCTACTTGCTTGTCTCCTGTCATTTGTTTCTTAGCTGTGTCCTCAGTGGAGAGACTTGGCCAGCATCCCCTAAAATCCATGACCACCCAATAGGGCACAGAACCATTGAGGCAAGGCCTGGCTTTGATTTCATACGGGGTGTAGGCTTCCGATTTCCAAGAGGTGGGCCAGGTGACTGCCTGAGAGCTGTCTTTGCCTGGACTCAAGGGGAGAACAGGCTAATTGGGGAGGTTTGACTTTGTTCCTCTTCCCCAGACTCCTCAATCTTTGCAGTCTCTCCTCAAATATGGGAGTCCGTGGGGGTAGGACCTGTGGTGTTTCATGGCTCTTTCTGCTTCTTGGGAGAGCAGTTCCAAGAGGATGGAACAGACCCCAAAGCTGCATCAGGAGAGAATTCCAGGAAAAAAATAGAGCTTTCAACTTCTCTGGAGTCCCCTCCCCAGAGCTTCATTCTTTAGCACTGGGTCCAATCCTGTCCCCACTTCTGGTTTCAACCAGAGCAGCGCTCTGAGGGCACCTGGCTCGACTTGGAGTCACTTTGGGATTTCCCACCCTCGACCAATCAAGTTTGAGTCACTGGAGATGAACAAGAGGAACCCATATTTAAAAATCTTTCCAGATGATTCCACCCTGCAGCCGCAGTCAAGGGGCTCAAGGCTGGAGAGTGTGCAGGATCTCTCTGAATCCCCTCTCTGCTCTGTGACTGCGGCTCATTTCCAGCTTGGGCCTGGAGGGGCCGGGCGTGCGCTCACCTTGCCTGGAACACCCTGAGCGCGTCTGTGAAAGTGTAGGTGTTTCAGGACACCTCTCAGGGACCTGGTCAGGGCTGACCTCAGCTGACTAAAGCTGCCCTTCACTGACTGTAGCTTCAAGACCTTTGCAGCATGTGTATGCTTGGTTATCATTGAAGGTTTACAAATAAAATAGCAACCGCCATCCATGTCCCCCCGCCCCACTGCTTGCTTTCCTACCTTATTTGTCTTCTCTGCTTCATTTTTCTGCTGGGCACTTACTGACACCTGACATTCTATTTTCCCTCTTTCCGAAATAAATATGATCTTTCTTTATGGCATTACTTCATTAGACTGGAAGCTGTAGGAGAACAAGAATTTTATTTTTTGTAATGCTCTATCTCCAGCATTTAGAACAATGTCTAGTACAAGTCTCCTATCAGAAAAAATTTTTTTGAGTGAACAAATGAAATTTCCTCTTCATAGTCTGGCCTGGTTTATGGAAAAGAGACATACAGGAAGCTGATAGCCTTATGCAGATCAAAGCACTGCCATCATTAAAGGGCTAGATGAACATCTTCTAACTTCTGCACACCTGTGCCTAGAACGCTGCCGGTGGAGGGGACCTAGCATCCCTGGTCCCTGCCTCTCGGCATCCAGAGGCGAATGCACTGGCCTTTTATCTCAAATGCTGAAGACAGACTCTCTGAGGGAGGAGCTCTCATCTTTCCCTCTGGTGGAAGCAGAATCCTTTGCTGAGGTCGCATGGCTAGTCATCAGCAAAGCCAGGATTCAAAGTGTGCGGCTCAGAATGAGGTTCAACTGACCTCAAAGCACCATAAACCTTAGTCACCACCTTGGCATTCCAGAACATGTGGCTTGTTTTCCACATTATTTTGCTCCCCTAATTTTTCTTCCTGTCTCTTTCCTAAAATTCATGGCTCAATGTCCAAGAGGTTGGGGATCTCAACCAATGGTAGATCTAATGCCCATAGGAGGACAGCATGATTGGTGGGGCTGTGACCCTTGCAAAATCTACATCACTGGGAAGAAGAAGAAATAGGAGTTTCCTTTGGCAGCTCCTAGTAGAAGAATTAAGATGGCATCCCTATCTCTCTCTCTCCAAACACTCATACGCACATATTCTCACATGCATATACATACTCACACTCCATATACGCACTTACACACTCACACTACACACACACTTACACACTTGAGTGTGCACACAGCACACACTCTCACACACACTCACACATTCACTCATACTCACTCATACCCATATACACACTCACACCAGAAACATTCACACACTCACATTCACACACCAAACACACTCATGTGTGTGCACACAACACACTCACGCTCACCTGTGCATATAATACACTCACACACATACACACCCATACCACACACACACACACCAGAAACTCACTCACACATGCTCACAGCAGAAACACACACATATACATGCTCACGCACACACACTCGCACTACACACACACACACACACACACACACACACACACACACATGCTTCAACACATCATTAGATAAGATTCTCTTTCTTCTTTCCTGGGAAGGGTAAGTGAGTGAAGGAGAAAGGTAGGAGATTCTCCACACAGAGAAAGAAGCATCTGGCATGGAAAGATGTACCATACCTTCAATCCCCAACCACAACTGTATGCATTCTTTTTAAAACCTGCAACTGAGGGGGGCACTTGACGGGATGAGCACTGGGTGTTATACTATATGTTGGGAAATCGAACTCCAGTAAAAAAAATACATAAAAAAATAAAACCTGCAACACCAAAAAACAAAAACAAAAAACCCCCTGCAACACCTTTGAAAGTCAAATGCAAGCCTGAGAGGTGAAACGTTTGATCCAAGCCTTCATTGTTAGCTAGGGATTTTAACCAGAAATATCCAGCCCAGAGTTGGTATTTTCTCCTCCTGGCAGCCACCTCTCAGGTGGTCTGTTTGATGCAGAGTAGGATGCCAGTTGAGCTGAGTTGAGAAAGTTGGTCTCCAGGGTTGGGCAACAGCCACAATGGGTTGAATCTCTCCCTTCTTGGGGGTTTTAGTCAGGTTCCAGATAAAAATGTAGAAACTGCCTTGATGAGGGTAGTGTGTGTGGCTAGTAAACTGAGGAAGGAGTGGTACCAGCAAAAATTATTCCTGGCATGGGACCCTGTTTGTGAACTATCAGTCAAGCTATTTCTTCTTTCATAGGAGAGATGGGCTTGGTTCAATAAATAAAAAGTTAGGGTCAAGAGGGAATGACAAGTGGCTCATCATCCTTTGGTGATAATTATGGCAATCATGTCTACCATTTACTCAACACTAACTACACATCAGGTGTTACTTCAAGCACTTTTGTCCCATGAGCTAATTCATTTCACCTAACAACCCTATGATGCCTGTTGTTACTCTCATTCTACAGGTGAACAAATCGTGGCCATCCAGCCGGCCTGTGGCTGAGGCAGGAGCCCCACTTAGTTCTGTGGACCCGCTGGATGGAGTCATTGGAACTGAGCCCCTGCTCGGCTCCACCCTCATCAGAAGAGGTGAGAATCATCCCTCTGGCTGGGACCCTGCCCAGGCTAGCTGCCAAGCTTCAGAGGGACCTCCCTGATTTGACCTCCACTGAGAAACTTGTCTCTTCCACCATGAATATTTTCCCTATGAGAGGCCAACATTTGGGTATTTCCCTCAGAAGCAGAAAGAGAATCCACTTCTGGCAATTCCATTTCTCCAGGCATTCCTGGGGCCCAGCACCTTCCTTTATCCTGAAGGAGCTGTTTAATCTGAGATCAGCTCCTGTCACATCCAGACCCTGCTGACAGCATTAAGGTTCAAACTCATTCAGCACCAGGGCATGTTATTTCTTTTCATCTTTCACCAAGTCCCTAATATGAATTACTTCTTGGGAAAAAAGAGACCATTTGCAGACCTGGCCTTTCAAATGCCAGTGTGCTTGCTTATCAGATTGTTTGACTAGAAGGAGGCATGCTAGCTCTTTGGTATAAGCCTTCTTGGAGAAAATGAACTGCTGTATGACTATTGGAAATTTAAAAATTTTAAATAAATAGGCAAAAAGCCATGGTGCTAATCAGTAAATCCAGAAACTTCTACAGAGCCTTTGTGAACTCTTCTATTTAAGCCAGACCTTGCCCTGTGAAATGCATTTGCTGGTAATTGTGAAGGACAACGGAAGGTTTTGCCTGCCTGATGAACATTATCTCTTTTTCTTGTTATTACACCCAGATATGGATTATTACACCATATATATATATATATTTAAGATTTTATTTATTTATTCATGATAGACATAGAGAGAGAGAGAGACACAGAGACACAGGCAGAGGAAGAAGCAGGCTCCATGCAGGGAGCCCGATGCGGGACTTGATCCCAGGTCTCCAGGATCACTCCCTGGGCCAAAGGCAGGCGCCAAACCACTGCGCTACTCAGGGATCCCCCAGATATATTTTTTAAAATGGGAATTGTTCTCTTGCCCATTGAATGCAGCCTGTGAGATTGTCAATCAAGGTGCCACACCCAGTGAAGGGGTGGGCACAGGACTCATGTTCAGCCAATCAAATGCTCTTTCCCTGGAATTTGACTCTGGGCATGGTGGCATCGATCATTCTAACAACTGCTCAAAGAGACCATCAGTTTATTCCTGTCTCCCAGAGACCCAGATTTGCCCTGGTTCCCATTTTTTCCAAGACCCATTTCTGCAGTTTTCCATTTGATTCTGTGTGCTATCCCATACTCTTCCAATAATTCTTTTTCACTCAAGTCAGAGTTGCTGTTTGTTGTTCACAACCAAATCCCCAATGGCTACTATGCTTCTCGATGTGGACACATTGCTGGCAGGGCCTTGTCTATAGCACCTGTGTGTTGCACAGTGGGGTCAGAGTTTCTGGGAGAGCTCTTGTCTGGCTTTATCTGAAACTGGTCCTGCCTCCCATCCTGATCTGAGGGCAGCTGGTCTGGGACAAAGAGGGCTGCTCTAGGGTAGAGTGAATCAGGGATACCCTGGCTTCCGGACATGGCCTGGAGTGAGCAGCTAAGCCAATCTGCCTGGCTCTGAAATTGGAAGAAAGAGTATGGAAAAGAGTAGTGATAAGGCAATGGGCACACAGGGAGAGGCAGAGCTGACACTCGTGTTCTCTCCACTTCTTTGGTATTCCAGGACTACCCCTACAGTATGGACATGCCCTCTGCTTAATTCCTGCTTTTCATTGAGATCTCACCCTAAATGTCACCTCTTCAGATAAGTCTTCCATGACTACCCCATTGAAAGCAGTCACTCCTGATTGCCTTAGGACATTCATCCTTCACAAACACTATCTATGTTTTCTAGTTTGTGTTTGTTTACACTTTTTATTTTTTTTTCTATGAAGACTTTATTTTTTTTAATTGGAGTTCAATTTGCCAACATATAGCATATATCACCCAGCGCTCATCCCATCAAGTGCCCCCCTCAGTGCCCATAACCAGTTTGTGTTTGTGAGTTAATCATCAGTTCTGGCAGCTTCCCCTACACCACCTCTAGAATGTAAGCCCCATGAGGGCAGATTCCTTGCCTGTGTCTGTGTCTCTTGAATATAGAATAGTGCTCATCTCATAGCAGGCACTGAACAAGTGGTTTTATGAGGAAAACTCTCCTATTTTATGGAAGGTGTCTGTCGTGGGTGAGGTCTGCCCAAGCCCTAATTCCTGGTACCTATGAATGTGACCTTATTTGGAAATAGAATCTCTGCAGATTTAGTCAAGGTATGATGATGCCAATCTGGAGTACGATAAGCCGTAATCCAATGACTAATGTCCTATAAACGGAACACCCCAAAGAGGGAAAACATCACATGGAGAGTGAGGCAGAGATTGGAGTGTTGTGTCTATGAGTTAAGGAACATCAAAGATTACCAGCAACCACAGAAGCTGGGAGAAAGGCAGGAGACGGATCCTTCCTCAGAGCCTCCATAGGGAATCAACCCTGTTGACACCTTGATTTCTGACTTCAAGCTTCCATAACTGTAAGAACAAATTTCGGTTGCTTTAAGCTGTGTACTGAGCTATGGTACTTTGTCATGACAACCCTAGCAAACTATTACAGTGTCCTAAATAAAGTCCTTTCTTAGCATCATAAAGAATTTGCAAGCTATTTCTATAGGTTCAAAGCCTGGTAAAATATTATTTCATTTATTCACTCATTCTTTCACTTACACATTTGTTGAGTGTCTGCTATAGGCTACGCAGTGGTTATAAAAATGAATAAGATTTTCTGGGTAAACTTCCTCCCAGTCAATTAGCCACATTCTTCTCTGTGCCCACATAGTATTTTGCAGAACCACCTTCATGTAGTGCTTACCACGTCAAATTTCAGGTACTTTTATTTAGCCTCTTGATTTCAAGGGCCCTGTGGTCTTTAATGCTCAGTACACTGTGCCTAGTACAGAGAAAATATTCAAGAAATCCAACAAACGAGTGAGAGAATGGTGGACCAAAGATTATCTTCATAATACAAATAGGGAAATACTCATGTGTTGTTAAAAATATTGTTGGAAATGCTTTGCCTGTCCTTCTCATGTGTTCCTCTTAGGGGAAGGGGGTGGCACAGTATAAGGGGACAAGAGGGAATGGAAGTCAGGAGACCTGGGTTCTAGTTCTGGCTCTGCAACTGGCTTTGGCGGGGGGGACAGTGAGGAGGTCTTCTTCACCATGGAGAGCCAGAGCAAAACAGCAAAATTGGGGGACAGGGAGAGAGAGAAGGAGGGAGAGACGTTGATTCCAGCTCACCTTCCCAGCAGTCAGAGATAAACAAAGATAGAGTGGGTTGGCTAGAGATATGATCAGTGCTCCATTGCTGGAGATATTCAAGCAGAGGCAAGGTGAATGAGGCTTGACAGGAATCCTACAGGCTGAGGGGTGAGGTGATGAGATAGGATGAGTGGTGTATAGATTAGGTGGCCTTCTAATTTCCTTTCCACCTTATGCAGGTTGTAGGAGTCTACCTGTGTGACTTAGGCTGAACCACCCTTCCTCTGGGCCCCAGTTTCCTAGCCATCCAACAGTTCCCTAGAGTGGGAATTCTGTGAGTCTAACTGACTGAAGAAGTCTAAAATCTGGAAAACTGGATGATTATGATGGGAAGTGCTGGGCTTTTGGAATAAGAAAGATCACTAGGTAGTCCTATAGAGTAGTGTGATGCAAATCTCGGTGTCTTAGGAAAATGTGAATTAAATGTATCTGTTGGCTCCAAACAGACGGTGGTGAAGGGCTTTTTGTTCTTGAGGTAAGAATATCTAAGATACAGGATGGTTCAGTGGCATAGCCAGGATTTGGATGCTTGACTGTAAGCCTGGAACCAGAATTATTCCTCAAGCTGGAGTTCAGTGACTGGGCTGTGCTGCTCCAGGCTCTTTTGTAACAATCTGTTTTAGCAAACGTGTGATTGCCTCATGTGACTTTCTCACTCACGCAGCTCATTTTGTAAAATTTGCTTTTTCTGATAATTAATTTTCAAAGAAAAGGAAATCTGCAACAATATAAATTAGCAAGGTTGCAAGGAAAGCAATGGATACAAAATAATGGATAGAGGGGGTGCCAGAGAGAATCATCCAAAAACAGGTACACAAGTATGCCCCAGGGGACCAGGTCATGGAAGATGGGGTATGATGAGAGAGTTGGGGTGCTGCAAGTGGAAAAGAAATTCTCTTTAACTAATAAAGAGCTTTATGAGGATTGATTTTTAATGAGATAAACTGAACTATGAGCTGCTCAGCTTCTGACCACCTCCTAACTATTTATTATCATCATCTGCATGACTCTTTGCTGTTTTGCAAAGTGCTATTATAGCTGTTATTTATGCAGATCTTCATAAGAACCCTGCACATTAAGATATTATTTTCTCTATTTTGCAAGTTAGGAAAATGAGGTCAAGTGAAGGGTAATCCTAGACCTTTCAGCCCTAATTCTGGCGCCTCCCCATCCAATACTCCACCTCCACCTCATGCCATCCTTTCACTGCCATCAACTCTTCTGGGTGTTCTTGGGCCCAATTCCAATGTATGTGGGGTGGATGGGGGGCCTCTTCACACAACAACAACAATGGATTCTCCAGATACAAGCTGGGTGTCCAACAGTTCAACTCAGTCCTGACACTACTGACCCAGAGACAAAACAGATTCCACAGGTTAAGGGCTCAGTCCTATAAGACCACCCCCTCAATCCCCCACATACAGACACCAGTTGCAAACCCAAGTTGTCACCTGTGCTTCTGATGGACCGAGTATATATTGAAGGTTCCAATGACCCCCTCTACCACAGGACTCCTGGCTCCTCCAGCCTTTTATGCTTTTCTCTCCGCACTTTAAACAACCAGTGTTTTCCTTGCCCATTCCAGTTTCCTATCAAGCTAGTACTCTGAATAACATACCTCTCTGCTCATTGTTAGACATCATAGGCTATAAACTGTGAACTGTTGGCCATCCAGATTGGTGCAATATCTTCTGGTCTGGTTCTTTTATAAAAATGCTATAGCACTCTGAGCATTTACATCCACCACTAAGTAATTAAAGCCTGGTCTAGAGTCAGTGTCTATCCCTGTTAGGACCTGTCTGTAGCCTCTTAGAGCTACTAGTCATCCAGTGTCACTTGTCAGCTATGTTGAGGGACTTCCTACCAGGGAATCTGCCACATCGCCGTCTGCACTCTCTGTCTCTTTTGCTGGCAGACAGAAGAGTTCTTACTGGCATTTTGTGCATTTGAGGGTACAAGAGGAATATGTCTAGATTTAGCTCATCTCTGTATTGCTGTGGTTCCCCCATGTCCACTCTCCTCATGGGCCATGTCTCCACCTCCGCTGAGCACACAGGGATATTGCTTGTCAATTCTAGACACCTTTCAAACCTAGAAGAATGTTTGATAGGCATTAACATGTCCTACTTTAATGAGTCTCTCAAATTCCCCATAAGGCTGTGCCCCATACCGGTATCCCTATAATTGGCTAGCTTTCTCTTGCCATTCTATCTAATCACACGGTAAACCATTGGCTACTGCCCATGAGTCAGTAAAAACCCAAACACAGGGGCTTTGACCACTGTTCAGTTTTTCCACCACTGCTAAGAAAACAGCCTGGAATCTAGCCTACCAAGTTAATTTGTTTTCCCCTTCTTCCAACAAGGTAGGGTTCTTCCAAACAGGATGCAGTCTGCTCACTCTGGAAGTGCCATACACAAACCAAGCAGCTGTTTATCTGTTGAAAGCTGTAGGGTGCTGTCCAAGTAATGATGAATCCATGGCTCTAGCTCCTCACACAGTTCCAGGGTCAGTCCTAAGGGAAAAGTCCTGCTTCTGAGTATGTCCTCTCAAGAGCAAGATCTTATAAAAACTACGTCCATATTATCATGAAACTCTTCTGGGCACTGCCATCCCTTGGGATATTTCTCCAACATCATCCCAGATATCATGGCTATTCAGGTTTTAGGATCACTTTGTCCTTCAATCACCAAGGGTACCCAAGAATTGGATAGTAAATGCCTCTCAAATGGAAATTCTTTAGTTCAAAGTCCCAGGGCTTGTCACCGGGAGGCACTCACAGCCTTTTGCTAAACCCAATGTGCTCCATGGCACAGAGAATGTGTCCCTACCAGCGTTCCAGTTTCTATTTTACACTATGTGGGCTCAAGCAATCTTACTGGCTCCCATTTAGTATGTCCCATTGATATTCCTTGAAGGACAGATTTACACTCCTTCTGTTTTATAATACTAGGTAGAGGAAGTGTTCCCTAGTGAGATACAGTGTCCGTCCTTCCAAAATACAATCAGGGAAAAGAGACACAACCACTTCACATGAAGTCTGTTCAAACATACCAGGTCTCCTACCAATTTTTATCTTAATTCCATCAACCCTTACATGCAACGTCCATTATGACTTCATCGACAGATTTTGGTTTCACAATATTAGGTAGGAAAAGTATCCCCAGTCAGAAATGATATCCATTCCCATAATACATTCAGATCAAGTTGGCACAGCTTTATGCGATACCCACGTAATCATCCAGCTTTTTGTAATTGTCTCAATGCTCATACTTTTATGTTTTCTCAAGTCAATGTAGCCTGAGTCAAGCCTTCACCAATGGGTTCTTGGAACCCCAGTTTATGGAGCTCCCATATCAAGGGATCCCGGAAACTTCTCCTCTATACCCCCTGACCATGTTACCCACTCTTCTGCAAAAGGCTTTGGGTTCCCAGAGAGAGGTTGACCCAAGATACCAGGTCAACTTTGTCTTGGTTAATCTGCCTGACCACTGCCAGAAGCACAAGCCATTGTTGGTCAGGTCTCTCATTGTAATCCCTGCTTTCAGGCTTTTAATATTTCTCCAAACATAGAGAGTGGACTTCTTTGGGGCCCTTTAATGGGGGCTCCCTACGGCTCTCCCAATCTTAGGTTATGCACTATTAACACCTTTGTTTTAGCCTCAGTAATGTCGATTTTCAGTCATCCCATTTCTTCAGTAATGACCTAAAGATTTCTACCCTGCTGGGACCAGTCCTGTGACTGTCCCTTTTCTGTTCCCTCTGTTTCATTTCTTGAACATTTGCTTTATTCATCTTATTTCTTAATGACCTTTTAAAACTTTCCACCTTGTTGGGTAAAATCCCTTGACTCCCCTTGGCCTCTTCCTATTCTCTTGTTAATTAACCTTTTTGAACTCGGCCATAGTAACTTCTTGCAAGATACATCCACAAAGGCAAAAGAAACAAAAGCAAAAATGAACTATTGGGACTTCATCAAGTTAACCTAAAATTGTTATTAGTGCCTGTAAGACCCAGGAGGGGAGGCTGAGGTAGCAAATTCAATAAGGCTTCCAGAAGTATTTTTTTAAAGATTTTATTTATTTATTCATGAGAGACACACACACACACACACACACACACACAGAGGCAGAGGCATAGGCAGAGGGAGAAGCACGCTCCATGCAGGGAGCCCGATGTGGGACTTGATCCTGGGACTCCAGGATAATGCCCTGAGCACAAGGCAGGTGCTTAACCGCTGAGCCGTCCAGGTGTCCCACCAGAAGTATTTTTTTTTTTTTTTGGTTTTGCAGCAATAAGGTCATATGGAATGCCCAAGGGGCCCTCTTCATCACAGCATTTACCATGACTTGGGGAGTGAGCATCTTGCATCCACGCGAATGTGCTCTTCCCCTCTGCAGTGCTTAAAACCATATAGCTCTTAATAAGTTGCTCTTAAAATCCACTTTGGTAGTGTCTTCAGGAAGCTGATGATACCAACACACAAAATGCAACTCCTTCACAATATACCTCCCTCCACCCCACTTTCAATAGTTTCTCTGTTTTGCCCTTACCTTGGGAGTGGCAAGGGGTGGCTTTGAGGCCTGTGGCCAGAGCTCAGACTCACTGAAATCTGAGCAATTCATTTACCTTTATGGACTTTGGTTTTAGTGGAGACAATAATTTCTATTTTGTGAATCTAATAGCGTCAGTTAATTAATTAGTTAATTAATCCATTCATTCAAGAAGTACATCCTGAGCACCTAGCCTTTGTCTTGAGCTGGTGTTGGGTATGAGGAGCTTGAGACCAGGTTCAAGGTGGAAGACATAAGGGAAGTGAAAGTGTTTTCCAAACTCTAAGTTGCTAGCTAAATGTAAACTGCAGTATTATTATTCCTTTTAGAATATTTGCATCTTAAATGACCATGGCTGGAAAACAGCCAAACATAACTTGAAAGGATGAATTTTTTAAAAATATTTTATTTATTTATTTATTGAGAGATAGAGAGCACACAAACTGGGGAGGGAGAGGAACAGAGGTAGATAGAGAAGGAGAAGAAGAATCCCCGCTGAGCAGGGAGCCCCATTTGGGCTTGATCGCAGGACCCCAAGATCATGACCTGAACCAAAGGCAGACACTCAACTGACTGAGCCACTCAGGTGCCTGAAAGGATGAATTCTTGATGGAATTCTAGGCCTTCTGGTGTGTGTGTGTGTGTGTGTGTGTGTGTGTGTACTTTTGATAGAGAATGGTTGATAGTACATTAGTAAATAGGGGAGGAAATAGGAAGAGGGAGAGATTTTTACTCAGGGAAAATTTCCATTAAACACCTCCCACGGAAGGCTGATATGCTAGGCTTTCTCTACAAGGGAGAGCAGAGAGAAAGTGTTCAACTTTGTTTGTGGAGACCCAAAAGTGAGCTTATATGATTATTTGCTACACAATCATTAGGAGAAGCAGGGTTTCCGGTCTCTGATGAAATTTTCTTGCTTATAAATGTTATCTTTGCTGACTCTGTCTGAACTTCAGAGCTGATAATGAATATATTTTAACTTTCTACAAAGGTGAAGAGGTTGCCCCTTTATTGAAAACATCCATTCTCCCTAGAAGTTACAACATCATGGATCACATTTCTTAAGACTGGAGAGCTTTATGAAACCCTGGGCTGGATTTTAGTCATTCCATTCTGGAAAAGATGTCTTTGGGAGTGAACAAGCTCTGGTGAAAACTCCTTTTTCTTACCCATCACATCTTTCATAGGAGGGCGATATATATAAATATATTTCCCCAACAGGAATCTAAGTCTGAGTCTAAGTCTTTAAATGCCAGTTCATTCACACATGCTAAATATCATCTGTTTGTGGCTGTAGAGTAGTGGGATATCATATTTATTATGTTTAGCCCCACTGTGAGCCCTCTTACTTCTGCACCCAGTAGCTGAGAATGTCTGGGACAGATAGCATATGCTTTAAGAAGTGTCTCCATCCTGGGTCTCACTGCTGCTCCCACAACATCCCACTTTCTTTACCAAAAATGTGCCTTGACTGGTGCTCTTCCCTCATCATCCTTAACCTGAAATGCCTCTTCCATCGTCACCTTCTCTTTGAGCCTTCCTTAATAATAGCTGCCACAATACCAGGCACTGTGCTTAGTGCCCACTCCAAGGTATGCACATTTTATAGAAACTGAGGTTTAGAAGGTCAAGTGGCTCCCCCAAGGTCATACACCTGGCAAGTGGTAGCCTCAGTCTCTGAGATCCTTATGACTCTTACTTAGAGTCTCAGAACTACTCCAATATCTTTATATAAGCAACAATGAAGGAAGGACAGTGAAAAGGAAAGCCTCAATAAATGGCAGATGCTACTATGAGGGCGGCACATGCTGGATTTCTTGAGAGCTGATAACCCAACTCTGGTGTGTGAGTTCCTAGAGAGTTCCTAGAAAGAAATAGCCTATCATTCAAAATCATTCATTCAGCAAATATCTGTGAAGTGCCAGCACTACTCTAGACACCAGGAATACAGCTGTGAAAAAATAGGTGGACCTCTGCTCTCCAGTAGCTTAATGGCAAATATAATCAATTAATTAAAATTAGCAGGTGGAGATAAATACTATGGGGGAGGGGAAAGTGAAGCAGGTGAGAAGATGGGGTATCTTCTGGAGAGGTTGGGGAAATGAGTTCTCAGTTCATATAGAAAGGTCAGAGGAGGCCATAGTGATAAGGTAACATTTGGACAGAGAGCTGAAAGAAATGCGGGCATAAGCCACATGGATATTTGGGAGGAAAGAATTTCAAGCAGAGGGAGAATCAGGTGCAAATATCCTTAAGCAGATTCTTTGCTTGGTCTATTTGAGAAGAGCAAGAAGGCCAGCATAGCTGGATCAGAGAAAGTGAGAGGACAGTGATTGTGAAAGATATTTGGGAGATAGCAGAGGGAAAGATTGGGTTGAGCCTAGTCAGGAATTATCCTAAGATTCTTTCACTTTGAGGAGGGAGGGAGCTGTTGGAGGCTTTTGAGAAGAGACAGGACATGATCTGACTTTTAAAAGGTCACAACAGGTGCTATTTGTGAAAAACTCTGGGTAGGGAAAAGATAGAGATAGGTGGGCAATTAGGAGGTTGCTATGCTCATCCAGAAAGGAAAGGTGGTTTCATGGACCAAGTTGTTAACACTGCAGACAGAGAGCAGGCCTCAGATTCTGGATATACTCTGAGGGCTGAAGTGATAGGACATACTGACAAGGTCTGAGAGAAAGAGATGAACCAAGTGTGAGTCATATTTGCCATTTCCAAAGGAGAATATAAGTTCCTTCTATTAGAATATAATCTTCATGTGGGCAGACATTTTCATCTGTTGTATTCAGTCCCAAGTGCCCAGAAGAGTGCCCCACACATAGAAGGTACTCAGTAATTTTTAAAGAAATGAATATGGGAGAAACCGGCTTGGCAGTGGAACTTAAGAGTGTATGTAAAATGTTATTTGTAGACACATTCTCCTAGTGCACAGCATGTTTTTTCATTCTCTTATGATTGTCTCTTGAAAACAATATTCTTAACTTTGATAATGTCCAATTCATCACTTTTAAAAGGGATCATGCTTTTGGTGTAACAACTAAAAAATATTTGCCTAATCCAAAGTCACAGGTTTTTTTCCTTCTAGAATTTTAATGTTTTTGTTTCATATTGAGAGCTGTGATTTGTCAGGAGTTTTTTTTTTTTTTACGGTGTGAGGTATGGATTATTGAAGTTTTTTTTGTTTTGTTTTGTTTTGTTTTTTGTTTTTTTTGTTTTTTTTTGCCTATGGACATTTACGAGTTCTGTGTTTGGCTGGAGTGCTAACATGTGAAAGGAGAATATTGGGATTTTAGGCTTTCACGGGAGGCAAAGTGCAGACTACGGAAAGCTTGTCATGCCCCAGCATTTTCCTGGATTATTAAGCTGGGAGTGTTCTGGTGATTACCAATTAAATTTCCTCCTCATTTTATACATGGGCAGACGAAAGCCCAAAAAAGGGATATAGCTTAATTTTAGAGCTTGATTACTACTCTGACTATACATGTTTTACTAACCAGAATTACCTTAGATAAGAGGAAAAGATTAAATAACAACAAAAAAGAAGCAATAGCCTTAAAGAGAAGGTGACCCATGTTCTGTTTTTATGTAGGACTGACCCCTATCCAGAGGGTGCTGATTGATAGATCGATGCCATCTTGGAGAGGGGACCCTAATGGCATGGTGCCCTGTCTGAGCTGATATTTATCTCAGTGCCCAGGGTGAAGTTGATGAAGACACTCTCATCAAATGTGTGAAGGACCAGAAGTTGGGAGCCGAGATAATATGTTGAATGAGAAAGTCAGGACCCTAGGAAATCCCAGCAGCTTAGAATTCTGGACCAAATGTAAGGGAAAGGTGTCTTAAAAGCTAAAGCTTTCCCCTGGGATTCACAAAGCAGCTAATCAAAGACCTGGGGAGTCAAGGATACACAAGTCACAGTGAGAACACCATAGGGGTAAAGGGTGTCTAAATGGATAAAAGCCCATACAAGGAGAAGTAACATAATCTTGAGCTGTACTGGGAGAAGATGAAGGTCCTAATCTGCTATTCTGCTTAATCAGAAACATTTGAAGAGCATTCAGTCTTGGGAGCACCACAATTTAAGAAAGTCATGGCTACCAAATACAGTCTCTGGAGCTAGACTATCTAGGTTCAATTTACAGCTGTCTTCTGCTGGCTGCATGACTTTGGACAAAGTACTTAATCTCTGTACATCATCAGTTGCTTTGTCTATAATAACAGTTTCATGACTTGTGAAATGCAAGTAAATTAATGTATGAAGTGGTTAGTATATGCACCGTAGGAATTAGCTATAATTGTTAGTTGGTTACCATTTTAAAAAACAATTTTATTTATTTAGTCATGAGAGTCACAGGGAGAGAGAGAGAGAGAGAGAGAGAGAGAAAGAGAGAGAGAGAGGCAGAGACATAGGCAGAGGGAGAAGCAAGTTCCCTGGGGGGACCCCAATACGGGACTTGATCCCAGGACCCCGGGATCATGTCCTGAGTTAAAGGCAGACACTCAACCATGAGCCACCCAGGCATCCTTTTGATTACCTTTTATTGAACACTTTGTCATGCTGAACTCCACGACAAATATTCTTTGTACATTATTTCATTTAATCTTCATAATAATCTTGCATGATAGGGGGTTTCTCCTTATATGATGAGGATGCTGAAGTTAAAGGGCTATGCATGTAATCAGTTCACAGATACCCTTGAAGTGACATCCTGAGAACTGAACTCTGGGTCTGCCTGGCTCCCAAGCTGATATTCACAACTACTATTGCACTGTCCCTTGGTTTTGATTCCAAGGAGAATGTCTAAGATGGTGAAGGGCTCAGAGCCATGTCATGAAGTTTGACTGGAGGAGTTGGGGAGGAGGTGTTGGTGACTAATTCTGGAGAATAGATGCCATATGTAAGAAGAGTCAAACTTGTTTGGGGTAAAAATAGTCTTTATCTACTGGAGATAAATTTAGATCAATCTAACAATCTCATTCCCTAGAGATGGAATAGGAAGCTTCATTCAGTAATGAGTTCCTCATCACTGGAGGTGTTCAAGAAAAGACAGGTAGATAGATAACTGGAGTCAATGTCTTTTAAAGCTACTTGTAATTCTGTGATTGTTTCTTCCCATCTCTGTACCCTGGTATCTTTGTTTCCAAAGTAATTTTAACGGTATTTATATCTTCCCAATTCTAAAGGGCATTGTGAGGGTTAAGAAAAAAGTGCTCATTAAGCACGCCAAGATCCAGAGAAGAAATGCACTATTTTAAGATAAACTATTATTATAACACTATATATAATTGCCAAGTGGATAATGGAACCAAGATTTTGCTAAACTCATGTACATAACAAACTGATAATTTCTTAGAACCAAATGTGTTTATTGCATGTACCCAAGGATTGCAGTTGATAATTGCTCTTATATCCTATGCTTTAGTGCGTAACAAATTCTGACCAATTATTTGGAGGTTTCATAAATAAAGTACAACCAAAATAAAAGCAATATTGCTATGCATTTGGAAATTCACCCCAGAATATCCTAACATATAAAAACTAAAATTCCTAGTGATGAGGCTTTTGATTCAAATAGGAGATCCAGAAGGGAGAACTGACAAGAATTGGTGATACGTCTTTTCTGGTGTTCCAGTTTGGGAGAGTGGACCATGGCCTCTTGTCCATTTTCAGTTTGCTTCTCTAGCCAATGATGTTGGCATGTTTTTGTCCAGTTGGGCCAATGAGACTTAATAGTTTGCTAATTTTGTACTGGATTGAATTAATTTCAAGACCAAATTAATTAAAACAGATGAAGCTGCCTTCATCTATTATTCATGAGCTTGTTAGAACAGGAGGGAGCACATTAGCTACATTAAGGATAGTAGATTGTTTTAATGAACTTCTTATTGGTGCCCGTTAATGGGACTCTTGAGGAGCCCAGCACTGGGTTCCCCCACTCTGTGACTATGAAGTTGCTCTGGTTTGCTCTGGTAAATAACACATTTTTGTAGAAATGACTGCTTTCAAATCCTCATAGACTCTAGAAGGTGAGTTGTGGATGTGTATGGTGGGGTGGAGGGCAGGGGACAGAATTACACACCAAAGGAAATATCCTTGCCCCAAATTAAACTTCTGGCTGTTCATTTCCCAGGTGCACAACTAAACTATGTGCAGGGATTGGCAAGATGGGGCCGAGGAAGGAAACAAGAAATGAATGATGTCAGTAAGAGCAAAAAAGTTTGGTTTGTTAAATTCATGAGTTTAATGTTTCTGCAAGCATGATCCTTGACTAACATGCAGTAAAGGCTGACAGGTAAAAGTTGAAGAAGGCAGGATTCTGATGACTGGTGTGGCCCAGTCTATCCACAAGAATCTTACCTCTAGAGGGTAGGTTCTCTGTGTTTACAAATTCACTCACATGTTGCCTTCTTAAAGCCTGATTTTAATGGGAAAAAAAGGGAGGGCATATTGCCTGAATGCCCACTCTAAGAGAGACAGTATAGGGTGGATAGTGGTGTGAGTATTTAGGGCCCTCTGCCCAGACTCAATGCTGTCTTGCTAGGCTTTCCTTGTTATTGTTCACTGAGGATATGGCAAAGAACATTTCCAAGGAATTGTTTTCTGTCCCAGGAAACAATCATACAATTCCGTTGCTAAGTCTGTAATGAGAGTCCTGATCCCTTCTGGCTGACTGTGGAGATACCAGTCAACTTTGGGCTGGTTCCCAGAAAACCTTTTTAGAGCATAGTACCTGTCAGGCACTGGGCCAGGCACAGAGTTGAGCTTGACAAGATTCCTTTCCTTGGAAAGACTGTAATCTCATCCAATGATCTTTCTGAGCGTAGGTGGGAGGAGAGAGGATAGGGAGAATGGCCCAGAATTGACATAGGCTGGATGCTGCATCCCATTGCTGGCCAGAAGCCACAGATGGGTGATTGCACAGGTTTTGCTGAAGAGCCCCACTGTTAGATATTCTGTTCATTTGTTAGGCATAATTAATGACTGGTACTTTAGAAAATATCTACACTGTAAAAGCGATGAGAACCAACTCTTACTGAGCATCTACTATGTGTCAAACATACTTGACACTTTATACATCTTATCTCAGTTCATCCTTGTAACTACCATGTGAGGAGCTAGTTCTATTTTTTTGACAGCTTGTGTTGCAGATGAGCAAACTGGGGTGCAGTGAGGGGAAGTAACATAGATAAGATGGCTTGTCTGCCTTTTCCACATTGCTTTGGAATTCCAAATTTCAAAGCAGCAGAAAGGAATGGATGATGTGGAGGTAAAATGGGGCAAGGATGTGTGGGAAGGGGAGAAAGGAAAATGAAGAGGAGTTTTGGTATGTGTCTTTGGTGGAGGTGGTGAAATGGTGCTCTAGATTTTGAAACGGGAGTGATATTTCTGTCCCACTCCTGGGGAGTAAAGAGCCTTCAGGAAAGGAAGTGCCTAATTGGCAATGGCGTGGGCAGTTGGGAAGGAGAAGGAGAACTGAGTAAGATGAGACATGTGGAATGATTTTGAAGCTGTACCCATTTGTTGGATAGATTTGGTTGCTAAGTAAGTACCTGAGAGGTGGGGAAAGGGATGGGGAGAAGGGGCAGAGGAGTCCAGAGAAGGAGATGGGAGATTGGAACTCTCAGTAAGCACAGGATTAGCATTCCAAGGTGTTATAAGGCATGACTGCTGTTTGTCCTTAGACTTGAGGAGGATTTTAACAAGGCTTTGAGGAAAGGTTTCCATAGTGCTCTCTGCATGTTTAGAAAAATGATCCTTTGTGGGATGATGATGATGATGATGGTTTTCTTTTTATGGATGTTGAAGCCAAGGCTTAATGAAAACACAGAGAGCACACAACTCTAAGCTTACTATTACCACTGGGCATTACCGTCTTCCTCCTGGGACCTGTCCATTTTCCTTATTCTGATTGGCCTATAAACATGTTGCTCCTGTCAAATGAACAGGTTACAGTAGTTGAAAAGCCCCAAAGGGAATGTCTTCCTTGCTCTTTTCCTCTTTTCTTTTTCCTTCCTTCCTTCCTTCCTTCCTTCCTTCCTTCCTTCCTTCCTTCCTTCCTTCCTTCCTTCCTTCCTTCCTTCTTGCCTGCCTTCCTGCCTTCCTGCCTTCCTTCTTTCCTTTCCTTCCATAAATATTAAAATTCTTTTGTGTGCCAGGTAGAGTGTTAGGCTCTGGAAATACATTGATCAGCAAAAGATCCATGGTCCTGCCCCCAAAATGCTTACAACTTAATGGAGGAGACAGACATTAAGCAAATAATCATGGGAATAAACACATAGTTACAGTAAGCACTCTACATGGAATGAGTAGATATACTGATCCAGGTGGGGATTCAAGGAAGATATCCTTGAGAAGATGACACTGAGCAGAGGGCAGAAGGTTGAATAGAAATTTTCTAAGGCATGAGGAGTTAGGGAAAGGCTGGGAAGGCAAGGTGATGGCAGAAAGGACAGCACGGATGGAGGATTGAGTCAGGAAGAACAGAACACATGGTGAAAACTACAGAAGACTACAGAAGGGCTCCTGCAGCCTCCAAGCAGAGAGTGAGGTCAGTGGTGGAAAACGTAGCTTCATCGTCGAGGAGGACAAGCTTACCCGGCTTCCAGCACTGCGCCAAGACCTTCTACCTTTACTCTCAGGGAGGAAAGCCAATGGAAGGCTATAAACAGAGGCATAATGGAGATGCTATACTTGCTTTTGAGGAGTGAGTAAGGAAGGGGGCAGAATGTTGGGGAGCAATGGTGAGGAGTGAGCCTTGAGCACAGGTTCAGGATGTTGGTGTCTTGAATGAGAAGGGTCATGGTAGTACAAAGATAAGGGGACGATCCAACAGTGTGGCACCATGGATGCCTGACAGTAACCTCATGTTATGCTATAATTTAGGACCCAAAGTGCAGAACATCTCTTACAACAGAGGTGCTCTCTATTGCATGGAAAGCTTACTTGGACTCATTAGCTTTAAAGTACTTTAAAGGATTCTAATTACATAGAAGAGCCTATTGTTTGGCAGTGGAGGGAATTTCAAGGAAATGGATCATTTTAAGGGAGGGATAAATGGAAAATACTTAGCGTGCCTCAGTGCTTGTCTTGTCCTCTGATCACCTTCACTTGCTTTGGAAAATGAAGGGAACATCAGAGAATGGAAGGACTTATGTATGGCAGGAGAGACCTGGCTTTCAGTATAGTCTGCCAGCAAGTGGCTGGGGTTGCTGAGTGGCTTTGGGCATGTTATCACCCATATCTTGCTCTCTGCTTTTCCATCTGTGGTGTGAGGAAGATGGATTAAATGACCTCCAGTGAACTAACCTCTTTAAGAACCAAAAGTAACCTAACATATGCATCATTTCTACCAACACGTATTATATGTCTCAGTGTCATGGACAGCCTCACCCTCAAATCTGGCGGTGAAGGATGTATTCAATCAATAATATATAGAATTTGTATTTTAAATGGCTAACTTTTAAATGGCTAACAGTCAAGAAGAAAACGTTCACTCTGAAGAAAAACCATCATGTACCAGGTGTCAGGTTCCATCAATTCTGTGCACTAAAATACAAAATGGAACAAAACCAAAAAAGGACACACCACACAGGAAAAATACACCATTAGAAGTAAGTGTAAAGCAGCAGAGAAGAATTGAGAGTCACTACTAAGAATGAACGGGGGTTTAAAATGAGCATCAACCTGTCTGAGTTTTGTTTTTTCCAACCCTCACAGGGTTGCTACTTGGATTACATGAGCTGATGAGAATAAAGCACCTAATTTAGAGACTGGCATATGGCGTGACTCAGGCAAGTCATCTTTTGCACAATTCTTTATTGAGCATTTACTATGAATTGGGAACCATTTTAGGCTTAAGCCTGTGACCAAGATAAAGGAGACCCCCATTCTCATGGAGCTTCCATTTTAAGTGGACAGAGAGGAAGAATGGGTAAATACACAAAGTGTATTTATGTACTTCAGAGAATAAAATCATGCTAGGAGGAAAATGAAGCAAGATGACGAGGCTCCTTTAAACTGGGTGGTCATCTCTCAGGATGAACTATTTAAATAGAAACTCTAGGGACAGAAGGAACCCATCACATGAGTGAAGGATGGGTGCTCCAGGCCAAAAAAGCCAAGCCCCAGCCTGTATGGCTGTGCAAGGTGGGTTTGCTGGTGGAGCAGAGGGATGTTGGCGAGGCTGAGCAGAGGGAACAGGTGGGAATGATGGAGAGATGAGGACAGTGCTCCGTGCAGGCCAAGGCAGGAAATCTGAGTCTTATTCTGAGAGCAGTGGGAGCCAACCTAGGATTTTAGGCAGGGGTGTGACCCAATCTGACCCACATTTTAGAAAGATCACTCTGGCTCCCGAGCAGAACCTGGATTAGAGTCACCGTAAAGAGACAATGGGGAGACCAGTGAGGAGGCTGTGGCTAATGGTTTGCACAAATGGGTGCACTTGTTCCTTCCTCCTTCCAGTCTCCATGCCTCTTATGGTGTGACTTTCCAGTTCATCCCATCAAAGGGTGGAGCCTTTCTCTACTGCTTGAATCTGTGTGGGCCTTGTGACTTCCCTTGTTCATAGAATGGGGTGGAAGTTACAGTATGCTCAAGTTTAGGGCTCAAGATACCATGCATGCCTTCTTAGAACCTGACCCAACTGCCATGTGAATGAGCCTGGGCTGACCTGCTGGAGGAAGGATGGCCACACAGCCTCCCTGCTAAGGCCATCCTAGACCAGCTAGTCCCTAGCCAAGTCCACCAGCTTACTACACATGCACAAGTGAGCCCAGCAAGAGACCAGAAGAGCCTCCCAGCTGAGCTCAGCCCAGATTGCTGACCCACAGAATTATAAGCTAAATCATTGATTTTGTTTTAAGCCACTAATTTTTGGATGGTTTGTTACACAGCAAAAGCTAACTGATACAGAGGCTGCTGAGGTAGCTCAGAGATGTTAGTGAATAAGACCAAGATAGCAGTTGGTATGGGGAGGTATAACATGGTTTGGCGTATGTACTAGAGTTAGTATGGGCAGGGTTTGATGTTGATTGGCAACGAGAATGAGGGAAAGAGGAGTAAGGACAGTACTAATGAATTAAGGAGTAGCCAATGATAATATGGCCTTTGGGTTAAAAGCTAGAGGTGCCAATCCTAGAAAGATTTCTGATTTGCCAACTTTCTGCAGACATAAGCTAAGGCAGAGTAATTCATCTTCAAATTTATCCATTATGCACCTACTGTTTCTAGCGTCTGGGGTTGAAAATAATAATGAGGATGACAGTAACAATAATCAGTACTTATATAGTACATTCCATGTGTTAGGCATGAAATTTACATTTAACTCCTTTAATCCTTTTAACAAGCTTTTGAGGTGGGTACTGTTATTATCTCTATATTATTGTTGGGGAAACAGGAACACAGAGGTTAAGCAACTGGCTCAGGCTCACGGAGCTGGTAATGAAGTCAGTGTACCAACTCAACCAGTGTGACTTCAGAGGCTGACAGTTAACCACTCTGCTCTGGTGAGATCATCCACTTTAGAATTTTACAGCCTGGTACAGAGATAAATATAGAAAGGGAGTGATTTGATACAATGTGGTGCGTATGATGGTGTAGGGCTTTAGAAAAGGGGTGGGTAAACTTTTCCTACAGAGGGCCAGACTTTAGGCTTTGCCAGACATATGGTCTCTGTGGCAACCACTTGATTCTGCTGTTATAGCATGAAAACAGCTAGACAATATAGAAATGAATGGGTGTGGCTGTGTTCCAGTAAACCTTTATTTATAGAAACAGATGGCAGGCCTGATTTGGCCTGCAGACCACAATTTAGTGCAAAGAAAAGAGACCCGAGCTGGACTAAGGGGATGGGAGGGGATTGGAGAAGGCTCCCCTGAGCTTTGGTTGAAAGGCAAGCAATAGAGAGCCAGGCAAAAAAAGTAGTGGGAGGGGCAGGCACCAGGCAAAGGGGCAGTGACCTGCAGGGCAGAAGGAAGGGGGTGAGAAATGATTCAAGTCAGAACCCACGCCCCCTCCAGCACGCTCTCTCTGCATGAACAGTAGGCAGTGTTGGGCACAAGCATAGGAGAAAGAGACAAGGTACACCTGGAGCTACACATTTGGTTTCACTTGGGCTTCTGTGGGCAGAAAAGCAACCACCAGGCCCTCCTGTGGCCTAAGGAAGCAGGAGAGGCTTTAGGAAGGAAATTGCTCTCCCGGGAGGCCTGAGAATGGGAGGCACACACCAGAGCCCTTCTGTAGGCCCGCACTTTGTTCTGAGTCTACAAGCCAGAGGGGCATTTCAGGTCTGCTGCTGGGATGCATCAGTATCCCCAATATTTTAATTTGCCTGTGTGGGAAATAACATTGTCAGCAGGCGTGTCCCAGCTGTGAAGGACAACAGTGACTCTGTATATCTACACATCTAAGTCCAAAAGACCATGAAAGGGACCCCAGCATCCCGGTTTCAGCATCCCCTGCAGGACTTTCTATGAGAAGGAACCAGGGCAGCTGCAGGCTGGGCTGAGGGCTGAGTGGAGCAAGATTGCACATGTGGTCACAGCACACACTCCACCATCACTTCCTCACCACTTGCAGTATTTCATACCCTCCCTGACTGTCTCCTGTTTGCCAGAGAACCGACACAACTTGGGTCAGGAAGGGAATATATTTTATTTATTTATTTTTCCCTCAAAGGCCATAGATTGGGTGGACCGTCTTACAGGCAGGGAAGAAAAACCAGCAACTTCTCTTCTCTCGCTGGGTATTTGTTTTTGGACACTTGATTCGAGTCTGCTGAGTTCCGGGATTGACAAACCCGGGAGCAGAAACAAAAGTGAGGGATTTAAGGGGGATTGGCTTCTTATCTCTCAGGAATCACAGAAAAAGATGCCAGCCAGCTGTCCCCCAATTTACAGAGGGGACTCTCCCGCACTATCTCCTGAGCCTGCTCGGGTTGGGGTGATGAGTCACCCAACATCGCTTGAGCTCGTCGGGAATCTTGGCAGAGAAGAAAAGATTGAGCAGTATGGCAGAGTCTAAATGGGTGATTTAGCACCCGTGTTGTACTTCCAGAGGGCTCCAGAGCTCGTGATACAAATTCAAAAGGGGAAAGCTCTGATTCTGATGAGCTCCAGAACTGTCCTGGAACAGGCACAGGTGGGGAGTGGGGGGCACATGTGTTTCTCAGGGGCCAGGAGCATCCTCCCTGCACTCATGCCCAGCATAGGAGGAGACCAGGGAGGCCTCTGAGCTGGCCAGGGTGGGCACTGCCCTACCCCTTTGGCATGCAGCTTTCACGGCCTCCTTGACCATCTCAGGACCCCTGAGGAGGTGGCTGGAGTGAGCAAGCTTTGAGCCTATCAATGTTGATTTACCAGGTACTGGCTGCTTTCCCCCTTTTGTTGAGTCCACAAGACTCAATCTTGGCTCCAGCAATTAACCCCATTGTACGGGTGAAGAAATGACAAGAAGGCTCACAGAAGGCAAATGGCTCACTCAATACTAAAGAGAAAGGAGACTCTTGTATGGATGTTCATGGAGAGAGAATAATGTGTTCTCTGTTTTGAACCCACCTTTGACTACACCCTGCCCCCAGGCTGAACAACAGGCCCTGGGAGGTTCAGTTAGCCCATACTGGCACTCTGAACCAGTTCCAGCCCCAAGTGCAGGAGGGAGGTTAAGAATAGTCATTAGGAACTGTTGAGTACTAGCTACGTTTTATCCCTCTGTAATGCTATGCACATGAACCCATTTATTATTTTTTTAATTTTTAGATTTTTAAAATGTTTGTAAATATTTGTTTATTTGAGAGAGAGAGAGAGAAAACACGAGCCGGGGGAGGGGAGGAGGGGGAGACAGCATCCTCAAACAGACACCCTGCTGAACGCAGAGCCCAGTGCTTGGCTGGATCCCAGGACCCTGACTGAGATCATGCCCTGAGCCAAAATCAAGAGCTGGCCACTCAACTGACAGCCACCCAGATGCCTCCACATTAGCTCATCCAATGAGGGAGGTAGTGCCAACATCATCTGATAGATGAGAAAAACAAGCTCACCAACGTTCAATGTATTGTTCAACAGTGCTCAGTAAGGGTCAGAGCTAAAGTACAAATCTCTTACTGTTTGACCCCAAGCCAATTTTTCTCAGTGTTATCTTATATTTTGACAGGGATCTTCTTTCAACATGGGGAGGCGTGGAGATCTAATCCTATACCTGAGAGTCCCAAATGGAGGCAGGTGAATTATGATTAGTATCAGTATCGGTAGTAGTGTTAAAAATTATTTCATCATTAATTCAAGATTTTTACTGAGTGCCTGCTACAGGGCAAGCGCCATTGGAGGCATTGGAGGCAGCGAAGAACAGATAAAAATCCCTGACTTCATGGGGGTTTTATTCTAGTTGGGAAACATAGTTAATTAATAAATAAGAAAAATAAGTACAGTACATGGTCTACTAGGGGCTAATGGAGGAAAATAAACCAGGAAGGGGAGACATGTTAGAGGTGAGGATACAGGTTTAGATAGAATGGTCAGAAAGACC
Organism: Canis lupus baileyi; assembly: GCF_048164855.1. Lineage (NCBI taxonomy): Eukaryota > Metazoa > Chordata > Mammalia > Carnivora > Canidae > Canis > Canis lupus. The sequence continues at coordinate 31,861,623 of NC_132848.1, forward strand.
TCACTGAAAAGTTGATCTTTTTAAATTTCAAGGAAGGGCTCAGGTTTATTATGTGATTTTTTCCCTAACTTTTGCTTATGGTTAACATTTTTAAAATTTAAATTCAACTTGCCAACATATAGTACAACACCCAGTGCTCATCCCATCATGCACCCTCCTTAATGCCCATCACCCAGTTACCATCCCCCACCCACCTGCCCTCTGTCAGCCCTCAGTTTGTTTCCTAGAGTTAAGAATCTCTCATGATTTGTCTTCCTCTCTGATTTTTACCCATTCAGTCTCCCCTCCTCCCCTTATGGTCCTCTGCACTCTATCTTATATTCTGCATATGAGTGAAACCATATGATAATTCTCTTTCTCTGATTGACTTATTTCACTCAGCCTAGTACCCTCCAGTTCCATCCACATGGTTGTAATGGTGGGTATTCATCTTTCTGATGGCTGAGTAATATTCCATTGTGGTGTGTGCACCACAGAGAAGATGATTTTTGAATAGGGACCTGAAGCAAGTGAAGGAGTGAGTCTTGTGGATATCTGGGGAATAGCATTTGGGGAGAGGGAACGGCACTGCAAAAAATATAACAACAATAATAATAATGCTTAGCTACCCTGGGCCACATCCGTGGTTCTGAAAATAGGACCAGATCAGCAGCAAGCTTTTTAGAAATCACCAGGAACTTCTTAGAAATGCAGATTCTCGAACTAGGGGTGGTAGAAGGGGAGGAGGGTGGGGGGTGGGAGTGATTGGGTGACGGGCACTGGGGGTTATTCTGTATGTTGGTAAATTGAACACCAATAAAAAAAATACTATAAAAAATAAAATAAAATAAAATAAAATAAAATAGAAAAAAAAAAGAAATGCAGATTCTCAAGCCCTACCTCAGAACTTCTCTGAGGATGCAGTCTACAATGTGTGTATCTCTCTCTCTCTCTGTATATATTTTATGCCTATTTTTATTACAGTACAAGTTACATACTGCAAAAACCCTTTCAGTATGCATTTCTATGAGTTTTAACACACTCATGCCATGATGTGAGCACAGCCATGATCATGATTGAGAACAGTTCCATCTCTCCCCAGAACCATGTTTGGTAGTCACCCTGTCTCTTGTCCCCAGGCCCTGCCACCTCTCATTTGGTTTCTTGGCTTCTGGTTTTGCTTCACAAGTTTTGGATTTTTCATGAGCACTGCAGGTGATTCTGATTTACGTTAAAGCTTAGGAGCTATTGCATTATTCTAAATCTTCAAACCATTTTATGAGGCATTCTGCATACCTGTTTTACACATGAGGACTTCTGGGTTCTCTCAGGAGCTCCAAAGTGCTCTTTTGCTATTACGTAAAAGTGTCACCTCCCGTTTAAAGGCTTGTGTGAGGGTTTATGGGATCCCCAAATATATATTGAGATATTTTTCTAAACGAAGTAAGTGTATGCTCTAAAAAGAACATTGGTAAATAAATGCTCATTTCCTTTATTACAGGTAAAACATAACTGGCTCATAGAACTGCAAAAGTCTTTATCACCTAGTTAAAGGGTTGGAGAAATATTCCTTTTTCCTTCCAAAGATGCCCCACTGGTGGTATATATATTGCCTATCTTTGATTAAATTCACTGTGAAGATTTTTAAAATGTACTTACATTACATAAAAACATTCTTAAAACATTTAAACAACATATACTTGAAGAATAAAAGTTTGCCCCCCTATATCTAGTCCTACTACTCCCCGAGTTCTTATTATTTTCTCACAAAATAATCACTAGGAGTCTGGCATATCAATTTTTAGACATATATACATACCTACACATACAGATTAGTTTTTAAATGTTTTTTTAAAAGAAGAGCTAGTATTGTATTTTTATATTTGATAATTTATATTTGATATTGTTTTCCTGAGAAGTTACATTTTTAGCAATTTGATACATTAGAAAATCTGAAAATCTTTGACTTACAAGTCATTTAATATATTGGATTAAATATGTCAGACATCCATTTAAAGGCATTGCTGAGTTTAAAAGGATATCTCTGAGGTTAAAAAGAACATGGAACTGAAAACCGGAGTGTGAAGCAGTCTTCCTTCTCTTTTTTGCTTCCCTTTACTAAGAGTATTGGGTTTTAATGGCCATGTGGAGATAAAATATGTGCCTTTGTCACCCTGAGAGGGTTAGTTATGAATGAGACAGACTAAAGCTGGGACACTCAAATAACTAGATCCTCAGTGAAAATGTGTATTAGAAAAGTCTGCCCATGAGCCTAAGGAGATATTAAGGAAAACTGTCTGGCTTCTGCTCTCATGTGGAATATCTCCCTTAAGAAGTTGTAATCAGAGACCTACTACTCTCATGTAGGTATAGGATTAACATTTGTACTACCCGTGTCCTCTAGGATCTGCCAAACTGAGAAATTATGTAAATGGCTTTGGGGAGTGACAGGTCATCTGTGAACAAATCTGGCTGGAAATATCACTGACCCAAACAACATAGGATTACCACAGACAAAGTTCCAATAAAGATGGTCCACAACAAAAAGTTACATAACGCACAAAGAAACAACACACCAAGTCAAAGCAAGTCAGTAGACACAATAAGCAATATAATTAGTCACCACAAACTTTAAATAATTGGGTTTTTTTTCTGATGGTAATTATAAAATAAATATATTTAAAATTATTAAAGCTATAAAAGAAAGAGAAAATGAAAAAAAAATAAGTCCTAGTAGATTCGAAAGAGAAAATAGCAGAACTCCTAAAAATGAAAAAAAAAGTGTGAGAGATTAAAGGAACAAAAACAAAAAACAATGGTTGAATCAGTCAGCAGATTAGACCCAGCTGAAGAGAGGATTGGTGAACTGGAACTTATTCTGAGGAAATTACCCAGAATGCTGTGTACAAAGAAAATGGATAAAACACATTAAATACAAATTAAGAAAAATAAAAACGGTGAGAAAGTTCAATGTACATGTAATTGGAAAGAACATAGAATAAAAGAAGCAATATTTGATGAATCAATGACTGAGACTTTACTCCAATTTAATGAGACATAAATTCTCAGTTTAAACAAGCACAAATGCTGAACATTAAACTAAAAGCATTAGATTATGCTAAGACATAATTGCAGAATTATAAAGAGAAAGAAAGGATTTTAAAGAATATTTTGTCTTTTATACTTGAATGGTGATTTTGTAATGTAAATATTCTTGAGCCATATTTTTTTCTCAAAGGATTTTGTAGATATTGCTCTATTACTTTACATATTGAAGGTTCTGTGGAAAGGTAAAGTTAGCCTGTTTTTTCATTCCTTTGACTTGCCCTTTCCCTCACCGCTGGCTGGATTCAGGAATTGACAGTCCAAGTATCTTTTATAAACTTTCCTGTAATCCTTTGATGATCATTGGCTAGGCCCATGAGTGGTATACAGTTTTAAGACTTATTTTTAATTCTTAAAAAGTAAATTTTCTATAGCTTTAACACATGTATAGATTTGTATAACCACTACAATCAGAATACAGTTCTACCAACCCCAAATCCTCCCTTTTGTTATCCTCTTACAGTCACACCCTCCTCCACCTCTGTATAATTTGTCTTCATAGGTAGAGTTTGCTTTTCAAGAATGACATATATGAAATGAAATGACACAGTGTGTAATCTTTTGAGACTGACTTTTGTTACTTAGTGTAATGTTTTTGAGATTCATCTAAATTGTACATATTAGTAGTTCATTCCTTTTTATTCCTGAGTAGTGTTCTATTGTATAAATGAACCATATTGTGTTTATTCATTCACCCATTGAAGACATATGGATTGTTTCTAGTTTTGTGCAATTATGAAAAGAGAAACTATAAATATTTATGTATAGTTTTTGTATAAGTTTTCATTTCTCCAGGGTATATATCCAGGAGTGGGATTACGGGGCCATATGTTAATGTATCTTTAAGCTTATAAGAAATTTCCAAACTATTTTCCAGAATGGCTGTACCATTTTGCATTCTCATCAGTAATGGAAAAGATTTCGAGTTTCTCTGCATTGTCACCAATACTTGGTATTGTCAATATTTTTTTATTTTTAGCTGTTATATGTGTAATGATATCTCATTGTGGTTTTGCATTTCCCTTGTGCCTAATGATGTTGAACATCTTGGTGAAGTGTCTGTTTTAGTCTTCTGTTCATTTTTAAATTGGGTTATTTGTTTTTGTACTCTTCAGTTTTGAGAGTTCTTTACATATTCTGCATAAAAATTATTTGTTGGATACATGATTTGAAAATATTTTATTCTCGTAGGTAGGTTGTTTTGTAATCTTTTAGCAATGTTTTCTGCAAAGTAAAATTTTAAAATTTTAATGTAGTTCAATTTATCCTTTTTTTTCTCTCATAGATCATAATTTTGGTGTCATATCTAAGAAATTTTTGCCTAACCCAGCTGACAAATATTTTCTTCCATGATTTTTTTCTAAAAAGTTTTTAAAAAATTTATTTATTTATTTATTTATTTATTTATTTATTTATTTATTGCAATCAGGGAAAGAAACACAGAGAGATAGAGAATCTCAAGCAGACTCCATACTGAGCATGGAGGCCATCTATGACCCATGACCCTGAAATCATGACCTGAGCCAAAATCAAGAGTTGGTTGCTTAACCAACTGAGTCATCCAGGCACCCCTAAAGTTTTATCTTTTATATTTAGGTCTGTGATTGCTTCTGAATTAATTTTAATATATGGTGTGAGGTATGGATCAAAATTTCTTTTTATGTATGGATATTCAGTTAGAATATCATCAAATTGCTTTTGTACATATGTTAAAAATAAATTTTTTTATATATGCATGGGTCTATTTCTCAAATCTATTCTATTTCATTGATGTTTGTGTCTATTCCTCCACCAATGCCACAGTGTCTTAATTACTGAAGTTTTATAAGGAGTCTTAAAATTGGATAATTCCTTAACTTTCTTCTTCTTTTAAAAATTGTTTTAACTATTTTCCCTATGAATTTCTGAATAAGTTCATCTATCTATAAAACGTCCTGCTGGGATTTTGACTGGAGTTGTGATAAATTTATAGATCAGTTTGAAGAGAACTGACATCTTTACTATGTTATCTATGAACATGATTTATCTTTCCAGTTTTAAGGCTTCCTTTGACTTCTTTCTTTTTCTTTCTTTCTTTCTTTCTTTCTTTCTTTCTTTCTTTCTTTCTTTCTTTCTTTCTTTCTTTCTTTTGTTTTTAGCATACAGATCCTATAGGTACTTTGCTAGGTTTATAATCATACGTATTTTTAGTTTTTACTAGATAGCACCCTCAAAAGACTGTGTTAATTTATCCATTTACTCTTACTTGAGAGTATCCATTTCCCCACATTCTTATCCACAGTGGATATTGCCAATTTTAAAAATAATTTTGCTCATTATATATTTTTATCTTAAAGTGATTTATTTTATATGGTAGACAGAGTCATCTTCTTCAAACTCTCTTTAGATCTATCCTGTTTAATTTAGAATGTGTATCCTGTACACTGCATTGCACAGATAGCTCTTATCTTCTCTCACCTCCAAAAAAAGGCTGCTATGAACCTAGCTTGACACCTTTTTAACTTTATAAGGAATGAACCTGACCAGTTTCCAGAAGAGCATTTTGTATTAGATTCTTGAAGGTGATTCAGAGTAAATGAGCTATGGATTTGTTGCTAGAGATCCAAGTTGAATTTCCAACCCTGCTATTGACCTGAGGTATGAGTTTGGAAAACTGTTTTGCTGTCAGGTCATCAATTCTTATAAGTTTAATGAGACCGAAGCTCCAAAAAAATTGTTCTAGTTCTGTGGTTCTGACTTATACAAATAATTATTCTTTTCAAGTGGGAAATAAAGAAATAGAAGAATAGAGAGAAGAAAAAATAAGGAGAGGAAAGGAACAAACCAAAAGGAAAACAAAAATCCAAGGTCTGATGGATGCTTTGCCAGGGGTTGACTAGTTACCCAAATCAGCAATCACTCCAAGAAAACTTTTCCAAGAGGGAGTGGATAGTCAGTCACCTTTAGCCCAAGTCAAAATGCTTGACCTTCTGACTGTGGATTAGAAACGCTATTTGCACTTCAAGACATCTGTGGTTAAAAATCTGGCTTTGCCATTTTTTTTTTTAGCATTGTGATTATCTTCCTTTGCACAATAGGCCAATAAAATGTATTAATCTTATCAATCTCATATGTAAATGTGGCTTTTGAAAATGTCAATTTCTTGGAGGCAGCAGGTGGTAAACAGAAAACAGGGAAAAAACCCAATAATTTTGCACAGAGGGAATGGAGGTTCAGAGAGATCCAGACACTCAATTCCATAATTATTTATTGAGACCCTATTCAGTGCCAGATGCAGTGCCGGGTGCTGAGGTTCAGAAATGAGCCAGTCATTCGTGCCACTACCATTAGTGACATTTATAGGAATTGCCTAAGAATTGCCATGTCTTTCACATACTCAGTAAGTGGTAGAGCCCGTATGCCCACCCTGGTCTGTCAGGCTTTAAAATCAGTTTAGAGACCAAGGAAACCATACTGCTTTTGGTATCTGTGACTCTCGTAGCTGAGAACTCTGATTTACCATTTTACTTCCAGTTAACTTCAGTATTTCCTAACCCAGTAGAAAAGTAACTTTGTCATTTACATTGCTGACTAGATATTTGATTATAATAATGTTGCTATTATAGTCATATTGCATTTATTGAGGGATTTCACATACTAGAAGAATAGGTATTGGTTGCTTGATAGACTTTTTCTTAACTTTTCATTTTGAAATTATTATAAATTAACAGGAAGCTGCAAAGGTAGTAAACTCCCTGTATCCTTCACCCAGTTTCATAACTATATCTATCTGTTTATTAATATCTAGGTCAGGAAATTGACATCAGCATAATGAGTGTATATAATTCTATGCCATTTTTCATGTGTGTATTTGTGTAATTACTGCTGCAATCAAGACATGACGCTATTCCATTACTACAAAGATCTCCTTCATGCTATGCCTTCATAGTCACCCTTATCCTATTCCGCCATGTGATTCCTAGCTCTTGGAAACCACTAATCTGTTTTCCCTTATCTACAATTTTGTCATTTTTGAGAATAGAGTATAAACGGAATTACATTCTATGTGACCTTTTGAGGTTGGCTTTTTTTCATTAAGTGAATGCCCTTGAGAACCATCTAAGTTGTGTGTATCAATAGTTTGTTTTATTTTTCAGTAGTATTTCCCTATATGTTTTTTGATTGGTTGCTATTGAGTGTTTTTTTTTATTGTTTCCAATTTTTACCTATTATAAATAAAAATGCTATGAATATTTGTGTATACTTTCACTTATTCTAAGAGAAGCTTCCCGTGATTGTAATTGCTGGATCGTTTGGTAAGTGTATGTTTAGTTTTTTTAAGAAACTGTCAAACTCTTATCCAAAGCGGCTAGACATTTTCCATTCCTGCTAGCAATCTATGAGAGATCCAGTTTGTCCACAAATCAGCAGCACTTGGCACTATCACTATTTTTTTTTTTCATTTTAGGTGTTCGAACAGGTGTTAGTGAATCTCACCATGGTTTTAATTATTTGCATTTCCTAGTGGCTACTGATGTGGAGTATCTTTTCATGGGCTTATTTGCCATTCATATATCCTCTTTGGTGAAACATTCATCCATGTCTTTCACTTATTTTCTAATTGCATTGTTTTTTACTGAAGTTTTTAGGTTTTAAAAAATATTCTAGACACTAGTCCTTTGTCAGAGATGTGGCTTGCAAATATTTTCTCCTGCTCTGAAGCTTATCTTTTCATCCTCCTCACAGATCTGTCTCAGAGTGAAGATTTTTAATTTGTATGAGGTTGAGTTTATCAGGTTTTCCTTTTATAGACTGTTCTTTTGATGTCATATTTAAGAATTCTTAACTGAGCGCTAGGTCCTGAAGATTTTCTCCTGTATTTTCTTCTCAGAGTTTAATGGTTTTAAGTTTTATGTTTACATCTATGATCTGTTTTGAGTTAATCTTTGTATAAGGTGTAAGGTTTAGGACAAGTCTTACTTAATTTTGTTGCCATTGAATTGGTTTGGCACTCTTGTCAAAAATCATCTGGCCATACTTGTGTGGGGCTATTTCTGGGTTCTCTAATCTATTCCTTTGATGTATGTGTCTCTCCCTCTGCCAGGACCACACAACTTTGATTATTGTAGCTACATAATACATCTCCAAATTGGGTAAAGTGAATCCTTCCACTTTATTCTTCCTTTTCAAAATTGTCTTAGCTATTTTGGCTCAGTTGTCTTTCCAAGTCAGTGGAAGGGTGATAGTCTTTTCAATAAGTGGTCTGGAGCAATTAGAGAGCCAGAGGGGGGAAAATGAATGCAGACCTTAACCCTCATGCCTCATACAAAAGTTAACTCAAGATGGATCATAAACTTAAACATAAAATGCAAAGCTATAAAACTTTGAGGAGAAGACACAGGAGAAAATCTTCAGAGTGTAGGCTTGGGAAAGAATTTTTGCACTTGGTACCCAAAGCATGATCTATAAAAGGAAAAAAATTGGTATATCGGACATGACCAAAATGAAAAACTTGTGCTCCATGAGAGATCTGTTAAGTGGATGAAAAAACAAGTTTACAGAGCAGGAGAAAATAATTGCAGACCACGTATCTGACAAAGGGCTAGTATCTAGAAAATATGAAGAACTCTCAAAACAACACCAAACAAACATTTTAATTAAAAAATGGGAAAAGATATGAGCAGACATTTCACCAAAGAGAATATACAGATGGCAAATAAGCCCATGAAAAGATGCTTGGTAGCACTGGCCATGAGGGAAATGCATATTAAAAACACAATGAACTGTCACTACACACCTATTAGAATGGCTAAAATAAAAAAGAATGACACTATCAAATGCTGGTGAGCATGCACGGAAACTGGATGATACCTGCATTGCTGATGGCAAATGGTCCAGTCACTCTGGAAAATACCTTGGCAATTTCTTATAAAACTAGATATGGAAGTTCCATTTTTCACATGTTGACCTTATAACTAGCAATGCTGAACTCTAATTAGTTCTAATACTATGGCTGTAGGGTTTCTTGGCTTTTCTATGTAGAAAATGATTTCTTTGAATTAGTATCCTTTGTTTTTTTTCCTTTCCAGTTCTTTTATCTGTTACTTATTTTTCTATTCTTATTGTGTTGGCTAAGACCTCTAGGATTATGCCTTATTGTAGACATTACAGAAAACTTTCTAATGTTGACCATCCTGTTTGAGGCTTGCTGTAGGAGTTCATAATGCCCTTTATGATTTTAAGGAAACCTCTCCTCAAATCCTAGCTTGCTAAGACTTCTACTTTTCATAAATTGTAGCAATTTTTGAAAGCAATCTACCATTATCAAATTGTTTTTTTTCCCCTGAATTTGTTAATGTGGTAAAATAGATTGCTAGGTTTGGTTGTATTGTGTTGTGTTTAACCTTTGGTGGGAAAATATTATAGAATAGATTCGTGTTTTTTCTATGACTCAGAGGTTTTCTGTTTCTAGACCAGATTTCACGTTAATTTCTTGCTCTGGGATTCTCATACTACCTGAGTAATGTCAATTCTGACCCACAGGAAACTGTGGTTTAAACTTGAACTTTTGGCTTTTCATAGGAGATTCTTTACTTCTTTACTCAGATTCTTAGGCAGAAGACAATCTCCTTTTGCTTTCTTGGGCTTACATTTTTCATTTTCTAAGCCCTATTTTCCGAAGTCTTAAGTATTTATTTTCAAGTCCCAACCTTTAGTCATATTTTCTGGGATGGATGCTTCTGGACTATTATGACATAAACTCAAACTCTTAATTGATTTTGGGCTATCTATTTGCTTCCAGAATCTAGGAATTTCTTATTCTACTCTCTACTCTCAAGCTGAATATATATTAAGTTATTTTTATTGCTATGTTCCATCTAGCATTTCTACACTGGGGAGTTAGAGGAAGAGGTAAATCAGCTCAGTTTACCAGAGTTCTAAATAGCCTCTCAATTTATATATTTTTTTCCAAGAAGGAATATTTTTAGATTTCCAAACTACTGTCACATTATAAGAAAATATAATGTGAATATGAAGTGAATCCCTACCACAAACTGTATTTTGGGGATATTAGTGCCTACCTCATGGGGCAATTTTTTTTCTCTGTTATAAACTTTTTTTTTTGTAAATTTATTTTTTATTGGTGTTCAATTTGCCAACATATAGAATAACACCCAGTGCTCATCCCATCAAGTGCCCCCCTCAGTGCCCGTCACCCAGTCACCCCCTCTCCCCGCCCACCTCTTCCCCCCCCCCAGTTCGTTTCCCAGAGTTAGGAGTCTCTCATGTTCTGTCTCCCTTTCTGATATTTCCCACTCATTTTTCTCCTTTCCCCTTTATTCACTGTCACTATTTTTTATATTTCCCAAATGAATGAGACCATATAATGTTTGTCCTTCTCGGACTGACTTATTTCACTCAGCATAATACCCTCCAGTTCCATCCACGTTGAAGCAAATGGTGAGTATTTGTCGTTTCTAATGGCTAAGTAATATTCCATTGTATACATAAACCACATCTTCTTTATCCATTCATCTTTCCATGGACACCGAGGCTCCTTCCACAGTTTAGCTATTGTGGACATTGCTACTATAAACATTGGGGTGCAGGTCTCCTGGCGTTTCATTGCATCTGTATCTTTGGGGTAAATCTCATGGGGCAATTTGGATGATTAAATGAATATATGCCAGGTAATAAGTTTGTTTCAGCTTTGGGGCCACGGTAATGCTCAGCAATTATTAATTATTACTACAATGATTCAAATTATCCACAATACCTAGGGATGCCTACTGCTCTGCTAGGTTACTTTAATTAATTAATTAATTAATTAATTAATTAATTAATATATTTATTTATAGTTGACACACAATGTTACATTAGTTTCAGATGTACAACATAGTGATTCAACAAGTTTATACATTAAGCTACGTTCACCACAAATGCAGCTACTATCTTCCCTGATTTCATCATTATTACAATATCATTGATTCTATTCCTCATGATGTGCCTTTTATTGTGATTTACTCATGGAAGACAGTATGAAGGATCCTCAAAAAGTTAAAAGAAATACTATATGATCCAATAATTCTACTACTGGGTATTTACCCAAAGGAACAAAACCACTAATTGGAAAAGATTTATGCACCCACATGTTTGTTGCAGCTTTATTGACAGTAGCTAGGATACGGAAGCAGCCTAAGTGTCCATCAATAGACAAATGGATGAGGAAGATGTGGTACCTATCTACAATGGAATATTACGCATCCACAAAAAGGGTGGGTTCATGCTATTTGGGACAACATGGATGGACATAGAAGATATAATGCTAAGTGAAAGTTAGACTGAAAAGCAAATACCATATGATTTCACTCATAAGTCAAATCTAAGAAACAACAATAAATGAATGAACAAACAAAAAGCAAAATCAAGCCTATAAATACAGATAACAGAGTGATAGTTGTTAGAAGGGGAGAGAGGTAGAGGTATGGGCAAAATAGGGTAACTTTTAAAATTTAAATAAAATATTTTATTTTACAGTAGTTTTAGATGTATAAAAAAGTTGCAAAGATAGTACATAGTTCCCAAATACCTCTCACCCAGTTTCTCCCACTGTTCACATCCATGGCTCCCTCGTACAGTTGTCACAAGTAGATGGCCCTATTGGTACATTTCTATCAACTAAACTCCATACTTTATTTGGACTTGACTAACTTTCACCTAGTGCCCCTTTTCTGTTCTAGGATCTCATCTAAGATACCACATTACAGTGAATTGTATGCTTCTGTAAGCTTCTCTGGTCTGTGTCAATTTCTCAGATTTTCCTTGCTTTTGATGATATTCATAACTTTGAGGAGTACTGGTCAGGTGTTTTAGGATGTCCCTCAATGTGTGGTTGTCTGCTGTTTTTCTCATGGTTGTGGTGGGTAGAATCATATCTTAAGATCTGAAGGGAAACTATCAGGATGAAATGTGTTGTTCACGTTTAACTGAGGTAGAGAGGAAAGGAAAAGTTTGTTGAATTTCACCTCCAGTGGTCATTCAATGCCTCCTCCAGGAACAAAGGTGGCTACAGCTACCATACGAACACGACAATGTTATATATGTGATACACATCTGTACCTATATTGTGTTTATATTTATGCCATTTCTATCTCTTATCTCTGTGTTCATACATATACCCACATATACATGTGTGCATGCACAGTAGATTATAATTTTAAATCTTAAAAACAACTCATTCTCGGTAGATTCTATTTTCTTCATTTTACAACATAGAAAATGGGGTTCAGAAGTCTTAAGTGACTTCTGAAGCTGCCCCACTAATAGGTGCCAGAGTTGGAATTTAAACTCCTGGCCAACTGGCCCCAGAGCTGACATGCCTAACACTGCACTGCCCCCTACCGGCTCAATCCTCTGGTCACCTCTGACCAAGGACCTTAGTGGTAAGAAGGCCTCTCTGTACTTTCCCCAAGTTTGTTATTTTTTTTTTTTCTCACCTACAGCTTTCTTTTTGGTGGCCAGTGGTAAAACTTCTAAAACAAGAAGGGTCCATGGGATCGCTTTCAGAGACAGCCTGGAAGAAGAATGTGGGGACACTATGTCCCACTGCACCAGACCTTAGGACAGAGTTTCCTTGGTGAGAGAGTGGGGACAGCAGCTTTCAGAGTAGAAGGAAAATAGTGGATCCCACCCCCACCAGAGGAACCTAGCAACCAAGCTGGAGACTGAAAAGGGACCCTGCAGCCTCAGTATTTCTCAGCCATTTACCAAGATGCTTTTTTGGAAATACATCTGCTCAGGAGTGTGGGGGGCTGTAAAATAGCAATCCTACTAAAAATAGCACAGAAAATAATTTTCAGTGCATCCTTTCCCATCACTGTCCCCTTTCCTTTCTTTGTGTATCTTCACTAGGTTTGCTTCTCATTCAGACACCGTCTTTACTAACAGTCCCTACTCATCTCAGGGTGGATGGTGTGCTGTGCCTGCCGAAACACTCACGACTATCCACTTATTGATTAGCTTCCATAAGATTCACTCATAGTCTTCTAAGGTTTGCTGCAATCTGATGTCCTGATTACTCCCTTATTAGGTTCTGCTTTGGATGGAATTACTAGGCCAAATTGAAATTCATGGTTGTTATGAACCATTTCCAAGACATCACTCAAAAGCAAGTCAAGAGATGCTTCTTGCCTGCGTCTGCCCGCCAGATTTCGGATCAAGATTCACATCCCATGCCACGTCCGTTAACGTGAGATTGTTGCTTTATTTATGACCTTTATTCCGTATGCTGTAGTCTATTTCTGTTGTCACATTTAAACCAACTTATATCAAATTCTGAATCTCACCTTGCATGGCTATGGAAAGCTGTGTCTGTGTTACTTTATTTAGCAATTGCCTGGACCAATTACAATTCCTTTGCCTTTTCTTCCCCCTTGGACAAGGTGGAGGAGAGTGAGTAAAACCAAGACTTCCTCTATGTTTATTTTTAAACAAAACAGCCTTAAAACTTAAAAGATGTCATCTCCTTCCTCGGGAAGCTGGCAGCTGTCTGGCCCAGGGACACAATTATAGCTTCATCATTAAGACTGAAAGTCACCGGTCAGTACCTCCCTGTCCTCTATTCAGTGTATGCTGATGGAAATTCATTGACTAGAACAGCACAGAGGGCAGCATAGCCTCATAGGAGTTCTGAGAAGTGGGAGTTGAGAAGTCCACTCATGTCAGTGGGGAACCTACCTCACATTGCATTGTTTTCCTTAGAAGTTCTTAGAGTTTTACCTTGCTTGTCACCCACCCAGCACCCTGACCTCAATACATGCAGAGAATCTTTCCCATGTGACATGTGGAGTTAGTGGTGACTTCCTCCTTTTCCTGCAGTTCTTCTTGGCTTTCCAAGGTGCCATAGCTCGCTTCAGGGTGACGAGGAGGCATTTCTCCAGAGAAGAATCAATGAAAGGGATGAGGTCAGATTGTCCTGAGTTCTAGTCCCAGCACCATCACTTACTAGCTGTATGATCTTGGGCAAGTTATATCATGTCCTGGGAACTTCATTTTCTCACCTGTAACTGGAAGGTAGAATACTTAATTCTTGGTGTTTGGGAGAGGATCTAGGGTGTCAGTAGGTGAAAAGTACTGAGTATTAATGCCTACAGCATGCTCCATTACTAGTTCAAAATAATTTTCTAGAAAACTATAAACCTTTGGAGGATGCTGAGGCATGGGTTCCTGAGAACAGGGCTTAAACTTCAGAATGAGTTAGACTTGTGTTTAAGACTACCACTTACCAGTTTCTAGACCTTGAATGCCCTGCAAAGATTTGGAGACTTGGAATCCTTACTTGTAAAACAGGAATAATTATACGGAGTACATAACATACATCTAAAAACTATTAGTGATTTTTCCTCTTTCTTTGATCTTGACTGTCATTTGTGTGGATCATTTCAATTAATATGGCTGATATTTGGTCATCTGAGAAGGTGGTCATGTGACTTGGTAATCTGAAGATGATCAAGCATCTGGAGGAATTTTTCCTGATGATTTCCATATATATCTAATAAATTAATGTATATGTATATGTGTGTGCTTTTCCTTTTTCTTCCCAAACCTTTTTGATCCCTTTTATTCTCTCCACCTGTGATCTGTCACTGGCTAAGTCACACATAGATATGTGTGACTGACCTTTGGATCAGCTGTACCATTTGTAAATCTGATGCAGAGACAGGGTGGGCTGAGGTTGGGATGTGCTTCGGTCCACTGCCCCTCTAAGGACCCCAAGGATTTGTCCCCCATTCTTGCCTCCTCAAGACCACAGGGATGGACATTTAACCATCACCACTTGGGTGCAAGGATGTGAGAGAAAAACTCAACTTCCTCTCATTCCTTATTCCTTCCATGAGCTTTTACCGCTTCTGCCTCCCAGCAGTGATGAACCTGGCTCAGTCTTATTGCCACGATGGACCTCAGTGCCCCCATTTACAACACAGGGATAATACAGCCTCTTACCCCATATTTGGGATCATCAGGGAATGCTTAAAGAGATGTCATATACCAAGGGACTTACAGAGTCTCTGTCCCATGTGTTATGTCCCTCTTTCTGCATTTCCTCCTGGCTTTCCAAGGACCTTCAGAGTTAAACCAAAGACAATTTTTTCCCATGGTTGTTCTGTATGAAGCATTTTCTCGCTGTGGGGCCTTCCGTAGCAGCAGTGGGGAGCAGGTATTACTCCCTCAGCTGAGGCTCAATTGTGCCACTTGCTTGAAGTCACCCAGTCACTATGTCATAGAGCTGATCTGTTCATTAGGTATCCTGAGTGCAGGGCCTGGTGTGTATAAGCTTTTTAAGAGCCTCAGAAAACATTTGAGACCTGGAAAATGATGAGCTCAAATATAGCAAAAGAACTCTGTGCCATCAAAACAAGTATGTATTTAGTTAAGTATGTGCAGAATATGACAGTAGGTCAGCTTGCTCCTTGCAGCTTTACTCTTACAGTTATACATATAGAACATTAATGTGGAATGTGGGTGCATTTTACTGGTTTGTAAGCTGTGAGATCTGTGAGTAGGGCTTTCAAAAGCAAGGGAAGTCCTGGGAAGAGATTGCAGCAGCTGGAAGTGGAGCTCAGTCACAGAGTCTGGTCTTCCAAGTGGCTGCAGCTTCTTCTGGAGTTCAGAGGTCCTCTAAGTCACTACTCTGGATTTCCTGCTGTCTATGGGATGGGTAGAGATGCTCTAGGGCTAACGGATGAATCAACACATGAGTCTTTCTCATCCTTCCACAAATCTGTCTGTGACTCTTTTTCTTCATTCATTTGCTTCACATGCTTGGTTATTGGACATACACAATCTTAATTAAATCTCCTTAGATGCTTCTCCTGTGCAAGACTGCTTGTCAGTGGGACTTGTTGGATTTTTGCACCGTACTTGCCATAGGTTGGGGTCCTCCCCATTCCCACTGTGGGGAAATGAGGCTGCTGCCTTCATTCCACTTGCCTCTGCATTTGAAACCGAATCCAAGGACACCAGCTTAATTTGCCCACCAGTGACGACTTCTCTGTTTTCCTGGCTAGTTTTATTGGCAGAAATGTACAACTTATTCCCAGCCTGGGCATTGCCATCTGTCGCAGTGTCTTGTACCCCAGCAGGGGGCTGAATAGCTTGCTGACTCACAATGAAAATTAGGTACATAGAGAGCTCTGAGTGGATGAGGTGGAATGTTTCTATACATGCAGAGGGGTGATAATCACAGGAGCTTTCAAAGACCACAGACCTGTCATGGCTGTATTGGTCTGCCTTTCCTCATTAAGCATGTTCTTCCTCTAGGTTGTTCTAACTGTGTCTAGATCACTTTCCAGAACCTTCCATGTAGCTATATTAAAGGACACCACAGCCTTCCCAACAGAACCTATGGGATTCCTGGTGTGACATTTGGAGTCTGCCACTGTTTATGTCCAAATTTCTTGTGATGGTAATTTTATGTCAACTTGAACTGATCACATGGCACCCAGAAATGTGGCCAAACACCATCCTTGATATGTCTGTGAGGATGAAACTAACATCTAAATCTGTAGACCAAGTAAAGCAGATTGTTTTCCCCAACGTGGGTGGGCCTCATCTAATCAGTTGAAGGTCTGAATAGAGCAGAAAGGCTACAAGGAAGAGCAAACTCTGCCTGCCTGTCTGCTTGAGCTGGGACGTTGGTCTCTTCTGGGTTTTGGACTCAGATTGAAACATTGGCTTTTACTGGGTCTTGAGCCTGCTGGTTTTTATATTGAAGCGTATACCATCAGCTCTTCTACTTCTCTGGCTTTTAGATTCTGACTAGAACTACTCATTGGCTCTCCTCAATCTCCAGATTGTTAATTGCAGATCTTGGGATTTCTCAGTGTTCACAATTGTGAGAGACAATTCCTTATAAATCTTTCTATATAGATGATGAAATTTTTTACACATATTATTTATTATATGCATATACATATATAAAGAAATTTATTTTATACACACACACACACACACACACACACCCTGTTAATTTTGTTTCTTTGGAGAACACTAACTAATACAGATTTAATGTTATGGACCAAATGTATGTCCCTCATATTCATATGTTGAACCCCTACCCCTAAGGTGATGGTATTTGGAGATGAGGCCTTTTGGAGGAATTAGAGATAGATGAGGTTATAAAGGCAGGGCTCTGCTATGATGATATTAGTGCCCTCCTAAGTAGAGACATGGGAATGGCCCCCCTCCCCTGAGCATGTGCTTGCAGCTCAAGCAGATGGGCACACTTTTCCGTTTCCCTGGGGAAAGAGACCACCCAGAATCACATAAGAGCTACTCTTCGAACTTGTTACAGGAACCACACATATCTGCACAGAGCAAGGATGGACTATAATGCATGCTGTGTTGTGCTACTCAGATTCTTCCTCAGGCCCCAGGCCTTCAATCTTCAACTGGGAATGTTGAAAGCTCACAGATGAGTGTCTCTCCAAACACTGACCTGAATAGAAATTCATGTCCTCACCTAAGCTTGTGTCCCACCTGTCCCACCTACAGGACAGCCTGCATCTAATGACAGGTTCATATATTGGATATAAAAGCCCAATCTCTTTGCCTCAAGGCAGGACAACTCTGAAGGGCCATCCAGACCCAGAGCTCCCTGTGGGATGGGCTGAGGCCTCTGTTGCAACTAGAGCACAGCTCAGCATCTCCCTCTGCCCTATGCTATCCCTTTGATCTCCCACAGTTGATCCCAGAGGCACCCTTCAATATGCTTCCTGCATGCAAATCTCGATCACAGAGTCTGCTTCCTGGACACCTGGCCAAAGACACTTATTACATATATTACTTATTACTATATTACATATATTTTATTATGCCCCCTTTTTATGAAATTTATAGATAATATACTACCTGAATATGAAATTTAAAAGATATATTTTCTAATCATAAAAGGCAAAACGTTGTTTAATAAAATAATAATGCATTTAATATTTAATAAGGTGATAATGCATCAGGTGAGACTACATCAGAAGATAAGAAGCAATCAGGTGCTTGTGCTATAAAATCACCATGAGGGTGAGGGATGCATGCATGAGTGTTGTTTTGGAATTTGAATGCTGCCAGCCATCTTGCTACTGGGAATATTTTGTGAATTGGCTATCAACTCTTGGGAAAATTCTGAACAAAACTAATCCAAGATTATCTTGATTTACATGGTAGTTGTACTCCTGGATAATTCAGTGTAAAAATAGCATATAATTAGGGAAAATTTTACTTTCTGTTTTTCTGTAAAACAGAGAAGGATTCTCAGCTCAGATAATTATAAAGTTGTGTTTTGTTTTTTGTTTCCTTTCCAGAATGTTTGGAGGTTGTGGGGGTCATGGGTCAATTGTCATTGTGTGGCACTAACAGGACCACTGCAGAACATAATAAGCACACCAGGGATCGCCCCCTAGTGTTCCCATTACAAGACAACCAGAATCACTCCCACATGCCTCTGGCGAAAAGCACTGGGCTCTGCTGAAAAAGAATGCCAGCAGGGAAGGAAGAGGAAAGGAAGTGGATTTTGAGTAGTAGCCCTCAGACGGTAGACATTTGCTGCAGCTTCATGCTGGTCCACCGCAGGCCCCCAGTCTGGACCCAGGCCTGTGTGATCCCATGCCAGTTCCTCTCCTGCTAGCCCAGTCTCCTGTTCCAAACTTAGTAGGCAAGATTAGCATCAGGGAATGATTTGCTTGACTTCTGGGGCTCTCGCTACCATCTTCTCTTATCCTCACTGATTTGCAGAGTGTGAAGTACAAAGCCTTTCTAAGAAGTCCCTCCCGGTCAGCCCCAGGGGTCATACCTGACACCCTTTGAGAGGCTGCCATGTGGTCCATGCTAAATTAAAATAGCTTCTATTTTGAGCACCATGATTGAGGGGCTGTGGCACCAGCCTTTTATAACTTTTTTTTTGAGATAGACAGCCATAGTGGGCAAGTTTAGCTTTTATGGTTTGACAGCCTGATAATTGGTAATTAGTTGGTGCAGGTGCATGCTAACAGTTGTGAGGCCATTGTGGGGGTGGTTACTCAGCAAGGCACACACCTCCTCCCTCTGTTTTCTTCTTCCTGTGTCTTCTTCTGAACCTTCTCCTTTCCTCTTGCACTTTTCTTAATTAGAGTGCCGTGCTTCTCATCCTAACATACAGATCATAAGATGAGAGAGAGAGAGAGAGAAGGAGGAAGATTAAGAGACTATATGCTTGTAAAAAAATGTAATTTCAATGCGTGCTTCCCTTCCAGGTCTCTCCTCCTGACCACATTGTCTTAGTCTTTTCAGGCTGCTATAACAAAATATCATAGACTAACAAACAACAGACATTACTTCTCACAGTTGTGGAGGTTGAAGTTCAAGAACAAGGTGCTGGCAGATTTGGAGTCTGGTGAGGAGGTCCAGCTTCTGGGTTCAGAGATAGCCATCTTTCCTCTGTGTCCTCAAATGGTGGAGGGATCAGGGAGCTCTCTGCGGTCTCTCTTATAAGGGCACTCAGCCCAGGCATGAAGACTCTGCCCTCATGAACTAGTCACCTCCCAAAGGACTTGCATCCTAGCACCATCCCATGGGAGGTTAAGTTTTGACACATGAATTCTATACAACATTCAGCCTAGACCACACATTGACACTGCATCACATGGCTGGGGGGATCCTGAGGATGCCTTTTTCCCTGTGGTATCTCTTTGGTAGAGCATCAGGGAGGCATGCACAATTAGTCATAGAACTAACAAACGAATCCTCTCTGCAAGGGTTCTTTCTTTGCAAGCAATAGGGACCGACCCATTAGCTGACATAATGAAGGGTGCTTATTTGAAGACTATTGGATGGATATCTCCCAGAATATTGGACTTGTTGAACCTCCAGCTGGCAGAAACACCGGGAACCAGGGCACACCAGGACCTCTCAGTATTCAAAACAGGGGAACTGGTCTCATGGGTTTCTGTCTTCATGTGACCAATGGCAAGCAACTTCTGGCTTTCTGAGCCTTTGTTTAAGATTCAAAGTCCTCAGAAAGAGATGCTGATTATCTTAGCTTAGGTCAAACCCAGTCCTCCAGTGGTGGCCATAGAGGATTTGGGTGTGTGGCATTCATCAGAGCCCTAAGATCTGCAACCTCACCAGAGCCACCAGAAGGGAGAAAGGGAAGTTCTCCTAAGGGAGGAATGCTGCTGAACTAAACCCCAAAATATCCACCAGAGAAACCTAGAACTGAAAGTTATCTTGTCTATTTGTCCATTTGATACTTGGGAGCCCACCACATGATACTTAGTACAGACTAAAACATTCCAGTGACAGACAACTCAATAACATTGAGGCCACCCTCAAATGGAGATTTGGGGGAATCCACCCCCAAACAGACTGAAATCTCAGTGCATGTGACTACTCCTGTAGCCCTTGTGCATTCTTCTGGAGCCCCACAGATCAAGTCAATTCTGTCATTCAAGAGATGATGATCTAAATATTTGATGATGAAAATCGCATCTTCATGGGGGCATTTCTTACCCGGGCTAACACAAATTCTTGGTTCCTTTAAGCATTCCTCAATCCTTAGTGGTTTCTGGCCATTGGGCAAGTGCATTCATTTCCAGAATTACACATCTCTGTGTAGTTGCTTAAGGCAGATTCCAAGTTACAGATCATATATTCATTCAAGAAATACTTATGCAGCACTGGTTTAGGGTCAGGCACCATACTAGATGTTGGGGATATGCAACAAGCAAAGACTTCCCCACACCCCATGGTCTGAATCTTGGTCTAGGATTGACAAGCTTCCCCCTCCCATGCTCTTTCCCCTCTATTGGACAGGCTGAGTGGAGAAAAATGAAAGAAGTAATAGAATTGATAATTTTAAAAAAGATTTTATTTATTCATGAGAGACACAGAGAGAGAGAGGCAGAGACACAGGCAGAGGGAGAAGCAGGCTCCATGCAGGGAGCCTGACATGGGACTCGATCCCGGGTTTCCAGGATCACGCCCTGGGCTGAAGGTGGCGCTAAACCGCTGGGCCACCAGGGCTGCCCAGAATTGATCATTTTATCTCCAATTTTTCCTCTCCCCAACCCTAGAACACACCAAGTTAAGTTTCCTGACTTTGGGAAAAAAATGAACTCCAGCTAAAATATATAATTCACATTTGTTGAGTACTGCCACATGTTAGATGTGAAGTTATAGAACTCCTTGCATTTTACCTTTTTTCAGCAACCTTTTGGGAGTTGATATACTGGCCCACTTTTACAGATGAGGTGACTGGGGCACGCTAAGGCTAAGCCCATTGCCCAATAACAAGCTTGTGGAGAAGCAGAATGATGTCTCTATAATTTAGCAAAAAAAAAGGGAAAAAATCCTTTGATCTATGCTGCTAGAATATTGTCCTAGATGACAAGCCCATGAGTCTCTGGAAGGAAGATGCTGTGGTTTGTTCATCTCTGAATGCCTGGCACCTGGCACATACTAAGAGTTCTACACATGCTGGGTGATTGGACAGTTGCCAGATTCTCGGGGTGGGAACACACATTTGAAGATGTGGAATGGAGTTTATCCCTTACCTTATATGAATTTCAAAGGAATGACCTCACTACACCTGTTCAGAAATATTTGTAGCTCTCTCCCTAGGTGAAATCCCCTCATGCCTTTATTGTTTCTTCTTGCATAAGCTATTCCTTCTCCTGGAGGGGGCCAGATTCCTGGCTCCTATTTCCATTTTACCCATTCATCTCTCAAGCTTCACATCCGAAGGCTTCCCTGGTCCTCTGATTTGGAGTTCATCCACTCTTGTTTCCACAGGCTTTGCACAGACCACCAAGGTGCCAGTTGCCTTGCTGTGTTGAATGGGCAGTTGGCTTGACTCTCTGGGAGTGTTGTGAGGGCAGGAGCTGTGTTTCTTCTCCTTTGTATATTCAACATCCAACATAATGGGTGTCATATGGCGGACAGTCAGTGAATATTTGTGGAATGAATCAATGAGTAAATAAAAGATAGATCTTGGAATTGTCACAATATCCAAGAACAATAATGTCATGATCACAAACTTCACTTAAGTCTCTGGTGTCAAAAATAAAAATAAAGAGAAAAGCTTAGCATTTTATATCAATTTCAGGAAAACCATCAGAAATTTCTTTATTAAATGATTCTGTGCAGCCAGAATAGGAACCAGGAAAATCATCATTCTTCACCAGAAGGAGATCAGTGAGCTTTTTATAGCTCTGAAGACAATGCTCCTATAGAAAGAAGCGTAGTCAGTACAGCTGATAAGATTTATGAATATGCACACATTTTCACACTGTCATTGTTTTATGACTTAAGTAGTTACCTAAAAATGTTTTAGAAATTTGAAGCTAACTAAGCAAAGAGGTCCTAAAGTGCATTCTTTCTTAGAGAAAAACAAGGTCGAAGCCAAAATGACTTTTTGTTTGTGTGGTTGTTATTGTTTTCTTCCTTGGGTGTTAAGAAGTTTAGGGAGTCAGAAAGAATAGCACAAAGTAGAAAGGAGATCTGATTTGGGACTTGTTATTCTTAGCAAAACAATTCCAGATAGCAAAGCATTTTACTGCTTAAAGCCGACTCAGTTCTTAAAGGAGAAGCTCACATTATTTTATTCTACACTTTTTTCCCAGGAAGGTGATCTTGTATAGTTTTATTTTTCTTAATAATAGGTGGAGCTATGCAAAGAAAACCCCAAATACATAGACCCGATTTCCTAGAAATCTCAACCCTTCACATGATAAAGCCTACTCACAGGACATCGGAATTGGAACAAGGTGAGAGAGATCTTCACTTGGAAAGGGATCTGTGTAATAAAGCTGTCATTATTGGGTCCTACGGCATGCGGGGTGTTTTGCAGACATCACTTGATTTAATTTTCACAGGTGAGTCCCTGGAGTATTCTCATCTTCCAGCATTGTTTTGTGTCTGGTTGAAGGGAAACCCTGATCTCTCAAACTATTCACCTAATGACAGTCAAGAAGGCACTTTTAAAATGGAAGTTGGAAATTCAGAGAACAAACTGGTGGTTTCCACCCAGAAGTGGGTTGGGGATAGGGGAAATAGGCGATAGGGATTAAAAAGTACACTTATCAAGATGAAAAAAGTGAATAAATAAAAAAATGACATTGAAAAAAAATTTAAAATAAAGATACTAGATATGATCAAGAAAAACAAACAAACAAACAAACAAACAAACAAAAACAAAAAAACAACCCAGCTGTGGCTCCCTGTCTCCCACTGTAAGAATGGCTGGCTCCCTCAGCTCAGACATTCTGTAGGACCTGCTCCTTGGGCCCCGGCACCTTTCTGGTCTCACTCTTTCCACCCTGGCACATTTCTGGTCTCATTCTTTCCTCCCACTCACTCTTCTGCTCCAGTCTTTCTGGCCTGCTTGCTTCTCTTCCAACTTACCACTTCCTGTTACCATCTCAGAGTCTTTGCCCTCAGTCTTCCGTTGGCCTGGAATCCTCCCCCCATATATTCTCATGGTTTGCACCCACTCCTTCAAGTCTGTGTCAAATGTCTTTTTTTTTTTTTAAGATTTTATTTATTTATTCATGAGACACACACACACACAGAGGCTCAGAGATGCAAGCAGAGGGAGAAGCAGGCTCCATGCAGGGAGCCCGACATGGGACTCGATCCTGGGTCTCCAGGATCACACCCTGGGCTGAAGGCGGTGCTAAACCGCTGAGCCACCTGGGCTGCCCTGTGTCAAATGTCTTAATGAGATCCTATTTGACTGGCATATTGAAAACTGGATCTCTTCAGTGCATAACTTCTACTCCTTTTCTTTTACTCTTCAGCATTCAACGCTTTCTAACATACTAATATAATATACTCTATAGATTACTTATTTATGTTGCTTGTGGCCATCTCACCACCCCCCCCCCACACACACACATACCTGTGCTATCTCCTCAACACACCACTGGAATGTAAGCTCCAGGAGGGTAGGCTGGTTTTCTTTACCTTGAAAGTTGCCCAGTATATGCTAGGTGCTAAATAAAATCTGTGGAATGATTCCAGGAAACCACTTTAGAGTGGTTGAATAACTGGAGTCACAAAACTATTATACAAAAGCACAAGTGTGCTAGAGCCCAGGTTTGTCTCAACCAGAGCCACTGCTAAGCCGACTCTGTGACACTGGGTCTGTGTATTGTTGGGCAAAAAGAAAGAGGGATTGAAGGATTGTACCCACTTGAACTGCAGGAAGCTCTTGGGCTGATGGTGTCTTTTCATCAGACTGGATGTGAGAACACATTGATGAAGCCAGACCTGAGTCTGGGTGCTAGCTCTCCATTTTCTAGCTCTGTGACCATAGTCAAGTTACCTAACTTCTCTGAAACTCACTTTTGTTTTCTACAAAATGAGGATGAGTAGTCATCAGGAGGTTGTCATGAGAATGAAGTTATGCAGTGCTGATAAAAGTCAAGATAAGGGTTCTGTTAATAAAGGTCATTACATGGTGAACTGATTAAAGTTATTAGGGCTTGAGTGCTCTCAGGTTTTCTACCTCCTTTTTGTTGCTAAAATGAATCCTAACTTAGCCCCATTCAGTTTCTCCCTGCCCCCCATCTCATCCAATGGAAGAAACATGCAGTGCACATATTTGCTATGTGTATCCTGTATAGGGTGTAAGGCACCCAAGCAAGTGCTACTTGAAATTACTTCTAACTTTTTGAATTCTACTCTTTGGCTACTACTCTGCTCCAAAGGCTAAGTGCTGCAGGTCGTAGCTGTTTGAGAAGTGGGCTAATATTATTGAATTTATTTGTGACATCCTCTCCTACAGTAGAGCTTGGTCTTATTATCCCTAACACATCCCTAATTCTCCATCCAGATTGTGTTAGGTTTCACATTCCACCACTACTGTAAGTAATTTACCACGTACTCTCACAGCTAGCTCACCGTCTATTACTGTGAATTATTTACAGAAGAAATTCTGACTTGAAAAGCTAAGATAATGGCACAAGTTATTTATGCAAAAGGAATGCAAGCTTTCTCAGACTTCACTCCTGCCTTCTAACTTCCTCGATTGCAATTCTTAGTATTTGCCTAGCACTTTAGAAGCATTAACCAAGTTGATGTTTACAGCCAACCTCCCATAAAAATAGGAGAAGTTTCTGTTCCCATTGAACTGATGGATAAAGGGACTAGTTCAGAGATAGAGTCTTGGGAAGATGCCTTTCAAGCCCTGTGGCTAGAGAAAGCCTTGGAGGGTGAGATCATTTTCCCGATAGCCTATTTAGGGTATAATGTAATTGTTGCTTTCTATGTCAACATAGTTGTCATTCAGGGAAGCAGAAAGGATATCAAGGAATTTTCTGCTAGTCATATATATGTACTTGGGTTGTTGCTTATAGTCACAAGAGGAGTTTATTCTTTCAATAACTAGTTCTTGGCCCCCTTTACAGTATTAAGAAGACACGCTGTCCTGAACATTCTATATGTACACACACACAGGTGAGGAGTTCTATAAGGAGCATAAAATGACTTCTGTCATGGCATGTCTGCAAGCATTGTTCTCTACACTCCATCCTCTAACCATCTCTGTTGCCTCAATTTGGAAAGTGGGAATTAATCACACATTTCTCTCAGCTTTGACTCCAGAACAGATGAGAACTAGATGTCAGACAAACAAAGGGCAAAATGCCCCTTTTATTATGGATAATGGTAAATTGGAGAGTGTGTCTTGGATCTGCAATGACATTCAGGCATCCTAATTTTTACTCCTGAATTAAGATCTCAGGATGATGCATCCAAGGGAAGGCTGGGGTCTTTGAGGCTATCTCTCTCACCCAGAATAGGTGCATTAAACCTATGGAGGTTGATGAGTGAGGCCAGAGAAGGATGGGTCTTGAGACCTGACACCAGAATGCAGGCTTGGGCCCTGACCCTAATAAGTGTTCCCCATGGTGGCAGCTGTGGACTACAAATTATCCAGTTTGCAGGCAGGTTGGTCAGAAAGGGTGGCTTAGATGGGACCAATCTACATATACTTATTTCTATGTCCTATATCACCTGTCAGATAAGTCATCACTACATCCAGAAAGGAGAGGTGGAAGAGTTACTTACATATTTTTTTTCATTAGGGGAGCAGAAATTTCCTTATGGAAACACAAGGGCTGGGGAGAAGGGTGACCCCTAATGTCTCTCTTGTAGATTCTGGCCTCAGACTATTACCTTCAGACCCAGTGTCGGTCAAGACTCCTGTGGTTGCAATTGATTGAAGCCCCTGTTCAAGCTTGCTTAAGCAAAGGAACTCTAGTGGTTCATCAAACTGCAAAATCTGGGGCTTCCACTCACCTTGCACACGGCATGTTAGGAGCTCAAAGGATATCTTTCCTTGTCTCAACTGTATCTGTATCTTTCCTTGTCTCAACTTTGTTTTAACCTCTGTTTTGACACTAGCCTCAAGTAAGATGTCAACTTGTGGTAACAGGAGGGCTGCCAGCTTACATCTGTTCAGCGATCCTGCTGGGGTGGGGGAGAGTATCTCCTCCCTAGTATTCCAACACACATACCGGAGAGGAGTCTCATGGGCCTGGCTGGGTCACATCACAGGGGCCCTAGTGATGGGACACTTTGATTGGCTAGGGGAGGATCGTGGCTTTCTCCCCACTAGAACAAGGAAGGATATAGGGAAAATAATTAAAACCATGTGGACTAAGATTGGAGAAAGGATTCCCCAAGAAGGGGAATCACAGTCTTTTATCTTGTTACTGATCCTTTTGGATTTTTAAAAATATAAACTTTTAATTTTAGTATAGTTTTAGATTTAAAGAAAAATATAAAAAACAGTGATCTAAAAAATCTAGGAAACAGTACAGAGTTCTTATATACCCCACACTCCCATATACCCTAGTACAGAGAGTTCCCATATATCCCACACAACATTATACCCCATATAATGTTGTTCAATTAATAACATCTTACATTTGTCACAATTAATAAACCGATATTGATACATTATTATTTACTAAATATTATATTTAGTAATTCAGATATTTTATTCAGATTTCCTTAGCATTTAGCTAATGTTCCTTTTCTGTTCCAGGATCTAATTCAAGATACCATATGACATGGAGGAACTATGTCTCCTTAAATTCTTCTTGACTGTTACAAGTTTATCAAAATTTTCCTTGTTTTTGATGAACTTGGCAGTTTTGAGGAGTACTGGTCAGGTATTTTATAGAATATCCTTCACCTGGAATTTCTCTGATGTTTTTCTCATAATTAGACTGGGAGGTCTTTTTGGAGGAAGACCATATATGTAAAGTACCGTTTTACCTCTTTCATAACCTATTAAGATTCTATCAACATGACTTGTGACTGTTGACTTGATTACCTAGTTGAGGCTGCTTTTGTCAGGCTTTCCAGCTGTAAAGATATTCATTTTCCTATGTTTCCCCATAGTATTCTTTGGCAAAAAGATGCTAGACACAGTCTACACATAAGGAATGGAAAATTACTCTCCATCACCTCAAGGGTACAGTGCCCACGTTCTTTGAAATTTTTCTGAACAGAAGATTTGTCTCTTCTCATTTATATTTATTCAATCATTCATGTCAGTATGGGCTCCTAGATATCTGTTTTATACTTTGGGTTATAATCCAGTTCTTATATACTTAGTTCAAATTGTTCCAGCTTTGGATTTTGGCAGGGGTCTTCTTGCAGTTGACTCATACGATCCTTTGTCTTACCCCATCATTGTGTGTCTCCCCTCTCCGTCCCACACATTTTTGCTTCGTGGCACTCTGAGGTGCCCCAGGCTCATGTTTGCATGTTTGTATATTTCTTCCCTCAGTGCTAGCATCAGTCATTTCTCTAAGAATCCCTGGTTCCTTTTATTGTAGAATGGAATTAAGGACCAAGATCTGGGTGTTAGATGTGCTTGCTGTTTCTGAGATGTCCAATGCTTTTAGGCCTTCTCAGTGACGGGACGAGGAAATTCATGTGTGAATACTAACAGGTGTGTGTACACGTATCTATAAAGATTTCTATATGTAACCATCTGAATCTGTATTAGGAAAAACATGAGCTCATACTTATGTGTTGAACACTGATCCATTATCAATTATATGTGTTATTCCAGTTTTTTCTCCTGGATTCTCTGAAACCTTCCACTCTAACAGTGAAGAACTTGGTTTCTACCATCTGCCATCTATTTACCTGGTGTTCAAGTCCAATATAAATGGATAGTCATGTCAGAATTGTAACCTGTAGGGGCACCTGGGTGGTTCAGTTGGTTAAGTGTCTGACTCTTGATTTTGGCTTAGGTCATAATCTCAAGGTTGTGAGATTGAGCCCTGTGTCAGGCTCTGTGCTGGGAGTGGAGAATGCTTGGATTCTCTCTTTTCCTCTCCTTCTGCCTCTCCTCTACCTCTCTCTCTCAAAAAAAAAATTTAAAAATCTATAATCCGTAATCCTGTTGGATTTGCTATTTACCTTATCTACTAGTTATGTTATTCAATTCAGTAGCAGCTAAACACATGTGGCTATTTAGATGTAAGTTTAACTTAATTAAAACAAAAAAAGAGAGAAAAGTTTAGTCCCTCAGTCACGCTAGCCATATTTCAAGTGCTGTATAGCCACCTGTGGCAAATGAGCAGCATTAGCTATAGCACACTTCCATCATCTCATAAAGTTCTGGGCAAGGTCTAGATTCCATTTTCCCTGTAATCCTCCACTACAGGTCTGCTAGTCACAGGTCAGTTCCATCTTCCTAGGCTTGGCTTTCAAAGAGAACATTGCACAGGTCAGATACGAGACCTCCTCCTTACCCAAGGAGAGGAGTTGAAACACCATGTCCTGGGGAGTTGGGGGCCAAACAAGCTCTGCCTTGAAAAATCTATATAATGGAGGAATATACAAGTTATCATTGCTGTCAGAGAAATGCAAAGCTAGGAGTAGGGATCAGAGTAAGCATCCCAAGAAAGGCAGATGCTGAAGCTGATTCCTGAGGATTGGTGCAGAGATCGCAAGCTGGTCAGGGGCAGGCCCAGGGCATGAGAGTGTGTCGGGCATGAGAGTACTGGATGCATCACCTTCATCAAACAGAGTGTAGAGTGTCATTGTGTTCAGTGCAGTGAGTGTGTCTTGAAACCTGGAGGAAGCAAAGAGCTGGTTGTGTGTAGAGTATGTCTCACAAGCAATTTTGGACTTTATTATAGAGATTGTGAGCACTTAGGAGAGAGTTTTATATTAGAGGATGATGGGATTTGATCTCTACTTTAGAAATACCATCTTAGTGGCTATTAGCTTTTGTGATGGGGAATGGAACTGGAAATAGAAGGTACGGGCTAGCACAGAGAAGACAGGATTTCCAATCTCCTTTAATATTCTGGTAGTTATTATAACAGCCACCTGTTACTTCCTGAACCTCTAACCTCCATGGGTTTCCTGACAAAACTTTTCTCTTGGTCTTCATGTCTTCCTGTTTTTCTTGAGTGTATTAGTTTTCTGTTGCTGCCATACAAATTATCACAAATTTAGAGGCTTTACACAAATCAAATTTATTATCTTAAAGTTCTATAGTTTAGAAGTCAGACATAGGTGTTCCTGGGCTAAAATCAAGGTATTGGTATCACTGTGCTTCCTTCTGGAAACTCTGGAGTGAATCTGTTTCCTGGTCTTTTCTGGCTTCTAGAGACTGCCCACATTCCTTGGCTCATGGTCCCTCCTGGCTTCTTCAAAGCCAACAGTGAGAGGTCAAGTCCTCATCACAGTTCTTGGACCTTTCTTCTGCCCCCTTCTTCCACTGTTAAGGATCTTTGTGATTACATTGGCTCACCCAGATCATCCAAAACAATCTCTCCATCTCACAGTCCTTAATTCAAGTAGCCACTTCTGCAAGTCCTTTTTGCCATGTGAGGTAAGATATTCACAGGTTCCAGGGATTAGAGTGTAGATATCTTTAGGGAGCCATTATTTTACTGGACCCCCGGGGAATGATTTATAGATATTTCTGGAGTCCATCTCTAAGTTCACGTTCATCTTCCCTTTTGAACTGGAATCTGTTTTATCTCTGGGCTATGTATTTGGGAAAACAGCCTCACAAAGAAAGGAAAAGTTTGTTCTGTGGAGTTACCTAGGATAGAAGGAGCATAAAGGGATGAAGGGATGAAATTGGTCCCCAGTATCTCAGAGACTCCATGTTGTCTTAGCTGGGGAACATTGCCAGGTTTGTGTTCAGCCCCATGCAGGAGCAGAATGAGGTCCACAGTAGGAATTCCAGCCAGAGCCCATTATGCTTCACTGAGGAGCCAGCAAGGCAGGAGTCAAAGGAAGTCAAAGCCAAGATGCCAGGATCATGGAAATACATAGAGAGATGAAGCTACTCTTGTGAACACAAGGAGAATGAGTGCAAAGACATCCATACAACCTAGAAGGGTGGCTTATGATTGGATTCAGACCTCTGTTGGGGCAGGTAGCACCTGCTTTTTCCAGAAAAAGAAACTGGACATTTTTTTTATGGGAACAGATGCAAGGACTTTTGGTGAGCATTACAGACAGATTGCCCTAAGCTATCAGACTTCGTTAGTAGAAGCAGCTGCCTAAAATATAACAATAACCACTATTTAGTGAGTATTTAGTGTGTCCAGGACACTCAACAACTACCACCTCTAGTCCTTATGGTAATCTTGCTGTCTATCTGTATTAAAAAGATGAGGGAATGGAAGCTTGGATGTAGAAATGAGAATCAGGATTTATATGAAGGTCTGTAAGATGCTAAAGACAGGGCTCTTTCAGACACTTGAGGGAAGTAGTTGGGAAAGAGAGAGAAAAGAGCCAGAGATCCACAGAAGACTGAGACCCCTGCATCAGTGAGGTTGGCCTGTGGTCCTGTCCTGGGAATGGTAGGCACAGCCAAGACTGTGTTTAGAGGAGACCAGTAATGATGGCCAAGGGCCTGGGAACCATATATGGGAACTGCTCTATGGGAAGTTTCATCTGCTGTAGAGACGACTTTGGAAGTAGCTAATTTACCTTTCCAAATACCTGAGGGTTGACAGCTGGAAGGACAGTCAAGCAGGAGTCAGAGAAATGGATTTCAGTGTCTTAGAAGGAAGCGCTCACAGCCATCATGGCCTGCCCGCCGTGAGTGGAACACCATGGCTGCTGTTGTCTGCGTGGTATGTTTGCAGCTGCAAGAGCTCCAGCACAAGCTGTCCCAACAGGCATCTGTCAGGCGTGATCTGAAGAGGATTCCATCCTGAGGACAAGCTACACAGATGCCTCTAAGTTTCCCTCCACACTAGGATTCTAATTATGAGATTTTCCTTTCTCTGTCCCTCTCCATTACCTGGCCACTTCTTAGGGCTCCCTGCCACCCCAGAGAGCCTTCCCAGACCACTGAAGCTCACCTTAATGTAGCCTTTTTTGAGGATATATCTTTTTTCATATGAACGTGGGCTGGTAAACTTTGTAAAGGGCCAGACAATAAACATTTTGGGCTTTGTGAGCAACATGGTTCTGCTGCAGCTACTTAACTCTGCTATTGTGCTAGCAAAGTACCCAGAGAGGATCCTGAAACAAACAGGGGGGACCGTATTCCAATAAAATGTTCTTCTCAAAATCAGGTGGGGGCTGAATTTGGCTCTCGGGCAGGGATTTGCTAACCCCTGACCTAGACTATTTATTTTGTGAACAGTAATGTCTTGTTTAGAATTACCTTTAGCCATAAAAAATATATTATTTTTGAACTCTTTACTTATTCTTTAATAGTTTCCACTTGGGGAGAGTAGGCTCTATCTCCCTCATTAGATGAAAAGCACATTATGGTAAAGGATCATCTTCATTGTTAAATAACTTCAGAAGTCTAGTGTGATGACACCAATCCCCATGCAATTTAACTAAGATTTCTGGCTTTGAACAAGGAGTCATGGAATCATTTACATGAATGCGGGCCAGAGTAGATCACAGAGATCAAGTGGTTAAAACAAAACAAAACAAAACAAAACAAAAAAAACATTTATCAGTTGAAAACCCCAAAGCGGAGGCAAGGGCTGTGTCTTTCTCAGCATCCCACAACTAGTTAGAACTCATTCTGCACTTTCAAGGCACCATGGCAGTGTCAGCTGTGCCAGCCAGGTGCTCTTCCTGAGCCTGCTCCTTTTCAGGCAGAGATCTGGGGGCTGGAGACTATGAAGGGAGGAAAGGGGAGCCTTTACTCTCATGACATTGAATTGAGGTGGGGGGGTGGTCAGACCCTCCATAGACCCACAACCCCTTGGTTCCACCTTCAGGGGATCCTCCGAGATAGTCAGCTTTAGAGTCCTCTTCATAACAAGGGCTGCCAGTTACTGGGCGTTACCCCATCTTTGGATTAAGCACTCTGAATGCACTGAATTCCCTTTTCTCAAGCCCTCTTACCACAAACATATTAAAATTTTAATTAAGAGAACACACCATGGCATATACATATCCTCCATTAAGTGTGTCGCTTCATTAAGTATTTTGCTGCTGACAGGCAGTGGGAATGTCTGGGCGACCTCAGTCAGCAAAACTCCATTTACCTCAACGACATGGGGACAGTGTAGCTATTTCAAGAGCCAGCCTCAAGGCTGCTCTGTGTTCCTGTGGCTGGGCAGCACCCCGGGGGTCCCATCAGGCAATGGACTGTGGAGCAGCACATCCTTGCTTTGACACACACCAGGTCTGGCTCCTAAGCCTTCAGAGCCATGAGCACATACTAACTCCCACTATGACCACAGCCCCATCTTCTGATGAGATTTCTTGTATTCGTGACCTGAATTTAGCCATTGTCGTTCTAAATTCCCATCATCACTGGGTAGATAAACAAAGAAATGCTTGCCCTATGTAAACTCCTCTAAACTATCAGCTCCACTTACATGGCTGGAACGCATGATAGGCACTTAATAGATATTTATTGATCTACCATTTATTTTTCCATAAAAATGTGCTCACGCGGTGTTTGTAACACAATATGCACACATCAATTTTCTGTAAAACTCCAGAGGCTTGACAGCGGGCTCCCTCTAAAGTCCTCAAGTCTCCTTTGTTTATTTTCTGCAGTCAGTAGTTGATGGTGACTATACTCACAGGAGAACAATGGAATGGAGGCCTTTTGCTTTTGTCTTCAGCCACCATGCCCATGATTCAAGCCAACCTCTTCCTGTGAGCATTTGGATAAATCATCACCTGAGCAGAGAGGACAGAGGAAGAAGAATCAGTTTGCTCAAACACAACTCTGCTCCAAAAACTATGTTCGAAACTCAGTTGAAATCCATAGCAACGCAAGTTCTAGGGAGAAGGTGACATTGGCCTGGCATGACAGCATGAAGCATTTTCTAAAAGCACAATCGCATTGAGCTGGCTGGGGTTGACCTGGTCAAAGCAAGCAAAGGAATGGGAGGTAGAGCCCTGGAGGTGAGCTTATTTCCCCAGAGAGAACAGTGGAAAAGCACAAGGAGAGGGAGCTAGGCTGGGAAGGCCAGATTCTAGGCTTAGTTCTGCTGCTTGGAGTAGAGCATCTTGGGACAGAGTATTGCACTTCTTGTGGGAAAAATGGAGGAGTAGTATTGAGGGGGCAGTGGATGCTGTCTACTGCCCCATGACACTCTGACATTTAAGGATTCTCCAGAATTAGAAAAAAACTGCTTTGTTCTGAATCAGACCATGAGACACCCAGAAGGAGACTGAATAGTGTCCCTTTACAAGATAGGTCCACGTCCTAACCCCCAGTGCCTGTGAAAGTGACTTTATTTGGAAAAAGAGTCTTTACAGATGTGTTTAAATTAAGGATCTTGAGATGAAGAGATCATCCTGGGTTACCTGGGTGTGCCATACATCCAACAACCTTTTAAGAGAGAGACAGGTAGAGGAGAAGGCTATGTGAAGATGGATGCAAGGATGGTCGAGTTGGGGCCTCAAGTCTAAGAATGCCAGGGCAGCCACCCGAAGCTGGAAGAGGCAAGGAACAGGACTGCCCTCCAGACATCCAGGTGGAGTACGGCCCTGGTGTCACCTGAATTTTTAGGCGTTTAGCATCCAGAACGGTAAGAGAATAAAGTCCTGCTTTTTTTATTAAGCTACCCCGTTTGTGGTAATTTGTTGCAGAAGCCACAGGAAGCTAATATACATCCCCCAAAGTTGCAGAAAGAGAGGCCTGTGCCAGGAAGCAAGCAAAGAAGTGATTTTTCAAATTCTGTTTAAGTTTTCTGATTAAAACCCCTTGGCTTTTTCTGCCCAGTGTGCTTTGAGCATGAGCACTTAATAACTGAGCTCCTGAAACACTTGGACACCAGTGGCTTTGCTGCCTGCCTCGTCTGGAAGAACAGAATGCCACCATTCCTTTCTGCCACATTCCGGAGATCGCGGACCAGTGAAGCTAGCCAGCTGGCCAGCTCTGCACCCACAGCTTCCACAATCACGCAGCATTATCAGAGGAGGAGGCCTTTCACACCCAGATGTTTCTGAGGCTGGCAAAATCAAGAGTGTGGCCTCCAGAGACCAGGACTGGTCCCTGGTCCAGGCAAAAGCTCTGGACAATGCTCCTTCGGGACTCTGCAGGCAACACGGGAAGAGTCAGGTCCCCCCATTTTGGTGCTGGCAGTGAGGTCTCTCTGATCATATTCCTGTCTCCCAGAAGTCCTGTCTTGGGGTACTTCTGCCTCTCAGTGTGGGGTGAAGTACACAGGAACCCAAGACACGGAGAGATGTCAGCTCCTTATCTAGCACTGACCCTTCCCAGCTTCATGACCTCAGCACCATCCTTAATCCTACCAGAGATTAAGTGACGAGCACCGCTTTGCAGGGCCACTGATGATTAAGTATCCACTGATGGAACTGCAGCTAATATTTAATTTACTGAATGTTTATTATGTGTCAAAGACTATGTTAAGCACATTGCAAGGATTATCTCATTAATTCTTATGAAACTGTTGAGATAGCCTCAGCTATCATCTCCATGCAATCCAAAAGGAAACAAAGACAAGAAAAGGTCACGTAATCTGCCACAAATTATCTAACCAGTACAGAGGCAAATCTGGACTGATATGCAGGGCTCAGTTACATAAAATCCACACTTGAACTCTTATGCCATATGGCCAGCTGGTTTGTCAGCACACTTATTCCAGTAGCATTTGTTGGAGTGTTAAAATCACTTCCTCCCCCTTCACCCCAACCGTGAGCCCCTGCAATATCCTTTTTGTTTCTTTTTGCATTAGTGTGGGGGCAAGGGTAGCCAATGATGGCCCGCATGCCAAATCTGGCCCACCTCCTGGCTTTGTAAATAAAGTTTTATTGGAATACAGCCATGCCCATTCGTTTACATATTGTCTATGGCTCTATGGCTGCTTTTGCACTACAATAGCAGAGCTGAGTAGGTGCAGCAGAGACCATCTGGCCCACAAAACTGAAAATATTTGCTTTCTGGAGCTTTACAGAAAAAGTTGGCCAACCTTGGGATAGAGAAGCGAGCAAGAGCTTTGCAGTCACAAAGAGCTGGGTCGAAGTCCAGACTCTCAAGGGTCTGTAAACCGAGGTGAGGCTTGTGAGCTCTCCGGCCCTCACTTTCTTCTGGGGGGCAAGCAGGCTGACAGCTGTCCCCAGGGTTCACGAGAATGCCCCACAGAGTGCCTGAACGGAGAACAGATAGCTCCCTCCCATGTCCTCTCCTCTCCTCCCTCTCTTTTGTGACAAATCTAACCGGGAGCATTTCCTGGCAGCCTCCTCTGCACCATTCTCAGCCTTCCTGGAAGGAGGCAGTTTCATAGCATTCTGGTCCTGGGTGGTCTGCAGGCTCTCCCACTCAAACTCGGCCCTGGCCTTGCAAGACTCCTGTTGGCACTGAACATGCCAGCCTCTTCCTGTGGGCTTCCAGTCTCTAGGAGACCCGGGACCCTCTTCCAATGGCGAAGGGGACCACTGGAGCCCGGTCCAGACATCCCTCCTCTGAGCTGGGCAGAAATCTGTCTTTCCCACAGCGAGCAGCCTTTAGATTCTTTGAAACATACCACGGGTTGGCCCCCGTTTTCCTTGACTCCCTGCCAAACCTATTACACGTGTCGGAGCAGCAAGGGACTAGAAGAATTACGGTTTCCATTTGGCTTCTGTGGCCGCTTAGTCTAATTTGCACTGGCTTGAAATATAGCGATTGCTGTTTTTGTTGTTTGGATTTGGAGGCTGTTTCAAGTTCTGTCTCTCTTCTCCCCTTCTCTCTTAGCTCTTTCTCTTTCTGGGACGGGCTGGGCGGTGGCGAGCAATCACTAGTGACAAAACCTCAAGCTCAGTACCACCGTCAGGGCCCCTCCCCACACGGACTCATTTGTCCCAGCACCACATTTCATTAACTGGAGGGCTATGTTGCAAGGCGAGGCACGATAATGAGGTTGTAGCTAATGGGAACATATGGAACGCTTTTACTCTTAGCTCCAATTCCTGACTTGGGAGGGGGTGCGCTGGGGGTGCTCTTTAAGCAGGATCCCATCCCCCACATGGGGGGGTGCATGAAAGATCCGTGGGTCCCTTCTCTCCAGCATTGCCTCCCTCCCCTGGGAGGTCACAGCCATGGGAATGAATAAATAGCAGCTCACGGAATCAAGGACTGCTCTTGCTGAAGAAAGTTGCTTGTCATCTCCTTGGTGACATATCCCATAAGAACTCTTCCATTGGGATCCCTGGGTGGCGCAGCGGTTTAGCGCCTGCCTTTGGCCCAGGGTGTGATCCTGGAGACCCGGGATCGAATCCCACGTCGGGCTCCTGGTACATGGAGACTGCTTCTCCCTCTGCCTATGTCTCCGCTTCTCTCTCTCTCTCTGTGTGACTATCATAAACAAATAAAAAATTAAAAAAAAAAGAACTCTTCCATCCTTTTCTTTCTTCTTTCTTTCTTTCTTTCTTTCTCTTTTTTTTTTTTTTTTTTTTTTTTTAGATTCCATCTATTTATTCATGAGAGACACACACACACAGAGGCAGAGATATAGGCAGAGAGAGAAGCAGGCTCCATGCAGGGAGTCAGATGTGACTCGATGCCGGGACTCCAGGATCACGTCCTGGGCCGAAGGCAGGCGCTCAACCTCTGAGCCACCCAGGCATCCCCCATCCTTTTATGCCTGACTTTTTGGCAGGTGTGACACTGCTGCCATGTCCCCTTGACCTCAATTGGCTTCTTGAACATTGGTTTCCCTTGCTTTTTCTCCTCTTTCTTTGGAAACTTCTTCATCTGGCCATTTTTGCAGGTTCATTTATACATCTTTAGGAGTATTCTCATTGCTACCTAAAGTTAGGAAATTTGGGGAATCACAGGAATTAAAATAAAATAACTATGGTACTTCCCTGATACTTGCCCAACTGCCTTGTCCCCTTTTCTTTCTCTCCCTCCCTTTTTTTTCTCTCTCCCTCCCTTTGTCTTCATTCTTTACGTTTATTTTTTTATTTTTTTTATTTTTTAGGATTTTATATATTTACTTGAGCAAGTGAGAGAGAGCATGAGCAGCGAGGGAGGGGCAGAAGGAGAGAGAGAAGCAGACTGCCTGCTGAGTAGGGATTCTGATGTGGGGCTCGATCCCAGAACTCTGAGATCATGACCTGAGCCAAAGGCAGATGCTTAACCAACCCAGCCACCCAAGCACCCCTCTTCTTACAGACTTTAAATGCCAGTTGCTGGCTGGGCACTGGACATGCCAACATGAGGAGGCATTGCCACTGACCTGGAGGACATCACAGTCTGTGGCTCGTGCCCGTTACTCCACTTCCCTCTCCACATTCCATTCCTGAGTTTTCCACCAAACCCACACTTCTGGTGTTCCAGGTGGCAGAGACTAACATGTTTCCAAGTTGTAATCTCTGGTGTGGAAACTGTCCAGCCAACTCTGACTTAATAGGACTTTAGGCTCCATGTCAGAAACATGGATCAAATTCCCCATCCACCTCAGGGTGCAGCCCAAGACCAATGACTATTGTGTGGCACTAAGTCCCCAGCTCTCTTGCATTTGGGAAGGACAACTTTTGTGCTGCAGTTTATATACTCTGAGCTCCCAGAGGAATCAAGCTGAGTGTACGCTTTGAATGAAGCCATGCTGTGATCTAGTTTCCTACCCACCTCGCTCCCCTCCAGGTCTCTCCCCTACCTCAGGCCCAGCTTCTAGGAAACCTGATGCATGACAAGTGCTATCACCTCACTTGCCTTGGTGGGCCTCGGTTTCCCCATCTCCTTTTCAAAAAGTTTAAAAAAATTATTCATTTATTCATGAGAGACACACACAGAGACACAGACAGAGGGAGAAACAGGCTTCCTGTGGGGACCCTGATGCAGAACTCAATCCCAGGACCCCAGGATCACACCCTGAGCCAAAGGCAGATGCTCAACCACTGAGCCACCCAGATGCCCAGTTTCCCCATCCCCTAAATGAAGTAGTCGGCCTACTACATGTCTATTGAAATTGTCCAGGCACAGGTCATACTACAAATGCCCTCTGCAGGATCTTAGAAGTCCACACAAAGAGGTGGCCATCATCCCTGTTCTCTGTCACCCTCAGAGAGCACTGCAGGCCCTTGAAATATATAAGATGCAGAGATGGGGGGAGGCATTTCTCTGGGAGAGCAATGAGGATGTCTTGACTGAATAGACATGGTTATTAAAAAACTGGATGCCAGCACAAGCCTGTGAAGCACTGTCTCTTTTCTGCCAAGGGTTATGCTGCATGGACACAGCAGTTTAATTTCCTACAGGCAGATATGGTTTAGAAGGCAGGACACAGGTTAAGTTGCCTTCATCTGAAAATCACTCAGAATTAGGTGACAAGAAGGGCTGACATTTAAGAAGAGGAAAAACAGTCTGGATTGGATTCAAGCATTTTTCTTTTCCATGCTTTCCAACTTACACCCATCTGAAAACTTAGGGATGCTCACTGCTGGCACATCCCATCCACAAGTCAGTTCAAAGAAACACATAGATTGAGGACTCCTTTATGTACAAGGGACTGGCCTGAGGGGTGGGGATATTCAGTTTGATGGGAAAGGTTAATGATCTGGAAGATCTTCTATTCCTCTAGCATGTGTTCCTGAAGGAGCTCCATCTCCACTGTCAACTCCATAGTCCATGCTCCATCCTTTCATTCCTGGGCCAGAGTGATCACCTCCTCACTGGTCTCTCCACATCCAATCTTGCATCCTTTCCATCTGATCCCAGGATAGAGAGCCACGGTGAGCTTTTAAGAAGGTAAATCATTCAACAGTGCACCTTTGTGTTAAGCCCTTTACCAGCTACCCATTCCCCCACCCACCCTTGTGTTTATAAGATCTTAGCTTCCTTCACTCTTGACCTTGCTCCTTGACTCCAGCTACTTTGGCCTTTGCAGCGAAGCTTCTTCCTGTCTCAGGGCCTCCATCATATGCTCTTCCTTCTACCTGGAACTCTTATCCAACTTCTGGCTCTCAATGTGATCATACCTCCTCAGGGAAGTATTCCTTGTCCTTCCGGAGCAAGGCCACCTCCCTTCCATAAGCCTTCATGTTTCCCAGACTCTGCCTTTGTGGCATGTGTGAAGATTATTTGTTGTCTAAGGGATGTGGAATTGGTGGTTTCACTGCTTCATTCACTGCTATATCCCTAGAGCCTTTTAGGTGCTATGTACATTGTAGGCCTTTGATATATCTTAATTGGTTATATGAATGAACATGGAAGTTAAATCAGATAGATTGACCATATTGCACCCATGTTTTGATTTCTATAACCCTCTTTCTACTCTTCCCCTCCAAATACCTGGGCTGGTCTGTCATAGCCTGGAAATAACAGTAAGAGGATCACAAACCCTTATTGTTCTTTACATTTCATAAAATACTTTCATGCATTCCCTGAGACCTTACAAGAAGCCTATGTTAGCATCATTCCCACTTTACAGCTGGGAAAACTGACACCCAGTGTGATGCTGGTGCCAGCTCTGCTGCTTCCTAGCTATGTGAGGAAAATTCTCTGAGCCTCAGTTTCTTTTTATTTTTTTTAATTTATTTTTATTTTTATTTATTTTT
This sequence comes from Canis lupus baileyi, assembly GCF_048164855.1. NCBI lineage: Eukaryota > Metazoa > Chordata > Mammalia > Carnivora > Canidae > Canis > Canis lupus. The sequence goes on from NC_132848.1 coordinate 31,901,703, forward strand.
TTTAATTTATTTTTTATTGGTGTTCAATTTACTAACATACAGAATAACCCCCAGTGCCCGTCACCCATTCACTCCCACCCCCCGCCCTCCTCCCCTTCTACCACCCCTAGTTCGTTTCCCAGAGTTAGCAGTCTTTACGTTCTGTCTCCCTTTCTGATATTTCCCACACATTTCTTCTCCCTTCCCTTATATTCCCTTTCACATTATTTTTATTCCCCAAATGAATGAGAACATATAATGTTTGTCCTTCTCCGACTGACTTACTTCACTCAGCATAATACCCTCCAGTTCCATCCACGTTGAAGCAAATGGTGGGTATTTGTCATTTCTAATAGCTGAGTAATATTCCATTGTATACATAAACCACATCTTCTTTATCCATTCATCTTTGGATGGACACCGAGGCTCCTTCCACAGTTTGGCTATCGTGGCCATTGCTGCTATAAACATCGGGGTGCAGGTGTCCCGGCGTTTCATTGCATTTGTATCTTTGGGGTAAATCCCCAACAGTGCAATTGCTGGGTCGTAGGGCAGGTCTATTTTTAACTGTTTGAGGAACCTCTACACAGTTTTCCAGAGTGGCTGCACCAGTTCACATTCCCACCAACAGTGTATGAGGGTTCCCTTTTCTCCGCATCCTCTCCAACATTTGTTGTTTCCTGCCTTGTTAATTTTCCCCATTCTCACTGGTGTGAGGTGGTATCTCATTGTGGTTTTGATTTGTATTTCCCTGATGGCAAGTGATGCAGAGCATTTTCTCATGTGCATGTTGGCCATGTCTATGTCTTCCTCTGTGAGATTTCTGTTCATGTCTTTTGCCCATTTCATGATTGGATTGTTTGTTTCTTTGGTGTTGAGTTTGATAAGTTCTTTATAGATCTTGGAAACTAGCCCTTTATCTGATATGTTATTTGCAAATATCTTCTCCCATTCTGTAGGTTGTCTTTGAGTTTGTTGACTGTATCCTTTGCTGTGCAAAAGCTTCTTATCTTGATGAAGTCCCAATAGTTCATTTTTGCTTTTGTTTCTTTTGCCTTCGTGGATGTATCTTGCAAGAAGTTACTATGGCTGAGTTCAAAAAGGGTGTTGCCTGTGTTCTTCTCTAGGATTCTGATGGAATCTTGTCTCACATTTAGATCTTTCATCCATTTTGAGTTTATCTTTGTGTATGGTGAAAGAGAGTGGTCTAGTTTCATTCTTCTGCATGTGGATGTCCAATTTTCCCAGCACCATTTATTGAAGAGACTGTCTTTCTTCCAATGGATAGTCTTTCCTCCTTTATCGAATATTAGTTGACCATAAAGTTCAGGGTCCACTTCTGGGTTCTCTATTCTGTTCCACTGATCTATGTGTCTGTTTTTGTGCCAGTACCACACTGTCTTGATGACCACAGCTTTGTAGTACAACCTGAAATCTGGCATTGTGATGCCCCCAGATATGGTTTTCTTTTTTAAAATTCCCCTGGCTATTCGGGGTCTTTTCTGATTCCACACAAATCTTAAAATAATTTGTTCTAACTCTCTGAAGAAAGTCCATGGTATTTTGATAGGGATTGCATTAAACGTGTATATTGCCCTGGGTAACATTGACATTTTCACAATATTAATTCTGCCAATCCATGAGCATGGAATATTTTTCCATCTCTTTGTGTCTTCCTCAATTTCTTTCAGAAGTGTTCTATAGTTTTGAGGGTATAGATCCTTTACCTCTTTGGTTAGGTTTATTCCTAGGTATCTTATGCTTTTGGGTGAATTGTAAATGGGATTGACTCCTTAATTTCTCTTTCTTCAGTCTCATTGTTAGTGTATAGAAATGCCACTGACTTCTGGGCATTGATTTTGTATCCTGCCACGCTACCGAATTGCTGTATGAGTTCTAGCAATCTTGGGGTGGAGACTATTGGGTTTTCTATGTAGAGTATCATGTCATCGGCGAAGAGGGAGAGTTTGACTTCTTCTTTGCCAATTTGAATGCCTTTAATGTCTTTTTGTTGTCTGATTGCTGAGGCTAGGACTTCCAGTACTATGTTGAACAGCAGTGGTGAGAGTGGACATCCCTGTCTTGTTCCTGATCTTAGGGGAAAGGCTCCCAGTGCTTCCCCATTGAGAATGATATTTGCTGTGGGCTTTTCATAGATGGCTTTTAAGATGTCGAGGAATGTTCCCTCTATCCCTACACTCTGAAGAGTTTTGATCAGGAATGGATGCTGTATTTTGTCAAATGCTTTCTCTGCATCCAATGAGAGGATCATATAGTTCTTGGTTTTTCTCTTGCTGATATGATGAATCACATTGATTGTTTTACGGGTGTTGAACCAGCCTTGTGTCCCAGGGATAAATCCTACTTGGTCATGGTGAATAATTTTCTTAATGTACTGTTGGATCCTATTGGCCAGTATCTTGTTGAGAATTTTTGCGTCCATGTTCATCAGGGATATTGGTCTGTAATTCTCCTTTTTGGTGGGGTCTTTGTCTGGTTTTGGAATTAAGGTGATGCTGGCCTCATAGAATGAATTTGGAAGTACTCCATCTCTTGCTATCTTTCCAAACAGCTTTAGGAGAATAGGTATGGTTTCTTCTTTAAACGTTTGATAAAATTCCCCTGGGAAGCCATCTGGCCCTGGACTCTTGTGTCTTGGGAGGTTTTTGATGACTGCTTCAATTTCCTCCCTGGTTATTGGCCTGTTCAGGTTTTCTATTTCTTCCTGTTCCAGTTTTGGTAGTTTGTGGCTTTCCAGGAATGCGTCCATTTCTTCTAGATTGCCTAATTTATTGGCGTATAGCTGTTCATAATATGTTTTTAAAATCGTTTGTATTTCCTTGGTGTTGGTAGTGATCTCTCCTTTCTCATTCATGATTTTATTAATTTGAGTCTTCTCTCTCTTCTTTTTAATAAGGCTGGCTAATGGTTTATCTATCTTATTAATTCTTTCAAAGAACCAACTCCTGGTTCTGTTGATCTGTTCCACAGTTCTTCTGGTCTCGATTTCATTGAGTTCTGCTCGAATCTTTATTAACTCCCTTCTTCTCTTGGGTGTAGGATCTATTTGCTGTTTTTTCTCTAGCTCCTTTATGTGTAAGGTTAGCTTTTGTATTTGAGTTCTTTCCAGTTTTTGAATGGATGCTTGTATTGCGATGTATTTCCCCCTTAGGACTGCTTTTGCTGCATCCCAAAGATTTTGAACGGTTGTATCTTCATTCTCATTAGTTTCCATGAATCTTTTTAATTCTTCCTTAATTTCCTGGTTGACCCTTTCATCTTTTAGCAGGATGGTCCTTAACCTCCATGTGTTTGAGGTCCTTCCAAACTTCTTGTTGTGATTTAGTTCTAATTTCAAGGCATTATGGTCTGAGAATATGCAGGGGACAATCGCAATCTTTTGGTATCGGTTCAGACCCGATTTGTGACCCAATATGTGGTCTATTCTGGAGAAAGTTCCATGTGCGCTTGAGAAGAATGTGTATTCAGTTGAGTTTGGATGTAAAGTTCTGTAGATATCTGTGAAATCCATCTGGTCCAGTGTATCATTTAAAGCTCTCGTTTCTTTGGAGATGTTGTGCTTAGAAGACCTATCGAGTATAGAAAGAGCTAGATTGAAGTCACCAAGTATAAGTGTATTATTATCTAAGTATTTCTTCACTTTGGTTAATAATTGATTTATATATTTGGCAGCTCCCACATTCGGGGCATATATATTGAGGATTGTTAAGTCCTCTTGTTGAATAGATCCTTTAAGTATGATATAGTGTCCCTCTTCATCTCTCACTACAGTCTTCGGGGTAAATTTTAGTTTATCTGATATAAGGATGGCTACCCCTGCTTTCTTTTGAGGACCATTCGAATGGTAAATGGTTCTCCAACCTTTTATTTTCAGGCTGTAGGTGTCCTTCTGTCTAAAATGAGTCTCTTGTAGACAGCAAATAGATGGGTCCTGCTTTTTTATCCAGTCTGAAACCCTGCGCCTTTTGATGGGGTCATTAAGCCCGTTCACATTCAGAGTTACTATTGAGAGATATGAGTTTAGTGTCATCATGATATCTATTCAGTCCTTGTTTTTGTGGACTGTTCCACTGAACTTCTTCTTAAAGGGGAATTTTAAGAGCCCCCCTTAAAATTTCTTGCAGAGCTGGTTTGGAGGTCACATATTCTTTTAGTTGCTGCCTGTCTTGGAAGCTCTTTATCTCTCCTTCCATTTTGAATGAGAGCCTTGCTGGATAAAGTATCCTTGGTTGCATGTTCTTCTCATTTAGGACCCTGAATATATCCTGCCAGCCCTTTCTGGCCTGCCAGGTCTCTGTGGAGAGGTCTGCTGTTACCCTAATACTCCTCCCCATAAAAGTCAGGGATTTCTTGTCTCTTGCTGCTTTAAGGATCTTCTCTTTATCTTTGGAATTTGCAAGCTTCACTATTAAATGTCGAGGTGTTGAACGGTTTTTATTGATTTTAGGGGGGGATCTCTCTATTTCCTGGATCTGAATGCCTGTTTCCCTTCCCAGATTAGGAAAGTTTTCAGCTAGAATTTGTTCAAATACATATTCTGGCCCTCTGTCCCTTTCGGCGCCCTCGGGAACCCCAATTAAACGTAGGTTTTTCTTTCTCAGGCTATCGTTTATTTCCCTTAATCTATCTTCATGGTCTTTTAATTGTTTGTCTCTTTTTTCCTCAGTTTCCCTCTTTGCTATCAACTTGTCTTCTATGTCACTCACTCGTTCTTCCACCTCGTTCACCCTCGTCGTTAGGACTTCTAGTTTGGATTGCATCTCATTCAATTGATTTTTAATTTCTGCCTGATTAGCTCTAAATTCTGCAGTCATGAAGTCTCTTGAGTCCTTTATACTTTTTTCTAGAGCCACCAGTAGCTGTATAATAGTGCTTCTGAATTGGCTTTCTGACATTGAATTGTAATCCAGATTTTGTAACTCTGTGGGAGAGAGGACTGTTTCTGATTCTTTCTTTTGAGGTGAGGTTTTCCTTCTAGTCATTTTGCTCAGTGCAGAGTGGCCAAAAGCAAGTTGTATTGGGAAAAAGAGAAAAAGAGAGGAGAGAAAGAAGGAAAGAAAAGAGAAAGAGAAAAAAAAGGGAAAAAAACGAAAAAAAGAAAAGAAAAGAAGAAAAAGAGAAAGAAAAAGAAAGGAGAAAAAAAGGGGGTGGGGGAAGGAAACAAATCAAAAAGCAAAACAAAACAAAAAAACAAAACAAAACAAAACAAAAAAAGAATCTTTTTTTTTTCTGATCTTCTGATTCTGTGTACTTTAAGTCCCTTGGCTTCTCCTGGAAGTTGTCAGTCTAGCTGGTGTTCTGGGGGAGGGGCCTGTTGTGCTGATTTTCAGGTGTTAGCACTTGGGGGAGCTGCTGTGCCCCTGCCTGGTGCAGAGCTCAGTGGGGGGTTGTTTACCCCGTGAGGCCGCAGGAGGAACAGCCCCAGTGGCGGGGCCAGCTCTGGAAACCTGGATTCAGCTCCGGCAGGAACTCCGGAGCTCTCCGTCTGCAGGGCCTGGAGGCTCCGGGGCGGGGCCGCTGTTCTGCTCAGCTGGGGCAGGAGCGTCCTCGCTGTCCTGGGCCCTCCCGGCCTCTGCCTGTCCCGGGGGAGGCCGGATCCTGGGCTGTGTCCCGGCGCCCTGTGCTCCGGAGCCTGCGCTGGTGGATTCGCGCTCCCGGGCCGCGCAACCCCCTCCGCGGAGCCGCCGCCCGAGCCCCTCCGAGCTGCTCCTGGAACCGCGCAGCCCCCTCCGCGGAGCCTCTTCCTCCCTCCGAGCCCCCCGAGCTGTTCCCGGGGCCGCGCAGCCCCCTCCGTGGAGCCGCCGCCCGAGCCCCTCTGAGCTGCTCCGGGTCCCGCCGTGCGCGCTGCAGCCCTTAGGGAGCTCGGCGCACTCTCCCGGGGCGCAGGTTTCTGTTACTGTCCCGGGGAGCCCGAGGGCATCCCCGCCCTCCTGGGTCCTGCTCCAACTCCCCGCGAGCCCCTTTCCCCCGGGAAGGTCGGTGCAGCTCCTGCTCCTCCGGGACGGGGCTCTCCTGTCCTGGGGACACTCGCCCCGGCCTCAGCCCGGCTCCTCGCGGGGCCCCTCCCCCTTGGAGGCCTTTTGTTTCTTTACTTCTTTTTCCCCGTCTTCCTACCTTGATAGAAGCGCGAACTCTTCTCACTGTAGCATTCCAGGTGGTCTCTCTTTAAATCTCAGGCCGAATTGATAGATTTTCAGGATAATTTGAAGGTTTTCTAGGTAATTTGGTGGAGACAGGTGATTTGGAGACCCTGCTCTTCCGCCATCTTGCTCCTCCCCCTGAGCCTCAGTTTCTTTTTTTTTTTTTTAAATTTTTTATTTATTTATGATAGTCACACAGAGAGAGAGAGAGAGAGGCAGAGACACAGGCAGAGGGAGAAGCAGGCTCCACGCACCGGGAGCCCGACGTGGGATTCGATCCCGGGTCTCCAGGATCGCGCCCCGGGCCAAAGGCAGGCGCCAAACCGCCGCGCCACCCAGGGATCCCGAGCCTCAGTTTCTTAAGGGCAAGTCAAGCTCCTCCTAAGTGTCCACTTAGCACCTTTGATTATCCCCATTGTTGTGTGTTTCATACTACAGTTTAATTTAAAAAATTCTTCTCTTCCCTACACCAGATCTGAAGCATATCGAGGGTATGGTTTGTGTGTTATTTATAAGCACAGTGCCCAACATAGAGTAGGTCCTTGTATTAGTCCATTCTAGGCTGCTAACAGAATACCGTAAATGGGGTGGCTTCTAAACAAAGACATTTAATTTTTATACTTTTGGAGGCTAGAAATACAGATATGAGGTGCTGGCAGATTTGGTCTCTGGTGAGGCCTGCTTCCTGGTTCATAGATGGCCATCTTCTCGCAGTGTGTTCACCTGGTGGATGGGGAGACAGATCTCTCTGGGGTCTCCTTTATAAGGCCACTGATCTCATTCATGAGGTCTTCACCCTCATGACCTTATCACCTCCCCAAGGCCCTACGTTCTATCTAATAGTATCATGTTGGGGATTGGGATTTTAACACAGGAACTTTGGGAGAACACAAATATTCAGTCCAGAACAACTCTCAAATGTTTGTTGAGTAAAAATATCATGAGACAGTGCATGGGGGAAATCTCCCAAATCATGATACTAACATGGTGACCACTGCATCATCAGCACAAGGGAGGAAAAGACCAGGGTTTTGGAGTTAAGCTGACCTGAGATCAGGACCTGCCACGCCTTTGGGAAACAGCCAGGATTGCTCTGAGGGTTCATCTTCATTGTCAGGCACATGGGAGGGATGCATGGTACAGACATAATCACCTAAAATTCCTGATTGCATTCATCTTGCATGGTCCAGTGGCATAGTTTTTATTTCCAAAACTTGTATGGAAACTTCTAGGTCCCTGAATCATTAAGAATCACTTGGAATTGAGTGGGGCTGAGGCTGCTTTTGAAGCCCTTGATTGCAAACCTGGGTCACTACACTGTGCCCCTGATTGGTGCCTCTTGATTTTGGTTGTGTGTTCCTATTAATCTTCACTTCCCACTGAGACACCTGATTAAAGCCACATGCTTCCTCACCTAAGATGATGGCGGTGACAGGAAAGCTGGCGGCAAGCCCCTCTTTCTGTGACTCTACTTATTTTTTCACATACCTCCCCGGAAATGCTCTGTTAGAGCTGAAGAATTGCTTAAGGAAAAACGTTAGTTTTTTCTAGCAATTATATATCTGTCAACATCTTTCTTCATTCCCTTGCATGTGGTTAGAATGGTCCTACAAGGCCATTTTCTTCCCAGGCAATGGTGTGTGTGTGTGTGTGTTTGCTCATGTGTTAGTGTGTATGTGTGCATGTGTGCGTGTGTGTACATGCATGTGTGTGTGCATGTGTATGTGTGTGTGTGTGTGTGTGTGTGCAGGTTTGGGAGGGTCAAGCGTGACCTTGGTGCATGACATGCACAAAAAACAAGTAATTGCACCAGGCTATTAGCATTTTTTTAAGTTTAATTTTGGCTGGTTCCCATGCCTGGGTGACATTTGTTTACACAGCTCTGGTTATTTATGGCATATGGTGAAACTGAACTACGAAATGAATTTACAGCCTGGTAGGAGCCAAATAAATCTCAGTAACAGCATCTCCCCTAAGAGCCCCATTAAGGGCCCTCACATCTCTGGCTTTGCTGCCCATGTGCTCAGAATGGGTTCCTGGGGCCTTAAAAAGACCATGCTTCGAGAGAACTTTCTGTCTCACAGGGGCACTCCCTTCTATGGAACCCTACCTCCCCAGCCCCCACTTCTTAGAAATCCTTAATCACATGAGAGACAGGGAGGAGAGGTAGAAGGAGGGAGTTTCCTCATAGGAGGAAAAACAGATAGGAATTAAATATACAGGAAAATGTTCAACCTCGGTTGTCAGAAGAAAATACAGAGGTTCCATTTTATCTCTATTATGTAATGAAAAATAGTCGTCGTCCATACAACCCACACTGGCTAGATAGTTATGTTAATGCTACACTTACAGACTGTGTGTGGCTGTGCAAATGAGTACAACATTTTTGCAGGGCAATTTGTTGGGACATTTCCAGAACTATAAGATGCTTCATACCTGTTGGCCCAGCATTTTTCCTTGTCTGTATGGAAAATAAGGAAATAACCCAAATGAAAGAGGGAAAACTGTCTGACATGCCTAAACTCGCACAGACAGTGCAATCTGTACTACATAAAATTGGAAATACCCTGCGACAGTGTGAGAATAATTGCTTACATTATCATTGCATAGTCGCTCCCTGAAATATAGTTATTAAAATGTGATTCTAAAGAATAGAGAAACAATAAAAATGTGTACAACACAGTGTTAAGAGGGAAAAGAGGCTAAAAATCTAAACTGTAATTACAAAGTAAACACATACATGTAAATGCATATGACAAAACTAGAGGAGATAACTCAGAATGAGAATCTTTGCAAAAAGATTGTTGTATACATACATGTCTTCCGTGCATATGTATATGTGTGTTTACAAAATAGCATTTAAAAAAATCTCGATATTAAAATTTCTTTTAGAGGTCAGGGAAGGCAGTGTTGCATAGTTGATAAGTTTGAGAAGTAAACACGTAATGAAATTTGAACGACCTTCTGGTGGTTTAAATCTTGAGCAAATTATTCAACTTCTCCAAGTCTCAGTTTCTGCATCAGTAAAATGGGAATTAAAAAATACAGCTTGTATTTTTAGACTGTGATGGGGATTAGATGAAGCTATGTATGTAAATAATTTACTATAATATGTGACATACCTTTCAATGATTGCCTATTATTATTATGCATATCTATCTATTTACCCATCATCTATCTAATCTATCACAGTTTTAAAAGACACAGTAGATGACTCTCCAACATACATATTATCATATATTATTAGTCAAAGCCAATCATTGTCATCCCATCCTCTTGCCAGTGATTGACTCAGGCCTTGGCATGTGAGCAAATCCCAACTTATGAGACTTGAGGGGAGAAACACAAAAGGAATTGGCATGTTTTCTTCCTCTGGGCATTGTCAAGTTTAGAGGCAACACTGGAACCTATAGCAGCCTTCATCTTCTGAGCATGGACACAATACCAAGAATGGCAGTGCACAGATACAGAAATGTTGACATTATAGAGTCTTTGGATGAACAACACACATGTCCACCCTACCTTAATTCCGCCAAATACATGAGAGAATACCATCCTTATTATTTTAGTCAGTTTGAATTAAGCCATTTGGTTACTTGCAAATAAAAACATTCCAATATAATCAGGATACAGTGGCTATCTTTGGGATATCTATCTTGGGAGACCTGAACCTTATTGGTCCCAAAATGGTTTATATGGTGCCTTGGTACCCTGATGCCCTCCTTCCTTACTATTTTCACTGAACTCCAGACCCTCCTACATATTGTTGACTTAACAGCTCTTGATCTGAAAAGAAGTAGCTTGAACTTAACACACGCACACACACACACACCATCATCTGTGCATGCACACCTTCCGTCATTCCTTGTCTCAGAGAACATAACAAGTATGCAGTTGTATAAGTCAGACCCCATTGTTGACACTTCCCTCTCCTACTCTCTCCATATTCAATCTGTCATCAATCCTGTTGATTTCATTTGTAAATATCCTTGAATCTATCCACTTCTGTTGGTTTCCTCCATCACTACCCTGTCCAGGCTGTGATCATCTCTCATTTGTTGCATGACAATAGCCTCATGGTGGGATTCTTCACACTGAATGTTGTCTCTCTTGCATCTATCTATCATCTATCATCTATCATCTATCTATCTATCTATCTATCTATCTATCTATCTATCTATCATCTATCTATCATCTATCACAAACCCCATCATGTCACCTTTTTGTTTAGAATCCTTCAGTGTCTTTCTTCCATTTGCTCTTGGAATAAAGGCAAAAATAATTTAACATAGGCTAAGGGACCCTATATCATTTGACTTTTTTTGGCTCTAAATGTCCACCAACTATTATTTCCCAGTGCTACATTTTTCTCATTTCTTTCTAAATGTCATGTTTCTACCATCAGAGGACTTTTGCATATTCTTTCTACAGGGAAAAATCTCCTGTTTTATCCCAGGCTAATTGTATTAATTTTTTAGGCCTTGGATCAACTGTCATTTCCTTGTGGAAAAGTTCCAAGACCAAGTCAAATCTTCCAAATGTAGCTTCCAAATGGGCACTTACAGCCATTGGAAATGCCACCTTGCATTTATTTGCATGACTGTTTGATCAAGGTCTTTTCTCCAGTAGACTGTAAGTTCTTATTGTCCACCATTCTCTACTCAGAGAAGGAACTCAACAAACATTTGTTGGGTGGCTGATAAATGAACGGACATGGCCTTCATGCTATGTAAGCTATAGTCATAGCCCCTAAAATGATTTTTCCCTCTAGTTGTGCATACAGTTACTAGAGTTAACTCTGAATCATAAATATGATTGTTATTCTTTCTTTGTAGAAACTACTTGATGGTTCTCCATCGTATGGAGCACAAAGCTTATTTATTCCCAACCTAATTTTTCAACATTGTCTCATAATTTGACTATTTCCACTGCCCACTACACTTGTTATTCAACATGCAGTCATACCCAGTATGCTGCTCCTGGACATTTTTGCTCTTCCTAGCTTCATTCACGCTGTTCCCCCAAACAGAACCTCCCCCATTCAACCATGATGTCCCATCAAAATTTAATCCATCCTTCTAAAGTTAGAGCAGAGCAAATGCATTCTGCTTAAAATTCTCTGTAATTTCTCTGAAATTACAGTGTTAATTTCTGTAGCATTAATTTCCCTTTTCTCAATGTTCACATAGTCTACAAGTTATCGGGCACAAAGTGGTAATATGTGGATATCTTGCATGGTGTTAGAAGGGAATAGCCATGTAATCCATGTTTCTGAGTAATAAAGAATCCATTTTGTTTTTTAAAGATTTTATTTATTTACTCATGAGACACACACACACACACACACACACACACACACACACACAGAGGCAGAGACACAGGCCAAGGGAGAGGCAGGCTCCATGCAGGAAGCCTGATGTGGCACTTGATCCTGGGACTCCAGGATCATGCCCTGGGCCAAAGGCAGACGCTCAACCACTGAGCCACCCAGGCATCCCATAAAGAATCCATTCATTTTTAACTTTAGTCCTGTGGTAGGCTATATTATTGTTCATAAGAATTTGCTACTTCCCTTGGGAGCATGAGTCAGCGTAGAGCCCAGAGTTTGGGGTTGTAGTGGGCAGAGGGAGAAAAGGCACTTAGGAGAAGGGATGCACACACTTGTATGTATATGTATATTTTGCATGGGGACAATGGGCTTCTATTGTCCAGCTCTTGAAATTATGACTTAGGCAATCTCTCTTTGAGGCAGGTGGGACTGGGGGCAGTTGTGCATGGTAGTGAAGAGCCATTCACACCCATATATTCCTCTGCCTGCTGCACTCCCAAGCTGCATTTCCTGGGCATTCACCTTGCCACGGCCCTCTTCTGCTCCTTTCCCAAATTCAATTGCTATAAATCCCTTGGAGGTATAAAAGAGAGTTCTTCTTGCCCTTGACTCAGGGTTTCCTTTTAAAACACATTTCCCTGAGTAAAATTACATGCATCAATGTAAAGAAAAAAATGACAAGTAAATGGTTGGTCTTACTGGTAGTGAACAGATGACTAAGGTCTGAGAAACAGGGCAATGTACTGTACAGCTGCCCGCAGATAATCCTGAATGTCAGCCCTGAAACTGGCCTCCTCCGGGCAGCCCAGCCAGGAAGCCTTTGAAAGAAAATTAAAGCAGCTACCTGCCATTTTGTTGTTCTCCCTCCCTTTTAACAATTTTTGAGTTGTTGACTTTTCTTCCTTAAAAATAAGTGGAAAGCGTCCTGAACTGACAGATAAGACTTGATTTTCTCCCGGGAATTTACCATACAAACAGGCATAGGTTGGAGTCTTCAAAAGATAGAACAAAGCGACGTTTGAAAACAGGGAGGTAGAAATACTGCTGACAAGGAAATTGGAAAAAAAAAAAGCTCACCGACAAAGCAACTCCTCACTTCCCCAGGCCGCTCCTTCACCTGGCAGGGAAACTTGTAGCCAATCATGCCATTGTCTTCTTAAATTAGACTTTTAGATCTTTGTTATGGAAAAAAAATTCCTGTGGCTCCCAACTGCAGAATGTCACGTGTTGGACAAAACTGTTCGGCTTTGAGCAGAGAAGGGAGTACCCTCATTCGTCTCTGGGGGGCTGTTGGCAGAGCCAGTGCTGGCCAATTCAGGGAGCTGGCGAGCGTCTGCAGCAGATTACGACGTGTGGATGGTCCTGTAGCCACCTGGATGTCTGGTTAATAAGCGCTGTGCCAGGGTCTTTAATTGCTGCCTGGACCCGAAACAAAAGTCTCTACCATCAATCTGGCAATTACCCCACGACCATGGTGCTAACCGTTCAACTACCCTGGCACCATGTCCTACCTGCCAGATCATTAACTCCTGCGCCACTCACTCTGCATCACAGGTAAATTCCCTGTGACCCAATTCTGGTGTTTCTTAGGTGAAACTAGACTGCTGCTTGCATGCATGGAGAGATGTGTCCATTTCATTTTGGAGATGATTATGAGGGATGCTGGTTTCCATCCCGGCTCTATCACTGAGCATCCAAGATTTTCAATGTGCAGCGTGTCTGTCTATAATTGACAAGTTTAATACCCACTTTGTCTGTCCACAGGACATAATGAGATGTTATGGAAAGCTAGCAAACATTTAAGAGATGTGTACCAATGCTAGGTTGTGGTCCTGTTGAGAGATCTGAAGTCTCTGACGTGTTTCTCTTCTCCCTATACAATCCCTGAAGAAAAGAAAACCTGGCCCAGATGACACAAGTTCAAGATCAACTTGGTGGGAGGAAGTGCAGAAAGAAGGTCATGTGATAAAGTGATTATAGCTTTGATCTCAGCATGGGGATGTTCTCCCCCCACCCCATCTCTTTCAATTCTCTTTTTCTCTCTTTTCTCACAAAGCAAGTACAGTGTGATGGACTAGAGATTGTTCCTTTGAATACTTTTTCATCCTATGAAGTCCAGGATGACCAGGACAGCTACTTTAGATATCCAGATGAGCCAGTGTTGTCTGGTAAATGTTTAACTACAGCTCTCTGGAAAGCAAAATATAATAGAACAAAACGTTCTTATAGTGTTTGCCAATTTCTGTGGTGTAAATACTCCCTCTGTGGCCAGTTTCAAGCTACCAGTTAAAGTCGTTGAAGGGGATGCTGGGAAGAGATGTAAACTCTGGCTCCCTTGAGTCAATAGGAGTCAGCTCCAGCACACCACCGAGGCCAGCCCCCTCACCCTTTCTTCCCCTGGAATGCTTTTCTTTGGCTTATGTCTCCTATCCACTGGAGAACAAAGACAGAGTGTAGAAATGTATGGTGCATCCATAGGGAAAAGGGAAAGGAGACAACTTGATTTACTCTGGGCCTAGTCTTGGGCATATAGCCTTGGGGTTTCCTGTAGGCTGGCTTAGCTCACTGGGACAGGGCTTCCACATAAGGTTTTGGGGTCAAAGTCCCAGTGACCACTTGCTTGGCCTTATCTGCAGTGCAGGTGTGTAATTATGGAAGAACAGGATTTGAGCTCAGGATCCAAGGTCCCATCCCTATAAGGCCAACCACATAGGTGGGTTATTAATAGGTATGGCGATGGATTTCAATCACCAGAGCAAAAACTGTAGACAAGTTTGTATTCTTCTGTTCACTCTACTTAGAATATGAACCTTGTCTGCCCAATACTGTTATGTAAAAAGATACTAAGAGTATTCTGGACAAGAGCACAGGGTAACCCTGGGGCTGCTACTATTCCTATTGAGATAGAAGTAACATGACGGCCTGTACATGTGGATTAGGGGCTCCTCCAAAGTGCAGTGACTCAGAAGCAGCTTGTCCCCCCATGCCTGGGGGTTGCTGTGTCAGACTGTAAGCGAGCCAGTCTTTTCATGCAGACACCCAGGCTACAATTTACAGCTGTGACTGGTCACTTTAGGAAATGTGTTCACTCTCACATATGGGTGTGTTGCTGCTTCTTCTGTGAGGTGAAGGCTTGAGAATCTGGGACCTCAATTAGGTGTCCCTAGGTTAAGAGTCAAACTAAGAATATATACATATTCTCATATATATATATATGTGTATATATATATATATATATACACATATATATATAAGTATATATAAGTATACACACAAACACACAAGCATACACATATCCCTGGATTAAGAATCATGCTAAGAATATGTGTACATTCTTATAGATATAAGGATCTATATAAGAATTAATAATTACATATATACACACACACATCTATATACATACATATACCCCTAGATTAAGAATCATCTATTTGATTTTATACACACACACACACACACATATATATATATATATATATATATATATATTATGTTTCTGATATGATCAACCTGGAATATTCTTAATCTTGGGTACCTAAATGAGTATGGAAAGGAAGCAATTCAGCTCCCATTTTGGCCCCTGGCTCCAACTTCCACGACTAGATTTTTATCCTGGTGACTCCAATCTCCAACTCCCCCACCTCACTATCCTTGGTCTATTCAATTCCAGTGACCTTGACCTTCACTAAACTTTAACCACACACTCTTATGGCCACATTCTGGATTTTTCCCCCCAATTTTTTTTTATTTTTTTATTGAGGTGTAATTTACATACAGAGAATTTACCTTTTCTGGAGTACAGTTCTATGCATTTTGCCAAAGAATTGTTGCTTCCACCACAAACAGGATGCGAGACAGTTCCATTTCCTCAGAATATTTCTCTGTGCCTCTTTATAGTCAACATTTCCCCTTCCTCAGCTCCTGACAACCTGACAACCTCCTGACAATCACAAGGACAGCTGCCTTCTGTCCTTGTGATTTTGCCTTTCTGAGGATATCATATAGATGGAATCATATAGTACGTACAGAAGATTCACCCATGTTGTGGCATCTACTTTATTGCTGAGTAGCATCCACTGTGTCAATATACTGATTTTGCTTATCCACTGACTGGTTAAAAGATATTTGTGTTATTTCTAGTTTTGAGAAATATGAACAAAGAACTATATACTATGTGAACCTAAGTTTTCATTCTCTTGACATACACTAGGTTTTTAAAAAACTATTACTGTGGTTCAAAAAAAAAAAAAACTTAACATGAGATCTACCCCCTTAACAAACTTTTAAGCGCAAAATCCAGTATTGTTAACTACAGGTGTAATGTTGTACAGATATTTCTAGAACTTACTCATCTTATATACCTGAAGCTTTATACCTGTTGAAAGCAATCCTCCATTCCCCCTCTCCCTGGTTCCTGGCAACCATCATCCTGTTCTCTGTGTCTGTGCGGTTGACTATTTTAGATATCTCATGTAAGCAGATCATGCAGTATTTGTCCTATGTCTGGCATATTTCACTCAGCATCATGTCCTCTTGCTTCATCACTGTTGTCACATGTGGCAGGATTTTCTCCTTTAAGGTTGAATAACATACCACATCTTCTTTATCCATGCATCTGTGGATGGACACTTAGGCTGTTTCCATATCTTAGCTGTTGTAGATAATGCTGCAGCTCCATACTGATGACTCACTAATCTCTGTACTTTTCACACAGAACTCTCATGAGCTTCAGACCTATAAAATCAACTGTTCATTAATAATGCCCACCAGCCTGTGAATTTTATGAGCATCTAAAATACAACATGTCAAAAAATTAACTCATGTCTTTCTCTCCAAACTGGCTCTGTTTTCTCATGCTCCTCATTTCAGTGATAACACCCATTTAACTGTCAGCCAAGCACAAAGCACAGCCAGCAATCATTCTTAACCTCATCTTCTCCTTCTGTCTCCACATGCAATTAGTCACTGTGTCCTGTGAATTCTCTCTCCAGATTGTCTTTAAAATTTGTTCTATCTCTACCTAGTTAAGGCTCTCATTACTCCTTGGCTGGATTATTATAACAGTCTAACCAATTTCCCTCCAAATAATCATCCACACAGTAGCCAGAGGGATATTCCTAAAATGCAAATAAATCTAGGCAATTTCTTATGTATCTTTAGTGACTCACCTTGCACCCAAATTATTAAGCATGACCAACAATGCCATTTCCTGGCACCTCCTCCTTGTCCAGGCTCCTTTCTTGCTATCACTCTCCAGACCTACACTTTAGCTACAATGGGCCATTTGATGTGCCTCCAACATGTCATCTCTATAATGGTCGAGTCCCCTTTGTTGGAGCTTTTCCACATGTTATATCCTGAGGCTGGCATGCTTCCTTGATACCGTCTTTAAAAAACTTTTTTAATTAAAAGATATTATTTATTTATTCATGAGAGACACAGAAAGAGGCAGGGACATAGGCAAAGGGAGGAGAAGCAGGCTGCATGCAGGAGACTGAAGACCTGAAGGCAGATACTTGCTCAATCACTGAGCCACCCAGGCGTCCCTTTAAAATGTTTTGAATTTAATTTTCACTTGCCATGGTTTATTTTTGGGGAAAAGTTATATTTATTTGTATTAATGTGTTTATATTAATAGTAGACTTGTAAATTAATCTTTTCCCCAGGTTTATTATAGTATAGTTGACAAAATTGTAATATATTTGAAGTGTACATGATAATTTGATATGTGTATGCATTAGGAAGTGGTTCTAATAATCAAGTTAATTAATAATTCATCACCTCACATAGTTTCTTTCTTTCTTTCTTTCTTTCAATGCTTAAGATCTACTCTTTAAGCAAATTTCAACTATATAATACAACATTATTGTTTCCCATATTGTACACTAGATCCTGAGAATTTATCATATTATAGCTGAAAGTTTGTACTGTTTGACCAGTACATCTCATTTCCACCACCCACAGCTCCTGGCAACCACCAATCTACTACCTGTTTCTATGACTTGAAGTTGGTTTTGTTTTTAAGATTCCACTTGTAAGAGATCCCATATAGTATTTGTATTTGGCTTTGTCTGGCTTATTTCACTGAGCATAATGTCTTCTACTTCCATGTTGTTCAAAGTAGCAGGATTTCCTTCCTTTTTTTAAGGCCAAATGATTTTGCATTATATGTCATATATATATATATATATATATATATATATATATCTTCTTCATCCATTCATTCGTAGATAGACACTTAGGATGTTTCTATTTCTTGGTTGTTGTGAACATGCTGCAATGAACATGGGAGTACAGATATTTCTTTGAGATAACAATTTCATTTCTTTTGACATATACCCAGAAATGGAATTACTGGATGATATGGTAGGTTAGTTTAGTTTTTTGAGGAAACTCCATACTGTTATCCATAACAGCTGTTTTAATTTGCAATCTTATCAGCAGTGCCTGAGGGCTCCAATTTCTCCATATCCTCACCAGAATTTGTTATCTCTTATCTTTCTGATAGTAGACATCCCCAAAAATATGAAGTGATATCTCATTATGGTTTTGATTCACATTTCTTTGATGATTAGTGATGTTGGACAACTTTTCATGTTATCTGTTGGCCATTTGTATATCTTCTTGGAAAAATGTCTACTCGGGTCCTTTATACATTTTTAAATCAGGTTATTTGGATATTTTTGCTATTGACTTGTAGGCGCTCTTTATATTTTGGATTAATAGCCACATATTATAGGTATATGGTTTGCAAATATTTTCTCCCATTCCCCAGGCTATCTTTTCATTTTGTTGATTATTTCCTTCCTGTGCAGAAAATTTTTAATGTGATATAGCCCATTTGTTTATTTTTTTTTTGTTGCCTTTGCTTTTATTTATTTATTTATTTATTTTTTGCCTTTGCTTTTAGTGTGAAATTCAAAAAGTCATTTTTAAAAAGATTTATTTATTTATTTGAAAGAGAGAGAGAGAGCTTGTTGGGGGGGCAAAGGTAGAGAGAAAATTTCAAGCGGATCTTCTGTTGAGCATGGAGGCCTACATGAGGCAGACATGGGGCTCTATCTTATGACTTGAGCTGAAATCAGAATCAGATGCCCAACTAAGCCACCCAGGCACCCCTCAAAAAGCCATTGTTAAGGCCAATGTCAAATAATGAGGTTTTTGGAACAGAGAGGAATTTTTTTTTTCAATGGATAGTCTTAGGGAGAAGAGGAATATTTCTTCTACTGTTAAAAAAGTTAAATGAATTTCAGATGGCATTAGTTGAAAATGAGATCATAGTTAGAGCAGAGGATTTGATGGCACTTCTTATCCTTGGCTATATTTCTTCTGTGAAGTAAGAAATGAACTAGGAAGGGGATCATATGCTGGAATGGAGTTGGGAGGAGCTTGGTGGCTTACATTAGGAGATAGAGTACAGCTGAGGTCCTGCACTTCTCATCTTCAATAAAATGATTATGCTCTTATATCCTGTAGAACAAGGGTCCCTTGATGGATTAATGCAGAGATAGGATCTTGTCAGGCAGGTATTAGAGATCAAAAGGCAGAAATGAGATTGAGGGTAATATCACAAGAGTAACCAAATCATTGATTCTAGGGCAGGTAGGGAATGTAGTGATAACAGAAGACTCTTCTAATAGATTGAGGACAAAATCAGGTGTTGAAGGAAGTAGGGACCTCAATGAGGGAGTGGGATCTAGAAGGATAAGAGGATAGGATTATAGGTAGAGCAGATTTTTGGTGGTATCAAAATCCAGGGTATGTATGATATAGTCCTACTTGCTTATTTTTACTTTTGTGGCTTGTGCTTTTGGAGTCATAACCAAGAAATTATTGCCTAGACCAATGCAATGAGACTTTCCCTGTATGTTTTCTCCTAGGAGTTTTAAAGTTTCAGGTCAAGTCTTATATTTATATTTAAATGTTTAACCCATTTTGAGTTGATTTTTGGGTATGATGTAAGATAGGATCCAATTTCATTCTCTCACTTGTAGATCTCCAGATTTCCCAACACCACTTTTTGAAGCAACTATTCTCTCCCACTGTATGTATATTCCTGACACTTTAGTTGAAGGTCAGTTGACTGTGTATGTGTGAGTTTATTTCTAGGGTCTCTATTCTATTCCGTTGGTCTGTATGTCAATTTTTATGCCAAAATCATACTGTTCTAATTACTGAAGCTCTGTAATATATTTTGAAATCACAAAGTATGATGCCACCAGCATATTTTTCTTTCTCAGAATTGTTTTGGTTACTGGGGTTCTTTTGTGATTCCATATAAATTTTAGGGTTTTTTTTCTATTTCTGTAAAGAATGTCATTGAGATTTTTATAGGGATTGCATCAAATCTGCAGATTGCTTTGGTTAATGTGGACATCTTAACAATATTACTTGTTGCAACCCATGAAGATGGGATATCTTTTCATATACTTGTCTTTAATTTTTTTCATCAATGTTATGTAGTTTTCACTGTACAAGTATTTTATTTACTTTGTTAAGTTTATTTCTAAGTATCTTATTCTTTTTTAATCTATTGTAAATAAGATTGTTTTCTCAATTTCCTTTTCAGGTAGTTTGTTGTTAACATAGAACACAACTGATTTTTGTAAGTCAATTTTGTATTCTGTAAACTTACCAAATTCATTTGCCAGTTCAAACAGGTTTTTTTGTGCATGTGTGGGTGTATAAGTGGACTCTTTAGGGTTTTCAATTTATAAAATTGAATGTTATCTGCGAACATAGACTTTCCCAATATCTTCTCTCCTTATTTCAACTCCACTCTTCCCCAAAACTCAACTCATATGCCCCTCCTTTCTTGTATCCTATTAGGTTATGGGCCACTCCTAAAGCTCCCATAACATTTCATACTTTCTTCTACCACATCACTGATCATATTATATTACAGTGGTCTTGTTACATAACAGAAAGAAATCTTTAAAACTAGAGGCTATGTTATTCAAGAATGGTTACTACTAAAGAGTCAGTATGATATGGAAAGAGCATGAAACTTGAAATTACAAAGACCTGAGTTCAAATCTTGACTGCAAATTGTGAGTTGTGATTATGGGAGCCAAATGAGATAGCTATTGAAAAGTACCTCGTAGAGTGTCTTGCACTTAGAAAGCACTAGGTAAATGGTCATTATTATCATTATTGCTGGACTGCAGTCCTTGGAAGATTACTTAACTTCTTTATTGAAGCTTTGTTTTCTTCTTTTGTAAGATGGGGATGATAGCGTATTTAACCAAGCAGACACATGTAATTCTGATTCTTCTTCTTTAGTATTTCTCTTCTGAAATGCTCGTGTGTGTGTGGTGTGATTGCTCAAACATTTATTCTTCATTAATATTCCTCCCTTTTGCCTTAAGAGAGAATTTATAGAACTATTGAATCTCAAATCCAGGTCTGGTTTGAGATCCTAGCTCCAATCTGATGATATCAGGGAGTGAGAGTTCTTTAATATACTACACCTATTTAGATTTAAGAAATTTCTCAGCTAGTTAGCTCATACGCTTTCATTGACTTTTATTGTGTGTTTACTGACTGAGGGCTCAGTTTCTTAATTTATGGTGGTTATTACGGGGTCAGGGACTCTCCGAACAAAGACTACCTTCATTGGTTGAGAAACTCAATATGGCATAGAACAGATTTTATATAACTAATTACTGTGATCCTGTTATTATGATAGCTGACAGCAGAGGATGCTTTAGTCAAATTAATCTCAAAATTTTAACTATGAAATATTCAATTATACAAGAGTGTAGATTAGGGTTGTCCAATAGCACTTTCTACAATGATGGAAATGTTCTATAATCTGCTTCACTGCGTATGGCAGTCACTAGCCTTCCAGTACAGTAGTCACTAGTCACATATGTCATTGAGCACATGAAATGTGGTTAGTGTACTGAGAAACTGAGTTTTAAATTTCATCAAATTTTAATGAATTTAAACCTGAAACGAATTAGCCACATGTGGCTAGTAATTGCTGTGTTGTAAGGGATAATATTGAAAAGCCCCTTGTGTCTACCACCCAGATTTATCAAAGATTTTTCATGTGTGCTTCAGACTTTAAAAAGAAACAATGCAGTTACAGATGCAGTTAAATTTCCCCTATAATCACTGTCTGCATCCCCCACCCCCATTTCACTTACATCCTTTCCTCACCAGTTATAATCACTCTTCTGAGCATAGTTTAACATTTCCATGCACATTTTTATACTTGAACAAAATATCTATCCATAAGCAAGATGTTGATGTGTTTTGCACATTTTTAAACTTGGCTTATATCATACTTTACATATATTTCTACAACTTGTTTTTCCCATATGCCCTTGGGATTCATCCATTTTGATATAGATAGCACTAGTTCATTTCTTTTGCCTCCGTATTCTACTCCAATAAATGAACATAGCAGGGTCTGTTTACCTGTTCTCCTGTAAATGGAGATTTAGGCTGATTTGAATCTTTCACATTTACAAATAATGTTGCAGTTAACAGTCTTGTACGTATCCCTGAGTGTGTGAGAGATCCTCTACAGCTAGGACTTCAGTCATTAGTGTATATGTATCTCCAACTTTACAAGATGCTGCCAAATTGCTCCCCAAAAGGCTCGTCCGAATGCAAACTTCCACCAGCAGTACATGACCATGATGATTACTCCACACCTGGGAGTTTCCAGAAAAAAATGTATTAACTGGATACCTCCACATATCTGCCTTAGGGTATGCACAGGTGTTTTGTGCATCTCTCCTGTCCACAAATTTTGTATGAGAACTTGACAGTAAACCATTGACCTTCCCCAGGGTCTGTATTCTTCGGTTATATTAAGAAATGCTCTCTCATTCATTGCTTAGACCTCTCCTTCCCTCCATCTCTCCTTTCCTCAATCCTTGCCTCTCTCTTCCTTCCTATTCACTAAGGAAGCAAACACAAAGGCATTTAAAATGTAGATGGACATCAAGATGAAAGGCACAGCTGTTTTCTTAAGGAGCTCCCAGCTGAGTGCACACACAGGGCTAAACCCCTGTGCACACAGGCTGCTGGCTGTGAAAGATGGAAGCATAGAATTCATGACAGTCTGAGTATCAGGAAGGGTTTTCTCTTAAAAGATGACATCAAAGCAGAATAAAACACGGTTTGGGCAAAGAAACAGGCAGGGGGTATTTCCAGTAGAGGTTTAGAGGTGAAACAGAAAGCGGGGCCTTCTCCAAGAACTGCAGGTTGTTCCGCACCATCAGAGCACAGTTAGAGTCCTAAGAGATGAGTCAGGGGAGGGAAATAGGGCCAGATGGTAAAGGCCCTTGTATGTCATGCCAACGGGCTTGTATTTCATCTTGGGGGCAGTGTTGTACCATTAGTAGTAGCTGTCTGTTGTTTCTGTCTGCCACGCATTCCATTTCCTTTCTCTTGTGAGATGGCTTCCTTTTGCCCATCTTCTGGTCAAATTGCCTTTCTCAGTTCCCCACGGTTCTGGGGAGCTAGCCAATCACAGCCTTCTTCCACCGGCGTGATCCAGGCCTGACCAATCACAGTCCGCCGAACTCTTCGTGGCTCAAGGCCTGGGTATGTGGTCTAAAAGGACCAATCAGGGTCCTCATCAGAAGATATAAATAAAGAAGAGGTGACGTCCTTGCAGTATAAAGGAGATAAAGATTTTACTTTTGGATTTCTCATATAATATTCAGGAGTAGATTTTGAATGAATAGAGAGATATTCTGTCCCGGAGATACAGATGTTGGGGTTGTTTACTTGATTACTCACTTTCTGTCATCCTCTTCATTCTAGAGTTAAGTCCCGAAAGCTCTGCTTCCAAAATTTATCCAGAATTTACCCATATTTCTCCATTTCCATAGCTGCACTCAGTGCAAGTCATGGTCTTCTGTCTTCTGGGCCATTGCACTAACCACCTGTCATCCACTGCCTCGTCTTTTTCCTCCATACAATATGCTCTTCACCCAGCAAAGTGATCTTTACAAAGTGTTGTATAAATATAACAAAATGACCCCCCCCCCCTTACTTCCCCAACAGTTTCCCGTCAAATGTGGAACAGTTTAACTTCCTAGTGTGCTTTGCAAGACTCCACATATTCTGGCCTCTGCCTCTTCTAACTTTAATTTACAGCACATTTGGTGCCCATTCTTTGATTGATTCATTCAACAAATATTTATGTGTTGCTTACTCTACTACTTTTTAGGCAATGGGGATGCCATGCTAAACAAGGTAGACTAGGTCCCTATTTGGACAAAGCTTACATTTTAGGGGGTGGGGAGAGAAAAATCAATAACACATGAACAAGTGATCAGCACTTATGAAGGCAATAAAATAGAAATAACAAAGCAGTGATGGGTATTGGGTTAAATGGGTAACACTTAGATTGGGTGACTTTCTTTTTTATTCCAGGTCAAGGGGCCAGGAGGTTAGGAGAAATAAGTAAAATGATCTAATTTACATAATTTTTTTTTTTTTTTTGTCTAGCTATTGGGTTAAAATACAGTCTAGAAATGAAGGACAGAAGCAGGCAGAGCCAGTTTGGAGGATCTTGCAAAAAATTGAGGTCAGAGAGACTGGGAGCCCTCTTTCTCTTTTTTAATGTCAGATATGCTTCTATCTCAGGACTTTGCTTAGAGCCCTTTGCTCTCAGGTCTTCCATGTCTGCTTTATCCTTGCCATTCATGACTCAGTCCAAATTCCATCTTCTCTGTGAGGCTTCTCCAACCATGCTGTGTAATGCAGCAGTAATTGTACTTTCCCTCTGTTTCATGAGATGCCCAAATGGGGATCTGGGTGTCCATGAGCCAGGAACTGGGCAGGTATCTCCAGAAAGGGGAGGAGCACTAGAGGAACATTCATTTCTCAACTCTTATTCCAGGCTCTTGCCCATTTCGAACTGTAAGGGGCTGTCTCCACAGCAGTGCTCTAGAATGCTCATGTTTCATATAAAGTAACCAAAAGTGCTAAAATAATAATACAGCTTAAAATAAAATCCAGAAATCAATAGGTATGTAGGCCATTTTTTCAATCAAGCTGAAAGCTGCAAACAGATCCTCTCTACTTCCCTCTCCCTCTGTCTCTCTCTCTCTCTCTCCTCCTTCCTGGATCTCAGCTTTTTCATATGTAAAGTGAAGTTTTTAAGACCAGAGGGTTCTGGAAAACCTCCGATTTTGGTTTTTCTGAGCTCTGCCCACCTTCTGCCCAGTGTCTGGGGCACCAAGCTACTCCATATGGTTCTGGATTGCTTGCTGCTGGCATAGATAGAGAGGAGAGTCTACTGTTTGCTAGAAGAGTCCACTTTCACATTTAGTGACTCTTGGGGCTTCACCAGAGACTCAACAGCCAGCCTGGAGAAAAACAGGAAAGCCAAGGGAGCTAATTAAAAGCTTTTTGATTGATCACTGGAGAAAGGATGAAAAACAAGGGTGAGCCTAGGAGTTGTTAATGCATTTGCAGCTACAAATTGCTTTTTGGACTCAGAATTGGCTCTAAGGAGGGACCTATTGCACATGAAGTTCTTACTCCCTGCCATCATCTCCCAGACTGTCATGTCTCCAAGGAACTGATAGAGAAGGCAACCAAGGGACCATGTGCATGAGATGTGTGTTGGAGAGCCGGAAGTTAGCATTATCTGAACAATTTCATACATCCGAGGTTGCAGCTCAACCTCTTGGTATCTAAAAAGGCCGGAAATCAATGCACCTGCTGTGTGTCTGTTGGTGGTTCCTTCCAGACCCAGATTCCAGCCAGAAGGAAGGTTGGCTCTGCCCTGTAACAACTACAAGTCTAGGGCCGCAGGTACAAGAAGAGTGAGCCTGGGCATCTGTGGGGCATTGAGTCTTCTAGCCCAGACTTGAGGACATGCTTCCTACCTCAGTTTCCTGTTGAACACATCACTTCTCAGCCGTGCTCAAAACTCCATCCTGACTCCGGCCTCCTGACTCCTTGATTCACCTCTACCTTTTAGCAGTCCCTTGGGGTCCTGATCCTGTTGCTGGAGCCCTTCTGATGACCCCTTCGAAGATCACAGATGCGACATGCCACCTGACTCTGAGCATCATTCATGCCCAGAACTAGACTTGTTAGACTAGGTTGTTGAACCCCTAAAGATATGATGGACTGGACCACAGGGTGCCATGATGACTGCCTCTACACCCTATTACTGCCAAGGCCCATCATCCTACCCAAATACCTTCCTTGCAGCTGCATCTTCCTGTTCCGTGATCGATCGCTGTGAGGGAGGGACATGGGAGCCATTCTGTGCAGGCACTAGGCCATGATAGAGAGAGAAAAGGTCCTCAGTCCCAGTGGGTCACAGACTTGTGAAGGATGTTCAGAGTTGGTCAAAACAGGGGAGGTAGAATTAAATGTCCCGGAGCTTGTGTGGAGTAGGTCGAAAGCAGACAGTAGTCAGTTCCAGGCAGGGCAGCAAGGCCCCGGCTCCCTTTTGTCCATCAGCCACCATCTTCTACCATTCTACCTTCCCCTCACCTTGTTCCAGGTGACCTGCCTCCTTGCTGTATTCTGACTGTGCCTGGCGGGATCTGCTTCCTCCGGGTCTGTGTGGGTCCCTCCTTCATTTTATTCAGGCCTCTTCCACTCTAGTCTCAGCCCTCTCATGAGAGAGCCTCCCTTCACCACTCGTCTTGCAGAGGTGCTGCCCTTCCCTCCATATTGTTGGGCCGGTGGGATCAAGGGCGATTGGGAGGCACCAACAAAATGGTGGCGGACTGTCCATCTTGTTACCCTTGCCTTGGAACTTTCCCACCACCAGCAGACCGCCCAAGGACAGTCATCAGGGGAGACAGGGCCTATGCAGGAAACCCGAACTGCACCTTACCCAAACCCCATACAAGGGCATAAGCAGTTATCTCCCCATACAGACACAAGCCCTTACCCCTCCCCCCCTTAAAAAGCTCCCATGTGCTCCCTTTGGGGGCGACTTCCCCGCCTGCGACTTCTCCGCTCTCTCCCTCCCCTGTGGGGCCGTGGAACCTCTCCTGAGAGCCCGTCCCATTAAAAGCTTGCCTCAACCAACTTTTGCCTGGCCTCTCTATTTCATTTCACTACCAATCGGATTAAACCTGACACATATCACTCCATCACCATACACTGCTTATTCTTCCTTACAGCATGTGTTACCATTTGACATGTTATGGATGTTCATTTGCATATTTCCTTATTTTCTGTCTCCTCCAACTAGAAGTGAAGTCCTGTCGAGGCAGGGATTTATTCTTTGCACTGCTGACTCCCCAGCACCTCAAAGGTCACCAGGCATACAGTACAATGCTAAATTGATGCTTGTTAAATGAATGGGTAGATGATACAAAGGGTTGCCAGCAGATGGTAGACCTTGGGCTGGCCTTGAAGGATGGATGGGGTTGAATGGATAGACATTCCAGAAGGAAGCATTTGTGGGGGCAAAAGCACGGAGGCCAGGAAGTGCAGGAGAAATGCAGCAGGTGGAGGATTGGGATATGGGAATGGAAGGTGTGAGTGCTCATAGCCAAAATGGGGAAGGTGCATGTCAGAATGTATAAGGAAATTCACTTCGGCCTGTGATTGTGTTGGATACCCACCCATCTACCTCCATGATTCCTCCTCCATTCTAAACACTCCATCTTCCTCCTGGCTCTGTCCCACCCGCCTCACAGGCTGTTGACCTCATGCTTTGAAATCTCTTAAAGTTTGGTTACAGTCTTGCCCTTGGCCTTTACTTGCTAGGAGACCTTGCCGCCTCCTGTCTCAGAGCCCCTGTGTCATGCCCTGTCCCACACATTGCAAGAGTGCTACCTGGGGCAGGCTCTCAGCACTTCAGGTGATAGCCTTCATCCATTGTCACCTGCTTCTCTAGGACCTGACCCTGATTTTACATCAGAATTATGAACAGTGACCCTCAGGTTAAGGAGGAAAGCAAGGGTGAATCTGTTCTACCCCCTTACTAGCTATGTGACTAGTATCCCGACCTCGGTGTCCTTGTCCATAAAATAGGAGTCAAACCACTTCCTTCCCAGGTTCATTGTGAAGATTAAATGCAATTCCACTGAAGGTGCTGAGCACAGGGAGGTACTTAAAACAATAGATCAAACTCCCTCACTGCCAGTTCCACCCCTCCCCGCACCCCCTACCAAAGGTCCCACAGCTTCCTGTAAAAACCTTCCTGCACAGCCAACTCCTTGGCTCCCCAGAGGGCCTGGACCACCCCAGGCAGCCAAGGCTCTTGCTAATTAATGGGCTGAATTTTCAAGCAACCTTAGCCTCTCCGAGGGGATCATCAGCCCCATTAATCAGAGCAGGCCTTCCCAGGTCTCCTATAAGGCAGCCTCGGGCATCGTGCAAAATTCATCATAAAAACCCAAATGAGATGGCAAAAGTATGTTTCCATTTGAAAACTCTGATTACCCGTTTGCTAATGCAAGCTGGCGCCAAGACAGGGGTGACATTTTTATTTATTTATTTGTGGCTCGGTGTTTGTTCTTGTGATGGTGTTTTTTTACCCTTCTTCTGAAGACTGATTGGAACTCATTCAGCAAGTGGGGTATGTTTATTTGCTTAGAATCTAATTACATTCTAGAACAGCCAGGCATGGCACCTTGCAGTTTTTCTAGGCTGCTTTCCTTTTCCAAACATGTGGGAAAGTGGACCACAAAGAAATGTTATAAAGCAATCATTTCTCTCGGATTTGGTAAATAAGTGGGGACCAGAGGATATGAGTGGATCTATTTCTGAAGGTGAAAAGGCCAAACCATCCCTTTCAGTTACCTACCCTGAAAACACTTTACATTCTGCTCACGTAGGTCAGTGGCTACTGTGTCCAGAGCATACTCCGAAAAATGTACTTCTTCCTTCCCAGATTTACATGGTAATAAGTACTAATACTTACTGAGCTTTTACTAGGTGCCAGGCACTGTTATAAGGAATTTAGTTGTATTGTTTCATTTAAACCCCATGAAAGCCTTATTTATTAACTGTGTTATCTGCATGTAACAGATAGAGAAATTGAGGCATACAGACATTAACTGGCCTGCCATCAGTTATTAAATGGTCGGGCTGGGTATCAAACCAGGCAGATTGGCTCCAAAGCTGTGTTTTTAACTGTATTAATGTATTAATATTAATGTTAATGTGTTAATATGTATTATTGACATAAGCATATTGTTGATAAACAGGTTAGTTGGCAGATAATGACAAATAATTAAATTGATGGATTATGATCGGGGCTGACTCTGCTGTTGGCTTCCCATTTGATTTTCCCTTGTAGTTCCTGGATGCTCAGTTCAGGCTACACTTCTTAGCATCCCTAGCAGTGAGATAGAGTCATGTGACCAGGCATACCAATGGAATAGGAGTGGAAGTAATGTGTGTGATTTCTGTATCCCCTGGATAATAAGAAGCCTCAGTCCTGGACTTTACCTATTTCCTCCCCATTGATTGGCTATGGTGATTATTGGGATAGTGTTGGGAGCCTCATGCTGAAGGGAGAGCTACACTCCAATCCCACCCCAGTCTGGTTCCCATGCTGATTTTAAGCAGAGGGTGACAGTCTGCCCCCTACACTGTTATGCAGAGAGTCACAAATTTCTTTGCTTTTTTATTTAAAAAAAATTTTTAAAAAGATTTTATTTATTTGAGAGAGACGGAGAAAGTGAGAGCATAAGTGGGGAGAGAGGCAGAGGGAGAAGCAGACTCCTCAATGAGCAGGGAGCTGAACATTGGATTCAGTCCCAGGACCCTGAAACCATGACCTGAGCCAAAGGCAGATGCTTCACCAACTGAGCCACACAGGCACCCATTTTTTTTGCTCTTTAAGTGATTGAAAGTTTGAGTCTCTTTTTTTATGGCAGCCTACCTCTTATTCCAACTAATGTAGTGATACCCACCTGCCTCTTTCATAGAATCAAAGGTTTTTTGTGTTTTTTTTTTTTTTTTTTTTTTTTTTGCCTTTAAAGGTAATCCAGGCTAACTTTGAATCTATCACCTGATAGAACATTTCTTGGAGACATTTAGTTGTAGTTGGCTTACTTCCTATTAAGTCATCCCTAAAGTTCTACCATTATAAAATTGATAAAATTTAAATTCTGAGGTAATTCTAAGGTAAATGTAACTCAGTAACTCACATGCAGGGTTCCATTCTCCTTAAGACCATATAAAGTCATTGAGATTCTCTTTCCTACATCCAGAGCCTTCTATTTTCTGAGGACAATGATCCTGCCCCAGAAGTGGTCTTCTGGGCTAAATGTTCTCCATTTCTTCAATTTTCTTCTTATGACATTGTTTTGAGATCCAGGCACCAAATCCCCAACCGTATTTCAGGATGTGTATAGTCCTCAAAGTATGGTGACTCAGGACAAATCCCAACCTTGCATATGTGTTTTGCCCAACTTGGAGAATAGCAGGATAGCTATTCTTATTTTCATTTCTATGCTTGTATTTATTCATCTCATATTAAGCTCAACAAACATTTATCCAGCTTTTTCTGTGTTCAAGGATGCTTGGAGGTAATAGGTGTGGCTTCGGTAGGTGCTTAGCATGGCTGATTTACTCTGAGCCTTCTGTGGGCTGCTACCATATTGTCCTCACTGTTCTGTGAGGACGAGTGCCAGCTGGAGTCAGGGAGGCAAGAATTCCTGTCCTCTTCAAAGGCCCTCTAGCTGGACAAAGAATCAAATAGACATGAGACAGATCAACAAGAGAAAATCAAATTTAGTGATGTGTACGCATAGAGAATCCATGCAGATAAGTAAATTCCAAAGACAGGTAAAATGAAGTATATATGTAATTCTGTAGTAAAGAGAAGGGGGTAGGGGTCTGGGACTACAGAGGGAAGGGATGCAATGTACAGGAAGATGAAAACGAGTAAATGTTTGCTAGATCACTTGGAAAGAATGAGATCTAAAGGACTTTGATCAAACAGGTCTTGTTAGGTTTCTCCCTGTCCGCCATACCTAGTTCACAGTAAAATGTAGTTATCTGTGGTGATATGATAGCTCTCTTTCTGGAGCAAGTCTTCTATCCAAATTCTTTTCAGGCAGTTGAGGGGGAGGTAAAGAGCTTTTCCTGAATCTGCTGGGTTTTGATTGCTTTTTAACTCAAAATAATCTTCATGCCAAAGCGGCCCATCTTGGGACAGCCTACGCTGGTTTTTTTAGACACAAGTGCAGGACCTAACAAACACCTCTGTACAATTCCATACAATGACAGTTAGTTCCCCATACCGTCCAATCAAGATCGTCACCGCCTGATTCTGTCATCTTATGCTTCCTTCCAGGAAAATGATGAAGAGATAGACACAGTTTTGACAGAGAGCCTCTAAAGAGTAATAAGCTTTAGCTTGTCATCCACACACCACATCATTTATCTTCAATCTAGTATTTAGTTTATGTGTACAAAAAATGTCATTTTTTAATATTAGAGTGGACAATTTACTTGACCTTGAGAACTACATTACCCAGATTAATATTGTTTGGAGTGGTTGGGTAGAAAAGCCTATGTCATATTCCATATAAAGCCTTTAGGTCTCTAACACAGGTTTGAATTTCTGGTACTTGGTGAAACAAATAGTTCAGTTTATCAAAATTAAAGACTTGTTAGAGGGCCTTAGTGGAATGAATGGACGTGGTGTCTGAGGGTATTTGAAATGTCTGCCGAAGAAGGAATTCTTGGATGTTTCTCCAGTGAACATTGCTTTATTTGTACACTCCCTCTTCAAGTTCACCCCATGATCATGTGCTTTTGCCCATCCCCCATGTCTGTCTCTTGTCTGTCTCTGTCTCTGTCACATACACATAGCCAGGAGGGTCTGTTTTCCATGGCTATGCCTTCCAAGGTTTTCAGCATTGCTGCTGGCTGTCTTATTCTTTCTGGTTAGGTACCCCTGGTGACTTCTGTGTATACTACCATCCAGACCTGCCCCAAGGACCCTCATCCCTGGTCAGCTCCCCACAGCAGAGAGCAATTCCTGCACTTATGGTGTGCTCAGACATCTTACGACTAGTCACCTTCCTCAGGACTATTTGGGACTCTAGAAAACTCAGTGGCCCAGGAACCAAAACTGACAAATGTTAAAGGAGGCACAAGAGACAGACAGAGAAGACCCAGTCATCCCATCATTTCCTGAGGAGCTTGCTGGTGGAACAGGGTAAGACAGGTGCTTTTGCTTAGGGCTGCCAGGCACGTATGTCTCTTGAGGACAAGTGTCTCAGTCTGGTCAGGCCGCCATAACAAAATAAGATGGGCTGTCTGACTCATTTCTCATGGCTCAAGAGGCTGGAAGTCCAAGATCAGGGTGCTGGATGATTTGGCTCTTGATGTGAACCCTCTTCCTAGCTTGCAAACAGGCATCTTTTGCTATGTTCTCTCACATGGCAGAGAGAGAGCAAGCTCAGGTCTCTCTTCCTCTTCTTACAAAGGTACCAATCCCATCATGGGGGACCCATCCTCATTACCTCATCTAAACTGAATTTCCTCCCACAGACCCCATTTCCTAATACTCTCACACTGGAATCAGGACCTCAACATATGAATTTGGGGGCACACATCCATTCAATCCTTAGCAGCAAGGAAAATAGGCTGACTATTTTCACACCCCAATTTATAATCCCAGCTCTGCCATTTACTAGCACAAAACATAAAGTCTCCCACCTCAGCTTCTTCTCTAGGAAGTGGGGCCATAAGCACTTATGTTAATGCTTTTAGTGATATCTGCATGCTCAAGAGATGTCATTTCCTATCTCTGTTCCTTGAAAACTGGTTCATACTTCTTTCCAGTATTTGCCTTTGGTCATCAGTAAAGGTAGGGTTAAACTGGAGGAGATTAGAAGCCAAGTGTGTGGATAAAAATATCAGATCATCATCCCAGTATGGCTAACTCGAGAGGAAGGCAGAGGCTCACCCTCATGTCTACAGTCTCTTGGTATCCACTTCCTGCCCTCCCAAGGCTCATAGTTATTTCACAAATCAAGCAAGCAGTGGCAGGACTGTTGAGTGCTGATCCCCCTGCATTCCCAAAATGTTGGACTGGCCCCTTGGATGACCCAAACAGACCATAATGGCTGTACGGTGTTCTTAATAAAGAGCTGTTCATCTAACATGTATTTACCTGGAATCTCCATGTGTTGAACTTTTATACTGGAGGCTGAGGAGTCACAATTACATTGGTGAATAACAGGTGCCATTTCTTATGCTGTTCCCTCTGCCTCAAACACCCTTCCTCCTAACCCTCTTGTCTGCCTGGCAAACTGATATTTCAAAACTCTGTTCACACATCATATTCTGTTTCATGGCTTCCCTGATCCTTCTAGGTATCATTACTCTCTACCCTGTGTTCTTACGGCATTTGTTCGTAATCTCATTTTAACACAGCACTTTAAGTTATAGTGGTTTGTTATAGAACAAGAACCCCCTCCAAGACAGGGATAGTGACTTAATATTTGTCTTTTGGAGATCTTGTATGGATCTCAATAAATGTAGGTGCTCAATAAATGAATGAATAAAACGATTTAAAAAAAGTTTCTCTGTCATAGAGAATTTAGGGTCTAAGAGGGAAAGAACATTTATTTCCTCTATAATCCCCACACAAAAAACAAATCGTAAATTTAATTATGTCCATTTTATGGACGAGGAAACTGAGTCCCACTGAGATTAAACCACTTACTTGAGGTCACACCATGAATAATTAGCACACTGGAGATTCCAGTAGAAGCTGGAATTCTTCCCACTACTTCATATGCACGATTAACTGTGATATGGTGATCTGAAGACTCCTATAGCCCCAGGTGGAATGCACACTCTGCAGGGTTGAGAGTGTCACAAGAAGATTGTCAGGTCTTCCAGGTCTGGGAGACATGTAGGAGGCTCACAATAGATATTAGGGAGGCAATGGCTTCTCACTGATCAGATATTAAAGCAAGACTCTGATGAGGCTTGGGATTACCTGGCTGAAGTAAGACCACCAACCTTTGGATGGATACTGCCAAATTTATCTCCCCCTTACCCCACCCAGGGGAGTCACGTGAGAAGCCTGGGAGAGAATGTGAGACCATATTGAATCCAGAATATCCACCTGGTAGAGTGGAAATGTCCTGCTATTTGATCCCATTTACCTGAGTAGGACTTTATATACAGGCATCTCAGGTTTTAAATTACATGTCATTGGCAATCTTGCTCTCTGGACGTGACATGAGGGGTTGTCCTTTTAGGGAAGCCAATATGAGCGTAGTGTTGGGCATCTCCATCTCAAGGAAGGAGAAGTTTCTTGGTTTCGTACTTTTAGCAGATCTATGCTGAGTATCCCAGCAGTGCCAGGCCCTGTGGTAAGTGTTGGGAATACAGACATGGCCTCCTTTACGGGGCTCAAAACATGATAACACTAACAGCTACGATTAGTCTATTCATTCCTCCAACAAATATCTGTGTTACTTACTTTTCACAAGGCACCATGACAAGCACTTGGAGTCTATCAGTGACTGTTAGATAAAAAAAAAAAAACCCTGCCCTGTTGGAGTCTACATCCTAGCTGGAGAGGAGAAGTAGTAAAAAATACAACAAATGAGTAAGCTATGTAATATGTTAGAATATGATACATGCTTAATAAAATGGGATGGTGGTGGGGAAACATGGTTAAAAAGCTGGAAAGTACTGATAAGAGGGAGGTTTGCATCTGCAAAAGGTGGTAAGGTGGCTATCTTTTAGGAAGCAGCCCATGATGGAAAACATGAAGGAGAGAATGAGCACGCGGATATCTTAGGAACACACTTGGAAGTGATGGCACAGGCCATGCAAAGGCTCTTATGTGGAGTGTGCCTGGTAGGTTTTGAGGTACAGCAGTGGGGTCCCTATGGGTGCAGAGAAAAGAGCAAGGGGGAGAGTAGGAGATGAGGTCAAAAAGAAAAGTGGGGGAGCACAGTATGTAGGGCCTTGTAGGCCATTGCCAGGACTTCGGCTTTGACTCTGAGTGAAATGGGAAGCTATGGAGGGTTTTGAGCAGAGGGAGGATGTGGTCTTACTTACAGCTGGAGAGGATTGATTATCCTCAGATTCCATCAAAAGTGGAGGCAGTGAGATAGGTGAGGAAGCTCACTTCAGTTAGGTGAGAGATGGAAGTAACTGGCTCTTTGGGGTCATAGAGGTAGTGAGAGATGGTCAGGTCCTGAGTATGCTCTGAATGCAGAACCAGTGAGATTGGGAGTGGGATATGCTAAAAAAGGGGGGATGATGATGCTGGCTTGAGCTCTAGAAGGTTGGTGTTACCATCTACTGAGGTTGGGAAAGCTGTGTAGCTTTGGAAGTGCCCATTAGGCATCAAAGCAGAGAAGCTGAGTGGATGGTTATTCACCTAAGCCTAGAATCTCATTAGCGTGGGAGCAGATTTTGAGGGAGGCTTGGACTGGAGATATGAATTAACAAGCACTTACCAACTGCCAGCACTGTATTAAGCATTTTATAGACTTTGTCCCACTGAATTCTTAATGCAATCCTGGAAGATAGTGTTTCCTCATGTACAGAGGAGGAAATGGAGGCTTACAGAGTTTCATGCAACTAGCCCAAGGTCATGCAAAGAAGCAGTTATGCAACCAGATCTCAAACTCAATGTCACTGTGGGATAAACAGTAAGTCCTAGGGGAATTGGTCCACTAAGCTTGGGTTATGCTTTAAAAAAGTATAAACCTTTTATACTTTTATAGTGTCAACCTTTATACTGCACTGGGACAGAGCTTGGGGGCAAGGAGGGTTTGTTGCGGTGGGGGTGGTGCAGGGCCACTTAAAAATCTGGAGCATCGAAGAAACACTATAAGCTGGTATAGGTGGGATGACTTAGGTACCCAATCCAAAGGAACCTGAGGCTGCTAGGCTGAGTCTAGAAGGATTGGAATTAGACCAGAGAGTGATAGAGGTGGGAAAGAGGAATGTTTATGGGGGGCCTCTGGATATCCTGACTTCTGGTGGTCCAGCTTCAGACTCCCTCTGCTCCTCGTGAGTCTTCCAGAGCCACAATGGTGAGTCTGACACACAGAGCCAGACGTTTTACCATAGATTGTTCTCTGTATGACACAGTCATGACATCAGAACAGTTTGGCACGTCTGGGGATGACTTCCAGAAGGAAGAGTGTCTGCCAGCATCCATTGTAGATAATGGGCAGTTAATAGGATCCAGGTGAAACCACTGGCCCTGAGTCTTCCCAGAGTCCCCTAGTCTGGATTAGGTATATAATGAAAGATAATAAATGTCCTCACCAGATCTCCATGCCTGTCTTGCTTTGGATACTTGTTTTCATCCAAGGGAGCTCCTTGTCTTGATCTTACTTTAGAACACTGGGATTGACCAGGTCCTGAATGGAGCAGCCAAGTGAATCTTCTCTGCCAATCTTACAGGATTTCAAAGGTAAAAGGACATTAAATTATAATTCCCTAGTGGATGAATTAATCTCTCCTAGCATCCCAGTCTCTTCTTGAATGCCCTTAGTAATAGAGAACTTCTTAGACTATTAATGGAGAGAAGACAAGTTATGGCTAAAAGCCAATAGCCTTTGGAATTAGATGGATATGGGAATAAGCCCCTGTACTGATCCATCTAGTACCTGAGCCCCTTAATTTTCCAGCAAGTTCCTTCATTTGTGCTTTCGAATGGCTCATCTATAAAATGCAAATCCCATTCTCTTCCTAGCTGGTTGCTGCAAGGACCTTGTGAGGCAGGATAGTTCTATGGCTGTGGAATTAGAGTGAGTTCAAATCTTTGCTTTGCTCAAAACCTATGTATTCTTGGACAACTTACCTAAACTCCCTAAGGCCTCATTTTGTTTAGCTCCAAAATGAGAGCCAGAACAATGCCAACTTCCTAAGCAGGCAGGGCTACTGCCAGTTCATGCATCACTTGGACATGAATGAGAAAAAGGTTCTCATTCCTCCAAGTGAACACAGCTCCACACCTGGGCTCGAGCCTTGGCAGGCACTGTGGTCCCTCAGCCAGGCAGACCTCTTTCTGCAGAACACACATGCATGAGAGGCCATGGCATTCTGCTTGTGGTGTTATTGTGACGATTATTCCTGTGAGCCACTCAGAACATTGTTTGGTGCACATAAGAAGCATTTATTTAATTCATGTTAGTAATTATCATGATGTAAAAATATTAGTTCTTATGGCAGCCTGTTTTACTATGGGATAGTTTGGACTCTTTCCTCTTGCATGTGCTGAGATGAAATCTGTCTTCTAACAAATAAATCTTCACCCTAATCCCTGTGGCTTCATAAACTCTCCTCTGCAACATTGTCAGGTGGGCTTTTCTTATGGGGGAGTGGAAGACACACACCCCCGTTCTCCACCTGCCTTTGTATCTGTGCCCATTGCCATTGGATTTCTCCTCCGTCAGGATTTAGAATCTCTTTTTCCCATCCCAAGAATCTGAGCTGGCCTTGTGGCTTGGTCTTTTCTGCTTCTGTTCTTTCTTGAAACTTTGCTACCACTGCACGAGCAACCCCAGGCTAGCCTGTGGGATGATGGTGGACGTGTGGGCCAGTTCTGTCTTATATGGTTCAGGACTTGGTACCCCAAAATATGGCACCTTGGCATATATAATATCTTAAGCTGAGGGAGTTTGAGAAAAATGGCAGAAGCAGAAAGGTCACCTTGACCTTGTTTCTGTCCTTCTCCCCCTGCAGCTGCAGTTCATAGAATCCTCATATGAGAGGTACTCTTCCCGTACCTGCTGGAAAGGAGAATCTTTCCATCTGGAGGCAAAGGGATAGAAGTATCCAAACAATCAGGCCTTACTATTGTTTCCTTCAGTTTCCTACACTTTCCTATACTCATCTTTGTTCTCTCCTATTTCTCTATGACTGTCCACTCTTCATCAAACCCAGCATAAACACACTCAGGTTTAGCTGTTTCTTTGGGTCTTCATTTCCTTATGAGGTCTCCTGTGTCACATAAAGCATGATTAGATAAATTTATATGCTTTTCTCCTGCTAATCTTTGCCAGTTTAATTTTCAGACCCAGGTGGGGCCCCTAAGAGGGCCAGGAGAAACTTTTTTCTCCCTACACCCTCATTGCTTCAGCTGATAACCAGCCAACTACCAGACCTGTAAACAAAAATGTTCTAGATGAGCCATGCCCTGGGGGGGCCCACCCACTGATCACAGACACAACAGTAAGGCCAGCTCAACCTGGCTCATAAACTTGTGCTAGAAAACCAGTGCTTGTCGTAGGCCTCTGAGGTTTGGGGACTGTTTGTTACACTGCACTATTGGGGCAGGAGATAGCTGATTCAGGTCTGGACTTATTGGTGGCTGTATCCAGACTATGTCCCAATTTTAGACAGAATTCAATCTGTCCCATGTCATTAACAGCCTGCTACCCACCCAGCTCTGAATTTATAAATCTCCCCCACATCTGTCTAGAGCCCTGCCCCTAAGGCCAAAGTGATTTTCTGCTCCCCCCCAGTTCTTTCTCTGCCACCTCCTAGATGAGACTATGGGGACTAGACTTGGTCAGAAGGAACGTAGCACCAGCCTTGAGGCTTTCTCTCTGCTGGTCTCGATTTCAAAGGACATTTGATTCTGGCACTGCCGCACACAGTTCCAGGCTTAATGACATCTCAGTGCTCCCACTAGAAAAGCCCTGGTTTTTCCAAGGGTATATAACTTAGCTATTATGACTTACTCTAGGGTAAAACTGGGCAAACAAGTCCTACTGCCCGAAGGCGATTTTGATTTTTAAATTATGAAATAAATCATCCTGAGCTTTTATGTTTTGTTGGAGTTTGTTTTTGTTTTTCTCTCTTGCTCCAAAACTTCCACAGTAGCTTTCTGGTTTGGGATTATTTATCACTTGGCTCTCTTCTTGCCCAAACCATATTTGTTTTGTAAAATGACAAATCACCATGTACACTCCAGGCCAGAACCTTGTGCCGAGTAGAGCATGTGGGCATGGAAGGGGTCAGAAGTAGAACAACAGAGGTTAGCTTCACTTCTGCTAAGAGGCAGGGAGTAGAAGAAAAAAAAGAAAGAATTCCCAAGGCATGTTGGCATGGGAATAGGTGTAAATACAGTTTGATGCTGAAGTCCCTGCCTTGGCAGATCTACTTTTATTATGTTTGAATATATGTTTTGAAACCAGGTGTTTGTTTTCCTCATTTAAAAAGTCTCCACAGATTTGTTGTGAACCCCAAATATTTTAAATCAGAAATTAGACACCTCCCAGAAGTCATGGGGCCATGGGTCCTCAAATCCATGAATGTTTTAGACTTGTCTGTAGAGTAGATAGATAGGATGTCTCACAGGTTCACATGTTCATCTTTTCATGAAATGTGTAGTTACCTCTGCACAGACAAAATTCTATTTTGGGTAATAAAGCAGAAATTTTTTAAAAAGCAACCTCTAAATTCATCACAGATTTTAGCCATAATACGGCTTCTCGGTTAATGAGCATTAAATATATGACTTTTACCATGAGGGAGGAGGTTGGCTACACATTATTATTATTATTTTTTTTTAGATTTTAGAAGAGTCTTTGCACTTGAAATCTTTGGGAAGCAATTTCCAATATGGAAAGAGTAAGGGTGCTGGAGCATTTGGGCATGGGGAATGCCAAGAGAACTAAGTATTTTCTTCCTGGGAATTGCTGGCCAGTTTTATGGATATGAATTAAGGTCACTGCAAAGGTTGCAAGTCTGGGGAAACAACAACAAAATCGTCAATGGTAGGTTCCCACCTGGCTTCAAGCCACACACCCTTCCTCCCAACTGTGTAGTAGCTACACTGAGGAGTGTGACTCATGGTGGAAACAGAAGGGGAAAATGAGAGAAGATGACAGCATGGCTACTTACGGGACACACAGTAGTGGCGACCTCCAGACTTCCTGTCCCAGGAGGGAATTCCATGTTATCACTCAGCCACTATGATGTTACGTGCAGTCAAAAGCATTCCTGACAGTGCAAATATGCATGAGTGCTTGCCGGATATGAGTCCATCTTGCATTGCACATCTTGAGAGTAGACTGTGATACTGTTCATATCTCGGCTTTCTGCAGCTTTAGCACAGTGCCTGTTAATACAGTTGGGCTCAAAACACATTGTGTTGAGTTACATTCCCTCTGTTCTCCACCCAGTAAGAAACCTAAATAAACCTAACTAATCTTGTCCCTGCTAGTCCCTGCTCCAATCTGTCCTTTGCACACAGACACCAGACAGATGACAAAATTCCTCTTCCCTACAACTCTCCATGGCTCCCCAGGGGGTCCCATAATGAAGTCAAAAATTCATTTATAAGGCAATCAAGTTACTCAACAACTTGACTCTGACTTGTTTCCAGCCTCATTTCCCTTTGCATCCTGATCAATCTCCAATTCTGCACATCCCAGTTTCTTTATTGTCCTCTCTCCATATTCCCACGTGGGTCTCCCAACGTGGACCACCCATCTGCCTCGCCTCCATGCTTTCAAATTCTCAGCACAAGCTCCACTGCCTTGTGTAATCATTCCAACCAGGAGGAACAAAGCCTTGCTTGGAAAGGACAAGACAGATAGAAGAGACTTTGAAAGAGAAAACCAATGACTGACAATTGAACCAAAAGGACAATTCAGCAAAATCAGATAGAGAGTGGCCTGTGAATAAGTCCATACAGTAGCAAGAATTTTTAAAAGATTATCACGGAGCCTGGTTTTCCACTCAAGTGGAATCAATCATGCCGTACACTTTGACACCACAAAGCCATCAGATCAGAAGCTTATTTGCGAAAACATATCTCAGTCTGCTAAACTGAAACTGTTGTGCTGGGTTTACCACCTGGCCTGAGCCCCTCCTCCCACAGGGCTCCTGGAAAACATGATGAAGAACAATATCACCCCTAATTGAAAAATTGTTCTTGCACCTGTGAGCTGTAAACTCTCCACTCAGATGGGGGCCACATGCCCATTTATGTGAAGGCTGCTCAAAATTCATAGCCATGCTGGGCCTGATGCTTGGCTTCTGCAGCCTCTGGGTTGTTTACTGCTATTGTTCAGAGCAGGGTGAGTGCACATATGCACATTTTTGTGTCTTTTTTTGTGGCGAAGGCAAGTGAAGGCACCTGAGTGCATAAAACTTCAGTCCAAGTTCACATGCAGCTAGAAGAAGTCCACCGAAAGCCATTCATGTGTGGCTCACTTGGAAATTCATTTGGAAGGGAACATTTCAGGTAAAGTTGGAGGCCAAGCAATTTCTTTTCTTGCCAGAAATGTGTGGTAATGGCCTTTGGTGTGTTAGCAACAGGACACGGAGAGAATCGGTACTCATTGCAAGGTGCTTTGCATGCCTTCTCATTTAATCTTTGTAATAAACGGAAAAGAAGATATTGTACTTCCCGTTTCACAGATACAAAAAGTGAGGCTCCGGAACTGACATGAGTAACCAGAGCAAGTGGGGTGAAAAGAGTGGTGCTGGTGTTCACATCCATGCACAGCTAATGTCTCACAATTTCATGCTTTCATTCAGCTGAGATCTTTGAGTGCCTACTGTGTGCCAGGCACAAGTCTACACCCTATACTGGGGACATGTGTTCTACATTGCAGTGTGTGTAACTTTCAGAGACGAAAGGTGAGTTGGGCAAGTCTTAGCCATCGACTGTGTAAGACCAAGGTCTGGAGGGCTTTATTAACTTTCCCGAGGTCAAAGGCCAGTAAGTAGTGGTGTTGGAATTAGAACTTGGTTTATTCTGGCTTCAACCCACACTGCCTTTAACTGCTTGCCACTTCAGTTGGGCTAGGCTCGTGTCTCATTTCTATGCCTACAACTATCCCTGGAAGAGCCTCTCAAGGCTCAGCTGCACTTTCCCGTGCCACAACCCTTCACTGCCTACTGGGTGGTTATTATCCGATCCAATAAAGTAATCTGTGTCACAGTTTTTTTTTTTTAGATTTTATTTATTTATTCATGAGAGACACAGAGAGAGAGAGAAAGAGAGAGAGAGAGAGAGAGAGAGAGAGAGAGAGAGGCAGAGACACAGGCAGAGGGAGAAGCAGGCTCCATGCACCAGGAGCCCGACATGGGATTCGATCCCGGGTCTCCAGGATCAGGCCCTGGGCAGAAGGCAGTGCTAAACCGCTGAGCCACCCGGGCTGCCCTGTGCCACAGTTTTATTGGGCACCTTAATGTCTTATGGAGCCCGGTGAGCATATTTGCATTTTAACAGCAGCTCTTAATTCAGCCCCATTCACCCTGGCTTAATTCAACAAATACAAGGAGGTTCGCTGTTTGCTACATACAAGGCACTTTGCTACGTGATGTGGGGAGACAAAAGGTGAAAACAACCCAGAATGTCTCTTCAAAGGACTCTCAGATTCTTGAGCAGGCGTGGGGGAATGTAAAACCTGAATACACAGAAAAATGATGCCAAGTAAAAACATAGAAGCACATTATAGAAGCATGAAGAACCATTTTGTCTTCACTCAAATGAGTGACTAAAGGTTTAAGTAAAAGGTAATGAGGGTCCTTGTCACCCAAACCCTGAATAAGGAGACTGAAATCTGAGTTCAAAAGCCTAAGACAGAGGTAATCTAGCTTCACAAAACATGTGTTAAAAGAATTTAAGGGCCAGACGTTCCAAATGAGCCAGCCACCATCTGGAACACTGTAACAGCTTACTAACTGATTTTCTGCCTTTGGTTTTGAATCTTCCAGTCCATTCTCTTCTCTGAAGAGCAGGAGTGATCTTAGTGAAACTCAATTCTGCTCATTATTCTCTTGCTTAAAACCCCTCAGTTACCCTCTGTTGCCTTTAGGATAACATTTGAGCTTCTGGACATTTGTGAAGTGGCTGCAGAAATAGATAACTAAAATGTCGGGTACGACTTCTCCTGCTCAACCATGCACCTGCTACATAACAACTCAAATAATTGTGTCCAATCACGGGGCCTGTGCTGCAGAGGGACAGAGACAAATTTGAGCCCATGCAGAGGATATTATGAGGACATTAATATGACTTAAGCTCATGTCATAGGAGGAAGATAAAGGGCCTGGAGATGTTTAAATGAGAAGACCAGATGCTAGGACAATGACAGGGGAAGCAAAGGCTGAGGACTTAGCCCAGTCCTCAAATCTCTCTAAGACCTCCATATGCAAGAAGGTGGAGTCCTGTCCTTTTAGTTTCCAGAAAGTGGAACCAAGGATAAGCAATGAAGTTCAGAGAAAGTAAGATTATAACTTAACCAAAGAATGTCCCAAAGACCAGAGTGGCTCAAAGATACAGATAGTAATTTGAGATATCAGGTGAGGGTTATTTACTGTGATATCTTCCACTCACCTTGAAGTACCTCAATCTCATTCCCCAACTTTATCACAATCATGGTCTGACACCAATGACATAGGCAAGGTTTTGGGTGGATCTGAACTAGAAGAGACAACAATCTTGAAAGACAAAGCTTTTGTTGTTGTCATTACTATTCTGAGACAGTGAGTTCATTTTTGTTTTTTTGGTTCTGAATGCTAGATGTTGAATATCAAGAAGGAAAGCTCTTGTGGAATTTAAACCAGAATCAGTAGTTTGAGAGGAATACATGATGATAAAGAGCTGATTTTTACCACCATTCATTCATTCATTCATTCATTCTTTATTTATTGATTGATTGATTGATTGAGTTATATTAGTTTCAGAGGTAGAATTTAGTGATTCATCAATGGTGTATTATACCCAGTGCTCATTACCTCATGTGCCCTCCTTAATGCCCATCACCCAGTTACCTAATCCCCTCACCCACTTCTCCTCCAGCAACCCTCAGTTTGTGCCATAGAATTCAGCATCTCTTATGGTTTGCCTCCCTCTCAGTTTTCATCTTATTTTATTTTTCTTCCCTTCCCCTATCTTCATCTGTTTTGTTCCTTAAATTCCATATATGAGTGAGAT
The DNA here is from genome assembly GCF_048164855.1 of Canis lupus baileyi. Classification (NCBI taxonomy): domain Eukaryota; kingdom Metazoa; phylum Chordata; class Mammalia; order Carnivora; family Canidae; genus Canis; species Canis lupus. Next base: position 31,945,033 of record NC_132848.1, read on the forward strand.
CATACAGTATTTGTCTTTCTCTGACTGACTTATTTTGCTTAGAATAATTACCCTCTAGCAAAGAGCTGGTATCCAAAATCTATAAATAACTTATCAAACTCAATAACCAAAAAACAAAAAAAATCCAGTTAAGAAATGTGCAGGAGACATGATCAATACATATTTATTATTATTATTATTAAATATTATTATTATTTTATTATTATTATTATTATTATTATTATTGAGCACTTATTATTCTCCAGGTTTTATTCAAGACACTTGGGAATTAAAAGTGAACAAAAATAAGTTACATGTCGTAGGATGGACATGTATCCAGTGTAAACCTAAGAAGCAAATGATATGATATATATGTTAGAAGGTGAGGAGGACTATGGGGAATATGGGAAGTGGGCTCAGAGGTGCTGGCTAAAAGTGAATTGCTATTTTAAAAATGATAGTGTGGACCTTACTGTAGAGTTGAGATCTTTTTTTAAAAAAAGATTTTATTTATTTATTCATGAGAGACACACAGAGAGGCAGAGACACAGGCAGAGGGAGAAGAAGGCTCGCTGTAGAGATCCCGATGCGGGCCTCCATCCCTGGACCCTGGGACCCTAGGATCACACTCTGAGCAGAAGACAGACACTCAACTGCTGAACCACTCAGGTATCCCTGAAAAGTTGAGATCTAAGCCCAACCTTGAAGATGTGGGAGTTAGCTGTTTAAATAATTGAGGGAATAGTGCTGTAGGCAGAAGGAACAGCCAATGTCGAGACTGAAATATGAGATTATGCTCTGCAGGTTATGTTAAGAAACAACAAGGGGGCCACTGAGGCTGGAAGGAGTGAGTGGGGGTGGGGAGAGAGATGAGACAAGAGAGCAGGGTCCAGGAGAGGAATCTGAGAGGTCTTATAGTTTGTTGTCAAGACTTTAGCTTTTTCTCTGAGCAAAATGGGAAGCTATTGAAGGGGTTGGAGCAGAAGAGGGATGTAGTCTAACTTAGGTTATAATGGGATCACTCTATTGCTGGTGAATACAAGTGGAAGAATGAGAGTGGGAGCCCAGGTGAGTGTAATTGCAATAAACCAAGTGCCAGAGATAATGGGATGGAGATGGGCAATAGTCAATTACTGGAGGTATTTCAACAGTAGAGCCACCAGGATTTCCTGATGAACTGGATGTCAGTGAGAAAAAAGAGGCGTCAAGGATGAGTTGAAGGTGTGGGAGAAGCAACTTGAAGTCCCGCCCCATGGTGATGGGTAAGAGTGAGTGGAGCAGGTGTTAAGTCAGGTGAAAGACCAGCAGTCCAGTCTTGCTTAATTTTGGTTTGTTCTACTTGTTAGACATCCAAGTGGAGATGTTGATCGTGCAGATGACAGTCAAGGCAGAATTTCAGGGGAGAAGTCTGGCCTGGACATACAAATATGGGAGCAGTCTTTATGGAAAAATCTTTCCTTATCTTACCCTATAGTTACATTCCTAGAAAATCAATGTATATTAAATTCAATGTATATAAAAATCAATGTGTATTAAAGCAATGCAAAAAATTGCTTTTTGCTTATTTGGAATTAGTGTCTAAACACAGGTCATTATAAATAGCAAGAGAGTCATGCAAGATGAAGGATTCTTTACGTAGGAATGTCTCCAGCTTTGTAGGACATTTAACATGCCTGAGCCCCACCCAATAAAAGCCGACCAGTGTCCCCAATCACAGTGACAGTTTAAAAGTACTTGCATACATTTCCAAAATGTCCCCTGAAGGGGATTACAACATTTCCCTTCTGAAAAATCTCTGCTCTGCACACTCTACTTTAGGCTTTAAAGATCACATATACTCTAGTGACAATTCTGTATTGCCAGGTGGACCTTTCTTGCATCTTAAGCCCAACTGGCTGCTAGACACCTCTGCTTGAGTGTCTTGCCAGCAACTAAAACCCAACATGTCCAAAGCTGCCTTTATTGTATAATCCTGCCAAATTGCACTCTTCCTCATCATTCCTATAAGCAGCACATGCAGCCACCTCATGGCTGAAACTCAAAACCAAAGCATTATCCTTATTTTCCTTCTCCCCTAGCCAACCCTCTAATTTAGCAAGTCATCCCAACCTTACCTACCCATCCCAACCTACCCTCTATGTCTCACCAAAGGCCCCACCACTTTCTTCCAACCCTGCTGCTATTATCAAATCTAGGCCACCATTCGGGACATTGCAACACCTTTCTCTGGCTTCGTGCCTTGTCTTGATTCCTCCAATGCATCTTCTCTTCTGGAGAGCTGGAGTGATCTTCAGGAACCTTAAATCAGATCATTATTTATTCTGCTTAAAACCCTGTAGTGACTCTCTATTGCCTTCAGGATAAAGCTCAGGCCTCTGGACAGCTTTATATTCTTTCATCTGCTGTTCCTCCTGCCCTATATTGAGGGTAACTCTCATCCTTTATTCTCAACAATACATATTTTTCTTCAGAAGGCATTCCTTAACCCCTGGCCCCAAATCTGGACAAAGTTCCCCTCTACATGCTCTCAAAGTGTCCTGCTCTTTCTCTAGCATATTTTTCCCATTGTCTTGTAACTGTTATTTGTTTGTCCCTCTCTTCATTCAACTGCAAATGACAGGAAGGTAGGAATCTTGCCTTGTTTTCTACTGTCTTCCTACTGCCTTGAATGGTTTCTGGAACATAGAAATTTCTTTTGCAATGACTGAATGGCAGTGGATAGATGGTTAGATGGAAGGATGCATAGATGGACAGCTGAATGACAAATGTAGGGGTTATGTTCAAAATAAGCCTGAGACATAGGCCCCTACCAATCAGAGTAGATGCTGACCATAAAAAATACCACCCACATCATATGCACTTACTGAATGTCAGCACTGGATGGATGGATAGTTGGTTGAATGGATGGATGGATGGATGGATGGATGGATGGAGTACAGCTCTGAGAAATTGGGAAAAGTAAAAATACTGAGAAATGAGATCAGAGAGATAGATGCTCACTCTGGTCCTTCAGACAAGACTTGGAAAAGATACCTTCATGTAGACATCTTGGCCATGATTTCAGAGTAAGAATCCTTATTGTGTGTGGGGTCTGTGGGTGGTGTTCAGGGTGTTGCCTACAAGCCCATGGCAACAGCAGGCAACTTTTCCATTAAACTTGTTGATTTTAATGGCATGTAACTCCATAGCTTTTTACTAGGTTTCCAGAGGGTTCTGTGACCTAGAAAAAGGTTAAGACCACTGCTTTAAAGACCCAGACCATCAAAGGTGAACACTGCCCTATCTTTGAAGCTTTGCCCACCACGGTGGCTTTGAAGCTGAAAAGGCCATTCTCAAAGGTTTTTATGTTCAAGCAAGGGCCTGAAATTTTTCTGATGAGAAGCTATTTTTGACTTCTCTGAAGCCTCCTGAGAATGGGACTAGCAGGTGGAGGGGTGAGGTGGGGGCTGGTTCTAAAGTGCAAGTAGGTGAGGGATGGTATGGGCAGGTGCTGTGGTCTGCTCCCTATTGGGGATCCCAATGAGCTCCAGAGAAGGAAGGCATGTGATAGAAGCATCCAGCTGGGCAGTCAGATCTGTTCAACTTTGCACTTGTTTGAAGATTTTACAGACAGCTTTAGAAAAGATCATTTGGGGGCCCTAGCTCCAGTGTAGAGCAAGCACAAAAGGGTACCACACCCCAAAAACTGGATTATGATAAGCCAGTTGACAAGGGCCCTTACAGAATAATATTGGTGACTGGCTGGTCTTATCAGATGCAAGCTGATGGTTTGGGGAGGAGGAACTGCCATTTCTGCTACTGACATTGTGGATTGAAAACTCTACATAACATCTATCCCTGGGCTTCTTCCAGAAGGGCTATATGCACACACACACACACACACACACACACACACACGTATGATGTGATATTGGATTTGATATATATAAAATACATATGCCTATATAAATATATATTTTTCTTTATATATATTTCCATATATGTATACACACATTTCTTTTCCAAGAATTGCAGAACTAATTATTATTTTATAAATACATTCATTTGTACACAATTTTATTTTTTTATTTTAGTTTTTTAAAGATTTTATTTATTTAGTCATGAGAGACACACACAGAGAGAGAAGCAGAGACACAGGCAGAAGGAGAAGCAGGCTCCATGCAGGGAGCCTGATGCAGGACTCAATCCTGGGACTCCAGGATCACGCTCTGGGCCAAAGGCAGATGCTAAACCCACCCAGGGATCCCTATACACAATTTTAAATGAAATCAGATTTGTATAGTTCAACCATGCCTCGGGAGCCTGGAGCTATCCAATCTGGAGAGGCCAGATGAGCTCCAAGCAAAATAACATGCAGCCTTCCTTGACTCCAGGGCAAATGTGTGACCTTCTCCAGGCATTATTCCATACCATTCACATACTTCCCTTGGTTAAATCATTTCGTCATCTACACACACACACACACACACACACACACACACAAGGAAATTGTCCTCTGTTAATTTTCCTTTGGGAAAATAAACCCTCTGCTTTTTGAGGACCCAAGACGGAAGTTCCCAAGCAAATCAAGCTCTCTTTCTCTCTGAAGTGATGTGAGGCCCCTCTGTCTGGCTGGAGAGAAGGGAGGACAGCAGCCCGGCTACCAGGAACATGTCTTGTCTGTGACTACAGCTTGTGGTGCCCAGGTTGCTTTCTGAAAGCACAGGGCCACAATTAACTCCCTGGGCTGAGCCTGGCCGTAGCTAATGAAGCAACTAATTCCCTGGCAGGAGCAGCTCCTCATCCTGTGGCAGGAGACTCAGAAACCTGCCCTGCTCAGACTCAGTTCCTGCGTGTCACCCCTGGCATTTCTGCACATCTCTGCCCTCTGCAGGGCGGTTTTGCCTGGACTGGCTTCTTTGACATGAAAGGTTTTATTGTTCTTTAATGTAGTACTGATGGGGATCTCAAACCCCTGCCCAGGCAAACCCCAGAGCCTTCCTGTGTGTGTGCATTGGGGGGCATGGAGCTTCTTCCCACCTCATGGTCATTCTGTGCCTGTCACTCTGGAGTCCACAGCACATAAAGGGTGAGAGGAATATGAGATTACTTACCTGGTCTTTTTTGAGGGACAATGAAAGAAGCTCTTAGCCCCTAACCACACTCTAAATACTTGTACAAATTCGTGAGGTGCCTTTAGAGTTCAGAATCCTTCATTCCACAAGGAGGCCTTAGGGTAAAGGGGAAAATATCCCACAGATCAAAAACCCTTTGACTTGACTTTACTTATGAAAGGACACACAAGAAGGAGATGGGGCTGTTTTTCAGAAGAAGGCAAGCCGCAGTGACCGTCTGGCACTGCTGGACAGTTGGCAGGAGGCAGGAGGAGTGCCTTGGTCTGGGCAGTCTCTGGAGCTGTGATGCACAAAGCAGAGGAGATGCAGAAGGGTGATTCCAGCTTAAAACCAGGCAGGCACTTCCCTAGAGGCAACTGCAAAAAGGACAAGGCAGGAGTGAGACCTTCTCCAGGTAAAGCCAGGGACCCACTGCTGGTGTGCAGGGGATAGCTTCCCCACTTCAGGTGGGTGTTTCGAAAAAATAAAATCTACAAGCCTCATCTCATTTAAGATTTGATAAGAATTGCTGATGTCTATGCAAGAGCTTGCTGACTTATAAAGGGAGAGGGAGAAGAATGGGCGAGTCTGGAGGATCTGAAAAGAAATTGGTGTACCAGGAGTGTCAAAGAGTATGGGAGAGGGCTCTAGGCCTTGGGCCTGAGCTTGGTCTGCTGTGCCCTCATGGGTAAGAATGTGCCCTGTGCAGACTGAGTGGCTGGGCATTAGAGCTCAAGTTCTCCTACTGTTGATGCAAATCAGACTCGGAGTAGCAGGGTTTAATCAGGAAAACTAGGAGAGCATTCCAAGGAACTACAGCATGGGTAAATTCTATGTACAAGCAAGTATCAGTGTAAGCAAACCTGTAACCTAGCAGTCAAAATTCCACACCAACATTTCCCAACAGTGGTGCCAGGTATTATGATTTTGTCTTTTAGATAGAAGCCATTCCCCTCTCTCCCCTCAAAATGCTTGCATTTCCCAATGGGCCAACACTAACACGTTAGAATGACTCGCAGAACAGCTGGATACTCCTTTCCACCACTTGGAAGTGTCACTTACCATCTCCCAGCCTGCTACCTTATCTCTTGCTTACAAATGATGCGTATGGGTGGTTACAAGTATCAGGGGCTCAGGGTGGGAGGGTTCCACTCTTCTACAGTGATCTCTCCTTTCTTCTGGGAAAGAATTTATACACAGGGAGCAGGAAGCAAATAAGAACCATGGAATTGTTTTATTGAGAGCTCATCTACCGAGGTGAAGGCAGCACTGGCAAAGGCCCCAGAACCCAGGGTGATATCCTATTGATGCCCATAATCTGAATTGTAGGGTCAGTAGGAGCAGAGGGGATCTGTGTTCATTTGTCCAGCAAGTCACAGGGTGAAGAATAATGTAGTTGTGAGTACTTAGCCTTACAATGCCTGGGACAGGGTAAAAAGCTCAATTTATAGTAGCTATTATGAGTGATAATTTGATCTAGGATCATGCTCTCCTAGAAAAGATTAATGCTTTCCTAAATCTTTTATATTGAGAACCTTTTCCTTATTACCAAATAAATTTAACTTTCAAAAAACATACTTTTAGAAAGGCAGAGGTGTCAGCAGTCCAATTATAGCTATTAGATGAGGTCAAAAGGTCTCAGGTACTCAATTTATTTGGGGGATACATGCTAAAGTGCAACAAGACACACCTGGATTTCTCACCATCTCCCTTTGTTTGTCTCAGTTTACCTTTAACAGAGGGACCGCGACCATTTCTTATGCTTGCAGGGCGGCGTGTTGCAGGCAAATGTGGGCAACTTGGAGTCAGAAAGCACAACTTTTGTCTTCATCAACTCTGGTGTCATAGGCAGTCTGTGTCTCTCTGTCCCTCCATTATCATGTCTGTGAGATGAGTTTAGAGATGCCAGCCTTGCCACATTGCTGCCAGGGTCCCATAGCTCTTCTCTCTGGTGCTTGGCACATCAGAAATAGGTTACTCATTGAAGTTACTTGCAGTCAAACGAAAAAGAAAATTCAATGAATTAGAAGTCACATTTCCAGCCTCCACTTCCCTCACTTAGAAAACAAGGAGCTGGGCCAGCTTAGGTCTCTTTCATTGCTGTCCTTCATTTCCATGCTACAATCATAACTAAGAAGCCGGTACTAAAACAGTTCATAATAAGAAAATCTGGATCGAATGGAAGGATCATAAACAATTGAGCCACATTTAAAGAGAGAGCTAGAACTCACATTCAGGAGATCCAAAAGTGAGAGTCTTTCTGACCCGGGACACCAATTCTGAATATGCAGCTCTGAGTATTTTTCATGCCTGTCCCTGAGGACATAGGTGAAAGGGTGTTCATGGTAGTGTTGTTTGCAGTGTCTGGGAGGTAGACGCCTCCTTAGGATCCATTGCTGGAGGGAATGGCTACAAGTAATGAATGGATGCTAGCTAGAGAATGTTAATTAGCAGGAGTTAGAAGAGGCCAACTGGTTATATACATAGCAACACAAATGGGTCTGATAAATATAGAATGAAAAAGGTAAGGAAAAAAAAAAGGTAAGGAATGTAATGAACCCTATTCATGCAATGCCATTCCTGCAAGTTAAAGACACCAATGCTCATACAACAAAATTACATATTTACAAAGCTATATGTACATTCAAGAATAGCTAACAAGCATCAGGATGGCAGTTCAGGAGGGTAAGTGAAACAAAATGAGTTGGGAATGGAAATTCTTTTTAAAAGGACACCAGAGTCAAGAAAGGGGAGACAATATAGCAAGGACAATATAAGTAAGAGTCTTGCCATCAACAACCAGTGACCCACACGGGATCATGTTATGTTTGTATTCTGGGCAGATTCAGAACATATGGAGAGAGCAGGAAGCAGGACCTCAATCAGAGTGAAGCGACGGTCAGGTTTTGTGTGGAGGACATATGGTCTGGAGCTGGGTCATGGTGCTGGGAATTTTCTGTGTGCCTCTCCAGATCTGCTGCCCACACTTGCTTTGCACCCAGAAAGTGGACTTCTATAAAGAGCATCTGCCTGGATTCTTTGCCCTGGGCTTCCTGGTGGTTTTGGTCAATGGGAGAGGCTGGCAGGAGATGAGCAGGATGAGGAGGGAGAGGTTGGGGTGTCCAGTTCCCTGGGTTCCTCCCCACCAGGTCTTTGTTTAAGAATGCTGTGCTCCTGTCCTGAAAGTGCCAGCTCTAATGGGCCAGGCCTCTCTCAGGGGATGGCTCTCACCATCCCATGTCCCTTCTAGACCTAAGATGGGTTACAGCTACCTGCTGTGGATGACCCCAGGTGCTTCACCCTCTCTTACTGTTGCTCCTTAGGTCTGTGCACGCATTTGTAAATGGTTCCTTCCTGAAACTCTTAGCCAGGACCCTGGTTCATACAGCAATTGTGCCAGAACTCGTCAAATAATATTCAGGAATTGGATTGCTCACATATCTGATGAGTCCTCTGACAATTTCCTTGCTATCAGAATGAGACACTGGTTATCTGTGGCATGTGTTGGTGTCAATTACTCAAATTATTGCTGGTGACAACATGGGAGAGAGTGCTGGTGGAGACCAAGACTTGGGGAGATTGAAGGACTGATATACATAGTCACTATGGCAACAATAGAGATTTCAGAGATGTCATGTGGGCAGGTTGCATCTGGTGGCACTAGAGAGAGTATACAGAGAAAAGGACAAATTGCAAGACTTGAATGTCCTTGAGAAGGCATGGGGGTAAAATTAGAAAGCCCCTATGGTCACTTTGAATGAGTCTCTTATGTCCATGAATAGCTTCTGGTGGTCAAACTCAGGGCCAGATTATAAGGGCTATGGCTGCCACATATCTTATGCTAAAGCAAGGGACTAGAGGACTGAATGAGGCCCTAAGATATGGGATGAGGATTTTGGCTGGAAAGAATTGCAACTGAGAGCTCTCCTTGAACGTTCCTTGTTGTCCCTGTCTGTGGAGAAGACTTCCTAGCCATAATTCCTTCATCCTAGGAACTGTTGAATTCTCAGGACCTGCGTGCACAATCTCATTGCCTCCAGGCTTGAGGTGACAGTTAGAGTCCTATTCAGAGAAGTACAACACCTGTTCCAAAGGGAGGGAGACTATTATTGTAGTTTAAGTTTTAGGGTGGATTATTACTCAGCAAACTAATACAAACAGCAAAGTGTTTGCAGTCATCTTCACCAGGTCTATATGACCTGCTAGATTTGCAGTATCTTGCTGACTTTTTTCAACAAAAGTCTAGAGATTATGGGTGTTGATTCTAAGAGTAATAGATCAGAGAGATTACAATATATATGATTATATCAGAAGAAATCTGTCAATGAGGGACATTCATTTATGTTTTGAGATTGATGTATTGACATAAATGACAGAGAATGACGGTAACTGCCTACTGGATTGGGTAATGGAACATGGATTCAACAGCATCCTCTAGCATCTTTCCCTCAAATGGCAAAGAACTGAATCTTGCCAATACTTTGAATGAGTTTAGAACTGGATTCTTCCCCATAACTTCCATAGAAGAGCACAGCCCAGGCAACACCTTGACTTTGAACTTGTAAGACCCCAAGTGGAGAACCTTCATCTTCCTCTTATGTAGGCTTAGTTGGTTACTTCCACTCTGAAACAGAAACCATTGCTGAGCTTCTGATTTGGCACTTTTCTTTGGAGAATAAGTCATCTACCTTAATGCAGGTAGATTCCATTAGATTTCTTTTCTTGTGGATGAAGTAGCAATTTATATACAAGAGAATGTGTGTGTGTGTGTGTGTGTGTGTGTGTGTGTGTGTGTATGTGTGTATGTGTCGGTAGGTAGGTAGATATAGTATAAATATAAACTAACCTTCTTGGCTTGCAGTGCTTCTGTCTGCACCACCAGTCATTGACTTATGAAGGTTTTATCTATTGCCATGGTGTCCCACACTTACTGCCTCTGCCTCTGACAAAGAAATTTATTTTATGATGAAAGAAGAACACCACTACACTTACATCCATTTATTTCCATCACGGAAGAGAAGATGATTTGATAAACTGAGGGAATGCCTGTTGAAGCACTTATGGTGCCAGTTGAAAGACAATACTCTAGGAAGTGAGAATTTCTTAGGTGTAGTTTGTGCCTTAAATCAGCTGCCTGTATATTGTGTAGTCTCCCTTTCTACAAAAGAATAGAGGTGAAAGTGTACTTAAGGAATTTTTGCTTCCTTTCCCAACAACTTTACCCTTAGAGTGTTTAGAGGTCCTTGTGCCCAAGGGAAGAATGCTACTACCAGAAAACACAGCCATGGTTCTGTTAAATTTGAAGTTAAGAATTTTCCTAGACATTTTGGACTCCTTATGCTACTCGATCAACAGGCACAAAAAGTGTCACTGTAAAGATTGAATCCTGATCACCAATGAGAATATTGTGTGCTGTCTTATCCATCCTGGTGATAGCCCACAGTATACCATCTGTTGTATTATTTATCTATTGCTACGTAGAAAATCATCCTGAACCTTAGTGACTTAAAACAACAGGCAATTTATTAACTGAATCTTAGACTTTCAGGTCTCTCATAAGGTTACAGTCAACGCATCTGTCAGGGTTATATCTCATCTGAAGGCTCAGCTGGAGAAGGATCTGCTTTTAAGTTTATTCACATGGTTGTCAGCAGAATTTAGTTGTGCAATAGCTGCTGGACTGAGGGCTTTCATTCCTCAGTTCCTCAGCTGTGGACTGGAGGCTACCCTCAGATCATCTCCATAGGGTCCCTCACAGCACATCAGCATGTTTTATCAGAACAAGTATGCCAAAAGTGAGAAAAATGGAGGGAGGGAGACAGGGAAAGAGATCAAATCCTTAATAATCTCAGTGTGCCTTGTGAGATTAGTCAGGAATATAATTCCATAGATTAGAATCAAGTCTCCAAAGTCTAGCCCACACTCACACACTTAGGGAGAGGGGTTTACACAAGGGTGTGAACTCCAGGAGGCAGAGGTCACTGGGGACCATTTTGGTCACTCATTTTATGATAAAGGATTTGAAGCAATAAGCTTCTATCCATTATGCCCTATCACCCAGAAGGACTAAATTGAAGACCAATCTGGGAAGTTTTCTGGGTCCTTCTTAGTACTTCCTTGCCCAATAGTCTTGATCGGTAGAAAGCTGGTCCTGTTCAATAAAGAAAGGTGATCAATTACTCAGAATCTAAAAAAGTGATGGTTTCATCATTCCACCAGGTAGAAAGATCAAGAGATGTTTTGTAGATAGTAATTTTGACGTGGTAGAAGGAAGCTATGGTTATCAATCCATGCATTGTGACTAGTTACAGAAGTGTGGACTGTAACAGCTAAATTTTGGGTGAATTAATTATTCCCTTGTCTTCTTCCTCTCCTGCCCCACTACCTTATACAAAGAGCCCTCTTGGTGTTAATATTTTAGGTTTAAGGTGGGAATGACTGACTGAATTGGCATTATTAGGTGATGATACAATACCTGGAAAAATTTTGTGTGTCCCACCTGTTAAGGACAGGTATTTTCCATCCAAACAATAAAAGTGAATGCAAATGGACAAAGGCATTGAGTTGGATTGTGTTGGATGCTCTTCATTGCTCTCCCAGCTGCACTCCCTACACTTCCATGGCTCTTCTGTTCCCTGAGAGACTGGATTCTAAGGGTTGTTGGGTTCCTGCGGGATTCAGTCAGAGTCATTTACAGAAGACTGGAAGAGGAAGGAGACAAAGGCTTTGAGTATTTACCTCCTTGTGTTCCTTCTGGGTTATAGTTTGGGAATGGGTGCTTTCTTCTAATGAAAACCACAGTTTCAGGGAGGCCATAATCTCTAACAACCACAGCTCTCTTCAGTTCTAATAGGAGCTTCTTCCCTTGCCTCTTTGGTGTAGGGGAGGTAAAAATTTTCACCGTTGCTGGCCCCAGGGTGCTTCATTGTCCCTTGTGGGTTTCCCTTTCTGCACAGGCTTTTATAAATAGTCTCTTCTCCAAACTCTATCCTTTTGTGTGAACCATCTGTTTCACTTTGGGGCCACAATTTTCATGAACAACTTTTCTTTCTTTTTCTATTCAGAAAATATACACAATTTAAGTTTATGCTCATGAATTATTTAGTATAGTTTTTATTATAAAACTTGTTTTGTATTTCACAAAGGATGTTCAGCAAACACTTAGTGAATGAAATGCGTGAATTGTGACCTGAAATCTAACAGGATCATCCTTTTCATAGAGACAAAAAGCTAAGGAAACTTCAACTATAACAAGTCACTGCCAGAGTCCAGAAGGATTTATGTGACTGATCAGAGTTCATTCAATGAGTTAGAGAGCTCAAGTATAGGATGTACAATCCTGAATTTTCCTTAAAAGGGAAGCTGGCCAAAGTTTGCCCTCTTACAGAAAAAGGAGAGAAAGAGGGAGAGAGCATGGTGGATGAGGACCTTCTCTGATGAAAGGGCTGAAAAGTTTAAACACAACCTTCTGCAAATAACAGCTACCCAAGTCTATCTCTGAACTTCCACTCTGGTCCCCTAAGAGCCATCAAACCTGGACCTCCAGTGACTAGAAACTCTTAAGTGAGTTATTTCACTTCCTGTCTGCCAAACATAGGCTGATGCTACTCACTCAGTGTCCATCAGAACATTTCAGAGAGGACTAGTTAGACTTGCAGAATGCCTTTGACTATTTTTAAGACTTGACTTTCACTTGACTTTAAAGCAACATATTTGGCTAAATAGTTTGTATCTTTGGCTTTGAGAAGCTGGCGTGAGTTGGCCCAGTGAGGCACTGTTTGATCCAGCTTTCTTCAAGTAGAGAGAGCCCTGGACCCCAGTGAGCACCAGATTCTTGAGCTGTTCTGAAGTCCCTTCAAGACTTGTACCCTGACCCCTGGAAAGGGCCTGCCAAAATCTGGGTCTCAAAATTTCCATCTGTCTCTATGTTTCTCTCTTAATCTTCTTCAGAAAGATCGTCCCTGGAGCTTTTTATTTCCAGCTATCTTTGGATGTTTTCTGAGTTCTCTAAGATTTGATGGTGTTTCTGATTGATATCTATGGATGAACCATTTAAAGTGAGATTGATAGAGATTTATAGAATGTGTAAAGAGCTTATGTTATGTTATATTAGGAAAGAACTGTACAATGCCATCTATACAGTATGATCATAACCCCTTAAAATATGCTCAGGAAATATAATATCCTACAGGCCTTTGGGATGTGGAAAATGGAGTTAATTTTAATATACATTAGAAATAATATTTTAAAGAGTATGCATCACATGGGTAGTGTAAATATTTACTTTATTTAAAATAGGTTTAGGGTTATCACTTGAAATTGCAGAGTTTGTCCAGGGCTCTGGGGGCACCTGGGGCTGAAATTCAGACCACACCTGGCCATGGCATAGAGGTGCACTTGCTCAGGGTCCCACTTCTTTCACATTTATTTGCCCAGAGGAGGCATCTTTTTCAATCCTTATGGAGTTGTTAGAAAGAACAATGGCATCTCAGAATATGAAGCTGGTGAGTAAGTTGATCAGCCTTATAATGGTGAGGTTGGGGTCCTAAGTAATTTATCTAAATGAGACAATTGTGTTTTACATGTTCCTCACCCTCTGACATCATTTAGAAGCCCAGAACAATTGTTGTGTAATTGTGCTTTTTGGTTCCAAATAGAGCGGAACGATTCAAATCCAATCTCCTGTGCTATGAAGACACGCCAAATACAGTGGCAACTTTGCGCCTAAAGTTTGATCGCAGTGAAACATGGTAGGTGTTTTGGATCGTTCAGCGTTAAGACTCTGAGTAAGTGTCGTTCTCAGAAGGAAGCTGGGCTGATTCTATCTGTGCAAATTAATCAGAAAGTTCTTAGCCCAGGTTTTGCAAATTGAGTTCTGTGAGATGTTAATGCGATTTATAGCCACACATTCACAAATAGATGATGGAACTATGATTTGTTCTAAAATCTACATAAAAGAATACTAAATTAGGTGCTTCCTATTTTTTCAGAGTCCTCAAAGGTCAAGAACAACCTAATGGTCTGTGGGGCTCCTACATGCTGAAAAGTGTGCTTCCCAGGATGTGAACACATCACTGCTTATACTGCTTCCCCAAACCCCTTCTAGCTTCAGTAATAGGAGAGGTAAGGGTGGATAAAGGACTTCGGAGAGATTAAAAAGTAAACACTGGTCAGAGTAAGAGCTGCCAGGGACCTGTGAGTCCCTGCTCCCCTCTTCACCAGTAGAGCGGGGGTGCTTCCCCCACAACTCCAGCCAAGCAAGGAAAGCTTCAAAAAGACATTTCAAGAACTTGACATGTGTTCCCTGGAGTTGAGGGGTTCAGAGCCTGGCATCTGACTCACATTCAAAAATTCAGGAAATGAGAGCTGAGGTAGACACTTCTCCAGCTGGCCTGAGAGCAAGAACAGCTGCTCTGGGAAGGGTCTGACTTCTAGGGTTTTGTGGTCCAAGAATGCATGCATATTTCTGGAGATTCAAATGTGGACCTCTAGGAAGGGCATGTGGCATCAAATCACAAGACAGACTCTCCCTAAGAAGGCCATCTGCAGGTGTGGAGAGGGAAGTAGAATAGGGGAGTGGGCCAGAAAAGACCAGGGATCCTAGGAGAAAGTCACCAAGGGAACAGTGACTGAGAAGATCCAGTGACCCAGAGAGTTTATGAAGAACCGACAAAGTCACTGGGAGACAGGAAGAGCCACTTCTGGACAACAATCTTATCCGTAAGGTTCCAACATGAAACAGAAACAGGGCTTATCAGAATTTCTCACACCTGCAGGAGTCTCAGGTGGTAGCTGGTCGGTGGAGAAGGTAGCATTAAGAGAGAAAATACACAGAAAAGACACTATACACTATACTTTCCTTTTACATCTCTGCTTCCCTGACTAAGATTGACATGAACAGGGGGCAGAGAAAGATTTTAAATTGTCTAAAATTTGGAGTTTCAACATTTCACTGGACTTTATTTATTTATTTATTTATTTTAGTACTGGGGCAAAGGCTACTTGTTCAACAACATAGTTATAAAACTAACAGACCTTCCTGAGATTTCACCACAGACAAGGAGGAATGAGTCAAGAGAGGGGTTCAAAGGGAAAGTGGTGTGAAAGAACCCAGTGAGTTTCTGCTCTTGTCTTACCAGGTTCAGCTCATTCGATTGGCTGGTTATGGATGTCTAACTGTAAAATCTTGGTTATTGATCTCACCTGCTGATAACAGCAGCCTTGACTCATGCTTCCTTTACAACGATATTATAGAAGGAGCACCCACTATCCTACTTGCTGGAGATGATTTCACATCAAAGTGCCCCTCTTTCATAATTTCTGAGGATTTTCTTTTCTTGTGGAATTGTAATCCTTACATGGAAGGGTACATTTTTCTGGCCCCCATATTCCAATTTTCTTGTTTCAATTTGCTGTCCCTCCTGTTATTGGTTCTTATGAAAAATAGCTACTTTCTGTTGGTTCCATGGAACAGACCTTGGTGACTCCTCCCTGGCCCAGGTGACAAGGCACTGCTTTCCTCATGTCCACAGTATCAACCTTGTGTGCTCAGATGGCTACTCTGGAGCAAGAAATCCAATCTTCCCCTTGAAACAGGAAGTCTTACAGCTGCTATTTTAGGAACTAGAATTTCACTATGCCCCTGGTACTGATACTGCCACCAATTTGAGAGCTCCTGCAAAATCAGAATGTTCAGTGGTGCCACTTATGCTTAGTTATCTCTGCATATCCTAAGACATCTCACCTCAGCTACCTGAACCACTCCAACTCTTCCCACATATTGCCACTGCTCCCAGCCTCAGAGAGGAGGGAGTCTCTTTCTTCCCTATTCCAAAACCAGTCTATTTCTTGACCCCAGATTAACTGCTTCTCCAGGATGACTGGCAAGGTAATTGTTAATTTCCTTCAGGAGAGTGCCCTACCACCAACCACTCCTGTGTAATATTGGCCCCAGCAACTTAGCAAGCCAATAAAAAATTTGTTTTTTCTAGGGTTAAGACTATCTATGACTGCCTTTTTACTCAGGAAGCTAAATATATTTATGTAATTGCCTTAATTGTTATGTGATAAACTATCTTTACAATGTATTATAGTATGTAAAAACCATACCAATTGACCACCACATTAATATCATCTTTGTTATGCGTATTTCCTATCATTTCAACACACTTTTATGGTAATATTCAAATTGTATTGCATAGTTAATATTTCCATGATTCCAACGTATTCCCTGTAGATCTATGGCAAAAAGAAGGAAACCTTGAACCAATTGTGGAGTCTCATGGCCCTCAAACTGTGTGAATCAAACAAAAACTCAGAACACAACCCCAAGCGAAGACAAACAATTGCACTTAATAATGCATGAGCCGTTATTGGCATTCCATCAATGCAAAAAAGTTGTGACAGCTTATAAAGTACCAAATAGTTCAAGAAATACTGTTATTAGTAGATGAGAGGGGGCTGGTAAGTAGGAGGCAGATGGAGGTTGGTCAGGTTGTTTCAAAATCATGTGTCCACTGTGCTAAGGTCTCTGTGGCAAAGAGGATGAACAATCAGAATTTGCTTAGCAGTTAAGAGTGTGGGAGTTTTAGAAGGTGCCACAAAAGATTGTCATTTATCTTGCTGCCCAGGAGGTGTGGACAGAGCTCCAGTGACCTGCAGAGAATAAGTTATGTTTGTCTTTCTGCCTGCAGGCTCTCATCAATTACAGGTTCTATAAAAGTAAATTGGGTGCCCTGCTGGGGAGAAGGTGAAAGGTCCATAGGGATTTCTCTCTGGGCTCCTTCTTATTAGAGAGGATAAAGCAGTTCCTGAATGGGTGGGAGACATATTCCAACAAAGCAGTCAAAAAAAACAAAACAAAACAAAACAAAAAAAGGATTCAGAGAGGCAGAGGAGGGATTAAAACCACTGTCATGAGGCTGGCCAGAGGAAGAAGGCAGTGTGGAGGAATAAGGGAAGGGAAAGGCTTTGAGGTGGGCAGGCTGGCAGGTCTGGGGAAAGCTGTGTCTTCTGAAAGAGCTGCTGCAGCTCATGCTTGGAAACAGGCTGAAGGAGGCTTGTGACTCCAGGGGTGATCTGGAAGTCTGCTGAGCTGCACAGGGTGTCTGCATGCAGACCCGACATGCCTGATCTGGAGGAGAGCTGACTCCTGTGCCGACTGCCCATCTGCCCAGATGTGTCAGACCCAGCATCACTTCCCACTTCCTCCAGGCTGTGTGGGTGAAATTGATCCAGCCCTAAGCAGCTTGAAACTTGCCTGGGTATTAATAGTTTGATGCCTGGGAAAGAAGACTGAAGGCCCTCAAGATGCAGGTATTGACATTTCTTCTTCCTCCCACAGAAGGATGGTCATTTAGAGGAGAAAGGAAGGTGTGTGGAGTGAACCTGGTAGAAATTCAAAGAAATGGGTCATGGCCTTCTAGACTGTGTGTTGAGAAGCCAGAATAATGAGCTTGCTACCGCTAGAGGCTACTGGGAAGAAAGGGTCTTGTTAAAAGTGAACTTCTCCCCTGATCAAGGAGGCTTTCAACTGAAATTTGAGAGGGATGTAGGAAGGACCCAGATAAAAAGGTGTGTCAGGAGACCATGGAGGATGAAGGGTACCATCTAGAACAGCTATCCCCAAATGTAGGAGCTTCAGTTCTGCATGAGGTTAATTGTTGTTCAGGTAAAAAGGATTTTGTGATGAAGGAGGAGTGGGAATCCCCAGGTTATACTCTCAAGTTTCTTTGGGGAAGGGCAACTCATATTACATGTGTGGTCTTTCAAAGGGGATTAGAGAGAAGTGTCCCACAACTTCTTTGACCACAGAATATGTTTTTTTTCCCCTCACTAAACCTCTTAATTTTTTTAAAAGGATTTTATTTATTTATGAGAGGCACAGAGAGAGAGGCAGAGACACAGGCAGAGGGAGAAGCAGGCTTCCCACAAGGACCCCGACGTGGGACTCGATCCTGGATCCCGGTATCACACCCTGAGCTGAAGGCCTGAGCCACCCAGGTGTCCTCCTTTTAATATTTTATAAAACAAAACATAATGATGATCCATGGCACCCCATTTGGGAAGCACTGATCTGGAGGCATGTAGCAACTCTATAGAATTCTCTCCATCTCCTTCCACAAGGAGTAGGTCAGTTGGCATTTAAGAGAGCTCAATAAATAAAGTCGTATTCTCTGTCAGAGTTAGGAACTGATCCAATGTGAACAGCTAAGCCAGAAGGAAGAACATCCAGAAGTCCCTTTGTTACTAATTGGAGCTGGGTGGACAATATGGCTTAAG
The DNA here is from genome assembly GCF_048164855.1 of Canis lupus baileyi. Classification (NCBI taxonomy): domain Eukaryota; kingdom Metazoa; phylum Chordata; class Mammalia; order Carnivora; family Canidae; genus Canis; species Canis lupus. The sequence goes on from NC_132848.1 coordinate 31,963,386, forward strand.
GTTTTTTAGTCATGTGGTGCCATGGACTGAAATGTCTCCCCCCCCCCAATTTCTGTGTGGTTGCCCTACCCCCCAGTGTGGTGGTATTTGGAGATGATGCCTTTGGGAGATAACTAGATAAGCCCATGATGAAGATAATGCCCTTATAAGGAGAACCCCAGACCCTGCCATGTGAGGACATGGGAGAAGGTGGCCAACCAGCGAGCCAGAAGAGAGCTCTCATCAGAGCCTGGCCATGCTGGTAGCCTGATCTCAGACTTGCAGCCTCCACCAGCTGTGACATTTTAGCCATCCAGACTGTGGTTTCTTGTTAGGTTGGTCTGAGCCCATTAAGACATGTGGCTTCCCTAAATGAATTCTACTTACGCCATCAGTCATAAAGAACTCTGGAAAAATGCAACCTTCCATCATGAGGAAGTTTGGCTTGGCTAAACTTGGCTAAGAACTGACTAGAATCCTTACAGGTGAGCAGATCTGCCATACAGGCCAAGTGGGTCCTCCCAAACTCACTGATTAGATATGTCATACACCCTACCTTAGGGCAAGGAGGGTGGAGAGTAGAAGGCAGCATTAGGGATGAATGAGAATGTGCTCTTCCCTCCCAAGTTTTCCATTCACCAAAGGAAAAGTTATCTAGTGAGGGAGCATTTGGAATGCTACTGATGTCCTGTGTGACCATGGAATGAAATCAAACAAAGAAAAGCAAGAGTGATTTCGTGGATGTTCAGGGCCTGACCTGGTGCATGGCTTGTGCTCAGTAAATATCTGCTGACTGTAAATCTGTGAGAGGCTACCTGTGTCTCCCAGTCTGCTCACAGGAACTCCAATGAGCTCATTAAGAGTAAACACTTCAATGTACACTAGTTCATACTTGTGGACCCATCTTGACAGCATATCCAGGACCACATGCAGTGAAGAGAAAAGAAAGTGAGCTGGGTATGTCCTGAGATGCTAACAGGGAGGTCAGAAACTCAGTGTGGATTCTAAAGATTCTTGGCAGAGAGATTGGGCACTGGGAGCCATGGCTCTGAGACCTGGGAAATTCTGATGCTTGTAATATTCCTCCATAAGGGATTCTTCTATTTTCCATAATGAGTAATAGTAAAATTCATAAATGGCAAATTCTAGGAGAGAAACAAAGAGATCAACTGGGTTTGGAAGGAGGGGCTTCCCAGGGACAGAGTGAGCTGTGGGATCCATAGCAAGGAAGAATGGGGTGTCCAAGTTTGTCTGGGCCAGAGGGGGACCTTGGCCTTCAGCAGTTACAGGATTCAGGATGGTATTTATGCCCAAATATGAAATAGAGGGATGCAACTTGTTTTAACAAAAGAAGTCTAAAAACATGGACTTGTTCTATCCATTATAATGACACCTGCAGTGGAGAAGTTTATTTATTTATTTTTAAAGATTGTATTTATTTATTCATGAGAGACACAGAGAGAGGCAGAGGGAGAGGCAGGCTCCCTGCAGAGGCTCGATGCTGGACTCCATCCTGGGACCCCGGGATCATGACCTGAGCTGATGACAGATGCTCAAACATTGAGCCACCCAGGCACCCCACAGTGAAGAAGTTTAAACACTCAAGTTGAAGCAAAGGTTCTGTCATAGTGAACTCATTCAACAGGCATCTGCAAGGTGCGCGCTGGCATAAAGCCATAAATTCATTCATTAATTGAATACATAACTTGTCTTACATAGATCTCTATTGGTTATAACACAACTGAGAGTTAGAAATGCATGTAAGATATAATCATTGCTAAACTTCTCTTGTTGTTGGTTTTTTTGTGTTTTCTTGTAGGTATTTTGTGTGTGTGTGTGTGTTGTTGTTGTTGTTTTTTAACTCTTGTGATCTTTGGCCTCCCAGTTTAGTTAGGTATATGTTACACGTAAAACTGTTCAGATCATGGTCAAGGATCACAAGTGAGACTACCTGTGCATTGCAGGGCAAACACAGCTGCATTGTAGTTTGGTTTTGAAACATTTTTTAAAGCCAACTTATTCTTTTTAGCTTGCAAAAACAAGACCAACTTTGAGCTATTAAAAACACCTTTAACTCTGGAATTTTTGGAAGAAAAACAGCTTTGTTATTTTGAGTCTGAAATTCTCCACTCTGAATTCTTTCCTTCCTAAAAGAAACGATTGTTATTGTAACATGATTTCCTGACCAAAGTTGTGTTTTCTCAAGAACACAACTTTCACATTTTATAAGAGAACAAAACGTGCTCACAGGACCTGTTATGTGACAGGCTACTCTTTTCTGATCAGTGTCTTACCTTGGTTGCCACATTTCTGGGAAGTCCTCCCTCCCCCATCTCCATTCCAAGGTTGGACCATATCACCGTGGGCTATTGTTTATTTATAATTTGGCCACGTCTTCACCTTCCTAAAGGGTCTTGTTTACTGTTCTTTTTTTTTTAAGATTTTATTTATTTATTCATGAGACAGAGAGAGAGAGAGAGAGAGAGAGAGAGGCAAAGACACAGGCAGAGGGAGAAACAGGGTCCAAGCAGGGAGCCCGATGTAGGACTCAAGCCCGGGTCTCCAGGATCACACCCTGGGCTGCAGGCGGCGCTAAACCGCTGAGCCACCAGGGCTGCCCTTGTTTACTGTTCTTATTACATAAAACAGACCTTCAGTAAATAGTGATTGAATAAATGACTTGACAAAAGGCAGATTTTCAGTGAAGTTAAAAGGGAGAAGGAACAGATGAGGTCTTGCAGGACTCTGGAAAAGGTCATTTGGCCAAACCAAGACACAAAGAATGAGCAGGAGCAAGTGAATTGAAGAGGTGCCGGGGTGGGGAAGAGAGAAAGGAAAGGAGAAAAAAAGAGCTCCATACAGAGGACAAGTATTTAGAAACCAAAGAAAGGGAGGACACAATGCGTCTGTTTTGAGAATAAGAATGTAATGTTCTTGAAAAACTTCATCTGATAAAAATTCAAATTATTAAAGTATCATTTCAATGGGAAAAAAGGGTTAAGGGGTTAGAGATTTTCAGGCTCAAAATAACAGATGATGCTTTTTCTATATAGGTCTCAAAATCTGCAAAGAATTAAGATCTTGTACCAGTAGGAATTTCAATGAAGCAGACATCTGCTGGAGGTCTAACTCTGTGAAAACACACCAACTGATAAATTGTTATAAAAACCTAATAATCATTTCATTTTTCAGAAGCTGGAGTAAGCAATAAAGGGGATAGAACTTAATAGCAATGGACACAGGACAGGGCAGTGATAAGCAAGTGGAGGACCTTTATGTGAGCCCTCCCCTCATCTTCCTTCCTATTCTCTTATTTTTCTTCAACACTTACTGGGTGCTCAGTGCCAGAGATACAAGATGAAGATTAATAATGTTCCATTCTTTTATGTCCTCTAGGAGCTCAGGGACCAGAGAGAAAACAGTAGCAAAACACAACTAAAAAGTGATATAAGAAATGACATATCTGGGTTCAAATTGTGCACTATCTATAAGGAGTTATATGCATCTGATGGCATTGGCCAGGGGGCTGCGTCCACTTTGAAGTTGACCTATAAGAATGTATAGGAGCTTCTACTTCGACCAAGTGGGATAGGGAAAGGGCTTTCAAAGAATTCCCAGTGGAAGGGACAGCTTAGGGAGAGGCAATATATATGAAGGGGAATCATAACTGTATGGGGTAGCTGAATTAAGAGGATTAAAGAAAAAAAAAGCAAGGTAAGGCTGGAAATGTGAGCCTGTAAACAGTGTCTGCCTTCACACATGTTGTTATGTGTCAGATGAATGTGAATTACAGAGGCAAAGAAACAGACAGAAGGGTTTTAAATGGAGGAATTAAACGAGTAGATTTGCATTTTAGCTCATAGAGCCAACTGAGTGGTTAATGGCATGGATGGGAGGGCTGTACTAATAAAATACAATCTGCTTTCCTTAGCTTTGAAGATAGTAGATTTTAAAAGGGTCCCCAAAAAGATAGGAGTGGTCTTACAGGTTCAGATGTGACAAGGGAGAACTTGTCAGGATATTCTACAAAACGTAACTCTCGATACATTTATTTATTCACTTATTCAACAAAGTGTCACCAGGTGCCAAATATGTGTCAGAGGATGTATTGGGTTCTGGAGAAAGAGCTATGAACAAGAGCTGAGAGCCCTGCCCTGATGGCACTTACAGTCTGGAATGTACTAGCACAGCCTGTTGGTTGATTGTGAAGTGAATTTAATGGGTTTTGTCCATGAGCAGCAGCAGAGGAAGGAGAAGAGGAGAAATGGAAGCAGAAGGAGATAAAGGGGAGGAGGAGGAAGGGGACAGACAAGGAAGACAGTTAAATAGCATGGCACAGAGTGGAGGAGAATAGGAAATATAGGGTGACATCTCACATCATGGGAGTAAGAATTGCCTCATTAAAATGCTCATGTATGGCACCCATGTATGAGTCCATGTAGTGGCCCATGATGTAAGATATATGCCTCACCGTGCATCACAATCAAGAGAGTCTGAAGAGCTGCTGGTTTGAAGCAGCAGACTTTAGGGGTTTCCTCTGTTGGAATCCATTGCAGATACAACTCAAATCCCAACATTCCCTATTGATTCCACCCCATCTGGTTCTCTCTCTCTTCTACTCCTGGTACCTCTTTTCTCTTCCATTCTTTTGGTACTTTTAAAATGAATGTTACAGTTACTTACTTTTATGTGGAATCTACTGGTAATTATTTAGTTAATACAACGTTCATGGAGGCCCCCTGCCCCATCACCATAAACATTGATGATTCAGAAGTGACTTCAATAAGATTCCCTGGCATAATAGTGTTTACAGTATAGTAGGGGAGACGAACATCACTGAAAATATCACACAAATAAATAATTACAAACTGTGATGAGTGATCCCAAAGAGGAGCTTAGATTTCCAGGAAGGTGTACCAATTTGTGCACGGGAGGCAGTGAGGTGTTTCTGAAGAAGCTGGAGAGAGAGGCTGTGCATGAGGGAAGGTGTATTCGTTTCCTGTGGCTACTCTAACAAATTGTGACAAACTAGATAACTTAAAACAACAGAGATGTACTCTCTCAGGATTCTGAAGGCTAGAAGACCAAAATCAAGGTGTCAGCAGAGCCTGCTCTCTCCAAAGGTTCTGGGGAGGGGCCTGTTGCTGGCTTCTGGAAGTTGCCAGCAATCTCTGCTGTTCCTTTTCTCAGAGTGGCATCACTCAGATCCTTGCCTCTATTGTCACATGGCCTTTGTCCCTCTGTGTATTTCTTTGTGTCTTGTCCTCTTTTTAAATGTTTTAAAAGATTTATTTATTTATTTATTTATTTATTTATTTGAAATAGTGCAAGTGAGTGGGGGGAGTGGTAGAGGGAAAGAGAATCCTCAAGCAGACTCCCTGCTGAGTGCAGAGCCCAACATGGGACTCAGTCTCATGACCCTGAGATCATGACTGAGCCAAAATCAAGTCAGATGCTTAACCAACCGAGCCACCCAGGCATCCCCATCCCCCTTTTAAAAAACACCAGTTACTGGATTTAGGGCTACTCTAATTCAGGATGATCTTATCTTAAGGAATTATATCTGCAAAACTATTGAATTAGGTGGCAATTTCTGCTATTCCTAAACTTCTTCCCAAGCTATATTAGGCATCCATTAGACTGCATTCTAAAGTTCTGAGATGGATATCAATTTTGGGGAGTACTATTTGAATCCCCCCCTCAGCCAGCTTCCCTGAGCCATGAGCTAAGTGTAAAAGCATGTAAAGAGTGCATTAGGCAAAGGGGTTTGGAGGGGATAGCGATCCAGAGAGAAGGAAGAGTGTGAGTTGGGAGAAGTGTGGGAGAGGTCAGAGCCTCAAGGGGGCTGGCACAATGTGGGGTACATTGTGGCTCCTTTCATGGGGGCCAGATCAGGAAGTCTGAGCTGCCATGAAGGGGCTGGGTCTTCTAGGAGAGGGAGCAATGGAAGCCCCTGATAGCTTTAACCTGGGCCAGATTAACATATTACCTGTCTAGCTGGCCCGTCCATGAGAATGCTCTGTCAGGGGGTGCCCAGGATCATTTCTGTCCTCTTGACATACATCTGTTCTTCATCAAGCCCTGGCTGAGTAGGCCTTCTTAGCCAAGCCCTCCCTGACACTCCATCTCCCCCATAAAACAGATTGGGCGGCTCTTCACAGGACTCCCAATGAACCCCATGTTTCCTTCTTCCCAGTACCTACTAACCTGTACTGGAAGTGACTGCTGACTTGTCTCTTTCTCTCTGTGGAAGTGTGAGACTCCCAAGGATAGCTAGGCCCCAATGCCTAACATATGACTTAGTAACAAGTATATTGAGATGAAGGAAGAAAGAGAGAAAGGAATTGAATAGGGGAGGATAATCTCCAACAGTGAGAAAAGGACCTTCCCCCTTGTAAAGAAAATATGCAAACAAATGCAAAGAAACCTTGCTCATCTCTGTAGGGCATTTTCTCCTGTCTTCTTGAAACCCTGTGGCCAAATCAGCCCCTTGTCTCCATCCCTCAGATTCCATTAAATGGCTCCATGTGTATAGTCTGGGAGCTGAGGGAAGAAGGGTATTTCTTATGGAGCCACTTATTCCACTTTGTAGTCCACTGGATGCCTAATGCAGCTTGGGAGGAGGAGACAAGTTCATTACTTCCCAAATTAGGAGTTGAAAGTGAATTAAAGTATCACTGACTGGCTCTCATTTTAGCCATGGTTCTACTTAGGAAGCTTTTATATTTTTTTTCTAGGTCCATACATAAGATCTACAAATTGGACTCATTCTGCCATTTAGATCTTATTGATGGGCAGGAGTATTGCATCTTCGTCCAGAACATTCCTCTGCATCAGTACCTGCCTTCAGTACCTGCTTTCCCTCCAGGCTAGATGAGAATAGTGCTTCTTCTCATCTGTGTCTGTAAGGCAGAGGCAAGGAAATCAATTGGATACCAATGTCAGTGTGATTCAGTGCGCACTAGGCAGAGGCTGGGGATTGTCTCTGATTCCATGGGTAGATAGGGAAGCAAAAGACCAAAAATGGAGAGTTACCAGGCACAGAAGCTGTAAAAGTGTTTTTAAGATGAAGGCACATAGCACACCAACGCGATTAGCAGAAGGGGACTCTGGCATCTTACAAAGACAGAAAAAAAATAAGAGGAAAATAAAAGTATCCTTCTGGAATCCAGGAATCTCAGAGATTTGATTCTACCCTAGTGATTCCAGCTCAGCTCCCAGGTGCCTCAGATGGCCCCTAGCAAGGCATGCATGCAAAGAAGGTGACCAAAGCCCTGAGAGCCAATCCCCTGCCAGGTGCTGTACAGGGTGCTCTTCATCTCCAGTCTCAACAAACCTCCTGACAGCTCTATGAGAAAGGTCTTGTCATGCCATGGACAGCACATGGTACTGAAGTTCCCAGAGGAAAGTAGCTTGGACAAGGTCAATCATTCATTCTATACCAGTGACCTCTGTTCAGCTTTACAATGGGCAAGGGGATACTGTGGTTAACAAAACAGGCAAGATCTCTACCCTCAAAAAGCTTCAAAAGACAGAGAACTGGTATCCAAATAAACAAAAATAAAATTTCAGAGTGATGAGTGCCATGGAAACAATAATGGTGTAGTGTGATTGAGAATGGCTGGAGTTTGTTTTAGGTGCTATGGCCAGGGAAAGCCTCCCAACAGAGGTGACATTTGAGCTGAGAATGCTTGACAAGAAGGAGCCAGGCATAGGGATATCTAAGAGAGGACATTTCAGGCAGGAGACCACCAGTATAAAATGCCCTTGGTGGGGAATAGGCTTGTCATACTCAAGGGACAGGAAGGCCAATGTGGTTGGAGCACCATGAGAAAGGGATCACTGTGGCCCCTCAAGTAGGGCTTGATCAAAAAAGCAAGAACACTACAAATTATATGGACAAGCTATTTGTTATGGGGTTCAGCTTTGTGCAGTTATGGGAACTAGTTAAAGGGTTTATGGAAGATTGTTGCTTCTACATCTGGTGTTGGGCCTGAAGTCAGCAGACAGGCAGTTAGGATGGAAATATGGATATGAAGTGGGAGAGGGTGACGTCATGTGTGACCTGCAGAAGCTGACACCCTTTGGCATGGAGGTGCCCACATTGGTGCAGGATTTGGGGTGGCTGAAGGAGGACATGGAGTGTGAGCTAGAGTTGCTGAAGCCATGTCATCAAGATGAGGCAATGGAACAGCAATATGTCTGTGAGAAGTCACAGCACTGGGCTCTATACTGACTTTTGTGGTGTTAAAAAAAAAAAAAAAAAAAAAAAAAGAGCTGCCATTGTTTTTCCCCTTCCACTTCCAAATGCCTCTTATGGCTAATGCATCCTGGAACTGCATAGAGAGTTCTGGAAGCTTTGTTCCAGATTACTAGATTAGTAAATATTTCACTCTAGGTCAACTTGGCACCCACATATCTCTTTTAGCTATATTTAACTTCTCAATAAAAATAATAGGAGAGTATTGCTTCTACCTAACATGTTTTTATGTACAATAAAAAATACATGAACACTGTCTCCAAAAAAGAACACAAAGTTCTTTACTCATCTTTATTTTTATTTATTTTTTAAGATTTTATTTATTTATTCATGAGAGACATAGAGAGAGAGGCAGAGACACAGGCAGAGGGGAACCTGATGTGGCACTTGATCCCAGGACCCTGGGATCATGACCTGAGCCAAAGGCAGACCCTCAACCACTGAGCCACCTTTATCTATTCTTTTTCCAGCTAAGTCACTTCTCCTTAGATAACGTGTAGCTTAAATATTGAGATGTAAGATTAAACACTGTTACACACATTTTATGTTAAGTGGTGTGCAAATGAGAAGGCAAAAGAAAAACTGGCTAATATATATGCAAATAGATTCACATCCAAATAAGGAGGAAACACAACTATTATGGTCCTTGTTTCTGCAACTGGTCATGTAGTGGTAGCTGATATTTATAACTTCCATTTAGCACATACATCCCATATTCCCTTTGCCTTCAGCAAGCAGGTTAGTTCCTTATGGTTCTGTGCCTGGTGGGTGACTCCAAAATTTATTCCTGAAGAGTGTGGGTCACTGGCCATCTTGCCTATATTGGGTCATAGTTTTACATTTGACTTTAATCATAGGATATGGAAGTATAAGAGGCACCCTAGGGCGTCTCTTCCTCCAGATGTATCCTTCCTTCCCCAGATCATATAAGAATAACCAAATTTCCTCCTGATAATCAAGATCAATCACCCCATGTGTTAACCCTCTTCTTAACCTCTTCCACGTGGCTGAATACAAGTCTTAACTTCCAGTTTAATTGAGCCAATCTTTTGTCCACAGTGGCAGTGCTATACCATGGATATCTAAGACTTTTAGACCAGCATAGTCTACAGTTGCAAGATTGGGAAGCAAAAATTTAACTTGTGGATCATAAGAGAAGCCACTGCCATTTCTATTCTTTGACTCTCCATCTGTGAAACCTGGCTGTAGGGACACACACTATGCATTGGTTTCTAACCAAGAGCATGTACTACAACATGCAGGAGGACATTACCCTGGCTCTGTAAGATGTGACCCTCTTAGTGCCATTACTGAGACTTTATATATTCTGTTCCAGTTGTCTGCTGTTGAGTAATGAATCATCCTCAAACATAGTGGCTTGCAGTAATAACAATGATTTTATTCTTTTTTAAAAAATATTTTATTCATTTATTCATGAGAGACAAAGAGAGAGATAGAGACATAGGCAGAGGGAGAAGCAGGCTTCCCACAGAAAGCCTGATGTGGGACTGAATCCCAGGACCCTGAGATCACAATGTGAGCCAAAAGCCAACGCTCAATGACTAAACCACCCAGGTGCCCAACAATGATTTTATTCTTATGTCTCACAGTCATAGAGTTGATTTGGCTCAGGTAGTGGGTTACAGCTCAGAGTTTTTCATGTGGTTCAAGCCGGCACTGGTGATGGAGTCACCTCAAAGGATGCCTTCACTCACATGTCTGGTACTATTTCTGGCTGTTGACTGGATTTCATCTGGGACTCTCAGTTAGAACATGTATTTGTGGCATCCCTAGATGACTTGGGTTTCCTCATAGCAAGATGGCTACATCAAAGAGTGCTTGTCCCCAGATGCAGGAAGTAGAAACTGCTAGTTTTAAGGTATGAGCCTGGAAAAATGGCCCAACATCACTTCCACCATCTCCCATTGGTCAAGAAGTTACAGAACACAGAAAAAAGAGAAGAGCACCTGGACACACCTCTTCTTGAGAGAAGCGGACAGGCATCAACAGAGTGGGTTTTTAAACACAGATGCAACGCTATGTATTCTTTATTTCTCTATGCTATCTTTGACTAAGAATCCTGGGTTTAGTCTAGATAAGAGCTAATTCTGTGATGTTGAGGAGAGTATTGTTTCCTTTCTAGTTATATATGAAAGTGGAGGCTTGTATGAAGTCTATTCAAACTGTGTGGTACTAGGTAGGCCTTTTCAGGGTCCTGGGGACCATCTTCATCATGACTGGTTTTTCACATACTGAGGCCTCCATAGAAGCTTTCCCAAAGCTTTTCACAAATGAAACACCCTAAATGTCCATGTCCATAAGTGAGACGTCCTAGGTAAAGTCCTACCTCCTCTTCAACCACAAGCTGCAGTAGTGCTTTCCTCTGTAGTTTAGCACCTTGGCCCATAATGCTGTATTGTATCTGTTGATTAATTTGATATTTCACCCTACTTCAAAGAAGATTTGGGATGTGTTCTCTGATTTTCCAGATTGATTTAGAAGGGATCGGGGGGTAGTTAGAAGAGTATTGATTCTGAGCTGCCACTCTGCCTTCATTTTAACTCTGTTCTTGAGACTAGGCAAGCCATACCTCCTTTCCAGACTTCAGTTTTGTCCTCTATAAAATGAATTGGGAGACAGGGTTAGGTAGGATGATCTCTAAGGCTGCTTCTGACTGGTCTCAAACGTATTTATGAGATAGGTTAAGTGAAGGGGAGTGACTGATGCTTTTATATTTTATTTTATTAAAAAAAATCTTCTTTTAGATAGAGCTTTGTATACAGTGGGTGTTTGAAGCATTTATGCTCCCAACATGGTGACTTCTTTTGTCTTATAGACATTTCTCATGTTTGGTATCCCTAGTGAGATTATTGGTTCCTTAAAGAGAGGGGCACAAAGAATTGGTACTTGCCAAATACTTGTTGAATCAACACTAAAATGTTAGCAACTAGCTGAATACCACTTCAGGCTGGGATGGGTAGTCATAAGAAATATCAACAAACACAGTGTAGTTACTTCTTGATTCGTTAACCACTCCTGTGTTAAAGCATAGCCCAGAAGCTCTGCAGACCATATGGAATAAAAGAAGTGATCCTTGGCCTTTGGCACCTTCCACACAGTGTGGAAAATTCAAGGAAGACTAAGGCAGATGGTAAAATATAAGTCAAAAATATCTTGAGACAAGAGAGAAGATGAACTGTCTGGTGAGATCATCAAGAAGACAGGATTGGACTAGGGATATGAGGAACAATCTGACCCTAAGGGAAGAGATAGGAAAAGAGGTAAAACAAGGGGCAGGGGTAAAAAAAGACAGAATGCTCACAGATGGGAATTACTGAGACTTCTTAAAAAGAGGAGAGGGGAATTGCAGACCTTAGATTTTATGTACCAAAAGGGAGAAAAACACAGAGAGTGGACATAGTAAAGACAGTTGAAGCCAAGCCATGGATGGACAGCAATGCTCTCCTAGGACTTTGGGCTTTCACTGTGTAGGAGATGGGAAGTCATTGCTGATGAGGAAGAATGCGGTATGATCTGACCTACACGTGGAATACTTCTTCCTCCTTCCCTCCCTCTACATAGAATCTTCCATGTGTCAGCCTGCATGCTAAGCCTGGGGAATGCAGAGGGGAGTAACATAGGGCCCCTGCTCTCAAGTTGTTCATAATGTGTATACAAACTGTGAAGTAGAATAGAAGAAAGAACCCTAGGTCTATGGTTGAAGTCTGGACAGGGCCCCATGGGAGATGACAGGAAGGGACACCTAATTATAACTGGGAACAGCAGGGGACTTGGAGGCAGAAGGGACACTAGGAAGGCTATTCATTTATTTGGTAAACATCTTTTTTTCTTTTAAAGATTTTATTTATTTATTCATGAGCGACACCGAGAGAGAGAGAGAGAGAGAGGGAGAGAGAGAGAGAGAGGCAGAGACACAGGCAGAGGGAGAAGCAAGCTCTATGCAGGGAAGCCGACGTGGGACTCGATCCTGGGTCTCCAGGATCAGGCCCTGGGCTGAAGGCGGTACTAAACCACTGAGACACCCGGGCTGCCCCAGCAAACATCTATTGAACACAAACTATGTGCTAAGTGCTTTTGTGGACACGGGAGACAGAGGTGCATGGAAATTATGTTAAAGTGGAAAGAGACAAACTACAGATGATAGCAATGGTATCTGACACTCCATTCTTGGCAGTGTGCCAGGTATCACTCTCAGCACCTTTGATGAATTCACTTAATCTTCATAACAACCTTGTGAGGTGGGTGTGGTTATTCTCCCCTTTTACAGATGGGAAACTGAGCCATAGAGTTTGAAGTTAGGTAACTTTCCTGAGACTTTATAGTTAATAAGTGGTATAGATTCAAACCCAGACTGCCTGACCCCAGAGAGAAAGGTCTTAGCAACAGGGCCACATGACCTCTTCATGAATCAAATAAAGAGATTCTGGAGAACCAGAAGTGCCATAAAGAAACTGAAACAAGGCAACAGGATAGAGAGTAATGAGATGGGGTGGGATGGTGCCACTATAACGGGATGCTATCGAAGACCTTATTCCAGAAATGACATTTGAATGATGTCTGAATGATGGAGAGGATCTGGCCATGAAATGATCCCAACAGCAGGGTCCAATGGCCTCCACTGGACCACTGAGAGTGAAGGAGAGAAAAGCTACAGAAATGCAAATTTCCTCCTGGCTGGATGTACAAGTCAAGAGACTGCTGAGCTAGAGATGCTTTCAAAGGACTCTTAAGCCCAAGTGGCATCAGAGGGAATGGGGCACTCACTTGCTTCCCAACATGGTCCAGAAGCCTTCCCCTTCCTGCATAGCTGACCTGGATACCAGCTTGCCACAAGTTGTCCCAAGTCTCAGCTGTCTCTGGCTAATGTTCATTGGCCTGGAGTTCCAGCTGAGAATTTAATGATACACATAGGCAATCTGGGCTTTGAGCAGGTGAACGTGTATTTCCTAATTCTGCCAGAACTGGGAGCCAAGTCTCAGGGAGCAAATATGTAACCAGATGTCTTTGAAGTGGGTGAGGTGTTGAAGCTTACAGCAGAAGGCAGAGGGGCTCTTTGCTGGCCAGAAGACCAGAAGCCTCTTCCAGAAGGCTGTGTGGGAGGCTGGGTCTTTGGAAGGAACTCTGGCTAAGTTTCTGGGAAAACGGGTGGGGAAAAAATGCTGTTCAAGTCATGGATCAAGAATTTGAAGACCTCAGTATTTACACTACTTCTGCTGCCAGCTTACTGTGTGATCTTGGCTAAGTCATTTTTTTCTCTCTGGGCCTATTCTCCCTGTAAAAATAGGGCTTTGAGCTGAGTTACCTCTATCCTGGCAGGTGCCCTGATCTTGGAGTTTGAGCACTTTATGAGCTGAGTCTTATTCTTCTAATAACTTAATATGTCAAGTATTTCAACAAATGCACCTAAGTCACTATCATGAGGAGGTATCAGAACTTTGTAGGATTCCTTATTTTTGTTTTGAGGTTTAATATGGTTTTTTGAAAGGTGAGACATACACCTAAGGATGCTTCTGAAGCACTGTCAACTGAGGGTTGAGTGTCCCTGAAGAGCTAACCCAGGTTTGCTCAGTTCTGCTTTTGCCTTCATTCATATCTAGGGTGGGGGCAGACATTTGGGTGGGGGGAATCCCACCTGTCTTTCCAGATTCCTGTTCTCAGTAGAAAACTTATGCTTTTGCCAAAAGTTTTTAAAACATAGCACTTAGGGATGGCACTGGGTGGTGCCATTGGGCTAAAGAGATCTCCATCAAATTTTTGCTTCTGTTTCCCTCATAACCCAGGCTCTGTACTCAAGACTCAGAATGCAGCTTGAATGATGGAATTTGTGAAGTGCAGACACTCTGATTCCCTAGGATGTGATAGCAGATGTTTCTACAGATCTTCTGAAATTTGCTGCATTTGTTCTCCCAACTTAGAGACCTCTTCACCATCCCTAGTGAGACTAATGTGATGCTTTAATTACAGGGCTGATGGCCAATTGGACACTTGGCTAATCAACTTCACACTTAAAAGGGGGGGGGAGAGTCCTTGGGTGCAGCCAAGAAGCCCATTGTAAATGCATCATTTCTTAGAGAAATGGAAACGGCTATTTCAAATTTGAATGCTGCCTCCTTGAACAGGATGATTTGCCCTCTTACTCTTTTCCTTGTCTTTCTTTCAGGGAGGTTTCAAGCTTCTCCCAGAGATGGGGACAGATTGCCACAAATAGAGATACAGCAGACAAAGGGCGGAGACTGTTCCAGGCAGAGCCCCTCTCCTGGAGGGATCATCACCAGAGGTGGGTTTACCTTGAAAGCAATAAAGGAAGCTGAAGATTCAAGACCCTCCATTGCACAAGATCCTATAGAGGCTCTGAAGGAAGCTCTATCCGTGTGTTCACATGAGCAAGTCTACCTTAATTCATTTGGGCTACCATAACAAATGCCGTAGACCAAGTGGCTTAAAAACAATAGAAATGTATTTCTCAGAGTTCTGGAGGCTGGAAATCTAAGATGAAGGTGCCAGTATGGCTGGCTTCTGGTGAGGCTCTTCCATAGTACAGATTGTTGATTTCTTGTTGTATCCTCACCAGATAGAAAGAGAGCCAATTAGCTTTCTGGCTTTTTCTTAGAAGAGCATGAATCCTATTCATAAGGGCCCTACCCTTCTGACCTATTTACCTCTCAAATTCCCCACTTTCAAATGACATCACACTAAGTGTTAGAGTCACAATATGGACTCTTTGGAACTCAAACCTTCAGCCCCAAACAATGTGTTGTAAAATTTGCAAGGGTAGGATGTATTAATCACAATCAGTTAAGGCAGTTGCCCTCTCATGCTGGGTGGTTGTTTCTCTAAAGTGGCCCTAGGCCTCTATGGTACTGACAAAGGGGACACTGAGATGGGGACACATTTGGTTTGGGACTAGTGAGCTGTATTTATGTGGTTGAGGCCAGTTCTATATATAGTTACTGTATTCTTGGCCATCCTGGTTAGGAATTGTTTTCCACTGTGTTAATTCACTTTTCAGTATGACCCCAAGACAGGGTCTAGGTCTGATTATAGTATGAATATGCACTGGAGCACTCAGCACTGGAGGTTCATAGGTAGTAGGAGAAAACAAGGTTTGAAATGTGCTGAGCCAGAAATTAGTACATTGCCTTTTCTTTCCCTTGTTAGAAGTTGTAAATTTGTAGGTTGGAGGACTGATTCATTTCCTATCGATATCTGGTCCATAGGGAAGTTCTTTTGTCAGAAATATACTCAACGGGCACCTGGATGGCTCCGTTGGTTATGTGTCTGCTTTCAGCTCAGGTCATGATCCCAGGGTCCTGGGATTGAGCCCCACATCAGGCTCCCTGCTCAGTAGGGAGCCTTCTTCCTCCCCTCCTCCTACCCCCATTCGTTCTCTCTCTCTCAAATCAATAAACACCAATAAAAAAATAAATTTAAAAAAAAATAAAAAATAATAAATTTTATCATTTATTGAAAAAAAATCTTAAAAAAAGAAATATACTCAATAATGCAGCATGAACAAATATCAATTGTTTAGGGGCTGAGGGGTTTGAAAGGAATTGTAGAAAATGCTGTTTATCATAATTCTCATGTTTTTTAGGGAGAAAATTCATAGTCATAGCACAAACATGAGTACACCCATAACAGCTCATATGTAAAGCATATGTGATAGAAGATTTACCATATTTTGACTACAATCATAAACATTTACATGACATTACAATATGGAGTTGTGAACCTAGAAGAGCCTTTTTATAAACTATTAATAAATTGTTTTGATCTAGAGCGAAGCTTAATTATCTCCCTGTGCTTTCCATGGAATAATAGTACAAAATTGTTATCACATGGAGAGCTCATTGAAGAGTTATGTAGCCAAATGGAGCATTATAAAAGTGGTTGATTAATAATAATATTGATCTCTCTGATGTTGTTGTGATTTTTCTATGTGTCATCTTTTTAAACAAATATTTGAAATTCCATTTTAAACCTAATTTTGCATCCCTTTTCTTAAAGGAGGACCCCAAACATATAGGCATCAGACCCCATAAAGCCTGGATCCATCCAGCACTTCAGTGTGGCTTCCAGTGCCCCCAGAGCAGCCTGCAGCCCACACCTGCTCCTGGAACCAGGCCAGCAGAGGCACCGTAGCTGCTTCCCTTCCTTGTATCTGCAGAAGTTGGGGTGCAGTCTCATTCTCAGATCTTGGCTGGGGCGCAACATACTGCTGGGGCCTCTGCTGCCTCGGGAGCCCCCACATATCCCGCCCAGGTCTAGATCTAGCAGCATAGTGGTGAACCTGCTCTTGTGGGCAATAGCCCCTCTCCCAACCATGCGCGTACTCCCTATTCTCCTCCCTGGCTCCCCACCAGAAATGACAGAGCTCAGGAGTCTGGGCCCCTGTCCAGGCTTGATCCCATTCAAGCCAACACACAAACCTGGGGCTTATCCCAGGATGCGGGACCGAACACCGAGTGGGTTATAGCACTAGGAACGCAAGAGTGAGTGACAATGAATAGGAATAACAAGCCTGTCCTAGCCTCAGGTGAATATGAAAATTCAGTGACATACAGAGTGATATGGGTACTCTTGGAGGTTGCATGGAGGGAACAGGGGGACAGGAGAGAAAGCAACGTGATTGATTCACTCTCCTTAGTGATTCGTAATAATAGATGATGGTAACACTGCACCTTTTGCTAATAACAATCTGCAATGAGAAGAGCAATCGATGGTGAATTGTATAAAGGCAGAAGCCATGCGGGTTGTAAACTCGCAGATCTGCAGCGTCTGGACCAGAACGTGGTATGGAGTAGGTACTCAACAGACAGCTGTTAAGTGAGTGAAACGAAAAAGATTTTGAGTGCTTACTTTGTGCAGGCACTGTGAGAAGTGCGCCACTTCATTTAACAACCCTCTGGGAGGTTTCACAGGTGAGAAAACCAAGGGGGGCATAGGTTATGTGGCCAAGGTCCACAGTCACTCGGGTGGGTCCTCCCTGGTACTTGGCTTTCTTGCCTCATTCTAAGCCCAGAAAATTGCTTTTCATTACTCAACCTCCATCTGTACCAAATCCCAGACCATTTGGTTGGAAACGGATGACCCCAACTGCCAGTCTTTGGTCTAGTCTGAGAGTCTTGCTGCCTGTAGAGACAGGTGTTCTGGGATGAGAACAGAGCAGCCAGTTCCCAGGTGTTGGGTCATTGGCTGGTCTTGCTACCTGGTCCACCTCACCCACTGGCTGGATATGATCTGCTTCTGAAATTAGGGCTCATCTGGCTGCCCAGACTGAACCCACAGACACAGACAGGTTGTCCTGCATAACAGAGTTAAACTCACGCCTCCCAGTGGGCTTCTGTTTGTGTCCACCTCTCCCCTAGTCTGCCCATCTTTAGAAGTTGCTAATAGCTTGTATCCCTGTAAACATGATCAGTGCTTGTGCTCCCACCTCCTCCAATAGACTATGCATCCTCAGAGGCAGGGGCTGGGTGATACGTGTACCTCCATGCCTTGTGCTCTGCATGAAGTCCTGTATGTCCAGATAGTGGCAATTTCATAGGATGATTTCAATCCTCTTACTGGCTGTTGATCTTAGGCAAATGACTTCACTCCTGTTTTCTCATCTGTAAAACAAGGGGTGATAATGGCATATACCTCACAGAATTGCTGTGAGGTTTAATTTAGTCTTAGTCAGTAAATATAAAGACAAAAAGTGGTACCTGGCACAGGGAAGCTCTCTATCAGTATTAGTCATTATTTCTCTTAATGACCATACAGCACCTTCTTTTCTTCCTTTTTAAGCTTGTTAATAGTACATGCAACACATTTTAACACCAAACCGTTGGCTGTCTGGTGTTTTTCTCTGATTGTTTCTTAAGGACAAGCTTTGGTGTCTTGATTATATTTTATAAACTCTCTTATGCTAAGTTAGGATACTGCTGGGTTTTTACCTGGGTTGGTTTATAGATCTCTTCGGAAATCTGAGCAAAATCATAACTGTTCCTGCTCAGGGACCCATAGATGCAAAGTATCACTTCCCACTTTTAGGAGTCTTCCCACTGCCAGCAAGGGCTCTCTGATCAAGAATATCTAGCTTGGGGCAGTCTGGGTGGCTCAGCAGTTTAGCTGCCTTCGGCCCAGGGTGTGATCCTGGAGACCCGGGATCGAGTCCCATGTCGGGCTCCCTGCGTGGAGCTTGCTCCTCCCTCTGCCTATGTCTCTGCCTCTCTCTCTCTCTCTCTCTCTCTTTCTCTGTGTCTCTCATGAATAAATAAATAAAATCTTAAAAAAAAGAATATCTAGCCTGATTCTAGATCTGGTCCTGCCACCAACATGCTGTTGCTGGGCAGGCAACTTTCCTTCTATGGGCTTCTGTACAAGGGGCTTGATGGATCCTTCTAGTAAGGACATCTCATACTTTTCATCTTCTGCTTTACCAAGCAATAACTTCCTTCTAAATTCCATTAGGTCAGATAGAAAGGGGAGAAAAAAAAAACAAACAAACCTCAAAAAACAAATCTCATTCCATTACAGCTCAAAGCTTTCTCTTCTCTTCATAGTACCTTTAAAATGGGATAGACAGAAAGAAAGCTTCATAAATCTCCCATAAGCCAAGAGCTTGACTAAAGTAATTGCAAGACAGGGCAGAGAGGGCAGCTTGCGCCTCCACTTGCTGTGTCTGGAATCAACTACCCTTAGGCTCCCATATATCAAAAGCCAAAAGGAGGGCACTCCTTGTATATCACCTCACCCCCAAACAGAGGTGGGGTCGATGGTAGGACTTCAGTAGGACAATCAGATCCCAGGGACCTCTCCATCTCCTATCCCAGGTGTCTTCTCAGGGGTCTAATAGGGTCCATTACTCTGCCCCTATTTCCTAAACTGTTCCTTCTACACCCTCCACACCCCAGATACATGTTGGTACTGGGCAGAAAGTACATAAAATAAGTCACCTTTTGTAAGCTCTTGGCCTTACGTTCTTAGACTTTAAAACATCTCCCCACCCTACCAGGTTGGTATTTCCAAGGTAAGGCTCCATCAGAGGGATGATGACATACAAAAGCCCTATGATGGGCATGCTCTACAGGAACTGAAAGAAGATTAGAGCAGCTGGACACTGAAGGATGTGGTATAAGATGTGGTGAGAGGGGCCAGTTCTTGCAGGACCTTGAACTTCTTGTGTAGTATTTTAGTGTCCAAGACAAGTAGGATGCCTACTGATAGGTTTCAAGCAAGGGGAGGGGTGGAGATAGTGCTTTAAGTCCAATGAAGAGGAAGAAGAAGAAGAAGAAGAAGAAGAAGAAGAAGAAGAAGAAGAAGAAGAAGAAGAAGGAGGAGGAGGAGGAGGAGGAGGAGGAGGAGGAGGAGGAAGAGGAGGAGGAGAAGAAGAAGAAGAAAGGCTGGAACATGACATTCATCCAGACAAAGCTCAGTCCCCAGGTAACAGGCACTAGGTGGGTCTTGGGACCCAGGAAGCAAGCAGGGACTTGGTTTCCAGAACTGAGATACAGGTTAGCAAGAAAAGCAACAAGGCAGCTTAGGTTGTGATTAAACTAGAGATTCCTGCAACCACACCTCTCCTTCCTAGGGAGTGGGTCAGTGATGGCCTGTGCAGGCACAAAAACAACTCAGTCTGCAGGTGTGGGTCAAGTGACACTAGCTTGGGACTGGAGTGCTTCAGGGTGGGCCATGAAAGAGTTTAGGGCCTGAAATTAGGACCTGCACTTCATCCTGTCTTTAGAGATCTGTGGAGGGGAAGATGATAAGGAGGAGGAAGAACGTGGAAGATGGAAGTACTGGTGCATAGGCAGAGTGGCTGTTGGAAGTTTATGTAAAATGCACAGAGGAGGAGGCCCATTTCCTTATTTTTAGTGCATTTGCATTCAGGATCTTCCTAGCTGAGAGCTGGCCAAGGTCATTACGATGGGCATTTTCTCTTGCAGGGACCCGTTAATTTATCCCATTATAGCTACGCCTCTCCATTCTCCATAGGTACTTACCATACATCTAAATTCTACCTGTGTTAAAGCTGAGCCATGGGAAAGGCCCACTGAATTATGGGGTCAGGGCCCTTCTTCCCATTCCCTCCCCCAAAATTTCCTCTACTTTTGGTTGTCACAGAAGCATTATCACCTGTCTGGAGTAACCCATTAGCTAAAGAGCATATTAGCATAGATGGCTTTTTCAGACACACACCCTCAGGAAGCAGTTCCACCCAGCCCTGGGCTTTAAGGGGGTGATGAGGAGAGTTCATTTCAGTGGGAGGCAGCATGGTGTCCTAGAAAGAGACGGGACCTCGGATTCTGGTTCTCATCATGCCACTTCTCATCTACTTATTCATGTAAAGGGTTTGCCCTCATACTTCCTGAGTGCAGACATGGACCCTGCCCTCAAGGATTCTTGAAGTTCTGCAGGAATGACATGATAGTTGTATGGAGACTTAATTTAGTGATGTCTTGCATTCAACTAAATTAATTTGTATTTCAGTTTGGGGTAAATCAAGAAGTCTTTGTGGAAGGGCTAGCCTTTGAATTGGCCCTTGAAGAATGGAAAGGGACTGAACAACTCTTGGGACATCATCTGTAACATGTAACTTATTCTTTCTGTGTTACAGCTTCTGGCCAGATCTGCAGATGGAGAAGCTTTCCTCTAGGTGTGTAATAGACCAACTTTCGGTGAGCACTTTTCATGAGGCCGGTGTCAAGCTGCACAATAGGGTACAAAGATGCAGTGGCTGGTATCCCTTGGTAAAAAATCCCCAAGGCCATCACAACATGGAGCCATCTGCTCCCTAACCTCTGGCTTTCCCACATACTCCCACATCTCTATTTCTGACAGAGACCAGCACTCTGTTGCTTCCTCCCAGGTGAATCACTTTTGGTCAGATTCTACTTGTTCATTAGTAGTTCTGACATGTTTGGAGTGTTCATGCATTATCTTGAGGTGTCGTACAAACATGATTAACACCATCATGTCTGGTAAAGGAAAGAGCAGAGAGTATGGAAGTTTCTAGCACGAAAGGGGCTGTTATTATGGAAGAAAAATTGTGGTCAGGAAATGATAGATGTTGAGGTCTACATGGGGTGATTTGTCTGTAAAGGTAAAGGTAATTCCCAAGGGCAGAACACATACCATGAAGCATACAGAAGAGGCTCTGTGTGCAGAGTCATCACTCGCCAGAAAAGGCAATGACAGTGACAATTTCAGAGTACCTGCTACTTGCCAAACAATTTCAAAATGCTCTGCATACACATTAACATGTCTATTTCTCACAAAAGTCTTTGGAAGGTGGGGGTCACTATTAGCATTGCCCCTGTTTTACAGATGTAGAAACGGAGCCTCCGGGTTGTTACACAACTTACCCAAGGTCAGGAAAAAGCATCCCCAGCCACTAATACATTGGCACAATTGGACATGCATTGAATGTGTATTATGTGCCAGGCATTGCTCTAGGCTCTTTCTACCCACTATTTGTTCATTTCATCCCTACCGCAGCCTTATGAGATGGGCTCTAATTATGGCTCTCATCTTGCCAGTGAGAGGGGTTAAGTGACATGGCCAAAGGAAGTGAATCCAGCCTACCCAATTCCACAGCCTTCCTTCACATAGAAGAACGTGAAGGTGGTACAGTATTTATGGAGGGAAGGGGACCAAGCTGAGAAATACTCAAGGCACAACCCAAATGGCTTTGTGGCTGAGGGTGCAAAACAAGGAGAAGCTGAGATTTCTCTAGGATTTCTTCCAGCTTCCCCTCTATGTTTCAAAGGAGGAGAGCAGATGTGGGGGCTGTGGTGAGCTGTCTGAGCCTTTGAAGCAAAAATTGAACTGGCATGGGAACGTGAATGCTGGCTCTGGTGTGCAACCAACTTCTGACTTCAGGCAAATTATTTTTACTTCAATAAGTCTGTTTCCTCATCTGGAAAATAGAGGAAATAAGATCTGCTCTCCACTTACTTCACTTCAGTGTTTTTCAGATAAAAGACCAAGTTATGCAGAACACCATGTCTCCATCACTCTGGGGGAGAGCCTAGGTGTAAATGATTGACATCTGCAAATTCATTCATTCGCTCCCTCATGCATTCAGGTACAGGATCATAGACTCTTTGAGCTAGAAGGGGCCTTGAAGATTCACTCCACCGCTTCCTCATTCCACCACCTCCCTGAAGCTGGAATTCCACCTAAA
Organism: Canis lupus baileyi; assembly: GCF_048164855.1. NCBI lineage: Eukaryota > Metazoa > Chordata > Mammalia > Carnivora > Canidae > Canis > Canis lupus. Next base: position 31,985,816 of record NC_132848.1, read on the forward strand.
ATATTTCTGAGCCATTCTAGGTTCAAGCACCTCCAATGATGGCTAAACACTTACATCTCAAGGGTGTTCTTTCCATTATTAAAAAATAAAATCTGTCAGTGCAGGAAGTTATCCTTCCATTTAACTGAAGGTTACCCTTTAGTAGCTTCCTCCTCTGGTTCTTATTTTATTCATTTAAAAAAAATCCATGTCAAAATGTAACTTTTGGTGATTCATTGGCCATGTATTAGACACTGTGGAGGATCCAAGAGAAATAGCCATTGACATTGCCCTTGAGGAGCTTTTGATGTGGCTGACAAGATAGGATAAACATTCCTAAAGATTTGCACAGCAAATGAAAAAAACAAGAGACACCAGAAGGCTGAGCCCTGTTGGAGCCACATGGATGGTATAGAAATAAGTGCCAGAGGGACTCAAAGGGGGAAGAGAATCCAGTGTGGACTAAGTGGCCAGGAAGACCTGCCAGAGGGGAAATCTCATGGGATCCTTACCAAAAGAGTGCAATTTGAACAGGCAGGGGATCATTGGGACAGGGGAAACATTGGGAGCAAAGTTCAGAGACAAGACAACAGAGAGGCAGTAAAGATTGCCCTTCAGAGTTACTGTGTGAGTAGCCCAGGTCCAGATGTGTATTGAGCAGCTGGCGAATAGGAGCTGCTTTGGTGGTTTTGCCTGTACTCTCAGAAACGTGGAACCACTAATCCTCTTTAAGCTTCAGGTTAGCATATTTTTCTTCCTGGGCAAAGCCATTTATCTTACTGAGACCCAAACTGACAGTCAGACTATTCTCTTTTGATTGTTCTGGATCCTTTTCTGGCGAGAGATAGCAATGACCCAAAAAATGGTCCAGAGGTCTCTTTGCTAAAGGAAAAAGAGAGAAATCAACAGACCAGAGGGAGAAATGTCAATGTTAATCTCAGCTCTGTCACTGACCTTGGGTGAGCCCTCTACCCTGTCTTGCCCCACTTTCCTTACCTGTCAAGTGAGGATCTCCATCCTGGCAATCACTAATATCCATTTCCCCTTCACTCCTGGGCTGGGATATGCAGTCTTGAATAATTGTGGCTTGCCTCTATATGAAGCATAATCATTATTCAAATTAACTTTTGTATTTGTCTAGCACTTTTTACACTTCATAGAGCCTCCACATCCATCACTTCACCTGCAGCTTGTCACAACTCTGACATAACCAGGGCAATAGCTCTTGTAATTCCTGACACATGGGGAAACTGAGTTCTAGAGCAGAGAAGTGACTCGCCAATAGGTCTAGGGCCTCCGAGTCTCTGGATTTTCACTTATTATCTCTGGGCTGATTTTCATCCCATTCCAGGAAAACCTTAAAAAAAAAGTCCAAAACATATTATTTTGTAAATTGAAAGTTGTTTTTCTTTTTCCAAATGAAGCAGTCTGTTTACTTTCTTCTCCAACAGCAATCTTTGTCCCTAATTTCTCTAAACTTTTTTAAATTGGAGCTGCCAAAATTTCAGGTTGCTTGCAGTACAAATATTAATTTGACTAATGAAACTTGGAAATTATGTGATCCCATTTCCCAGTTTGTACCACAATACAGAAATTAAAGAAACATGCAGAGATTGGAGTAATAAAGGAGTATCAGTTCCTTTATCTTCTCCCTGAGGAAGATCTTAACAGAGGCTGAGACCTCTGGAAGGTTAGACGGTATATGAACCCAGTGAAGCTGGTTGAGTTAAACTTAAAGACATATTTGAATATTCAAAATATCAACACTTGAAAATATTGGGTTTAAAAGTATGAAGACTGGGCACCTGGGTGGCTCAGTCAGTTAAGCATCTGCCTTTGTCTCAGGTCCTGATCCTAGGGTCCTGGGATGAAGCTCCACATCTGGCTCCCTAATCAGCAGGGAGTCTGCTTCTCTCTCTGCCCCTCCCCCATCTTGTGCACACACACACACACTCTCTCTCTCAAATAAATAGAATCTTAAGAATGAATGAATGAATGAATGAATGAAGATTGGAGCTCTTGGACTAGGTTTTGAGTTGTTTTGCCACTTACCAGGAGTGTGATATAGGACATGTCATTTAAACTTTTGGAGCTTTAGTCTTTTTGTTTCTTGGGGTTTTCTTGCAGGATCTTTTGGTTTTTTTAGAGCTTGAGGTTTTGGGTTTTTTTAAATTCTTTTTATTTTTTTTATTTTTTTTAATTTTTATTTATTATTTATTTATTTATTTATGATAGTCACACAGAGAGAGAGAGAGAGGCAGAGACACAGGCAGAGGGAGAAGCAGGCTCCATGCAGGGAGCCCGACGTGGGATTCGATCCCGGGTCTCCAGGATCGCGCCCTGGACCAAAGGCAGGCGCCAAACCGCTGCGCCACCCAGGGATCCCTTAAAATTCTTTTTAGTGGTGATACTAATAACATCTACCTCTTAGGATTGGATTAAAGATTGAATAAGGCAATTAGTCTAGACCGTTCTTCGTAATGTTTGGTATATACTAAGAGCTCAGAAAGGTTAGCTGCCATTAGCATGAGCTTAGGACCTAGAAGCCTGTGTTTCCAAGATGTGCTCATATGTTAAAGTCCTCAGGGCATTTGTATCTCAGCCCAGTTCCTTAGCTGGGCTTCTGACCTACCTATCTACCCATCCAATATCTCTTTCTGGAAGCCTTATAAGCACATTGGTCTCAACTGATCCCAAGGGCTCTAATGGTCTTCCTCTCAAACCAGCTTATCCCCAGGCTCCCCTATCTCAGTTAACAGCATAGATCCCCATCCAGTTGCTCAGTCAAAAAGGCCAAAAACAATCCCAGATCTTCCCCCTCTCTCCTGCTGTACCATCACTAATCCCATTAATTCCACCTCCTAAAGATCTTTTTTTTTTTAATTTTTATTTATTTATGATAGTCACACACACACAGAGAGAGAGAGAGAGAGAGAGAGAGAGAGAGAGAGAGGCAGAGACACAGGCAGAGGGAGAAGCAGCCTCCATGCACCGGGAGCCTGACGTGGGATTTGATCCCGGGTCTCCAGGATCGTGCCCTGGGCCAAAGGCAGGCGCCAAACCGCTGCGCCACCCAGGGATCCCAAAGATCTTTATTCTTTCCATTCTCCTCTATATCCATTGCCATCATGCTAGCCTGAGAATCACCATGTCTCTCTTGAAACCTCTCATGATCTCTCCCCATCATCTCTGGCCCATCTCTAATCCACTTCTCACAATCAGCCAGATGCACTTTTGAAGCCAGCTTCTTATTGGGACCCATGCAATCCCCCCATACATGCTGATGAATTTCTGACCACAGTCCTGTATACCTCAATCATCCATCCACTGTTCTGGCCTGTTCACTGTGCTTACAGCTCAGGGCTCTGGGGGTGGGGGGTATGCACTTTTATCAATACACTTTATTTTCTACAAGAGCTTTAGGTTTGCAGGAAAACTGAGCATATGATACTAGGGGTTCCTATATATACCCTCACTCCACACAGTCTCCCCTATCATTCGTGGGAAAAATTTGTTAAAATTAATAAAATAATATGGATATATTGCTATTAACTAAAGTCCATAATCTGCATTAAGGTTAACTCTTTGTGTTGAATTAGTCTATGGGTTTGACAGAGGTAAAGTGTCATGCATCCACTGCAGAATAGTTCTGCTGCCCCCAAACATTCCAATGTTCTACTTACTCATGTCTCCTCTCCTCCCCCAAATCCCTGGCAACCAGTGATCTTTTTCCTGTTGCTATAGTTTTTCTTTTTTCAGAATGCCATACAAGTGAGATAATACTGTACATAGCCTTTTTATATTGGCTTCTTTCATTTAGCAGTGTGCACTTAAGGCTCCTTCCTATAGTTTTGTGACTTGATAGCTCATTTCTTTTTATTGCTGAATAATATAACATTGTATAGATAGAATGTGGTTTGTATGGCCATTCATCTACTAAAGAACATTGTGGTTGTTTCTAGTTTTTGACAATTACGAATAAAGCTGATAGAAACGTTTGTATGCAGGTTTCTATGTGGACGTAAGTTTTCAACTCCTTTGGCTAAAAACCTAGGAATACAATTGGTGAATTGTCTATGTTTAACTTTGTGAGAAACCACCAAACTATCTTCCAAAGTAGCTCTTCCATTTTGCATTCCCACTAGCAATGAATGTGAGTTTCTGTTGTTCTATATCCTTGTTAGCGTTTGGTGTTGTTAGTGTTTTGAATTTTAGCCATTCTAATAGGTATGTCAGAGGTATCTCACTGTGGTTTTAATTTGCAATTTTCTAATGATTCATGACATTGAGCATCTTTTCATATGCTCAGTTGCCATTTATATATCTCTTTAATGAGATATCTGTTCAGATCTTTTGCCCATTTTTTAATCTGGTTGCTTGTTTTCTATTGTTGAGTTTTTTGTAATTTTTGATACAAATCCTGTCTCAGATATGTATTTTGTAAATGTTTTTTCTTAGTCTATGTCTTGCCTTTGCAGTCTCTTAACAGTATATCTCAGAAGCTTCTAATTTTTATTAGGCCAGCTTGTCAAGTTTTTCTTTCATGGATTTGCTTTTGGTGTTGTAGCTAGAAACTCATTACCAAATCAAATCCCCTGGATTTTCTTTTATGTTACCTTCTAGAATTTTATGGTTTCACATTTTACATTTAGGTCTGTAATCGTTTTGGTGAATTTTTATGAAAGTCTGTGTCTAGATCTTTTTTTTTTTTTTAATGTGGATGTCCAATTGTTCCAGTACCATTTGTTGAAAAGACTACCCTTTCTCCATTGTATTGCCTTTGCTCCTTTGTCAAAAATCAGTTGACTCTAATTGTATGGGTCTATTTCTGGATTCTTTATTCTGTTTCATTGGTCTATTCTTTTCCCAATACCACACTATCTTGATTACTATAGTTTTATAGTAAGTCTTGAAGTCGAGTAATGTGAGTCCTCTGATTGTTATTCTTTGTTCTGTGGTTTTGACAGCCCTATAATGCACACCAGTCATCCTGAAGGTTGACTCCTAAAGGATACTTGATAAACCTCACAAATATGAGGGGGGTGGGAGAGCCTAACAACTTGTTCTGTAGGAAAATTTCAAACAAGTTCTATTCTCTTCCACCCTACCCAGGAAACAATATGTTCCTTCTCAATATGAAGAAACTGCATGAAGGTTTCCACTCTTATAGAAGATGTCCAAGTTTTCTGCCTTTTCATCACTAAATGGGGTTGCTTACAGGTGTCTGTGACAACTAACAGTTCTCATAGGGATGAGTTAGTGAGAATATCTGCAATGGCAGACACACATCTTTTGAGTCTCTTTCACTCCCTGACTCTCCCACTCATCTTTCACTATTAATCAAGTCACCACTTCCCTTTTGGAAATCTTCTGGTGAGAATTGGTTACTCTCCATATATAGAAATTCTGGAGTCTCTTGTCTCTTCCAGAATTTTCCTCCGTCTATGTTCTAGTGGCAGATTGAGATGAGGATATGATACCTGCAGCTCAAATAATGTTCCAGCTGGAGAGTTAGATATCAATTTCCTTCCTGGGAGAAAACCTGCATTACAATGGGGTTTTCTTTAGAAATCCTCTCACTGTCCTTCGAATAGGAGTGGTCCTATCTCACACTGAGGACAGGAAAAATGCAACTGCGCTCTTGATGAGGCCAACAATTTCTTCAAATGTTAATTTTCTCTTCCATGGGTTGGTTGGGACAATGGAGGTAGGAGTTGAAGGATCAGGTCTTCTATCTTTTAATAATACCCCTGAGGGGAAATGTGGCAGCTTCTAGAAGGTGAACACACTTTGATCCTATTGTTTTTAACTATTGGCCTTTAGTCAAATACGGAGACCACAGAGAAACTGCCAAGTAATATCCAGTCATAAGCAAACATGCTCATCTGAGTCCTTTTCTCCAAATCCCCAAGTTTCTTTCTTTCTTTCTTTCTTTCTTTCTTTCTTTCTTTCTTTTTTTTTTTTATCCCCAAGTTTCTTACCATAACTTATTCAGACTCTACAGTTAGGTCCCTGGCTTCCTCCCTGAACTCATCATCCACCTCACTTCCCTAGCATATTCTGCTCTAGCTATACTTGCTCCACACTGTGGGTTATACACGCCGTGCTTAGCTGGCTTTTAGTCTGTGCTTCTGTATTCCCTCTATCAGACACTCTTCTTTCAGACTGTTACATGGCTCAGTCACTTCATGTAGGTTTCTGCTCAAATAAGACCTTGGCAGATGTCTCCCCTGGCTACCTCTAGTGAGCTCCTATACTCTCCCTTCTCTCATCCTGTACTTACCATTATCTGTGTATTATCTACCTCAGTACCCTTGAATATCAGCTCCATAAAGGTGGTTGGGTATCTTTTTCACCTCTGTGTCTTCAGTGCACACAACAGGTGCTAAGGAAATATTTGTTAAAGATTCAATGCACTAAGTACTATGGCAGTTTTGATCACACATTTGCTATGTACCATGTCTCTTGTGATCATCTCTACATTTTATTCCTATCATTTTCCATATTGTTTTGATTTTAGGACAGAAATCATTACCAGAAGATGGTTAGCGGACTTAGTACAGAGCTGGGTACACACTGAGAACACAATAGCATTTGTGGACAGAATGAGCTCTGCTGGATCTTTACTGTTAGGTTGTGCCTTGAGCTGAGTACAAGATATGCAATACCTGCATGCAGCCTATGGGAGTAGGCGTTCCAACAGCATTTAATAAGATATTCAATAATGTACTAATTTTTCTCAGGACTTTCAATTTTAATTCGTTCTAACCTTCTCTTCTTTCACACTCCCACTGTGGTGCCTTTGAGCAGATGTCTTCATTGGTGCAGACATCTCTGTTGAATGTTCTGGGATGACCTGACTCTCCTTTGGGAGCCAGCCACTAATTCTGCCCATTACAACATGCACAGAGAGTTAGCGTTTTTCCTTCCAGCACATTCTACCAACCACTTGTCTGTGTCCTATTTTGTTGTCTGCTGTATTGAGTAATTATTCACTTTAAAAAAAAATTCCTAGAGGTTCTCATATTCTTCCTTTGCCCAAAATCCTTTTTATCCAAATAGAAAACTTTTAGTTTCACATAAGTCTGCATTTTAGGAACATGAGCTAACTGGCCCCACTCTTTTGATCTACTCTCACTCATGAATGTGGGAGTGATGGGTTGTGGTGGGCTCAGGAGGTTAGAAATGGGTACTGGTTTCACAGGCCAGAAATAAGAGTGAGAAGTTCCTAATTGACTCAACCAATGGTACTGAGAACCAGAGAGTCATACAAAATCAGTCTTTTTGGGGCATCATAAATTAAAAACATCAGGCACACTAATTCAAACCCCCAAATCCAGCATTCCAGAATCGGAGATCAGGATAGTGTCTCGAAGCCAAGAGTTGACAAACTAGTTTAGATGGGGTGGGATGCAGGAGATCAGGATGGGATTCTGAGTGTTCTCAGCATTTTGGTACCAGACTGCTTATGCAGAGGATGAGAGAGTTGGGCCAAAAGCAAGGAGAATAATCACTTTTTTTGAAGAACTTTTGATATTTCTGTGTGACCACAACAACAGTCACACGAACATTCAAATCTTGATATAGAATTTATGAAGGATTTTAACATGTGTTATTGTGTGTGACCAGTTCTGCTAATTAGAAATGATTATATTTTTCTCGTATTTATAGCTGAAAAAACTAAGGGATAGAGAAGTTACATGACTTGCCCAAAGTTACAAGCAAAGAAATGGTTGAGCCAGGATTCAAGCAGAGTTGTATCTAATCCTAAAGGAGTTAGGAGTTTGTATCCTAAAGGAGTTTGTATCCTAAAGGAGTTCTTTTTATTTACCCCATAGATAGTTACTCAGTACTAACCATATGCCAGACACCATTCTACAGGCTTAGGAAATTTCAGCAAATCAGAAAGACAAGCACCTGCCCTTCTGGGCCTTACATTCTCTCCATTATCACTGTATTACGCAGATCTTCTGGGTAGGTTCTTTTCCTGTTTTTAAAGATTTTATTTATTTATCTGAGATAGAGAGAGCACCAGCAGGAGGCATGGGAAGAGGCAGGAGGAGAAGCAGGCTCCCTGCTGAGCAGGGAGCTGGACATGGGGCTTGATCCCAGGACCCTGAGATTATTATGTGAGCCAAAGGCAGATGCTCAACTGACTGAGCCACCCAAGCACCCCTGTAGGTTCTTATTCTAACGAGCAGAGGGTTGTTGTACCTAGTGCACAACCACAATTAATGAGAAGAAAAACATTTATTAAAGATTTATTATGTGGTAAGCATTGCAAGAAGTGTTTTCTGTGCATTATCTACTTTATCTTCACAAGCACCCTCTGAGGCAGGTATAAAATGTCACCATTTTATAGATGGAGAAATTGAAGCTTGAGGATATTGTTTAAGTGATTCACATAGCTAGTCATATTACAGCTGGATTTGGATCCAGGAGGGTCTGATTCCAAAGCTCATGCCCCTTATCATATCACCTCACTGTTGGTAGTTTTGTTGCCTGATGTGGAAAAAAATAGAAGATATACTTAAGGGCAGGGTACCATTCTGACTGGACATGTGTAGAAACTTTGCTTTTCTTTCTTCTCATCCCCATCAACCAGACAGTGGTTCTACAGGATTTTCAGCAACTATCAGGTTCAGCCTCTCTCCTGACAAGGTTCTGTGAGATTAAAACTATTTACAAATCAAAATGACTCTTAGTGACTTTAGTTAATATACTCACAAAAGTCGGGCACCTGTGTGGCTCAGTATTTGAGTATCTGCCTTTGGCTCAGGCCCTGACCTGGGGTCCTGGGATAGAGTCTCTCATTGGGCTCCCTGCAGGGAGCCTGCTTCTTCCTCTGCCTATGTCTCTGCCTCTCTCTCTATGTCTCTCATGAATAAATAAATTCATTAATATATTAATATATAAATTAACATCAATTATTGCTATATTAATATTCATATTATATATTAATACGAATTATATTAATTAAAAATTAATAACATCTTTAATATATATATATACAGTCACAAAAGAGAGCTCAAATGTATTCACAAAATGTAAATATAAAGAGAGTTTAAAAATAAATGAAATATTTAATAATAATACTCCAGGACTATTTTATAAGCAAATTCTATAAGCCATACAAGAAAGTTGGCAGAGAAACATTCATGGAGAGAGATGTTTGCTCCTGTCTTCATTATATAGGGGAGTAATCATGGTTTCATTGTTGAAAGTGATAAGAAGAAAAATATAATTTCAAGTATTTTTTAGTGCACAAAGGCTTTGGCATTAAAGATAGACTCCTAATTCTGAGAAATGAACAAGAGGTAGTGGAAGGGGAGGTGGGTGGGGGTTGGGGTGACTGTGACGGGTACTGAGGGGGGCACTTGAGGGGATGCGCACTGAGTGTTATACTATATGTTGGCAAATCGAACTATAATTTTTAAAATGTACAAAAAAAAAGATATGCTATTTCTTCTTTTCAAAGTCTCACTAAAGGGAAAGTATCCCACAATGATGATCAGAATGGGAGAAGGCTCCTTAGCCGTGGAAAGAATGGAGGAAACGTGGGAGGAAGAAGTGGCAGCTAATCACACGATGTCAGGCTTGCTTCATGGCCCGGCATATTGTCAATTTTAGTAAGTTTTTTTTTTTTTTCCTGTATGCCTTGAAAAAGTAGATATTTTGCAGTTTCTAAATGCATGTTTTGTATGTTTTATTATTTCTAAAATTAAATAAGTACCTGTTATTTCCAAATTATCATAGTAGGTGCTGCCGGGAAAGAGCTTTATTTTTTTTTTCATTTATTTTTTATTTTTTAATATATTTTTTAATTTTTTTTATTTATTTATGATAGTCACAGAATGAGAGAGAGAGAGAGAGAGAGAGAGGCAGAGACAGAAGCAGGCTCCATGCACCGGGAGCCCGATGTGGGATTCGATCCTGGGTCTCCAGGATCACGCCCTGGGCCAAAGGCAGGCGCCAAACCGCTGCGCCACCCAGGGATCCCGGGAAAGAGCTTTATTAAAAGACTTGGTGCCTATTCTTTTTTTAAGAGATTTTATTTATCCATTCATTCTTAAGAGACACAGAGAAAGAGAGAGGCAGAGACACAGGCAGAGGGAGAAGCAGGCTCCATGCAGGAAGCCCGATGTGGGACTCGATCCCAGGTCTCCAGGATCGCCTTGGGCCGAAGGCGGTGCTAAACCACTGAGCGACCCAGGCTGCCCGTCTTGGTGGCTGTTCTTAAAGAGCTTAGACCCCATTGCAATTTGAAAAATAGATTTATGAAGGTAATAAAACCATCTGTAATCTAACGGTAATCTAATAAAAAACATTTTTTATTTTATTTTAGTTTCCCACTCCATCCCAAGCATCTATTACTTATCTGAATCATACTACTAGAGCAAACTTACACAATGCTTTTCCCCTACTCTGTTAGATACCTTTGCTTTGTCTTTTTACGTCAATTCCCCTTAGCTTTACTCTGTCTTCTGGGATTTTGATGGGTATGGACACATTAATGTGTTCTCTTCCCTCTCATTCCCACTTGGCATTTGGCTAATGGAAATCCCAGCAGGGTTCAGAAGGAGGGAATAGAATAATATTGGGTTAATTTTTCTCCTTGCTCCCTTCCTACAGGTTCACTGCAGGCAGACTTCATTCTTCAGCTGAAGATCAAAGCTCCTGTCAAGGAACTCCTGTCCATGTGACTTTCTCCTTCCAGGTGCCAGTAACTTTTTCCTTCCATCCACCCTCCAGACTTAGGGGTTGCCACCACCTGGGGTAATATACTATGTGGCCGTACTGCACTCTTCTCTCATCTTTGTAAAGTAGTCCATTTATTAAGCTTGTATCAAATTAGTCTAGCTATAGCTTGCCATTTATCTCCTGTTGGGATCCTGATTAAAACAATAAATGGTATTGTATGAAGTCCCAGAACAGAGACCTTCAATATTGGATTCTGAGATTGAGTTGCTCATATTTGACTAATGTAGGGATAACCTCCTTGCTAAGGGGGAGATAGGATATGGGTTATCCATGGTAAGTGGTGACATGCATCATGATTATTTAATTTTTCATTAGCAGTAGCATGGATGACATGTAAGTGGGGGCAAATGCAGTGCCTATGATACTTTGTTGCTGTGGTGATAATTGTCATAAATATTGTGAATTCACATGGCCTCTCCTCTTGGCCCTAGGAAGTATTCTTTGGGGAAAGGAGAATTTGCAAGCTGTAAACATTGAACTGAGAACATGGTGGACACTTAGGAGCTTGCATGCTGTGTTTGAAGAAGCCCCTTGGTTGCGGTCATAAGGCAGCTATGCTGAGGACCAAGCCACATGTCTTTGTAGCACTAATCATTGCACATTTGGTGTAACACTACACCATAGACAAAAGACTGGTGGGGAAAAAGTATGTGACCCTGAGATGTGGGATGATGACATTTCAGTGGGTATGGATGAGGCTGAGACTACAACTTTAAATCCTGAATTTCTCAAATTCCTCTGAGCCTCCGTTGTTTATGACACAATTCTACCTATGCACCCCCTTTGAGTCCCACCGGGCAGTCACCATCAGCCACCCGGCCATCTGAGGGGCAGTTGCATTGGAAGCTGAAGTTGATTATCCCAGAACTCACTATCAGCACATTGCCTTGTCTCTAGGCTTGTTACCGGACCCAGCAGAGCAAGGATTGAGAAGCAGAAGATTGTTCCTACAAGAAAGAAATTATTCACCATAAGAATTTCAAGGCCTGAACAGCAGGCATGGGACTGAATTATAAGGATATTAGTATAAGGTGGAGAGAATATTAAGTTCTGATGGGCCTAATTTGTGAACTTGGGACCATCTTTCTAGGATTTGGGATTGAATGTGTTGGTTAAGCCATGTACCCTGGATATTCATGATCTACTAAGTTGGATCACTGAAGCTTGGACTCAAAGAGTTTAAGTTAATGAGGTTTAAATACTGGAACTTCCTTGATAATGTTTCAGAGAAGGAAGTCTGAAGGCTCAAGGAAATGGGGATGTAAGAATGGATCTACTACATGCCATCTCTTTAGCTTGCCCCTAACCATATCCTCACAGGAGAGCTTGGAGACAAGCCCTTCTCCAAGCCATTAACACATTCACTAGTGAAAGAAGCCGAAGCATCCTTACAGCACTTTGTGTTGGCTAGCTCCTGTGGGCTGGAGATTTGGGAACTGGATATCCTGATCTTGGTGGAGTTAATGGGATTCCACACAGCATAAGCTATATGGCAGCTCTTCACCATTAGAGACAGGTAACGAACAGGATAGACACAAGGATGGAGTGGTCACAAAAACGTTTTACCTCTCAGGTATCTGTGGAGGTGATTAATTGATCAGTATCACTACACACAAAATAATCTACTAAGGTGTTGCTTTATATATACAGGGAAAATTCTAAGACTATTGGGTAGGATTATGACTTGAGATCTGCAGTGGGGATTTTCAGCTTTTTCTTAATCCCTAGACCAAAACCAATTCACATATCCACAACCTCTCAGCCATGGGTGAGACTGGCCCTCCTTGAAAAAAGGATCCTGTTGTGTTTCTCCACTTGTATAAATGTAAATCTTCCTCAAAGACTTCTCCAAAGGGATCTGCAGTCATTTATTAGGGTGTTATGCACTTAAAAAAAGGATAGTAGCTATGTCTTCCATGGTCATTAAATACTGGGTCCTAACTGATTCTAACATACAGAGGCCTGAAATATTGCCATGGTTCACTTTTCAGTGTAGGGCCTCATAGAGACTAGGTAATAGATGGGATCTTGGATCTAGAATGTCTTATATGGATCCAGTGGCCCAAACACCCACCTGTCATTTCTCCCCAATCCTGGAATATATAGTAGGAATATATTTACAGAATTGTCACAGTAAGGGCTATGATAGTTGAGAGGGCCAAGACCAAGTGAAAGGCCTTGTAACTAATGTGAACTGACAACTATCCCCAGAATAAGACACATAAATCAGAAATCAGTGCTTCCAGCAGGGATTTGAGAGATTGCAGGAATCATGGTTCCTACACAATTTCCATTTAACTCATCTGTTTGGCTGCTACAAAAGGCATTTAGATCACAGAGTATGACAGTTGGTTATCACAAATTTAACCAAATGGTGCTGCTACTCCCAGCCATAGTTCTGGAAGTAGCTACCATCTTTACTGAAGCAACCCAACACAGTTCCTGCCACATGTAGCCACAACTAGCAAATGTTTTTTTGTCCCAACCAATTAGTAAGCAAAATCAAAATCATCCTGTGTGTATAATAAAGCAATATATCTTTACTGTTTTGACCCAGGGCTGTGTCTGCTTTCTTGGTCTTTGTCACTGTAATCTAGAGGGACTGTGACTAATTCTCATAACCTACCAAATATCACCCTAGTTTGTTACATTGATGACATTATGCGAATTGGTTACAGTTAACAGGAACCCCAAATGTCTTAATAAGATATATCCATGTTAGAAGATAGGGGATAAATCCTGTTAAATTTCAGATACCTAGCATATTGATGAGGTTTCTGGGGTCCAATAGCCCTATGCTTATCAGCAGTATGCCACTGCAATTAGAGCCTGCTTGCTGTACCTTTCATCATGCACCATGAAGAAAGAAGCACAGCACTTGTGGGCCTTTTTGTGTGTTGCAGACAACATACATCGTATTTGGTCATGCTCCTCTGACCTGTTTATTGAGTAACTCATAATGATGACAGCTTTGAATGGGGCTTAGAGCATAATAATGCTCTGTAACAAGTTCAGTCTGTAGTGTAAAGCATTTCAAAGCTTTTTGATGCTGTAGGCCCAATGGTATTGAAAACATCTATAGCAAACAGCGATACTATATGAAGCCTCTGGCAAGCCCCAAAAGGTGCTTGACTCCTAGTGTTTGTAATGAGGACTTCTTCTGTGACAATTATTCTCTATTTGAAAAGCATTTACTGGACCCTGGTAGAAACTGAATGTCTAGCCATGAGACACCAAGTGACTATGAGACCTGAGTTGCTCATCATGACCTTGATGTTATTTGATACACTGAAGCATAAAATTGGCACATACAGTAGCATTGCATTACAAAGTATAAATGGGACATATGGAACCAGGCCTCAATTGTCTAAGAGATACAAATAAACTGCACTTACAGATGGTAAGACTCCCCTAGAGCCTCATCTACTGCTTTGCTGCCTCTCCCTCAACTCATACCTCTGGCTTCATGAAAGGTTCCCTGTGATCAGTTAATGGAGGAAGAAAAAGTATGGGCCTGGTTTAATGATGGGTCTGCAAAGTAGGAGAGCATATGCTGGAAGTGGATGACTGCTGCACTTACCCCACTCTGAGATGTCTCTGAAAGAAAGAAATGAGGGGCTGCTGGGTGGCTTAGTCAGTTAAGCATCTGACTTTGGCTTGGGTCATGATCTCAGGGTCTTGGGATCAAGTTCCACATTGGGCTCCCTGCTCAGCAGGGAGTTTGCTTGTCACTCTGCTCTCCACCTGCTTGTGCTCTCTCTCTCTCTCTCTCTCTCTTTCTGTCAAATAAATAAATAAAATCTTAAAAAAAAAGAAAGAAATGAAGGAGACTAATCCAATAGGAAGAACTTTAGGCACTACATCTGGTTGTCCAATTCATGGGGAAAGGAAAAATGATCTGAATTGTAGATGTACACTACAGACACAAAAGTAGTGGCTATTGGGTTGGCTGACTGTTTAGGGTAAAGAACAAGATTAGAAAATTGGGGACAAAAAGATCTGTAAGGAAGAGATAAACTGGCACCTAGAATAGGTAAAGAGAGTGAAGTCATTTATCTCCTACATTGATTCCTATCTGAGGACATCCATTGCAAAGGAAGCTCTTATCAATCAGGTAGACAAGAAAGAATGTCTTGTGGATGTCAGTCCCTACACACCCTAGGGCTTGCTCAGTGGGCCCATGTGGGCATGACAGCCGAGATGGAGGCTATGCATGGTCTCAGCATCATGCACTCCCCCTCATCCTGGCCTGGCTGCACCATGCTGAGTGCTTAACTTGGCAAGACCGGAGGCCAATTCCAAGTTCCAGATATGGCACCATTCCAGAGGGAAGTGGTTAGGTATCTGTTAAAATAACATATCATTGTACCCCTCCTCTCACAAATAGGAAAACTCTTTGTTCTAACAGGGATAGGCATAAATTTTGAGTGTGGATTAGTCTTCCCAGCTCAAATTGCTCTTTTAGTACCAGTGTTCTTAGTTCAAAATGCATTATGAAACACTATCTGAAACACTATCTCTGTTGACCAAGAAACTCACTTTATAGCAAAGAAAGTGTAGTCATGGAATCATATCCATTGTCTTCACTGATCCAACCATCTCTCCACTATTCAGAAGCAACCAGCTTGACAGAATGAGGGAATGGTTATGAAGGTCTCAGAATGGCACCTTGTGGGAGCCTACTATAGGTGCATGGGGTCCTAACCTACAGAATGTAAGAAATACTATAAACCAGTAGATAAACCACAAAGCCAGAATGCACTGGTTCATGTGGATGTAGGAACAAACTCATTTGAAGACTTTTTGGTTCTTGTCCCAGCAATCTAGGGCTTGGTGGCTTTGTAGGTAGTACTACCCAAGGAGTAGTATTTCCACTATCATGGTTCCAGTGATTTGTAAGCTAAGGTCTGGCCTTTTTGGGGTCTTCCTGTGAACAAATCAATAGGAAGAGGAAGGATCCCCATATTGGACTGCATGACTGACCCCAATTGTCATGGGACCATTGGAAATTACATTTCTGCTACAAAATAAGGCCATGCTTAGCTTAGGGAGGATTTGCTGAGGTGCCCCTTAGTACTTGGTCAGTGAAAAACTTCCAACCTCTCAAGACTCAGATCCTATGGAAATGAAAGCTTCCTTAAGATCCCCATCTTCCTGAGCATACTGGTAGAATGTCAGAGAAGTAAAAAAAGTAGTGGAAGAAGGTGGCTAGTGCAGAGGCAAGGAATGAGATATATTTTAAGTTAATGGTACATTTTTTTTTACCTCCTCCCTGCTCCCAGATACCTTAATATAAGGATACTGTTATGTAACATTTTAAATATTAGTGAAAGTGAGTTAACACAACTATGCAATGATACAATAAGAAATGAGGTCTGTGCATCTCCTGGGCTGGAGATAAAAACTTGTGAAGCATATGACAAAAGTACAAGTGGTATTTTAAATTTTATTAAATGCCTGTGATATGCCAAATACCATGCTCTGTGCTGGAGATGCAAAGGTTAAAGAGAATAGTTCCTGCCCCAGTTCAACAACCTCAAATTTGGAAAATATGAAGAAAAGGAAAATTTACTAAAAACATTAAGACCTCAACACAAAACGTACTATTTTAGTGTATTTCTTTTATTTCTTCTTTTCCCTTGGTTCACACCATAAGGATAAACTTAAACACTGCTTTTCTCCATTGTACTGAGTCTTTTCATTGTATCTCCCCTGATCTCTTTATGTCTCCTTTCCCCCTGTTCTGTTCCTTGAACGGTTGATGTGAGTAGATGATATAAAAGAATCCACTTACTCTCTAGCTTCTCACTGGTCTTAGCCAAAGGGGGATCTTGGAAAGTTATTGAGGATATGAAAATGAACAAAGAATAACCTTATCAAAAGTCCTGAAGTGTTCTCATGCATCTTCCATTTGTCATAGCTTACCTTTAATACCTCAACAGAAAATAAGCTTTACAAGTCTCAGGAGGAGGAAAGATTTCCTCTTTGCCCAGCAATAACGTAGCCAATGAGAACCACCACAACTCAGCCAATGAGAAGTTGCCACCTCCCTAAACTCTCACTCTTCTCTAACGGACTTTCATTTCAAGCGGTCCCTCCCACCTTCCTCCTTCTTCTCTATAAAGGTGAGCCCCTCTTCTTGTTCTGAAGACTTGCCTTTGGTTGGCTATGGTTTGCATGTCCTGAGTTGTAAATCCCCTGCAATTCCTGAATAAACTCATTTTCTTGGTAAACTAATTAACTATGTTTATTTTTAAGGTTGATAGGGAGAAGAAGGGGAATGATAATAAAATATTCTCCTGTATCACTCCATGGAGACTGGCTTCAGGATGGCTGTGTCCCTTGACTTAAAGAAGTCATAAGTCCTATCAAGGTGCACCTCACCACACAACTCTCCTTGCTCCTTTCCCACACCTCATTAGACTTAGAGGTTGCAGGAGCTCTTTTATTAGCTACATGTCATAAGTTTTCCTATACTCTGCCCAAAATTTTGTAAATAATTTCTTTCCTAAACCTGTCTCAAATCAATCTAATGTGACCTCATCACCTATTTCCTTCCAGAACCCTGACTGATATACTTAGTAACATCATATAAAGCATAGATGAATATGTTATAATTGACACCATTTTCTCGACTTATAATGATTATTATACTTATAATTATTATTTTGAACTATTAATAACTATTATTTTGAACTAATAACTATTATTATTATACTTATAATGATTATTTTGAATTATGCTACAGAGAGCCTCTTGCTAATGTGTCTCCTTCTATGTCTCTTCTCACTCTAATATTTAAAAATATTTTTAGTTTAGATTCTGAAAATTGAGAATGCCCCTTAAAATTATCTGAAGTCTTTTCAAGTGTCTTAGTATGAATTATGAAAATGTTTTATAAAAGCATTACACAAATTCCTGCTACTCCATGCAGTGGATAAGTGTGATAACTTCTTTATACCAATATCAAATATTTTTATTTTAAAAATTCATATTTTATTTTAAAATTTTCCATTCTCTTAATTGCTATTGAGCTTATATCTTTTCTCACATTAACAGATATAGCTTCTTCATATTTGAATTTTCTGTATCTTTCCCATTTATTGATCTATGTATTGGTATTCTTTTATATTGATTGATATGAGCCATTATTAGAAAAAATTAACACTTTGTTATTACTGCAACTATTATATAAAGTCTTGTCTTAGCTGTTGTATGTCTGTGTATCATGATTTTAAAAATTAAATTGTAAGTGGTTGAATCTGTTAATCTTCATGCTTTATTCTATTGCTCTAAGCTTGAAAAGTTCTTCCTCCTCTGGGGATTTAATTCTTATTCACTCTCTTTTTTCTCTGGTTTTTCTAAGATTTGATATTTTTATATTTAATTATTTAACCCATCTGGAATTGATTTCTCTGCAAGATGTGAAGTAAGAGCCTAAAATTGATTCCCCCCTCTAAATTGCTACCCAGAGGTCCTAGCCCCATTTGCTAAATAATCCTTCTTTTTCTTACTGATGTGTGATGTCTCCTTTATCATATATTAAATTCTCATACATACTGGAATCTATTTGTAGACTATCTATTTTGTTTCATTGATCTATCTATTCCTGTCTGTCTATTCTTACCTATTCCTATCTATTCTAGTCAAAAAGGACTACTTTAGATATGCATGGAATAAGAAGATATACAAGGAAGAGATAGGCTATTTGGGGTCAACTGTAAAAATTTGATGTTATGATGAAAAAATCATACTCTTTATTTTTTCCTTTTTCTCTTTTCTTTCAGGAAGATACCTCATTAAAAAAGAAAGGTGAAATATTAGTCAACAGGGTAGTGGAAGCTAAAAATGGGTAAAAGTTATTTTAAAAAGAATAAAAATTTTCATGTATCTTTTTTAAATGAGCACAAGTCTCCTGGCCTACTAAACAAGTTACTGGTATCTTCCATGATCCAGGAATTGTGTCTGAACTTAAAATCCATGATCTCATTAATCCTCAAATAATTCATTCGTGGGACATGTGTTATTATTCCTGTGTGTCACATCTCCAGAATTTCTCAGGCTTGGGCAACCCAACCATGATTCAAAATAGACTCCCAATAACAAAGACAGAACACACTATTTTTTTTTTTTGGCTTTATCCTCAATTATAATGTCAGAACCACAGTACTCTTCACATTCTTTACAAATAAGCCAGTGGAATCCACAGCCTATGTGGTATGCTCTATGATTAGTCCTCTCATCACCCAGATGGCAACTTAGAACTTACCTCCTGTCCTGCTCCAATAATCTTGATTATGCTCCACCAAGACACCATCAATTCTGCTGAAACTTTCCAATATTCAGCCTAGGCTGCTCATGCCTCATATTCAGGGAAATGGAGCAGGCCTGGGGGGAAAGAGATGAGGCACCTGCAGTGGAAAGAGGATAACTAGGCTTAATCAAGGAATTGATTGGTTCCCTAAGGATATCCAAGTTGCAAAGACAAAACACAGGTTCTGATGCTAATAAAATTAGGAAAATAATAATGAAGTTGTTTAACTATAACCAAAGGATGCCACTTAACAGTTCCTGTGAACCAGGAGGAAGTCAACAGGGGCTAGATGACCATCTCCCTCTGTCTTTGTGCCCTATTTAATTTTTTCCCTAATGACTTGGATGAGGCTGAGGAAGGTACATTCATTGTGTCTGAAATTAACATTGGAAACATAAGTACACATAGGGTGAGGTAATAGGAACTCAAATCATTCTCAGCAGATTGATCAGTGGACCCATATAACTGACTTGGAATATCATAGGCAGCTCAAGTACTGGATCAGGACCAGAAATATGTTTGAGAAAGGCTAAGTGCTAATCGATTGTGACTACAGCATGGCTGCTGCAATCTTAGCTGTCCTATCTTCCAGCTTGTTTCTTTTCCCCACCACATTCTGTGTCACACACATTAGTTGCTCAAGAGATCTTTATTTAGTGTGGTAGTCAGATATCTAAGATCGGGATCCCTGGGTGGCGCAGTGGTTTAGCGCCTGCCTTTGGCCCAGGGCGCGATCCTGGAGACTCAGGATCGCATCCCACGATGGGCTCCCGGTGCATGGAGCCTGCTTCTCCCTCTGCCTATGTCTCTGCCTCTCTCTCTCTCTCTCTCTGTGTGACTATCATAAATAAATAAAAATAAAAAAAAACAAAAAACATCTAAGATCATCTCCAGTGATTTCTCCCCATGTACAATTCCCTCCCCTGTGAATATGATGAGATATCACCCTATGTTAGGTTATGAGACAAAAGGCATTTTGCAGATGTAATTACGGTTACTAATCAGTTGTCTTTGATATAGGTTGTTCAGGTGGGCCTAACATAATCACATAAGCTCTTTAAAAGCAGAGCTTTCTCTGGCTGGTGGCATAAGAGGAAGCCAGAGGGACTTGAAGTGTGAGAAGGACTTGATGCAATGTGGCTGGTTTGGAGATGGAGAAGGGATGTGGGCAGGCTCCAGGAGCAGAGAGTGACCCTGGCAGTGAGACATGGGAGCCCCAGTCCTGCAACCAGAGGAACTGAATCCTTCTATTAATCTAGATGAGCTTGGAAGTGGATTCTGCCATAGTGTCTCCAGATAATGGCCCGACCCAGTTGACATCATGGTTTTGGCCGTGTGATACCCTAAGCAGAGATCCAGTTAAACGCATCTGATTTATGAACCACAAAACTTTGAGTTAACATCTGAACATTGTTTTCAGTTGTTGCATTTTTTTGTCATTTGTTATAGACTTCATAGAAAATGAACACATTTGGTTAATGTGCCTTGATATCATGGTAACAACAACAAAAACAACAGAAATAGTAATTTATTGCAAGCCTGCTACCTGTTGAGCACTTTATAGGACTTTTCTCAATTAACCCTCAGCTCAACTCCATGACCTAGGTTACAAATTGCTCGAAGTGGCCTACTAAGTAGTAAAGCCAGGATTTGAACTCAGCTGAGGCCTTATGTTGAAATATAAAATGATCCTACTCCCCATACTTTCCTGCCTTGGTTCGTTGGCATCCCGCTGGCCTGCAATCTCTTTGAGGAATTCTTAGATACAGGTGCCACACTCCCACATCATCATCATCATCATCATCATCATCATCATCATCATCACAATTTCCCTCTCACTGTGGTACCACAGTGTCTTAGGGATACCTTCCTGTGCTCCAGCTTCCCCAAATTCCCTCCCCATCAAGGCTTCTCTGGCTACCCAAACTCTTGAATCCCTTAATTCTTCCTCTTTGCCTTAGCACCAGTTATTAGCATGATCTATTTGGCATTCAGTGCCCTGCAGCATTATGACAATTTCCCCCATATTTTATTTCTTGTATTTCTACTCCCAGTAGAGTATAAGCCCCATGAGGGAAGCAACATTTCTGTTTGGGTCAGTGCCAGGTCCCAAGCACCTAAAATAGTTGTTAAATCATTGGGAATACTCAATGCATTTTTGTTGAATGAATGAGTAAACTTGGATACTTCTCATTCTCTCACTCAAATTTTGGTGATCTAGTTCATTTAAAATCAGCTTCTTCCAGAGTTCTCTCTGCATGGCCTTCCATTCTCTGCTATATCTGAGCTTCTTGGAGGTCATGCTGAAGATGAAATGTTGGAATTCTCCCCTGAACACATAGCCATTAGTGCTCTAGCTATGGAAAGGAAATACCATTTGTTGATTACCTGCTTTGTTCCTGGCCTTCATTAGGTATTTTACATGTATGCATTATCTCATATAACAATCATGCTACTGTACAAAGTAGATGTTATAGCACCTATTTAACCAATTAAGAAATTGAAGATCAGGGAAGCCAGCCCAAGGTTCTCTGTCTAGTAAAGGCGATAACCGTCATTCAGGTGTTCCCGAATCCAAAACCCACATCTTTCCCCTATAGCATGACTACTAGAAAGTCAGCACTGTGAAAATGGGTTCTTGGTTTTTGTTTATTTCTACATTTTTAGTGCATAGCACATATTTGGAGGTCAATGTATATCTGAATAAAACTAATCAAAGGACAAATAATTGAATCATGCTTTGTCTCTAGTCCTACTTTAGAGAGAAAGACTCTCATCTTTCATCCAAGTGACTTTGATTTATTTTCTCCTATATATGTTTCAGCACACCTTCCACTTTCTTCTTGGCTTAATAGGGGTATTAGCATATTGGAATTGGAAAGGAATTCAAAGGGTTCTTAGAAGGTGGTTTTTCAGCCTCCCACCAATGTAGAAATCTTTTTTATAGCATCTTGGACAGATGGTTGGCCAGTCTCTGCATGAACACCTCCAGTGACGGAAGACAGAAGAGAACAGGAGGTGGCCTGCTTTATTTTGGAAGCAGATCTGGTGATTGGAAACATTTTCAATGAAAAGAACTGGATTCTGCTATGTCAGTAAGGATTCTTCATGTTGCAAAAAGAAGAAAGAAAAACTGAGGTTGGATTTTAAAATAGTGAGAATTGATTGACTCAATAATTGTGAAGTTCAGTGCTCAGGTGAGTTCCAGGTATAGTTTGAGTCAGAGATCCATAGTGTCCTCAGAGTTCTGACCCATTTTGCAGGCAATCTCTGCGCCCTGAAATCCTCCCTGGGATACTTTTACTTTGTGATGGGAAAAAAATAGTAAGAGCACATCTAGGACCTTCTAGCCTCATACTACCATGATACAGAGGAAGAAAGAAAGAGCTTTTATTCCAACCAATAAAGCAAAAGTCGTGAGGCTTACTGATGAGACAGGACTGAAACCTGATTAACTTGTGGGTCCAGGATAATGAAACATGGTGACTGATGGAGTGTCAGTCAAGGATTCCAGGAATGGCATGATCTGGGAAGGCAATTGTAATGTACAACATTGGCGACCCTGCAATCCTTCCACCCTTCCAACAGGAACCAGATTTTATTCATGGATCAACTCACTGGCCATGAAGTCCAAGTGACTCAGAGGAAGCCACTCTATCCATACATAAATTCGATGGTTAATCTCTGATTAGCCTAACATAATAGTACATAAACCCCCTGGTGACTGCTATTGGCCTGGGGGTAGGCCATAACCTAACTTGAACCAATCAAATAGAGATGAAAGATGCAAAGATTATATTCTGTGCTGGAGAAGAGGTTTTCTTCTCTCTTTCATGGAGATGAAGAGGAAAGTGTTTAGTTCTGATTGCCACCAGCAACCACTTTGTGACAATAACAGTAAGTGGTCAGACTTCAGACAAAGCAGCAGAATGTAGATGAAAGGATCTGGTTATCAATACTACTGTTGAGCTTCTAATAGTTCTATGACTGAACCCCTCCCACCAGTAGCTCCCAGTAACCTCATTATTCAATTCTTCTCGAGTATTTCCCTTTGTCGAAGTCAAAGTTGTCCTTATTGACACAAGTAGAATGGATGTTGGAGTGGCTGTTGACAGGCAGGTGCAACCTCTTGGGATCCTTCTGTCATCTGTCCATTGGCTCAATTTCCACCACTCAAGAATTTAAGAATGGGTGTCTTCTGACATGGCACAATGCTTTTTAAGTTAGCTAACATGCCAGCCTTCGAATTCTCACAACTTCCACCAATGCTAGGATTGATGATGGTTTGTTTTGTCTTGAGTGACTGTGCCATCTGCACTTACAGACCCCTGTCTCTGGTTTTTCTACCAGGTAAAGCAATAGCATTTAGTGCTGTGCCTCTGGTGTTGACTGTAGCCCTTGTTGGCGTCTGGTTCTGATATGCTCACAGATAGGGCTGTGATCTTTCCCAGGGCCTGTGAGTGAGTCTGTGAGAAAGAGAGCAGATCCCTAAAGCCATGATGGTATATGCATGAGGATGTGTTTCTTGGAGGTGTGCAGCAGAGAGAGTATAAATCTGCTGGTTAGCTGCAAATGAATACAAATCAGCCCTCATTTGTATTCATTGATTCCACAAGCAAGCATGTTTGGGAGGCTGCAGGGTGTAGCACACTCCAGATGAGGTGGGAGAAAGCCAGAATTCAGGTCTCGGCTGTGCCTCTAACTTATAAGTGAACTTGGGTACATTATTTGCTGAATGAGTCTGAGAGTCTTCTCTATGAGGCAGGTTCATTAATAACTGTCTGCAGAATAGTCATATTCTTATGGGTCTGACAGGCCCATCCTTGAACCCCAGCTCCACCACCTGCCAATTGTACAGCCCTGAGCATGTTACTTAAACCTCTGAGCCTTGGTTTCCTTATCTGAACAGTGGGAATTAGGATACTCCCTCACTCAGAGGGCTACTATGGAGAGGAAGTGAAGTAGAACCCATATTTCAGAAGAAACTGGGCACATGGTAAACATGAAAGCCCCATGAGCAGTTCTAATCAATATTATTCTCTCATAGGGTTGTTTAAATAGAAAATGAGATTTTATTTTCCCAATTGATCCAACCCCAAGAAGTAGTCATAATTATATATCAACAATAAAAACTGCATTATGAATTTAAATGATCACTGATATTGAGCAATACATAGCAATCTACTAAGATAATAGAAATATCTATCTTTAGACTAATAGGATTTTAGAGATGATTTAATCCTGCTCTCTTGTTTTATAGCTGAGGATACTAAAGTACTATGAAACAGAATTACTTGCCAATATCCAGAGCTAATTAAGGGCAGACTGGGACTAGAAGCCAGATCTCTTGACTCAGATATGGTTGTATTTCCATCTGTTGCATTTTATATATGAAGAAGTCAAAGTTGGAGACTAATGAGTTGCCCATGGTCACATAGGTCAATAGTGATAGATCTAGGACTCATATCTATGTATGTAACTCACATGTCCGGTGTACTTGGTATATGCTGAGCACTGTTCTCAGTGCCTTGTGTGTATCAGATCATTTAATCCTCCCTACTTCCCTATGAGTTAACTATTAAGACTCCCAGTTTTCAGATATGGGGATGGAGAACAGACAGGTCAAATAAATTGCCTAAGGGTGCACAGGGCACACTCACATTGACCACCTGGTTTCTGAGTCTGTACACTCCCCCATCACAGTGTCCCTCAGGCACCAGCAAGTCTGAACTAACCAGTTATAGCCCACACAGAGATCAGCAGCACAAGTACATGCAGTTCAAGTGTGGCTGTATCATTAGAATAGCCCATGGTAGAATACTGGCCACTGACCTGCATCCCACTGGGGAAGGAGACTGCCTTGCCCTCCACCTCTGCATTCTGGAAAAACCACTGCTGGACCAGCACTGACATCCAGCAGCAATCTACTGGCTCACTGGATGTGCGGGGCCAGGATTTAACATCGAGTCTGTAGGAAGCAAGAGCAAGAAATGGGGGTCCACCTGCTGACTGGATTCTCCAGTCTAGATGAAGCATTTGCAGCAGAGCTGCCTCCTTTGTGCTGATTAAACATTCTTGGACCATTTCAGGGCAGTCGAAAGGGCCCCAGTAGGAAATTCTGGGCTTCTTGGTAATCTGGGCATATGGGGAGCTTGACAAATTAATCGTACCATTAAAAGAGATGTGACTTTATTTGTTCTGCAACTAGTTACATGAAATAGTAGCAGGGACATTTAATGAGAACTTACAGTGCTCCAGGCACAGTGTCAAGTAATTTACATAACTCCTTTAATCTTCGCAACACAAAGGGGTAAACTGTATAATCCACCCTTTGTACACCAGGCGACTGAGCCCCAGGAAGTTAAATCACTTGTCCAAGGTCACAAAACTAGGGTGTGGCAAGATATTCATAATCAAGATTTCTAATAGCAAAGGATGTCCTTTTCACTGTGAAATGCAGCTATGCTTAAATATGGAGGGGAAAAAATAGTAAACATGCTAGATGAAAGGATGCATGTGTGTTTTTGTGAGTTCTCTGGCAGGGAAAGAACTAAATGATCAGTGTATCTTGCCTTTAAGAGAAAAGTTTTAGTGGAAGAAACTGGTGTCCAAAGGGAGATGGCGGGGGGAAGAGCCCTACTGAGCGAATAGGCTTGCCAGGTGAACTTGGCCAAGTCAATTTTCTTTCTAGTCTAGAGAGCAGCCCAGCTGGAAAACTGGGCACAGCAGAAGAGCCTTTTCTGAAAACCAAATTTCACAACTGAGCCAGGCTTTGTCCCTTGGAAAGAAATTGCCACAAAATGAAAGGCAGGAAGGGTCCTTTTCTAACTGGAAGAGCGATATGAGGGCTGTGTGAGAATGCTGTGCCAGGAGGCAACGCAATTAGCGAATCTTGACACCAGTGGCTGCTTCTCTCCTGGGCAACGTCTGTGTCGGAGCCAACATCTGCCGGCTTACCTTGCCCAGCCAGGACAGGGGCTATGCCAGCCTTGCTGCCCACGCAATCCACGCCAGAAGCACTTGGCAGGGCTCTGCTGTCCCCCCTCTTTCCTCTGCCCCCTCCGAGGGCTCTGTGGCATGGCTATCTTGAGGAAGGGACAGACTAAAGGCCCCAGGTGGTCCCACAATCAATATTAATGCTGCCAACACAACCCCTTGCCTGTAAATACTGACCATGGCTCATAAGACAAGATAAGCCTAATAAATAAGATTGAAGTGGACACTGAGCATATTAGAATGTCTTTGCTGCAAGGCGCCTGCAAAATGTGTTTGTTCAATAGAACTAATAATATTAGTTACCATTGACTGAGCTGGGACTCAGTGCCAGCCCCTCTTCTAAGTGCTTTGTGCACATCCTCTCAATGGATCCTTACAACCACATGGGGAGGAAGGTGTGATTTCACACTCCATTCTACAAGCTGGGGAACTGAGGCCAGTAGGCCAGGTAACCTGACCCACAATATTGTGAGTGGCAGAGTCCAGGTAGGGTAAGAATCAGCCTCAATCCTGAAAACTGTCTCTCCACACTGCCTTCCCCCAGTTCCATCCCTGGCTTAGTGGATTCTGAAGCACATACCCCAGACAGCCAATCCCTTTTAAAAAGAACACACAAAAGAGCACTTCTGCCTACTGCATATGCTTTTGTGCCCATAGATTCACACCCATGACTAGCAATAGTGGAGTTTCCCAGGTGTGATAAATCTAGCTTGTGACTCTGGTCAAAAAAGTGATTCTCAGAGTAAGTTTTGGAATTTTAAGCAAAAATCTGTGTATTCTTTCTCTCTCTAGGCCTTAATCTCATCTCTAAATCCAGAGGACAGGATGATAGAATAGCTGAAGTCCCTTCTACCTCCCAAACATTAAGATTTCTCAGAATATCTGCACCACAGCCATGTTGGAAACAAAGGGAATGCAACCATCCCCGATGCACAGCAATGGTGTATTAATGTTGGGTCTATTACTCTCTGTCCTTCTCCCCACAAATGGCCTCTTTCTCCTTTTCCATCTGTCCAAATCCTCTCAAATAGCATGATCCCAAGTCATGGACCATCTGCTTCCTGAGGCCTTCTTTGAGCCCCTGAACTAGAGGTAGCCTCCTTTTCCTCAAAACCATGTGAGCTAGCAGCCTATGAGTGCCTTCCTTCTCTGTGCTATCCTGTAGCACACCAAGGTTGAGAATCCCATGCTTGCTCTCTTGGACTGGCCAGCAAATGTGAACAAAGCAGATGGCCAGGGGGTGGTTGTGGCTGGGGTGGAGGAAGGAGGAGCATGACAATGAAGGAAGTGTGTGTAAAGACTTGGAGAACAGTGGAAGGGGTGAGATGGTTCATAGGCACTGAGTGTGAGACTTTGGGAAGAGGCATACAAACCTAAAAAGTAATATTAGGAAATCTTGGAATCAATGGTGTTCTTATCCTTTGGCATTTTTAAGTAAGAATACTGGGGGAAATTTGATTACCACTGATTGCCTTTTGGTAACTAGACTCTTTTTTTTTTAAGATTTTATTTATTCATGACAGAGAGAGACATGGGGGGAGGGGGAGCAGAGACACAGGCAGAGGGAAAAGCCGACTCCATGCAGGGAGCCCAAGGTGGGACTTGATCCCAGATCTCCAGGACCAGGACCTGGGCTGAAAGTGGCACTAAACCGCTGAGCCACCCGGGCTGCCCCTAGACTCTTTCTTTGAATGTGACTATACAGAGATTGGGCCATGTGGAGCACTGGGATTATAAGGTTTACAGCAATGATGTTAGCTGACACTATTCCCACCAGACTCTAAATCCATCTGCCTCCCACTCCAGGTCTGAGATTTGCCCCATTGCCTATGGTTCCCTTCATGTCAGTTTGCTTTTGTTCTTGCTTTTCTTTCTGCCTGAAATTCCTTTTCTTCCCATGCTCTGGAAGCCTGCTTTCTTTCTTTCTTTCTTTCTTTCTTTCTTTCTTTCTTTCTTTCTTTCTTTCTTTCTTTCTTTCTTTCTTCTTTCAAAAGATTTATTTATTTATTTTAGAGAGAGAGCATGAGCCAGTTGCGGGGGGGCAGGGCAGAGGAAGAGAGAATCTTCAAGCAGATTTCCTGCTGAGCATAGAGCCTGTTGTGGGGCTTAATCTCAAGATCCTGAAATTGTGACGTGAGCTGAAATTGAGTTAGATGCTTAACCGACTGAGCCACCCAGATGCCTCTGGAAGCCATCTTTTTAGAATTTTCTGAAGCACCACCTTTTCTGAAGTCGGCTGACATCTTAGCCAATAGCACTGTCCACTTGCTCTGTGGCTGGCACTGTAGCTGGGATAGATATGCTCCATGACGGATGCTATAGGCTTATCTCTATTGATTTGTTTACAGATCTGTGTCCTCTACCACACAGTGCAACCAGAGGGCTGAGACTCATATTGGATTCCTCTTTAATCCCCAACACTCAGTAAATGTTTGTTGAATTTGCAAAGGTGAGTACTTTCAGAGCACCTAGTACAGAGTTTTATAAATTATTAATAATTAATAATATCTCACATTTACTCAGTGTTTACTATTTACCAGAGAGTATGTCAATGTTTTTTTTAAGGTTTTATTTATTTATTTGAGAGAGAGAGAGAGAGAGTGGGGGAGAGCACATGTGGGAGGGAGGAGCAGAGGGAGAGGGAGAAGCAGACTCCTCACTGACCTGGGAGCTCGGTGCGGGGCTGGATCCCAGAACTCTGAGATCATGACCTGAGATGACAGCAAATGTTTACCCGACTGAGCCACCCAGGCATCCCATGCCAATATTTAAATGGATCATCAGATTTAATCTGTTCAACAACTCTGTGAATAACCTTATGTGGTAGGTTCTACTATTATGCCCATTTTGCTTATAAGAAAAATGAAATTTAAGAGGATTAGCTCAAGGTCTCTACTACTAATAAGCAGCTGAGCCAGGAATCTAAACTAAACTGAGCTCATGTATTCAACCTCAAAATTATATTACATCAGGAAGGAAGTAAGCATAAAGGGAACAAATTATATGTAATATGAGAACAGGGGCTGAATATTACTAAGATATACTAATGAAGTAACATATCTAAATTTTAAGTAAGCATGCCTCACCTTATAAATCTTGATAGCCACCTGGGGAAGCTTGAGGTATACCAGAGTAACAAAGCGATGATTGGGATCATTCCTGCTCCTTCTCCCTAGGACAGCTGCAAATCTTAGAGCATATTCACTTGAATTTCTTCAGCAAGAGACCAACTCGAAGACATCTTCGTGCACTAAGAGAAGGTGCCCTATTTGGAAAGTGTCAAAAGTCACTGGGATCCACACCTGGTGGGCTATGAAGCAAGAAGAAAAGCTCCACTCTCTTAATTAAGAAGTTAAATGCAATGTTACAGTTAGAGAACGTTCTTTGAAGCCATGAAGCCTTCAGTTCCCATCTCTTCCCTGCCCCTTCAAAAATGCGTGACTTTGGGACAATCACTTAACTTTGAGCCTCTATTTCTTATAGTAAAATGGAAATGATAATAACATCTACTTTCCAGTGGAATTTGTTGTGCAGCTGAAATAAGATAATGTATGCAAAGAATATGCACAGGGCTTGGCACATAGTAAACATGAGCTAGTACTCTGGCAGGTATGACTTTAAAATTGTAAGCCTTGCTTTCAAGTGCACATGAGTGTGTGCTCATGAAGTACAGGCCGTTCCTAGTCAGAAATCCAGAAAAAAATCTGAGGCAAGACTGCATCCTGTAAGGTCCTGTAAGGAGAACTTTCATTCTAGTGCACTAATTTAGGTAGTTTGTGAAATCAGGGAACGTCTTCATTTAGATATACCTCATGCATCGCTGTACCTTCCAAAGTGTCTTGTGTGCAGAGAGATCTCCTCAAACATGTAGCTAGTTGATTCGTGATTTGAGAACTTGGATGGAGCTTATGGTGGTGGGGAGGTAAATACTCCAGATTTATCCCTCCACGTCTTCTGGCCACCCCTTTCAAGTATTCTTTTTTTTGTGCTGCCCAGACTAGAAAACTAAAAATTTCCTAGGTACTCTTGCAGCTAAGATTTTTGGATGTGATTTTGGTTTCACAGTCAGGCACACCTGGCAAGACTTGAATCAGTCGTAGGTTAAGCAGGGACAGTTGGAACATACATGGCATTGTGTTGTTGGTGTTAACCTTGCAGTATCTATATGACCCTGCACACAAGAGCCTCTGCAGTGCCTTCTCCTTAAGATAGAGGAAGTAGTTTCTCTGGTAGTCAATTCTACAGCCATATCCTCTGGCTCCTCCAATAATTCCCCGTATTAAATCTCAAAAAAACTTAAAGGAGTCCTGCTATCTACATCTAAGCCCTGATGGATACAATATTTGGTACCAGAAATGGCTGTAGGCATTAGGCTCCCAAGGATGAAGATCTAAGACAGGTTTTGTCACCTGGCTGGATTGAAGGTAGCAAAGCCCTGGTTACCATCAGAGAATATAAAACTAGGAGCCTGTGGTACCCAGTGGTAAAACAGTACTTAAATGCTCATTTGTGGTCATCTGCAATGAAGCAGCTATTGGAGATATAGCTTTGGCACGCAGAGTGGCGGCGGCTTTGGTTCTGCCAAAACCCAGTATCTGGCATCTGATGGAGGCATGATGAACTACGATAGTAAAAGGGACAGTAGGTCTGATTTGCCTTCCTCTCCCAACAGGGCAACTTATTTGAACATCACATTACTCTCCCTTACCAGAATTGCACATTTTCCCTGAAATTGGCAGAGCCCTCCATGACTATACCATGCATTCATTCTTCCAAATGGAATTATTACAGTTTTAGGTAAGTGAGCAAGTATGTGCTTACAAATACAAGTGAGTAAAAATTACTCCCTAAAATAACTAACATTCATTTTAGGGAAACCACAACTGGCTTTATGGTCTTTATGGATATGCCACACTAGTATGTTTTAGTTTTCTTCCACATACTATTCAGCCTCAAATTTAAGAAATGCCACTCTATTAAGGGCACATGAGGACACATGCTCTCTCTGCCTCACCATTTCCCCTGCTGCTCGGCAAGTCCCAGCAGTTGGGATGGTTGGACTGGTCCTGTTGGCGGCATCCATGAGAAGCCCCCAGAGACCCTTCTTCCCAATTTGGAATCCTGTCGACTGTAATGTGCACTGAGGCTTCCTGTTCCTGATGCCAGACAACATTGTCTACACAAGAACAAAATGAGTCTGTGCCTCGAAGTAATTGCCAGCACCCCTGAAGTTGATGTGTTGATGCAATGGAGATAAAGTTTCTCTGACTCTCAGCATATCTGGCACATTTAATTCCATATTCTTACTTACAAGTTTTGTCTGACATTACTTATTTTTTTTAAGTGCTGTAACCATTTTTCTTTTGATAAGACTCAAGCAGCCACAGCTCAGTCTTCCCTTGGGTCCTCAACAAAGCAGTTTTATTCCTCCACCTCCTGGCCACAAACCACTTGGAGATCAAGGCTTCTGCAGCCCTTTGTCTTGAATGGAAGCAGGAAAGAGAAGCTGGACTGCTGAATATGTAAATCCTCCCTGGCAGACAGCCTTTATTGTCTCTTCTTGGTATGGGGAAGCTCAATTAAGGGCTGAACTCTAACCCTGGAGCCCAAAAGCCTTAGGAAGAGGCTCTGTAAGGTGTCCATGGAGAAAATATTGAAGGTTAAAGAAGAAAGCTAAAAGCAATCTTAGTGTAAAGGCCTTGATTATGGTGGGTTTTCTTTTCTCCTTTTCTTTTCTTTTCTTTTTTTCTTTTCTTTTTTTTCTTTTCTTTTTTTCTTTTCTTTTTTTTCTTTTCTTTTCTTTTCTTTCTTTTCTTTTCTTTTCTTTTCTTTCTTTCTTTTCTTTTCTTTCAGTTCAAAGGCCAGAATGGCAGCCCCATGCTGTCACTGGTAAAATGGACCCTAATGAAGGCTAGTCTCTAGAATATTTCAGGGCTTGGAGTTCTTCAACTGGACCAAGTAAGTGTGTAGTCTGCAGGGTCAGTTGACTACACATCGGAGATGATGTCAAGCTGACTTTAAGAACTGACTTTAAGAACCAGTGGCACCCAAGCTGGGCAGAATAGAATAATGATGGACAGCAATGTACCAAGGGGTGGCCCCTAGAATTGGTGTTTTGCTTCCCTGAGGCCCACAACTGGAGGTTTTACCTTTCCTCTATTTTCCTCATTCTGCCTCACTTTCTGATGGACCCTTCAGTGCTAGAACTTGGCTGAGGACCTGGGTTGTAGCTCAGACTATTCTCCTCCAGGATGGTTGAAATTACATGGCTTCCATTAGCATGATTCAGAGTACTGCCCCTTCCCAGGGCTTTGGGGAATTGAGGGGACATTTACCAGATTCAGCCCTAGGGAGAGTGATGTTGACACTGATCAAGCTTGCCATGAACTTTGAGCATGGTAAAACCTTCCCTGAAAAGGAACTACTCTCCATTCCTGAATTCATGCCTTTTTTTGCCCTGAGGTCTTTGTACTCTGGGCAAAGTCTAGTACTTTCTTTGTCTAGTACTTTCTTTGTCCCTGCCCAGTCATTAACTCTCACTTAGTCTGCCTGCTTTAGTCTTTGCCTCAGATGTCACTTCATTGAGGAAGAATGACCTGACTTTCTACCTTCCTGCCGTCCCAGGTTTGGTTGAGAGGCTCCTGCTTCCTTGATTCTTGCATTCTATTGTAACACTTAACAATCCATAGCCTTGCTTTCTCCCCCACTAAATTTCCATTTGATTGGGGCAGAGGATGCAGTGGGGGGCAGGCACAGAAGGTCCAATTGGGTGCTGGGGTTCAGATCATGAAAAGATCTGGGTCTCAAACGAAGGAGATGGGAGCTTCTATGTGATTATAAGGCAAAGGTGGATAAAGTGGAATCCACAGGCCAAATCTGGCCTACCACCTGTTTTTCTATGTGGAGTTTTATTGAACACAATCATAGCCTTTCATTTACTTGTGTTTGCTTCATTAGTTAAGCAAGAGCAGATTTCAGTAGTTTCAACAGGGACTGCCTGGCCTCAAAATCTAGAATATATACTCTCTGGCCCTTTATAGAAAGAGTTTGCAGATGCTTGCCTTAAGCCAAGGAGTGACATGGTCAGATTGACATTTTGGGAAGATCATTCTAGAAACTGCATGGTGTTCTGCATAAGACATCATTTGGAGGACTAAAAGATGATGTTTCTAGAAGATCTGAAAACCTCCAGGCTGCTTGCCAAAACCCCAAATCCGTCCTCACGTGCAGCATTATGATGATTTCTTTGCCTCATTTTAACCTGTGATCATGTTTATGTTCCAGTCTCTAAGAACAAATTCTTCCAGGGTATTTTAATTTTTTGTCTTCATGTCCCTGATGTCTATCTCACTTCCTGCCACCTATGGCTTAATGACTGAATTTCAATGCATTGTTGAATGACTGTCCAGCCAACATGGAGACTCACCATTGTCCTGTTCACCTCCTCCCAGTGTCCATCTGGCTGAGGGCCCAGCTACAGGCAGGAGTGCAGAGAGAAGACAATCTAGTCCTCTGCCCTGCCTGGAGCCCTAGCAAGGACTCAGTTGAGAAGGTTTTATGCTATTATGTCTGCCTTCGGGTAACTTGAGAAGATCTATTTTGAGGTCTTTTCCAGGATGGGTCCCCAAGTAGGCAATCCTTTGGCTGAAGTCCCAGAGAGAAGAAAGCAAAAAAATGAGGTGAGGGTTGGGTTTACTCCTGGCCGCCATGAGCCCTTTAGGAGGCTAATCGGCATTTGCAAATGAAGATTAAGGACCAAGCAAACAACTCAGCAAGTGATAACTGCAAAGCTGACCTAATCTTAATGAAATCTGCAACATATATTTATATAAATCATAATGACTCTTGCTTGCTTTCCATGTAATTTGCTCCAATGGGTTTGGAATGACACAGCCAATTGTTTCACCACTGGCTTTGCCCTATTTTCAAGAGCTCCTTAGCAGGCCATGCCATGCTAACAATGACACCCAGCTGGTCCAGTGGGACTTCAAGCCTGTTGTAAATGCGTTATGTTTAACTCCTTATCCTTTTGGGAAACCCATGCATTATCTTCTAACCTGAATCTTGGAGAGGACTCGGTGAAAGAGAATGTGGGTGTGCTATCACTGGGGTCCCATTAGCAATAATTTCCCTCCATCCCATACCAAATCTTCATCTGGATATCCTCAGGGATTCCTGGGCTTCCAGAATCAAGTTCCTTAGTATTCATTGCTGTCATTATGAGTTAGCTTGCTGATCTGGGCACAAAGAACCAGATACAAGCAGGTAATGGCAAGGCATTGGGTATGCTGATGATATAGCCTCCATCCTCCCTCTGATTCACTACCTCACCTAGTACCTGCACATTCACTGTCTCCTCCAGCACCCTGCACTGCCTATGCTTCTCCTTTGCCCAAACGCAGGCCTCTTTCTTGTCTCTTTAATTCAGTGGTTTTCCAAATGTATTCTAAGGATGGTCTGCATCAAAACCAACTCAGGTGTTTGTTGAAAAATTCTCTAAATCTCTTGGGGTGAAGCCCCAGAATGTGCTTTTGTAACAAACTCTCTGAATTATTCTCATATTCATTCAAGTCTGACAACTGTTGTGCATTACCTAGATATTAGAGGATTTTGTTCTTACACTGTAGCTTGGATCAGTCTTGTTTTTAATTTGCCCAGTGCCCAAGACCCCTTTCTTATGATACTACAATTTATTTCTATCCATGTTTGAGATTACCCAGGGTATTTGTGATGTTATTTTATTCTTTTATTTTTTTAAGATATTATTTATTTGTTGAGAGAGCATGAATGGGGAAAGGGACAAAGGGAGAAGGAGAAGCAGACTCCCCACTGAGTAGGGACCCTCCCCCCGCAACATGAGGTTCAATCCCAGGACCCCGGGATCATGACAGCTGAAGGGAGACACTTAACTAACTGAACCACCCAGACACCCCTATCTTATTCTTTTATACCTAGAGTTTTATATGTGGAGTCTTGTCCAGCCAAGCCAGACTTTCCCTATTGCTGCATTGGCTCCACAGCACGTTTTTCAGATCTCAGTTTTATGTCATCTTCTCAGAGAATCCTTCCCTGACTATCATATCTAAAGTTTCTCCCACAGCTCGGTACCCACCACATTGTTCTGCTTCTTTTCCTCTGAGCATAGAGCACACTCTGTAATCATGCTGTTGTTCACTTATGTGTGTTATATCTAATGGGAATATAATCTTTATGAGGTAACGAGCCTTATTTGTCTCAATCCCTCTGAATCCCCAGATCTTAGTCCAGTGCCTGACAGTAGATACTCAGTAAACATTTGTTAAGTGAATGGATGAACAAACATTACTGTGTTCAAGGAAGATGACAGATGTCAAGAGGAGTCAAGTCATACATGTTATCCTGAGCAAAATTTTGGGGGCTACCAGATGATTGGGCAGAGTCAGAGGTATCATGCCTCACTCCATTCAGGGCTGTCCACCATGGGGCCCTAATCTAACTTTTTGGCTCTCCTCTCATCAGTCCTGCAATACATTGATTTATAAGAAATACTTATTTTGTCATTCAGATGACCAAAATATAGTTCTTGAATGTATTTGATCTTTGCCCAGAGTTCTGGGCTCAGGGATCCTAAAGCCTTTGGAATTTCCTATGATAAGGGTGATAGAGGCATCTATTTTTTATGTTAATGAGATGACGTTTGGACCCCATCCAAGGGCAGAAGCTGGTTGCCAGGAGGACCAACCTTATGATTAGAAATTGGAACTTTCTGTCCTACCCCCTGACCTTTGAGGAGGGAAGAAGGGCTGGAGATTGAATCAGCCAATGGCCAAGGATTTAGTCAATCAAGACTATGCAACGAAGCCTCCATAAACCCAAAAAGACTAAGCCCAGGGGCTCTCTGGAGAGGGGACACGGGTGCCCTGGAGAGGGCATGGAAGTTCAGGGTCCTTTCCTCAGGCCTCGCCCTATGCATCTCTTCATCTGGCTATTGACTTGTATCCTTTACTATGTCCTTTAAGAAACTAGTGAACCTAAGGAAGTATTTCCCTGAGTTCTGTGAGCTACCCTAGCAGATTAAAAGAACCCAAGGAGGAGGTGGTTGGAACCCCCAATCTATAGTGGGCGGGTTAGAAGCACAGGTGCCAGTGGAGGGGTATGACTGATGTATGAAGTGGGGGTTGGCCATGCTTGTAGGACTGAGCCCTCCCCCTGCAGTATCTGCTGCTTTCTCTGGGTAGATAGTGTCAGAATCGACTTGAGTGTCTCAGAATTACTGGGTTTTGTGTGGTGGGGGACACACCCCCATGTTGGAATTGGGTCTGGAAACCTAAAAGCAGGACCCTACATGTACTCTGTGCTCTGCTAAGCACTCTCTCTTTCTGAACCCCTCCTTTTCTTGCCTCTAAGACCTTTCTTAAACTATCAGAGGCAGAGCAGAATCTCCCCTCTAAGAATTCCTACCTGCCTTATAATTTTATTCCTTTGAAAGTGCCACATCTAAGACTCCATCCACACATATAGAAATATTTAGTGATTGACCTGTAGATGCCTGGGACTAGGGCTGAAGGGCTGAAAAAGATGCCCATACTTCCCTGGATGACCTCAGGAACCCACTTCCCCCCTGCCCAGCAGGTCTCACTGGATTCGTGTGCCACTGCTGTGGGTGTTTGGATGTTGTCCTTTGGCTCTAAAAATACTCTGACACTCATAGTGGAATGATGGGCCCTGTGTTGGACCAGAGGAGACAAGGAATACCTGGGGCAGACTTTTTGCCTTTCCTCAAATACTGGAACATAGGAACATTCTGCTCTGCCTCTGATTAGCCCTTGTCTTCTCTCACCTCGGTGTTCCTGGACAGCTGGGCAACGTTTAACATGGGGCAGAAATCAATGTGGCCATTTCTGAAAAACAAACAAATAGCCCCAGTGTCAGGTTGAGGGTGATAATAGATTAACAGCACCTTTGGATCAGAGAAGTCATTAAATATCAGGCTCCCCTAAGCACTTACAGGAAAAGAGCTTCCAATACCAAGTTGAACCTGCTCCACCTGAGCGTCTTCCTGAATGTGGAGCTGCAGAGACAGTCATGGTGAAGAGTGTACAGTGCAACCAGCCCAGGGCCTGACACTCCATCCACCTCTTCCAGGGCCCACTTATTGGAATGAAAGACATCAGAATTAACTTCCTTGTCCTTATATCTATATCCGTGCAAGACACATCTGAGCTGAGAACAGGCCTCCCGGGGTCTACTGAAAGCAATGGCACATAGGGGCTTTGGGGACAGACAGACCTGAGTTTGAATCCTGAACCCTCTTTTTATGCTAATGTGGACATTGATCACATTGCTTAACACCTAGTTTCTTCTTCTGTCAAAGGAGCCTTTGTAAGAATCATTAAATCACCCACGCGAAGTGCATGCTGGGGATACTGGAGGCAATCACTAAGTTATGTTTCTTTTCCCTTTGTCTGTTACTTAGATCACTGCTGTGAGTCAAACTGGTCAGCTTCAAATACACAATTCTTTCACTGTGTCCTGACCCTCCAACCCTACTGCTTTCAATCCAGGTGTTTGGTGGAAGGTATGCAGCTCTGCTCTTGCCCACAGGCCAGATTCATCCCCAGTTTTCTGACTCAGTCCTCACATTGCAGATCCCCCAGCCTAGTGCTTAGCAAAGTCAATCATGGTTGGCTGAGCTACATTCTGGCCTCCCTCCCAAGATGGAGAGTTATTTAAGGACCCGTGGATTGTGTTTGTTTCTGTATGCCTATTACTGAGCGAATCGCCTGGTACATAATAAATGTTCTGATTTCCTGTGGCCACGAGATTGGAAATAGTACCCTAGAAGAAGGGGAGACACAGTGACGGACGGAGATTCAACGTCTGATGGCTTGGCATAGAGGTCAAGAGGGACACATAGCTCTACTGGCTACAGAAACCCAATATACAGCAACAGAACTTCATTGGGAAGAAATGCCTTTTTATTCTCTACACACTCATTCATTCAACAAATATTTATTGAACATCAATGTTGCATGAGATGCTGTGAGGCAGAACTAGAAACAAACTTCAAAGATAGCCTTATTCAACCTTGTTCAACTTGAAGAGAGGCAAGGTAGCCTGGAAGTAGAGTCACTGTAAAACCAGACATCCTCTTTGCTTTCAGGAAGCTCAAAGTTTGGTTGCAGACACAAGATGGAAACGCAAGGAGTAATTACAGATTTAAGATTTTAACCATATGATCTGTCATGTTAGTGCAAATATTGTGTCAGTTTGTTATTTGCTTTTTATTTTGTTTATGTGGATTTTGACATGGAGAAACTTAATTTCTATGTAGTCAATCTATTAGTCATTTTCTTTCAGCCTCTTGGGATCTATGTGTGTGTTGTGAAGGCTCTGATTGTTTCTGTGCTGGTGGGATTTTTTTTTTTTCTCACTGGCAATTTTTATTTCTGTTCACTAGGACTAGATTACATTTGTAATAAAAACTTTTTTTTTCCATTTTGCAAAGGAAGTCACTTTAAAATCAAACAAAATGCACAGCAATTGAACAAAGAACCTAAGTACATCCAGGAAGAATGAAAATGTGTTCCAAACCTCCGCTTAAGAAGGCAAGGAAATGTGTATTTGTTCCCTTTAAGAATTATTTCCATGAAAAATGTCAAACCAAAATAATAATAATAAAAAATCTTTTTTTAAAGATTTTATTTATTTATTCATGAGAGACACAAAGAGAGAGGCAGAGACACAGGCAGAGGGAGAAGCAGGCTCCATGCAGGGAGCCCTACGTGGGACTCGATCCTGGGTCTCCAAGATCATACCCTGGGCCGAAGGTGGCACTAAACTGCTGAGCCACCTGGGCTGCCCATAATAATAAATCTTAACTTCAGTTGTATTAACAATTGATCTTACTTCTTTCTTAAGCATTTTAATAAGTAAAGTGTTATTGCAAAAACAAGACATATGTGAGCATGAGGAGCATCCCTGTCAGGGCTGTGCCATCAGAGGAGGGGACTGGGAAGTTAACTTATGAGTCAGTGTCAATGCACAGTTGTTGAGATTCTTAGAATGTAACTCATTTAACTAATGTAACAACCACGCAGATCTGTGCTTTTATTTCCATTTTAAAGAGGAGGAAACTGGGTGCTCAGTTGGTTAAGCATCTGCCTTTGGCTCAGATAATGATCTCTGGTCCTGGGATCGAGCCCCACATTGGGCTTCCTGCTCAGTGAGGAGTCTGCTTCTCTCTTTCCTTCACCCTCTGCCCTTCTCACTGCTCATTCTCATTCCCTCTCTCTCTCTCTCTTTCTCTAAAAATAAAATCTTAAAAGAGAGCAAGAGAGAGAGAGAGAGAGAGATGTATGATTGGTGGATTGTACATTTGAAATCCAAACCTATAAATTTAGATCAAATGTAACTGAACACCCTCCAGAAATGTCCCTATGTGCAGCCTAAGACACCCCCATCCCCACCACCTAAAGCTGTGGCTAATATTTTTCCCTCTCAAGGAAGCATATGAGACTGTTATAGTAACATGGAGGCTTAAAGTTCCCTCAAGCAGAGAAAACCATGTAAGCCTCTTGAGCAAAACTAAACCTGGCTTATTTCAAGGATATGAGAGACACTTAACAACTAGGTTGTATCTTGCAAGTAACTCTGATAATCATAAACAAAATTGACGCCATCTTTCTAAAATGGTACAAGATAATCGCTTATAACCACTCCCCTGTCTTCTGGAAATCCCCATTGTAAAAACCAATCACTGTAAAGGTTAACAATTTCTTCATTTTTCCTGTAGAAGCCATTCTGTAAGATCATCTCTGAGCTTCATATTGGGTTTGGGCTTAAAGACTCCCAGTTTGAGAATTATTCTTTTGTACACAATAAACTCTTACTAATTACTCTTTTACTGATCTGGTTGTAATTTTTACTGTTCCAGGATTTTTGACAAGATATACAGAGTGGAGCTATTATCAATTATTTGTAAGCAAGGGCACCCCAGGGGCTGGTTGCCCATCTCAGAGATGTGCCATCCCCTTTGCCACATGAGAGAAAAGCATGTAGTATTTGCAACCTCCCCTTTAATGCCTCTTTGTTTGCAAGCATGCTCACTGGTGTGTCCTGCTTGTCTGTTACATTAGGAAGAAATGTGTGTCTTTTGGAATTTAAATAAGACAAAGGATGATTCTGAATGTATTTTCCCATAAGGAGTGACGTGTGTCTCCAGGGGAAGATTCCCACCTTCACAGGGCATCTGGGGGATGAAGGGCCACTGAACACGCATGTCAGCATTTGCTCCCTCCATCACTGCATTCAACTGACAATGGGGCTCTTTTAAAAGCTTAAACCTACAAAGGCAGAGAAAGTAGAAAAGGACAGCACATTGGGAGCTGGGAATCCAATAGATACAAGAAAGTTTCAGGGAAACAGTGTTGAAAGCAAGTGCATCACCTCAGAAAGGCTCAGAGCATGGACGGGGTCTGAGCAAATACGGGACCAAGTGTGAGGTTGCCCACAGAGGGGTCACTGAGTCTGTGCAAGGAGGAGTCAACGCCCATCCCTCCCCAGGTCTGATAGAAGACTGCTGTTTCCACTTGGGTGAAGGAGAGCTGGTTGGTGCAATGGGAGGCTCAGCAGATGGCAGGTGCTGCCAGAAAACCTGGGGCTTGAGGGGGAATCTAGATCATGAGCTCTCCCCCCATTCTGACTTTGGGGACCTATAAACTGGAAGCCAGGCTATTCTATGCCTCAGCAGGAGATGCCATGATTCTTCTCAGGAACCTGTGCAACCCAAGGGAAATATTTAAAGACACTGTCAAAAGAAAAACTGAAAGAGCTTTACTTGATATGAATAATTTATTGCACGGGAAATAAACGGTTCATGAACAGAGATACTTCACACCCAAACCTGGTATGAAGCTCAGAGGTGA
The DNA here is from genome assembly GCF_048164855.1 of Canis lupus baileyi. Lineage (NCBI taxonomy): Eukaryota > Metazoa > Chordata > Mammalia > Carnivora > Canidae > Canis > Canis lupus. Next base: position 32,026,772 of record NC_132848.1, read on the forward strand.
CGTTACAGATTGGCTTACACAGGGAAAATGAGGAAATTGTTCAACCTTTACAGTGATCGGCTATTACAATGGGGGCTTCCAGAAAGCAGGGGAGCGGTTAAAAGGGATTATCTTGCACGATTTTAGGAAGACAACCAATGTTGCATTTATGATTATCAGAGGCATGTACAAGAAATAATGTAGGTTATGTTTCACTCCTGTGCATGAAATAAGCTAGGTTTAGTTTTGTTTATGTAGCTTAAATGATTTTGTCTGCTTGGGGAGTTTTCAGGTCTGATCTCCATTTAATTGGGAAGGTCTCCTAACCAGGTGGCCTAGCAGATTGCTTCAGGGGCATAGCCCTCCACTGGATAAGCCTTGCGGCCCTGCTCCCCCCAGGGCTTCCCATCAGGTTTCGATACCAAGCTCTCAGTATGAATATATAGAGAAATGTCACCAGACATTTGAAGAAAGCCTGGAAAGGCAGAGAAAAATAAAGAAGAGACAAGGAAAAGAGTAAGATGAAAACAGTGACTTTTCAAAAGCGACTCTTTACAAAGAAGACAAGGAAGAAAATTAACTGCTCGGGCAGATAAGGAAAGATAGTGTGTCCACGTAGCAAAACCAAGGCGCTATAGAAGGGAACGTTCAGAGAACCAAAAAGAGCTCTGGAAAACCAAAGATATGACAGAAACAAAAGACTCAGTAGCATGTATGAACGATCAATGTGAATAAATATGCCAGAACAGAGATAAAAAAGAAATGGGCACTAGCAACAGTTTAAGCAGAGAAAATACAGAATAAAGAGGGAAATAATTTGTAAAAATAAATATATTACTAAAAGGAAGGTTTCCAGAATCACACAGCGTGACTTCCTAGACCAAAAGGTCCACTGACCAAAGTCATGGAATCTCAGAACTCTGGAGACAAAAAAGAAGATCCTTCAAGCCTCTAGAGGAAAAAAAAAAAAAAGGCAATCAAAAGACCAAGCATCAAGATGGCATCAGATTGCACAACAACAGCATAAGAAGGTAAAGACAAAGTAAGAATCCTTTTATAATTCTGAAGGAGTTCGACAATGCTGAGCAAACCTCCAGTTCCATATTCTGGCAAAAGAATCAATTAGGTATGAGTGTACCATAGATGATCAGATATGCAAACTTCTCAAAATTTCCTTCCCCTGCAGTTTTCCTTAGGGAGCTGCTGGAACAAGGCAGCATCGAAATAAGGGAATGAGCCCAGAAATAATAGATGTGGGAGCTAAGAAACAGGTGCATGGACTGGGGAGGATAGGAAAGGCTGGTTCTGAGGACCAGTGGGATAGCAGGCACAGGCTGAGGCCGACTTCAGCAAAAACATCTCCAGGGAGAAGAAGCTGGTAAAACCCAAGGCTTCTGAGTGTACTGAAAGGAGATTTACACATGCGATGGAGTTGGGGAATGCATGATGGGGACATGAGAAACTCTGGACCTGAAGGAAAAATAAAGGTTACTTCCAGGGTAGGGGGTGGGGGCAGGAACAAGAGAGGAAAAGAAATCAGAATATCCTACGTGGTTCAGCTGTAACTGTGCTCACACAATCACATAACGTCATCATGGGATGGATTCCTATCTTCTAATACTGGGAAATCAATATACAGTGACCAAAACTGGGAGGGTAAGATTTTGTAATATAGGGACATTATTTTGGGACATGAAGGTGAATTGTAAACAGAACAAAACAAACCCCCCACACAATGAGAAGAGTTAACAAAGATTATGTCTGAGGAATAGGAATGAGGAAGTTGGGAGCAGGAGCAGGAACTACTGTTTGTCATAGTAAATCTTCTAGAGCCATTTGATTTCTATAATACTCAGGTATGAAAACCGAGACCTGCAGGCAGAAGGCTGCTGACGTGCAGGCTGTACTTGGATAATGTTTTGCACTGCATTTAATAAGAAATAAAAGGAGAGTGAAACAGGGCAGGGAATCATCACACAATTTAGCTCTTATGGAAATAAAACAAAGATCAAAGTTTGGTTTGGATGTGAGGGTAGGTGGCTCAAGTTTGGCAGACCCTCCCTAGAGGTTCAAACTCAAAGCTGCAAAGTAAAAGCAGACACATTGTTGAATTTTATTCTCATTTAGTGTAAGTAAAAATCTGTCTGCATTTTACAAATGAGAAATCTGAAACTTCCAAAGATGAAGTGACTTGGCAAGGGCACACGGCTCTTGAGAAGCAGGGCTGGGACACTGAACCCCAAGTTCAGCATTCCTTTCAGTGCCTGTTCCTCTAAAGGATTGAACCTGAGCTCAAGGATGGATTATTGATATGGAGAGCAAACAGCCAAGAGGTGCATTTATTTAAAGAGTTACTAACCTTCCGTAGTCATTGAAATGGTTACAAGATGCTTAACCAGGTGGTCACTATTCACTGCCCACATGTTCTAGAGCCAAATCTCACAGAGAAATTGGCAAAATAAGGCGATTAAATTACACTATTTATAAAGTGTTTACTATGTGGCAGAAATTCTAAGTCCTTTAGAGACATATGGTTATTTGTTTTATTTCTTATTTCCTTTCAGTAGGATACAGGGTTCATGGAGGTAGGAGGAGAAAAAAATATATATATATATATTCCCCTAAATATTTGTTGGGATAATAAATGAGGGATTTTATTTAGTCCTACACAAAACCATAAGGTAGCTATACCCACTTCAGTTTCACAGATTAGGAAATTGTTTTCACAGGTTTAAATAATTTGTTAATGGCAAGTTATTGCTTATGAATGGCAGACTCAGAATTCAGAATCAGGTCTTCCCAAGCCAAGGACCAGCCTCTTGCCCATTATGCTGAACTAGCATGTGACATGTGAACCATCCACATGGTGCTGGGCCATCATAGGAAGATAAATCCCTTCCTCCCACTCTTCTATACCCTACTCCTTGGTCATGGCTGCAGCTAACACAGAGATGTGTGGCCTGTAAATTTCAGGCCCTGGCAACTGCTTTTTCGATGCCTTTCTAGCACACTTAGGCCTATTCCAATAGGAAGGCAAGCCCGGTGGAGCAGCATTAATTGCTGGTGACTGGTGTGCACATCTGAACCAAGGAAGTGGCACCTCCCATCAGTGCTTGTCTCTTCACATCATACTGGGAGTAATCTGACCTGACACCCCATCACCATTTGACAGGAACGTCGCTGCCTAGAGACACAAAAATAATAAACAGCAAAGCCCCAGCAGAGTGACAGTCGGAACATCTGTGTGTGACAACTCCGAGTGGCCAGCACAAGCAGACCAGCACAACTCACATGCTGGTGGTTGCTCATTCCCTTTCTCAAGCTGAAAACCCCACATCTGTGTCTGGGTCTGTCGAAAGTACAGGTTCCTGGGTTTGCCTCCTGGCTGTGCTCCCCCACAGCCATGTCCTTACATGAGAGACCTAGAGGATCTCTTCTTCCGCCCCGTCACTTACCTTTTCCTGCATCTCCCAAGGCTCTCTGAGTCCCTGGAATTTTGCAGTATTCTTTGATGCACCTTCCTCCCCAGCATTCACCTGCAGGTGGGACATACCCTTTGTCTGTAATTTTCTTTTCTTCTCCAAATAAGATCAAATTAAAAAAGCACATGTGTAGTACAGTGGATTTTGCTGGAGACTTTGGCATCACAGAGCCATTAACTAGAAATCTCATATTCAACATTGTCTCAACACCTTCCGGCGCTTCTTCCTGCCCCTCTCCATGCCCTCACCTTGCTTAACCTCCCACCTGCAAAATTCTGTTTCCTTTCTTTGCCTTTCAGCTCCTCCCTCCAAAATAAACTCAGAACCTCCAAATTCTTCTCCTTTTGTTACCCAGAACAGAGTAGATTCCCCTTACCTCAAGATATTCAGAAACGAAGGGCTTTAGAAGGTGGTTTAGGGTGAACAGAACGTGAGAAAAGGAAGATAGCCTGTGCCCTAGTATCAATGACTGAATCGTCATTCGAGACGACCCACTCTTCCACTTTGCTCCTGCAATGGCTTCTCTGCAGCTCCCACTCTGAGCTGCTTGCAGTGGATTCACACTTACAGTGCTGTCACCTCCAGTTGACCACGGACATCTCTCCTCGTTGTTTCTGCCTAACATTCACTCTCCCTGAGGCATTCCACACAGAGCAGGTATCCCAGGCTCGGAAGGGGACTGCATTTAGGTTAATGAGGGGTTAGTGTAGGACCCCAAAAGGCACTAAGCCCTAGAAGAAAGAACTGATCACAACTGGACTTAAATCATGCATGCCCTCAGAACCAGCTCTCACTGACCTTTGTGCTTCCTCGGGCCCTGAAGCAGCCTTTGGACTCAGGCCCCACCTTTACTTCTTTGGAAAGTGGGTGCTTGCCTGTGGATTGTCCCAATGTCCACCCTCTCCAATCTGCTTACACTTTCTTCCCACTCTTTAGGATTTTATGTATCTGAGAGAGAGCACAAGCAGGGTGAGCAGGAGAGGTAGAGGGAGAAGCAGACTCTCCACTAAGCAAGGAGCTGGACTTGGGGCTTGATGCCAGGACCCCAGGCATGACCTGAGCCAAGGCAGATACTTTACCAACTGAGCCATGTAGGTGCCCCCAAACTGGGTTTTTTGAAACTACCTCCTCTACCACAGTTTTTTTTTTAAACCACCCCCACACTGGGGGCACACTGGGTTTTTTGAAACCCCCCACACTGAGTTTTTTGAAACCACCTCCTTCCCAGTGAAAACAAAAAGTGAATATATGGCAAAATTGAATCACTAGATGCTGTACAATCTATTAGCATTGCAGTGTGACAAGGTATGATGTATTCATTTCTAAGAATCCCCAGAATTTCATTCCTTCTTCTCACGCCTGCCCCTCATTTGGGAGAATTTTCTCACTCAACTTTCCTTCCTGCCCCTCCCCTTAAAGGAGTTCTGCATTTGCTCAGAGGTCTCCAAACATACTGTGCAGAATCAGGAATCTGAGAACAGAGATTCCTAAAGGGATCAATCGAACATGAGAATATAACATTTGTAAATACCTATACACCCAACCTACGAGTCCCTAAATACATAAAGAAATAGTGACAGACATAAAGAACGAAATGGCCTGCAATACAATAGCAGGGGAGGTGAATGCCCCACATGCACCAGTGGATAGGTCACCCAGACAGAAAATCAATTAGGAAACATCTCCCTTAAATGACACTTGAGGCCAGATGAACTTAACAGACATATACAGAACATTCCATCCCAAAGCAACAGAATACACATTCTTCTCAAGCACACATGGAAAATTCTCCAGGGTAGTCAGATGTGCAGCCACAAAACAAGTCTTGATAAAGTCTTAATAAAGGAGAGATTGGGGACTGGAAAGATTGAGGAAAGGAGATATTTGCTGTTGGGCTTCACTGTGAGCAATGGGTGAAGTAAGAAACATCCAGAGAGGGCGATGGTGGAAGGGAGGGTAAATATGGCAAAAATAAGACAGGGATGTGGGTGAGCATGTGGAGGATTCAGGGTGAGACACTCTACAGATATGCCGTCCATATAGTAGCCACTAGACACCACCAACTATAGAATCTAAACTTAAATTAAGTAAAAATAAATAACAGTAACAATTTGCATCCTCAGTTGCCTTAGCCACAGCTCAGGTGCTTACCAGTCTCATGTGGGCAGTGGCTACTGTCCTGGACAGCTGGAGTAGAACATTTCCAGCACTGCAGAGAGTTCTTTCAGACAGTGTTGCCTAAAAGTATTATAGAATGTGGAAAAATTAAAGAGGGAATTTTTAGGAAGAACTATTGTGTTCTAAATTAGATTTTCTTTTATACTATAAGAGAAATGAGTCAATGTTGAACTTTTTCTTTTCTATTTTTTTGGGGGGGTCATGGGGTCACTTTGGCAACTGATATCTGTTTTGTTTTGTGTGTAACCAGGAATAGAGTTGGGCTCCATGAGTACACTACATTGGTTCCTGTTACAACGTACTATTAATTGGGTGGTACAATTACATAGGAGAAAGAGTATTGGTGTTGGCTTCAGAAAATCTGGGTTCATATCCGAGCTTCTCCACTTACCACCTGCAGTCGAAGAACGCTGGCTGAGAAGAGTGGTTCACTTTTTCATTGGCTTCATCTTGTTCTACAAGAAGAGAAATGCCATGCGGTGAACATTTACTGAGCTCCCACTAAATCTATCCTACAGCTCAGATCAGAGAGCAAATCAGATGGGGTGGGGGGAGGCTTTTCTGGAAGAATTCTGATCATAGAGAAGCAGAACAGAAGACAAAAAGCAACTGAAAAAAAAAAAAACACCTTCAGGATATCTTCACCTAGATATACAGACACATGGCAATCTCAGAGAATCTGGAATGCAGGTGGAATTGAGCATGATATGAGTGGGTCAGGTATCCCTTGGTCTTGGTCTACCTTCTTGAGGCTATCTATCTACCTCTCAATTAGTCTGTTATTCTTGGAGGTGATTTTATCTATAGTCATTAAGTCAAAAGACTCACTGCTACTTAATCTCCTAGACTGTTAGGCATTCATTGGCATAAATGAGATTAATTCACTTTTGCAAAGAACCCATCACCAGATGAGAGTCTGCACCTGGAGGCTCCTCAGGTATAAAAAAAATGTTTAGATTAGTTTTGTCAAATCAGGAATTTGTTTGGCTTTTCTTCTGCCAGTTAAAAACAAAAACAAAAACAAAAACCCTGGCCATGGATCTATGCATTCATAAAGTAGAATTGTTGTTTGAGTTTCTTTTGGAACTTAAGATCTAGATGTTTGATGAGAACCATCCTTGGATAAAACTACTGTTCAAGGGACCCTACACCCTTCCCTAGCTTTGGCCTGATATTGAACTGTTTACAGAGAGGCTTCAGAAAGATGGTGGTTTCCTTAAATAGTGTAAAGATGATCAGAGGCTCAGGTTCATTACAGTCATAGACATCGAACCTCCTCACCTAAACTTGTGCCTCACCAGTTCACTCATCCATGACTTGGCAAATGGGAAAATTAAACCACGTGCACTGAAGAGTTCCAAACTATGCAAGCCCTAACAAAATATAACTTAAAAATCCATTGTCTTTTTCCTTGCAAATTAGAATGCCTGTTTGTTAAGTAATGCAAAGCACTCAGCAAACAATTCCTGTTCCTAGTCTCCACCTAGCCAGGCTTGATCTGTGATACAGTTCTTAAAATTAAGAATGACAACTCTAATAAAATAAGTAGCATTTACCAATCTCCATGATCCAAATGTTTCTACCATGGTTGATACTAAGCCACCAATGGTTAACAATTGGCACATAAAGTCCCTAAAAATCTGACAAGCAACTCTTGCAAGTTGGTACAAGCCAGTTTTGGCAGATGACAAAGAGGCATTGACTGGATTCAGCTGGGATTCCTGGGAACTTTTTTTATCTTCCCTGCAAAGGAAGATATATGTTACATGTGCCATGGTTTCTCTATCCTTCCTGTCTTTTTTTTTTTTTATTGGTGTTCAATTTACTAACATACAGAATAACCCCCAGTGCCCGTCACACATTCACTCCCACCCCCCGCCCTCCTCCCCTTCCACCACCCCTAGTTCGTTTCCCAGAGTTAGCAGTCTTTACGTTCTGTCTCCCTTTCTGATATTTCCCACACATTTCTTCCCCCTTCCCTTATATTCCCTTTCACTATTATTTATATTCCCCAAATGAATGAGAACATATAATGTTTGTCCTTCTCCGACTGGCTTACTTCACTCAGCATAATACCCTCCAGTTCCATCCACGTTGAAGCAAATGGTGGGTATTTGTCATTTCTAATAGCTGAGTAATATTCCATTGTATACATAAACCACATCTTCTTTATCCATTCATCTTTGGATGGACACCGAGGCTCCTTCCACAGTTTGGCTATCGTGGCCATTGCTGCTATAAACATCGGGGTGCAGGTGTCCCGGCGTTTCATTGCATTTGTATCTTTGGGGTAAATCCCCAACAGTGCAATTGCTGGGTCGTAGGGCAGGTCTATTTTTAACTGTTTGAGGAACCTCCACACAGTTTTCCAGAGTGGCTGCACCAGTTCACATTCCCACCAACAGTGTATGAGGGTTCCCTTTTCTCCGCATCCTCTCCAACATTGGTTGTTTCCTGCCTTGTTAATTTTCCCCATTCTCACTGGTGTGAGGTGGTATCTCATTGTGGTTTTGATTTGTATTTCCCTGATGGCAAGTGATGCAGAGCATTTTCTCATGTGCATGTTGGCCATGTCTATGTCTTCCTCTGTGAGATTTCTGTTCATGTCTTTTGCCCATTTCATGATTGGATTGTTTGTTTCTTTGGTGTTGAGTTTGATAAGTTCTTTATAGATCTTGGAAACTAGCCCTTTATCTGATACGTCATTTGCAAATATCTTCTCCCATTCTGTAGGTTGTCTTTGAGTTTTGTTGACTGTATCCTTTGCTGTGCAAAAGCTTCTTATCTTGATGAAGTCCCAATAGTTCATTTTTGCTTTTGTTTCTTTTGCCTTCGTGGATGTATCTTGCAAGAAGTTACTATGGCCGAGTTCAAAAAGGGTGTTGCCTGTGTTCTTCTCTAGGATTTTGATGGAATCTTGTCTCACATTTAGATCTTTCATCCATTTTGAGTTTATCTTTGTGTATGGTGAAAGAGAGTGGTCTAGTTTCATTCTTCTGCATGTGGATGTCCAATTTTCCCAGCACCATTTATTGAAGAGACTGTCTTTCTTCCAATGGATAGTCTTTCCTCCTTTATCGAATATTAGTTGCCCATAAAGTTCAGGGTCCACTTCTGGATTCTCTATTCTGTTCCACTGATCTATATGTCTGTTTTTGTGCCAGTACCACACTGTCTTGATGACCACAGCTTTGTAGTACAACCTGAAATCTGGCATTGTGATGCCCCCAGATATGGTTTTCTTTTTTAAAATTCCCCTGGCTATTCGGGGTCTTTTCTGATTCCACACAAATCTTAAAATAATTTGTTCTAACTCTCTGAAGAAAGTCCATGGTATTTTGATAGGGATTGCATTAAACGTGTATATTGCCCTGGGTAACACTGACATTTTCACAATATTAATTCTGCCAATCCATGAGCATGGAATATTTTTCCATCTCTTTGTGTCTTCCTCAATTTCTTTCAGAAGTGTTCTATAGTTTTGAGGGTATAGATCCTTTACCTCTTTGGTTAGGTTTATTCCTAGGTATCTTATGCTTTTGGGTGCAATTGTAAATGGGATTGACTCCTACAAGGCTGGTTCAACACCCGTAAAACAATCAATGTGATTCATCATATCAGCAAGAGAAAAACCAAGAACCATATGATCCTCTCATTGGATGCAGAGAAAGCATTTGACAAAATACAGCATCCATTCCTGATCAAAACTCTTCAGAGTGTAGGGATAGAGGGAACATTCCTCAACATCTTAAAAGCCATCTATGAAAAGCCCACAGCAAATATCATTCTCAATGGGGAAGCACTGGGAGCCTTTCCCCTAAGATCAGGAACAAGACAGGGATGTCCACTCTCACCACTGCTGTTCAACATAGTACTGGAAGTCCTAGCCTCAGCAATCAGACAACAAAAAGACATTAAAGGCATTCAAATTGGCAAAGAAGAAGTCAAACTCTCCCTCTTCGCCGATGACATGATACTCTACATAGAAAACCCAAAAGTCTCCACCCCAAGATTGCTAGAACTCATACAGCAATTCGGTAGCGTGGCAGGATACAAAATCAATGCCCAGAAGTCAGTGGCATTTCTATACACTAACAATGAGACTGAAGAAAGAGAAATTAAGGAGTCTATCCTTCCTGTCTTAAACATGGATGTGAGGTCTGAAATCTCAGCAGTAATCTTGCCATCCAAGGGTGGAAACATGCAATGTTAATGTGGTAAGGTAGAAAGCTGGAGGGAACCATGAAGCCATCGCTCCAGTCATGGCTTGCCTACCTGCAGTCTTCTCGTTATGAGATAAAAACAGACCCTGTGTTTGCTAATTGCAGGTAGAAGGACCTCATATGTGAAGAGAGTTCTAAAATGAGTGAATGGGAAGAGAGAAGAAGAGACATGTGGTGCAATGAGTCACACATCATAGCAGGACGTTGAAGCTCAGGTGACAGAAATATTGGGGCATTGTTTTCCTTCTCATACAATATCCCCCTGTAGTTTTTGGATGTTATAAATTCTATTTATATTATTTAAGAATTGCCCTAGAAATTTTACTCTGTACTTAATAAATTCTATTAATTAATTAATTTTACTGTATACTTAATAAAGTTAATCTTAAGTTTAAATTTAACCAACTCTTCTGTTGGGTGTACAATATTATTGCCAAATTCTTGAGTTCTGTCTTGTTTTTTAACTCTCCAATTATCTTCCTCCTCATTCTCTCCAATACTTCTCCAACATTGCAGGTAACATATTTAACATGTCTCTTATGACTGGAAATTTGTATCTTTTGACCACTTTACTCCTCCTTACCCCTCACCTCTGGTAATCACCAGTCTATTTTCTGTATCTATGAGTTTTTTTAAAATTCCTTCTATAAGTGATATCATACACTATCTTTTTCTGACTTATTTCACTTAGCCTAATGCCCTCAAGTCTCATCCACGCTGTTACAAATGGTAAGATTTCCTTCTTTTCTATAGTTGAAAAATATTCCTCTGTGTGTGTGTGTGAGATTTTCTTTATCCATCCATGGGTTGATGGACACTCAGGTGGCTCCCATGTCTTGCCTATTGTGAATAACACTGAAGTGAACATGGGGGTGCAGATACTGTTTTCATTTTCTTCAGATACATTCCCAGGAATGTGATTGCTGGGTCATAGGGTAGTTCTAGTTTTAATATTTTTTAAGGATTTTATTTACTTATTTGAGAGAGAGAGAAAAAAAACATGAGTGGAGTGGGGGAAGAGGGAGAGGGACAAGCAGAGTCCCCACTGAGTATGGGGCTTGATAGAGGGCTCCATCCCAGGACTCTAAGATCATAACCTGAGCAGAAGGCAGATGTTTAACTGACTTAACCACCCAGGTGCCCCTCTAGTGTTAATTTTTTTGAGGAATCTCTATACTATTTTTCCTAGTGGCTGCATCAGTTTACATTCCCTCTGAATATATGTTCCAGAGATACCATGTATAGCATGTGAAGTATCACTAACAATAGCATATTTGAAAGTTGCTAAGAGAGCAAGATCTTAAAATTTTTCATCACAAAAAAAACCCCAACTATGTGAAGTGATGGATGTTAACTAAACTTGGTGAGGTAATCATTTTGCAATATACCCATATAACAAATCATTATGTTGTACATCTGAAACTTACACAGTGTTATATATCAATTATATCTCAATAAAACTAGAAAAAAACAATAAAATACAATCATTAAAAACATAAAATAAAATAAAATGTCTCTCCTCTGTCTCTTCACATTTCCTTTATAACTTGCATTTATTTATGCCTGTGCTACGTTCTACACTATTTCTTCAGATCTAGCTTATAATTTGAAAAGGCTATTTTTTCTGATTTTTTTAACCACATAAGTTCTATTTTATCCTTTCATTGAGGTATTTATTTTAAATACTACACATTTAGATCAAAATCCAGTTGGTTCTCTTGCAAATACACCAGATCATTTTTGGCCATCTCCTGTTACTCATACTTTCTATTCTTTCCAATTTCTTTAATCATACAAATTTTATTATTTTATGTCTAGCACCTGGCAAGTCAATCTGTGGGATGGAGGTAAAAGTCAATATTTCAGACTAAGGGGCAGATCCTTGCTAGCATGGTGGTCACATTTAGAGACACGAAAAGAGGCTAGAGATGCAAAGGGCTCTAACTGTGTTGGAGTGGAAGTCTCTAACGGAAACATGAATTCTTTGACCTCCTTCACTAATGTGCCTGGGTCTCCAGTGATGGGAAGATCATTACCTTCCAGGGCAGCACTTTGAGGTGTCAACTCTTCCCACCATAAGCATTTTTTTCAGTTTATTCTTGGTCATGGGTATAATTTCTGAAGTTAACCAAACCAGCTTAATCTTTATTTCTCTTTCAACCTTTCAGATATACGAATAAAATGATATCCACTTCAAGCCAATGTCATCATATATACAGAGAGAAGTAGTTGGTAGGAAGAAGGCACACTGCATGTAGTGAAAAATTCAATGCAGAGCATCTTAGGCTAAATGAGTGTTCTTGCCACTTCTTATTTTTGCCGGATCCTGCTCTTCCTCTTCCCATCCCCATTGCAGAACTAGCATTTTGATTTTGTCATTGGTTGCTGGCTGATTTACTTTGGAAACAAGGATTGACCATACCTGTCCATCCCAGGAATGGCACAAATTAGAAGACTCAGAAAAGGAAGGGGCAGGGTCTTTATAAAAGAAAACACAGAAGTGACCTCTCGCTTGGAAGAGGAAATGCAAATGGATTTGTGGCAGACAACCAGCCAGATTCAGTCCTGGGCTTGCAGTGGCCTTTGCTGATAACGGGAGGTAAGTCGGGCACCCAACTCTGGGAAACACGAAGGATATGATTTCTCAAAGGCTCTTTGCCTCAGGCAGAGCTCAGGTGAAAGGGAGTGAATTTGTGTTAGAGCCTTCGTATTTGTTCCAGCTTCTGGATGCTACTGACTGATACATGGTTTTAAGGTAGAATCCATACAGATTCGATGTGGATTTTGTGGCTTATCTTCAGAGGGAAGAATCACAGGGAGAACTAGCATTCTGGTGGCATAGAAACAAGCGTGAAGCATGGAGCTTAAGCCATCGGGTTCCAGTTCTGACTCATTAACTTAATTTATTCTTCCAACAAATATTTACTCATGGTTTACTCTATATTAGGGACTGTGGTAGGTGTGAGGACACAATATGGAGCTGAACCAGACAAGGGAGGCTGCTGCTCTCAGGTAAGGCCTTGAGCTTGCCCCATAAGAACAGCAATGATGACTCTGTTACAGGGACCAGGGTCAAATACTTTCACAAGTACCCTATGAAGAAAAAAAAATGTCACCTGGTAAGACAACTAAAGTTTCAAAAAGTTACACAGTTAGCCCCAAATCTAGAAATCAGTAAATGGCACAGTCAGGTTCAAACACACATCTATTGACACAATATCTGGGTATGCTTAGGTCTCAGGACTGCAGTTTTATGACCTGTGAAACAGGAAGAACTAAATAACATTACCTTTTAATGGGCTTGTTGTTAGTATCAAATAAAAACAGTATTAATTTCACCCGGGCACACATAGAATTGACAGTAAGTGTGGCCATATGAGGAAGTTCTATGTAAGGAGAAGCATTGTATGCAATTTATGGTCAGACTTTTAAAGGGAAGATGTAATTTCCCCTTTCTCTATTTCTCTTTCCATCTGACTGGAACAAAGGTGTGTGGTGACCAGGAGGCTGAGATAATAACATCTGAGGGATGGTGAAACCACAGGACCAAAGGAGCATGGGCCTCTGTCACCTAGGGACCTATATCAGCCTGGAACTTGCTACTGGCAGACTGTGGGAGGAAAATTAATTCTATCTTGTTTAGTCTTCATTATTTTGGATTTCTGATATATACAATGGAACCCAAACCTTACCAAAATATATCCTTGCCAAAATATCATCTATGTAAAAATGGTAGGATAGCAGAAAGGACTTGTGACTGGGGATCAGGAAACCTTTTTATCCTTTGTCTCTAACTAACTGTGTGACCTCAGGCAAGTCACTCCTCTCTGAACCTCAGAGTACTTTCATGTGAAGTAAAAGGGGGAGGATGAGAAATAATAACATCCACTCCAGCCTGGGTGGTCTCTGAATCAGTGTTACTTATGATACAGAGCTATTTATTCTACAAGTATTTACAAAGTGCCAACTATTTCAGATACTGGGGTATGTATTGGGGCTCTAAAAGTGAAAAAAATGGCCTCTCCTCTTTCACACACATTGTATTGGGTGGCTCTGTGTTTGTACATCTATTCTCCCCCAGTGAACAGCTGCCAGGACAAGGACTAAACCTTCCAGCAATGTTTAATTTAGGTTTCTGGCTGAGTGGGTGGGGAGAACTGAAAAGATGATGGTGGCGTGATATAGGCAATGTAGGGATGTGAGCAGACTCCTTCGTTTGGGAGGGAAGAGATGGGTTGAGTATGGATGTATTGAGGGGCAGGGTTTGTGGGGCATCAAGGGGGGCCTGTCTAGTGACAACTGTCACAACAACCAGCTCTTACTAGAAGCCTGGCACTGTTGTAAGTGCTGTATGTGTATAGTGAAGACTTTAGCCCCACGACAACAATACACAGATATGATTACTCTCCCCATTTTCAGAGAAAGGAAGAGAAGCACAGAGAGTTTAAGTAGCTCGCCCAAAGTCACACATCTGATAAGTGAAAGAGCAAGGACTGGAATCCTGGTGAATGGGCTCTGAGTCAGTGGTCCTCACCACTAGAGCACACAAACATGAGCCAGAAGGTCTTTATACCCCAGCTGGATCCCCAGTTCTGCAGCAGAAAGCTGGGCTGGGTGGCATCAACAACTTGTAGCGTGCTGGGCTCAGACTAAATGAGATTATTTAAGGAAAGAAATCAGAAGGGGGCTGAGTTTGTGGCTCTGGAAAACATCAATATCTAAAAGCTGAGCCAGGAGACCTCCAACAAGGTAACAAAAATGCAATGTGGACAAGACCACACAGGTAAAACAATTAATCATATGATGTGTCATTGAGCACCCAATGTGTTCACTGGGGGAGAATAGATGTACAAACACAGAGCCACCCAATACAATGTGTGTGAAAGAGGAGATGTCTGAGGGGTACCATGGAAGGCCACAGAAGGGTTCTCCTAAATTACTCTGGGACGTCCAGGGAAGATTTTACAGATGTGGGAAAACTTGAGCAGAGATTAAAAAGAAGATTTGATTGATAGGGAAATAATGGACACTCCAGTCAGAAGGGAAATATGTTCTAGATCAATTAGGATTCATTGTCAGCAACTACTATGGCTGGCTGCAACATGAAGCAGGCAGACAGGGGCAATCTTGTGTTGGGGTGGTGGCTCCCCAATGCCATAAGGATACTGGACTCTTTTTTCATCATTCCTCTCTGCCATCCTTAGCATTTTGTCCCATCGTTTGTTACCTCATGGTCCCAAGATGGCTGCTGTACTTCCAGACTCCTACATTTACATTACAGGCAAAAATGATGAGAAAGGCCTTCAAGGCTGGAGCGATGCCCTGAATCTGTGCCCTTTATAGCAGTTTCCCAAACACCTCATGTGGTCAGTGCAGGCCCATGTGGTCACACCTTAGCTATAGGAAAATATGGAGAAGGGAGGGTTGCCAACTGGGCATGCTGTTATTCTTAGTGAGAATAAAGAGGAATGGAGGTTGGGTAAGTAACAGGTGTCTACCGTACTGCTGCAAAAATTGTGGGTCTGGAGGATGGGAAAACATGTCACTGGCTGTAACTATGACTTTAGCCAAGCCAGATAAAAAACTGTGTCTCCTAATTTTTCCTTCTGTGGAAAACAGACAGTGATAACACCCCCCCTCCCATGTCACATGATTGGCAGCAGCATCAGTGGGAAGGTGCATGGCAGAGTGCTCCGGACAAAAAGTTAACAGCTCTGCCTACCTGTGAAGAAGCCCTGCGGTATTCTATTAATCATTTTGAGAAGGAGACTCAGGAAATGGACTACCATCCATTCAGGAAAATGTTCTCCAAGGAACTAAGGGGACGTACATGATGTGTGTTTATCTCAGCAGTGGCATTTTTAGCATATGCATCTAATGCCTTAGACTGTCTTCCAATTGTAACAGATAGGTTCTTTTTTTTTTTTTTTTTTTAGCACTTGTAGATAAAGTATGTATTGTTGGAACATATTGAAGCCAGATTAATCAAGAAGTAACAATGCTGGAAGCACAAGGCTGTTGTGCTGGGAGCCTGTCACCCTGGGTAGCTCAGCAGCAAGAGAGAGGAAGGAGAGGAAGCTGATAATGCCGTTATCTGATGGGGAGAATGTGGTCCGTGGGGTCGCCTCCTCCAACAAATCCTGTCTTCTTTCTTCATTTCCTGAGCAATCTTGCCAGTGGCTAGGAAGGGGGCAAGCTGGCATTTTTGCTGCCTGCCTGCGGAGTAAAGCCAAGATGATTAATTTTCATTTGCAGAAGGCTGAATTATCTCTGCCCCCCACATGTTAGCACACATTGCCCAGTAATTTCTTTTCTCCTCCAACTCCATTCCAGCACGAGTCCAGATGGGATTCTGGACCAGCAAGTCAGGATCACCAAATGGCTGTGTCTTTGGGGAATTAGCATGTTTGCCTGAAGATCATAGTAAATGAATATTTATTATTAATAGTAATAACAGCTAGCAATTATTGAAGGCTACCTATGTATTAGACTTCAATGTGCATAATGCGACAGGTGCTGAAATTGAGGCACAGGGAGGTTAAGCAACCTGCTTAATGCGTTACAGCCAACAAACAGCGTGGATGGGATTCAGGTCCAGCTTCCTCTGATTCCTGTGTCCCTTAACCATCATGATATATGACGACCAGATACTGTGCTAAGCAGGAGCAATACTGTTCCTGACCTTGAGAAGACAGGCTTATAAACAAGTATTATAAATGCTTGTTGAAATATGAACAGGAAGGTGACACAGAGTGAAATGGACAGTTCTAGGAGGGAAGAGAGGAAAGGTCATGAAGAAGGGGAATCTTGAGCTGTGAATTGCTGGCTACTGAATCAGAAGTCCTAAAAGTCATCTCTTCCTTAATCTGGGTGGTCGTGTGACATTGGGCAAGGTGATTCATCTCTCTAAGCCTCAGTCTCCTCACCTGCCAAATGGGTAGGACTGCCTTGACCATCTTGCTGAGCGGTGGTGAGATTCTATGACTTTGTAATTGTCACAGTTGGGTAAAGCTGGAAATGTTTACCACTATGGGTTTTCTCTTATTCTATGGCTTTTGGAACTGGAGCAGGGAAAATTTACTAACTTCCTCCTTTACTTGCGTACTCTCCCCTTTTCTCCTTCTCTATCAGCGCATTTCAATATGATGAGAAACCTAGGACCAGAAGCCTTCCTCTATACCTCATATAGAAGCCTGGGCGTGCCACCCTCAGAACAGGGGACTTTGTGACTGTCTCTGCACTGATTGAGCCACCCACCTCGATAGATCAGGACATGAGGGTCAGTGGGCAGCCTGACCAACCTCCCAGGGCTTCCATCTCGATTCAGCTTATTCTTAATCTTTATAGCATATATATTTAATAGTGACAAATCTGGGGATTCATGAATTATTTCATTCAGTCAACAAATATTTATTGAGTTCCTGCTGCAAGTAAGGCATGGTTGTAGGTCCTGGGGATACAATAGTTAACAAAATCAGCAAAGAACTAGCAGACCTAAGGCTTACATTCTGGTGATAGAGGCAGTTACTATAAACACAACACCAAGTGGGCAGCCCAGGTGGCTCAGCGGTTTAGCGCCGCCTTTAGCCCAAGGCGTGATCCTGGAGTCCCAGGATCGAGTCCCACATCGTTCTCCCTGCATGGAGCCTGCTTCTCCCTCTGCCTGTGTCTCTGCATGGAGCCTGCTTCTCCCTCTGCCTGTGTCTCTGCCTGCCTCTCTCTCTCTCTCTCTCTCTGTCTCATGAATGAATAAATAAATAAAATCTTAAAAAAAAAACAAGTAAATGGGGATCTGAGAAAGCCTTATTATCAAGCCTTCAAGGCTCCTATTTTATTCTCTCATGGTTTATCCCATCTTCCCCATAAGACACCACACTGAACTTCTTATAGTGTTTTGATAGGTCAAGCCCCCTTTGTCACTGCTTCATTGTACATGCAGTTCCCTCTACCCAGCCTTCAGCACATTCTTACTTGGATAATTCCTCATCATCTTTAAATGTCATTTTAAGAAAGAATTGCCTATGTACTTCCACATTTCTGCCACGCTTTTCCCAGTATGACATAGATTATGCTATTTAGACTTACTGGTTTTCCATCTGAAGGACAGGACCAAGTCATTTGGATACTAACCATGATAGGAATCAGATCAGGGATTGTCTAGGCTGAAAAGCAAGGGGAATTGAGGAAGGGGCAGGAAAGAACATTTTGGGGTGATGGGAAGTTTCCATGTCTTGAATGGGGTATTGGTGTGTGAGTGTATACATACGGCAAAATATTTCCTATAGCTCACTTAAATCGGGGGCATTCATTTATTTTACCTAAAGTCCACTTAAAGAAATTTGATTTAAAAATTCTCTCTACTATTCCATAACCAAGTATTCTTCCCATTCTTTGGGAATCCCGATAATTGGGGATTGGGTAGGGGCATATCTAATGCCTCTTGGTTTGTCATCAGCCTCTGTAGACGCTCAAACCTTCCCCTGATCCTATTTGTAATATCCTTCAGCTGGCTCATCTGTGGTGGTGACAATCATGGCATTCTTAATGACAGAGCATCTCAGAGCAAGTCCAGGTTGGCTCTGCCTCTCTTTTTTGCTCATGGGAAAAGGCTCTGGCAGTGATGGAAGACAGCTTAGGTGAGTTGTATCCGAGGAGTCGGGGGACACTGATATATGTTATCCTCCCGCATAGGGAAGTAGAAGCTAACGAGATGCCTTCTCCTTCCCAGCAGGGCAGGGACACAGAGGCAGAAGCTGGGCCATCCTTTCCTGATCTTGCCATGGGCTTGGAAACAATGTCCTTCGATCCACCTATGCAAGCACATTCTGAGGAAGAAGTCAGTCCTGGGCTGGCTCCAGATCAGGATGGGCTTGAAGTCCAGTCAAAAACCCTAGGGGGATAGTTCTCCTTTCCCCTGGGTCCTCTTCTCGGGCTCATTGGGCTTTAGTTATCTTTGGGACCACAATACACAAAGGGTCTGATAATCTTTGGAGGACAGCTACTAGAGACTGTGTTTGAAATAAGAAACCACGTGCAGTGGACTCAGGGTGCCCTGCTGTCTCCTCCCATCTGTCTTTACCTCTGACCATCTCTATCCTTTACCTCAGACTTCAGCAAGTCTGTTATTCTTTGGTGCTTTCTTTGACTTGGGGGTCAGGTGGTGTGGGGTGGCAAAATTTTATTCTCTAACAAGACTCTTCATCTCTTTACACATATGTTTCTCAGAAGATTGGCAGCCTTTTGAGGGTGGGAATAGTGTTCCATTCATCTCCTGCCTGCAGAGCCTAGCATAAGCTATGGCATTGTGTATTGTATGAACATTTATTTCTGAGCCTTGCCTACATATATTAACCATCATTAGGGGACAAAATAAAGAGAAGACATGTTGCTTTTTCCTCAAGGAATGTGTTCTGCTGTCATGAAGACGAAACATTTCCACATAAAACAATTAGGAAAAAACACAAGTGAGTACAAACTTGGCTCCCGGCTCTTACGGTCAATTCCCCATTCCTGCTATAAGAAGGCGGACACCAGGAGTGATTTGTGTGGAATGCCTTAGTATTAGGAATAGTGTCATGGAGGGAATGTGATTTGACCCAGTATTTGGTGAATTGGCATACTTTAGGTAGACCTGGGGGGAAAGGAGAGTGACTTCTCAGCACAGGACGAGGCTTGTGCAAGACTTGAGATATGCGTTATCATTATTAGCATTGTTTATCCAATTGAGACTATCATCTTTCACAAGCTTTCCATTTCAAATGCTTCCCAGATTTCCTATCACTCAAGGGATGTGATTTTTCTTTCCTCCATGTTGTAGGATAGCAAAAAGCTCATTGGAATGCAGTAAGGCTCAAATGTCTGCTCCATGAGGGTAGTGCTTGGCACTCAATTCAATGATTTTTTTTGCACAGAGATGAAAACAATTATGTGTGTGTATTATTTCTCCCACTGGAGTGCATAATCTTTGAAAAGTGGTTCTATAATTTATCTCTAAAACTAATACCCTAGTACTAGGCACAGAGCCACATACAGATTAAACACTCAGATTAAATATTTACTGTAGCAAACACAAGTATCAAAATTTAGTGATTAGCACTTTTTTTCCCAGCTAAGCCCCCTGAGAGTAGGTTTTCATGATGTAGGAAAAGGTAAAGAAAATATCAAGACCCCAGGCTTAGAAGTATGGGGAGACCTTGGTCATGGTACTGACGTGGTAGTTTATGAGTGGGGCTTAGGTGGGGAAGAGCACTGCCTATGTTGGCTGTGATCACTGCTCCCTCTAACTTCTGACTGAGACCTGCCTTAGGATCCTGGATGTGTTAGATTGCCTTAATGATTCCAATTTTGTGCTCTTCTTTGTATCCACACCCTTTATCATGAAACTTAGTGTTATCTCCCTATTGGTATTCTGGACTCATCAATTTGACATTCTTTCTCCAGCAGAATGAGGTGTAAGTAACCACATTCTAACTCCAAGACTTGTTTTGGCCAATAGAATAAGAGAGAAGTGACTATGTGCCAGTTGCGAGACTAGGCACATGTCTCTCCTTGTTCTCTCTGACCTGTGCTATAGCCATGAGGAGGACCTTCCCAGGCTAGCCTGCTGATCCCAGGACAAAGATCAGAGATACATAGAACAAACTTACCCATAGCAGAGGCCAGCCTAGATTGGCTCACCCTTGGAAAACCCAAAGATACATTATAAATCATAAATGATTGATGTTTACATTCCTGAATTTTGGACTTGCTTGTCAGATCATAAGAGCTACTAGGAATACACTGGCCTTTTCATATATTCATTGGGTGACCCTAGGCAAAACACTGACCCTCCTGTCTTAGCTGTCTTGGGCTACCATAACATAATAGCATAGACTGGTGGCTTCAACAACAGACATTTCTATTCTCACAGTTCTGGAGGCTGGGAAGTCCAAGATCAAGGTTTTGGTAAATTTGGTTTCTGGAAAGAGCCCTCTTCTCTTCATGGCTTGCAGACAGCTGCCTTCTTGCTACTGTGCCCATGCAACCTCCTCCTAGTGTTTGTGCAAGTGTGGGAGGTGGGGTGGAGTGAGCAAGCTCTCAGGGGGCTCTAATTATAAGGACAGTAATGCTATCAGATCAGGGACCCAACCTTATGACTTTATTTCACCTTAATTACACCCTTAGAGGCCTCATCTCCACATACTAGGGGTTAGGACTTCAACATATGGACTCTGGAGCAGGGGACCCAAAAGCATTCAGTCCATAAAACCCCACTTAGGTTTCTTTTACTCATCTGAAAGTAAGGATACCTGGTACATAATACACAATCAATAAAGTTTTGTTGAACTGAGGAAACTAGACTTTATAATTTCTATGAATCCATCCAAAGGGGTTTCTGTTTAACAATTTTCTATTTGTTTCTTTTTCTTTTTGCCACAAAGTCATCCAGAATTGATGTGAAAGGAAACATGTCCTCCTCTATTGAAATTATTATTTTTGTATATTTTTTATTGGAGTTTGATTTGCCAACATATAGTATAATACCCAGTGCTCATCCCATTAAGTGCACCCCTCAGTGCCCATTACCCAGTCAACCCATTCCCCGCCCCCCACATCCCCTTCCACTACCCCTTGTTCATTTCCAAGAGTTAGGAGTCTCTCATGTTCTGTCTCCCTCCCTGATATTTCCCACTCATTTTCTCTCCTTTCCCTTTTAATCCCTTTCACTATTTTTTATAATCTCTGAATGAATGAAACCATATGTTTGTCCTTCTCTGATTGACTTACTTCACTCAGCATAATACCCTCCAGTTCCATCCACGTTGAAACAAATGGTGGGTATTCGTCATTTCTAATGGCTGAGTAATATTCCACTGTATACATATACCACATCTTCTTTATCCATTCATCTTTCCATGGACACAGAGGCTCCTTCCACAGTTTGACTATTGTGGACGTTGCCGCTATAAACATTGGGGTGCAGGTGTCCTGGCATTTCACTGTCTCATTGGGGTAAATCCAACCCATCCAATGTTTCCCCATTGAGAATGATATTTGCTGTGGGCTTTTTGTAGATGGCTTTTAAGAGTCTGAGGAATGTTCCCTCTATCCGTACACTCTGAAGAGTTTTGATCAGGAATGGATGCTGTATTTTGTCAAATGCTTTCTCTGCATCTATTGAGAGGACCATATGGTTCTTGTTTTTTCTTTTGTTGCTATGATCTATCACGTTGATTGTTTTAAGAGTGTTGAACCAGCCTTGCATCCTGGAGATAAATCGCACTTGGTCATGGTGAATAATCTTCTTAATGTACTGTTGGATCCTATTGGCTAGTATCTTGTTGAGAATTTTTGCATCTGTGTTCATTAGGGATATTGGTCTATAATTCTTCTTTGGTAGGGTCTTTGTCTGGTTTTGGAATTAAGGTGATACTGGCCTCATAAAATGACTTTGGAAGTATTCCATCCCTTTCTATCTTTTGGAACAGCCTTAGTAGAATAGGTATTGTTTCTTCTTTAAACGTTTGATAAAACTCCCCTGGGAAGCCATCTGGCCCTGGACTTTTGTGTCTTGGGAGGTTTTTGATGACTGCTTCAATTTTCTCCTTGGTTATTGGCCTGTTCAGGTTTTCTATTTCTTCCTGTTCCAGTTTTGGTAGTTTGTGGTTTTCCAGAAATGCCTCCATTCCTTCTAGATTGCCTAATTTATTGGCATATAGTTGCTCATAATATGTTTTTAAAATTGTTTGTATTTCCTTGGTATTGGTTGTGATCTCTCCTTTTTCATTCGTAATTTTATTAATTTGAGTCTTTTCTTTTTAATAAGGCTGGTTAATGGTTTATCTATTTTATTAATTCTTTCAAAGAACCAACTCCTGGTTTTGTTGATCTGTTCCACAGTTCTTCGGGTCTCTATTTCATTGAGTTCTGCTTGAATCTTTATTAACTCTCTTCTTCTGCTGGGCATAGGTTTTATTTGCTGTTCTTTCCCAGTTCTATTAGGTGCGAGGTTAGCTTGTGTATTTGAGTTTTTTCTAATTTTTTGAAGGATGCTTGTATTGCGATGTATTTCCCTCTCAGGAATGCTTTTGCTGTATCCCAAAGATTTTGAACAGTTGTATCTTCATTTTCATTAGTTTCCATGAATCTTTTAAATTCTTCTCTTATTTCCTGGTTGACCCATTCATCTGCTCTTTAACTTCCACGTGTTTGAGTTTCTTCCAAATTTCTTCTTATGATTGAGTCTAGCTTCAAAGCATTATTCGTATGAAAATATGCAGCAGAGAATCCCAATCTTTTGGTATCAGCTGAGACCTGATTTGTGACCCAGTATGTGGTCTATTCTGGAGAAAGTTCCATGCGCACATGAGAAGAATGTGTATTCAGTTGTGTTCAGATGCAAAATTCTGTATATATCTGTTAAATCCCTCTGGTTCAGTGTATCATTTAAAGCTCTTGTTTCTTTGAGGATGTTGTGCTTAGAAAGCTGTCATTTGCAGAAAGTGCCATGTTGAAGTCTCCTACTATTAGTGTATTATTATCTACGTATGTCTTGACTTTGGTCATTAATTGATATACTTGGCAGCTCCCACATTAGAGGCATAAATATTCATGATTGTTAGGTCTTGCTAACAATAGGATTGCTACCCCAGCATTCTTCTGAGGACCATTTGAATGGTAAATGGTTCTCCATCCTTTCATTTTCAGACTGGAGGTGTCCTTAGGTCTAAAATGAGTCTCTTGCAGACAGCAAATAGATGGGTCTTGCTTTTTTATCCAGTCTGAAACCCTGCATCTCTTGATGGGATAATTTAGCCCACTCACGTTCAGAGTTACTATTGAAAGATATGAATTCAGTGTCACCATAATACCTATTCAGTCCTTGTTTTTGTGGATTATTTCTTTGGGCTTCCTATTTCTTTCGCAGGGTCCCCCTTAATATTTCTTGCAGAGCTGGTTTCTTGCAGTTTCTGCCTATCTTGGAAGCTCTTTATCTCTCCTTCTATTCTGAATGAGAGCCTTGCTGGATAGAGTATTCTTGGCTGCATGTTCTTCTCATTTAGTACCCTGAATATATCCTGACAGCCTGCCAGTCTCTGTGAAGAGGTCCACTGTTAATCTATTATTTCTCCCCATATAAGTTAGGGATCTCGTGTCTTGCTACTTTAAGGATTTTCTCTTTATCTTTGGAATTTGCAAGTTTCACTATTAAATGTCGAGGTGTTAAATGGTTTTTATTGATTTTGGAGGTGGAGGACCTCTATCTCCTGGATCTGAATGCCTGTATCTTTCCCCAAATTATGGAAGTTCTCAGCTATGATTTGTTCAAATATGCTTTCTGGCCCTCTGGCCTTCTCGGAGCTCTCTGAAACCCCAATTACATGTAGATTTTTTTCCTTCTGAAGCTATCATTTATTTCCCTTAACCTTTCCTCATGGTCTTTTGTTTTTCTCTTTTTTCCTCAGCTTCCTTCCTAGCCATCAACTTGTCTTCTATGTCACTCACTCTTTCTTCTACCTCACTAACCCTTGTTGTTAGGACCTCCAGTTTGGAGTGCATCTCATTTAATTGATTTTTAATTTCAACCTGATTAGATCAAAATTCTGCAGTCATGAAGTCTCCTGATTCCTTTATGCTTTTTTCCAGAGCCACCAGTAGCTTTATAATTGTGCTTCTGAATTGGCTTTCTGACTTCAAATTGTAATCCAAATTTTGTAACTCTGTGGCAGACTACTGTTTCTGATTCTTTTGTGGTGAGTTCTCCTTTCTAGTCATTTTGCTCAGTGCAGAGTGGCTGTAAGAGTGGGTTGAGTCAAGAATATCAAACAGGACCTAGGTGAATTTCACCCTAGATGATTCTGCCGAGGTCAGAGACCAGAAATTGAAAACAAAAATCAGAACAAAATAAAACAAAAAGACCACTAAAGTGAAAAACAAATTTTAAAACAAAGTAGTAAAAAATAAAAGGCCAAGAATCCCAAGGAAGAAGAAGAGAAAAAAAGAAAAAAGAAAAAAAGAGAGAGAAGAAAAAAAGGGGGGGGGGGCGCTGGGAAACAGTGGTGGTGCCATAGTTGTAGTGAAGGGAGAATGTAACATACCTGAGGGTCCTACAGGGTGATCCTCTTGCTTCTGAGTATATTAAATTCTGTATGTTAGATGCTCAGTCCCAAATTTATATAAACCAGAAATACTTGTAGAGGGCCCCAACACTGACCACCAAAACATAAATGAGATAAAAGAGGGGGGCAGAATGGGAATGAAGAGAGAATATAATCTCACAGAATGAACTAGCACGGTATGCCACTTGGTTCTGGGTGCATGCTGGTCATGTTTTAGAAGGTATTAATTTCTGCCATTGCAGAACAAAATGAGGCAGAGAAAACAAAAAGCACAAAACAAAACAAAACAACATGTCTTGTATATCTCCCAAAATTAAGTTGAATATGTTGAAGGGGGTCAGCCCCGGTGGCTCAGCGGTTTAGCGCCACCTTCGGCCCAGGGTGTGATCCTAGAGACCCGGGATCGAGTCCCACGTCAGGGCCCCTACGTGGAGCCTGCTTCTCCCTCTGCCTGTGTCTCTGCCTTTCTCTCTCTCTCTCTCTCTCTCTCTCTGTATCTCTCATAAATAGATAAACTCTTAAAAAAAAACCTACACATTTCTTTAAGAACAAAAAGAATATGTTGAAGGGAATCTAGAAGTGGAAAATATATCTAAGACTTGTAATTGTAGAAATATGAAAGTCATAAAGGAAGAAACTTAAAAATGAAGAGGTGGTAAAATATTGTAGTTAAGGTGGGAAAAGAGAAAAAAAAAGGAAATTTATGGTCTGGTATAAAAATGAGTTGTACTGGAAAAAGGAAGAGAATAAAGTAGGAGGGGTATCCTCTGGTTCTATATACTGTAAATCCCTCGACTTCGCCTGGAGCTTTCCAGCTCTGCTCGGTCAAGAGCCTGCCCTTCCTCTGTCCTACCAGCTAGTCTCTGGGGGCGGGGCCTGCTATGCTGCTTCTCAGGTGTGTGCACCTGGGGAGCTGCCCCGCCCCCTGCCAGGTGCCGGGCTCAGTGGGAGCTGTTGACCCCGGGAGGCCCCTGTTCCCTGGCGGCCCCGCCCCTCCCAGGAACACGGTGACACCAGGAGGAACAACGACAGTGACAGCAGCAGCCAGCTCTCCAGCCCTGGAGTCAGCTCCCGCAGTAACCACCGCAGCTCCCAGTCTGCAGGGGCCAAGGTGCTCCCGGGGCGGGGGGTGCCGATCTGCACAGCCTGTGGGCGCCCGGGGCAGGAGCGTCCTCGCTGTCCTGGGTGCTCCCCGCCTCCGCCTGTCCCGGGGGCAGTGCAGGGTCCCGGGCTGTGTCCCCCGCGCCCTGGGCTCCGGGGCTTGCGCCGCTGGAATCGCGCTCCCGGGCGGCGGCTCCGAAGGCAGCAGGTGCAGCCGCCTCCCCGAGCCCCGCCTGACCCCCGGCTTCCCCCCGAGGCCCCGCTGCCCGCTCCAGCCCTTGGGGAGACGGGCCGCCGTGTGGGTGCGCTCTCCCCGGCGCACCTCCTCTGTTAGTGACCCCGGGAACCTGGGGGCTCCACTGCCCTCCTGCGACTCTGCTCGAGTTCCCTGCTGAGCGCCTTTCCATCCGGGAAGAATCCCGTGCGGATTTTTTAAAGTTCCTGCTTCTCCGGGGCGGGGCTCTCCTGTCCCGAGGCTCTCAAGCCCGCTGTGCCCGGCTCCTCGCGCCCCCCCCCGCCCCCCGATTCTTTTATATCTTATTTGTTCCGCCTTCCTACTTTGTTAGAAGCGAAAACCCTTCTCTCTGTAGCATCCCGGCTGTTCTCTCTTTAAATCTCAGGTCACATTCATAGGTGTTCAGGATGGTTCGAAAGTTATCTAGGTAAGTTGGTGGGGCAGGGTGAGGTGAGGACCCTACTCCTCCACCATCTGGCCCCGCCTCCTCCCTATTGAAATTAAACTGTCAGAGAGTCCATATCATTGAGCAAAGAATTAAATGGTTTCATTCGATGTGGTTTCCCTGGATTCTATATCAGCTTTTGGTATATAGGAGGTACCTCAGTATATTTACTGAATAAAAAAATGAATGATCCAGTCAGTGAGTCAAATAAGGGCTCATGCCTGCCTGCAGCTGTCCTCAAAGAGTTCAGGGAGATGAAGCAAATGAAGTGAGTCATTGGGGAGACTGGGTCGTCTGCTCCAGTAATAGGAAGTGCAAAGATGGAGGCAGAGGAGGTTCTAAGCTGTCTGAATGGCTGGGGCACCTTTGGTGTAGTCAGCAACTCCTCCCTTGTCCCTTTGCCACCCTTCATGATTTTCTTCCCTCCTCACAGTCAAAGGCATGTCAGTTGCAATATTCCAAACCATGCTCATTTTTCTCCTCCTTTCTCCAAACCTAATTGTCCTTGTCCTCAGTATCTGCCTCGTCCAAGTGAGAGATGAGTCATCTTCTACTTTGCTACAGCAACTTCACTGAAATGAAGAAATACAACACACCCTTAATTCTAACCACTGAGCTACCATTCGCTGAGAGATATGCCATGGGTCATACACTGTTCTAGATGACTAGTGTGAAAGATCTCAGCTAATCTTCACAACGCCTCCACGAGGTGCACTAGTGTGAAAGATATCAGTTAATCCTCACAACCCCATGAGGTGCATATCAACTTATATTGTAGTGAAGACATACAAGCTCAGGATGGCTAAGTGACTCCCAGGATTGGAGCACTGAATAAAGGAATTTGCACCCTACCTGATGGACTTTAAAACCCCTGCCCTTTCCACACTGTCTGATTGCCTCCAGGTCAGATGTTCTCTCCTCTTCCTTCTCCACTGTCTCCACTCTGGAACTGGGCTCTCATCTCAGTTCCCACAAGCATCTGTCTACAATAGCTCTTACCATATGAGGTGCTCATCTTTCATTTGCTCACCTATGACCTGCCAGAAAATGTTTTATTCTTCTTCCTCTGTTCTTCATTCTTGGCTCAGTGTCCAGTATACCTAGCACCTATCCATAGATACTTTCAGAAACTAATTAAATAAAAAAAAAGAAACTAATTAAATTCCTACATTTTGAATTATCAATCATATTCTCTTTCATGGTGTGGAGGGCGACACATAAATTGTGAGGGAGAAGAAAATCTCCCTTATCAGTCCAATTTGTTCTCTAAGAACAAACTTTTTAAGCCGCCAACTCCCCCCTCCGCCCCCACCCTGCCAAAGTCCACGGTTCTCTTCAGGCACTCCAGCCATAAGGCAAAAGTTGTTGAACCACCTCCACACTCTGCTGCCTGGAAGGGATAAAGCTCCAAGGGGCTTGCTGCTCTTGAAAGGCCTGGTCTGCCAGGGAGATCTTAGTGCATCTAGCTGAATCAGGCTGAGTCAGAGACCCCTCTCCTTCTAGAAACCTAAAGGAGCTTCACCTCATTTTTCTAACTGTATTTTCTAGACCTTGTCATTACAAGATATATCCCTTTAGAAATAAGCAAACAATAACAACAAAAACAAAAATAGTAACCTTTGGCTTCCTGTGTACACACCAGGAAGGGTTCTTGCTACACACCTGTACTTCTACTTCCTCAATATCACAACTCAACTTTCCTTTAGCCATTCTATTCTCTCAGTCTTTTAAGATTCATGCTGGGGCACCAAGCAGACTCAGGAAAAGACTTCTAAAAATTTGCTGTTCCAAAGAGGAAAGATGAAGCAGAACAAGCCCGATATCCTGAATTGCAAAGAGGCAGCCATCTTGGCTGCCAACTCATTCCAGCATTCAAGTAATCCCTGAATTTACTTGGCAAAAAGGAAACCAGCAATTACTCAAGACAAGAAGTGAAATGGTTTTTATTCTTGCCTGATTTTTTTGCCTGCATGAGAGAAATGACTGAATGATTTTTATCTTGCTCTCAAAATAACCAAGAGAAGAAAAAAATCACTGCTGTGTTATGTCCTGCACTGGGAATATTTCCAGGATATTTCAAAGAATGGATAGTGGGCCGGGAGCCTTGGGAAACTATAGCAAGTGCCACGGGTGTGGATTGGTGAGGGCTGCAGAATGGGGGTAATGGGTCTTCTGTGCAGAAAATAAAGCAGGGATTACTTCTGATTATCTTGACCTTATTTTTTTTCAGTCTTATCCCTGTCTACCCTAAAACTCTAGACTCTTAGGAACATGAGTGCAATGACTTCTGGTACCAACTACCCAGAGTGAGGCCAGACTTCACAGGTTAAGTTCACAGTCCTCCATAAGATCACCCTCACCTCAAACATCAGCCACAAGTTTGAGAGTTCCCAGGATACCCCCACTTCTCATCAGCTGTCTACAAACTTAAGGGTTCTCACTAGTTCTTCAGGTTTGATAATTCACTAAAATGACTTACCTCAAGAAAATGCTATACTTATAACTACAGTGTTACTATAGCAAAAAGATACAAATGGAGAGAAACATAAGGTGAGAGGTTGGGAGAGTCTCAGATGTGAAGCTTCTGTCATCCCGTGTTGTATACCCTCTAGATGCATTATTGGGTATTACCAATAAAGGGAGCACACTAGAACTTTTCAGTGGACATGATTGACTGAATCACAGGCCATGCACTTGAACTCAATCTTCAGCTGCTCTATCCTCCTGGAGGTGGTTCTGCTACCACAGGGCAGAAAGCCCCACCTCTCTACTCATAAGGCTGGTGTTTCTCACCCTGCCAGCCCCAAACCCTGACTGATCTCATTAGCATAAAGCACTCAGAGGCCCGTCAGGAGGGACCTTGTCAACAAAACTATCAGGTGATCGGGTGTGGTCAGAGACACTCACAGGAACAGCAAAGACACTCCTAGTACTCATCAGATTACAAGGATTAAGAGGTTATTCCCCAACTGTGAGGACAAAGGCCAGCCAACTTCTTTATGAAACAATGAGGAAACCCAGATTCAGACTTTATGTCTGACCTAATGGATTTCACCATTTCACCCCTGTGCATATATTGTGTGCTCTTATGTAAGAATATTTGTGGTATAAAATTCCTGGGAGAAGAATTGCTAGGCTACAGGAAGCCACGATTTTTTGTGTAGAAAATCCCAAAGTAGACAATCCCTACAAAAATCTCCTGTAACTAATGAGTGAACACAGCAAGATGGAAAGATACAAGGTCAATAAAAAAAAAATCGTTTTCATATTTACCATCAGTGAACAAGTGGAATTTGAAATTTATAAAATCACCAAAAATAAAGTATTTAGACATAAATCTATCAAAATATGTACAGGATCTATATGCAAAAACAAAACAAAACAACAACTATAAAGCACTGATGAGGGACATTAAAGTTCTAAATAGATTGAGACATGTTCCAACCTCATGAATCAAGAGACTCAATGATATTATTAGGTCTTCCCAATTGGATTTGATTGCCAACACAAATAGCAATCAAATTCCGACAAAAAGCTATTCTGCAGGTCTTGGCAAACTGCAGAAGTTTCTCCAAAAGTTTTGTGGAAAAAAAAAGCACAATGTCTAGACTAGTCAATACAATACTAAAGAAAAACAAAGCTAAACCTAATTTCACCTTACCTAATTTCGAGATTCGTTATAGAGTTACAGTAATCAAACCAGTATGGTATTGGCAGAAGAGCTGGCACAGAGGTCAGTGGAACAGAACAGAGTGCCCAGAAATAGACCCACACAAGTATAGCTAATTGATTTTTGACAAAGGAGTAAAGACATTTCAATTGAGAAAGGATAGTCTTTTCAACAAATGGTGCTGGAATAATTAGATATCCAAATAAGCAAATTAACCTAGAAACAGACCCTATACTTTAAGAGAAGATTAGCTAAAAGATATCATAGACCAAAATGTGAAATGTAAAACTATAAAGATGTGTAGAAGAAAACAAAGAAGAGGGGCTCCTCTGTGGCTTAGTTGGTTAAGCATCTGCCTTCGGCTCATGTCATGATCCCTGAGAACCGGGATTGAGTCCCACATTGGGCTTCCTGCTCAACAGAGAGTCTGCTTCTCCTTCTGCCCCTCATCCTGCTTGTGCTCTCATTCTCTGTCTCAAATAAATAAATAAAGGCTTAAAAAAAGAAAGGGGAAAATTGATGTGATTTTTGAGTCTGGTGATGAGATTTTAGACACATTAAAAGAACAATCCAAGGCACAAAATAGAAAATATTTGCACAAAACAGAAGAAAATATTTGTAAAGGATTTGTATCCAAAATATATAAAGAGCTCATAAAACTCAACAATAGGGAAACTACCCAATTTAAAAATGGACAGAAGATCAAACACTCATCAAAGAAGATATATAGGTGGCAAAGAAGTAGAAAAGGTGCTCAACAGCATTTGTTGTTAGGGAAATGAAGATTAAAACCATAATGGAATACCACCACATATACTTGTTAGGCTAAAATCCAAAAGAACAAAAACAAAAAACTGGTAATATCAATTGTCATCAAGGGCACAGAGCAACAGGAACTTTCATTCATTGTTAGTATGAATGCCAGTATGTACATGTACCGCCACTTTGGAAAACAGGCAATTTGTTACAAAGTTAAGCATAGTTTTATAAAAAAAAAAAAAAAATCCACTCCTAGTATTTCCCAAACTGATTTGAAGCATCATGTACACCCAAAACTCTGAATGCAAATGTTTATAACAGCTTAATTCATAATGGACAAAACTAGATTCATCCAGAATATTCTTTAATGGGTGAGAGGATAAACAAACCCTTATATCCATACATGGAATACTATTCAACAATAAAAAGGAACAATAAGCCATACAAAGATATGGGTAATGTTAATGTATACTGTTAAGTGAAAAAAAAAACAATCTGAAAACACTCCACACTGTATGATATTTATAGAACATTCTAGAAAAGGTAAAACTATAGCTATGGCGAGCATATCAGTCATTGTTACCTTTTTGTCAAAGGAAGAGGCTGAGAAACAGGATCTAAGGTGGTGAAGCTATTTTGTATGATCCTGTAATTGTGGATTCATGACATTTTGCATTTGTCAAATGTAGACAAATATGAAAAAAATAAAAGTAATTTAGGAGGTCAGGAAATCCCAGAATGGAATCCAGAATGAAGAATGTGATAAAAATAATCTAACTGTATTAAAAAATGTACGAAACAATCTCACTGAAAAAAAGTGCTGAATTAAGTTAACTTTGGAAATGAATGGATTCTGTAAGATTGAAGGTAAAATGAGCTGCACACAAGTCCTCTATTCTAGTCGATAGTTGTTTCCCCACGAGATAAGGGATAATGATTCTGGAACCACTATACATATAGGCAATTAAGTAAATGGATGAGGGGAGCCAGGCTCCTCACTGTTGGGAATGTGATGTTACAAATTAGCGAGAGAAGAAGACTAGAATGTTCCATGTGGTAATGGATTAGAATTAGACACACCACTAACAATATAGATGCAGCCGTTTACATATAGAAATATTTATAGATAAGTATCTGTAGAGTAATAGTATACTCATTCTGTCAGCTATGAGGGCCTAGAAACAAAGTTATCTTAGTAGTAAGAATACATTGTACCCAGATCTTGGTTTCTAATAACATTTGCTAATAAAAGGAACCAGTGCTCCTTGGAGAAATGGTTGATTCTAGGACTGGGGCAGTGAATTTACAAGATGAGCCTGGAGCACCTTGTAGTTTCAGCAAAAAAGAAAGTTTTTATTTGTTTTTTTTTTATTTTTTTAAAGATTATTCATTTATTCATTCATGAGAGGCAGAGAGAGAGAGGGGGCAGAGACATAGGCAGAGGGAGAAACAGGCCCTGCGCAGGGACCCTGATGAGGGACTCAATCCCGGGACTCCAGGATCACACCCTGGGCCCAACACAGGCGCTAAACTGCCGAGCCATCCAGGGATCCCTGTTTGTTTTTAAAGTACAATGATGAGGGTATGTCAAAGAGACAGGGCAGCCTAGTGAAAGGGCTCCCGAAGGAAACCCTGGAACAATTTGAGCCACAAAATGAAGTAGTATTTGATTCTTACTTTAAGTATAAAATAAAAATGTCTGATGTAAAATAATTATTGAGTAAACAAATGGAGAAGAGA
Source organism: Canis lupus baileyi (assembly GCF_048164855.1). Taxonomy (NCBI): domain Eukaryota; kingdom Metazoa; phylum Chordata; class Mammalia; order Carnivora; family Canidae; genus Canis; species Canis lupus. The sequence goes on from NC_132848.1 coordinate 32,059,682, forward strand.
CAAATTCCTTATGCAGAAGGACTCTAAATAAGTTATGCAGATAATGTACCAGCAAGGAGTTGGAGCACATCTCTCCACTCCTTATGTGGTGTCCATACATAGTGATTTCCTTCCAAAGAGTACAATATGGAAGGGGGAAGATACAGAGGAGAAGCCTGTCAAACACTATATCCACAGGGAGAATTCATGGTGATATTATGTGCCTTTACTAAGATGGGATGTGAATGGCATTTGACCTCTTTGGTCTTCCTCCCAAGAAAATATTATGCCAGTCAAAACAGGAGAAAAACATCAGAATATCCCAACTGAGTCTTTGTAGACGGACTTTGTAATGCCTGACCAGCACTCTTCAAACAAAATTGTCAAGGTCATCAAAAACAAGGAAAAATCTGAGAAACTTTACAGCCAAGAGGAGCCCAGGGAGACATGATGACTAAATGTAATATGGTGTCCTAGATGAATCCTAGACTAGAAGAGGCACATTAGGTAAAAACTAAAGATATCTCAGTGAAGTAATGACTTAGTAATAATGGATCAATATTGGTTCATTAATTGTGACAAATGTACCATAGTAATGTAAGATATTAACAGAGCAAAGTGAGTGTGGGTATATCGGAACTCTCTATACTGTCTTCTTAATTTCTCTGAAAATCTAAAACAACTCTAAAGTCAAAAATTTATTTAAAAATTTTGATTGATATTGACAAATTACCACATTAAAATGTGTTCATCTACACCTCCACCAACTATGCATGAGAATTTCTGTTGCTTGGTACCCTTGACAAAAGTGAATATTATCAATCCTTTTAATATTTGTAAATTTGAAAGGTGACAAATGATATCTCATTGCTTAAATTTGCATTTTAAAATTACGAATGAGATTTAGCACCCTTCTTCTCATTGATTGGACATTTATATTTCTTTTTTCCACAGCAGTACGTTGCTATCCTTTGCTCATTTTTCAAACTGGTTGTTGCCTTTTTCTGGTGTAGAGCTTTTAGTATGGTAAAAAAAAAATTAACCCTTTCCTTTCAGAGGTTTGTAAGTTTTTTTGCAGACTGTTTTGACACTCTATGTTTTTTTCTTTACTATGCAGAAAATTTAAACACTTTTAAGTAACCAAATCTCTCTTTAAATACAATTTCAGAGGTTCAACACATTTCAATTTTGTTTTCAAATTAAGTCCCCAGTGACTTGATTACCATAAATTTTAGGTCCCTTTAAGCTAGTTCCTGATTGATTTAGGTGTTCATGAAAGGATGCCTCCCATAGGTTCACAGTCCAAAGTCCCTTCACATCCCCTCTGAGTTTTGCTCTTGTCCTTCTCCTGCCATGCCACTGCTTTTCTGAAAGCCACTAGAGAGAGATGGTTAAGTCAACCCTGGAGACGCTAACAGCCGTATCAAGAGTACTATCCTTCTATCATCTTAGGTACTATTCCTCCTGATGTTGGAATAGGTTGGTTCACAATGCAGTGGTAGAAATGTCTTCTCTTTTGCTTATCATGGGAATCATTTTGTCATGTACATAAATGCTGAATCACGATGTTATAGCCTGAAACTAATATAATATGGTATATCAAGTACACTTAACAAAAAAAAGAGAGAAGAAATGTCCTCCTTTTTGAAGTACATTTTTCACTTGCTTCCTGTACACCTCTGGCCACTCACCAGTTATTCCTAATATCTTTTGCTGGTTTCTCCCGGCTTCCTGGTGATTAAATGCTAAGTTTATGCTCTAGGACTCACTTCTTGACCTCCTCTCCAGCAGCAACCATTTCTCAAATGATGTCAGTTCATTTCGTGGCTATAGCTAATGCTTCCTGGCATTCCATATCCCCAGCTATAATTCTATCCTGGACTTCCTCTCTCCTCTTTAGACTCATATATCCAAACCTGCTCAGACTTTACATTGTTTATTTAATAGACCTCTCATGGTTAACAAGTCCAAAGTTGAGCTCTTGGTCTCATTCCCCATCTCCAACACCTCAGTAACTCATAACTTCATTATTCCATCTGCTCAGGTCAAAACTGTTGGAGCCATTCCTTACACTTTATCCCACACTCCATTATCAGTCTGCCTGGGAATTCAGCTAGTTCTAACTTCAAGTATATCCATAATCCCAACATCTTTCAATGGTCCTACTGCTATCAGTTAGGTGCCTGACAACCAAATCTGAAGCAGACACCAGACTCTAGATTTGATCCCATCTCTTGCTCCTTTTTCCTTCTAACCCATGGCCATATTTATGTCCACTGGTGTCTCAGTGGTCAGCAACACTGCAGGCACTTAATGCTTTCTCAAGAAATAGAATCAAATTCCAAAGGTCTTGGCAACCTGAGAGGGGACCACCATGAAAGCAGATCAAGAGTACCTTGGAGCAAGTTGGAGTATGACCCTGGGGAGAGCACACAAAGTAGAGATGGCTCATGAATGGCACATACCAGATCTAGTGCTGAGGTGGATGCAGAGATAAATGACACAACTCATTTTTCTGCACCATTTTTCCTTCCATAGGAGCTCAATTTCCTTCAATTCATTTCCAATTTCCAGCCACTCTTGGAAAAGGCAGCAGCATCATGTGAAAAGAGCCCAACTTGGGAACCAGAAAGACTTGGGTTATAACCCAGCTTCTGATGTGTAGAGCAGCTGAACAAACTTGGCCATGGCATTTACTTTGGGGGTGTCACTTTGTTCATTTGCAAAAGGCAGCAAGTAACAATGGCTACCTCTGAAATTTGCATTAGTATTACCTGTGATGAAAGCCAGAGGAAAACCTCCTTACCCCACACCCAACACAGAGCAGGTACTTTGTAAATGTAAATTGAACCTATCTTAATTGGCAGGAATTGATTGACTTTATGTATGACCTTACAGCTTTCCTACTTTATTTATTGCATTAGCTGATGGAATTTGTCTTTTCTGTTTGTCTCTCTTTTAGACTCTTTTCCCAACCTTTCCTTCCTTTAGTGCTCCTGTCTGATTATCTGGACCCATGGAATTCTTACGTCAGTCTGATTCTTCTCTTTATACACAAGATGTTGAACTCTAAGTTTTAGAGCAAATAGAAGCAAAAGACAAGGTGGTTGGATATTGTTATCTAAAGAAATGGACACACACACACACACACACTCCTTTACTCGGGGCCCATGGTGAGGGAAGAGAAGCGATTTCCATATCCTTGCCCCAACATGCCTGCTACGAAAGCAGAGCTGCTTAACAGAGCCTCTGGACACCTCTTAAATGCATCCCTCCCAGTGTGGCATTGGCAGGCTCCACTATTAAGAAACAGCAAGGGCAGGTGAAGGTTCAGAATAGCCTGGGCCCCTGGGGAACACAGAGCTGCCTTGATGAGAATAGACTAGGGCACCCTCAGGAGCTCTGCTTTCTGACCCACAGGAGGAAAAAAGAGCCTCAAGAACTAGAACTGAACTTGAATTCTGGGGAGAGAAACTGTCTCTAGGACCAGGTAGAATGGTCTTGGAGTGATACATTGAAAACATCAGAGAGCATGAAAGCCACCTCCAGGATGTGTCTGGGCCGCTCCTGCAATTTTCTTGGGCTCCCCTCTGAGTTTCAATCCAGAGCAGAATAATTCTCACCTTGATTAAGACAAATTTTTTTTCCCAGCATGGTGTCCTCAAAAAGTACACCTTTCAGGGCCATAAAACTGTTTGAATTCCATCTCTTTCAGTTACTAGTGGTTGGCTTTAAGAAGGTTAGTTAACATCTGTAAGCCTCAGTCTCTTTCCTACAAACTGGAAGTAGTGATACTTGTTTTCCAAAGCTGTTTAAAACATTAATTGGGAGAGCATACATGTAACATGAATCCGCAGGTGTCAACCACTTCTCATTTGCATAGAAGATCTCCAAATGGAGAGATCCCTTTCTCTTTTCCAGCTTCCTGGAAAATTTCTAAAGTATGGAATATAAATGTTACCAAAGGGAATGTGATTTATATTCTTACCACTGATGCTTCTCATCCTTATAATCTCTGCCGTTTCTACCTCACCAAGATCTCTCCTATCTCCTTTTCTTCTCAGAAAGACAGTATGGTCACCCATGGGCCACTCTACTCGGCTGATCCTCCAAAAACGGATCTCTTTTAATTGTCTCGCATTTCTCTCCTCTGCTGTTAAACAGGGAGGCTCAAATATTCTATCCTCATAAATAAAAGCAAGAGTTACACGGCATTGTGGACTTTTCTGTTTTAACTCCTGTCCTCTCATGATTCTGTTCTCTATATGGTCATAAGAGTGGTCCTTTTAAAAATTCATAGGGATCTCACTCTTCTGCTAAAATTCTCCAACAGCCTCCCATCTTACGAAGAAGTACAAATCTTTACAATCAGCTGCAAAGTCTTCCTTTGTTTTTCCCTCTGTTTTCTCCTGTGGGCTGATAAGTAACTAAGAGTGGTATATAATTCCCTCATTCCTTACACTATCCAGCCATCAGAATAATCTTCCTTAAGTAACCAGTCTTATTACTTACCTTTTGTTTTAAAATTGTTTACCAACTTATCTTTGTTTATTGGGGAACACTGCAGAAATTAATTTAATTCATGAGCTCTGTAATCAGGCTCCACCCCCTGGGGTTTGTATGACCTTAGGAAATCACATCTATCCTTGCCATCATATTTATAAAATGTGGATAATAATAGCATCCTGTGTAAAATCTCCAGTATGGCACCTACCACTCATAAGTAGTAAATGAAAGGCAACAAGTTTTGCTAAATTCTATAGCAGAATCCAGACTCCTTATTGTATCAGGCGAGTCTTTTTAAAATATCATCTGAACTTAACTCACTTTTAGATTCTTTTTTTTTAAGATTTTATTTATTTATTTATTTATTTATTTATTTATTTATTTATGAGAAAGAGAGAGAGGAGAGGGGGCTATGGGGTGGGAGAGAAAGGGGGAAAATCCCCAATAGACTCTGCACTGAGTGTAGAGCTTGATGTGGGGTTCAATTCCACATCTCTGAGATCATGACCTGAGCTGGAATCAAGAGTTAGATGCTTAACCGCCTGAAGCCACCCATGTGCCCCTTGATTAATCTTGTTTCTGTCCTAATGGATAGTGCTCTCCAGCTATATAGTTGACAACAGTTGTGCAATGCAGCCTTGAACTGCACAGGTTCACTTATTTTTGTTGTTTTATTTTTTAATATTTTTAAAATTCAATTTGCCAACATATAGTATAATAATACCCAGTGCTCATCTCAATGCACAGGTCCACTTATACATGGATTTTTTTATATAAATACAGTACAATATAATATGGTAAATGTATTTTCTCTACCTTATGATTTTCTCACTAACATCTTCCCTCTTAGCTTACTTTATTGTCAGAATACACTCTATATTACATATAGTACATGAAATATATATTAATAGACTATAATCAGTAAAGCTTTCAGTCAATAGTAGCCTATTAGTTGTTAAGCTCTTGGAGAATGAAAAGTTATATGTGAGTTTTCAACTCCACGGGGGCCAGGGCTCCGAACCCCCATATTGTTCAAGAATCAACTGTATTTAACTTTTCATCATTCCCTCTGAAAAGTTTGTTTTTTCATGACTGCTTTGCCTTAGCATCACTTGGTCACTATTTCCACCTGGCAAGTCTACTCAACCTTCAAAACACAGTTCAAAAAGTGGGTCAAGATAGTATACCAAACTTACTTGCTTTTTATACCTTTTGCATAAAAATCCCTTTGAATGATAGGAAAGAATTATTTAATACAAACAAACAATAAACACTGAACAACATGGAAAATATAAGAGGATATCATCACTGAACCACAATTCTTATGTATATGCAAAATTTAGAAAGCAGTTAGATTATCTCTATTTTTTGCTATCTGACAAACTTTTGGAAAGACTCCCAAGTAAAAAAAAAAAAATTAATGGTTGGAAATGAATGATAAAATGTAAGAAGCATCTTTTAAATGCAGAGCTGAGCTTTTGAGGAGAAAGGATAAATCTCCAGGGACCTGAAACAGAGGGAAACATGAAAATTCAAGTTTTAAGCTGCCACCCATGCAGTGACTATCCTGGAAGCATTTGCTATGCTTATTAACCATGAGGTTTGAGTTTTAGTTGTCTGTTACAGAAAAAAAGAAGGCCTTTGGCTTTTTAAAGGTAGAAAGTGGAACTGAAACCCTGCATAAACCAGAGACCCTCAAGGGGCTACAGTGTAGGTAAAATAGTGGAAATAATGGAATAAAGTATGTCCTGTAACAAAGGAGACTGCGTGGGACTATGCCTGCCTTAGCAGGGGCTTCAGGAAGGAAAAAGTCTTCTTTGCATATTTCTAACCACAGGCTGCCCATTAGGAGGGACTGGGGTACTGAGAAACCCCAAACACATCAGGGTCCCCTCTCAATAGTGAATGAAAAATCCTCTCTGGAGAGAAAGTCTTCAATCCAGGCTTCACGGGGGTTTTCAAAGCTGCAAAATGTACTGAAGAAAGTATCTAAATTCAAAAGGATAACATAAAAACATCAGAAATCAAATCAGAGAGCAAGATTCAGCAGAAAGAATAAATACCAGAATTAGACCCTCAATAACCTTGGTTAATGTAATTATTGGATTCAAATGATAAATAGATGGCAAATTAAAAGCAGATTTGAAAATACAAGAAGGAAACAACATACAATAAAAGAATGCAACACAGGGTTGACAAAGAACCAAACAGATCTTCTTAAAGATGATTAAAATTAGCAATTTAAGAAGTGATTTTAGAAAGATAGTAGACAAATGTTTGGTGTGCAATAAGTATTAGGAAATTATTCAGAATGCAGCATAGACAGTAAAAGAGAGAGAACATATCAGGCATAGAGAACAAACAGAAATTTACAACATACATCTAATCAGATTTCTAGGGAAGACATTGAAACAATGGGGGTGTGTGGCAATTGTTGAAGATATAATGGGTAAAAATTTTCTACGGTTGATGAAGAAATCCTGTATTCAGATTTAGGAAGCACAATGAATACCAATCAGGATAAATTTTTTTAAAATTCACATCCAAACACACTGAAAAACACAAAATGGAGGGAATTTGCTAAAGCAGTCAAGAGGAAAATAGAACAGCTTTCAATCTAAAATCACTAACTTATTATTTTCAGGAAAACAGAAGTGAGTTGATTATTTAAATTTCTATACCAAATGAAAGTCTGAAATACACGTCAGAAAGAAAAAACTTCAGTCCAGAGGGAGGATTTGGATATGACAAAGGATGGTAGGTTTTCAGAAGTATTGTCTGTACTAAACACTGATAATAGTAATGATGAACTTGGAAGCATGTTCAAAACAAGTTGTAAATAAAAATATGCTTAGTAATAATGAAAATAATATGAGAATATGTTGGCAAAATTCATCTAAGTTGCTTGTGTAGTTCTGGAAAAGATTATACACTTGATTAAATTTTAAAGATTGTCACAAAAAGAAACAAAATTCACTGTGTAACTTCCAAAAAATGAAAAAAAGAATTAAAACTATTTGATCAATAAGTCAGGAAAAGAGAAATATAAGTATAAAATAGATCAAATAGAAAGAAAAAAGTAGATATAAATCCAAATATATATGGATACACAAATATATATTTATATACAGTATACCTGTATATAAAATATGTACACAAAATTTTTGTATACAAAATTGTATACAAAATATGTATATGATAATATATGTGCATATACACATGTATTTTTTTTAATTCTTAAAAAAGATTTAAAGATTTATTTATTTAGTTTAGCAAGAGAGAGCACAAGTGAGTGGAGGAGCAGAGGGAGAAGGAGAGCAGCAGATCCTCACTGAATGTGGAGCCCTTTGTGGGGTTGGATCTCACAACCCTGAGATCATGACCTGAGCCAAAATCAAGAGGTGACCAACTGAGCCACCCAGGAACCCCCACATGTATTTTTAGATTGAATTTTAAAACTAAGTGTAAATGGGTTGAATTGTGTTTCCCTAAAATCCATATGTTGTAGTCCTAATCCCCAGTACCTCAGAATATGACCTTATTTGGAGTAGGATCATTGCAGATATAAATAGTTAAGATGATGTCACACTGGAGTAGGGTGGGTCCCACACCAATATGACTGGTGTCCATAGAAGAAGGGTAAAATGTGGACCAAGAGACATTTTGGGGAGGACACATGTGAAGATGAAGTCAGAGATCAGGTGATATTTCTATAAACCAAGAAATGCCTGGATTACTATCACCTCTGCCAGCAACTAGGGAAGAGGTATGGAGCAGATTCTTCCTCACAACCCTCAGAAGGAACCTAAGCTGCCAACACCTAGATCTCAGACTTCTAGCCTGTAGAACTGTGAGACTATCCATTTCTGTGTTTAAGCCACCCAGTGTATTGTTCTTTGTTATGACAGACTTAACAAACCGATATACTCAGTTATATGTGTTTTACAAGAGACAAAATACATGCCTAAAAGATAAGGACAAGAAAATGTTGGAAGTAAAATAATCAGAATAAAGATGTATTAGGTAAGTTCTGGGGAAAAGAAAAAAAAAAAAAAACCCAAACTGGTGCTTTATAGTAATAGCAGAATAAAAAATTAACTTCAAAACCAAAACCTTACGATTACAAAAAGGATTATTATATAATCATGAAAAATAAACTTCATGAACATTACATACCTGTATATACATGCATACATAGTTAACGGTAGAAAAACAAAGAGAATAATAAAATCAAATAGAAAAAAATTAAAGTGGATAGCTATAGGGTATTTTAACATATCATTCCTAATAGTCAATAGGAAAAGCGGACAAAAAAACTTTGTACATAAAGGAATAGGACAAGACAATTGACAAATGATTTGAGCAATGTGATTGATATGTGTGATCTAAAAGTCCTTACGGGAGTCCTTTGCCCAAATAAAAAAATACATATTCTTCTTGAGTATATAATTAACATTTATAGAAGTTAATGGCTACTAGATCAATAAGTCAGTCTCAACTAATTTCACAAAATTATTATTGTTACATACATCACATTGAGAGGCTATCTATATCAACTCATGGCAGCATAGTTCTATTAAAAAAAAATGCAGACACAACAAGGAGCCTGCTCTCCCCTCTGCCTACGTCTCTGCCTCTCTCTTTGTGTCTCTCATGAATAAATAAATAAAATCTTTTTAAAAAAAACACACAGAGCATAAAGAAAAGTTAAATTATACTACATCAAAATCAAAACTCAAAAATCAAAACTAAATAAAGAGACCACACATTTCCAGAAGATATCTGGAATTCAATATGATCAATAAGAATTACTAATTAGAACATAGAAGAAACTCCTTATCAATGAAAAGGTAAATTAACTAATAAAATTTTAATTTTATTTAAATACCCAATAAAATATGAGAAGATACTCTATCTCACCAATATACAGGAAAATGAAACTTAAAGCTAAAATGAAGTACCATTTTATCCCAGTCAGTTAAGAAAAATTTAGAAAGTATAACAATACTGAGGACTATGAGGATGTCAATAAACAAGGACTCTTCTATGTTGTGGTGGGAATAGAAACTGTTTTAAACACTTTGATGAATAAAGTGGCAATATCTATTACTGTATAGCTGAAGAACATACTTGATAACTCAGCAATTCCACTTATAAATCTAGAAAAACAAACATCAAAGAGAAAGAAAAAGAAGCTAGAGTGATTTGGTCTAAAGGAGAAACAAGGATACAAAAATTCACCTTTGGAGAGAAACAAGTACTGATGTTAAAGCTGGTTTTCCCATAGACTCTCCAGAGAAGGGGCACCTGGGTGTCTCAGTGGTTGAGCATCTGTCTTTGGCTCAGGGTGTGATCCTGTGGTCCTGGGATCAAGTTCCACATCAGGATCCCCACAGGGAGCCTGCTTCTCCCTCTGTCTATGTCTCTGCCTCTTTTCTCTTTCTATCTCTCTCATGAATAAATAAATAAAATCTTTAAAAAAAAAGACTCTCCAGAGAAATGTCAAACTAAGGATTACTAAATACAAAGATCTACAGGGAGCACAGGAAAAGAATCAGAGAAATTAATTAAAGAACTAAATTTGGAATAGCTGCTCCCATTGACCCTCTTTGCCTCCTCCATATTGAACATCTGGTGGCAATGGTTTCTGCCCTGGGGAAAAAGCCCTGAAAACCAATATATAGACTAAACAAGTGACTTATCTTGGAAAGGCTCTTAGCATGAATGTTGGCTTTGGAGAAATAGATACAGCAGAATCTGAGGTAAATGTGTAAGAACATTCAGAAGTATAGGTTTATCTTGGGAGACTTAATATGTTCTATGTCCAGAGAAACAAGATAGAACACCCAGATGGTAAAGTAAAAAAACTTTAGATATGCACCTTTCCACTCATTTGTCATCACTAATGAAATGCTCTTGTAATGTCCAGAATTTAGATTTATTGATGAGTAAACGGAGATATATATTTGGTGTAACAACAGGTGTGCCAGCTGCCACTATGGTTCAGTCTACCCTTTGACTGCAAATAGGACCAACCAAGAGTGATTAAATATTTGAACAAACATGTACCTTGAAAAAGGATCAAACTATCTGAAAAATTAACCCTCCCCCTCTCCCAAAGAAAGAATATAGTTGAGAATACAGAAAATGCTTCAGAATAAATAGTTATATCCTCAGGGAGGTTAAAAAAAAAACATCTGCCATGAAACAGAAGCATAGTGCCGGAACTTAAAAGTAGGATAATTAGAAAAAATATATTAATATATAAATGGCAGAACATGAACAGCTGAGGAGTCAATTAATGAGCTAAAAGACTGAACCAAGTAATTAGCCTAGGAATATAGCACAATACGACAAAGAGATGAAGTATGAGATAAGAGTTGAGGGGTGTGAGGAACAGATACTGAACTTCTAATATCTTCATACATTCAGGAGAAACAAATCACAGGTAAAGGGGGTATCGTAGACAGAATAATAGTCACCCCAAAATGTTTATGGCCCAACCTAACATCTTTGAATATATTATGTTACATGATGCAGCAGACTGAATGATGGCCTCCCCCAGTTATTTCCACATTCTAATCCTCAGAACCTGTGACTGTTAACTGATATGGTTAAAGGGACTGTGCATATGTGATTAACTTATGGATCTTGAGATGAGGAAGATTGTTCTGGATTATTCGGGTGGTCCTGCTGTACTTACAGAGATCTTTATTAGAGGGACACAGGAAGGTCAAAGACAAAGGAAAGAGTGATGTGACAACAGAAACAGAGATTAATGTAACCAGGAGCCTAGGAATGCCAGCAGCCTCCAGGAGCTGGAAGACAAGGAACAGATTTTCCCCTGGAGCCTCCAGAAGGAATCAGCCCTACTGAGACTTTGATTTTAGTACTTTATGATTCATTTTGGACTTCTAACATACAAAACTGTAAAAGAATAAATTTTATTGTTTTAGGCCAAATGAGGGTAATATTTTTACAGCAGTAATAAGAAACTAGTACATATGGCAAAAGGGAATTAAGGTTACAAGTGAAATCAAAACTGCTCATCAGCTGGCCTTAAACATCTGAAAATCATGAAAATAATTCACATATTAACAGACTAAAATGGAGAAATCATTTGATCATCTCAAAAAAAAAAGAAGAAGAAGAAAATCATTACAAAATTCAATATCCAGTCCTGATTTAAAAAAAAAAAAAAACCTTCAGCAAACTAGGAATAAAAAGTTTCTTAACCTGGCAACAACTATCTATGGGAACTCTACAAGGAATATTTAACAGTGAAAGACTAACAGTTTTCCCCTAAAATCAAAACCCAGATAAAGCTGTCCACACTCAACACTTCCACTCAACATTGTACTGAAAATTCTAGTCAGTGTAAGGTGCAAATAGGAAATAAAAGAATTCCCACTCAGAGAGAAAGAAGTAAAACTCCCTGCACAAGTAACATGATCATCTAAATTTAAAAAAAATCACCTGCACTACACAAAACTGCCCCCACAGATATGTGAATTTAGCAATGTTGTAGGATACAACATAGATATACAAAATCAACTCTATTCTTACATAGCAGCAGTGAACAATCAAAAAAATAAAATCACAGAAACAATATTTTCAGTGGCACCAAAAATATAAAACATAAGGAATAAATCTAGCAAAGGGTGTTTAAGACATGTTCATGGATAATTATAAAACCTTGCAAAGAAAGTATAAAGAGGACTTAAATAAATGAAAGGCTGTGTCTTAAATTGAAAAACCCAATAATTCAAAAAGATGTTTTTCTCCACATTTATATATAAATGAAACACAATGCTAATTAAAAAAAACTTCTCAATTTTTTGTAGCATATAAAAATACTTAAGAAATAAGTCCGAAGGATATAAACTATTTGATATCAAGATTATTATGATGCTACAGAAATCAAGATGGCATGGTACTAGTGTAAAGACAGACAAATAGATCAATGAATAGTATATATTTTCTACAAATAGAACTGTACTTACATGGTCAATTGATTTTCAACAAAAGTGCAAAAATAATTCAGTGGACAAAGTACAGTTTTTTCAACAAATGGTACAAGAGCAATTAGATATCCATCATCTATCTATATTTATATACAAAATTAACTTTAATTATAAAACTAAATGTGAAATCTAAAAAATTAAATTTAGGATATTTTTTAAGACAACAAAAGACCAATGATTGACTGGAAGTAAAGATTTGCAAAGTACGTATTCAATACCTGAACATTTACCCAAGATAAAAGAAAGCATATGAGCATAGGAAGACTTGTGCACTCATGTCCATAGCAGTGTTATATATATAATGGTCTCAAACTGACAACTGCTCAAATATACATTAAGAGGTGAATGGATAATCAAATTGTTTATCTATACAAATGGCTACTACTCAAAAATAAGGATTGAGCTATGTGTATGTTCAACATTGATACATTTCAAAATAATTATGTTGAGTTTTAAGAAAGCCAGATAAAATGAGGTACATGCCATTGACTTCATTTATATAAGCCTCTAGAGAATGTCAGCTAATGTGTCACGACAGAAAAATCAGTGGTTGCCTGGGGGCAAAGAGATGTGGGAGGGAGAGATTCCCAAGGACATTAGTAACCTTTTAGAGATGATCTATATGTTCATTTTCTTGATTGCTATGATGGTTTCATGGGTGTACAAGTAAGTCAAACTTATCAGGATATACACTTCAATTGTATCCATTTTGCTATATATCAATTACACTGCATTAGAGATGATTAAGTAAAAATTTTTCAAAAAAATGACAGTAATGAATTGTAACTTATTGAATGCAATTTTAATCATTTAGAAAACTGATTAAAAATGGATAGTACATCTAAATGTGGAAGATTAAATAAATAAATCTTCTAAAAGAAATATATGAGGTATCTCCATAACATTGGGATAGGCAAGGTTATGTTAAAGTAGATACATGTCCATCAATAGATGAATGGATAAAGAAGATGTGGCATATACGCAATGGAATATTTCTCACCCATTAAAAAGGAACGGAATCTTACTATTCATGGCAATATGGATGGACCTGGAACGTATTCTGCTAAGTGAAACAAGTCAGACAGAGAAAGACAAATACTATATGATTTTATTTATATGCAATATCTAAAAAATAGAATGAACAAACAAGCAAACAAACAAAATCAGAAAGACTCTTAAGCAGAGAACAAGCTGGTGGCTGCCAGAGGAGAGGGGGATAGCGGAATAGGTGGAAGAGGTACAAGCTTCAAGTCATGAAATAAATGAGGGAATGAAAAGTACAACATAGGGAATTTCGCCAATAACATTGTGATAATCTTGTATGCTGATTACCATAGGTGGTAACTACTTACTGTGGTGAGCATTTTGTAATGTATATAACTGTCAAACCACTATGTTGTACACCTGAAACTAATATTACATGTCATCTATACTTCAACTGAAACAGGAATACATAAAGTAGATACAAAAAAACTAACTGGAAACATTTGGATAATTTTGGATAATTTAAGTTGAAATTAGAATTTCTATTAATTAAAAGATAGTATTAGAAAAAGTAAAAAAGGAAGGCCGAGAGAGAGGTTAGATGGGTAAATCGATAGACGACCGATGATGGACCAATGGATAGACTCAAATAAAGAACTTTTATCCATAGCCTTGAAATAAGCTTCATCACCTAAATGTGACCTCTAAGGCTTTCCTGACCTGAATCTTGTCTACCTCTTCATCTTCATTTCTATAACCCTCTTTGGTTGGCACATAAAGCCCCTCTCCTGAGTAATTTAATATCTCCTCTCCATGCTAGGCTACTTCTCTCTCTGTGCCTTTTCCAGTGCCGGTCCTTCTGCCTAAAATACTTTATTCCGTTGTTTAATTTATGGGTATCTTCCTCAACACCTCTTTTAGGAAGCCCTTACTGAGTCCAGCACAGAAATACATGAGGCACCCATCCTCTGGGTTCCTACATCACCCTGAACACTTCCTGTTAGAGCAGCAATCACTTTTTATTACAACAATTGCTTAATTCTTCAATATCCCTTATTACATTGGGAGTTTTCATGGCAAAAACTATATAGCTTATCTTTGCAATCACAGTCCCTGAGATAGTAGTTGCTAAATTAACGTTTATTGAAGGAATAAAGGAAGAAGGGAAAGAATACATCAGCTCTAATTTTACAAGCATAAATCTCAAAACACTTGGAAAGGCATTCTTCTCCCACAAGATAAAGCAACATCTGGCAGGCATCTGCAAGTCCCCCTCTGTTGAGAAGCTTCTGGGAAATCAGAAATGCATATAATAAAAGGTTTGGGCTTTTTTCTTCCATAGGGTGTTTGCTGAGCCCCGTGGAGAGCTAGGGGAGGAGTCGGGATAGCAGCCTAGCAGAACCTGATTATAGATCAGCTGTCAGATTGCAAAAGAAGTCTTTCTCATGCCAGACAGATTGCCTGCTGAGGATCATTAACCATTTAGGACACATGACATTTTTTTTCCTTTAAATTGCTTTTCAACCTAGCAGTATGAAAATGAAACCCCATTATGACAAAATCATCTTTCATTCATTATCAGAATCTCATCCTTCAAGTACGATTAGGAAGAATTTGAGGTTGTTTCCCACTTCTTGAGGTCAAACAGGAGAAATACAATGGCAACTCTGTTTGAGAGGGGCTTAAGATTTGACTTAGAAGAGGAGATATATATATATATATATATATATCCTACTGTGTACAAGAAACTGTACACAATTTCTTCTTAACGATGAGGTATTGTGTGATCATCATTATCATAATGAGAAAAATGAGTCTCCAAGGGCGTAAGTAAATGGCAAACTCACAGGCAGAGTCAGAGACAGGATCTGACATGAACAAGTTAACTTATTCATCCAGTAAATAAATAATTATTGACTACCTAGTGTAAGTTCTATCCTAAGGACACAATAGCGAGCAAAGTAGTTACAAGCCACAGTATCACACAACCTCCAGCCCAATAAAAAATGATGGACTATAAAGCATTAATTACCATAACCTGGGGTACCAGGTACGGTGACAAGATAGAACCAAGAAAGCTAGTCTGTGGATTAAGGGCTGGCTTCCAGGAAGAAGTAGCATTTAAACCAAGATCCCTAGTACAAATCAGGGTTAGACCAATGAGAGCTAGGGAAGGCTTTTTTTCAGATAGAAGAAGAACTAGTTCAATGTCCTGGAATTGAAGAAGATCGTGACTTTGCTAGAGAACCTGAAGCTTTGAAAGTAAACAGGAGTGAGTAAAGAGAGAGGGTTCTGGAAGCATCCACAACAATCAGATCATGGAGAAACATGTAAGCCTCTGGGCACAGCTGGACATCCTGTTAACCACAGGGAGGGCTAGCAAGGACTTTCAATCAGGAGAGCAGCCCTGATAGTAACTAAGGACTGTGGCCTCCCTGCCATGGGCCAGGCACTTTCTAAACAGCACACAGACGCGATAACTTTAGTTGCAGTAGGGTAAGCCCTGAGACCGGCCTTTTGTGATGCCAGTGCCCGACTTGAGCTTTGATTGCACAGGGATCCATTTCAAAGAGGGTTCTCTCCACAAATATAGGACTAGAGAGGAGCTAGCCCCGTACCCATCTTCTTTGTTTCAGAGATCTGATTTGACTTGGTAACTGGCCATTTGGGCCTCTCATTTTTTCTCTTCCTATGCTCAAATTTCACCCTTATGCTTTAAATTCACCAATAAAGAATCAGCCCAAGAAACTCTAAGCCCCTAAATTCGACCCCAATAAAAGCAGAACCCCAGGGGATCCTGGGTAGCTCAGTGGTTGAGCAACTGCCTTCAGCTCAGGAATCAAGTCCCACATCGGGCTCCCTGCATGGAGCCTGCTTCTTCCTCTTCCTCTGTCTCCCTCTGTGTCTTTCATGAATAAATAAATAAAATCCTTAAAAATAAAAAAATAAAATCTGACCCCCAGGCCTGTGTACTATCTCTCTCTCTCTCTCTCTACCTGTGACCTGGTGCCTTGTAAATTTCAGGACTTTTAAGTAAACCCCTCCACCCCCGCACCACCCCGCCACCTCACTATTTCTAAGGGTTACTGCAAGGGCACCCTGCAGTCCTAATAAGAACCATGGAGCCAGGCCCATGACAGTGCTCTTTGACAGGCTGAGACCAGCACAAGATAGTTGCCTTATGATTTATCAGCCAAACCAGGACACGTTTGAGAGTGGAAATAGTTATTAATAACTATGCTGAGACATCAGGCAAAATTGTTCCACGCAAATCAGAACGTAGGGTTGCCCTACATTTAATCTTCATAACAAGCCCATGAGGTAGGTACTATTATTGTCTTCGCTTTGTAGATAAGAAAACTGATGAGCTGGGGAGTTAAGCTACTTAACCAGGGGCATGAGGTCTATCTGATAAGTGATATTTCAGATTTGCCTGTTTTGAAAGACATTTTTCATGGATGCAACAAATACTGGTTGGTTTTCTATTTCATGCCAGGTACTTGGAATTCAGCAGCAAACAAGAGGGGCAGCATTCACTTCTACAGAGCTTTGCTCTAGTGGAACGGAGTTCATGGAATCATAGAATTTAGGGGTCCAGAGGACAGACCCACTGAAGAAATGCGTAACATAAAGTCGGTGTTAACTGCTCACAGAGTCATGAGATGGAGCAATGGTTCTCAACCACGACTGATTCTGCTACCCTGGGAGACTTCTGGCAATCCCTGAAGACATTCTTAGTTGTCACAGCTGAGGGGGGTGGAACTGGTGTCTAGTGAATGGAGGGCAGGGCTGCTGCTAAACATCCTACATGCACAGGACATCTCCTGTGTGTCTCCCCCAAAAAGTTATCTGACCTCAAATGTCTGTAGTATTGAGGCTGAGAAACCCTAACACACTTCCCCCCACATACACACACAGATAGACATCCACAGGTAGACACACATATATAGACACACCCACACCCACACATAGATACACTCACAGAGAAACACACCCAGACATAAACACATAGACACACCCACAGTCACTCACACCCACAGACACATCCACATACTCATAGATGCACCTACCCACAGACACACACATGCACACAACACACACACATACACACACACACACGGATATACCTACACACCCACAGATACACCCATGCAGATATACCCACAAATACACACTTCTCACCACCACCTACCCTCTCACCACCATTTTTTAATAAGCACTACTTTAAGGCCAAAGAATGTGAACTCAGTTAAAAAAGTCCAGTTTTCTTGAAACCATTCAGATTTGGGCACTCATAGGTACGTGTTATGATTGAACAAACACATTAAGGGTAGATAAAAGCTGCAGTTGGTAAGATTAAATTGGTTTTATTCATTTAACCCATTAAAGGTACTCTCAGCAATTTTCTATCCTTCTAATAATTCCATTAAAAAGTTAAAAATTGCAATTATTTCAGGAAATGAGTGTCTGAATGGTAGGGTCTTAGGATTCTCTGAGGTGTTTTGGCTTGAAATTTGTAATAAAATTTTTCCCTAGAGAAATCCACAAAGATACCAAGACATTCCTGCTTATAGGAATAGAGAGTAAAATTATTTTGCTTCTTTTGTAATAAATAACAAGAAAAATAACAATCCAACCTCTTTTAAGTTTCCCAAACCCAATTACAATGTCTGGGAGCTTCTCCACACACAACACCCAGCAATTCCTTGACCCCAGCAGGATGTTAAAGATTTCATGTCAATTCTAACACTATCTACCCAGAGACTACTGCAGATACCACAGGGGGAGGGCTCAGTCCTACAAGAGCAGCCAACCTCCACTTCAGATGCAAGTAACAAACTCCCTGCTGGCACCTGTGTTTCTGACCTGCCCACTACAGATTGGGGGTTCCAACCACCTCCTCCTTGGGTTCTTTTAGTTTGCTCGGGCAGCTCACAGAACTCAGGCAAACACTCCCTTAGGTTTACTAGTTTATTAAAGGACATGGTAAGGGATACGAAATAATAGCCAGAGGAAGCGATGTGTAGCATGAGGTCTGGGAAAGGGTGCGGAGGTTTCCTGCCCTCTCCAGGGGCACCAGGGTACCCGCTCCTCCACATGTTCACCAACTGAAGAGCCCCTGCACTCCTTCTGGGTTTTATGGAGGCTTCATTGCATAGTCAAGACTGACTAAATCCCTGACCATTGGCTGATTCATTTTCCTGACCCTCTCGCCTCCCCTGAGGTAAGGGAGTTGGGACTGGAAGTTCTAACCTCTAATCACTAGGTTGGTTCTCCAGGCCACCTCCCACTCTGTTACCTAAGGGCTTTCCAAAAGTCACCTGATTAACATAATACAAGATGCTTTCATGGCCCTTATCACTGATAATTCCAAGGATTTTAGGAGTGTGCCAGAAACCCTGGACAAAGACTGGATACATTTTAGAAACATTCAGATGACCAAATATATATTAGTATATATCAGATATTAGTATATATATACTAGTTAGTATGTGTACTACTATGTATAGTAGTATATATTAGATATTACATTCGGATGTAACATTCAAATATATATTAGAAACATACATCATTCAGATGACCAAATATATATTTCTTATAAATCACAATGTTATACAATCTTATTCCCACATCCTAAGAACTAAGGATACCATTGACAAGTAAAATATTATATTTCATAATATAATTTATTTATAATTTTTATATCTTTACGATAGTCCAAATAATTTGGAAAAAATCATAAAATGTTGACACAATGAAAAACCGAATGGTTATAAAAATCTAAAGATAGACCTGAGTCTCTTCTCCCTGTGTTACTGTTACTACCCTCTTTTGGATCACCTCACAGATTTTTCCTATAGGATACATCTCTGTACCCTTCCCACCCCATCTATTCCCCATAGGAGCCAGGGTGTGAGAACTCTCCCTGCAGGAAGCCTGATGCTGGACTCCAGGATCATGCCCTGAGCTGAAGGCAGACACTCAACTGCTGAGCCACCCAAGCATCCCCAGGGAGTGCAGAACTTAATGCTTTCTAATACATTATATAAAAGTCACTTAATGGTTATACATATTACTTATTTCCTATCTTCCCCTGCTAGAATGTAATGACCAGGAAGGAGGGCAGAGATCTTCATTTTGCTTAATGATATCTCATAAGCACCCAGTACAGTACCTAGGGCACAAGAGGAGCTCAAAACATGAACCATGAATGAATCCCTTTAATTTTTATCCAGGCCACAGGTAGCCAGACTCCCCAGCCAATGATAGTCTTGGGCATATTATGCATTTCTTCAATCATGCACCCCTGCTAAGATATACTGAGTGTCTGTTTTGCTTTTTGTCCTTAGCTAGGTATAGGCAAAACAAGCAATGAGGCCTGATTTCTATCCCTTGTAATCCCCCATTCATTTTATACTCCATCCTCATTAGCTTAATTTTCCCCAAACATGCAAAGTTCTTTCAAATTCTGAATCCTTTGCCTCTATGATTTCCTCTGCCCAATGAATGGTACTGAATAATACCTAACATATATTCCATGTGTTCTTCTAAGGCTTTATATGTATTCTCTTACTTGGTCTTCATTACAAACAGTGATTTAGGTACTTTTAGCATCCTTGTTTACAACGAAAGAAAACTGAGGCTCAGAAAAGTGAATTAAATTGCCTATTGACAGGTAGCTGGTAAGCCAGGTATCTTTGATTCAAATACAGACATTTGATCCTAAAATATCACCTTTTCTAGCCGCTGTACAACAGCGTTTTCTATTCTTTATATGCCCCAAATCTTATCTTGGTCTAACTTAGAAGTCTTGAACTTAAATTCATTCAGGAACCAGGCGAGTAACAAAAATACATGAAAGTGTTGAGTGAAATGAAAGGGAATTGTAGGTCTGTAGTGAATTCAGGACTTAGCCAGTTTTTACAAATCCTGTATGTGTCAACCAAACCATGTTTCCACTGGATTTGGTCCATACATTGAGAATTAGCAACAATGCTATAGATATATCTCCAAAGTCAGTGTTAGTCACTCTCTCAGGTGCTGCCATGGCCTTTATGTACACAGTACTTCATCTATGAAGCACTGAGCAGGTTGTTAACACACAATGGACTAGCACAGACATATGCAATAGGGTGGTGTCTAAGACAGTAAAATACCCTGCCTTCCTGAAGCTTCATGCAGTAAAAGAAAGATCCATGCTAATGGTACTCAAGTATTACAGTTGTGATAATAGAAGCCTGCTCAGGAGATGTGAGGTAACAAAGAAAAAAGGGGTAAAAATGGTCAGTAAAGTCCTTAAGGAAGCAGGGACTGTTGAGTCTTTAAAGATAATTAGGTGACCACCCATCGAGTGAAGTCATGGGGAAACCAGAGAGATAAGGTCATTCCAGGCAGCATGAACTAAGTCATGGAGGCTTGAACATTCTGGAATTGTCCTGGAAATTCAGGAATATCCATATGGCCAGAACTAAGCATCTATAGGTACTAAGGGAAAGGGACAGTAGAACAGGAGGCAAGCAAGAGTTTTGTCTGGATACAAAATTTCCCCAGTGGGCTAAAGAAGGATTTAAAGATGACAAGTAACTTGAGCAGGAAGGTTAGATACAAGATGATTTAAATAGGTGGGTGGGAAATAACATGCTTTTGAATTTTTTTGGGATGAGAAGGAAGGCAATTTTTGAAAAACAGATTTGAGAGATGGAAAACATATGGAATCTCAAGGACTTGCTAACTAGTTGGGTATAGAAGAGTGAGAAGTAGTCTAAGATGATGGCCAGATTCTGGGCCTAGGGGAGTAGGTGTGTGATAGAACCATAACCTGATACAGAGAACATGGCTAGAAGGGTAGGATGGGAGAGGAGACATACTAAGCTCAGTAGAATTTTAGGTGCTTGAGAAACATCTGTTTGGAAGTTCCCAGCAAGGTTTTAATACATCGATGTGAAACTCAAAGCACAGCTGGGAGCAGTTGTTGAACCCATGAAGAGTAAATGATTTCAAGTGCATGTAGACTAAATAGAGCAGAAAAATCCAGGACAGGGCCCTGGGGGTAACAAGGAGATTTATGAGGCAAGAAGAGAAAGACAAGACTAGAAAAGAAACAGAATGAGGAAGGTATATGGCCAGAGGTCCAAGGAGAATCAGAGCAGAAGGAAACTAAGTCAACATCATTGAGGACACTCAAGTATCCACTGCATTTAACAAAACAGTGGTTAATGGTGGCTCTGCCAGCACAGCACTAGTCAGTAGATGAGTATCCTGATTGTAGTGGTTGTATGGTGCAGTGCAGAAGTGAAGGCAGCAAGTGTAGAGGATTCTTTTGAGAAACCTGGCTCTGAAGATGAAAGGAGGTGACCAGAGGGAAATGAATGTTTGGGAGAGGGGATTCTCACCATGGAAGACATTGGAGTGGGTTCTGCATCTGAGAAGCAGTAGCCAAGAGCAAATACATTTGGAGGGGCATCTGGGTTGAGATGAAAAGGCATGAGATCCTCAGCACAGGCAGAGAATGTCCACATAAGAAGAGAGAAGACCACTGCCACTGGACTGAGAAAAAGGAGGTAAAACTGTAGATGCAGGCATATTTTAGGGGGCCCACCAGGCAGTGTGGGGAGGTTCCATCTGACCCCATCAGTTTTCTCAAAGAAGTGGGAAAGAACGGCCTCCATTCAGAGTACCATCTTCATAGCCACAAGGCCCACCCTCCTCCACAGAGCTGCTCTGGGTTTTTGCCTCCATGTGTCCTTGTTCTTTCCTAGGTGGTTGGAGGGCTTCAGTTGCTATAACAACAGGATGCAGCATTTTAGTTCTTAAAGTGTTTATGTGTCTGTGTGCGTGCAGGTAGATGCACAAAAATGAACTTGAGTGTTCTAGTAAATGTGTGTAAATATGGGCTGGGATATCTAAGAGTATTAGAGTAGGTATTTCTGTGACTGTGCATGTGGATAAGTAAGTTTGCAAGAGAACGTGAGTCATTTTTGTGTGCTGGTGTGTGGAGATAGAAAGACAGCAAGTGAGTGTGAGTATCTCCTTAAGGCATGAGTGTGTTTGAGTGTATTAGCACTATGGTATGTCCAGAGGAAAATTTAATGTCTGGGCATCTGTGTAGTGAAGACCCTAAGGGTACATGAGTCATGAGTATGTATGAATAGGTGAGTAGGTATGTGTCTGTATGTATACCTGTGTGGTGATAAACATGTGTGAATCTGTGCCTATGGCTGATGAGAATGTGTGTGTGGGTTGGAGTGTGCATGGGTGTATACCAGAGCATCCTAGGTGGCCTTAAAGTCCTTATGCAGACTAGTTAAAAATTTCCATATCCTCCCTCTCATTTCCCACATAGATTTCAAAGCTTATCTAGATATCTTCTTTTATGTCTGTGGTCTCTAAAAGCTGGTCTTAACTTTCACCTGATGTTGGGGGCAGTCACATGAATAGGCACTTTGTGGAAACCCCACAGATGTGTAAAAGTAAAAGTGAGAAACAGTTAGTGTACACCAGAGGGTATGTGAGGACTTTGATGTGTGTGTGTGTACTTAAATCTGCATGTAAGTTGTGTGCGAGAGCCAGTAACTTCTTCTGTAAGTAAGAATTTAGAGAGTAAATTTGATGTGTCAGGCTTTGCTTCAGGTACTAGAAAACAATAGTAAATAGAAGAGCCAGTTCTCGCTCTCCTAAAACTGAGGTCCTAGTGACGTGTGACAGACCATAAATTAAACTGATAAGCAACATGTAGATGGTGAGGCTTAAGAGGAAAAATAAAGCAGATGAGGGGAATAGAGAGCTATACAAAGCACTCTTTTATATAAGAAGGTCCAGAAAGGCTTCTCTGGGGAGGTCACATCAGAGCAGAGGCTTCTTTGGGGGATGGAGCAAACTATAGGGTGGCTGGGGAAAGTGTTCCCGGCAGAGGAAGTACAAAGACCCCCAAGGGAGGAAGGCATAAGAGGAGGGGTACAAGGAAGCCAAGGTGTGGCTAGAGCACACAGTGATGGCAGGGAGAGCCTGGGAGCAAGGGCAGCAACGAGAGGTGGGTCAGGAACCAGGTCAAGATTCGGAATCTTATTCTGATGGTGCTATGGAAAGTGAGAAGAGTTTTATCGGAGGATAGTTTTAAAAAAAACAAACAAAAAACTGTGAAAGAGTGTTCTGCTTATTGTATGGAGTTTAGACTCTAAAAAAGCAAGAGTGGAAGCAGGGAGACCAATCAAGAGGGGCTACGGCCAAAGTCCAGAGGCAGTGGAGCCGGTGAGAAGCAGTCGTGAAGAGTACGTTGGTAGAGCTGACAGGACTTGGCAGTGCACTGAAACCATGTGGAGGGCAAGTAGGAGTGAGGGTCTCAGGGAAGGAGGTGCCCCAACACATAGAGTTTGGGAAGTGACAGATGATCCCATAAAGGAAATTGAGAAAATGCCCCTATGAAGGTAGCACGAAATCCATTTGGTTCTGCAGTCCTAAGACCCAAGAAAGAATATTTCAACAAGGAGTGAGTCACCATGTGTGTCAAATGCCGCTGATATGCAAATGTAGATGAAGATCCAGCATCAACCACCGGCTTTGGCCATGTGGTAGTTGTCAGTAACTTTGACTTGAAGAGCTTCTGTGCAGAGGCGGGAGTGGCAGCAGGTGGAATGCTGGGTAGTGGGCTTTGGAACAGACTCATCCTGATCTGTTATGGCAGGAACCCTGAGGCGGCCAGACAGGAAAGCTGTCATCTTCCAGCCATTTACAAAACGTAAGTCTGAGCACGTTCCTCTCTTAAGATCCATCAAGAGGCTCATTGTTTTTGAGCAGGAATCCGAAGTCCTTACCATGACATCAAAGCGTACAGGATGATTTGACCTCAGTCCACCTCTAGGGTCTCATTTCTCTCATTGCCTGCTACCCCTTCCACCCCAAACAGTAATTCTCCCAGGACCAGAAACTGACACTCCGTTTTCTCTTCCAGTTCAGTCTCACTTCTTCCTCAATGCTTTGCTCTGTAGATGCTGCATAAATGATTGAATTTTATCATTCTGGACCAGAGCAGGGGGGAAGTTCAGAGTTTGCCCAAGGCCCAGGAGCCTGACTCCTTCTCACTGGAACCTGAGAGTCCTCCTGCAGGGCATTCACAATTTGAATCTGGCTTCCAGACCCCCCCAGCCTGCTCAAGTGTCCTATGAAATACTGATGTTTATTTCTGTCCTCTGGCTCCTCAGAGCTGTCACCTCCCTCCTCCCTCGATCCCATGGGGCCCTAATCAGGGGCATGAAACACCAGCAGGAACAATGAGTGAGCACCTGTTCAGCTTAGGCGGCTCCTTGGCTGGAATGCCAAGCAGTGGTGACTCCACACCCCACACCCCCACCCCCTCCCCCGGGACCACACAGTTAAGGAAGATGGGGGGGGGGGGGGCAGAGGAACAGGCTAAGTTAGTTTTGTGGAGTGTCCCCCTTGCATACTGTGTGCTCAAGATCTGCCCTTTGGAAGCTAAGTTTGAAGAAAGTAAACCCTATCTTCTCTCCAGCTCTCTGTAATGTCAGGGGAGGGTGACCTCCATCCATTATTAGACTTCTGTTTAGTTTTAAGTTTCAAAAAGGTCATACATGAAATCGCTGCTATTTACACATGTGTGCTTTGGGGAGAGCACCTTACATTTCCTGTGGCTCAGCTTCTTCATCTGCAAATACACTACGTTCCTCATAGTGGAGGATACATGGTTTAAAATGTATCAAGTGCTTAGAAAATTGCCCAGCGCATAGTAAGTGCCATTAGTTTTATAACTATTATTATTCTGTGCAGGGAGGAGTTTAACTTTACATTGCTTCTCCGTAAGTCTATTAGATAAATTTGAATACCAAGCTGCCCTTCCGGATCTTCGAGGGGGCTACAGGCCTCCGGTAAGTATCAGGGTATAGATTTGGTTGCATGCAACAAAGACCTGATACAAGAGTAGTTTAAGCAGGATGGAGGCTTACTTACTCTTTCTCACATAATGATTGGAGCTGGAATTATTTCTCCACAAAGCCAGCAGAAAGCCAGGCTTCTTCTCTCTTGTTACTCTGGCTTCCCTGGGGTGTAGCCCATGACTAAATGGCCGACGGTGGTCACCACCCTCCCCCTTTCAGTTAGGGAGCAGTGGGAAAGAGAAAGGTAAAGCCATGAGCTTGTGGTCATCAACTCTGCTTGCCCTCTCTCCATGGGCCAGGATGCGGTCCCGAGCCCACATGTGGTATGCTAATTCTCTGTGGTCCTGTGCCTGACCTCAGATTCTGTTATTCTGGAAGAAGGGTAGCATGTATGTCATGCCACATTCTTGGAGTTCACAATAGAATATCTATTTCCAAATTTCAGCATCAGGGCATAACTAGAGGCTAAGGAAGCTGTTCTGGACCCAGACTTGCCTCAGTTTAAATCCCAACCTTGCTGTTCACTTAGCTGTGTGACCTTGGGCAAATTACATGAGATCTCTGTGCCTCAGTTTACTCATTTGTAAAATGCAAAAAATAATCCAACTCAAAAGAATTAATTATACACAGAAATCTGTATGTAGCTTAGACTATGGTCACTTTATATCAAGCACAATGAGAGTGTTTACTATTATTATATTGGGGAATCCTTTATTATTATAAACTCATTATTTTTTTAATGAAATAAAACACATATCTAACCTCTTCCAAGGTAATTGTGTCTATATGTTGGTAGTATGTGAGGTTTGGTATGCCAGTTATATATAACCTTGCCTCTAATATAATTTATAATAAAATAAGCTGTGAGTCCTAAAATATTTAGTCCTAAAATTACACCTCTGACACCTGCAATCATCTTGTACATCAGCAGCACACATGCCCCCTGCTTCAGGAAATACCTGACGGAGGACCAGAACCCTCTGATTCTAATTACTTGCTGTCTTAGCCTGCACTATTTCTCTCTTCTGACACTCAGTTTCCACCTCTATTAAACAAGGTAAGAATAAAACCAGGGTGTGCAGAGAGGAACAGATGAGGAGTGTGTGGGAGAGCGTGGAGATTTTGCACCTGGCACGGGACAGGTGTGCAGCCAAGTCCAGCTGAGTCTGAAACTCCCAAAGACAGATTATGTCTTCATTACCTTGTGAGAGGGGTCAACTGTGGGCAGCTTCTTCATTTGAGGGCTTTTGAAGAAGAAGTAGCAATTTTAGAAACCAATGGCCCATGACTGCCTTCCTTGCTGGATACAGAAGTATTTTCCTTGAAGAGTGAAGTCATGAATCTGCCACGTAATTGTCTACTTCTTACAGTTCCGGTGGAAAGGAGGGCAGACCGAGGTCAGGAGCAAGGCGACCTCCAAAATTGAGAACGTCCTTGAGACAACAGCTCCCTTCTGCCCACCGCTCCCCGCCCCCTCCCCAACCTCCGCATCTCTTTTCCTTCCCACTTGTACCTTAGAGGTGGATTCCGTCTCCCCTGACAGGCTCTAAAGATGGAATTTTCTGAGAACTGGGGCAGAATCTCTAATAGAGAGATTCAGCTGCTTATCTCAGCCCTGTCACTGCAGCCTCCGCCTCGCCCCTCCCTTCTTATCTCTCCTGGCCCCTCCAGGTCTCCAACTCCAGCATTTCTCTTAGTTTCTCTCTTCTCCTTGCCCTCCCCCTCTCCACACGTCTCAGGTTTGCTTTACAAGCTTAAAACGAAGTGAGTTTCCTGTTTTGAGACCTAATGTGGCATCTGGGTGTCTTCTTTCTTTTCAGGGAAGCTCAGCAATTTTCCTTTTCCCTTCCATCACAATGGCAACTTCGGATGCCTGGTATGGAAAGTTCTGGAATGTAACCACTGCACCAGTTGTGTGTCTTTAGTCAAGTCAAGCTAAGACACCCCCAAGAGGCCCAGTTTGCTCTCCTGGAGGTCCTCTCTGCAGAGGATGTCAAACCAGGAGACATACTTGGGGGTCCTAGCACAATTCCTGGAATGGACCAGCCATTCACTTGGTGTTTTTCTCTTCTTTGCCTTCTTTGATTTTCCTCACTGCACCCTGATCCTTCCATTCGTACAAATGCTGCAGAGCTTACCCACAAATGGCTGAAGTCCCAATAACTCACTACTGTGACCAAGAAAAGAGATGAGTCTATTTCTTCTTTTTTTTTTTTTATATTTATTTTTTTTTATTGGTGTTCAATTTACTAACATACAGAATAACCCCCAGTGCCCGTCACCCATTCACTCCCACCCCCTGCCCTCCTCCCCTTCCAACACCCCTAGTTCGTTTCCCAGAGTTAGCAGTCTTTACGTTCTGTCTCCCTTTCTGATATTTCCCACACATTTCTTCCCCCTTCCCTTATATTCCCTTTCACTATTATTTATATTCCCCAAATGAATGAGAACATATAATGTTTGTCCTTCTCCGACTGGCTTACTTCACTCAGCATAATACCCTCCAGTTCCATCCACGTTGAAGCAAATGGTGGGTATTTGTCATTTCTAATAGCTGAGTAATTTCTTCTTGATACTGAGGAATGTTTCTCTAGGTTAGTGAGTATCTATCATGGGCCAGATTGTTTTTGTACCATTTTTGTGTATGTGAACTCACTTCGAATCTTTCTGGGAGTCCTGGGAAACAGGTACCTTTATCACTGGCTAGAGGCAGACCTTGCCCAAAGTTAGTCCAGTAGAAAAGGCAGAATTCAAATCTGATCCTGGGTATCTTTTGTGAGGAAGATGAATGCACTTTCCGCAATCTCATGCTGCCTTCTACATTTTGGGGTGAAATGATGCATCAGTCTGGCCTAGTCAAGAACACAGAAACTATACCTCTTACTTCAAGCAGAAGAAATTTAACACAGGGAATCAGTTACATAGGTGATAGAAGAATGGAAAGATTATACAGTAAAAAGCTGCTGTCCTCCTCTTAAGGCTTTAGGGTCATGATGGTGCTACCAGAGCCCAGAAGTGGAGAGCCTTCCGTAGGATGCTCCAGTGGAACCACAGTGGGAACTGCCCTCCAGGAGCTGAATTCTAGAAGCGATGGTGCTAGAGTGGGAGATGCTTCCAGAAGCCCAAAGAAAGAGGGAGAGAAATAGCCAGCTTCTCTCCTCTCCAGTCTTCAGCCAGTGTCTCCCATTGGCCTAAACCACTTGGACACCAAAGTGGAAAGGATCCTGGAGAGTGCAGTTCCTTTTGGTGATGAGTACAGTAGGAGATGACCTTGTAGTGGAATTGTGAGAATGAACAGGCATAAAACAGGCAAAATGTCTGCTAAGATAGCAGTGATGACGTAGGAAGACAAGGCCCAGTTAACATGACACAGGTACACTTAGAGAGATTACAAAGGGAGGTTGTTTGTCAAAGGAAGCAGAGCTCACTTCCATTCAAGGTGATTCTCAGGTTTGACAGAGAGCCTGAGATCAGGCCATGTTTTTCCAAGGAGATAGAGAGAAAGCATACCTCAGGGGAAACAAACAGCCTGGGAGAAGGCACTGTAATAGGGGAAACACCTGTCCCTTCAGGTAACTTGGGCGCAAGTACTCAAAGAAAGGTTTTGAACAGGTGTTGGTGACCCACTGCAGAATTTCAAACAAAGCAGTGCTGGTCAGAGCTGGGCACGAGGCCACTTTCAGGACTATGGTTGCTGATGGAGTAGCTTGGAATAGAATGGCCTTGAGAATTGTGAGGAAGCCCATCCTCGGCCCCAGGACCTCCTGAGGGGAGTTGGTGCTGTGGAGGCCTATGCCCTCTTTTGCCTCTAGGAACTGGATATCTACAACCAGGAACTCTCTTGCCCAGCCCAGAGGGCTTCAAGTCTATCTAGCAGGGCTCAGGACACAGACAGAAATACCCCTATTGACCATTCAAGGTCAGAGAGGCAGTGTGGATTCCCTGTCACACATGAAAATGCACTTGTCTGGGGCTGGCAGCACAAAAGGTGGAGACTCACCCACTTCACTCCATCCTATTGCCCTTGGCTTCCGTGTGTCCCCCGAGGTCTGGTATCTACCCTTCCCTGTAGCAAGTAGACAGTACAGTATCCCTGGACAAGTTACTATGTTGGCTTCTCACTGGGATCAGCAGGAGGCACCTGCTGGAGTCCGAGGGTGCAGGAAAGATGCATGCAGGCATTTCTTCCCTGCTCCCTCCCTGCTCGCCTCAGCCTCCTGAGCTTACAGGACAGTAGATTCCCACCCTTGCCAGTCAGGCTGTTTTACCCAAATCTCTGTGAACAATCCTCTCATTAAACTTTTCCAGAAAACTCTCCAAATGTGTCATTCTTTTCCTGCCAAGGCCAGGACTGAGCCAGCATCCTTTTTTGTTTGTTTGTTTGTTTTTTGTTTTTTTTTTTATAAATTTTTTTTAATTTATTTTTTTACTGGTGTTCAATTTACTAACATACAGAATAACCCCCAGTGCCCATCACCCATTCACTCCCACCCCCCGCCCTCCTCTCCTACCACCCCTAGTTCGTTTCCCAGAGTTAGCAGTCTTTACGTTCTGTCTCCCTTTCTGATATTTCCCACACATTTCTTCTCCCTTCCCTTATATTCCCTTTCACTATTATTTATATTCCCCAAATGAATGAGAACATATAATGTTTGTCCTTCTCCGACTGACTTACTTCACCCAGCATAATATCCTCCTTGCATAGTCACAAAATCCCTATTGATAAGACATCATAGCTTAGATGTCATCAGCAGTGAAAAGGGCATTGGACATCGCTTAGGTCTGACTTTTGTCATTGTGCATTTGAAGGAACTAAAGCCCACATCACAGCTGAGCTGTGGCTGGGTAAGAAAAGACTCTTAAACCAGAGTATATCCACAGCATTATACCCATTTTTGCCTTAAGTAAAAATAACAGGGTTTTTTTTTTTTATTCAATTACCTCTTGTAAAACTAAAAAAAAAAAAAAAAAAAGGATGGTTTCATCAAAGCAGAACTGCCTTACATAACATAGAGATTCAATAAGCTGCTATTAAGTATAACATGCACTGAAGATAATAGTAATTTATGTTTTGTCATATCGCCTTGTTTACAGTGAAGTTCAGTGTGTTTATAGAATAAAAAATTCCCTTTCCATATTTTGTGTCTGTTGAGTCAACCTTTCTTGTCAGCAAAATTTAGAAGAGCAGCTAGCATTAGAAAAGTGTATCCTTTACTGTGAACACAAAATGGCAGGGTCTTGATCATACCTTGCACCTGCCAGCAATTCTGCAGCCCTGGTTCTTGAGGAAGATTCAAATTATTTCTCTTCCAACTTTGTCAAAATGAACATCTCAGTTCCTAATAGCTTTCTTTTTTTTTTTTTTTTTTTTAATTTTTTTTATTTATTTGTGATAGTCACAGAGAGAGAGAGAATGAGGCAGAGACACAGGCAGAGGGAGAAGCAGGCTCCATGCACCGGGAGCCCGATGTGGGATTCGATCCCGGGTCTCCAGGATCGCGCCCTGGGCCAAAGGCAGGCGCCAAACCGCTGCGCCACCCAGGGATCCCCCTAATAGCTTTCTAAACTTCATTCTCGCCCAAGAGATGGTTCTCAGGAACTAAGATTATAAGGTGATCCTGTGTCTCTGGCCACAAATGATTGAACAAAGGGATATGAGGTCCCTAGCCCAAGCCAGCCAGGTATTCTCTTCTCAAGGGACTAGGATATAGGAGAGGAAGACAACTGAAGAGCAGAGCAGGAGGCATAGGGCCAGGCAGCCAGGAAACTCCAGAGCTGTGGATGGCTATTTCTCACCATGGCCTAGAGAATGGAGAAATCATACCCACAAAGCCAGAGCAGGATGATGGTATCTGTTACCCAACCAGGACGTGACCACCTTCCGGGCCTGGGATTGTCATCCATGTCGTGTATCAGGATTCTTTCTACTTTTATTTTGCTGAAAGCATCAGTTGGTTCCTGCTAGTTAAAAAACAACAGTAAAAAAAAAAAAAATAACAGAAACAAAATACACCCTTGCTATTCACATGCCCTAATGAAGTAAAAGAAAGGTAGAAGTTTGGTTTCCTAACTTTTGGGACTATGCACCCTTTCTCTATGCCATGATATTCTCTCTTAGGGAATGAGAGTACTGAGTTATGTAGGGGACCCTGGTGTCTCTGAATAGTAGGACAAGCATCCCCTTCCCAGAGTCTATGTCCTCATTTAAATTAGGATGCTCTGCCACTTACTAATCAAGAGGAATTTGGCCAGTTCTAATTAATCTCTATGACCTTCTCTAACTTTCTGTGAGAAAAGAATCATATCATAGTAGCTCACTCACAGAGTGATAGTGAGCCTAACATGATACTAAACAGTGTCTAACAGAGCCCTTGCCTGTGAGTAGATCCTCAAGAGCTGCTCATCTCCCCTCACCTCTCCTTCAGGAACAGAACAGATATAGCTGCCAACTGCTGTAATAATTATAGATGAGAGTAAGAACAGAGCGTAAGCCCTTATAGATCATCTAGTTCAACCCAGGCATTTTGGTAGAAGGACAGGTGGAAGCATGAAAATGCCAGCTAGGCAGAACAGAGAACTTTCCAAGGATAAGGCTGCACAATCTCCTCTATGTTTTGTTTTTCTTCCTAGAACAGAGTGGATTTACACATGCAATGGCCCTGCATGAGAGCTTGAAATTAGATCAAATGAGTCCTAGGTGTTATTAGGCAATAAAATAAAATAAACCTTGTAAACAGAGTAACTGTAGAAGATAATTTACATTTTTGAGTGTCAAAGCACTATATTTAAATGTCAAGCACTATATGAGATCCTTCACTTGTTTTATCCTAACAACCTCGCTGAGGAGAGGATATTGCTTCTCTGGTTTGCGAATATAGGAGGAAAATGAAGTTCAGGGAGATAGAGTAGCTGGGCCTCAGAGCCTACAAGACAGTAAGTCATAGAAACAGAGTTTGAACCAGGTCTGTCTGGTCTCATAGCTCCAGCTCTTGTGTATTTACCACTTTCTCTCACTCTCAGATGACATATCAAGGCTTTTTCCTTGTGATGTACAAACACTGTCTTTATGTGTATACAGTGATGCCCCAGATATACCAAGGACCACTTGACCATCTGGCACCTAAATGAGGGTGCCATTTGCATGCAAACTTCACATTCAGAATATTAGGATCATTGGGTAGCAAAGCCAGGTCTCCTTTAGGGCTCCGAGAATGGGCTGTTCACTCACAAATGAAATGGAGATGTTCCAGGAGCCATGACTTTCATCCATAGCCATTACCTGTCCTCTAGATGTTGCAGTCCATTTGGCTGTGTACACAGAGGGGGTTTCAGATTGGCAAAACAACGGTGGCTTGCCTGAGCTGAACACTGAGCAGAAAAGTCAATTACAGAGAAACAGCCAACACTTGGGAATATCTCCTTCCCGTGGGTTATCAGACCTTGACGTAACTAGAGGGAATTGTAGTCAAGTTAAAGTGTCGTTACACTAAAAAAGAATAGGCTTTGTTAAGTTCATTCCATTTTATCTCTGAGGGATAGAAACAGGGCCATGAGAATGAAATTACTGGGGGTCAGATTTGACTTGATACACAAAGGAACTTCTTATTCATCACAAGTGCAAAGGTGGAAAGAGTGGCTGTGTAAGGTGGAGAGGTCCCTGTCATTGGAAGTATATAAATATGACTTGCATGAATGCTTTCAGAAGTTGAAGATAACATTCAATCAATAGATAAATGGCTGTACTGCTACAAATTCCTTCTCTTGCAACAGGGACAAGGTTCTGATAGCATTATAGCCAAGAATCCTGGAAATACCCAAATCGTAGCCTCATCTCAGTGATTCCATCCCTGTGAAGTTCTTGAGAAAACTTATAAGGAACAATGGCAAATGAGAAAGAAAATGAATACTATATAATTGATTGGGCTGGCATGTTTTACTCCAAAGGAAACAAATCTAGTATCCCTACAGTATAGCAAAGCCTCACCTAAACACCCATTTCTACCTTTATTCAAGCCCCATTGGATCTTAAAAACTTTCTGGCTTGGTGTACTGGTCATGAAAACAATCTGATGACACGTTTGTCACATACACATGCCCAAGGAATAAGGGAGAGCAGATCACAATAGCCAGATATTAACTGGCCTCTAGCTTGGCTTCCAACACAGATGCATGGAGAGGAGACCCATGTGCATTTATGCAGTGTTTTGATGCACATGACACTGTGTCCTAGCAAATGCAGTATGATGTATGGTCTGGATTGGGATGATCATTGGTAACTCCCCTGTCCTTGTGGAACATTGGCAGGGACAGGGGAGAGGAAACTTGCCCTCCCATTTGAACCTACTCCTTTTGGCACATAATGAATATATTAAACTGTAGAAGAGCCAATGAGTAGAAGCTGCAGTTATCTAAAGTTTTGAGTGAATTTTAGGGAGGAGTTTCTGATGTAGTTGCTCCAAAATGGAACAGGTTGCCTATTACAGCACAAGTTCTTAGAGCAGGGGCACTTTCTTTCTTATCTTGGTATACTCCCGGGTATTTATCACAGGGCTTATTGTAGAGCAATAAAAAACTTTGTTGTTGGGGAATTGTGTTTTGAATTAGGGCTGACTAGATCACCACAAAGGCCAGAAGACCATTCAGAAGGCTCCGGAAGAGCTTCTCACATGAAATTGGTCATCACATTACACAGACTGTAAATCATTCATATGTAAAAGTCAGTGGTTTATTTGTGTATTTCAAGAGGGATCAGGCTTATTGTGAGCCCTGGCACTAGTTAAACAATAAAATGAATCTTCTAAAGTCATTGTTGTAGGTTTTTAATTGATGAGGGAAATAGAGATTATCCAGAATGGTAGGAAAAATTTGGGTTGGAAGTCAGAGAGATCTGGGTTGTAGTAATGATTGAATGAGATAATAGAAGGTGACAGGTTGTAATGGAAACTTGCCCAAGCTGGTGCATTGAACTGGCCTGGTTCAGAAGACCAGTTCTACCCCTACAAAACAGGTAGAGTTCAGATGAGTGATCAGAGATGAAGGAGGGTCAGGTTGGATGGCATCCAAGCCAGAAACAGGTTCCATAGATGTTGTTATAATAACACTATGAGACAAACCTATGGTCATAATTTGAGTATTCCCAAGTAATACCTTCCTTCTCTCTCATGGCTGAGCAGCCATAAGTAGCTTTAAATAATCATATCTAGATTGCTTTGGGCAGTAAGGACACTTTAACAATATTAAGTCTTCCAACCCACGAACATGGGATATCTTTCCATTTATTTGTGTTTCTTTTGTTTTCATTTATTTTTTTGTTTCAAGTTTTTATTTAAATTCTAATTACCTCACCTATAGTATAATATTGGTTTCAAGAGTAGAATTTACTGATTGAGTGTTTTTATAATAAAAGAGTATTGGATTTTGTCAAGTGCTTTTTCTGCACCTATTAAGATGATCATATGATTCTTATCCTTCATTCTATTAATGTGATATATTGTATTTATTGATTTGTGTATGTTGGAAACTCCTTGCATCCCAGGGATAAATGCCACTTGATCATGATGTATTATCCTTTTAATGTACTGTTAAATTTGGTGTGCCTAGTATTTTTTAAAGATTTTATTTATTTATTCATGAAAGACACAGAAAAAGAAAGGCAGAGATGTAGGCAGAGGGAGAAGCAGGCTCCAGGCAGGGAGCCTGATTTGGGATTCGATTCTGAGACTGCGGGTTACACCCCGAGCCAGGGACATGTGCTTAATAGCTGACCCACCCAGGCGTCGCCTTAGTTTTTTTTTTTGTTTGTTTGTTTTTTGTTTTTTGAGGATTTTTGCATCTACATTCATCAGGGATATTGACCTGTAAGTATATTTGTCTGGTTTTGGTATCAGAATAATGCTGGCCCCATAAAATGAGTTCCAATGGCAATTTTTACAGAAATAGAATAAAAATTCTAAAATTTGCATAGAACCAGAAAAGACTTAGAATAGCCAAAGTGATCTTGAAACAGAAGAACAAAGCTGGAGGCATTTCAAAATATGAAATCATATATTAAAATATGATTTCAAAATATGTTACAAAGCTAATTAAAACAGTGTGGTACTGGCACAAGGACAGACATCTAGGCCAATGGAATAGAATAAAGAACCCAGAAATAAACCCATAAATATAAATTAACTGATCTTTGATAAAGGTGCCTTGAACACACAATGGGGAAAGGATAATCTCTTTAACACATGGTGTTGTGAAAACTGGATAGCCATGTGCAAAAAAGAAAAAAGGAAAGAAAAAAGAAATTGGATCCCTACTTTACATTCTACACAAAAATCAGCACAAAGTAGATTAACGAAACTATAAAACTCTTAGAAGAAAACGTAAGGGAAAACCTTCTTGACATTGGTCTTGGCATGATTTCTTGGCTATGGCATCAAAAGCACAGGCAACAGAAGCAAAAATAGACAGGTAAGATTATATCAAACCCAAAATCTTCTGCACAGACAAGGAAATAATTAACAGAAAAGAAGGGTAATGTTTATAATGGAGAAAATATTTGAAAACCATATATCTGATAAGAAGTTAATATCCAAAGTGTATCATGAATTCCTATAACTCAACAGCAAATAGAATAAAATAAAATAAAATAAAATAACTCAATTAAAAAATGGGCAAAGACTCAAAGAGACATTTCGCCAAAGAAGACATACAAGTGGCCAACAGGTACATGAAAAGATGCTGCACATCACTTGTCAAAAGGGAAATGTAAATCAATACTACTATCGTCTCTTATATGGTAGGATGGTTATTAAAAAAAAATGTGTCTTGGTAAGGGTGTGGAGAAACTGGAACCCTTTATGCTGCTGATGGGAATGTAAAATAATGCAGCATCTGTAGAAAACAGCATGAAATTTCTCAAAAACAAATAGATAAATCCCACTTCTGGATATTTATCTGAAAAAAAAAAAACTAAAATCAGGACCTTAAAGAGATACCTGCACTCTAATGTTTATTGCACCATTATTCAAAGTAGCCATGATACAGGAACAACCTGAGTGTCCATTGACAGGTGAGTAGATAAAGAAAATGTGGTATATACATCTAAGGGAATACCATTCAGTCTTTTTTTTTTTTTTTTAATTTTTTTTTTAATTTTTATTTATTTATGATAGTCACAGAGAGAGAGAGAGAGAGGCAGAGACACAGGCAGAGGGAGAAGCAGGCTCCATGCACCGGGAGCCTGACGTGGGATTCGATCCCGGGTCTCCAGGATCGCGCCCTGGGCCAAAGGCAGGCGCTAAACCACTGCGCCACCCAGGGATCCCTTTTTTTTAAATTTTTTTTTTAATTTTTATTTATATTCAGTCTTAAAACTAAGGATAGCCTGCCACTTCTGACAACATGGATCAACCCGGAAGATATTGTGCTAAGTGAAATAATAATCACTCAAAGAAGAACAAATACTACAGAATTTTCACTTATATGAAATAGCCAAAATAGTCAACCTCATAGACACAGAGGCTATAATAGTCATTACCAGGGGCTGGGACCTGGAAGAAATGTGGAGTTATTGCTCAATGGGTATAAAATTTCAGTTATGCTAAGTGAATAAGTTCTAGAGATCCAGTGTACAACACAGAGCTTATAGTTAACGATATGGTACAGTGCATTCCAAAATTTGTTAAGGGAGTAGATCACATGTTAAGTGTTCTTACCACAAAACAAGACAAAACAAAGACACAATAAGGCAACATGGGGAAGTGTTGAGTGTGGTGATGGTATCACAGGCATTTCCATATGACCAACCCAATCAGATTGTACACATGGACTATGTGCTGTTCCTCATATGTCAATTATACCTCAATTCAGATGTTCTGAATATTTCCTTTTTCTTTTTTTTAGACTTTTCTGTGTTTTTCATTCTTTCTACACTGAGCATGACTCCCGAATTTATATCACCACTTCGAACTTCTTTGAACTCCAGACTCACATATCCAACTGCATCCTTGAAATTTGTACTTGGATATTTAATGAATGACATCACCTCTCCACCCAAACTTTCCAACAGCTTCTCTTCTTACTCAAAGGACAACATTCTTAGATAATTATTTACAAGGCCCTACATGACCTTATAGGGTCATTTCTGCCACTCCAAGCCCAGCACCACTACCCTTAGACTCTCCTCTACCCACTGAACTACATTCACACTAACCTCTTTGCTGTTCCCCAGGAATGATACATAAAATCTTGCCTCTTAACCTTTGCATTTGTTTCCACTCCCTTGTTGCTTTTCCCTCAGATAGTCCCATGGCTTTTCCATCTCATCCCTGTAATTAGTGCAGAGTTCCTGTGTCCCACATTTACCTTCAAGCACTCCTTCTTTGCTACCATTCTTTTTCTCCATACTGTATATTAATATCACACACACTATAAGCTTCTATTTACCATCTATCTCCTCCACTAAAATGTAAGCTTCATGAGGGCAGGAACTTTGTTTTGTTACCAGCTATATTCCCCAGGGCCTCGGCTGGCATCCAGCACATGGATCAGTAAATATTTGCTGAGTGAATGTACACGTGAACCTTTTCTTAACCAGAAAGAGTAAATAAAAGCAAAAAAAAAGTGTTGGAGAAGAACATGTGCCTTTAAAAAAAAAAAAGCACTTAGCAGTGGTGGAGACAGATACTCACATACAGACATCTCAAATTTCGGGACCATATTAATGACTGCCATGATTTGAGCGACATCTCTGATGTATTAAGCTCCTCGCTGTGAATTCAATTGGCACTTTCAATCGTTGGCAGAAATTTATTCATTTCTCACTTACAAAATAAAATTCCTTTTAAAAAAACTGTCTCTATTTTACTGATAACAATGAAAAAATCAACTAAGAGAAAGCTGAAGTAAAAAATGGCTATATTTTCTGTTTTTGCAGAACTTGACAGTTTTCAAAGATTGTGTAGATTCTGAGTCTTTTGGCTACTGTATTGAGGAGCATTGTTCATTCCCATTTTATGGTCAGAACAATAAAGGCTCACAAAGGTGAAATGACTTGCCCAGGGTCACAGCCGAGCAGAAGTGGCCACGCCAAGGCCTCCAGACACCAGGGCCAGTGATCCGTTCTACTATTGGAGTTACTTCACCCTCTGTAAGATACTGTGTTAACTCGAAATGCATGAGTGAAAATTGTTTACAAATGGCAAGGTGAATGACGTGCTCTTATTACTAATGGTCACTACTGCTACCATTCTCATGGCTTCTTTGGAAAACTGTGGCCTCATGCAGAAGTGAAGGATCTGGACAAAGGCATCTCCCTAGGTCTTTGTCAACCTTGATGATCAAGGATTTATTTTCCTTTAAGATCCTCTGGCATTCCTAAATGGTTTTAGGCAAGTCCTTCCAGAACGAATCAAAGCAAAGGCTGTCAGGGATGAGAGGCAAACATGAGAAAATGCATCACCTCCAGAAAAGTAATTATTTCAGTGCAGGAGAAGCCAGCCAACAAAAGCACCACACTGGAGGGTTTCAAATGAAAGTGTCTTTTTCATGAGACCATGGCTTTAATGGAAGCCACTAATGAATCAGGGCATCTAGGAAGGAACAAACAACTTCAAAGGGGATTGGGGCTAAGGCAGATCATAGAGGCTGATCTAAGACAGTCAAATGGGAAGTGGAAGGTTGGTTTTGTTATGCTGGGAGGCAGTAGTATGGGATGTATCCATTATTTATCGATTCATATCAACAAACGCTTATGGAATGCCTACATGTGCCAGTCATTGCTCTCAGAGAGAATGCACTTTCTAGTTGTAATAAGGAATCTAAAAGGAAACGAGTTAACCAAGATTGTGTGATAGCTCAGTGACTTAACCAATCAGCTTCTCTCTTAAATATTAAAACTTGGAAGGAGCTACACAGCTGCCTAGGTGACTGGGTACACTGAAAAAGATGCATTCATTACTGGAGATACACCTGTATTTGTTTGCTAAGATTACTGCAACAAATACCACAAACCAAATTTCTTAAACAACAGAAATTTAGTGTCCCATGATTCTGGAGGCTAAAAGTCTAAGGTCAAGGTGTTAGACGGGTTGATTCCTTCTAAAGATACAAGGTGAGGATCTGTCCCCAGCCACTCTCCTTGACATGTAGGTGACTATCTTCCCCTGTGTCCCTTCACACTGTCTTCCCTCCATGTATCTCTCTGTATCCAAATTTTCCCTTTTTATAAGGACATACTGGATTTGGGTTGCACCCCTTCACACACATCCCAAGGAGCTCATTTTAACTTTACTACTTATGAAGACCCCACTGCTAAGTAAAGTCACATCTGAGGCACTGTGTCTTCAACATATAATTTTGGAGGCAGACATAACTCAACCCATAGCGTATTCCTTTACAGGCAAAGCCAGCCACTGATAAGGAGTGGACAATGAGGTAATTTAGTTTCATTCTACTGAAATTTAGTGAAAACCTAGCAATCCATAAGTCACTAAGTATATTTACAGATGACTGGCCCTGAGCAGTCATTGCATCCATGTCACAATCTTGTTTAGTGAGCTTCCCACTAAAGCCAGGACCTAGGCATCTAAATATGAATAAGAAGAGACCCTAGTTTTGCAAAAAATATGAACAATTATTAAATAATGAGAAAATTCGACTATAAGGTTAAGACACCAGAGAAAGCATCACTTTGCCAGTGACATCTGAAATAAATCAAGAAGAAGGAATGAGACTTATCCAAATATAACTGAGGTGCCCATTCCCCTCTGTAATAGTCACGGTTCTCCAGAGGAACAGAACTAATAGGATGTGTATGTATGTATGTGGGTAAGAAAACTACTGCTATCTATCTATCCATCCTTTCCT
The DNA here is from genome assembly GCF_048164855.1 of Canis lupus baileyi. Classification (NCBI taxonomy): domain Eukaryota; kingdom Metazoa; phylum Chordata; class Mammalia; order Carnivora; family Canidae; genus Canis; species Canis lupus. The sequence continues at coordinate 32,099,919 of NC_132848.1, forward strand.
CCATCTCCCTATCCCTCTATCTATCTATCTATCTATCTATCTATCTATCTATCTATCCATCCATCCATCCATCATCTAGAGGTTGATGTATGTTAAGAAATTGGCCTCACATGTCTGGAGGCTGGCGATTCCAGAATCTGCAGGGTAGGCCAGAAGGCTGGAAATCCAGGAAGAATTGATGTTGCAGTATGAGCCCAAGTGCAGACTGTAGGCAGAGTTTCCTCTTCTTTGGGGGAGGTCAGTCTTTTTTCTCTTAAATTGATTAAATGAGGCTCTCCCACATTATAGAAGGTAATCTGCCTTACTTGGAGTCTATAGATTTAAATGATTTAAGAGATATTTTCACAGCAACATCTAGACCAGTGTTTGAGCAAATATCTAGGTACTGTGGCCTAGCTGAGTTAATGGATATAATTAACCATCATACCCTCCATTCCCTGTGTACTAGAGGACACAGACTATACTAGCATGCCGCATGCCTTGGTCTTACTCTCAGACAAAACCAGGGTACATACTGCCCATTCCACTTAGCATCTGGTGTCCTCTAGAGCTGCTCACCAATGACCTGGATGCCAGGAGGCATTCTCACATGGAAGTTGGTCATTTGGTGTGTGAAATCTCTTAGCATATACAGAAAATTGATTAAACTTCCTTGATGAGAGATAGTTGGTAGACAAGGTCTCAAAATTCAGGGTGATATCTCTTCTCCTGTGATTCCCAGATGTTCCATGTGCGAGATCTGAAAGCAAAGAACACTGTTGCTCTGGATGATGAGACTAACCTGAGGGGACATCCCTGCTATGGACAGTCTTTTATGGTCCCTCAGAGTAGACGTGTTCCCCCCCACAGGTCTAGTACTTTCTCTTTCCTTACCAACATTAGGACTATTCCCAGGAAACAAATCTCTTATCCAATTTATCCCATTTCTTCTTAGCAGCCAACACTACCTGGCATTAAATTAATGTGTTTTTTCTATCTTCTTCACTGGAATATGAGGACCCCAAAGATAGACCTTTAATTCTTTTGTTCACTGCTATTTCCCCAGTATCGAGAAGAGGGTCTGACACATGGTAGGCACTCAATAAATAGTTATGGAAGGGAGGCACTGAATAAATAAATGGGGGGGGGGGAGGGAGGAAAGATAGAAGAAAGAAAAAGGGGGAAGAGAGGGAGAGATAATCTTCAGACCCATTGCCCCTTCTCCCGACCCTTTCCTTCCCAGCATTGTCTCAGGGGCACATTTCCCTGTGAAGTCTCTTTCTTTCTGACTCCCTAGCTCATTAGCAAACAATTGTGACCTCAGTAACAGTCATCACTAATACTATGCCCAGGACCATTCTAAGTGTTTTATAGTAAATCCTTGTGACAATCCTATGAAGTAGATACTTCTATCATCTCTACTTTACAAAGAAACTGAGGCACAGAGAGATGACTAAATTTGCAAAGGCTGCAGAACTGGTACATGGGGCAAAGCTTGGATTTGAGCTTAGTAGTATGGATGCAGTGTCTGTTCTTTTAACCATTGCATTATTCACACAAATATGCACGCGCACACACACGTGCTCACACATGCTACAAAATCACTTGTTTTCTCTTCCTTTGAAGAAATTTTCCTTCCTTTATAGAAGCTACTTCCAGGTAGCTTTGTAGAACATTTTTTGATGTTGTGTTACCTCAACTCCAAAAATGTTGGCAGAAGGACTCCTATAGCTCTGAAAACCTACAGAGTGATTTCTCAGTAGGTCACTGGGTCACACCTCCCTCCTTGTCCACTAGGCCACCTGTATCACCTGCTCTACTGCTATTGGAAATCACGGTCCATGCACAATTGTTATAAATTGCACTGACACTGTGGAAAGATCTTAGGACTCCAGTTCTTTTATTCTTTATGGTTGATTCACATATTTTGGTCTTCTCTCCCATTGACGTTTACTTTTTAAAGTATCAGCATTCCTACCCTATGGCCTATATTTGGCAAGCTGCAAATGTACTTAATAGAGAAAAAGGATTTTTAAAATTTGTACATATTATTTGTAGTGCCTAAAACAAGTCTGAGCACATAAGACATATGCTAAATAAAGTAATAAATAATTGTACTGTGACTCATTAGGGTATTTCTATCAACCCAGTGCATCAAGCTGTGAGGATCTAAGTGTATTTATGCTGTTACTGAATCATCTGACTCCATTCATGTGCTGTACTGACACTGGAAGTGTCCAAACTATAAATTCCCTAATACAACATTTATTTTATTTTTTTTAGATTATTTATTTATTTATTTATTCATGAGAAACACACACACATACACACACAGAGAGAGAGAGAGAGAGAGAGGCAGAGACATAGGCAGAGAGAGAAGCGGGCTCCATGCAGGGAGCCTGATGTGGGACTCGATCCTGCGACTCCAGGATCACACCCTGGGCAGAAGACAGGCGCTCAGTTGCTGAGCCACCCAGGCATCCCCCTAATACAACATTTAAATGCTCTCCCAATCTGGGGGCACTTGGGTAGTGCAGTCAGCTGATCATCAAATTCTTGATTTCAGCTCAGGTCATGATCTCAGGGTCATGAGATAGAGCCCTCAGTCAGGCTTCATGCTGGGTGTGAAGCCTCCTAGGGATTCTCTCTCTCCCTCTCCCTTTGCCCTTCCCCCAACTCCTGCATGCACATGCTTGCTCTCTTTCTCTCTTTCAAATAAATAAACAAATAAGATCTTTAAAATAAATACTCTCGCAGTCTAGCCCATTTACTTTTCCAGCCAGTTTGCCAGTTGCACATATTTTCCTAATATATCATATATTTTTACAACTTTGAATTTTGCTTATATTATTGCCTCTTGGAATGGCTGTCTCCCACTTATCTCAGTTCAGACAACTCCTATTTATCCTTCAAAGCCTAGATCAATAACGACTTTTTCCATGCAGTATTTATTGATGAGCCTAAATTTGGTTATTCCAGTCTGTTCTCCCATAATTCTTGGTGCATAAGGTAGTGTCAGCATATAACATAATGCATAATGATTTTTAAAAAGATACATACTCATTCTCACTAAGGCGGTATATGGCATGAGCTATGTATTCATGAGATCTTTTTTGAATCATGGCACTGATTTCATTTCCTTAAAAAAAATCAAGCTGGTAAAGAATGGCAAATAGAAAATCCTAATATTCAGTAATCAGAACCATCTGGATGCTTTGGATATGTAGCCATCCAATACCATCCATGAACTACTGACTGACAACCAAGCACAAAACACACTTGACATATTGAGCAAGCTACGAATTCGAAAACCTTGGATAAGTATTGGTCATAACTCCCTAAATTCTACTGGGTTGGATTATAAGACCCAAAAGTGTGTTAATGCCAACATTAAAAAAGTAATTTAAAAAACAGATTTTTACAGTATCTTTTATTTATTTATTTTAAAGATTTTATTTACTTATTTGAGAGAGAGGGAGAGAGAGCATAAGCAGTGGAGAGAGGGAGAAACAGTCTCCTTGCTGAGCCAGGAGCCAGATGTGGGGCTCAATCCCAGGATCCCAGGACCATGACCTGAGCTGAAGGCAGACACTTAACCAACTGAGCCACCTAGGTGCCTCTATAGTATGTTTTAAAATAGTTATTTATCTCAATCATAGAAGTAGTTCCCACTATTCGTGCAAAACTTAAAAATACAATAATGTATGCAGAAGAAAAAAACTCAAAACATATAGTCCCACATTCCCCCAAATAACCACTCTGAAGTGTTTTAGTCTAGCCTGTTTTCCTATTAGCCTATTAAGTTAAAAATTAGTGGAAAAATTCAATGAAAGTGTTTACTATTCCTTTCACTTAATACATTTTGAGCTATTTTCCATGCCATTAAATATTATTTGAAAACATGATTTTTATAACACAGTACTATCCACTCACATTTACTTAGATATACTCTTGTTACATATTTGGCTCATTCCTTCATTCTTTTGCTTCTATAAGCAATACTGTGATACACACAGTGGAACATAAAGTCTCCAGGACTAGCTTGCATAAAGTAGCAGGGTACTGTTTTAAGGTGAGTATAAATTTACAGTCTACATTTATTGTCCAGACCAGTTTGGAAAAGCCTAGAGTTAAGAATAAGAATAAGCCTTGTAGCTGGCCTTTTCCTGACCTGGCTAACAAACCCCTCAGGTGATGCAGCTGTGTGAGTGTATGTGTGGCAAGGCTCTTAGGTTCCAAAAGAGGGGCTCCAGTCCCAGAAGAATATTACACAGTGTCCTCGAAGAGGAAATGCCATATTGTTACATAGGAGCTTCAACCTTCTTTGGGATAGGTGGGGCCCCAGCTACAGGCCCATTGACTGCTCCCACTCCCAGGGATGTGGGGGACAAACCAGAACTGTGTTGGACAAGGAACAGGGAAAGCCCTCTGAGGAAGCAGAAGTAGCTCAAGACTTCATATCCAAAGGGGTGCCAACTCAAGTCCAAGCAAAAATGGAGCTCATGTCCAAAGGGAGGATCCAACGGCAATCTGATGAGTTCGATGCAATATACTGGATGTCTCTGGCTTTGAATTCTCTTTGCACCTGGATTCTCAGCCTGGCTTTGCCTCTTGCCAGTTGTTTGATCTTGGGCAAGTATGCAACCACTCAGTGCCTCAGAGTCTTCCTTTCAAGACAACAATTAATGTCTGCCTTGAGTTAGAGCTGTCAAGCCTAAGTGTAAGACAGTGCACAGTCTGCAAATAGCAAGAAGAGGGAAAAAGAGAAAGGAGAAGTGTATTATGTCAAGTGCTCTGGGAGACAAACCAAGGCAGAGAAGTGTGTACAAAAAATTTATTGGGGGGTGGTTTTAGGATCTGTATCTCTGAGAGGTTAGGGGGACTGTCATATTGCAACAGAGGCCTTGGCCAATCTCAAGGGGACTCTGAAGCTGAGATGGCCCTTTTAGAGTTGTTTTTAATTGCAGCAAGGACTCAGACCTGCTTGACGAATGACTTTTGGAAGCAGGCTATGGCCCCAGGGAGATGTGACCTTGGAGAAGGCAACCTCGGCAGCCAACCTTTCCCTGGGTCTGGGGAAAGGAGCATGTAGGCCCAAGGTGGGGATCTAGGTGGCAAACCATCGCATCTACTAGGAGAAATTCTCTCATTCATCGAATGCTTCCACTGTGTTCCAAACACAGAATCACAATAAAATCAAATACTTCCAGTATTTACTCTATTCCAGGAACAGTTCCAAGTTACAGAGATGAACTCATTTATTCCTTAAAACAGTCCTACAGGAAGTGTTATCGATGAGGACACTCAGCGATTAAAAGATCGACCCACTGCCACCCAACAAAACATGTCAGAGGCAGGATTTGAACCCAGGAGTTCTGACTCTGGAGTCTGTGCTCTGAAATTCCAGGACAATAGAAGATACTCTCTGCTCTGGAGGAAATCAGTTTCCTCAGATGTAAGCCACATTCTTGCTAAAGGTAGTGACTAGTTTTCTATTGCTTCCCTAACGAAGTACCACAAATTTAGCAGATCTTCCACACTCATTTAGGTTGCTGGCCAAATTTGGTTCCTTAACATTTTAAGACTAAGATCCTGTTTCCCCACTGGCTGCCTTGGGGGACCCGTTTTTGCTCCCACTGGCTGCCTTGGGGGACCCGTTTTTGCTCCCTGTTAAAGCCAGGGAAGGAAATCTCACTGAAGGCCGAAGGGAAGCCCTGCAAGGGGCACTGTCTGCAGTTACCCTCCCCACAGCCCTCTCTTCAGCAGAAGGAAGATAATAATTCTTATCTTGACAAGGGAGGATACTCTGCACACAGGTATTTTATCTTTTGCTTTTAAGAAAAAGAAGGAAGATCCCTCTCTGCCCAGCAACAACACACTACGCACCGCTGGCGGCCAATCAGAAACCGCCATAACCTCCAACTCCTCTTGGGTGAACTTTGGTTCAAAACAGCCCTCCCCAGTTTCCTCCTAAAACCTAATAAAAGCTGACCTTCCCTTTGTCTCTTTGGACTTGCTTGTGGTTCACCATAGTTTGCTTGTCCTGAATTGCAATTCCTCCGCTGTTGCCGAATGAAGGCATTTTGCTGGTGAAATAACTGTTTTATGTTTAAGTTCGCTGCTCCCAGAGGCTGTCTCCATTCCTCCTCATGCTTTCCAATCGTCTCTCCCCTCCAAAAGCAGTTGGCTGAGGCCCTCTCCTGCTTTAAATCTCCCTGACTTCTTCTGCTACATGCTTCTTACTCTAGACTTTGCTTTCTAAGGACTCCGGTGACTGGATAGGAGCCACCCAATAATCTGGGATAATTTTAAGATCCTATTTTAAGATCCAAACTTAATTACAATGCTAAAGTCTCTTGTATCATGTAATATAATATATTTGCAAGGTTCAAGGATTAGGACATCTTTGGGGGGAACAGTCTGCCTTCTGTAGGCAGTTTAAGGCAACGGGCACAGCCACCGCCACAGTGACTATTCCCCATCACCTTTACTTTTATATCAAGCAGACCTTCCCCTTATCTGTGCAACTGGCACCCAGTCATGAGGAGGGTGGGGCCCCATATTTTAACTATCGCTATTATTTTGACTCTCCCCACCTCATTCTTGAATTTGCCTGAATTTTGCTCTTCTTGTTTTTATCTCTCCCTTCTAATTCTTCCTTTGTCCCTTGAGCTTAATAGAAAATGGGGCTTCCCTGGTTTTCACCCATATCACCTGTCCTAACAAGTCTTCTTCTGTGGTTGATCAGTCCAAGGAAACCTCTCCATCCGATTGGAGACCTTCACTGGCCAGCGTCTGCCTACCTCTCCAGCTTCATTATCTACTGCTGCTCAACCCCTGGAGGGTACCAGGGTCTTATTCAGATCTGTAGCCACAGCTTCTAGAATAGTGGCAGGCATAACATAAGCAATCAATACAAGCTTGTCGAATATTGAACGGAAGGAAAGTGGGTGGGTGGATGGATGGAGGGATGGATGGAGGGATGGATGGAGGGATGGAGGGATGGGTGAATTAAATGAACAAAAGAACTCACTTAGTTATGAAGCATTGCTTTTTTCTAAGTGTTATGATTCATGAGGTAGGCCAGCAGGGTGGAACCCAAATGTATTTTCCTTTATAGTTTATTTATTAAACAAATATTTACTGAGTGCCTGCCATAAATTAGATTCTATAATAGGTTCTGCCGGTGATAAATAAGACATGCTCCTTGACCTGGGGGACGTTTACTTTCCATCAGAGAGAATAGCTGTGTACACATTTGTTTCCACTTTTCTCCCTCATGTCTTCTGACCCATTCCTTTCCTCCTGTTTCTGTCTTTCTGCCTCTCCTCCCTAAATTACTCCCAAACCCTGGACCTGTGCCAGCAATTCTGTAAAGACAGAAATTTCCCATCTTATGTTAAACTTTGAAACTAAGTATTAGGAAGGGATTGGGAGCTGATTAAATGTCTTCATCAACAAAGAAGAGAGTGAAAAAGAATTTTAAAGCACTTTGTTATTCTCATCGTCCCTCTTGAGGTCATTTGCATTTAACTTCCATTCTTTCTAGCACAGAGCAATTTTGGTGCTGGTTTCATGATCAAAACCAACTGAGAAAATCACCATGGCTGTGGCAAAACAAGAAGACGGCAAGCTTTGAGACCGAGTGGCTGGGATTTTCTTTTCTTTTTAAGATTATTTATTTATTCATGAGAGACAGAGAGAGGCAGAGACACAGGCAGAGGGAGACACAGGCTCCATCCAGGGAGCCCGATGTGGGACTCGATCCCAGGACCCTGGGACTAGCCCTAAGCCAAAGGCAGATGCCCAACCACTGAGCCACCCAGGCAGATTTTCTTTCTTCCTTTTTATTTTATTTTTTAATGAAATGAAATTCACATGACAAAATTAACCATCTGAAAGGACACAATTCAGTGATATTTATGATGTTGTGCAGCCTCCACTTCTATCTAGTTCCCAAACTTCCATCACTTTAAAAGGAAACCCTGTATCTATTAAACAGTTACTCTCTATCCCCCCTCTCCAAAGCCTTGGCAACCACCAATCTCTCTGTCTCTCTGTGTCTCTATGGACCTTTCTATTCTGGATATTTCCTTTAAGTGAAATCATGTAATATGTGACTTTTTGTTTCTGGCTCCTTTCACTTAGCATAATGTTTTCGAGGTTTATATATACATCCTTGGAGCATGTGTCAATACTTCTCTCCTTTTTTATAGTGAATTAGTGTTCACTCACCATAATTTGTTTATCCATTGATGGATGTTTGGGTTGTTTTCATCTTTTGGCTACTGGGAATTATGTTGCTATGAACATGCATATATTTGTTTGAGTACCCGTTATCATTCCTTGGGGTACAGTCCTGGGTCATTTAACTTTTTGAGGAACCATTCTCCATCATGGCTATACCATTTGTGTTCACATCAGCAATGTACAGGATGGAGGGATGGATGGATGGATGGATGGATGGATGGATGGATTTCTGCACATTCTTACCACCACTAGTTATTGTCATTTTAAAAAAATTATGGCTATCTCCCTGGGTGTGGATCTCATCCTTACACAACATGTTCTCTGTAACCCATTTCCCACTTTCCCTCTAGTTGGAAAGGGCTTAGTCTTCTGAATTTCTGCCTTTTGTGCCAACATTGACTCATACACTCCAGACTAAGTCCTTTCATTTTGCAGGATGCCTTCTGGGTTCTTCTAAGGCATCAGAAGCTCTGAGTTCCAGCCTCTGCCCACATAGCACACTACCTGGGTGATTCAGAGGAAGCTACTTTATCTGGAAGAGCCTCTATTTCTTCATTTGTTCAATACATAGGGATTGACAATCCCCCATAGGGTTGGTGTGGGGCTCCAGCAGGCTGTGAGTTGTACATACTTGGTTGTGCTCTTGCTCTAACTGGCCAGAAGGACTAGCTTTATTTTACCGTGTTTCCCTAGCATGGTATCTGGCCAACAACAGAGGAACTAGGAAAAGTGAATGAATGACTAATATTATCATTGTTATCTCACTGTGGGAATGACATTGAGCTGGAGAAGATATTCCAGTTTGTCTTCAAACAGAGTTTAATAGAGTAAAGGATGCACAAGCTGGAGAGTGCATAATCTTGTCTCTGAAGAAGACTCCTCCTTCTCCTGGATTGTACAGTCCTGGGTCCACTTGCAAAATGAGGTAGCAGGCTCTAAAGGGGACCCCCCTTCCCACTAGCCACATTTTGCTGGCATATCCTGGTCACAGTATGAGGTGGGAAGTCAGAGGTATTAAGGTCTCAGTTTATGGGCCATCCAGGTCTTGGCTTTGCATGGAGAACAGAGGTATAATCTTTTCCATTTACAGGATGCACTGGGTCTCCATCCTCTTCATTTTATATTATTATATAAAATATTTTGTCTATAATTTCTATGCATTTGGATCAGAGAGAGAAGTTTCAGAACATACTCATATCTCCAAATTGTCCTAGAGAGTAATCTTCATTGCTCATCCTGCGTTTCCATTAACTGGGTCTGGGAGGTTCATACCACACACCCCCTCCCCATTTAGAAATAAGTAAATAACAAGCAGAAAGCAACTGGCATAAGGCTTCCTATGTTTGCTGGTTATAACAACTCTATTCAATAGATGGAATTATCCTCATTTTATGGAAGAGGCATCAATTTGATAAGTTGAGGATGCCCCTGTGAAACCGTATTCTTGTTTCACTCTGACTCTGACTCTCACTAAATGCGATGTCTGTAAACACCCCATCAGTGTGAAGAAGAGAACGCACACGCATGCGCACACATGCATGCACATGTTGCGTACCGTATATGCAGTTTTTGGTCCCTGTTGCCAATCATATGTTGAAAGGGTCTTTGCTTAGAGCTTGTCAACACCATCATTTACTTTTCAGCTGCTTCAATAGCAACAGAATTGTTCACTCATCCTTCTACTTGATTGATGGGAGAAATCAAGGTCTTTGCAGTGGGCCCCACCTATTAGCAGGCTACAGGAGTGGGTGCCCTGTGCCCCTTCCCACTCCTTTTTTCCAGAAGCCAAAGGATACAGAGAGACAGGGAGCACCGAATCCGACAGTAATGGACTGTAATTTGAGTTCTCAGTTTATTTTAACTGCCCGGGTGTGATTGCCTGTGAAAATGGTTTGATTTTATGTTCTTTGTGAAGCTGCGTCAAGCCCCATTTGAAATAACTAGGGCCTTACTTTCTCTTGCTTCTGCTCAGAGTGGGGATGAGTGGAGTGGGGAGAAGGGGAGGGTAAGCTTCCAAGAGAATTTGCAGGAGAAGAATGCCTAGTGATTGTGTGCAGAAGTGAGTGGGCAGATGGAGAAAGCAGTGCTGTTAAACTGCCCTCAGGCAACCTGCAGCCTTGGCAGGTAACAGGTGGAATGTGCATCTGGCATCTTCTACACCTCCCCCCACCATCAGCAGCTGCTCTGTTGGGCCTGGTCAGATGGGCATGTGATGAGATCTGCTCCATTTCCATGCACAATAATTCGTAAAGGAAAAGTAGGAGAGGTGAGAGGTTAGGTGTACTAACCAGGGCACCATAGAACCCACTGGAAAGGTCCATAGTGCTTTGCCATGGCTATTTTTCATAGCGGCAAAACTCAGAGCTGTAATGTCCAGTTCAGAAGACACTATCCATGGGTAACTCCTGAGCACTTGAAATGTAGCTGAATTGAGATGTGCTCCAAGTATAAAATACATACCAGATATCAAGAGTTTAATGTGATAAAGAGAAGGTAAAATCTCTCATTAATGATATCTTATGTTGATCCCATGTTGAAATGGTAATATTTTGGCTATATCAGGATGAATATAATAGATTATTAAAATTAATTTTTGCTGATTGTGTTTTACTAATGTGGCTATTGGAAAATGTGAAATTTCATGTATGGCTCACATCACATTTCTATTAGACAGTGCAGTCCAAAGACTTCCCTAAATCCACTATCCTCCCTTAGGCTGTAGCACAGACAAAATCAGCAGGGAACTTGCACCCTTGACAACACCACCCCTCCCCCACCTTGAGGAAGCATATGGGAATGCAAGAGAGTTCTATTTTTACAGGAATTCCCTAAAACAAATCCAATGTTTCAGTAAAGTGCGTCCTTCCACGCTGTTGTATTTTTGTTGTTTAATTAAAAGCAAATTCTTGGGGCGCCTGGGTGGCTCAGTTGGTTAAGCATCTGCCTTCAGCTCAGGTCATGATCCTGGAGTCCCAGGATGGAGCCTTGCATCAGGGTCCCTGCTCCACAGAGAGGCTGCTTCTCCCTCTGCTTCTGCTCCTCCCACAGCTCATTCTGTCTCTCCTCCCACCGCTCATTCTGTCTCTCTCACTAACACTGTCTCTTAATAAATGAGTAAAATCTTTTTTTTTTAAAGAGCAATTTCTTATGTGATATGGACATCAGTGAGGCCTCTCCTTAGCTGTTGAGATTTAAATTCATTTGTCTGGATGATATCTAATCCATGGTCCATGGAAGTCCCCAATTCCTGCTAAGAATGTAGGTGGTGCAAGAAGGAGCTTTATTCTTCAGGCTCCTGTGCCTCCGGGGCCCCGTTCCCCATTTATCCACCATCAACCAACACAAGGAATATCCCCCTCTAGGGTGTCCTCCACAAGGAACCCACACACCAAGCATTTGTGATTTTAGAAGGCTGCAGTGCATACAGAAGCATAGGGGCTTCCTGGGGGAAAAGTCACATCAAGCCTTGCAGAGCCTTCTACCATTTGGCCCATGTTGGTCAGTGTTCTTGGGCTGTACTGGAATAACTCAAGATCTCGAAGTCCTATAATAACAAAGGCTTATTTCTTATTAGCACTGCAAAGTTCTGGTATGGGTGGCAGGTAGACTGTGGCTCTGCTCCATGAGTTCCTTTCATTCTAGGATTCAGGCTAAAGGAACAGCCCCTAAGTGAGAGGCTGGGAAACATAAAAGGCTCCTACTTTGAACATGATATGTTGATTTCTTCTGCTCACAGTCTACTGGCCAAAGCTGACCTCACTGAGATGGAGAAAGGACTTCTTTCTTTCTGTAAGGTGCTGTAGGTGACATAGCAACAGACTCACAAGTCATTCTTGCTCATAGTCCATTAGCCAGAACTAGTCATGTGGCTCTAGTACAACAGTAGCAGAGGATGGTAGGCAGGGAAGCACAAACCATTTGATGAGAACTGTCTCTGGCATTGTCTCCACCCTATTATCTCTGTGATGGCTTCCCACAACACAACCCTTTGGACCATGGCCAATTCAAGTGGTCGTTCCAACACATGAGTAGAGGTCTCTAGTGGACCTTTTGAGCCTTTGGCTCAAACAAGACACTAACAAACCTTAAGAATTGCTTAGAAAGAAGATTGACTTCTCAGGACTTCAGCCATATGTTTTTCACTCTCAGGGTTATCTGCTACCCTTCCTATATCCACCCTGACAGCAGTTGGCACTGTGGTCTTAGAGATTACCCAACACCATCTCTCACCCAGTGAAGAACCTACAGTGGATGGTTGATTGGGGTTAGTGGAATACACCAAGGCTATATGGGCACAGAGAACACTAGTGAGAGTGTGCTTTCAGGGCTTTGAAGTTAGAAGGATCATGGTGAACAAGGTGTAGATTCTCAGAAATGAGGAAATGAAGAGGAGGAGGAAGAGAAAAGAGAGAGAATGAGAGAGAGTATCTGCAGCTCATTACCGACAATGTATAAACAACCCCTTAAGTCTCATGACTCTCCAAAATATGTTGGGCATAAACTGGCATATTGTAGGTGCTTTAATTAGTCAGGATATTTAACACTAGTTGCTAAAACAACAAACCCCAAAATAAATCTCAGTGGTTCAACACAACAGAAGTTTACTTCTCACTGCTTCGCAGTTCCATAAATGTCAACTGGATCAAGTGGGTAGCTCCTCACCAAGGATTTACTTGGGAACCAGCCTCCGTACATCATGTGGCTCTACTGTCACAGTGTTTTTGTCTCTCATCCATGTGGCCACAGGAGAGAGAGTGTTTATGACATCAGAGAGAAGGACCATGCATTCTCTCTCCTCTTTCCTTTTCTCTTTCCCTCTTTCTCCCCACTCTTTCCTTGCTTCCCTACCTTTATCCATCTTCCCTCCCTCCATTCTTTCTGCATATTTACTGAGTATCCTGGCAGAAATAATGCTGTGTGAGTGAATAATGGGGGGGAGGGAGGGCAGTGAGGGCTGCAGGTGGACCGCTTCCAGCCCAGGCATCTTCTTGGGGCGCTGGTATCAGAGTGGGAGATGGGGAGAAGCTGGCATGTTTCCCTCCCTCTGCAACAGATGGCCAACAGGAGTGGTAGTAGAAGAATCCTGAGGTCTCAGTCGTGTCTATAGATCAGGTCTCACAATGTTAAAACAGAAACAAACATTTTCTGTGAGAAGATGTGGCAAGTCAGAGAAATAGAGGGGTCATGGATGGAGCTGTTGAGGCCAGACCCAGCCTCCTGGTGCACTGCGGGGCTCTTCCCCAGGCTCCCTCTTCTGGGCGCCCAGACCGGGCCTAATTGGAGAGAGTTATGACCACAACCTCCTTCACATCTGCTGCCTTCAAAGTCACCTTTCCAGTGGTTAGTGCTGAGCTCCCCACATGGCAATCTCACTTTGGCAACCCCAAATGTAGCTCAGTTTATTATACACTCATAAGAATGGCTTTATGAGCCCTTAATTGTCAGCAGTAAAGGCTTGAAAATGCTTGATATTCTAACTCCAAAGGCTGTCAGCACTGCAGGATATCATGTGGGTGGAATTGGGAAAAACAGGAAGACGCTCGAAGGTTACAAGTACCCAGGAAGGCACCGCCGCCTTTGCCGTCCACACTGGTAGTCTTGTTCTTCCCTCCCTTTTTACCCCCACCTTTCTTTCTTTGGTTGTCCTCCTCTCCCCTCACCCTGGAGGATCCAAGCAACACTCATTGGACAACCACGTGTGTGAGGTTCATGCTCATGACCATCACGGCACTTTTCTGAGGTGCCCACCATTGTCCCAACTGAAAGAGGAGAGAACAAAAGCTCTGAGAGCTGAGGGCATCTGTCTGAGGTCACGCAGCCAGTCAGCAGCGAAACTGGGACTCAGAGTCTGAATCTGGTGCCAGTGGTGATTCTACAGCTTAGCTCCACTGCACCATTTACCGTTTTGCCAATCCATCTCTGACTTTTAATTTTAACACCCTCCGCCGTACTTAGTCCAAGATGCCCTGGGCTTCACGCTTCCGAGAAGGAAAAAGTACAGGACCAGGAGGGAGGCAGCTTTGTCTTATCTTTTTTTTTTTTTTTCCCCACTGTTCAATAACTCATCAGTTGTGTGTAACACCCCGTGCACATCCCATCAGGTGCCCTCCTTAATGCTCATCAGCCAGTTACCCCATCCACCCACCTAGCTCTCTTCCAGCAACTCTCAGTTTGTTCCCCAGAGTTAAGCATCTCTCATGCTTTGTCTCCCTCTCTTAATGACTTCTCATTCAGTTTTCCCTTCCTTCCCTGATGATCCTCCATGCTGTTTCTTATATTTTACATATGAGTGAAACGATTATTATACATAATTGTCTTTCATGATTGACTTATTTCGTTCAACATAATACCTTCCAGTTCCAAACACATCGATGTAAAAGGCTGAGTAACATTTCATTGTATATATATGCCACACCTCCTTTATCCATTCATCTGTTTTACCTTCTGTAACAAATAAATTATCTCACTGTTTTCCCCCACTTTGATTAGTAGATTTGCCACCTTCATATTCCACATTTTGTCTGCTGTGTGAGAGAGCGATCTGTGAGATGTATAAGCAGAAGCAAGCGAATCCTGCATCCTGGATGCCCACTTCCAACCTAACTGTCTTGCTCACCCTCCATCCCAGATGTTGCATTCTTGCTGGTGTGATTCTTCGTCTTTTGTCCCAAAGGCTGGGATGCCCAGAGTCACCTTCTCTGGTTTATTCTACTCTACGGCATCAGGATGCCCAGCTTGAATGTGTGATCCTCTGGGAAGTCTTCCTTGATCCTGCTTAGCCAAACATGATCTCTCCCTCTACCTGCCTTCTGTTGTCCCCTCGGCCCTTTTCAACCTTGTATTACAACAAGGATACATGCATCTCATCTCTCCTGTAAGATTTTGCAGGAGAAGAAGTAGGCACTGTGGTATTTAAATGGACTTTGGAGGCAGACAAACTGGGATCAACATGATGGTTCTGCTACTTACAAGCTCCATGACTTCAGGCAAGTGACGCAGACTCTCCAACTCTTGGCTTCTCTAGCTACAACATGGAGGCTATAACAATGACATCAGAGGTGCCATGGGTGCCAAATAAGACAGAGGATGGAAACAGTTTAGCAGCACAGTGTCAGACACACAAGAGGCTAGCACATAGCAGGTGTTACTACCTTTTATTAAAAAAACATGGATTTGAATCCCAGCTCCCCCTCCTACTTTGACTTCAGCTATCTCCTTGAACCTCAGTTTCTTAATCCTTAGAACAAGGGTCATAATACTTCCCTGATAAGGCTTGAGGTTAAAAGACATCATATATAAACTGCATAGTGCAGTAAGTAGACATAAAGTAGGTATTCATTAAATTATTATGGAATGAATTAATAAATTAATAAATGGGAATAATGGCAGTAGAGGCTACAGATGCATAGCACAGATAGGATCAGAGGCTTATTCAAAGGCCATATTACCTCTTACTGAAGATCTTACAAAAAGTTAAAGAAAAACAATAGAGACTATTTAATGAGCACCTCCTCTATGCAAATATTTAAAAATAGTATCTGATAATCTTATGAGACAATAATTATTACCCTTGACAAAGATCTGGCTGATTTAGAATTCAGGCTCCTAGCCACTACATAAGGTTGCCACTCATCAGATGAGAGAATCCCGGTGTTTTGAGAGTGAAAACATTTTTAGTATGAGTGGTGGTAGGACAGCTCAAAATAGTTTAAGCCAAAGGAGAACTTATGGTTCATTTAGGTGGGAAGAACATAAGATCTCTCTGAGAACTGAGAGAACTCCTAGAACCTTATGTTCTCTAGGACCCCCAACATTACCCACCCAATTTTCACCTGTTAAAATTTGCATATTATTTAAGTGCAGAATCAAAGCTTCATTATCTTTCCCTCTCTTTTCCCACAGAACACTAATAGCTCCATTCTCAGATTCCCCTGAATACTTTGTTTATAGGAAAGTACTTGCCGGGTTTTGCCTTTTATGGTAGCAGTATTTATTTTTGTAATCATATTCAGACCAATTCAGTATCTGATGCTCAAAAATATTTTTTAATAGATTGATGGATGGATCAAGAGATGGACTGATAGGTACAACATATAAATGAATGGATGGATGGATGGATGGATGGATGGATGGATGGATGAGTAAATGAATAAATGAGTAGATGGGAAATATATTGATGGATAGTATTGTGGTTGAATGGATTGAAGGATGGATGTATGAAGGTAAATGGATGAAGGGGGAAAATTGCAAGACTGGTGGACTGATGGATGGTTTACTCAATGGATGGATGTGCAGGTGAATGGGTAGATAGAGAATGAGATGGTTAGATAGATATTAAAAGCACATCTTTCCCTTTCAGGCACGTAGAGAATTTTAGTTCCCTAAAATATAGAGTTGGAATGATTTTCCTTAGTTTTATTTTTTTCCATGATAATTCTGTTAGAAGATATCAGGACCAAGTTGATGCCTTCTTTAGATGGAGTCAGAAAATGCAAGCACAATGTCTACCTGTTGTAGTTTTTATATTGCTCATCATAATGTGTTTGAGTATCTCACTGAAGAGGAAAAGGAAAAACAGATTTTATATAAATATGTGACAGTCCATTAATCTTGACTTGCCTCCCTCTTGGATTCTGAGAGTAATGCCGCCCACATTGACTAGAGAGGGAAGAAAGAGCTGGAAGGCGAATGGAGCAGGAAGATGGACTATTTAATCACTTATTATCATTCATGGGGCAAAACAACACCCCAAGAAGCATATCCTGCTTGCTCCCTTTAACCTGCTCTCTGCTAGGCAGCTGCCACCAGGCTCAGCAGTTTCCTCTGCCTTGGAATGAGCAGAAGCAATTCTGGAGCTGAGTCATAAAGAAAAGGGGCTTTAATTTAATTCTTAGAATCAAATGTAGCCCCCATGTTCTAGTCCAATTAAATTGGAAGGGTCACTACACTCGTGTTAGATTAATATGGTTTCTAAGTGATAAAATAGGATGATGCCTAAAAATCCTTTGAGGCAGGCAAATTTGAGTTTGTGCCTAAATTCTTTCCCTTGTTGAGGGGGGGATTTCTGTTTCTTTTCTAGCAACATGGTAAACCAGGTGCCTCCTACCAGCACCACCCATCAATGCTCCTGCTGAAAACATCTGTCAATGTTGGATAAAATATTTTTACATCTTTTTGAATGCTTCTTTGAGCTGAAAGAAGTTAAGTGATGCTCATGATAAAGACCTAGAAATATAAGCATAGCACCGAAGGCTACCTTGTGCCTGCAGGACATTTTCTGATCTTGGTGAAACTTAATTTTAAGTTCTTACAGCTCTACAGCTGGAAACAGAAGGCAAAACCCAGAGTCCACTGAAAACAAGGTGATGTCTGTTGTAGAATCTCCCCAATAAAGCTGGGCTCTGCAGATTGTTAGTACATTTTAGTGCACAGGAGAATTAGAAATATATATCCTAGAGAATTGCAAAGAAATTTGCAATGAAAATAAGTTTGCCTAAGCAAACCTTAGCAATAAGTAAAGAAGAAAAATATCCCATGAGAAGTTACAAACATAAACAAGTCATCATATAAGTTGCAGTCAGAATTCACTCTATCTGTTGAACATCTAGCTAAAAGTTTAGTTTAAAATGGTCCTAGTCTTACTAGGTCCTATTCCTAGGCAGTTGATAGAAGCCTAGGCAAATCTTATCTGAAATAGCCCAGCCAAAATTATCTCCAGAGGTAAAGTGTCAAGGAAAATGTGCATTTTTCAGGAAAATAAACCACTAAATTTTCATAGTTTTTTTATAGGCTAGACCTAACTTTCTCCCTCAACTCCATAGTTGTCATCTTTCAAAATGGCAAGCTCACATTAAGTCCTGGATAATACAGCTTTCTTTGAAAGAAGAAAATATACTGGATGATTAGAATAAGAATGAGAGGAAAAGAGAAAAGTTGCACATGTCTAGGAAGAAACATAATTTACATGACTGCTACTATAGGGCTGAATATATAGACTGTGACTAATTTCAAGTAATATAAACAGTGCTGAAAAGAATACTTGTTCAAATATTTGACTAGATTCTTCTTATTTAGTTGGAATAATTTCCTAAAAGTACAATTACTGAATTGAAATGAATGAACGTTTTTAGGTCTCCTAACTCCCAATGGGATCATTTATACAAAAGAGCCTTATGAAATTCAGTGAGGTAAAATATAAAGGATGTAAGGTTATTTATATGAAAGGTAGGGAGAAATGAAGAATAATGAATGCATTGCATTTTGGTTTGATTAATTCACCAAATATCTCTGAAGCTCATGCTTTTTATCAAAGAAATTCTAGGCTCTAGGGATGCAACCATAAAAAGTCACAATCCTTGCCTTCCAGAAACTAACCATAAATAAAATGAGATGGATAATTAATTGTATATCTATGTTGGGACCTGTGCCAGCACCTAGTAGGTGCTTGTAAATATTTGTTGAGTTAAATAAACAGGTAGTTAGCATATAATAGTGCCATAGTAAGGATATCGGAGAGATTTTTCAATTGAGCCTAAGCAGAGACAGGATATAGCTGCTTAGGAGTGCTCAGTCACACAGCTTCCAGGTAAAAAGCCAGTGCCCTGAAACAAGACCTGAAAAATGAAATTCTACCTTCCACTGGGAGCCTCCTTGCAGAGATGTGGGACATAAATCCTAGTAGGCTTGGGAAGTGGAAAGTGAAAGCCCATGGCACCTTGAGTTTAAGCCTTTGTGAAAATCCCTGAGATCCAAGCCAAGATGCTGATTGTTCAATACCTCTTGTCTCAAGAGCTTGGAATTGGCGTTTTCCATGGCTGGACCACTCCTCTTTAAGAGCCATATCCTATGGCTGTCACCCCTGCACACCATGGGGATCAAAAGTCACCTCCTCAGAGAGGATTGTCTTGGCCCTCTTGGTACTCATACCCCCCCCATCCTATCTTAAACATCTACATTTTATTACCAGATGGCAACTATTCTTATTTGTTAAATGTTACCTCCTTGCACTAAAAGGTAAAGGAGAAGGATCTTTGTCTCTTTTGTTCACTCTGGTAAGCATGGCATTCAGAACAGCTTTGTACTGTGCAGCAGAAGCTCTGCACAGTGTCTATACTTAATGATACTCATGCTATGACATTAGGTGTTCTTACATACACAAAAGGAATTTGGGGAGGTAACAAATACATCTACATATTACTGGGATTGTGGTAATGGCTTCACAACCATATGCATATGTTCAAACTCATCAAATTGTTTACATTAAGTATGAGCAGTTAATAAAGTTGGTAAGAATAAAGAGGCTTGATGAATATTGGTTTAATGAATAAATGAATGAATAAGTAAATAAAGACTATTTTCCACTAAAACCCATCTTATTCCACTTAGTTCTTGTAATAACTGCCATTCACTAAGTGCTTACTATTTTCAGGCACCATTTGACTTTTCTTTGTACATTATTTCATTTAATCACCCAAGAAACTTAAGCAATGAGCCCCACTTATATTTCATTTTATAGACACAGTGGTTGTATAAGATAAAGAAGTTGTAAAATGTTCTTGGTACAGTGGCTTTTGCTTGTTTTTGCTTTATTTAATGCTGATGGGGCTTTAAATGTCATCTTAATTATATCATGTAAGAGTTAACATAGCAGAGGGAGGTTGTGGAGAGAAGGTGGGATTTGGAATCAGGTGAACCTAAATTCTAGTTCAAGCTCTGCTTCTATCAAACTATGACTTGGGTGGGGTCCTCACTTTCCCCATCCATAAAATGGAAGTTCCTTCTTGTCTCCCCTGCTTCACAAGGTTATTGTGAGCATAATGCAAATTATTAAATGGGAAGGTTCTCAGCAAACTATAATTTGCTATACAAATCTGGCTATATTCTTATAGCTATACCCTCAGGGGAACTACGTCTGAAAGACCTGAAGTTTCTGAGCTTCCAAGTTTATCTTCCTTTGCATATTTCATTTGCCTGACTTTGGTGGACAGAATCATTAATATTAATGTACAGGCTTCATGAATTATGCACCTGAACCAAGAAAATTTTCTTCTACCTTTCCCACCTTATACTTTGTCTCACTGGCCCAATAAGCTTCTACCACTAACAAAGACCTCACAGAAAATGAAGACAAGACTTGTCTTTGGGATGGCAGAAGATGGCCACTCCCTCCCTGGACATTGTCCACTCCCAGCAGAAAGTCCAAATGTATGCATATGCCAGCATGCATCTGAGTTTCCAAGTGTTGATCTCAATGTTCACAAAAGTCCCACTGGGTCACCTACTGACTCAGTACCTGAGGTTGGAAACACCTCTGTGGAAGCCTAGTCACACACTCTGGCAATGATTTGTCTAGTAATGCCCCTGAGGAGGCATGTTGAAGATCTAAGAGAGAGAGGAAAGAACATATATCTTTGGTAACTTATGATGCTACTTCAGCATTTCTATAACAATCAACAAGGTATCAAGGAAGGTGGAGGGAAGATACCTGTGGCAGGCAGGATAGTGTCCCCACCCCAAAGATGTCCACATCCTGATACCTGGAACGCATGACTATGTTACTACATGTGGTGAAGAATTAAGGTTGTAAACAGAATTAAGACTGCTGATCAGATGACTATGAGATTGGCCGATTATCCTGGATTCTCCAGGTGGGTCTAATGTAATCACAAGAGTTTTGAAATGGAGAAGAGACAGAAGAGAGAGTGTGTCAGAGTGACATAATGTGAGACTCAGCTTTCTATCGTTGGCTTTGAAGATGGGAGGGGGCCAGGAGCCAAGGAGTGTGGCAAGTCTTTAGAAGCTGGAAAAAGCAAGTAAATGCATTTTCCCCTATATGTCCAGAAACAAATTCAGTTCTACCAACACCTTGGTTTCAACCCAGTGAGGCTCCTTTCAGATTTCCAAACTCTAAAACTGTAATACAATAAATTTGTGCTCTAAAAACCACTAAGTTTGTGGTTATTGGTTACAGGAGCAATAGGAAAAGAATACAGTACCAACACTCTGAATATAATCTGGAAGTTTCTGATCAGAGATTATGGCTCATTGCCCTGAAAGCTATAATACCAGTTGTTAAATCAATCTGGATATTAAGAGACCAAAGACATTATCCATATACTAAATCTAGCAGCTGAAAGATCTATCTCCTCTCTTGAATCTCCACATACTGATATCTGAGAGGGTTGGACATTGGTCTCTAGGGTTCTTCTGGATCTGTCTGCAGGAATGTTTTGCTTCTGTGGTTTGTTAAGTACTGTCCTGATAGGAATGGACTCACTTATGGGGCTGTAGAAGACTGATATATGAACACCAAGATTATTTTCAGAGGTAATTCCAAATACAAGAGACATTTCATAATGCTGCTGTATCAGGTATTCACTGCTGCATCAAAAAATTGCCCTAGAACTTTCTATTAAGGACCACAAACACGTGTTACTTCACAGTTCTTGTGGCTGAGGCTTCTGGGAGCAACTTAGCTGGATGCCTCTGGCTCATGTCCATCACAAAGCTGCAGCCAAGATGCTAGCCGGGCCCATAGTCAAGACTTGACAGGGAAGGATCTGTTTCCCAGATCCCTCATGTGTTCATGTGGCTGCTGGTGGGCTCCAGGTCCTCACTGGCTACTGGCTGGAGACATTACTTCCATGACATGTGCCCTTTTCATAGAGTGGCTCCCAAGAGGGGAGCTGGCTCCTCTGAGTGAGCAATATCAGAAGTGGTTCATATCCTGCTTCCTGTATTCTGCTCACTAGAAGAGAATTAGTGAGTCCAGCTCACACTCAACTGTGGGGGATGATGGATGACTCAAGAACATGAACACAAAGAAACATAGCTCATGACAGGCCATCTCAGAGGCCACCTGCCTCAGATGCCCTCTATAATATGTAGGGTGATGAACTGGTGAATATCCCCAACTATTACAGAGGATAATGAGTTTGATTCTTGGATGAGGGAAAAATCATATTTTACTGTAGCTGGTTTGACCAAAAGTTAGGAGATTGATCTAATGAGCCTGAAGTTGTGTCTTCAAGTCTCTTACAGGCCTACCACCTTCAGCCTGGCCTGAAGCTGCTGAGGGTGAAGGATGGGAGCATTTCTGCTCTCACTCTCATACAAGCTGGCATCATTTCACACCTGGATGACTGCAAGAGCTCCTTAATGGCCTATTGCCTTTTAATCTTGCTTCTTTTCAACTCATTTTCTACAAAGTAGCAAGAATATCTTTAAAATAAATTATGCCACTCCTCTGCTTAGATCTTTGAATGGTTCTCATTTATTTAGGATAAAGCTTGAAATTCTAACCAGACTACAAGACCAGCATAATGATCTGGCAGCTGCCTATTACTCCAGCCTTGTTTCATGCTTCTATTTCCCCCCTTGTTCATGGCTTTCTAAGCACTGGACCTGCTTTTAGTCCCTTAAACCTATCCGATTCCTTCTTGCCCCAGGACCTTTACACACGCTATTGTTCCTGCCTCATATATGCTCTTAGAACCATATCTGGCTAGTTTCTACCTAGTTTAAATGCCATATCTTCAAGTGATGTGATTTGTAATTACACACTTCCTTGTCTGAGGCCTCTTTCATCTGACTCAAAGTTTCATACAAGAAGACCCATATTTCTTTTGCTCACTATTATAGATCAGCATCTTAAAAAGGTGTCTAGCACGTAGGAGCTTGGTATATACTTACTGAATGAATGAAGAGAACCTAAGAGTATCCAAGCCCTACCTTGGACCAGTCACATCTCCTTCCCACAGGTCTTAGAAGAACAATATATACAAAGAAAGAACAAGCATGGAACTTAAGAGCTGAACTCTAATAAGCAACACTCAGCCACATGTAGGATTTCTTTTTCTCCTATACTTATAAGCTTTAAATATAACCTCGGTTGGGGCACCTGGGTGGCTCAGTCTGTTAGGTGTCTGACTCATGATCTTGGCAGGTCTTGATCTCAGGGTCATGAGTTCAAGCCCCATGTTGGACTCCATGCTGGGTAGGCAGCCTACTTAAAAATAAATAAATACATACATACATACACATACATACATACCATGAACTAATCAAGCTGAAGGCCTAGTATGTTTATTTCTTCCCATTGTTCAAATAGGTATCCTACTTATTTCAATGGACCTAGAACACCACAGGCAAAGGATCTAAAGGTAAAAAGAATGTTTGCCCCACGGTGGAGAGCCAAGCTTGCTAAGACTGCCCACAGACCACATCGATGGGTCACATTCTGTCTCTTGAAATAATTGAGAGCATCCAAAAGAGAGAGAAAGAAAGATGTGAGGCTGTATCATCACTGACTTGCAGGAGGAAGGAGAAGCATATATGCACCACCTAATATTTCCTTGAAAGTGCTACCCATCAGGATCCTGGTTCTCACAAAATAGCCTAGAATGAAGCAATTCAGGTCAGCCTCCTCCTTCCAACTCTTCCTCCTCGATGGGGGAATACAGTGACCTTGATCCGGCTACATGTTTGGGAAGATATGAAAGGAAGAAGGAGGGATTGTGCCTTTGACTTTGCTTTTTAGAGAACAATAATGACGGTAACTGGAATAGAGCTGTTCCTGTGTGTGTGGAAAATGAAGGTGCTATTTGGGTCTTTTATTATTTCCCCTTAGATGGCACTTTAAATTTTGAATAGGGACTTCACATCTTTTATCTCATTTGATCCTTATACCACCTCTGCAACATTGGTTGGGATAGGACTTTAATCCCATTTGAAAGATGAATCAATAAAAAAAAAAAAAAAAAAAAAAGAAAGATGAATCAATAGACTTAGGTCATTTTACATATTTGAAAACATTGTCAGTATGAAAATATATTGATATAACTTTTTTTAAGTCTATAAATTTTTTTTTAAGATTTTTTTTTAATTTATTTTTTTATTGGTGTTCAATTTACTAACATACAGAATAACACCCAGTGCCCGTCACCCATTCACTCCCACCCCCCGCCCTCTTCCCCTTCTACCACCCCTAGTTCGTTTCCCAGAGTTAGCAGTCTTTACGTTCTGTCTCCCTTTCTGATATTTCCCACACATTTCTTCTCCCTTCCCTTATTTTCCCTTTCACTATTATTTATATTCCCCAAATGAATGAGAACATATAATGTTTGTCCTTCTCCGACTGACTTACTTCACTCAACGTGGATGGAACTGGAGGGTATTATGCTGAGTGAAGTAAGTCTATAAATTTTTTAATGATACTTCTCAAAGTATTAGAGGATCTAACATTGCTATTAATTTATGCACATATTTGTGAAAGCACTGAGTTTTATTGTTAAGGATCAATTTTTTTCCTCAAATATTTCTTCATTTTTCTTTTCTCCCTCTTCTTCTCTCCCCTTTGATCTCCCTGTCCTTGCTGAATAATTCAGTCCTAAATCTATTAGATGGGACAGAAGATGGTAGGTATCAGAATCTACAGGGAGAGGGCACAGTGCTCTGGAGCGAGGGACTGAGCCCAGGGAATGGGAGAAGGCTATATGTGAGGGCTGCCCAAGAAGAGTAAGTTGAGCTTGACCATGCAAAGGAGCAGCCTGATGTGAAGTGTCAGGGCCTGGAGCATGTGGAAAGTTTGTCCATGTCAGGGAGAGTCATCCCAAGTGTTTTAAGGAAGGCATCCACAAAGAGGAGCAGCCTAAATGGGGTAAGAAGGGTATCTATCCAAGGGGGTAGAGAGCAGTTACCTGACCTGGGAAGTCAGAACCTTACCAGGATGAAGTACATAATCCTCAGGAAGAGCAGTCCACAGAGAGTGTCACGTGGGGTAGGTTGGACTAGCTTATAACAGAGAGTAAGAACATGAGCAAAGTGAGGAGGGGTGCCTGGCAGCGGGTGTCATAACAAAATCATGATCCTTAAGAGTATGCCTATGTGTCTCTAAGACCTAGCAGGATAAGGCAGGTGTTCATACAGTGTGCCCCACGTGGGATGCTGGAACTCAAATAGCATGAGGGGACCATCTGCTTTGGGAGAGGCAGTGGAGGTGGGAGATTGGTTTCATAGGAGGAATTGACTAAATATAAGTAAATAAAGTAGGGACAGGGGGAACCATTTGAAAAAGGGAGATACAAATCTAGAAAGAAAATTACAGTGAAAATATAGTATTGGAGTACTGTTGGAGCAAATTCATGGTCTTTCATCTAGATAAATAGAAATGTGAACATGTGAATATATATACATATGTTCCCTGGCTCTGTCCACTACAAAGATTTGGGAGCAGCTTCACCCCAATAGCAATGAGCACACTTTGAGCTCATATCTTGGTTTCTTAATACCATTTTCCATTAAGAGAAACTGGAACTCACTGGGAACTAGCTAATTTCAGGGAAGCATCAGGGATGAATTTACCTTATGAGAGAATATCTTGTGACAGAGAGAAATAATTGGAGCATATTAAAGGGGCATAAACCTAACCTGAATGGAACACTACTGGCCAAATTGGAGATAATCTGAGTAACCAAATAAGTAAGAACAGTAATAGCTGAATACACTGAATAAAATAGGAAACCACGAATCTACACTGAGAAAAATAGCTTAAAAGTTTGATGACAATTGCATATTTACATATTGATAAAGTACTTTACCATAAAATACATATCAATTACAAAAGGAAGAAGAGTGACTTTACAGTGGGGAAGCCTGGCAGATGCTAGCTTAATCAAGGAATCAAAGGAAGCAAATGGACTCATCCACCCCCTGGAGGGATGCGATGAGAAAAACACAGCATTGCTTCTACAATATTTCTGCCAATGAAGCATAACCCAAATCTAATCATAAGGAAATACAATATAAACCCAAATCGAGAGACATTCTACAAAATAAATGACCTGTACTCTTCAAAACTGTCAAGGTCATGGAAGTCAAAGAAAGATTGAGAAATGATTGGAAGAGAGAAAAATCACACAAAAGTAGGTGCAAGGCATGATTAATAACCGAGTCCTTTAGTTATCCGGAAAATGATTGGGACAATTGGAGAAACTTGAGTGGACAATTGTGTATTAATGCTGATTTCTTGATTTGAGGGATATGTTGTACTCCAATAAGGAGAATGTCATTTTTTGTAGGAAATATGCACTAAAGTATTGAGGTAAACTGGACATTAGTTTGCAAATTTACTCTCAAATGGTTTAGAAAATGTGTCTGTATGTGTTTGTAATTTTTTGGGTAAGTTTAGAGTTGTTTTAAATTTTTCAGAAAAGGTAATTGGAGGGATAATTCTTCATTGTTAAAAAAAATGCCAAAAGTCTTTGCTTTTGACTAAAATTAGTCTGATCACACTGCTGCCTTTCCCCATCTCTACTCTTAATCAGAAATCCTAATTTGCAGCCATGAATGTCTTTGATCCATTTTAATGAAATGGTAGGAGAGGAAAGAAGTTAAGTATTCCTTACATGATTGAATAGACCAAATTTTCCATCCTATAGATTTCCTGGGGAAAAGGATGACAAAGAGGGCCTTAGTAACAATAGTAACAGCTAACAATTGCTGGGAGCTTTCTATGTTCTAGGTGTTAATATATGTGTTTTACATTTATTAACTCGGATTAGTATTTTTCACAGCCCTAGGAGACAGGTTTTATTAATACCATGTTTTATGGACAAGGACACATAGATGGTAAATAGCAGAGCTGAGATTCAAACCCAAGTTATCTGACTCTCAGGCCCATAGTCACCATGTTGACAATAATAACTATTTTGATAATAATAGTTAATATATATTAAGTACTTAATATGTTCAAAGCGCAGTGCTAGAAACTTACTTCGTTTAATGTTCACATAAACCCTATAAATTAGGGTTTCCAGATACATAAAATTTGACACTCAGCACTCAGCACATGGGGAAGCAGGAATTCAAATGCAGCTCTGTGTTAACACCAAAGTCTGGTCCCTAAGCAATTACACCACCTCATCTATGTGTTGGTGAAAGTCAGTAACTCTAGAACTTTACTGTGCTTTTCACTGTTCCTCACGAGGTCTGGATTCTTTGTATGATACCATTTAGGAAAAAGTAGGTGTATGGTTTGATCTTTGTCAAATTCTGTCAGCAGCTACCATGTTTAAGTGATTCAGCCCTGTGAGTGGTTGGTCAGTTAGTCAATATACTTCTGTGTGACCTTTTCTAGCAGAAAACTGACTTTGAAGGTCTCCCTCACAGTAGTGATCACACAGTGCTCTTGTAATCCATTTTTTTCAAAGGCCAAGCTGATCAAAACCTTCTAACAGGGAGCCAAGTTGTTCCCGAATCTTCATCTAATGGGCTCAGAAACAGCTGTACTTTGCAGAATTGCCTGTGCTATGCTGTCATTTCTGAAACAGAATGACTGGCAAGGTGGGATTTGATCAACAGCTGTGTATAAATAAAACCCAATGTCAAAGGTAGCCCTCCCTGTTGACTCAGAGTTTCAGCAGAGTTCCCAGAGACCTAGAATGCATAATGGATGATGAGTACCCTCATATCCTAAAATTAAGATGCCATACCCCCTACATGGGACATGGAAAGGATGTGAAAAAAAATGGTTCTGTCACAGAGATCACTTACTTCCAAACTGTAAAAATGTCAAACTGGAGGTATTTGGAGAACAGAGCCCTTTGAAGAGGGCTGTTGGAGTGCTGTAGGGTCTATCTTCCTCTTTCCCTTCAAGGTGGAAATGTCAAGGGCTACACCTCTTGATATTAAAT
Source organism: Canis lupus baileyi (assembly GCF_048164855.1). NCBI lineage: Eukaryota > Metazoa > Chordata > Mammalia > Carnivora > Canidae > Canis > Canis lupus. Next base: position 32,127,839 of record NC_132848.1, read on the forward strand.
TAGATGAGAGAGACTTAATGGGACCACACAGAGAACTTGGCCTGTGTCCCTGAAGACTGAGGGAAGATTAGGGTGGCATGAGCAGTTGTGAGCTGACTATGAGTAGAATTCTAGCACATGAAAGCCCTCCTTTCGCTGATAGTGGGGTATAGCTGTGGATTTTCTTAGACCAGACACCAGTCACAACCAGGGGAGCTTGCCTGGAGCATTTCAGGAGGATTCTGTCCAGGGAGATGCATCCTGGAAGCAATCAGAAGATAGACTCCCAGAGGACTAAGGGTTAATGGGAAACACAAGGTTGTCCTCCAGAGAATGCACTGATTTCAATAAAGGAATTGTCCTGCTGGAAAATCCCAAGGAAGACACTCAAATGTGGTCTAAGAAAGAAAAGTCAATTTTAACTATTCACCAAACTTAGACTCCAACACTAGCTTTATGCAGTCAGCCTCATAAAACTATGCTCCCCTCCCAGAACTTTTCTTCATTTGGCTGACCCTAATGGTGACAGAAGCAGCTGGTAGCCAGTGGAGTAAAAAGATATCAAGAGAAAAGCAATAAGTCAACCACAACCCCTGTCCCCACTGGGGGCCAATTTGCAAACTGAACAAGGGGATGAATTAAAATGTGAATCATGAAAAAAAATTAAAATAAAAATAAAATGTGAATCATGTTTAACTTTACACTGCATTATTAGTTTGAACCATATAACATTGTCATTTACCTAGATCAAAAATTATCAAAAATTGGCAATTTCTCATGGTTTAACTTAAAACACTAGTCTGGATTAGTTTAATTGCCAAAATGAAATTACTCTTGAGAATGTAAGGAACTCAAAAAGCTATGATACCCACATACGATTTCCTGCAGGGTCAGGCTTAATAACTAACCCATGGAGCAGTCTTAGAGGCCAGTGGGAGAAAGAACTAAGCGTTATTATAGTTGCCCTCATCAAGTCCAGTTCATCCCACATAATGGAAACGTGATGCATTTTCCTACTTAACCTTGTTCTGTTCATGAGTTAATGTGCTTGGTAAAGAATACATACTGGGATGAGCAAGATAGACAGGATTCTTGCCCTCAGGAAGCTCATGTTCTTCTGGCAAGTATAGAGGGCTGGTGACTGCCATGAAGCAAAAAAAATAGATAAACACGCAAGATCTTTCCAAGAGAATAATGAATAGCATGGTCTGACCAAGATTACCTGGGGCTTGGTGATCAGGAAATGTCTATCTAAGAGATGACCCATGAACTGAGACATGAAGGGAAAAGGAGTCAATCATTCAATGAATTAAAAAAGGATCATTCCAGGCAAAGAGAGGAGCAAGTGCAAAGACACCAGGCAGGTGTGAAAGACAGAAAGGAGGCGAGTGTCAACAGTGATAATTGAGCTCTTATCCTTGACTGTAACCGACTTGAAGGCTGAACCACATCCCTGCATGTCAGTTTCCCCAATCCCCAACTTGGCACAATGTTAGGTGCACAATTCCTGGATGAACCTCACTTGTTCTGCTTGAGAACCCTGGCCAGGTCCCGGGCTCAAAACAACTTTTGAGCAAATTTCGCAGTTGGACACAAAGTTTGCCCAATAAGTCGGTGGAGAGATGAGTGTAAGCCCAATGCCTTACTAAAAGCTCAGGCTTTTCTGGCCTGAATGAGTATGTGATTTTCAGGTAGAAAGGAAAGAGGCATAGGGAGGTTATGGAGAAAGATGGAGGGATGTTTTTCAGAAGAAAAAGTACAATGGGATGGTCAACAAAACCATCTGATCTTCCACTTTATTTTTTCTTGTTTTTTTTAAAGATTTTATTTATTTAGTCATGAGAGACACAAAAAGAGAGACAGAGACCCAGGCAGAGGGAGAAGCAGGCTCCATGCAGGGAGCCCAATACAGGACTCAATCCCAGGACTCCAGGATCATGCCCTGAGCCAAAGGCAGACACTCAACTGCTGAGCCACCCAGGTATCCCTGACCTTCCACTTTAATACACACCTTCTTATTTAATCATTCAGGACTGTTTTTGAGGGCAGATTTTTTTTTTTTGAGAGAGAGAGAGTGTGTGGATAGGGGGCAGGAGGACTAGAGGGAAAGGGAGAGAGAGAATCTTAAGAAGGCTCCATGCCCAGCACAGAGGTGGATGTGGGGCTCAATCTCATGACCCTGAGATCATGACCTGAGCCAACATCAAGAGTCCGACATTCAACCAACTCAGCCACCCAGGGCCTCAATATTATCCATTTTTTAATCATAAGATAACTGTGGCTCAGAAAGGATAGCTTTTTGTACAATATTCACATAGCTAAAAACTGACAAAGACAGAATGCGATGCCCAAACCAGAGGATTCCAAGTCTCATGCCCCTTTTACCACAATGTGTTCCTCTAAGGTACAAGGAGAAATGAGCTCATGAGAAAAGAGACTAGCCCATGTTGTCTACCCATTGCACACCCCCTACTGCATAACATTTAATGCTCTTTCACATTGAGCATTGAGTCTCACATTGAGACTCACAATGTTAGCAGGATTCTGTGTCAATTAGCCTTCTCTGAGAAGCAGTAGCCAAGATGGAACCAAAAGCACAAGGTATTCACTGAGGTAGAGGCCTATAGGGGATAAAAGGAAGAGAGAGCAGGAGTAGATGAGGAGGGTCTCAGACCAAGAGGTCTGAGGCAGGTCTGGCATCTGTGAAGAGAGGGAGGAGGGAGGTCTGGGTAGGAAGAGCTTACAGCTAAAGTGCAGCTAGGAGAAACTCTCAGCAAGGCTACGGCAGCCCAGAGCAAAGACGGCCTATTAGGAGTCCCACAGTGGGCAGGAGTGCCCGACTATAATCCTTGCTAACCATTCAAAATCCTTGGCCAGGAATGGCTCAACATAACCTCTGCTATGGGTCCTGGAAGGTGTGACAACTGGAGCTGTCAGTCATCTCAACTCCTCATAGCAGGTTCTCTCTTGAAGAGAGATCAGAGTGGGGCCCTCCTATAACTCTACAGATGCCTACTTTACAAGTGGGTATAACTGAGGTTGGGATCATTGGGTGCCCTGCCCAAAGTCACTCAATAATTGAGGGAATTGCTTTTGTAAACCAGGTCTGTCCCAAACCAAAGTGTTTTCCATCACAACAAAAGCATACAAAGAAAGCAATGAAAAGGTATGGTGCCTCTGAGAGTCTCCACTGTCCCCCCTGTGTTTCCACCACCCCCCCAACCTTTTATCTTCACAGCCGTATCCAGACTTAACTATATCAATCTTTTCCTTCCCTTACCATGCCCTAGGCATACAAAACTGTCACAGACACATGAGCACCCTAAGCTATTTCCTGTTTCCATGACTTCACACGCACCTCTCCCTGTCTGGAAAATCCTTTCTGCTCTTATCTTCAATTGGTATTTGTGGCTGTTTATCTTCATTATCCGTTTACAGGTGTGCCTGTCACACTTGACTGGATGTCATAAGTTCAGTAGCCTGTATGTGACTTGTCTTTGTTTCTTTATTCCCTGTTCCAGTGCCAAACACATAGCAGGAGTACAGAGAGTGTTTTTGGAAAGAAAGGAAAGAAAGAAGGAAGGAAGAAAGAAAAGAAAGAAAGAAAGAAAGAAAGAAAGAAAGAAAGAAAGAAAGAAAGAGAGAGAGAGAGAGAGAGAGAGAGAGAGAGAGAAAGAAAGAAAGAAAGAAAGAAAGAAAGAAAGAAAGAAAGAAAGAAAGAAAGAAAGAAAGAAAGAAAGAAAGAAAATATAAATGAACGAGTGGCTATTACCTCACCTGAGAATCATTCCTGGGCCCTTGACCTTCCTTCTTACCTCCCATCTATACATCCAGGTGAACATGAAAGCACTATCTAAGCAGCTCCATCAAGTCACAGTAACAGACATTTCTACTACTTACCAGTGTTTACCACTCTGGGACACATGGGGATGACTGCCCTTATTTGCTTCCATTACATTATTTCTAGTGAGCAGGGCTTACTTCGAACAATAAATTATAAGCCAAAGTGGTGTGTATCACTTTGGGGTAAAAGTAGCTTGTTGCCAGGGCTCTCTTCCCCTCCAGGGAGCATCCCAGAAGCACATGTAGTCATGATAGTGCCATAGGTCAAGCAAACAGCTTGGGATAGGAGCCACCAAGTGGAGGACAGCTGCTCTGGAGAGGCACCTGCATTGACAGCAGACGTTACAGGAGCAGAAGATACACTTGTGCTAAGTCATGCAACAAAATTTGCAATTTGTCTGTTACTGCTCTATCCTGCTGCATTTGACTAACACAGGCAGGGGCCCATCGAATCCAAGAACTAGGAAATCGGCAGTAGTTTGCACATTCTTCCACCTGTCAGATGTGAGCTCGCTCAACCTCAGACTCCTAGGTCCCATCCACAGAGATCTGTGATGCTCCAAGCTTGGATGAAGGTTTAAGGATCCATTTTTATGAAGCTTCTGGTGGCAAGTCAGATGTGTAGGCAGAGTTGGGAAGGGCCACACCAAAGAATATTAAATATAAAATTCTTTTTCATAGGAAAGGCATTGCCACTTGGCAGAAAGCATTTGCTCCAGGATAGCCCATCCTGAATTACCAGCAGAATCTGCATTAACACCATGGTATTTCTAACTCTTCTGACCTGCCACACCGCTTTGAGTTGGGCTTCCCTGCATATCACCTACGTGGCCTTGGACAAGTCACTTCATCTCTCTGAGCCTGATTCCTTGCATAGGAGATAGATAATAAAATTTTCTCTGCTGGGTTGTTAGATGCATTAGGGTGAGCCTGAATTGAATGCTTAAAGACATCCAGTAAACGGTGCTTATGGTCACTACAGTCTGGAGAATCACATGAATTCACTTGAGTTCACACAGCAAGTTTGTGGTCAAGGAGAGAATAGCCTGCAGGATCTCTTGTCTGGGTAACAGACAGGAGAAGCTTCCGGGAAGAAAAGCGCCTGGGGGCAGCCCTGGTGGCTCAGCGGTTTAGCACCACCTTCAGCCCAGGGTGTGATCCTGGAGACCCGGAATCAAGTCCCAAGTCAGGCTCCCTGCATGGAGCCTGCTTCTCCCTCTGCCTGTGTCTCTGCCTCTGTGTGTGTGTGTGTGTGTGTGTGTGTGTGTGTGTGTGTGTGAGTCTCATGAATAAATAAACAAAATCTTAAAAGAAAAAAAGAAAGAAAGAAAAGAAAAGGGCCTGGGCTGGGTTAGGGGGAGCACAGGCCAGCTCTGCTCTGCGAGACATTGGGACATGGCTGGCTGCCTGGCGCATCAGTTCCCAGGTACCTGGTACAAAGTAGGGCCTGCAGCCAGGCAGCAGGAGTGCAATCTCTCTGCAATTAAAAAACTAATGGCTTTTAAATGGAGCTGCTTCTTAAGCTGGCAAAAGCCAACTTGCCTCCAGGTTGTAACAGAAGATGGAGAGAGAAGGTGGGGCTTTTAAGCCCAATCTGAGAGCATTAATTTCAAACCACTCTGACTCTTCCTTTCTTCCAGTCCACAAGCAATGTCCTCCCTGAAGGCTGTGTTCTATGTGGGTGGGGTAGTGCTCAGACCACCAGGATTTGGACCAGATCAAGTGTTTTCTTCTCATATCTAACCAGTTCTTCGAAAGCATCTGGCCAGGCTCAGTGGTCATGTGGTTTCTCAACAAACATGTTTAGAGCTGTCAGTTCAGGGTTGGGCTAGGACCTGTGACATAAAGCTGTCCAAAGAGCCTTGGCTGGGAGTCAGGACACACAAGTTCTATCTCAGCTCTATCACTTCCCAGCCATGAAAGTCTAGGTGATCTTAGAAAGGTTCCTTCCCCCTCTGGGCCCCTTCATCTCTAAAATAGCAGAGAGGCTCATTGATTCAGACTGTAATAATTAATAACAAGCAACATTTATTTAGTCCTTACCACTTCTCAGGCACTGTTCAGTCAGCCTTACACTTATAAACTCATTCAATTCTGGCAACAAATCTATTTCATCATTCCCATTTTGCAGATGAATAAACTAAGGCACAGGAGTGTCATAATTTTCTGAAAGTGATGCATTTGATAAACATGAAGGTCCTCCTGGTCTCAGCTCTCATAGTCTGGCTTTCAAGAACGTGCTCTTAAACATCTCACTATTCCCCTCTCTAGACTCTACGTAGCTTTACCAAGGACAAGAACTGGGCCTCCTGCCCTCAGAGTTTTCTTCCCTAGTAGAGAAACAAGACTATTGCAAAAAAAAAAAAAGTAATATTGAGCATGATGGTCTGGACTGGGGAGCTCAGGAAGGAGAGGGAGAGAGGATGGGTCCCAGTGGTTGGGGAAGACTTCGTGGCAAAACTGACATTAGATACGGTTCTTGCAATGGAGACAGGATTTAGACAAGTAAGGGAAGAGGAGGCAGACATTTCTAGTAATAGAAATAGGTCAGTAAATGCCTAGAGGATAGAACATGTGTGATGTCCAAGCCAGAGGTCATGGCTGAGGACCCCATCCCTTTCTGAAACCACATATCCTCTTGAAACACCCCTGCCCCATCCTCCAGGTTCAGACCCAGAAGCATCTTCTTTTGAGCCTTTCATGACCACCCTCCACTCAACACAGACTTGGCTGCTGCCATCTGTGCTACGCTTCACCTCTCTTGCTGGACCATGAGTTTCTTAAGGTCACATATGGGGTTCTGTACATCTTTCCCACCTCTGAACCCCAGATTGCAGAGCCTGGCACCATCCGGTGTATGCTAGATGATGAATTCATGCTGGAGATAAGATTTATACCAAATGAGGCCAGGATGTGGTCTCACTGGCTATCAAAAGAGTTTGGATTTGATCTGAATTTAGACTGGGGAGTTGAACGATCTTGGGCTGAGACGTGACCCCATAAGATTTGTGGTCTACGAAACCCACACTGGATGGGCCGAGATTTAGGAAAGGCCAATCATCTCTTGCCTTTTAAAAAATATTTTACCTTTTCCATATGAGCAGCAGAGCATATGCTCAGATAATTTCAGAGCAGCAGAGGAGGAGAAACCAATGATACACATCCTGTAAGCTTTACAGGTTAAGGTTAAGGTTATTGGTAATGAAGAGAATGATAGTAATGGTGATGCTGATGGTGATGATGGTCCAACTTTGTCATTTGGGTGCTATCCTTTGAAGAATCTCTTCCCTTACACCAGGCATATTTATTTATTTATTTATTTATTTATTTATTTATTTATTTGACTCTCTCTCTCTGCCACTTCCCATCCCCCGTTAAGGTTCTAAGACCATGCTTTCCACATAGTAGGTTAAAAAATGAGGAAAGGGAAAGTCACTTTTACAGTGCCTGGCACTTAGTAAATTATGGGTCAAACTATGTAATTGAAGATTTTGAGGAAAAACTATTTTTTTCACATTACTCAGGTAGCTGATTTGAGCATTATACTATCCTTGAAACTCTAGTGTAGTTCTTTGCAGTTAATCAACTGCCCTCTAGCTATATCAAGGACACAGGAGAAGAAAAAAGAAAGATGGATCCTAAGCCTAAAAGCTCTGAAGTGCCCAGAGCATTTTTTCCAAAAAGTGAAAATAGATAGAACTCAAGATAAATTGGGATGAAGAGTTTTGAGGTCATTCAGACCAGGAGGAAGGTACCCAAAGCTGCTCTGATTCTAGAGCTGGCCAAAGGAATTAGCAGGCACTTAGAGCTCTTATCAGCAAAACTAGAAAAGACAAGCAAAAGGATAATTCTTCAAAAATAACTAGGGGAAAATGAGCCTCTCTAGTTGAAAAATAAGGAACTGAACTTGCAAGGACATTTATACCTTCAGAACTTAATTGTTCAGATCTTATAAAGTGTTTCCAGGGCTTGAGAGGTAAAGCCTTGGCTCTTTGAGAGAACACGTGTGCACAGGCACACACACCCACACAGAGCCACAGCACACAAGTGGTACAAACAGACAAGACCACCTGGACAATAGGCTCTCACGTTTTAGAGCCACATCTTACAGGTCTCCAAGAAGTCCTGCTTCTCATTTGAGGGACCAGTTAAGAAAATAGAATTCTAACTTCTCTTAACCCCATCTATGCCCACTGTCAATTATGGCTCTTGAGATCCAGCTGTGGAGACAGATTCCTGATTGGGAGGACACGACAAAGGGTCAGGTCCCTGGAACCTGGGGGAGTTACTGCCTGATAGGTACACCCCAGAGAATCAAGGCAGATCATAAATGATATTCACTGAAACAGAAAACATCCCATACCGTCTCCCTGTACATTGGTCCCAACCACATACCCTCATGTACACACCACATTAGTGAACAGGGTAGACATGGGCTCTGCCCTCATGAAGCAAATAATCCAGTAGACAGATAAACAATCAACTATATAAGTAATATAGATTCTATTAAGATAAGTAAGATAGTCATAAATGAAAAAAAGAAAATTTAAACAAGATACTGTCACAGAGACAAGAATCACTGAGCAGGATCCATGATCCCACACTCCTGCTACTCACATGCATCACTCTTCAGACCTTCTATTATGAATAGTCCCTTAAATATGCCCCACACATGGCATACAAATGTATTTTCCCCGTCCATCCCATGTCATCACCCTCTAACCACCCCACCTCATCGCTCCTGCAGGCAAATAGCCATCCGCATAACTCTCTCACTACCACACCCACCACACATCACCCATCACACACTTACCAATATACCAGATCACAGTTCCACATACGTGCTCTCCCCATCACAGCTTCCCCAATTCACTGCTGATCACACACTCTCACACATGGATATATCCATGCATAGTTACCACAACCACAGCTCAATATCACCAACATGCACCATGACTCCATGAGTACCACACATCACATCACAACATTCTGGTACCTGTGGATTGAAATTTCTGTCTTCACAAACACACTTCATTTACACACAAATGTACACCCCAGAGCTTGCATTTAGCCTCATTTTGCTTCAGAAGGGTATGGATCTGGTCTTGTCACAAATTTATTTTTAGAAATACCACAACTCCCGGGGCACCTGGGTGACTCTTGGTTTTTGCTAAGGTCATGACCTTAGGGTTGTGAAGATCGAGCCTTGTGTTGGGCTCCATGCTCACTGTAGAGTCTGCTTGTCCCTCCCTCTCCCACTGTTCCACTCCCCCACCCTACCCTCCACTCATGTTCTCTCTCTCTCTCTCAAATAAATAAATAAAATCTATTAAAAAAAAAGAAATAATTCTTACTATTCTCTCCACCAGCCCCAAGGATTATTCAGTCCATAGTTTTGTTAAGAAGGGACAGAGTTTACTCTGATCTCAGACTAGGTGATATCTGTACTGTAGACAGTAATAGAAGAAAAAAAACTTTATTTGATTGAGACTTGAGACAGAAACTTTTTTTTAAAGATTTTATTTATTTATTTATTCATGAGAGACACAGAGAAAGAGAGAGAGGCAGAGATACAGGCAGAGGGAGAAGCAGGCTCCCCACTGAGCAGGGAGCCTGATGTGGGACTCCATCCCAGGACTCCAGGATCATGCCTTGCCAAAGGCAGACGCTCAACTGCTGAGCCACCCAGGCATCCTGAGACAGGAACTTTTTTGCCATTTCTCCTGAAGTCAAAGCCACAGGGAGTTTGCCTCTTCCTTTCCCCCTGACCTCTGCTTCTTAGCTGCCAGTGGCCACTCGTTGTTGGAAACAAAGATAACTCCACACACCTCTGCTGGAATCTTCAGTGGCACCTCTGCACGAAGGGGTGCATCAGAGGTCCTCGTGGTGTTTCAATTTTCTATGACTCAGTGGCTGGAAACAACACTCATTTATTGTGTTATAGATCTGCAGATCAGGAGCCCCAACACGGTCCTTCTCTGTTAGGGTCTCAAAGGCTGAAATCAATGCTCTTCAGAAGAGCTTTTTCCCAGCTCATTCACACTTGGAAGCTGGTTCCTTGCAGTTGCAGAACTGAGGCCCCCATTTCTTTGTTGGCTATCAGCCAGCAGTTGCTGTCAGCTCCTGGAAGCACCACATTCTCGGTCCTCCATCTGCCTCCATCAAGCCCCCTCCTGCACCTTCTGTCTCAGACCTCTGTATCTGACCTCTAGATCCAGATCTAAAGGGCTCAGGTAATTAGGTCAGGTCCACCAGGACAATCTCTCTATCTCAAGGTCAACTAATTTGGGACCTTGATTCCACCTACATAATCTCTTGCTAGTAGTACCTGGACTAGTGTTTGAATACCTGGGAGAACGGGTGAGTTATCATGGACTGGGAATCTTGGGGCCATCCTAGAACTCCACCTACCATACCCAGTATCTGGCCTGTGTAAGGAGCTCACCTCTCCAGGGTTTCCCTTGCCCAGTATTTAGCCAATCATCCCCATGTCCACTTTGATGGTAACTCCTGTCTTCCACTCTTCACTGACCTCTGTGCTGAGGCCTGAGTACACTCTCCCTTATGCATTCTGCCTTCAGATATTTGGCCCGAATAGTACAGCTCTCCCAGCCATCATTTTGCTTAATCTCACAAAGCCAGGACCTTTCATTTTCCTCATAAGATTCTCTTGACAGTTTTTCTTCCCCCAGCCCAGAACTGAGAAATGTGTCACCCCAGACATGGTCTTTAAAAGTCACCAAGCCCAAGCCTCACATTTTGCTATTAGGGAAGCTCAGGTTACCAAAAAGACCACCCAAGGTTACACATCAAAGATGCATTAGAACTGCAGTATTCCCAGCTACCTGTGATCCCTGTACCCGACAGACCAGAACAGGGGTTCTGGTGCTACTGACAGGAAGGGAGAGGAAACTCGGGGTTTGCTGAGCCCACGCCATGTGCCAGACCCCAGGACTGGGCATCTAACACATCACATCTTTAATTCTCGTGGTCACTCTTAGTCAGTGGCTCTCAATGGGGACAGATTTGTCCCCCAAAGGACATTTGCAGTCTGGAGGGATCTTTAGTTGTCACAACTTGGTAGGGGGTGCTTCTGGCATCTAGTGGATAGAGGCCAGGGATGCTTCAAACATACTACACTGCACAGGAGACTCCCCACAACAAAGAATTACCTGGTCTAAAATGCCAGTAGTGCCATGGTGGAGAAACCCTGCTTTGAGTCAAAAGCTATCACACTTTGTGTGTTCCCATGATTCTTAGACTGCCCAGACTTTTTATTTTAGACAGATAGGGCTATAACCATAGTGATTATCTTCGTTATGCAGGCTGTTAACCTCCCACTCCCATAAGCTATCTAGACTAAGAATGTCCTTCCACGTCATCTTATGTGTGCTTATGAACAATTTTCTCTGCATCTCAAGCCACTCACCAAGCTCTTCTTCTACATCAGACCTTCCAGAAATGTTACCTGGCCAGGACAGTGAATGTCTACATACCTGAAGGTACCTTATCCCTGTCTCTCATGCTTACAGCCAAGCACCCTTCTGTTGGCCACTGTGTCAGCCTTGATTGTTTTAGGATGCACAGCAATCCTTCAGGTTTCCAAATGGCGCTCCTTTCCCAGGGAGCTCACAAAGAAAGGGCCAAAGCCATGAGGTGGCCCAGAGAGAAGTGTTCCCCTCTTCCCAGCCTGGCATCTCCCTGGATCCCCTCAGCCCCCAAACAGTGTTGTCTGAGCACCAGTATCTCAAGGAGATTTTTAAAGAACAACAGTAGAAACCATTTCTTCAGGTTCTGCCTGCATGGTTTCTTTTTCTAGGATCTGGATGTAGGGTTAGGCATAGTCTGAGTTAGAAGTGGAGTTTGCAAAATAAGCTCTATTTGCTTCTCACAGCCCCACTCCCCTCTGCTCGGGCTCTGACATTGTTCCTTCTACCAGAACCCCTGAGCAAGTGGACTTGTGAAAATTGCTTTCAGGGGGGTGTCTCCCCCTAGTCCTTCATAGTTCACACCAGACATTTCAGGCCGAATCTGGGGTGTTTGCTACATACCAAAGAAGAAACAGAGACCCAAAAGGGTTAAGAAATGTGCCAAAAATACAAAATAGTTACACATTAGAGCCAAAATTCTGTCAGGCTCCAAAAGCTGTCCTAGGGCACCTACGTATTTCTGCATGGATGGAATCAGCTTCCTACCTTCTTCCTGGGGAAAAGGGGGGAGAGCAGAGCACATCCTTATCCCCCCGAATCCATAGACTCAGCCCTCCTAAGGCCATATTATATAAAGCAAATCGCTAAGACAATTCCAGCCCCTCCTTCTCTATACCTCTCATTTCACTTTACTTTTCTTTTCATCATATTATTTGTCCTAAAATAGAAGTCACACAAAAAGGTCATTTGACTAGGGACGCCTGAGTGGCTCAGCAGTTGAGCGTCTGCCTTGGGCTCAGGGTGTGATCCTGGAGTTCTGGATCAAGTCCCACATCGGGTTCTCCGTGAGGAGTCTCCTTCTCCCTTTGCCTATGTCTCTGCATCTTTCTCTGTGTGTCTCTCATGAATGAATAAATAAAATCTTTAAAAAAAAAAAAAGGTCATTTGACTTAAAATTGCTCAGTGGCAGGGCAAACCCATCTCTGCAGGATTGTTGGCCTGAGCCATTCGATCTGACTTTTCCAAAGTCCATTCATTTCAGTCTTTTCTCCAGAATCTGGAGTCATATTCTCCTCCCTCAGGGGAGATGGAGTCTTCTTCTAGCTCATTCTCCTTCCCTCTCCTTCTCTGGAGGTCCAAACTGCCACCCCACTGTGTCCCTGACCTCCTGGTTGAGCAAAGCCTGGGCACTCCCTCCTCCCAGCATTTTCTGGGCTTCTTCCCTCAGTTCAGAGGGACTTCTCTGGCCTAGTTCCCATGGGAACGGAGGTTCACATTGCTGAGGCCTCCTGTGGCCACAGCATCAAGGTTTCTCAGTTAAAAAAATCATCCTGACACACAACAGGCTCTGGTCTCTTCTGTTTTGTTCTAACCCAGAGCCTGCCAAACCTTCCTGTATATCACCTGAATGGTGTCAGTTTCAGTGGGTCTGGAGTAAGACCCAGAAACTACATTTTAAAAAAATTATTTTATTTACTTATTTGAGAGAGAGACAGAGATAGTGACAGAGATAATGAGAGAGAACATGAACAGGGAGCAGAGAGAGAAGCAGACTCCCTGCTGAGTCAGGAGACTGACGCCAGGCTCAATCCCAGGACTCTGGGATCATGACCTGACCCAAAGACAGGTGCCTAACCAACTGAGTCACCCAGGTGCCTCAAGAATTGGCATTCTTAATGATTTTATCCAGGTGAGTCTGATGTTTAGCCAAGTTTGGAAACCATTGTTGTAACCAATTAGCAAATTCTTGGAATCCAAATGTTTCCTAGTTTCATTTTTCAACCAAAGCCTCCTACTAATGAAGATTTGGGCCAGGTAGAATGTACCCTTTGCCAGACCCAATGTCTTGCTCTTTTAATCATTCATTAAGTCACAGATGATTATCCAGGACTTATCATGAGCCAGATGCTGCTTATAAGTAATATAGTCCATGGAGGAGCAATAGTCCTCATCAAGAAAGCAACTACAGGGGCTCTCACACCCTGGGCAAATCCTGGCTCTAGTGCTTGGTGCAGGTTTACCTACCCAGGTGTTGACAAGCAGAAGTCCCTAGAGGGTTTGTATTACATGTGTGGTGGGATAGATAGTCCAGAGGACAAGATATGAGCAGCAAACATGCAGGTGAGGAACGTGGTGATCAAAGGAAGTTCATGGATACTTATACTATTAAAAAAGTGAAGACATGACACCACACATGAACCAGGGGTAGAGCTATAAACTGAACACAACAGGATAGCTAATCCAGTTCTATGGTTCTAGCAGGGAAAAACAATCATGATTTATTTTTGTCATTCTGTGACAAAAAAAAATGTGATTTTTCTGACAATTACAAGAGGGTTTTTGAGAATCACTGGATTCACACTTAGAATGAAAACTAAGTGCAGTTTATTCTAGAACTTCATATATTATAAATCACAAAGGCCATGTGGTGATGTCTGTAATTTTCCTAAGAGTTCTTAAATTTTATAAGTACTACATATTTGTAATAGTGAATTAAGTAGCATGTCAAACAAGTGCATTATATAAAATGTAGGAAATGCAGAAGCTGTAAAGAAGAATATTAAAATACTAAATTTAATTCTACTCCCCAGTTATAACCTCTTGAAATTTTGGTGTATATATTTTCATTTCTTAGATAGATAGATAGATAGATAGATAGATAGATAGATAGATAGATAGATTATATGTGTGAGAGTATAAAGATGTTATGGATTGTATTTTCTCACATAAACTCTGTGGTGTGTTGTTTCCTTTATGGTTAAATATTTTCTAAGCCCTCTGCATCTGTAAGTATTTAAACTAGAGTGCCACTTTTGTGCCAGACACTAGGTTTGGCTCTGCAGATCTGAAAGTAACAAAACATACATGGTTTTTGTCCTTGCAGATATTACCATCTAGTAGGAGATAATCATGTGATCACATATATAAATGTAAAGTGACAAGTATCATACAAGATATGAAGCCAAAATTCATGATGCCAGGAGAGTGCATATAAAGAGGGAAGACTGGTGTGCATATCAGGAGGCACCATGGTAGGGAATGGGGCGGGCATCATGGGCAATGTGGTGGCTGAAATGAATTCTCCCCAAGAGATATGTCCAGGTCCTAACCCCAGTACCTGTGAATGTGACTTTATTTGGAAATAGGGTCTATGTAGACATAACTAAGTTAAGGACCCTGAGATGAGATCATCCTGGATTTAGAGTAGGTGATACATCCAATGACTGTTGTCCTTGTAAGAAAAAAGAGAAGAGATTGAAAACACATGGACATGAGAATAGGGTCAGGTAAAGATGGAATCAAAGACTGGTGTTAAGAATCCTCAAGCCCAGGAATGCCAAGGGTTGCCAGTAGCCACCAAAACTAGAAAAGAGGCATAAATGGATTCTCCTTTAGGGCCTTCAGAGGAAACCCACCTACTGACTCCTTGATTTGGACTTCTGGTCTCCAGAATAGAGAGAAAAGAAATATTGCCACTTTAAGCCACCTAGCTGTGGTTTTCTCCAGCAGTCCTAGAAAGCTAATACAGGGGCTTTCTGGGGGAAATGAAGCATCAGCAGGCCTCTGAAGGATGGGAAGGAGTTATTGAATAGGTTTTCAGGCAAAGGATGTAGCCTGCTTAAGGAGAGCAAGGTGGGAGGAAGATGAGTCAGTCTGAGGAACTCAAAGAAAGTTGACCTGGCTGAAAGGCAGAGTGTGAGACTGGACCAGAGCCTGGGCACCTCCAGGTCCATCTCCTGTCCTTGTGAGGTCACAGTCTTTATACTAAGAGCCAGCAAATTCATTGGAAAATTTTAGCAGGGCAAGGGTAGGGGGCTAGAGTGTGTAGAACAAACGGTGGGGGTCAAGGTAGATAAGGAAAACTGGTTAGGGGACAGAGCCCAAAGATGAGATCACTGAGCACTTTACTTCATTCTGAACCGGTTACATATATTAATCCTCACAACAAACTTAAGTAACAGGTGCCCTTATTGTTCCCATTTTATAGCTGAGGAAACAGACACAAAGAGAGGAACTAACTTTCAAAGTGTCCTATTGATAGTAAGTAGTGGAGTGGAGGTTTGGATGCATAGAGTCTGGCCCCAGAGTTCACCCTCTTAACCATTAGCAATGAATTAGAGAGAGGTGACTGAACAGGGTTCAGAAAGGGTGCTTTGTAGGGTGAATGGAATTCAGGAGGGAGGAGAGCATATGAAAGGACATTCCAGGGAGGAAAAGGAACATATGTATAGAAAGGAGGTGTGGTGTGTTAGTGGCATATGGCATCATGATATCATAGTAATTGGTACCATAATAAGGCCACTTTGCTGAAGTAGAGACTGTATCACCAAAAAAGTCAGTTGCAGAGATTATCCCTAGGAACCCTCATTAGGCTTTACACTTTGGCCCCTTCCATAAAACAATCGAGGCCAATGCAGGATGCTAAGAAAACGAGATGACAGTATGGGGATCCAAGAGAGGACGACGGGGCAACTGTTACCTGCTTCACTTCTTAGGTGAGGTCACTCTCCTCTTCATCTCTTCCTTTGCCCATTTGCTGTCATCTCAGGAAAGAGCCAGGAGATTTGTCAGGCTGCAGAAGTTGAGCCTTACCCTCCAGTAAATCACAAAGCTCAAGCCACTTGAGCTGCTAGAGAGCTTCTACCTGGGGTTCTTCCACAGGGTACATTTGTGCTCACATGGCAGTCATTTTCCAAGATTTATTCACAGCCCTATTCCCTGAAGTCTCCTCCCTTGTGATCTTGGGACAGATGATCAGTGTTTGCTCCAGGTAGAGAAAGAAGGTGGGAGAAGTAGAACCACCGGTCAGGCTCCAAGTGGGACTGAAGAGTCTCCCCTAGGGAAATTCTTAGTCAAATGGCTGGAAGAGACCTCTGAGGCCATCTATTCCCAATCCACAGATATAGAAGCTGGCACTGAGAAAAATTCTTCCTTTGACCTTTCAATATATGGAGGGAGTGATTTGTTCAAGGTCATCTAGCAAGATAGTATGAGAGCCAAGGCTAAAATACAGAGTTGACTCCTTCAAGGTCTACTGGAGAGTATCTATATATGAAGCTGTGATGTTTCTCTATGTTGTAGAACTATAAATTATATTTAAATTTATAGTTATACTTAAATTCTTCCTGTTAGGATGAAAGTTTTCAGAGGTCAGAGACTTCCTTTTAATGCCCATATTTTAATACATAGCATGTAATGGGAACTGAGTGAGCAATAAAAGAGTGGGTGGATGGATGGATGGATGGATGGATAGATGGTTTCAGGTGGAAGTTTTCTCCATCCTATCTCTTAAAATATGATCTGTCTTCAGGATTACTGTCATGTTTGCAAAGGTGCTAAGCAGTGTCTAGGGTTACACTAGAGAAAACTGTAAAATTGAATGAATTTCTTGTGACTTTTTTCCCTGATCAGTAGGTGTTTCTCACCAAACATAGATCCTCCCACCTCTATAGATGTAGGAAAACTTCCTACTATGCTACATCCCCAGGCCTTTCTATTCTGTTGCCTATATTCTGTATCTTTGATGAGCATCTATTTTCCATCAACACTCCATCCTGGTTCCCCTTCCTTGTCTCATCATTAATTCTGCCTCCACAAAGATAAACCTGATAATCACCAACACCTATCTCCTTTCTGTGGTCTAGCTGTGAAATCTTAGGGCTACCTTTGACTTTTACCTAAAATTCAATAGTCAAGCTGTCATTGAATCCACTTGCTTCTCCCTCTACAGCAACTCTCTGTTCATTTGCTCCTATCTTGGTATCATTAACCTACTGCAGGCCCTCACTCTCCTTGTTTATTACAGCAACCTAGTAGACTTCGTGTCTTGCCTTTCTCTTACCTTGACTAGTACAGCACTAATGTGGTCATTTCTTGGTCCTCTCATTCACACATTTCTCTCACCCCCAACATTCACACACATCCCCTCACACACTCATATACACACATGATCTCACACTTGTATACACATACACATTCATAAATATGCTGGCATATACTCATATTTTCTCCTAGTCTCAGTTTCACCATTTGTGAAATAGGATCAGTGATAACCATTTCTCAGGGTTATGGTGCCACGTAAGTGAGAAAAGATTAACAAGTGCTCTCATTTACTAGGTATTTAATGTAAGGGAGGCATTGCACTCTGGTATTTACAGTAGTATACCATCAACCTCTCACAATGGTCCCAGAAGATAGGTATCTGCCACCCTGGTTTTATAAATGAGGACCCTGAGGCATAGAGGAATTAAATAAGTTGCCTGAGTTTAGGTAATAAGTTCTGAATTTAAACCTAGGCAGCCTCTCTTGAGAGCACTGTACTCAACTACTAAAGAATACTGCTTGTGTTTTATATAAAGCACCTAGCAAACTGTCTGGAAACATTAGGCACTCACTGAATATTTTCACTTCTATTCCCAATAGAAATGTTGATAGCACTAAAGTGGACATTTAACATGTTGTTGGATCAAATGCAGTTGAGGTTAGAGCTCCCAGTTTCACCCAAGTCGGAGGAGCTTCTATGAGACCAATCCTCTTGCCAAGAACAACTATAAAAGCTGAATCAACAACTATAACAACTATAAAAACAGCTGATGGAGGGCACTGGACAGTGACTGAGGTACCCAGCACACAAGAGAAGGAACCTGTTGATTTGTTTGCCATGGGGGAGTGAGGATTTGGAATAGGAGCTAAACTTTTAGCAGTCCGAAGGGACTGGGTAGACAAACAGCAGAGTTGATGTCTACTAGACCAATATTGGAGCCAGGACTTTGGGAGCCAATATTCTCCAGCCATTCCTGTTTCAAGATTTCTTATATCAATCAAGCAGTTTGTTGACTCTGAACCCAAAGGCTTCAGCACTGCCCATTGTGCTTCTAGTTCAGGGCTGATCTGTCACTGATAAAAGCAACTCTGGAGAGAGATTTTTCTGCCCTCCCCTTCTATATCCCCTCAATGTCCAGTTCCTTTTGCTTCTGCCTCTTTAGTACTATCTCATTCACCTTTTTTCCCATCTCCAAAGCCCAAGGTTGCTGTCTTGTGTTGCTCAGATCTTCACCATCCTCCTCTTGGATTATCAGCACATCTTCCAGCCTGGACTCTCCTGTCTCTAATCTATTCTTCACATAGATGCAAACCTATCTTCCTAAAGCACATGTCCAATCAGTCCACTCCTTGGTCGAAAACTTTCCACAATTTCCTACCAATATCAGAAAAAAAAAAAAAAGCCCAACCTTGTTGCATGAACCAAAAGTCTATTTATGCCCTGGCCCCCACAAACCTTTGTAGTTTCCTCTCTTTTTATCCCCTTCCCATCTGTTACTTCAACCTATGATTCTCCAATCTCCCTCCACATATAAATACCCTCTTCAGGAAAAGATCTCACCCTGTACTTTCTGCTTTCACCTGGCCAATTATGATCAGCAGTCATAGCCAGCACACCTCATTCCACCAGACCTTCCACTCTGGTGGCTGGATCACATGACCTTTCCTGTGTTATCACTATACTATCAAGTACAGTCTCCTGAAATGCAGTATATACCATGCCTGAAAGAACCGGCCAGGTACTCATTTCTCACCCTCTATCATGAACTAGCTAAAGGCAGACAGAGCCCAGGTGGTTTGTCTTTACATATCAAATACACTTGCAACCCTTGCCCATCACAGCCACTATGTTTTGAATAGATAAAAGGAGAGAAGCATGTAAAGAGATGTATATGATGATAAATGCTTCCAGACATCAACTGCATTTAAATCAAGCTAGGAGTCATAAGCAACTCAACAAGCAAGATCTTCACCAGGTCTCACAGCTCAAGGAAGATCACTGGCCATGGAACAGGTCTCAGTCAGGACTCTGTTGCAAATCACAGAGGCCTAACTCATGCTAGCTTAGGCAAATAGGGGGCATTACTGGTCTACACACCCCATTCACACTAAGGTCAGGGAAGGCTGACACCAGGGACTCTAAGCCCACCTGCAGAGTCACTCTCCCGTGACTCAGCTTTGTTCCTCCAGCTCTATTCTCTTAGGTCAGCTTCTCCTTTTAACAAGGAAGTTGGTCAATGGTAACTTCCAGCTGATATCTTCACAGTCTCTTTTCTAGTTTGTAAAGAAGTTTTTCTTGCTCTGCTTCAGTTCTCCAGTTGGGAAGTTCCATGAAGGACTTTGATTGCCCTGGTTTGGTTCACATGCTCTCCTCACATTGGACAAATCATGGTTGTGTGGGAGTAGTGTACTCTGATTTTGTCCAAATTGGGCCATTTTCTCATCTCTGGCCTGCAGAGGAGGTAGAGTCAATAAGATGATGGCAGCTCTCCCTTAGAACCATGTGGGTAGAGAATGGATAGAAGAGGCAGTTCCCCTGGCTGCCACAGCCATGGTTGCTGGGGGCATCATTGGAGCTAGAAAGGCAAGCCAATTTGTATCAGTGAAAAATGGCTCTAGAGGAGGATTTGGAAATGTATGAAATGGAGGCGTATCAATTTGCTATTGCTGTATAAAAAATAACCCCCAAACTTAGTAGCTTAAGATAACAGCATTTAGTAAGCTCACCATTCTGCAGGTTGACAATTGGTCTTGGCTCAGGTGGATGGTTTTTCTGGTTTTGGCTGGGCATATCCCTGAATCTATAGTCAGCTGCCAGTCAATGAGTGGCTCTGCTTTTGGGGGTTGACTGGCTCAGCTAGGGTGCCAAGACTGATAGGACTCTGTATCCATTGTCATCCAGCTGGCCAGTCTGGGGTGTTGACATAGTGGCTCAGCATGGTACCAAGAGAATGAACAGAAATGATCAAGGTCTCTGCAGTCCTAGGCTCAGAATTGGCATAAGGTCACTCTTGCCATATTCTATATCTCAAAGAAAGTCACAGGACAGCCCATATTCAAGGGGACGGGAAATAGAATCTACCTCTCAATGGGAAAATCTGGGAAGTACAGCGAGGGATGGAGGAACAGTGTCTCATAGGAGGAAGGAAGTGGGAGAGTAAGGAGAAAAATAAGGAAAGGAGGGTTGACAGCAGAGAGTACATGGAAAAACCAGAGGGACTGAGGTCATGAAGAGTGTTCTGAGATGACAGGGAAGTGCAGCCTGGTGGGATCTGCAGGCCATAGAGTCAAGTCCAGGTGTTGTCATATGCCCAAAGAACTTGATGGTAGAGGCTGAAGGACAGATATGTCGTGGTCTTAGCTTCATAGCAACCAGTTCCAACATAGCACCTTTGATTTTTCATCCAGTTTTTTATCTTAATTAGCTATCTCTAAAAAGACATTGAGACTCTGCCTTGGCCAAGGATTGCCAGGGACACAAACGAGCCAGAGAAGACCTGAGAGGCATTTCCAAAGCAGATCTAAGCTTGGTTCTCTCCTTTTGTTTATGCATTTTGCTTTATAAAAATTAAAAAGATAAAAGGAAGGCAGCCCCTGTGTTCCACTAAGCTGGCTGTTAGGGGACTCCAGAGGGGAATTAGCAATCGTGTGTTATGATGATAGCATCTAGTTAAACCAGCAAAATGGCTCCTCTGACTCCAGCAGTGGAACCAGTGGGTGGGAACTCTCACAGTCTCTGAGAAAGCCAAGCATTTGTTCCTACCAGACAAGTTAGAAGCCACAGCAGAGGGAACTTCCTGACTCAGGAGTCTCTACCTGGAGTGAAAGTACGAGGTGCTGGCAAGGAAGTGACTGGATAGGATGAAGATAAGAATGCAGCCTGGGCAAGAGCTCATGGTCTGGCAATAGAAAACCAGTATTTGTGAAAAGCTTCTTTCTGCCACTTTCAGGTTGGGCAAACTTGGGCAAGTGAGGCTGAACCACAGGCCTCATATCTGCACAACAAAGATAGTCATATTAGCCTCAGTGGAAAATGTCAATGATTCAGTGAGATTAGCTGGTAGTAATGTGAAAAATTTAAACATGAGGCATAGTTCTAGCTATTTTAAGGAAAGTGAGTTCCCTAAGTCAGAGGCAAGATGCAGAAGGAAGGATAAAATTTTCTCTTGGAGCTATAAAAATCCCCACTCCCTTTCCATAGTCCCAAATAAGTGAAACCTCTCTAATCAGAAACTCAAAGGAAAAGAGCTCACCCATAAACATGACCCTGTGTCAGTAATTCCAGAGTCATTTCTTTACCCACATAATTATTCAACGTGTATGGCAACGTGGGTTGCCCTTGAGCTGAGTTGGGAAGTGGGACCAGTGGGTCCACACTCCCAGGCTCAGGTTTCCAGAGCTCCCCCCTCACTGAAACCCTGGACAGGACATTGTAGCTAGAGGGATCATGGACTAAGGGCTAGCAAACATATTTGTGTTCAAAACAATGTGATTAAAATAAATATCATCCACACTCTAAAAAATTATCTCTTTTTAATAATAAATAAATAAATTTAAAAATTATCTCTTTTTAAAATAGAAAAAACAGGAGCTATAACAAGTACAACCGCACCAAAGAGTTGTTTGCTGTTTCGTTGTCATTGAAGTTAGGATGTTTGTATGTTGACTAAAACACATTAGTAATTATGCCATTAGCATGCATGGCAGCAGCTGAATGTAATACACAAGGCGTCCCTGAGCAAACTCTGGGTGCAGTGAAGCTGTAGGTGCTACATAGAGAGAGGTCTGAGGGGCTAGGGAGGAAGGCAGCAACATCATAACACCATACAATTTGGGCACAGAGGTGGATGAGGGAGAGAACAGGAGGGAGGAGCACCAAAGAGCACTTTCAGTGGGGTACAGAGAAGTGTCAGTTCCATGGAGAACTGGGTGTTTTCTTTTTCCACTTTTCCTCTCTTTTCATCATCATTTCCCAAGTGCCTTACAAAATGCAGGCACATATGTTCTCAATAAATGTTTTCTCAATGAGTGAATAAAAAAGTAAATGAGGAGCACACCCACTGCAAATCAGGTGGCATCCCAACCGTGGTGGAATGTAAATTAACACAATACATTTTGAATAGCTGTTGGGTTTTGGGGTTTTTTTGTTTTGTTTTGTTTTTTCCCCTAGACCTAGTCTATAGAACCTCTAGAAGCAAACATGCTGGCAACAACATTCCCTCAGAGGAGGAGGGAACAAGGCCTCCCACCCTTCCCCTGAGACCATGAATCTCTCTCTCACACTCATCTGGGACTGGAACTGTGTCATAGACCACTTCCTCACCTGTGTCCAGAGCCATGTCTGTGGCCGTGGCAGCAGCACTTCACTGGTGTGAGTTCAGAAACAGCAGAGGGCTGGTTGGACTTCTCAGCCCAGTGAGGGGGTTTCAGTGCAGGATGGCCACGAGTGAGTGAGCAATATTGTCAAGCTTTGAGTTTAGAAGGTTTATGTATTGATTTTGGCTGTTGTTGTTTGTTTCTTCACTTAAGTTGAGACAAATCACAAATGAGGTAAGCCCTGCTTGTTCAAGTATTTATAAAGTTCCTACTGTTCTCCAGGGTCCATTCTGAGCACTGAGGATATAGAATAATATTACCAACAACAACAACAAAAAAGAGGAAATGAGGATCATATAGCGATGGAGGCCCTCTAGAGAGTTAAAATCATAAAAATAAATCAATATATAAAATGTTACATGGCAAGTGCTGTGGAGACAAATAAAACAAGATAAGAGAAATGGGGACATGCTCTATGAAATCGGGTGGCCAGGGAAAGGGAGCTACATGGAGGACCACAGCTTGGGGGAGCAGAGAAGAACACGCAACCGGATGGACATTTCCTTTCAAAAGGGAAAGAGAAAAGACTGAGCTCCTCATGCATGGTGTTTCCTTCCCATGTCACCAAAGGAAAAAATCTCAACTTCTACAGAGGCAAACATAGACGTGGAAGGTGAGCAGCTAACGACATTGCAGTAACATATGTCCATCCACGCGGAAGGAACAGTAGGCGCAGAAAGGAGATAGATGTTCCACCCTCACAAATCATTAAGCGGGAGAACTCATGCAAAACACACAGCAGTGTTTGACCTACAGGGGGCGCTTGGTCATAATAAAAGTAACAGCAAGATTAATAGCAACCATAATCATGAATATTCCTGAGTGTGCAGTATGTGCCAGACACAATGCCAGGCACTTCCTGTGTGTGTTCACCATTTTTCCAACAATCCTAGGAGGCAGGCATCACTATTAAGGTAAGCCAAATGGAATTACCAATATTTAACTGTTCAATCTACTATGAACCCTACTTAGCAGATGGGAAGACAAGTTGGTTACTATTGTATTGCTGTCAATGTGCAGTCAGTTTTGAATTCACAAAAGTCCATCAAAAACAAAATGCAAGGTAGGACAGGTACAGTGGTTTCTTCTTTCCTTAAAGAGGCTAAATTTGAATTGGCTTATCTTCTCAGCCTACAGCAATCTTCCTTGTTCCCTGCAGCATATTCCAAAATATCGGCATCATTTGTGTCTTTCTATATGCTCATCCTGGACCTCACCTTCACCAATATTTTTTTTCAATAACTTGAGTGAATGTCTAGCACACTGAGATGATATAGTGCCAAGAGAGCTAGATGAGCAAGCATGAGTCAAATAAAAATCCAATTTAGAGGTTCCACCAAAGCGACCAGATCCAATTAGATTACATGGAACGGGAGTAGGCTCATTCATGTATGCATTATTTTACTCAAAAATTATTGGATATCTACTATATCAGGCACTGTGCTAGATGCTGGAGATTCAGAAATAAGCAAAGGAGAAAGATCTCCACTGTTGCTCTGTTGAGCTTACTATCTAGTTCAAGAAACCAATTATAAACAGGTACACCAATAATAGCACCTGTGTAAAGTGCCACGAAGTAGGATGCAGTGGAATGCAGGTAGGCAGAAAGGGCTCTTTAAGGTGTGTGGCTTGGAGTTTAGGAGGGACCCATATCATAAGAAAGAAGCAGTCGTGAGAAATTATGGGAGTGGGGAGAGCATCCCTGGCTAAGGCACTACCTTGTGCCAGATTCCTGAGCTGGCAATGGCCTTGGTGAGTTACAGGACCTGGAGGCCCCAGAAGTGAGGAGGAGGAGAGTGGCAGAAACTGAGACAAAGCAGTGACCAGATGCCACGGGAGCCTTGGGAGGGGAAATGAGCTTTATTTCTTGTGACTAAATATGTATTAATTCCCTCAGGCTGAAAAATTACCTGCTCAAATACCGGATGAGGGAGAAATGGGAGAGACCATGAACTTCCTTAATGACATAATGATGGGACTGCGCCAGGAGTCAGCACAGCAACAGCAGGATGTGTCTACAGAGAGCTAAGGCAGCCTGGCAGTGTGTGAGCAGAGCTGTGTCATTCTTTACAAAGGAGGTGAGCAGCCTGGTCCCTCTGAGATACTCAGAGCACAGCTGCTGCCCTGTGTGCAGACCTGAGCACCAGACTTTCAAAAATGGTATCAACAAATGGAAGCACATCCAGAAAACGGAAAACAAACTCCTGAGGGATCTCTAAAGAATGCAGAGATCTTTGGTTCTGCAGGAAATGGCTTCTTAGAAAAAAAAAAAAAAAAAAAGGAAATTGGGGATGATCCCAGAAACATGTGCTTTACTGTCTCCATCCTACTGAATCTGTTGAACAATCCTTGTGTGGCATGGGGCATCATCCCCATGTTCATTACTCTGATGAAGAAACTGGCTCTCAGGGAGATCATAGGGATCTAAACCCTTATCCTTATCAAGGATTTCATAACTAGCCAGTGACAAAGTAGAACTTGAATTCAGGACAAGACTGATGTTCTATCTAGTACATCAGACTATCCTCAAAAGAAAAAGAATCTTTTACTTAAGAGCCCAAAATACAGAGAAAAGTAAGAAGTTATAAAGAGGTGGAACCAGTCTCCAGAGGAGGAGGAACTTCCTAGAAATATGTGTGCTGGGTAACAGTGAAGTTCGACAGCATCATCACAGGTGGTATTTGACCCAAGGCTGGAAAATCTTTTGTCTAGGAAGTTGTGGTGGGATCTTACAGGCGAAGGGAGGTTGGATTTGGGTTCTGAAAGCCCTTTCAGGATTCACAAGATTCTCTGGTTGTGTCTCTGGAATAGTTGCCTTCTATGCAGAACTAGTATGCTCAAAATACTATGGGAGGCATAGAGATAAATGCAATAAATTTGAGAGGCCAGGAATAAACCTATATATCTATGGTCTGTTTATTTTTGACAAGGATGCCAAAAAAAAAAAAAAAAGAATATAGGATAAACTACTTCCCTTCTTCTTGGCCAGTTCCTAGGGGATGAGCCTCTCACTGCCTCTTCCCTCATAGTCCTGTCCAAGGTCATCTAAGGTCAAGTGTCACAAGTCCAAGAGCTCTGATTTGACTCTTGGCTCTCTTTCTTCCCCTCTCAGGTAAAGAGTCCCATCCCAACACATTGGCTCAAGGGTACTGCACAAACCCTTCTACAGACCAGACTCAAATCCATTTTGCAGATCCATCTGGCCCAGAGGCCAGGCTGATCTCATTCTAGACCTAAGTTCTACAGAAGGAGAGAGGTCAAGAAAGTGGACTATTCCTCTCTTCTTAAAGAACTAATCATCTAAAATTAGTAGGGAAATCCCTACACATAGATTGACATAAGCATGACCAGACCTCATGCAAGAGCAGTACATACTTGTGCTCACAGTATATGTTAAATTAGCAAGTGCACCTTACTTTCCACACAAGTGAGCACACACACAGAACCACAACATGTTGCACATTCCATAAACCCACACACAACTGTCTCCATTCCTAAATGCAGACGTTTAGGAATCACACAATCACCAATATCTAGCACATGTGCATTTCCGAATTCTCCCCCACACTAGCATGTACAAGTGCATATACACACGTGGTACAGTCATGTTCATAAATGTGTATGCATACCTACTGCTAACCACTACTGTTAGAAAAGTACTTCAACTTGCCTGATTTTTCCTCAGATTCAGTGTCAGAAAGAGTCTCATCTCTCTTCTGCAGCCCCCTTACATATGGTAGCAGATGGGAAAACTGCTTGTGCCTATCAGAGGAAGCATGTGCTTCTTGTCTTCTCACACCCCTGTTACAAATAAATGTAACATCACGGCCACAGGTTCCCTGGGGCCGGAGATTAGTTAGGAGCCCAAGTCGGTAATCTCTAGATAAACAATTATTCATGTCTCCCAAATTGGAAACCAAGTGATCTCGGCCAGCTGGAAAAGTATAAAAAGGCCTCTCCCTTTGTCTTGAACAAAATGAACTCTCTTCAAATACCCTTTAGCAGAAAAGCAGGAGATAAGAAGCAAATGGAAGGCTACTAATCTCTCTTTTCTTTTATAAGAACAATGTATTTTTTATTATTATTACTTATTTCATTCCACAGAAAGTGCTAATGGAATTGTAAACCAGTCTAACTGCTCCTGGAAGGGGACAGAAATAGTTATAGCTTCAGAGATTTTAGCTTTAAGACATGGTTCTCCTCCCCCTGTCTGTTTCCCCATCAGTGGAATGGAACAGGGTCAAAGGAGAGGTTTCCTGGCTCCTTCTCATATTCAATGTCCTATGCAAGCTAGTTCCACTTCAAAGTAAGTGTCAGACTGGCCTGGATTCAAATTCTAGCTAGGCTGCTTACTGAGCAATTTCAAGTAAAATAGTTCATTTTGCTAAACTGTGAGAGAAAGAGAAATCTCTCTTCCGTAAAACAGGGAATTAACATCCCCCTCACAAAATTACTGGAGAATTCAGTGAAATAATCATTGTAAAATGCTCTGTAAAACATAATAAATCTAAAAGCATTAGTTGTTTGTTGACTTGGGGGAATATCTCAATAACTCATTTTCCATATTTGTAAAAATTGAAAATTATGGAGCATAAACATATGCCAAGTCTGTGTGTGGCACAGAAAATAAGAAGTACTTAATTATGTTAATCCCTTCCCTCCTATTATAGCAAGATTAGGGTATTACCATAGAGCTAATATCACACACATTATTTTTATAACCCCTTTGTATTTTCTGGGGTCTTATCCTACATCTGCATGTATATTATCAGCTCTTTGAGGGCATCAGGCAGCAAAGGATGTGCTTTGTCTTAAAAGTCAATGCAATATACTGAACGAGGGCTCATGAGGTCAGAGCTTTAGTCCTGGCTCGGCATCTTGCATGCAGAATAATTCTAGAGAATCATCATTAGGATGCCAAGGTTCTCATTTTTCTCATTTATACAGTATGGGTGCTATTAATCTATTAATGTTCCACTTCATAGGGCTACTGTGAGGAGCATAACCAATGTGAAAGAACTTTGAAAAGTATTCAGTTATTAATCAGGCCCTTGTCTGGATCAGCAGATATTACTTAAGTAGTTACTCAGCAAGGGGCTTGGCTAGTTGTTTGAAACTTCTCAATCATGACCTCTTGGTCAATGGATCATATAGACTAGGGATTGGCAAGCTTTTCCTATAAAGGGCCAGACAAAAAATATTTTATACCCACTCACTTCAGGGTCCCTCAGTGGAAAGAGGGTAGATAGTCTCTGTCATGAATACTCAACCCTGCTACAGAGACAAAAGAAGCCATAGATAATAATAATTTAAAAAATGAATGGGAGCAGCTATGCTTCTATGTAACACTATTTACAAGAAAAGGTAGAACTTCTGATCTAGATGAGATGACATAGGCCTTATTTTCCCTGCTCCTCCCCATTAAGCACAACTATAAGCCCTGAAAATGACAAGCAAAGGAGAACTCTAGCAAGTGGTGAAGAGAAGATAAGCAGATTTGGTACCCCAGGGCTGGAGAAAGAAGACCATGGCTGGGTATCTCGTACCCCACCCTGTCCACCTACCAGAGATGAGCACCCAGACCTACTGGTTTTTTGACCCCTGACATAATACCAGAAGGTTATCTCATGTAGGTTCATTCCCCCACCACATCATACAGAAGACCCTCTGACAATACCAGGTAAGACTAAGCCCACCACAGGTGTAGTGTTCTCATTTCTCACTGGGCCAGAGACTCCCCTCTGCTGCTGAGAGATAACAAGGAGATAGGCAGAATTGGCAGTGGAGATAGCTACAGCAAATGCCAGGTCCAGAAAGCCTCCTTGTACCCATGAACTTGAGACTTTACTCGCCTGCCCAGAGACACCAGGGTAACTTATGAGTATCATAGAAGAGTCTCACTACAGTCATCCCTGGCAAAGAGATATTCAGCAGACCCCACTCGTCACCCTGAATGAATCCCTGCCACACCAGGCAGCACAAGCAGGGACCCAATGGGAACCCTAGCAGCACCAGAGAAATCAAGTAAAGCAAAAATTACACTGAAAAGACTGAAAATGAAACTGCCTTTGGAACCATAGTCCACAGAAGTGGGCCAAGACCCACATGCAAAACCAAAATAAGGTGGCTGTCTGCTAAAATAAAAGATTTAAATAAAACCCACTGTCTCCCAACATATTATATATAATAGATACAATGTAAAAAACCAAGAAAATCACAACTTGAGTGAAAAAAGATAATAACTTAATGCCAACACTGATTTAAATTCAATATTGGACTTCTCTGACAAGGATTTTTTTATTTTTTATTTTTTTGTACATTTTTTATTGAAGTTCAATTTGCCAACATATAGCATAACACCCGGTGCTCATCCCGTCCAGTGCCCCCCTTAGTGCCTGTCACCCAGTCACCCCATCCTCCCGCCCACCTCCCCTTGTTCGTTTCCCAGAGTTGGGAGTCTCTTGTGTTCTGACAAGGATTTTTTAAAAACAATTATTTATTTATTTTGGAGAGAGAGAGAAACATAAGAGAGGGCAGGGTGAGGAGCAGAGGGAGAGGGAGAGATTGAATCCCAAGCAGACTCCACACTGAGTGTGAGACTGATGTGGGGCTCAGTCCCACAACCCTGAGATCATGACCTGAGCCAAAATCAAGAGTTGGAGGCTTAACCAACTGAGCCACCTAGGCACCCCATGACAATGATTTTTGAAGAAGCTATCACAAAAATACTTCAATAATTGATTACAAATTAAACAATTTTTAAAATTTCAACACAGAAGCAGAAGTTCTTTTAAAAGAATTAAATAAAAATTATAGAACTGAAAAATTCAATAATAGAAATTTTTTAAAAACCCACCCAGGATGGGCTCAGTGAGAGTGGAAATGACAGGGGTACCTGGGTGGTTCAGTTAGTTAAGCATCTACTTTCAGCTCAGATCATGATCCCAGGGTTCTGGGATCAAGTCCCACATTAGGCTTCCTGGTCAATGGAGATTCCTCCTCCACCCCTGTTCATTTGCACTCTCTCCCTCTCTCTCTCAAATAAATAAATAAAATCTTTTTTTAAAAAAAGGAGTAGAAATAACAGATCTATAATCAATGAACTTGAGAACAGAACAATAAGATTCACCCTCATCTGAACAATAGAGACAAAATGGAAAGAGAGAGAAGGCTCTGTGGGACAATAACAATAACCCAACATTTATACATCAGAGTTGCAGAAGAAAAGAATAAAAAGAGAATGGGCCTAAAACAATATTAGAAGAAATAATGGCAGAAAACCTCATAAATTTAGTGAAAGACAAATCCATGAATCCAACAAGCTGAGCTAACAGCAAACAGAATAAACCTAAAGATATCCACACCAAATATATCATCAGTAAGATTGTGAAAACTAACATCAAAGAAATATATCCTGAAAGCAGCAGATAGAAATGACACATTACATATAGTGGAATTCAAGTAAAAGAGGTTTTCTCATGTGAAACCCAGAAGGAAGTAGCTAATTCCATATCCAGTGAAACTGTCCTCTAAGAATCAAGGGGAAATAAAAACAGTACAAAATGAAAGGAAACTAAAAGAATTTGTCTCCAGCAGACTTATCCTTAAATGCAGTTCTTCACACAGAAAGGAAAAGAAAAAAGAAGGAATATTAGAGCATCAGGAAGGAAGAAGGAAGAAAAGATCAGAAATAGGGACATACATAAAATAGTGTCCTTTTCTTCCTGAGTCTTATAAATCATTTTAATGATTGAAACAGAAATTGTGACATAATCTGATAGTCAAAACAAAGGCATTTAAAAGTGAGGAAGAAAAAGGGTCCTAAATTCAAGTGAGCTTTCCACCCTTCACTTGAAGTAGCAAAATGATACTGGTTGGCTATTATAAATCACATACGTACACGTAATGCTCAGAGCAACCACTATGAAAACTATACAAAGAGATTCACTCAAAAACACTATAAATAAGTCCAAGTGAAATCTTAAAACATGCCACATAATCCTCAAGAAAAGAAAAGAGAAATCAAGGAAACAAATGAAAATCAAATAATAAAAATGGTAGACCTAGGCACCACGATATCAATGATGACCTTAAATGTAAATGATCTAAATACACCAATCAACAAACCAGGATTAGCAATATGAATTCAAAAAAGAGTAACACCCAACTATATGCTGTTTACAAGAAATTCACTTCAAACTCAATAACATAGATAGTTTGAAAGTAAAAGAACAGAAAAGATATGCCATACAAACATTTTTTTTAAAGCAGGAGTAAGGGCGTCTGAGTGGTTCATTGGGTTAAATGCCTGCCTTCAGCTCAGGTCATGATCTCAGGGTCCTGAGATTGAGCCCCACATGGGCTGAGCAGGGAGCCTGTTCCTCCCTCTGCCCCTCATTCATGCTCTCTCATTATCTCTTTCTCTCTCTCTCAAATAAATAAATGAAATCTTTTTTTTTAAAAAAAGCAGGAGAGGTGTATTCATATCTGATAAAGTAGATTTCAGGGAAAAGAAATTACTAGAGACCAAGAAGAACATTGTATCATAATGCCAAAAGTATCATACTACTGAAAAGACAATGTGTGAACAACAAACAGAGCTCCAAATTACATGAAGTCAAAATTAATATAGAGCTGAATGGAGAAATAGTCAAATCCACAGAGACTCCAACACTCTTTTCTCATCAACTAATAGAACTCCTAGATTGAAAATCAGTGAGGAAATGAAAGCTTTTAATAATACAGTCAACCAGCAGGACCTAAAAGACACATATGAAACACTTCATCTAACTATGGAAGAATCCACATTTTTTTTTCAAGTGGCCATGGAATTTTCATCAAGATGCCATACAAGGACCATAAAACAAGTCTTAACAAATTCTTAAAAATTTAAAAGAATTTAAGCCAAACAAAATGGGCTCTCTGACCAAGATAGAACCTAAGTAGAAATTCATAGCAGAAGAGCAACAGGAAAATGTGTAAATATGAAAATTAAACAACATATATCTAAATAATCCATGAGACAATGAAAAAGTCTCAAAGTCAATTTGAAAATGGAATTGAAACACAACATACCAATTTATGTGGGATGCAGCTAAAGTGGACTGAGAGGGAAATTAATAGCACTAAATGCTTGCATTAGAAATAAGGAGAACTCTCAAATCAGCAACCTAAATTCTTACCTCAAAAAGCCAGAAAAAGGAGAGTGAAATAAGCTCAAATCAAGCAAAAGAAAAGAAATGATAAAGATAAAAGTGGAATTCAATAAAATTAAAAATAGGAAAACAATAGAAAATCAATAAAATAAAGTATTTCTTTTTTAAAAAATCAATAAATTCATAAACCTC
Organism: Canis lupus baileyi; assembly: GCF_048164855.1. Classification (NCBI taxonomy): domain Eukaryota; kingdom Metazoa; phylum Chordata; class Mammalia; order Carnivora; family Canidae; genus Canis; species Canis lupus. Next base: position 32,159,856 of record NC_132848.1, read on the forward strand.
TGGCAAGACTGACAACAAGAAAGAACACAAATCACCAACATCAGAAATGAAATGGGAAATCACTGTAGGTTCTGAAGCCATTAAAAGCATATTAAGATTGCAAACAACTTTCTGCCCATAAATTTGACAACTTAGAAAAAAGTGATCCTCAAAAAACCACAACGGCCAAAATATATCCAAGATGCAGTTGATAATCTGACTAGCCCTCTGTTCATTAAAGGAATTGAATTTGTAAATTAAAACTCTTGAAAAACAAATATGTAGGACCAGATGGCTTTGTTGGATATTTCTACAAAATAGTTAAATATGAATTAATGCCAATTTTATACAATCTCTCCCCAAAAATAGAAGAGAAGGGAACACTTCCTAACTCATCTTATGAGGCCAGTATTATTCTGATACCCAAACCATACAAAAACAGTACAAGAAAACTATCAACCAATATCTCCCATGAATATAAATACAAAAATTCTTATTATAATACCAGTAAACTTAATGGAACAATGTATAAAAATAATTTTATAGACCACGAGGAAGGGACATTTATTCTAAAGATGCAGGGCTCCTTTGAAAATGAATCAATATAACCTATCATATCAACAAACTATAGAAAAAAATCACATGATCGTATCAACTGATGCAGAAAAAATTTTGACAAATCCAACTGCTATTCATAATTTTAAAAAATCTTCAGCAAATTAGGGATTGGGGGAAATTCTGTCAATTCAATAAAAATAATCTACAAAGGTCCTATAGCCAACATCATATTTAATGGTGATAGGGTGAACATTTTCACCCTAGGATGGGAAACAAGCCTGCTCTTAACCACATCCAACTTTCCTAGGAGTGGTAGGCAAATAGATGTGGTCATAAGAGGGCAACACGACAAATCCTTGTGGTATCAGACCTGTTCATTATCTTCACAACTGTGGTGGATACGTGAACCTACACAGGTGATACAATTGTATAACACCTAATAGACACACAAAAACAGAACAAGGGAAATAACTGAAAAAAGATTGGTTGGTTATTTTGATGTCAGTTTCCTAGTTGTGATATGATACTACATTTTGTAAAAATTGAAGAAAATGGCACACTGTCAAGGGATCTCTCTGTATTAGTGTTTGCAACTGCATGTGAATCTACAACTATCTCAATAAACATCTCATTTTTTTAGAAAAATAAGGAGAAAACCCAAGTAGTGGATTTTGGCCTGTGAGCCAAAATTTGCAGACCACTGAGCTAGACCATTGTTTCCCAATCCTGGAAACATGTTAAAAATTAACTGGAAAGTTTTTAAAGCTAAAGATGCCTAGGCTGTACCCCAACAGAGTTTGACTTAATTGTTTTGGTCTGGAGCCCATGCATGCACAGTTTTTCAAAGCTTCCCAGGTGATTCCAGTATACAGTCAGATGGGAGAACCCTTGTTCCCTTGAACATAAAATGTCATTTTTTGAAAAATATTTTACTTATTTATTCACGAGGGACACACAGAGAGAGGCAGAGACATAGGCAGAAGGAGAAGCAGGTTCCCTGAGGGGAGCCTGATGCAAGACTCGATCCCAGGACTCTGGGGCCATGCCCTGAGCCAAAGGCGGATGCTCAACCACTAAGCCACTCAGGCATCCCAAAATGTCCATGACTTTTGTCTTCTTTTTTTTCTCCTTGGCCCACATTAAGTCAGAAACCAAAACCTAAAATATACCCACAGAAAACTGTTAAACATTTCCCTTCTATCAAGAATACCAATGCCTTATTTCTGACCTTTGTCACCCATCACCTGAACCAGTATAATGGACTCTTGGCTGTCCTGCTTGTCTCTTGTACTTACCCTGGAAAACTAGCTCTAATGGTACTTCCAGACTGCAAGTCTGATTGTGGCATTCTTTTGCATAAAATCCTTTTTAAATTCCACTTTGCTTAAAAGAGTACATCTGTGCTATTTCATTTGGCATGATTCATCCAGTCCCCCACACAACTCCATCACACACACCTGTGTCCCACTCATTCAGAACTTCTCCCTATCCTCTGGACACTTCTGGACTTTTCATAGTTTCATGCTTCCACACAGGCTGTGCCTAAAGTAAACTTTTTAATCCTTCTTCACAGGGGAAATTTCGACTTTTCTTTCAAGATTCAACCCTCTCAATGAGATCCCTTCTAGCAGGAGTAGCTCTTCACTCCTTTGCATAGCATTCTGCCCAGACCTTTCTGTGTGCCTGTCCCTATACTCCACTATATGTTCTAAAGTCAGTAGCCAGGTGGCTACTGGATGTCTGGTATAGAACTTGGAACATGGTAACATTTTCAAATGCAGAGATAATTGAAATTTTAAAAATAAAAAAAAATTAAAAAAAGAAATTTTTAAAATAGGATCAAATTACCTGTTAGAACCCTAAAACTGCTACTCATCCTTGAGTCTTGGTTTAAACATGGCCTTCAGGAAGCCTTTTCTGAGGTCCATGAGTGACGTATGATGCCCTCGGTTATTTCCCCAATAACACCATGCTTTCCCTATGCTAGCACTTGTCATATTGCTCTTATACTTGCTGGTTTACTTGTCTGCTTTCCTATAGGGTGGAAACTCCATGAGATAAGATTCTGGATTTTTATGGCTCATTGCTTTAGGCCTAGCACTTCGCATAGATTAGATGATCAATAAATAGTGGCTTCATGTATGAATGGATGATCTCCATCTAGTGATGTGTCTCTTAGTACATAAATAATCTCTGTTCTCTGCTTCATATCCTAGAAGTACAGCTTCCCTGTCCCAACATCATTTCTTAGCAATAGAATATACAATCTCCAAGCCAAACTGTTGATCCATCTGCACTCCCCTGACTTGGGAATGTCTTTGCTGCCCAGGTGGTAAAGAGGTTACAATACATGACCAGTCTCCTTTGTCAGAACTTGGATATGACATCACTCTGCCTGCTGAATGTACAATAGTCAACAATTCCAGTGGGCTTTAGGACCTGTTTACACTAATTATAGAACATCCTTTTGTTTAGGGAACAAGAGAATTTGAACTGAATGTGAGGGATCCCACAAGGGAAGGCAGCTTTGAAAGATGTGATGTTATCATCTGTGCTATGCAAATTGAGTTTGGGTTGAAATATGAGTTCTGTTTGCCTGACTCAAAAGCACCCGGTGAAACATTAGTGTTACTGTAAAATATGGTGACACACTGGAGCTCACACATTATGCTGAGAGCCTCCAGTAAAGCAAGGCAGCCCAAACAGTTCTCCTTTATTCTTTTATTCAGTGTTTGAGGGAGTTGCCAATCTAATAATAAATTCTTCTTCCTGGGAAGAGGGCACCTGATGAGTACAAAACAGCATTTTTGATTAAAAAAAAAGTATGCACATTGGGGGAGGAAATCACTTTGCATTTTTTCAGCTCCTTCCATAGAAGAAGGAGGTGGCGCTGGAAAAACACACACTCATTTATTGTCACAGCAGCAGAACAGCGGGGACTCCACAATGTCTGTTTTTCTAAGGAAGGAAAATGAAGCCACAGGAGAGTTCCTGAGAACTAATAGCAAGAAGGAGCAGGGACAGGATGGAGAAATGGCCCAGCCCCCTTGGGATCAGCCAGGTTCTCTGGGACAGCATCCTCTGAAAGGACAGAAGAACATCCAGTTGTATTGTGATTCTTAGAAAGTATAAATAAATGGTTTCTAAAGTTTTAAAAATGAACTACTCTGTAAGTTGTTGCTTTTTTAATGTTGAGTGTGCAACATCAATGTATCTGTCCCTATCTCTCCCTCAACTTCTACAAGGAAAACATAAGCTCCATGAGGACAGAGACTCTCTTATTCAACATTGTATCCAAAGAGCCTAGAACAGTGTCTGGGATATAATGAGTGCTCAATAAATATTTGTTGAATGAAATAATAATAAAGACATGAGTAAATACACATGTATTTATTTATGGATTATATTCATGCATTCAAACTAATGTATATTCATGTAGTGAAATATTATGCAAATTTCAATGCCTATTGAAAAAGGGAAAACTCAAGAAAGAGAAGCAAATAAATATGAATAGCAGTTCCCATGATTTTCCCTCCATCTCCCCTCAGAATATTACTATCTACTCCCCTTTATATTGCATATAAAATCATCTTTAAACTTCAGGGTGAATATGAATCACCAAGGAAGCTTTTTTAGAATGAGTATTTTTATTCAGTTCTCTCCTTTTTCTTCCTCCACCTTTGCCTTAGTTTCTGATTTAATGGGTATGATTAGGCAAGGCTTAGAAATTGCATTTTTACAAGTCACTGGAAATTATGTTGTAGATCTACTTGGAACTACATTTTATGAAATTCATTGTAGAGAAAGTGTTGGTTTCAGGGGCAAGTTGCTCCAGGTCCAAGCTTCTGGAATAAGCCAGTTCTACCTTTCACAATTATGGAGTTCTTTGGAGCCTGGCTTTACAAATGGGAACACACACACACACACACACACACACACACACACACACACACACACACATTCCCCACAGTACTTGGTACCCTAAGGGTCATATTCAATTACAGCAAATACGTGGCACAATCTAAGAACTAACTACAGCAATGTCTCGGCCAGGTTGGGTACTACATACACTTCAGAACCATGGACAGGCCTGGGGACCCAACCAGCCACCCAACTTGCTGTCCTCTGTTCATGGTTCTCTGTTGTCTGCTGCCCCTGCCTGGGGAGTGTGGAGCAGTACATGTGACCCTGATGCTGGAGCTGGGCATCTACTCCCCAAGACCCCAATGCTTGTGTTGGGCCTGAAGGACATGGCAGTGTCTTTCAAACCCCATATCTACCTTTTTTTCTTCTCTAAAGCTTCCTACTCCGGAATACTTAATGACACTGACCAGTTGTTCACATCAACATCAAACCATTCATGGTCACACATAGCAACATGAAACTGGATGTTGCAGAAAAAATTGGATGAGCTATACATGACATTCTTTTAAAAAAATAATTTTATTGTTTCAAAGAGTGGAGTATTTGGGGGGGAGTTGTGGGGTTTTTTAAAGTTTATTTATTTTTTAGTAATCTCTACACCCAACAGGGGCTTGAACTCACAACCCTAAGATCAAGAGTTGCCCACAACTGAGCCAGCCAGGCACCCCTATTATATTTCTCCTATATGTCAGGCACTGTGGTGGAAGCAACCAGATTGTCTATTTTACCCACCCACCCCCATTTTAATAAAAGATTTATTTATTTAGAGAGAAAATGTATGTGCCCAAGCAAGGGGAGAGACAGAGGGAGAGGGGGAAGAGCTTCTCAAGCAGACTATGCAATGAAGGGTTCTATCTCATGACCCTGAGATCATGACCTGAGCCAAAAATCAAGAGACAGACCCTTACATGATTGAGCCACATAGGCATCCCCTCTATTTTTCTCCTTTAAAAAAGCTTTTTTATTTTTAAATAATCTTAGATTTATAGGAAAGTTACAAAAATAGCATAAAGGTTTTACATTTCCAAATATTAACTACTTACTTAATCATAGTTCAGTTATTGAAATCAGGAAATTAACATTCTAGACTATTCAAGTCTGACCGTCTTTTCCCTAATGTTCTTTTTCTGTTCCAGAGTCTAATCTAGAATCCCACATTCCATATATTATTAGTGATCTTTCCTTAGTATCTATACATCTATAAAAGTTGCTCATTCTTTCCTTGTTTTTCAAGACTTTGATGTTTTTGATGGGTACTGATTAGTTATTTTGTAGAATGTCTCTCAATTTGGGTTTGTCTGATGTTTTCTATGATTAGTTTGCATTCAGGGACATTGCTTAAATTATGTCAGGGGCCAGAGATAGGAAATGTATGCATGCATTCATACATATCTAATTTACTTCTCTGTAAAATTATTCTATCTGCATATATTGTAGAACTGTAAGTTCATACGGATACCTCCCATTCCAATCCAATGAATGCCACTATGTTTATTCTAGCTATTTTCTTTTCCTTGTGACTTCATTCTCTGACAAAATACCTGCTCATTATCTACAATTTATTCATTTGTTTCCGAAACAGTATACACATGCAGTAATAGAACTGTAATGCATACACTATAGGGATACAGTATTGGTGTGTAGTTCTTTTTGTCTTTAACCTTGTAGCATCCTGTTGTAAAAAAAAAAAAAAAAAAAAAGAACTGCTTTCCAAATGTAGAGTATCTTTGATGTCAGTGTATGGTATATGTGTGTATGTTTGTGAGTATATGTGTTTTATTCAGCATCTTCCATGATTTAAATGTGTCTACTAAAAATGTTTTTTAAATAAATGTGTCTACTAGTCTCATTTCCCAAATGTAAACTGAAATTGAGCCAGTAGAAACAGCTGTTAATATACCAGATAACTACCATAGGTGAGGGAACAATAGGAGGCTCACAGAAGGTGTTCCATCTCAGACATTAGCTCCTCCCTGCTCTAACCCTCTTGATGTGTATCCTGACATGCTCCACAAAGCTTAGGATTAATTGCTTGCCAGAGTTTTTACAAAAGCAATAACCAAACCTTCTCTGACCATTTTCCAAAGTCTGTGCTTTCACAGGCACCTGTACTTGCCTCTGCCATAACATTTATTGCCCTCTATTATAAACCATCTTTTTACTACTCTCTTGGTGCCCAGAATGGAGCTGGCACTCTATCAGCATTTCTTGAATGACTGAATGAAGATACAGAAGCGTGGCTGAAACCGTGTCCTTAAGTCCTTGCAGAAGATCACCCAGCATGCTTCTGGAATATGGCAACCCTGGGCCCTACCTGGAAGTCTTCAAATTCAGTAGATTGAGACAATCCCCAAGAATGTACATTTTTGCAAGATGCCCAGGAATTCTTACTTACTTTCAAGCCTGATAACTAAATGCATACTGGCTAATACAGCCCTGATAGAATACTTTGGTGGAATGGAGTAATTAGGGCAGGCTTCTTGAAAAAAGAGTTATTACTTGACTTCTTTTTTTTAAATTTTATTTGTTTATTTTATATGAGAGAGAGAGAGTGGGCAAGTGTGAGCTGGGGTAGGAGCAGAGGGAGAGGGAGAGAGAGAATCTCAAGTAGACTCCACACAGTTCAGAGCCTGATGCAGGGCTTAATCTCAAGACCCTGAACTGAAATCAAGAGTCAGCTGATTAATCAACTGAGCCACCCATGTGCCCTATTTATTATTTGACTTCTTAAAAGTGGATCTGAGGATGGAAGTCAAGGAAAAGCCAATGCACCCAGATAACAAAAGGGTTGACAACAACAGCCATTTCACATCTCCTTCAGTTGTCCAGGAGAGTGAAGAAGCCTTCAGAAATTTTCCTCAGAAGCCCCAACCCTTCCCTTTGAGAACTGCTATTGTTTACATGAAAATTCAGAAGACATGTTCTGGGCCCAGACCTGCCACTAAGTCTCTGGATTTGAATGACCTTAACAAATGCTACCAGTAGTAATTATTACTATGGTAATATTATTATCATTATTATTATTACTTACTCAACATTTAAAATACCCCATACTGTGCTAAACATTCCCTGCACATTGTCTCTTTATGCTGATCTTAGACTCAGTTACTATTATAATTTCCATAATTCAGGGGGACATGAAGATTCTGAAAAACTCAGGAACTTTCCCAAATTTGCAGAGCAGCCAGGTTACTCATCTGTACATTGGGAATGACATCACCTCCCTCCTTGGGGTGTAATGAGTTTTAAACTATAAGAGTTGTTGCAAAATTTTCTGGCTCAAATGTGAAAAACTACTGGCAGTGCCAACTCTTCAGAAAGGGACTGGGAGTTGGGATGACAGGGAGGTTAATATTCCTTGTACATTATTTAGTGCTTTGTAAAATTTGTGTGAGCTTTCAATATCACGAACAAGTGAAGTAAAAAAAATTAAAGACAGAAAAGAGTGAAGACTAAGTAGAAACTAGAAAAAAAGCAGAATGCCGCTACCAGCTCTAGGCTGGAGGCACAAAGAGAAGGGGTAGCATTACCAGAGCCCATGGGCCAGAGTTATTAGTAGAAGCTGGAACCCAAACCTGCCTGCCAGGGGAAGCTGGAGTCATTAAGGAGATAGAGCCCAAGCAGAGGCAAGGCAGAGAGAAGGAAGAAACACTCTGGTGTGATAGATTACCCAATATTCAAAAATATTACTCCCTACCTCCACCACCATGGAAAAAGTAAACCTTCCCACTCCACAGATGTTGGGCTTGATCATATAACTGGCTTTGACCAAGAGATATTAGAAGACAGGACATTAAGCAGAGACTTATAGTGTGCTTGCATAATTAGACCTTCTCACCTGCCCTTTTCCCATTGCCACATAAAGAGCATGCCTTGAGTAGCCAACTAGTGTCTGAAGACTAAGAGACACACTAAGAGATACCCCAGAAAACTTGCAGAATTGAAGCATGGAGCCTGATTTCCTCAGCACTACAAGTCAAAACAGAGCCACTCCAACAGATCCATGGACATGGGAGCCTGAAGTGTTTGCCATAGCATGACACTGAGTTGTGCTAGTATGTAGCAATAACTGATGGATGCACCTAGCTGCTCCCTTCCTCCTGCTCTCCAGTCTTCCATCCATGCCTCCCATTTGACTGCACCAAGCCAGAAGCCAGTTGATATAGGATCTTGGGAATTATAGCCTTCTTGTGATATGGAGATAAGCAAGGGAAGAACAAGGAATGGATCAGGGTGGGGGGCAGGGGAGTGGAAGTAAGCATAGATCTGTCACAGCTTATGACAACATTATAGTATCTGGCATAAAATAGGTTGTTCAGGGAGGCCTGGGTGGCTCAGTGGTTGAATGCCTGCCTTAGGCTCAGGTCATGATCCCGGGTTTGGGGGATTGAGTCCCACGTGGGGCTCCCTGCGAGGAACCTGCTTCTCCCTCTGCCTGTGTCTCTGCCTCTCTCTCGTGAATAAATAAATAAAATCTTTTTTAAAATAGGTTGCTCAAAAAATGGAGATTATTATTATTTGGGAAAAAAAACCTCTAGAAAGAGTAAGGCTCACCATTAGGTTCAAGGTCACTTTCCAGGACAGTGTCCCTGGTTTCTAGTTGAAGAATACTCCTGAGAACTAGACTGACTGAGAAGCAAAGCATAATAATGTGATAACGACAACACTGACAAGGATATAATCATAAAATAGTTAACACTGATTGAGAATTTAATATGCTACAGGGATTTTTTTAAGTTCTTTACATGTGATAATCAGAACAACCTTATGAGATTGGTACTAATAGATAGATGGTGCCCAATTTATGATGTTTCAACTTTACAATGGTGTGAAAGTGATACGTATTCAATAGAAACTGTACTTAATATTTTGAATTTTCATTTTTCCTAGACTAGTGATATGTGGTACGATCCCCCCTTATGATGCTGGGCAGCAGCAGTCAGAGCTACCAGTCAGCTCTGCAATCATGAGAGTCACAACTGATTTACTTACAGCCATTCTGTACCTATACAACCATTGTGTTTTTCACTTTCAGTACAGTATTCAATAAATTATACAAGACTATTACCACTTTATAATAAAATAGGCTTTTTGGAGCACCTGGGTAATTCAGTTGGTTCAGCCTCTAACTCGTGGTTTTGGCTCAGATCATCATCTCAGGGTCATGAGATTGAGCTCTATGACCAGATCAATGTGGAGTCTGCTTGAGATTCTCTCTTACACTCTCTGCCCTTCCCCAATTGCTCGCTCGCTCTCTCTAATAAATAAATAAATAAATAAATAAATAAATAAATAAATAAAAAATAAAATTTTTATTTTAAAAAATAGGCTTTGTGTTAAATGATTTTGCCCAACTGTAAGATAATGGAAGTGTCCTGAGCATGTTTAAGGTAAGCTAGGATAAGCTATGATGTTTTGGGTAGGTTAAGTGTATTAAAGTGCATTTTTTACTTAGGACATTTTTAACGTGCAATAGGTTTATCAAGACTCAACTCCATGATAAGTCAAGGAAGATCTGTATATCTATTTTCCTGGTAAGAAAATTGAGGCACAGAGAGGTGACCCAAGATCATGTAGCTAGTAAATGTCATGGTCAGTATATAAACCCAAGTAGTCTGCCTTCAGTGTCCATAGCTTTGACCACTACAGTAGAGAAAAACTATGTGTGTTACATAGTTGAAATTTAGAGATTTGAGTAGGATGTGCGTGTCCGTGTGTGTATGTGTGCGTGTGTACATGTGTGTGTACGTGTGTGTGTGTGTGTGTGTGTGTGTGTGTGTGAGCGATGAGGAGAGGGACTGACTTCTAAAGCTTAATCATAAGGCATTGTGAATTCTCAAGCCTTGCTGATGCTGGAGAAGATGAATGGGGAAGAGGCAGCTGGGCTAGGGCATGGCATCTTGGAGCCAAGTTGATGAAGCTGGAGCCATAAATCCTTCTTCTAGAGCACACACTTCTTCCTGGGAGACTGCATCTGACAAGCAGAGGAGAGAGATGCCATCACCTGGACTGGGGACATCACTGGTGGAGCTTTCCCTGGGAGCCAAGGTAGCTCATGACAGAGCAATCTATGTGTGACAAGAGTGTCCTATATTCTCCTCTCAGGTGGAGAAGTAGGGAGCAACCCAGGGACTGTCCCCAGAAGCTCCAAGGGATAACAGGCTTTGGAATTAGAGAAAACTAGGTCCAAATCTGGGCTTTTTCTCCTATGAGCTATGTGACCCTAGGGAAGTTGTTTAACGTCTCTCAATCAAACTGCTGACACAGGGTACCTCCCACAGGAAAATTAGATGATAATAAATAATATCTCCCTTGGAAAGTTGTCAAGGAGATTCAGTAAAATTGTGTTTAATAAAATACTAGCTCAGTGCCTGGCAAATGATTACATTCAAAGCTCGTTGGAGACAACCCCTTTTCCTTCTTAACTGATGATGATAAGACTAATATTAGTTGTAAGTGGTTTACCTATAATCAGATGCCAAGCATCACAGCAGCACATTCTGTAAGCAACACAGTTGAAAGGAAAGGCCTTCCCCAGCTGTTAGAAGTGGTACAGCTAGTGGGGTTTGGGCATAAGTTATCAGGGTTCTCTGTCCAATCCAACCACTCACTTGGTATATGGCTTACAGCAAGCTAATTTCTTGAAGGCTTAGTTTCATCATCTGTGAAATGGGCAATAAAACAGTGCCTCTACTACTGGGGAGTTACGAGAGTTCACTGAGCTAATGCACCTCAGGCAATTGACATCATTCATGGCACACAGTAAACTCTTGATGTATGCTACTTGTGATTATCATGAAGCATGTTGTTAGATACATTGATCAAGGGTGCAGGCTCTAGAACCAAACCAAACTCAAAACCTGGCTCTGCTGCTTACCGCAGTGTAGCAAGAAACCTTGGGCAATAAATTGATTCTTCTGCATCTCACCTTGCCCACCCATGACATAGTGATAACAATGCAAACTTCTTCACGGTGGTTGCTGAAAATGAGGAAAATGTTCAGGATAATGTCTGGCATAAATAAGGATTTAGTAACCATTATATTGTCTTCACTTCCAAAACAGCATCAACATTTTTGGGAAAAGGGCATTTTTTTAAAAGTAGGCTCCACACTCAGTGTGGAGCCCAATGCAAGGCTTGAACCCACAAGATCAAGACCTGAACTGAGATCAAGAGTCAGAAGCTTAATCCTCTGAGCCATGCCGGTGTCTCTGGGCAAAAGGCATTTTATCAGGTCATGAGATTACTGCATATATACAGAAAACACATTCCATCACATACATGAAGCAAACAACAAGTAAATCAAACATCAATGAATTACCAGGAAAAAGGGGCTAAAAATAGGCAGCGGTTATTGACTGGGCAGAAAATAAAGATAGAGGGCTGTTTCTTTATAAGCTCCATTAAAAGGGAGAAATCACACAAACAATTTCTGTCTATGACACAGAAGATGTTCCCCCAAATATATATATATATATAATTTATATATTTTACATATGTATGTACATATATATTTAGAATAATAAAAGGTGGCAAAAAATAAATGATTCTCTATACCTGTTATCTAGGAAATTTAGCCTGATTGGATAGCTGGGAAAGCAGTGTGGTATATACAAGATGTTCAAGTGATGTTTCATTGAATGAATGAGTACTGGGGGCATTACTCAAATGAATGATAATATGCATGATTGAAAGAGCGTGGAGGCCACTGGTCCACGGAACTCTTCCCAATTCCTACCACAGGAATCTAAACTCTTCCCACTTCAACACCACTTCCCTTTCCCTTCTCTTGTTCTCTATCCATCGTCCATCTACTTGTGATTGCCCCTCATTCCCCAAATATGAGTGCCTTACTTCCCTCTTCTAAGATGTCCTTCCTTTTGCCTTGTTAATCTCCAATGCATCTTTTCAAACCCTATTTAAGTGCCCCGCCCCCATGAACTCCTTCTCAACTTGTCTTTCTTCCTTGCTTCTATGTCATTTTGTACAGATGTTCACTCTAGCTCTGATCACAACACATTGTGACCATCCATTTGTGTGTGTGTTCCCCTCTCCCTGCTTTACTGTCATAGGATAATACTATGCACAAAGTAGATGCTTAATTTCTATTTGTGGGGGAAAAAAGAGGAAGAACATGATGGATGGGTGGATGGATGGATGGATGGATGGATGGATGGATGGATGAGTGAATGACTATTTTCAATTCCTGGATGGACTTCTGCCCTCTTCTCCCCTTCACTTCCCCTCCCTTCCCTTCCTTCAGAGACTTCTCTCTCTCAATTGTCCCTGCAGGACCAACTGTGTCATTCTTTTACCTATCATTTTGCATGTCTTGTCTCTTTACTTTCTTGTGCTTTTTTTTGCCACTCCCAACTTGTCCTTCACTATGCTCCACACCTGATCTTCTGACCTACCTGTTGTACTTCAATTGCCTTTCTGGCATCCCAGTCTCTGAGTGAGCCCTATGATCTCAAATGTCTTCTAAAACATCTGCTTGACTCTTTCCTACTCAACATTCAGAACTCTTGCCTGACATTACCACCTCCAGCAAGTCTTCTTGTACAACCAACTCAGACTCTTTAAAAAAGCCATTCAGGATTCAAGCCACACTGAACTAGGACTCCAAAACCAGGATGGACCGCTTATACTCTACACCCTTGCTGTGTATTCATTTCCACTTGATGCACTTGCAATGTTCCTGGAAAGCCTCCCACTGTTCTGGCTCAGCTTCCAGGCTGCATGCTGTGACACAGGGAGTTCTGTGTCAAACTCGCAATTAACTAACTACTGTACTTAAGCTAATCTCAGCCTAATTAATGGCTGCTCAAGCTATCGGTGCTGATAAAGCAGAACTGCTGCTGCTCAGGAGTTCTGCTTCCTGCAGTCTCAACTGTGTCAGAACAAGGATGTGGCACCCATCCAGACTTCTTCAGAGCCCAGGGGTTTCTTAGTTCAATCACAGGGGATTGAGCACAAAGATGAATTTGCATTTTCCATCTTTCTAGGACTCTTGGGAAGTGCTTTCTGGGGTCTCAGCTCCAGTCATCTCCACTACTCACCTAGGGGGTACTTCAGGAGCCTGTAATACTCCATGAATGAGTTGCCAGGCAAATGTGCTTACACTTAGTCAAACTGACGTTTTGCTGGCAACAAAAGCAACAAAAACAACAACAACAAAAGCCCCCCAAAAAATACTTTTCCAAACTTTTCATTTCCTTTAAGGATTAAGTTACCTTAAGCATACAGTTTTATAAAGTATATAAAATTAAGTTTCTCCATTAACAAAATATTACATGCTGATCACAGAAGATTCAGGAAATACAAAATTGTGAAAAGAAACACCCCTTCTACAGTCTAAAGTCTTAAATAACTTTGATATATTCCCCTCCAATATTTTTCTCTGCAGTCTTTTCCAATTTTTATTCTCAATGTCTCCATAGTTTTGATCACTCTGTGGATACTATCTTGGATCTTGATTTTTATTAGGATTTCCTAAGACCCTCTTTTTGTCTGCTATGGATATCAAAATGAATCTTGTTACAAAATAATAATAATAATAGCTCATACTGAACATTTACTATGGTACATAGCACATACTCCCATTCTCTCTATAGTTTTTGAACTTAAATCTATACACAGATCCTGTTTGTGTACTATTATACCCATTTACCCTCCCAGGACACTGGGGCTCAGAGAGATGAAATAACCCACCCAGGTTCAGGGCGGGGCACAGCAGGGGTACAGTTTGAATTCAGATTGTTTAGATCTCAAACCTGCTCTCTTAGCTGCTAAACATATTGTAGCTTAAAAACACCATGAGCAATTTTCTCTATAGCAATGGATTTTGCACATGTTTATGCACATGTGTGAGGAAAATCTACTTAGAAACTAATAAACAAATATCTACTTAGAGTTCAAGTGTTTTTCGGGCTCATTTTTTCTTCTTAGCAGGTAACTTCTAGTCAACTCACCATGCAATAGATAAGGCAGAAGCAAAATAGAATGAGACCTGCATGTGGGATGCCTGGGTGGTTCAATGGTTGAGCATCTGCCTTCGGCTCAGGGAGTGATATCAGGGTCCTAGGATTGAGTCCTGCATCAGGCTCCCCTCAAGGAGCCTGTTTCTCCCTCTGCCTGTGTCTTTGTCTCTCTCTCTCTGTGTCTCTCGTGAATAAATAACATCTTTAAAAAAAAAAAAAAAAAAGAATGAGACCTGCAAGGATTTCTCTGTTATCAACTTAAACCTGACCCTCAGGTTTCCATTATCCTCTCCTTGATTTTATTATTAGGATATGATCCTTATGTCCATTTATATAACAAGGGTTTGGGAGCATACAGACTCAACTTGAATGCTAACTCTGCCATTTGCTTTTTCCATCGCCATGAACAAGTTACATACAGCCTGAGTTTTCTCACCCACAAGATAGGAATAATAATGCCCATCCTCCAAAGATAATAATTACTTTGAGTCACAAATGAGGACGTTTGAGTCAGTTAGGTGTAAAGCATTTCAGACTGTCCTTGATAATTAGCAGAGTACTATAAATGGTAGATACTTCTATTTTTTTATTTTTTTTATTTATTTATGATAGTCACAGAGAGAGAGAGAGAGAGAGAGGCAGAGACACAGGCAGAGGGAGAAGCAGGCTCCATGCACTGGGAGCCCGATGTGGGATTCGATCCCGGGTCTCCAGGATCGCGCCCTAGGCCGAAGGCAGGCGCCAAACCGCTGCGCCACCTAGGGATCCCGTATAAATGGTAGATACTTCTTTATGTAAGAATCAACACATCTGAGTTTTAGCCTTCCTAGATAGTAATATATTATTCATTCATTTGGCCATAAATGTTCATTTTTACTAAGACCCTATCTGAGTCAGCTTTTGAGCTAACTTTGAGAAATGTGAAGATTAAAACTTTTGACTCATCTCTGTAGTTCTATCTCCTCCTAGAGGTCCGGATACTCCTGGTTTAAAACAAAACAAAAACTAAAAACAGGCCTCTGCAGTGGATCCACTCCTGAGCAGCTTGATGGACCAGGAGAAGGATCATCACCAGCTCAACATCGCCCCCACACAGTGGTGGTGCTGGGTGATGCATTTGTGGCATGAGGATTCTCAAAATGTTTATTTTATTATGAGTACTAATCATAACGATAGCCAGTGTTTTAACCAAGAAGAGACTGAAAACGTTGGCCCCGTGTAACTGCCATTACACCTGGCTCAGATTCTTCTCCAGAGCATCTTATCTGTTGCACAAATCCTTCCCAAATACCTCCCTGGACCTGCTCCCAAAATTGAATTGGGCAGAACATTGGCTGCTTATATCTAGCTATGATTTATTTCATCAACATATGGATGGGTTCCTAATTTCAATATCATTATCACGGGGTGGCTCCACTCCCAGGATACAACTTTATTATATCTGTACCTTCTGCTTCAGTCAGGAAAATTCTGTATATATACACAGCTGATCTTGCTTTTGTGATCATGAGGGTATAAGTGTGCAGCAGTTCCTCTTCCTTATTTTCCGATGCCCCATCTACCTCTGTGCTTTTTTTCTACATTCATTCATGCATCTTCTACTTCCATCAACTAATACTGATAATTTTTTCTCATCTGATACAAAACATTTCCCTTGTGATCAATACTCCCTATTTAGCAGAGTTCACCATGTAATAGGGTAGAAAGACATAAAATCAAATACAGAAAACATCATCAGGAAAGACAATCTTATATCCGAACACTATACATATGGTAGAATGGTAACAGAGGAGTCGTTGATTCTTCTTAGAGCCATCAAGAAAGGCTTTTCAGGGAGGTAAAATTTGAATTGTGTCTTTTTTATGGTTCAATGTGAGTCTTCCACACATGTCCTCAATCACAAAAAGTAATAATACTAATAGTAATTGAAAGAAGGTTAGCCTGAGGCCATAACATGTACAAAGATGTGGAGGCCTGAGCCACCACAATGAAACAAGTAACTATCAGGTTCTTCAATATGGCTGGGACACAGGCAGTGCAGGGTTGACAGATGGAGATTAGGATAGAAAAATAGATTTGAAGTCAGATTACAAAAGGTGTAGGATTCTACAGGGCATCAAACTACAGGCCACCAGGAGCCATTAAATAATAAACAAGCAAAACAAAAATCTGTAATTAAAACAGCAATCATTTAATAAGCCCAAAATAATGTGGCAGGCCCTGTGCTAAGCAATCTACATACATTTCATGTAAAGTCACTGTTATAGATGAAAGGGAAATGCTTGACAATATCACATAGTATTACAGAGAGGGAACCAGGAAATGCCTGGATCCTGCTTAGGAAACCATCCCAGCCCTATCAAGAAGTTCTAATATAATAAAATAAGCAAATGGACATCTAGGTCTGGCCCCCTCAGAAGTCTGACCTCTGTACCACATTTTTGAAGGACTGCTGTACATTCAGTGCAGAAAGCTCAGAGGAGGTAGAAAAAGAAGCAGAATATTACTTCATCCATCAAGGCACAAAGGCCTGAATTAAAGAAGTGGCCAAGGGGAGGGAAAGAAGAAAATAGAGAGGAGAGGTGGAATAAGCATGGTTTATAAAAATGAGAGCTGGAATAAACAGGGTTTATTAGATAAAAGCAAAAGTGGGAAGGAGACAAAAAGAGTCTTAGCTGCTGGCTCTGAGCTGTCAGGCCAGAAATGGCAGGTGTGACAGCTCTCCAGAGCTCTTTTAGCTGTCCTCCCAGCTGGAACCTCAACTTTTCTCATCTTGAAACTGTGAAAGTTTCCCCCACATGCCAGGGCACCCATGGCCCTCAGCATTCCTCTGTAACCACTGCAGACCCCGAGATGATTCATCTCCCTGTCAAGCTTCTCGTCACCCTTAATTTTCCAACCAACACTTCCCCTTCTTTGCTAACCTTTTTGGCAGACACTGTTCATGCTCTGCCATTTCTAGACCTGCCAGCCAACCAGGCATGGAGCCTGAGCTCCTGTGGCCATTGGTGGAGTGATGGGAAACTGAGTTTGACTCTAGTTTTGAACCTCCAATGGCCAGAACTGTGTGTGGCACATAGAAGGCAAATGACTGCGTGAATACACAAACCTCGGACTTGATTTTGCTGAGCTTGAGTTTTCTCATACATGCAAAGGGGATAGGAAATCTCATCTCAGTGCATGGCTTTGAGGACAAAATGTGGTTAAAAACCAAGAAAGGTGAAAGAGTCTTGAAGATTGAAATGTACTATTTACACAATGGTTAATTTTATGTGTCAATTCAGCCAGGTCATGGGGTGTTCAGACATTTGGTCATTATTTTGGGTGTGTCTGTGAGGGAGTTCTGGATGAGATTAACATTGGAATCAGTAGACTGAGTAAAGTAGATTGCCTTCCCCAATGTGGGTAGACACCATCAAATCCAGGGAAGACTTCAATAAAAGAAAAGACTGACTCTCCCCTGAATAAGAGGTAATTCCTCCTACTTGAAAGCCTATGAACTAGGACATCAGTTCTCTTCTTGCCTTCAGACTGAAACTGAAAAATCAACCATTCTTGAATCTTGAGCCTGTAGCTTTCAGACTGGACTTTGGACTCAGACTGGAACTACCCATTGGCCCTCCTGAATCTCCAGTGGGCCAGCTGAGACACTGGGACTTCTCATTCTTCATAATCACATAAGCCAATTCCTTGTGATAAATCAAATCTCCCTCTCTGTCTCTCTCCTTTGCTTCTATTTCTCTGGAGAACCTTGACCAATATGCCATGGTTACCCCCAAAGCCAATATTCAGAAATTCTCCCTCTTGAAACACTCACACTGAGACCTAAGCCATCGTGAACAGAACAAAAACATTATTCTAATAATGCAAGGTACAGGGGCAGAATGGACTGGACACGTGGAGGGAAGTCAGGGGAGAAGAGTAAGGCCAGAGGCACAATCCAAATTTCTACCAAGAAACCTCAGGATTGTCCTCAAACCTCAGGGCAGTAGCAACTGCTAGACCATCAGCTACTGGAAAGACTCAAGACCAACTCTTGAAGATAAACCACAGGACTGCAAGCCAAGGGTTCTAGCTTCTCACTTTTTATTGCATTGTATCAGGTACATTCAGGTTATTTCAGGAAACATGATAGAAAAAAGGATGGGCATCTTCAAAAATTATGAAAAGGTTCAGAGATGCAAGGTAAGTTTTGTCAAGTGGTTTAACACTAAAGTGGTAACAAAGGTCAGAGTGTCAGAGGCTTATTTTTAGGTGCTAGCTCCTGTTTGGCATAACAACAGGAGGGACATAATATCTTAAGGAAGTCAGTCAAACAAAAGACTCTCAAGGAAAGTCTTTTCATTTATTCATTTTTCAAAATATTTGAACATAAGCATTCACTTTCCAAAAGAATTTCTCTCTAGAAACCTGTGCGGGTGTAGCCCTGGACTTGAGCTGGAAGTGAGTGCTTTCAATACAGCATCACACTATTTGTCAGGTCATAGCCTGCCCTGAAACAAATTATCTCTAAAGCTGGCTCTGCAAGGTCCCTCGGAAATGGATGTCCACAGATGGTAGAGATACAGCAGAAATATGAGTGGCCTGATTGACCTGAAGTAAGACTGATCAATGGGTTCTTGAATGTCTAGGAAAGATCAGATACAAACAACATCAACCTCGCTGTGAACACGTGTACAGAGCACTTGACAGAGGAGCTGCCCAATCTGGAACCAATCTTAAAAGGCTCAGATATGGTAAAGGACAAACTGGAGGATCAATGCTGGGTCTGGGCCAAATTGGCTGGTGGAGCCAGATGAGAGTTACTCAGTGTCAAGGTCATCTGTCTGAATCAGGAAGGGTTACATATAATACGTTTGGCCAAGAGTGTGCCTCAGTGCCCTGGGTTGATCTCCATGAATATACATATTTCTACAGAGGCACCTGTGCATTAGTAGAAGATATTATCATCTGAAAGAAGAAATTTTTCTACATTATTTATACCACTATAAACTATGAAACATTTATAGGTTTACATAACCTCCTTGATTTATCTTTTAAATAGAAATTAAAGTACTTTGGATACAAGTAAGAGAAGCCCAACTTAATGAAGCCTAAGGAAAAAGGAATTTGTTGATTCATTGACTTACATCATTAAAAAGTCTAAAAAAACACAAAAGTTAGGCAAGTAAGATCCTGGGAATCAGTCAAAATAGTTGAGATTCTGTTACTCTTTTCAGTTCTCACAGAGGGTCTTTCCACGTGAAGGAAAAGATGGTGACTAGCAACCCCAGACACACAGTTTATTTCCAATGGAAATAAGTCCATCCAAAAATTCCAGCAGAAAGCCCCATGGAAGACTGTAACTGGTCTGGCTCAGGCTATATTTCCAAATCTCTAAACAAATAACTTTGGCAAGGAGAATAGAATATCCTTGTGAAATAAGAGAAGCAAGAAAAGGAGGTATAGTGGTAAAATGGGTGCTATGCAGATGACAGGAACAGATGTCTCTACTCACTTCCTTTTCCAGGTATTTAGGACCAGATGACAGAACTGCTTGCAAATTGGGTGGTAAAGTGAACTTTCTTATAAAAATTCAGAGATGTCCAGCACTTAACTTAGTAAATATTAATGTTTTATTTACCTGCATCCACACATAGCTGAGAGATGAATGTGAGAGATTTTCTTGATTTTTCTTCCCACACTGAGGAATAGAAACATATAGTTTCTGGAATAATGAGACCTGAGTTCATTTTTTTCAAGCTTTTATTTAAATTCCAGTTAGTTAACATTCAGTGTAATATTGGTTTCAGGCACAGAATTTAGTGATTCATCACTTACATACAACACCCAGCACTCATAAGAGTAAGTGCCCAAATTCAAATCCAGAACCCCTCTGTTTCCAAATCCGTGTTCTAGGGCATGATATACTGGCTCATAGGACAGCTAGGAGAGTTAAAAGAAATGCAGTATGTAGAAGTACTTTGCAACCCAGAGAGCTGTATGCAAACATAAGAGGAAATAATAAGAGTCATGAAGCTGGTTCCAGTACAAGGAGAAATGGGCAAGGTGCAAATATCTAGGAGCTGAAATTTTCCCTCAAAGCCTTCAAGACAGTTTCAAGGCCTAAGATGGAAAGGCCAGTGAGGCAAAACCCTTTAAGCAGTCAGTTCCAAAAGCAAGGGCAGCCTCAGGCTATCATTGATGCCAAGGTCTTTTGTTAGATCCTCTAAGTACAGAGAACAGGCTCAAGACTTCTCTGTCCTGCCTGCCTCTCTCCATCATCGTATGTCACTCTGATCCTACAGCCTCTCCTTCACTCCCCTTGAGAAGAGTTCAAGAATGGAAGGACTCCAACATAACAAAGGCTATCCAGAAAGCAGAGCTTATTGTTAGTGTCTCATCACCCAAGTGTCCTGGCCTATAGGACCCTGGTCTATAGTCCTGATCTATCCAGATCTGCTTTAAGGAAAGATGGGAAGGGTAGGAATAGAGATTGGAGACGGAGGGGTCTGAATTGTTTGACTAGAGTGCAGAGATATCTTCTACACCAGATTCTTGCATTTAACGTTATCTGGTGAGTCCTGCCAGAAAGAAAGAAAGGACAGCTCTGTTTTTGACTATCCCTCACTTAATTTATTGATTCAATTAAAATACTTTATTCTTATTCTGTAAATATTCCATAGCATTGTTCAATTTTGTTCTATTAAAATTCACAGAGTCCCTATTCTGTGCCAGGTCCTATGCTAGGAGCTGGGATGTGAGAATAAGTAACACATGATCCTTGTAATTCCAAGGAATGAAGGAGGTAAATACAGTGCAGCATTATGAATGCCATGACAGGGGAAACACAGGTGAATTGGAAGAACGGGAGAGTGGTATCAAACCCAGCCAAAGACGGCATTTCAAGTCCACTTCTTTTTTTTTTTTTTTTTTTTTTTCAAGTCCACTTCTTAGAGGAGGTAATCACTAAGCAAAGTTGGCGTTACCCAAGCAAAGAAATGCAGGAAGGCCATTTTGTGATAAAGCAGCATAATGTGTGTAGAGATTATTTAAAGATTTCTTTTATTAGAGGGTTAAGTGTGAGGTGGAAATTAGGTTGTTGAGGGGGAAATATCTTGAGAGTGTGTGGTACGTGTTAAGGAACATGTATCTTATCCTGCAGTTGTTAGGGAGCAACTGAAGGGCCTTGTGGAGTGCCATGGTCTTATTTTTGTTTCAGAAATATCTTTATGTTGTCTGCATGGATGATGTATTAGAGGTGAACCCGCATGTAGGAAATAGAAAGCTAGAGCAATAATTCAGGTGAAAGATAATGAGGTTTTGAATAAAGACAGAGCTCTAGGAGGGATGAGAGAGGAGAATTAATTAAAATATATATAAGGTAAAAATGGCCAGATAGGCAACTGATTGAATGCAGAGCTGAGGGAGAGGACAGAATCAAGAATAACTCTCAGGCTGCTGACTCCAGAGACTAATGGTACCATTAAATGAGTTTGTAGAAATGGGTGGAGCAGATTTAATGGGGACCACAGTAAGTGTGGTTTAGGATATGTTTGAAATTGTGATGTTCATAGAACATCTAAATGGAGATGTCCATTAAGTAGCTGCATCCACAAGCATTTATGTTGGGAAAAACACAGAGGCGTGTCACAGACTAGAGGTAGTAGTTAAAACCACAGAAGCATGTGCAACTGCTCAAGGATAACTCAAAGATGGATAAAAGGAGATAAGTGCACATGCCCAGAATCTGAGCCGAAGGGAAGGAGGAGGTCATACAGCAGATAAGAGATAATAGGAAAAGAATGGCCAGGGAAGAAAAGACAAGAAGAAAGAAGTTTCAAGATGGAAGGAAGTAGTTGGTCACTACTACCAAATGCTACAGTAATAGTCTTTGGGCATGGCCATTAGGAAGTCACAGATGAGAAGAGTGTTTGCAATTAAGTGTGACCAGTTTGTGGGAGCTGATCAATAGTATCCCTCCCTTCCCTGCCTGTGCATGGAATCACCAGAAAAATCAAGACACAAAAATCAGAAGGAAAGCAAAATGTGGCTGAGATGTGTCAGGGAGATCCTTCTCCCTTGTGCTGACCTTCTCCTCCCCAGTTTGGTTGCAGGGTGGGATGTGTCCAAGTAAGCTCACTGCATAGGGATGAACAGATAAGCCCCAAAGAAGGAGGAGGATGATTAAACAGGTAAACAGGTAAACCTCAGGCTTCTTCCAGTATCATCAGTCAGATGAGTCTATCCATCCAGAGAGAGAATGTCTATCCATCCACAGTGAAGTTGCCTTTTTCACAAAGCTCCATTCTGGAAAGGGAAGGAAAATTGCCTTCCCTTTTTAGAAACAAAAATGAGAGGGGGAAAATAATGCTCTCTTCCAATAAAATCCAAATGTCAGGACATTGAGCAATGAGTGGGGGTTGAAGAAGTAGAGGCTGCTGATGTAGGCAACTCATTCTGGGGACCTCCTAGCACAAGCAAAAGAGAGAGAGAGATGGGAGAGATTTGAGTGACTGGGTCAGAGCATATGGATGTTTTCTATACCCAGCTCTTAGATTTTGTCTTATCTGACCCAAAACAGATAAACAACACACCCTGATGTAAGTGAGAGATCACCTCATCCTAACCAAGCTGAATCAGCAAAGTCTGTCCTTTGGCCTCAAATACGTTGTTCTATGAGGACAAAAAGAGCCCTGGGCTTGGAGTTAGAATAACTGGACTCAAATGCCAGCTCTTTTACTTACTTCTTAAACCCCCTTGAATAAATATTTTACTGTTCTGAGCCTCAGATTTCCCATGTCTGAATTGGAAATAATTGGCCATATCTCTTGGACTGTTGTGAAAATCAAGTCAAATGAAATCAAATCAGATTAGGTAAATATCAGTGAGAATACATATGAGAAGATGTTAGCACCTAGCTCAGGTGCTCAATAAATGATCTTTATCTAAGTATGTTTACTGACAATAATGCTCTTCCATAAAAGTATCTAAGAACTATAATTTAGGACTATGACTCATTAGTAATATTGTTAGTATAGTAGTATAGTATATTGTTAGGTAGTATATTGTTATCCTTCTGGGAAGATTCTCTTTTTGTTTACCAAAGTATCACACTAGGAATATGGCCTCCCTTAGAGCAGAGCAATATCTTTTCAGAATAATTTTCCTCTATAGTTTAGTCTCCAATTTTGTAGATCTGGGTTCTCAATTTTGAATACCTAGAAGTGATATAACTCAAGGGGATAGACTAACACTGCCCAAAGTTATAAAAGATCTGATAGGTAACATAGGCGCCAATATATTCTCAAAAAATTTTCCTGTTTGTTGATGATAATATTCAACAGGTTAAATTTATTTATT
Source organism: Canis lupus baileyi (assembly GCF_048164855.1). Taxonomy (NCBI): domain Eukaryota; kingdom Metazoa; phylum Chordata; class Mammalia; order Carnivora; family Canidae; genus Canis; species Canis lupus. The sequence goes on from NC_132848.1 coordinate 32,183,639, forward strand.
CAGTAATTCATTCAATGCTTAGTTGCATTATGTGTCAGATATTGTGAATACGGAGATGAACAAAAATGAGCTCTTGCCTTTGGAGCTGACAGTCTGTTCATGAGATAGGCATGGTAAATGCACATGAAGCTAGAGATGAAAACAAAAATCCAAGTCTTGGGACCTCAGTGCCACTGAAGAGAGGGAAATTCACCCAGCTTGGAGGAAATCAGGAGAGATTTGAGAGTAGCCGTTGCTTGAGCTGAGTTGCGAAGGGAAAGTAGGAGTTTGTCATATGGAAGTGGTGAGAAAGAGCACTCCAGACAGAGGGAAAAGTACTCATAAAGCTAGGGAGACATGAAATAGCCTTCTCATTCTAGGAACTGCCCTTTCAAGACATAAGTTTAGTGGCAATGAAGGGCAAGATGCAAGTGATGGAAGGTGGAGTAGAAAGGGAAAGGGAAAGGGAACAGGATAGGGAAAGGGAAAGGGAAAGGGAAAGGGAAAGGGAGATGCCACATCAGGGAGGACCATGAGTATGGAGAGCTTAGACTCAGCCTATAGGCAGAGGGTAGTGATGTAGAAGGATCCACATGAGCCAGTCTCTGCCTTTAGGAGGCCACATGGGAGACCAAATTCTCCCAGGAAACTGCTTGCTGATTCTGATGTCAAAACAAGCATGTTTTGGTAACATTCTTCAAGATCATACAACTCATCTTACATTACTCAGTGGCCTGCATCATTGTCTGTCAGAGCACCCTACTCCTCCATGAATGAAGGACATATTCTAGGCTCCATATGGTAATCTGCTCCCATTAACAAAATATTTTTTCTCACCCAAATACAATATAGCTTAGCAGTTAAAAGCATGCAGCCAGACTATGTGGATGTGAATCCTGGCTTCTCCACTGACTACTTGTGGGACCTAAAACGTGGGCATAAGCTTTTTATGCCTGTTTCCTCATCTGTAAAAAGGGGAATAATGTAAGTACCTACCTTAAAGTGTTGCTGGATTAAATGAGTTATTATATATATATATATATATATATATATATATATATATATATATATAATGTGCTTAGAACTGGGATTTAGTTCAAAGGAAAAGCTATGTAATGTTAATTGTTGTTATATTTCAAATTAGATTACCGTTTTGAAAGTTCTAGTCTATATTCTCTAGACTCTGGGAGATTTTGTCTAGTGATAATCAAAGAGACCCAAATCCTAGTTCTACCCTTCCATGTCCATTTAGTCTTTGACAAGGAACATACCCATTTTAGCCTCAATTTTGTCATTTATAATATAAAAGTAATAATATGCACTCAAAGGGTTATTGTGAGGGTTTAACACCATGATGTTTGTAAATTGCCCATCATACAGAAGAGAGGCAATAATTTTCTGTTCCTTCCATTAGAAATCAGCCAACATTGATTCTCCCCCATGTCCTGAATTAAGAATGTAAGCTCAACAAGAAAAACACATAGAGAATTTTTGTCAAATAGGTATCAGAGGAAAAAAAAACTGAAATGAGAGGCGTCTGGGTAGCTCAGTCAGTTGAGTGTCCCATTCTTGATTTCTGCTCAGGTTCTGATCTCGGGGGCATGAGATCGAGCCCCACATTGGGCTGGGCATGGAGTCTGAAGGTTCTCTCTTTCCTTCTCTCTTTGCCTCTCTCTATCCCTGCTTGCACACTCTCTCTCTCTAAAAAGAAAGAAAGAAAAAGAAGAAAGAAAAAAGGAAAGAAAGAGATGAAGAAAGAGAAAGAAAGAAAGAAAGAAAGAAAGAAAAAGAAAGAAAGAAAGAAAGAAAGAAAGAGAAAGAAAGGAAAGAAAAAGAAAAAGAAAAAGAAAAAGAAAGAAAAGGAAGGAAGGAAGGAAGGAAGGAAGGAAGGAAGGAAGGAAGGAAGGAAGGAAGGAAAGAAGGAAGGAAGGAAGGAAGGAAAAAACTGAAATGAGAGCTGGCTTTGAATTTGTCTTTAAAGCCCAGTGAATAGATTAGTTATGATTTACCCTGACATTAATTTGTCTAAGCTGATTTGAAGATTCTGAAAATGTCTTCTCCCACATTGACCCTAAACTCGAGTCACAGGCTCATCCATCTCAGATCCCTTTCATGCAGATAAATGATGCTGAAGTTGTACTGTGATAACTCACCTTGGTTATAGCCTTTGGATTCCAGTAAAAGTTGCTTTTGAAGTTCCAAAACATGTGTCTATCTTACCTACAGAAGTGCCAGTTGGAAGGCGACTTTGAATTAATCTAGCTGACTTTTAAGAGACACTCAAACTTCCTCCTTGTGTAGAACCACCTTAAGTGAATATCCATTTACCAACATTTTTTCTGAAATGTACCCATCTGGACAGCCATTTCTCATTGGTAAAATGTAGTCAAGATGATCAGAGATCCTGAATGAAAAAATATATAGATGGAAAGAGGATTGGGGAGTTTTCAATGTTTTCAGGGTGGGTTTGCTTTCTTCAAACTGTGCAAGCCTCTTGGGGATCCTGATCATTGCTTTCCTAGAGAAAGAGAGAAATGGTGTAACTCTCCCTCCCCCCATTCCCAATACTGAGAATGAGTTTTATAAGGGTATGAATAGCATGGGGAGGGGAGAATGTTAAGGACAACTGATTACTATATTTCTGAGAGCTTTGGTAAGCTCTCAGAAGCGAGGCAATTGGAACAGCACAGGTTTAGATGCTGGAGAAGTAATATTCAAGTCCCAATTAGATCTTTTATTAGTGAAAGTAAAAGGTTGTTCAAGTTGGCCTAGTCTTGATTTCTTCAACTACAAAATGGGAATGGTGATCACTATCTCATAGAAGGGAGATTGAATGTAAAATCATAGCCATAATAAGAAATAGTAAGTACTCAAAAGTGTTAGATCCCTTTTATTTTTTTAAATATCTTATTTATTTATTTATTTATTTATTTATTTATTTATTTAAGATAGCACATATGTGTGAATGGGGGACAGAAGGGGCAGGGCAGAAGGGGAGGATCAGAGGGGAAGGGAGAGAGAATCTCAGGCAGACTCTGAGCTGAGTGTGGAATCTGATGTAAGGCTCAGTTTCACAAACCTGAGATCATGACCTGAGCAGAAACCAAGAGTTGGATACTTAACCAGTTGGGCCACCCAGGCACCCCATCCCTTTTCTGTAACATTCTGAATCTATGATTTGATGGGTAGAGGTTATAGGCAGGCACATTTTCACCCCATGTTAGGAAGAACTTTCTAATAATAGGGGTTTCCAAGCAATGAAACAGACAGCTTCACAGAATGCAGAATCGCCTACCTCCTACTGTCTCCTGCTTTGCTGACAATGGTCAGCCATGGGCCCAATAATCTGCTTTTATGGCCATTTTAAAAGATGATGAGATAGGAAGTTGAATTGAATGTCATTTTAATTCAAAGAATTCAAGATTCTTTAAAAGTCACTATGAATTTTTTAAATTCCCTAACAGAGAAACTGGATGCTTCTAAAGGCATCACAGGAATTCATAGTGAGACATCCCTATGACCCAGAGAAAGAATATCCGTACATCTGAGCTTCATTATGAGAAGGAAGTTCTACTGACATTATTTAAACTCAAGGGCGTCTACCTCCTTGAGACACCATCAAATTAATTGCTTTAGTGTGTAAAAGTGGAGATTACACAGTGTCCCAGCTGTCAACTAAAAACATGAACAGGAAAAAAGCATTCAACAAATGGTTACTCATTGGGGCACCTGAGTGGCTCAGTTGGTAGGTGTCCAACTCTTGATTTCAGCTCAGGTCACGATCTTAGGGTTTTTAGATGAAGCCTCACCTCGGGCTCTGTGCTGAGCATGGAGCCTGCTTAAAATTCTCTTTTTCCCTCTTCTTCTGTCCCTCCCCACTCCCTCTCTCTCTAAATAAGGAAAGAAGAAAAAGAAAAAAGAAAAAAAAAGTTGACCATTTATATAACCCCAAAACAACCAGTTTGACTTCTTATTCTCTGTGAATTGACTTAAACTAACTCCAATGTTTATTAGAGGGAGGGAGAATAATGCAAAGTCTTGGATGTTGCTGTTGGTGCTTCTACTTAAAGACAAAGCAAACCTTCATGATGAAATCCTACACTGCAGCCCCATCCCTACCCCTCATAGTTCTATGTCCTTGGGCTTGTCATGGGAATACACTGGACTTTCCATTTCCTTATCCCTAAGATAGCAGCAATTTTTTAAACACCTTGTAGAGCTTTTAGAAGAATAATTAAGATCTGATTTTCAAAATGTGTTTCCTTACAAAATGGTACAGCCACTTTGGAAGACAGTTTGACAGTTTCTTACAAAATTAAACATATTTTTACCATAAAATCCAGCAATTACACTCCTTGGTATTTACCCAAAGGAGCAGAAAACTTATGTCCATGCAAAAATCTGTGCCGGGATGTTTATAGCAGCTTTATTCATAATTGCCACATTTGAAAGCAACTGAGATATCCTTCAGTAGGTGAATGGATAAATAAACTGTGATCCACCCAGAGAGTGGAACATTAGTGATAAAAGAAATGAACTATCAAGCCGTGAAGAAACACAGAGGAACCTTCAGTTCATGTTACTAAGTAGAAGAAGCCAGTCTGAAGAGGTTATATTCTGTGTTGTTCCAACTATATGACATTCTGGAAAGAGAAAAACTATGCAGACATTAAAGAGAGGAGTGGTTTCAGGGGTTGATTTTGTAGGGGTGGGGGAGGAACGAGTAGGTGAAGCATAGAGGATGTTTAGGGCAGTGAAAGTACTCTGTGATACTATAGTGATGGATATATGTCATCATATATTTGTCAAATCCACAGAATGTACAAGAGTGAATCCCAAGGTAAACTATGGATTTGGAGTGATTCTTATGTGTCAGTATAGGTTCATCAGTTGTAACAAATGTACCACTCTGGGAGGATGGTGATAGTGGGGGAGGCTACCTATGTGTAAGGGTGGGGGCATTGCGGAAATCTCTGTACCTTCCCTCTCAATTTGCTATGAACCCAAAACCTGCTCCTCTCCCTCGCCCCCAAAAAATTCTTAAGAAATGTGTTTCTTGAGTCACTATGGTTCTGCTAATGAAGGGGTCCCAAGAAACCAAACAGAAATTGTGGGCCTCTACTCCACAATGTCCAGAGCAACTCCAACTGCTTTTTTTTCCAAGTTTGAAAATCCTTAAGCTCTCCCATTGATCCATTCTCATACTCACACATGTTTATTCTATCCTGCTATATGCCAGGCACTGTCTTAGACCCTGGGGATACAATAGTGACCAAGACAGGCAACAGATGAGGTCCTGGGCTTCGTGGAGCTATATTCCGAAACAGAAGGGAACATGGTTTTTATTTCACTAGTGAATTGGTTCTTTCTTTCTTAAGATTTTATTTATTTATTTATTTATTTATTTATTTATTTATTTATTTATTTAAGAGAGAGAAAGAGACAGGGAGAAAGTATGAGCAGGGAAAGAGACAGAGGGAGAGGGAGAAGCAGACTTCACCCTGAGCAGGGAGTCCGATGCAGGGCTTGATCCCAGGATCATGACTTGAGCTGAAGGCAGATGCTTAACTGACTGAGCCACCCGGGAGCCCTGAGAGGATCAGTTCTAAAAAACCAAGTCTGGCTGCCACTTGGAGAACACGTGAAATCAGGGTGTGGAAGCCAAATCTCTGTCAGGTTTCTCAAAGAGTTGTGCCCATCTGGCTCCAAACGCCTTGCTTTTGGGGAGGGGGAGCTCCCTAATGGCATAATGGGCTCCAATGGGTTAGTCCAGGTATCCTTCTCCCATGCAGGGCAAGAAGCCCACTGCTCAAAATTACTAGCCAAACATTCACCATTATGCAATATTCACCATTCTTCATTCTAATTGTATCAATGCTTAATCTGCAATCAAAAGCTGTCTCTGTATTGCCTGGGGGGCAATTTCCACACCACTTTCAAGACTTTTTTTTTTAATCTTTTTTGCTCTACCTATATACCTGTGTTTTTATTATTTTCTCACTATAGGTTTAAATCTACTCACATTGCCTCAAAGAAATTTACTTAAACAGGTATATCTTAGTAAATAAAAAAGCAGAAACACTTTCCACAAACCAGAAAGTAGGCATAGGGAATAAATATCACTCAGACAAAATGTTATTAAATTCTAACGGGCTGCCTGCTAAAGATTTTGAGCCTGAGGATTCCTCTGTCTTTGTTCAAATGTATTATAGTAAGAGTTAGAATCCTGCTAAAGATTTGCTGACACTACATTGGGACTTTGCTTGCCTTAATCAGAAATATGGAAATTGAAAATACTAAGGATCTCAGTCTGTTGCTCAGTGTTATGTAAATCCACGGCTGCATACCACCTGAATGCATCTCATACCACCTACACTCATCTCAAGTCTCATTGGTGCCACTTCTAGAAAGCCGTTCCTAGGCAGTTTGCTTGTTGCAGGCCTTAACATTAGGCTCTGGGAAGTATCAAATCTAGGAGATGGGCCCTAAGGATGGTTCCTCAGTCCATGAGTTAGGGATGAAGTCACTGCATGCTACCATTCCACTGACCCAAACAAAGGAAGTCACATTCTCTTGGTTGAAATATCTAGTCCCTTCTGTGTCCTGACTGGCTCCTCTTACTGACACTCATTTGTTTACATCTTTCCCACTAGAAGGAACGCTTAGAGAAAAGAGGACATTATAAGCATTCACCCAATGTCTTCTGAATGAAGGAAAACAATTCTGTCTTCTTGTTATCACCACTCCTCACTGCTTCCTAACTCTGACTCTGTCCCCCTGAGGAGAGACACCTACTAATCTGATTGGCCAGTACCCAACATTTTGGTTTTGCAATATTCTCTATAGAGGTCAGGATACCCAGGAGCCTTGCCTTCTTCTGCATCTCTACTTCCACTCTGTACTGAATCAGGCATTTTCATGATCTTTCTCTTTTCCCTACAGAAACTAGAAAACATGCTGCTCTTAAGTCTTGATTCAGAGGAAAATAGGAGTTTCTCTTGGGCCTCCAGGGCCAAAAGCTCAATACAACTTTTACAACCTTTTATGTTGGTTGGGGTTGTTGGGTACTGGATCTGCAAATTATAAAGTAGAGCTTTGATGTACCTTTCTATTGGTTCTTACATGTTTTGCTTCCCTAGGAACTTGGTAGAGATGGAGGTTGTATTATTTTCTATTATTGCATATCAAACCACCCCAAAACCTAGAAGCTTAAAGATGATCACCATTTATTTGCCTATTCTGCAGGTTGACGATTCGAATAGGGCTCATCTGGGATGGCTCATTTTCTGCTCCACGTGGTGTCAGTTGGGCTCATTCTTATGTTTGTGTTCTGATCCTCAGTGGATCAGCCAAGGGCTGGCTGACTCTAGATGCCTTAGGATTGACTGGGGTAATGGGGGCAACTGGGCCACATGTCTCTCTCTAGCTAGCTAGTCTGAATACCTTCATACGGTGGCTTAATCACATAGTGTGGCTTGTTCTTGAAAAAGAACAAGCTCTAATGTGAAGGTGACTTTCATGCCTTTGCTACCATTACATTGACCCAAACAAAGGAAGTCACATGGCTAAGCCAAGTCAATGTGAGAAAAGAGCATGAATTGAAAGCCCTTGAATGATTTGGGGTCATGCTCACTAGCTAGTCTTTTCTACTCTAAACCACATCTCCTCCCTCCAGCCTCCTACCTGCCTCATTTCAACCTTATCTTATAATCCAGAATTATGGAACTGATTGCATTCCCTGTCTCTTCCATGGTTATTTATAGCTCCAGACCTTTGCACATGCTATTTCCCCAGTCTTGGACTCCCTTTTTTCTGCTGCTACCCTCCCTTCCTCTGGTTCTTGTGATCTGCTTCTGGTCATCTTTTAGCATTTAATGAAACTTCATACTAAAAGCTTTTTGTCAATCCTCTGAGGCCATGTAAAATGATCCTAAAATATGTTCCCATGGCACCCAGATCCCCTCCTATCATATAATATGAAACTTGTTTGTTTGCCTCTCTGTATCCCATGCCAGACTATGAACTCTATAAGGATTGAAACCATGCAGACCAGACAAGGAGAGAGTTCCTTTTCTGTGAACACACCCATCAAATTTGTTCTCTCTAGCCTTCCTCAGGAAAGATCTCTCTAGAATAGAAGGAACTGGTCTATTTCCCTCTGGCATTAGGATGGTGTGAGAGCTGGGCAAGCACAGGATATTGAGATGTCCCAATTTCCCATCCTTTTCAACCATGTTTGCTTAATGTGCTCTATAATAGGCTTCCTGAATTCAACCATTTTCCTTAGAAAGTAGTTTGCATGCCATACAGTTACTCTAACATGCTCCTTAGGGGATCACTGGGGTGGACAAGAGAAGTTTTAACTGCAAATATATATATATATTTTTTTAAGATTTTATTTATTTATTCATGATAGTCACACAGAGAGAGACAGAGAGGCAGAGACACAGGCAGAGGGAGAAGCAGGCTCCATGCACCGGGAGCCCGATGTGGGATTCGATCCCGGGTCTCCAGGATCACGCCCCGGGCCAAAGGCAGGCGCCAAACCGCTGCGCCACCCAGGGATCCCTAACTGCAAATATATTAAGAATTTTTCCACCTTATAAAGATCTTGTATTTGTAGATATAAATGGAGTAGAATTGATCCATGTGGTACAATAGAGAGATCACTCAGATAGCAAAACTATAATAGAAAAGCTCGAGAGCCATATCTCAGCAGGATTCCCCATATCCTTGCTTAGAAGACACATGCTGTGGGGCAAACCCCAGGAGTTCCCTAGTGAATAACCTTTGTCTGACCTTCAGGGGTCAGGAGAACATCTTGCTTTTGATCAGAAGTAACCCTTCACACACATACTGTCCCACTACCCCAAACATCAGCTTGGAAACAACAGAAAATGTTGCAAAAATAGTCATCTAAAAAGGGACATCAAAAAAACCACCCCCCCACACACCCAGTAGCCATTAAATCTGGATACCACCTCTTGTGTTCACACATAGCCTTATGCATAGAAGGTACTAATAATTATATACGATGAATAAATTCATGGTTTTGGGCAACAATAATATGGAGTCTCCATTCAAGCCTGTGTTTGAGTGTACATAATTATAAACATGAGGCATATCTTACATAGACCAAATATCTATTGAATGAATGAATGAAGCTCAGGCCCCAGGAAGGCCATAACTTCCAATAAAGGCAGTAATCTCAGGAGTCAGCCTCTTCCTCTTGACGTTTTGTCCAAAGTCAAAATCAATAAGTCTATTATCCTTGAAACCTGACTTGACACTGCATCAGCATCAAACATGTATCTACCTCTGATTGGATTTTAAGTTCCTATGGATTATTCTCTGGAATAATCTCTGATTATTCTCAAATATGTTAACAAAGGGAAAAATAATAAGATCACCTGGGGAAATAAACTTTATGATGGTAGGCTTGAAGAGACTTGATTCGATCTGGCAATCCAAGATGGAAACTTAATATGCAGCTGTAGGAAAACAGTGGCAATGCCTCTGGGCAGTGATATGAGTCCTGCCCACTGCTTCTCACCCCAAACCCCCATCCTGGGAAGATACAAGTCATTAGCACATCACAATCAGATCTGAATAGAGGCCAACATGGCTTTTTCCTGCTTCTACTGGAAAAAAAAAACACACACACACACACAAATTCAACTCAAGATGAAGAGGATGAGCAGGGCAAGGCATAAAGGAAAGAGTCCTGTGTTGCACATTGATAAACCTGGGTTCAAATTCACTCTCCAGATTACAGACTTTAGGAACTGCATAAATTATTTTCCCTTTGGGGGTCTTAGCTTTCTGATGTGTAAATAACAGTAATGCCTCAGGTTGTGTTAAGCAGTAAAAGAGAAAGTGATTTATAATGAGCAGTGCTACATAGCACAAGCTGTCATTACCACTGCTATAAAGAGCGAGCTTCCAACCACAGGAACTTAAAATCCAATCAGAGAGATAGATACATGTTTGATGCTAGAATTCATGGAAATCTATATTCCTAATCCATCTGTTCCTTGAGTGACTTTCAATTGTTATTTGTTCATTTAACAAATATTTATTGAGTATCTACAAATGGTCAGATAATGCACTTGGCATGGAGGAGATATCATGGTTGGAAGAAGGGAGATTGTCACTCTCCTAACTGGGTCGGTGCTGACCTGCAAACACACAACCTGGATGTTGAGAGCTTCTTAAAAGAAGTCTCATTTGGTCGCCTCCTATCTTTTCCTTGAATGCTATGATCACTAGTTATTTTAACTATCTGAGTTGGTAACAAATAGACAAACTGTGTGTGTGTGTACTGAATGGGATATGCAAGCCAAGGGGAAGATTAAAATATGCCTGCCCTTGGAAGGGGTATGAGAAGACTGGATATGGAAGGGCGACAAGGCTCAGTGATGTGGGGATTCCTTGTCTGAAAGAGGGAAATACAAATCGAAACCACAATGAGATACCACCTCACACCAGTGAGAATGGGGAAAATTAACAAGGCAGGAAACAACAAATGTTGGAGAGGATGTGGAGAAAAGGGAACCCTCATACACTGTTGGTGGGAATGTGAACTGGTGCAGCCACTCTGGAAAACTGTGTGGAGGTTCCTCAAACAGTTAAAAATATACCTGCCCTACGACCCAGCAATTGCACTGTTGGGGATTTACCCCAAAGAGACAAATGCAATGAAACGCCGGGACACCTGCACCCCGATGTTTATAGCAGCAATGGCCACGATAGCCAAACTGTGGAAGGAGCCTCGGTGTCCAACGAAAGATGAATGGATAAAGATGTGGTTTATGTATACAATGGAATATTACTCAGCTATTAGAAATGACAAATACCCACCATTTGCTTCAACGTGGATGGAACTGGAGGGTATTATGCTGAGTGAAGTAAGCCAGTCGGAGAAGGACAAACATTATATGTTCTCATTCATTTGGGGAATATAAATAATAGTGAAAGGGAATATAAGGGAAGGGGGAAGAAATGTGTGGGAAATATCAGAAAGGGAGACAGAACGTAAAGACTGCTAACTCTGGGAAACGAACTAGGGGTGGTAGAAGGGGAGGAGGGCGGGGGGTGAGAGTGAATGGGTGACGGGCACTGGGGGTTATTCTGTATGTTAGTAAATTGAACACCAATAAAAAATAAATTAAAAATAAATAAATAAATAAATAAATAAATAAATAAATAAAAGAAATTAAGAATCCAGCTTAAATGAAGAAGCTCCTATGTTTTTCCCTGGGCTGGCTCTTGAGGCTGAAGTTTTAGGAAGAGGCCCTTTGTAGAGGAAGGTGGCATCAGTATGGCCCCCAGCTCTCAAGATAAGGCTAAAAGGAAAGGAAATTGATGATCCTTCCTCGGAAATATGGGCAAAGAGCTGGAATCATCGTCTCAGTAAGAAGGTCATAAAGGACCCTGGAAAGAGAAACATGGGAGTTTGTTAAAATCTGACACTTTTTTTCATTGGTGTTTTCATACCAATGACCAGCAGTGAAATCCTTAAAAGGGGGAGAAGCTGAGAAAAGAGGATGTAGAGAGATGCTATTCCATTCTGCAGCCGACTGGGTCTGAAGCGGAAGCCAGGGCAGGGCTGCTGCAAAGAGGGATATGCTTCCAAGGCTCTGCTAGCAGGAGAGAGGTGCAAACAGCCTGTGTGGATGCTGACCTGGGCCAGGCAGCTATCTGCGTTCAGCCTCATAAAGGAGGATTCATTGGATGAGGGTTTTGCTTATAAAGCCAAAGAAAGCTATCTTCAGGCAAATCCCTTAACCCACAGAAGAAAAAGCTGAAACCAGTTTAAAAGCAGTACCCAGTTGAGATTTGAGCAAAGACCTAAATTTGAAACACATCCACAGAATGAATGTAAGAGTAAATATGCGAATGTTTGCATGTGAAAGTAAATAAATAAGTGGAGCCTAAATGTTGCCCTGCAGACATGATCTTATCATACCCATGAATGCCATAAAGCTGCCCAACCCTATGAGCTGAGAGTGCCTGGGGTCTGAGAAGAAGCAAGAACCTCAGGTACCTTTCAGTTGCCAGAGTGTTGCTTGACTAATGAAGCAGACTGAGGAATTCAGATAGGGGTGGGAGGGAGGAGGCAAGGGGTAGGGGTTGACAGAGTCTTGTTCAGTTCTGTTCATCCATTCTTGGGATTGAGACACAGTTTTTGTCAATTCAAAAAGAAATAAAATAGTGACCTCTTTTGCCTCCCTCTGCTCATCCTAAACTCTCAAGCTCTTTCCCACAGGTCCACAAAACTATCAAATATCCACTGATGTGGAAAAAAACAAGAGATTCTCTATCCTTCAAGTCACAAGCTTGGGAGCCCCTCTCCTTCAAAGAGAAGGCTTGATCTGTCACCTCAGTAATTACACTGTCACTGCAAGACATGACCCAACACTGGGGGAGCCCCATCTTATTGACACAGGTAAATGGGGACCCAGAGCCCTCCTCAAGAAGTAGAGTTCTCAAGATTAGGACTGAAAGGGATGTTGAGCATTTTTGCTGAGCACACCAGGGGGTTCGCCCAAGTAGCTGGCATCGAGGGTGTAGAGGTACCTGGGCATGGGGAGTCAGGCAGGATTCCCAGACTCCAGGATTTCCCTTAGAGACTCAAATGTGCTTCAGGAGCTCTCATCGTTATTACTCTCTTATTCTCAACATGTGCTTCCCTGGTCTCTTCCATTGCAGCCCGGACTTGTGGTTTCAGCCAAAATATCACCTCCTCCAGGAAGCCTCTCTTTGACCCTCAGATTTTTGTCAGAATAGTGGCGTGGTCAAGAGCATGGGTCCTAGGATCCCTAGGTGTGGATCTTTATCCATAGCTACCACTAGCTGAGGACTTTGGGCAGATTACTTCACCTCTCTGTGCTTCAGTGTCCCTTTTTAGAATTAAATTAAGGGAGTAATGTCATGAGCATTAATTAAGTTATGGCAGTAAATCACACAGAGCAGTCCCTGCCATCTAACAAAAGTTCTGTATCTATCAGTTATTGTCATTTGTATTATGATTCCTCTTTATTGTGCTCTTGACACTCAGAGTTATTTGTTCAATATCCACATCTGCTCCCAGACTTCAAGATCCCAGAGGTTCAGGGAGTGTGTCTGTCTTGTTTGCTGCTGAATTATGACTGCTTAGTGGGGCACATCAATGGCTGAATAGATTTTGAATAATGAGTGAATCAATCAATGAATTGAAAATCTTCAACAAACACTGAAGTGACACCAGACCCCTCCAAGAATATCTATCATGTTTTCTTTAAAATTCCCAGGGCCTAGCACAATTTCAGGTTTCTCACAGACAAGAAATAAATAGTTTTTGGATGAGCAAATGACACTTTCCGAGGGGGGGGAGAGGTGCAAAAATAGTAGGGATAGGAAATGCAATTGCCAAGCATGTGCAAAAACACCAGGCAATGTTTGTTCTTGCAAACACTTAACATTCAAGGAAGATCGTCTATGATAAAGGGGCTTACCATGTAGCAACCCATGAAAACAGAGAAAAGAAACACAGTTGTGGCTGCCAACTGAATATCTTCAGAAAAGTTTGGCCAGATTGTGTTGTTGGGGAGAAAGCAAAAATAAACACCTCGCCACTTAGATCAATGGAGTTTTATTTCCACTTTTGGTATTTGTGCAGTGCTGGTCTGCAGAGAGTCCCTGCTTCCTGGAACCCCTGGGGCACCAGGCTAACAGAGGCTCTACCACTGTATAACAATGCCATCTTGACACAAGACTCTGGGGTGCAGCAGCAATAGGAAGAGCATGGGGAATCACATGCATTTGAGCTCTGGTCTGAGCTGGCACCAGTGGATCTGAATCTTTTGTGCAATACCTGGAAGGCAAGTCTTTGGATAGCTGGTATCAGAATTTTTCTTAAGGAGGAAATTGTGGGGTCTTTTAAAGGGAATACCTTTGTAAGTTTCTTAGGGTAGAAGATTGGACTCTGGAAACATGGCTGTTGGCAGGAGCTCTGGCAACAAAGAAAAAAAGAAGCCATTGTGCATGAGATAGAAGAATATAAAGACGAAAAAACTCTTTTTTTGTTTCAAGGAAAAGGAAGGTGATTAAGAGAGCAAAGTGATGTGTTCAAATTGTAAACAGTGCTCCAACTTTCTTCTCTTACGTACATGTCTTCAGTAAAGGCAACCACCACAAGGACGACTTCACCTGAGCCCATGGTATGTGAATGTATGTGTAGGGGGGAGGCTGAGCTCCTATTTTGGGCTAAGCACATATGCAACTGAGACACCATGAACCAGAGAGTGAGATATCCCACAAAGCAAGGAAGCCAGACCAGTGCCAAAGACAGCTAGCTACTCCCTGTGTAAAGCCCCTGGGAATTGTTAGAAATCCAGGACAATACTTTGAATTTTCAGACTAGGATGGACGCCAAAACACATCCCATTGAGCTCACATGGGATGGGAAGACTTTGGCTGGAGTCTGGGACACCTATAAATTAAACACTCATCAAAATGTTTCTGCTCTTCATGCCTTACAGTCATAAATACCACGTGCTAAAAATAAAAGTGTGCATGGGAAGATGGGTCAAAACAGTTTGTAACCAGAGACCTTAAAAAACAATCAAACCCTACTACAAATTCTAACACAGTTAACTTTGCACCTGCAAATGCATCCAGACCACACTTAATCCTCAACAGCTGTATACCCTGGGCCTTCTATCTCCTTTGACTAACAATTTCATCAAAATTAAAAACATGACTCAGATGGTAGCCTTCTTCTGGAATCCACTGCTTTAATATGGGGGATATGTCCTCCCAGATTCTCTAGAAGCTTAACATGTGGAAAGCGCAGTAGTTACAGGCACCTTCAAACTAGACATTGCACATACTAGAGAAAGAAATGTTGTCCTCTGTTGGAGGGTCTTCTTTAATTAATTGGAAAACTTGCTCCTGATCACACTAAAGCATTAATGTTCTGGGAAAAACTGAATGAACCACCATGATTTCCAGACTACACCAACATATCCCTCTTAACTGATCACATATGAGATGATTCATTCAATGAAAGATGTTCTGGCAAAACAAACTGTATTGACTACTTGCATCTTTCCATCCCTTCTCTGACCTTTTGAAGGGCATCTTGGGACATCCAATGCCCTGCTTACCCCCAGGGAGCATCCTTGGCAACAGAGTTGCTGTGATCGTGGGCAGAAAACCTGAGAAGCCTTGAAAGTTGTGAAAAGACTCTTGTCCGAGCTCCTGGTTCTTAACTATTCTGTTACTCTTTCAAGATCAAGTTTTGTCATAGAAATTTAATTAGATTTTTAGAAACTTTTCATTGTCATATATTCATTTTATAGCACATATTCACTTATTCATTTTTTTATTAAATATATATTAAGTGGCTTCTGTGTTTAAGCAGAGGATACAAGGCATGATTATATATTAGTGTATATTTGTTTTCTGGGCAATCTCCCTCTCTAGATATTGAAAGCATTTAAATTAAATGCTCATCTCTCCTTCTGCATGGTCTGTGTCATGGCCTGGCATAGAACAGGTCCCCACACATCCTGCTTAGTGAATGAGTACAACTACACCTTACTCAGCAGTTAAAAGCATATGCTGTAGATCTAGAAGAGCCAAATTTGGATCCCTGTTCTGCCACAAGCTTAGACATGTTATTTAATCTCACCGGCTCCAATTCCTTTTACAGGCGGGGAGCCTGACCCTCAGAGATTTAGAGTGAATTGCTCAAGGTAGATTTAACAAAATCAGTTGAATTAGATGTGACTGTGACTAGAAGAGGGTTCTAAATCCTAGTCTGTCTGTTGTTCCTGACCCTTTTCTGAATCTATATTACCCCTTCAGGGTCCATCCAGCTGTTTGGAGAAAATAAACAGATGCCACACTTACTCGAAGGATACAATTTCACATGCTCTTGCATGTGTGTTACTTTACAGACCCCATGAAAAAACTATGGCAAATATCATTCTGTCCATGAAACAGTAAGAGTTCTTTAAATTGCAAGGAGTAGAAGTCCCAACATAAACTAGATTAAGCAGTAGAGGAGATTGTCGGCTCATGTGACAGAAAAGAGTGAAAACTGACAAGCTTTAGTGTGAACTAATCCAGTAGCTCAGTGATATATTAGAGACCTGTTCTCTTGTAACTCAGCTCTGCTCTGCAGTGACAGTGGAATCCTAGGGCTGGCCCGACTGTGGTCACCGAATGGTGGCAAACAGAAATCTCATGTCCAATTGAAAGCAGAGAGCTCCATCTTATAATCATCCAACAATATCTTGAACTCTGGTGATTGGACCACTTCTGAACCAATCCAGTTGACCAGGGAAATCCCATGTGCTGACTAGCTTAGATCTATGATATTCTCAATCAATCACTGGGAAAGCAAAGTGAGATTAACCTCCTTGGCTGGGACCCGTTAAGGCCTACCCCTGCACATGAAAAAAATGCCATCCAAAAAAAAAAAAAGTAAAAAAAAAAAAAATGCCATCCAAATCAGATGGCTGTTACACCCTAGGAAAGAGGTAGAATGGAGAATCCTAGTTTAAAATGAGGAAGAACTAAAATGGAAGCTGGCCTCTAAGTGGTGTTTAAAATACCTTATGCTAAACTGTATTTAGAATAGGGTTTGCTTGATTCTCATGTTATCATGTTTGTTTTTTTTTTTATTTGCTCACTTCCTTAGAGGTGGGTCAATCAATTTATTATTGATTCTATCTTTGCTCTCCAAGGGGAATGGGGCGTAGGTGCCAAAGCACTGACAACAGGGATGCCTTTCCATTGCATCACTGCTTGATGTGTGTACCTGGTCTGTGTTATTGTCTACAAAGGATTGGAATGAGTTTGGGAGACCCCAGAGGTCAGAACAATTTTACAGGCACTATATGGATCTTATAGGAATGGGTCAGTTAGAAAGAAGTAGGCAGATTTTGTGCTGTCCAGCTGCATTTGCCTAGTCCCAAAGCCCATCCTATCATGGCAGCCTAACCCCATTGAGTCATTCAAGCACTCTGACCTGGTTGGAATTCACACATGCAGAATTCCACGTGGTGGCTCAGTACATCTCATCACCCAGACTACAAGAATGACAGCACTACCAGGACCCCATGTTTCTGTAAGGCTATCCCAAGAGTCTGAATGGAACCTATGACTACACAGGGCTGAGCACTAAACTGGTGATAAACATGCCCTTTAAAGTTGAAAGAGCCATATGGGAGGACGCCTCATGAAATAGCAAGAGTCCTAGACTTTGAATAGAAAAGCCTGTGTCGAAATCCTGCTCTGTCACATGTAATTTTATTTTCCTAAGTTATTGACTAGCATATATATATTCAGCCTATCGCCAAACTTCCAAAACAAACAAACCACCAGACACTTTTGATTCCATGCCACTTTCAAGCTACCACTATCCTCTCCTTCCCTCCTCATCTAAAACTCCCAAAAATGTTATCTACATTTCTCTGCTTCTTTTTAACAGCTTTATTGAGATATAATTCATATGCCACACATCACCCATCTAGAGTTTACAATTCAATGGCTTTTAGTATATTCACAGTTATGTAAATATCACCACGATGAATTTTTGAACATTTTCATTGCATCAAAAAGAATCCCACATCCCTTACCCATCACCCTCGATCCCCTTGTGAACTCTTCTCAAAACTTTTTATTGAGAAATATGCCATAGGTGCAAAGGAGGGATATGACATAGATGTAAAGTTTAAAAAATGAAAATAACACAAATGAAAAATTAGCATTTGTTGCATAAAGAACCTATGAGTAAAAGACAAAAAGTGAGCTATTGAACTGTTAAAAAGTGAAAATAGAACCAAAGTCATGCCCTCACTCCTCAGATTGAAAAGTAAAATTTTCTAACACTGTCGGTACTCCCTGTGTTTTCCTCTGATTATTTCTCCTTGTGTTCCTCCCAGAGGTCCCCAATGTTTTGAATTTTTAAAAATCAAGTTGATTGCTTTCCTTGATAATTTTACCCAAAGGCATGTATTCTTAAACTACATATTATTTAGTTTTGCCTGCTTATGAAAGTTGAATAAATGACACCAAATTGAATATATTCTTTTCAACTTTTTTTCTCCCTCAACAGTATAGTTTTTGAGATTTATCCATGTTGATGCTTGCAGCTGTATTTATTTTCACTGCTTATTTATTTGTTGTCTGAGTGAAGCACAATTTATTTATTCATTTCATAGTAGACAGATATGTTAGCCATTGTTTTTGCAATTTTAAAACCAGTGCTGCCTCGAACATTCTTTCTATGCCTCTTAGTATTCATAAATATGCCATTTCTACAGTGTAGACTCGACACAGAATTCTGGGACATTCCACATGGCATGCACATGTTCCACTATATAAGTAGTGCTAGGTTGTTTATCAAGCAGTTATTTCCAATTTCTACTTCCTCTGTGAGTGAATACTACATCTTTAGTATTAGCAAACTTCTATTTATTTTTAATTCAATATACTTCTCTAGGCTTTTCCTAATTAATAATGAAGTTAAGAACCTTTTGTCATATGCTTATTGGACACTCACATTTCTTATTCTGGGAAATGACTTATTTTGTCTCTTACTCATTTTTTATCTTATATCATGAATACATTCACTATACATTCTTCCTTGATCATATATGTTGCAAAATACCTACTTCAACTTTGAGGCATATGTTTGTGATGTCCTTTAATAAGTCAAAATTCTTCAATTTAATGTAGTTAAAACCATCAAACTTCTCCTTATGGGTTCCACATTTTTATATCTTGTTAAAAAATCTTACCTTTTCTGAAATCATTCTCTTATACTGTCCTCTAGGAATTTTAAAAGCTTTCTTTCACATTTAAATCTTTAGATCCATGTGCAAGTGATTTTTATGGGTGATGTGCAGAAAAAAATCATTATTTTTCCATATTTTTTCCATTATTTGTTCCACTGAACAACATATATTGAAAGCCAGACCATCATTTTCACTGGTCAGAAACACCAGCTTCATCATATATCATGACTGTATACGGATGAGGGTATGTCTATGGTACTTTACTATGCTCCCTGAGAGTAGTTGTCTCTTTCCACACCAGTATGACATACTACTGATTATCATAGATTTATAGTAAGCCATGATATCTGGCACGGTGAATCTCCTGGCTTGGTTCTCCGTCTTTGGGAAGTATCTTGACTGTTACTTGGCTTTCAGTTCTCTTGTGTGATTATTAGAGTAAGTTTATCAAATTCTATGAAAATTCTTCTTGGCATATTGATTGGAATTTTGGTGAATTTAGAGATGAATTTGCAAGGGATTGACATATTCATGACATTGAGTTTTCCTACCCACTAGCATAGTATCCCTTTTTCTGCATTAGGATCTTCCTTAATGACTTTCCCATAACATTTTACATTTTTCACAGTAAGTCTTGGACAACTTCTCCTACATTTTGGTGATTTTTTTCATTTTTTGTAAATATTATTTTGTGTTTCATTTTCAACTTGACTGTTGCTAATGTATAAAATGCAAGAGACTTTTGTATATTGATTTTTTTTCATCTAGAAAATTTGCTAAACTTTCTTATGCATTATAATAATATCCTATAGAGTCTGAAATTTTTCATATAGAAAATCTCATCTTCTAGTAATGACACTTTGATTCTTGCTTTTCAGTGCATTTATCTTTTATTTCCTTTTCTTGTTCTATTTTGCTAACTAGAAATTTCCAATGAAATACTGGAAATAACTGGTGATAGCTATCATTCTCATCTGTTTTTCTGTAAAGGAGTGCATTAAATATTTTATGACAACTATAATGTTTGCTTCAGGGTTTTTGTGTCTATGTAGGAATAATTTTTTTCTCAATTCCTAGTCTGAGAAGAGCTTTCATGTTATCATGAATGAGTATGGAACTTGGATAAATTTCTTTTTGTAATCTATGGAGGTGATCATTTATTAATAATTTTCCTTGAACTTGTTATAATAATAACTTTTTCTAATTTTGGACAAACCAAGCATCCTTAGAAGAAACTCAACTTGATCATGTAATATAACTGTTTAATGTATAGTTAGATTTGGAGTGTATGTGGACATTCAGGAAGGAGAGTGAGCTATAATTTTCTGTTATAATAGCAGGGTACAATTTTGATGTCTAGGTTAAGACTTAAAGAACGTTGGGAAATCTTCATCATTTAATTTACTTTTTAAATAATTACTTTAAATTTATAATAGTAAAATTCATTTTTTTGATGCACATTTGGTACGGGCTTATTTTTTCTATTTCAGCTGCCATACGAAAAGACATGTGATGGCACCTCAACCAGTAAGTGGTAATGCTTCTATATATCTTTCCATGTGCCATTCATATATCCTCTCTGGTAAAGTGTCTGTTCAGATCTTTCAATCATTCTTTTCCTTGAATTTTTTTGTTTTTTTATTGTTGATTTTTTAAAATTCTTTACATAATCTTGCTATAAGTCCTTTATCAGATACACGGTTTACAAATATTCCCTTGCCGTTTCAATACTGATCATTCTTCAAGTGTCGACTTCCTATCCCGAGGGTGCCGAAAGGGACAGAGGTCCAGAATATGTATTTGAACAAATCATAGCTGAAAACTTGCCTAATCTGGGAAGGGAAACAGGTATTCAGATCCAGGAAATAGAGAGATTCCCCCCCTAAAATCAATAAAAACCGTTCAACTCCTCGACCTTTAATAGTGAAGCTTGCAAATTCCAAAGATAAAGAGAAGATCCTTAAAGCAGCAAGAGACAAGAGATCCCTAACTTTTATGGGGAGAAATATCAGATTAACAGAAGACCTCTCCACAGAGACCTGGCAGGCCAGAAAGGGCTGGCAGGATATATTCAGGGTCCTAAATGAGAAGAACATGCAGCCAAGAATACTTTATCCAGCAAGGCTCTCATTCAGAATAGAAGGAGAGATAAAGAGCTTCCAAGATAGGCAGGAACTGAAAGAATATGTGACCACCAAACCAGCTCTGCAAGAAATTTTAAGGGGGACTCTTAAAATTCCTCTTTAAGAGGAAGTCCAGTGGAACAATCCACAAAAACAGAGAATGAATAGGTATCATGATGACAATAAACACATATATTTCAGTAATAACTCTGAACGTGAATGGGCTTAATGACCCCATCAAAAGGCGCAGGGTTTCAGACTGGATAAAAAAGCAGGACCCATCTGTTTGCTGTCTACAAGAGACTCATTTTAGGCATAAGGACACCTAAAGCCTGAAAATAAAAGGTTAGAGAACCATTTACCATTCAAATGGTCCTCAAAAGAAAGCAGGGGTAGCCATCCTTATATCAGATAAACTAAAGTTTATCCCAAAGACTGTAGTGAGAGATGAAGAGGGACACTATATCATACTTAAAGGATCTATCCAAGAAGAGGACTTAACAATCATCAATATATATGCCCCGAAAGTAGGAGCTGCCAAATATATCAATCAATTAATAACCAGAGTTAAGACATACTTAGATAATAATACACTTATACTTGGTGATTTCAATGTAGCGCTTTCTACACTCAATAGTTATTCTAAGCATATCTCCAAAGAAACAAGTTTTAAAAAATACACTGGACCAGATGGATTTCACAGATATCTACAGAACTTTACATCCAAACGCAACTGAAAACACATTCCTCTCAAGTGCACATGGAACTTTCTCCAGAATAGACCACATACTGGGTCACAAATCAGGTCTTAACCAACACCAAAAGATTGGGATCGTCCCTTGCATATTCTCAGATCATAAAGCCTTGAAATTAGAGCTAAATCACAAGAAGAAGTTTGGAAGGACCTCAAACACGTGGAGGTTAAGGACCATCCTGCTAAAAGATGAAAGGGTCAACCAGGAAATTAAGGAAGAATTAAAAAGATTCATGGAAACTAATGAGAATGAAGATTAAACCATTCAAAATCTTTGGGATACAGCAAAAGCAGTCCTGAGGGGGAAATACATTGCAATACAAGCAGCCATCCAAAAACTGGAAAGAACTCAAATACAAAAGCTAACCTTGCACCTAAAGGAGCTGGAGGAAAAACAGCAAATAGATCCTACACCCAGCAGAAGAAAAGAGTTAATAAAGATTCGGGCAGAACTCAATGAAATAGAGACCAGAAGAACTGTGGAACAAAGCTGTGGTCATCAAGACAGTGTGGTACTGGCACAAAAACAGACACATAGATCAGTGGAACAGAATAGAGAACCCAGAAGTGGACCCTGAACTTTACGAGCAACTAATATTCGATAAAGGAGGAAAGACTATCCATTGGAAGAAAGACAGTCTCTTCAATAAATGGTGCTGGGAAAATTGGACATACACATGCAGAAGAATGAAACTAGACCACTCTCTTTCACCATACACAAAGATAAACTCAAAATGGATGAAAGATCTAAATGTGAGACAAGATTCCATCAAAATCCTAGAGAAGAACACAGGCAACACCCTTTTTGAACTCGGCCATAGTAACTTCTTGCAAGATACATCCACGAAGGCAAAAGAAACAAAAGCAAAAATGAACTATTGGGATTTCATCAAGATAAGAAGCTTTTGCACAGCAAAGGATACAGTCAACAAAACTCAAAGACAACCTACAGAATGGGAGAAGATATTTGCAAATGACATATCAGATAAAGGGCTAGTTTCCAAGATCTATAAAGAACTTATCAAACTCAACAGCAAAGAAACAAACAATCCAATCATGAAATGGGCAAAAGACATGAACAGAAATCTCACAGAGGAAGACATAGACATGGCCAACATGCACATGAGAAAATGCTCTGCATCACTTGCCATCAGGGAAATACAAATCAAAACCACAATGAGATACCACCTCACACCAGTGAGAATGGGGAAAATGAACAAGACAGGAAACAATCAATGTTGGAGAGGATGCGGAGAAAAGGGAACCCTCATACACTGTTGGTGGGAATGTGAACTGGTGCAGCCACTCTGGAAAACTGTGTGGAGGTTCCTCAAACAGTTAAAAATAGACCTGCCCTACGACCCAGCAATTGCACTGTTGGGGATTTACCCCAAAGAGACAAATGCAATGAAACGCCGGGACACCTGCACCCCGATGTTTATAGCAGCAATGGCCACGATAGCCAAACTGTGGAAGGAGCCTCGGTGTCCAATGAAAGATGAATGGATAAAGAAGATGTGGTTTATGTATACAATGGAATATTACTCAGCTATTAGAAATGACAAATACCCACCATTTGCTTCCACGTGGATGGAACTGGAGGGTATTATGCTGAGTGAAGTAAGCCAGTCGGAGAAGGACAAACATTATATGTTCTCATTCATTTGGGGAATAAAAATAATGTGAAAGGGAATATAAGGGAAGGGAGAAGAAATGTGTGGGAAATATCAGAAAGGGAGACAGAACGTAAAGACTGCTAACTCTGGGAAACGAACTAGGGGTGGTAGGAGGGGAGGAGGGCGGGGGGTGGGAGTGAATGGGTGACGGGCACTGGGGGTTATTCTGTATGTTAGTAAATTGAACACCAATAAAAAATAAATTAAAAAAAATAAAAAAATAAAAATAAAAATAAAAAAAAAGAACTGTGGAACAGATCAACAAAACCAAGAGTTGGTTCTTTGAAAGAATTAACAAGATAGATAAACCATTAGCCAGCCTTATTAAAAAGAAGAGAGAGAAGACTCAAACTAATAAAATCATGAATGAGAAAGGAGAGATCACTACCAACACCAAGGAAATACAAACGATTTTAAAAACATATTATGAGTAGCTATATGCCAATAAATTAGGCAATCTAGAAGAAATGGACGCATTTCTGGAAAACCACAAACTACCAAAACTGGAACTGGATGAAATAGAAAACCTGAACAGGGCAATAACCAGGGAGGAAATTGAAGCAGTCATCAAAAACCTCCCAAGACACCAAAGTCGAGGGCCAGATGGCTTCCCTGGGGAATTCTATAAAATGTTTAAAGAAGAAACCATACCTATTCTACTAAAGCTGTTTGGAAAGATAGAAAGAGATGGAATACTTCCAAACTCATTCTATGAGGCCAGCATCACCTTAATTCCAAAATCAGACAAAGACCCCAACAAAAAGGAGAATTATAGACCAATATCTCTGATGAACATGAACGCAAAAATTCTCAACAAGATACTAGCCAATAGGATACAACAATACACTAAGAAGACTATTCACCGTGACCAAATAGGATTTATCCCCGGGGATGCAAGGCTGGTTCGACATTCGTAAAAAAATCAATGTGATTCATCATATCAGCAAGAGAAAAAACAAGAACCATATGATCCTCTCAATAGATGCAGAGAAAGCATTTGACAAAATACAGCATCCATTCCTGATCAAAACTCTTCAGAGTGTAGGGATAGAGGGAACATTCCTCAACATCTCAAAAGCCATCTATGAAAAGCCCACAGCAAATATCATTCTCAATGGGGAAGCACTGGGAGCCTTTCCCCTAAGATCAGGAACAAGACAGGGATGTCCACTCTCACCACTGCTGTTCAACATAGTACTAGAAGTCCTAGCCTCAGCAATCAGACAACAAAAAGAAATAAAAGGCATTCAAATTGGCAAAGAAGAAGTCAAACTCTCCCTCTTCACCGATGACATGATACTGTATGTAGAAAACCCAAAAGCCTCCACCCCAAGATTGCTAGAACTCATACAGCAATTCGGCAGTGTGGCAGGATACAAAATCAATGCGCAGAAGTCAGTGGAATTTCTATAAACTAACAATGAGACTGAAGAAAGAGAAATTAAGGAGTCAATCCCATTTACAATTGCACCCAAAAGCATAAGATACCTAGGGATAAACCTAACCAAAGAGGTAAAGGATCTATACCCTAAAAACTACAGAACACTTCTGAAAGAAATTGAGGAAGACACAAAGAGATGGAAAAATATTCCATGCTCATGGATTGGAAGAATTAATATTGTGAAAATGTCAATGCGAACCCAGGGCAATTTACACGTTTAATGCAATCCCTATCAAAATACCATGGACTTTCTTCAGAGAGTTAGAACAAATTATTTTAAGATTTGTGTGGAATCAGAAAAGACCCCGAATAGCCAGGGGAATTTTAAAAAAGAAAACCATATCTGGGGGCATCACAATGCCAGATTTCAGGTTGTACTACAAAGCTGTGGTCATCAAGACAGTGTGGCACTGGCACAAAAACAGACACATAGATCAATGGAACAGAATAGAGAACCCAGAAGTGGACCCTGAACTTTATGGTCAACTAATATTTGATAAAGGAGGAAAGACTATCCATTGGAAGAAAGACAGTCTCTTCAATAAATGGTGCTGGGAAAATTGGACATACACATGCAGAAGAATGAAACTAGACCACTCTCTTTCACCATACACAAAGATAAACTCAAAATGGATAAAAGATCTAAAGTGAGACAAGAATCCATCAAAATTCTGGAGGAGAACACAGGCAACACCCTTTTTGAACTCAGCCACAGTAACTTCTTGCAAGATACATCCAAGAAGGCAAGAGAAAAAAAAAAGCAAAAATGAACTATCGGGACTTCATCAAGAAAAGAAGCTTCTGCACAGCAAAAGATACAGTCAACAAAACTAAAAGACAACCTACAGAATGGAGAAGATACCTGCAAATGACATATCAGATAAAGGGCTAGTATCCAAGATGTATAAAGAACTTATTAAACTCAACACCAAAGAAACAAACAATCCAATCATAAAATGGGCAAAAGACATGAACATAAATTTCACCAAAGAAGACATACACATGGTCAACAAGCACATGAGAAAATGCTCCACATCACTGGCCATCAGGGAAATACAAATCAAAACCACAATGAGATACCACCTCACACCAGTGAGAAGGGGGAAAATTAACAAGGCAGGAAATAACAAATGTTGAGAGGAGGTGGAGAAAGGGGAACCCTCCTGCATGGTTGGTGGGAATGTGAACTGGTGCAGCCACTCTGGAAGACTGTGTGGAGGTTTCTCAAGGAGTTAAAAATAGACCTGCCCTACGACCCAGCAATTGCACTACTGGGGATTTACCCCAAAGATACAGATGCAGTGAAATGCCGGGACACCTGCACCCCGATGTTTATAGCAGCAATGTCCACAATAGCCAAACTGTGGAAGGAGCCTTGGTGTCCATAGAAAGATGAATGGATAAAGAAGATGTGGTCTATGTATACAATGGAATATTACTCAGCCATTAGAAATGACAAATACCCACCATTTGCTTCAACGTGGATGGAACTGGAGGGTATTATGCTGAGTGAAATAAGTCAATCAGAGAAGGACAAACATTATATGGTCTCATTCATCTGGGGAATATAAAAAAATAGTGAAAGGGAATAAAGAGGAAAGGAGAAAAAATGAGTGGGAAATGTCAGAGAGGGAGACAGAACATGAAAGATTCCTAACTCTGGGAAACGAACTAGGGATGGTGGAAGGGGAGGTGGGAGGGGGGTGGGGGTGATTGAGTGACGGGCACTGGGGGGGCACTTGGTGCGATGAGCACTGGGTTTTATTCTATATGTTGGCAAATTGAACACCAATAAAAAATAAATTTATAAAATAAATAAATAAATAAATAAATAAATAAATAAAATTCTAATCACTAAAAAAAGTGTTGACTTCCTGCTGCAAATGGTATATTATTAATTATTTTTCAGAATCCTCAGGTAGTTGATTTTTTTTGTCTAAAGTTTTTAGTTATAATCAGCAGGAGAGATAGATGATAAATAACTAATTCCACCTCAGCCTGTACCAAGAGACAGTCTTTTTATTCTCAAAATGTTTTTATCCAAGTTTGGTATGATCAATTCCTTCATGTTCTATAGAAATTGCATGTAAGATTGTGTGAGCATTTGTGGGTAGATTTTAACTGCTCATGTGTGGGTTTTTTTTTTCAATTTTTAAAAATTTTATATAAATTCAATTTGCCAGCATATGGTATAACACCCAGTGCTCATCTCATCATGCTCATGTGTTTTGAAGTGGCCATAAAATCATTTGGCTTTTTTCTCTCTCCTTTAGTCAGTTTGGTAATATATATTTGGGAGTGAGAGTCTGATTTCACTTAAGTTTTAAAATTTATCAGCATAAAGTTATTCATAATACTCTCTTTCAGATCATTGTTGTTATTTCTAGTCACGGTCTCTTGTCACAGTGTCCTTTACCTTTGCCTCCTCTTTTATGGGAAAGGCATTGCAGACTTGCCAGAGGTTGACAATTAATTTAGTGTTTACAAACTGTGGAAGGAGCCTCGGTGTCCAACGAAAGATGAATGGATAAAGAAGATGTGGTTTATGTATACAATGGAATATTACTCAGCTATTAGAAATGACAAATACCCACCATTTGCTTCAACGTGGATGGAACTGGAGGGTATTATGCTGAGTGAAGTAAGTCAGTCGGAGAAGGACAAACATTATATGTTCTCATTCATTTGGGGAATATAAATAATAGTGAAAAGGAATATAAGGGAAGGGAGAAGAAATGTGTGGGAAATATCAGAAAGGGAGACAGAACGTAAAGACTGCTAACTCTGGGAAACGAACTAGGGGTGGTAGAAGGGGAGGAGGGCGGGGGGTGGGAGTGAATGGGTGACGGCACTGGGGGTTATTCTGTATGTTAGTAAATTGAACACCAATAAAAAATAAATTAAAAAAATTTAGTGTTTACAGAGACTGATTTTCTTTTTCTGTATATTTGTATTATATTCCATTTTCTCTCTTCCTGTGTTCATTATTTCTTTCCTTCTACTTTCTCTTTCCCTTCCTTCCTTCCTTCCTTCCTTCCTTCCTTCCTTCCTTCCTTCCTTCCTTCCTTCCTTCCTTCCTTCCTTTCTTTCTTTCTTTCTTTCTTTCTTTCTTTCTTTCTTTCTTTCTTTCATTTTCTATTTATTCCTGAGACACAGAGAGAGAGTCAGAGACATAGGCAGAGAGAGAAGCAGACTCCATTCAGGGAGCCCAATGTGGGACTCAATCCCGGGACCCCAAGATCACGCCCTGGGCTGAAGGCATACACTCAACCTCTGAACCACCCAGGCGTCCCTTCTTTTTATTTTTTTTTAAAGATTTTATTTTATTTATTCATGAAAGACACACAGAGAGAGGCAGAGACACAGGTTGAGGAAGAAGCAGGGTTCCCGCGGGGAGCCCGATGTGGGACTCGATCCCAGGACTCTGGGATCACGCCCTGAGCCAAAGGTAGAAGCTCAACTACTGAGCCACCCAGGCATTCCTTTCCTTCTACTTTCTTTGGGTTTTTGCACTTATCTTATTTGAGACTTCTTTGGTTGGATTATTATTTCATTTATGTCCATCTATTCTGGACTATAAGCATTACAAACAATGCTTCCCTTCTGTGTAACACTTTAGTTTTATTCCACAATACTGTAGGATTGTAGTTAAGAATTCTTAGAATAGACTTTTATGTTTCTTTTTTTTTTTTGTATGTTTTTTTATTGGAGTTCGATTTGCCAACATATAGTATAACACCCAGTGCTCATGCCATCAAGTGCCCCCCTCAGTGCCTGTCACCCAGGCACCCCATCCCCCTGCCCACCTCCCCTTCCACTATCCCTAGTTCGTTTCCCAGAGTTAGGAGTCTTTCATGTTTTGTCACCTTCCCTGATTTTTCCCACTCATTTTCTCTCCTTTACCTTATAATCCCTTTCACTATTTTTTAATATTCCCCATATGAGTGAAACCATATAATGATTGTCCTTCTCTGATTGACTTACTTCACTCAGCATAATACCCTCCAGTTCCATCCACATTGAAGCAAATGGTGGGTGTTCGTCATTTCTAATGACTGAGAAATATTCTATTGTATACAAAGACCACATCTTCTTTATCCATTCATCTTTCCATGGACACCAAGGCTCCTTCCACAGTTTGGCTATTGTGGACATTGTTGCTATGTTATAAACATTGGGGTGCAGGTGTCCCAGATTTTCCTTGTATCTGTATCTTTGGGGTAAATCCCCAGCAATGCAATTGCTGGGTCATAGGGCAGATCTATTTTTAACTCTTTGAAGAACCTCTACAGTTTCCAGAGTGGCTGCACCAGTTCACATTCCCACCAACAGTGCAAGAGGGTTCCCCTTTCTCCACATCCTCTCCAACATTTGTTATTTCCTGCCTTGTTAATTTTCCCCATTCTCACTGGTGTAAGGTGGTATCTCATTGTGGTTTTGATTTGTATTTCCCTGATGGCAAGTGACATGGGGCATTTTCTTATGTGCTTGTTGGCCATGTGTATGTCTTCTTTTTTTTTTCCCTTTGAATTATATTTTTAAATTTAATTTTGTTTTGTTTTAGGATTCCCAGAAAATTGTCCTTCCTCTGCTGTTTTTTTTTAAATTTATTTTTTATTGGTGTTCAATTTACTAACATACAGAATAACCCCCAGTGCCCGTCACCCATTCACTCCCACCCCCCGCCCTCCTCCCCTTCTACCACCCCTAGTTCGTTTCCCAGAGTTAGCAGTCTTTACGTTCTGTCTCCCTTTCTGATATTTCCCACACATTTCTTCTCCCTTCCCTTATATTCCCTTTCACTATTATTTATATTCCCCAAATGAATGAGAACATATGTGTATGTCTTCTTTGGTGAAATTTATGTTCATGTCTTTTGCCCATTTCATGATTGGATTGTTTGTTTCTTTGGTGTTGAGTTTAATAAGTTCTTTATAGATCTTAGATACTAGCCCTTTATCTGATATGTCATTTGCAAATATCTTCTCCATTCTGTAGGTTGTCTTTTAGTTTTGTTGATTGTTTCTTTTGCTGTGCAGAAGTTTTTTATCTTGATGAAGTCCCAATAGTTCATTTTTGCTTTTGTTTCCCTTGCCTTCATAGATGTATCTTGCAAGAAGTTGCTGTGGCCAAGTTCAAAAAGGGTGTTGCCTGTGTTCTCTTCCAGAATTTTGATGGATTCTTGTCTCACTTTAGATCTTTCAGCCATTTTGAGTTTATCTTTGTGTCTGGTGTAAGAGAATGGTCTAGTTTCATTCTTCTGCACGTGGCTGTCCAATTTTCCCAGCACCATTTACTGAAGAGACTGTCCTTTTTCCAGTGGATAGTCTTTCCTGCTCTGTCAAATATTAGTTGACCATAGAGTTGAGGGCCCATTTCTGGGTTCTCTATTCTGTTCCATTGATCTATGTGTCTGTTTTTGTGCCAGTGCCACACTGTCTTGATGACCACAGCTTTGTACTACAACTTGAAATCCAGCATTTGATGCCCCGACTCTGGTTTTATTCTTCAATATTCCCCCTGGCTATTCGGGGTCTTTTCTGATTCCACACAAATCTTAAGATTATTTGTTCCAAATCTCTGAAGAAAGTCCATGATATTTTGATGTGGATTGCATAGAATGTGTAAATTGCCCTGGGTTCGCATTGACATTTTCACAATATTAATTCTTCCAATCCATGAGCATGGAATATTTTTCCATCTCTTTGTGTCTTCCTCAATTTCTTTCAGAAGTGTTCTGTAGTTTTTAGGGTATAGATCCCTTTACCTCTTTGGTTAGATTTATTCCTAGGTATCTTATGCTTTTGGGTGCAGTTGTAAATGGGATTGACTGTTTAATTCCTCTTTCTTCAGTCTCATTGTTAGTGCATAGAAATGCCACTGATTTCTGGGCATTGATTTTGTATCCTGTCACATTGCAGAATTGCTGTATGAGTTCTAGCAATCTTGGGGTGGAGCCTTTAGGTTTTCTATGTACAGTATTATGTCATCTGCGAAGAGGGAGAGTATGACTTCTTCTTTGCCAATTTGAATGCCTTTTATTTCTTTTTGTTGTCTGATTGCCGAGGCTAGGACTTCTAGTACTATGTTGAATAACAGTGGTGAGATTTGACATCCCTGTAGTGTTCCTGACTCTTATGTTTCTATTAGTCATGTATTTCTAATACTCTATTCCACGGGGAAAAATAAGCCTTCCTTCTGAGCCTTCTCTAGTTTCCAGTCCATTGTACCAGCACCACATGAGTAGAGCGTGCTCTGTTAGTCTCTCCCCCAGGAGAGTCCATCTGTGTATGCCACACCTGACCCTCAGCCCAAATCTCGAGAGGCAGGACCCTCAGAGAACAAATGGCTGGCAATTACCAGCTCACCTAGAAAAGGCTCTTCTGTCTCTGGAATTTTCATTCATCTACTGCTCTTTGCTTTAAAAGCTCCCACATGTTTTTTAAAATGTTTTTGCAATTTACTAAATTTTTTTCTA
Source organism: Canis lupus baileyi (assembly GCF_048164855.1). Lineage (NCBI taxonomy): Eukaryota > Metazoa > Chordata > Mammalia > Carnivora > Canidae > Canis > Canis lupus. Next base: position 32,214,881 of record NC_132848.1, read on the forward strand.
GTTGATGCAATGGGAAAGAGAGGCTGTTATAATCTACCACATATTACTTAGAAATAAAAGTCCTCTTTGGAAAAAATTCAACCATTTCTTATATCCTCAAGACTCATAAATTTCTATCTCTAGTTCTGCACTTTCCTCTGAGCCTTGAATTCATATATTCAACTGCCCTGAGACCTTTCAACCTGAATGTCCTATGTATGGTTCTAACTTAGAGTATCCAAAAGTGAACTCATCATGTACTGCTCCTCTTTCCCATTCAATCTTCTTGTGTTCCCGGCCTCAGCTGGTGGCTCTGCCATCTCTCCAGTGCTCCAACCTGTTCCCATAAACACTGTCTATACCAAATAGTTCTCATGTGATTTACTATCTGTTCACTTGCTAATCATCACAAAGAAAATGAATAAAAACTTGACTCAGAATGAGCCAATCAGAATGCTTCCCTGGAAGTTTCATCCCTAGACCTAGAATAAGAGGGTCTTTCTCATCTGGAAAAACATGTGCCTATAGCTGTTTGCAACCATGGTTCCAGTCTTATGGATAAAGCAGAGCTGAGCAGGTAATATCGACATGAAGAGAGTAGCAAAGATGAGGAGGCAGTGAAGAGAGAGGATCCTATTAGCATTTGTATGCACTGTTGTCGCCTTTCCCTCCTGTTCTCTAGGCTGGGAAATTTCTATGGCCTAAGCTTGTACAAGTTAGGTTTCTGTCGTATGCAACCAAAGAGCTCCGATTTAAGAGGTTACTCAAGAAATCTTTTTTGGGCTTAGACTGGGGCATGAAGCTGATTGCTAAGGGATGGAAACGGAGAATATACCTAGAAGTTCTTTGTTAAATGGGAGACAGAGAAGTAAGACACAGACTTAAAATGATCATTCTATGGATGTTACCAACCCTCGGTACTACGTGTGCATGGGGTCGTCTATAGAGGCTCCGTGGAAGAGAGAAAGCAACAATACCGAGATAGGCAGGAGACAACAATGGACAGAGAAAACTTGAGAGTGTACATTAACTGAGCACTCACCATGTACCTGGCACGGTTCTTAGTGTCTTGCATGTATTAACTAGTTAGTTCTTACAGTAACCCTTTGAGGTCAGGTGTTATTCTTCTCCTCCTTATGGCCATGAGAAACTGAGGCACAAAGGGACTCAGTAATGGCCAAGCGACACAGGTGATCAGCACCAATGCCTTGCTACAAACACAGGCAGCCTGGCTACTCTCTTAGCTGCTACGCTATACTGCCCCCTGATGGTCAATCAGGCATTGCCGATGAAGCCCGCCACATCGCAAAACCGTGATCAGGGGCAAGGTCGTGTTAACAAGAGTTCTCATTTGCTTGGAGCAAAAGTTCTTAATACAAGAAATGGAAGAAAAGGTAAAAACACCAGCTTGTAAGATATATGCTAAAAGCCTTTTCAATGCCATGAAAGTCTGAACTTGTTTGTGATGTCCTGAGATTAATGCCGCTAAACCACAATCAGGCCAAAATGCAAATACGTCTTCAGAGTGACTGGGCACTACTGTTGAAGTTGTGCACTGCACACAGGAACCTAGCTGCACAACAGGTGGGGCCTGAAACCCAGTCTGTGCGCCAGGGACCAAAGCTGAGATACACAGGTTGTCTTGGAGATTCCACCCTTTTATAATTTGTGCAAAGTACAATAGTAGCTCGTAGCAACCCACCAGTCTTCTCTGCAAGGTTGTTTTCTGGTAAGAAATTGAGAGATCTTTCCGGAGACTATTACTGAGAGCATCCTCAGTGCCGGGCAATGAACTGGATACTTAAGTGCTTTGACTCTCCTAATCCTTACAGTCCGGCAAGGTAGGTTATAATGTCCTATTACAGAAAAAGACTAAGGCCAAGAAAGGCTATGTCATTCAACTCAAGGAAGCATGGCCAACATTCTAATCCAGGTCAGACCCCAAACCTCAGTGATGGTTCAGTGCTCCAGCTCAACCTCTTCCACATCCAGAATGACAGAAAATTTCCACCTCTTGACACCATGATGCTCACCTGTCAGTGCCAGAGGAAAGCTAGCCAGCTGGGTCCTGATCAACCACAGCAGGACGGAAGATGCTGCTGAAACCACTCTGTAGCCACCAAGGGGTTAAGAGAGTCAGCTTCTGGGTTGGAAAAGCAGATGCAGACGGAGTGGATCCCACAGGAAATAAAGCACGGGAGACAGGTGAGCAGTGTTCCTGGCAGCCGACAAGAGTGAAAATAAAATCTATTCTAAGCTGCCAGCTCGCACCTCTCCTTCAGTTTAACAAGTGTATTACTGTCGAATTTGCAGCTATGGACATGCCACTTATAGTTCAAAACCATTTCTGTTTTAGCCCCAACTCAGTCAGTCAGAACTGGCAGAGAAGGATTTAAAAACAAAAAAAAAGATACTTTTTTTTCCCCACCATTGTTCTCCAAGTGAATCTGAAGTTCCTGTGACTGTGGCATGAAGATGCTCAGGGAATTCTCCAGAGGTCTCCCGCAGGTCAACAAGGAGGACATTTTGCCCCATTGTCACCCCTGGGTCCTTAGCAGATAGCTTTTTCCAAACAGGATTTTTCCCCTGAAATTGTTTAGAGTTTCAAACATCAAACAGCCTCTAGAAAATCTTGGTTGAGGGCACAGGATGCTCCCTAAGCCAAAGGAAAAAGGAGATGATTTTGAATAAAGGAACTTCCTCACTTGAAGTGATGCTACATAGGGACCAGTAGATGGATGAGGAGTTAGAGAACCAAGAGAATTGTTGTAAGAAGAAAAGGAAGGGAGCCCCGCCATCCTGCATGTGCCATGTCCAGTGCTATCCGAAGACACTTAACACTTATTCATTCATTTAAACATCACAATGGTCTAGATGGGCAAATAACAGATTTTCATCCCCACTTTACAGAGGAGGAAACTGACTAACTGAAGAGGTTAAATATAAGTCACCCAAAGTCAAAAACATTGGCAGGGCTCTGATTGAATCCAAGCAGTTTGGACCAAGAGGCTGTACTCCTACACCATATGGTCTCTTGGTGCCACCTATGTTTTCTAGAACATTTGTGAAAACAATTCTCACACCACTGGATGGAGGAGAGCTTTACAAAGGCACAAGCAATGTGTTGTGGGTGCCACAGAGGGAAAATCTGGAGAAGGTGGGAAATTGGGATCACTTCCCAGATGGAGAAGCTTTGGACACAAGGTCTAAGAACTTGGTCAGACTTTGAAAGGTTACAGGTAAGAGGAGAGCCTTCTAGATTGTTGCTTCTCTTTATTCCTGTGAAACCCTCCAACTTGGCCAACTATCAGGACTTCAGCTCAACGTGTCTGAAACTCTTCACCTCCTTCCAAGCCTGCTTTCCATCCATACTGCCTCTGACGGCGGCCCCTCCACTCACCCAACTTAGGAATCAGCTTTGATTTTGCCCCTTCAATATGTCATCAATAATTACCCCATCCTCCATAATCTTATCTTGAGAAGAAACCGATTTCACAAGAACGCTTGGCCTGAGAGACACACAGGGGAGTCTCTGAGAAAGTCTCCATGGGAAATATCCCGAAGTCAGTCTGTGGAGAGCACATTTAGGAACAATTCAAGAAACTTGGTTTCTCAGACCTGGCAGTCACTAACTTGTGCAAAATGAATTCATCTTCCTGGACTTCGAACCACCTCTTTCTATAAAATGGCAGACAAAACAGGAAAGAATAGAAGTTGGTGGACTAAATCATTTCTGGGTTTCCTCTTTGCTAAAACATTCTCTCATTCTTTGCTTTCTGTCCTGGCTTCTCTTTTTTACTTACAGGCTTCTTGATTCTCTTCCCATCCTGTATAAGTTCTGAAGCCAGACAGAACTTGATATGTCTGTGAACCCTATTCCCTACAAGGTCGGGAGCCCCAGGAAATTATCTCATTGAGGTCTTTAGATCTTCACCCTAGTTTCAAAGTGAGTCCATTGGTACCTCTATCCAATGCCAGAGGGGAGATCTAAATGACCTGAACAAAGCTTCCTTTTCTATGAACCACACTCTCATTCCTGCTTGGGTCCCTTAGGATGAAGCTTTCTCCCCAAAAGAGGTATCCCCTGACCTGTCTCATTAAGCCAGCCACATGGGAAGGAAAAAAAGAAAAATCCAGGTAAGAGAGAAGAAGAAAAATCTAAGACAAAAACAAGGAAAGGGGCACCATAAATCCCTCACATTTGAAATAAGAAATCCAAAATGGAAAGGTACCGAAATACAAAAAAAAGTTGATTTTCCATCCCAAAATTCTACACCACCATCACTAACCACTGCCCTCCACCCACTGCCAAGTTCACAGCTCAAGATTATGTCTTTGACAAACAGGGAGCTGTTCTTTGGAGTAAAAACAAGACTGAGGAAAGCCTGAGCTGCTCTCAGAAGTGCAATTGTGCCACAATGTCCATCTTGCCAAATAAACAGTAGGTATGCAATCAATAACTGTCAAGCAATGAATGAATACATTAACATTGTAATGTTCTTCTCAACAATACTTTAATAACAAAGTACAATTCAAAGCGTCATAAATATATAACCAAAGAAAGCAAGGCTTTTTCTCTTTCTTTCTTTTCTTTTTTCCTTCCTTCCGTCCTTCCTTCCTTCCTTCCTTCCTTCTTCCTTCCTTCTTTCCTCCTTCCTTCCTTCCTTCCTTCCTTCCTTCCTTCCTTCCTTCCTTCCTTCCTTCCTTCCTTCCTTCCTTCCTTCCTCTCTTTCTTTCTTTCTTTTCATCCAACCACTTGTCCTCAAGGGTCTCTGTTCATTTTATTTCTGTTTTAGAAGCTTGTTGATTTAAAACATACAATTACCATCACATTTATCCTATCAGTGAGGAAAGAGAGTTTCAGAGCTCTAGCACTGATTGCCAAGCAACAGAGTTGTGAGGGGAGCCGGGACTCAAACCTATTTCTACCTCATTACCAAGCTGGTACCTTCTCCACTCACTGTGCAGTGATAGAAGGAAATGTGTGCAAAACCCCAGACAAACAGGCTCATGTTTTATCATCCTCCTCTTCTCCAGCTCGCTGAGAAAGGCAGAATTTTGCTTTCCAGTTTATCTGTTCGATATATGCCTTCTAGAAACCATGTCGAGAGGGAGATGGTATTTCTTTGAGGAGTATCCTTTTTCCCATTTCCAGAAATGTTGACTTTACTACAAGGCTAATATTGCATTACTATGGATTTTTTTTTTTTTTTACTTAATTGAAATGAATGAGTCTTTTAGCTGAACTCCCTCCTCCTAAGAAGCTGTCTTTGGATGCTGGAAGTGCTATCAGGTATATTTGTTATTCTTTCTCATTCCAAAAAAGAACAGGGACAAAACAGCCTTCTCTGAGGATGTGGGATGATGGGGGAGAGGACCATAGTGTTTGCTTCCTGCCCTTCCTATCTTCCTCACTATAACCCAAGCTATTCCATCATGGTTTAATCACTTTCCACACCCCGGTTGATTCTTCTGTTATTTATTATTGAAGCATAATTGACACACAATGCTATATTCGTTTCAGGTATAGAACATATTGATTCGACAATTCTGTTCATCACTGAGTGCTCACACCACTGCTGAGTCTTATGGAGTCCATTGGTTTTTCCCAAAGACCTTGGCCAGAGTACAAAGACTTCAGTCAAACTCTTAGATCAGCATGAGCAGGTTTATCAAGATTTTAGCTCAACTGAATGTAGGCTGGGCCTAAATCTTGAAAAAAAAATTAAAAAGAAAAGACAATGTTTATACACTGCAAAAGCTTTGTCTTCCAGATGACTGACCCGTATGCTTATAGTTTTAAGAATTTCTGTCCTTTAATGATAATTTTTGTGATGATGTTTTAATTTCTGTTTGTTCTCAAGGGAAGATATAAGTAGAAAGACTGCTCGGATAGTGTAAGTATTAGCCAACTACTATTGCTATAGGTACATGTTCACACATGCTTATATGCAACACACACACACACGCACATTCACAGCCATTCCTGTCTCGTCCTTTTCTACTTTATTTTTTTATTGAATTTATTTTTTTGTATATATTTTTTATTGGAGTTCTATTTGCCGACATATAGCATAACACCCAGTGCTCATCCCATCAAATGCCCCCCTCAGTGCCCGTCTCTCAGTCACCCCAACCCCCCGCCCATCTCCCTTTCCACCACCCCTTGTTCATTTTCCAGAGTTAGGAGTCTCTCATGTTGTCTCCCTCCCTGATATTTTCCACTCATTTTCTCTCCTTTCCCCTTTATTCCCTTTCCCTATTTTTTATATTCCCTTTTCTACTTTAGAATTATTGGAGAAGACATCTTTTTTTCTGGTAGGCCAAAGCTTCCTTGCACAAGAATTCCTATCCCGTAGTGTGACCCTTTCCTCTGGCATGCCTCACTCACTCCTCCCCCAGGTGCTGGAGGCAGTGTTTGCTCTGTCAGTTGAGTTTGAGAACACAAACCAGGTGTGTGTAATCAGCTTCTTCCCGCTGCTTTCTCTTTGGGACTGACCTGCTCTCCACCATGTGGTAAGTTTCTCCATAAAGTCCTCTCTCCTGTTGGTGGGACCTTTTCCCACCATGCTGTGTCTGAGGTGGAGAAGTCTGTCTCATCCTGAAGTTGAGTATCAGGAAGCCCACACAAAACTCATCCAAGCCACACACTGCTCTAGCTTTACCAGTAGTAATACCTCATTTGCCATCTGTGGGATTCCTTTTTCTTTCTCAATCAGTTCAGAACTCATGCAGGGGAAAGAGGGGGAATTATGGGTTTTTCATAATTATGAATTATGGTGTGAGGGGGAATTATTGACTGCTGCCAACAACCCTCAAGAACTACAACTACTTCCAGTTTCTAACCCATAAGCAGACACCAGCTAAGGGAAGGGAGCAAACATGGGCTGTTTGGATAGCACACAAAGAGCATCCCTAGACACCAGATGTCAAACACCCCTTCCTTTTAATGTTGGGGGTGGGGAGAGAATCCTTGCTTCCTTTCTGGACCAGGACATAAAACTAGCACCATCACAAGACTGCCAAACAGGAATTAAGACCATTCCACACCTCCTCATGAGCATAAGCATCTTTTACTGACCCTTTTTACAGATTAGGTCCCTCTCTGGGCTGCACCTCCCCCACCTATGCATCAGGGATAATAGATAGCCGTGCCACCCTCCTATAGGCTTATTGGAGGATAAAATGAGATAATAGGAGAGTACTTAGTTTCTGGCATTCGAAAGGTCTCAGTGAAGTTTATCTAGGTTTGCTGTTTCTTCAGTTTTGTTGCAATCTCCTATTGTTAATTTGTTGTTGTAAGAGGACAATGAGACCCAGGGAGGTTATGTAGCTCACGCAAACACTCATTTCACAATTTGCATCTGTTGGCTTTGACATCTTGCCCATCTTTCTTCTGGTTGTTAGTGTAATGCCAAATTAGCTTAAGTTTATGTGATGTTGTGAGAGTCCTAATCATTTTTTTTAAGTGATCACCTTTAATCAAGAGAGACAGGACCTCCGTGTGCCAAGAGTCCTCATGCAGTTCTGCATTGATTGGCGAAGGTGTCAACGGTACCAGCTTATAATTAATTATGCGGCCCTCAGAGTCAACACTTCGATTATCTCCAGCCTCATCACTAATGTGTCTAAAGAGGGGGAGGAAAGGAGCAAGGGAAGGGCCTAGTGTGCCCTTCAAGGCAGTCCCACTCCTGGGAGCCACTGGGCAGGGGGTACAAATCAGGTCAGGAGACAGTGAATCTAAGAGAATAATAGTTCAGGGAGTCAGATCCTGCAGTGGAAAGAGTCTTAGCCTCTAAGCCAGGAGATCTGAGTTCAAGTCCTGCCACTAACTAACTGGATAAACTCTGACAGCAGAAAGAAACCAACACTACCAACTGCTTACTCTGCCCACCCCCTAAAGACATGATTTTATTTCATCTCTTTAATGCCACCACGAGAGAGACAGTATCCCATGCCACAGCCCCCACTGCAATTTACAAGGAGTAAAAATTAAGCTCAGAGGACTCATAGCTAGTAGATGACAAATAGAGGAGGATTCAAACTCTTCAGAGGCTTTGCCCCATATCCTTTTAAAAAAAAAAAAAAAAAGATATTATTTATTTGAGAGAGAGAGCACAAAGTTGGGGAGGAGCAGAGGGAGAGGGGAGGACCTCAAGCAGGCTCTGTGCTGAACACAGAGTCTTGATGCAGGGCTTGATCTCATGACCCTGAGATCATGATCTGAACCAAAATGAAGAGTTGGACGCTCAAGCAACTAAGCCTCCCAGGCACCCTGGACCATATCCTTGTCTCCAAGAGATCATGCTTCTAAACTGCAAGAATAGGGGCTTGTCTCCACACTAGGACCCTTCCTATCCTGCTCATCAACCCAGGAGAAGTCTCACACTGCCTCTTTCATGATGCTGCCTCTGCCCCCAGCTACATGTGACATCCCTCTGTTTTTTACATGCCAGGGTAATTATAGTCAGGGGAATCTTGTCATTCCCCCTGCCTCAAATATACTAGTTCCTTTTAAAGCATTTTGTTTGTGTCTATAATGGATATAAATTATAAGGTCTTCCCAGAATCCCTCCATTCCACTGGGAGTAGCATCTTCTTTTCCTGGAGCTTTTCCTCCTATAGTTCCAGCCATGATGCTAAAATGGGTACTGCTATCTTCTTATGAACCCAAACTCCTTGATTACATCAAGTTCAAGCCAGCCAATGATGAGGCCACATCTCCCATCCTTTTTCCACTCTCAGTTGATTGGCTTAATGGTGAAATAAACAAAAGAGAGACTGATAGCAGAACCAACTATATGCAAAATGCAGAACCCATCAGTGGCTGTGTCCTGGGGCCTTGTGGGGAAAGCAGCGTGCCTGGGAAAAGACTAAGCAGAGACTGAGACTGAGTCAGAGAAATCCCAGCATACTCAAATCCTCCATGTCAACTGAGCTACACCCTTACACTGCCTGCCATTTTGTAGTTCAGCTGATACCAGGACACCCTTGCAACAAATTATTTTTTGCCTTGCCACGTTCACTTACTGTAACTGAACTACCTTAATATAATATATATCCACCCATCTTGTGGCACATATGTACGTTCAATCCTCATTATTCATGGATTCCGTATTTGCAAATTTGCCTAGTTGCTAAAATTTATTTGTAACCCCAAATCGATACTCACCGCACCTCCGCAGTAATTAGCAGACATGTGCAGATGTGCAGAAAGAAGAAAATGTGTCTCCTGACACACATGTTCTCGGCTAAGGTCGAACAAGACAACACTCTGCCTTCGCGCTTCTGCTCTCCTATTGTAAACAAGTGTCTTTCTCACAGGCTAGGTAGTGCTATATTTTTCACATTTTTGTACTTTTTGTTGGTAAATGTGCTGTTTACAGTGACCCTAAGCCTGGCACAAAGTGCTGTTTGGTGTTCCCAAGCACAGAAAGACAGCGATATACCTGAGGGAGAAAATCAGTGCGTTCATAAGCTTCATTCAGGCAAGAGTTATGGCGCTGTTGGCTGTGAGTTCAATGTTAATGGATCAACAACATATAGTAAATTAGATGTCTTAAAGCAGACACAGACACACATACAAAAAACAAGGTCATGTATTGATGTTTGAGCCCTTGCAATGGCTTTATAGATATTATTGCGAATAATAGGAATCAATTGTAGACATATATATCCAGCATGTATACATATATGTGTACATGTGTATACGCACATATACAGGTGTGAGTGTAGACATAGGTATGCATACATGGAGGGAACCACTACCACTGATTGCACATACATATGCACACAAATATATACATATACATATGTGTGTGAGAGAGAGAAAAAAACACAGAGAGAGAAAGAGTGAGAGAGAGATTTATCATACATATTTTCCAACAATCCTTTGCAGGGCAGGAGCAATTTTCTTGACCTCTTTCTTCAGCGGTACCATGCTTCCTTCCCACTGTTGAGTCAATAAATGTCTGCTGAATGATCATCGCCATAGACCGTATATGGTGGCCCATCTGCACAGCAAGCAATCCTGCTTCGGCGATACTGACCAACCCCACAGGAAGGACACCTGCTTATCCTGGGTTTGCACATTGTTGGGGACACCCTGACTGAGGATATATGGACCATGGGCTCCACATCAAATCATAGGCCTGGAGAGTAACTTAAAGAGGAGTAGAGAATGTGTACTTTGGTAGCCCAAATACCCGAGTTCAATTCTTGGCTGCACACTCTGGGCCTCTGGCCTTTCTCTTAGTATTCTATCCATGAAGTGTTTCTTCCACTATAAGAAGGTGCTCGAGGCTCATCTTTGTCCACAAACCCTTTGTGCTGTGTGCTGGGTGGGGATGTCCTCACAGCCACTGAGAGGATGAGGTGGTTCTAGAGAACTACACTCTCACCACCTCCCCTGCTATCTACTCATACAACAGGTAAGGGGAGAAAGTTCTGCGTTGTGACCACACAGCGCAGCCATGTAAAATGGCTCAAAGAAGCCCTGAGCCTACAGCTGGTTATTCAAACCAGCAGAAATAAGCAGTCAGAGACAAAGCTAAAGAGACACGCAGGGCTGAGTGGAGGCTGAGTAATTAAAAAGCCCGGGTGAGGATTCTGTAATAAGGGGAAAGGTGAATTGTGGCGAGATAGGCAGAAGCCATCCTGAGGCTACTTTCAAATTAGGAGAACAAACAGACAACTCCCTGGGGAACCTTTAGTGATCTGGAGAGCCGGGCCTCCGTGGCCGAGCCTCCTGTGCACACATAGAAGCTGCTGACAAGTCAAATTTCTTGCATAAAAGGGAGTAAGTGCTTACACAGGGCCTAAACACTTTTTATTTTTTTAATTAATTAATTAATTAATTAATTAATTAATTTATGATAGAGAGAGAGAGAGAGGCAGAGACACAGGCAGAGGGAGAAGCAGGTTCCATGCACCGGGAGCCCGACGTGGGATTCGACCCCGGGTCTCCAGGATCTCGCCCTGGGCCAAAGGCAGACGCCAAACCGCTGCGCCACCCAGGGATCCCCCTAAACACTTTTTAGTTGGCAAAGCACTTCCCTTATATTGCCTCACGTCTGATTCTCTCAAAAGCTCAAGAACGTAGGCAGATTTTAATGAAGAGGAAATCAAGGCACAAAATTTCAATGAATTTCATGAGGTCACATTGCCAGGTAAGGGGCAGAGCTGGGGCTCAAATTCATGTCATCTGATTCTAAACCTAGAGCCCTTTTCTGCCCACCATCAATGTCCCCACAAAACTTGAAACTCAAGGACCCTGGGGACTATGAGCAGCATGTTCTGGGCTCCTTCATAGGAGACCAGCAATGATAAGCCTGCCTGTCTAGGTGGACAGCAAAGAAACCGGACCTACAAAGGAACAAATATCAGGCTGGACCCAAACACCATCTCATGGAATAGCAGGAAACACTTTTAAATATTTCCCTGGTGATTCCAATGTGCAACCAGGTTGAGAGCTACTGGAATTAGAAAAGTGTTTCTTAAATTTTGGCAGCAGAATCACCTGGAGAATTTATTTAAAAAATAGATGGCTGCGTCCCTGCCCCCAACACACACACTTGTGTTTCTGATTCAATGGGTCTGAGAGGAGACAGTTAATTTTCACTTTTAATAAGATGCCAGGTGGTTCCTACTGATACCGCTGGCCCAGGGACCACACTTTGAGAACCACTGCGTTGGAGTGTGGGGCTCATCTTGCCACTCACCTCTCAGTCCCACCAGCCTGAAGGGACGTTTCTTTCCAGGCAGCTCCCCCTCTCCATGGTAAAACATGTGGCAAACTCAGACTCTCTGGAGTGAGGTGTGCAGCATTTTTAAGGGAACTCCCCAAAAGCTTACATTGAAGCCCTATTTCCTGATCCCACTGTGCTTGAAACTAGTATTTCTGATTCCTTGTACAATATTTCAATCATGTCTGTACTCAGACGAGGAAAACAAAGGTACTGTTCAGGTTCTAAAAATAAAAAACACAACTTTCTGAACTTTGAGCTTGATCTGGATTGGATGGCACTTTTCAGGTGACGGTGAGTGCATTTCACATGTGTGACCAAGAAGACTGGCTGTGAGAAATGGAAGCGTTAGCAGTTATGCATCCATACATTTGCCATGGCATCAAGGTAGATGGCATCCAGGCCTCCTGTCCCTTGACTTTACGTCACTCAATGGAATATTAGCATATGTGACATGGTCAAGATTTGAAATATGCCTGCTTGTTTGGATCTTCCTCTTGTTCTCTGAACCACATCGCTAAAGAGAAGGAATGTCTTAGGTAGCCATGCCTTAAAAAGGAATATGTGGGACAGAGCTGATATGACCAAAACTCAGAGCTGCAGACTAAGCAGAGCCATCTCAGCCCATCTGAGAACCCTTGAATGAGACATACATGATGATTAGGTACCATTGCATTTGGGGGTGGACAGTGATGCAGCATGAATATAATAATTATTGACTCATACAAGAGGGATAACAGAACTCCCAAATTGGACTTTAAAAGAAACAGAGGATTGGAAACATTTGGAGAAATTATGAATGTATTAGTCAGGTTTTCCAGAGAAACAGAAATAATAGAATATGTGTGTGTTTGTGTGTATGCTGTTATAGTGTAGCAGTCAAATTCTAGCTCCTCACTGGAGTCAAATCAAGCTACACTGGTATATAGCATGTTGCTAGCAACATAGAATATATATAGAAGCTATGTGACTTCTCTGTGTCTCAGTTTCCTTTAGGGCCATAATACTAGTGATACCCACTTTATGGGGCTCTTTATAAGCAGTGCATGAATTAATACACACCAAATACTTAGAATAATACATGGCATGTAATAAGTGATATGTGAGTGCTTGCTGCTAAGATTTGACATCAGAATTTTTAAAATAGCACTAAATACTAGAAGTCAGGATCTATCTAAATGTAGTATGAAGGGAATTGTGAACTTCTGTTTTACATTCCACTAAATTATAATTCAAAATTAATATAAAATATATTTTTGTATGTTTAAGTTCTCATGATGTTTACCTTTATGAAATGGGAAGGACCCAGAGAGAGATGGGACTAATTGTGAGTAACTCAATCAAGGTTGATGCCATTTAAATAAACAGCAACCAAGAGTATGAGAAAAGGAAGTACATAGCTGTGGCAGCACCAAGTGATACTTCTCAACTGAATCAATACTGTAGGGATGCATGGCTATGTAGGTATACACAGAGAGAAATGAAATCATTTGTTCATGCAAAAGTCTGTACCCAAATGTTCATATCAGCCTTATTTGTAATAGAGAGTAAAAACAACTCAAATGTCCACCAATAAATGGGTAAGATGTGGTATCCATATAATGGAATATTATTCAGCAATAAAAAGCACTGAAGCGCCGATACATCCTACCACATGGATGGACCTTGAAAACACTGTGTGAATTGAAAGAAAGAAATCAGTCTCAAAGACCACACAGTATATACTTCAATGTACATGAAATGTTCAGAATACGCAACTCTATAGAGACAGTAGATAAGTGATTGTCTAAGGTCGGGGTGCAGAGTGGGGGAAGACAATGGGGAGGAGCTGCTAATGGATGTGGGGCTTCTTTTTTTAGGTTAATAAACATATTCTAAAATGGATTATGAAAATTGTGGTATGACTGTAAACATATGGCACCTGTTGAACTCTACACTTTAAATGGGTAAATTGTATGATATGTAAATTACATCTCATAATGTAAAAAGGAAGGCTTGAGCCCATAGAAAGGAAAATCCCTCAAGAATCATGACAATATTATGCTGAGTGAAATAAGTCAATCGGAGAAGGACAAACATTATATGGTCTCATTCATTTGAGGAATATAAATAATAGTGAAAGGGAATAGAAGGGAAGGGAGAAGAAATGGGTAGGAAATATCAGAAAGGGAGACAGACCATGAAGACTCCTAACTCTGGGAAACGAACTAGGGGTGGTGGAAGGGGAGGAGGGCGGGGGGTGGGGGGTGAATGGGTGACGGGCACTGAGGGGGACACTTGACAGGATGAGCACTGGGTGTTATTCTGTATGTTGGCAAATTGAACACCAATAATAAATAAATTTATTATTAAAAAAAGAATCATGACAATACAGTATCAGAAAAAGAATTCAAAGCAAAAGTCATTTCAAAAAGGTCATTTTAAATTAATAAAATATTAATTCGAGTTAAGATAAAAGACTCATACATTTTAAAATGAAAAAATAAGGTAAAAATATGAAGACTTTTATATAGATGAGAAATTTACAAATACACAATTCTTGGTAAATCCTTCAATACACTTCTCTCAGCCTTTGAGAGACTAGGATGTGAAAGGAAAAAAATGATACAGAGTTAATAATTTACAAAGTGATAAAATTAATAAAATATATATGCTATTATATGAACATCAAATAGAAAATATACCTTTGTAAGCATTCATGTGGCATTTACAGAATTTAATTATACAGTAGGAATTGTAGAAGCCATATTCTCTGGCAACACTGCATTAAAGCTAGTGTAATCACAAAGTGTAATCAAAACAATGTGAAAAAAACCTCTTGGAAATTAAACAACATTCTATTAAATAAAGATTGGTTCAAAGAGGAAATAAAAATTATAATTACATGCTATTTAGAAAATAGCAAAAATGAAAACAATATTTATCGAACTCACTAGAAAAAGGTTACCCTTTACCTAAAGTCAAGCCCTGTAAAAGCTGTCATTATTAAATAGAAAATCATGTAATTAGAGTAACTAAGCATTTAATATTTAAAAACGAACTAAAATAACACCAGGAAAGGAAGAAACGATCATGTTAAAAGTAGATATTTGTGAATTACAAATAAGTAAAATAGAATTTGTAATTAAACTCTGAAAGGAATTCCCAGACTTCTAACAACGAGACTATGACAACAGTAGAAGTCCAGAGAGACATCTCAGAATAACATACAAAATGCTAGATGAAATATGGGGCTTGAGCTTTAAAATGCACCATTCACCTGGCTAGGAGGTAATAGAAATTGTAAAAGGCAAAAAAAAAAAAAAAAAAAAAAAGAAAGTCCAGAGTAAAAAGAACAGATGCAGAGAGATAAGTGAGCCTTGTAGCATCATTTGCCCCCAGGACTTAGGTCATCTGCTGCTGCCCTGCACTGTGAGTTTTAAAGGATTCCATGTATGATGGGAGGAAGACACATAATCAAAGGACAAAACCTGAGGCACACACAGATGCGAGACTCTGGCATAAAGCCAACCCCTCTAATGGCTATACCATCCTCAATGAATTAAAATTACGCGCGCAAATGCACGCACACACACACACCCCTTAAGAGATAGACAATATGGATTCTAGTTTATACTGTCTCAGGCTTCTGAAAAAAATCAATGATAAAAACAAAAGCAAAAGATAAAATATTTTTCCCAGTGAATCCTTAATACCAAGTTTACATTTGCATCCATTTTAACTACTTTGACCATTGCCCTCAAAAATAAAACTATAATTTAAAGTGTCCAGGAATGATGATCCACCCTGAGCCACTGGCAATAGCAGATGTATTCCCCTCTGGAGAAATATACTTTAAATTCATGCCTCAAAAATTCCCACAAGTAATGTTTTACAAACCATCATCTCATAATCATAAATCACAGGACCTATGTGGGAATTGAGGCATCTTAATGAAAGGGAGCAGCAGAAACAACTACTCATACCTACAATAACTGTAGATAAAGGAATTATCAGATGAGATATAATCTGTTATGTAATTTAGTTAAAACTAAATAAATCAGGGGCACTTCAGTGGCTCAGTCAGCTAAGCATCTGCCTTTGGTTGAGGTCATGATTCCAGGGTCCTAGTATTGAGCCCCACATTGGGCTCCCTGCTCAGCAGAGAGTCTGCTTCTCCCTGCCTCTCTCCACAGCTCATGCCCTCTCTCTCAAATAAATAAATAAAATCTCCCAAAAAAACAAATAAATCGAAGTGATCTATATAGTTCAATATCATCCCTATCAAAATGCCAATGGCTTTTTTTTCAAAAATGGAAGTTCCTTCCTAAAATTCATATGGAATCTCTAATTAGCCAAAAGAATCTTGAGAAGGAAGAACAAAACTGGAGGATTTACACTTCCTGATTTCAAAACTTAATACAAAGCTACAATAATCAAGAGTGTGGTACTGACATAAAGGTAGACATAGAGACCAATGGGATAGAGAGCCCAGAAACAAATGCTTGCATATGTGGTATAATGATTTTCAACAAAGGTGTCAAGACCGTTCAAAGGAGAAGATACAATCTTGTCAACAAATGCTTCAGGAAAAACTGGATATCCACATGCAAAATAATGAGGTTGGACCCTACCTTATACCATATACAAAAATTGACTAAGTGGATCAAACATGTAAATGTAAAAGCTAAAACTCTAAAACTCTTAGAAGAAAGCATATGGGGACAGCTTTGTGACATTGGTGTGGCAATGATATTAAAAGTACAGGCAAGAAAAAAAAAGTTGATACATTCAACTTCATTAAAATTTAAAACTTTTGTACATTAAAGGACAGTATTAACAGAGTAAAAAGACAACCCACAGAATGGGAGAAAATGCTTGCAGTTATATATCTGATAAGTGATTACTCTCTACCATATGTAAAGAACTCCTACAATACAACAACAAGAAATTGAAAGATGGGCAAAGGACTTGAATAGACATTACTCCGAAGAAGATATATGGATTACCAATAAAAGATACTCAACATCATTTCTTCATTAAGGAAATGCAAAACAAACCACAATGAAATATTACTTCATACCCATTAGGACAGCTATTAAACAAACAAAGAAATATCAGAAAATAACAAGTGTTGGTTTAGGATGTGGAGAAATTGGAATGCTTGTGCATCGATGGTGAGAATGTAAAATGGTGTAGTGGCTTTGGAAAACAATGCATTGATTCCTCAAAAAAATTAAACAGAGAATTACCATATGATCCCACAATTCCACTTTTGAATATTACACCCAGAAGCACTGAGAGACTTGAACATATATTTTTATAACAATGCTCATGGCAGCATTATTCACCATAGCCAAAGGTGGAAAACCATACAAATGTCCATAAAAAGATGAATGGATAAATAAAACATGATATATACATATAGACAGATGAAGAAATATTATACAGCCTTAAAAGGGAATAAAATTCTGATATGAGCCTTGGATGATATTATGCTATGTAAAATAAACCAGACACAAAAGGGCAAATATTGTATTATTCCATTTATATAGGTACCTACAGTGGCCAGAGACAGAGTAGAATGGTGCTTGCCAAGGGCCAAGAAGAGAGGGCAAGAGGCAGTGGGATGCTATTGTTTAATGGGTGCAGAGCTTCAGTTTCAGAATTATGAACAAGTTGTGGACATGGATGGTGGTGATAGTTGCACAACAATGGGAATGCCCTTAAAGTCTACATTTAAAAATGGCTGAATGGCAAATTTTATACTGTTTATACTTTACCACAACACAAAAAATATGGATTAGATCTACACATATATTATCCTATTTTTAGAGCTAACTAAAAATATTAGGAATACCAAACCAAACCAAGTTTCTGAAAGTATGATACAGAGAGGTAAGGTCGCTATCACTAATAACCAAGCGGATTTGAAAAAGAACCAAAAAGAGCTTCTAGAAAAAAATGTCTATATAATAATAACAAGTTAAAGAGCAGATTAACACATCTGAACAGATGGTTAGTAAACAAAGATAGAACTGAAGAAATTATGTAGAATTATGTAAAATGTAGCACAGAGGGACAAAAAGAGAAAAATGTAGAAAAGAGGCTTATAAGAATAGAGGAAAGAGAGAAAGCTTATTATGTGTCCAGTCAGACAGAGTCTCACAGGAAGGTGATAAAGTCAAAAGGGAAGGTACAATATTTGACAAGGTAATGGCTGAAAGTTGCCCAAATACATGTAAAATTGAACTGCTCAGGGGATCCCTGAGTGGCGCAGCGGTTTAGCGCCTGCCTTTGGCCCAGGGCGCGATCCTGGAGACCCGGGATCGAATCCCACGTCGAGCTCCTGGTGCATGGAGCCTGCTTCTCCCTCTGCCTGTGTCTCTGCCTCTCTCTCTCTTTCTCTCTCTGTGACTATCATAAATAAAAATTAAAAAAAAATTGAACTGCTCAGACTTAGGAAGCCCAGTGAAACATAAGCAGGATGAAAAAAAATAAACTTACAAGCTAAACTGGTCATGATCAAACTGTACAACATGGCAGAAGCTGACAGAGAAAAATAATAAATTGCATAGAAGACAATTAGGGTGTCAGCTGACATCTCCCAGCTAAAAATGAAAGCCCAAAGACGGTGGAATAACATTTTTGAATTTCTGACAGAGAATTACTGATGACTTAGGAAGTATACCCAGTAAAAATATCACTTCAACACTGTGGCAAAATTAAGACATTTTCATGGAAAAACAAACAATCTTTTATACATAGACTCTTGTTAAACTTTCTAAAGAACAAATTTAGAGGATTCATTTTAGGAAGAAGTAAAATATCTCACAGCATATGTGTAAATCCAAACAAACACTGGTTAAATAAAAATAATGTCTAAATTTTAGATTTAAAATAAGGTAGAACTAATGTGTCAGCTAATGAGCAAATAAACATCGGCAGAAGAGTGCAGGAGTTAAAATGCATTGTTCAGAAGGAGAATAACGATACTGATTAACTTTTGACTTTGTTGTGTGTTAAAAGTTCTACGGTAATCACTACAGAATAGAAACAGAATACAGAATTTCCAGATTATTAGAAGGGAGAAGTGAAACAGGGGTAAGCATAATGAATCCAAAAGATGGCAAGGATGGCCAGGAAGAGGTACACAGAAAAGGTATTACAGAAGTAAATCCAGGGCACCTGGGTGGCTCAGTTGGTTGAGCATCTGCCTTTGGCTCAGGTCATGATCCCAGGGTCCTGGGATCCCTGCTCAGCAAGAAGTCTGCTTCTGCTTCTCTCTCTGCCCTTCACCCTCACTCATGTGTGTGTGCTCTCTCTCTCAAATAAATTAATTAAATATTTTTAAAAAGAGAAGAAAATCCAAATATTGTAATCACCACCTACAAAACTTGATTAACCCCTCACAATAAAAGATAGAGTCACCAGGCTAAATTATAAAGACACTCCTGAGAGGCTTTTTTGGTGCAAGCAGAACATGTGACATTGGGCACTGAGCCTTACTGCATGAGCAGGGCATTCTGACCTGGCAGTTTACAGAGGTTTGCATAGGGCCAGATTCTCACAGCTAAGGCTTGGGCCCTTAAGTCTGAGAGCACATGGTATTTGATGTTGGCTGGCAAATTCAGCTACGGCAACTTTATCCATAGGCAAGTGGCTCCTTCTATAAAAGCAGCACAAATAAGGAGATGAATCCGGAGCCCAGGAGCTGGGTCTAGAGGTATATTGTAAGAGTCATTGATACTATCACAGATCTGAGAGGCACCCATTTGTGACCACCATTCTAAGCTAAGTTCCTTACATTGGGCCATAAGTAAAAGCAAGGGGGCCACACAGACCTCGTTAAGGATAATGTCTGCTACGCAGATGGCCTGGTAAACAGAGGCACTGACCCCCTCTTTTCAGCAGGTGGGTCTATCATACTCATCCTCAATATGAGGTTACCAGCCCAGCAGAACCAGCCTGGCCTGGAAGCCTGCTAGAAATGCAAATTCTTGGGCTCTACCCTGGAGCTACCCAATCAGAATCTCTGGCAGTAAGGAGGGCCAGCAATCTTGGTTTCAACAAGCCCTACAGTGAATTCTGATGCACAACAAAGTCTGAGAATCACTGGTCTACAGCAATGAGGAAAGCTTCTGGAATACACAGACTTACAGCACTATGGAGGATCCAGGATGCAGGCTTTCCCACCATGCACTTGTGTCTGTGGCAAACAGTCCATGATGAAGAAAACAGCATAGACTTTATCAGATTTTGAGGCCTGGGGGAGAGGAATGATATTTGCTGGGTTTCAACTGTGGGACCACTTTGTTCTGTGTATGCCTCTGAATCCTGTTGGAGTTTCTAACTTTATTTTTTTATTATTTTTTAAGATTGTATTTATTCATAAGAGATACACAGAGAGAGGCAGTGACACAGGCAGAGGGAGAAGCAGGCTCCCTGCGAGGAGCCTGATGCAGGACTTGATCCCAGGACCCTGAGATCATGCCCTGAGCTGAGGGCAGACACTCAACCACTAAGCAACCCAGGAATTTCTAACTTTAAATGACTGGTATCCAACCTAGATTATGAAGGACCAGGCAGTGGCCGCAATTTCCACTTTACATTCTTACCGTAGGAGTAGACTGGGAGTTAAGAATTAGAAAGGGTAAACCTAGGGTGTTTTGACTGGCAAAAGTTGAAACTAAGACCAGTCTGCTCATAATCTTCACTGTTACTTAACACTGCACTGGACATATAGCATGCCACAATGGAACAAAAAGCAATGAAAATGGAGAAGTGAAACCATCCGTTTTAGATTATATTATGGTAATCCAGGAAAAAAATCAAATAAGGAACTACAAATACAAAGAAACTGCAGGAAGGTAGCTTAGTATTGATCATGGGTATATAGATGCCTCTCAGATCTGTGACTCTACCAGTGACTCTGATAATGTAACTATGGACACAGCTGCTGGGCTCTGGAATTCATCTCCTTATTTGTTTTGAGGCTAGGTTTTCTAGAAAATGGCTAAGTGTGGCAGGGATGGGAAGATCACTCTTGGGAGAGGGAGACTTCTGGAATGGCCAATCCATAGGAACAGAATTCTGCACAGAATAGCATCTGGCCAGGGTGCCCACATCAAGGTGAAGGAGGTGCAGGGGGTACCCATGATCATGGGTTCCAGTGGTCAGCTCATATACTGAACCAGCCAGAGACAGGCTATCTCAAAGAACACTGCAGTGGCTTTCTAAAGCTCAGGTGGAGTGCCGTACCGGGGTTGATACTGTGAAAGGAAGGGGGTGCCATTCTTCAGGATGCACAGTGCATATCTTAACTCAGAAATATCTGCATGGTACTAGATTCCAAAATGGAAGAATAGGCCCAGAATGGAAGAAAGGGTGGAAGGAGGAGTGGCTGTACTGACCGTCTCACTCAATGACCCACAGGGGTATTTTGTGCTTCCCATTCTCTCAATTATGGGCTCTACAGGGTTAGAGGGCCTGATCTCCCAAGCAAGAAACTTACCAGGAAAGTAGCAGGGGTTCTCCTGAGCTACAAGGCATGGCTATCACCATACTTAGGACTCCTGTGACCAGGGACCGGAGATGAAGGGAGCAGTCCTTGGCAGGAGTCATGGATCTCCATCAGCATGAGGAGGTAGGACTTTCACACAAGGAGTTAAGGGAGGAAGAACATGAAATTCAGGCACTTCCTGCCTTTCCCTTGCCTCACTATAACTGACCAAGAAGGATATGATTACCAAGAGCCCATATTCTCATCAATGAGGTTTTGGGCCATAATACCAGAGAAGCCATCAAGACTTGCCAAAGAGAGTGAAGGGAATTCAGAGTGGATGGAGGGGGGAGCAGGTGAGTGCAGTTGCAGCCCTAAGATCACTACAGCGACAAGGGCTATAGCAACAAGGGCTCCACTCATTTCATTTGGCTGTATTTTCCACAGGAAGAAAGACCCACGGGAACCATGGAGGAGCTGCTCCCAACTCTATGTGGAGAAGTGCACTGC
The DNA here is from genome assembly GCF_048164855.1 of Canis lupus baileyi. Classification (NCBI taxonomy): domain Eukaryota; kingdom Metazoa; phylum Chordata; class Mammalia; order Carnivora; family Canidae; genus Canis; species Canis lupus. The sequence goes on from NC_132848.1 coordinate 32,236,595, forward strand.
CAAGGGTGGACTGTGGTGGCCAAAGGACGGGTTCTCAGATTTCAAGGTGCATAACTGACCAGCAAGCCCCACTGCTTAAAATGCATCACTACTGCCTATACACACCATGCTGTTTATAGGCTGCTCCCACTAAGGGTTGAGGAAGACATAGGAACCCCTTGATAGGCATCATTGGCTTCAGGACTCCCCAGTGGTCTTGCTGAGCTTTCCCAGAATTGCACTGGAGGCTGATGTGCTCCCCTCCTCCACCCTCCCTGCTCTGCTGGGTGTCATACCTGCATCTTGCAGCCTCCCTCACTCTCAGAGCGTTTCCACTAATCAAGGTCCGGCATGCCTGACTCCTGTCTTGGCATCTGCTTCTTAGAGTTAACACTTAATGGAAAATTAACGTAGCTGTCAGATACTCATACAACAAACTCTTTGTATCTTTCAACATGCATCAGCAATCAAGAGCAGACCCCATATACAATCACAATACAAAAGATGAGTTACCTAGAAAATAGAATAACAAAAGTCATTCAGAATGTATCTTTAAAAAAAAGGACTTGTAGAAATAAACCGAATTACTGTGTTTTTGCATATTCTAATTCAACATCGAAGATTTTAATTCTTCTGTAGTTTAGAACTTGAACATAATCTCCACAGAAATATCAATAGATTTTGTTAAACGAAGTACACATGTTGATGATCAAGTTTGTGGGGAAAAATTTCAAATGCCTAGACTGTTTGATCCAGCAGTCCCAACTCAGGGAAGTAACCTCTACAGATGTTACTGGAACATTGCTTACAATCGCTAAAGGCTGAAAACAGTGAAATACCCCTCAACGGCGGACTGGTTAAGTAGAATATGGTGAATCCATACAATGGAATAAGCTATCCCGCTCAGAAGATAAAAGAAAAGAAATAAGAGAAGCACGAAGCTATCTGCACACTGATTTGCAAAGATCTCCAAGTCATACTGTTAAATGAAAAAAGCAGGGAAGAGTGTATATAATATGCTACACTTTGTGTATAAAAAGAAGAAAAAATATTCAATCATATCTGTGCATTTGCATAAAGAAGGTCTGGAAGTTATGGAAACTAACAAAACATGGTTAACTTTGGGGATGGTAGAAACTATATATAGTGAGAGCAAAGGTAAAAGCAAGACTTTGCCTTTGAACCATGTGCATAAATTACCTGTTCCCAATAACATAAGTGTATCTCTAAAATGCTACTGAATTTCACACTGACTACAATACTCTTTCATGGCCACCAATTTGGCAAAAATTAAAAAGCTGGGTAAATGCTAAGTGTGGTGAGGGCACGGGGTATTCCAACACATTTCTAGTGTCTGCATAAACTGACTCAACCCCATCAGAAAAGACCCTAGTAAGGTTAAACTCCAAATATTCTATGATCTGGAAGTTTCTCTCCTTCTTATGTATCTGAGAAAATATGCACGGGTACTAGAAAATGTGTACAAGTATATTCATGTCTGTATTAGTTGTGATAGCAAACACTTTATCTAGATGTCCCTCCAAAGCAGAATGTATAATCCGCATTATAATCCATTCATGTGAGCACCATACTGCAGTAGAAAGGATCGACTTCACTACCTGTATAAACCATAGTGAATCTCAAAAACCTGAAATGGAAAAAGAAAAAAAAAAACCTGAAACGGAACAACAACAACAAAAATCATATAGCTTCGTAGATTCACAAAAAGATCAAAAGTGGCAAAACTAAATTAAATCTTGTTTAGAGAAAAGTACCTATATTACAAATATGCCATGGGCTCATAGACAGTTCAAGGATGTGGTTATTTCTTAGCAAGGGAGGGAGGGGCAGTTTGGAGAGGAGGTCTCCGGGTGACTAGTATTGTCCTCTCACCTCAAGATCAGGACAAAATGTTTAGTTTTAGCATTTAAACATGTATACATATAAATGCAGTTTTTTGTATGTAGAATATATTTTATGATTTTTTTAAACGTAAAAAAACAATTCTTTCAAAGACTGGTGATGTGGACACCTCTAGCATATTAAATCAGGAAAAATAATTACATGTGAAAAGAAATCTTGCTACTGATAAGGAGGAAAGAATAAAATAGTAAAAGACTATAAACAATTTAAACTTCAGAATTTCACTGAAATGGGGAAGATTCTGGGGAAATATACACTTTAAAAAATTCACTCATGATAAGGAAGAAAACCTGAACAGACAAATTACTGTGAGAGACTAAAAAATTTATCAAAGAATTACTTTGCAAAAACTCCTGCACCAGACAATTCTGAGATTTAATACTTTCAAAATTTCAAGGGACTAAAATCCGTATGCTATTAAAATTGTTCCAGGCTTAGAAAAATATGAATACATTTTTCATTTTGTAAAGCCACCATAACCCCGATTCCAAAATGTGAGAAGTGGGGGGGGGGGGGGAGGAATTGTAGTAAAATTGGAAAGTTATGTAAAACACTAAATAATATAATATTAGACCAAACCAGCAGCAGAATTAAGAGAATTATTTACAATGATCAATAGGATTTAGCCAAGAAATGCAAAGATCATCATTATAAGATCTATTAATGCAACATCCCATATTAATATATTTAAGGAGAAAATAGGAACAATCATTTTAATGGAAGAAGAAAAAAAGCAGTCAATAGCATTCAAAGTACACTTTATAATTCCAAAATATGTTTTTTGGGGAAAATTAAAAATAGGAGGTTTTTAACATGGTTAAGACTTTATATCTTAAGCTAATTATTAACATTATCTTTTAAAGTAAAAAACTAAAGAGAATTCTTACTAAAACCAGTATCAAAAGCAAGCAAACAAGATATTCATCATTATTACCATTTAGCATTTTCCAAAAACTCTCAGCAATGCAATTAGCATGAGATATGAAGAGATATGATCATTGAAAGGATGAGAAAATTATCACTTTGTACAATAATGCTGTTGTATTTTTATAAAACTCCAGAGAATGTTTTTAAGAGGAGAGAGGGGCAAGGGGCAGAGGAAGAGGGAGAAAGAGAATCTTAAGCAGACTGATTGCCCAGCATAGAGCCCAATGCAGGTCTCCATCCCACACCCCTGAGATCATGACCTGAGCTGAAATCAAGAGTCCAGTGTTCAATCAATTGAGCCACCCTAGCACCCCAGAGAATCTATTTTTAAAACATATATTTTAAGTTAGTTTTATAAACTAACTTCATGGAGGATTTTTTTTAAGTATTTATTTATTTGTTTGAGAGAGAGAGGAGCAGGGGGAGAAGGAGAGAGAATCCTAAGCAGACTCTGTGCTGAGCCTGGAGCTCAATCCCACGACCCTGAGATTATGACCTGAGCTGAAGTCAAGAGTCCGCCACTTAAGCTACTGAGCTATCGATGTGCCCCAAGGATATTTTAAAAATCTGTATATTTCATATATATCAATAATAATCCATGAAAACACAACCAGAAAATAATTTACAGTGGTATCCAAAATATAAAATTCTGAGGGGAAAAAAACATTTTTGAAGAATAGGTAAGATCTACAGGGTATGCCCCCAAATTTGCTGAAAAATAACAATAAACATTTTTAATATATAAGCTAAAAATATTTATGTATGAGAAATTAATATATTAATTCTTCTGAAATTAATTTATGGGCTTAATAAAATCCCAGTTACATTCCTAATGGAATTTGTTTGGAAATTAATTATTGGATTCTTAAGTTTACCTTGGGGGGAAGCGATAATAATACAAACAAAATAAATTCATGAGAAAACAGCTGAGGACTTTGTAAAAAGAGTGATTAAGAAAGAATTTTCCTGAAGCCCCTGGGTGGCTCAGTGGCTTAAGTGTCTGCCTTCAGCTCAGGTCATGATCTGTGGGTTCTGGGATCAAGCCCATGACTCAGCAGGGAGCCTGCTTCTCCCTCTCCCTCTGTCCCTCCCCCCTCATGCTCTCTTGCTTGCTGTCTCCCTCAAATAAATAAATGAAAATCTTTAAAAAAGAAAGAAAGAAAGAAAGAAAGAAAGAAAGAAAGAAAGAGCTTTCCTACAAAAAAATAAATGAAAATGAGTGGGAAAAATCAGAGAGGGTGACAAAACACGGGAGACTCCTAACTCTGGGAAACAAACAAGGGGAGGTGGGCAGGGGGATGGAGTGACTGGGTGATGGGCACTGAGGGGGGCACTTGACAGGATGAGCACTGGGTGTTATACTATATGTTGCAAATCGAACTCCAATTAAAAAAAATATACAAATAAAACCCTACAAACACCAGAATTATGTGATAAAAGCCAAAGAAGAAATGCTGTAAGAGGAGATTGAGAAATAGAATGAGTTCCTCACAGAGCAAGGAAAGCCCACAAATCAACAAGGAAGTGAGAGGTTGCCCAGGACATTGTAATGGAGAGATTCACTACTGGGTGAGGGGAATAAAAATGGCAGCCTCAACTGAACCACTAAAAATGCATCCTACACTGATCAAGCCCTGCCTCCCTCCCCACCCGCCAGATCCAGCCCATCATCACGCCCATGGAATGGAGTCCTAATGCTTGTCTCTGATGCATCCCCATCTTTCTGTCTCCCCTGGAACACTACTGTTGTCTCCACAGTCCTTCTGCTTTTACATTCCTCCAATCCATTCTCCACCCGGCTGCCAAAGTGACCTTCATCACACACAAGCTAATTTGTGTCACTGCTTTTTCCTGATTAACCAGTTGCACTTAGTATACATTCCACACTCTAAAAACCTGGGTCATCTGATCCCCTCACTCCTCTGCTGTCCCAGTTTTGCTGGTGTCCCCTCACTCATTCTGCTGCTCTTAGCTACTTTGGCTTCATTAGTTTCTCAAAAGCAAGATGCTTGGGAAGAAAACCACACCAGGCAAATGAAAGAAAGAGCCAAGAGAAAAGATTGATAGATTTGATTTCTTAAAACTTTAAACCCTCTCTACATAAAAACCATCCTTAAAGAAATCATCATGAGTAAGCTGATGACAGATGATGAACCGGGCAGGGGGGCGGAATGGGGGGAGGATGTGCCACAAACAACTAGACAAGGATTCCAAGGCACTGCTGTTTAACAAGGCTGTTCAAGTTAGTGAGACAAGAACACAGATTTCTGTTGGCACCCAGGTCTGGAAGACACCCAGGCAATTCACCAAATAAATGCTTAAGATAGATAAACGTGTGAAAGATTTTCTTCCTTACTTCGTCAAAGAGATGAAAGCTTGAACTACAAGATAGCATTTTTCACCTATTGCTTTGGTAAATATGTGTTCTCCTTTTAGAAATGTTTTCATTGAGCTACAATTTACACAAAGTATGCCAATGTTTGGCGTACTGCAGTCTTATTTTTCATAGTTTTTATAGCCATGTAACCCCACCCAGATCAAACTATAGAACCCCTGGGGGTTTCTGTGTGCTTCTCCCTAGTTCACGTTCCCCTTAGAAGAAGCAACCCTTATTCTTCTATCTTCAAAGATTAGTTTTGCTCGTTCTTGAACTTGATAACAACAAAAATTTACACAATGTATCTTTTTTGTACCTGCCTTTTTTGCTCAACAAATCCCACGGGGGTTGCATTTATCAGTAGTTGCCTTTCTTCTGTTTAAACTTTCTGTGTGGTACCCCATTGCAGGAAACACCCCCAAGTGTCTCTTCATTCTGCTGCTGATGGACATCAGGGCTGTGCCACTGGGTCTAGTCTGAATAGATATGCTCTGAATGGTCTTGTATGTGTCTTTGGATGGGCACAGGTTTTCATTTCTTTTAGAAACCTTGCTGTGGATCACCTGGATCATAGATTAGATGTTTGAATAGCTTTAGTAGATAGAGTTTTTCAAAGTTATTACACCAAGGATTGATGCTCAAGCCTTCTAAAATGACGTCTGGTGCTCTCTCTAGTCATTGAGAGTGAAGATGGAATGCTCCTTCCTTCCTTTATCTTCTTTCCTTTTTCTTTCTCTCTCTCTCATCCTTTTCCATCCCCTAAACTCCCTGCTCAACCTGTCTGTATCCCCATCCTTTCCCTCCCTTCCCACACCTTTTCAGTCCACTCACAGTTGGAAGCTGTTCCAGGCCTTAGCAAGCCTGTAAACTAGATTCTGAGCTCCCTGTATCAGCAACTGCCTAATTAGAGGCACGATTTGTGGTCCAGTGAAGTCTCCACCAGCCTAATGTGCCTGGCGGAGCTGCGCTTCTGCTAGTAATTACCTTCAACTTCCAGTTAACAGAAGGGCAAGAACATCTGTATCAAGAGTAATGAGAAAGCCCCTGCTTGGGGTCCTGGAGCTGGAATGTGAAGCAGGGAGCCTGTAGAAACCCTCATTAAATGGACCATCCATTACTTATGCCCTGACAGCGCCTCAGCTTCTCCCGTTACCTGTCTCTCTTGCCCAAGGAAGATGACTTAGTTTCTGCTTCTGGATCTGGGTCTCTGTCCAGTATTTATTATTTAAATGGGAGAACAGGGAGAAACTGTGGTATGAAGCATAGATTCTTAAATATAAGAATATTGAGGCAGGTTGCAAAATTAGTTGGTTCCTAATAATTAAAGGACCAGTCTCCAAGGGATTCCCTTTTCCAATAGAGAGAAGATGCAAGTCTTTCCTTATAGGAATATTCCTCTCATTTACAATCCAACACCATGTATTTAACTCTCTCCAGCATCTACCATGTGCCCAGCAATGGGTACAAATGGTGAGGAAAACAGCAGTGGTCTCTATTATATCAGTTCTATATCTAGTGATACATTTATCAAGTAATCACTCACCTTTGCTTAGTAGCTGTTTCATGTTGGGAAGGAATTCAGAGAGCATGAAGGAGGTATGAGAGCTTATTACAAGGGTCTGACGGGGGTGGGAAGTTCAGGAAAGGCAATCCTTAGGAAGTAACAGTTATGATCTCCAGGATGAGTGAAGGTTGGAGGGTTGGAGGGTGAGCCATCGAATAGCCTGGGATGAGGCTGCTTTTGTAGTGGGAGAGAAAGCACCAGAATTACAACAGGGCACCAGAAATGACTAACCTCCCTGATTACTCCCATTAACATATCATAGGCATGTGACGGTTTATACTCACTTCATTTCCTGGGGCAGAAAAAAAAGAGAATTATGGTCTAGCAGCCTTTATTTTTTGAGCATGTGCTATGTTTCATGCACTAGTAGCCTTTTCTCATCTCATCCTTACACTCATTTTTTGAAGTTGGCCTTCCTATTGCCCCAATTGTACAGAAGTGGAAACTGAGGCACAGAGCAGGTAAGTAAACTTTACAAGGTTGCCCTACTAGTAATTGCAGAGTGTTATGGGATGCCTGGGTGGCTTAGCAGTTGAGCATCTGCCTTTGGCTCAGAGTGTGATCCCGGGGTCCTGGGATTGAGTTCTGCATCAGACTCCTTGCAGGGAGCCTGCTTTTCCTTCTTCTTGTGTCTCTGCCTCTCCCTGCGTGTCTCTCATGAATAAATAAATAATTTTTTTAAAAAAATTGCAGAGTGCTAAAAACAAACAAAACAAAATCCAACTCAGTTTTAAAGACCTTTGTTGTCTTTATTGAATGATTTATGAATTAGGGAGCACCCCCATACAGTAAATTAAAAAAAAAATTCCAAAGAGCTGCACAAAAGGAAAGAGTTTCACAAGCAGAAAGGGATGGGACACACTAATTACTAGCAAAGAGTGGATTGTTTCAGGCAAGGCTATCTTCTCTTAAGGGATCCAGGCATCTGTCAGGCAGAGGACTTCACTAGTACTGACCAGGTGATTCCAGATTGACTGGTTTAAGATCCCACTCCTGGGAGAGCTAGAAACTATAATTGAGTTAGGTATGAAGTCTTGGTTTGGTGACACAGGCTTAGCACTAGTGACTCCATTTTGAGTCTGTTGTCTCTTTTTAACAGCAGCCAAGTACACATAAGATTCCAGTGCTTCACAGAAGCAGCAATAGCCATCATCAGTCTTGGGCCTTCACTCTAGCAGCAAATCCTCTGTCAGCCCCAGGAGTTCCCACGAGATTTAAAGGAGCCAAAAGGCTTCCCAGGGGGCCCTTATTTCCTAAGGCCACAGTTGTGTGTCCCAACTTGCCCAGCAACCTTCTGAGATAAGGCTCCTGGGGAAGGACTGGGAGAGCCCAGCAACAGCATGAGGAAGGGTGCACTGTCACAGGTCAGAGGAAGCCAGCACACAGCAACCCTGTACACTCAGAATGATTGTAACACAATGAGAATATCAGGGTAGTAAGCATGAATTTACTCCACAAATTTCAGGTTTAAAAAATATTTCATAATACATTGTTTTTCTAATCCAAATGGAATCTGGCTTCTAGGGCAATGGGTAGATATTGGTTCTTCTCCGAAGGGTCATCCAATAGTTCAAAGTGATAGAATCAGTACAGAAAATGTTTCAGGGAGCACTCTTCTTTCTTCCCTCTAGGCAGCATCTCCCCAGCCTCCCTCTAATTGCACCTCTCTCCTTTGCAGGAATTCCAGCCCTAAAGACCACCCTTGGGGGAAAAATCTTCAGTCATTCCATGTCGGGGCAAGTGAAATTCAACCCTTCATTTGCTGGTGGCAGAAGCAAAATAATATACCACTTAGTACTTCCTAATGAGCTTAGGGAAGAATCAAATTATCTTCTGTGTGTGCGTGCATGTGTGTGTATGTGTGTGTGAGAGAGAGAGACAGACAGAGGAAGATAAAAATCTAACTAGAAGAAAATACTCCAAACATGAATACAAATTGCCCCAGCATATTGGTATTGGGGATGATTTTTATTTCTTTCTATATACTTTTCTCTATTTTCTCAATTTTCTGAAACTGATTTATAGTACTGCCATAATCAGAAGGAAACAATAGAAGCCATTTCTTCCTCCCTCCCTCCTCACTTCCTTTCTTTCTGTCTTTCACTTTTGTCTTTATTCAGGCCTGTGGAATTGCAGGACACCTCTACCAAATGTAAGGTCCTGTGGAGCTCAATAGCCCTTCCACCTGCATCTGTGTTTCCTTCTGTCTCACTGCCATGAGCAGCCAGCTTCCCTTCTGCCTCTCCATCTAGAGAAACAGGAGCTCAGAAATCCAATCTCCTCAACTCACACAGATTAGGTCTAAAGTTGGGGTGACTGTGACCGATGCCTAGAGTCCAGAATATAGAGGGAATTTCTTGGGGCCACACCAGTCTCAGCCAAGAGGAGAAAGAGAGAGAGACAATGGGGACAGAGGGATCTAAGATGCCACAGTGCTGGTTCTGGGATGTTGTGTTTTCACAAGAATACTTTAGTTCTAATTACTCAATCCACAGTGGGAAGCTGTTGAGCTTGTGGCTATGGTAAATTCCAAAGGTCTCTACTTGGGCTGTGTCTCTGTCGTGAAGCAATTTGGACTCTAGAGTCTCTCTGGTAAGAAAAGCTGAGCCTAGAGATGAAAGGGGTAGAGGGGGAGAAAGAGTTCCAGGAAGGAAGGAAAGAGCCGAAGGAGACCAAACTGTTGGCCAGGGCATCAGCCATGAGAATATTAACCTGTGGAAAGAACACCAGCCACAGGGCCAGGAGACCCACCTCTGCAACTAATTTGGACTCCTGTACAAATATGAACCTCCTTTCCTCTTTTTTATTTTAGTATAGTTGACATGCAATGTAACATTAGATTCAGGTGTATAATAGCAACCTAACATCTCCATAGGTTATGCTGTGCTCACCACAAGTGTAGCTACCAAATGTGGACCTCTTCAAACCCTTGCTGTGCAAATGTAGAGCCCCATAAGGCCTCAGTCTTCTCATCTTAAAATAGCAATAACATAGGGCCAACCTCACAGGCTTATTGTGAAGATTTAATGGAAAGTTCTAGAACAGAGGGCCTTTGTTGGATTATGGCCTCCCAGCATTCTTTCTACCTTCCTTGAGTAACTACACTTCAACTTCCGATTGAGGTGCTTCCCCCTCCCCACTCTCTGTTCATACACCTCAGTAGGCGTGGCTCAAGGGGCCCCAAGCCAATTGGTGTGCATAGCCCCTAGATGACGTGGTTCTCACAGGAAGAATGTGTGTGTGCACATTCAGTTACAAAAGCCAAATACAAATTGTACATGAACCCAAAGTGAGGCCACTCAAGCAAACTGAAATGTCAAGTTTTCTTTTCTTTTTTTTAAGACTCAAACTATATTCATTCAATGTAGGAAAACTGATTAATTCATGCCTGTCAGAAGGTCTTTTTGTGGAATGCCTTTGGTTTTTAAAAAGCATGAGTACAAATTAATTATTGCTTAACAGATGCACTGTTTTAGACATAGTCTTCTAAAACATTAGATCCCAGGGGGAAATAGCTACAGGGCTGCTTGGGTGTTAAAAATGATGAAATCCTAACTAATTCCCTTCTGGCTCTAACGATCTATGAGCATCATGTGGAAATGGTAAGCCTCTGACAGGCAGAAGAGAGTATTTCAGGATTTGGGAGCACAGCTCAACAATACTGAAACCACACCGTGTTGTCAGGCGAAGGAAGAAATAACAGCAGAGGTCAGCACTCTGCTGGGCTCTTTCCGTGACTTTCCTTCCTGAAGTCTTACAGGAACCTGACAAGTTGTATTCTTAGGCACACTTTGCAGATGGGGAGACTGAGGGGTGGAGAGGTAGAGTAACTTCCATGAGCTCATTCATGAGGGAGCAATACAGTCAAAATCAGAGGGCAGAGTTTCAGAACCTGAAAGGCACGCAAGACCAGCACCGGGAGAGGCCCTCTGAGCAGGCTCAGAAGCAGCAGCTGCAACCAGTTCGCTGAGCCCTGGACAGTAACTCAGTCATTTTGTTACTGGAGTCAATAGTTCCAACACCAGTACTTATCGATTTCCCAAATTCTTGATGCGGGCAGAGGAAGCAGCTCTGTGGGCAGGTTGGTTCCACCAGGTTTTTCTGCAGAGCCCCAGACTGTCCGCTGCTGCTCCAATGCTCCCGATGATTTTGAAATACTCAACTGCCCTGTTTCAAGTACTTCCTGCTGAAATTATCTATCATAGTCTACCCAATCAGGTCAACTCCTAACCTCATTCAGGTTAGGAACAGAAGGAAGGGGAACAGCCCAAGTGAGTATTTGAACCCAAAGCAGAAATCTACGGGATTCACTTTCATTTCTTCTCCCACTGGGTAAAGCTACTGGGATAGCTTTCGCACCTCGGGATAGCTATGATTGGAATGAGTTTGGGGCTATTGATTCCTGTTCTTCCTTTCCCACGTGGCTGCAGAACTGCTCACAGAGCACATTTGTTTAAGAAGTAGTGACGAATCTTCTTTCTTGGAAGTCCTCTAATTACAAATCAGCATTAAGAGAGACCTTGCACATTTACAGAGTTTAGCAAAAATGTTTCATTAGCTATTCCTTGTGCTGATATACCACACTAGTCTATGGAATAGGGCATCAGAACTCATGTGGGCGAACACTCAGGAAAGAAAATGAAGAAGATACAAAGAAATGGAAAATAAGTTCCATGCTCGTGGATTGGAAGAACAAATATTGTTTAATTGTTTAAATGTCTAGGCTACACAGAACAATCTCTCCGTTCAATGCAATCTCTATCCAAATACCAGCAACGTATTTCACAGAGTTGGAACAAATAATCCTAAAATTTGTATGGTACCAGAAAAGACCTTGAATGCCAAAGGAATGTTGAAAAAGAAAACTAAAACTGGTGTCATCACAATTCTTGACTTCAAACTGTATTACAAAGCTGTGAACATCAAGACAGTATGGTACTGGCACAAAAAAACAGACACATAGATCAACAGAACAGAATAGAGAACTCAGAAATGGATCCTCAATTCTAAGGTCAACTAAACTTTGACAAAGCAGGAAAGAATATTCAATGAAAAAAAGACAGTCTCTTCAACAAATGGTGTTGGGAAAATTGGACAGCCACATGCAGAAGAATGAAATTGAACCTTTTTATCACACCATACACAAAAATAGACTCAAAATTAATGAAAGACCTAAATATGAGACAGAAATCCATCAAAATCCTAGAGGACAACACAGTAAACAACCTCTTTGACTTCAACCATAGCAACTTCTTGCTAGAGACATCTCCAAAGGCAATGAAAACAAGGCAAAAAATGAACTATTGGAACTTCAACAAGATAAAAAGCTTTTGCACAGCAGAGGAAACAGTCAACAAAACCAAAAGAAAACTGACAGAATGGGAGAAGATATTTGCAAATGACATATCAGATAATGGGCTAGTATCCAAAATCTATAAAGAACTTATCAAATTCAACACCCAAAAACCAATAATCCAATCAAGAAATGCACAGAAGACATGAACAGACACTTCTGCAAAGAAACCCTACAGATGGCCAACAGACATATGAAAAAATGATCAACATCACTCAGCATTAGGGAAATACAAATCAAAACCACAATGAGATACCACCTTCCACCTGTCAGAATGGCTAAAGTGAACCAGTCAGGAAACAACAGATGTTGGTGAGGATGTGGAGAAAGGGGAATCCTCTTACACTGTTGGTGGGAATGCAAGCAGTTGCAGCCACTCTGGAGAACAATATGAAGGTTCTTCAAAAAGTTGGACATTGAGCTACCCTATGGCCCAGCAATTGCACTACTGGGTTTTAACCCAAAGATACAAATACAGTGATCTGAAGGGGCATTAGCACCTCAGTGTTTATAGCAGCAGTGTCAACAAATGGCCAAACTTGGAAAGGGCCCAGATGTCCATTGACAGATGAGTGGATAAAGAAGTATTCCACACAATGGAATACTACTCAGCCATCAAAAAGCCGAAATCTCACCATTTGCAACAATGTGGTCGGAATAGAGGATATTATGCCAAGTGAAATAAGTCAGAGAAAGAATTCTCATATGATCTCACTTATATGGGGAATTTAAGAAACAAAACAGAGGATCAGAAGGGAAGAAAGGAAAAAATAAAACAAGATGAAATCAGAGAGGGAGACAAACTGTAAGAGACTCTTAATCATGGGAAACAAACTGAGGGTCACTGGAGGGGAGGGGAGATGGGGTGACTGGGTGATGGGCATTGAGGAGGAATATGATGTACTGAGCACTGGGGGTTCTATAAAACTGATGAATCACTGACCTCTACCTGTGAAACCAATAATACATTATATGTTAATTAATTAATTAAATAAATTTAAATAAAATTTTTAAAAAAGAAGAGCTCGTGTGAGGGAAAACCAAAAATTTGTGTGACCAGAGTAAGATTGTTCATGTTCTGGGATTCTAGATCTACCCCGCTCTCCTCCCTACTGGAGCCCCCAGGCCTTGCGTAAGCATTTCCTATTCATTCCATTTCGCCATAAACACTATGTAGCCATGGACATTTATTTAACCATTTGGTGCTATTGTTGCCTTGACTATAAAATTAGTCAAACTTATAATAGTACCTATTCCAGAAAGTTATAACAATGTAAAGAAATAATGTATATACTTCACTTAGAACAGGTCCAAGCAAAATTAAGTTCTATCTAAGTGCTTTTATAATTATTATTTTTCATTTGATCTATACATTTTACCTTTCATTTTATATCTGAGGACTCAGAGGCTCAGAGAAGTGCAATAGCTTACCTTAAAGTTTCTGTGGCCCCTTCCTGTCTGCCTGACACACCCTACTTCCTGGTCTAGTTCAAATGCTCCCTTCTCTGTGAAGCTCTCTGTCACTCATGCACACACATGTGCACTCACACACACACTTCAGGTTAGCTGTAATATTTCCTTTCATTATATTTTATACTTCTCATAAAACTTAACACACTTTGCCATATACAGCCAATAAGGGCATGCATAGTGTCCTTTGTTATGAAATGCAAGTCTCCACAGACAGACACCTTTGGACTCTAGGGTCTGAAGTTGCCCCCGTGGCTAGCATAGTGCTTTGCACATGATAACAATAATCGTGACGTGTATAGGGGACAGTCTTTCATTTCTGTACCATCATTCAGTTCTAACCATTCCTGAATGGATGAGGTATTTCTCTCCACATTTTACAACGAAGAAACAGAAGCTGAGAAATGTGACGTCACACAGCTCATGCCAGGTAGAGCTGGTGTCTCAACGTAGGTCTGACATAAAAGCTTCTGGTTTTTCTAAGATACTACTGTCACTTCAGTAAGAGGTTCTGGGATGGGATGGGGTGGAATGGAGGCATGGAGAGGTGGAGTAGAATGGAGAGATAAAACACAAAGAGGAGAAGTCAGGAGAGATGGTGTGTGCAGAGGGAACAGTATGCATTATCAGAGTCAGAGTGTAGAAGAGAGCAGTACAGCTTGACCACTGGACTCCATTTCCACAATAAGACCACTCCTCCCTTCCTCTTCTTCAAGGCTTTTGTGAAACGGAAATAAAAAAACAAAACAAAACAACTAGAAAATGTTGAGGAAGAAAAAAAAAAAAAGCAGCACTCCCCAGAGGCAAAGGCTCTTTAATGTTATCCCAGTGACAAAGGAGATGACATCTGGGTGTCCTCCCAGTCAGAATATCCTGGCCTGGTGATGCTGACATCAAAACTACTGGGGGCAAAAAGTCATTCTTCGTCCTCCTAGCAATTGCTGTGTCTGTGTCTCCTTCTCTCCACAGAGCAGAGATGTGTCAGAACAGAAGATGAGGGCTAGACCTGCCAGGCTCAGATCAAGAAGCGGGTCCCCCAGGCAAGCCCAGGTCATGTTTCTGGCAGTTTCAACAAGAGTCAGGAGTCCCTGTGGGGATAGCACTAGGGAGCGGGGGCTGGGAGGAGCACAGCTTATGGCTAGCATCTGGGCATCCTCTGCAAAGGCAGCTAAGACCCACTTCACAAGAATAGGTTTTATGATCAGAACTCCATCTTTCAATGGATTTTGCATGGGGGAAAAAGAATAGGCACCCTTTCCCCAGGCAAAGTGCTATGCTGAGGGCAGGAACCAGGCTTTCACAAAGGACTTACATTACTACCTGCTTTTGCTAGCCAAAAGAAATCTGAAGGGGATTTTGCTTTTACAAAAAAAAAAAAAAAAAAAAAAAAGTCATTTCTGTACTAATATAGGTCTTTTGTAAAAGTGAGGGGGCATGATGTGAACTTTTAGAAAGCAGAAGGTACACTTATACCCATTTTGCAGATGAAAAAAAAACCTGAGTGACTCAAACACTAACTTGGTGACAGTGCCAGGATTTAAATCTAGACAGTCCACTTCCAGAACTCCTGTCTTGAGCTCTGTGTGCCACACTGACTTTCTTCTCTCAGCTCACGGCCAATAATCACTTCATTAAGCCCTCAATGGAGGAAATATGCATAGGCTGTGCCCAGCTAACCAAGAGCAAAATAACCCTTTATTTATTAGGTGGGATTTGGGCTGGGAGTCCAGGACCTATGCCAAGATGGCCAGGGCAGCACGGCATCCTTTCTCCCCTAAAATCAGTTTACATGCTACCAATGCCAACGAGACTCGAGGCTGCTCTATTTTCACACCAAAGCTTCACCTCAGATCTTCCTTAGCTCAGACCAGGCTAGCTGTCATGGAATGGGCAGGTCCAGAAGGTAGAGGGATTGAAGTGATAGCTTGCAGGAGGTGAATTTGGCCGGAGAGGAGTTGGGACTCAGGTGAAGAAACATCAATCAAGAAGGTCAAAATCAGTTCCAGAGGATTCCATGCCAGAGTGATTCGGTTCGCAGCATGGGCAGGTGCTCCAGAAACCCCATTCTCCAGACTCAGTTAGCAGCCAGCATCCTAGGACTTGGACTCCAAGCTGTTAAAGAAAAGGGGTAAGACATGATGCTGGGTCCCCTACAGTTTCAACTTTGACTCTGAACCATTCAGCGCAGTCTGGTGTGAGGACAAAGTGGCCCCACTATAGGAAACAGAGAAGGAGAAGACAATGAATCTGCAGCCTACGGACCCGGGATGACCCACTTCAAATGGGACAGCCCTTGCAGTCACTGAGGAAGGAGAGAAGTGGAGTTGGTGGCCAGATCTGCTTGTGCAAATGTCTTCCCTTACCCCGCTGTCATGAGGACACTTGGAGGCAGTGCTGCTTTATTCTTCCAACTTTAGCCACTTTGTGGGATGTAAAACCATTTGAATTGGGGCCTCTAGGGCAATGGGCTTAGCTCTTGGCATGGAGATGCCCCTTTTTTTAGTGTAGAAACACTTAGGTTCAAGGTATCCCTTTGCCCTTCTGGGCTGTGCAACACTGGGCATGTCACTTAACCTCTCTGAGCCCCAGATTCCCATCTGTAAAATTAAGAAAGATGATAGTGATGGTGCCTATTTTAGTGGGTAATGATGACTGAGTGAAAGAGGTGGTTTAAAATGCTTAACATCGTACTTGGCACATTATAAGCCCCCCATAGATGTTTGCTAATGCATTATTTTTTTTACCTTTGCTGAGGTATCATTGACAAATAAAAATTGTATATACTTAAGGTGTATAGGGTGTTGTTTTGCTGTTCATATACATTGTATAACGATTAGAATATCCATTATTTTGAAGGTGGGAGAGCAGCATTGTTGAAACAAATCCCAGAGGTTGGATTGGCATCAATTCGGGGATTTTTGCCACCCCCATATCCACCCAGTTAGACACTGAGGGGGCCCCCACCCCTCTCCACCAGTGGCTGCCAACCAGTCAGCTCTCCCTCATGCTGCTATCAAGTTCTGCAACAGCCAGCAGGGCACATCAGGTGGACGGAGCCCAGGCCTCAGAGGGAAGAACAGACATGGACACGATGGACAGAGCCCTTCAGGGATCTTGAAGTCAGAACCCAAATTCTAGGAACCAGCTGCTGCAACACTCAACTCTGTCCCCTCGAGTTCCGATAATCTTCTTCCCAGAAAGTTTTTAAAAAGAGAGAGAACACATTATTTTACTGACTTTAAAAGCACTGACCTTTTAATCTGTCCTTCCAAAGAGAAAATGGTTTGTGCTTCACAATTTCTCTGGAGTCAATGATCCTGAATACATTCACTGAAACAGACTCTCATAAATCTATATATGTACAAGTTAAAAAGATAATAAAGCTCTCTGATTCCGAGGACCAGCAGTCCTCAACAATTAAGACACAGAAATGCATTCATCTCAAACTCTTTTGTGTGTGTGTGAACCCAAAGAACTTTCCTTTCCTTCTCACTTACTCTCCTAATAATTCCATCAAAACAATACTCCCTGCGTATATTTTCTCACCCTGTCCTAAGAAAGCCCTGGAGAGAATACAAAGTAAATAAGAGAATGGGGCTCCTCTTCTCAAAGAACTTAGATCAGCGGCAAGGCAAATTCAATAATTTATCCCACAAATATTGTCAGGTGTGAGAGATAGAACAGTGACCCAGAAAGACATGGTCCTTAAGGAGATGGAGGTTAAAATCTTTTTTTAAAAAAGATTTTATTCATTTATTCTCTCCATGAGAGACACAGAAAGAGAGAGGCAGAGACACAGGCAGAGGGAGAAGCAGGCTCCTTGCAGGGAGCCTGATGTGGGACTCGATCCCAGGACCCCAGGATCATGCCCTGAGCCAAGGCAGACACTCAACCACTGAGTGACCCAGGGGTCCCTGGAGGTTAAAATCTAAAAAGCTCCTGAAAATAAGTAATGAGAAAAACCACAGCTAAGATCAGGGCCTAGATAAGTAGTGAGGAAAGGAGTAATCTGAGTGCCTCCCTATTTGACAACACTGCAAAGGACGCTTTGCATGTTGGATAGGGTCGAGCTCTACAAGGAAGGGGCAAAGATCACACTGCTTTCCAAGGACATCAAGTGACGGGCCCCGGATCACAGAAAGAGTATAGAAAGGGGATAGAGCTGAGTTTTTAACTTCAAGTGTGGGATCTTTCAGTAGTAGTACAAGTGCTACAGTGTGAAGGTTTGCTTAAGACGTTGAATCCAGAGCCCAAAGAACTGACTGGCTCCCAAATTTCTGGTGCCAGCTAAAGCAAATTCCTCATTTGATACTGAGCTTTGCTGAAATGGACACCATTTACCACAGATTAAACATATGTGCTGCTCTTCTCTTGCCTCAGACTAAAGCCTCTTGCTTTGGGGAGTTCCCGTTCCCAGGTCCCCCATGTGTGAGATGGAAGATTCCCCCATTTGTTCCTGAGGAGAGCCAGTCTTAATTTCCTAGGGTTGCCAAAACAAAGTACCACTAACTTGATGGCTTTAAATAACAAAAATTTATTGTCCTCCAGTTCTGGAGACAAAAAACCCAAATCAAGGTGTGTCAGCAGAGGGGCGCCTGGGTGGCTCAGTGGTTGAGCCTCTGCCTTTGGCTCAGGTCATGAACCAGGGTCCTGGGATCAAGTCCTGCATCGGGCTCCCTGCAGGGAACCTGCTTCTCCCTCTGCCTGTGTCTCTACATCTCTTATGAATAAATATATAAAATCTTTAAAAAACAAACAAACAAAAAGGGTGTGTCTGAAGGGCCATGCTCCCTCTGAAGTTTCTTTTATATATATATATAAAAGATATATATAATATATAATATTATTATAATATATTAATATTATGGTGGCTTTTGGTGGCTTTTGGTGTTCCCTGCTTTGCAGCCATGTTCTTCCGATCTCCGCTCTGTCTTCACATGGTCTTCCTCCCTGTGTGCCTGTGATCTCCCATAGGGACACCAGCCACTGGATGTTGGGTCCACCCTAAATCCAGGATGATTTCACCTTAATAGCCTTAACTAAATATATGTGAAGAAATATTGTTTCCAAAAAAGGTCATAGTCTGAGGTTCTGGATCGACATGAATTGTGAGGAGACACTATTCAACCTATCCTTATCATCTATTTTTTAATTTAAAAAAATGGTTTGATGTTCGCCGGGACACCTGCACCCCGATGTTTTTAGCAGCAATGTCCATAATAGCCAAACTGTGGAAGGAGCCTCCGTGTCCATCGAAAGATGAATGGATAAAGAAGATGTGGTTTATGTATACAATGGAATATTACTCAGCCATTAGAAACGACAAATACCCACCATTTGCTTCAACATGGATGGAACTGGAACAATTATGCTGAGTGAAGTAAGTCAATCGGAGAAGGACAAACATTATATGTTCTCATTCATTTGGGGAATATAAATAATAGTGAAAGGGAATATAAGGGAAGGGAGAAGAAATGTGTGGGAAATATCAGAAAGGGAGACAGAACATAAAGACTCCTAACTCTGGGAAACGAACTAGGGGTGGTGGAAGGGGAGGAGGGTGGGGGATGGGGGTGAATGGGTGACGGGCACTGAGGGGGGCACTTGACGGGATGAGCACTGGGTGTTATTCTGTATGTTGGCAAATTGAACACCAATAAAAAATAAATTTATTATAAAAATGGTTTGATGTTGGTCAACTCAAAATAGTCTTTCTGAAGCCTCATATTAGGATATGAGGAAAAAGAAAGGGGACAGCGTCTAGACTGACTTGAAACGTTTTTATGGTGTTGTCAGATGTAGTTAGTAGCAATATGGAACACGAGCTATGAGATATTGCTTCTAGTATTAACCTCATCATTTACCAACTGTGTGACCTTGAATAATCAATGTTAGTCTCTAGAAGCTCAGGAGCTAAGGAATAGAAATTTCCAGAGGTTTAGAAATAGCTAGCTACCCACCAAAGATTTTAGTTATCTCTTCAATACTAGAGCTTATTGCATGAAAGCTGCTCACCAGCCAAAGTTCACATATCAAGTTGGTTTTTCATCTGGTTGAGGTCCTGTGGCAAGATCCGGCTGATGGAATATGCATCACCTCCTGGCTGAGTTGGCTAAGGAGTGGTTATACTTTCACCGGCCTCTATCTTCCCATGCAAACTGAAGGAAAGGGACTCTGAGGGCCTAGGGGAGGATATGCCCCAAGATGGGCAGAGTCTGAGTCCCTGAATCACCACAGGGAAGGCTGGACAATAAGAAGGAGCACAAATGGCAAAACTGGTAAATGAGCAAGAAATAAGCATCTGCTACATGGTCACGTAAGTGCTGGGGCTTTGTCATAGCACAGATGTCATAGCACAGGTGTCATAGCACACATAGCACAGAGCCGAATGGCATCCTACCAAAGGTCATGCAACAATCATGTTCTTCCTTCCGGCCCCACACTCTCCTACCATACTTTCCTGTCCTCAGATACAAAAGGGAATGGGATCTGGACTCGGACCAGAATCTCCATCCCAGAAGCAAAGATGAGTGTTTGCCTGGAAGGGAGCTTATCTAAAGCTCTCAAGGAAATAGCGTTTTATGAATGTGGTGCAGAAAATCCAGTGCTAAACTGGGGCACAGGGTCATACTGATAATGCAGACGGGGCCTATCAGCCTGAAGACTGACGGGGGGTCAGCGCCAGATCTGAAGGGAATTCTCCACATGGACGGGCAATATCTCCACTTCTACAAAAGGGAGATGTCTTTGAAACACGGAGTGACTTCCTTCAGACGGATTGCTTCTTCCTTTTCCACCCAACCAGCTGGGGCCAGAGCAACGCCTCAGACATGCTTTACCGTTCTTTCAATAAACCTCAGCCCTTTCTTCTCTCTCCTGCCACAGGAATGCACGGGCCTGATGCAAAGACTTGCTAACTACAAATTCAAACATCAGATATTAAAAGTCAACTCTTGGAGTGGAAAAAAAATAAAATAAAAAGAGCGCTTCTTGTAGAGTACATTCCTTTGAAAAGCCTTTGTATTTCCCAGTATTGAAGTGATGGTGTCTCATTCAGTCAAACATAAGAAATTTGAAGCCATAGTAGAATATCCAGAGGAAGTTTGCAAATGGAATTTTCTGCCTGGGATTAAAGGCATGTTTGAGCAAATGCTTAGCATTTTATTTTACGTAGGAGATCCCATCAGAACTGGGGCTTTGTTTGGTGGTGGAAAGGCCTTTATTGCTGTATTTAATGCCTTGTTATACTTAGTTCTGTACTTTCAGAGCCCTGGATCGGAAGCCTGACAGACGTGTTGTTCAGGAATCCATTGTAAGTTTTGGTCTTTGGAACCCAAAAAGAATATTCAGATCTAGCCATCCCGGCTTCATCCCAAGGGAGAAATACCCATAAGGGACAATGACAAATGGGAAAACTCAGTAAAATTTTATTAATAGTTGAGCTTGTACCCAAAGCCACATGCAGAGCTCTTTGGTAAATTTACCTGGAGAATGAAGAGATGTTCACCTGATGTCTGTGAGGGATGGATCTGCTCTGACCCCATATTTACCAGATGACAACATTCAAGTCTAAGAGAGAGAGCAGAGAGAAGCCATTATCATCCCTTTGTCTTACAGTCACCTACCTGGTAGAATGCTAAGCTTCATCAGATTTCCAGAATTTACCTATCACATGAAGAACTCCTAAGTGGAGGGTGAAAAAGAAAGCAAAGTTTAGGAGGTGAGTGTCAAATTGTTTGGATGTATCTCATACCCTAAAAATCTACCCTGCTTCAAAATACAACTCTCTCTCTTATCACTTGTATGCTCTTGGGAAAGTCACTGGTCCTGCTTTATTCTTGCTCAGATGGTTGACATGAACAATAAAAGGAATAAAATACAGAAAGTTTCTAAAGCAATGCCTGAACTCTACCGAGGTGGTGCCTTGGTACCTTTTCTAACTCAGATCAAGCAAGCCCTAGAGATTAGGGGGAAGTCTGAGCAGAAGATGTAAGTCCGGGGCCTTGGCTGCAGAAAGAAGGAAGGCTAAGTGAGAAGGTGTTGGTCTCAGACGGATTCGAGAGGATGATAAGACAAAAACTGGAACAAGAAACAAGTGGCAGGAGTGCCTGGGTGGCTCAGTGGTTGAGTGTCTGCCTTTGGCTCAGGGCATGATCCCGGGGTCCTGGGATCGAGTACCATATTGAGCTTCTCCCTTTGCCTATGTCTCTGCCTCTCTATGTGTCTCTCATGAATAAATAAATAAAAATCTTTAGAAAGACAGAAAGAAGTGGCAAGCTCGCTCTAGGGCTGGAGGACAGGTCACCATGAGATCCTCAACAAGGCTGTGTATCCAGGGATTTTTTTTTTCCCCCTCTGATGAAGAAGCTGGTTAGTTCCAGAGCCTGGGGCAAGTCAGGCCTGCTGTGGGGATAAATGGCCTGTGCTGCAGAGAATCGGAGAAAGAGGGGGGCAGGGAGCCAGGCAGGTTATTATAAATTCCAGGTGCCAACCTACACAGGAAGTGGAGTCTGGCACTCACAGGCCAAAGAAGTGCCAACACTTTTGACAACTGTCATTTGATTTAATTGTTCTGAGGCACCTCTGCTCAGCAGTAAATACACTGAGGAGGTTCGAGAGAACTCAGAGGTTCTGGTGGCCACTGTGGCATGATGAACAACTGAATAACTCTATCAAAGGAGGCGGGCCAAGGGAGGGATGGAGACACAGCCGGGATTGGAGCTGTGCTGCCCTATTGTTCTGTCAGAAAAATGTTCCTCTGCTGGGCCTTGATCTAGAAGTTTATTTAAGGTCATCAAGACTGTACCAAGGAAGCCAAGGAGAGTTGGTTTTTTTAGGTCTTCCAAAAACTGGGTGTGTGCAAAGGGTTTTCTTTAACCAGCACTGTTAAATAAAAGTTATATATAGTAATAATAATTACTTATATTTATTGAAAATTTTAATTTCAAAGCCACTACATAAATGTTTTCTATGAATTATCTCGTTTCTTCCTCTAAATAGTCCTATGGACTCAGAATACTTATAATACCTATTGCTTTGATGAAGAAACCAAGGCTCATGTGTGTTAAGTAACTTCTCCAAGAACACACAGTTAGTCAACAAGCCAGGAACTCACTCCAGTGCCCATACCCCAAACTACATGGCCATGCTTCCAGGAACAAAAGCCTAATGGAAGCATATACTTCATGCCACTTCTTCTAGGGCACATGTGGTTACAGGTAACAAACTACTTGCCTGAGAGTTAGGTGGTATTAAGGTAGTCAGTATTTGCTGAATAACATCAGCATCTCATCAGTGTAAATTCTCTGGCCAAAGCCTCTGAAGTTCCCTTGGCCTTTCCCTGGTGGCTGAAAGATACTGTGGCAGTTGCAAGTCTAACATCCGACCCTAAGAGCCACCGCCCATTTCCCTGCTCCCCTTTAAAGTGAGACTCTTCAGAAGAGTCTGTTTCTCCTTCATCTCCTGTCATTCTCTCAAGAACCCAATGCAATCATGCTATGTTTTGCACCAACCCCATTAAGATAGCTCCTTGGAAGGTCACCAATGACCTCCACATTGCCTGATCCAACTGTCAATTCTCAATCCTGACTCTTAACTCATCAGTGGCCTTTAATACACTTGACAACTCCCTCCTTTGTGAAGGACAATGCTCATTCTTGGTCTTCCTTTAACATTTCTGGTCAATCCATCTCACTCCCCTGCTGGCTTTTCTTCATCTTTGACAACTCCCAACTGTCAGTGTGTCTCAAGGCTCATTCTCCTGTAGGTCAAGAACAATTCCTAGGTAATTCTATCTGGTAGGGTTTTAAACACCATTTATAAATTAATCAAAGTGTATGTCTCCAGCACTAAATTCCAGACCTCAATATAAAGGTGACTTTTTGACATCTCCACCTAGATGTCTCCAGAGTTTACACACACCAAACTGAACTTTTGATCCCACTCTCTTCCCATTCTTCCTCAGACGACTCTTCTCCATAAACAACAATTCTCTTCTTCCAGTTGCTCAGTCCAAAACACTGAAATCATCCTTGGCTGCCACCTTGCTTTACCATTCTACATCCAGTCTATCATAAAATACCATTTGGTCTAGCTTTGAAATAAATCTATAACCAGACTACTTCTCACCAACTCTTCTACTACCCCTCTGGTCCAAGCCCACCTTTTCTGTGGGCTCCTCTCTGTGATTCTACCTTTGGCCTATCATATTACATTCTCCAAAGAGCAGCCAGGGTCATGTAAAAACACAAGTTATTCCTCATAATAAGTGTTGTAGCCTTCCTGCTCACTCAGCTTCCTTCAAGAACCTGAAAAGCCCATCCTCTGGCTTACCCCCACTACCTCTCCGGTCTTAATTCCTAACACTCATAGTCTACCTTAGTGTAACTGTAGGTTCTGACCTACTGGCAGATTACATAATCAATTTAGGTACTTAGGATAAGAATTTTTTAATAAAATAGAATAGACTCTATTACAGTGCATTGCACACAGTAAAGGTAAGTATTATCTTGTAGAACTTAGAATTCAGCAAGAGCATGTGTGCAACTGAGTGTGTGTGTGTGTGTGTGTGTGTGTGTGTACTGGGTCCCTATATAAAATTTACATCTCACTATGAATAATGTTTCAAAAGTTTAAACCTTAGCTCACTCTGTTCCAATCACTATTTAGTTTCCCCAACATGCCAACCATATCACCACCTGGAGGACTTCACTCTTTGTCTGGAATTCTCTTGCACCGGGTACCTAATTCCCTCACTTCTTTTCAATCTTTCCTAAGGCTCATCTGATGAGAAAGGTCTTCTCTGCTCACATTATATAAAATAGCTCCATCTGTCCTACCCTGCTCAGTTTTTTTTTCATGTTGCTTTTTACCACTTGACATACTATAGATTAATTTGTTAACTTTGTTGTGCACAGTAGAGCAGAACCATAAAAATGACCATGCAAGCTGAACAATGTCAACTTAACAATGGAAAAAATTATGATTGTTCCATGACCTTGAAAAATGCTTATCAAAACAATACCTCTTACTAGCACTTGTAAATCTATAGAAAAATGAAAAAATAAAACTAATACTATGGTCCTATTTCCCTTCTTATGTATGCCCTCTCTGTGACAGGATTCTGTTTCTGCCCCCATTTCCCTTAGATTTGCTGAGGACAATGGGATATGAGAGCAAGTGGTATGTGTAACTTCAGAGCAAAGTCTTAAGAGATAGTTCTTGGTTCATCATGTCTCTCTTTTCAGTCTCAGTAGGGACTGCTCCATACAATGGCAAAGAAAGGTGATGTAGAACAGACCTACAGACAACCCCAAATGCTCTAGTAAGGCGAGTGGGAAACAACTCTTTATTGTTCTTTAACTTCAGTGTACACCAAAAACACCCAGAGGACTTGGTAAAGGAAGACTGATGGGCCCCATCCTAAAAGTTTCTCACTCAGTAGGTCTAAAGGAGAGACCAAGAATCTGCATTTCTAACAGTTTCTCAGGTGATACTGATGCTGCTGTTCAGGAACCACACGTTGAGGATCACTGTTCTAAGCCACCAAGACTTAGGGGCACAATTGTTACCACAGCAGAGTAGCCTATGCTGATTGGTACAGAGCCAATAAATAAGTTCTGTACAGATGCAGGGAAATAACAACTCAGGCAGAAGGTACTTCAGAGCTTTGGAATCAGACATATTGGAGTTAAAATCCCTGACCCCATGTTAAGTGTTGTGTCAAGATTCATGAAGGTGAGTTAGAGTTTCTGCTCTCCAAATTTATACCCTTTGGAATATTATCTAGATTTCTTTTTAAATGGCTTCCATTACTTAACAGAGTGACACTTATGATTCCTCCAAGTGATGTTACACTGAATCAAGATGGGCCAATTTTAGTATTTCTCCCAGAAATTTAAAATTTGGTCAAAGATACAGTAGTTAAGCTACATATTTCATTATTCGGTTTATTTAATTGTTGTTTTTGTTAAAGTAACAAAAAGACCCTGAGGGAAAAAAGAGAAATTAGATACTGAGAGAACTTTGGTCTCTCATCAAATAGAATATGCTCTTGGTTTTGGTGGTCTAAAACATTGTTGGAGGTTTTCAGGCCAGTACTCTGGAGAGCAGAAAAGGAAACCAACATCCTCTATGGCATCCCTGCAGCTGACTTGGACCTGGCTCTCATCTCAGGGTTACTTTTCATCCTGTCCCTTCTCTCTGCTTATTAGCTTCTCAGCACCCCCAGCACCCCTTCCTCATCACTCCATCTTCAATCCTAGTGTTCACTCTTTCAGGGATGGCTCTAGACATAACTAACTCTGTGGTGTGCTAGGTCATGTTGGCTAGGCCTTCTCACTCTCAGGTACTGTGCTTGTCACTGTGCTCGGCATACACTCAACTCTCATTAACTATTGGATAGATGGATGGATGAATGATAGAATTGTATAGTTACTAAATTTATGGGCTTTGAAATCAGACAGAATTGGTTAGGAATCCAGCTCCACCACTTACCACCTCTGTGGTCATGGGCAAGATGATAAATTTTTCGATACCACAGTTTTCTCATCTGAAAAATATTACCTACATCATGGCAGAGAATATTCAGTAATATTAGCTTTTCAAAAACCATTGTGGGAGCTAGTTTATTGGATCTTGAAGTACCCTCTTTCGAGATTGTTTCAACAGTGATGGAGAAGGAGGAGGCAGATGTTGAGGTGAGGAGAGAGGAGGAAAAGTATAAAAGATCATTTAGAATTCAAGAATGGGTGAAATGATTCTTGGCATTCTGAAGACCTACGCTGATATAAGTGGATGAAACAATCAGCTTCAGGGATCTCCACAGACATCCGGAGGTGAGGCGGAGAGGGCAAAAGGGAGAGGCATATACTCACTTTCTCCTTCTACAACCTTGAGAAAGTGAGTTTGGAAGTGGCTTTAATTCCCATCTGCCGATTCTCTATCACCAGAAGCCATTAGAAAGCAGTTAACTCTAAAGGCTCTGATACTAAATTACTTGTAATCCCTCTTCTTATGGAATGAATAGATAGAAGTCACTGCCTGTAAGAGTCTGTGCCCATCAGGAAAACAGAAATCCAAGTAGGAAATTCAAAAAGAAATGATGCAACACGGGGATCTAGTTACAAAGTGTTGCCAAGGCTGAGAAAGCAAAGAGCAAAAAGTGTGACAGCCTGGAGATGAGGAACTGCAGGAAGCAGCAACCACCCTAGGGTGGGAGGAAGAGGGGGAGGACATGGTGCTAGCAGAGCCCAGGGTGCACTCAGGGCAGCGCTGCTGCGATGCCCCTGGTCAGGGCTGGAACTGCCTGGGAGAGCAGGCCCCACTTCGTGCTCCCACTGTGGAGAAGGGCTGCCGCTTGGTGCATGCACCAAAGAAGGCTCCCTTCTGAAGCTATGATCACCCAGACGGGGGTGCCATGGCTGATGCTAGGATCATCCCAAAAGGAAGCAGCCCCTTCCAGAGACACTGCCAAAAGCAGAGAAAGAAGAAACCAGTAGGAGGCCTTTCTCTTTCTGACGGTATCTCCTTATTGGCAAAATTGAACAAGGAGCCAGATGGTAGGGGAGTTCAGGAAATGCAATTTACACAGGCTCCCAGCCTCGGCATCATGGGGGAAAAAAAGGTACAAGTCTATTACCTCTACCAGAGAAAGGAGAGTAAGCAGGGAGACAGGAGGTGATGAGGATGATAATGAAGACAATGGTGATGATGACAATTATAATAGAAATACAACAACAGCAGCAAGATGGGTATTTACAGCCAGGCACTATCCTAAGCACCTTGCATGGATTTACTCAGGACAGAGAAGGAAGGAAGATGAGAAGAATCAGAGGGAAAGAGTGAAGAGTGAAAGAGAAGCAGCCCCCCTGCTCTGAGACTGAGCATTTCATCCCTGAGAAACTTGTGTCCTTGCCCTCTTCCCCTTCCCACCTCCTCCCCCAACACTGACCCAGGAGGAAGAACCCCCAATAGGTATTGGATGACAGCTGGGAGCTGGCTTGGTACTGAGAACTCTTTATCGCATTACCTTATTCAATTTTCACAAAAATCATATGTTGAAAAGAGAAACAGGACAAGAGAGGTTAAATAAGTCGCTCACAGCCAGTAAATAGCTCACAGACGGTAAAATTTAGTTGTCTTTTTTCAGAGCCCATGTTCCTTCAAATTAAGTGGAAACAGTAAGAGCTGTTCTCACCCAGATGTCCAAAACCAGCGCCCAGACCTGCTCTCCCAGAATGCTGCCTTCATTTCCAGAGAGACTCTGGTGCCAGGCTGTCTTTTAACTGGGAATCTACTGAGGGAGTGGGGAGCCCCTGGCCTGGGGTGGAGTCACTCTGGCCTAAAGGGGATTCGCTTTGAGAAAGGGGTTTTGAAGTTGACAATGAAAGTCATTTCCCTTCTAATGGAGCCTAAATAGCAGATCTTGAAAGCCTAGGCAAGTAAAGAATAGTTTAAAAGAAAGAGGGAAAAATTCAAAGTGCTGTCACAAACTGCCCACCCCGGAAAGGGGACAGCATAGTTCAAACACAGTGAACTATCTCAACTGACTAGAAAGAGCCAATATGCCTTTCCCCTCGGCTTTACTGAGGTATCCGTGACATGCAGACCATGCCAGTTTAAGGTACGCATGTGCTACTTTGACGTGTGTATAAATTGCGAAATGATGATCACAATAAGGTTAGTTAACACCTCCATCCTTTCACATAATTACCTCTGTGTAATTATGTGTGGCAAGAACATTTAAGATTTACTCTCTTGGGATGCCTGGGTGGCTCAGTGGTTGAGCATCTGCCTTCAGCTCAGGTGGTGATCCCTGGGTCCTGAGATCAAGTCCCGAATCGGGCTCCCTACAGGGAGCCTGCTTCTCCCTCTGCCTATGTCTCTGCCTCTCTCTCTCTCTCTCTCTCTCATGAATAAATAAATAAAATTTTAAAAAAATTTACTCTCTTAACAACTTTCAAGTATACAGTAGAGCACTGACAATTACAGTCACCCTGCTGTACCCTAGATTCCACAGAATTTATTCATCCAATGGCTGAAGTTTGCACCCTTTGACCAAGACCTCATTTTCCCCACTGTCTACTCTCTGTTTGTATGAATTCGACTGTCTCACATGTAAGTGATATGCTACAATATTTGTCTTCTCTGTCTGACTTAGTTCATTTAGCATATTGCTCTCAGGTCCATCAATGTTGCAAATGGCAGGATTCTCCTTTTTTGTGGCTGAATAATATTCCATTGTGACATACCACAGGTTCTTTATCCATTTATCTATCAGTGGACACTTAGGTTGCTTCCATGTCTTGCCTGCTGTGAATAATGTGGCCATGAATACAAGAGGGCAGATATCTCTTTGGAGAGGGCTATTTCATTTCCTTTGGAAATATTCCCGGAAGTGAGATTACTGGATCATGTGGTAGTTCATTTTTAATGTTTTGAGAAACCTCTATACTGTTTTTCCATAATGGTTGCACCGATTTACATTTTCACCAACAGTGCCCAAGGGTTTCCTTTCCTCCACATCCTCCGACACTTATTATGCCTTGTCTTTTTGATAATAGCTATCACAACAGGTGTGAGGTGATATATTTCATTGTGATTTTGATTTACATTTCCCTGATGATTTGTGATCTTGAGCACCCTTTCCTGTACCTGTTGGCCATCTGACATACTCTGGAAAAATATCTATTCAAACCTTTTGCCCATTTTTATTTTTTTTAAGATTTTAAACAGACAGAGAGGCAGAGACACAGGCAGACGGAGAAGCAGGCTCAGCGTGGGGAGCCTGATGTGGGACTTGATCCCAGGACCCCGGGCTCACAATCTGAGCTGAAGGCAGACACTCAACCACTGAGCCACCCACGCATCCTACTAGCCCATTTTTAAATTAGATTCTTTAGGTTTTTTGCTATTGGGTTGTATGAGTTCCTTATATTTTTGATAAGGAGTTAGCAATACCCAATAGACATTTTTTGCAAGAAGCCCCAGGTGTTAAGGCTCATCTGAGTGTGGAAGCCCCTATTGAGAGAGAAGCAACGTAAGCTGTGGTCGATCAAGTTCATGCTTGTATGAATGGGTTTACTATCCTTTTCTGAGAGACTTTTCTGGTGATGGAAAAGGATAAAAGCATCCATTGGTGCTCAAGGCAAGAGGGAAAAGGGACCACTCTTTGTTTTATATCACAATTGATTTCTATCATCAGAAAAAAATTATAGCAAAGTTAGCAGCTTTAAACAGCACAAAGTTTCTGTCTATCAGGAGTCCCAGCATGGCTCAGGGTCCTGTGGTTAAGGGTCATGAGGCTGCACCAAGGCAGCAGCCAGAGCCAGGTTTTCATCTAAGGCTAGAAGACCTCTTCCAAACTCATTCAGGTTGTCAGTAGCATTCAGTTCCTTGCAGTTAGTTATAGGACTCATGGTGGCTAGCTTCTTCAAAGCCACACACAAGTGCATGTACACATGCGTGCGCGTGCACACACACACACACACACACACAAAGGATGAAGAAAAAAGAGTGGGTGAGTCGGCTTACAAAATGAGACTTCCATAACACAATGTGATCCCAGGAGTGATGCCCCATCACCTTCCATGTACAATTGGTTAGAAATAAGGGACAGGGCCCATCCACAGAGAAGAAGGGCATCACACTAAACTGAAAACACCCAGATGTGAGGCTCACAGGGAACACCTGTGAACATCTGTCAGCCACAACCTCTGAGGCTGCCCAACACAATAGTGATGCCATGCTGCTGAGAACCTCGCCTGCCTTCCTACTTTCTCTCCATGTTGTACCTATACACCCACTCCTTGCTCACCTCACCCATCAGACCACGCAGCAGCTCCTGATCATACCTCCCAAGGGCCCATTTGCCTGGAAACACCACCAGCAGGCTCTGCTGCTCAGGGCTCTCCCAACAGGTCCAGGACAAGGAGGAAGGCTCTCAAGGGCCCTGCATACGTCAGCGGGTCCACACCTCAGGCCCCATGCCCATGTTTGCTGTGGGAATGGAGAGAGGGGATTAGCAGGTGATGAGAGGAAGCATGGGTGTGTTTAAACCTTCTCCCCACATAATCTCTTATTGACCGAGAAACATCACAGGGAGGTGTCTGGGAGGAATTAACACTAATCCCTTTCCAACTCTTAGGCGGCTTTGCTCACCAGCCCCTCCTCGCCTGGACAACCACAGGAGTGGGTTAGTCACAGAGGATGCTGGGTAATCAATTAGGATGCTAACACGCCACCTTCAGAAATGCATTAGCCCTGGTCCCCCAGCACATTCTTAAATAAATCACAATAAAAGTGAGATCTGGAGCATCACAAATGAATTAAAAGAGGAAGATGAAAGTGGAGGGAAACACAGGCACGACATGGGGTTTTCATTTAAATAGGAAAAGAGAAGACAGGACATAAAAGGTAAGAAAAATGAAGAGAAGGAAGAAAAGAGGAAAGGAAGGATGAATACTTTTTCTTTTAAAACTTAATTCTGTGGCTGTAAAGTGGGCCAGATGAGCCTATGTGAATGGTCATCAAATGGTCCCCTGCTCTAAGGGAGATTCACAGCAATAAAAGTGTAACAAGAGCCAAGTGTTGTGAGGTCAAGGTCCTGCCAATCGAGAGAAGTATGGCCTTTGTCTCTTGGGTCCATACTGCTTATCACACAGCCTGAAATAGAGGAGGTGTTCTGGAAATGTTTATTATTGTGAAACGGATCCGCCTTTTGTTTCCTACACCAGCCACATCATTCCCCTCCAGAGCTCTGGTCACTCCACTTTCATTCATGCCTCCATTGGCTCATCCATTCACCAGATATTTACTGATGTGGTCACTTACCCCACATGCTGCTGCTCTTGGGTAGAAATCCCCAAAGCTAGAAGACATTATAAGTGATAAGTATAAGTTAACACTTAACCCAGTTTCATGGGATAGAGAAAACCTTCTGGAGCTAGTTATATCCAAGTTAAGACTAACAGGTGACAGCAGGTAAGAGAACTTGAGACAGGGGTATTCCATGCAGAGAGAAGAATGGGCTCCAAGCCGTGATGTCAGAGTAGCAAGTCATAGGAAACCAACATGGTTCAGAATGACAGGATCAAGGCCAAGTTACCATGTACAAGAAGTACAGGAACATCTGAGATATAAGCTTGGAGGAATAGCAGGGTCAGACTATATTTGATATTCTGTTCTGAGCCAATGGAGACCACCTAGAGGGTTTTAGGCAGGAAAAATGGCATAATCCGATTCATGTTTAGCACAAAAACTAGACCAAAGGAGGTAAAATGAACAGTAGTAAAACTAGTCAAGAGTGAGGTGGAGCGAATGGACCAGGTGAGAGATACAGGTGACTTGAATGTGAGAGGTAGTTCAGGAGGTGAGAAGTGAAGAGGTACGGGGGGAAAAAATCTAACAAAACTGAGTGGCCCGCTGGACATGGGTGAACAGTCAAGAATGGCTTTCCTCCTGGGATTGATGTTGCCCAGCTGGGTAGATGGATGGGGGTGCCATCTACTGCAACAGTAGGAAGGCATTTGGAGAGAAGATCAATGATGGGTTGGAGTGGACTCCATGAGACATCCAAACAGAGAGATGTCCAGTGAGTCTTCCAGGAGAAGTCTGGGCTGGCAGCATCAGCATACAGGTGCCAATCAAGGCCATGGGACCAGATAAGATTACACAGGGGGATGTGGGTCCTACAGCCATGCCTTGCCTACTCATTCTTCCTCCCTGCCAGACCCTTGGCTAGATGTATACTTGTGGCAGCTTTTTTTGGGGAGGGAAAAGGTAGCTTCCTTAGCATCAGGTTTGGGCAGTAGAAAAGCTCTCTGCTTGTTTCTACTGCGATTCTTAGAGCCAGCAATGCGTATTCGGGAAGCTGGCTATTTCTGTACTGCCTGTATTTGCTGTAACTATTTCCCTCCAGCTTCCCTTAGTGTTTAGTAAAAAAAATCTTTCTCAAAATATCAGCCTGTCTCAGTTTGTGTTAAAGGGATGGAGGAAAAGAGAGTTTTGTCAAGCTTGGGCTCTACTGTTGAAAGGGAAGCCGTGGCCTTTGGGGGCTTGACATGGTGTCCCAGGAGGACCCAGCCAGAAAGAGACCCAAATGGGAGGTGAAACCCTGGAGGTCTGTACATCTGTGCCCCCCAACCTGCAGACAGCCTTCCCAACTGGTTCTGCACTGCAAGAGACAGCAAAGTGCTGTGAAAAGAGAAAGGACGTGAATGTCAGACAGAAATGGCTTTGACCCCTAATGCTGCCACTTAATGAGCTAAGAGGCCTCAGGAAAGTTATATAACCCTTCTGAGCCTCCGTGCTTTCGTGGTAAATAATAGTACCCAAGTTGCACATTGTTGGAACAATGCTTATAAAACTCAAGGCAAGAGTGGGGACTCAGTAAATGGTGCCTCTGGTCATTCTTAGCCATAAGTAGTGAAAACAGCAGAGGATCAGAATTCGGAAGTCAAAGATGAGCCTAAAGTGGCTGAATGAAGGGAACCAAAAGAAAATTGGGTCAACACTGGGGGCGGGGCTGAAGCCACGCCATGGATTCAAACCCAATGACTGATCTGAATCAGGAGGACTATAGGAAGCGGAAGCACAGAACAAAGAGGAGATAAGAGGCCCCAGCTTTCGAAAGATGTCAGCTTGAGACCAAGTTATGTTCCAGCCTTTGCATTCTTGTATTTTTCCTGCTGGGAAGGAAGCCTGCCCATCAGCTCTGTTTCCCTAGCATGTAAGGTTGGTCCAGCAGCCAGAGGCAGCAGGGATGTTTGTCCTGGGATGTTGAAGTTCTCTATGGACTCATTCACTCTGAGCCACAATAGCTCACCAGTGGCTCTGGGTACAACCCATAAGCTCTATCTACCTTCTCTATCTGCTCTTTTCCTCAATCCCTAAAAATTAAGTGGAGTAAGACCTCCGCTGCATCCCATCCTGAGCAAGCCTTTCAAAGCCCATGTGCTCCAGCCTGGTTTTCTCCCCTTTACTATTGCCTCTGTTCTTCTCCCCACCTCGCACAGGAGGAGGTAGACAGATGACAGTCACTTCTTAGGAATTACAGCTGCAGAGATGACAAAAGGGCCGAGAAGGAGGTACATCTGGCACAGATTCACCCTTTTTTTCTAGATACTTATAATGCCAGAACTGAAAGGGCATTAAATCACAAAATCCAGGGATTGCAAACTCAAATGTTGTCACTTCAATCCTGTGCTCCTTTGTCCTGAGGCCAGACAACCACACTCTCTGAGGCCTGTGCCCCAGCACACAGCAACCTCCCGTGGGCACCGGACCTATGCTGTCAAAAGAGAATGAGGTTCAAGACTTGTATTCAGTGGCTGGCGGATGAAAAGTCATTTCCCCACTCCTGGATGCAAGTGAGGAACCAAGTAGCCCCAGGAGCTGTCAGCATCTCTATCATTAACATGAGAAGTCAGCTGGAGACCAAAGGCAAACTACAAAGGAGAGGAGAACCAAGAGAGGTGGGGGGAGTTGGAGCTGCGGCCCCACATCCATTGTGAGTCTCTAAATGAAACAGACCCTGAAATCAACTCTGCTTCTGGATCAGTGCCAGGAAGCCGGCTTGCGTCAGATTTTCAGAACTTGAAAACGTCAGTGCTCCTTCCCGATTTACTATTTAGTGGTTCCTACTCTTCTCACACTTTGGATCAACAAGGGCCCAAATGAGGAAGGTCATGTCACCATACTCCTCCCTCCCTTCATTTGGAGTGCGGACTACCTTCTGACCCTGGATAGATGACTTAACCTCTATATCTCTGGTTCTTTATCAGTGAAATGGGACAATAATAGATGCAACACTTGTAATGTGCTCAGGCCAGCACACGAGTGTTCAGTATACATCAGTAGTTGTGTTTAACCTAAGTAGTAAGAAAAAGGATTAGTATTGGTATTGTTATCCTCAACTCTGATTCTGGGAAAATTCTTCATTTGCTTCTTGTTCTGTGGCCTGGGTTAAGTCACTGGGTGAAGGTCAGTTAACTCTGTATCAAATACTCCCTACGTCTGGGGAAGAGCCCGGGATCTAAGAGGTGTCTGGGAAGAAGACCTCGCCAAGCATCAGTTCAGTGGAGGGAGGCGTTATCTGGGTGACAAAGGGGGATGGCCAAACTGATGTTTCTTATCAGAGGAATTAGGAAAGAAAACAGCTGGATGAGCAAGTCAAAGCAAAGCCTTTACTGTTCATAGTTAGCCAACCCATGCAAACTGAAGTCAACCAGCAAGTCTAAGGGTGAAGAGCTGAGTCACAATTCAGGCACAAATTAGAAAGGAACAGAAGCAGGGCAAGAGGAAGGAAAAATTCTAGGAAGATTGCCAGTTCAAGCTTTGTGAACTGGACTGCTTCCTCCAGACACCATTGTTACCAAGGGAGATTCCATGTTCTCTGCTCCCCCTTATCGGTCACTGGTTGCATGGTTCACAGGGACCGGGTGGTGAAGGGCTAGATTAAAGAATCAGGGTACAAGTGGACAAGAGCTACAGAGGATTCTGTGTCCATTATTGCAAAAACCCTATGGGTTGTGTGACTCTGTAAACACTGAAAACATAGGGGCAATCATCTTTGCTATTCATTTTGTACAGTCATCAACCTCGAATCTTCCTGAAATCTTCTGAGGAGAAAGCAGTCACCAGCTTGCTGGGTTCCTCCCTGATCAGCCCCTCCTTCTGCAAATCGTGCTAGGTGGACAGAACAGTTCTCCAGGGGAATCCAGAGCTAGCACTTCCTTCCTTCATAATACAACTCGTCTCTGATAATCTACTTGTCATATGTGACTCTCCCCCTTCCTACTGGCAGCAACACGGGCCCCTCTTATGACATGGCTGCCAGGCCTGCTCCAGCCCCACCTGCTGCAGAATTAACTTATCATGTCCGCCCCACCATGGGGACCCACAGGGTATCAGAGCCTCAAGCAGCTGAAATGCCAGAAGGATAGAAGATTGGCCGCCTGCGTCACTTTCTATCTATCTGTAGTACCACAACCAGCCCAGTAAGGAGCATGCTGGGAAGTGCTGTGGACAGATCCATGTACAAGGAGGATGGGGACCTGCTTTTGAGCCTAAGGCCATAGGACGCATGTTTGTAAGACATTTTACACCTTCCAAAACACTTTCTCACACTCTCACATGTGAAGCAGGCCATCGGGAGGTGATTATTTCTCTTTTTACAGAACTGGTTGCCATGCTGCAGAAAAAATCCTGAACTCTGAGTCAGGAGCACCTGTCTCTGCTACTAATCAATTTGTGAATCTGTGCAAAGTCCCCCAGCTGTTTCAATCCTCAGTTTTCTCAGCTCCAAAATCAAAGTAATAAAACCAATGTTAGGAGGACTCAATCAAATAAAGATAATTTTAAAATGCTTTATAAATTTTAAAATACTATATACATCGATCCATGATAGTGATTCTACTACGAAATGGTGGCTCCAGTTGAAGCAATGTAGTGTCAGCAAAGGCAGGAAGGGCAGTAAGTACCCTAGGGTGATACTCCCCAGGTCCCTTCTCTGCTTCTCCTCCTCCTCACTTGGCCTGAGGTAAGTTACTTGGCTTCCTGGTGAATCTTTGATTGCATCTATAAAATGGAAAGTAATAATAAAAGTTACTTTGAAATTTTTTCTGAGGATTAAGTTAGATAGTGCAAAGTGCACAGCACAGAGCCTTGAACACCACAAACACGTAATGAATAGTTGCCATCAGCAGCAGCAGCATCATTAACTTCCAGTTACTACACTTCAAGATCAGAATCCAGAATCTGTGATCGCTGGTCCAGGGCTGCAAAAGTCCCCTATCAATTGGACCACTTTAATGACTCTGCCCTCAGACCTCAGATGGTTAGAGCAAGGGGCACGGACAACCACACTCCTCTTTTATTAAAGACAAGAGAACTGGGGCTCCCAGAGGAAACTGAATTGCCCACCATCAGACGTAGAGTTAGGGAAGGAGGTCAGGCTTTAATCCAAGTCCCTAGGCTGTCAGTCCAGTGCTCCTTCCACCATCCTGCTGGCCCAGAGATTCACAGCCCTTAGAGCTGCAGAGACTGAGAGACCACCTACCTCACAAAGAGAGGTAGCCGTGACACAGACAAGAACAACTACATTGCTACTTCAGGGTTCTCCTCTCCCACCTCAAGCCTCCTTAGAAATGTCTCCCTGAGATGACCACTGGGTGTTCTACTACATGTTGGCATACTGAATTTAAATTAAAGAAAAGAAAAATAGGGGCACCTTGGTGGCTCAGTGGTTGAGCATCTGCCTTTGGCTCAGGTTGTAATCCCAGGGTCCTGGGATCGAGTCCTGCATTGGGCCCTCCACCAGGAACCTGTTCTCCCTCTGCCTAGGTTTCTGCCTTTCTGTGTGTCTCTCATGAATAAATAAATAAAATCTTTTTTTAAAAATGAAAGAAAAGAAAAAGAAACGTCACATTAAACACCATTGCTGAAGTGAAAAATCCAAAAATTCCAAATAAAAAAGAGAAACTGCCTTCAGAGAAATGAAAATGAGAAAGATAACTCGCTTATCAACAGATACAAGGAATGCCAGAAAACAAAGGAATGGCCTCTTTAAAGCTCTGAAAGGAAAAAAAAAAGCCAGACTAGAATTCAACTCAGAAAAAAAAACTGTCCTTCAAAAATAAAGGTACAATAAAGACATTCCCAGACAAACACATACTGAGAAAATGTGTGGCCAGCAGGCTTACACCACCAGAAATGAGGCTTTCCAGAATGAAGGAAAATTATTCCAGATGGATGTATGCAAGTTCAAGAAGGAACAAACAGCATTAGAAAGGATAAATATATGGGTCACTTTAAGAAATCTATTTATGGTTTAAAGCAACAATAATAACAATGCCTCGTAAAAAGCACCACATACATCGAGGGAAATATATAACAAAAAAAAAAAAAAGAAACAGGAAGGATATAAGTGGAGTCCAACTACAGTAATGATGCAGGTTTTTAGATGTGATAAAAATATTAATTTCAGGTAGGCCATAATAAGTTTAAAATGCATTTTGTAGTTTCTAGAATAATCACAAAAAAGTGATATTGAAAGAACAAAAAAATAAGAGGAAATAAAACAGATTAAGGAAAATATGTGCATGAATAATACCAAAAGTAGTCAACAGGGAGTAATAAAGCAAAGAACAGAAAGGGCACATAAAAAAATAGCAAGATGATAAATTTGATAAACTTAACCTCAATTATATTAGTAGCAGTATTAAATTAAAATGATATATTCCAATTAAAAGGTTGTCAGACTGGAGTGAAAAAAAAAAACAAATGTAAGACTTGCTTATGTGCTGATTACAAGAAACACATTTTATTATTATTATTTTTTTAAGTAGCCGCCACACTCAATGTGGGGCTTAACACAATCTTGAGTTTAAGAGTCGCATGATCTACTGACTGAGCCAGCCAGGCTGCCCAAGAAACACACTTTAAACATTAAGGATAGGTCACAAGTAAAAGGATGGAAAATATGTCATATAATACACAAATGCTAAACAAACACTAAGCAAGAGAAAACAGATGTGTGTGGCTATATAAATATGAGAGAACGGTAATTTTAAGGAAAGAGTTATGATGAGTGAAAAAGAGGAACATATATTAACAAAAGAGTTAATTGGAATAGACAGCTATCCTCAAGTTAAAAGTACTTAATAAGGGGCACCTAGGTGGCTTAGTTGATTAAGCATCTGATTTTGGCTCAGGTCGCAGTCTCAGGGTTTTGAGATCGAACCCCACATCAGGCTCTGTGCTGGGCATGAAGCCTGCTTAAGATTCTCTCTTTCCCTCTCCCTCTGCTCTTCTCCCCATCAAAAAGTACTTAATAATATATCTTTAATATATATAAACTTTAAATTGGCAGAACCGATAGGAGAGAGAGAGAGAGAGAGAGAGAGAGACAAAATCACAATAAGGTCAGAAGCTGTTATATGTGTATCTCTGTAAATCACAGAACAACCAGGAAACATTAGTGAGTTATAGAAGAGTGGCACAATATGGTCAAACTGAATACATCCAACCACACTGAATACATACTTATTGCAAGTACACATGTACCATTTATCAAAACATACTATACTGGGCTATGAGTCAGGTCTCAAAAAATCTTCAAGGAAGGCAATAACTTAATGGG
Organism: Canis lupus baileyi; assembly: GCF_048164855.1. Taxonomy (NCBI): domain Eukaryota; kingdom Metazoa; phylum Chordata; class Mammalia; order Carnivora; family Canidae; genus Canis; species Canis lupus. The sequence continues at coordinate 32,275,329 of NC_132848.1, forward strand.
TATACTCTGATGACCAGAATTAAATTAAGACTTAAAGACAGAAAGATAAAGAAAGAAAATCTCCAAATGATGAAAATTAGATAACACATCTCAAATAGCCCATGTACAAAATGGAGATCAGAATGGAATTTAGAAGATAGTTTCATCTGAATACAAAATATCTCAAACACTAAATATCTGTATTTGTGAAATGAAGCTAAAGTGGGACCTGGAGGGAAAATATATATTTATGTGCATATATTAGGAAAATAAGAAAAGTTGAAAATCAATTATCTAAGCTTCTAACTCAATAAACTTAAAAAATAAAAAAGCCCACAAAATGAAGCCCAAAGAAAGTTAAAGGGAACAAAAATAAAGCAGGAAAAACCACAAGAGAGTATAAAATATAAGACATAAAATAGAGAAAGTAACATGGCCAAAAGTTCATTCCTGAATAGATCAAGAAAATAAATAAAAATATAGCATGAAAAAGAAATAAAACAAAGAGCAAACATGAATTACACATACCAGGAATAAAAAGGTACATTATTATAAAATTTGCTGGCATTTAAAGGTAAGAGTATACTATGAACAACTTTAGGACAATAAATTTTTTAAACATGAAATGGACAAATTCCTTGAAAACCACAATCTTACTAGAAGAAACAGAAAATGTGAGCAATCCTATAGCTAAACGGCTTCACTGATAGATGCTATCAGATGGTTGGGGAATAAATAATAAAAATAGTTTATGAATTCTTCCAGATAATAGAAAAACAGAGGACGCTTATTAACTTCTATTACGAATTCAGTATAATCTTGTCCTAAAACTTGACAAGAACATTATAAGAAACAAAAATTACATTCAATGCCCTTCATGAACACAGAAGCTACAATCCAAAACAAAACATTATCAAATCTAATTCAGTGGCTATTTTTATTTATTCCAGGAATGCATAAAAGAACTAAAGATTATAGGAAACACTTTTAAAAATCGCATGTCAATCCCTCTTGTGAACACAGAAATAAAAATCATAAATAGCAAGAAGAATGAGGAGGAGAAGGAGTGGGAGAGGGAGGAGAAAATCATGTGGTAAGATTTATTCCAAGAAGGGAACACTGATTTTCAAAAACAGAAGAAAGACAAAAATTATATGATTATCTCAAAATATGAAGAAAAAGCATTTGATAAAATTCAATACCCATTCATGATCTTAAAATAAAGAAAAACTCAGTAACTAAAATTTTAAAAAGTTTTTAATCTGGTAAAGAGTGTTTTCAACAAATACTACCACTAACATACTTAACAATGAAATATGACATTGGGAACAAGACAAAAATTACTATGGTGACTTCTATTCAATTTTGTTGGAAGTCTTTGAGCAATAAAGCAAAAAAATAGAAATAAAAAGTATAAGGATTGAAAAGAAGAACTAAAACTACCTTTATTTATGAAAATAATTTATAAAATTGTGTAAGCAGAAAATCCAAAGGATCCAACACAAGGAAATTCTTAGAATTAATAAGTGAATTTAATAAAAACAATGGATACAATATAAGTATATGAAAGTCAAGTGTATTTCTATATTCCACAGCAAACAAAAAATAAAATCTTTAAAAATTAAAACATTTACAACAGCATCAAAAATATCAAATCCTGCAAGTGTGGCACTTTCATGTGGAAACCACAAAACATTGCTGAGGGAAATTAGCGTACTTAAATAAATAGGTAGTTCATATTTATAATTTAGAAGACTTACCATAGTAAAGAGAGCAATTTCCCTTGAACTGATCCATAGATTAATGAATAATCCCCATCAAAATACCAGATGGGATACATGCATGGGTGCATGTGTATATGTGTAAATTGACTACCTAATTCTAAAATCTATATGAAAGTGGAAAGAACATAGAGTAGTCAAGAAAACCTTGAAGACCAAATTTGGAGGACTTCAACTATCACATTTCTATATTTACTTTAAGTTATAGTAATTATGATTTCGTGGTCTTGGTCCACTGATAGATAAATACAACAGTGGAAGACAACAGAAATTCAGAAATAAATCCTCAGCAAATTTGCAATTAATTTATGGGGTGAAATCTAATGCAACTCAATAGGAGGATAATGTTTTTTTTTAATATATGGTTCTGAAACAACTATATATTCATATGTCCAAAAAAAAAAGTACCTTGACTTCCATCCCACATCAAAAATTCATTTGAGGTGATACCATTCCTAAGCATAAAAGGCAGAAGTATGAAGTTTCTGGGTGAAAATGTAGGATAATGCTTTTATGACCTTGGGAAATGTGAAATTTCCTTAAACATGACACAGAAAACACTAATCATAAATAAAAAATTAGGTAATTTTTACTTCATTAAAATTAACAACTACTATCCATCAAAAGAAATGATCAAGAAAGTAAATAGGCAACCCACAGACTAGAAGAAATTCTCAACGTATGTATCCGATGAGGACTCATTTCCAGAAAATACATTTTTTTAAAGACTTTATTTCTTTATTTGAGAGGGAAAGAGTGAGTGAGAGAGATCACAAGCAGGGGGAGAGACGGAGAAGGAGAAGCAGACCTCCTGCTGAGCACGGAGCCCAACAAGGGGCTTAATCCCAGGACCCTGGGATCATGCCCTGAGCTGAAGGCAGATGCTTAACTGACTGAGCCACCCAAGCACTCCAGAAAATATATTTTTAAAAAGCTTCGAACAATTTGATTTAAAAATGGGCTAAAAATTTGAATTGGCAGTTCACAAATGAGAACGTCCAACTGGCCAGTGAGCCCATGTAAAGTTATTCAACATCGGGCAATTCTAGATTTTGTCAAGGATCATAAGTGATCAAGAAATCCCACTGCTGTGTACGTACACAAGAGAAATGAGTGCAAATGTACACCAAAAGGTATGTACCTAAATTTTATAACAGTTTATTCATAACAGCCAAATCCTAGAAATGATAAAAATGTCCAACAACAGAGAAAGTAATAAAATTTGGTATATTTGGTATGGAATACCGCACAGCAATAATAAAGAACAATCCACCCAAACATAGAACAACATGAACGAATCTCACAGGTATTAGGTTGAATGAAAGAAACTTACAGGTTTTAGTTTCCATCTTCTGGTTGGACTCTGACAGATACAGTATGTACTATGTGATCCCATTCATAGACATTCAAAAACAGGTCAGATCAAGCTATGGTGATAGAAACCAGAACAGAAGTTACCTCTGGGGTGGTGGTATTGACCAGAAAAGGTAGGAAGGAATCTTCTGGGGGGTTGAGTATTCTGATTTAATCAATATGGCAGCTAGATAGATAGATAGATAGATGATAGATAGATAGATAGATAGATAGATAGATAGATGATAAGTCGATCCATTGAGTACTTTTTTTTCAAAGATTTTCTTTATTTATTTGAAGGGGGAGAACGCAGAGGGAGATGGAGTGGGAGTGGGAGAAGCAGACTCCCCAGTGAGCAGAGAGCCCAATGCAGCGCTCAATCCCAAGACCCTGAGATCATGACCTGAGCTGAAGGCAGATGCTTAACTGGCTGAGCCACCCAGGTGCTCCTCTTTGAGTTCTTCATGGTATATTAGATTTCAGTAAAAAAGAAAGAAGTAATGAACTGCCCTTTCCAATCCATTTTCCTGTTATACTATCTTTTCCTTGTCAAATTGTAAGCACATTTTTATTTTATAGATATCATCTTAATCTATTAGCAATATTGAATTTTTCAGATCTATTATTTATTGATTCTGCCCATTGATTTTGTTATGGTATTTTTAATCATACAGAGTTTTAAACTTTTTTGTAATTTTAATTTTATTTTGTTAACATATTATGCTGTATTAGTTTCTGGAGTGGAATTCAGTGATTCATCACTTACATACAACACCCAGGGCTCATCACAAGTGCCCTCACCCATCTAGCCCACCCCACCCACATCCTTTCATTAACCCTGTTTGTTCTCTTCATTAAGAGTCTTAATGAAGGGCTTGTTTCCCTCTCTCCTTTTTTTCTTTTCCACTTTCCCACATGTTCATCTGTTTTCTTACTTAAATTCCACAGTATGAGTAAGATCATATGGTATATTTGTCTTTCTCTCACTTATTTCACTTAGCATAATACACACTAGCTCCATCCATGCAAATGGCAAATGGCAAGATTTTATTCTTCTTTGATGGCTGAGTAATACTTCATTGTATATATACTACATCTTCTTTATCCATTCATCCACTGATGGACATTTGGGCTCTCTCTATAGTGTGGCTATTGTTGATAATGCTGCTGTAAACAATAAAGTGCATGTACCCCCTTCAAACCTGTATTTTTGTATCCTTTGGGTAAATACCTAGTCGTGCAATTGCTGGATCATAAGATAGTTCTAACCTTTTGAAGAACCTCCCCAAACTGTTCTTCAGAGTACTGCAGCAGTTTGCATTCCCATGAACAGTGCAAGAGTGTTCCCCTTTCTCTGCATTCTCACCAACATCTGTTGTTTCTTGAGTTGTTAATTTTAGCCATTCTGACAGGTGTGAGGTGGTATCTCATCATGGCTTTGATTTGTATTTGCCTGATGATGAGTGATGTTAAGTATCTTACACCATACACAAAAATAAATTCAAAATGGATGAAAGACCTAAACGTGAGACAGGAAACCATCAAAATCCTAGAGGAGAACATAGGCAGAAACCTCTTTGACCTCAGCCATAGCAATTTCTTGTTAGACATATCACCGGAGGCAAGGGAAACAAAAGCAAAAATGAACTATTGGGACTTCATCAAGATATTAATCTTCTGCACAGCAAAGGAAACGGTGAAACTAAAGGGCAGCCTAAAGAATGGAGGAAGATATTTGCAAACAACCTATCTGATAAAGGGCTAATAATCAAAATCTATAAAGAATTAATCAAATCATAGGCAGCCCGGGTGGCTCAGCAGTTTAGCGCCACCTTCAGCCCAGGGCGTGATCCTGGAGACCCCGGATTGAGTCCCACGTCAGGTTCCCTGCATGGAGCCTGCTTCTCCCTCTGCCTATGTCTTTGTCTCTCTCTGTGTCTCTCATGAATAAATAAATAAAATCCTTATAAAAGAATTGATCAAATCCAACACTTCCCCAAAAAATAATCCACTAAAGAAATGGGCAGAAGACATGAATAGAAACTTTTCCAAAGAAGACATCCAGATAGCTTATAGACACAGAGTTTTAAAGTTTTATATAGATAAACATTCTTGTTTTTTAAAGCTTCTGGGCCTCTAACTATGGTTAGGAGGTTCTCAATATCACATTGTACATGCAGCTCCCCAAGCATTTTATAAGATTTTTATTTATTCATATATATGTATATTAATATATTCACATATATTTAAAACTTTAATCTATATGGAACTTATTATTATTCATAGTGTTTTCTATGGACTGTTATGTTCCTCCAAAATTCATATGTTGAAGCCCTAACCCCCAATAACCTATTTGAAAATAGGCCCTACAAGGACGTAACTAAGGTTACATGAGGTCATGAGAATCAGGCTCTGACACTGCAGGATCAGTGCCCTTATAAGAAGAGACATGACAGACATGATCTGTCTGTCCACCATAGGAAGACACAATGAAAAAGTGGTTGTCTACAAGCCAGGAAGAGAACCCCCACCGAAACCAAACTCTTCCTTCATATTCGGCTTTTTAGCTTCCAGAACTGTGAAGAAATAAATCTCTCTCGTGTAAGCCACCCAGTCTATGGTGTATTGTTATGGCAGCTTGAGAAGGCTAAGACAGCCTGTTAGGGAAATCCATACTTCTCTTCTCCCAAGAACATAATCAGTCCCTTTTAAATTACCTTTCTTTATTCCACTGACTGAACTTCTCAAATATTTTGGGATTGATATCTTCTCTATTCCATTCCATTGATAAGTTTGCCATCTCCATACCAATTTAAAAACCATATGAAAGAATAAACTCCTAGGAACAGCCATGAAAAAAGGAAGAAGAACACTAAGTATCAAACTATATTATGGCTTCTGATTAGTAAGAGAGTAACCAGTGGGGATGAACTGAGAAGTGTACTTCTACATGTTGTTGGTGGAAATGTGAAGGCCATAGTGTTCATAGAAAACGGTATGTTCAGCATCTATTAGATTTCATAAAACATATTTCCTCTCCTCCAGCCATTTTGATTCAGGGTATTATGCCTCAAAGAAATAAAAGCATCAGTACACGAGGACATGAATTCTAGGGTGTTTATGTCAGTAGTGTTCTAAGTGGCAGTGTAATGGAAATATAAGGGAATGTCTGTCAATAGAGAAATGGCTGACCAAACTGTGAAGCATTCAACACCATGGAATATTAGGTAGTCCATTGTAGAAAATGAATTAAAGCTACCTGAGGTCTTGGAAAGCTTTCCAAAAGGAATCACTGGGTAAGAAAAGCAAGAAAAGGTAGCATATACTATACTAAATGACTATATTTAGTTGTGGCCAAGTGACTAAGTTCTATCCAAAGAAGATGGAAATCACCATCTTCCCAACCCGGTGGTTGGGAAATCACCATTGAAAAAGAAAAAGATATGCCTGTTGTTTCCTTGACTTCAACCCTATTTCCTGGAATATGGATGTGATGGCTGGAACTTGAGCAGCTACCCTAGATGATTAGGATTAACCATGAGGATTGAATTTATCCCAGCAGCGGCAGACACAAGGGTGAAAAGATTCAGAAGTAATGACCATTAGCAGTGGTCCCCAACTTGGCTGTACATTAGAATCACCTGGGCAGAATTTAAAACTCCCAATGTTTCCCCAAATTAGAACTTCTGTAGGCATCTGTATTTTTAATAGTGAGGGTTACCTTGTATGGCCAAGGTTAAAAACAATTATTTCAAGTTCTCTTCAGTGTTTCCCCAACAATGCCAAGTGAATGTCAAAAGTCCCTATGCCAATCCATGCTCATCCAATGGAATTTATAATTCAGTAGGGTTAGGTTGGGGCCCCAGAATCTGTTTTGTTTTGTAGTTGGTTTTTGTTTTCACAAAGCACTCCAGATGATGCTAATCCCAGGTTTGGGAAACACCATGTAGATCAGTGTGTCTAGATCAATGCATCTAAACCACAATAACCATCAGAATCACTTGGATAGCTTGTTTTTTTAATAGCTTTACTGAGGTGTATTTTACATATCATAAAATTCACCAATTTCCAGTGTACAATTCAATGATTTTTTTTAGTTATTTTAACTGAACAGCATCATAAACCAGTTTTAGAACATTTTCATCCCCCCCACCCCGGTAAGATCCCTCATGCCCACTGACAATTAATTCCCATTCCCATCCCCGCCCCCAGGTAACCACTAATCTACTTTCTGTCTCTATAATTGCCTTTTCTGGACATTGCATAGAAATGGAATTACACAATACTGGTCCCTTGTGTCTGACTTCTTTCACTGAACATCACATTTTTGAAGATCGTCCATGACATAGCACTTGCCTGCAGTTTGATCCTTTTTAACTGAGTGGTTTTTGGAGAGTTTGTTTAAACCTGGACTTTGGACTGGGTGGCTCTGTTGGTTATATATCCAATTTGTGATTTTGGCTCAGGTCATGATCTTATGGGCTCGTGAGATGGAGCCCTATGTCAGGCCCCATGCTGAGCAGGGAGTCCATTTGAGATTATCTCCCTCCCTCTCCCTTTGCCCCTCCCCTTGCTTACACATTCTCCCTCCCTCCCTCTCTCTCTCAAAAATAAATAAATAAATAAATAAATAAATAAATAAATAAATAAACCTTAAAAAAAAAAAAAACACACACCTGACTGCCCTCGGCTTTGCCCCGGAAATTCTTATTCAGTGCAATTTGCATTTTTCACATGCTCTGAGGTGGTGCTGATGCTGCTGGTCCACAGATCACACTTGAGTAGCACTGGTCCAGAAGATGCCAAACCACAGCTGCCTAGCCTACTGACACACTGGTCTACAAGACACCATTCCCCACCAAGTGACAAAATCTTAATTATGAAGGCGCCCTGGGCATGTGGGTTCATCCTGAGGTTTACCATCAGATGTTGCCTTTGACTTTTACCTTGTCATTTCCTGATGAAGGTGTCACTGCACACAGGTCCCTGACAGAAGCCATTTAGAAAAATAAAGACAAATCAACACATGGGAGCATTACATTTGTACACCAATGGGGAAGGAAATGTTAAACTGCACTAACAATTCACAGGATAAAAACTGATAGCATATTAACCTAGGACATTGTCAATGATATATTTAAATATCAAATACCCAATGTGCATAAGGATATAATGAAATAATAGCTGGTGGAAGAGTAACTAGTAAGACCATTCGGGATTGTATGGCAATACTGTCCACCTCAAGATCCTTAAAATGTTCCTGCCCCTTCCTCTTCTTAATTCTATTTTTTGAAATAAATCCTAACAGAAACACATGCTGAGGTAACTGGGTGACAGTCTTTAAGGAGGGCATGTGATGTGATGAGCTTTGGCTGTTACATACAACCAATGAATCACTGACCTCTATCTCTGAAACTAGTAATACACTATATGTTAATTAACTGAATTTAAATAAAATTAAATTTAATTTTAAAAAGAAACATATGGGGATCCCTGGGTGGCTCAGTGGTTTAGCACCTGCCTTTGGCCCAGGGTGTGATCCTGGAGTCCTGGGATCGAGCCCCACATCAGGCTCCCTGCATGGAGCCTGCTTCTCCCTCTGCCTGTGTCTCTGCCTCTCTCTGTGTCTCTCATGAATAAATAAATAAAATCTTTAAAAAAAAAAGAAAGATATGTTTACATACACATGTTGTATATAAACATATGTTTATATACACATATGTGTATATACAATGTTGTTTGAGAGTGTTGTGTTTCACCTTGAAATGTTCAACATAGTAGAGAGAGGGGTGATGCATATTTTAACGCATTCAGTATAGTCCAAGTCCAAGAGCAGTGATGGGTCTAACCTAGATGGGTTCAAATCCCAGTTGTGTTGATTACTGGCTGCATGACTATGGGCAAATCACTTAATATCTCTCTGCATCAACTTCTTCATCTGTAAAATGGCTATAATATTACCTACCTCAAAATATGTGATGATTAATTTTATATGTCAACATGACGGGGTCACAGGTGCACAGATACTTAGTCAAATATTATCCTAGGTGTTTTTGTGAGGGTATTTTTGGGTATGTTTAGACTGAGTAAATTGTCCTTCTAATGTGAGGCTCATCCAATCAACTGAAGCATGAATAGAACAAAAAAAAAGGCTGACAAAAAAAAAGGAGGATAAGAGAGAATTCCTCCTACCAGCCTGCCTTCAAGCTGAGACATTAAGTTTTTCTTGCCTTTTGACTCAAGTGAAATATTGGCTCTCTTGGGTCTCCAGCTTGCTGCCTGCACATCTTGAAACTTGTCAGCCTCTATAATTGTGTGAACCAATTCCTTATAATAAATCTGTCCCCCTCCTCCTGTCTCATTATCAATTGATCAATCATTTGCCTATTGGTTCTATTTCTCTGGAAAACTCTGACAAATACAAAACAACAGTATGTCCAATAAGTGGGAAGAAAATGTTAAAAATAAATTTTAAATTCATTTTAAAACTTAAAAATATAATTATCATATGGCCCAGCAATCCCAATTCTGGGTATATACCAAAAGCATTGAAAGCAGAGACTGAAACAGATTATTTGTATTTCCATGTTCACAACAAGCATTATTCACAATAACCAAAAGGTGGAAGGGACTCAAGTGTCCATTTATCTATCAGTTGGTCAACAAAATGTATTCTATTCATGCAGTTGAATACTATTCAGGGGTTTTTTTAAAAGGAAACTCTGACACATGCTATAACATGGTTTATACATGGTTATATTATGCTAAGTGAAACAAGCCAGTCACAAAAGGACAAATATTGTATGATTCCACTTATATGAGGGATGTAGAATCATCAGATTCAGAGAGTAGAATGGAGGTTAGCAGGGGCTGGGGGGAGGGAGATAAAGGATTAGTGTTTAATGAGTACAGTTTGGGTTTGGAAGACAGAAAGGTCTAGAGATGGATGGATGGCAGTGATGGTCACACAACAATGAAAATGTACTCCATGCTACCGGACTGTACACTTTTAGATGGTTAAAATGATAAATATTATGTGTATTTCACCACAATTAAAGAAATGGGGGGAAAAGTATATACTTCATAGAATCCCTGTGAGGGATGAATGAGTTAATACACGTACAGTGGCACATAATAAGCATGACGTAGTAATAGGTGCTTCACAAGATAAAGATCCCACATATTTTAAAAGTATACTTATACATGAAAAAATTCATGAGAGATGGTGAAATGAAAATGCAGAATACAAAACTAGGCATTATGCATATAATTCCAATTTTGCTTGAAATATACTTTTTAAGATCTATGTATATCTTCCTATGCATAGAAAAGAAAACATGCAATCAAGAGTGACAAAATGTTAACCTGGTGGGTTCTGGGTGATGATATTATATAATATTATATGTTCATTTGTCTTAATGTTTCTGCTTTTGCCAGTGTTGAAAAAAGATATGTGTTGTTTGTGTGTGTTTAATTTTTTATTTAAATTCAATTTAGTTAACCTATAGCCCATTTTTCATCTCAGGAATAGAATTTAGCAATTTATCAGTTATATACGATACCCAGTGCTCAGTACACCACATGCCCTACTCAATGCCTGTCACCCAATTATGCCATTCCCCTCACCTCCTCTCCAGCAGATCTCAGTTTGTTTCCTAGAACTAAGAGTCTCTTATTATTTGCCTCCCTCTACTTTGTCTTAATTTATTTTTCATTCCCTTCCCTGTGTTCATCTGTTTTATTTCTTAAATTCCACATATGAGTGAAATAATATGCTACTTGCTTTTTCCTGACTTGTTTCACTTAACACAATACCCTCTAGCTCCATCCACATCACCACAAATGGCTAGATGTCATCCATTTTGATGGCTGAGTAATATTCCATTATATATATGGATATAAAGTAATATTCCATTATATATATGGTTATATATATATATATATATATATATATATATATATATATATACCACATCTTCTTTATTCATTCAACTATCAATGGATATCTGGGCTCTTCCCATATTTTGGCTACTGTGGGTATTGCTGCTATAAACACTGGGGTGCATCTGCCCCTTTGAATCACTATGGATATGTGTTATTTTTTATAAGTTTCACCCCTAAATGATGATTTTAGTTGTTCAATGGGAGCATATCTGCAACCAATTACCTGTTTATACTTCCCTATTAACTGGAGATGCCATTTTCCTTCTGGGAGGCAGCCTGCCCTCCCTCTCTGTGCACTGCTTACAACCTCCAGAAACTTCATCTGCACATCTAAGACAGATAAAGAGTCCTTCTAGTATGGGCATGACTTGAAGCTTTTGTTTCACATCCTGAATTCAGAAGAATTTTGAGAAGCAACAGAGACCTGGAGACTTCAAGGAAATAAAAGTCAGTCAAGAGAGTTGGCTCTTGCCATTCATGGACAAACTCAGCAATTTTATGTGTGAACAATCAGTTCCAGTGACATCAGGAAACTCACCCCACATTCTGTGTAATCAGGGCTCAGTTCAACACCTCCAGGACAGTACTAATCTCTGGGCTCTCCATGTCAATCACACCCCCTCTCTCGGCTTCTGTGTGATTGGAGGGTTTCAAAAAACCAAAGCTCCAGAGAATGTCACTCCAGGTCTGTCACAATTCAGATTCAAGTATCCACACCTTGCTCCAGATGTCCAATATCTAAACATACAAGGCTACAGCTTGCCCCATCCCATGCTGTGAACACTGAGATCACGTTTGTGCCTAGACCTTCCTAGTTTTCCTCCTTCATCAAAATATTTCCTAGTTGTTTAAGGCCCAAATTGATTGTCATCTCTGTGCAGATTTTCCAATTCACCAAGCAGAGTGAAGTTTCCCATCCTTGGAGGCCAACTGGCAACTACCCAACTGATTCTCTTGTGATGCATCTTCCCAGACAAGTAGAATATGAGTTTTCTGTGAGCATGGGTGGTACTAACTCATCTCTGTAAATACAGATCAGATACGTTTTGTTCAGTTCTACCTTGGCTATGATATATCACTAGAGGTATCCACAGCTCATAGGGTAAATGGAGAAGCCATTCTTATCTACTCTGCATGGTTGGCAAGAGAACATGAAAATCTAATGGGTTATTCTGGTGAGGGTGATGGAAGAGAGACAACAAAATCTCTCATTCAGAAAGTTTTGAAATCATCCAAAGGATCATGATAATAATCATGAACTTGCCTGACTCCAATGAAGCAAGTTGAGCCCAAAACATTGCCCTGGTCACAGCTCTGCTTTGTACTGCTAGAAATGGAAGCTTCTCAGCTGCATTCACCTGAATAATTGAATGGTTTGCTGCTTGGGAGAGGAACAATTGAGTATTCAACTGTTGGGAGAGGCACAATTGAGCGCACTCCATTGTTTGGGAGAGGACTGATTGAATGTTTCATTGCTTGAGAGGAACAATTGAGCATGAAACTATTTGGAAGAGAAATAATTAGGCATCCCATTGTTTTGGAGAGGAACAATTTAATATGCCATTCCTTGGGAGAAGAACATTTAAGGACAGACTTTCACCAATTTAGGACTCTATTCTACTTAAAAGTTAGCTTCCAAGTCATTTTTTTGTTTGGAACAGAGAATACATTTATCTAGAGACACAATGTTTATGATGATTTGTAGATTTGTAGGCTTCCAGAGTAGTACCTTCACCCCCATCAACATCTATTATCTTTCCATTATCTTTGAAGTATGCTGGGTTTGATTTCATTTGTACCATACCACCACTTCTGATCCTGCATCAATAAGGAAATGCATTTCCAAATACAGCTTTAGGTGCCAAGAGATGACTTTACCTGCTTTCATTGTAAACATGTGACCTCTGCCTCCACTGTCCCTGTCAATTGCCCTCCTTCACAGGTAGACAGGTTAGATGCTCCAGCCAGGTTGCTGTAACTCTCAACCCTTCCATTTTAACTGAAATCAACTCTGTGTATTTGCATGAGAAGTAATTCTCCATGCCAGTCACTCCCAAGGGTGTCCAGAATGGAGCATTGACTCAAATATTCTAATCCAAAAGTTGTGTTAAATCTCAAGTTATTAGAGTTCCAGCACTTTGTATGTCTTGCCTTTCAAGAGTAAGTGAAAGTGAGTGGCACCATCTACAAAGCCACTGAACAAGACTTCAAATAGTTCACTCTCCTCAACTGGCTGCTCCCATCTAGGCACTGATATAAATCTGTGAGTGACAGTGTAATTCAGATAGGATTTTAAGTAAATCTCTCCATCTTTCTACCTCTCCATATTTATATTTGTGGTAAATAGTTTGCAAAACTGGCTGCCATATTTACCCTTTCTGTAACCACAGCCTTGGCTATCTCCTCCAATGCTGACTTGGGCTTGGCTATAGAACTCGACTGACAAATGGGACAACATAAAATGGAATGCAAGCAGAAACTTGAAAGTGCCTCAGACTGGGGCTTGCTCTATACATTCTTAAAACTCTGCTATCATGAGAGAAAGCCTGGGCTAGCTAGCTGGATGATGACAGATACATGGACAAGTCACCTCTGTTGCCCCAGCTCATAGTCTGTCAACTTCCAGGTATGTAAGTGAGGTCATAGACTTGTCACTCAGTTACCAATCTGCCAGTTGACAATAGGTTCAAGAGCAAGCCCAGCAGAAGTCAGCCATGCTGGCCCAAACCCAAAGAAATAGCTGCCTCCACAGAATCAGAAGCTGAACAAATGGTTGTTATTTTAAGCCAGTAGGTTTTGGAGTGTGTTATTACACAGCAAAATAGCTAACTGGTACAGGAATTGATACCTAATGGTTGAGGTGCTGCCTTAAGTAAAATCTTATACAGGTGGCATTGGCTTTACTACCAATGGATGGAGCCTGGAGAAGAGGCAAGGAAAATATTAACAAAAGAGATCAAAGTGATAGACAAATTGTTAGTGGAAACTGGAAAAGAAGCAAGGAAACTGCAAGAGAAATAGGAAAAAGTGTTGACCTGTGATATATGGCAGTGGAACAATTAGCAATGCTGTCATCTGTGGTAATATATGATAGCAAATGTACTTAAACTTCTGGACCTTGGTAAAAATATTTCCAAGCATAATGTGGAAAGAATCAGTTAGCTTATTTAGGTGCCTGTGTTAAGACACAATAAAAGAGGGTAGTTAAAGGAAGAATTGTTCAGTTGGCAAGAAGAATTTTGAAGGCATAGAAGAGTTTTCTGGATGATAATTTTTTTCTCAATCCCTATCTTGAGCTGGTAAAAGATTCTCAAAGTAAGAGCCTCAAGGTAAAGATAAAATAAGATGTAACTCCAAGAAACCGTAAACCTTTTGCAAACACTTAATGCACTGCCTGTCAGACACTCTTAGCTAGAGAAAGGGGCTTATCAGAGTCTGAGGGCAACCATTCCAGAGTAGAAGCAAGCTTTTGTCAACTGGAGTGGACTTACAATTTGATACATATGAAACCCACAAAGTGTTGAGGGTCTTGTATCAGTAAAAGGAGCATCAGCTTTAACTGAGTAAGACGTATGTTGCTCAAATTGCAAAAAACCCTCTAGGCTCCCTACTCTATATCAGCATAAAGCAAACAACAAAACTATTCAGCTGCCAACCAGACCATTTCTTATGGAAAGGGAAATATATCTCAAAAGGTAGGATTGAGAACTGAGATAATGGACCCTTGAAAGACAATTGACTCAAAGTCGCTATCAAGGAGCTAAACTGAGTCCTGGGGCACCTGGGTGGTTCAGTTGGTTAAGTGTCTGATTCTTGATTTTGGCTAAGGTCATGATCTCACCATCGTGAGATGGAGCCCCTGTGCTGGATATGGAGCCTGCTTAAGATCTCTCTCTCTCTCTGTTGAGTGCCTGGGTGGGGCTCAGTAAACTAAATGTCTGCCTTTAGCTCAGGTCATGATTTCAGAGTCTTGGAACCAAGCTCCACCTTGAGCCCCCTGCTCAGCAGGGAGTCTGCTTCTCCCTTTCCTTCTGCTTTCCCCCCACTAGTGCTCTCTCTCACTCTCTCTCTCTCTCAAATAAATAAATGAAATCTTTTCAAAAATTTTAAAAATCTTAAAAAGTCTCTGTCTCTCCCTCTGTTTCTGACCATCTCTTCTAATTTAAAAAAAGGAGCTAAACTTAGTCTTGATCAAAGAACATTTATTGTGTCTACAGTAGGGGGACAATGCAACATCTGCCTAGAGGGATCTCAGAATTGTTCTGAATGAGGATTGCTATGTGCTTCCCATTATTTTCACCTCTATGCCTGTCCTGCCCTGTATTACTATGGTATTGGTGGGGGGGCGTGGGTTGAGGTCAGATAACTCTTTATTAACTCAAGTCCTCAAGATGAATGGGCCCCATATTCAAAGGACCACAGTCAACAAGCCTCATCCATATCTTGACCTGCTAGACTTTAGTCCTGATGCTATAACTGGATGATGTTATAGAGGATTCATGTAAAATATTTTACATGTGAGTGGAATGTAAGCAACTTTGCAAGAGATAGATTGTAAAGGTACCCAAAGATTCTTCTTGAAAAGGCTTACACACTGGGCTTTTTCCTCTCTTGCTCCCCTTGAATAAGCCATCCTTTGAATAAGCCTGGGCTAGCTTGCCATGTGAAAAATCCTGAGCTAGCCCCTTGGATGGTTATAGACATACAGCACAGTTGCCCCATTGCTTCCACCAGCAAATCACAGACATTTGAGTACCAGCTAGCATCATCTGGTACCAGCTGGCCTCTGGGACCAAACAGTCTTCTGACTGAATGCAAATATATGAGCAAACTCTGCTGAGATTCACGGAGTCCAGCCAACCCAGAAGATCCACCCATCAGAAATGTGAGCAAAAGCTGACACACTTCTACATAGCTATGATCTATTATTAACCACTTTGTCAGAATAGTATCATAAAACCACAGAAATAAATTATACATTTTCTAATTTGGAAACTTTAAGACTGGCTAATTACATGCTCCATTCATACTACGTATTTACCACTTCCCCTTCTTCATCCAAAACAACATTTGATACTTTATTTACCGTGGAAAAAGTCTCCTCTCTTCCCTCACTAGACTGTAAATTCCTTTAAGAGGAAATGTGGCACAGCAGTTAGTAGCACAGACTGCGGCCAGATTACTTACTTGTGGTCAACCCCCAACTCCATGACTACAAGTTCTGTGGCTTTGAGTAAGTCATGTAACCTCACTGTGCTCAATTTCTTTAGTTCTAAAATATTGAAAATAATGGTACTCCCTCTAGAGCCACAGCAGAATTACATGAATCAACACATGTTATCAGCTTACAATGGTTCCTGACTCATATTCATAATGAATGATATAGGTTTCCATTACCTGAGGTCCAAGATGAGCCTTGATCAATGCTGGACCCCCCTTACTTCCTGGTGTTCTGAGCGGTAACACATATCTGTTAAGTAAGCAATCATTAATCAAAGAGGTGGGGAATTTAGACTATAAGCCAGTGAAGCAGATGTAGTATATTCATAACATCACCAGTACAAGGTATTTGGGTAGCAGTTTTTTTTGGAGAACCTGGGAGTGTTCCCCAGCCATTTTCCCAACCAGCCCTGCCACAGAGACTGCTAAATTCTAAGCCTTAAAATAGGTAGGTGATTTTTCCATGTTGGTGCTTTGCTTTATCATCAGAATGCACCTTTGTGTGCAGAGAAAACAAGAACACATCTGTTGTACCCCCTCAAAGGCTGGCTGAGGGTTTGAGAACAGCCCTCACATGTTGGCATCCCACCTTCTTGAGACAGCCTGCCATATGGTCTGTGGGCTCTGCTTTTCACAAGAGCCTTACCAAATTGCTGGGCAACTGCTGGACAATCAAGCAGCACAGTTTCTTTGAAGGCAGGGCCACAACGTTGTTACATGAGACAAAGCCTGGGAATGAGTCCTCCACGAGTTAGTGACAGTTGAATTTCACTAAAGGAGGAGGAAGTGATGAATAGGTAATTCCATGAAAAGAGGAAGCTGTCTCAGTGTAAAGAGTCTTCTTCATCTCTTCAGACATGATATATGTATGTCAGCCTTGAGCCACTTATGGTCCCAGGAAGAATGGGTACCATTGAACAAGTCAGGCACAATTCGTTAGCATTAATATAAACACCTGCACCCTCCTGCTCACTGGGTATTTGTAAAGTGCGGTCTTGACTTTGCATCAGTATCTCCAGAAGCTAGCTAAAAATCTGATGCTGAGCCTCAACTCTGACCTATCAGGTCGGTGTCCCAAGGGTGCATGGGGCCTGGGAAGCACCTCTCATCCATCTCCCCAGATGCACCTTCTGTTCACTGACATTTAGATCAGGTGCTGGCTTGAACTAGGATGACAGGAAGCACTGTTAAGAGATCAGAGAAGTGAAGAATCAGATATCCTTTCTTAACAAGATCCTCCTGTGATTCGGAAAAGAGACATAGGGAAAAGGAGGAGGAAGAGGAGGAGAAGGAGGAGAAGGGAAGGAGAAAGATAGAATGAATATACAGAATGCTTTTTAGGGGCAGGGCGAGATGGCAGAGGAGTAGGGTCCCCAAGTCACCTGTCCCCAAAACTTACCTAGATAATTTTCAAACCATGCTGAAAACCTATGAATTTGACCTGAGATTTAAAGAGAGAACAGCCGGGATGCTACAGAGAGAAGGGTTTTCGCTTCTAACAAAGTAGGAAGGCGGAACAAATAAGATATAAAAGAATCCAGTGGGGGGGGGGGGCGCGAGGAGCCGGGCACAGCGGGCTTGAGAGCCTTGGGACAGGAGAGCCCCGCCCCGGAGAAGCAGGAACTTTAAAAAATCCGCACCGGATTCTTCCCGGATGGAAAGGCGCTCAGCAGGGAACTCGAGCAGAGTCGCAGGAGGGCAGTGGAGCCCCCAGGTTCCCGGGGTCACTAACAGAGGAGGTGCGCCGGGGAGAGCGCACCCACACGGCGGCCCGTCTCCCCAAGGGCTGGAGCGGGCAGCGGGGCCTCGGGGGGAAGCCGGGGGTCAGGCCGGGCTCGGGGAGGCGGCTGCACCTGCTGCCTTTGGAGCCGCGGCCCGGGAGCGCAATTCCAGCGGTGCAAGCCCCGGAGCCCAGGGCGCAGGGGACATAGCCCAGGACCCTGCGCTTCCCCGGGACAGGCAGAGGCGGGGAGCACCCAGGACAGCGAGGACGCTCCTGCCCCGGGCGCCCACAGGCTGTGCAAATCGGCACCCCCCGCCCCGTGAGCACTTAGGCCCCTGCGGACTGGTAGCTGTGGTGGTTACTGCGGGAGCTGACTCCAGGCTGGAGAGCTGGCTGCTGCTGTCACTGTCGTTGTTCCTCCTGGTGTCACTGTGTGCCTGGGAGGGGCAGGGCCTCCAGGGAACAGGGGCCTCCCAGGGTCAACAGCTCCCACTGAGCCCGGCACCTGGCAGGGGGCAGGGCAGCTCCCCCAGGTGCACACACCTGAGAAGCAGCACAGCAGGCTCCGCCCCCAGAGACCAGCTGGAAGGACAGGGGAAGGGCAGGCTCTTGGCCGAGCAGTGCTGGAAAGCTCCAGGGTAAGTCGAGGGATTTCCAGTATATAGAACCAGAGGCTATCCCCTCCTACTTTATTTTCTTCCTTTTTCCAGTACAACTCATTTTTATATCAGACCATAAATTTCCAATTTTTTTTCTCTTTTCCCACCTTAACTACAATATTTTACCACCTTTTCATTTTTAAGTTTCTTCCTTTTTGACTTTCACATTTCTACAATTACAGGTCCTAGATATATTTTCCACTTCTAGATTCCCTTCAACATACTCAACTTAATTTTGGGAGATATACAAGAAATGTTTTTTGTTTTGTTTTGTGTTTTGTTTTCTCTGCCTCATTTTGTTCTACAATGGCAAAAGTTAATACCTTCTAAAACATGACCAGCATGCACCCAGAACCAAGTGGCATACCATGCTAGTTCATTCTGTGAGATTATATTCTCTCTTCATTCCTATTCTGCCCCCCTCTTTTATCTCATTTATGTTTTGGTGGTCAGTGTTGGGGCCCTCTACAAGTATTTCTGGTTTATATAAATTTGTGACTGAGCATCTTCTAACATACAGAACTTAATATACTCAGGACCAAGAGGATCACCCTCTAGGACCCCTCAGTCGGGTTACATTCTCCCTTCACTACAACTTTGTCACCACCACCGTCCCCCCCTTTTTTCTTCTCTCTTTTTTTACTTTTTTCTTTTTCTCTCTCTCTCTCTCTCTTCTTCCTTGGGATTCTTGGCCTTTTATTTTTTACTACTTTGTTTTAAAATTTGTTTTTCACTTTAGTGGTCCTTTTGTTTTATTTTGTTCTGATCTTTGTTTTCAATTTCTGGTCTCTGACCTTGGCAGAATCATCTAGGTTGAAATTCACTTAGGTCCTGTTTGATATTCTTGACTCAGGCCACTCTTACAGCCACTCTGCACTGAGCAAAATGACTAGAAAGAAGAACTCACCACAAAAGAAAGAATCAGAAACAGTACTCTCTGCCACAGAGTTACAGAATTTGGATTACAATTCAATGTCAGTCAGTCGGAGAAGGACAAACATTATATGTTCTCATTCATTTGGGGAATATAAATAATAGTGAAAGGGAAAATAAGGGAAGGGAGAAGAAATGTGTGGGAAATATCAGAAAGGGAGACAGAACGTAAAGACTGCTAACTCTGGGAAACGAACTAGGGGTGGTAGAAGGGGAGGAGGGCGGGGGGTGGGAGTGAATGGGTGACGGGCACTGGGTATTATTCTGTATGTTAGTAAATTGAACACCAATAAAAAAAATAAAATAAAAAAAAAAAAAAAAAAAAAAAAAAAAAAACAATTCAATGTCAGAAAGCCAATTCGGAAGCACAATTGGCTCTGGAAAAAAAGCATAAAGGATTCAAGAAACTTCATGACTGCAGAGTTTAGATCTAATCAGGCTGAAATTAAAAATCAATTAGATGAGATGCACTCCAAACTGGAGGTCCTGACAATGAGAGTTAATGAGGTAGAAGAAAGTGTGAGTGACATAGAAGACAAGTTGATGGCAAGGAAGGAAGCTGAAGAAAAAAGAGAAAAACAATTAAAAGGCCATGAGGAAAGGTTAAGGGAAATAAATGATAGCTTCAGAAGGAAAAAATCTATGTATAATTGGGGTTCCAGAGAGTGCCAAGAGGGAAAGAGGGCCAGAAAGCATATTTGAACAAATCATAGCTGAGAACTTCCCTAATTTGGGGAGGGAAACAGGCATTCAGATCCAGGAGATAGAGATGTCCCCCCCCCCACCCAAAATCAATAAAAACCGTTTAATACCTAGACATTTAATAGTGAAACTTGCAAGTTCCAAAGATAAAGAGAAAATCCTTAAAGCAGCAAGAGACAAGAGATCCTAACTTATATGAGGAGAAATATTAGATTAACAGCAAACCTCTCCACAGACCTGGCGGGCCAGAAAGGGCTGGCAAGATATATTCAGGGTACTAAATGACAAGAACATGCAGCCAAGAATACTCTATCCAGCAAGGCTCTCATTCAGAATAGAAGGAGGGAAAAGAGCTTCCAAGATAGGCAGAAACTGAAAGAATATGTGACCATCAAACCAGCTCTGCAAGAAATATTAAGGGGGAGTACCCTGGAAAAGAAAGAGGAAGGCCAAAGAAATAATCCACAAAAACGGTGACTGAATAGGTATTATGATGACACTAAATTCATATCTTTCAATAGTAACTCTGAATGTGAATGGGCTAAATGATCCCACCAAGAGATGCAGGATTTCAGACTAGATAAAAAAGTAAGACCCATATATTTGCTAACTGCAAGAGACTCATTTGAGACCTAAGGACACCTCCAGACTGAAAATGAAAGGATGGAGAACAATTTACCATTCAAATGGTCCTCAAAAGAAACCTGGGGTACCAATCCTCATATCAGATAAATTAAAGTTTATCCCAAAGACTGTAGTAAGAGATGAAGAGGGACACTATATCATACTTAAAGGGTCTGTCCAACAAGAAGACCTAACAATCATGAATATTTATGCCCCTAATGTGGGAGCTGCCAAGTATATCAATCAATTAATGACCAAAGTAAAGACATACTTAGATAATAATACACTAATAGTAGGAGACTTCAACATGGCACTTTCTGCGAATGACAGATATTCTAAGCACATCACCAAAGAAAGAAGAGCTTTAAATGATATACTGGACCAGATGAATTTCACAGATATATACAGAACTTTGCATCTGAACACAACGGAATATACATTCTTCTCAAGTGCACATGGAACTTTCTCCAGAATAGACCACATACTGGGTCACAAATCAAGTCTCAACTGATACCAAAAGATTGGGATTGTCCCCTGCACATTTTCTGACCACAATGCTTTGAAACTAGAACTCAAGCACAAGAAGAAATTTGGAAGAAACTCAAACACATGGAGGTTAAAGAACATCCTGTTAAAAGATGAATGGGTCAACCAAAATATTAGAGAAGAATTTAAAAGATTCATGGAAACTAATGAAAATGAAGATACAACCATTCAAAATCTTTGGTATACAGCAAAAGCAGTCCTGAGAGGGAAATACATTGCAATACAAGCATCCCTCAAAAAGTTGAAAAAAACTCAAATACACAAGCTAACCTCACACCTAAAGGAACTGGAGAAAGAATAGCGAATAAAACCTACACCAAGCAGAAGAGAGTTAATAAAGATTCAAGCAGAACACAATGAAATAGAGACCAGAAGAACTGTAGAACAGATCAACAAAACCAGGAGTTGGGATGGAGTGACTGGGTGACAGGCACTGAGGGGGGCATTTGATGGGATGAGTACTGGGTGTTATACTATATGTTGACAAATCGAACTCCAATAAAAAATATACTAAATAAATAAATTTTAAAATAAAAAATAAAATAAAGAAGAATGCTTTTTACATTCAGAACTGACACTTAAACCCATAAACAACACATACTTAACCAAAACAAAAGTTTTAGGAATCAATACCTACTGAAACTTTCTGACATAATTTGAACATCTTCTGTTATTTTATATATATATATTAGTGAATCCTAGTCACATGTGAGCATCTTGGTGCCTCTACCTGCCAAAAGCACTGGTGTGAGGAATTGGGGGCAGTGGTGGTAGTAGAAATCAAGGTACTCAAGAATAGAAAAAGCTTGGGTTTTTTTTCTTTCCAGTGAGAACTAGTGACTGTTATCAATCAGAAAAATGAAATGATGAGACCCCTTTCCTCCTCCAGCCTCAGTGATGATCCTCTCATTCTTTGTATGAAGTGTCAGTGTGAATGCCCTAAGACAACTAAAAATTGTGGGGAAAACTAATTGAGAACACAACAGTGGCTAGGCAGGAACCAAACACACTGACCTGAGAGAAGAAATAGAAAGTAATTTTACTATTTGTGGGGACTCAGAAATTTTTCTCAGGTAGGAGAAACTGTGCTTAGGTTAATATGAATCTGCAAAGAACCCAGAGAAACAAAGCTGGCATCTGTGGCCAGAACACTTAGCTTTCCACACCATCCTTTTGTTCATTCAACATCTTTTTATTAAGTGCCTAGTAGAACTAGCGATACAGCAGTGAATGAGAGACAAAATATGCCTGCCTTCTAGGAGCTCAGGTATCAGCGGAAGAAGGTAGACTTTTTTTTAGTGAATAAAATATAGAATATGCTATATGGTGATAGAGAGCCCTACTCTGTTCTTTTGGAAAGTAGTATGTGGAGACCACACGACAGGGACTTGGGGTGCTCATTGCTGCAGGGTTGGTTATTGTATCTAGATGTTTCCAGTGGGCCACGCTGGAAAAACAGGGTGTTTGTGTTCTTTTCTCATAGGAAGAAGTTCATTATGAGTCACAATCAAACTTCCAAATCAAATTCAGGACCAAGGAGCTTTGACTTAATCTCTTCACATCCTTTCCGCCACTCTAATAATTCTAGTTCTCAAGGATACCAACATGAGCACTTAATTTATTGCACAGCATACACTCACAACTCCCAGAAGAACCACATCCACACTACACCAACATTAGGACCACTACAGGTGTTTACATTTATTTTTACCAGTGTTTTTATCTGTAGAGTATATGCCGCTAGAGATGCAGTCAAACTGTTGTTTTGAAGTCACTTGAAACAATAATTCTCTATTTGATTATTTAACACAAATTCATTTCTTTCACTTTGCCTTCAATCTTCGGAGACTGCTGTTTTCTAACTTTGATTTTGCTTCGTAATTATGTAAAATGTCTTCCTGGTTCCACGATTCACCCTATTTCCCTCATCTTGTTTCTTCACTGACCTTATAGGTATGTGTGATCATCTTATCTGTTTTTGGTTATTCTTCCTATCATCATTATTGTTATATACATATATGCATATAAAATCTATATCCTCACTCCCATTTTCTTAAATTGCACATGCTTTTCTCCACTTTGCTTAATTTACTTGCTTTGGTCCAGAATACATTCCAGAGACCACTCCACAGTTGTCTGAAAACATATTCCATGTTAAATCTGTGTGGATATCTCAAGGTTTATTTAACTAGTGCCCTATTGATGTACATTGAGCTTTTTCCACTCTTTTGAGCACCTTTCCTTTTGCCCAGGGCATTTTTAGATCCTCCTGTAAATTTTATGAAAACTTTGGCTCTATAGACAATGGGAATCTCAAAAGACCAGTTTGGAGGTAATACATGGAGAGGAATACATCCCATTTATGTCTTATTTCAACTTACAAGGGTATCGATCCTGTGTTGTGTCAAAAGCACAGTGCTAAGTGTCAAGGGGGATACTAAAGAAAAACTATCCTACCCTAAAGGGCCCCACGCAGGTTAAAAAAACAACAATTAATTGTGTAATAAAAGTAGAAGAAGCTCAGTGTCACGAGACAATTTTGGAGAAGAAAAATCAAGAGAAAAATCTATGATGACTTAGAGCTGGGAAGAATTAGATAGGACTTATGATGAAAGAATATTGAATCCTTTAAAACAAAATGCAGAAATGTTGATTGATATGGGTAGATGATGGGTACACTGGGAAAAATTAAGGACAGGGACACAGATACGCTCAGGAGATATGCGAGGTGAATTTTGGGGTGTTTGCAAGGAAGTGTTAAGAGGTGACTTATGGAGAGCACAGTGGTTCAGGCTTGCAGTCACACACCGGAGTCCAAGTCCTGGATACTCACTTACTCTGATCTTCAGCAAGTTTGCTCAACATGTACATATGCCTATTCTGGACTATGCAGAATAGTGGGTTAGCCCTTATCCAGCAGAGTACTGAAACAGAATTTCACAGCATCTGACACTGTTGATGACCTCCTACCTCCTTTACCTTGGGCTTCTGAGATGACCTCCCCATTTTCTGACAAAACTCCCTATTCTTCCCCTTCATGGGCTGTCTTCTACCTAAGGACACAGGGAGCAACATCAGCTGTAGAGGAACCCTAGCCTTTGTTCTAGCACAGAGATGTCTTCTTCCCCAAGTGTAAACCTCCCCAGCTGGGGATGCATCGGCTTCTATGGCAACCACCTCCTCTAAACACACAATCTCTTCCCCAGACCTTTCCCAAGGTTGGGGTGTGGCTTGCACCTGTAGTGTCTCAGCAAGCCTACAATTATATGTCAGAGGAGTTTCTCCACTTTGTCCTTGCCTTCTCTGAACCACCTTACTCCTCGTAGCCATCTCAAACTCTTCCAGACACGATGGTGTAAAACCACCCTTTGTCTCTCCGCAGGAACAATAATGGATAGTTTGACAGCTGACGTTGTGACATGCATTCAACAAATGTTTATTATTGCCTATTTTGTGTGGGGCAAGTCCTAGACACTGGGGATAAAGGTGTAAACAAAACACCGGATGAGGCTATTATGGAGCATGCAATAATGCCAGGTGCTCCACTACAGATTTTATGACAATAGGATGGTTGGGTCCTTGCAACAAGTCTTCAAGATCAATATTGTTGTTAAGTCCTTATAAAGCTGAATAAGGTAAGTGTTGGTTAGATGAACTAACTCGATACCTGAGCTTATATCTGGCTCTTTCTTTGACTCATTATCTACCTTTAGGCAAGTTTCCTTAAAAGTCCTCTGCCTCAGTTTCCTGATCTGGAAAATGGATGTAGTAGCTACATCCTAGTGTTTTGTGAGAAATAAATGAGCATCTTTCTGGAATGAGAATAGAACAGTACCTGGCACACTGAGAGTAATTCGGCAATTATGATAATTTGTAGTCTTATATGATAGAACATTGATTTCTAAAAAAAAAAAAAGAACATTGATTTCTAGCCTTATATGACATAACATTGATTTGTTTAAGCATTTTGTCTTATTAGATCATGAGAGACTAAGGACCTTGATTTTTTATCATCTCAAAATCCCCATGTGTAAAATGGGATTAATAATATTTATTTTCCAGCTGAGTTGCAGGATTAGGGAGAATGTTTTATGTTTCTACGAAGGATTTTGCACAGTTCCTAATCTACAGTAGGTGCTCAATAAATTTCCATTACTATAATTATTGTTACCACTATTATCACTATTAGTATTACTGTATAATGATTAGCAGAGTTCTAGAAATGGAGAGGGTGCTTAAAAAGCTTTTTCTGACTCAAATAGAAATAAATGGTGGAGCACTGATTCTGAAGCATGCCTCCTGCCCCCACTGCCCACGAGACCTGAGGGATTACCCCTGCCTCCTTCTGTTTTCCTGAATGGCAACTCATCACTTGCTTTGGTTAACATTGAGCAGTAAGGGCTCACCCCTGCTAACCACTTAAAAACTAATATTGAGTTTGCAAAAACTGCTTTTTAATGATCTTTAACAGCCCTCCAGAAAACCTCATTAGCAGGCACCGAATCAAGGCTGTGCAGGAAAAGGTTTGTATGCATGGCCAGAGGCCTTTAGCTCCCATTTGTCTCTGATTGAAGGCAGAGCACGTGTCATGTCCCAGCTCCACAGAAGCCCCTCCTCCAGGTCTCTTGGTCATCTCTTCCCTCTTGTCCACCTTGTTTGGGGCCCTGGACCTTCCAGAAAGAGTACGTATCACTTGCCATCTGGTCCACCAGATTCTAGTATCTTCTTGCACAGAACTTCTTTGGTCCTGATAGCTAGGCATCACTCCTCTGCTCAAATGTCCAGCAGGGCTCCCTACTGCCTCTTCTACCAACTCTGAGCTCTTCACCAGGGGCCCTTCCCATCTCTCCCCCTTGCCTCTCATGACTCCTCCCCCCCCCCCCACAGAGATTGTCTACATCAAATGAATTGTCTGTCCCAGACCAAAGGTTTGTGGTCTATTTTCCCTGCTTCTAAGCTTTTGAACATAGGGTTCCTATAGCCTGACTTGGCACTGATCATTCCACAGTTCTCCCTGGAGAAAGCACTCACGACATGGATTGTAGAGATAGAGGATCTTATCCCATTCCCCCCGCCCCAAAACAATTCTTGGACTGAGCCCAAATACATCAGTGCATGGTCCATCTGTTCTTTTTCATTGTTCAAAATATTACAGCAGTGTTCCTGAACCTTGACACCATTGACATCTAGGGGCAAGATAATTCTTTGTTGTTAGTGTGAGGGGGTGCTGCCCTGTACATTGTAGTATATTTAGGAGTATCCTGGACCTTACCCACTAAATGCTAGTAGCTGTCCCCTTTCCCCCAGTGATGACAATAAAAAAATGTACCCAGACATTTTCAAATGCCCCCCTGGGGAGCAAAATTGCCTACAGTGAAGAAGTATTTCCTTACATTAACTATAAGAGCCTTTGGGATATCCACCCAAGTGGATGGTGCTGTAACTTTCTGCTCCACAATCCAGATCCCCTATTAATAAGAACAATCATACCTAATACTTACGTAGCACTCATTACATACCCAGCATATCCGTACAAGATTCACTTATATTAGCTCATTTTCATCACCTAGCCAATGAAGGACATGCTTTTTTGTTCCCATTTTATAGATGAGGAAAATGAGACACAGACTAATCGAATAAATTGCCCAAAGTCACAGTCAGAATTCACTTCAAGGTAGTGTGTCTCCAAATTCCCTCTTCTGAATCCATAATGTGTCTTAGAATCAGCAAGTACTTTGAAATATGAAAGATCTAAGCTTACATTTCAGTTCTGACACCTAAAAGCTCCAGAGCTTTGGACAAGGTGCATCCCCAATTTCCTTAGTCAGCAAAATATAAATAATAATACCTATATTGAGGGATTGTTTGAAGCTTAAAAATAATACATACATAAAGCTCCTAAAATTGGGTCTGACCCATTGAAAATGTTTAATGAAGGAGGCTGATGATGGTAGTGGTTGAGATAAAAGAGAAGGAATCTTAAAAGCAGTTGAGGAGAGACAGTAAAATCCTAGAAAAAGTCAGTGATTTTTTTCTTCTGTATATTCCCAGGGCCCAGACAGTGACTGGCAGAAAGTATTGGCTACACCTCTGTCTTTCTGGGATACTGGAGCATCAGTTGGCAAACTGGAGCCCCAGGCCAATCTGGCCCACCATCTTTTTTGTTAATAAAGTTTTATTGGAACACAGCCATGCCTGCTCCTTTATTCATTGTTTCTGACTGCTTTCATGCTACAAGGGCACAGCTGAGTAGTTACAACAGAGACAGAGGTCCACGAAGCTAAAGGTTCACTATTGGGCCTTTTTCAGAAAATTATTTCCTATCTCTAAGGTATAATTTAAATTCGAAAACACTAAATGTGAAGATCTCTCATATCCTTTCTTGGCTCAAACACATTCTGTGATTTTTCTGGATTCCCAGCTCTAAATTCACCTCTTCCGTGTTACCTTCTGTAATTGACTCCATCCAGCTCAGGTTTTGTTGATTATTTCCTCTCATTGTCCGCCTTGCACCCTCAGATGAAGGCACCATGCTGTTAATTTTCACCATCTCCAGGTGCCTGGATGGCTCAGTTGGTTAAGCATCTGCCTTTGGCTCAAATCATGATCCCAGTGTCCTGGGATTAAGCCCCACCTGGGGCTCCCTGCTCAGTGGGAAGTCTGCATCTCCCTCTACCCCTTCCTCTGTTCATGCATTCCCTTTTTCTCTCTCTCTCTCTCTCTCTTTCTCTCAAATAACGAAATAAAATCTTTTAAAAGATTCACCATTTCTCACATTGTCCATATGTAGGTGTCTATGACTGCTTCCAGCATGAGCTTCTGCTGACAAACTCCCCAGTTCTTGTTCAATGTTGCTTCCAAGGACTGCCCTCTGAAGCTTTTTGACCATGTAATCACCAGACTCACATTCAAAGGGAATAAGGGAAATAGATTCAGGCAGGCCCACAACTGGGCCAAATCCTCCCATCTTCACTTCCCCTCCTTCCTTCCTTGCTGGTGGCTACAGATTTGGCTGGTCTCCTGTAGGCACCTTCATGCTACTCACCAGCTGTCAAAACTCTTCTCTGTCCTAACCAGTTATAGTAGGACAAAATTCTCTCATTTTTAAATTTAAATTCAACTTGTCAACCTATAGTGCAGCACCAGTTTCAGATATAGTTGTCAATAATTCTTCAGTTGCATATAACAAAGTTCTCTCTTAAGAAAAACTCAGAAACTAGAGTGAGGAATAAAACAAATGCAAAAGTATAAAGAAAAAATAGCTTTTGAGTCGATTTTGTTTCCTAGAGAGTAATGCTTAATTTCTAAATTAGATTCCAACTCAGATATTCTATTATTCTGCAGAGCGATGCTATGGTATTAACAGGTACTGTGTTTAACAAACCTAAGTCAGGGCCACCTACCAGGTGTGTGACAAGGAGGCATCTTTCTTCATTAGGGAAGAAAATTCTCCCCAGAAACACCCTAAAATAGGTTCATATACTCCTACTAAAGCTGCAAGGGAATCGGAGGAAGTGAGCATTTATAATTTTCAGCTTCTGTTGTGAGACATGGTCTCTTTCAGAAGGAAGTAAAAAGGGAACGATTACTGAGCAGAAGCAATCGGTATTCGCCATATGTAGTTACTACTAGTTAAAAACATACAATAAAATACCCCATTTCTAGATCCAACAATGTATACTCTTGTTTACAAATGTCAGCTAATCAGAAGTCCATGTTGTGAGTCTATTTTCCTCTTTGCTTGTAGAAGGACAGGCATCTATTTTCTCTAAGATGATATTTTTTTCCCTTCAAAAGGCTCGAAATTTCGAAGATTCCTGGGGTCACTTTCCCAGAGTCTGGTGAGACTGGCACACTAGAGCTACAAAAGGAAGAGACCTGAATGTTCACACTTCTTATGAATCAGGCACTCTGTTAATTACTTTTTGTGTGTGATTTTATTTAATTCTCACTGCAGGGCTGTGACACAGATACATCATCACCAGGGCTGGGGAGCAGGGGTGAGGAAGTAGGGTTCCTAGGGCTAAAAATTTAAGGAGGCACCCATCCTCAGGGCTGAGCCAGTGGTATTCTTGTACTGATGTAACACAGAGAGTGAGTGCCTCCTTAAATTTTACCCACTAGGCTCCTCATTCACCTCTGCCTCACCCCAGCCATGATCATCACCATGATTATATAGATGAGACAATCATCTATATAATCTATATAATCTATAAAATTACATTCCTGAAAATTGACATTAAACCCAGTTTGTCAGACTCACCCTTAAACACTGGATAATGCCCTCTCAAGTGTGAGTGATGCAAATACCATGGAAATAGAGTGGAGGTCTCACCAAAGAGCTAGGACCAACTGGTAGACCAGACATCTTGAAGGAACAAGACTCTATCTCACTGAGTGCTCATCCATTAAGGGTTGCATGTTGACCACAGCTGGTAGAAGGCATCTATCCTCTTCCCCTCCCCTGGTTTACTGTCACTCCCACCCATGGCTGCAGCCCCTTTTGTTCCATTCCTCCCCTGTGCCATGTGCCATCCTTCCTGTAAAATATACCTGCAAGGCCCTATAGCACTACTGAATCTCTCCTTCAGATAACTAATTAAAAATCTAAAATAGAGCATTACCCAATGCCTCTCTGGTGGCACTCCACGAGAGGTGTCTCCCTACTGGATACCTTTGTTGTCTGCTACTTAGTTTACATTTCCTGTATGGTAAACATTGAGGAAATGGAGTAGCAGAGTCCTTTTCTACACCCAGGGGAATTTCACAAGACAGTTCATCTAACTTAGCCTATGTTCTTTTAGTTAACTGCAAGAATCTGAGTCTAGAAAAAATCCGTCTGGTCCCTGGAATAGAGGAATAGGTTCAAATAGTGTTTGATATCTGATTAGCGAGTACTCACTGATATGATGTATGAGGCACTGTGCACATCTTTATGAAAGACATGAGGTCACATGTGCTGAGCTCCTGAGATTCTGCTCTCCCTCCAACCTAAATTAACCTAAATTTGTAGGCAATTAACTCCTACCCACAGGTCCACTCTGCTTTGAACATGAAGACCAGTTTTTATTACCCAAGTAAGTGGTCCATCACAAAAATCCCTCCAAACATACCTAGCCTCTTGCTTTCAATTTTATTCCCCTAATTATATGAAGTGGTGTTTTGTTTCATTATTTAACAGCCAAGCCTCTCTCTACCTTACATCCCCAATTTAGCAAACAGGTCTCCATCCTGTCTCACCAGATTCACATAGCTCATCTCCCAGCCCTGGGTAGACATCACTGTGTGATGGAAAGAACATGAGCTTTGGAAGGAGTTAGGTTTGCTTGGGAAAACCTGAAGTGAAGCAGGAAGACTGGCTCCTGGTCTAAATATACTACTAGTTAACAATTATGCAGCACAAATCACATGCCAGAGACTGTTCTAAGTGCTTTATGTAGACTGACTCACTGAACCCTCACAGAAACTCTATGTGGTAAGCACAATGTTATGTCTACTCCATTCCTGAGGAGATTTAGGGCACAGAGAGGTTACTTTTCCAAATTTTCACAGCTGGAGGCCATAGAGCCAGGACAGCCTGGCAGTCCAGCATGAGACAGGCAGCTCTTAACTACTACACTTCACGGCCTCTCATACAGAATTCCTGGGTAAAAATAATGATAACAAAACCAAAAATGGAGAGGCATTTGAAAGCATAGGGATAATCCTCAGCTGCCAAAAAAAAAAAGTGGATTTAAAACCAAGAGGTGATCAGGGGCTTAGGTTAACATCCAAATTGGTATTAAAACAAAAGATGAGACTTAGGATCTGGGCTTTGGGTTGTGATATTCATCTAGGAACAGGGACTGAAACACTCATTCCTAGGTGGCCAGAGAAACCTTCCTGGCACAGAATTCATAGAAAAAGAGTTAATTTTCCAGGGTTAGAAATGATAAGAAAATAAAGAAAGAGGGTCTAGAAGAGAAAGTATTGCTTTCTCTAGGATTACCTGTCAATTTTTGGCAACCAAGAACTTAGATTTTAACAATCCATGTACCCAAGGGACAGTAGACAACACATAGGACTTGCAATTGGAGGAAGGGTACTGGGGGAGATGAACTGGAACCTTATCTAAAGACAAGACTCTCAAAAATATATAGGAAAAATACTTACAAAAAAAAAAAAAAAGCTTACTTTCCAGAAGCAAGGTTGGAATGTTTATTTATCTCAGAGTAAAGCAGATTAAAACCTCCTCAAGGCTCTCTATCCATAAGCCTAATCTACACAGGGGTTTGGGTCCAGAATCCATATCTGATACATAGTCCAAAAAATAGCCCAAACCAAAAATGTAGCTGAAAGTAGTCCAATGTTGTAGTACCCCAGGGTCTTAGCCGAAGAGAAGTCAAATCCTCTTCTGAAAGGCCCCTGAAGAATGATGTTCCAAGGAACAGTCACTGATAATGACAAATTACATAATACGTAGAAGCAAGTCCCTATGATTAAGATTAAAATCACAAACAACACCAAAACCACAAATTGCAGAACTAGACTCATAAAGACTCTCAGTGTTGGAACTTACATAAGGAGATAAAAATAAGTATAAATAATATATTTAAAGAAATAAGTTATTGAAACTATGACAAAAGA
This sequence comes from Canis lupus baileyi, assembly GCF_048164855.1. NCBI lineage: Eukaryota > Metazoa > Chordata > Mammalia > Carnivora > Canidae > Canis > Canis lupus. The sequence goes on from NC_132848.1 coordinate 32,307,419, forward strand.
CCATTTTCCCTCCCCCCAAATGACTATCAAAGCTGACCAGGAAATGTTGAAAAATTATCAAATGGAACTTTTGAAAATAATAAACAAATGAAAATTAGAAACTCTATGAATAGATTAAGCGGCAGATTATATAGAGATGAAGAAAGTATTGCTGAAATAATTTTAATCAGTTACCAAGATTGCAGTCAATAAAGATGGAAGAAAGGAAATATGAAAAAAGATTCACAGAGGATAGAGCAAGAAGGTCTAAGAAACAACCAACTGGTGCCCATGCATAGGAATGGACAGAAAGACCAGAGAGATGGAAGCCTTATTAAGATTACTGTTGGAGGGGCATCTGGTTGGCTCAGTCAGTCAAGCATCTACCTTTGATTCAGGTCCTGGGATCAAGCCTGGCATTGGGCTCCTTGCTCAGTGGGGAGTCAGCTTCTCCTTCTCCCCGCCCCCTGCTTGTGTTCTCTCTGGCTCTTTCTCACTCTCCCTCTCAAGTAAATAAATAAAATCTTCTTTTAAAAAAAGATTATTGTCTGAGAAATTTTCAGAATCACTGAAAGGCATAATTTCATAGGTGCACCCAATCTAATGAACCCCAGAAAACAAGAATGCATATTACTATCAAATAAGCTGTGGACTGTAAGCTGACTTTCCATCCACAAAAATAGAAGCCAGAAGTCAATGGAATAATATCTTAAAAGTAGTGAAATAGGGGCGCCTGGGTGGTTCAGTCAGTTGGGTGTCTGCCTTTGGCTCAGGTCATGATCCCAGAGTCCCGGGAGTCCTGTATCAAGCTTTCTGCCCAGCGGGGAGCCTGCTTCTCCCTCTCCCCCTGCTGCTCCCCCTGCTTGTGCTCTCTCTGTCAAATAAATAAATAAAATCTTTTTTTTAAAGGTACTAAAATAAAAGCCTTGTCAATCTTGAATATGTATATTCAGAAAAACCATTTTCTTCCAGAACAATAGTGAAATAAGACATTTGCAGACAGAAACCAAAGGAAAAAAATTATTTGCTACCAAGAGAAATTCATAAAGAATGTATTTTGAAAAGAAGAAAAATAAACCTCAAAAAAGGCATGAGATTCAAGGAGGGAGGGGGAGACGAAAAAAAATTAACGTGCATGAATTGATACAACCTAGAAAGGTACAAATCAATCAAATCTCCTATTTGTGGGGTTTAAGAAGAACTAAAAGGGGACATCATTTTATTATTAGAGGGTAAACAGCACAAAACGTCCGATCCTTGTTCAGGAAGATAATAAAAATAAATTTGGGGTTATTTTAAGTTAAGTATATATGTTGAACATCTAAGAGAACTGTAAAAAGAATTAAAATAGTTTACCACTAACATTTGTAGTCATAAAAAATATAATTTAAAAGATATCAATCAAAAGATGACACAGAAGGAGATAAAATTGATTGATATGTGGAAATCAAAAACCAACAAAAATAAAACACATGATCTTTACTCCCTTCCACTGCTTGGAGAAGAACAATAAAATGTGCTGATCACCTGGGCTCAAGGAAGAGAAAGTCAGCACTGAGGAATGGAAGCTCCAATTCATGTCATGAAGCATGGCATCTGAATTAACCGTGTCCATGTGGTGTCAGAACCCCAAACTGGGAAATGTGCAAAAAGGCTGCATCTAGAACATATCAATTCCATTGGTCCCTTAGAGGCCAATGGTAAAATACTCAACAAGATGTTTGCATAAGTCAAAAAATGTTAGGATTCACAAAGTAAAACAGCTGCCACAAAGATAAGCTTGTAGTAAAAAAAAAAAAAAAAAAAAAAAAAAAAAACTGCAAATGACAGGAGAAACAAATGTGAATGTGATCCAGGCAGCAGGGCTAAAGTCAGAATCACACCCCATGGGAGAACCAAGGATAATAATAATAAACAAAAACTTACAGCCACTATTCTGCAGACATAAAACTCAGGTTTAGTGAAGTTCAATTGTCCTTCTAGAGCTCAGTATATTTATTACACTTTGCCCAGATTTCTGACAATTTTGGAGCCCAGGTGAAATTGGGGCTGTGGCTTTCGACTTAAAAATGTTTAAAATATTCAAAGAGAAAAAGGAAGAAGGAGCATCGATAATGTAACTATGGAACAATTACCCACAAATCTGGAAAAGAACCAAATACAAATTCTGGAAATGGAAAATACAGTCATAGAAAATAAATAAGTAAATAAAACCACAGTGGATAGCTTACATGATGAATCTGTGATTGAATTTCAACTCTACCACCTACCAACTAACCTTGGGTAAGGGAGTTCTTTTATTTCTGAGACCGAAATTCCACATTTATAAGATGGTCTAGTTAATAGCTATTTCACAAGGTTATTGTGGAATTTAAAAGAATAGTACACCTGAAGCCTGGCATGTGGTTAATCTCAACTTTGTTCCTTTTCCACATTTCTGCTTATTTTCTGCCTTGTATTATGGTTATATCTATATTTGATTTTTCCACCATTAGACCGTAAGTCCCTCACAAGCAAGACCTAATACAGAGTTTGCATATAGACGTTCTAGATAAGTAAAATTTTATACATAACATGAAACATATATGTATATACATACATGAATATACATAACATGAAACATATATGAAAGAAAAGTAAAAATATATTTGAAAGTGAACATAAGGGGGAAAATCAAGGATCAGTATCCAAACATCCTTTAGGATTCTGATCAATTGCCCCAAATTTGGATTTCTGGTTCCTAGCATTCAGCCACACTTGTTAGGTTAGCTCAGGAGTCAGCAAACATTTTCTGTTAAGATCAGAGAGGAAGTATTTCAGGCTTTGCAGATCACATGATTTCTGCTGCCACTATTAAACTCTGCCCTTATCCTATAAAAGCAGCCACAGACAGCACATCAGTAAATTAGCATGGCTGTGCTCACTATGACTTTATTTAGAAAAACAGTATCAGGTTGGAGAACTGACCTCTGAGGAAAGCTACCTTTGCTCTATGGCCTTTGTCATTTACTTCCTTCCTTTGCTAGCTTGTATCTCACAATTTGAACAAGAACTTCCCCAGGTTAGAAGCATGACTGATTCACTTCTGCAACCTCCAGTAGTAGCTAGCCAAGGCATGGCACAGGATAGGCAATCTGCAAATATTTGTTATGGAAATAAATCCTTGAGAAGTGGGACCTAATTCCCCTCCCCTCAGATCCACACCAGTCTTAAGGACTCCCTTGACTAATGGGATATGATAAAAATGACATGGGAGACGTTGGAGCATGGGACATAAGACATCTTCCAGCTTCTGTGTGGGTCTCTTGGAACACTGTCTGGTAGCCCTGGGAGCTAGCCAAGAAGTCTGACAACTCTGCAAAAGAGAAATTCGGAGAGGCAGCCACTGAGACTACATAGAGAAGGAGAGTGACCTAAGGCCATCCTTCCCACCCTCATCATCAAAGCACCAGACATGTGAACAAGCCATATCCTACCCTACAGCACAGCCACCACCAGCTGAACACCGCAAGTGACTCTAGCTGATGCAATGTGCAGCAGAAGAATCATCCAACTGAGCCCTGTCTGAATTCCTGAGCAATGATGTCACTGGATACTACCATAAACAGTGGCTTTTCCAGGCCACCACGTTTTGGGGTGGTTTGTTATACATCAGATTACCCGAACAGCTGCAGATAGAACCACTCCACTGAGGTAAGTGCCATCCGTTTCTCTGGGTGCCACTGTTGGAGATGTTGTCTCTCTCCAATGGTTTTAGAATTTTCATGTCCTGCCCTTCACTCCCAGAGGGCTCTCCTGGCTCTGGTCGACCTTTGAAATTTTTGCCTTGTTGTAGACCAGGCCACGGTCTGTCTACACCCTTGTCTACATTCTGCATTTCAATCATATGTATGTCCCCTACCACCTTTGGAAATTCTATCCAAATCACTGTTTGCCTGAAATTGTTTAAATCTTCTTACCTGGGTTTTTACTGTTTATGTTCTTGTGTTTGTGGGAGATGGGGCTGTATGACCTCTGCATTCTCCTCCAATTCAGCCATTCCAAGGTCACATTGAGAATATCTGAATACTTAACTTTGGTCAGGTCTAAACAACTTCTCTTTGGAGATACATCAGGGACAGGGCTTGGGGCAAACCCCTAGGTGTCCCCTAATGCATAAGCAGAAGAGCAACAGTTCATAGCTCTCCTGTAATCTCTGCATCCTGTAGCCAGGTGTGCTTAGACCTGGGCACAGCTAGACATCCAGGGGGTCTAGGTTCCAGGGAAGGGACCCCCACCTGTTGCTTTGCCTTTTATGGGGTGGCCTCATAGAAGAAAATAAACATTTTAGACTCAGATACCAAGAACATCGAGCCTAGCTATCACACATTTTAGAGGAGCTCTGTGATGACCAGATGCCCAGCAGATGGAAACCTTGGGAAATGGGTATCAGGCACAGCCCCTCCCACTATAGGGCGGGGCTTAGACCTAGCTCACTGGTTGCCAAGCCACTTGGAGAAAGCTGGAGAGGTCATTCAGCCCTTCTTGCCTGCACAGGGATCCTGGCCTTCCCCTTTCATGTCCACCAAACCGCGGTCTCTCTGGTTGTGCCCCATTGGCCAAAATCATCTTAAACCACCACCTTTGTATACCAGGCCCCATCCCCCACCAGCTCTGCCCAATGGAGAACAGACATGCTCTGGGCCTCTTCAGCGCTGTCAAGAATTTCTTTTGCTCACATTCTGCATCCTTGAGCAGTCCTTCATGAATCCACAGCAGATGTTTCTTAGTCCTTTCATTTTCCTTTTTCAGAGGAATTGTAATCGGCTGTGCTTTAATTAGGATCTCCCTCAGGATACTTGGGCTTTTTTCCATACCCGAGAGTTTGCAGATTCTCTCTTAGTGCACCAGGCTGATTAGATTTCTTAATTCCCTAAAATTTGCTGTCTCAAAGCCTAATACCCATGTAGTGATGAGGTCTGTTTCTCTCCCTCTCCTCTCATTGTGCTAAATCCAGGCACCAGTCACTGGTAAGGCACTTAATCTCTGGCTTCCTGCAAATGCCTTTCTGGACTGGGCAAGCTGGCCCTGAAGGTGGAGCCACTCCCTAATGGACAGCTTTGCTGGAGCTGAAAGGGCCTTCTGACCTGATTTGGAAAGTCCTCCTCCATTCAGTGGAGTAGCGCTGGCCTCGCTGGATTGGATCTCACTTGGAGTGACCAGAATAAGCCTAGCACAGGCTTAGCTGTAACCTGTCGATCATTCACATCACTTTTTCTATTAATGTGTATTGGGCTCCTACTCTGTGCAATGAGGACACAAGGATAAACATGCTTCTTAAGTTGTTGGAAATTACTGTCTAATGGGAGACACCAATAAGTGAAAAGACAAATATTCTGTAGCACTGTGAAAGGTGCTTTCAGCAAAGTGGGACATGGGTATCTGGGGAATGGGAAAAGGTTTCTTCAAAAATCAACATCTAAGTCGAGGCTGGAAGGGCAAATAGGAGTCCAGGCCAAGGAGACTGGGGAAAGGGTATGAAGGCAAGGTAGAAAAAGAGGAGGGTTTTCTAGGCAAAGGGAAAACCTTAAGAGACAGTGAGGCTTGTTCTGGGACTGCAAGTGACTCATTGCTGCTGGAGTGTAATGCAAGCAGGAGGGAACGGAGTTGGGTTGTGTGTGTGTGTGTGTGTGTGTGTGTGTGGAGGGTCTCAAGAGTACAAGACGAAATGGTAGGCAAGGGCCAGAGCATGCAAAAACCGGTGAACCATTTTAGGTTATTGACACTGGAAGAAGTGGATCTGTCCCCTTTACATCATTCATAGTGTGGGTTTCAGGCCCCGGCACGTCACACTCCCAGGAATTGAGAGAGCCCTGACTACTCATATTCTAGAGACGGCTGGTTCTGGCAGGAGGTGTCTCCAAAACCTAACAAGCTCGTTGAAGCCTGAGAACCTTCTGAAAGAGGGGGCACGCTTAGAAAGAAAAAGTGGGTCCAGTGGAGAAGTAGATGGAAAATTCAGCTCAGTGAAGTGGGAGCTGGGTGTTCTGGGCTGCAGAAGAAGCCAGAGTGATGGGCCAGAAGCACCTACAACTTCCTAGTATCAGTAACATCCTCGCTATTCCCAAGCAGGTCCCAACAGCCAGCCCAGGTGGACCCAAGGGTTAATACTTGTCACAGGTATATGGGCTGCCTTTTTTATTTTTTGAAGTTGTGACATTTCAGACTATCTCAAAAGATTGTTGGTCTAGAGGATAGAAGAGTGAAAGAAAGGGGCAGAGAGGACAGGCATGTTTGTGTTATTTTTCCTGTCCAGATTCAGGGCAAAGCAGAGGAGTAGAACTCTCTCAGAGGGTCCAAGGCCAGGAGAAACAGGAATTTGTGGAGATCAGAGCTCAAAGCAGGCCTCGAGTCAGGGACCAGGGTAGGGAAAAACACAGGTTAAAGGGTAGAAAGACGTCAGAAGGTGAAGTTGCCAAAAGACAAAACCCACAACCCCAGTAACAGATTGGACCAAACCATTGGAGACAGAATGTTACCAGTTATCAATCAATCGATAACCCTGTTATCAGTATTAGTTGATAATGACGATTGTTAGCAATGATACTATTGTTACCAACTGATTACATTAGCAATGATCATTGATTAAAAACAAGTATTTATGAGGCACTTGCTGTGTGTCAGACACTACATTTCATAGAAGATGGATATACAGACACATACCTACATACACCCGCACATGCACACATGTGGTTAGATAACTCGATAAGGAGATAGATAGATAGCAGGACTGTCTGTCTCCTTGTTCCCTCTAATATGGAAATAAAACCTAATGACTTCAAAGCCATAATTGGGCAAAGTGCTTTCAAATTTAATAGAAAATGTCTATGTAGAGCAAGAAATAGACACAGGCAACCTTATTAGATTAAAAATTATGGTGGTGTAAGAAATGGAATCTTCTATGTAGCCTGGCTGAAGGCTATTGGTACAATATTAACCCCTACAGGACAAGGTATGTGATCTTTCTTTCTTTCTTTCTTTCTTTCTTTCTTTCTTTTTTACTACTTCAGGCTACTGAAGAAAAATGGAGGGTAAAAAGTCAAGGGGAGCCAAGGGCAAATAGTTCTCCCATCTTTCTCCAGCCCCACTTCACCACCATGGCTTTCCACACCCCACTACTCAGCAGCAGAAACAGATGCAAGAATCCTGAGATGCAAAAGGAGGCTGGGAACTTGGCAATTACTAGGAAGAATGACAGTGTAGGGGAAAGAGGGAAGAAGAGAAGATGAGAGGAGGGCAGCCTGGGAGAAGGGCAGGAATCTGCTTGACATTCTTCACCGGCTCAGAAATAGTCTTGCAAAGGTACCTGGAGGCTGGCAGCTGGTGCCATGAGCTGCTGTAAAAGCCCTGTTATCCAGAACAATTAGAACCAGCAAGTTGGGCAGCCCCAGTGGCCCAGTGGTTTAGTGCCGCCTTCAGCCTAGGGTGTGATCCTGGAGACCCAGGATTGAGTCCCATGTCAGGCTCCCTGCATAGAGCCTGCTTCTCCCTCTGCCTGTGTCTTTGCCTCTCTCTCTGTGTGTGTCTCTCAAGAATAAATAAATAAATAAATAAATAAATAAATAAATAAATAAATAAATAAAATCTTAAAAAAGAAAAAACCATTTTTTTATATTCCCCAAATGAATGAGACCATATGATTTTTGTCCTTCTCCGATTGACTTAGTGAAAGGGAATAAAGGGGAAAGGAGAAAAAATAAGTGGGAAATATCAGAAAGGGAGACAGAACATGAAAGACTCCTAACTCTGGGAAACGAACTAGGGGTGGTGGAAGGGGAGGTGGGCAGGGGGTGGGGGTGACTGGGTGGCGGGCACCAAGGGGGGCACTTGATGGGATGAGCACTGGGTGTTATTCTGTATGTTGACAAATTGAACACCAATAAAAAATAAATTTATTTAAAAAAAAAGCAAGTTGAAAGAAGAGAAGAAACCTTTAAAAATGAAAGAGGCCCACCTTAAGGATTTTTGTTTCAACCTAAAACATATCAACGCACCTTTGTTTGCCTTGTGCCATAGGATGCACATCTTTCTTTCAATGTAGGCTTGCAAACTGGAAATCCCAATCCTCTTGTACAAACCTCCTTTACATTTCAATTTTCAGTTTCAAATCCCTTCAAATAGGAGAAGAATGTAGAGAGTGTACAAAGCAGTCTGAGTAAAGGACCAGTCTCTATTTTTACTATTGTTCTCCAGCCACTTATTGTGATCTCACATGCATCTGAAAGCATTTTTAAATGACTTGGCTTTTCAAGGTTTTTTTCAACTACCTTAATTTCATTTTTATGGAAACACTGCTCTATTTCCTTCTACATGGACATTTTATCAACTTATATAATTTCTAATTAGGTTAAGGTAATAAGAGTAGCAGGATAGCAAATGGAACTTTTACTGTTGAACCAGAATTAGCTACTCAGACTCAAAGCAAATGGCAAAGTAGCATCCAGTACCCCACATTCTGAAAAGAACTAGGGATATCGGGTGCCCAGACACTTCCTCCAGGGTGATGGCATCAATCAGCAGCCAAGTCATTAACAACAAAGTCCTTAATGCTATTAATAATATCCTCCCCTAAAAGCCTTATACCTTAACTACTACATGTCTAGATTTTAAACCCCTTCTATTTTGTTCAGTTGTATATTTAAGTACATTATGTCAGTAATGCAAAATGAAGCAATGCAACTGTATCAGTTGCACATTAAGAAAAAAAATAAGCCCTCTCTGGAAGACTTGAAATGAGTTCTTAAGAAGAATATATAAATACAGTAGTAGTCTATGAAAAGTAACTTCGTATAATCAGCCTCAAATAGAAAGGGATTGAATAGCTTAAAAACAACATTCTGATTGGAAAAAATATGTCATCACAGGGTTTTATCAGAACAAGCAAAGTTATGATCTCATTATTTTTCTGAGCAAGTCTATTCTAATTATAAGAGAATAAGATTTAAAAGTGAAGCAGAAAAGGGGTGCATCGGTAGCTGGGCTTTCTAGGAGAGAGGAAAACATGGAGAGAGGGAGATAGTTAATGAGTACAAAGACTGCTTCCATACTAATTAGGAATAAACCACAAAAAGAGAAGTCAAACTGCATGTTGAACATTAACTTTTGATCCTGCAAACCAGCAGACCAAGCTGTCTAGGGCAGTTCAAGTTAACTTGCATTGTGATTTATCAAGCACCTGTACGTTTCTCCCCTATTTGCTGAAGATGTGCACTCAGGTCCAGGTGGCAAGTTGCCCTGAGTGAATGTGAACCACCTGGCACTTGTGGGCTCCTGAATGGGCCACCCTTGACACAGGTGAATCTGCTCCGAAGAAGGGACAATAGGATCTTCAATTTTTGAAAAGCAGAGACCAGAAAAGTATCTTGGTCAAATGTCTTTTGATTGAAAATGAGAGAACCCAACTCAAACCACCTTGCAAAGAGGGGCAAGGAGGAGTGGTAAACTGTTTATGGTTCATTCAAAAAAAAAGTAGTGTATTCTAGCTTTCAGCAAGGTTGAATCCAGCTGATCACACACAGCGGACAGAAATAGGTCTCTCTGTCCCTCAGCTCTGCTTCCCATTGTCTAGGCATGATTTTCAGCCTTCTCCACACCGGTGGGAGGGCAGAGGCTCCCATGGGCTGGTGTTTGTGTGATCCCAGCTTCAATTCAAGTGAAAAGAAAGCTTCTTTCTGGAAGTCATGATAAAAGTTCTATAACTGCATATCACTGATGCCCAGATTGGGTCACACACCCAGCGTCTCTATCTGCTCAGGCTGCTCTAACAGAATATCACAGACTTGGGGGTTCAAACAATAGACATTCCTTTCTCATAGTTTTGGAGGCTGGAAGTTCAAGTTCAAGGTGCCAGCATGAGGGTGTCTGGTTAGAGCCCTCTTCCTGGCTTTCAGCCTGCTGCCTTCTCTAGGTGTCCTCACATTGTAGAGAGAGAAAGAGAGAACTCTAGTCTCTCTTCCCCTTCTTATAAGGACATTAATCTCAGTATGGGGTCCCCATCTTCGTGACCTCATCTAAATTTAATTACCTCCCCAAAGCCCATAACTATAAATCCCAACACACTGGGAGTTAAAGCTTCAGTATATAACTTGGTGGGGACCCCAACATTCAGTCTGTAGTACACATCCTGAACCAACCACCATGGTGAAAGGGATACTACATGGTGAAAGACCATGCTTACAGGGTTTCCTATCCTTCCCTGAGGCCAGGGGTGAAGTCAGCTCTGCCTGGACCACACGAACTGAGTGGACCAAGAGGGCTTTCCTGGAGGAACATTGGGACACTGTAATAAGGAGAAGGTGGATGGGTCCCTGATGGGAGAAAAAAAAGATTTCTTCTACAGCTAAGGAAAGTCCTTAAACTACCATTAATTGAACATATACTACGTGTGGAGTAGGCTACATGCATTTTATCTTTTGATCTACACAACCAGGTAGATAACATTACTCCTATTTTACTATAAAAGAAACTGAGTCCTAGAGCTATTAGGAGACTTTGCCAGGCATTACAAACCTAGTAAGTAGGGCTTCAGGGGCTCTACGATGGAGATATCTCACCCAAAAGTACCTACTGCCCAGTGTTCTGAATTCCACTGTTCCATTAGAAACCCACCAACATAGCAAGTTCCCACTCAGTCTGAGGCAGGGGTAAGGTTGGTGCTTATCTCCCACATGCTTTGGGGCCAGTAGGTAATTTCACAGATGAGCAGAGAATTGAATGGGACCCTGAAGTGGAGGCAGAGTTCGTTCATTGTGAAGAAAAGGCACGTTCAGAATTGTAAACACTGAAGGGTCTAATTCTGTAAAAATCCAACAAAGGAAAAAAAAAAAAGATCTGCATATCCAAAAAGGCTGGGAGTAGATGCTTCAGGGAATCAAAACCTAAGAAATTACTTTCTTCTCTATACTTTTCTGATCTTTCCAAATTTTCTATCATGAGGAATTATTTTTCATCAGGGAAAGGTTTACTTTTAAACAAACCTGGAAATAGAGGATAAAGAAATGTAAAATAACCCCTAAGATATTTGAACCACATTGATAAGCTGGAAAAATCTTGTCAGGTTTCTGTGAATGAATTTTTTTTAATGAAGCATTGGAGTTAATAGCAAATTCTCTGCATGAACAGAAGTTAATATTTTCGTGCCCTCTGGCACTTGGAAGCCAGCAGCACACAGTGCACGCATGTATTTTTATAACCCAGACACAAGTGCTAACAGCAAGGTTGGAAAACATGCTGACTCAGCCAGGCTCCCGCGGTGGGCGGGGGTGAAGCAAGGACAAACTTTGAGGACTCTTGAAGACCGAGAGGTTCTATGATCAGGAGCAGAAGAAAAAGTGAGCAATGAACCTGAGAAAGGAATTAAAAGTCATTCTTCCCTGGAGTTCAAGACCCTGGACAGTTCTCTGTAGGGGGCTCCTGCTTAGTCACCACCTGAAACCCTTGTTCCTGGTGAAATCCAAGAAAATAATCCTCATCACAACCAGGGTCCCTCAGGTGTCTGTCACGCATCAGTTTACAAACCATTTCCCCATTTACTGTCTCATGTGAGCCTCGCCATCTCCTCATCAGGCAGGCTCTGAGGATCTTTCATTGGAAGATAAAGGAAACAGTATGCTTCAAGCAATGATGGGGGCTGGACAAAGTCTCTTAAGAAAGCCCAAGTGAGGGGCCCGGGTGGCTCAGTGGTTGAGCGTCTGCCTTCGGCCCAGGGTGTGATCTCGGGGTCCTGGGATCGAGTCCCACATCAGGTTCCCTCAGGGAGCCTGCTTCTCCCTCTGCCTGTGTCTCTGCCTCTCTCTGAGTCTCTCATGAATAAACAAATAAAATCTTTAAAGAAAAATAAAATTTTTTAAAAATAATATCAAAATAAAAAGAAAGCCAAAGTGAGTTTGGAATTATTAGAGATGGCTAATTGCAAAACTGCATGCAGTTCTGCCCTTGCTGCATATTGCACTGAGGGGGGAAATGGATTTGAGCCATTAAGAATGAAGCCTCCCTCCAGGAAGGGGACGATTCAACATCATATGCTTTCCAACATGACACACAGAGGACACAGGACCACCTCTGTGATATTCCTGCCAACAATTCATTACCTGAATCAAATCATGAGAAAACATCAGACAAACCCAAATTGAGGGATATTCAACTAATAACTGGCCTGTTCTCTTCCATAATAACAAGGTCATGAGCTACAAAGAGTGAGCAACTTTTCCAAATTAAAAGACACTACAAAGAGAGCAACAACTGAATACACCATGGGACTCTACATGGGATTCTAAACCAGAAAACAATTTTTTAAACTGTAAATGTCATCATAAGGACTACTGATGAAATTTGCGTAAGTTCTATAGATGATATAATTAAATCAATATTAATTTCTTGATTTTGATCATTATACTCTGGTTATATAACAGGATGTCTTTTTAGGAAATACACATTGAAATATTTGGGGTAAAGAAGCAGGAGCATGAAGCTTCAACTTGCTCTAAATCACTCAGAAATAGACATGAAGGAGGGTACACGATATGATAAGCATAGAGTTTTATATGCAATTGATGAATTATTGAACACTAAATCTGAAATTAATGATGTACTATATGTTGGCTAATTGAATTTAAATAAAACAGAAATTGAGACATACATACATACATAATGATATAGAATGATAAAGCCAATAGGTACAGAGAAAGAGAGAAGTATAGGGATGGGATGGGAAGGACTGGAATGGAATGGAAAAGAACAGAAAGGGATGGGATAAAATGAGTTGGGTTAGGATGGGTGGATGGACACATGCATGGATGGATGCATGGATAGCTGGGTAGATGCATGGATGCACAGATGGATGGATAGATGGATGGATGGATGGATGGATGGATGGATGGATGGATGCATGGATGCATGGATGCATGGATGCATGGATGCATGGATGGATTGGACAGATGGGGTGTAAGGAATGGGAGGTGATGAAATGGTATGGGAAGGAATGATACAGAGAGCTGGAGTACAATGCAATATACACTACAAAGGGCTGTGTAAATATTATAAAATGAGAAAGACAACGTTAAGCAGAAAACACAACATAGCTGATATTTCCTAACATTCATGACACAAAACAACCTAGCACCTGGATAGTGCTAGCCAAACTCAACGTTCAGGGTATTTTCATTCCATGCTTTTCTATATTCTATTCAGCTGAACATCAAAATCCTTAATATAAGCATTTGGTTTTCCAGTTAGGAAGATCTGGTTTTATACCCTGGCACCACCACTTTCCAGCTGGGCTATTCCTGGAAAGTTCTTCACCTCGTTAAGCCCTGAGGTCCTCGATGGGAAACTATGCCAGTGTTACAGGGCTTTTGTGAGAAAATCTGATACATGAGAAAAGTCAAAGAAAAGAAAGCCTAGCATGCAGAGACACAAAATACTTTTCATTTTTATTTTGCCCATTTTTATGTTCTCAGACCCTGGCTGCCACATACACAGTCCCTATAGGGACTGGAGAGCCCAGCCAGGCTGCAGACTCTTCTCCCTGGAAGGTCCTCAACTCACCATGATCCATTGGTGAGATGGACCATCTCCATCTCACCACCATCCATCCACCATGGCTGACCTAAGACTGGGATCATGAACCACTGGGGCTCCTTCTGGAAACTTACCCTCATAGACACCAAATAAACACTTTGAAAACATTTTTATCCAAAAACATGATAAAAACATTGGCAAAATTCATGGAAAATATAATATGAACCACATTATTCTTTACAAAGCCACAAAAACAGGGCACCGTTATTAATAATTAAAAGTGATGCTCTGTTGCATTTGGCACAATTTGTGATTTTTGTATTTATTTATTTTTACAGTGTCTCTCTCTCCCCTCTAGACTGAGCAACAGAGGCAAGGAATTAAGTCTTACTCATCCATGTTTCCACAGTGCCTAGTTGTGTCTAGCTCATGGTAAATGATAAATAAATGTGTGGGGGGGGGCGTGTATGAATGGCAAATGAATGAATAAATGAGTGAATGGGATTTTCTAGGTCTGGGGGACTTCTAAGAGCCTATGATTTTTGTCTGGCTTGCATCCATTGAACTTCCAACAGTCTATTCAATTCTCAAAAATTATCCATAGAGACCTGTGATACGGAATTAAGTATATTCTAAAATCCATATTCTAATCTTGCCAACTCCTGTTCACTGGGATACATCCTGAGAGGATATGCCTCCAACCCCCTGGGTACAACCATGTTGGAAGACACTCTCTGTGTCCCTATTGTCAAAAATGCTGAAGAGGAGGCTCTGGGGGAGTGAACTGGAGCTATGTCCTGGAGTGATCCCGTCACCTCCAGATGCAGAACAATCAACCTTCTACCTACAAGCTAAAGTGGGCAAGTAGTAAGGGACCTCAGAAACTAAAGGAGATCTGGAGGGGAGCCATTGGAAATCAAAGCCCATCTGCACAAGAGTCAGAGTAGAATGAGTTTCTGTGTCCTTACTACCTAGGTCTGAATCCCAAGTCCACCAGGTGAGTGCTCTGTGACCTGGGGAAAATCCCATCAATCATGAATATCTGTTTCCTCATCCTTCATATGGAATGGGATAATAAAATATATTTCACAGGCTTTTGTGAAATCAGTTAATACAAAAGAAATTGAACAGAACCAGGTACATAGTAAGTATTCGATCTTTGCAGTTTATGGTTATTCAGGGTGAAGAATGAGCAGGTGTCAACAAGAGACCCAAGTAAGAAGACCTCAGAGTGAAGACAAAGAGTTGTGACTTCACTTCATTAGACAAAGTGTGTCTGGGACAGTGTGCTCTTAGAGGCTTGCAGCACACCCTCTGGACCAAGCTACAACCACTTCAAAGGTTCCAGAAGCATCAGGTAAAGACCACTGCTGAAAGCACAGAGCATAGCTGACTAGTGCAAATGCATTATGTGTCCTCTGCCTGAATTCAGTTTTGTTCTCTCCTGCCCCATCACAGGCTCCTGAGAACAGATCAACTTGAAACTCATTTCAACATTTAAATTGTCAGGATATGATTAAGCCTTGGAGAAGATTAATTACCAGCTTCTTATGCATCAACCCCCCTCCCCACAATGTTCCCTACCCCCTACTAAGTCTCTGAAAGAATCTAACGTTATAAACAAGGATCTAATTAGCAACTTGAATTCAGGCTTAAGATCTTTTGTGAAGGTTTGGTCACAGATGCTGCTTTACGCCTGGGTGGCTCAGCAGTTGAGCGTCTGCCTTTGGCTCAGGTCATGATCCTGGGGTCCTAGGATCGAGTCCCACATCAGGTTCCCTGCATGGAGAGCCTGCCTCTTCCTCTGCCTATGTCTCTGCCTTCTCTCTCTGGGTCTCTCATGAATAAATAAATAAAATCTTTAAAAAAAAATCTCTGAGGATTATTCTTCAACATCCAGAGAGACTCCAGTTACTTTCCTAGGCCTTTGAGGAATTTTATCTCATTTGAATAATGCTGCCAGCCCCAAGGACCTGCTGAGGAGTGGACCCAAGATTAGCCCTTGCTGGGCTATAAAGAACTCTCTTTTTTATATTAGAATTACTTCCCATTTCATTTACATCTTCAGAGGAAGCTAACTCCCCCAACTTGAGTTTCTCTCAGTTGGGGTGACAAGGGAGATGCGGACCTTCAAATGGTGGCTTCAAGTGGGTAGAGATCTAACAGAGCTCTGGTTTGCTGGCCAACCCCAAGCAGCAATTCAGTGTTGGTGGTGAAGATCTCACTATGTGACTCTAGGGCTCATGCTCCTTCCCTCTCCTCATTCCCACTGCTCTGCCCTCCCGGGGGTCAACTGAGGCCACACCTCACTCCACCCCACCCACCCCACCCTGGACAGCTTTTATATTCCACCCAGCTTCACATTCTTCATGCAGCCTTGATCACATCACTGTCCAAATAAAACCATTAGAGATTCCCAGCTACCCAATGTCCAAAGTCCAGAGTCCTTACTCTGGCATTAGAGAGTCTCTCTGCTATGGATCCAAACCCCTGTATCCGCCCTTCTGCTTTACCCACGCTTCCACACCTCTATCCTATAGTTCTTCAAGCCGCAGGCAATGTCTCATTAAGGAAGTCTTGAAATCAATTGAGTGTATTATGACCAGAATTTTTAATGTGGTTTACAGCAGAAAAGCAAACACTTACATGGCTTTTATTCTATGCCAGGAGCTGTTCTCAAAGATTTCTCTCACTGACCCTATGATGTAGGCACTGTCGTCATTCCTGTTTTGCAAATGAGGACTCTGGCTTGAAGTGACGTTAAATAAGTTGCCCTACGGGATTAAGGCAGGCTTGAACCTAGGCAGCCATGGTATCAGAGGCCATATTCCTAACCACTATGCAATACTGCCTCCAAATATTGTAGAACTGAGTGGAATAGGAAAGAAAATCCAGGGTGTACTCAATACATAAGGACAACTTTCATGAAGGTCTGTTGCAGATAAATATAAATGTATACAGGCAAGAGCATAATAGGAAGTGTGCATCGCACTGAGTATACAACGTAAAATGTGTATCTTACTGTGGCTTGTGGTCAAAATATGTTCTGACGAAACCATAGGACTGGCCAGCAGCCCCTCATGCCTCCCTGCCTCTATGCTTTCTTCACCCACTTTGATCCAAGCCCTTAAAATGTCTTTCCCTATCTTCCCCCACACCTATTCAGTCCAAATATTGTCTCCTCTGCATAACCTTTCTTAGTTCCTCCATTCTGTCTTCCAAATTAGAAGCTTCTGGAGGACTTGGGTACATGGGTTTCCTCACTGAGACTTGCTTTCTGACTGACTGAGCCTCATCTCCCCAGAGGCTCTCACCCTCACTCCCCAGAGGGCCTGGCGGTCTTCTGGCACTCAGCCCTCTATGTTAGTTCTGGGCAGTAGGAAGTGTGGTCTCCGGACCGGCAGCTTCAGCACCACCTGGGAACTTAGAGATGCAAATTCTCAGGCCTCACTCAAGACCCAGCGAATCAGAAATTCTGAGGGGGACCAACAGCTCTTTGTGCAATAACAAGCCCTCCAGATGTTCTGATGTTGGTGCAAGTTTGAGGTTACGCCAACCTGTTCCTAGGTTAAGCAAATGCCATTTTTATCCAGGATCAGAGAAGAGGTTTCTCCATGATTCTGGGCCAGTTGACTGCAATGCAATGCTTATGAGGACAAGGTCATGAGATCAACCTCATGTATCAAGGTCAGTGATATTTCTCACCCATACACCAAAGACCCAACCTTAGCCACTGTGCACTTGTGGGCTACTCAGTCCTAAGGGAAAGGATGGGTGTCTCAGTGCAAATTCATTTGCTCAAGACTAACTTCCAGTTCTAAATGACTAGTGGACTGTCCTTGCTCATTCATGAATCTCAGCTTGGGGCTATGAGCTATCCACATCCAGAAGGAGGCAATAAAAGCAAAGCCAGGAATGGACAAGGATATTGTTTGAAGCCAAGGGAACTTGGGCAGAATACCAGTCTGTAAGGCAAAAACCATTTTAGGAGGTATGGTCAAGGCAGATTGCAAATGATGATAACAGGCAATGAAAGTCCATGTGGGTTTAGAATAGGAATAAAATTGCACAGAAATTCCAAGGTCACAGAAATAATAAACCAAGAAGGCCCGGGAGCTAGCTCTTGGATTCCAAAGCATTTGCATGAACATTTTGTGTTTGAAGAAACTCAAATTTGCATTCTAAGAGGTTAAGAAACAGGATCACATAGTAAGGAAGTGGCAGACCAAGGATGCAAACCCAGCTTTTGCTGTTTCCAGGCTCCCCACCCTTAGGGAGCTTCTGGGTCATCTAGGTGCCGTACCCTCACTCTCCATTTCGCTCCCTCTCTGCTCCTGCCACAGGACCCTGACTTATCACCATGCCTGATCCCACGCTCTGCACCTTCTTGCCCTTCTCCTATAACTGCCCTGCCCTAGACGCCCCCACCGCTGTCTCTGCTCATCCTTCATTTCCTCAACCCCAATGCCGCTTCTTCACAGAGGTCTTTCCTAACCACTCAACTGACCCTCTGCCGCCTAACAGCTTCCTGGAGCTGCCAAAATCAACTGCTACAGGAAGTGTCTTAAAACAATAGAAATGTATTGTCTCACACATCTGGAGGCTAAAAGTCTGAATCAAGGTGTCAGTAGGGACCATGTCTCCCCAAAAGCTTTAGGGGAGAATCCATGTCATGCCTCTCTCCTAGCTTTGGGTAATTGCCCAGCAATCCCCGGTGTTCCTTGGCTTGCAAATACATCACTCCAGTCTCTGTCTCCATCGCGCATGGCATTGTCCTCTCTGTGTCTGTGTCTACATTTTGCTCATAAGGACACTGGTCATTGGATTAGGGCCCACATTAACACAGCAGGACCTCATCTTAAGTTGATGACATCTGCAAAGACCCTATTTCCAAATAAGGTCACACTCAAAGGTCCTGGGGGTGAGGATTTCAACATGTCATTGGGAGGTTGGTACATAGTCTAACCCACAACAGTCCCAGACACTTCTCACCACATTACTCTATTTTATCTTCTCCATAATACTCATCACTACATGAAATTATCCTATTGACTCAGAAGTGTATGTATCATTGTTGTCTCGCTCACATTGTAGAAAGCAATCTCCTTATAGCCAGGTTGCCTCTGTCTTGTTCACAGCTGAATCTCCAGCACCTAGAATGAAGCCTGGTACAAAAGAGTATTTAACAAATATTTGCTGGCTGACAACTGCCTCTCCCCACTGGGTCTTTAATTACACAGACCCAACTCGTCAACCACAGGATGAAAGTATCCCCAAGGCTGGCCAATCAGAACCATTTTAAGAATAGACTGTGTGAGAGAAGGAGTCATGGTCTTTCTTCTGAAGCTATTGGCTATGAGGATGAAACCTTAGGGTTGCCAGATAAAATACAGAACTCTTAGTACATTTTTTTTTTTTAGTTTAAGGATATTCCTCACATTGCATCGGCTATACTTTATGCATGTGACATACAATATTTTCAAATGTATTAGCTGTTTATCTGAAATTATAATCTAACTGAGCCTCTTAGATTTTTATTTGATAAATCCAACAACTTAGTGACATCAGCCTCAAACTACCAGCAGCCATGTTGTCCACCCCACGTAGAAAGTCAGCTGAGGAGAAAGACTTTCTAGAAGAAAGTGGAGCTAAGAGACAAAGATTGATTCCTGGCAATAGTTTTCCAAGTGCCTGGATCCAGGGAGGCCTAAATGCTCCCTTCACCAACTGGGACACCCCAGTAACCTAGGTCAATAAAATCCTCTTCTTTTTCTTTCCTAAACATTTTGTTGTTGTTGTTAAATTAAGCTTTTGCCACTTGCAAACAAAAGACGTCTGGTGAAAGCAAGTCACCATGCAATCAGTGCTCATTCTTCTCTCCAGGAACACCCGAAAGTCCACAATGTCACATTTTCCCTCCTCACTCTTCTACCACTTCCCCAAAGGGCCCAATTTCATTCTGATGTCGTCCTTTGTGTTCAAGCCAGACATCCTGCACCTGCCACCCCTGCACCTGCAGCATCAAGTCCCATCAAGACACAAGGCAAATACCAACAAGACAGAAAACCTCTCTCATGCTGAGGTTGGTCACCTTTCCAAGAGTGAAGCAAATATGTCACATCATGCACAGGGGCCCCCTCTGGATCAGGAGTGAAGGATGAGAGAGATAACTAAGGTGAGGAAGGCAGAGAAGCCCATCCTGCTCCAGCAGAAACCTAAGCTGAGGCTCTAAAGAGACAGGCCCCACTGCTAAGTCTGCAGAAGCCCAGCCTTTCCGGTCCCTCTCCAGCTTTGCCACAGAAGTTCAAGAAAAGACCCAGTTGACCATATAAGAGGGACAGTAGAAGGTAAGATCTGCATACCTGCAGGTGACCTGGGCAGCATCCCTGCTATAAATTGCATCACTGCAGTTCTATATAACAAGTCTCTTGTGAAGAGACAGCTGGGATCGATACATCTTGTTTGGGCAGATCCTGATTTGATAAAGATCAACTCTTTCATTCCAAGCCAGAGAGGAAGAATAGGCCTGATGCTAAGGTGTCAGTCCCCTAGCATCTGTGCAGGGGAGAAGAGAAAAAACCCAGGGCTTTGCCAAGAAATCACTCAAATGGCCACGGGCAGGGATATTGACCCCCATGAAAATTAAACCCTAGGCCTTCTGAGCATAGTATTTGCCAAGCACACACTTTGCAAATCAAGACATTGCTTATTCATCCAGCAAATATTTATTGAGATCAACCAATATGCAAACCCTGTGCTAGGCACTTGCAAAACAATAGTGAGCAAATGTGAGCACTCTCCCTTCATCTACCTTTTTCCCTAGTTGGGAATATGGGCATTGGTCTCATAAATACTTACATAAGAGGAACTATTATTGTGCTAAAGTTACCAAAGAGAGAAAGGTATAAGGATAGGAGAGGTTCAATAGACTTCATTCCATATTCAACAAATTATTTGTTGCAAACCCCACCCCCATCCCCACCCCCACCCCCACTTTGTGCCAGACCCCATTGTGGGTGCCAAGCTACACCCATACTTTATCCATCAAGGGTTTGGATCTGTTTATTAACTGGAATTATTGACTGCTTCCCATGCAAAGGCTCATCTCAATCCCAGCTTGTGGGTAAACGTGTCTCCCATCCAACTGCTGGCTTCCTGGTTCCCTGAATCCGGGAATATACACTTGTCATACCTCTTAGGTGAAACCCACTGAAGTCCAGGGCCTGCAATCAGTCACCCTGGGCTCTGGGGAAAGCTGGGAGCAGGCAAATGAGAACTTGAAAGGGAAGGGAATGGGCTGTTATTTTCGTTTTTTGGCCTCAATCTGTGAGGCTGGTAGATTTTGGAGAATTACACAGCAGAATGAATGTCATACCCAACTGGTTAGCATTCAGGAGCTCTATACTTTGTTGGTGATTCATAAACTGGGAAGTTCAGGATTTGAACTGCTGTGTATTAGCCTTTGCATTTTTGTTTAATAGCCTGGCTACTTGTGGCTCCTCCCCAGGTGTGATGGACCCTATGGCAGTTGGACTTCAGACCCACCCACCACAGTCAGCTGAGGAAAACCCAGGGGTCCTTTCCTTAACAGGAAAGTGCCCTTGCTCTTCCCATCCAGTATTCTGGGTGTTTGCCCAGACTCAAAATTCTCAAAACTTCCATAAACTTAGAAAGCATCCTCTAGCTGCTCTGGACCTCAGCGTCTCATGGCTTAGTCAAGAATCTTTGGGCTGAAGGTAAAAACAACCCACTTCAGAGGAGCCTATCCAGCAAAAATGAAAGTGTGTGTGTCAGAGCAGAGTGGGTGGGGGATGTTTATTAGCAGGATATGTAGGTGAGTTACAAAACCCATGGGAATAGATCACCTCTGTGCACAAGAATCTGGAGCCAGTAACTGGGAAGCTATCAGGAAGCAAGATGGCCACAGGTCCATCCCTCTGTGTCCCCCGGTCTCTCATCTCCACCGACCTCCCCAGTATCTGGATTCGATCATTCTTCTCGTCTGCAAAATCCCTGTCTCTTTGCTCTGTGCGCAGATGGAAGGATGACTCGTCTACAGTTCTTGCACTTCCATGTCCTTGCTTTCTGCCACACCAGAGACTGACTCGCTGTCAATTTCCTCTGAGGTGCTAAAATCCACCACTTACTCATTTCGCTGCAGTTATGAAGGACCCACAATGCGCCAGACACTGTTCCAAGTGCACTCCAAATATTCACTTATTGAGTTGGGCCCCTCATAAACTCCAAATCGTCATTGTTAGGGTCTCTTACGAGGGTCCAATAAATGGCATCCCCTCCTACACCTGTATAGAACAAGAGTACTTGGAGAGACAAGAATATCAAGCCAAAGTTTTGTTTTTACTATTGATAAAAACTAGGTTGGATAATGTGAGTTCTATTTGTAGGCTCTCTAAAACCGAACCCCAGAATTTAAGAGACTTACCTTCTCAGACATAGACAAACCTGCCAGGATAGGCCTAAGGCCCAATAACAAAGATAAGATGCACTGCCTCAAGGAGTGGCTTAGAACTCATTTACCCTAAGGGCAGCTCACTCGGAAGGAGAAACCAGTCAGAGGTGAGATGAATGTGATTCATTTGCTTCTAAATTTACCAAATAGATAAATCCCTTCACCTCCCCTGGGGCAGGGTGTCTAAAGAGGGTGACAGAGAGGCCAGGAGGTATGGAGCTAACTTTCCACAGGGAAAGAAACATTAAGAACAGGACCAATTAAGGACTCCTAACTGGGAAACGAAGTAGGGGTGGTGGAAGGGGAGGAGGGCGGGGGTTGGGGGTGAATGGGTGACGGGCACTGAGGGGGACACTTGACGGGATGAGCACTGGGTATTATTCTGTATGTTGGTAAATTGAACACCAATAAAAAATAAATTTATTATAAAAAAAAAGAACAGGACCAATGCTGCATATCCCAAAACAATCCTTTTTAATATGATTCTTTGTCTTCATCACTAAAGGTTTTTACATCTTTCATCAGAGAGTCAGGTTTCCTTTTTTCCTTTTTTAAAAAATGTGTGGGCACATTTTTCTGCAGCTGTTTTGAAAAGTTTGATTTTTCCTGTTGTTCTAGCAAGCATATTGACAATTACATATGATCCGGAATTCTCTACTCTTTGTCCAGTGTCTATTGACTTTCTAGTATGAACTAGGACAAAAGCGTATTTTCTCTTCCTCCTGCACACTCTTTTTCCCACCAGTATTAGTAAGTTATCATATCTTTGAGTAGATTTCAGTTACATGATTTGTTAGCTTTGAATAATACTTTTGACCTCTGACTACGAAAACTTCCAAAGGCAGCATATGAAACATCGCCTTCCACCATTTTGCCCTCTTCTCCAAATTTTCTTAATGAAATCATTTCTGCCTTGTGAAACCTTACAAGGTTTTATGCCGCAACCACAATCCTAAACTACTTTAGTCTTCAGTTCCATAGTTAGATGCATTGCCCACCCATCACGTGTCCTATTTCTGTGATGCCTCCTGCTATCTCAAGGGGCATCCTCCAGCAGCTTCTTCCAGTGGTAGGACTTTGGGAACTGCCCCCTCATTTGAGTGTGTGCTCAAGACTGTGAGTCTTCTGCTTCTACACACAAACAACAATCCAGCTATGTAAAAAAAAATATTTTATCGTGTTTTTTTCTAATGAGTTTTATAACCACTGTTCCACTGCTTTCTTGCTCTGAAAATTGCCACAGACCAGACCGAGGCCTCTCAAATGACCTGATGCTTTTCCTGGTTGCCGAAAGTATTGATTTTTGACCTCTAAAATCTGGTGGCCTAATTATTATAGGACTGATCATTCGAGGCCATTATCTCCAGGGTGTGCGTGGGTGTATATGCCCATGTGCATGTGTATTTTTTGGAAACTTTTCATGAATTATGTTTTGATTATTTTTCCATCTGACAATTGAAAAAGACATATTTTCTCACTGTTAAAAGGAAACTAAAAAAAAAAAAATGCAGACCATCCATTATGTGTATATTGTATCTTCTTTATCCACCTTCTGGAGCTATTGTCTTATTTTTAACCCATCCTAGTCCTCTGTCCAGGACATTTCACTTAATTCGCTTTTCTTAATCTCTCTTCCACATCCCATATTGTTTTCAGCAATGTGTACTCTTTATTTATGTGCTTCTTCTTATACCACAAAACCTGCATTCATGTGATGGCTTTATTTTTATCTTTCTCATTCTTTTCCTGAGCTCCACCAGCTCACTCTTTCTTTTTGCCAGCTCACATTTAAGCTTTTTTACTGTTTTACCATATTTCCCCTGACCTATTTTATGTCCACTTTAGATTAATTTTACAATGGTTTTTTTCAACCC
Source organism: Canis lupus baileyi (assembly GCF_048164855.1). Lineage (NCBI taxonomy): Eukaryota > Metazoa > Chordata > Mammalia > Carnivora > Canidae > Canis > Canis lupus. Next base: position 32,331,299 of record NC_132848.1, read on the forward strand.
AGTGATAAAATGTTTTTAGAATGTGCTTTATAGTAATACTTTACAGAAAGAAAAACGTCCTAGAGATTGCCTTGACTTTTAAAAGCACACAACCCTCCAACCAACCCACATTACTAGTGTAAAAGTTTTAAAAATAAAGTTCTTGTATATTTAAAAAAAATCTATCCCTATTAAGAGATTTATTATGAGGCATTGGGTCATGCACCATGAAGGCTGAGAGGTCCCACAGTCTGCCATCTGCAAACTGGAGACCCTGCAGAAAAAGTCTGTGGTGTGGGTCCCATCCAAGTCCAAAAACCCAAGAACCAGGAGAACTCTGTTGTGAGTTCTAGTCCAAGTTTGGAGGCCTGAGAACTGGCAGCACTGACAATGTCCCCATCCAAGGAAGGAGAAGAGGAATGTCTTAGCTCAGTCAGGCAAAGAAAGTAAATTCCCCTTCCTCCACCTTTTTGTTCTATCCAGGCCCTCAACAGATTAGATCATGCCTACTCACATTGAGGAGGGCAACTGTCTTTATACGGCCTCTGAATTCAAATGCTAATCACATCTAGAAACATACTCACAAACACATCCAGAGGTAATGTTTAACCAAGCATCTTTGAACATCATGACCCAGTCAAGTTGACACTTAAAATTAACCACCACAGTCCTCAACTCCATCTTCCTGCTACTACCCCATCGCTCAGTTCTGCTTTACAGAAAATCTCATGTTGTACTTCTTCACCTCCCATTCTCTCTTGGCCTTACCAAGTGGATTTGCATATCTGCCCTTCCACATCCTAATAAATGTCATTCTATCCTTCAATTTGGTCAAGCAAAAAGCACTGGGCTGTATTCTGCCTACCGTGCCTCAACTATTGGCTGCTTCTTGGATTTATGATTTCTCTGTGTGAACTTTTCTTTTGGTCCTATCTTTTCTGCATCTCCCTCAAGCCAAACTGGGTCCAGGGAAACTCCTGCCATCAATCCACACAGCTGTACCCATTGCTCCAAATAAGGGTGATTGGTACGTTTCCTTCTGGATATGCCGGGTACTTGAGAGAAATATCTATGACCATATTCTCCTGAGATCTGCAGCTGTGAGCATCTTTTATACCTTCCTTCACCTTATCTGATCTTCACTGCATTTGCCATTCTCTAGATATTATGGCTCAGGGTTACAGATATCTCTTGGTTTCATCAGAAATGGAGATTTCATCTCTTTCCACATAATCCTTCTTGGTTTGAGAATAATTCCCAAGTGGAGAAAGAACAAACAATATCTCTCTCTACCATTTTAAAACTAGAAATCATAGGTATATGATTAATACTTTGCTTTTTTAAAGATTTATTTATTTTTTTAGAAAGAGAGCAAGAGAGGGAGTGCAAATGGGGGAGGGCCAGAGGGAAAGAGAATCTCAAGCACACTCCCTGCTAAGCTCAGAGCCCAACGCAGAGCTCAGTCTCACAGCCCTGAGATCATGACCTGAGCCAAAAACAGAGTTGTATGCTTAACTGACTGAGCCCCCCAGGAGCCCCAAAACTTTGCTTTTAAGAAGATAAATCTGACCACAGTATTTAGGTTGGATTGGAAATAGGAAACAAACAGATACCATTTGGTAATGGCAGATGGTCCAAAGAGAGGTGTTCAGGAGGCTGATGGAAGTTAGAGCCTGAAAAGATCAGAGAAGGATTGTGCAAATGGAGCCTTCGTTGCCTTTAGAGATGCAGCCACCGCAGTGTGCCAGTCAGGGCTTGACTGGAAGTAACAAAAACTAATGCTATTTTAGTTTTCTTTTTTATTTAAAAATAAAATATATTTAAAAAAAATAAAAGATATTTGAGGCAAGGAATCAAATGCTTATAAAATCATTAGAAGGTCTGGAGTAGTAAGTTCTAGGCAGGGAATGATGAGGAATGGCTAAAGAAGAGTCCCCAAGAACCAACTCATGAAGTGACCCTCTCCAACAATAAGGCTCTTTGGGGGTTGGGAAGCTGGAGTTATAACTACTGCTTCCAGGAATCACATCACATAGCGGCAACCCAAGCCCCAAGAGCCCAGTGCCATGGCTGTTGGATCCAGGAACAGTTTACCTAATGAGTACCATGGAGGTCGGGAAGCTGCCATCAAAAGGTTGACCTCTCTAGAACCAGAGTGGCCGAGACAACAGTGATACAGACCCCTCACCTATACTGACTCTTCCCACTCATCTTGCTCCAAATCCAAGCCTCACCTGTGTCCAGCTGGCAAAACTGTACCTCAGAAACTATGCCTTCAACTGAGAATATTGTTTTGAGGTTTCCAAGCTGGCCAATATAGAAAACCACCGAAGAGGGGCACCTGGATTGCGTGTCTGCCTTCGACTCTGGTCATGATCCTGGGTCCTGGGATCAAGCCCTGCATTGGGCTCCCTGCTCAGCAGGGAACCTGCTTCTCCCCCTCCCTCTGTCCCTCCACCTTGCTCATGCTCTCTCTTGCTCCCTCAAATAAGAAAAATCTTTAAAAGGAAAGGAAAAGCACAGAAGAATAAAAGCAGAGCAAATGATACAGAAAACTACTCAACCTCCTTCCTGGGTTTACCTCACTGTTGGGTTAGCTGCTAGAGCACTGGCTCCCTCCTCTCCCCCAAATACCTTTGTTACTGTACATCACATATTATCATAGCTGCTTATTATGACAGCCCTAACTAATATCAACCCCACTTCACGGACAAGGACACTGAAGCCCATAAAAGATGAAATACCACGTCCAAGGTCACCCAGTCAAATAAGTGACAGAATTCAGACTTAGCCCCACGATCTAACTCTAAAGCCCTTCATCTTTCTTCTGCCTGTTAAATCCATGAACTTCTTTGACTAGGTTTCCTTTTCAACTGAGAAGGGCACCAGCCTCTTTCAAGCAAGTAAAATAAATAGACTTCTTAATCACTATTTCTTTCTGTTTACTTGTGCCAGATGGTTAATGCTCTTGCCAGCCTGGCTGAGGGCTACACATAATACTACTGATTCTGTAGGGGCTGCCGTCTTCCTGCTTGTGGTATTTGCCTGTATGGATGATCAATCAGGTATTTCCCTTATGGATAAAAGTTATTGATGGTCACTTGCTCCTGAAAGTCTAAAAGGAAACTTCTGGTCTCTCCAAGCCACAAGCCTTGTTCAGTGAATACACTGATTAGGGCTCTCACTGGTTCCAAGTTGCCCTGATAACTGGAACTTCCCTCCACAAACCTGGCCAAGTCAAACATTCATTATTCCTGGACATGCCCCTGTTTTCATGCCTTTGCTGATTTTATTGTCTCTGCCTGGATTTTCCTTCTCTTCTCCAATGCCTGGGTATCCAACTCTTACTCCTCTTACAAGACTGATCTCAAGCACTTCCTTTTCCACAATATTTCCCTTAAATCCTCAACCAGTTCAAAGTGAGTTCTCTGGCTTTTGAGTTATTTTGATACTTCTGTTTACCTAACTTTCTACTTGATGTTGAATAACCATGATGTGAGTTGAATCGCTGGCCCCAAACCTTCTACTACCCTGTGATAATATTATAGATCTGCATTCTTCGTTTGACCAGGAGTATTTGGCCTTGGGCTTTGACATGTGACTTGCCTTGGCCAATGGGATATTAGAGAACATGATACAAGGAGAGGTTTGGAATGGACCAGCAGAGCTGGGCTTACCTTCTTGCATTTCTGCTTTGTGCCAGGAGAACATCCTGAAGGGAGATATCGGTCCAAAGGGGATGAGAAGCACCTAAACTATGACTTGAAACCAAGCAGAGCCTAACCTAGATCAGCCAAATCCCAGGCAGTCTAGCATCTGCATGAGTGAAAATTCATACTTGTTTTGCCTGCCACTGTGATTTTGCTGATATTTTTATATAGCAGAAACAGACTGATGATGATGCAGTTTCATCTCCTTCCCTGGATGGTGCACTCCTGAGGGCAAGCTTCCCATTTTCCTCTCTGGACAGCTTTGTGATGACAACCACATTCAAACATTATAGGATGCTTACTGCAGATCCTATGAAAAAGCTGAGGCTCAGTGAGGTTCAGTATCTAGAGTTCCATAATGAAGCAGTAGTGGAGATACGTGGTTCAAATCCAGGGAGGCTGGCTAGAGAGGCTTCATGCAATACATCCATCAATATAAAAAATGCTCACAAAAATACTTGTGGATGGGAAGTAGAAAGAAAGGGAGAGACCCATAAGAGACTCTTAACTCTAGGAAACAAATTGAGGGCTGCCAGAAGGGGGATCTGGGGGGATGGGAAACCTGGGTGATGGGCATTAAGGAGGCCACATGATGTTACTGAGCACTGGGTGTTATATGCAACTGATAAATCACTAAACTCTACCCCTGAAACTAATACTATACTATATGTGAACTAACTTGCAATTAAATAAAATCTTGAAAGAAAGAAAAAAATAGAAGAAAGGAAGTAAGGAAGAGCTCTGTGACTTTTGTGTATTTTTTAAAAAATATTTCTACATTTGCTACTGAGATTTCTACAGCATAACTGTGATTTACACCCTTAAAGAGGATGTTTATCATTTTGACTGCTCAGGAATCATTCTTCTTCTAAGAGCACCTGACTACCTTTTAGGAAACACTGTACCCATGTGTCTTAGTGAAGTGTGTATCTGCAAGAGCCCTTTCCTTACAGAACTACTCCACCTACAGGATCCCCTAACCCCTGCCACACAACAGCCAAGGGATGGGCTTGGGAACAAAGTTAACCCAACTGGCTACTCTCCCTAGGACTCAGGTGAGCAGTCGAAAGAAGAGTTAAGCCATCATTTCAGGGAGGTGTACATGACAGACTTCCCAGCTGGGAATCATGGCTGAGTTCTCCTGAGGTCCCCTCAGCAATTTCCCATTTTCCTGCCCAATCTCAGCCTCTCTTAGATCTGTGAGTTCCCCTTACCCTTCCAGTAAATCTTCTTGCACCTAAGAAATGCACTGTTGGTTTTTGTTGCTTGCAACCAAAAACCTGACTCTTCCTTTTCCCAAAACAATCCCCATCATTATGGAACTATGTGCTGCATTGGCCTGAAGTCATGAATGTCCTAGATTTTGAAAGAAGTAAGTTCAAGGCCAAGTTGCCTGTAGTTGCTCTTTTGCCAACTGCAGTCTGAATGAGAACACCTCTAGGCCCAGTAACCAGTGGTTTGAATACATCTACTATCCAGAGAGGAACATGAACATGATCTATGTAACAGCTTCTGTCACTAAATCACAGAATATTGGGGGGATGTGGAAACTAGGTGATGGGCATTAAGGAGGGCACTTGATGTAATGAGCATTGGGTGCTATATGCAACTGAAAAATCACAAAATTCTACCTTTGAAACTAATAATATACAATATGCTAATTAATTGATTTTAAATAAAATAAAATAATAGAATTTTAAAGAATATCTAGAAACAAGACCCTGAGAGGGAAGGTGACTTGTCTGGAGATGAACAACTTGGTGGCAGGCCTGAATCAGGATCTTCTGATTCCCAACTAGGGCTCATTCCACCCCACTACCTGCTCTCTGTCTGCAAGAATGTTTTGTTCTCTTGGTATAGTGGTTAAGAGTACAGTTTTAGCAGACACACCACTGGGCTCATATCTTAGCTAAGCCACTTATCAGCTCTCTGACCTTGGGAGCATCACTTGCCTATCTGCACTTCAGTTTACCTACCTGTGAAATGGGAATGATTATAGGATCTATCCCCTAAGACTGTGATGAGTAACAAATAGTATAAACATATTAGCCTAGTGTCTGGATATGGCAAGTGTTCAATGAATATTTGACATCATTACAATTATTCATGAAGGAAGTGACCTTGAATATCAGTTATTCCTCATTTTAGCACTTGAGCAGAGATAAAGGGAACAGACCAAGGTCATGCATCTTGAAACTGGCATGCTGTTCCCACACACCAGGCATGTGTTGTGCTAGCCTGGGCTATTTTTAGTAGCAACTGACAGAAAGTCTCAACCTAGTGAAAACTTACTGATTCATGTAACTGAAAAAGATGGTTGCTGATTTCAGTAGTGTTGGGTCCAGCTGCTTACACAGTGGTCTGTCTGTCTGTCTTTCTCTCTTTCTTCTCTCACCACTCTCCCATCTCTTGGCCTTGTTTCTTGCTGTGTTAGCTTCATCCTTAAATAAACCCTTATCACATGGAGATTCTTGCATCTCCAGGTTTAATTTATTTTTATAAGTAATAATCCTGGTGAAGAAAAAGGAACTATTATTTGCCAATTATTCCTGCAAAATCTCGGGAATTCATGTTGATTAAAGTCAGATGTTCAAGCCTAAATCAATCATCTTGGCCAGAGGGCACTAGTAATGAGCCAGGCCTGCCCAATGTGCCCATTGCTGGATCTGGTAGGATGAGGTCACTCCCAATTAATCACACAAACAGGGTATAGAAAGGAAGCTGATACCAGAAGATGAAAGGATGGAATATGCAGGCAAACACAACCAAGATCAGGAGCCCAACTTTCCACTCTGTTATGGAAAGATCCCAAAGGCACCCATTTGCCACCACCACTCTTCCCCTCTCGCGTCCTCCAGTCAGTTAATTTCTTCATTCTGTTTCTATCTCTTCCTTAGAACTTAAAAAATTCTAACCTGCTGTGTAGACTCCTAAAAGATCCCCAGTGCCAAATCTGAGCCCCAGATACTGGGTCCAACTCTCTGCACTGAACACAGAAATGTGGTAGCCTATAAGCATAGTTATCTTTGAAGCAGATCTGGAGACTCAGCCAAAAGGGTGACCTACTTCTCTTTTCTTTAGCACCTCAGACCCCTCTTGGGTCAGGAATGCATCCATCAGCAGCGATCCTCTAAAGAAGAAACAGCGGGGGCTCAGATTTGCTGAGAGCCAGCATGACCTTAAGTACTACAGTGGAAAGTCAAAGTCATCCTCCCCTACTGACTGTAACATTGCAATAGCAAGCGGGCTGCCTACCTGCTCATTCATAAGCCTTGGGGCCATATAAAGGGGCATATAAGGGATTTACAGGCATCGGTTCTAATGCCACATCTGCCATTAGTAGTCAATGACCTTGGGCTAGTCAATTAGCCTCTTAGAAGTCTCAGATTCTCATCTGTAAAACAGAAGCAATAACATTTATGTGCCAGGGGTGATGTGAGTGTTAGATGAGACAGTGCATGCGTTGACCTCTGGGGGGCACAACATTCTTTGGTCCACATTCCCTAGGCCCGGCCATTCCTTTCCATTCCTGTCAAGATCTAAGACAAATACCTCCATCTCCTTAAACAGAAGAATGCCAAGCTGATGAATTTGATTGCAAGACACAAATTGGACTATGTAACTGTCAAATGGATGAGCAAGCCAGTGTAGACATACCAGATCTCTCCTCCTCTTCCTCACCTCTTCAGGGTAAGGGCTGGGGCTGCCTCCAGATGTGAGAGAACCCAGTTCTTTTTCTGTTTCTGTCCTTCTTTGTCTATCCCCTTGTGGCTACTGATGCAGATTAAGAAATATTAGGGCAGGCAGATCCAGGCTTTGGGGCCATTCTTTCTCTTTCTCTCTGTCATCCTGGAGGCAGGGCTGGAGGGGAGCCTCCTCTCATTACAGTGGCATGTGGCTGTGTGACACTGCACAAGGAATTTAGACATTCCTGGCCTCAGTGTTCCCTTCCACAAAATAGAGATAAATGGAACTAGACCTGGTCATTCTAAAGATGACATTAGATTGCAGAGACAATGCAATAGTACAGTGCTTGGAATATGATAGGCACTAATCATAAATCATGGATGCTTTTCCCTCCTCCTGCTTCTTATAAATATGACAACATCTATCTCTTGTGGCACAAGCTCCCTAGCCCAGTTCCATGCAATAGCCTCTGATAAATGTCAGTGGCCAGGACCCAAAACTTTCCTCTTGTTTTGCTAGTTTTTTTTTTTTCTTTTTATTGGAATTCGTCTGAACATCAGATATTCCTGGTATTAGCAAGAACCATTTGTATATTTGACATTTGATGTTGGTCAAAAGGTATTTGACCAATGTCCTGTCTACTCAGAACTCCACTCCCTCACACCAGCTAATAGGATCTTCTAATGGGCTTTTCTTATAACTTTTTGGTGGCATTCATTCCATTCTGCTTTGTGGTTAAGGGAAAAAGAGTACTGCACTTGTAGCCATCCTAGGTTTGAGTTTTGGCTCTCCAAAGTGCCAGCATGACTTTGGGTATATCATCACCCCTCTGTGAACCTATTTCCTTTTTCAAGATGAGGATAATAATACTTTCTGCATTAGTGTTGTGAGGATTTGGGGGTTGTGATAGTATAAACTAATGTACATATTGGATATTATTGAGTATTTTGTATATGTTTTCTAGAAATCTCTCTCTCTTGCTAGACAGTAGATTCCTTAAAGGCAATATATAATTGCATCAACAATATCATTCATTCATTGACCATTCATCATTTATCACTGATATGATTTAATGATGTCAATCGTTCATTTCAGAATCCTGCAAGTTCTAAAGCATAGAAGATATCCAATGTGCCAGATAGTTAAATGGATTAATGGGGATTCTCTTCTATGATATATTTAATGTATTCCATTTATACAACCCTTTGGTAAATAATCTTTTTGATTCAGTTCTGTATCCCCATGTTCAGCAGCTCTCTAGTAAATATTTTCTAGAAGAACAACTGAATAAATGAGTGATAGAGAATTCAAATCTTTCTTCTCTCCATTCCTTCCTTTCTCCCTTCCTTTTAACATTCATCAACCACCTCGTTTGGGCTGGTTACTTTAGTAGATCCCATTCAACTCTGTGCCCTTGCATACACAGCCCACATCACACAGTAAGGAGGTGCAAGACACAGGACAAGATAAAGAGGCAGTACAGTGATGTTGTTTAACTCTTAGGCTCTGAACTAGGGCTACCTAAGTCTGAATTCCAAATCCACTACTTAACAGTTCGACCTGATCCTGGTGAATAAACTTCTTTAGGACTTAGCCTCTTCATCTATAAATTAGGAATAACAGTAACTGTCTCAAAGAACTTCTGTGAGAACTATATCGGGAAATATGTCCAAAGCACTTGGAACAATACCTATACACAGTATTAGTATTATGGGCTGAACTCTGTTCCCATAATGTGTGTTGAGGTCCTAACCCCTGGTATCTGTGAATGTAACTTTATTTGGTAATAGGGTCTTTATGGATATAATCAAGTTAAAATGAAATCCTTAGGGTGGGACCTAATCCAGTATGAGTGATGTCTTTATATGAAAGGGAAACTTGAACACAGAGACACAGACATGCACAGAGGGAAGATGATGTAAAGATGGGGAGACTACGACGTGAAGCAAGGGAGAAAGATTGGTGTGAACATTTACAAGCCAAGGAATACCAAGGATTGCCAGCAAGTAGAGCACAGGCTAAAAAAGAGAAAGGAAGGATCCTCTCTTAGAGCCTGTAGAGCAAGCATCCCCTGCCAACACCCCAATTTTGGACTTCTATTCTCTAGAACTGTGAGACAATAAATTTCTGTTGTTTTAAGCCGCCCCATCTGTGGTACCTTGTCATGGCAAGCCACAGAAATGAATACAATCATTATTAGTATGTGGTTTAAATGTGCTCTTTTAAGAGTTTCTTTTTAAGTAATCTCTACAGCCAACATGGGGCTAGAACTCACGACCCTAAGACTAAGAGTCACATGATCCATTGATTGAGCCAGGCAGGCACCATGTATTAAATGCTTATTGAACACAAGAATGAATTTGTGCATTTTGGACTCTCTTTTTGAGTTTCTGGGACCCTTCGAGAGCCCAGAGTAATGAAAAGAATTCAGAAAGAAATCTGGTTTGCAGACTCTTAGGAGAACTTATTAGAACCATTCTTTCATGACATCCTGGAAACAAGGCCATGAATAGTTTTAACCTGGTTCACTAGGTGAATTTCAACTGACGTGCATAGAAGTCAATAAAAAAAATTTTATTTATTTTTTGAGAGAGAGAGAGCACGCACATGAGAGGGGAGGAGAAGAGGGGGAAGAGCAGAAGTGGGGAGAGGGACAAGCATACTCCCTGCTGAGTGTGGAGCCCCACCCAGGGTTCAGTCTCAGGACCCTGAGATCATGACCTGAGCCAAAATCCAGAGTCTGATGCTTAACGGACTGAGTCACCCAGGCGCCCCAAGCCTGCTCCTTTTTTAATGCCTCCTCGTTCATGCAGAGCTTCAACTTTACACCCATTACCATAATCAAGCTGTATCCAAGGACAAGCAACAAGCATATCACACAGAGAAATGAAAAGAAACACCCAGATAGGGCAGCCTCTGTCCCCATTTCAAAAGGCTGGTCATCAGAGGGCACACCCCAACCGGTCTGCTCTCTGCATTTGATTCTTTCCCATGAGTTCTGAAAAGGTTCCGCGTGGAACCAGGCTTCAGTCAAAATTGTGTACCAAGCATGTATATGACCTGAAAACTTCTTCCATGTCTTAAGGAGGATTTTTCCATCAAACTTCCCCCTGGCGGTCAGATCATTTGGAAGATGTGTATCTTCATGGATTGATGCATACCAATGGTGGACATAGCTGGATGCCTACCAGTATCTGTCCACTTTTCCTCCTGCCTTCTCTATAAGCCACGAGCCTCAGGACACTCCCACCCCTGAGTTCAAATCCTAATTGGTCTGAGTATAGTCTCATTTCCCTGGCTTAGGGTTGGCTCAAGAACAAGCACTATCCAAAAAAAAGAACAAGCACTATCTGATTCAGGGCCATAAAGTGGGATTCTGCAGGTGGGCTAGTGAGAAATAATGTCCTCAACCAAAAAGACAGGGAGGGAGAAGAGGAGGGGAGAGAGGAGAGAAAGATGTAACCTCTTTTCTTCTCCGGACATCACTGAGTCTGGATATAACACCTTCAGCCTAAGGATGAAAGCAATAGCCAGGACAGCAGAGGAGAGATTCAGGAAGAACTTGGATCCTCAATAAAAATATTGAACTGCTAAACCAACCAATTTGGAAGCCTGACATGTTTTGGGATATGTTCTATCATAGGAGCCTATAAATTTGCTTTAGTATTTAAGCCAGCTTGAGTCAGTGTCTGATCCTAGCAAAATCAAAGCATTTCAACAAATAAAATATAAAATATTTTTCAAACAAATTAAAATATTGAAAATAAAGTTTATCTTACTTTTTCATTTACCAAGAGATTTTTCCTATGTCACTAGATAATCTTTATAAATTAAATTTTATAGAGACATTATTATAGTTTGAAAATGCATCACAATTTACTTAACTATTCACATACCTTGGGGGAATTAGATTATTCCCATATTTCACCGTTATAAATAACATTGAGGTCAATATCTATAAACAACCCTATTTAGTTTCTTAAGATAGATTAGAGAACTTAAATTCCAGTTTAAAAAAAAAAACTTTTTAAGGGTTTCTGATACTGCCAAACTGCTTTCAAGAAAGACTAAATCAATTTATACTCCCATTAACATAGTATAAGAGAATCTTTCTCACTACAACATAAGTCATAGGCAATTTATTAAGATAAAAGAATAGTATTCTCATCTTAATTGAAATATTTTGATTATTAGCGATGCTGTGTTTCCTTTTATTTAATGGCCCCATATTTTTTTTCAACAAATTGCCCATTCATGTTCTTGCTGATTTTTAATTGAGGTTTTACATTTCTCTGCAGACTTTTAAGAGCTCTAGGGCTTAATATGTGCAATAAACCTTAAATTCATAATTTATTTTAATCCTCAAAAATAATTTTGTTAGGTAGGTTTCATTAAATCCATCCTATGGAGGAAGAGATGGCAGCTTCAAGAAGTTAAAGAACTTTGTGATTGCCATCAAGGTGTGTCTCACGTGTGAATACAGGTGCGCACACCCAAACACCAATTTGACCTTTGCCACTTAAAGTGCCTCAGCTGTCACCCACACTCTTTTTCCTGCAGGTGAGCCCTTATACCTTGGCGATTGTCTGGTTCTCCATGTAAATGAGTTTCTAGTAATTCACTTTTGGAAAACACAAGGATGCATTTTTCCACTTGGTATGTTTCCTCCTCTTTTGATGATATATACATAGAACCTCACCTCCTGTGAGTGAGATGTTTCCCCAGCGCCAGAATGCTTCCCCCCCCCCCCCCCCGGCCAGTGTGGCAACTGCAGCAATAAATACAGATGTTCCACATGCTGGCAACCTGGCCACTAACTGAGGGAGCCACCTGCTTCTGGCTTGTTAGCAATTGCAGGGTAACTGCATCCCAGACTTGACCTGACAGATGATACAGGGAGGGGGGGCGCTCTGAGCACCCACGGTGGTAGAAATCATCCAAGTAAGCCAAAGGAGGAAAAGTGGTGGGCTTCAGAGGGGCTGGGAATTATAAAGCAGTGTAGTTCATGTAAGAGTCACCAGGGAGATTTTTTAAAACTCCCACACTTCAGACCACTCTCAAGACCAACTACATCAGAATCTCATGGCAGTGCGGGCGGTGGGGGGGGGGGACCCAGACGTCAATATTTTTTTTAAAGCTCCCCAGATGATTTCATTGTGCAGCCAAGCCTGAGCACTCTCATTCTATAGAATCACACTTCTGATTTCCTGTCTTCAAAAGGAAACCCTGCACCCTAGAGATGCAGGAAGGGTTCAGGAGAGAGAACGAAGGAAGTGCTCAGAGAGAGGGTGGGACCTACGAGACCAAGGTGGGTCCTTGGCTTGGAAACCAAGTACTAGTTAGGAGATGAAGCCTAGTTGGGTAGATAGAAGCTGGGAGGTGGGCTGGACCCAGGGACCCCTCCCTCGCCCACTGAGCATGATCATGCTCTGAGCACTCCCCTAAATCCAAGCTCCCCTCAGGTCCTTCTGAGTGAGACAATTTCCTTGAAGCTGAGCAAAACAGTATGAGGATACCCACCCCCCTCCCACACCAAACAAACCAGAACAAAGTGAGCAAACAGGCAGGAGTCACCACTGGCATATAAACACAGTTTAGAATGGTGACTCCCATTTCATCCTTGTCCTCTTCAGTCCCTCCCACACCTCTGCATGGGGCCCTCTCCCAAGGCCAATCAAGTGGGGGTTGCACAACTGTGCACAACTGTGCTCCAATATTTCTGCTGTTCCAGAAAAATCTTGCTCTAACGTGATCACGATTCAAATGACTTTATCTTCCCCTGTGGTTATATGTTTCCTGAGCTTTCTTTCCCATCATTGTTAGCAACCACACTCGAAAGTCCCCCAGTGCACAGCAGGAATCACGGTCCCCACCTTACATATGGACAGGTCAAAAGCCTTCCCAGGACCCAAAGCTGAGCTACGCAGTGGGAAAGGGGAGGAACAGCAAGGCAAGGATGCACAGAGAGATGGACAGCAGCTCAGAGATGATCAGAAAGCAGGTAGAAAAAAAAAGAGAGAGAGAGAGAAAGGAAAACAGATGCTCAGAGGTTCAAAGAAAGAGAAAGACACAGAGATTCTGGGGGATGCAGAGACATAAAGACATAGGAGAGAAAGATCCAGAGCCAGGACTAGAAGGATCTTACTTCCTGGTTTGGGAGTAAAGCACTGGTGTTGGGTCATTTCCACCACTCCTTTCCCCTGTACAACTGACCAGGTCAGGGGTGACAAACTTGTTCCAACACGCCAACTGCAATCAATAGGCAGTCACTTAAATTCTATCTTGACAAAATCTGAGGCTACACCCGGGCGCAGAGAAAAAGACTCCAATGATGGATTAGCGATGTCTGCCACGGATGCGGGCGAGCAGAATTAACAACGCACGTGCCAGGTGTTCACCTCAGAAGTAGATTCCTTCTAAATTCAAATTTCAGCTCTAACGGTCTACAATGCAATGCCACCAAAACAAAAACACAAGATCTTTTCACTAGACCACGTTTTTCTCTAAAATGGTGACTATTACCTGCCATCATTGGGCATAAAGGGGAAAAATATGATACAAGGAATATTTCAAGAGGGAACAGTTGTGGTTTTTCTCCTCCTTTCCCAGAGCTTCTAGAAATATGGACATTTTAGAGTGCTAGGGGATGCTTTTTGCATCTCTTGGAGAAACGAAAGAAGGGGACAGCTGGAAAAATTTAGGACTGTTCTAAATTATTTAAGACCTTTTACTTTACTTGTACTTTCCCAAAGAACACAGGCACCAAGGTCTCAGCCACATGCACCCTGCCCACTTGGTAAGAAATATGGAAGCTTAGGCTGCAGAAATGAAAAACCACAGTGCGTGCTCAGAAACATCTGAAAGCTGGAGTTTAGTGATTTGTGCTTTACAGTACAATACTCTGTCCTCCAGGAACTGAAATCTGTGAAGGAGGAAGGGTGGTTGGCAAGAAGCTCAGACACATGGTGTCCAGAGGGTGGTGATCTTTAGGAACAGAATTCTCAAAAAAAAAGGGGGGGGGGGACAAAATTCTCTAGCTTCGGGGCTAGCATCAGGCTGCCCTGGGGGTCCAGCCCTTCCATGGCCTAACAGCAGAAGCAGCTCTATAATGAGATGCTCTGGGCTGAGACATCTAGAAACCGATTTTAGATTCTAAGTACAGTTGACCCTTGAACAACACAGGGGGGTTAGGGGCACTGACAACTCCCCTGACAGTCGAAATTCCAAGTATAACCTCTGATTCCCCAGAAACATAACTACGAAGAGCCTACTGTTGACCAGAAGACTTATTGTAACATACACAGTAGATACCATAAATATCTATATTGTATGTTGTATGTATTTGATACCATATTCTTACAACAAAGTAAGCTAGAAGAGAGACAACGTTGAGGAAATCACAAGATAGAAGGAATATATTTACAGTCCTGCAGCATAAAAACTCTACACCAAAATTGACCCACACAGTTCAAACCCACGCTGTTCAAAGGTCAACGGTATTTCAGAAATCTGTTCTCTTTCTGACTCACCCACTGCCGCCCTAGATGAGGTCCTCATTATCTTCCTCCCAGACCCCTACTAAGTCTTGTTTCTCTTCTCTTTATCTCTCGTCCTGACACGCTTGTCCATCCTCAACACCAGCCACAATGACCTTTTCAAAATGCACACTTGACTATATTGCTCCGTTTTAAAACCTCTTGATGGCTCCTTTTATCTCTGGATAAAATCCAAGGTCCTGAAAATGTCCCAAGAGACCTGACCCTACACAAGACTTCTGATCCTCACTTGTAATATGCCACCAGCACCAACACGGTTGAGTTTCCCCGCAGTGTGCCTCTCCTCCCTTAATCCCTGTCTTGGCTCAGGCTCCTGCATCCGGAATCAATGATCCATAGCTGTCTGCTGGAGAATTCTTCAGCCCTCCATTTTCCCCTTTCTGCATATCATGACATTTACCATATTTTGCCATAACAAGTGTACTTGTTTCTCTGCTCTTCCAGACAGGAGCTCCTTGAGAATAAGAACTACATCCTACTCATCCCCAAGTTTTGTCATCTGAGTATGTGCCAGGCAGCTTACAAGTCTTTATTCAATACAGTGAATGATATTTAAAAAAAAAAAAAAAAAAACCTACCTTATATAGGACTCTGCCCTTCTTTAGCAAATTTACCCAAAGGAGGTTACGGTGTATCTTAAAAAGATTAAATCTTGAAATTTGAAGTGGGTTATACTGAAAGTCGAACTACCCCGTCTCTAACAAAAAACTCCTTCTGACCGTCTTCTCAGGGAAAACTTACTCAGCTTCCCATCTCTTCATGATCACATGGAGTTTTTGTTCCTCCTCATGGCTTCCTTAACCATGAATTTCACACATTCATTTTAGCACAAAGTAAATTTCAGTTTCACACATCAAGATAAGCATCAGTCTCCCTGGTTAGAATATGAGCTCCTTGAAGGTGGCAATTGTAGTTGACTTGTCTTGGGAGTAAAAAAATCATAAAACAGATAGTAATCATGTAATACTTTTTAAAATAAACAAGTGAATTGTTTTTTATCATAATAACTTACATCTATTGAGTACATAGTAAAATTCTCACAATGAGGTGAGGCAGGTATGCTTATTTTGCAAATGAATAAATGGAGTCTTCTAGATGTTAGGTGACTTGTCTTATTACTCCCAAGTGACTGGCCCAAAGCCAGAAGCTAGACCTGTCATGTTATGTAGTGCCTCAATGGATGGATGGGTAGATGGATGGATGGAAGGGTAGATGAATGAGTGGATGGTCTCATGGGTGGATGAATGAATTATGGGTGGGCAGATGGATAGAAGGATGATGGATGGATGGGTGGATGAACAGGTAATGGCCAGGGCTCTGAAATCCTATGGAAATATTCGACATTCTTCACCACCACCACCCACTGATGTCTTAAGAAGACTAACAATTCTAGTATTCATTTATGATAATGATTTCATTGAAAAAGAGGAGAGAAAATCTGAGAGGAAAACCCTAGACTGATTCGTCAAGAAATGAGAGTTCCTTAGTACCTACAACCTATCTGCAAATTTATTTTAAGTTATGAGATCTAAGCCTTTGTCCAGATTTCTTCATTCTTTTTATTCCCAATATTGCTTAACTAGTGTGCGTGTGTATATGTGAAGAGGAGTCTTTTCCTATTTCAAAGGAAATATTGATATTTTACTTTGTGAAAAAAATTACATGATTGCACTAGAAAAGATAAATGGATTCATCTAGTTTCAAATGCTGCTGGAAAAAATTATTTCTCCCTGATTCTTGACAATTTCCTGTTCCAGAAGGAATTCCCACTTAGTCTAATTAGGCTCTCTCTCTTCTTCACTGGGTCTCCATCATTCATTAGTTTCCAGCTGGGTGATGCATTACAAGGAGCTTTCTAATTACCTTTATTTTGTAGACATCCTTACCTGTAGGTGGCCAATGAATGCTTACTTAAGCTGGATTGCTGATCTCCACTGACCACTGACCTAATACCCTATAATCTGCTTGTTCTCTCTCTCTTTCTCACCCTGTTAGGAAATCAGAAACAAAGACTCACACCAGAGAGTGTAAAGAGTAACACCACATATAGGTTTCTCAAAGGATCAACATACCCAATGTGTAGAAGTAGAGATTCACTTTATTTACCTTTCTCAAAGCCTAGAGTTTAACACAAGACTTCTCAATCAGACCATCCTGCTCCAATAGCAGCTCTCTTTGTGCTCCACTGTAGGAACCCTCTAGGTGGTTGCTACCAATCACCATTCTCTTGAACCCATCAGCAGCCCACAGAGATTTTCAATAACCAGAGTGTCTGTATCATTTCTCATCCAAATTAGGGCACTTTGAGAAGTTACGGTGGGTAGCTACACCAGGAAAACAAGAGCAACGAGGATCATCCCCATCAATAACCCTACCAATAATAGATTTAAGCATTTGTATATTCCTCCCCTGGACCTCTGCACATTTTCCAAGTCAGCTTAGGCTGTGTGATTGGCCCCCAGCGCCCTGACTCAGTTTCTCACTGGACACACTATGCGCCCACACTCAACTCCTCATGTCACAGAGGTTGACTTTATCATTATCTACTGGCCACCACATCTTTATTCGTGGGCAGACCAAGTCCAGGGTATTTGGTCTCTTACTCTGTTTTTCATGCTCATCTACAATGAACCAGCTGATGCATGGATCCTATCCCCTTTAATTCCTAAATTTTCATTTTCACTTTGCCATTTTTGCTGCCCAAAACACGATGCCTATTTTCTAGCTGTAAAGACTGTATCTTTTTTGGTATATTTTTTATTAGAGTTTTATTTGCCAGCATATAGTATAACACCCAGTGTTCATCCCGTCAAGTGCCTCCCTCAGTGCCCATATCTTTTTTAAACTGGGTCAGTGGATTTTGATCCCGATGCACCACAATGGGATAATAAGATAGATTACGCCTAGACAGTCACAATTAATTCTTAAACAGACTTAATTTGATTTCCCTTCTCCAATAAACCTAATTTACCTCAGTGGAGGTGTGACACGTCTGATTAGGCACAGCGATGCTCTGAACAGTGGCCTGGTGGAGAAAGGCTTGTGTGTGCAGAGCCATGAGGTCAAGGCTGAGCGGCGCTCCTCTTCGGTGCGATTAGCTGTAATTCAGAAGAACCTCTGGCTCGGTGGTCCACCCTTTGCTCTTTAACTGGCAAGATAATTACACAGGGAAGAGGTGAGGAAGGGAAGCCAGGGTCAACCCTCACTTAGCACTGAGACTACAGACAAGAGATGAGTTCAGGAAAATAATTATATGATTTTCCAATGCTTAAACTCAAAGTCCACTTTCAGCTCCTTATGGAGTCTTATTGAGGAGAGAATGGGATCACTTGCAGTGCTGTGGAGACTGCTACCTTCCTCAACAACATTTAGAGACATCGATTTTCAAGTCAATATGCAAAGTTTTTTTTTTTTTTTTTTCATTGAACAGAGTTGATTAGACCCCTGTGAGTGCTGGGAGCACAGAATTCTTGATCCACAATGTTTGATTTACTCTGAGTGAAATTGGTAAGACACACCAATTCTTTCACTAGTTCTCAAAGACTTCAGAGGTTGAGGGTTACAGACTTTGGATATCCCCCATCCTCTGATCATCACAGTTAATTGCTCCTGAAAAGCCTTCAGATATTCTAGAAGTCACCCCTCAGGAGGGCAGTTTCATCAGCCTACCTTTCAGTGCATTAGTGGTCCTGCCAGCACACGATGGAAACAGCTGACTCTGTGTTTTCTATTCTCATTCCTGCCCTGACAAGCTATGCAGCCTTAGGTAAGCTACCTCACCTCCCTGGGCCTCCGTTCCTTCCCAGGATGAATGAGGATGAAAGGACCTGCCAAATCTCCATCAAATAAAGTAGCTAACAAGAAGTATCGCTTGATATGTTCTCAGTAGAACATAGTATCTGTCTTTTCTAGGAGTCACGCCAACGATACACTGCCCATGAAAATATTTCAGACAATTTTCCGAATAAGCAAGGAGGCATTACCATGATCAGGGACCCTAAAATGATAGCAGCAGAAAGAAAGACAAAAACACCTCTTAATTGTGACTCTGTTGAACAGAACTGAATTTTAATTAAGCAACAAGATGGGAGACACCATGCATTTCCAGGCAATTATGGAGCACTGTGGGGGGGATTGTAAAGTGGCAGGCTGCAGGCTGACTGACTTCAGAAGTTCACCAATTCCCACTGAAACACAGCCCAGGATGTCTCGTTGCCAATAGGGAGCGGTGTTTGTCAATGAAAATAAGACAGAGCTCTGGCGGGGAGACCAAGAGGGTCACTAGAGGGAAAAGATGGACTTTTTTTTTTTTTTTCTTTTGGTCTGAACAGAATGATCTAGAGCTCTCTCTGTCTAGTGATGAGCACACACGGAATAATTTCTGATGGACAGATTTAATATCTTATCCACGGCCGCCTCTCCTCATGTCAGCATCAAGACCAGGGAACGCAGGCAGGGCACACATGAGGAGAGATGGAAGATGGAGGCAAAGAGAGAAATCTGGCACAAGACCTGCAGTGAGAATATAGATTGTATTTCAGTGCATGAGCAGGCATGAGCACTGAATGGCATGAGCACTGAAATATAGTCCCATACATTCAGCCAGATTCAAAATTCGAGGAGCCAGTCTCAGAAAGCAGGCAGGTTGAGGGTCAGAGTAGGCCCCCTGAGTCAGATTCTTCACGATGTGAAGAATCAAGACACCATGTCAGGCCAAAGCAGGGAGATGGTCCAGACGCATGAAGATAGTCTGAGTCGCAGGTGTCAAGATCCAGGCAAGGAGAACACCCAGCCAGAAGAACCTCCACATCGGCCTCAGCCTGGGCCACCTGTATACTCTAAGTTGAGAAGCATCCTGTCCTCAGGCTTTTTTTTTTTTTTTTAAGATTTTATTTACTTATTCATGACAGACACACAGAGAGAGAGGCAGAGACACACGTAGAGGGAGAGGGAGAGAAGCAGGCTCCACGCAGGGAGCCCCCCATGGGACTCGATCCTGGATCACACCCTGGGCCGAAGGCGGCGCTAAACCGCTGAGCCACTTGGGCTGCCCAGCTTTTTAAAGGACTCCCCAGGAGGCTGCTTCAGCTTGTCTGCCTGGAGCATTCATAGTCACTGGTTCAAAGGCACAGGTTGAAATCTGACAGCTCAGAGCATCCTGCCTGTGGGTTTGTTTTGCCAGCACAGTGTTCTTTAAAGGGTTAAGTCCAAAGGCCTTTGGAGAGGATGGGTATTCCGCACTTGGGGGATGCCTCTTCTCTCCCAATTGTGCCATATCTGGTCACTTTAAATACTTATTTTACCTGCTGGCCCCTGGAAAGATCTGAGATTGTGAGCCCAGTTTAAGATATCACCACCTTGATGAAGGTGGCCCAGATTGACTCCGTCAGAACCTTCCTCTCTGCCCCCCAGAGCCTTGCATCTGACTCCATCCTAGAGTTTATCATATGGGACACTGTACCTGTATATTCCTCTCCCATAAGAAGAAGTTCCAGAAGGACAGGCTCCCAGCCTTGTTCATTTCTCCAGTGCTCAGCATACTGTATGGTACATAGAAGGAGCTCAATAAGTGGTAAGTGGATGAGTGAATGTTTGGACCTTAGAGACTTCCCTTGGAGACTTCCTGAGGCCCAGGTATGGGATGATGGTTGACATGGTAACTCACAGGTTACCTTCATAGAAATCTGTACAGCCAGTGCCATTTTCAGCCCAAGAGACTAAGAGTTTGAATCTCAGGTGGTTGCCTTCCCGCCCTAAATATGCTACTGAAGACAGCAGAAGTCCTAGCCTTTGGCATAAGTGCTCTTAGCTTCTGGTGGTGGCCATCCTGGAACCTTCTTCATTCCCAGCTTCCTCTCTCAGAGTGAGGATGGTTGGAGATACTCAACTTGGGTGCTCTTGGGATGAGAACTTAGTCACACAACACACACGTGTACACAATACACACCACTCCAGAGTCATCGGAACATCACCTAAGGTAGACTGATACAGAAACTGTGAAAGACACACATGGCAGCAAGCAGTACAGCCCTAGGGCAGGAAGATGTGCAAGAGAACCCTAGACCACCAGGCAGGCTTGGGATTGAGTGCAGCTGTGTCGCTAACAACTGTGAACTCGGCACATCAGTTATCCTATAGAGGGTACATGGTAGGGTGCTGGGGGAGAGCTGCAGGAGACATAAAATTCCACCTGAATGGCTTAAATAAAAGAGGGATATTACTGATTCACGGAATAGAAAAAAAAAAAAAAAAACAGGAGTAAACCGAGCTTCAAGTATGGCTGGATCCAGGCCTTTGGGGTAGGTGATCAGGACTTTCTCTCCATCTATTGGCTCTACTTTTCTTTGTATTGTCTTCATTCTCAAGCAGACTCTTCAACAGGTGGCCTTCGGAAATCCAGGCTTACATAATATTCCTGGGTTCAAGCCCAGCCCTCAAGAGAGTGTCTTCCTCCAAACACCCTCAGAAGTCACAAGATTAGCTCTGAAGGACGTTTTGGATTATATGATCACACTTGGAGCTTCAGGGCAAGTCAGCTCACCTTGAACTTCATATAGGCCTTCTGTGCCTTGTCCTTGCTCCTCTGTTTTCTGTCTACAATTCCTCCCTAAATGATCTCATCTGGTCCCATAGCTTTAAATATCATCTACATCCTAAAGACTCCTAACACACGGCTATAGCTCTGACCTCTCTCCAGGCTCATGTATCAAACTGCTTCCTTCACACATCTCTACTTAACTTAATTATTAATCATTTTGAATGCAAGTTTTCCAAATAGAATTGTTCATTTTCGACCCCAAGCCCACACTTCCTTTCGTCTTCCCGATTTCATTAAATGGCACCACCATCCACCGTGTTGCTGAAGACAGAAATGTAGGGATCATCCTTGATTCCTCTCTACCTCTACATTCATCCAATCCAACAGTCCTTTTAGCTCCTCCTGCAAAACACATCCCACATCTTATCACTTCTCACGTTTTATAGTATCCTCCTAACTGAAGTCTCAGCTTCCTCTTTTTCTTCTCATAGTTTATTCTCCACACAGCAGCTTGAATCATCTGTAAAAGACACAAATCCCTCACCTACCCAAGCCCCTCAATGGCATACATTCATTCAGAATAAGATCCAAATTATATTCTATGACCTACAAGGTCCTACACAATTTAGTCCCCATTGCCACCTCCCTGCTTTGATCTCACTTCATTCACCCTTGCTCACTGTAGTTCAGCTGTGCTGATCTTCTTGCTGTTTCTTGGAGACGCCAAGCTAGTTGCTACCACAGGGCCTTTGCACCTACTTTTCCCTCTGCCTGGAACACTTGCCCCCCAAGAATTCTCACATGACTTGCTCCCTCACTTATTCAGTTTTCTACATCTTGCACTTACTCAAAGAAAAAACTTCCCTGCCACATATTCTTCTTTTCCCATCTTTCCCAGCCAAATTCTGTACCTGATTTTTCTTGATAACATGTATCTCTTCCATAAATTATACATTTATTTGTTTCCCATTTTCCCTACTAGCATATAGACTCCATCAGGACAGGAATCTCATCTATCTAACTCACCACTATATCCCAAATACCTGTCCTAGCATGAAGCACATGGCAGGAGCTCAATAAGTAAAGAATGAACTGAAAGTGAAGGATGGGTAACTACTTTTTTTAAAAATGAGGGCAAATTTACCCTCATTTCTCCTTATTACTAAGGAGAAATGAATGTTGGGCAGGTGCCGCCCACGATACATCCTATCTAAAAATACCTGATAATCAGATCAACCCATTTTATGAGAATTTCTACTAAGAGGTACCACACACAGTTACACACAGAAGAGTCCAGCCAACCTTTACCTAGCTCATCCAAAATGCAAGATTTATGAGCTGCTTCAGGTTCAAGAAAGACTACTGAGGTTGACAATAGGGCAAAGGTGTGAGTCTACATAAAGCCTGGATTCAGAAATTCAAAACTGAACAACACATTTGTGGAAGATGGAGCCAGTGAAGCGGAACTGCACCAGCCCCCATCCTGCACTTCACTTTAGCATCAGAATATGCTGATTAAATATTTTCATTTTCTTTATTTACACAAGAAGAATTATAAGGGTAGGTATTTAAGATGGTGAAGGCAAGGGTTCCATCATCCTCAATGGGGCTGATTTGATTTCCTGCCTCAAAGTTGAACTACTTCGAATGCATGAACTAGATCATTCTCTTCCTATTAATACAACAGAGCAGCCTAACCTATTTTCAGATTGCGTGACACCTTTTTTTCTTTTCCCTCCTGAAGCTTGTATTGAGAGTCCAATTTTAAGAGCAGGTGATCAGCAGCATGGCCTCATTTGCAATGATGAAAGGCTGAAATTATTCTTACCTGTTTTCTTTACTCTCTTTCAATCAATTACCTTGAGATTTTAGAGATAGCTTCATTGATTGCCCCAAATCTCCCCATCCACCCTTCTATCAATACTAAGTTCAAGGTTACAGGAGGCACCATTTGTCTTATTGATGCAATTCCTCCTTCCATTTCCACTGGCCTACCTTGGATCAATTTTATTAATAATACAATTGGTATCTTTCCCCACCCTGCCCCTCCCTCAATCCCCAAATACATTTCAACATTTGCCTCCCCCCACTAAAAGCATTCACTCTGCCAGAACATTCTGAAACACAACACTCTCAAGAATGAACCGTCGTCCCTTGATTGTCTCTGAGCTGAGGGTGTTCAAACTTCAAAGAATATTTTAAAAACTATATGGTGTGTTTAAGAAGGTACAAGCTTAGGGAGTCTTTCTTTCCATGTTTACATGTTCTTTTTATTCCTGGCATTCTAAAGCCCAACCTTGTTTTATTTATCCTTCTACTATGAGCAATCATTGTTTTTATATATTTCAACCCCTTTTGCTATTGCAAGTTTCCTGAAGGTAGATATTATATATCAGCCACCTCTGAGTCTCCCCCAGGGCTTTGCAAAGAGCTTGGCACTAGGAGGCCCTCACTAAGGATTTGGAGAATGCATCAGCAAGTGAACTGCTCAGGTTTCCACAGGAGCATATATTCTTCTACAGATTTTCTAGAACATAGTTTCAAAATGAGTGGGCCAATTCCACCCGACTGAGCCTCTCAGAGACTAGGTGACCCTCACCTCTGTAGCCCCAGGAATGAACTAGCACAGCTCATGACACAGGAGAATAAAGGTTTGTTAAACAAGAAAACAAAAGCAATACTTTAAAATTATATATTTATTAGGGTGAAAAGTTGCACGTAAAGCTCCTTGGATTTCCCAAGATGCTAGACTCTCTGCTGGGAAAAGAAACTTGACTAAGAGCACCTGATGAGTCAGACAGTTTTTTCCTCCCTCCCCAAAGAAGTCCAAATCCATGGAACCTGTGGTATGACCCTTATTGGGGAAAAGAGTCTTTGAAGATGTAATTTAGTGAACGATCTTGAGATGAGACCATCCTGTGTTATCCAGCGGGCCCTAAATCCAAGAACAGATGTCCTAGAAGAGACAGAAGAGGAATAACACAACAAAGAGGAAAGAGGCCACGTGAAGAAGGAGCCAGAGATGAGTGATGAGCGCCCACAAAGAAAGGACTGTCAGACACCAGAACCTGGGAGAGGCAAGAAAGGACTCTCCTCCTCTGGAGCCTCTGGAGGAAGTGCAGCACTTTTGGCCTCCAGAATCTCATTGCTGCTGTTTCAAGCCGCGTGTGTTCCAGCATGTGCTCCAGCAGCCTCGGGAAATGGATACAGGCGCTGACACTGGGGTTTTCTCCCACGGACTCCTCTCAACACTTAGTGTCTTCATTTTTACAGAGGAGGAAAGAGAAATACAAAGAAGTAGAGTGACATTAGTGTCACAGCTCGCCGATGAGCCAGCTGAGCTTGCAAACAAGACTCACTAAGAACAGCAGTTCAGTAGGTCTTCACTGAAACCAGGCTTTGCAGGGCGCCTGGCTGGCTCAGTGGTTGAGCGTTGTCTTTGGATCAAGTTGTGATGCCAGAGTCCTGGGATCAAGTCCTGCATCAGGCTCCCTTCAGGGAACCTGCTTCTGCTTCTCCCTTTGCCTGTGTCTCTGCCTCTCTCTGTGTCTCTCATGAACAAATAAATACAAATCTAAAAAAAAGAAACAAAGAAAGAAAAGAAACTAGGCTTTGCTCCCAGCCCAGGTGAGGCTCTAGGGATGACAGCCTCAGTAAGATGAGAAGTCTACTTTTGAGGAGTTTCCAGGGGGCCTGCTACTTTCTACCAAAGCCCATGTTCTTTCCTCTATGTGATGTGAAAGGAAACAGTAGTTCCACCTTATACTTGTCCATTCTTTCTTCCATGCTGTGCTCTCCAGCCTAGATATCCTGCGTTCCAGCAAGCCACCTCAATGGTTTACCTGGGCTTCTAGGCTCAGGGAAGGAAAGGAGGGAGTAGAAAGAGAAAGCCAATTAGCCAGGAAGGGCAACCAGGGAGGGAGTTGTTCTAGGATGAAGGGCACTGGCTTACTTGATACACACCTGGTTGCTTGTGCCCTGGAGTGATAGACGTGCTAAACACACACACACACACATGCACATGCACACACACATACACACCTCATTCTGTCTTCCTGGGGAATTCCTTCAGACTTTTAAAAACAGCTACTGTTGGGGCACCTGGGTGGCTCAGCTGCTTAAGCATCTGCGTTAGGCTCAGGTCATGATCCTGAGCACCTGGGATCGAGCCCCTGAGTCCGGCTTCCCCCAAGGAGCCTGCTTCTCCCTCCCCCTCTCCTTCTGCCTGCTGCTCCCCCTGCTTGTGCCCTCTGTCAAATAAATAGGTAAAAATCTTAAAAACAAAAACAAAATAGCTACTATATGCTACCTACGTGTACTCCTTCTCAGTCTAAATCTTTCAGCGGTGTACTGCTTTGTAGTTTGTAAAACCCTATCACCATGTATCACCATGTTTAACCCTTTCCACCATCTAAGGAGGCAGGAATATTTTTTTCTCACTTTGTAAGAAAAGAAATAGTTTCACAGATGCACAGTGATTTTCCAGGTCAAAGAGAGGATCCAAACCCAAGTATTCTGAATACATGGTCCCATATATCCCCACATGAAAATTTAGGGGCAGAGACACTTGGTATCAGGGAATGCTAGTCCGGAGGATCCATTCTTGCCTTCAGATTTTAGCTGGGCACCTGGCCACTCAAAATTAAAACATGTCCTAGCCTCCCTGGCAGCTAATTATGGCATGTGACTAAGTTCCAGCAAAGAGACACAGGCAGAAAGTTGCATCCAATTTCTAGAACAAATCCATATGTGGAAGAATGTCTCTCTGTCCTTCCCACCCCTAGTTGGAATGCTGATGTGTTGGCAAGACCTGAGCAGCCACCATAGATTACTAGGTAAATGATATTCTGAAACAGTGGAATAATGCTAGAAAGGACCTCGGACTCAGTGATCAAGTAACTGCCTTGTCCATCTAACATCTATATTCACCTATATTTACATGGGGGGAAAGTGAATTTCTACCCATTTTGTTTAATTCATTATTGTCTAAAGGGTTCTCTTATTTTCAGTTGAACCTAATTTTTAAAAAAGATTTTATTTATTTATTTGACAGAGAGAAAGCACAAGCAGGGGAAGCAGGACAGGGAGAAGCAGGGATCCTGCGGGGCTTGATCCCAGGACCCCGAGATCAGGAGCTGAAGCCTGACCTGAGCTGAAGGCGGGCATTTGACAGACTGAACCACCCAGGTGCCCCCAGCCAAACCTAATTTTAACTGACATGGGTTCCTAAATTTACAAGGAAACCAAATGGTTTAAAACCTCTTGGTTTTAAAGGTTCAGGTTGTTTGCTGAGTCTAATAAGTTTTCTCAAACTACTTTCACTGCCTGAAAACTGCAAGGTGAAGTTAAAATCAGCATTGTACTAAGCCACAGAACAGTTATGAGGAGTTTGGATTTTATTAAGAAAGAATTATCTACATCAATATTGAGGCATTCTATTCTTTTAGATCTTGCTACAGGTTGAATTATTGCCTATTATAGAAACTGGTTAAATAATTGCACTTTGTGTAGTCCGTTTATTTCATCCTTTTTTGGTACCAGCTTTATAGAGATATAATTCACATGCCATTCAATTCATCCATTTAAAGTGCACAATTCAATGGTTTTTATAGTCACAGAGTTGTTGTAACCATCGCTACAATCAATTCTAGCACATTTTCATTATCCCACAAAAGAAACCCCATGCCTACAGCAGACACTCCCCACTCGCCCATCCCTCCTCAGCCCTAAGTAATCATTACCCTACTTTCCATATTTGTGGACTTGCCTATTCTGGACATTTTGTATACAGATCTTTCTTGACTTATGATGGGATCATATTCTAATAAGTCCATTGTAAGCTGAAAATGAATTTACTATACCAAACCTACCAGACGTCATGGCTTAAGCTAGCCTGCCACAAACATACTCAGAACACTTACATGAGCCTACAGTTGGGCAAAATCGTCTAACACAAAGTGTTGATATTTCATGTAACTTGCCAAATACTGTACTGAAAGTGAGAGACAGGATGACTGTCTGGGTGCAGGTTGTTGACTCTCGTGATCACATGGCTGACGGGCATCTGTGGCTGCATCGGGAGGGAGGATCATACAGCCTATATCATTGGCTCAAGAAAAGATCCAAATTCAAAATTCAAAGTATGGTGAAATGCCTAGCATTTTCACACTATCATAAAGTCAAAAAACCCTAAGTCGAACCATACTAAGTCAGGGAACCTTTGTAAATGGAATCACCCAATGTGAACTTTTGTGCCCAGCTTCTTTCACTTAGCACAATATTTTCGAGGTTCATCCATGTTGGGGTGTGTATCAGTACTTCTTTTCATTGCAAATAACATCCCACTCTCTGGATATACCACTCTCTGGACATGTGGGTTGATTCCAATCTGGGGCTATGATGAATAACACTGCTACGGACAGTCCTGTGTTAGTTCTACTACAAAGCTCTTATTTATAGCATACCACATTCTAGCATTCTCTAGGTTACAACTATTAGTCTTCATTTCATTTTTTGGTAATTATTTTAGGGCAAAATATGTTCTCTCTAGTTAACTGGTGTTACAATCACAGTGTCATGGGAAAAGCAACCTGTTCCTAGGGTCGGAGATAAACAGCACCAAAGTTACTAATATGTACTAATTAACAATAATAACGGCAGCCATGAGTTATTTAGATTCTCCTATGTGTTCATTACTTCCCGTTCCTTCAGTTGATGCACCTAATTAATCTAATAATTCTCCCATTGCTGGTGGATTTGGGTTGTTCCCATTTTATAACATGGAAGTTAATCCTTCAACAACCATTTCCATGCAACATTTTTTTTCTTTCTTCCAGAAGTATTTTCTCAGGATAAAATCACAATCCTGGTAAAAAAGGATAAAGCCTCTTCTGGTGTTCACTTAATTGCCATATTGATTTATAAAATTATTTAGAAATATCCATTCCAGCAAACTCTGCCAGAAATAGGTACTGACTTTTTAAAAGATATTTGTTTGTTTGTTTGTTTGTTTATTTATTTTAGAGAGAGAGCACACAAGCATAAGCGAGTGGTGCAGGGAGGGGGAGAAGAGGGAGAAGAAGAATCAGATTCCCCCATTGAGCAGGGAGACTGATGAGGGGCTCAATCCCAGGACCCTGAAGTCATGACCTGACCTGAAGGCAGAAGCTTAACCAACTGAGCCACCCAGGTGCCCCTAGGTGGTGACTTTTTTAAACTTACAAATTTTATCCATGCAAAACACAAACTCCGCTGTAATGCCTTAATTTGCAGATCTTTGATTACTTCTTTATTATTTTGTTGAAGAATAAGGCAGTTACCTCATGGAATCTTCGAAAAATTGAAATAAAATGAACACAAGCTTTGACCCCATATCTTCATGAATCACTGACTGAAGGGGTGATAACATGCTTAAATTAAAGATGATTATTTGGAACAACAGTGAGCCTCAGTGGAATTTTCTAGAAATGGCTGAAAAACTTAACTCCATTGAATGTTTTATCTTCATTAATGATTTGGAAGGAAAAAGTAAACAGCACTGAAATTAACTTCACAAATGGCTCTAAACTGAGAGAATTGTAAATAACAATGAATAATGAGAAATTATCAAGGGACCAGAATGGTGAGAACTCGTAATATACAAAAGCCAATCCAGGGACACCTGGATGGCTTGGTGATTGAGCATCTGCCTTTGGCTCAGAGCATGATCCCAGAGTCCTGGGATTGAGTCCCACATTGGGTTCCCTGCAGGGAGCTTGCTTCTCCCTCTGCCTGTGTCTCTGCCTCTCTCTCTCTCTCTCTCTCTCTCTCTCTCTCTGTGTGTGTGTGTGTGTGTGTGTCTCATGAACAAATAAATAAAATATAATAAATAAATAAATAAATAAATAAATAAATAAATAAATAAATACCAATCCATCCTTGAAAACAGGGCTGCCAGATCAGGAAAATGGAGTATCCAGTACAAAAGTTAGGAAGTGCTACAAGCCATATCCACTAGACACCCACCTAGCACAGGGCAAGTACCAGGGCCTGTCAGGTTCCCACATGGAACTGCCATCCTAATGCCTTGACCACTCACGCTGGTTCCCTTTGCCTGAGTATCTCATCCTCCCTTATTTACTCAACTGACACCTTCTGGGACTCAATTCGGACAGAAGCTATGTCCTCTAGCCAACTCCTGGCCAGCCTCCCTCTACTTCCTTCCGCATCACAAGGGCATCCTGGGCCTACACACATTTTAGCACTTAAGAAAAAAAAAGATTTTATTTATTTATTCATGAGAGATACAGAGAGAGATGTAGAGACACAGGCAGATGGAGAAGCAGGCTCTCTGCAGAGACCCTTATGTGCGACTCGATCCCAGGACCCCAAGTCAATGGCAGATGCTAAACCACTGAGCCACCCAGGTGCCCCCATGTTAGCACTTTAAAGACCACAGTTTGGAGTCATCCAAAGACGGCTACTATGGTATACTATATTTTGAATCCCTTCCCATAAAAACATATAGAGCAACTGGAGTAGCAAAACTAAAATTCCACAAACAGTATCTACACTACAACCAAGTGACTAGATATCATCATGAACACTATAACAAGGCCCAGTGAAGACAGATCACTGCATGGCATCAGCATGTGGATCTGTGTATAAGGTAGGAGAGGGAAGTGGTGGAGCATCTGAAAGACTGGGGCCAAAAGAACCCCCCAAAATAGAGTCCCATATTCCTTAAGTAAAGAAGTCAATTTTAGAATAACAACAGACACTGGGAAACACTTCCCCCATAATCTATGAGTAAATGCCGGGGGGCTCACACATGCTGGAAGGGCTAAGATATCCAAGCCCTAAAAACACTCCAAATTAACTGGTCAATATAATATACTCTTCAAAATTAAGTTCCACGCTGAGGACAACTGCTGATAATAGAGGTGAAATTAAAAGGACAGAGGTGATAGGAGGAAAGGACAAAGACATCCAGATAAAAGTAGAGGGAGAAAAAGGAGCCAGGAGATGTCAGAATTCATAAGGCCTTGACTTTTAAACACTTCACAAAACAACAGAAGAGAGAACTCCAGAGCTAAATGTAGAAAATCTTTCCTGACTAGCCCCCACCAAAAAGTATCAGAGAATACATCTTGTGTAAAAAAACAAACAAATGAGCATGCACAAATTCCACACAAAATTATTATGTATACAGCCAAGTAAGAACACAATAATGCTCTTTCACATGACGAAAGAATGAATAAAAAATAAGATGTTTTTAAAGAAGTCAATGAAACTGTTTATAACTTAATATTTCCAAATGATGTAAAAGAACAGGGGCATCTGACTGGCTCAGTTGGTGGAGCATGTGACTCTCCATCTTGTGGTTATGAGTTCAAGCCCTACATTGGGCATAGAGCCTACTTAAAATTTTCTTTTAATTTAAAAGAAATTAGAAGCAATAATAGAAGATGTGAGCTAACAACATAAATCAGAATAAGAAATACTAGAAAATAGAACTAAACTCAAGAGAGAATTAGGAACAAAGACAAAAGAGCATTTTAGAAATGGAGACTAAGACTGAAAAAAAAAGAAAAGCTAAAGAAACACAACATATAATACCTTAAAAGAAATAGAAGATATAAAAGAGGAACTTTTAAATAAAAATAGTCATAAGAATTAGACACAAAAGTGACAAATGCAGAAGATAGTCAAAGATGATCCAACACATATATAACTAGAGCACTAGAAGAAAAATATCCAAAGAAAGTAACAGAACAAATTCTAAAACTCTAGCTTAAAATGACTGTCCTAAAATACTGTTGTTGTTTTTTAATTTGAAACTGCATTTAAAATGCCACATACTGGGGCACCCAGGTAGCTCAATGGTTGAACGTCTGCCTTTGGCTCAGGTCATGATCCCTCAGTCCTGGGATTGAGTCCTGCATTGAGCTACCCACAGGGAGCCTGCCTCTCCCTCTGCCTGTGTCTCTGCCTCTGTGTGTCTCTCATGATTAAATAAATAAAATCTTAAATTAAATAAAATAAAATGCCACATCCTATTTCTAGGTATCATCAACCCAGGACAACCAGCAGAGAGACATATTCTAATAAAATAGTTTGAAGAAAAAAATGCCTTAGGGCATCCAAGAACAAAAACTAAGTCACTTCTAAGGGAAAGAATATCAGATTGTCATCAAATGTTCTGAGAGTGGCACAATATGCCAAAAGACAATGGCATATATTTAATATATTCAAAGAAAGAGAAGTTGAGTGCTGAGTGAATGAACCCAGTCCTAAAATACCACAATTGTATGATTCCACTTATTTAAAACATCTGAAATAAGTAAAAGATTTACTTATGTAAATCTTTTTTGTCTCTGTAGAACAGAGACAAAAAAGTAGATGAGTGGTTGCCAGAGCTGGAGGGAAGAGGGAATGAGGAATGACTGCTAATGGGTACAGAGTTTCTTTTGAGGATAATGAAATTGTTCTTGAACTAGACAGTGGTGGTAGTTTCACAACTTGGTGAATACACTAAAAACCACTGAAATGTACACTGTAGAAGAGTAAGTGTTATGATATGTGAATTATATCTCAATAAAGGTATAAAATGAAAAAAGAAAAAGAAAAACTATGTAAGCCAAAGATTTTACACCTAGCCAAACTAACCTTTAGGTATAAAAGCTAACAAATGGTTCTCATGAAGACAGTACTCAAGAAGTATTGTTCCCACAGGCCCTTTTTGAGTGTGAACTTCACACA
Organism: Canis lupus baileyi; assembly: GCF_048164855.1. Taxonomy (NCBI): domain Eukaryota; kingdom Metazoa; phylum Chordata; class Mammalia; order Carnivora; family Canidae; genus Canis; species Canis lupus. The sequence continues at coordinate 32,363,509 of NC_132848.1, forward strand.
CTCTTGAGTGTGAACTTCATTTTGCTAAAATCACAGGAATATTAAATATATATAAATACTTGTGTAAATATATATACTTGTAGAGCTAAGACTATTAGAGAGTGTACAGTATGCAATGACTATATGTATGACAGCATAGCTATCAAAAATAGGTGGGAAGCACAAATAAAAAACAGAATCTCAAATACAGAGAACAAACTGGCTGTAGCCAGAAGGGAGGCAGATGGGGGCATGAGTGAAATAAGTGATGAGGATAAAAAGTACAGTTATCATGCTGAGCACTGGGTAATGTATAGAATTGTTGATCGTTGTATTGGATGCCTGAAACTGATATAACACTGCATGTTAACTATACTTGAAAATTTTTAAAAAATGGATAGGAGATAGGGAGAGTGACAAAGAATTAAATTAAACTAGTTGATGCACAACGATTAACTTGGAATTAGAAAGTATGGCCTGGGGGGAGAAATGAGCAGAGGCTGAAGAGGTTATACACTGATTTCAATATTGTTCATTGAAATATTGTTCATTGCAGAGAACAAATAGACCATACTCAAAACCAAGGGATTATGGGTATTGTGTAAAGCTATTTTATACAGGTGGAAAAAAATAAATGAAGTGTGTCTCTAGATACCACTATAGTATGAATCCCAAAATATATGCTTCAGAGAAAATATGGAAGATGAAATAGAAAAGCACATATAATATGCTCCTGTTTGTTGAAAAAGGGGGTTATACATATTTGCTTCAATTAAAAAAAACAATAGGGATCCCTGGGTGGCTCAGCAGGGATCCCTCGGTGGCTCAGCGGTTTAGCACCACCTTCAGCCCAGGGCGTGATCCTGGGGACCCGAGATCGAGTCCCACGTCAGGCTCCCTGCTTCTCCCTCTGCCTGTGTCTCTGCCTCTCTCTCTGTGTGTGTCTCTCATGAGTAAATAAATAAAATCTTTTAAAAATATATATAAAAAAATAAAAAAAATATATATATATATAAAAAATAAAAATAAATAATAAAAATAAATAAATAAAATAAAAGATAAACCATATATTTTTAATTATAAGGGAGGAAAAGAATAGGGAAAACAGACAGAAGCTTCACTTACTTGAATTTATCTTGTTTTGTAATTTATCTTGTTTTTTGATTTAGAATCATTAATTACTTTATGGAATTGTAAAGTAAAATGAAAAGCAATGACTACAAGTTAAAAATAAAGAAATTTAACAATATCAAAAATCTCTAAAAGCACATTCAATTGGTGGCAGAGCCACACAGAGAATTATTATTCAAAATAACTTTAAGAGACAGTAATTTTATTTTTTTAAGAGACAGTAATTTTAACTGTAAATCCTTCATAAACTATACACTAAGAATCATTACATTATTGGAGCTAGTGTTGGTATTGTTTTTCTGTTGGATGTGTAATGATAAAGCAGATTTTTATGTTACTCTGATTCTATCATTCATAATTTTCATAAGATCAAGCTCAGAATAGAAGAGATATGGATGTAATCTAGAAAAGATGAAAGAGAAACTAGTCCTGACATTTGATTATAAATACCAGTATAAATCCATGATGTATTTTATCTGTTAAAAATGTCTTAGCACTGTCCACTGAAAAGACCTAAAACAATGAAAGCCCCAAAAGCAATGAGCATCCCTAAAGCACAGACTGTACTCTTGAAATTTCATTTCCCAGTAGAAGAAATCAGGGCTTCTTGGAGAAATGACTGATTCTGTATCTTGGGCAGGAAATGGACAAGGTGAGCCTAAAACATATTGCCATACCAAGTTCCTAGGACACTATCAAATACCCACTAGGGTAATGTCAAAACAGGTCAAGAACCAAACTGAGGAAACTCACTGGCCAAAAGTAATACATTCTGAGCATCAATGGAAAATAACTTCAGTGGGTTAAAACATTGAATTTATTTGCACACACAAGTATAAAATGATGCTTTAAAAATCTATCCAGTTGGTCCGTATTAGAAGATATTAGAGAACTCAATTTATCATTTTTAAATGTCTACTTTCCTTTACTTTTGGGCAACTAAATAGATTTAGAATGATGCCATTCTGTAACCTCTAGTTAATGAACAAACAGAGGCACTGACAATTATCACCAAGATCACAAAGAGAGGCACTATTGCCTCCTGATGGAAGAGTCTTGCCAAACATAATAAGAACAATAATATCAATTAAATCTGAATCTGATCATTGACAGCTTATAGGAAGTAGAGAGGACAGAGAATCATTTTATATATATGACAGGTGGGTATAATCATTCAAATCCAGACCATAGGAAGCTATAAAGGACCAAAGACATTTCTCTATGAGAAAAGAAAGCATATATTAGACTTTAAGAGTCAAATTACATATCAAACAATTGCAGGATGTGGCCCTTATTCAAATAAGTCACTAAAACATAACACTTGTGAAAATGGAAATTTGAATAGTAACTTAGCGTTTGATGACAAAGAGTTACTGTTAAATTTTTTAAGATGTAAGAATGATATTGTGGAATTTGTTTCAAAAAAAAGTCCTTATTTTGTAAAGCTATACAGCTGTAATAATTCTGGGAATAATTCTGCAGTATTTGAGATTTGCTTCGAAATAATATAGACCAAACACATATACACAAATGAGTATGAGAAAACAGGTAAATCTAGAGAAATCGGTGTAAGACCAGCAGATTGTATCAATGCCAATATTCTGGTTGTGATATTGTACTACAGTTTTACAAGATGTTCCTACTGGGGGAAACTGGGTGAAGTAGGTACAGATCTGTGTCATTTCTTACAGCTTTGTGTAAATCTACAATTACCTCAATAAAAGTTCCAACTAAAAAACCCAATAAATGGAGGACGTTGATGGAGGTATAAACAAAATAAGATCGGTGAGGTTGGCAAAGAATTGATAATTGTTGAAGCTGAGTGATGGGTTACAGGAGTTCGTTATATTATTTTATTCACACTTGTATATGTTTGTAATTTACTATAATATGGTTTTTAATGCATTTATTTTTCATACCTCTCCATCTGTAAACTTTTGAGACAGGATTTGTGTATTATGCATCTGCAGTTATTTGCAGAAGACTTGAATAAAAATATATTGGTTAGATAAACTCATGTAGAAATGGATGGAAAAACAGTTACAAGTGAGTGCATTATTAGATAGAAAAATACATCAAACTGGTGAGGCTTTCAACCCCAGATCTGATACCAAAGTCCAGTCGTTACTAGTTAGTACCAAACTAATGATGAAATAAGAGAAGTATGGAAGACAACTAACTGCTCACCAACATCTGATTTTCCACTTTGGTGGTGGATTATAATTCCATTGAAATCAGGTTTGTTGTATGACTCCCTTTGACCAATTAAACAGGATTAAAAAGTCCTTTGTGTCAACTTGTAGAAAAATCTTTAAGAGACAGTTCACCATGTTCCCTCTTTTCCTCTTGGGCAGGGAGCTCAGTGGAAAGTGGCTGCTCCTTTACAGTGTGGGGGGTCCTGAGTAATGTGAAGAGGAGAAAAAGCCAGTAGGTAGCGTGTACCAAAAAAAAAAAAAAAAAAAAAAAAAAAACCTTTGTTGTTCCACACCACCAAGATTTGGGGGCTGTTACTAACTCTCTAAGTAGCATAACCCGATAGAGGGGGCTGCTGGAGTTTGCTTTGTTTTAGTAGAGCAGGAGCAAGAACAGTGAAGTCTGGGCTTGAGGGAGCCCAGGACAGGGATGGTGAGAGTATAAACCAGAACAGAGGCAGAGGAAGGCAACAGCGCTGAGCTGTGACAGAGGTGGAATCCGCAGGGCTGGGAAATGAAGAGTGGGCCTGAGGGAGGGAGAGAGGCCAGGATGTTTCCAGGAATGCGGTAGGAATGGCGCCACCACTGTCACTCCGGAAGGGAGCATGAGACAGGGGGAGAATGCCACCCAAGGGAAAGATGGGGACAATTTTGGTCTTAAAAAGGATCAAGCAAGGCTACAAATACATGCTGCTGTACAGTCCAGCTGCAAGAAAGCAAAGCAGAATCTCAGCACTGACAGTGCATATAGGAAGGGTGGTGATGTGAATGAACCCCCCCACTCCCCTCACCCCCACCGCCCCAGCCTCCAAGCTGGGCTGGGCTGTGCTGTGCTTGCAAGATCCCTGACAGATGGGCCCGTGCCCACTTCTCAACCTTTGCCAGGAAAAGTGATTTCCCTGGCTTCTCCAGGAACCCAGCAGTGTCTGCCAAGGCCAGTGGTCAGCAGGTTTTCCCCTTGGTAAGCAGGCAGCAGTCGCCCCTGGGGCAGACAGACCACAGAGCATTAATCAATAATCACTTTTATCAGGGCTTTCAAGAATTGGCTTTTGGCAGTAGGGTTCCAGAATTTCTGAGTTTCAACCTTGAAAAGACCTTTCTCCAGAAGTCTCTTCTTGTCAAAAGTAAAACAAGCCACGAGAGATCTAAGTAATACCTCTTTATTTAGTAGTTTCCGAGAGTGGCAATCTCTTACCGGTAGTATTAAAATAAAGTGACAATAACAAAAATTATAATTTATTTTTTAGCACTTTATCACATGCCAGGTATTGTGCAAAAGGCTTCATATACAGTACTTCTTCATTCATGTAGCCCTGCCATCAACTTTATGAAGTCATAAAAACAATGTGATGGAAAACTGACATTACATCCTGAGAAAGGTGAATTCTCTGACTACAGCTCTTCTGTTTGCTGAGAAACGTGATGATTGTGGGGATGTAAGGTTGGAAGAATCAGAGGTAAATTATGCTATATAATCAGAGGAGAAGAGTGATGAGAAAAGAAGGAAGAAAAAGATAGAGGAGCTAGAAGGCAACACTTAGAAGCTGGAGCCCCAAAGGGGAAAAGGAGAACAAAGCTCACACGCACACACGTATACACACACACACACACACACACATACAACTGGTGGGGCATCTGGGAATATCAAACAACTTGATGTTTGTTGCAGGGCATAGCACGTAAAACATCTCTTAATTCCCCCTACAAAATTTTTTAATGAAATACACATTGCACATTAATGTTTTGAGAGGATGATGGGGTGGGTTATAAAGAAGTAATAATTCCCACTTGAAAGTTAAGGAAAAGCAAAACAAGGATGCTCAAGGCATTATGCTAAGTCAAATAAGTCACAAATAAATACTGTATGGTATAACTTATATGTAGAATAAAAAAAAAAGGCCAAACGCATAGAAACAGAATACAATGGTGGTTGCCAGGGGCTGGAGAGGTGGGTGGGTAAAAGAATTGGGAAAATATTGGTCAAAGTGTACAAACTTTCAGTTATAAGATGAATAACTTCTGAGGATCTAATGTATAGCATCATGACTACAGATGATAATACTATATTGTTTCCTCGAAACTTGCAAAGAGAGTAGATCTTAAGCATTCTCATCTTTTAAAAAAGGAATATGTTAATTAACTTGATTGTGGCAAATATTTCACAATGTATTCATATATCACATGATCTCATTGTACACTTTAAATATATATAATTTTATTTGTTGATTATACCACAATAAAGCTTGAGGGGAATCTTTATAATCTTTATAATGACAGCAACATTTTTACTGGGCTGAAAAAAATCCAAAGTTCTAAGTGGCCCCATCAAACAATGGTGCATGCATACACTGGAATAATACCCAGTGATAAAAAAGACCAAGCTATTGATCCAATAGTATCAAAGATGCATCTTAAATGCATTTTGCTAAGCGAAAGAAGTTCAGACCCAAAAACCCTCATAAAATATGATTCTATTTATATGATAAAATGAAAAAGGCAAAATGTGAGGGGCAGAAAACAGATCAGTAGTAGCCAGGGGTTGGAAGAAGGGGAGAAGTTGACTATAGGGGAGCACACAGGGGATTTTTTAGGGTGATAAAGCTATCCTGCGTGGTTCTGAGGTGGTGGATACATGATTCCCCATTTACTCAAATCCTTACACAGTGAACTTTATTGTATGTAAAAACTCTTTAAGCAACCAGAATGTCCAAGGGTCTCAGGATGGAATGTGGACCGTGAAAAGTGAACCTATCTGTATCAAAAAAACACATAACCTTACTGATAGGAGTAGGGGAAAAAGTATTTCATCTAAGTAATTTTGATTGCTTACAGTATTTTGACAATTTATCTAAAGAAATTGTAGATAATGAGAGCTAGATTTCCTGCTGCCTGAGAAAGAAGGTAAAACTCAGCAAAGAGAGAAGGCTAGAATAAACCCAGGGCACCTGGGTGGCTCAGTGATTGAGCATCTGCCTTTGGCTCAGGTCGTGATCCCAGGGTCCTGGGATCTAGTTCCACATCAGGCTCCCTTCCCCACAGGGAGCCTGCTTCTCCCTCTGCCTGTGTCTCTGCCTCTCTGTCTCTCATGAATAAATAAATAAAGTATTTAGGGAAAAAAAGGTAGAATAAACCCTTGAGTATAGGCTGGACTTAGTGACTCATTTCCAGAGAATAAATTATGGAAAGGGGAAAATACAATCCTTAAAGTGGAGAGCCTGGCAGATGCCACTGTAATCAAGCAATCAGGGTTAATATCACCAGACTTAAGTCACATGGATGGCCTGTTACCCTGACACGAAGGAATAAGAACCCTTTACCTCAGTAGTATTCTTCCCCAAACACGAGGAAAAACATCAGGAAAACTAAAATTGAGGGACAATCTATAACATATCTGACCAGTCCTCTCAAAAACTATTAAAGTCATGAAGATCAAGCAAGGAATGAGAAATTGTCACAAATTAAAACACACTAAGATGTGGTACACAAGTGCAGTGTGGCCTCCTGGACTGGGTGCTGGAACATAAAAAAGGAGCAGTAGTGGAAAAGCAGATGTCATCTGAATAAAGTCTGTAGTTGAGTTAATAGGAAGGCCCCAATATCAATGTCTTAGTTTTGACTGAGGCTCCACAGCTATGCAAGATGTTAACACTGGGGGAAGCTGGGTGGAGGACACATGGTGACTCTCTATTCTATCTGCGACCTTTCTGTAAGTCTGAAATTATTTCAAAAGAATTGGCATGGGCTGGAAGTAGATTATAAATCACCACCACTCATACACTATTGGCTTGAAACTAGTCCTACATCCTTAATCCACCTGTAAGGGTGGCTGGGAGCTGTAATCAGCCTTGCATGCACAGGAAAAAGAACATAGAACATGATTTTGTAAACACCCAGCATTGTCTCTACGTACCACTCTAAAGGTATGCGGCAGACACAGTAAGCAAGAGAAGGTTCACCGCCCCAAGTTCAAGCAGCAACTTTCCCCAAACCTTTTTTTTTTTTTAAAGATTTTATTTATTTATTCATGAGAGAGAGAGAGGCAGAGACACAGGCAGAGGGAGAAGCAGGTTCCATGCAGGGAGCCCAACACGGGACTTGATCCCGGGTCTCCAGGATCAGGCCCTGGGCTGAAGGTAGCGCTAAACCACTGAGCCACCAGGCTGCTCTCCCCAAACCTTTTGACCCTGACCCTTTAACTGCCCAGAGTAGCCAGTCACGTTTTAGGAAGAGTTGTGCTGTTGGGAGAAGAGTTTGTGCAGTGCTGTGGGAAACACTTCCAACTCACGAACAGCTTTATGCTTCAAATGCATTGTCCCGTTTTATCCTCATGGCCACCCTCCAGGTTTAGAGATGAGGAGCCTGACAGGTGTGGAGTGTCTCACTGCATGGACCTACCGAAGACCCAGCTGGACATCTGATGAGGTCATGGGGTTAAAAACAAAACAGAAACCTTAACTTTACTGTGGGCCTAAATTGTCTCCCCCACCCCCAATCCAGATGTTGAAGTCCTAACCCCCAAAACTCAGAATGTGGCTGTATTTAGAGATGATCTTAAAAGAGATGACATATTTATAACAAAGTCTTGAGGGTGGTTCCTGTTCCAACCTATGTAATGATCTCAGAGGAAGAGGACATTTGGACACAGACACACGTCTACGGAAAGACTGCGTCTGTGAAGACTGCCGTCTGCAAGCCAAGGAGATAGACCTCACTCAGAAGAGATCAACCCCCTAACACCGTAATCTTGGACAGCCAGCCTAATGAACTGTGGAAAAATTAATTTGTTTTTTAAGCCACTCAGGAATCAGGACCATAGTCCTTGTTATGGCGGTCCTGGCGAACTAACACGGCCTGTCTGCAGTTATCCCCGGGTCACTGAGCCCCATAGGAAGGAGTGGAGAGTGAGTCTTTCTATTCCCAGCTGGTCTTTTCCAGAGGGAGAATCAGACCTCAAGGAAGCAAGGTGGTACCCACTCGCTCAACCTCTAAAGGAGCAGGAGCTTCAATCTGCCCATTCCCACCAGTGACCTCAAGCACCTTACCTGGCAAGGGGTAGCCTAGTGCCCAAAGCAAGGCTGTGCCACTCACCAGCTGAGAAACTTTGAGGGAGTGACAATCTCTCAGAGCCTCAATGACCCCACCAAGAAAACGAGGAAAATGGGTGATGCTTGCCCAACAAGGTGTTCATCGAGCTAAATTGGTCAAAAGTTTGTGAAAGCACTTCATACCAGGCCCAGTCAGTATACATTCAGTCAGAACACAAACATAGCATCCACCATCACTACAACTTGGAGACTCTTAACTCTTATGAGTCACGGCCCAGCCAGGCGTCTGGATGGGAGCATTAAATACACCTGGGCACACATCCCTAGATGACCATGAGGTGACCTGAGTTAAGTCCATTCTCTGAACTCTGTTCAGCTGTAAAATAGAAACAAAAACAGTGGCTCCCTGGAGGGATGTCTCTTGGGTCCTGATGATATTGCACGCACAAAGCTCTCAGCATGGAGGCTGGCCCGTCATTATGATCATCACCCAGGTTATTAGAATGTTTAGTTTTGTTTCATTTTCAAATTTCTCTTTTTCTATTTCCCCAAAATGTGCTAGCACGAGCACATCTCCCTTGAACTCATCTGAAAGCACCATGTTTTAATCACCAGTCTGTAGATGGGCAAACCTGGAGCTTCATCAATGTTATAACAATTCACAGGGAACATGATGTGACCCTGGACTGTGTTTTTAAAGCAGCCTTTTATTGGCTTCTGGGGAATGGATACCTCCTTACAAATCTTTGTTTCAAGATGTCTCTACTTAAAAGGGCAAAAAATGTTCAAGAAAGGGGTATTATATTCTTGTTCTCAGACATTGTTCTGGAAAAGGAACAGAAAGTGCTCCCAACAGGTCTGCATCAATACAATTCTATATTTAATCGTGTGGTTTGCTTTTGTGAATTCTTTATTAGCTGGTCATTAAGAGCATAATCGCTGATTGGAATCGGTGCACAGGGAGGGATTTTCTTGCTGCCTGCCTTTGAATCTTAATTGTAAGGCAGATGGAATGAGTTTGTGTACTGACCTGGGAATGAGCCTGAAGACATCTTTTCAGGGGAGTCAAAAACAAACAAGCCAGCCCCCACGCAGCCTGGCTTAGAACTGAACAACCTGGAAGGTGGTAGGAAAGGAGAACTGCGCAGGCCCCTCAGGAGCTGAACTCTAGCTCCAGATGCCAAGGGATTTGAAGTTTGGATGGACCCCCAAAGAGATGAAGGCTAAAGAAGCTGCTCCAGGGGCACCTGAGTGGCTCAGTGGTGGAGCATCTACCTTCAGCTCAGGTCACGCGATCCCAGGGTCCTGGGATCGAGTCCCACCCCTGGTTCTCCCTCTGCCTCTGTCTCTGTCTCTCTTTGTGTGTCTCTCATGAATAAATAAAGTATTTTAAAAAAAAAGGAAGCTTATGTAGTAGAATTACTAGCAGATTTAAGGATAATGTCTGGCAACCACACTGTTCAGTAAGATATTATTGCAGATAATATTTATCTATTTTTATTTAAATTCAATTTGCCAACATACAGTATAACACCCAGTGCTCATCCCATCAAGTGCCCTCCTCAGTGTATAGATAATATTTATTGATATTGTCTACAATGTGCCAAGTGCTTCCCGTGGATTATCTCATTTAATAAACACATACTATAATTTAAAAAATCTATCTCTTTGTTTGTTTGTTTATTTATTTTAAATAGGCTCCAGGCCCAGTGTAGAACCCAATGCAGGGCTTGAACTCATGGCCCTGAGGTCAAGAGTCGGATGATTACCCAACCAAATCACCCAGGGGGCACCTGGATGGCTCAGTCAGTTGAGTGTCTGACTGTTGATGTTAGCTCAGGTCGTGATCTCAGGGTCCTGCCTTGGAGCCCCATGTGGGGCTCCATGCTCACCAGGGAGTCTGCTTCAGGATTCTCTCTGTCTCACTCTCTCTCTCTCTCTCTCTCTGCCCCTTACACTGCTTTATGCTCTCTCCCTCTCTCTGTAATGAATAAATGAATCTTTAAAAAAATAAAAGAAACGTTAGACTTAAGGAAGCTAGGTAACATTCCTTGCTCTCAGATCCAGCAAGTCTAGGCTCGAACTAGGCTTTAAATTCAAGTTATTGATTTCAAAGTCGCAAGTCTTAATTACTACGATAGCGTGGTCAGTGGCAGAAGCAAGAACATCTGGATTTGTTGATAATTAAACCACAATCCTGGGCCCCAAGCAGCTTGCGGACTGACAGGGGAGTCAGACACTGTAAACACATAAATGACTTAACAATGCATTCAGTACTGGAAGAGAGTCACAGACAAAATGCCGTGACTATACAAGGGCAAGAGGAGCTTATCTGCCTGGTGGAGTCAGAACAGAATCACTGAGGAAGTCTTCCTGAAGCCGAGGAGCTCAACAGGCAGAGAAAATTGGGAGAGGTGGGGGCAAAATAAGGAAATGGTACAGCAGGTCTGAAGTCACAAGAGCATGGAAGGGCATGTTTTGTCCAGGCCACAATGAAAAGCCCAATGTGCCTTTTCCAGATGGAGCATGTGCAAGAGAGCAGTTAGTTGTGCCTGGAAAGATTCACTGAGGCCAGGGATGAGGGGCCTGATGTATAGCAAGTGCTAGAGTTTATCCTGTGGAAACCAAGAGGTGAATGGCACTTGAAGCAGGGAAAAAACGCATCAAATTATGTTTTTTAGGAAAATTCTCCTAGCAGCAGTTGGGACCATGGAGACAGTCCCTGAAAAGGTGAAAAAGATAAGAATTAGAGAATTCATTAGATAAGAAATGGGTAAATGACAGACAAATTAGGACCATGGTGTCAGCAAACTGCAGCTTATAAACCAGGCAGGATGGGCTCTTGGGTCCAGAAATGAAATACACATTCCAAAGACGAGGAATGGTGTCTGCCTGCAGGTGAGACACAGCAATGGAAGAGTCCTTGAAATGAGAAATGAAGGAAGGGACAGGTGAGATCAAACTTCCTGGAGATGCTGGGTGGCTCGGTGGTTAAGCACCTGCCTTCGGCTCAGGGCATGGTTCCGGGGTCCTGGGATCAAGTCCCACATCAGGCTCCCTGCAGGGAGCCTGCTTCTCCCTCTGCCTGTGTCTCTGCCTCTCTCTGTGTCTCTCATGAATAAATAAATAAAATCTTGTAAAAAAAGAAAGTTTGCCTAGGGAAAATAAGCATGCATTCAGACATTCAACAAATTCTTATTAGACACTTATTAAGCTGTAGACACCGGGGGTATAAAGATAAACAAACCACCATAGTTTCTGACTTCAGGGAGCACACAGTCCATGCACGGGAAGAACGCTGAGTGCAGGAGGTGCCCCCAGGGTCACGTGGGAAAGACCTTGGAAACCATGCCCGGAATCTCTCCACTTTCCTGCAGAGTAAGCTTGGACGATGAGCAAGTGGACCTAGTGGTCATCATCCAAGGGGGCAACGCGCTCACAGCAACTTGGTGAGACAGGATGACCAGGATATAGGAAAGTATTCTTCCCCTCGAAATGAAAAGAATGGAGATTCCACTGCCCAAAAACTGGTGACCTAAGTGACAGTAGCTTTTTTTTAAAATTAAGATATTTATTTACTTATTTGAGAGAGAGAGCACACGCAGAAGGGGGAAGAGACAGAAGGATTGTGAGAAGCAGACTCCCCACTGAGCAGAGAGCTTGATGTGGGACTTGATCCCAGAACCCTGAGATCACGACCTGAGCCAAAGGTAGATGCTTAATCGACTGATCCACCCAGGTGCCCCATGGAGTAGCTTTTTATACCATAATTTGAATAAGATAGAACAGCTGGGCACGATTTTTGGAACCTGGGATTTGGAGTTTTGCCCACCCAGGTTCCAACTTCAGACTCTCCAGTTGACTGAATGATACTATCTTTCTCCTGCCTGTATGGTGTCTTCATCTGAAGAATATGGACAGTAACATCTTCCACCTCAGTTTGAGGTGAGAAGTACCTGAAGGGACTTTATGAAATGCCTATTGAAAGGACTGGAATACAGCAGGTGAATATCGGAGTCTCTGAGTCATACCCAATACATATACACCCCTCCTCCCCACTTAAATTTCTAAATAAGGAGAGAAATAAAATATAAGAGTACAAATAGAGGCCAAATATCAACTTTATTACTGATTATCTATTGCTGTATAACAAACTGCTTTAAAATTTAGTGGCTTGAAAATTATATTTATTGAGCTCATAAAGCTGCCATTTGGACAGAGCCAAACAGAGACATCTTGTCTCCGCTCTTCTCACATTGGTTGGGGCAGCCCACAGGCCCAGGGCTAGAATCATCCAAAGGCTCCATCACTCACATGTGGGGCAGCTGGCAGCTGGGACCTGCGGCCAGGACCAGGATACCTGTGCTCTCCACATGCTGGCAGGGTTCCAGCGGCGGGCATCCCTGGAGGACCAGGTGGGAGCTGTATTGCCTTTTATGACTCAGCCTCAGAGTTCACATAGCATCATTTCTGTCATTCTCATAGCCCTGCCAGATTTAAGGTGGGGGGGGGGTACATAGAGACCCATCTCTTGATGGAGGAGTATCAAGATCACATTTGAAGAAGAACACAAGTAGGATGGGATATATATTGGTGTGGCCCTGGTTGGCTGACCCGTCAGGCTAAGTTACAGAGGAGGGTTTAGTAAAGCGACTATGGGGTAGGGGAAAGAATTTAGGAAAAGCAATTAGACCTCGTTACAGTGGAGCTGTCACAACGCCTAGGCTCAAAGGGGTAAGGGAAGGGAGTGACTACCTGAGAGAGTGACAAACTCCAGCTGAGGAATGAAGCTGCCCAATGGCACCTGGCAGGGAGAGAGCCGCAGGAAGAGATACCGCAGCCTTACTCTCCTCCTTCCTTCTGACCTCCTTCTATACCTCCCCAGCTTGAAACCAGAGGGGAAGCATGTATTTCAGGATGCAACCAAGAACAGAACAGAAAGGATCAGGAGGGGCAAACAAAAGCCATCTAGCACAAAATCCATGTTGGAACATCTGCACTTGTGGGGGGTTACTAAGTGGAGCCCCCATCTTTCAGCCTCCAAATCTCAAACAAGGACCAGCCCTTTCCTTTGGGTAGAAGTTTGCATCTGCAGAGCAGGTGCATTTCCCCGGGGCCACAGCCTCCTCCTGGTCATGTGGAAGAGAAGTAGGAAAAGGCTGAATCAGTCCCCTTTGTTCCTTGAGTCCAAACAGAAAAGGGGACTGGTCACCCACCAGACAATTCACTGCACCGCTCTGGAGGCCTAAGGGGTGCAAGGGCTGTAAGAGGTAAAGCCCCTCTCAGAAAAATGGGGGGATTTCCCCCAACAGGACTCAGCCATGACCCTCCTTTTGTTTACTGGCCCCCTGACTTCCACCATAAAGGAAACCCAGGCCAGATGAGCGCAGCGCAGAGCAGAAGCAGAGATTTTTGTCTGTATTAAGCCAGCAGCATCATCCATCAATTTCAGGCACATCAAACAGACCAATTTAAAACAAAAGACTTTTCATTGGATTTCTGCATTTCCCATGTACACAAATAATACGAGAGGAGACAACCAATGCCTGAGCATCTCAATCTTACTCCTTCTAGATCCTAACACAACCTGACATTCTTCAGGGCAACTTTTCAAACAAACAGCCAGGAATGGACAGGAGGCAAATGCTTTGTGCAAACACCAATAATTCTCATTCTATCCTCTTACATATTGACATGTTCTAGCTGTAATCTTCTCTTTTTAACCTGTTTTGCTTTGGGAGAAGGTGAAGAGTCTCAGGAGGCAATTGCAAGGGACAGGGAAGAGATGGAAGAGAAGGTAGGGTGGGAGATGTTAGCCTGGTAGAGGCCACCCCCCCAAGACCTCCCCCCAGGCCTTCCAGGCACTCCTGACCACCTCCCATTTTACTCCCCCCACACCAGGACAGGAATGATGTATGGCATTTCCTTGTTCGTGTGCTCTACCCTCCCACCCTCCTCAAAGGTAGAGGCAGCTTCTTACAGGTAGGGGCTATGCCTTTCCCAGTGCTACACAGCTCGGTACCTGGCTCATTATACATGAGGGTGATAATAGCATAAAATAGGACGGACTGCAGTGAGCACACCAGCTCTGGAGATCATTGCAACACTCTCCTCCTTCTCCAGTGACACACGCTCAACAGACGAGATGTGTGAAATTGCTGTAGGGGCACCTGGGTGGCTCAGCGGTTGAGTGTCTGTCTTTGGCTCAGGTTGTGATCCTGGAGTCTTGGAATCAAGCCCCAGGGTGGGCTCCTCGCAGGGAGACTGCTTCTCCTCTGCCTATGTCTCCGCCTCTCTCTGTGTGTCTCTCATGAAATGAATAAAATCTTTAAAAAGAAAAGAAATTGCTGTATAAACTGTGTTACCTGTACTGCACCCCACTAGTTAGTCCAAGAGCTGGGAGGCCCAACTGTCAGGACCCCAAGACTCTGTGGCGAGACCAGACAGGTTATTTTAAATCCTGGAATTATGGTGTCGAGCTTAAAAGCAGGACAGCCTCAGTTTAAATCCCAACTGAACCTATTACTGGCTGTGTGATTTTGATGAGGTCACTTGCCTTCTCTGTGCCTTGTTTTCATCATTTGGAAACTTGGGACCATAATGGAAACTACCTCCTAGAGCGGCTTGAGAATCAAATGAGTCAAAATATAAAACTTTTGGAGCAGTGCCCAGCATATGGCAACCACTATATTAACATTAGGTACTATTAATAAGCATAGTGGCTTTCATTATTAATATTAATAGCTTGTATCTGGCTACTGTCAGAGTCTCCTGAAATCGTAGAAGTGGACAGAATCTTAGAGGTCCTACATTCCATCCTCTTGTCCCTGCACCCCAATGGGTGGGTGGCTGACCACAGAGGGAATCAACATTTTTCAAACACCTACTATGAACCAGAACAAGCACTCGATGTTTAGTACACATCATCACACTTGCGTCTCAATACAATTCAGTGAGACAGATACGGCTATTCCCCCATTTTACAGATAGGGAATGGAAGTTTAAAGGGAAAGTTGCCTCTGGTGGGGCTGGATTCCAGCTGGGATCTCCACACCCTAAACTTAGGACTTTGTTGGCTAGAGTCCTGCCCTGCGCTCCAGTCACTGTGTGTCTGCTAGCCTTCTCTCTGCAGCCAGACTCAGCACCTGCCATCTCCTCCGGCTCTATCCCCTCCACCCACTCCCATTTAATAAGTGTAAAAATACTTTTACTGAATCATTTATTCATAATTTTCTCAACACCCACCATGTGCCAGTCAGCAGCATGTGTGCTGTGGGTACAACAATGAGTAATCCACAGTCCCTTACCACGGAGTCTAAGGGAGTCTGGGGAACTCTGTATTTCTCATGCCAGGTAAATATCAATAAGGCCATTTGATTGATTGAGACAGAGGAAGAGATGGACAGCCACAGTCAAGGTCTCAGACTGATTTCCCCTGGAAAGCAGAGCCTGAGTCAAGAAATTGCATGCAGGTAATTTGTTTTGGAAAGTAAGACCAAGGCAGTCACCATGATGGGCAACTGGGGCATTATTCTCCTGGGACCTTTGTGGAGTCACCTTCTAGAAACCTCTACCAACATTTATCCACCAGCTCTTCTCTTCTATAGTTCAAGGGTTCACCATGAGGTGTTCAGTGTGTGGCACTTCCACATAGCACATGCTTGAGTATCAAGCAGTTTCGCCACAAGCATCCACTGCTAAAAATCCTGACGCACCCACAGCAGAAAACATGGCCAGTGCATTTGCCTGGACAGAGACAGTTGCTTCTGTAATGGCTGGAGCAAAAGGAGGACGAGCAACAATAGCATCACATTTGAAGTTATCATAAATACAAATATAAATACAAATTCTCATGACCCAGCCCAGACTTACGGAGTCAGACACTCAGGGAGTGGGCTCAGCAATCTTTTTCCCCAAGCCTTCCAGGTGATCATGATGCACACTTGAGACTCGCTGGTCTAGAGAACTGTGGGTCAGGATACAAGGAGTGTCTGACCCAGCTAATACACTGATCCTAACAGCTGAACATTCCAATTATTTCAGATCCCAAGGTAGAAATCTGCAGGTGACCTTCAACTCACCTCCAAGTCTGACAACCGCCTGCTCATTCAAACACCTATTGTCTGCAGCTACTTTCATACAAAACAGACCATGTAGCCACAAACATAAACTATTTACTATTCAGCCTTTTAAGAAAACTTTTGCAGGGCATCTGGGGGGCTCAGTGGCTGAGCATCTGCCTTTGACTCAGGGCATGATCCTGAGGTCCTGGGATGGAGTCCTACATCGGGCTCCCTACAGGGAGCCTGCTTCTCCCTCTGCCTGTGTCTCTGCCTCTCTCTGTATGTCTCTCATGAATAAATAAATAAAGTCTTTTTTTTTTAAAAGAAAACTTATGCCAACTCCTAAAATAGAGTCCAGATATACACACACAACAATGGTCATAACTGATTTCTGACAAAGCTGCTAAAGCAATTCAAGTGATAGTCTTTTCAACAAACGTTATTGAAACAAGTGGGTATCTATATGCTAGAAAATAAACTTCAACCTACACTTTGCACCTTATGCAAAAATTAGCTCAAAACAAGTTACAGATATAAATAGAAAATATAGTCATATAAAACTCCTAGAAGAAAACATCAGAGAAAACAATTGTGGCCTTGGAGAGGCAAAAATCCTGAGACATGACAGCAAAAGTACAATCCATAAAATAATAAATTGATAAATTATGCTTCATTAAAACCTTTGGTCTGCAGAAAGCAATGTTCAAGGGATGAAGTACAAGCTGAAGACTGTAAGCATATATTTGCAAATCACTTCTCAACAAATAAGCTTGTATTTAGAATACATAAAGAATGTCACGGGGCACCTTGGTGGCTCAGTCAGTTAAGCATCTGACTCTTTATTTCAGCTCAGGTCATAATCTCGGGGTCATGAGACTGAGTCTCACATCAGGTTCTACATTCAGTGTGGAGCCTGCTTGAGACTCTCTGTCCCTCTGCCTCTCCCCCCTTGCACTTGAGCACACACTCAAATAAATACATAAGTACATAAATAAAATCTTAAATAAAATAAATAAATAAAATATTTTTTAAAAAGAATGTCAAAATTCAACAATTAGAAAACAAAACAGGGGCAGGGCAGCCCTGGTGGCTCAGTGGTTTAGTGACGCCTTCAGCTCAGGCCCTGATCCTGGAGACCTGGGACTGAGTTCCATGTCAAGCTCCCTGCATGGAGCCTGCTTCTCCCTCTGCCTGTGTCTCTGCTTCTCTCTCTCTCTCTCTCTCTCTCTCTCTGTCTCTCATGAGTAAAATAAAATCTTAAAAAAAAAAAAAAGAAAACAACACAGGTTTTAAAACGAATGAAGGACTAGAGCAGATACTTCAAAGAAGATATGTGGATGGCAGGTAAGAACAGAAAAATAATGTTCAACATCTTAAGTCATTAGGAAAAGGAAAATGAAAATGATGAGACATGGCCCACATACCTATTAGAATGGCTAAAGTTGTTCAGGAAATTTTAAATCTGACACTACCACATGCTGGGGGGACAGGGAGCAACTGGATCTTTCATGCATTGTCACTGGGAATGTAAAATGCTACAGCCACTCTAGAAAATATCTTGGCAATTTCGTACAGAGCTGTAAACATGCACTCAACTATATGACCAATAATTCACGCTCCTTCTATTTACCTTGGAGAAATGAAGATGTGTTCCCTCAAAACCCTGCAAGTAAATGTTTATAGCAACTCTATTCAAAATCACCCCCCCTAAAACTGGAAATAATGAAAATGTCCTTCAGTAAGGACACGGATAAACAAACTAAGATACATTCACACAATGACACACTCCTCATCGATAAAACAGAACAACCTATTGATAGTCACAGCAACTTGGATGAATCACAAAGGCATTATGCAGAGTGAAGGAAGTCAATCTCAAAAGATTACAAACTGTATGATAAAACAGGACATTCTAGAAAAGACCAAACTATAGTGGTTGCCAAAGGCTCGGGGTAGGAAGGAGAAGACCACAAAGGAACAGCATGAGGAAGACTTGAAATGTTGGTGCTGTTCTGTGTGATGATGGTGAAGGTGTTTACAAAAATCTGCACAATGGGGCACCTAAGTGGTTCTGTTGGTTGAGAGCTGACTCTTGATTTCAGCTCAGGTCATGATCTCAGGGTCTTGAGATTAAGCCCCACATCGGGTTCCACACTCAGCGCAGAGTCTGCTTGAGATTCTCTCTCTGCCCCTCTCCCACTGGTGCTCCCTCTCACTGTCTCGCAGTCACTGTCTCTCTCAAATAAATCTTCAAAATGAAAAAAACCTATGCATGTATTAAAACTCAAAGAACCGGGAATGCCTGGGTGGCTCGATGGTTGAGCGTCTGCCTTTGGCTCAGGGCATGATCCCAGGATCCAGGATCAAGACCCACATCGGGCTCCCTGCGAGGAGCCTGCTTCTCCCTCTGCCTATGTCTCTGCCTTTCTCTCTCTGTGTCTCTCATGAATAAATAAACAAATCTTTTTGAAACGTTAAAAAATAAAAAATAAACTCAAAGAACCATACACCAAAGAAAATGAGTTATATTGCATACAAATGAAAAAAAAAAAAAAAACAAGCAAGAACATAGGCTCTGGGGTCCCTTCGGCTATCTGGCTCCCAGCTGTAACTCTTACTGGCTTGGTTGTTTAACCTTCAGTGAGTCACTTACCCTCTCCTTTGCCTCAGCTCCTCAATTTGTAAAATAGAGCTAATAGTTTCTACCACGTAAACGTTTTGTGATGATTAATAGTGCAAAAAAAAAGCCCTCAGACAGAGCCTGGCACACACAAGAAATGTAATACTAATAATAAAGGTTTACACTCATTAAATTTAGCCACTAGTTACATCAAATGGATTTTACTTTGTTATGCAAGAACTGATCTTTTTCAGGGGGTTCGAACAGTAATTCTCACATAATTCAAAATATCCTATTTCACAGAGCAACTTTTTCCATCCATACAAGATTCAAAAGGCTTTTATGAATTTTGTCATTTATCCTTGTAAGACCAAGAGATCATCCCTATGTATGAAACTCCCTGTCACTGGGGCTGTGAGGGTTTCTCCAAATCCAAGTTTCAGATCGTTTATGGGAAAAAGTCAGGACCCAAAATTGGAGTCCAGAAATAAAGAGGCATCGTCTGTTCGAACACTGCACAGTTGAAATTCCTTCCATCTGGTCTTGAATACCATCACTTTGATGGAATGAATAGAGATGCTTGACAAATAAACAACAAGTGACTCACACTCTATTCTTCAACCATGGAATCTTCTCAGTTCCTATCCTGTCCTGTGGTTCTTGAAATAATCCCTCTTTTATAGCATATCCTTCCCCCTGCCCAGAGCTTCCCACCAACCCTGATGCTCTAAGTGGATGATGGCCTTTGATATGCCATTTCTGTCTTCAAAGGCCTGAGTTTCTCCTTCCCTTCACAAATCATCATTAGCTTTCTTTAGCAAATTTCCACTGGAGATAATTGTTGTGACATGTCCTCAATTCCTTTCTAATGAAAGTGGAGTGTAACCCAAGGCTTTTCAAAATTTGAACAAAGGCATTTCATCCCAGTCATACATAACACAGTCGTAGCCAGCTGTCAGTTCAATAGCTCAACAAATGTGTACTGAACATCGTTTGTGCCATGCGTGATGGAAACAAACATGACTATGAGCGGCCCCATGGAGCCACCAGGATTCTCGTACACTGCTGGCGAGAGTTTAAATTGGAACAACACTCGAGAAAACAGTTTACCATTATTATAAAGCTGAAGATGTACACTATGACCCAGCAATCCCACTCCTGGGTATACATCCTACAGAAACCCATGTGCGCATGCTCCAAGAGATGTGTACAGGGCATTGTTCCATCAGCCCCAGACTCCAAACAACTCAAGTGCTCAAACACATTGCTATATACTTACATGATGGGATATGGAGATAAAAATTAGTAAAGACAGCTATGCAACGCAACGTGGGTGAATCTCACAATGCCGAACAAAGGAGGCCGGACATAAAAGAATACATACAGTAGGAGTTAATGGCTATACAGTTCAAAAAATGCATAACTAAACCACACTGTGGTACAGAGGCACAAAATGTATGTTCCAAAGTGGGTACCATACACAGTCGGGAGATAACAGTAGCAAGAGACGGAGCAGGTCATCACTGATGCTTTTGGGATATCCATCATGTTTTATGTCTTAACCTGGGCGGTCACTTCACAGGTTTCAATTCATAGTCATTTAACTATATACGCATACATCTTACATATATATTTATATCTTACTTATGTGTATATAGACACATCTACACACACATATACACATCATATGTATACCCATTGCATGTATACATAAGACGTGTACAAATTTATACACTCATATATATGTGTGTATATATGTGTGTGTGTATATATATATAGATGCACTTATGTATATTGTATTTCAAAATAAAAAGGTTTAAAAAGAGGTAACATTCAAAAAGAAAGAAAGATGGAGAAAACAGATCCCACCCTTTCTCTCCCACTGGATGCAGAGTGCCTGGGGCAGCTATTTAAGGACTCTGAAAAGTAAACAGCAGCAGGTACCTCCAGGAAGATGAGAATTGGAGCCAGCAAACGGGAGATGAGTTTACTGTGGCTTTTCCTCCAAGGCGCCCAGCCTGAACAACGCATGGGGTCGTGGGGACCAGCAAGCAGGCCCCCAGTGGACACTGAGAACTCCAGGAGCAGCTTCTGGCCTCCAGGTGCAGGACAGGGAGTCTCTAACTCACAGAAGGAGTGTGGGAACACCCAGTCTCCCCTCCCTCGGTTCTCAGATCCAGACCCAAAGCGATCCTGGGCTGTCAGTGGCAGAGGCCCCTGCGGGAGGTCACAGGGTCCAAAGCGCTAAAGCAGGGGACCTGGCTCTGCTCAGTGCAGCGGAGATCCCTGGTTGGTTTTTTGGGGTGTTTTGTTTTGTTTTGTTTTAATGCACTTGTTCATTTTAGAATAGTTTTTAAGTTTACAGGCAATGGTGAAGAGAGCACGGAGAATTGCCATACACCCCAGAGGCAGTTTCTCCTACTGTGAGCCTCTTACATTATTAGTGTCTGTTTCTCTGTCCTGCAGCTTGGCCCCAGAGCCAGGCACAGCCGCGAAGTGCTCAGCCCCGCAGGCCACCTAAAGCCCCAACTTTCTAGCGGAAGGAAGGAAAAGGAGAACCCCGGGGAAATCAATGTGAAGTGCCGGAGACAGAAGGGAGACAGAGGAGCCCAGGAGGGAGAGCTCAGGAAGTGGTTGATGAATTCCTGTACCCACACCCAAGCTGTGCCTGCCTGGGGCTCCTCCTATTCGGCGCCCCAACCCTGAGAACTGACCGCAGCTAGAGGATGACCCATGTCCTTAGACTGAACACCAGGTGGCGCAGCCCTGGGGCGGCTCTAACCAGCACCACCGAGGTTTGAAAACCCAACTCCTATTGGAACCAAAGTTCACAAAAGGGATCTTGGAACTTGCCGCCTGAATCTAGCCGGATTGATTTTCCTGCTAAAGCGAAAAATTTCCTCAAGACGTAAATAAGGACCAGGGTTGCATAACATGCGGCTCAAATTGTTCAGAATCTAATTCAAAATCACTCCGCATACAAGAACCAGAATGCTCTCGACTCCACTGGGGGGAAGCAGTTAACAGAGGACACAGATGTTGGAATTAAGCGGTCATACAAAAGCTCCAACAAGCAATCATAAACCATCTTGAAACAAATGGAAAATCTCAATAAAGAAGTAGAAGATAGGGCAGCTCCGGTGGTGCAGCGGTTTAGCGCCTGCCTTCAGCCCTGGGATGTCATCCTGGAGGCCTGGGATCAAGTCCCTGCATGGAGCCTGCTTCTTCCTCTGCCTGTGTCTCTGCTTCTCTCTCTGTGTGTGTCTCTCATGAATAAATAAAATCTTAAAAAAGAAAAAAAGAAGTAGAAGATATATCCAAACATCAAATAGAAATTTAAAAACGAGCTAACAAAAAAAAATTTTTTTAATAAAAAAAATTCACTGGATGGGCTCCATTGCAGATTAGGGATAACAGAAGAATTCGCAGTGAACCTGAAGGTATATTAATAAAAACTGTCCAATCTGAAGAACAGAGAGAAAAAATCTTTTTTAAAAATAAGCAGATCCTCATAGACCTGTGGCACTATTACAAAAAGTCTAATATTTGTGTAATCTGAGTCCAAAGGGGGAAGATAAAGAGTGTGATCAAATGTTTAAAGGAATAAAGGCTGAAAATGGCCAAAAGGCATAAAGCTAAAGGTTGAAGATACTCCGTGAGCCCCAAACAGGGTACCCAAGGAAATGCACATTACAAAGACCCCTCACTGTCAAACTGCTAAAACGGAAGACAAAAATATCCTGAAAGCAGCCAGAGAAGAACGAATTACTTAAAGAGAAGCAAATATTCAAATGACTATGAATTTCTCATCAGAAATCACAGAGGTCAGAAGAAAGTATTAATATATTTTTTAAGTGCTGAAAGAGAAAAATTGCCAATCTAGAATTCTAAACCTAGTGACCTATAACAGAATGAAGTTAAAATAAAGGCACTCTCAGATGAAGATAAACAAAGAGAATTTCTTGATAGTGCACCTTTAAAACATCCCTGCTTTCAAGGAATTTCTAAAGCAATTTCTCTAGGCATGAAGGCACATGAAACCAGAAGAAAACTTGAAATATTGCTGGAATGAAGGAAGAACAAAAGACATAGAAAAATATCAAGATGAAATAATAGACAATTCTCTCCTGTTGAGTTTTTAAAAATGAATTTCACAGTTGAAAGTAAACACTATTTTCTGGTGGAGTTTTAAATGAATTTAGAAGTAATATGTAAAATAAATATAAAGGTGGGAGGGTAAAGAGACCTATAAGATGCGAAGTTTTCTATATGTATCTTAGAGGGCTAAATATTGATTATAAGCAGACTGCCAAAAAATGAGTATGTATATTGACATCCTTTGTTGAACACTAAAGTAACTCTAAAAGAGGCATAATCAAAATCTAAATAGAAAATTAACATGAAACACTAAAAAATATTAAAATAACCCAAAAGGGGGCAGGGAAAGGAAAATTGAAAAAACAAAGGAAACAAAATGAAAAATAAAATGAGAGATCTGAATCCAAAGATAACAATAATTACATTAAATGTAAATGTTCTGAACTTACTAAATAGAAGAGATTTTCTGAATAGGCAAAAACATATGCCCTAACCATATCCTGTGTATAAGAAACTCACTTTGAGGGGCGCCTGGGTGGCTCAGTTGGTTAAGGGTCTGCCTTTGGCTCAGGTCATGATCCCCGGGTCCTGGGATTAAGTCCAGTGTTGGCTCCCTGCTTTCCCCTCTCCTAATCCCCCTGCTTGTGCTCTCTCGTGCACTCTCTCTCTCTCTCTCTCTGTCAAATAAATAAAATCTCTTTAAAAAAAATAAGAAAGGAACTCACTTTGAATATAGTGATATAAATAAGTTAATCAGGAAAAAATAAGAAGTGACATATCATGCAGATCAATAAAAAGAAAGCTGGAAGTCTATACTAAATAGACTTCAAAGCAAAGAAAATTACCAGGAGTGAAGAGGAGCAAAGCATAATGGTCAGTTCAGCAAGAAAACATAACAATCCAAAATGTATATGCAACCTAACAACGATTTTCAAAATACACAAAACAAAACTGGAAAACTGAAAGGAGAAATCAATAAATCCACAACTATAGTTTTAGATCTTAACACTCCTCTTTCAGCGATAGACATAACTAAAACAACAACAACAAAAAATTTAACAAGGACATCAGCATTGTTGTGTCTAACTGATATTTGTATCAATTGATATTCATATTGATCTAATTGATCAATATCTAATTGATATTTATAAAACATTCTACACAACATCAGAATACATGTTCTCTTCAAGTGCACATGGACTACTTACCAAGATAGACCATATTCTTTTTCATTTTTTGTTTTTTTTAAAGTAGGCTACCCGTGTGGAGCCCAATGGACTTGAACTCACCATCCTGAAATTTAACTAACTGAACCACCCAAGTGCCCCAAGATAGACTGTATCCTAAGCCATAACACAAAACCAAATAAACTTAAAAGAACTGAAATCACATGGAATATGTTATTTGATGCCAAAGAAATTAATGAAGAACAGAAAGTCTGGAAAACCTCAATTCACATCCTTCTCAAAAATCAATAAAGAGGTAGTCTCAAGGGGAAAGTATGCCAAACTGAACAAAAATATGCCATATTTGTCAGCTGCAGCTAAAGTAGTACATAGAGGAAAAATTATAGCATTAAATGTGTTAGAAAAGAAGGGGGGACACCTGGGTGGCTCAGCAGTTGAGCATCTGCCTTTGGCTCAGGTCCTGATCTCGGAGTCCTGAGATCGAGTCCCACATTGGGCTTCCTGCATGGAGCCTGCTTCTCCCTTTGCTTGTGTCTCTGCCTCTCTCTCTCTCTCCCTGTGTGACTATCATAAATAAATTTTAAAAATTTTAAAAAAATATTTAAAAAAAAAAAGAAAGAAAGAGGGCAGCCCGGATGGCTCAGGGGTTTAGCGCCGCCTTCCCCCCAGGGCCTGATCCTGGAGACCCAGGATCGAGTCCCACGTCAGGCTTCCTGCATGGAGCCTGCTTCTCCCTCTGCTCGTTCTCTGCCTCTCTCTCTGCATCTCTTTGTTTGTCATGGATAAATAAATAAAATATTTTAAAAGAAAGAAAGAAGAAAGAAAGAAAGAAAGAAGAAAGAAAGAAAGAAAAAAGAAAGAAAGAAAGAAAAGAAAGAAAGAAGAAAGAAAGAAAGAAAGAAAGAAAGAAAGAAAGAAAGAAAGAAAGAAAGAAGGGTCTCAAAGAAATAAGCTAAGTTTCCACCTTAAGGACTAGAAAAAAATAAAAGAATAGCAAAATAAACCCAAAGTAAGCAGAAGTAAGAAAATAATAAATATACGAGTAGCAATCGATAAAATTAAAAGGAGAAAATCAATGAAAACAAAATTGTTTTATTAAAAAAAGATTTAAAAGTTGATAGACCTCTAATAAGACTGATTATAAAAGATACAAATTACCAATATCAGAAATCAAAGAGACAATGTCACCTCCAACCTACAGACATTAAAAGGATACAAAAAGAATATTATGAACAACTCCTCAACAATAAAATTGACAAATCCGAAGAAATGGACGAATTCCTTTGAAAACCCACAAACTATCCAAAATGAAATAGATAACCTGGACAGACTTCTAACTATTAAGGAAATCAAATTCAGAGTCTAAAGCCTTCCAAGAAAGAAATCTCCATGCCCACATGGTTTCACTGGAAACTCCTCCCAAACACTAAAGAAATACATAACACCAATTCTGTATAATCTCTTGCAGATAATATAAGCAGAGGAAACACTCTCCAACTTGTTTTATGAGACCACAGTACCCCGATAGGAGGGAGCGTTCAGGGTTGGCAGTACCAAATTAGAGGTCACCCCAGTAGCAGCAAATAGCAGTGCATGTAGAAATTCACACAATGGCTGAGATTGCCCAAGGAGAGCACATCTAGTAAAAAGAATTGAGGGATCATGAGAAAACACTGGGGAACCACCAGGGTCTGGCAGGAGAGAAGGATGTCCAGGAAAGAGACAAAGAAATGGTCAGCGTTGAGACCAAGAGAAGTGGCATCTTCAAAAAGACACGAGAGGTCAATGGTATCCATCCCATAAAGTAGTGTGATTCAGACAAGAAGAAAGGCGTCCGCAATTACTGCCCAGTTAAGACGGGCACAGGCTCCCTAAAGGGGCACACTTGTGCACTTTGGTGGGATCGTAAACTGGTGCGACCACTATGGAGAAGTGTGGAGGTTCCTCAAAATATTGCAGAAGGACTACCATCTGATCCAGCAAGCCCACTTCTGAATACAATTCCAAAGGAAATGAAAATAGAATATTGAAGGGATCTATGCACTTCCATGCTTTTGCAGTATTATTTATAATAGCCAAGATTTGGAAACAACCTAAATGACCATTGATGCATGAATGGATAAAGAAGGTGTGATATAGATACAGAGATACACACAGAGACACACACACATACACACAATGAAATACTATTATTCATCTATGAGATAAAAAGAAATCCTGCCACTTGCATAAAGGGACTTTGAGGGCATTTATGCTGACTCAGTCAGGTAAGACAGAAGAAGACCAATACCATGTGACAGTCCTTGTATCTGGGATCTAATAAGAACCCATCCTGAAATGGTAGTTACCAGGGACTGCCAGGCAGGGAATAGTAGAGATGCTGTGTAGGGGGTGCACACTTGCAACTAATGGACACCTAAGTCCTGGAGAGCTGATACACAATATCACACTTAGAGGAAATTGTAGAGAAGGATCATCAAGAAGACATGACTGGCAGTTGACCTGGCTCTTTACACCTTCCGCTGGCCTTGGAAAGTGGGTTCCGCTTGCTTTTCCTGCCCCCAGAGGCTGCTCCAAGGAAGGCCTTGAGACAATGATGTTTCCCTTTGCCTATTAACACTGCCACCTGACAACCTAGAATGGGCTGCTTCTTCTGTCTCTCTTGCCCTCCAAGTGCAGGGGGCCAGTTTCACTATTACACCCAGCAACCTCCAGAGAAAGTTACAAACCAACAGGAAAATGGAGTTATAAACATTGGACTTGCTAAAAGAATAGATCTTAACTGTTCCCACCACTAGAAGAAATGATCATGGATCTGTGATGCAAAGGAAGTATTAATGAGCTCTACGATTGCAGTCATGTTGCAACATAAATGCGTCAAATCAATATGTTGTAACCCTTAAACTTACAGCATTACATGTCGATTATAGTTGACTCTTGAACAACTCAGTCTGAACTGCCCAGGTCTACTTATACATGTTTTTTTCAATAAATATAGTATAGTACTCTAAATGCTTTTTCTTTATGATTTCCTTAACATTTTCTCTGCTCCAGCTTACCTTATTATAAGAATACAGTGTATAACACGGTGTAACATACAAAAAATATGCGTTAATCCACTATTTATGCTATCCGTAAAGCTTCCAGTCAACTATTAGCAAGCTACTAATAGTTAAGTTTGGGAGGAGTGAAAGGTTACCTTCAGACTTTCAACTGTGGGGCAGGGGGCGTCAGTGCCTCTAACTCCCTTGTTATTCAAGGATCGATTGTAAAATGGTAAATAATCCGTTTTTAAAAGAGCACGTTTCCAAGTCCATCCCACTGGGCTCAAATCCTGGCTTCACTCTCTAACTCAAGTAAGTTACCTTAACCTTCCCTGCGCCTCAATGCCCTTATCTGTAAAATGGGCCAATAATAGTTCCTGCTTCAAAAGTTGCTATGAAAGAAAAATGGGCTAACGGGAGTAAAACACTGGCACACAGAAAGTGCTCAGTACATGTCAGCTGCTAATATTTCAGTGTCCTTCCTTTCAACTTAGGAAAAGCAAGAATCAGACCTAAAATATGTGGAGGCAAAATGAAGTCAGCACCAACCCCTCACCGCAGCTGGCCTCATTGCAAACACATCTCTCTTGTCTTGGCAGTGAACTCTGCTGTCAATAAAGCCTCAGCCCTTCTCTGAAAATACTCAAGGTGCACAGTGAGTCCCTAATTATCTTATTTTTTTATTATTCCATGTCAATAAGCCATACTTTCCACATAGAATTAAAAGGCAAGGTGGTATTTCCACAGGAACGGCAGTCCAGTTCTTCAAAGATAATGTTTGCAGCCCTTGGCTCTGCCAACAGTGGGCTGTGTGAACCCTTGCAAGTAGATCGACATCCCTGATCCTAAGTTCCTCATCAATACTGACACTCACCCTTCCATTTTTTATAATGGTACAAGGGCTGGAGCGGTCAACTGACTGCAGACTCTTGCCCTCCCTCAACATTCCTGAGAATCACAGAGATGCAGCTGTGTCTAAAGTTTCAACCTGAAACTTACCTGGAGGTTTTGAAGATCAGCAGGACCACACAGGTGACAGGGAAGGAGTGACCACATCACTCCATGGAATTTCAAAACCCCTTCCAACATCTGCTCCATATTTCTGGAGGTCTCACTTTTCGCCAAGACCAAGCCCCAAGAGCCTGCTACACCTTTCAACAGCTCTCACCACCCAAGAGACACCTTAGGATGTGGAAGTAGAAGAATCAGCAGCACGGGAGTCAGGGGACCTGGGAGCCCAGCCAAGCCCCGACCCCAATTACCTATGAGATCATGAACAAGGTAATTGCCCTCTGTGGGTATCAGTTTTGTCATCTGTAAAATGAGCATGTAGGCCTGGGCTGTATAAGAAGTTCACTTCTAGTTCTTGGATCCTTCATCCTAAAAGGAAAGAGAGGGAAAAGTCTTCTTGAAATTCAATGAGAGAAACTTACCGGATGATTCACCTAAGAATGAAAACAACTTCAGGTAACCACTAGTTGTCCAGAGTCTCTGGGAACTACCCATAAGGATGTAAGTTTGCAACCAAAGTTCATTGTTGCTTTTTAGCAAAGAATTCCCCACCCCACCCCCCAACTTCTTCCTCTCTTTGAGTGGCATTTAATGTCCACAGAAGGGTGAGTACAGTGGCAGAAACTCAGGATGACAGTGAAGAGGGGAGTTATTGTTCAAGGGCACAGAAGGAAATCAACCCACCATCATTTCCCAATTATTTCTCCTTTTGAAGCTCATTAAGGCTTTCTCAATTCATAATCAATACATTAAAGTCCCTCTGTTTTATAAAACAGTTCATCAATATTTTATAGCTTTAATAATTTATGTTTTATTACAGAAGCAGATGGAACCCTACAGCACACATGTTCTCTAGAGACGACAGAGGAGAGAGAAAACCTGAGTTGCAGATTCTGGACTTAAATAATCAGCCTTTCTGGGCCCTTATGTCCAATTCTGAATTTTTGAAGGAGGGATGGTGGCTGGGTGATGACCCACCTATTAACTTCATTAAGGAAGAGACCAGTTCCAATTATTTCTTGACCATCTACCATGTGTCAGGCATTATGCTGACTATTTGACAGGCATTGCCTCAACTACTGCCCCCAAATAGCCAGAGTAGAGAAGTATAATCGTCCCCACTGCACAGATGAAGACCCTGAGGCTCAGAATTATCAGAATTAGCAAGGAATTCATCAGAATTCACCAAGGTGGGACAGACAGGACATAGCAGTGCAGGGTTTGAAGTGAGGTCATCTGACATCAACATCCATGCAGTTAACATCTCCGCCATACAATGGCCAACATTCCTTCTTTTGGGAATATTATTTAGTGAACATCAACTTCTGTAAGTACTGGGGATGCTGACATGAACTATGCAGGTGGGACCTGAACCTCAGAGCTAACATAACTCCCACCATATTCCATCCAATGCCCCCCTCGTAACAAGTCTCCTGCAGCCCATTTCACTAGCCAGGTCATGGCATGGCTTGGTCAGCTTGGCTGGGCTCACAGGGTCAAGGACAGAGACCTGAACTGGAGGGTACAGAGACCAGGTTCCAAACAGGTGCTCCAGAGGTACATGTTTTGATGGGCTTTCCCCTGGGAATATATCTACCCAGAGTATGGGGGAGGGATCCCCTGGGTGCTCATATATAGAGGCTCCGTGCACTGTAACTTCATTGGCCTGCCTGTGAATCTGTCTCTCCCACATTGATTTATTAAAACTGGGGTTTATGTTTCTTATAGTGTTAGATGCCATTGCCTAACACAGTGCCTGGCATGTAGTAGGTGCTCCATAAATGAATGAAGGAATCATTGATTGAGTTCAAAGTCGGGAGCTAGCAGTTATTTCCTGTGCAGCCTCGGGCAAGTGACTTAACTCTCTGTGCCTGGATTTCCTCATATGTAAAACAGGACACTGAATAGTACCTATTTCACAGAGCTCAGGTGAGCAATAATTGAGTGAACAGACAGGAAGCCATTAGAAGAATGCATGACACATACACAAAATAAGTGACAGTTTCCTGTTTTTCACAGTATCTATCTAAGCAAAGGCCATTTTCCAGATGAATATTGATTTTCCTATATATATTTTCCCATTAAGTATTTGTTCAATGCAGGATATGTTTCTGTAGGTATTTGTCATACTAGGTGTAATTTATCCCCCCAGATGTTTTTCTGTGCATATTTTTTGAGTGGTAATTTCTCCTAATGAAAATTTTTCTGGTAGGCATTTTTTCTGGAAAGACTATCTCTCCAGAGGCTATCATCTCCCCCTTTTTTGCAGTTAATTTTTCCGGTGGATATGTCACCCAGTGAATATTTTTGTGGTGAGCATTTTCACAATGAACAGTTTTTCCCAGAGGATATTTTTCCTAAGGAGCATTTTTTTGTGAGACTATTTCCTGGTGGGAATTTTTGCTAAATAGTATGTTTTCATGAGATACTTTTCAGAATGAAGTGTGCTTCCAGTAGTTATTTCTCCAAATAGGCACTTTTTTCTTAGAAGTTACATGTTTTTCCCTGGGTGTTTCCCCCATAAGTCCTATGATCTCATTATGGATGGAATTGTGTCCTCTAAGTTTGTATATTTGAAGCCCTAATCCTCAATGTAATTGTATTTGGAGATGGGGCTTTTAAGGTGACTAGGGCTTAATGAGGTCATAAGGATGGGGCCCTGATCCAATAGGATTAGTGTCCTTATAAAAAGAGAGACAGACACCAGGAGGCCACATGGGGACACAGCAAGAAGGGGACCATCTGCAAGCCACAGAGAGAGACCTCAGGAAAAAACAACCCTACTGATGCCTTTATCTTCTGGAGACTTCCAGCCTCCAGCACTGTGAGAAAAATAGATTTGTTTTTTAAAACAAATCTGATATTTTGTGACGGCAGCCCTAGCAAACTATTACAGTTCCAGGACCTGGGATTTTTGTGGCTGGAGCTGCAACAGAGTAGTAACCTCTTTCCTTCCAGCTTCTTCTAGAAGGCAGTCCAGTCCTTCAAAGACATCCCTCACTCACCCCACATTGCACATGAAGTCCTAACTCAACACAAGCAGAAAGTCTATGCTGGTTTATGGCTCCCTTTTGTGCTGGTAATAGAATATACAGTCCTTAATCCAATTTATTTTCCAGCCTGCAGCTCTCCATAACTCTAGTCCTGCAAAACCCGCTCAGTAACAAGTGCCCTGTTCCATACATGTAGCCTTGAGGTTGTACCCAAAGTGTTGCAGACACATAAAGATCCTGAGGACCGTAGAAGATGTGGCTTGGGTCCCTTTGCCTGCATAATCCCTTTTTATCGCCATCCGAGTTTTTCCAACAGCAAAAATAATCAAAAACAGATTCATGCTGAAGTGCAAACAAGTGATGACAACTAAATTCGTCCTTAAATTAAAGGAGTAAAGATTTACTATATGGACTTTGCGGGATCAGCTCACTGGGGGAGGGATGATTGGCAGGTAGCAACCCATCTGCTGTGTACCTTGCTCTACCCTTCCTGCACCCAGTGGAAGTTCTAGAAACAAAGTCATCTTGCAGGACGCTGCCAGGGGGCTCAGTAGGGATTCTGCAGATACCAAACAAAGATGGGCTTCCCTCTACTCGAGTCAGCACAGGGCACTTCATGGAGTGAAAGCTCCCTAGGCGTACTTGAAAAGATAATGCCCCATTCCAACACGCAAGAGGCATTAGGCGCTCCTGACTCTTCTCTTACATCCCTCCCACACACAGCTCTGCCCCTATTTCTACCCTATTGGTTCTGGTGGACGTGACTGGTGCTCACCAACCTCCATATTCTCTCTTCAGGGGCATGTGGCTGAACAACATTTCCTAGGTGTGGCCACAAAACGGGGTTCTGACCAACAGGACATGAGCAGAAGTGATGTGTGTCCCGACGAGGTCCAGGCCATAAAAACCTCCCTGGCATGATTCTCACACTCTTTTGCATCTAAGCAGAGATGTTTCTGGGGACTTGTAGCAGGGAGGAGCCACAGTGTAGAAGGCGCCTGGCTTCTGGAGGAACGGTGGGGAGCAGAGCCCCAGGCCATTCATGCTGGACCATGATGAGCAAAAATTTAAGCTTTACTGCAGCAAGCCACTAAAAGTCAGGGAGTAATTAGCCTAAGCTGAGCCATTTACTGGCCCTCTCTGAGCCTCAGTCTCTGAACTAGTAAGACAGGGAGATCATGTGACATGTAAGGTGACTTGGCCTGAAAAATTCAGCGGGTCTCTAACTTTTTCCATAATTTGGTCCCAAGTCTTCGGACATAAAAAAATAAGCGCAGGTGCATTCATCCACCAGGTGGGCTCTTCAGTGTTATATATGTTACGCTCAGAACAGATCCATTTTTCTTTTAATAATAGAATATCCATCCATAACTGGTTCATTCCAGAAATAGGGTTTCAATCGACTGAGCCACCAAGCGTTTGAATTCCATAACATAAAATCAGTTAGCAATTGACTGATTTTAACTAATTTCAATTTGTGGGGAAGATCGTGATTTAAATATCATTTCTTATTTTTTCCCCCTCTCACTCAGCTTCATGCCTACTGTGTATCCTACAGAGGGATGATTATTCCACATCTTCCAGCTCAGAAAGCTCTTAGGGGGATTGTCCACCTTGATGGAACAAACACATGCCTTGATTTCCTGTTTGGGAACTTTGGGGAATGCCGAGGGAATGACAGTTGTCCCCCCAAGCTAACTTTATTCATGGACAGTAATGAAGTCTTTCCAAGTTCCCATGATATCGGCTTTGAGTGAGAGCCACCAGGAAAAGTGAGAGAATAAAGGTGGGTTTTCTTTGTAGGATGATGATGACTAATCTTCCTAATGGTGCCACGGTTTCCCTGCTTTCCTCTAGAATTTACTCTCAACACAGCAGCCAATTTGATCCTGCTAAATGCGAATGGGATCACATCACTCCTCTACTTGCAGAATTGCAAAGAATTTTATCTTGCTCAAAGTAAAAGCCAAAGTCCTTCTTAGCTTGGCCTATGAGGCCCTACATTTTCTGGTCTGACTCCATTTCCTTTTTATCTCTCACTGCTCCCTGCATCTCAGCCACATGTACCTCTTTGCTGTGACTCAAACCACCCTAAGCAGAACTCCTGCCTCAGGGCCTTTGCACTTGCTGCTTCCTGGAACACTCTTTCCTAGATATCTTTATATCCTCCCACATTTCTTTCAACTCTTCGTTCCAATAGAGAGCTCTTCGCTCAAAATTCTATTTATACTTACAACTCCCTTCATCAATGGCACTGCCTATCCCCCTTCCCTGATTTTATTTTTCGCTACAGTCCTTTTCTCCTTCTAGCACGCACTAGCTCTCATATCTACCTTTATTTTATTGTTTATTTTATTCAGCCCTTCCTGAATATAAGCTCCATGAGAACATATCATTGTTCTTTTGCCGCCATTCCCCTAGCACCTAGAAGACTGAATGGCACAGAGCAGATGCTCAATAACTACTTGTTGAATAAAAGTTAAATTTTGTTCTGCCCTTATATTTATCAAATGATATCAGAAGCCCCTTAGATTTAACATATTTCATATTTTGCCTTGGACAGATGTCAATTATTGTTGTTTTTATTGTAACCCTATTGTAATTCCAATTGGGTCCCCAAATTCCATAGAGAGTAGAATGGGATTGCCCTTCGGAGAAAAGTCAGCCTGGGAGGAGGAAGAGAGTAATGACAGGTGCTGAGCTGCTGGGACCATTCCCTCAGAGCTGGCGATACCTGGGCCACGGCAAACATTGCTGACTCAAGATGTGTGGACTCCGAAGTGTCAGGCCTGTAAATCCCCTGAAACTATAGGCAAAAATGTGTCTCTATGTGTATGCGTGAGTGTGTGTGTGTGTGAGTGTGTATGTATGGGTGGGTGTGGAGTGTGTCTGTGGATGTGGAGTGTATGTGAGTATATGAGTGTGGGTGTAGGTGTAGGTGGGAGTATATGAGTGTGGGTGTAGGTGCATGTGTAAGTATGTAAGAGTGTGTGGGTGTGTGGATGAGGAGTGTGTATGTGTGCGTGTGTGAAGCACCCACGTATGCTCATTCATTCTTTTCACAATACCTGCAAGTGCCAATCTCCCCACCACCCGGCCCCAGGTTCTAGGATTATACAAACCCAAAGTCCCTGCCCTGTGCAGCTTACATTCCAGTGAGAGAAGAAATGCTAGGCAGATGCATATTTTTATAAATCAGAAAGCCAAGAGGCCAGACAGTGAGCAGGTTGACGGGGAGCTTTTCCAAGGGGCTTAAGCTGGAGGTTCTCTTTGAGAAGGTGGAACTTGAGCAGAGATCTGAATAAAGGAAGGGAATGAGAAGCGCAATCATCTGGAGCACAGTGGTCCAAGCCGAGGGAACAGCATGTGCGAAGGCCTGAGATAAGAAGATCTATGCATGTTTAGGAGAAGGGAAGGAGGCCGGTGAGGTGGGAGTGTGGTGAGCAGTGGCGAGAATGGCAGGACAGGAGGACAGAGAGAGTAAGGGGGGCCGGCATGTAGCATCTCACAGAGCCATGTGTGGCCGTGGCATTTTATTTAGTGGTGAAGATAACGAGATTCCAGTGGCAGACTGTGAGCAAAGACCTACCATGATGGGACCTGGGTTTTAAAAGCTTCTCTCAGGCTGCTGTGTACAGAACAGCCTGAAATGGAGCAGGGAGGCAATAGGAAAGGCGTGTGGAGACCCACGTGAGTGGATAGCTGGGACCAAGTAGGCGGTGTCACTGAGAAGGTGAGAAATGGGGCTGCTGACTGCTACATGTGGCTGTGTGGACACATTTCTGGAGAGACAGTCTATATTGGCCACCAATGTCTCCTGACAGCCCATGCATGCCTCCTGCTTCTTCTGGTGAAAATATGTCCACTTCACATTTGGCCAACAACCCTGCCTCAACAGGCACAGTAGGCATGGAACCTCTGTCCCTCAAACTTACCAAACTCTCCAGGCTGAGGGGCCAGCCCTGGACCTCAGCGAGGTCAACAAGCCTCCCTTCCCTGGAAAACTGCATCTTTTTTTTTTTTTTTAATTTTTATTTATTTATGAAGTCACACACAGAGAGAGAGAGAGAGAGGCAGAGACACAGGCAGAGGGAGAAGCAGGCTCCATGCACCGGGAGCCCGATGTGGGATTTGATCCTGGGTCTCCAGGATCGCGCCCCGGGCCAAAGGCAGGCGCTAAACCGCTGCACCACCCAGGGTTCCCGGAAAACTGCATCTTTATTAGAATGACATCTTTCTGAAACCGGATCATATTCACCTGGACAGTGTTCCCCTGAAGGGGCTGCTTATGCGTTCTGCTGGCCTGACCCTAGGGCTGCTTGGTCCCCTTCTTTTCCAATGACTGGAAGTTCTATTTTTTCCTTTTTTATACTATTCTGACTATCATATATAGTCATATATATCATATATATTCATGTACATATATAAACACATATGTACTTACATGTATGAATATATACATACATATACATATATATGCATATACATATAATATATATATAGACCGTGATGTTATATTGTATATGATTGATTATATTATTATATTATGCTGTGTATGCTGTGTTATGCTATGTATATTAGCCAAGGTTTCTGTTCTCATCAACCAAATAACCTTAAGCAACACAGAGTCCATAGCTGTAATCAGATTATCGAAAGGGTCCAGTATCTCCAGAGGTTTAGCAGTTTAGCAGTAGTGTTTTAGAGCCTTGTGAATCAAAGTGTGGTCTGTGAACCAGCATCCCCATCACCCAGGTGCTTGGTAGAAATGCCCGATCTGGGTACCTGGGTGGCTCAGCCAGTTAAGCATCTGCCTTCAGCTCAGGTCATGATCCCAGGGTCCTGGGATTGAACTCCACATTGGGCTCTCTGCTCAGTGGGGATTCTGCTTCTCCCTTTCCCCTCCCCTTGCTCATGCGCTCTCTCTCTCTCTCCATTAAATTAATAAATCTTTAAAAAGAAAGAAAGAAATGCAGACTCTTAAACCCCAGACCTACTGAATCAGAATGTACACTTGCACAAAATCCTCAGGTGATTCCTGTACCCTTCAGAGCTTGAGAAGAGCCATCCGAGAGTCAACATGATGC
The DNA here is from genome assembly GCF_048164855.1 of Canis lupus baileyi. Taxonomy (NCBI): domain Eukaryota; kingdom Metazoa; phylum Chordata; class Mammalia; order Carnivora; family Canidae; genus Canis; species Canis lupus. Next base: position 32,399,956 of record NC_132848.1, read on the forward strand.
AGGAGGAAGCTGTCAGACTGGAATCCAGAAAACCTGTGTCCTAGACTTGGTTAGTGCACTGAATAGTCACGTGATGTTGCCAACTCTCTTCCCTTCTAATCTGCTTTCATTTTCTCACCTTTAAAAAAAAAATAAAGTCGATCTGTGACTTGCTATTTGCTCTCATGATAATTTGGAAGCACCCACATTCTAGCAAGAGGCATAGGACATTATAACTGGTCAAATGTCCACATCCCCCACCATCTGGAGGAGTGGGTGGCTTTATCATTCACTGAGAAATGTTTGCTGACTCTCTTCCATGTGACAGGCACCTGCAGTGCTCTGGGATGATCACCTGCGCCTGCCCTAGCCCAGTACCAGTGCTCAGTAAATGTTTCCAAACACATTATTTAATGAAAGGATTCCTTCAGAAACAAGTTACTGCACTAAATGTACAATGTAAAGTAGTTCTTAATGACCACTATAAGCATCTTTTTAGAGATCCTTTTCCAGTTCCAACAGCCTAGGAATCTATGGAATGAGTCATTTATCAGTGGAAGGGTTAGTAAGGATGGATCGTATCTTCTGGAAATCCCAGGCCCTCACCTGAGCTTCTCATAGAGACATGCCATCAGCAGGTTACTCCAACCTACACATACAAACCTTCTTGGAATACAAGGATCAGTGGGTAATTCACCTGCCTGGAAAGACAGGTGCTAACTTCTTTATAGCTGAGCTGTTTGGGGTATGGGGAGGGGGGAGGGTAAAAGCAACCATTTCCATAGCAACAGAAATGTACAATTTAAAGGACATAGTGTCTTGCTTAAATCTATTTATAAAGAATGTGTAGGAAAACAATTAAGGAAACAGCAGATGAAGTCCTCGAGCTCTTGCTTAATTGTCTTCCATCATTTAGCGTTGAAGAAAAATGGGCTGACAGACAGGGTCAAAGGGTCAGCGGCCAAGGAGGGTGTGCTAGGAGGAGCATGTGACTGTCCTGTGTGGCTGCAGAGAGTCCAGCCCACTCACAATCCCAACCCCAAATCTCCCACTTCCCAGGGCTAGCCCTGTTCCAAAAGTTTTTAGGGCAGGCCTGAGATGTGGCTTAGAAAACCATCACCTTCAGGTGATTTAATTGTCCCCTGGGGCTTACCAGACTGGGAACGTCTTTTCCCTGACCTGCTCCTCCTGCCAGGAGATTTTCAAAGCTGCTATCTAACCGGTCTCCTCTCCAAAACTCATAATGCTGCTTTGGTGCTACAGGTGCGCCCCTAACTCAACATTTCCAAAGTCAGTCATCTTCCTGACCGCTCACTTGGGTCCCACCACCCTCTCTGACATCCAGCAGCAACACCTCCCATGTCCCTAAATCATGCCCATTTCTTCTTCCCATCGTCTCCTGCAACTTGTCCATCATCTTGACCCAAGACTACACAAAATGCAGCAGAGGTGGGCTGGAGGCAGGGCTTCTGAGGACAGTTCTGGGCTCTTCCCCGGGCCACATGGCCTCTCCCACCACACACCCTGGTCCGTCCCCGTCTTCTCCACACCCTAAGGGTGCCCAAATGTGTAAATCCCATGTGCTGAGCAGAACCTTGGCCACGCATCTCCTGAATTTGTGGCCCAGCCCTCAAGATTCAGGTGTGGAGCAGCTGCTGATGTTTCCTGTGCAGCTTTGAAAAGTGGGTTTCAGCCATTGTGGATTCTGCAGAAGCCATGGAGCTGTGTCTCCCCTCCATCTACACCCTCATGTCATCGCAGGGCGGCACCGATGCAGGGTGTGTCCCATTGGCAGTGGTGGCTTCTGACCTCCCTCCTCTGTCCTTGCTGACCTCCCTCCTCTGTCCTTTGATGCTCCCCAGAAACCTCAGACACATGTTCAACCTGGAAAATGGAAAAGGCTACCCAGAGTGTGAATGTGTCTGTCTCACTAATGAGACGAACCTATTAGGGCCACGTGTAATCAACACGGACTCCTAAACTGAGTGATGTGTGCCTCTCTTTGTCACATGGGTTGATGAGGACCCAACACTTCAAAATGAAGAGAAAACCAAAACAAAAGCACAAGAATGCAGTGTCTTGCTTGTTCAATAGACTCTCCTGGGCCACTTCTCCAGCATCTTCCTCCCTCCTCCAAAAGAATAAATCTTCATTTTCCTGTAACATTTCAAGTTCTGTGACCACAGGCACTGCTGGGGGGAACTTCACCCTCACACCAACTTCCCCAAGCCAAGTCCAAGCTCTTTCTGAGGCTCCAACTCCTTCCTCTAAGGAGCCCTGCATGTTCCTTTGGGATGTGCTCCTCCCTCCTCCTGCATTTCTCTTCCCCAAATCCATGTTTGTTTGGCCCCTCCTTACCATTCAGTTCTCAGCTCAGAGCAGCCTTCCTGGACCACCCTGGCTATATTATTGAGCCAAATGGGCCAGGCAAAGATATGGAAATGAAATCTATTAATGGGGTCGTCTTGTCCCTGTTCTCCTCCCGTCAGGGCACTCACCACTGCATGCAATTATTCTGTTCATTCTTCCACTTGGATCTATGTTTACGGAAGCAGACACCCCGGGTCATATCTGTAGCCTTAGTGTGTACTCAGAGTCTGGCACATAGTAGGAGCCCAGCAAGATAGTCTGTTGAATTAATGCATAATCTTTATTTACAGCTCCCTGGTGTGTGGTTGGCCAAATAATCACCCTGAATGAAAGAGGATAGTAGATCCCATGGGATTCTGTGAGCTCTCATACAATCTGGGGTGGGTCTCTTCTGGGAGACCTGGTACTGTAGACCATCCGCGGGTGCCTTGTGCCTGGGCAGCAAAGTCAATAGATAGCAACCCATGGAAGGACAAGGAATAAAATTCAGGGCAAAATGCTGAAGACATTTTTAAAAGATATGAGGCACCACAGAATGCTTCAGATTTCAGGCAGAAACTTGGTAGTGGGCAGCCATTGCTTAAGGACTCTGTAGATGTTCACTATTATCGAGTTCTACCCGGTGGAATCAGGAGTATGAACCAGAGCAGATTACCTGCTTGTTACGAGGGTGAACGTATTAGACCACTCAGGCTGCCATGACAAAGTACCGCAGATGGTGTGGCTTAAACAACAGAAACTTGTTTCCTCACAGTCCTGGAGGCTGGAAGTCCACACATCCAGGTTGGCAAGATTGGTTTCTTCTGGGGCTCTCTCCTTGGCTTGTAGATGGGCATCTCCTTCCAGTGTCTTCACTTGGTCTTCTCCATGCGTGTATATCTGTGTCTGGATCTCCTCCTCTTATAAGGACACCAGTCATATTGGACTAGAGCCCAGCCCACCTTACTGACCTCATTTCACCTTCATTACCTCTTTAAAGATCTTATCTCCAAATACAACCACATTCATAAGATTCCAACATATGAACTTGGGGCAGGAGACACAATTTAAGCCATAATGGCTAATGAGATTTATCAACATAATCTATGTACAATCTTTTAGAATGATGCCTGATACACAATTTGCTTTATAAGTGTTATTATAATCATTGTCTACAATTTTAATAGATTTCATCTCAATGTCTTTGCCAGACCCATAGGGCTCAATAAATATGAGCTATTGCTATTAGTTTATTCAAGAAATATTGTTCATCGCCCATTGAGTGCCAGCCATTGTACTAGGTGTGAGGTGGAGCTGTAAAGAGGATGGATGAGGGACCTGTCCTCAGGGAAGTTATTATTATTATTTCCATGGACTTTCATTATTACCTAATCATATAACTTTATTTAAAAAAAAAGCTGTGATTTAGCAAATGTGAATCCACGTTAGTGCCAAGAGATTTATTTTCCTAAGTGTTGGTTAACCATCTATTTGTTATCTGTACTAGGACTTGATGGGATTAAAGTTTAATGCTTTGTGGTGTCAAAGGTCTACTTTATTAAACACTGGACAGAACAGGTCCCTGAGTGATCATCCACTCCCCCACCACTCTGGGCTTCTCTCCACGGTCACCAACTTTGGTTGTGGGACCAACTGACATTCCCTCCACCACTCTGGATCTGATCTGTCAGGACATGGGTTGTCAACTCACTTAGAGCAGACCCCATCCCTTCTCCTCACAGATGACATCTGTGCCCTCACCTGTGTGCAGCTGCAACTCAACCTTCCAGCTGCTTATTCACCCTTACCCAGTTTGTAACCTGAATTAGACAGAACCCTTTTCATTTAGAAGCTAAAGAAACTTGACTTAAACTATCCCAAAAAAGGAATTTGTTCACTGTATGGACTGAATGTTTGTGTCTTCCAAAATTCATGTGTTGGAGCCCTCACCCCGCATGGGATGGCATGTGGAGGGGAAGCCCTCAGGAGATGATTGGGTTTAGATAAGGGGGTGTGTGAGACCACCCTGATGGGAATACTGTCTTCATAAAAAGAGGAAGAGAGACAGAGCTCTTCTACCATTTTTCTTAGGTACCGGCCATCTCTTTTTCCTGTTCCTTGCTTCAAATAATGCTGACATCATTGTTTTTGGGGGGTTCAAGATACTTACGGAACTCCTCCTGCTTATAGTGGACTGTTTTTATACACTAATACCATACTTCTGATTTTGACCACCACCAAAACCTGAGCGCCTCAGATATCTTCTCTGGGTTTTGTTTTTTTTTTTTTTTTTTTAAGATATCTATAGCTTTTCTCTCTCATTGTATTTATTCATAATGATACAAAGTCCAATTGTTCTGTGTAAGAATTTAGACATTCTTTCAATAATGATTTATTGAGCCCCTATTATGTGCAAGATACCTATTGTAGATCCTGACAGTATACCAGGTAACAGGTGAGACACCATCACCACACTCCCAGACCCTATATTTCAGTGAGGTGGGGCATGATATGGATATAATATAGGGTTTTGTTTTTTTGTGTGTCTTGACCTAGTTTTGAGACCCTAGCTAATGCATAGTTAATTCTTCTTCTTGAGCAGCTGATTAAATTTACACTCCCACCCACCTACCATATAGGGCTCACACTCTGGGTCACTATCTACCTGCCCTAACTGCCCCAGGGCCACATACCAGACAACCAGAGATACCTTCTGAAATTATTCAGATTAGTCTATCTTAGCCCAGGTTGCCCTGCCACATTCTTCCCCTCTTGCAGAACCCACAAGTGCTCTGGCCTACAGGTATCTCCCCTTTACCTAATGACCCTCCCTAGTGCTTCCCCTGAGTGTCACTGAATAATATGCTACTAATCCCCAGGGAGCTGAGAGTAGCAAAACAGTAAAATTCTTTCTAGTTGCTCTCTCTTGATTTGTGTCTGGCCTCACTATACCTCAACCAAGATAAAAAGAATAAAACAGTGCACCAGTTGAATCCTCAATTCTTGATATCTAAGTATTATTATCTCAAACTCCCACTGTCATGACCTAGAGGAGCCCTCAAATATCATGGAATTTCTGCTGATTCCTTGTGGTTTGGATTCTAGTATCTCTGTTCCAAGTCCAAGTCTCCTTGATAAAAAGCTCATGTTCTTCATCTACTTCCAAAAGAAATCCACACAGAAATATAATGTTTGTAAAATTGTCCTGAAGACTTGGTGCATTTTGGGCAGATATAGATATGGTTGCCCAGGGAAAGTAGAATGATAGGAGAGATCTAGAATGACACCCTGAGGAGCCCTGACATTTCCAGGCTGTGTAGAGCAGGATGTGGGTAAGAAAAACTAAGGTGAGGCTTACAGGGAGGTGAGAGAAAGAGCAGGAGAGAGTATGTCCCAAGAGACAAAGAAAAGAGAAGGTCTTGTCAACAGTGCTGAGAATTGCCATGAGACCAAAGTGACCTAAATGTTGAAAAGCATTCCTTAGATTTAGCCATGTGGGGATCTGTGGAGATCTTCAGGAGAGTGGTGAAAATCGATAATAGCAAGCTGAGGATGATGTGGGAGGTGAGAAGACAAATGCATGCATCTCCTCAAAGGAGCTTGATTAAGAATGGAAGAAGAATGTGGTAGGAAATGCTTCAGTGGCCCCAGATGCCAGGCTGCAGCTTGGTGTCATAGTCAAGTGGCATAGAGGAGAAGGTAGCAGCATGGCCATCAGAGTCAATAGATGGTTAAGACTTAGGGAGTACTCCCAGGCCCCTGTGACTTTCACCTGTGCCCAGGGACCAGGAACACCTATATGCCCCAATGAGAAGACGCACAGTTGCCAAGGGGGAATGTCACAGCAGCCGCCTGGAGCTGGAGCAGCATGACTGCAGAAGCAAATACCAGAGACTGCAGACTCCAGCAGCACCAGCACACATGGCAACCCATAAAAACATATGGCACCAAACACACACACACACACACACACACACACACACGCATGCATGCACGCGCGCGCCCCTGCACACAGTGATGCGAATATGTCAAAGAACACAGCAGTCAACTGGAGGGGCTCAATGGCCAAAGCTGGAATCACGTAAGCCACAAAATAAATAAAGCACTATTGGATTATAACCCAAACTATAAAATAAATAACCATGAGTCCATACTGATAGATAAAAAAAAAAAAATCTCTGGTGCAGGTGGGGCATTACTTTTCACTCCTGAGTGTGAGTGTGGGCTGTGCATAGTGACTTCTTCCCAAAGAGGAAGTATGGAAGGGGAAGGATACCTCCACCACCAGGCAGCTGCTGTGACATTCCCCCTTGGCATCTCTGAGTCCTTTCATTGGAGCACATAGATGTTCCTGGTCCCTTAGCCACAGGTGAAAGTCATAGGGGCCAGGGAGTGTTTTCTCCGTCTTATCCATCTATCCACTCTGAAGAGGAGGGATACCTTTACAATGGAGAAAACTGACATATACTGCTCGGCCAGGTGATCAAGGTTAGCATCAACAGTGATAAGTCATAGCAATACTGTGTACTCTTGGGACGCCTGGGTGGCTCAGTGGTTGAGTGTCCGCCAAGACTCTGGGGTCATGTCCTGCATCGGGCAGGGAGCCTGCTTCTTCCTCTGCCTATGTCTCTGCCTCTCTTTGTGTGTCTCTCATGAATAAATCAATAAAATTTAAAAAAAATACTGTGTACTCTTGATGTGATATGGTAAAAATGGAACTTTACCTCTGTGATCTTCCCCCCCAAAACCCATTGCCCCAGTCCTATCATGAGAAAAGCATCAGACAAATCTCAGTTGAGGGACATTCTACAAAATATCTGACCAGTGCTCCACCAAACTATCAAGGTCTTCAAAAACGAGGAAGCTCTGAGAAAATGTCACAACTAAGAGGCTCCTAAGGAGACATGATGACCAACGGCAATGGAGTGTCCTGGATAGGATCCTAGAACAGGAACAGAAAAAACTAAGGAAATAGGAATAAAGTATGGACTTTATTTAATAATAATGCATCATTGTTGGTTCATTAATTGTGATAAATGTACCATACTAATGTAAGATGTTAATAATAGAGGAAACAGTGTGCAGTATATGGGAACTCTCTGTACTAGCTTCGCAATAATTCTGTAAATCGAAAACTGTTCTAAAATAAAAAGTTTATTAAAAACACAAAACAGATGGCATCAGATGAAGTATGCTTCAGGGCTGTACATGTCCCTGGAGATACTCTGACCAGCCACTCTGCCACAATTACTAAGAAGGATCCCGAGGATTTGAGATGAATTCAAAGACCCTGTCTTCCTCTTCCCACTACCTCCTTAAAGTCACCTAATTCACCTTCTCCTCTTCAATCCAATTCTAATGTCCAGAGCAATGGGAAAGAAACAGCATTCTAAAAAATCAATTAATTATCAAAACTAAAGAAAAAGTTTACAACACTGAACTTTGATTACGAGTTTGGACCCACCCAATGGGGGCAAAACTAGGGACAATTAGATCAGTCTTGGGGAAATAAAGAAGCTCCAGTTGTTGCACAGCTGAATGTATTGAGTAAATGTGCAACTAACTACATGTAGAGTCTCTGTATAAACAGATCCACAGAAGAAAGGGAGGATGTGAGGAGGAAGGTTCTCCTTACTTGGTAGAGTTCCTTGTCATACACAATGGTCTACTCACTCCAATTCCCTCCACTCTGGATGTGCTGACCATACTGCAGCAAGGTGGAATGAAGAATCCATACCTACTTGTGAGCCATCCTCCAGGGGACCCTCAACTGAGATCTTACCTATGTCGGGGTCACTTTCCTTGGAGCAGAAGAAGCTGAGAGATCAACACTGAGCATTCCTAATGCATCCTATAATGCTCTCCGAAATTATGCCATTAGTTTTTCTCCTTATTTTTCCATGTTCAGGTGGGAAATTAGACCACCCTCTATTCTCTGCTTTGGAAGATGGAGGAGCAAGGAGGTGTTGAGGATCAGGGGCCATTATTTAATATGCAGCTAATTTCAGACAAAAGACTAGGGAGTCCAAACTAACTGATGTCATGAGGTATTACAGAGATGTGCATAAGCAAGTGTGCAAGACCAAACTAAGGTAGCAGAGCCTGCAAGACAGGAACCATGCCTTGCTATAGAATACCAGATAAGGAAATGCAGCCAGTAGCAGGCAACCCACTCCCTTGCTCGTGATCAGGAAGCTTTGTTCCAAGTATAGAAGAAGAGTGGAATAAGGTAACTCACAAACTCTATCTGGAGCCCAGTGGTTCCCATCCTTCCCGCCCACCTTCTGATTCTGAATCAGTAGATCTGGGGTGGAGCCTATTAATTTGAATTTCTAGCAAGCTTCCAGGTGGTGTTGCCTGCAGGACCAAGGACCACACTTCGTGTTGTATTGAAATGGAAAAAAATAGATACATAAAAAGGTAAGCAGAGTAGTCATGCATTCTTGTGTATCTATTTTCCCAGCTCAGGGTAAATGCTCCCTCACTACTGTCAGAAGCATCCATGTCTCCTAAAGATGTAAGATGGCTTGAGAAAGAATGAAAAGAACAAGCTGTAACCTATAGGGGATCATTAAAAAAAAATTCTCCCATTCTGTTCAATACAAAGTCACTCTTCAAGACTCTGCCCCCAAGATCTGCCTTCCTGAGTTCAGAGATAAGCTTTGACTTAAACTGATAAATTTTTTAAATGAGGGTTGGGGCAGGGGTAGAATCAAACAAGCACTGAATTGAACACATTGGTTGAAAATCTGAGTCCCATTGAACAGAGGTCAGTGCTAGTTTCCTTCCCCTATCTTAGTTAGGAGGTTGGTTAGGAAGCAAGCCCTAACAACACTGTTTTCATGGTGTCTGAAGTACAAATTGGGATTCGTAACACTCCTTGAAGGAGTGAGCCATAATCTCATCTGTTATGTATTCCTTCTAAAGTAGTTGCTTATCTTCTAACCTTATGAAATCATTTATTGAACACTTACTATCAATACTAACTAGGTATCGATAACTTACTATTACAACTATACTAGGTATCATGTACACCAGGAACAGAGACAAAGGACAAGACTCTACACACAAAGACTCACAATCTAACGAGGAAGAAAGACAAAAAGATGGTCTGTGTTGGTTCAATTTTATGTGTGCTGTTGTAAGAGGTATTTGGGGAGAGGGATCCCAACTTACGTTGAGAGTTTTGCCAAAGGCTTTCTGGAGGAACCCACATCTGAACCAAGATCTGAAAGACAAGGAAGAGTTGGTCTATGTTATGGACTGAATTGTATTCCCCCCAACTTCATATGCAGAGGCCCTAACCTCCAATGTGATGGTATTTGGAGGTGTAGCCTCTGGAAGGTAATTAGGGTTAGATGAGATCATGAGGATGGGGCTTTGGGATGTTGGCATTAGTGGCTTTGTATAAAAGAAGAGGAGAGAAATATGCCTCGAGTCTGGATCTATAAGAAATAAATACCTATCGTTGAAGCCCCCCCGCCCCCAGTCTATGGTATTTTGTGATACCAGCCCAAGCAGACCAACACTGACTAATAATAAAGAGCAGGGAAAGCATTCCGAGTAGCAGGAGCAGCCCAAACAGTCCCCAAAGGATGGGAGAGCTAGCCTTGTCTGGGAGCTACAAGCCCTTTCAGATTCCTGAATCCCAGGGCTTTCGTATTGCTGGTACTATAAGGGAGGTGACCATGACAATGACAATTAGAAGTTCAAAGCAAGATACCCAAGAGTTAGAATGCACAGCACCAAGATGATTCGTATGTGCATTCAAGGAAAGACAGGTTCAATGAACACTGAGCAGGAGGCAGGAGGAGCAAGGATTTCTTGGAGGGGGCGTGGCAGCAGAGGGAAAGGGCACTGTCCCAAGGCCAAGAACAGAATCCAATACATTCCCACTTTGCATTCCACTGTGAAATGAGCATGACCGATTCTCTCCTCTCATCCCCTCTGCAAAAGTTTGCTTTCCACAGGAAACTGTTCAGGGACATGTATTTGTTTGAGGCAGATTGGAGAGGCCATGGCTTTGGTAAATGTGCATAGAGCTCATTCAAATTGGATGGATTAAAGTACATTTTGGCCAAAGGATTCTCAAAAGCCTGTGCCTGGCTGGTTACATAGAGGCAGCTCTGCTGATCATCTGACTCCCTTCCACTTGCTGGGCTGTACATCTATGGCAACCTTTTAGGGCACTTACCCAACAACAACAAAAAAAAAATTAAATTATGCATTGAAGTGGAGGCGTGATGTGCAGGGGAGAGACAACAGCGTCTCTATTAAACCACTTAGCACCACCATCCTCAGCCACTTGGGGCCGGAAAAGATGGTGTGTTTGAAGGGTGGTGTTTAAAAAAACGTGTTCCAAACACGAACAGAAATAGTTTTTTCCAACAATTAAGAAACACTTTCAGATACTTTGCTGTGGTGGGGTATTTCAGAAACATTTGTGTCTTTAAATGCCAGATTCCTCAGACTGGTTATTGCAGAAGTATGAGAAGGAAAAAAACCCTTCTATTTGAAGAAATTTGTTTCAGAATGCACTCAAGCAGTAGTGGTTTGGCATGGGGGATTTTTTTTTATCTTTTTCAACCTTTTAATGATATGCACGAGTACCTTGGGACCCTCAAGGATCTAAATGACTGGCCCCCTGCTTACCTCTATATTCTTTTCTCTTGAAACTCTTCAGTTGGCCTCTTATGCTAAAATATGGCCAAAATGTCAATAACTAGCCAAATGTTTCATGCTGTTGGGTGTCTTTGTTTCTGTGCTGTTTCCTCTGCCTAGAATGAATTTCTACCACTGATTGTCTGGTGAACCCCTTCCTACATCCTTTGAAATGAACAGAGACATGACTTCCTCCAGACTCCCTGAGATAAAGAATGACTCATTTTCTCTCTTCTGTAGCAACACCTTTGAGTTTGGTCCCTACTCTTGTTCACTTGGGCAGTCTGGATGAGCTTCTGCTCTCCTTTTTACCTTATAAAAATGGAGAATCAGAATCAGCTTAAGAACATGACCTGTTTTTCTGCACTCACCCCAGACCAACAGCTTCTCTAGCCCTGTCTCCTGCTTATTTCAAATCTCTCATGCTGAGAGGATGTGTCCCTTATCAGCTAAGCATCAGTTATGTGTATGTTCTCTGGGTGGATCCATTGGTACATGGATGCACATATAATATCTGACAATCATGGAGTGCTTTATGGAATGAGTTTAATAAATGATTTTTTTCTTATTCTCAATCTTTAGTCTTGGGCTTATGGAGGCAAGGTGAACAAAAGGATCAGCCTCATGTTGGCCAACTAGCCAAGAATGAGGATTGAATTCTAGGCATTCTGATGAGCACTTAATAGAGTCTGGCATAAAGTGCTGTAGGAGCATAGAGGATGGGGCTGCTGATCTTGCCTAGGGAGCAAAGAGGGCCTCACAAAGGCGGTGCCCCGTGCAATCGTTGCATCCATGCTTGTGTAGCCCAGACAGTCATGTGAGTCTTGTTTGTTATTTCGGTCAGACATGGATGAACATATTTTTTAATGTTTAAATATAATAAGTAGTACAGGCATGGTGTGTATTTGGCAAAAATTCAAACAACCCAAGTCTATTACATACCATTCTATTTGTTTAATTGATTAACACCATTCTTCCTTCATTGACAGAAGGTCATTAGCCTGTTTTCTCAAATATTAATTCATTTGAGCTTCATAACAATTCTATGAAGTAGATACTGTAGTATTAAGCCCAGAGGACAGAGGAAACTAAAGCATGGAAAGGTTGGATAATTTATTCAAGGCCATAGAACAAGTAAGAGGGGAGGATATGAACCCAGGCAGCATGGGGCTGGAGCCCATGCACTCAGACACTATCATATGCTGCCTCGTGTGCAGATATAGTGACAAACCATAAACTCAAGGATGCCAGGATTCATCTCTCTCTTTGTTTTCCTCCACTGTATATCCAGCCCGGAACTTACAGCATAGCCCCTAATAGGAGCCACATATTAAACACTTTTGAAGAAATGAATGATAGAAACAATAAGAACATTTCTTCAGGGCACCTGGGTGACTCAGTGGTTGAGCATCTGCCTTTAGCAGGTCATGGACCCAAGGTCCTGGGATTGAGTCCTGCATCGGGCTCCCCACAGACAACCTAGTTTCTCCCTCTGCCTATGTCTCTGCCTCTCTCTGTACCTCTCATGAATAAAGAGATAAAATATTTTTTTAAATAAAAGAACATTTCTTTGCTTGCACTAATCACACTAATATATATATATATATATATATATATATATCTGCTTGCATATTTGTCTTTCTGCTAGACCTTGAGATTCTTAAAAACAAGAATTCACCTTGGAATCTTACTCACCTTCAAATCTTCTCAGGTCCAGCACACACTTGTATTTATTTGCTCAGTGAATTCATTCATTCAAGAGATATGTATTTAGTGCTTTGAAACTAGACATCACACAGTAGAAGGTCCATAAACAGTGCTATAATGATGCTGTAAAAATTTGGGGGGAGAATTCTGCTTCAATCCAAGATGATTAGTACATCAGTCATAGGTCTATACCTGTATCTAGGCATCCTCACAACAGAGGTAATTCCCTCTAAGAAAGCCTGATCTTCACAACAGAGAAGTTGACAGGGTAGCCATGTTACATGTGTTACAAAGAAATAGGACATTATTTTGATTCTTCTGAAATGAACTTCAGAGTCATCCTATCTTTTAAACTCTAACTTGCACTCACTTTTTCAAGGACGGTTCTGTGATTTAAAGTGAGTGTGCTCATAAATCAATCAACTCACATTATGCACATATTTCTCACAGGGATGCCCACAAGAAAGGGCACAGAGCATTCTCATCAGACAATTCATAATTCTTCTGACAAAATTATGTGATGGTTACCCTTTCCATTATCATTAGTGACATTATGCAATGGAATATGGTACAGAAAAGTAGAGAAGAAATGAACTTTAAAATTGGACCCACATGAGTTCAAATTCTAGTCTGCCGTATCTAGTTGTATGCCCTGGAACATGTGACTCGACCTTTTTTTCCTTCACTGCAGAAAAAAATGGAGATAATAATGTCCATGTGCATGGAGCATTGTGAGGTAACATATGCCAGTGCCAGACACATAATAGCTCTGATATAAAAATTATTTTCTTTACTTTTCCCCCATGACCCTTGGTATTCATAAAAAAATTGTCATTGCCATACTACTAAGAAGAAATACCTAAGCTAGAAAAGATATATCTTGCCAATGTCTTGACCTTTTGAGTCAACCACACAAGGAGTCTGGTCACCCAGGATATTAAAAAGGAATAGCAATTAAAATCAAAGAATAGGAGGCACTTCCCCCAAATCTTGAGTTTTCTTGGGGCATTTTAGTGAGTTTTTTGAAAACTCCACAAAAGGAATCCCCATTACACTGTTTCCCTGGGTAAGTGATGCAATCTCCAGCAAATTATACATAAAATATGCACATATAGACATAGTCAGTATATTATAATTCTTAAGAATGTGCACACAAGAGTCAGACTACTTTAATTAAAACTGTGGTTTCAACATGTATCAGCTGTGTATCTTTAGGAGCTATATCTAACCTCTTCATGCCTTGACTTTGTCATTTATAAAAGGGATATAAGCATTATACCTACCTCCTAGAGTTGTCTAGAGGATTGAATGAAATAAATACACTGCTCCACTTCACTTAGAACAGTGCCTACCATGTTGCAAGTGCCCAAGAAATTGTCCATATCCACATATCAATAGGGTTATCAGGGTGTGATTGGAGGATGGTCAATTCACTGCTTCATATTTTATTATGCATTTTCTGAATCTTTTACACCATCAGCCGTTTATGTTTTCACTCATAGCCAAACTTTAATGCTGTTTCAATTTGAGAGATTTCTTTTTCTTTTCTTTTTTTTCTTTTTAATGAGCAGCCTTCCATTCAAAGGGTAGGAAAGAATTGGAGACTTGCACAGAGCCAATGGGTGGAATCCAGAAAGAACCAACAATTGAACATCAGGAGGTGCAATCTAGAGCAATTCTTAGGTAGAAAGTAGCTGCGAGAGCTTTTTAATATATGGCCTGAAATCGCAGGCCAACAGGGTGAAAAAAATCTTCAGAGTAGGGTCCAGACTCAAATAAAGGCAAGGGTTTCCACAGGCAGCATGAATGAGTGAAGTGGGCAGGTTGTAATCCATAGAAGTGGTGGGAACTCCAGAGAACTGGACAGTACATACCTCATCTGAAGAGGACAGCCACCACTGCCTTCTGCTTGTTGTAACCATGCTCTGTTTCCAGATCTTGTGATTTTTGAAGAGAACTAAAAAATCTGGAATTTTATGTAAAATACCCTAAATTTTAAATGTTGGAAACTACTTACAATTTTTAAAAATATTGAAAGCTAAACAAAGATGTCACAAAGCCATGAATTTATAACCAATGAATGAAAGGCTCATTTCCATCCTAAAAAATCAATAGAATAAATGGAGAAAGTTCATATAAAACCCAACAAGGTGCATGAGAGACGCCTAGTGGATGGCAAAATGGAAGGAGGAGAAGGATCTAGGTTCTTGATGACATTGTTGAGATAACAAAGCAATCCTGGCACTACTTCCTGTCTTGTTAAAGAAAAAAATAAAATAAATGTTTAATGATTTCATCCCCTATCAGCCAGGTTTTCTTTTACTTGCAGCCAAATGCACCCTTATGTACACACAAAGCAGATCAATCTGGAGAACAATCTGGATAGGAAGGTGAAGATGTGGATGAGCAATGCCTCAAAAAAATCCATTTGCTCACTCAGTCATTTTACAAATATTTATTGTGGGACCACACTGTGCCAAGCACTGGGCTGGACAACAAGGGCTTCAGGGGTAAGTCGGACTCAGACTCTAGAAGCTCACACATGGAAGCATTTGCAACTCATCTTCATGGACCAAAAGAAAAAGAGAACTAGCTTAAAAACCCAGGCCATGTGAATGGGTTGCCTACAGGTGCAGTCCAGAGGGCAATTTCATGTCAGGTGGGGCAGAGAAATAAATCTCTAGACAGGCCTGTGTCTGGCTGCCAAGAACATGGAGCCTGTGCACAAATGTCAAGGATGGAGTGTTCAAATGTGACCCTCATGCCTTATTTATATGGCATTTTCACCCGGCAGCTATCTGGGAAGGCCCTGGCCCTGGTCTCCTTGCCACTTTTTTGTACTCTCTCTATTTTGACAGTGTGATTTACTGGTCTCCCTTCTCAGATCTTCCCTGGGCCTAGGAACAGATATACAAGCAGAGTGTATGGCCTGGAGAGAACCTGGTAAAACCAGGGTAATCTGGGAGGAGAAAACTGGCTGGGCATCAATCTGCCTCATAGAGATGAGCAAGAAAGAGAGTCATTACTGGCTCTGTCCTCTGTCTATTTCTCCTTCCCATGATCTCCCCAACTATACTCTTCCCATGTAGATACTGAGCCCTCTGTGGGGAAGGCTGAGGCTTGTCCAACAGTCTTAGAAACTGAAATAAGTTAAAAGGCAAGGGCTAGTTGTGTCCAATAGGAAAGAACCTCCTTACCTCCTCTTTCTAAGTCTCCATGCTCAGAAGTGGGAGATGGGCAGGTGACACAACACAAAAAGAGAATTTCTCCCAAGAAGAACCCTATTTCCTTCTGCTCTCTCAATTAAACCAAAGGAAGGCGATTTTTTTCCCTTTCTTCCTTGAACCAGAGTTTTCCTGATATGGTTGAGTCTAGGCAGCATTTAATAATTTAAGCATAGAGAATATTATTGTTAAGGTCCCCTAGAAAGTCCCAAGACATAAAGGTGCAGAACTGGAAATGAATTTAAACACCATCCAGTCTCATGCTTCCTCTGCCCCATTTAATGCTTCAATCCATTCTGATAAATCATGTACCCACCCTGCAAACATTTCTTGGACACCTACTCTGTACCAGGCACCAAGAATGGAACAGTGAACAAAACAGGCAAAGGTCATCACTTTCATAGAGCTCACCCTTGAATGCCATGTGGTTGTCCTACCTTTGTCTGAGTAAGAAAATGAGATCTTATGACCTCTGGGTCCAGAACAGCCCATCTTAGAACAGGTCTGCTGTCTACAAGGCTCTTCCCTCCATTGAATGAAAATATGCATTTCAGTCTTCCTTCACATGCATTGAGCATCTACATAGTTCCAGAGTAGTTAGCTTGAAATTTGCATCTACTCATCATTTTATACTCCTCATGATTACTCTGTAGGGAAAATATTTATTCCCATCTTACAGATGGGGAGCTGAGTCATAGAGAGACTCCATGACTTGGCTAAGGCCACTCAATTGGCAAAGGAAGAGCCTAGACTGGAATTACAGACCCTCCCACTGAGATCAGATTCACTGGTCAAAGGCAACCCAGGACATTCCTGCTGGGTCCTGTCTGGATAGAGATGCATCCTCCCTGGGATGCATTCTTGGAATGAAAGGGGGTTGACCCCAGCAGACTGATTAATTCAAGAAAGGGGCAAAGAAAATTTCTCCCTTCAATATCCCTGTTTATACAGGATCCCTACAGAAAGGAAAGTTCCTCACTATTACTACCCAGAGGAAACTGTCCCACTCTGCCTGAAGTTTGTCCTCAAGGACCCCATGGAACCTGCAGACCCACACTTAGCCAGAAAGTCCTATAGTCCTTAGGAATGACTCTTAAGCAAGGATGCTGGAGAGTGGAAAGGAGAGTCAAAAAAGAGCACTCTCTCTGACACAAACAATGACTCACAATGGTGATTGCAAGGACTCTTGGTCAAAATGCTTAAGCTTCTGGGGAGGGCCTATAAGGGCCTTAGCCTTGCTTCTCCTCTCATTCAGTCTGCACTGTAATGCAGGGACTCAAATCTCAGGGTACTCTGGTCCAGCCCTCTCATTTTACAGACAGGGAGACTGAAACTCAGAAGAGAGCCTAAGGTAGCAACAGCCAGTAAGCAGAAGCCTCAGGAGAAGGAGTCAGTGGATTGGGAAGATGGTCTCAGGCATTGTTTGGTCTGATGTCACACCAGTTGGGAATTAAGTAGATGCCCAGACATGAGCCAGGGGATCAGCAGAGTCTTTATGGCTGTCAGAAGGAAGGCACTGGCCAGAGTGCTCTGGAGTGACCCACACCAACCTGTGGGACCCTTAAAAAATTACTGAACTACCCTGCTCAGCATCGTCATCTGCAAAATACAGACAATAGGGGATCCCTGGGTGGATCCCAGCGGTTTAGCGCCTGCCTTTGGCCCAGGGCGCGATCCTGGAGTCCCAGGATCGAGTCCCAAGTCGGGCTCCTGGCCTGGAGCCTGCTTCTCCCTCTGCCTGTGTCTCTGCCTCTCTCTCTCTCTCTCTCTATCATAAATTAATAAATCTTTTTAAAAATCCTTAAAAAATACAGACAATAATGATAGTAATACTACCTCTATGTTGAATTGTACAGATTAACTTGGATACTTCAGAAAAAGCATTCAGCACACAGCCTAGCCCATATTAAGGGCTAACAAATAGGGGCTGTGATTATCATCTCCTCCATCCATTTTAAAACTTACTTCACTATACGAGAGAAGACTAAGATTCATGAAAGACAGTGGAGGCCAGATTTGTACGTAGCCCTAGTCGCTTTCTGGAGCCTGTGCACTTAACCATACACTGTGTTTGCCCGAGCATAAGATGGCACCATTTTGCACCTAAAACACTGGCCACATGGACTCCACCCATTTTCTGTCCGCACCTCCATCCTCCACTGACTGTGAACTCTCTGAGAGCAGGAAGCTGCCCATCATGTTCATTACTCATCCCTAACATCCCAGTGCTGATGGGTGTTCTGTGTTGGTTGAGTAACTAATTAAAGGGAAAAATAGCATCATAGATCATGACACTTGGAGGAAGAGAGTGAAGGTGAGGGATGGCTCACCCACTCCTGTTCCCTCCTCCTTCCCAGTGATGTGTCTCCCTCTCCTGGTCCCTCCCTTCCATTACTGGGAAGATCATAGAACCAGTGCCTTATGGAACCCATCTCTCCTCTTTAATCTCTCTTTATTTCTACTTTTGGAGAATTAATTTTTGGTGAGGTGTCATATTTCTTCCACACCCCCTCTACAGCTAACAATCTTCTCATCACGCCTCAAAACCCAACCCAACTGAAATGTCACCTCCTCTGTGGAGTCTTCTCTGTTCCATCAGGGAATGTAAGGGAATGTAATGCTCCGCGTGCACCTACAGGACTTTGTTGTTATTCACAGCTCTGCTCTAGTACTTACAGGGTTGAAACCTCTGCCTGCCCCCCAGTGCTGTGTCTGTCCCCCTCCCCCTAGCAAAATCACTTAAGGACAAAGCCTGACTCTTCCCATCTCTACCGGCAGCATCAAGCACAGAGGCTGGCATCTAGCAGGTGCCAGGACATTGATTAATTAAATGAATGAATGAATGAATGAATGAATGAATGAATGAATACCAGAATGTGCCCAGTTCCCTAACAGAAGATCTGTAATTCTGAAGTAAGTAGTATTCAGACACTCAGTAGCTACCTCTTAAGTGCCTACTGAGCACTGGGCACAGTTTAAGGCCTAGAGCTCAGGCTTTAAGTGAAGCAAGAGAAATAAGAAGCAAGTACAGAAATAAAGAAAAAAGAGATTTTAGATAGTGATGAGGGCTGTGGAGAAAATAACCCAAGGGGTTTAAGAGAGGGTCACTGGGGTCACAAGGGGTCAGGGTGGCCTCTCAGAAGAGGTGGCATATGACCACAGGAGCTGCTGGGAATGACCACAGGAGCTGCTGGGAAAGATCAGTGGGAAAGGCTATGCCTGGCAGAGTGAGCATCAAGTGGAAAGGCTCTCAGGAAAAACAGGCTTGTCTTGTTGGAGGTGCAGCAAGGATACCCAGACACCTGGTAGAGTGGAGTGAAGTGAGGGTAGAGGAAATGAACCTAGAGACTCTGCCGAGGGTCACATTATCAGGGATGCATGGCATGGTGGGACATTGAAAAGTTTTACACAGAACAGTGACATGATCTGCCTTATGTCTTTGAGAGATCACCATGAGCAAGGAGAGAAAATAGGTTTTTGAAGCCATAGCAGGAGTAGACTTAGGAAACCCAGTTAGGAGGCCATTGCATTATCCCAAGTGTGAGTTGATGGCAGCTGGTCCAGGATGTGCTGGTGGTGATGGAGAGGAGGTGAGATTCAGGAACTGTATCAGAGGTAGAGCCCACAGAACCTGCTGGTGCACTCAGAGTGGAGGGTAGGAGAAAGATGAGAGCAAAGGATGGTGGTTGCTTACTTAGATGTATTTCTACAGGACTAACTTTCCATTACTCCAACGCTTACAGGGAGGACCCTCTCCATTCTGCACCTCTACGTCCAGCCAAGTTGCTCCAGAATGAAACCTGCCAGCACACCCAGCTCCTTCTTCCTATTCTCCAAGCCACCTTCACTTGCCTCCTGCATCTTTTCCTCTTCAAAAGCACTGCCTGAGCCTACGAGTCATTGCTATAGACTTCTCCAGCAAAATGCAATTTGGGAAAAGCTGGTTTGCTTTTTTTTAAAAAAAGCATCATTTGTACACAGGAAGGCACTACATGGGGGATGATGGCTTCCATGGAAAGCTGTCCCATGTTGGGCATGGTAAGGCACTGCATGAGCCAGCAGTGCCGGGGGAGGGTTGGGGACTGTAACATTTTAATAAAGTGCTGATTTCGGACAGGATTTCATGTCTTGGAGGGAAGTGCCTCGGGCCAACTGTATGCCTCTTTGCCTCATGTTTGCCAAAGCCCTTTGAGGAGGTTGAGAGCTCATTACTACAAGAACCTATTGTAGACCATACACCATTGAATCCTCAGCCAGCCTATGAAATTGTTTTCTTGCACTTTAGGTTCATGGTTTAAGTAACAGAGAGTGATGGCAGATGGTTGACCAAAATCCAAAGATGGAAAACCTACCACACCTCCTGATCACCCGTTCTTTCCACACCCCATACATTGACCTACATTTGGCAAGTGAAGCCCCTCCCCAGGTTTCAGACCAATTATGCTCTCAGTGTATACACAGCATCTATTTATTTTTCTCATTCAAACAAAATGTATTTATTGAATGCCTCCAAATGCTCTGGGGTTGCAGCCATGAGCGAGAGGCAAGGTCCCTACTCTCATGGAACGCACACTCCAGTAGGGAAGGAGAATGAAACGACAGATAAGATGATTTCAAAGAATAGTGTATTAAGGAAAATATGACCAGTGACTATGGAGTGACTCTAGGGCAGGGTCTGCAAACATTTTCCATAGAGCCAAAGAGTAAATATTTTTGGCTTTGTGGGCCATATGGTCTCAGTCACAACTACTCAACTCACCTGTTGTAGGATGAAAGCAGCCACAGATGATATGTAAAGGAATGAAGAAAAAAAACTGCATTCACAGAAACAGGTGGCAGGCCTGGGGACTATAGTGTGCCAACCCCTGCTCTAAGGGAATGTGGGAGGAATATTTAAAAGGGTGCACTGAAATAGGGTGATATTTAAGCTGAAGTCTGAATGGTGAGAAGGAACTTGCCACATAAAGATTAAAAGGAAGGTGTTCCAAACAAGGGAACAGCACGTGCAAAGCCCTGAGTCATGACTATTTCAGGAACAAAAATGCCCACCCATGTGGTGAAGCAAAAGGAAGATGAGGGTCACAGGTAGGCAGGGATCAGGCTATAATGGTCCATAGTCCAAGATGAGGCCTAACACATAGTAGGTGTTCAATTAATTAATTATGGCTCCATCAAAGGGAATTTAAGGAGTTCTAGGTTATTATCCAAAGAATTTAGACAAAGTTCCACAATTGTCATTCAACGCTGTACCAATCTTAGCCACAAGAATCTTTTTTCCTGTGATTAAATTCCCACCTAGAACCTCATTCCCATCATTTATTTTCAGCCTTGTCTCCTATTAGGTAGCCCACCTATGCCCAATCCCTGCCTCCGTAACCTAGTTTGAGCTCCCAGATCTTCCAAAACTGGTGATTGGTTTAAAACTAAGGGATTCCTGACTGTTTCCCTAGAGCAGAGGTCCCTGCTATGTACTAGCTGCTGACAAGTGGAGATTTGTTACGGCAGTCACTAGACTAGGTATATTAGCAAATAATCTAGTTCTCTCCTTCCAGGTACTTCCACATCCCCTGAAAGTTATACGATCAGTGACATGCTTAAGCCAATGAACTGCAAACAGATAATGCATGAGTAACTTTCAGGTAGAAGCTTTAAGAGCCAACATACAAATTGCCATCTCTCTCTCTCTCCCTTCCCAGCATGACTAACTTGCAGCATTTCTCAAGAAGGAGCCCTGTCCTTATCCATGTTGGACATACAGTATTGAAAGAAATAGATTTGTGTTGTGTTGAGGCAATAAGATGCTGTGGTTATGACTGTAGCACAATCTACCCATTCTGATGAATACAGAGATTTGTACTTAAAAGGAAGGGATAGCCATAATAAAGATCTAAAATATGTTACGTTGACCTAGAAGTTGAACAGTAGATGACTCAGGATATCCAAAGCTAAGTCAAGACACCAAGCCAGGGTAATATAGAAGCACAGCAAATCCAGGAAATCCAACTACTAAAGACATGACTGTTGACTCATGGGAACTCCTAGAGATTATTTCTGACCTTTAGAAGCTCACATTCTGTGGACAGCTCAGCCAAGTAAACAAGTAAGTATAATTCATTGTGTAACAAGTGCCATTATGGAATTGTCATAGGAACAAAGTCATAGGAACAAGAGAAAGTGAAGTGATATCAATAGTGCATTTAATTATACAGTAATAGTAAGATTAATTGGCCAGGCTACATTTGGTAGATCACATAAACTCTATGTAGGTAGGGAGTTGTCTGTCTGATTCTCTGTTATATCCCTAGAATCCTATTAGGCACCGGTGAGTGGATGTTTCATAGATTTTTGTTGAATGAATAAATTCTGAATTTCAGAAATATGGTGGTGAAAGAGTATTTCAGACAGAAGCAAGAGCATATGCTAAGGCACGAAGTTTAACTCTATAATCTAAGGAGTTCCATTTACCTGGATGATATGATATGCCCAGGATATGAAGGAGGCTGAGGGGACATGGGGAAGGAGTCAGGATGATCATGGAGAAGTAATCCAGGACAGACTTGGATTTGCAGACCCTGAGACCAGGTTACTCAAGGTTAAATATCTATGGGGATAAGGAAGAAAATGTGAGCTATAAAGCCATAGTTTGTGAAGAGAGTATGTGCTGGTAGAAATCTGACCAACTTCATGAACTGTTGGGTGCATATTCCTCCTAAAGGCTTTTAATCTGAGATGTTTACAAATATTGTGATGACCTAACACAACATGTCTGTGGGTTACAGGCCAATTGTAAGGCACCAATTTTCAAATCCTGCTAAGAGAGACAATCAGGAGATGACTGGGGCTTCAAGAAAAGGGGTATAAGTCCCCAATCATCATCCATAATCTTGAAATTCTAGAAGCTGACAACCGAAGGCTTTTCACGAGTTTGGCCCAAACTCATCTGGCAGCAAATACTGCCTGAACTTACATGAGGCTATTCATAGTCTTCATTTTTCCCTCTTCATGTGAATATTCATACATTTCATTGTGTGTGTGTGTGTGTGTGTGTGTGTATGGTTATGGGGTGCTGCCCTGGAGTACACTGCTAGACCTACATAATATGCTGTATCTTGTTTTTCTTAAACCCAAGAGATTCTGAATTTTTGGAAGACTCAAAATTTTAGATCAAGGTTTATGGACACCAGACATGATCAGATTCATAATCTTTTGGTAGAAAGCTCTGGCACCTGTGCTAATGGTAAACTGGAGGAAGGAGACAAGATAGCTGGTTAAGGAGCTGTGGGCAAACCATTTTTGAAAACTATCAAGAGCTGTTCCAAGGTGGATATGCTGGAAATGGAGGGGCTTGGGCGATATTTCCCAGTCGGAGCAACACAAATCAGTGCCTGATGGGAGGTGGGAGGTAAGAGAGGAAGGAATCCAGGATGAGTCTCATGCTTCCAGCTTGCAAGAGTGGACAGATGGTGAGCCATCCACCACAAGAGTAAATCCAGAATGATTAGAGTTAAGGGAATTAAAATTATAAATGCCAGTTTGGACCTGTACATGTGAAGTTCTTCTGTACCCTGTGGCTGGAGATGGAAATATGGATCTCAAGCCCAGGCAAGAAGCTACTGACAGAGTACAAATTTGGGAAGTATCATGATTTAAATAGTGTCCCGTAAAAAGATAAGTCCAAGTTCTAACCCTCGGTAACTGTGAGTGTGAATTTATTTGGGGATAAAATTAATTTAAAGATCTTAAAATGAAATTGTCATAAGAAAAGAGCCCTAAATCCAATGAATGTTGTCCAAATAAGAAGGAGAGGGAGATTTGAAACCCAGAGAGAACACAGAGGAAATTAGAAATTAGAGTGACTGTCAAAGATGCCAGAGCCACTTGAGGCCAGGAGAGGCATGAAATGGATTCTCCCTTATAGCCTCCACAAGGAACCAACCCCACTGACACCTTGATTTTAGACTTCTGTCCCCAGAACAGTGAGAGAATAAATTTCTGTTATTATAAGCCACCCAGTTTGTGGTAATTTGTTACAGCAGCGCTAGGAGATGAACACAGAAGGCTTCAGCCATGCAAGGCATTTTCAGCCTGAGGATATGGTGGGGAAGGAGAGAGGTAGACCAAAGACAGAAGTCAGGTGACATCAACGTGGCATTGAAAACAAGATGGTGACTAAGGATAATTGGAGAGGTAAGACAAGCCCTGGGAGGGTGGAAGCCCAGAAGGGCATGAGCCTCAGCAGGAAGGTATGCTCTGCAGTGTCAAATTTTGCGGAGAAGACATATAGAATGAAGGCTGAGAAGAGAATACCAAATTTAGCAATAAGGTCAATGATGATTTTGAGTTAGAGAAGCTCCAGTAAACTAAGCAATAGGTAATTTGTGAGAAGCGTGAAGTCAGTAAGGAATTCTTTCAAGAAGTTTGGCTGTTGTGAAGGGAAGGAGGGGGCCATCTCAGTAGCTTGAAAGGTTTGAGAGTCAGGAAAAAGGGTTTGCAGGTGGGGAGCATTGGGAGCATGAACATATCCCCAGGCTGTTTGTGGAAACGAGGGCTGGGCAAGGGCTGGCAATGTAGGAGAGGGCAGAGGGCAGAGGACATGCAAGGTCCAACTGACAAAGAGTTAAATGTCACATTTGGGGCATGGAGTCCAGGGGCTTCTTAGTAGACCTCTATTGTGGGGAAGCAGGTACCCACCTAGAAACAACTCCCAGCCTCCCTTGCAGTCTAATGGGAACATGTGATCAATTCTCAGCAATGGAATGAAGCAGAAGTGGTGCATCTCCTCCAAGCCAGCGGTGCATCTCCTCTATCCCTTCTCCTCTCACCTCCCCCTGGACACAGAGGATGTCACAGCCCTTAAGGATGGCACCCCACAAGACTGAAAAGGTCTGGGTTCCTGAATTACCATCGGGAGGAAAGCCTCCCATTATCAGGAAAACTCTCAATGGACTGTCAGATGAGTAAAAAACAAATATTGTCTTAAGTCACCGAAATGTGGAAGTTTATTTGTTTTAGCAGCTAGGTGATTCTAATACTATCTGCATATTATATGTGTCCAGATCTTATACTGCTGGCTTCCTGCCACCTGCCAGAGTTCAACTGCTACCAGACTAACCCACTAACCCATTAAGGATCACCTGCCTGGGGCACTGGGGTGGCTCAGTTGGGTAAGTGTCTGCCTTCAGCTCAGGTCATGATCCCAGAGCCCTGGGATCAAGCCCCATATCAGGCTCCCTACTCAGTGGGGAGTCTGCTTCTCCCTCTGCCTGTCACTCCCCCTGTTTGTGCTCTCTTGCTCTCTCTCTGTCTCTCTGTCTCTCTCTCTCTCCCTGTCGAGTAAATAAATAAAATCTTTAAAAAAAATCACCTGCTTTGCAGGACCTGGCATCTGTTCCACCCTAACTGAAGGTCTTTGGTTCATTCAACATAAATGTTTAATCTCCTACTATGTGTAGTATACTAGTTGGGAGATACGGCTACCGGCACAGATGTAATAAATCCCTGCCTTCAGGTAGCGTACATTTTATTTTTTTTAAAAAAGATTTATTTTTATTTATTTATGATAGACATAGAGAGAGAGAGAGAGAGGCAGAGACACAGGCAGAGGGAAAAGCAGGCTCCATGCCGGGAGCCCCATGCGGAACTCGATCCCGGGACTCCAGGATCGCGCCCTGGGCCAAAGGCAGGCGCGAAACCACTAAGCCACCCAGGGATCCCCGGTAGCATACATTTTAATGGGACACACAGAAACTAAACAGACACATAAGAAGGTAATACAGTATCAGGTAGGAATATATGACTTCCTACTGATATATATATATATATATCAGGTATACATATGAATATATATATGCTTCATTTTTTAATAGTAATAAAATTGCTGTAACAAATTATATTTTTAATAGTACTAAAAAATGAATTAAAAATGAAGCAGAATAAAGGGACAGGGAGTGATGGGTGAGGCGGGGTGCAATTTTAAACAAGTTAGTCCAAGAAGGCCACTTGGAGGGCAAGACATTGACACAGAGATTTAAGTAAAGTGACTGAACAAGCAAAGAACAGGCTGGAGGAGGTAAGCCAGACAGAAGGAGCAAGTTGTGCAAAAGTCCAGAGAAGACAATGTGCTTGGTATTTTGGAGGGCAGCAAGGCCAGTGTGGCCTGAGCAGAATGAGCTACCATGACAGGTACGGCAGAAAGATAAACCAGGGGTCAGATATCCTTGGGTCATGGTGAAGACTCTAAAGCCTCTTCTAAGAAGTGGGGAGTGCAGACCCTGTCTCCCAGGCCAGCAGGACTTCTCCCACTGTTTCCCAAGAGCCTGCCCCTCCCACCTGCACACCTGGCCAGCTCCAGGACCCAGCTCCTGTCCCTCTACTCCGCACCCCGTTACCTCACTCTGAGCTCCCCTGGGCACAGAGCTGCCAGACTGCGGGGGACCTTTGCCAAGGATAAGCAAGGTAGAGGAAGTGGCTTTTTCCATGAGAGGTGACTCCTTTGCAGAGAAAAGAAAGTTCAGAAGCATCCTAGGGGAGAAGCAGCACCCACGAGGCAGTGAGCACTAAGTCTATATTTGAGCTGAAAAACATGCAGACAGGCGGGCGGGAGCCCAAACACAACTGTTTATGCCTTATGCGATCGCAAATGAGTAATTTTGCCTACTGGAGTTTCAGGAAGCTCCTCCAGCTCGGAAACAGAGCCATCTCTCATACTAGAAGGCTGCAAAGCTGCGTGTGAGGGTTTGGTGGCCTCCGCAGATGGAAACGCTTCGAACAGCCACAGTCACTTGCATTTGCAAACTATGCTTCTCTCATCCTGTCCATGCGGCCCTGTCCACACAGTAATCTGGCTCATTTTATTTTACAAACGAGGGCACTCTGGCCCTGAGAGGTGACGTGTTGTGTATACCTAAGGTCACAAAGCCAGTGGCGGGCTTATTCTTGTGAACCACATTTAAAAGTGATCATTATCCCCCTGCTTGAAATCACCCATGGGTACTTAAAATTCAAACTCCTTCCCATGTTCTAAGAGATCTTAGGCTAGGGATCAGCAGACTCTAGCCCACTGCAGGATTTTGTAAATAAAGTTTTATTGGGAGGAAGCCATATTCATTAATTTGCATGAATGCAATAAGACCTGGCCTCATTTGCATGAATGAGCATGTTTGCTCACTGTCTATGGCTGCTTTTGCACTACAATGGGAAAGCTGAGTAGTTGCTTCACAGACCAGTCCATAAAGCAGGAAATATTTATCATCCAGCACCTGTAATTTCAGATTTATTGACCCCTAGCTCTTTGCCATCTGTCCAGACCCACTTTTCCTCTCTTATCTCTCTGCTGTCTCTTCTACGCACTCTTTTCCAGGCACATTGGTCTTAGCCTAGCTTTTCTTGCCCCAGGACCTTTGTACTTGCTATTCTCTCTGAAACACTTCATCATGATTTTCATACCTGGCTCCCTTTCACATTTCAGGTCTTGGATCAAATGCTTACTCCTCGGGGTAGCCTTCCACAATCTCTCTATCTAACAGGGCTACGGTCCTGTCTCAAATTCATTCCTCTGCTTTTTATGTGTGTGTGTGTGTGTGTGTGTGTGTGTGTGTGTGGTATCTATAACTTTCTAAGTCATCTTATCTTTTAATGTACTTATTGTCAGAGTCTCTCACTAGAAAAATAACCCCATGGGAACAAGCACCCTGATTGTTTGGGTCCCAGTTAAATCCCCAATACATAGAATGGTGTCTGACATGTAGCGGATGCTCTATAGTAAGTGCTAAATGAATGAATGAATCAAAGAAATAATGAGTGAATCATAACTGTCCTTGGTGTATATCGAGGTTCCTTGGCCTTAGCACTAGTGATTCTCGGGACTGAATAATTCTTTGTGACAGGGAATTGCCATGTGCACTGTAGGGTATTGAGCACTGCCCCTGATCTCTACATACCATAAGTCACCACTACCACCAAACTGTGACAACTGGAAATGTCTCCACGCATTGCCAAATGTCTCCTGGGGGATAGGGGGAAGCGATTCACTCCCAGTTGAAAGCCACGGAGATACATGGTTTAAAGCTGCCCTTAATGCTTAAAGCAGACAATAAGCTTTTATACAAGACCACAATCATCCAGATTCCTAGTTGATTGTAGTTGTACATATGAGTGACCTCTGGGTTAGGGCCATCTCCTGATGAAATTGCTTCATAAAGGAAATACCAACATTATTTTGGAAACGAAAGTCCCAAGTTGGAAACCACTTTAATGTTTTCAGTGGGGAATGATTAATAATCAGGAGCCAGGATGCATGGAGTTACAAGTTATTATCATATTCTGGACTCATATGAACATAAAGAGACGTTGCTGTGTTCCAGGGAGGGTGGCAGGCAGAGGGGGCAATGTGATCGGAGAGGCCGAGGGGCTCTCCTGGGCATTCGGTCATTTACAGGGAATCAGAATTATTAATGTGTTTTGTTAAATCTTTTCCCGTAACAAGAAGAAAAATAGATGAGAACAGAGACAGAGCAAATGCACCGCCTGGCAAGGGCTGTGGGTGATCTCTGGGGTCCGCAGATGATGGGAGGGTAGGGAGACTCCCTTTAGTGATGCTATTTTCTAGGAGGAAAATGCTGAGTTCAGAGAGCCTGCTCTTGCTGCAAGAAGGCTGCTGCCACTCTGCCTTTGATGTAGGGGCTGGTCAATGCACTTTGTTCCGTTCCTGAGGATGGAGTCTATTTTAGTAGCTCTGGTCCCCATGGGGCATAGCTTAATGTGCCACCCAATAGATACAGCCCTGCTTCACCAGAAGGATGGTTGTCCTCCAGCAGATGACCCATGGGGTCCTATGGTGTCAGCAAAGAGGAGGGACTCAGGCCAGGACAGGCTGCCCCAACCCATAAGGTGCATTTCCTGCTGAGAGTGGGCACTGGGGGAGAAGCAGTGGCCAGGAGCCATGCCTGTTGCAGTTGGTACGTTTCTCTCAGCCTGACTTCCCATGGGTACTTTCCCCCTGCTGACGGCCCCAGGGACCAACCCTGCCTCCCATTCTTCCTCACTGCTGCTGGTACTGCCTCCAGACCTCAGATTTCTCTCCCACCAAAGGCCGGTTTCAAATTAAGGATGCAATTCTGGTTCCCCAATTTCATTGTGGAAAAGAAGCACACAGTCTTTTCTTCCTAGGGTGTTGAGAGAGGGAGATAAACAGGGTAAATGAAAACAGCATGAGAAGGAAAATGAATATAGTGGAATCTGTTGTTTTTATGTATCTAAGCTCCATTCCTCCTTCTGACCAGAACACTCACATTTTGGGGGGAGACCCACCATCCCCTAACCCTCAGTTCTTGGGATCTGAGTTATGGCTAGCATCAGCCACACCAGATTCAGGGGCAGGCACATGGCCCAGCCCTGTCCCGATCATGGTATATCATCCTTCTGTTCACAGTGATGGGTTTATAGGTGGACAAATGACCCAGGTCAACCCAAGTCATCATTAACTCAAGGGCTCATGCTAAAGAGTTTAGGGAAGAGGAATGCTCCTCTTGCTGATTGAAGAGAGAACAGAATGAAGGCCAGGAGCTGCTGGAAGCCTTTTTCCACCACTGCTGGGAAGCCTGTCAATTGAGCCAACGGTGAAAAGCAGTTCCATGAGGTGGGGACAGCATGACAGCATCCTCTAACCATTTGCTACAGCCATACCTGAAACTGGCCCTTCTCAGAACTCATCAACTACATAAGACACACGTTATGTAAAATAGACCTTTTGATTTTTTTTCTCAGGTAGGTTTTAGTTTTGTCTTACAACAAAAATATTTAGTATCTCTTGCAACACAAGAATCTTGTATTTTAACTCACAGAGTTCCCAGATTCTCACAAAATTCTGACCATGTCTTTGGTCAATATTAGTTTCCTTTATTCCTAAAGTTTCTAAGCCCTTTAAAGTCCTTTAAAAAATTAATTATTTATTCATGAGAGACACACAGAGAGAGGCAGAGACACAGGCAGAGGGATAAGCAGGCTCCCTGCGGGAAGCCCGATGTGGAACTCAATCCCAGGACCCCGGGATCACAACCTGAGCCGAAGGCAGATAGATGTTCAACCACTGAGCTACCCAGGTGTCCCTCTAAGCCCTTTCTTAAACAGTGAGAGGGTAGTTTCTCATATGTAAGAGTACTCCTTCTTTAACCCCAGTGCTGGAAGCTACTGAGTAAATATTTATTGATCACCTAATATGTTCAAGGCACCATGCTTGGTTCTTTACCTAGGGTTTGTTATTATTTAACTCAAGTTATAAGAACATATGATAGACAGTCTTAGCCTCAATTAAAGATGAACAAACTGGGATTCAGAAAGCAAAGTAAGTGCTGAAAGCCCCATACAGCTAAGAAATGGCAGTGCAAGCATTCAAATCCAACACACCTCTCCTAGGTCTATGAGCCCTTCTCCCATTGACGCCTGAAATTACAATTAAGAAGAACAACGGCTATGTACTGCTTGACCATTGGGATTAACAATACAATTCACCACTGGAGTACTCATCAGAAGCCCAAGCCCTGGACTAAGTACATTGCCTATAATATTTCTAACATCCACACAACACTGTAAGATACGGATTATTATCTTACCATCACCTCCATTTTAAGAATGAAGATATTGAGGCTCAGAAAACGTAAAATAACTTGTTCAGGGTTATACAGTTAGCTCAAGAAGAGAGAATTCCAGACCACGGAGAGTCCAAGCCAGCGTGCTTTCCAGTAGCCAGATTTCCTCCCAAATCTCAAGTGAGAAATTAACATCTTAAGAGCTTTGAGTTTTTCCCACCCCCATGTATCTCTGATCCATAAAAGAAAGCTCTTCTTAGGAAATTTCGTCATATGCCATCCACTTAAATACTTTATGCAGGAAAAGCTTGACTCCCCAGTTAAAATAAGATACATGGAGGCTGGCTCCATCACTTACACATCTACACACCAAGAAGCGTAACAGGTGCATCATAAACACTTGCTGAAGAAACAAGACAATCCCTCCATCCAGACCTTGTCCCCAAGGGCAGTCCATGGAGATTTCTCTGGGAATCCTGCTGAAATTGCAGATGCCCAGATCTGCAGCCAGGCCTATTAAATCAGAATATATGAGACAAAAGGACAAAGAAAATGTGGCATATTGGAATAGTATACATATAATATCTATTATGAAACCCTATATATATATATAATAACAGAATATTATTTTGCCCTTTAAAAAAAAAGGACATCCTGCCATATGTACCAATATGCATGAACCTCGAGGACATTATGCTAAGTGAAATAAGCCAGTCATAAGAACATAAATACAGCGTACTTCCACCTATATGAGGTACCTAAAAGAGTGAAACTCACAGAAGCAGAGAGTAGTACGTGGTTGCCAGGGCGCGGAGAAAGAAGGTAATGGTCAAAGGGCATGAGGTTTCAGTAATGCTAGATGAATTAATTATAGAATCTGCTGTACAACATTGTGCCTGTAGTTAATAAAGTAATATACACTTAAAAATCTGTCACTATAGCATGCACAACAATCATTGCAATAACCCTAAATTATTACCAAAAAACATACCAATACTCCTATTTAAAAACATCCATTAAGAGGGTAAATCTCACTCTAAGTGTTCTTACCACAATAAAATAAAATTTTAAATTAAAAAAGGGACACATAGAGACAGAGTACAGGAGTCTGCATATTAACAAGCACCCAAGTGACAGCTATGTGTATCGAAGTGTCTACTCTGCTAAAGAGCCGCCAACCTGAGGGACAAGTATATACTTCATTCCTCCACTTAACAAATGTCCTAAGTGTCTCTTGTACAAAATGTACCTTGCCAACCATTGAAAATAAATAATAACCAAGGTCTCTTCCCTCAAGGGACCTAGCAGTGAGAAAAGATGGTACACAAGTAATTACAAAACCACTGTTTACTTATAATTATGCCAAGTTTTGTTGTAACATGTAATGGGAAGACTTGACGTTGTCTGTGTCTGTATGTGTGTGTATGTATACACAGCAGAGAAGGATCATCGTGCACTTTGAGGACCAGGTGGCATTCTCACTGAGCTCTAAATGTTGAGCAGGAAATAACCAGGTAAACAAGCAAAGTGCCTGAGGCATAAGAAACAGCATGTGCAAAGGCCTTGTGATGGAAAGGTAAAAAAGAAGGTTCTAGAAACTGAAGGAAAAGGAAGGGGTATGCAGTGTAGAGAGGGAAGGTAAAAGTGCTGCATTATGAGGGTGGTGAAGCATATCCTGGATGTGTGTGGGGAGGGTGGTGGGGGTTGTACACCATTATTAGATTGCATTTGGGGGGGTGTTGTTATTTATTTTTTTGTTTCTTGTTATTTTAATTCCAGTATAGTGATCATACAGTGTTATATTAGTTTCAGGTGTACAATTTAGTGATTCAACACTTCCATCAGATGTGCGTTTTTTAAATGTTGGGAAGAGGACAAGAGTAGAAGAAAGAAAACCAATGGAGAGGCAGCTGCTGTCCAAGCAGGAGATGAAAGTGAAGGTGATGTGGACAGTGGACAGAGCAACATGTATTTGGGAAGTAGAAATAGCAGTCTCAGGGATAGAATGGATACAATGGCACAGGAGAAGAGCTGTAAATGGCTCTCTAGAAACCCAGGGGAGAACAAGAGCTCTGTCAGGGAACATGGTGAGCTCAGTTTTGGAAATGATGGGTGTAAAAGTACATCAGTCAAGTCTCAATTGGCAGACAACAAAAACTCCTCAAGCTGTTTAAGCAGTCGTGGATTTTTTTTTTTTTTTAAGCAGTCGTGGATTTAACTCCAGTATTAGATGTTCTCTGTGGTCTCTCTTACTGTGTGACAAACCACTTCAAACTTTGTGGTTGTAACAAGAGCCATTTCTTTAGCTCACAATTCTCTGACAATTTTGGGTTGTTTTGAGTTTAGCTGTGTGGTTCTTCCGGTCTTGGCTGGACTCACTCTTATCTGTGGTCAGTTGCAAATTCACTAAGCGTCTCTGCATCTGGGTACTGATTGGTTGTTGGTTGAGTGTGATGAGGACCTCTGGGCCATATATTTTTCATCATTTAGCAGTCTGGCTTCAGCTTCTCACATAGCTGCTGGGAGATGTATACAAGGCTTCTTAAGAGGTAGGTTCAGAGTGGGTACATCACTTTACCTCGTTCTGTTGGCTAAAGCAAATTATAAGGCCAGCACAAATTCTAGGAGAGGGGGAATAGATCCATCTCTTGATGGGATGAGCTACAAAGTCTCACTGCAAAGAGGCATGGGTGTAGGAAGATGTAAGATATTATGGCCATTTTTGCAAACAATCTACCACAAGTACTTACAAAATCACTGAAAGGACTGGAGGAACATGCTTCATGCTGAACCTCCAAGAATGAGTCTGAGAACTTGCTCACCAGGGGAACTTTTGCCTCTGCTACAATCAGGAAGGCCACCACAGGACCACTGATTTCAAGAATGGGCCACTGTCATTGTATTACAATGATCAAGAAGCCACTCGAACTGCCACTTCAGAAACAACTGCCTTTCCATATCCAGGAATGCAGTGACCAGAGGCAGGGACTCTGCTGCAGAAGAGTCCAACATCCTGGTAACTGCAACAAGAAGATGACCTCCACCTTCCCAATCTCATGCCAGTACATATAATTGGTGGAATCTGGTTTTCCTTCTAGAACTCCAGCTGTAATGGAGTCTGGGAAATACAATTGCTAGTTTTCCAGCCTTAATAGTATAGGAAGGTACTCTAGAAAGGGTTGGGTTGGATTCTGGGTGTCAGACCACACCATATATCTCAAGGCGATTGTGAATAACCAAGGATAAATGATGAGAAGAGGCAACTATTAGATGCAACTGTCACCTCTTCAATAAATGGTGCTGGGAAAATTGGACATCCACATGCAGAAGAATGAAACTAGACCACTCTCTTGCACCATACACAAAGATAAACTCAAAATGGATGAAAGATCTAAATGTGAGACAAGATTCCATCAAAATCCTAAAGGAGAACACAGGCAACACCCTTTTTGAACTTGGCCACAGTAACTTCTTGCAAGATACATCCACGAAGGCAAAAGAAACAAAAGCAAAAATGAACTTTTGGGACTTCATCAAGATAAGAAGCTTTTGCACAGCAAAGGATACAATCAACAAAACTAAAAGACAACCTACAGAATGGGAGAAGATATTTGCAAATGACGTATCAGATAAAGGGCTAGTTTCCAAGATCTATAAAGAACTTATTAAACTCAACACCAAAGAAACAAACGATCCAATCATGAAATGGGCAAAAGACATGAACAGAAATCTCACAGAGGAAGACATACACATGGCCAACACACAGATGAGAAAATGCTCCGTATCACTTGCCATCAGGGAAATACAAATCAAAACCACAATGAGATACCACCTCACACCAGTGAGAATGGGGGAAATTAACAAGGCAGGAAACCACAAATGTTGGAGAGGATGCGGAGAAAATGTAACCCTCTTACGCTGTTGGTGGGAATGTGAACTGGTGCAGCCACTCTGGAAAACTGTGTGGAGGTTCCTCAAAGAGTTAAAAATAGACCTGCCCTACACCCAGCAATTGCACTGTTGGGGATTTACCCCAAAGATACAGATGCAATGAAACGCCGGGACACCTGCACCCCGATGTTTATAGCAGCAATGTCCACAATAGCCAAACTGTGGAAGGAGCCTCGGTGTCCATTGAAAGATGAATGGATAAAGAATATGTGGTTTATGTATACAATGGAATATTCCTCAGCCATTAGAAATGACAAATAACCCCCATTTGCTTCAACGTGGATGGAACTGGAGGGTATTATGCTGAATGAAATAAGTCAATCGGAAAAAAAAAAAAAAAAAAGAAATAAGTCAATCGGAGAAGGACAAACGTTATATGTTCTCATTCATTTGGGGAATATAAATAATAGTGAAAGGGAATAGAAGAGAAGGGAGAAGGGATCCCTGGGTGGCGCAGCGGTTTGGCGCCTGCCTTTGGCCCAGGGCGCGATCCTGGAGACCCGGGATCGAATCCCACATCGGGCTCTCAGTGCATGGAGCCTGCTTCTCCCTCTGCCTGTGTCTCTGCCTCTCTCTCTCTCTGTGACTATCATAAATAAATAAAAATTTAAAAAAATAAAATAAAACTTTAAAAAAAATAAAATTAAATTAAAAAAGAGAAGGGAGAAGAAATGGGTAAGAAATATCAGAAAGGGAGACAGAACATAAAGACTCCTAACTCTGGGAAACGAACTAGGGGTGGTGGAAGGAGAGGAGGGCGGGGGGTGGGGGTGAATGGGTGACGGGCACTGAGGGGGGCACTTGATGGGATGAGCACTGGGTGTTATTCTGTATGTTGGCAAATTGAACACCAATAAAAAATAAATTTATTATTAAAAATAATAATAAATAAATAAAAATGTAAAAAAAAAAAAGATGCAACTGTCGCCCAGGTGTGGGGGAGGTGAGGGGTCTGGGCTAATTTCAGATTTGAACAAGAACTGAGCATGGTATAGGGAGTCACTGTGTGCCTGGGATTCATACCAAGGCCAAACATCCTAACCATTAACAACCTATCCCATCCCCATTGTCTCAGTGATTCTCGCTTTAAGACAAGAATGGTGGAAACATTCTTTAAATACACTAAGGCCAGAGCCTAAGCCTGTTGCTCCATAGCTCTGTGAATCTGACCACCTCTCTCCTACAGTTTTGGTGTTCTCCCCAGTATAGCAAGATGAGTCAGATTTGTCTACATAGATGACTCTCAAGAGCCTTTTTCAGCAACAGTATCTATGAAACTTTCTTGCTCCTGTGCACAGGTATGATTCATCGTCCTCCCGCAGTCTCTTGTTGAAAGAATACTTCCCAGCAGGTAGAAGCACTTACTCCCTTGACATTTGATGATGACAGCAAGGAGGGTGCCCTAGATTCCAGCCAGCCTGTCCTGTTCCCCACTCTGGCTGAGTGACAGCAATGGGCTACCCCTGTGCTCCCCATTTCACCTTTTTCTCCTATGGAAACCTTTCCCCATCCAGCTGTGCACCTGGTCTCAATCTAGGGCCAATTATAAGCTTTGATCCAAGTGTTCTACAAGGGCAGCTTCATGGCCAGGATCTCAGTAAACCTCTGAATCCATCTGTGGCAGACTTGGTGGTTCCTCAGGGACCAGCCAGATGGTT
The DNA here is from genome assembly GCF_048164855.1 of Canis lupus baileyi. Classification (NCBI taxonomy): domain Eukaryota; kingdom Metazoa; phylum Chordata; class Mammalia; order Carnivora; family Canidae; genus Canis; species Canis lupus. Next base: position 32,436,070 of record NC_132848.1, read on the forward strand.
GGTAAAAATGTCTGGGGAGCATAGAGCTTTGCCCTGTAGGGTTATCCAATGGAGCTAAAGAATCAATTGAGAGAAGGAACCAAAAATGGAAGAGAAAAATCTAGAAACTTAGCAGTTCCATCTTTTTATCTAATCAAAGCGTATGAGAAAGAATCTGACAGTGTAGTGGCCTAGACATAAAAATGAAATCTATGTATTTGAAGACCACCCTATTACATTTAACAGAATGGTTGGCAACCAATGTTTCAGTGTCCTTACTACCAGTCCTAAAGTGCTTCTTAAAAGAGGAATTAATATAAAGATCCTTCTTTCCCACTTCCTGTCCCAAATTTTAGTCCTGAAAGTATTTCCATTCATCACATGCACTAAGTATTTCCATTCATCACATGCACTAAGCCATCCTCCAACAACTGGAAGTGATCATTCTGAAATGCAAAGACAACTGTGTTTCTCCCAATTTATAACCTTTTAATTGTGTTTTTCCCAATTATTCCCCCTGTTGTCCTCTTTTATGTCACATGTGTGACTTTTTATCATCTGGCCTCTCCAGCCTTGTCTCTTGCTTTAACTCCTTCTAACAGCTACACTCCAGCCCTGGGATCCCTGGTTGGTGCAGCAGTTTAGCACCTGCCTTTAGCCCAGGGCGCGATTCTGGATACCCGGGATCGAATCCCACGTCGGGCTCCCGGTGCATGGAGCCTGCTTCTCCCTCTGCCTATGTCTCTGTCTCTCTCTCAATCTCTCTCCCTCACTGTGTGCCTATCATAAATAAATAAAATAAAAATAAATTTTATACTCCAGCCCTGATGAGCTTCCTCTGGGTTCTGAAAAACACCATAACTTCAGTGTCTTCAGTTCTTTTGCAGATGTTTCTCTTGCTACCTAGAATAGTTCCCCAACCACCATCCCACCTCTGTATCTAGATTCCTCCAGTGCCTGCCTTAAAACTTTATCCAGGCACCACTGCTTCAAAAAAATCCTCCTTGACCCCAATAGAGTGCTTTGCAAATGAACAACTGGGCTTCCCTTCCCCCTCTCCAGAGCAGGAGTTTGTGAAGGTACCTATTGCTTTATCAGGAGTCAGTGTCTGGCCCAAAAGAGGCACAAAGTCAATGTTAGATTTTAAAAAGAAAATCAATCAATCAATGTATTAGAAAAGCAATGCTTTCTGAAGATACAGAGTGTTTCACTGGGCACCTTAGGATACACACCTCACTATAAATGAGTACAAAATTACAAGACCAGGGCTTTGACTCCAACTCACAAATGATCCAGACAATCCTACTGTGTATTTCAGTAAGAGATGGGATCCTTAATTTCCAAACTCACCCTGGTGATCAGTCATCAGAGATACTCAGAGAGCAAAATATAAACATGGTAGCCTGGTCATTTCTCCAGATTGGTCAATAAATATTTATTGAGCAATCGCTATGTATCAGGCGTGATTCTAGGTGCTAGAGATTCCAGGGTAAATATGTTTGACAAAAGCTCTGCTGCTGTTGAGACTGTACCTCTAGAGAGGAGACAGTGGGAATAGTGAGTGTTAAATGCTGTGAAGAAACCAAAACAGGACAAATGGAAGGTCCATTAACTGTGACAGGCTGCCCAGTTCCGATGACTGGGAGGGCTACTCAGGAGCCATGGAAGACATCCCTGAAGAAGCGGCCTGAGAGCTGAGTGCTGAATGGTGAGAAGCATCAGGAAGCAAAATTAGGAGAGTGTAGGGCTCCAGGAAGATAGGAAAGCAAGTCCAAAGGTCTTGAGTGGGTGCCAAGTTTGGGGCATTCAAGAACAGACAGATGGCCAGTATGGCTGGAAGTCAGTGATCAGAGGGAGAGTGGTAGGTGCTGTGGCCCCAGAGGGCTGCAGGAATCAATGATGTAGAATTGTATAGGCCACCTGAGGAGTGGGAATTCTATTCCAAGAGCAATGGGAAGGGATTGGAAGTTTTTGAGCATAGGGATGGCATGATCTAATTTAAAAGATCACTCTGGCTGCTGTATCATGAGTAGGTAATGAGGACAAGAGGAGAGGAAGGGGAATAAGTTTGGGTTGCTATCACAGGGATCCATCTAAGTAGGAGGTGATATGAGAGATAATGGAGTTAGATCTGGGCAGAAGGATTAGCCAACAGGACTTGCCATTGCAGGGGGGTAAGGGAAATAAACAGAATGACTTCTAGTTGTTTGGCTTGAGTTGCTGGATGGATTCTGATGGCATTTCCAGAGATGGGAAGGTCTAGAAAGACAGATCTGGAGAATCAACGTGTGAAAACTGCTCATGTTTCACTTGGGATGTCCATACGGTGCTGACCAGGCCGTGTGGAAGAGATAATGGATGTGGGAATCTGGAGCACAGCAAGGTCAGCCCAGAGATAATAATTTCACCATTATCACCAAGTACATGGTTTATGAAGGCTTGGGCTGGGTGAGATCGTGCAAGAAAAGAGTACGCACCAGAAGAGGACCCTGGACTGAACCCAGGAATACTCCATTATTTTGAAATCAGAAGATACCAAGTCAGCGGAGGAGAATGACAAAGCTAGTGAGATAGGAGTTGAGAGCAGGAGAAGGTGGTGTCTTGAGCCCAAGGGAAACCCAGCACCTGAATAGATGAGAATAGAAGAGCCCAAATCAATCACACCTTCTGGAAGGACATTCGATCAGTGATATCATCTGCACAGAGAAAGGGAAGCACTTACAGAGGAAATGATGTTGGGCAAATAACTATGTGATAATCAATAACCACATCAGGCAAAAGAATGATATGGTTCAAATAGTAATTACAAGCTAGAATCACAAATCATGGTTTGAATTACTTTTGAGAGCTTAATCTTGAAATCCTTAGGCCCCAGTATAGGAAATATCACTAAGGACTCTACTCCAGCCTTTGGATAATGTCACTAAAGTGCCCACTGGTCAAAAAAGAGGGGGAAAAGGGGAAAAAAGGTCTTAATATTTAACTTAACTTGTAATTGCTTCACAATGCTTTTAACTGTGACTAATCAGTTGTAGTTTCAAAGTGAAATGAGCTGCTTCTGCCATAGGAGGCAGTAGAGCACGAAAAGAGCATTGATTCCTGTTCTAAATGCACAGATTTTATCTGGGGACCCTTGGGGAGCCATGGATAGAACTAAGGGGTCTATGAGGTTGATTAGCAAAAAAAACTCATCTTTTTTTTTTTTTTTTTTTTTTACTAACCTCTGCTATTTAGCATTTCTTTCAGTACCTTTGATACTGTGCCCAAGAGAATCAAGATTCTTCTATACATATAATAGTTGTTGCAGGGATCTTGAAATATTGTTTATCCTCATCTACCACTTCAAAGGAGACCTTCCTCTAGATCCTATTATTTCATGTGTTAACAAAGAAGTACATATATTACTATATCACAATTTTTGTTGGTTTTGTCTTGTGAATATCTTTGACGACTGAATTTCAATGTATTTGAAAACTGATTTATCCTCACCAACTACTTCAAAGGAGACCTGCCTCTAGATCTTATTATTTTATATGTTGATTGATATTGAAACTGCTGAGAACTGTTTACACCTATCTACGACTTCAAAGGAGACCTGCCTCTAGGTCCTATTATTTCTTGTGTCAATAAAAAAGTACATACATTACTATATCACAACTCTTGTTGCTTTTGTTTTATCAATATTCTGATAAACTGAATTTCAATATAATCCCTTGATACTCCTTTGTGTTTTATTTGATGCATTTAAACGCATGACACCTAGAAGGGTCTGCAAGAGACAGTGTTTAGAACAAAGTGTGGCCTCAGGTGGAGGGAGGGGAGAACTGCTTTAGGAAAAATGGAGAAAATGCCTGACTCTAGAAGCAACTCTGATCTGGAAGAGAAGGTACTCAAGAATTGAGATAATTCCCATGAAAAGAACAAAGTTAAGTGGCAATTGCTCCTTGAAAAATCTAGAAAGGGACTCCTGGGTGGCTCAGCGGTTGCGCATCTGCCTTTGGTTCAGGGCGTGATCCCAGAGTCTCTGGATCGAGTCCCACATCAGGCTTTGTGCATGGAGCCTGCTTCTCCCTCTGCCTGTGTCTCTGCCTCTGTGTGTGTGTGTGTCTCTCATGAATAAATGAATAAAATCTTTTAAAAACAATCTAGAAAATATGGAGTAGAATTCAAAATACTGTAGCTCTTAGTAGTTAGGAGCAGCAAAGAAGGAAGCATTCACTTTTGAAACAATCTGAGACAGAAAAGCCCAGAGCAGCAACTTCATAGTAAAGGTTTTAAAAAGGCAATAGTGAGGTTGTAGATCATTACATTAGTGGTTTCTGATATAGCAATGCCAGATATGGCAAACAAAAATATTGGATGACCAGTTAAATTTTAATTTCAGATAAACAAAACATACTTTTTCAGTATAAATACATCCCAAATATTGCATAGAATATACTTACACCAAAAAATTCTTTACTTATCTGAAATTTACTTATGGCTGCCCTGTGTTTCATCTTGCAATCCTACCAATAAATCATGCCTCCAGCAGCCACACTTTTGTGTGGTTCCTCCCCTCTTGATGCTGGCCATGTGACAATTGCTTTGGCCAATGAGATGTCAGCAAGTGTAACCTACACAGAGATTTGATAAATTCTTGAGCAGACAAAGCTAATCCTCTTGAATGTTACTGCCACCATGTGAGGAAGCTCAGTGTAGCCTCTTTGAAGATGCAAGACACCCACCGTGGAGAGAGAAGCCCGCTGGCCCAGCTGGCCTAGCCCCAACTGATCCTCCAAGCTGAATGCAGCCACATGAGGGACCCAAATGAGCCCAGCAGAACCACCGGGACTGCCTGCCCACAGAATTAATGAGAAATAACAAATTGCTGTTTAGCGGTGGTTTGATATGTAGCAATAAACCATTGGTACAGTGCATTGTATTATAATTCACTCAGTGAAGACTTCTGCAGCACCTACTACATGCAAGCCACTAAAATTGGTCATCCAATATTTTTGTTTGCCATATCTGGCATTGCTATATCGGAAACCACTAATGTGATGATCTACAACCTCACTATAATTGCCAGAGTGCTGTGATCCACCTACATTAGAATCATGGAGACAGAGTGTTAAAAATCTATATTCATAGACCACCTCTATTGAATCAGAACCTTTGGAGATAGGACTGAGTAATTTGCATTTTTGACAAGCCTCCCTAGTTATTTTTAATCCTCTTTAGAGTTTGAAAACTACTACACTAAAGTTAATAGACATTATTCAGTCCTCAAGCTATGCGACACAGAGAAGGAGTCAAGAGTGTAGCAAATACCCACAATCCAAGTCAGAAATGGGAAATGACTGCCCCAAAAGTGGCAAAAGGAAAATCCTATGAGCCACAGAGAAAGGCAAAATCCACTCTGAGGGAGAGGCACAAGAAGGCTTGATAGGAAAGGGAGCTTTGTGAGTATAGGTCACAGAAAAGTACAAGACTCAGAACTTGGGTTCCTGGGTTTGGGTCTCGGCTAATGATAGCCACCATTTATTGAGCAATTATTATTTGTAAGGGGATGAGCTAGGCTCTTTACCCATACTCTTTCAAATCTTCACAACAACCCTGCAAGGTAGATGCTATAATCCCGTTTTTAAATGAAAGAAGAGCCTCAGAGAGAAGATGACATCTGCCTAAGGACACAGGGCCACAGTTGGCAGAGCAAGGATTTAATGCCTGTTTGCCTGACTCTATAAACCAGGAATCTTGCACTGCAACACATTGCCACTGACAAAGAGCCAGCCCACCCTCTGGGCCTCCATTTCTTCATCTGTGAGATGGGACAGAATGCATGAGGTAATTTCTGAGGTCCTATTACTGGAGCCCAATCACCCCTACTCTTGATATTGATTGTCCTTGTTGGGTTGGGGGTAGAAAGAGTTGCAACAGCAAAAGGGATGGGCCTCAGCCCTCGGGGATTTGTTGCTTTGTGAATGATTCAGTCAGCTTGGGCTGCTATAACAAAATATCATAATCTGGGTGGCTTCTAAACAACAGAAATTTATTCCTCACTGTTCTGCTGACTGGTAGTCCAAGATCAGGATGCCAGCATGGTCAGGTTCTGGGAACCTCTTCTGGGTTGGCAGACACCAACTTCTTGTATCTTCTCATGGCAGAGAGCAGGAACAAGCAAACTCTCTAGGGACTCTTGTAAGGGTACTAATCTCATTCGTGGAAGCTCTACCCTCATGACCTCCTCTCCTCCGAATTACCTCCCAAAGGACCCCTCTCCTAATATCTGTTGCACTGGGGGTTAGGGTTTCAACATATGAATTGGGGCAGAGTACAAGCATCCCATTGATGATCATTCCCAACCCAGAAATACCAGTCACAAACCATCTCCTTTTCACTCTCAATAACTGTTGTATTAAAGATTCTGCTTGCTTTCTACAGGAAATGAGAGGGAAAGATAAGATGAAAGGAGGGAGGTGGGTTAGTGAATAATTGACTGAATGAATCACTGAATGGATGATAAGTCAATGAATGAAAAATGGGAACCAGATGTTTGAGGAAACCCTGATTAAAATGGCTCAGGGACACCTGGGTGGCTCAGTAGTTGAGCATCTGTCTTCAGCTCAGGTCATGATCCCAGAGTCCTGGGATTGAATCCCACGTCGGGCTCCCCACAGGGAGCCTGCTTCTCCCCTCTGCCTATATCTCTGCCTCTCTCTGTCTCTCATAAACAAAGTCTTTAAAAGATAAAAAAAATTAAAAAGTAAAATAAAATAAATTGGCTCAGCCAAATTAAGAGGACCAATAAGTGTTTGAGAGCAAGCAAGGGTAAGAGTGGAAATGTGTGCTCCAGAGGAAAAAATAGCTTAGCAAACATCAACAAAGGCAAAGAATTAGACAAGACGTGAGGCAAGACTGACCTGCACAGCTTTGAGGGTCTAGGCAGTGCCCCACAACCGGCTTGCTACAGAGTAGATGCACAGAGTTCTGCCCAAAGTGAGTGAGAAGCCACTAACTGATGATTAAAGAAACAGGGAGAGTTCACCACAAGAGATCAGCAAGGACACTCAGATGCCTGGGTGGTGAAGTGCTGGTGTCATTACATCCTGAGACCTTGTGGATTAATGAGATAGTCGGGGTATCAGCCCATGCCAAGAACCCTTCGTTCTGTACCAAAGGAAGTCAACTCAGATCATTTAATTAACTGTTCTCAAGTTTTCTTACTTTGTTTTGTTTTGTTTTTTTAAGATTTTTATTTCTTTCTTTATGAGAGACAGAGAGACAGAGAGGCAGAGACACAGGCAGAGGAAGAAGCAGGCTCCAAGTAGGGATCCTGATATGGGACTTGATCCCGGGACTCTGGGATCACACCCTGAGCCAAAGGCAGAGGCTCAACCACTGAGCCACCCAGGTGCCCCCAAGTTTTCTTACTTTGAAGAGAAAAATAAATACTTTCATTTTCTTCTGATTTCTGAGAAAATGAGTCTAGGCTCAGAGACGGCAGTAAGCACTTTGATAATTAAGAACTGTTCTTCAAATTCAGGAGATTGCTCCATGAAGCAAGGAAATCTGTTTAGGAGAGAAAAGGAATCAATGCTTATATGCCAAGTACTGTACCAGGCATTTATAATGGCACAACAGCCCCAAATGATGTCTTGCAGTCTCCAGTTTACAGATAAGGAAACTGAGTCCCACGATATCCAGCCCCCCAGAAACAGAGCCCCAGGTTCAGAATCTGGCTGGGCACTTGCCTCTGGGATTATGATTTGTCATTGTTTAATTTCCTTTTTCAGGGTACAACTCAGACAGTTCATCTCTTTAAATATTTGCCTTACTAAAGTATCTTTTCCATTGCCAAAAACCATCCTATTAATTGAATTTGGGGATCTAGTCTAGGACCTGACTTTTCAATAATATTTAATAACTATTGTTTCCTTCTAGTTAAAAGGGTAAACATCAGAGTTGGAAAGAAGTATTCAATCCAAATAGGCCTCTAATTGAGGCTCTCTTCCAGCGGTAATAGTGATAAATCGTATTTATATAGAATGTTACAAAATTCCAGGCATCTTGCACTTAACATGTGCAAAACTGAAGTCTTGATTTTCCCTGAAGCTCTTCCACCTTTTGCTAATTTTCCACATCTCAGCCAAGAGCACTGGCATCCATCCTACTGCTCAGACCACGTGTTTAGGAGGCATTTTTGCTTTCCTTCTTCACCCCCGACTTGTTCACCATCCAGCCCTGAGTCACAAACCCTTTCCTCTTCTCCATCCTCGCTGCCAGTGTCTCACTGCCCCATCTCTCACTTAGCTCGCTGCCATGGCTTTCTAATTGGCCCTCCATTCTCCATCTTATCCCACTCTGATGCATTCCTCCACATAGCCCATGCCCCCTCCTTAAAATATAAGTAACCTTAAATTCTTAAATTAAGTCATCTTCATACTTAGGATCTTCTAGTGATTTGGAGTTAATAGTAAGGTACCAGTGTTAGTCCTAGGTTCTGATTAATGTAACCATTTGTGGAAGATGGAAGATGTCCACATTAGCAGAGATTGGGTAAATGGTGTAAGGGAACTCTGTGTTTTCCTTGCAACTCTAAATCTAAAATTATTTTTAAATTCAGACAATTTTTTTAACCTTCCAGAGAATTCCATCTGACTTGGACTAAGATTCAATCTCCTTTCCACAGCCTGCCTTCTTCCTCTGCACCAGTTCCTAGTACCTTCTCATGCCCCCTTCTCCCTTCACTGTGGCTTCCTCTTGGTTTCTAGAAAACGCCAAGGATCACAGTCCCTCCTCACCACAGGATTTTTGCACATGCCATCTTTTTCTCTGGTAACATCTTCCTTTGTTCTTCATGTTGCTTCCTTTTGGTCCTCAGGTCTCAGTTTTAAAAGACTCCTGCCCAGGGGGGCTTCCCTGACTCCCGGTGTAAAGTGGTTAGTTTCCTCACCATGCCTGCTCATGTCTGGCTGTAGGCTCCTCTAGTACCTTGCACAGTGTGCGGACCATGCTTGGTGTGAGCTCTCCTCTCCTTCGGCTTGCATTTTAATTCCAAGATGGATGTTTGGTGTGTTTAAAGCTCCTTATCTCTGGCAGCAGCATTTACTTCATAGGAACACAGCCCTTGGGGACCTGGAGAAACTTGTCTTCACCAAGGTATGCTGGAAGTAGATAAACTGTAGAATTTACACCCCCAGCTTACCCTCTAGAGAATGGGCATTTTGAAGAAGATTGATAAAAGGAATGAGAAAAACCCCTTTCTGCACACTGTTTCTGGTCCCATTTCAGCCGTTCCCCCATACACAGGCTATAAAAAGGATATAGAAAACACGATATGAAGAGGTGGAAGAAATAGGCTTGCCATTGAGAACTTCATCCCTAATTTAGATAAGCGTGTCTCAGGAGATATCCTTCTGTCATCCTCTTGAAAGCTTCTGTTATCATGTGACCCTCAGCTCAGCATTTTAGTGCCCAATTCCCCCCCTTCTCCTTCCCTTCATACTAGTTCAATGGATCAAGCAAAGTCAAAGTTACAAAAATGCTACATACCACCCATGGGCAGGGGACAGGCTTCCAAACAAGCAGGGCACCTGGTGGTTCTATTTCATGAATGAGGAAATGTGATACAAACAACTATCACTTGTTGAGAATGTCCCTGGGTGCCAGGCACTGAGTGAAGTGTATGCCTTGTATTATCTCATTTGATTCTTTATATTGTTTCGTTCAATGATGTCACCCAAATGCGTAGAATAGGCACATAGTAGGTGCTCAGTAAAGTTTCCTATAAACGAATGATCGTCTGATGTAGGAATTGCTAACATCACCCTTTTCTGGATGAGGATCCTGAGACTAAGACACAGTAGCTTGTTCAACATGACACAAGCAGGAAGTGGGAAATCAGAATTGAACCCATGTCTAGTCTGAGACCACATGTTTACCATTTGTAACAGCTAATCATCACAGCCCCTCACTTCAATCCAAAACTCGGTTTGGATACAGGTCCGTCAGATGCCTCATTCCAAAGCACACGTGCCCAATAACCCTTCCAAATCTAAAGACAGTCACCCTCATACTGAAACACTTCTCTATCGACTTTCTAGATGATTGGATCTGCGTGCTGTTCTGAGTGAAAGAACAACCTTACAAAGAGACCTTTTTCCAAAATGGCATTGCCCTTTACATTCGAAAGTCATCCGGCATTGCATTTCTTCCATTAGTTCAGGGTTGCTGAATTTCCACTTATTTCTCCCGTCAGTAGATATATGGGAATATGCACGGATCAGAAAGTCCAGGTCAGTTTTGTTGAGCAACCTGAGGGTGAGTCTGGCTTGATTGGTGTTCTCACTGGGCTACTGGTCAGAACTCAGGGGTGTAGAGTCTTAAATATCTACCAGCCTGCAAGGCTTCTAATCTTCATGGAGAAAACAAGACCCACAGGGAAATATAGAACAAAAACAAAAAAACAAAAATTAGGCAAGAAGATAAAGTGAGAGTCAGAGCATCCCTCAGAAAACAAAAACAATGATTAAAAAGTAAGTGTATTGAACAGGATAATCTAAAGATACGATGGGAATGGGGCCCTTAGTGTTGTGCAATTAGGCAGACTCATGTATGCACCAACAACTGTACTAAACACTTTACATTAATTTCCTCAATTCTCACAATAAGCCTGAATATAAACCATGTTATTGTATACAATTTCCAATGAGGAAAGTGAGGCTCAGTGAGATTAAGGATCTTTCCCAAAGTCACACAGCTACTACATGACTTCTATGAATTGCTGTGCAAATTAGCAAAAATACGGAGAAGTCCTATGCATCGGTGAGATGTGCTGGCTTTAAGATGCTTGAGTTTTAGTCCTGAGTCTGTTTCTCACCAAACATATGCTCATGGGCTAATCTCTTCCCCATTTCTAGCCTCAGTTTCCTTAACTGTCAGATGAGAAGACTGAACCATAGCTGCCAATTAAATGGGGGGGTTGCTACCTGTAGATAGTTGGTGCTGGAAAAACAGAAGAAGAGGTCTAATTTGCTGTAGACTCAGGCAGAGGGAAGACTAGAGGGGTCACAGGAGGCCATGCTTGACCTGAGATGCAAAAGGTAAGTAGAAGTTTGTGGGGACTAGGACTTGAGGGACTGGGAAGAGCACATGCGAAGGGGCACACTGGTGAGCATCATAAGGAAATCTTGAAAAAATGGTACATTCAGGACTTTGGGAGGTCACTTCTCCTCTCTGCCTCCCACTTCGTTGGTTTTTAATCTGTGAGATGAAATAATTGAGTTGGATGCTCTGGGAGTTCAATTTCTCCATGGTATTATCTAGAACACCAGAAAGTATATTTTATTTGGTATATTTACAGTAATGACAATGTCCACCATTTACCCAGACAACTAGTTATCTAGTTAGGATCCCTTTCCTTCTAATCCCAACATCTCACTCCAGTCACCAGATTGCCTGGACCCAAATCCAGCCCTCCCTGCCAACTGGTAGCCCTGGAACCCCGGGCCAGTGACATCGCCTTGCATGCACCACAAATCTATCATTTTTTAGAAGATATTTGAGATAATACACAAAGTGTCTCTATTAAAGATGATAAAACAGGAAATAGTGACTAGGTTGGACTACAGTTCTTTTCAACTGTCTTCTGCTCCCAGAGCTGGAATGAATTTGGTCTTCAGTTACATTATTGGAGCGAGAAAAAAAGAACATCTTCATTTTCCTAACACTAGCCTTCCACCTGGAAACCTGAGGTTGATTTGGTAGACACTTAAGACTCAGCAGGCATTCCCCCTTCCCATTTCATTCTGCTCACAGCTGGACTCCAGAAACCTTGGAACATTAACCTACCATAACCCCAAACCATGATCAATACCGATGTTAACAAACATATTTTCAAGTTTGGTCTGCTAACACAACTTCCAGTCACCATCAATGGCAGAGCCCGATCTTTTTTTCTTCAAGTATAAATCAAGTGATTGCATCCTCTTCCTGACCTGTCATACCACCTGTAAATCCACTACAAACATCATTTTAATCAAGTCCTGCTATAAAAGCTAAAACCTGACGTTTTTACCAGCTAATGCCAGGCCACTTTCCATCCAACAAATGGTAGACAGACAAGAGAATGAATCTGGGTATGAATGGATCAAGTGCAGCAGGGGGAGACAAGAAAAGATAATCTCGACTATGGCATAACTTTCCCAGAGGCTCAGACCAGGTTAAGAAGTACAGAAAATTAGGGGTTCTGCTCTTCAGAACTTGAATAAATGAAAGAAGACAATCCCAAATGAAATGAACTCAATAATTAATGTATAAAAAGGTCCAAAGAAAAAGAAAGTGGAATTAAGCATGTGAATCAAAGTCCTTTTTTGTTTGTAACCTTACCATTTCCAAACAGTTTTCATGGCAAACGACAGCACAACATAGCATCTGTGGTGTAAGGTGTTGAACACCTCTGCAGGTGTTAAACATATATACTGAATGTGCTAAGACACAGCAGCAAATAGAACCTCTTCTTCATCACCTTCTCCAAACTTAAATTCAACAGATCACAAAAGATTGTTTTCCTATTTAAAAACCCACTTAGACTGTGGCATTCACTCCTTTTGCTGTGGAAGCCAGAGAGGCACATAGTGGTCTTCCAAGCCCAGGGATGGGTGGGTTGCCTAGGAAAACTAGCTTGGCTGGGGTTAATCCTCCACAGAAGAAATAACATTCATCTCCCACTGTGGGGCAAATCAAATTAGAGATGGCTCTAGAGAGCCTTCTCTCTGTAAAAGAGGCATCCCCAGCACATACTTCCTACAAAAAGGGTTGTTCCGACTCATACCGTGAAGGAGACTGAGTTTTATCTGAATGGCATATTACTTTGGAGTTTGGGAATGGGAAAGGTTTGGAAGATGTAGGACACTGATGTATCAAAAATTGATTCTGTTAGTGGGGAATTTTGATTCCATCTCTGTGGTTGCAGCCTGATGAGTCATGTGATGAAGCTTCCTTCTGACTCAGACATTTCCTCAACATTCACACCCCTCTCTCCAAGCCTGATTCCATGTGAAACCCAACAGCAAGTCCATTAGGACCTACGGCTGGAGAGCTTGATGCAAATGCTTGTTCTGATGCACATAAACTGGAACCTAAGAGGAAAAATCATGCAATTATTAAAAGTGCCCACATTAGGATCTTAGTTAATAGCAATAGGACCTTGGCCTAATTACTTGACCCTTCAGAAATGTGTTTTCCTAGCTTATAGACTAGAAATCCAGAATATTAACCCCGAAAGGCAAACCTAAGTCTCAAATGATGTCTGTAAAACCTTCAGCATGGTGCCTGGCGTGTAATAAGGGAGCACTGAGTGGAAGGTCCTATTGTAAGGGAACAATGAGGAACAGAAATAGAAGGAAATGGTCCTCAGGAAATGGGCACAACACCAGCACTCTGGGGCCTCTAGCCCTGTCACAAGCATGGAGCTGTAAGCACCCCTCCCAAAGTGAAGGGGAAAATGAGGGGGTCTTCCACTGGAGCTTCCATGAGCTTAAAAACAGGGACATCTGCCTTCTTAATCTCTGTACTAGAAATGCCTACTACAGGCCTTGGCAAATGGCAAATGTTTGATGAATATTTGAATAAATGAATGAGCCCACCCCAAATCAACAAAGTTAAAACCATAATAATAACAATTTCAAATTTGTATAGTGTGTACTAAATGCGAGGTACACATAGCAAACACTTTCCAAACATGAACTCATTTAATCCTCACATCAACTCTATGAGGGGTGTCCTACTATTATGCTTACCTTGGGCAAGATGAAACTGAGGCTCAAGAGAGGGTAGTAATTTTCCCAATGTCACACAGCTAATAAGTAGCAGAGCTGGAATATATACAGTAGAATATTAGTCATCAAAAAATGAAATCTTTCCATTAGCAATGACGTGGATGGAACTAGAGGGTATTATGCTAAATGAAGTAAGTCAATCAGAGAAAGACAATTATCATATGATTTCACTTAGATGTAGAAGTTAAGAAACAAGACAGAGGATCATAGGGGAAGAGAAGGAAGAATAAAATAAGACAAAAGTCAGAGAGGGAAACAAACCATAAGAGACTCTTAACTCAAGGAAACAAACTGAGGGTTGCTGGAGAGGAGGTAGGTAGGGGAATTGGGTAACTGGGTGATGGGCATTAAGAAGGGTGCATGATGTAATGAGCAAATGGGTGTTATATGTAACTGATGAATCACTGAATGCTAGAGTCCATAATTCATATTAAACTATGAAATAATAATTTCATTATTAGTAAAACTAATAATATACTATATGTTAATTAATTGAGTTTGAATTTAAAAATTAAAAAAATAAACACAGGCAGCCTGGGTTTCAATTCTGTGCACTTAAATCTAAATGTATTACGTACCTCAAAAAAAGAAATTTGCTCATTAAAAAAAAACACACTAATTCATGCTTGCTTTAGAAAATTAGAATGTACAGAATATTAATCTTTTGGTTTACTGCCTTCTAGGCTTTTTTTCTATCTATTTGATCAGTTACAACCATAACCTGCATACAAATTTACAACCTTTTAAAGGGACTGGTTGCATAATGAACTCTGCCAAATTTTGTAAAGAATTTTTGCAGATTGAAAACTTTAAAAAAAACCTATTTATTACTTGCTTGTAATGATGCCCAGCCCCAAAGTTGGAGTTCTTCCCAGCCCTTTGGTCACAGGGGCTCTGACAGAGCTTTCTTCCCAGAATTTGGGTCTGGAATATGGAAGCTGATAATACTTAAGGTGTCTATAGCCTGATTTTATACTCTCGAGAACATTCAACTGTTCATCATGTTCAGCATTATTGTTCCCTTCACAATCTACTCAAAACTCTACTCCCCCCATCCTCCTCCACATCTCCCAGTTAGGGGTCTATTTGGACAACTGCTATTGAAGGTATCAAGGGACAGTAAGCACTTTTTTCCCTTTGAATTCTTGTTAGTTTATTCCTCTGGGTCCTGTGAGTTACAATCCACAGAAAGTAGAGCTTGTGTTTTTCCAGAGCAGTTAATAAAGTGTTACAGGTGAACTTTGTGCATTCTCTGCCCATCGCTGCTATCCAAACACAACATTTATTGAGCCTTTATACCTGTAGAAAAGATGTGCAGGATGCAAGAATTGGAAGCCTTTATTTTTTTCCTGATATTGACCTAAGTAATTCCCCTTATTTCTCTCTCTCTTTTTTTAATTGGAGTTCAATTTGCCAACATATAGCATATCACCCAGAGTCCCCTTATTTCTCAATGTGACTTTACCTAGAAATAAATGGGCCAAGACAGTGATTCCAACTTTTGGCTGAATGTTGGGCAAAGAATCTGAATAGACATTTGTCTAAAGAAGATACACAAATGTCATCATAAATGCATGAACATATCTCAACATCATTAGTGATCGGGGATATGAAAATGAAAATCACAATAAGGTACCACTTTATGCCATTAGGATGGCTATAAGCAATAAAATATATAATAACAAATGTTGGTGAAGATATGGGGAAATTAAGACCCTCATACTCTGCTGATGGGAGTGAAAAATAGGCAGCCACTGTGGAAAATAGTCTGGCAGTTCTTCAAAAAATTCAACAGAGAGTTAGAAGATGACCAAACAGTTCCGCTACTAGGTACATACATAGGACAAATGAAAGTACATGTCCATACAAAACTGTGCACACAATTGGTCACTGTGGCATTAGTCATAATAGCCAAAAAGTGGAGAAAATCCAAATATCCATCAATTGACAAATAGGTAAATAAAATGTGGTATATCCATATAATGAAATATTATGCAGCAACAAAAATGAAATGAAGTCCTGACAGATGCTAAGACATGGATGAACTTTGAAAGCATTATGCTAAGTGAAAGAAGCAAGTCACAAAATACCAGATACTGTATCATTCCATTTATATGCCATTTCCATAAGAGGCAAATCTCTACAGATAGAAAGTAGATCAGCAGTTGCATTGGGCTGGGAGATGGAGTGATGGGAAATTGAGTATGCTGTTAATGGGTACCGGGTTTCTTTGAGGAGCTATAAAAATCCTAAAAGTTGACTAAATCCTAAAAGTCCTAAAGTTGACTGTGGTTATGGTCATATGACTATGAACACACTAAAAATTTTTGTATTATACAGTAGTCCCCCCTTATCCAACAGTGTTGCTTTCTTTTTTTTTAAAGACTTTATTTATTTATTCATGAGAGACACACAGAGAGAGGCAGAGACAGGCAGCAGGAGAAGCAGGCTCCCTGTGGGGAGCCCAAGGCAGGACTCGAGCCCAGGACCCTGGGATCACAACCTGAGCCAAAGGCAGACACTCAACCACTGAGCCACCCAGATGTCCCCAACAGTGTTGCTTTCTGTGGTTTCAATTGCGTGAGGCTGACTGTGGTCTTAAGCAAATGATCCTCCTTCTGACATAGCATCAGGTCAATAGTAGCCTAACACTATGTCACAGTGTTCACAGCATTCACCTCACATCATCTCACCACATTCCAAAGGGAGAAGGGTAAGTACAGCACGATAAGATATCTTGAGAGAGAGAGTGCATGTGCACCAAAGGGTATATTCACATAACTTATTACATTATATTGTTATAATTATTATATTATTATTTTTTATATTTTATTATTTAGAGACAGCGGGAGAGAGAGAGAGCATGAGTGGGAGGGGAGGAAGAGAGGGAGAGGGAGAAGCAGACTCCCTGCTGAGCAGGGAGCCCAATGAGGGATATGATCCTAGGAATCCAAAATCATGATGTATGTGAGCCAGAAGCAGATGCTTAACCAACCAGGCCACCCAGGCACCCCTATTCAATTTCATTAGTAGTATTATCATTTATCTCTTACTGTGCCTAATTTATAAATTAAATTTTATCATAGGTATGTAGGTATAGGATAAAACATAGTATACAAGGGATTCAGTACTCTCCAGTTTCAGGTATCACTGGGAGTCTTAGAACAGGGACCACTGTACAGTTTAAGTGGATGAATTGTATGTGTGTGAATTATAGCTCAATAAAGCTATTTTTTTATCCATCAAGATACGTAACTAATTCAGTCAGACAATTGCCATTTTATCATTAAGAGGCTCAGACACACCAGACATTTTGACTCAGTTTTTCTTTTGTCTGGGTATGCTAACCATCCAAAAACTCAGTGTCTCACAATGGTGAGCATTTGTTTAGCTCATAAATCTGTGGGTCTACTGGGCTAGGCTGGGCTGAGCTGGCTGATCTTGACCTGATTCACTCACATGTTGGTCAGCTGGTCATTTGGCTAAGATTTGGCCAGTCTAAGATGGTTTTGGCTAGAGTGATTCATCTCTACCTCACATGATCTCTCCTCCAGAGGGCCAGCCCAGCTTTGCTCACATGGAGATAGTAGGGTTCTAAGAATAAATGGAAGCCTGTCAGACCGCTTGAGCCTTAGGCTGAAACTGGAAATTGACACAAAGTCACTTGACCGCATTTAATTGGCCAAAGCAAGTCATCAAACCAACCAAAATTAAGGTTTGTGGGAGAGGTCTGAAAATCACATTACAAAAGAGAAGGGTACAGAAAGCAGTAAAGAATTAAGGCAATTGTCATAATCAATCTATCCCATAGTCTTTGGGGCAATGTCTAGCTTTTAATTTCACTCATCTTTGTGGGTAGCTTTGGGCACATTTATTGCTTCTTCTTATAAAAGAGATAAGGCCTACTTGACCTTCAATCAGATTTCTGGGTTGAAATTAGATTAAAAACTCCTTTAGACTACTTATTTCAAAAAAATTAAAGTTAAATGCAAAAAGTATTCCATACTTATTAGCAGCAAGTGTCTTATGATCTATGGATTTAAATAAGGCAGAGTTCAAGTTCTCACATACAGGAGAGACCCGAGATTTCTGAGAATTAGAAACCTATTTAGGTAATATCTTCCTTGGAATGAAAGCAGAGTGGAGAAAATTCTTACATAGCCAATGTAATTCATCCATTCTAATCCATTCACTTTATCATGACCCAGTAGAAGACAATAGGGACAAATTAGAAGAATGAATGAGACTTTATCCATTTTTTTCTTGGAGCAAGTAGAAGTGAAAATAGGAAAAGAGAAGCTACATTCTAGAATCCAGAGCGTGAGAGAGTTTCAAGGAGGATGGGGAGTCGGCAGCAGCAAATGCATCTGTGAAAACCAGTAGAGTGACAGGGAAAAGGATCCATTGGATTTGGCAGAGCACATTCATTCTATAAATGTTAGTTGAGAAGATACAATATGCTAGGCCCTCTGTCAAATGCTAGAACACAGAATGGCTGTCTTCTCAATCTCAAAGAACAAACCAGTGGGAGAAAATAGACATAAAAAAAAAAAAAGCCAGCAATTCAATGTGAAAAAAAATGTTTTGATGGAAGTTATTGGTCTCCTTACAAAGTATGCTTTTGGTGGAAAGAGAAAGCCTGAAGCAAGCCTACTGCATGTTGGATAAGAAGAAAAGATAAAGACTAATAATAGTTATTGAAGAGAAGAAGAAATCGGGAGCAGCTTGAGGGAAAGATTGAGCCCTGAAAATTTTTGCTTTGTTTTGTCTTTGTTTTTATTCTTGTGTGGAGACCACCAAAGCATGTTTGATGGCTACCGAAAGAAGCCAAAAGAGAAGAAGAGCTTGTAACGAGAGAGAGGCATTAGCGTCACCTCCTAAACAGAAGCTAGATCCGTGCAATAGGAAGATTTATTTGGGAAAGGAGTGAGAACCACTTCATCCTCTGAGCAGGAAAGGAAACAGGAAACTTGGACATTGAATATCTAAACCCAGAGCGGTTTGTGTCCATTGGGGTCCACAAGAGGCGATCTAGGGAGACTTACTTTGGATCAAAAATATTGGCATTCTTCGGGTATTTCTAAGGTTTACCAGGAACACACGACAAGATAAGTGAAACTGGGAGTTTCCAGGAGAGCGTGGACATGTGTTTGCTTCCATACCCCTTTTTGGAGACAGATGTGCAGCAAGTTGAGAGAAACCACAGGAGCAGGTCTCCGTTTTCCTGCTGGGGTGGCACAGGTCATCTGTGGACAGGAGCAGGTGAAGGGAAGGATGGGACTTGGCAGAGAAAGGCAGTGTCCCTGAGCAACTGACACGGGATGGGAAAGGGTGCCAACCAGGAGTCATCTCCTACATCAACAACTGCCGAGGGATTCATATATTCCGGGAGGAATGCTGAAGAGGTCATGCTGGTTTATGGGAAGCCTAATTAGAAAAGTTAATCAGATGCAAAATTCTCCCAATGAAGTCCACGCATTCCCAAGCTGGAGAGCTATGATTTGAGGATTGCCTGCTGTTCTGGATCGTGTGTGCTGCCAACTCTCCTCTATTACTGCAGATAATTGTGTCAGCTCCGTGGAGTGTCTCTATATATAAATGTGCAGGGCGTGTCACACTTTTCCTGGGTGCCACTTGTCTCTTGGCCAGCTTGTTGCCTTTCAAACAGTAGTCCCTGTGCTTCTGCCTGGAAGAAGGACAGTGCAGCCAGACAGGAAGGCCACGAAGCCTTCAGTGGTGTGTGAGTGCTACGTGTACCATCCTGCTTCCTGAAAACATGTCATCTCCATCCCTAAAACATTAGCTCTGATGCCTCTTATTAAAATATACTTTCTCATTTTCTAGCAGTGCAAATGTTGAGGAAGATAGCTGACACTTTTATATTTTCCTTTCTTGACAGTAAAATTTAAAATAACTGTTCTGAAGATGAATTGCTGACTACTTCTAATCATAATCTGGATGTATTTTTTTTTTAAATCCCGACACAGGTTTTGAAGTCGACAATTCTAGACTAGAAAATCAACTCTGTAAACTGGGATCTGCTAAGCTCTCTGAGCCTCTGTTTTATTCTCTGTATTTTGGGCCAACTAATGTATGCAAGTAGGTGTATAAAGTAGGTACACAGAGAATAGAAAGATAGTTGATAGATAGAGGAAGGCAGACAGGCAGAAAGATAAATAATAGTGATGAAATGATGAAAATGATGGATGGATGGATGGATGGATGGATGGATGGATCGTTGGATGGATAGATGGATGGATGGACGGATGGACAGATATGCTAGTAAAGGAGAAAGGAACGAAGAGAGAAGAAAGATGCACATGTTATTCAGGGTGTACTAGTTAAGAGCACAGGCTCAGAAGTTAGACTGATGTTTCAGTAACTAGCTATGGGAAGTTGGGCAAGGTATGCCTTATTGGATGGTTGTAGGGATTAGACACAAAAATCCTATAAAATCCCTGGCACGTAGCCACCTTGGAAACTGATAGTGACTCATGCCAATTCCGTGTCAGCTACCAAGCTAAGCAATGTATGCACGTTAACTTACTTAATTCTTCTACCATTGCTCCCAAGGAAGATATTGTCCCCTTTTCCAGATGAAAGGCTGAAAGTCCAGGCGACCATGAATAGCCAGGAGGTCTATGCTTTGCCCATCCTTGGGGCTGCCAACCACAAGGACTAGATGGGACTGGGCTTTAGGGAAATGAAGTAACTTATCCAAAGTTATATAGAAAGCAAAGACTAAATTGGTGATTTAAATCCAGGTACGCCTGACATCTGAATGTGTGCTTTGAAACCCTAAATACATTCCATCATAAGCACTTATGATTATGTTACTCTAATGAGACTGTTTGATAAATCAGTTTAGTGTTCAGATGAATAGAGAAGAAACAAAGAAAACTGTTGAAAATACTGTCTTTACACATCTCCATTCCTCCTTGGACCTTCCATCTCAGTTACTGAACAAATTCCATTAGCAAGTACAACTCTGGCTCTTCTCTACTCCTGATTAACTGGGTGTAGCTTGTCCTTTGCTAAATCATCTGCAAATGTCTCTTATTTCCCAACCAATAGCTATTGGCCACTGTTGCCTCTCTGTCCTACTGTCCCCTGAAAGAACAAAAGCCAATTTAAATCCTAGCCCTAGGAAATCATAATTAGGAAGCTAGGGCTCTGTTCTCTTCTTCCCTGCTCTGACAGATTCCACAACTGAAGGCCCAGCCTCAGCACAGAGTCAGGAAGGTGGAGACACTAACCAGCATTTAGATATTTCAGCCTGGAATAGACACTGAAGGTGGCAGGATGCAGCTTCCGGCTCGTCTGAGAGTTGTCAGCACCTCAACCTAGCTTATCATCCCCACGTTGGGCTCAACTCCAGAGTTTAAGAGCAGCGTGACTAAAACATTTGAGGAACCCCTCTGTCCACGGTTCTAAAAATTAACACCTTGGAAGCATCCTTCTTGCTTTCTTTAAATACCATTGACTTCTGTCCAATCTCTGTGAAGAACGCAGAATCCAGTGCCTTGCCTTGCCCGTCTTATAAACATTTCTGATAAAGGGGAAGCTTAGTGTAGAAATGCAATAATTTGACCCACGCTGAACAAAATTTACATCAGAATGCAAAATATCCAGTTATATTAAAGTAAATTATTCTTTTATATTTTTTTATATTTGATGATAAGTTTCTAATTGCTAGCCCTTAGGAGATACATATAAATCACAATGTGGCATTTTATTTTTAAATGTCAATATTTATAATTTGCTGAAAATAACATCCCTGGCAATTGTTTAAAATTCAGATGAGAATTTCAGATGTCAATTCAAAAACTTCTGATCACATTATTTTCCAAAATTATTTTCAGAGATACTAAGCAAACACATTTGGAGACTGCTGTTAAGCCAAAAAAGAGATATGATAGAGAAAAAACATGGAGGTGCAAAAATTCAAATAATTTTTTTAGGTCTATGCTAACTTTTAAGTACCTGTCTCTCCCCAACTACTGTGCAAGTTTGTTCATGGCTGAAACTAATCTGCAGTAGGTATGGATGGTACCCGCCATGTAAGCAGGTGCACAAACATGGAGTCTTCATGTAGACATGACAACTTCTCAAAGCTCAGGGACTACCCATCACCTTCATCTCTTTCCTCTGGCTCCCTCCTCCAGGTCTGTAGACTGCTAGATGCTATTCCATGAGGCAGGAAAGTTTCAGCAGGAAGGCAGTGGTTAACAGAGATTCCTTTGTTCATACCCTAATTAAAACATATTTATTGATAACCTCGATCTAAATATGTTCTAAGAGGTGAGGAAGGCTTTGCTGTGGAAGAGTCATTTCAGCCCTGACCTAAATGATTCCGAGGAGCTACTGGTGGGGAAAGTCCAGGAAAAAGCATCCCGGGGGGGAGGGGGTGGAGTGCAGGAACACATTCCTAACACCTGAACATCTTTGAAAAAGAAAAGGAAGACCAACATGGCCAAAGCACAGTAACTGAAAGGAAGAGAGGTATGGAAATAGATGAGAAATGTACTAGGTGGTATAATGCCATGATAAGGAATTGTAATTAATCCTAAATATTAAAAGAAGCCATTTGAAGGGACGCCTGGGTGGCTTAGCAGTTGAGCATCTGCCTTTGGTTCAGAGTGTGATCCTGGAGTCCCAGGATCAAATCCCACACCGTGCTTGCTGCAGGGAGCCTGCTTCTCCCTCTGCCTATGTCTCTGCCTCTGTGTGTGTGTGTGTGTGTGTCATGAATAAACAAATAAAATAAATAAATAAATAAATAAATAAAAGAAACCATTTGATTTATATTTTTGGAAGCTCATCCTGATTTCCATGTGAAAATATGTAGACAATATAGTATAAGGGCTTTGGGTAAGGTCAATAGGTTACACACACACACACGTGCATGTTTTCTTTCCCATTGACACTCTGCTACACTTACAGTGAAGATATTTTGTTTTAAGGCATACACTCAAAATATTGGGGAGAACAAGGGAATAAAAACTTTGAAAGTTGGGGGACACATAAATAACTGACAAATGACTTACAAGATCTAAGATATCAACTCATCTTCTAGAGTAAGGAAATCTGAGGACCAACTTAACTTGAGTAATAGAATCCTCAGAAGGCTTTAGAAACTTTACAAGTAGGAGACAAGGAGATCAAAGGAAGAAAGACTAAAAAAATCTGCTTCAGTTTTTGGATATCCAGATCCCCTTCCCCACTCCACAGGTAAGTGATTGCCACCACCTTGAAAAAGACAAGAAGTTTCATTCTCTACAGAGAGTAGAATAGTGGATCTGCAGTCTTGGAGACATCAGATCCATCTGAGGGCAAGATTGTCAAATGAGAAGATTAAGTGAACTTATGTATTTTAGATGCTGAAAACCCCAAGCATGTTTTCTTCTTTTAATTCCAGAATACTGGCATTCATATCTTCTAGAAGATTCTTTTAAGAGGAAAATGGGAAAGAAAAGGTTAAAAATGTTTAAGTATCAGTCCTGAATATTCCACAGTGAGATAATACATGTTGTGAAAAAAAATGAGAGAGAACAAAGACAATTAAAGAAGGGGAAATATAAAAAAAATAGTTTAAGAATATATAAACATAGGGCAGCCCTGGTGGCACAGCAGTTTACTGCTGCCTGCAGCCTGGGGCATGATCCTGGAGACCCAGAATCAAGTCCCACATCAGGCTCCCTGCATGGAGCCTGATTCTCCCTCTGCCTGTGTCTCTGCTTCTCTCTCTCTCTCTCTCTCTCTCTCTCTCTCTGTGTGTGTGTATGTGTGTCTCTATGAATATATAAATAAAGCCTTAAAAAAAGGAATTGACAAAGATTGATTAACATTTAAAAAAAGAATATATAAACATAATATTATTTTCCACATTTAAAAATTTACTGAATGCTCAGCATAATGAAAAAAAATAAACCCAAATCCAATGGCATTATTATGAATGTTCAGAACACCAGGGATAAAAAGATTCTTAAAGATCTAACAACAACAAAAACAACAACCAAGAAAATTCACATACAAAGGCTAAGCAATCAAAAAGTCTTCATACTTTTTAATAGCAATACTGGATACTAGAAGGCAGGGAGTAGGGGGAAGAGACACCCTTAAAATTCATAAGGAAGTTTATTTCCAAGCTAGATTTTTATACCTAGCTAAACTCTCAATCAACAGCCAGCATGGAATTAACCATTTTTTTCAGACATGCAAAGAATTTTTTTATCCCCTTCTATGGCTTCTTTTTAGAGAAACTACTGAAGAGTAGGAATCACAAAATAGATGGAGAAAATCAACAAAGTAGTTGTGGGATATTAGAAATAGGAGACATGGCTTGAGAAAGAGATGCAAAGAATCCCCAGAATGAATGATAAGGAGGATTCCTGGATGAAAGCTGTGCCCTGGGCATCAAAAAGGCTAGTGGTCCAGGGTGATCAGAGCTAAAGACTAAGAGTATTATTAACAAAGACTAAATAGATTGGAAATACCTAGAATGTCTGTATATCTTGAGAAAAAGGAGATTTGGACAAATGGAAAAGACGCAGGATTGAATTACAGATTAGAACATAGAAGGCTATGGAAACAAGTTCAGTAGTAGCTCTGGGGGAAAATGGTGTACAGAGAAGGAAAAGTAATCCTAACTTAGTACATGGGGGGGACAGGAAGATGGCAGGAATACGCATGTATGGTGGGACCAATGGGAATTCTTAAACAATGTCTAAAAAAAGAAAGAAATCAACAGTTAGTATCCAGCTGGTTATTTAGAAGCAGAAATAAAAATAAGCATCAAAATTATCTAAAATTTTAATTATTGCTTGTGGGGAAAGGAAAGTTGAACAAGAGAGACAGAGAATTGATTTTTTTTTAAGATTTTGTTTATTTTTTTTTTGAGAGAGAGAGAGTGAGTGAGAGAGAGAAGGAGCAGGGAGAGGGACAGAAGATGGAGGGAGAAGCAGACTCCCCACTGAGCAGAGTTCCCAATCCAGGGCTTGATCCTGGGACTCCAGGATCATGACCTGAGCCAAAGGCAGATATTTGACTAACTGAGCCACCCAGGCTCCTTGAGAACTGATGTCTTATGTAAAAACTTGGTACAACTATTTTACCCTTCAAATAATATACATGAATAATAATGTTTAATGACAGCCAGATGTAAGGTGTACTTAGGTCGAGCTGTATACACATGCTATATACTCATTTAATTTTCACAGCAAGTCTAGAAGTTTGAGCTTATTTTTACTTCCATTTTCAGATGAGAACACTAAGACTCAGGGGAGTTAAATAATTACTGTATGAATACAGGGCTCGTAAGCTGCAGAGCTGGGATATAATTCAAGCAAACTGGTTCAAGAGTGACCATTCTTGAATGCTCTACCAAGGGTTCTTAAACTTGTGTAAGCCAGTGACCTCTTTGGCATTCTGGTGAAGCCCAGGGACACCTTAAATGTTTCAGCCAGAAGCAGCAGCATGCGCAAAGGTGCACAGATGTGAGCTGCAGCAGTGTATCCATAGGACCACAATTGTTCAATATTGTTAGAGAGATGCATTTTCCCTTCTCCTAATGTCTTCCCCATGGCCTCTTTCCACCCTTTTACTCACTCTATCCTGGGGGAAGTGAAGTGATCTATCTGATTGGTAAGTTTGGAAAGAATAAAATAGACCTCCCTATAGATCCTTGCAGGCAAATTATATGCAAAGAGCAGGAGTTCTGTATCTCTCCATATCATGCATTTTACACTTGCTGGTTTAAGACTCCCTGAGCCAGGATTGTCTGTGGCTGGATGGGTAACTTGCCTGGTTCAAGGCAATCAGTTAGTAGGCCCATCCCACACACACAAGCTGTGTCATCTAACTTAGTTCTGATCAGAATGAGAGGTGATATTTTGGTATTCTGGGTTCTTTGAGTTATTTTTCTTGACTTAATTCAAAACCCAGATGAATAAGAATAATACTATGCCCCTCAGAAACTCCAAAAACCATAGCTCAATTAAAAAATATTTTATTTATCTGTTTATTTGAGAGAGAGAGAGTGAGCATGGGCATATAGGAAGGTGAGGAGCAGAGGGAGAGGGACAAGCAGGCTCCTGCTGAGCACAGAGCCTGACTTGGGGCTCAATTTCACGACCCTGAGATCATGACCTAAGCTAAATGAAGAGTTGGATGCTTAACCAACTGAGCCACTCAGCCACTCACACACAACCCCCTCCCCCCAGCTCAATCTTAAGTAATGATGGGAGATGCAGGCACATGTAAAACTAGGGTGGGAAACAGGAAAGATACTGAACAGGGATCTTGTGGTGATTCATGCTTTGGAATTCTGATTTTAACTTGAGGGCAGTGGGAAGCCACCAAAGGATTTAAAGTAAGGGAGTAACATGGCCAGATCAGCATGTCGGAAAAAATCATTTGATAGAAGAATGGATTGGAGCCAAGGCAAGACTGGTAAAAGGAAAAGAATTTGAAATCTATAACAATCTGTCCAGAAGTCAGGCTGAGGAAGTAGACACGGAGGGGTAGTTATGGATTCTAGAGATACCGAAGGAATTTCTTTATGAGACTTCCTCATAAAGAGGAATTCCCCCACTCTGCTACACCTGCAGGTGAAAAATAAGCTCTCTTCTCCGAATTCCATTTTCTTTGGTTCCTAACTCCCTTATGGTCTTTGTATTTTCACTCTTCATCATAGTTATCTACCTGTGTTTTACTTAACCAACAAGATTGTCACTTCATGACAATGGAGAGTTTTATGATTCATCTTTATTACCCTCACTGACCCTGGTCAGAGTTAGCCACAAACAAATTCATGGAATGGATTCGCCTTTATAATTAGGAAAGAAAGATTCTGGCAAAATCAGTGAAAGGTGAGACTGAAAAAAAGCAGCAATTAGTTATTGCAGCATAAAAAACCATTCCCAAAACATAGGAACTCAAAACAGCAACCATATTTTTAGTGCCCACTAATTCGCAGGTCTGATGTGTGGTTCTGCTGACCAGCACCAGGGAGAGACTTACTGGCTGGCCTCAGTCATGTGTCTGTGGTCATCTGATGGGTGGCCAAAAACCAGCCAAGCAAGGATGGCTGTCAGCTGGTGGGATGAGGACTCCTGGACCACACACTTCTCATTATCCAGTGCACTAGTCTGGCCTTGTCATGGTGGCAAGCCAAATTTCCAAGAGAGCAAACAGAAGGATTCAAGGCCACTTGAAGTGGAACGATAGTACTTCTGCTGCATTCTCTTGGTCAAACACCAAGTCACAACACCAGCCGGAATTTGAGAGATAGGCAAGTAGAGATGGGAAGAACTCCAAAACCACACGGTCAAGGGCAAAGATCAGGGAGGGATGGAGAACAGGGAACATTTCTGCAAACATTATACTAGAGGGAATTTTGAGGTACAGCTCTGGCTGCAGTGAAATAATCCCCTTACCAGCAGCAACCATGAGAAAGATTTGCTTGAAGATCATGGATGATGATGAGGAGGAGGAGGAGGAGAAAGAACACTGCAAGTCTTGTTAACAATGAATCCAGCTATTGTAATCCCCATTTTACAGGTATGAAAATTTCATCTTCATGCAGGGAGGTACTTTACTCCAGGTTAACTATAAGGTGATAAGTAGCAAGCCTAGAAACATATGAAGTCACCATATGGAATGGGGGACAGCCAGCTGGGGCCCAACTGCATGGAAAATTTGCCAGAAGTTTCCCTCCTTGTTTGAGAGCTGCAGGAGACTTTTCATATAGGCTCGTTTTCCCTGTTGCATCTTTCTCTGTTCATCTCTCTTGATTATCCCTATCCTGGTTAAGTCTATTTCTCAGATTTAGTTTATAATGTTTTATCATAAAAGATCTTTTTTTTCACTGCTTTATAGAGACATGGAGAGGATTAACAATTAATTTAGTGTTCGCAAAATGCCTCGAGCACCTTGGAATTAAACATGTCATGTGCAAATAAATAAATAAAAGCTTTTGAGTATAGAGACATTGGTCTTCTCTGAGATACATACTCAGAGTATCTACATGCATGCATGCACACTGAAAATCGGCTGATTCCACTAGACAAGGACCAGATGATCCCAGAATTTGCTCTTCCATGGGTGTGGTATTAGAAGGGAGAGATGAAAGCCAAGATTCCACCATCCACCACATTTTCTATCTGTATGTGAGCGATATGAAAATCAATAGAAATGTTCAATGTTTGATAACCCAAGTACCCCCCACCACACACACGTGCACACACACACACACACACACACACACACACACACACATACATGCTGCTTTCCAGGATCCAATGAAGCTGACAGGTGGCTGAGCAATGAGGAGGAAGAGAAAGATATGCTTCAAAGTAGAGACAGCAAGAAGTTTGAAGCTTACATAGTGACAATGAACAGTTCATGAACATATTTTGTTTTTGTCTTTTATTTTATTTATTTTTTAGTAGGCTCCATGCCCAACGTGAGGCTCAAACTCAAGACTCTGAGATCAAGAGCCAGCCAGGCACCCTTATGAACATTGTTTGTTTGTTTGTTTGTTTGTTTAGAGATTTTATTTCTTTTTTTTTTTTTTTTTTAGAGATTTTATTTCTTTATTCATGAGAGACACAAAGAGAGGCAGAGACACAGGCAGAGGGAGAAGCAGGCTCCCTGCTGAGCAGAGAGCCTGAGGCACAGGACTTAATGCCAGGACCCAGGATCACAACCTGAGTCAAAGGCAGACGCTCAACCACTGAACCACCCGGGTGCCCCTATGAACATATATTTATGTTGATAGGTAGTTTCTTGGCACTTCCCTCTCCAGCTACTGTGGATAGGACCTCCACCCTGCTACCAGTCCTAGCTTCTTGAATTTCAGCTAAGTGTAGGATCTCCTGAGAACACAGCATTCATAGTAGCCTGAGGTTCAGGGAACCCCTGGAACTCATAATTTACCTGAAATAGGTACACGTTTATATTCTGTATGAGCTGCCCTGAAACTATTTAAAATGTATTCTCTTTGTAAAACCCCTTTCAAGTCCTAAACAACTATTGTATGAATGAATTCTTAGAGTAAAACTTATGATTGCCAGGTTTGTGGATTTATAATCAGATAAAGCAGACCAGATGAGAAAAGTCTTTAATTTTTCAACCCACCCCTTCAACCACAGTGCAGTTTTAAAATTTTTCTTTTAGAGAGAGAGAGAGTGAGAGTGGGAGAGAGCACAAGCAGGGAGGGGCAGAGGGAGAGAGAGAATCCCAAGCGGGCTCCACACCCAGTGGAGAACCCAATGTGGGACTTGATCCCATGACCCTGAGATCACAACCTAAGCCAAAGTCAAAAGTCAGATGCTTAACTGACTGTGCCACGCAGGCACCCTAGTACATTTTTTAATAGACTTCCTATTTATTAGAGCAGTTGTAGGTTCACAGCAAAATTAAGAGGAAGATACAGAGATTTCCTATATACTCTCTACTCCCACACGTGGGTACCTACCCATTATCAACACCACTCAGGATACATTTGTCACAATCACTGAACCTACATGGGTAAGTTTTACCCAAAGCCCATAGTTTACATTGGGGTTCACTCTTAGCGCTGTATATTCTATGGGTTTGGAAAATTTATGACGTATATCCATCAGTGTAGTATCACTCATGGTAGTTTTGCTGCCCCAAATCATGGCACATTTTTGGTGAATGATTTTCCCTTCAAGGCTGCTCTTGATTTCACTTTGACCAGATTAGAGGAACAGGAAGATAACACAGCCTATGAGTAGCCCTAACTTCTAAACATTAGAAGAAACAAGGGATGGAAGGTGGACAAAGAAACCAACATATGCTGGGCATCTCTAGACACTGGTTAAGTTCTGTTTTCCTGCATTATCTCACTTTAGTCCCCCAGACCCTTTGGGGTAGATGTCTTCACCTACATTTTCTTTATGAAGTCGATGAGGCTAAGTATCTCATATAGCTCTTAAATGGACTATAAACTCCTTGAGGAGAGGACAGTATCTTACTCATCTTCATACCTCCCCATACTTATCACAGGAACTGGAAGAAAGTAGGCACTTGGTACATATGTGCTAAAGGAAAATTAAGGAAAAGGCAGAGGTGGAATTCAAATCCATCCCTATAGGTCTCCAAAATCTGTGCAAGTTTCTAAGAACCAATTTCATGTGTGTGTGTGTGCATGTGTATGTGCACGTGCATGTGTGTGTGTAAGACCATAGAATTTTCATTCTGGCACAGGAAATGCCCAAATATGAAAATCTGCTCAGCTATTTGCCTGTTCCTCCCCTCCTTCCTGAAAATTAAGTATCAAGTGAGATGCATCTTCTTTGACTGTATTAGGATTTTTTTTATTCCTCTTACACACTTATATTTTCCTTGCCTTTTCCTACTTTCAGAAATCAGCCCTCATCTACAGAAACTGCCAAGAGATCCATTCATGCTTTTTATGGAACGGCATTTGAGTAAGACCCTTGAATTCTTGGCAAACTACCTGTTTAGATTTGAGAACTATATACAGGTAGGAAATTCTCATTTTATGACTAATTAGGACTTTGAACCCAATCCTACAACTCCAACATGACCTTGCCCCATGGCAGCACCTAGCGCTACCTTTCTATCCTCTCTTCCTTACTCACTGGGTTCCTTTTTTTTTTTTTTTTTCTCACTGGGTTCCTGATACAATGGCCTCCTTGGTGTTCAACAACTGCACACAACTCTCACCACAGGACTTTTGCACTTGCTATGCCCTCTGCCTGGATCTCTCTACTGTAAAAACCTTCCTTCATGTCACTGCATAAATGTCACTGCATCAAGATCCCATTTCTAACCACGTTATCACAAATCCTTGCCTCTACCCCATCATTCTCTATGCCTGTTTATTTTCTTCACTGTCTTAGGACTCCCTGACATATGGCAGGTGGATTTGTTCATTGTCTCTCTTTCTCCCACTAGGATGCAAGAGCTTGATTTGCTCACACTTCTACCTTCAGTGCCTAGAACAAAGCCTGGAAATATGGGAACTCAATATCTTCTGAATAAATGAATGGAATGCCCATGATGGATGGCAAACATGTGTGCCTTCACTCCCCTCTTCTGTGTCCATTTAAGACCTCGCTAACTACTGTAGTGACCATTCCTACTAAATCAGAATAGAGCCTCAGAATCCTCTCTAGGCAACAGCTACCAACCTACTGAAGTGGGCACTTGCAAAGAAAATGATGTGCCTTTCTGAGGCCAGTGTGATCTTCTGCCCTGGTGACATGAGCTGGGCCACAGACCAAGCAGGAGACCTTCATCTGTCCCTCTAGCTTCAGACCAAGGCCAGATCTAGCCAAGTGGCTCATTCCTCTGTCCTTTTTTCCACTAAGTCCATAACCTAGTCCTCTGACTTGGCCCAGGTGTGTACTGGAGCTGGCTTAGATAGCTCATGAGTGCAAATTACTCCCATCTTCTCCCAGTCTGTGTTCCATGACTTCATTGGTAGCTTAAAATCAGCCATAGTGTCAATCAGCAAGTAGTACAAATAGGGCTTTTTCTTTTCTTTTTGAGAGGGAGCTGTGAAACCAGCACACCACTTCCTAGACCCTGTGAGGTCCAGTAACCAGGGGAGCAAGTGCTGTGTTTCTTTCCTTGCCTAGAGCGGGAATGTCCCAAGTCACTTCTGTCCCAGGGCCCTAGTCTCCTTTCTGTTTGGCCTTATGAGGAATCTGGAGGTGAGAGAAGATAGGGCTTCCAGCAGGAAGCAGACTGGGTCACTGGAGGGCAGAAAGGACAGGAGCTTGCCCCCTGAAAGAAAGCGCTTTTGCCTCTTTGTTCCTTCCATGGAAACCCCTAAGTGGCTGGGACATTCTTTTTTCTTGTTAAGATATATCTGTTTTAGAGAGAGTGAGGGACCATGAAGGGTAGGAGCAGAGGGAGAAAGAAAGAGAGAGAGAAACTCAAGCAGACTCCTTGCTGAGTACAGAGCCAAACATGGAGCTCAATCCCATGACCCTGAGATCACAACTCCAGTGGAAACCAAGAGTTGGATGCTCAACCACCTGCACCACCCAAGCATCCCTTGGCTGGGGACACAGATCCCTCCTTCCAAGTAGGGAAGTGAGGTCTGAGGGAGGAAGGGACTTAGAGAGACTCTGAAGAGCAGCATCTGAGTCTGGTTTTTATATGGCCTGCCTCAGAATCCCAAAATTTTCACTACTATAGCAACACCCCTCATGTGCTGATCAAACTCAGAAAATGAGATTTAGAAAAATGCATTTCCATGAGCACAACAAAATGATTCATGAGCACAACAAGTGATTATTAAACTTGCTAACATAAATCAGACTTTCTTAGAGAGAGCATTTAAAATGCACACTCCTGAGTCTCATGTTGGAAGATTCTGATTCGGTAAGTCTAGGGTAGGGCCCTATGTTTTGTGGCTGGATAAAGCTTCCTAGGTGATTTCGATGATATTCCAAGTTAGACTTGGCAGTAAACACGGATTTGTCTTTCCTTTTTGTTTTTACTTCGCAAAATGAGCTTTTTAAAAAAATTCCTTACTTTTTGCAAGAGAACACAAGTACTTTTATCAGATAAACACATATTGAACATATAACATGAGCAAACATGATGCTGTGCTCATGAAATGGATACTTTTATTGCAGAGGTAGATGCTACTATCGTTCCCATCTTAGAGATCAGGAAACTGAGGCATGGAAGAATAAAGTCATCTGTGCAAGGCCACAGAGCTAATGAGGCAAAGCTGGAATTTACACCCAAGGTTATTTGATACTAGAACCTACACCCTTAATCACCAAGCTTACGGACTCCCGAAGACTTCCAGAAATAAAAAGACAAAAAATTTAATTTGAAAATCTCATTGAGCAAAAGGATTTTAAAAAAATAATAACGAATCTTAAACATTTCACTAAAATGTCAAATTCCATTTTTCTGGATTTTTCTCATAAAGAACTCTGGATGGTTGAAATAGATTTCTATGGGTGGAAAGCAATCAGAATAATTGGTTTGAGTAGAGCAAAGTAACCAATAAATTAGCTTGAACATGACCTTTCAGAGGCGGCTTCTATTTTGTTTCTATTCTCTGGCCCTGAATTGTCGCTTGTTAATTGGTGGTTTGTTCTGCAGTCAGGCTGCCTGTTTCTGACACTGGGTAATGCATTATGAGATAATCTACTTTCTGTGACTTCACACAGTTCCCATGGCAACCGTCAATGCCATTTCCCTGCAGAGTGGCTGCTTCGTTTGTTCCAAATATGTTGCAGGAATGTAAACATCTTCAATAAAAATGTCCAGTAACATGACAGTCCAAGCAAAGAATGACATTTATATAATTACAAATGGGAAACGATCTATAATTATCCCAACTTTTCCCCTTGGACTAAACCAGGAGAGATGTAGGGTGGTTTTGCTGTTGTTATTCTAACTTCTGTTTGAAGGGGGAAAAAATAGAGAAAAGGTTTGTTTAACAAGACTTACTTGAAGAGACACAGTACTTCTTTGAAAAGACCTTGTTCATTAAAGCTTTGGTTCATTAGAACCAAGCTGGCAACATTTCTAGAAGGAAAGAACCACATCCATCAACCCAACTATCACAACTATGAGGCGAGTGCTCACTGGGAGCCTCAGATGACCTAGATGTCCCGACGTTCAAAACTAATAATCTGAAATTCTCTTGGTTGACAGAGAGAGTTCTTTATCTTTAACTCTTGCTGGCTGGCTAGCTATGTCCTCAAAGTGAGCTCCCCTAAGGAAATTTCTCCCATCAAACACTTTCAGACACAATCCCAAAGTGAAGGAATTCAATGTCTGGAATTTTTTTTTCAGCTTTATTGAGATATAATTTATAAATAAAATTCTGCACATATTCAATGTGTACAATTTGATGAGTTCAGACATAGTATCTGGATCTTGATAGCACTTTTCAGTGCCTTCTCTATCTTTGTACATGCTGTTCCTTCTGCCTTGCATACTCTTCCCACCTTCTAGTTCAGTTCATTCCACTTGTTTTTTTTAATAATAAATTTATTTTTTATTGGTGTTCAATTTGCCAACATGCAGAATTACACCCAGTGCTCATCCCATCAAGTACCCCCCTCAGGGCCCACCACCAGTCACCTCCACCCCCCGCCCTCCTCCCCTTCCACCACCCCTAGTTCATTTCCCAGAGTTAGGAGTCTTCCATATTCTGTCTCCCTTTCTGATATTTCCTACCCATTTCTTCTCCTTCCCCTCTATTCCCTTTCACTATTATTTATATTCCCCAAATGAATGAGACCATATAATGTTTGTCCTTCTCTGATTGACTTATTTCACTCAGCATAATACCACTTGTTTTTTAAATCCAAGTTCAAATGTCACCTACTCTGGCAAGTTGTAGTAGGCAGAATTTCAATATGGCCCCCAAGATTCCCACCCCCTGGTATATTCCCACCTCTGGTGTATGTGCTGCATGCAGTCTCCTCCCTTGAGTGTGGGTGATACCTATAAACATGTGGAATTTCTTTCCTAGGATTAAATGAATCAAAAGGGAGTTTATCCTAAATGCCTGACCTAATTCGGTGCATGCCTAAAAAAAAGTCAATAAAGGACCATCAGTTTCAACTTGGACATGTAAAGAGCTTGGAAATTGACATTCCCATCCTTACACCAAGAAAAAAATTGGACAACATGAAAAATCAATGAATTTTTTGGAACTGTGAGATAACTGAAGATGTAAGAGAAACTGCCACTCTAAAATCCAGAAAGACAGTCCTTTCTAGAGAGCACAGGTGAGATTTGCTTACCTGAGGCAGAAACCTCTAGGCTCATAAACTGGTAGGAAGACTTAGAAGGTGATTTTGACAAATTGCTGAAGGCTCAGTGTGGACTCGCATGAGAGTAAGAAACTCCTTGGGCCACAGTCTTAAGAGGACCCACACTTTTGTGAGGTTTACATCCAGGAACCCTCCCAGGTTCCAAGAAAGATCCCTTCTTGGCTCTGCAGGCAGGAGAGTACAAATTAATCATTTGGAGATATACCAGGAGCCTACTACATTACAAAGGCCTCCCCTTCAGAAGAGCTTTGCCAGGCTATCTAACTGAAGGGAAGGGGATCCTACCTACTCCAGCCTGCTTCAACATTCCCAGCTCACCGACAGGGAGGAAAAACATAGTCAACAAGGATAAATCCTTCAAAGAAACAGATAAAAAACACTATAGCCAGTGAAAGTGGGGGGAGACAGAGAAGGGTAAAAGCTCTATCACTGGAGAAATACTTGTGAAGGTCACAGCCCCAAGACACAAACCCAGAGAAAGACTGAGATTTAATGGGAAGGTTTAAAATGTTCTCCATTCCTCATACCTTTCCACCACTCCAACAGGGCTCTGGTAAAACAACAGTGGATTTTGGCCAAAACAATGGCAAGGGGCAGACTCTGGGGAGGGTACTGAGGAAAGTCACAAAAAAAAAAAAAGACATAAGTAAAGGCATTGAGGACTGGGCAACCTCTGGCACCTGTAGCTATAGCAAACATTAACACAGCATGTCTTCCAGAGAGATTAACCTAAGTCCTTCCACTAAAGGCCTATTTACCTGACCCCCTGTTACCTGATACAACATGTCTGGCTTTCAACAAAAAATTACAAGGTTAGTCAAAAGGCAAGAAAAACAGTCCAAAGAGACAAAGTAATCTTCAGAGCTAGACTCAGATATGACACAGATGTCAAAATTATCTGACAGAGTTTAAAATAGCCATAATTAATATATTAAGAGATGTAATGGAAAAAGAACAGATAAGTATTCAAGAACAGATAGGTACTGTAAGCAGAAAGGTGGAAACTCCAGGAAACCATCAAGTGATGCTAAAAATCAAAACACAGCAACAGACATGAAGGATGCCTTCAGAGGGCTCATTAGTTGACTTGGCACAGTCAAGGAAAGGTCCACTGAGCTTGAAGATAGGTCAAAAGAAATATCCCAAGAAGAAAATTCAAAGAGGGTGGGAGCCTGGGTGGCTTAGTCAGCTGAGTGTCTGTCTTTGGTCATGATCACAGGGTCCTGGGATTGAGCCCCACATTGGTCTCCATACTCAGTGGGGAGCCTGCTTCTCCCTCTGCCTCTACTCCTCCCCCTGCTTGTGTGCTCTCTGTCTCTCTGTCTCTCTCTCTCAAATAAATAAATAAAATCTTTTTTAAAAGAAAATTCAAAGGGAAAAAAACAAATGGGGAGAAAAAAAAAACAAGATAGAGCATCCAAAAATTGTGTGACAACATCAAAAGGGATAACATACACGTGATTGAAACACTGTCAGAAGAGAGAATGAAGCAAGAGAAATGTTTGAAGTAATAATGGCTGTGAATTTTCCAGAATCAACAACACCAAATCATGGATCCAGAGAACATCAATGAGGTTAAAGGAAAACAAATCCCAAAATATCAAGACATTCATATTCAAACTGTGGAAAACCAAAGACAAATAAGAAATCTTAAAAGAAGCCACAAGAAAAATACACCTTAGAAGAACAATGATAAGAACCATGGGGAACTTTGTGGGTTTTTGTTTTGTTTTGTTTAAAGATTCATTTATTTATTTGAGAGAGAGAGAAAGGGAGTGGGGTGTGGGGGGCAGCAGAGAGAGGAATCTCAAGCAGACACCCCACTGAGCTTGGAGCCTTGATGCAAGGCTCAGTCCCACAACCCTGAGACCACAACCGACCTAAAATCAAGAGTTGGGTGCCCAACTGAAGTGAGCCACCCAGGCGTCCCAGGACCACAAGAAACCTTATATCAGAAGCCATGTAAGAAGAGAATTAAGTGAAATATTTAAAATTTGAAAAAAAAATTGAAAGAAAAAGCTCACCAACCTAGAAATTTATATCCAGCATAATTTTTCAAAGGGAAGGAAACATAAAGACTTCTCAGACAAGTAAAATCAGAGGAGCTTGATTACCAACAGATCTATCTTGCAATAAATGTTAAAAGAAATTCTTCAGGATAAAGGAAAATTATACAGGTCTGAAACTTGCATTATGTAAAGAAAGGAAGAAAGGAAGGATGTTGTAGAAGGAATAAATGCAGGT
Source organism: Canis lupus baileyi (assembly GCF_048164855.1). Taxonomy (NCBI): domain Eukaryota; kingdom Metazoa; phylum Chordata; class Mammalia; order Carnivora; family Canidae; genus Canis; species Canis lupus. The sequence goes on from NC_132848.1 coordinate 32,472,926, forward strand.
AAAATAAAATATTTTATTTTCCTAATTCTCATTGACTTAGAATATAACTTATTGTTTAATGCAATAATGGTAACAATGTACTAGATGTTTGTATAATGTGGATAAGCAAAGTGAATAACAGCAATATTGCATGGATGGGAAGGAAGAATAACGAATTCTCTGTTCCAAGACACCTGCACAAGCTTTGAAGTGGTGTCATGTTTTTTGAAACCAGACTCAGGCTGTTTGTAAATGTAGATTGCAAACTATAAATGGAATGTGGGATCCTAAGTGGGATCTTGGAATGGAAAATAATATTGGGAAAAACATAAGGAAATCTGAATAAAATATGAATTTTAGTTAATAATAATGGTTCATTATTGGTTCATTAATGGTGATAAATATGCCATACTCATGTAAGATGTTTACCATAGGAGAAAGTGTGTGTGGGATAAATGGGAACTCTCCATCCTATCTTGTGATAAATCTGAAACTATTCTAAAGTTAAAGGGAAAAAAAGTGATACTCAAAGAGATTATCCTGCTAGTGTCAAGAAGGAAGAAGCAAAGCTGCCTCAGAGAAGGGCAGGATCTAGTTGCAAGAGCTTTGGTCCTACAACCGCAAGTCACTCAATTTTGCCTACAATCAAAATGAGCTTGGAAGAGGACCCCAGCTGAGAACCATATGTGGCCAGTGCCTTGACTACATGCAGCCTGATGAGACAACCTGATGAGACAGAGGATCCATCTGAGCTGTGTCTGGATTCCTGACCCACAAAAACTGTGAAATAATGAATTTATATTGTTTCAAGCTACTACATTTGTGGTCATTTGTTATGCATCAACAGGATACTAATGCACAAGACTTTTCTGACTATTGTCAGGTGTATATGTTTCCCCAAGGAGTACTCATCCCTTTTATTCATTCACTCAACTTATACATATTGAGACCTACTATGTGTCACACACTGTAATAGATAATAGAGGGGGTAAGCGGGGTATACTTCTTTTCTTCTCGGAGCTTGGGGTGTGGTGGAAGATGCAAACAAATACCATTGTAGATGTTTAATTTACAAACTATGGTAAGTTCTATAAAGGGGAAAAATAGGGCAGGAGAAGCAGTATTTAAATACTGGAAGGTTGGAGAAGTCTTCTCTGAGGAAGACTACAATTAAGCTGACACCTGAAAGATATGTGTACTCTGGCCAGACAGTAAGTGGGAGCAGAGAAGGTTGCATGTGCTAAGGTTCTGAAGAGGAATGAATTGGGATATTTGAAGGACTAGGAAATCACCAGCATGATAGAAAACCAAAGACAAAGATAAAATCTTGAGGGAAGCCCGGGGCAATGGCTAGCATGGCTGTCATGAGTGACCACAGGGGAGGGACAGGAGGTGCATGTGGGGAGGTGAGCAGTGATGGTCTGGAAGGGGTCTCAAAGGTGGTAGAACAGATGCTAGGATTTTGTGTGGAGGCCTACGAAGCCCTTGAAGGGTTTGAGCAGGAGAGCACTCAGATTGCTGTGTGGGCTTGAGCAGAACATTGAGATGGGAGACTAGTTGGGCAAGAAGGATTACTAGAGATGTGGAAAAAAGAAGGCCTGAGAGTAACTCAAGAGCTGGGGTATCTAGAAATAAGTGGAGTTGATGAGGTAAGAAGGAAGCAGCAAGGCCAAGGAGGATTCCAAAGTTTCCAGCATCCTGGATAAAGGTGAAGAAGGCTAGGGGAGGTACCCACTGTTCTCTGTCTCATATGCCCTTCCCAGTCATCTTGGCCTAGCCAGCTTCTACTCTACCTTCAGAAGCCAGCTCAGTGTCACTTCTTCTAGGAAGATTCCCCTGACCACTCAGCCCTGAGGCTCTTCCTCTTGTCCCCAAGCATCTGGGGACCTTTCTCACAGCACAGAGTGCTCTGTGGCATAAGTGACCAGATACCCCTTTGTCCCACAGAAGCAGGAGCTCTTTAGAGGGAAAATGGTACTTCAAAACTCTCTATTTCCAACTAGAACATGTCTGGCACACAATAATGGTTTGCTGCACGAGCAAATGCAGTAAAAACATAGGAACGATTCAACATTGGGAAACACTGCTCCTCAGCACACGGTCCAAATGTGAGTAGTAAACAAAAGCCCTCTGAAACATGAAAGCAAGTGCCTTTACAGGCAAGCAGCAAAGTTCATGTTCTCCCCTCCAAGATGGGACACCCTTGGCCAAACTGAGAGCCAATTCACAATTTTAAGGAATTCAAGTTATCTGGTTTCTTAGTCCAGAACAGATTAGATGAAATTTATGGGAGTTTGTCACCCTAACAACGAACACAGAGCAGGAAAATAAAATGCACTTGACTGTAGAAATTGGGGCATTTTGCTGCAAAAATGCAGCAAGTAGCTGTCTGAACTCCAATCTGTAGCAACATAATGATGGCGAATTTAAAAATAAAGCAGTTGTACTAATGGGCACCTGCATTGTGCTGTCCACAGACAAGGTTCATTCGATCTTCTTAGCAAATGTATGAGAAATTAAGATGCTTGCTTGCAAGGAATTTAAAAAGTAAAATGTAGGAAGTAATGGGGATGGGGAATGGCACAGAGTACAGAGGGGAGGGGAATGTGAAATGGAAGAGGATTCACTGGGGTCTTCAGAGGTAGTAGTGATGGCCTCGTGTAGCAGAAGCATCCAGGGAGACATAAGTATCCTTCTTGGTTAGTGCCACAAAGTTCAATAATAATAATGTCATTGTTATGATTTACCCTTATAGTCTTTGCAGTGCATGGATGGGTGTTGGTCTATGCTATGTCTGATTTTATACAGAGAAAATCATTCAGTTGCCCCCCAGCTGCCCTGCAGGACAAGTCACACTGTTCCTATTAAACAGGAAACAAGATTCAGGTGAAACAACTCATAAACTAGACAGGATTGAATCCCCATCTACCTGATTCCAAAATGTCATTCCAGCCACCAGCCTCTTACTGAAAGGCAGGCCCCCACCCTCCATCTCTCATTCGTGTTTTTTAGCAGGAAAGGGTGAGGAAAGCGGGATCGCTTAGACCCTGCCTTGGCACAGGTGACCCTTCGTGCTCACACAGGCACAATGAGAGTGATGGTCAGGGCTCCCCTTCAGCCAGTTTCTCCCACAAGCCTACTTCCTCACCACGGAGTTCAGGGGAGAGGCTCAGCGTGTGGCTCAGATGTGAGGTGTAAACATCCTACTGCCTTCTGATGCTAAGGGGTGAACATGTTCAAATAAGCATGCAGCAAGAACGATGGATAGACAGACAGACAGATGAGACGTGATTCCTCAAGAGGCCCCCTGAGCTCACCCAGTCACACAGCCACCTGGATAAGGGGTGGGATGTTGGGGTTCATGCCTCTATGTCTCCTTACTCCATAGATACCTACCACCGCAGCCTTCCTGAACTCCCATCACTGTTTCTCCATCTCAGCAAGGCCACCATGCGGTGCTGTCAGGATAGTGTCCCCAAGCAGAGAGCTGGGATGATGGAAGGGAGCACACCTTTGTTTTGCTTCTGTCAGGGAGACAAGGTCCCACACTGTGCACTGTCCTGGACACTATCCTGTCTCCAGTAATGTACACTGGGAGGGCAGGTCCAGTCCCAGCTATTCCATCATGACCAGAAACAGTAGTCTGGTCCCTTTGTAAACTAGTCCTAGGCATAAAATTCTCTTTTTTGAATGAAATCTGTCATATACACAGGATATATACTATTATATAGTGTGAAAGATTTGGGATTTCCCTGAATTCAAATCCATGCTATTGGACACAATTCTTTCCTTATAACCCCTAAGAGCTGCTTTGTAAACATTAAGTTTAAAAATCATTGTCGATATCAATCTCCAAACCTCTAGACCAACAAAGGGTCAAAGTGATCCACAGAGGTGTCAGGAAAAAAAAAATACTAGAATTAACTTTTATTTTTAACTTCTATTTTGGGTGTTTTATGGTGAAAAAATATATTAGAATGGTAGTACATTTAAATATTTTATAAATAAACAAATCTACATATGTAGTTCAAGCGATGTGGGCTTTTTGTTTTTTGGTTTTTTACTAATAAGAATACACAATCAAAATAGCTTAAGGGTCTCTGAACTAGACAGGGGTCAGTAAACTTTTCCTGCAAAGAGCCAAACAGTAAAATATTTCGGCTTTGGAGGCCATATGGTCTCTGTCAAAACTACTAAAGTCAGCTTTTGTAGCATGGAAGCAGTCATAGACTATATGTAAATAAATGAGCAAGAATGTGTCCCAACAAAATTCTATTTGCAAAGACAGGTGGTGGCTGGATTTGGCCTCCAAGCTGTAGTTTGCTGACCCATGGCTTTGGTGATCTTTTTTTGTTTTTTTTTTAAGATTTTATTTATGTATTTGAGAGAAAGCCAGAGACAGAGCATGAGCAGAGGAGGAACGGCAGAGGGAGAGGAAGAAGCAGACTCCCCACTAAGCAGGAAGCCTGATGTGGGGCTCCATTCCAGCACCCTGGGATCATGATCTGAGTCAAAGGCAGACACTTAACCAACTGAGCCACCCAAGTGCCCCCACCTTGGTGATTTCTGAAGATGCTTTCAGCAGGAGAGTCTTTAGGCTCAATTTCAATCTACAAACTGTAGTGGGCCAAAATGAAGTGTCTCTGGCATCACGAGCTCCTGTATGTTCTTAAAAGGGTAACTATCACTCATACTGCTCAATCCTAACCCTCCACCTGAATACGCAACCCCTTCTTTAACAGCACTGAAATATAAAACAAAATCTCTCCAGCAGTTACAAGGTGATTAAAACTCAGGCATTGGAATTAAACAGAAGCTAAAATCCAAAGTCCACTATATAGAGCTGGGCTCAGTTTAATTACTTCTGGGGCCTCCATCCCCATCACATGCAAAACCCAGACTCTACTAGCTACCCAATGAGTGTGCCACACTGATTGAAAGGGATAAGAGGATCAGAAAGTGCCTGGCATGGATCCGAGACATAGCAGGTACTCGGTAAATGCTGAATTCCAAGCCTGTCTTTGCTCTGGGCCGTTTTTGCCCTCCAAACCAAAAAATGGAAGGAAAAATCAGAGTAAGAGCAAAAGGAAAAAGAAAGAGAGAACAAGAGAAAAGAAAGAAGGTTTGGTTATTCCTTTGCTCCTTCTCCCACAGGTTTCGCTTCTTCTGCTGGGAAAGCTGTAACTCCTACTTTTGTCGCAAACCAAGGCTCCTCCCTCAAGGACATGGGGCAGGGGTAGGAAGATGGGTGGTGGCTGCACAGTTTGTCATGCATCCTTTGTTAGTGGTCCCCAAAAGGAGGTGTCTCCACCAGGGGTTTTATGTGATCCATTTGGGCAGAGGGAGGAAGTGTTAGAACTTCATTTCATATTTATTTTTCATCTAGTCTTTTCTAAATTTCTACTTTTGATATGCATCTTATGGATTTAATATATTACACTATAATACATGCTTGTAGTCTATCAATAGTTACACATAAAGTAAAGAATAGGCTCAAACAAATGTCCTGATTGTGGTACATGATCAAGGAGATAAAAAACTGGGGAGAGGGCAGCCCAGATGGCTCAGCAGTTTAGTGCCACCTTCAGCCCAGGGCCTGATCCTGGGATCAAGTCCCGCATTGGGCTCCCTGCGTGGAGCCTGCTTCTCCCTCTGCCTATGTCTCTGCCTCTCTCTCTGTGTGTCTCTCATGAATGAATAAATAAAATCTTTAAAAATGAAAAAAAAAACTGGGGATATCTCTGCTTTAGGGCTTGACGGGGATATTTAGACATCCTATATGTCAGAGGATGCAGGTAAATTTTCTGTGTCTTCTGGGAGTATCCATGTTGTACAAAGATTTTTCCAGTATCATTAATGCAAACACATTTTGAAGTTGAATGCCAAATCCACTTGATTTTTTTTTTAAGTTTAAAGTTCAACATAAGACTTCTAAGAAACTGTAAAAGAGTGATTGTTCCTTCCTTCAGGTACACCCCAGACCACTCAAGAATATGTGTTTACACTATTCCATCTGGAAAGTGAGAGCCAGAGAGACAATGCTATTGGCAAAGGACCTACTTGAATGAAGTTCCTCTTGGTTGTCTGAATCCAACTCATCCCAAAGTACAGTGTGGGGAATATTCTGGAGGCATGCCCTGGAGACTCACATGTGGCTCTTACAATAATATAAATAATCATTTGTTTTACATTTATTACTTATTCCATGACAGGCATTTAATCTATATCATGTCACATAATCCTCATAACAACATTACAAAGTAGATGTTTGTATACAACATCATGTCGATGTTTTTCATATAGAAAAGGCATACAAAATGAAACTCTTTTTCTACAGCTAAAGAGCTGCAGTGGGTAGAATTCTGAAATGACCCTTCATGACCCCTACTTTTGTATAACCTCGTGTCCTGGAGTGTGAACAAGACCAATAGTTATTATGGGATGTCAGTCCTGTGGTTGTGTTATATTATATGGCAAAGTAGATTTTTGTAGATGTGATTAAGATTCTTAATCAGTTGAGCTCCTCAAAAGGGAGATCACCCTGGGTGGGCCTGGCCTTATCAGGTGTGCTCTTAGGGGGTCCAGCAGTCACAAACTAAAGAGATGAGAGAGATGTGCTTCTGCTGGTCCCAGAAGAAAACAATGTATTCTGCCATGAGCTGCCTATGGCGGTTACATGTTAAGAAACTGCAGGTGGCATTAAGGTTCTGAGTATGTTCCATGGCCACAGCCAGGAGCAAAACAGGGACATCAGTCCTACTACCACAGGGAAACAAATTATGCCAATGATCCATTAGCTTGGAAAAGGAGCTCAAATCTCAGGTGAGAATAGCAGCCCCAGCCAGTGCCCTGATTTCACCCCAGTGGGACACTAAGTGGATTCTTACATCACGGAAACTGTACCATTTTAAGAAAATGTATTATTTTAAGCCACTAAGTTTGTAGCAATTTGTTACACATCATGGAAAACGAATACAGGAAAACTAATATGGCTAACCAGAGGTGGTACCAGAAATGCAATCCCAGGCAGTCTTGGTGCATTCATTCATTCATTCATTCACTCATTCAACTCTGCTCCTGGTTCTGGAAGTAACAGTGGTGAATCATAGGTGTTCCTGCTGTCATAAAGATGCCAGTCTAGGGCAGCCCCGGTGGCTCAGCGGTTTAGCGCCGCCTTCAGCTCAGGGCCTGATCCTGGAGACCAGGGATCGAGTCCCACATCAGGCTCCTTGCATGGAGCCTGCTTCTCCCTCTGCCTGTGTCTCTGCCTATCTCTCTCTCTCTCTCTCTCTCTCTCTCTCTCTCTCTCCTTCATGAGTAAATAAATAAAATCTTAAAAAAAAAAAAAGAATTAAAAAAAAAGATGCCAGTCTAGTGTCTCCAGAACCCTAGCTTTCAGTGCTGTGCCATACTGCCTCCTTATAAGTCAAAGGGGTAAGAGACACAGGTTAGTCTCGCCAAGGAGGAGAGGGATTTCAGGTCCTTGTCTGCAACTTCTCAGGAGAGGGTGGTTTTTTCCAAATAAAGGAATGGGACTGCAAGCCAAGATGAGGTCATGACACCCATAGCAATGGCCACATAGCCCACTTTGCTTTAACTTTTTTCTGGGACTCAGGGAGTCTTTCCCTTATAGACCAAAGAAAGTCCGTGCAGGGGCCTTCTGTCAAAATATGTTTACTTATATATTTAATCTTCTCTAATCTGATTTGTTTCTGTGGCTTTTTGTTTTCCTAATCAGTTTGCTATTCTTTTAAAGATATTCAAGATAACTAATAAATCTTCCAATATGGTTTTATTTACTTTTTTTAGTAGATTCACTATTTTGATGGTCAATGCCTGGAGAGAAAGGACTGGAAGGTTGCCATTCGTCTGGGAGGGCTTTCGTCAAATCATGTCTAGGTGTTTAGTGCGTGTCTCCCGCACACCAGAGGCCGGCAATGCAGCAAATGAGAAGAAAGTCTGTTGCCTGCCTGTGTCCTTGGAGACTGGACAGAAAAACACAGAAGTATGAAAACCTAACAGTAGAAACCTCCACAGATGCAGCCATCAAGGCACACCCAACAAAGCCCATGGACTTTGGAGCCACCCAGACCTGGGTTTGAATCCCTGCTCTGCACCTCTCTCTACCTCTGTAGATGTAATCATAATGATAGCTACAGCAACAATTTTATTAAATGTCTGCTATATACCAGGCACAATGCTGAGCCCTGTATGCATGTAGCTGCATGAATCTGAAACCTACAGTATGTTCTTCATTTTAGAGATGAGGCCATAAAGCACGGACAAGTTAAGCAACATGCCCCCCATTAGCCAGCTAAATCGTGGAGGGGGTAAGATTTCTGCTGAACCCTCTAACCTAAACTCTGGGCTTCCATTTCCTCATTTACAAAATGAGTTTAATCATATCCACTTCACAAGGTCGTATGGAGGAATGCGTGAGATAATGCCCTTACTACACTTGCTTAAAGGCAGTCACTTGGGACACATTAGCTTGCCTGTGGAAGCAACTCCTAGGCTAGAGGCGTGCCAGCAGGCTTCCTGGAGGAGGTGTGGCCTGGGAAGGGTAGATTATGCTCAGAGACTGTTTTGAGTTCAACGTCATCAGCGCGCTACCTCCAGTTTGCTCTGTAGGCAGGCTGTGGGCTCCACGCAGAAATGAGAGAGCTCGCCTGATTTAGTGAACAGTGATTCATTCTCTTTCTCCTCCAGGTAAATATGCCTGGTGAACCTGGGATTCCAGTCTCTTGGTGCACACGGCTCGGTGCTGGGCACACACCAGCATGCTCAGTCCCTCTGCTTTGCAGAGGAGCAGGAGCACAAATGTGACCTCATAATATGCCACTTTGGCATGTGGATTCTTTTGAGCTGAAGGGCCATCAAGACCCAGCAGATCCAAGAACAACTTTTCTCTAAAAGAATTTACATAGGGAGCCTAGCACAGAGAGAGAGAGAGAGCTATTACCAGGCATAACTTTTTATCTGAAATGACCTATCTGAATGGCAGGGCAAACATCTAATTACCAAACATCTGCTCTTCTTATTGTTCTATGAATCACCCGCCCCCACTTGGAAGCCCCAGGCCCCTATCCCATTCCTTAGCTCAGAATGGCATATTGGCCACAATTGTCAGACTTGTCCTTGGGTGTCATATTTTTTACAGGGCTCCAGTACGTACGTAATTAAATTTGTTTCTCTCCTCTTAAACTGTCTTATGTCAATTTAATTATTAGAGCAACCGGAGAACCGGAAGGGCAGAAGGGAAATGTTTCCCTGTCTACACAAACCGCTGCGTTAGGAGGCAACAGGGCCCATCTTGAGAAGCCATAAGCTCTTTTCCATTTGAATTGACAGAGAAATATTTATCCAGGGTTGCAAAAATCCTCCAGGAGGGCATTACATTCAAAAAGAGAGAGAGAGAGAAGAGGAAAAAAAAAAGAAAGAAAGAAATTTCTTACTGTATTGGAGAAGCAGTGCTCCCCTTTTGACATTTCATAAGGCATAAATTTAATAGCAACAGAAACCCCAGAGACATGCTGTTAGCTAAACTGCAGGTGAAGGCATATTGCTGAGAAACTCGGGGAGTGCCCTGTCCTTGCCTTTGTTATCCTGAGCACACTTGTCTACAGTGTCTCTGGGGTAGTCTTTCTCCAAGGTTAACCCACCAGGGACTCAAGCTTCCAGTTTCACTTCTTACAAATGCGTATTTTAATCCATGCCCCTGGCTCCCTTGCAGAACCCATCCTGATAGGCAACACTCCAGGATCTGAATTTAAGAAATCTGGCAGAGCTGTCTGGACCCTTGCAAAAGTCTGTTCCTATTGTTTCTGGCAGCTCCCCCTTGCTCTTTGGTGAGGGGGGCAGTGACGGCCACTGCCATTCAGGTGGTGACATTAGGACCAAGGGGAGGTTTTGAACCAGAGTCCACCATTCCCTTGGTGCTACCAGTACCTCATGGTGGGTTTCAAGGGGTCATCTGCTGTACCAGCTTTAAAAAACAATTAAAAAAAAAACAAAAAACGATTGGGTAGGGTTTGGAATCTGACCCTTTGTGAGATGAATTTAGGGATCTCCTCAGTTATATAGAAGGCGCGGACTTGCTATGTGACTTGAACTTTAGTGTACAAGTGATTTACCTGCTTGGGGGTTTTTGTTTTGTTTTGTATAAAAGTTGAACTTGATTTCTCATACTAACGTCTGTTTAATTTTTGATACAAAAGACAGCTTGTTTTTTGGACACTGTAGATTCCTAGCCACCACTCCGGGAAAGTCGGATTCAATAGGGAGGGACCCTTGACTTGAATTTCACAAGCCTTAGGTGTGATTTTTTTTTTTAATATTTTACTTTTAAGCAATCTCTACACCCAATATGGGCTCAAACTTACAACCCCAAGGTCAAGAGTCGCATACAATGTTTACAGCAGCAGTGCCCACAATAGCCAAACTATGGAAAGAGCCCAGATGTCCATCGACAGATGAGTGGTTAAAGAAGATGTGGTATATATATATATTATATATATATATATAATATATATATATACATAAATGGAATATTACTCAGCCATCATAAAAATGAAATCTTACCATTTGCAAAGACGTGGATGGAAGTTGAGGGTAGTTATGCTAAACAAAATAAGTCAGTCAGAGAAAGATAAATACCATAGAAGTTCACTCATATGTGGAATTTAAGAAACAAATCAGATGAACATGGGGGAAAGGAAGGACAAATGCAATAAGGTGAAATCAGAGAAGGAGACAAACCATAAAGGACTCTTAACTATAGGGAACCAACTGACGGTCATTGGAAGTGGGGGGATGGGGTCATGGGGTGATGGGCATTAAAGAGGGCACATGATGGGATGAGCACTGGGTGTTCTATGCAACTGATGAATTGCTAAACTACCTCTGAAACGAATAATACACTACATGTTAATTGATTTTAAATTGAGAAAAATGGAAAAAAAAAAAAAAAGAGTCACATACTCCACCAACTGAGCCAGCCAAATTCCCCAAAACTTAGATGTGATTTTGATGCAAATGGCTCTGGAGTCACCGAGATGTTGATGCTCAAGAAGAACCAAATCGCCATTTATGAACTCCTTTTCAAGGAGGGGGTGATAGTGGCCAAGAAGGACATCCACATGCCCAAACACCCTGAATTGGCCGACAAGAATGTGCCCAACCTTCACATCATGTAGACCATGCAGTTTCTCAAATTCCGACGCTACATAAAGGAACAGTTCACCTGGAGACATTTCTTCTGGTACCTTACCAACGAGAGTGTCCAGTATCTCCGTGATTACCTCCACCTACCCCCCGAGACTGTGCCTGCCACTCTGCACCGCAGCAGACCTGGGACTGGCAGGCCACTGCCCAAAGGTCTGGAGAGAGAGCGACCTGCAAGACTCACAGGAGGGGAAGCTGACAGAGACACCTACAGATGAAGCGCTGTGCCCCCTGGGGCCGACAAGAAAGCCGAGGCCAGGACAGGGTCAGCAACCGAGTTCCAGCTTGGAGGTGGATTTGGTGGTGGACGTGGTCAGCCACCTCAGTAAAGTTGGAGATTGTTTCGTGCTGAATAAATCTGTAGCCAGAAAAAAAAAAAAAAATGGCTCTGGAAGCTGGCATTAAATGTAAAGAGAAAGGACTCTGCAGTCTCTGGGTTAGATTCAAATTCCAACTAGGTCATTTACTTGCTATGTGACTTCAGCCATGTGACTTAACCTTTCTGGGCTTTGGTTTCCTCATCTATTAAAAAATAAAAAACAACAACAACAACAAAAACCCTCTGTCTCAAGATGTCTGTCATCATTTAGAATCCTAAACTACCAAATCTTTGGGTGGAAAAGGAAAAGGGACAAGACCCAGCATTTGATGGAGCCCCAGTGGTATGCCAGGTGTGTGATTACACCTCCTCTAGGACTCCTTCAGCTAAGCTTTTCTCCATCCCAAGTCAAAGAGCCTATGATAATCTGTTTGGGCTTCTGAAACGTGCCTACAGGGTAGTGGTTTCTGACTCATATTCTGACACAAAATGTGCATGGTGGATTAATTTTGTTCAACACACCTTGGTGGTTTTGTAAAAGGAAAATCTGTGCAACTGAGTTCATTCATTCTACTGTGTTCCAGACACTGTGGGAGACGCTGGGGACCTCATGGTGGGCTGCCTTTGTGGAGGCTGGGCACACTGGCACCACGATGCCTGACCCTGTGAACCAATTCAAAAGCAGCGGGACTGTCCCATTCAGCCCAGGTTAGGTGAGGCTGAAGGGAAACCGTGAGAGACTGCTCTGGGAGCTGAGCCGAGCCGCATCCCAGCTTGGCTGCTCGAAAATGAAAGGCCAGCTGAATTCAAAACACCTGCCCACAATAAATAGCAAAATAATAATAATGTGGTATTTAAATGCTGGCATCCAGACTTCTTATCTGCTGTGCAGGCTTGTCGGGAGAAGGCTAAAACAATGGAGGGACCACAGGCACCCCCTTAAACAGAAATACTGAGATACAAGCAAGTAGGTTTTCTCAGATTGTGGTCCCTGGGCCACCGGCCACACAACCAGCTCAGGGAGCTTGTGTTGAATTCATAGTCCGGTCCCCTTTCCCAATGCACTGACTCAGAACTCCAAGAGGAAGGGCTTGTGAGCTGCATCCTTTACAAGACCTGTAAGCCTGCCCCCTCCTCCCACAGTGAGCCTACAGCCAATCTGAGAATCATTATGATCTTGTTGCATTTAATGTAAACAACTTTCATAGTAGACGTGTCTCTCTCCTTTCTGATCTTAATGATAATAAAACCAATAATTGGTAATGTGTACTGTGCACTCTCTATCTGCCAAGGAGTGGTATGGATCAGGCATTTTACATATGACCCATTTATATGCCCAAAAACTGTCTTGGTTCTATTGTCATCCCCATTTTACAGGTGGGGAGACTGAGGCATGCAGTTTGGTGACTTGCCCAAGGTCTTACTTATTAGGAATACAGCCAAGATTCAAACTCAGACCCACGGATCACGCAAGAAAGGATCTCACTTCTTGCAAACACAAAACAAAATAAAAGCAAGATGCTGAGGGCAGTGGTTTTTGGGTGATGAGAATACAGAGAGGACACTGCCCTTTGCCAGGGCAGGGCGGGCCAGTGTGTCGCAATTAGATATTTCAGTCCTCTGGAATCAAATCAGCTCGTCACTGGCATCATGTTCTCTCCAGCACACATAGCACCGCTGGCTCGCTTTCTCAGTGTTGAATCCAAACACCACAGTTTTAGAAACTGCCCTCTTTCCAAGCACCTTATTAATCCTCAAAACATTTGTGAGCTTCAAAAAATTATGCTAGCAGCATGTTACATGTGCGACAGGCCACGGCTTGCACTCCCCATTTTCCAGACCAGGAAAACTGGGCCGGCAAGCCAAGTTCCTGGGCCAGCAGCACAGTTGGAGGGTCTTATCCCCTCCCTAAAACCCACCACCTCTTTGGGACTGTGTTCTCACAAAAGGGAAACGAAAACATGGAAACTACAAAGACATCTCCCCTGTCCCCCTTCCGCATGAGTTTGAACGATGCAGTCTGGAAAGTGTCTACAAATATGACTTAGGTTCAAGGCCCAGAATCCTAGATGAGAGCTAGTGACACCAGGGACAGGTCAGTGTTTTTATCCAATGAGATCTTTGAAAATAACAAGAATGACTCCGATCTGGGCTGGTTGCAAAGGGTTTTTGGTGCTCTCAGGGGCTGTCAAATGCCAGGCAAGCCGGGTTTTGCAGAACAGGCTCCTAAGAAACAACCAGCCAATTAAAAATGCCTATTTCTAGGCCCTTAGCTAGACCTGGAGCATCAGAATTTCCCGAGTTGGATCAGGAAATCTTTATTTTTAACACACACCTCCACTGCTCCTGATGCCCGGGCAGGTTTAGAAGGCCTTGAGTCCTTGTCATTATGAATCTATTTATATCCTAAAATGGCAAAGCTGGCAGGGACTTGAGATGCTGTAGTCCAACCCCTCATTTTACAGATAAGGGAACGAAGTCTGGGAGGGAAGTGGCCCGTCCAAGTTCCAAGACCCAGGCTGAGTTAACTGCGGCCCATTTAACTTTGAGTTCTGGAAGCAGATCTAATTTCAGGATCAAATTGGCACCACAAAAATACACTTGAATATTAACTTTTTTTAATGGCTAAAAACCTGAGCCAGGTTTCTCATTTAGATTCTTCTATCCAGTAAAGTAGGTAATTTAAGTCATAAGAATAGGTATCCTCACGCCCCATAAAACTCAATAAAGTGATTTCCATCTTAAATGGGGCGGGAGGAGGGGGCCCGTGGAGGATATATCCTGTGAACCTTTCTATTTTTTGCATTGGTCTTCAAGTCCTGAGCAGTATTCACCCAGAAATCAGATCTCTAGCTCCTTACGCAGCTTCCAGGAACTAGCGCTGGCCGTCCTCTGCTGGCCCACTCAATGGGATGGACACCTGTGGCTGGTGTGAGGCTTCAAACACTGAGTGATCAGATGACCTCCTGAGCCAGGCCTGGAAAGCCACTCACCTGCAACAAACAAAATGCAAATACATTGTGTTTGCTTTCTTCCTGTGGCAGGTTTGCAAACAGAGGTTGTACATCTGGTGTGGGGCCTGGGGGAAACACCTGCCCCTAGCCCAGGGAACAGAGTGACTGACAGGAGAGTCAACATGCCATCCTAGGTAGCGTAAGAGCCAACCAGGAGGGCAGCTGCTGCTGTTACTGCCTCAAGTCCCTACCAAGTCCCCTCTCAGATTTCTCCCAACTGTCTTTGCTGGAGCTGTGCAGTCCAGGCCTTATGTACCTTGCTACTGGCGAGCTGGGTTCTTTCCTGGACACCTGCCTCCTTAAGCCCACCTGAGCCTGCTGGGAGCCTTGAGCCCAGCACGGTGCCTGCAACCTGGTGAACACTCACAAAAATCTTTGCAGGACTTTTGAACTAGACCTACCCTGTCTCATATCTACATGCTTCTTGGGCTGCTTCCAACTGAATAGCTGATGCCAAAGTGAATTCAATTGGATTTTTATCCGACAAGCTTTGAGTACCTGTTGTTTGCCGAAGTGGTATTAAGATCAGTGAAATGGAGGCCCTCCGCGCCAAGAGGGTGTAACTGAGAAGAAAATGCGCACATGCGTTCACATCCTCCTTGCACAAGGCAGCCTATGATGAATGCAACTCAGAGAAGTGCAAAGAGGCAGACAGCACAGTGGGAAGACTCCTGCTTGACTTTCTCCTCTTTATAAGTATTTTTTAACAGCTTTATTGAGATATCACTGACATGAAAACTTGTATATATTTAAGATGTGCAACCTGATGTTTTCATATTCATATACATTGCAAAATGATCACCACCATCCAGCTAACTCACAGATTTATCACCATCACGCAGTCACCCTTTGTGTCTGTTGAGATTTAAGATCTATCCTTGGCAAACTATACATTAGATCTCCAGACCTCCTTTATCTTGCACAACTGAAGTTTTGTGCCTTTTGACCAATATTGTTCCACTTCCCCTCCACCCAGACCACCTCTCTCCTCCCAGTCGGCAACCCCCATCCTACTCTCTGTTTCTGGAGTTTGACTATTTTGGATTGCACACGTAAGTGAGATCATGCAGTACTTCTCTTGCTGTGTTTTCCTTGGTTTCCTTTGCAGAATGCCTTTGAGGTCCAAACATGTTGCAAGGGGCAGGATTTCTCTCTTCATTTGTGCTAAGTGATATTTCATATATATATATATATATATATATATAATAACTTCTAAATCAAAGGCTCATAGGGGGCATCTAATTGAGGGAGACTGAGGCCTACGTCTGAGTCCTGGCTGCAAAGGAGACTGAAATTGGGGGTCTAAACTCTTCCTTAGAAAGGCAGGACCTAAAATAATTGGAATTTCCTCAATGCAGAAAGGCCATTCAAAAGACGGTAGGAAGCCATGAGTCTGACAGATATACACCACAAGGGGCATAGCTGAGATCTGAAATGTGAACCTATCACCTATTGAGTGTAGGGGATATATTAGATCAGGGTTCCTCAACCTTGGCACTGTTGACATTTCGGGCTTCCTGAGTCTTAGTTGTGGAGGACTCATGTATGCCTTGTAGGATGTTTAGCAGCATCCCTGATGTACCCACAAAATGCTACTAGAAACCTCTCCCCCAATTGTAAAAACCAGAGCTGTCCTCAAACTCTGCCACATACTCCCTATAGGGCGAAGTTGCCCTGAAAACCACTGGATTGGAGACCAGCTGAGTTTGAAGGCTCTTTTGGTAACTGAGAGAGAAAAAAAAGGAGATATATATATATATATATATATATATATATATATATATATATATCCCATCTTCTCTATCCGTTCATCTGCTCGAGGACACTTCAGTTGTTTGCACATCTCGGTAATTGTGAATAATGAGGCAACAAACTTGGGGTGCAAACAACCTCCTAACCCACTGCAGGCTGTTTATTGCCTTTTGCTAGCTCTCCAGATAGTAAACTCAGCAAGGGTAGGGATCTTGGTTTCTGCTCACGGATCTTGCCAAGTGCCTAAAACGGTAGCCAGCATGTAGTAGATGATTTACAAATATTTCTGAATGATTTTGATTCAGATGGGGTCTGGATTCCAATCCTTTTTCTGCCAAGTATCAGCCACATGACCTAAGACAATGCTTTTTTTTTTTTAACTTTAGCTTCCTTATCAATGAATCTGGAATAATGGCAGTTGTGAGGATCAGAGTTTATAAAGCAAGTGGTTTTCAACCAATGGCATTAATGTTACTGTGATTATCATATTATCTTAGTGATAAATTTTTGAAAGGCACGGTATCTTGGAAGAGAAGATTTATTATAACTGGCACACTAATTCTACCTTTTAACTATCTATTAGGTGACTATCAGCCAGAAGTCACAGAAAACCAACTCATACTGGCTGAATTTATTTTTTTCCTCATGTAACAAGAAGTCTGGAAGTGGATTCATATCAGGGCTGGCGTCTCTATAGTTCTCATGATGGGGACAAAGGATAGCCCATAGGAGAAATCAGCCTTGCCCACTGTTTCTTCAAATAAATTTTTATTGAAATATAATTACATTCACTTGTTTATATATTACCTGTGGCTGTTTCTGCACCACAAGGGCAGAGTTGAGCAGTTGTAACAGAGACAATACGGCCTGAAAAACCTAAAATATTTGCTATTTGGCCTTTATAGAAAAAGTTTTCTGAAGCCTGCTCTTGACCATTTTTTAATGTGTTCCAGGTAGCATATTTGCTTTCAAGACAAGGGAGGGAAAGGTGGCATAAGCCAAGCTTGTCCCTTTAGAGAAGAGCAACAGTTTTCCCAGATGGCCCTGTCTAACTTCCTTTTTCACTTCGTTGGTCAGAACGGGGTCACATGATCATCTTTGGCCAAACAGGAACCTGGGAAAGTAGGAGATGGCTGGTTACAACTGCCTAGACCTGAGCTGTCCAATAATGGAGCCACTTGCTGTGCGTGTAGCTGTTGAGATCTTGAAATGTGACTGGACCCAATAGAGATGTGCTGTAAGTGTAAAACATGCATCAGATTTCAAAGACTTGATGCAAAAAATAAACTAGCTCATTAATAATTTTTTATTGATTACATGCTAAAATGCTAATATTTTGGACATGTCAAGTTAAAATATACATCAAAATAAGTTCTACAAAAATTGAAATATGCTAAAAAATATACTATCAAAATAAATTTTACAAAAGTTACAATATACTACGAAAATGAATTTCTTTCTGCTTTTTAAAATGTGGTTACTAGAAGAATCTTAAATTATATAAGTGCCCTCACAGTTGTGGCCCTCATTCTGTTTCCCTTGGATGGCGCTGTGCTAGGCTAATTGTGATTCATTGCCTGAGACTGGGAAAATTGCTACCTTAACTACAGGGGCACTCTGTCAGCAAGCAGAAAGGGGGAGGAGTGGGGAGGCAGACATTGTTACTAACAGGGTTTGCCATATTTATTTATTGAACAAAAAAAGAAAAGAAATGAGTACCCAAACCATGCCAAGCACTATGAGAGATGATTGGAATAGGACAGAGCAACACAGACATGATCCTGCCATCGTGGAACTTAAAAATCTTCCCGGAAAAGGTAATACTAGACCTCGGTCGCAGAATGGATTGGACTTGGGTAGACAGTGGCAGGCAGTGTTGGCTGGGATGAGTGGGAGGGCATTCCAGAGTGAGTAAAGATGATTGAGGAGGGTGGGGATAGGGATCTGGATGAGGAGGAAGGTTTTTACCCCAACCTATTGCCTTCCTCTTCCTGCTGCACCCTAATCCAGGCAAAATCACCTTGTTTTCATTTCCCAGACATAGCATGCACATTCCCACCCCTGAAACTGAGATGTCCTTCCTCATTTTCCTCTCCTCTGTGTTGGCTCAGTGAAATACCTTATTCTTTGAGGTTCAACATGTGCATTCCCCCTCTACGAAAACTTCCTTGATCCCCAGTCCCAGAAATTAAGCTCTACTTTCTTTGTGCTCTAATAAAAATAATAGACTTAGAGTAACAGTCATAAATATCTGTTGAACACTTACTATGTATCTGGCATCATGGTTTTAATTAGATTATTTGAGTGTCATGACCACCTTATTAGGTAAAAATATTATCCCATTTTACAGATGGGACCACACAGATCAAACCCATGTTGTTCAAGGATCAAATTTGTAGAGGAAGTAATAATAAAATGAATGAGAAGACATTTCCCAGAGTTAAAGAAAGCAAGACTTCAGACTCAAGGGGCAGAAGAACACTGAGCAATTTGAAGGAAAAGACAGTCTGCTGATGTTACGAATTTGGGTACCTAGCGCACGAGGTGCTCAGAGGTAACTAGGTCCCCCACTCTTTTCCCATTGTACTACGTGTATCACTATATGAAGGCTGTCTCCTTGCTCTCTTGCCTTCAATGGAACTTCTCCACTATCTGAAATGCAATAAAAGCATCAGTTCAGAATTCATCCTTGATTCTGGGCCAATATTTGTGGTGTATGGAATTGGATGTGCCCATTTCAGAAGATGCCTATGGTATAATTAGAGTTTATTAGCCTCCGTAGTGTGTGTTCATCAGAAGTTCATCCCATTTGACACAGTTTGGGCCTGTGACAGGCAGCAGCTTTTTAATCCCTGCCAAATTGGAGGAGGAATCAAAATAAGAATCTATCTCGGAGATCCGTTATTGCATATAAAATGGGCAAAATGCTAAAAAAAATGTCATGTAACAATCTGTTTGGGTAATATTTGAATGTATTTATTGAAGATGTTGACATTTAAGCAAGAAAATTAGTGTTCATAAAGTAGAGTGGACTGGGGATTATAAGAATCTCTGACCAAATAACAAAAATAAAGGACTACATAAACCAATCAATTTAAAATTTTAAATTAAAACAGCATTAATCTGAGATGTGAGATATCAATTTTGTAAGCATGGTTCAGGGCTGGCACTTGGTAAAGTCCAATGCCTCTTAAAGAGTGAACAGTTCACAGGATCATTTGGTTAATCAACTCTTGGGAGATGAAACTGAACAAAACCATTTTACTAGTAAATGAAACATATTTAATTTGGTGTCTCATTCTATGCCAGTCTGTCATTAGAGGGACCTACATCAAAACTTATAACAACAGCTTTCCATCAATAAATGTTTGACAGTTACAATGCTATTGGGTCCACCTTTCAAATTTATAATTAGGAAGACTTAAAAAAAAAAAAAAGGAAGACTTGGCAGATGGGACATATTGATCAATAACATAGTCAATTTTCTATTATGGAAATAAATTGATATTTCCACTGTAAAAAAAAATTTCTTTCAGTACCTCAGAATAACACAATTTATTTCCAGCAAGGTAACGAGAGGAAGCATAAATGTTAAGACAAATAATAGTAGGCACTTACCAGTCCTTTGAACTATACTCCATTTTCAACATCCCTATGAGACATCAGATTTGCTTAGCAACTTCCTTGCAAGAAATTTGTTCTCAGATTTCTGCCTTATGACAGGAGAACTGGATCCAAGACTGATCATACTGTTCATCCAACCAGGACCACTGTTGTTGGAGATGGAGTTGGCGTTGGTGGGAGATGTGATACAGAGGAATACAGACACAGAGCACAAATCAGATCCAGAATCAGATCCGGGTATAAATTTTAGCCTTGAACTTGAACACATTGCTAGCTCTCGCTGAAACATATATTCTTCACCTATAAAAGTTGGAATCAACTAGATCTAAATTCAAATCATTTCCCTCCTGCTTACTAACTAGCTAAGAAGCCTTTTTATTGGGGGATCCCTGGGTGGTGCAGCGGTTTGGCGCCTGCCTTTGGCCCAGAGCACGATCATGGAGACCCGGGATCAAATCCCACGTCGGGATCCCGGTGCATGGGGCCTGCTTCTCCCTCTGCCTATGTCTCTGCCTCTCTCTCTCTCAACCTCTCTCTCTCTCTCTGACTATCATAAAAAAATAAAAAATAGGGGATCCCTGGGTGGCGCAGCGGTTTAGCGCCTGCCTTTGGCCCAGGGCGCGATCCTGGAGACCCCGGATCGAATCCCATGTCGGGCTCCCGGTGCATGGAGCGTGCTTCTCCCTCTGCCTATGTCTCTGCCTCTCTCTCTCTCTCTCTGTGACTATCATAAATAAATAAATAAAAATAAATAAATAAATAAATAAAAATTAAAAAGAAGAAGACTTTTTATTGGACCTCTCTCACCTGCTTTCTTCAGTGGACTGCATGGGAGTGAAATGACATGATGTATCTAGGTATCACAGCACCAAGGGCATGCCCTCACTGATTTTAGTTCCTTTCCTCTTCCCTGTGATACGACCAATGGACAAACAATGCACCAAGTTATAGAAATTTGAGATCTGGATGTGCAAATTGCTCAGTCCTCTTTTTTTTTTTTAAATGTAGCACCTCATCTGGATGGGTCTGGAGTCTTGGAAACCTGACTACCCTACATTCTTCTACAAATGGACCTCAAGAGCTTATTTGTAGGTTCTAGCAGGGGAGCACAGCTACCCATATACCCTTGACCAAAGAACAATCCTCCAATATCAGGGAAGGCCATCCTCTTCGACTGAGTGCAGGCTTGGGAAGGACACATAAGGAGCAGAGAGGGAGGAAGGGGACATGACCTAGCCAGCCAGATTAACAGAATCAATTCTGTCAACTAATGGGGTGATGGGTGTTGCAGCCAAATCACCCTCACATCCTTCTCAGTCCTTTTAGATGTAGTTTCTTCTAAGAATCTCAGTGTAGACTCAGATATGGAACCGTATTAATGTACCAGCTTGCTTCATCAATTGTTCATGGCATCTACTTGGTCATTTCAATCTCAGATGTTTGATGAGAAGCAATACACAAGGCATGAGAGGACCATGTAATGACTTCCAACATCAAGAGGGTTAAATCCAACTGGGAAGTCCCTACACAAACTGAGATCACCTAGTCACAACAATCACGTTAATGTGTCCTAGGGGTAAGGGGAGCCAGACTGTTAGGATGTCAGGAATTCTCACCAGTACTCAAGTTCTGCCAAAGTATGTTAGAGAACATTGTGTCAGAGTCCCCTTTCCTGCAGTCTCTCTTGCCCATTATGAATCGAGCCATGTTGCGGAGGAGGGAGTGGTAAAGTCCTCCTTCAATTACTGACAGTCTTGTCATCTCTGCAGCCCACCTCACCTGTTCTCTCCATTATGGCCACTTGATATTGAAGAATGCTCAGGATCAGAAGAAAGTTTGGCTAATTCCTTGGGACTTGGTTCTCAGAAACCATCTCAAGATGGTCAAGGACATTGGTAGTACAAGGAAGACTAGGAAAAGGACAGGTGAGCTTGTTTGGGAGGGATAGTAGAATGGGGAATCAAGAGTTCTATTTCAGACATGTTAAATTTTCATTCCTACTCAACACGTATAGGGAGATGTCAAGTAGCATTTTAGATACACAAATCGGGAACTCAAGGGAGATCTCTGAAATGGCGAACTGCTGTTATAAATTGGGGAATCATTATTACCAAGAGATAAGGTGAATCTTGGAATTACTCTACATGTCCCAGAGAGTATAGAGACAGAAAAGTAACAAACCCAGGGGAAGGCCTCCAGGAGAGATGGCATGGAAGGATCAACAATATTGAGATGGATGAAGAGAGAGATGGCCCTAGGTAGATTCAGAGATGTGAACAAAAACCCTACAGGCAAAATATATGTCTTGTTTGGCAGCTAATGAAAACACTATTGGGGAAAAAAAAAAAAAAGAAAGAAAACACTATTGGGTTTTCAAATGGTATCCCATGGAACTCCTGGGTTCCCCAAATCTTTCAGAGACTGTCATTTGGGGTCCAAAGGAAGTTCAGCCATGGGGTCTCAAGTCCCCCTTCCCTGCCTCAACCATAACAGCTCCTTTATTGTCTCTTCTATATTTTTTAACAGAAGATTTTCTGCAAAGATAAAACTTTAAGGCCTTTTAGAGAAGTTGGCTTTGTGACAGGATCATAGGTCCTAGAGTCCTAAGAAATATCTTATGATCTAGATTCTGGCCCTTTGTATCATGTGACCTTAATCAGGTTGCCTCTGGTACAAAAAGAGGCTACCAACACCTCCAATTTGTGACTCCATTGAGAGAATTAAATAAAAATTATATAAGATACCTAATGGAGTACCTGACACCTAGTAGGTCCTCAACCCTTACTGGTTTCCTTCCGTTTTCAAGGGAGGGCTGACCGGGAAAATTCATTCCACCAGACTCACTGTTCTACAGAGTTCTCTGGCATTGCTAGCCTGACCCAAGTGCTTTTTCATCTCTCGGAGAGTTTTCGCTCTCCCAGCCTCAGCCTCAGCAACCCTGACACACACATGCTCACATGCATACATGCACACACACAGGTGCACACACATGTCCATAGTTTTATTTCCTTCCCAGAGTGTTAAATCTTTGTTTTATTTTAGCCTCCCCCATTCCCAGTGCAGGCTCCTTCTCACTCCCATAAATTCCCGCAGGTCAGCTGTGGTGGATCAAGGCTTCCCCAGGACCAGTGGGCTCCCAAGAGCTGGACAAAGCCTCCAGAGTCCTCTCTGGGAACCTTCCCCTCATAGGAGCCAGGCTCGGATGGGAGGCTTCCAGTGTTCATGAGCTCACTGCAGTCCCCTGGGGGCCAGAAGGAAGGTGCCCAGACAGGAAACCAGGGGCCTGGAGAATGAAAGAGAGACATTATAAAGGCTTAGTAGAAAAGCTATAAATTGCTGTTTCCTCCCCCGGCAACTTGTATTTTCCAAGATGGCTGCAACATTCTCTCCCATCTTGTCTGCTCTTCTACAATTTAACCTTGACCCTCCTCCCTGAGATGTGGGATCTAATTCTTCTGCCCTTGAAATCTGAGCTCATCTCCTGATTTGTTTATTCCCAGTAGAATGCAGCAGAAATGGACTCTGTGACCTTCAAGGCTAGGTCAGAAAAGGCCATGCAGCTCCCACCTGGCTTTCGTGGAATGCTCACTGCAGGCACACTGCCTCCAGGAAATCAGGCCCCACTCTGCGGAAAGGCCATGCCACATGGAGAAGCCACCTAGAGGGGCTCTGGGTGAGTCATCCCAACCCAAGTAGCAAGCAAGACCTCCAAATGCTCCCAGCCCCAGGGGTCTGAGTCACCACCAGCCCCCTGAGTCTCTGCAAGTGAGTGCTCAATATTGTGGAACAGGCCCAAGCTATCATCCCCTTTGCTCCCTGCCTGAATTCCTGACCCTCACTATCTGTGACCTGAACAAAATGGCCATCACTTAGTTTTTACATCAGTCTGTTGTGAGTGATTTGTTACACAGAGTTAGTGATGGGAACACAATCCCAAAACATATAACAAGTAAGTGCACACATACACACGTGCATGCACACACGCGTGCTCACCCTTGTTTAAAGAAGAAAGAGTAACCCACTAACTCTATGACTCAGTTTCCCCATCTGTCAGGTGACAGGTGAAGCTCTAAGCCCCAAAGGCCTTTCCTGCGCTGACATTCTGCTTCTGTGACCTTCCCCCCCTTCCCTTTTGTCAAAGCCTTGTCTGAAACTCTTCTATTTCTCTGCGGTATACAGGCCTGAAGCCTCCCCGGCTGTAGCTGCATTTTAGACAGCATGAAAGCCTACTGGGAAAGAAACCAAGCTTTGATGGTGGGATTTCAGAGCCAGGAGGTGTTTTTTTGGGGGGGTGGGGGAGAGTGGTTATCCTACTTGGAATTATGGCAGTATTTGTGTATCACTGTTACATAATGAATTATTTATACACAATAACTGTGATTACATGAGGTGTTAGCACATGCAGATGCTGACTGTATGCTGAGCGTTCTTCCAAGCACACAGCATGTCTTGTCCTTCTAGCCCCTCACGGCGGGAGATGGTCCCACTTCAACGAGTGCTCCCTGCTCTGATACCATGTTAGGGAGCACATGTCACGTGGGGAGAAGAACCTACCTGAGAATTCCATACTAAATGTCGGTCTGTCCAGCCCAGGGGTTTTCAAAGCTGGCTGCAGTGAAACACATTTTATACCCTGAATCATGGTGTTCCTCTGATAAAACTGAATGATGTTAATGTCTTCATTTGCAGGGGAAATATGTTAATGAAGAGGATTTTTTATTTTCCTCCAATTTCTTTTTAAACCTTTGGCATTCACTGCCACTTGCTGACTAAGAAAACCAGCTCAAGCTCAAAGGAGAGGAAAATATGGGGGCAATGAAGAGAATGGGCTCTGGAGTCAGAAAAAAAATGAACAAAGTGAACCAGCCCTTATAGCTGTGTGGCCTTGGCCAAGTCACTAATCTAATGCTTAATCCTGTCATCTGTTACAGGGCAACTACAGTTCCTCCCTCATAGAGTTGTGTCAGGATTAAGGGAGATTATGTATTAAGTACAGTGCCCACCACGTATAAATAGCTAATACAAGTTCGCTGCTTTTATTAATAAACCATTCTTAGATTACTGCAGGCAAATTCAAGATAGAAGATAATTTTCAAGGTGATTTGGGCCTACTAGAAAAAGTCTCAGGACTAAGGGAATGTACGTTTGTTCATGCATGCACATCTGTATTTTACGAATTAGATAAAGTCTTACAATAAAAACTTCCAAGTTAGTTATTGAATTTTCCACCCTTGTGATGCAAAAATACTCCACTGAAAAATAATATACTGAAGCAGGAAATGCATGGCCATTGGAGCAGAACAAAAACAGATTCTAATCCTGGATTAGTTACTTATCTTCTCTGAATCTTGGTACAGACACGATGTATTAAGTGCTCAATAAATATTTGTGTCACAAAATTCTAAAAATTATTATACTAATATCTACCTTTTTCTTTTTTTAGGATTAAATGAGATATAAAGTAAAAGTGCCTAGCTCACAGTTGCGAGTTGGCAAATGTTCATGTTCTTTATCCACAAACTCTTTTTAAGTGCCTGGCATATTTTATTAAGAAACTCCAAATTTGATCAGTTCTTTTCATTCTGATGAATTTTAATTCCTTTATTCATGCAGATAACGGCTGCTTTAGCTACTAAGATGGTTTTACTGAATATACTCTCTATTCCATCCTAGAGATTAATAACAACAGGCTGTGTGGATAAAGTAATGGTGCTTCTCAGATGAACTCAAGAAGCTGTACATATATTAATCCTCCTCCTTGTAAAGGAGTTAAGAAACACCTCATTTTTCATTAACTTAAGAGATAGCTAAGTTTGCTTTTATCATGGGCATACACACATGCACACACACACACATACCTTGAATACAGTGTCTCTTTAGAACCATGGAGTCTCAGATGGTCATAGAATCATTAGACTCCCTTCCTCTGGATATAAATTTAGATCTCAAAAAAAAAAATTTAGATCTCTGTGACTTCCTGAAAGAAGATCATTTGTTTCATCTTCAAAATTAAGGAGTAGTGGGGGAAAGTTCCGGTGATTCTTTTTTAATGCTCAGCAATTTCTAGTCTTCCAATTAGAAGCAACTAAATTCACATCACGTGACTCACCTTCCTGCCATAAATCTGGTGATCAATCTAAAAGCTCCAGTCTGCCAGCCATTTCCTAGGTAACCAACCCCAAGTGACTAATGGACAGCCCAATAACAGACAGCAACCAGCAAGAGAAAGGAAAAATCTGTCAGTTTGTACTTTTTTCTCAATACATTTAAATAATTAAAAACACCATCAAGCAACTAATCCATAGGCACAGTGGTGTGTAAAATATGATTGCATAGTGCTTTGCTCCCTTCATTGATTCATTGGAGAAGGAGAAAGAACCATTTCCTCAAGATTTTACTTGTCCCAAAAGGAGTTTCTGCCAACCTTTGCTAACTTTGAAATGAAGTTAGTTATCAGGCCAAGCCTTGTTGAGTGGCTGCATGACAAATGGGCATAAGCTAAGTATTTATGGCATGATCTCGAAGTTTCCTTTCAACCTGGAAGTATCATAAATGGATGATTTCTGGAATATATATTGGATTACATTCAATGATTCAAGAGGCAGATCTCTCCCACCTAGTCCAGCCTTCAGGTCACGGCTGCCCTCATCGCCATCCTGATTGTCATCCCATGGGTTGCCCTGAGCAACAACCACCAGCTCAACCATTCCTGGGGGTCCTACCCCTCAGACTATGTGAGATGGTAAGCTTGTTGTTCTAAGCTGCTAAGCTTAGGGTAATTGGCTCCACAGCAACAGACATATTCCTAAGTGAACAAGTGAGGGGCACACCATTAGGCACACAATGATTCTTTTTGTTTGTTTAAAGTCTATCTCTGCCTGTGCCAAAAAAAAATCACAGATATTGCTATCTCTAGGTGGAGAGATGACTTGCATTTTTCCTTCCAACTTCTCTTTGTTTTCCTACTTTTCTACAGTGAATCATTTCTGTAATAAAAAACAAATGAAGTTAAAAATTTTTAGTAATTCAACAAAGCTTAAAGGTTAAAGCATCCATTGGGGAATCAGTCCTCAGTGAATCCTGGATGCAACATATATCAGTGCATGACCTTTGGAAAAGATATATAATCTTTCTGAGTCCCTATTTTTTCATTTGTAAAATGTTGGTAATGAAAATAATTGTATCTCATTAGGTTTAGGGGATGCTTAATGCAGATAATGCAGGTAAAGCACCCTGCACAATGCTGGTCACATAGGAAACACTAAATAAAGGTTGGAAATAAATTTAAAAAGAATCACCTTCTTATAGGTAAGTACTTTCTGAGTGTCAGGCAGCAGGTTAAGGTAATTAAACACAGAAAATACCAGAGCAATAAAGAATTAAATAGCTGTTGATTCAAAAGAAAGAAAACCATTAACTCTGGTAGCATCATAAACAGCAAACAAATATTGAGCACCTCCATGTGCAAAACTGAGTAGTAGATGGCAAGAGCATGGGTTTTAGAATCAAAAAGAAGTACATTTGAATCCTATCTCTTCCTTGTTATCTGTATGACAGTGGAAACACAACCTACTGTCTTATCTTCACAATGGGTAAGGTCCACTGGGGCCATTTTGTAGTCAATAAAAATGGATCCGGCAATCTTTTTTTTTAATATTTTATTTATTTATTCATGAGAGACACAGGGAGATAGAGAAGCAGAGACACAGGCAGAGGGAGAAGCAGGTTCCATACAGGGAGCCTGATGTGGGACTCCATCCGGGGACTCCAGGATCACCTTGGGCCAAAGGCAGGTGCTAAACCACTGAGCCACCCAGGGATGGATCCAGCAATCTTTTTCTTTTTTTTAAAGATCTTATTTATTTATTCATGAGAGACACACACACGCACACAGAGAGAGAGAGAGAGGCAGAGACACAGGCAGAGAGAGAAGCAGGCTCCATGCAAGGAGCCTGATGTGGGACTCGATCCCAGGTCTCCAAGATCACACCCTGAGCTGCAGGCGGCACTAAACCACTGCGCCACCCGGGCTGCCCCTGGATCCGGCAATCTTAACCACAAGAGAAATTCATTGGAAATACTCAGGACACTTAGGCAGTCAATGAAACTAGAAGACTAGTTTGGAAAACTATTAAGTTTGGGAAGGTTCCAGGTGCCAGGGCAAAAACCACAGAAAGACCATGCAGCAGCAAGGGTGTGGTTAGCGACCATCAATGCTGCTGGCACGAATACGCCCTCCCATTGGCCTCATGTCTTTAGGTCACCTGCTCCAGATTCATAGACCTCCATTGTGATGCTATCATCGGCTCTGCTGGAATAAAAGAGGTCTCCTCAGGCTCCATCAGTGGAGCAGGTGCTATCTCCACCATGACCATGTGTGTTGGGCTATTTCAGGAAAGGGAAACTGGGCACCAAAATGTTGAGTGCCCACCCTCATTGGAATAATGATATGAAACATTGCACACTCATTATAAGGATGAAGGAACTACATAAAGTCTTTAACTTGCATATCACAATACCTGGCATATAGTTGGCACTCAAAAACTGTAAGCTGTTATTATTAGACAATCAAAATGTAGCCTTTGAGCTACAGAGCAGACTTTAACTGACCACCTACTCAGCACCTGGCCCCATGCTAGGCTGAAGATAGACCAGTTACAATATCACTTAATACAGTGTTGCATCTGCTTATAATGAGATTACAGGATAATGGGAGAGGCAGAGAAATAAAAAATAATAATAGAAATTTGAAATCATTGTGATGAGGACCAGAGCTCTGGGAAGGAGTAAAGTGCTCTCTGCATTCTCAGAGGAGGGAACTATTCACTCTGTCTTGGGTGGCTGGAGAACGCGGAAAGAAAAAGGAAGTCCTTGCTGAAAGGACGGCATTTGAATCAGGAAGATACTCTCCTGCCCATCTGTCCCGACCCTGCACATTCCCCAAGGTGCTTCTTCTGATAAAACAGCCTTGCTACTCCATCCAAAATGCAGATTGAGGAATTTGAATAAAGAAAAGTTCTAAATGAAACCTTCCAGGTGGGCAAGTGGTTGCCAAGCAAAGGTATTCTTCAGTTCTTTTTTATTTTTTCTTATCTTCCATCGTCATCCCTACATCATGCCCAGGGAACAGTTTTCCTTCTTAATTAATGGTCTGTCTAAAAGCAAAGGTTTTTCTCTCATTTGCTCATTTGTCATTTCAATAGATAGCCAACACTTATCCTTATCCAGGTGGTAACCCAGGCAGTACTTTCTAGTGGTTGAGCACCTAGGTTATAAAATCAAGCAGACCTGGTCAGATCCTACTTTTGCCCTTCCTCTCCAGGTGACCTTGGGCAACAAACTCACCATAAGTGTTTAAACATGTGTAAACCAGGGACAAGCACAGTAAACATGATTCTCAGAGTTGGGACACCACATTGGTATACCCTTGCAGAGAGACAGACGTTCAACAAATGTTACCTATATTGTTACTATAAGTGGGATGTGGGTTAGCTGTGCTACTATTCAAAGGGCAGTGTGCATCACCAGCAAAGAGGAGAGAGGCTGGAATTTTCAAAAGCCTTTGTTAAATACTAGCAGAGACAGGAAGGAAATACAGAAAATTTGAGAAATACAATAGTTTGACATAATCAAGGACAGCTTTCTGATGCTTCACTAGCCTATTCTATTACTGTTTCTTCACGTCCTATAATAGTAGCTGGTCTTGTGAAGGTGTTCTATAAATATTTAGTGAGTTATTTAATTAATAATGTGTGTTTATCCAGTGACCATTACCTTCCACAACTCCAAGGGTTATTTACATATGACACACATAGATGACATTGTGCTTCAGAGCAGCAGTTCTCAAACTCAGCTGGACTTTGGAATTACCTGGAAACATTTTTAAAAGACTGAGGGCCTGGGTCTCACCCCTAGAGACTCTGGTTTAATCAGTATGGGATGTGATCTGGGCATCAGGATCTTTTAAAGCTCCCAGGAGAGAATAATGTGCAGCAAAGTGTAAGAACCAATTCTCCAAGTATTCTGCATGAGTTTTGACCTCTGGATTGTGCACCAGGGTCATCCTGTTATTAATAGCTCAAATCCCTGTTCTCTAAGGTATACAGTGAGAGGGGAAATGGGCAGGTCTGCCTGCAGTGGTAATTTATTATGGCTAGAGAGTAGAGAATTGAGATCAGATGGACACAGATTTAAGCATAGGCCAAATTATTACTAAATCATGTAACCCAAAGCAATTTGCTTTGGCGGGGAGGGTCTCAAAATTCAGAGAGCTGTGACCCAGAGTGCCCAGCAGAGGGTCAGCCTTGAATAACAGCTGTTCATAACTCAGACCTCTCTGACTGTTCCACACGGATCACTTCTTCTGCAGCCTTCTCTCATGTTCAGTCTAAACGAGGAATTAGCAAAGTACTACCAGTGGATGAAAAAAGGTTCGGCCACCTATGTTTGTAAATAAAGTTTTATTAGCCATGCTCCTTCCTTTATCCTTTGTGGCTGCTTTCAACCTCAACAGCTGAGAGACTCTATAACCTACACAGCCTAGAACATTTACTCTCTGGCCCTTCCCAGAAAAGGTTTGCCTGGCCCTGGTCTAATCACCAATGAAATACATTTTCTGTGCTGTTTATGATAATGAGGATCTACTGTTATTTGAAACCCCACTCCCACATTACGATTTAGGTTCCTTGAAGCCAGACCAGCTCATGTCATATTTCTCTGATAATTCTATTTCATATTCACTTCTTGCTTGCCAAAGAACTTTGATGTGTGAGCTGTCATTTCCCACAGAGTCTAGCATAGTGTTGAGCAAACAGAAGACACTTGAAAAATATTTGACTGATTGATTGCCTTTCTCTGATTTATTTCAAGCTCTGAGCAATTGGGCCAATGGTTATTTTTGTCGCTGACGTGATAGGTCATGAAGACCATCACAAAACCCTATATCAAATGGGGACAGAATATTTCAAACCATTGTATGAAGTGGCTTTTTTGTAACCTTTCTGATTGTCACTAGTTTCCATCCATTTCTTTATAAGCGTTATATGATTCTTCTCTGGCATATAGTGCTGTTTCTGTAGAAAAGGACAATGTTTAGGCTTGAGCTAAAACCCCAGCTTGGCCATTTCCTAGCTCTGAGGCCTCGGCCACATGGCTTGTGATTCATATCATTTACAATCTAGATGAGTCAGAAACATGCTCTTCCCTTCACTCGTATGTCTTGGTCTCACTTCTCTACCAGTTCATGGGAAATCATATCGGTGAATTGTCTTTTACGACTGCAGACAAGGGCACAGATCAATCTAAAGTCAAGCAAGTTTGCTAAGAAAAACAACGATGAGAAGCAAATGTTCAAGGAAGAAGATAAGAGATGTCGTGAAATGCACATGCCTATCTGTGAAGCTCTGGAGTGATGTGACATTTCTTGTCATTGATTTGACCTACTTCCAGCTCTCCTATGTAATAAATAGCAGGGCATTCAACACTATTAGCTATTCTATTTCTATACATTGTATAGTTAGTTCTAATGATGTTTTCTAGTTATTTTGTGCTTGTTATCATACCAAGAGGACCCACTTTAAAAAATAGTAATAATTGAATTTACTAAGGAGATTTCATTAAAAAAACAGGCTGAACATGGTCCAACTACTGAATACTGTGGCTAAATGTGAACCTGATGTTGAAGTTTTTAAAGGGGTTTATGTAATTATTTTGAGTTAATACTGTCTTTGTTCCAGATATTGGATGGTCTTTTGTTGGAATTCTATGTGTATTGGATGCTTTTCTCTTGGATAGTTTATAAAAGAGCCCTCTGAAGGAGATAATGTAGCCAGAAAGCAAGACCAAGTGTAAAGAGATATTTTTCAACTCTATAAGAAGATGACACTGTCACTAAGAGTTCTGCACACTATTGCAGGTATGAATTGTCTTCCCTACAATCATATATTTCACCACAAAATGAATTTTTAAATTTATATTGGAGTATGGAAAGGTCTTATATTATGGGAATTCACTTCAAATTAAATAATGAACCATGAAAAATTAAACCTGAGAACTCTTCTGAACTTTGATAATGTAAGTCTTGACTAATAAATAACAAAAATCTTTCCATGGTACTTACTTGATAATCACAATGATCCTACAAGGTAGGCATGTCAGGTATTAAAAATCCTATTAAATCGAGAAAGAAAGCCTCAGAGAAAGCAGAATCCAGGCATACAACTGGGTTTTAAAACCGTATCTGAATTCACATCCTTTGGAGTTTTCAATCGAATAAGCAATATTCTGCTCCCCGGGAGTCCTGTGTTCTTTTTTCCAACAGTCTATCCAGTTTCTGACTTTTCCCTTGGTTTTGTCCCTCAGCTCTAATCTGTACCCTCCCCTTGGGAAGCATTACAGAATTTAACTTCCCTCTTCATGGCCAGGTATTTTGGCTCCTCACTGTTTTAGGATAACTGTCCAGCCCTACCCAACGCTGCTGCAAGACCTGAGTCTATTCCTCTCTGCACCTGGCAGACGGTGTCTGCTCTGATGAGGTGTTTTGGCTGGCAGAGAGAGAGGTGGTGCATTCCATTTCCTCCAGGAGCTTCTGTTCAGAGATGAGTGGTAGAGATCAGAATTCTTGCTGGAGGCTGGAGACACAAGAGGGGATTGAGATTACAAAGTGGATATTCTCCATCTGGCAGGTCATGGGAGCCAGTTTTGGTCGTTATGGCTAGAGGAATAAGACAGGATTGTTTTCGTGAGAAACTATGTGAGACTGAGCAAAATCAAAACTGCTTTAGAGCCTCGTATTTTCATTCATTCAACAAATATTTAATAAGCAACTACTATGTGCCCCACACTGTTGATAGACACTGAAGATACATCAAGGAATGAAATAGTAAAGAACTCCTGATCTCATAAAGCTTACATTCTAGTTGGAGGAGCAGGCAATATACATATAAACAAAAATATGTATATTTTAGTCTTCTAACCCTTGAACATGGTATATGTTTCTATTTAGCTATTTTTATTTCTCTCAGCAATGTTTTGTAATTTCTCGTGTACAGATCTTGATTTTGTCATATTTAGTTCTAAGTATTTTGTGGTTTTTGCAGCTAGTAAAAATAGAATTTTTACATTTCATTTTCTAATTGTTTACTGCCAACATATACAACACAGTTGATTTTTTATATTAACCTTGTATCATGCAACCTCATTAAATTCACTTATTATTTCTAGTCATTGTTTTGTAGATTGCTTAGACTTTTCTATGTAAATAACCAAGACATCTGCAAGTAGAGACAGTTTTACTTTTTCCTTTCTGATCCTTATGCCTTTTCTTTATCTTGTCTTATGACAAAAGCTAAGATGTCTTGTGCACTATTAAAAAGTGTGGTGACAGTGGACATCCTTGCCTTATTCTTACTCTTGGGTGAAAGAATTCAATATTTCACTATTAATTATGATACTGTTTATAAATTCTTTATAGATGTCCTTTAACATACTGAAGAAGTTCCCTTTTATTCTTGGTTTGCAGATTTTATCATGACTAGGTATTGACTTTCGTCAGATGTGGTTTTGCACCATGTGGCTTTTCTTATTTATTCTGTTAATATTATTAACATATAAATATAATATTATGAATATTATATATGACATAGATAAGATATAATTATAACATACATAATATGTAATGTTATGAATTATATACAGATTTAATTAAAAAGTTTTAGTATAAATGCTGTAAAAATTAACAAGTTATACTCCACATATGAGTGAAATCATATGGTATTTGTCTTCTCTGACTTATTTCACTTAGCATAATATTTTCTAGCTCCACTCATGTTGTTGCAAATGGCAAGATTTCATTCTTTTTTATGGCTGAAAACTTTTCTATTGTTTATATATACTACCTCTTCTATATCTATTCATCATGTGGAATTAAACGAAACAAATGAACAAAGGAAACAGAACCAAAAAAAGATAGAGAAAAAGACAAACCAAGAAACAGACTCTTAACTACGTAGAACAAACTGATGGTTACCAGAGGAGAAGTGGGGAGGGGGGAGATGGGTAAAGTAGGTGATGGGGATTCAGGAATACACTTGCTGTGAGTAACGAATGTACAAAATGGTTGAATCACTATATTGTATGCCTGGAACTAACATAATGCACTATATTAACAATACTTGAATTAAGATTTTAAAATTTAATAAAAAATAAACAATTTAGAGAGACTAAGAGTAACAGGAAGACTGTTTCAAACAGTGGGCAAGGAAGGCCTATCTGAAGAGATCACTTTTGAATAAAGACAAAGAAAGTGGAAAAGCAAACTGAGCAAAAGGTTTGAGGAACTATCATCCCAGGCATCAAGTGGTAGAAGATGGATTTGAAGAGATAACCAGGGATTATTTATATCAGCCCTTGAACCCATTGTAAAGAGTTTGGAATTTTATTCTGAGTCCCCTGGGGAACCATTAGAAGGTTTTTAGCAAGAAAGCACCATGAATTGATTTATGGCTTTTAAAGATCCTTCCAGCCGTTGTGGAGAATTCGATGCAGGTGTCAAGAGTGGGTGGGGTGTCAGTCGGAACTGTTTTACCAGACTACCAGGGACACTGGCACCCTGGATTAGAATGGTAATGGATGAGGTGGTGAGAAGTGACCTGTCTGGGGTTTGTTATTGGATTGAATCCGGACTACGGAAAGTCAGGATTCAAGCTGGGTGCGTGGCGGTGCCACTTACTGATGGGACAGAAGAGGATTGGGAGATAGAATCAAGAGGCCTGCTATTGCCATGTAGACATTCACCTCTTTCAATGAATCCAAAATAAATAACTGGACATACAGTTCCGGAACTCAGGGAAGAGGTAAGAGTAGAGAAACAAAACTGGAAGCCTCAAGAATGTAGATGACACTTAATTCTATGCAGCAAGGTGAGTTCACAGAGGAAATGAGAATAAACAGAACTGTGTGCTGGGGGATTCCAACACATGTAGAATCAGGAAGAGGAGGAAAGGCCCACAATGGAAGTGGAGAAGGAGCAGCCAGTGGGTAAGAGAAAAACAGGAGGAGTGGGGTGGCTCAGAAGCCAAGAAAAGAAAGGGCTTTGTGGGAGAAAAGAAAGGTCCACTGTGTCCAGGGCTCCTAAGAGGCTAAGTGAGATAAAGATAAAAAATTGACCATGGACTTTCAGGAAGTCTTTGGTAACATAGAAAAGAACAGTCTCACTACAGTGAGTGGAGGGGAGAACCTAAATGAAGAAGGTTGAAAGACAGAGATTTATACTGGCTGGGTTGAGGGGCTTGGAGACAGCATGTATAGACAAAGTTTTTTTAAGTCTCACTTCAAAGAAGAGCAAAGAAATTACTTAGGCCTGAGATGGGAAATGAAGCCCAAGGATGGCTTGTTTAGTTTTGCTTAAACATCACAAGTATTTCCCACATGCTTATAAGCTGATGGGAATGCGTCATACAAAGGAAGAAGCTGTTGGTACAAGAAATAGATGGGATCATTGAAAAAGCAGCAGTTTGTCACTAATAGGACAGAATGAGGTCCAATCACAACCCCAGGGACTGGCCTGACCCAGGAACAGGACCAATTCTCCACAGAGGGAAGGCAGGAAAAGGGAAAGCGATGAAGATTGATGGGTAGGTCGGGTAGATGCAGCTCTCTTCCTCCAGATTCCATCATTAATGGCAATGAAAGAAGAGATGGAGGCATCTGCTGAGTGATGAGGCTGGAGCAGAACTGGAAGTGTGGGGAGGGATGAGATATGATGACACAGTAGCCCTACAGGTAAGAGAGTAAGGGATCAGTGCAGTCCCACTGAACAGCCAGGCAGTGCCAAAGTCTACCTGTGACTGATCATAATTTGAAGTGAGGTCCATCAGCAGAGATGTGCATCCAGGTTCTGCTACTTGGGCTAAGAGGCAGAGGAAAGCTATGTTGGGGTCTACTGTGCTGGTTGGGCAGTGGAGACTCATAGAAGCTACTGATTGCAGAGGTGGACCATGTTATCTAGGCTGAGTTAAAAGAGAAGAGATAAAAGTAAAATGGTGTTAGGGTCAGTGGAGGTCTTAATGAGGTGAGAAAAGTCTGTTTGTGGAGAGGGGGTGGGGGCACTACTCACATAAACAAGCTGAAAAAGCAGAAACTGGTGGTCAAAGAGTAAGATGCTTAATCAAGAATTGGAAGATGGTTCAGCTATTGCCAATGACAACGTCAGGGGGAACTTCATGTGACAAGATGCTTGGAATTTGGTGGAGGAATAAAGTGAGAAGAGTATGGGAGTGCAGGATAGAGGTCTGGATGTCAGATGGATGGACCTTTTAGCTAGATGTTGTCCTTGAAGACTTTGCACATTGTCCCTCGGATAGCCACATAGGAGAGAGTGTATGTGATGGGCAGTGAACTAAGTCCTAGCATCACTGCTTCTCCCCCATTCCTGCACTTTATTTTTCTATCATATTTATGGCCAGTCAACATGTTTCATAGGTATTTATTGTTTGTTGCCAAGGTAAGGATCATATCTGCTTTGGTTCACAGCTGTAACTTCAGAATGGAGGGACAGTGGGTCTGAAAGAGACAATGAGAAGCCCCAAGGACATATTTCTTGTCCTCTAGCCTGGTAATCCTTGCAGGTGAGAATTACAACCAACACTAGAGGGCCACCACCCAGAAGGTGGTGTTCTCAGGGGAGTTTTAGCAATGAGAAGAGGGGGACACACAAAAAAGGGGGTGACAGGTATAGATGTTTTCTTTTTTCTTTTTTTGGAACACAGGAGGTAAGAGTGAAAGGGACCAGGAAATGAATGGGAAATTGGGTCAAGTTCGTGATGTGGAGGACAATGTGGGGTGTGTCCAAGGGACTGGCCAGAAAGGCTTGGGAGTGTTATGGGTACTGAGGTAACAAGGCATGGAACGCATAATGGGATCAGTGCTGAGGTCTTGGAGAAGGTGAGCTATTAATTTTCATTATGGGGTCCCTTTAGAGTTTAGCTTAGTCAATAGTTCGTTATGAGAAATAGATCGTAATGGTCTTGCCAAGCGCCCAGAGATTTCTGGTGGCCTCCTTACTCTGGTGGGTTACATCATGACATGTCTCTCCCACCTCTGCACAGAAGCTGACACCCAAGTCCTGGCAGTTTGGAAAGGACTGAGTGGCCCTGCCCTGCATGAGCCTTGGTATCCTCACAAGGGGCATGTGGAGCAGTGACAACTGTAGGGAACCTCCCAGCAGATTGCAGTGTGGTAGAGCAGACTGATGGGAGCTGGAGCAGAAGAGGGTTTATCCCAATGGCCTACATTCCTGCATGAGAAGATATGGGCTGGAGAATTTCAGAGTCACTGTAATTTGGGCACGAGTGCAAAGTGACCCTATCCCATAAGCACAGGTGGAGGAAGCTAGTGGCCACATAAGTTACATGCCACAGTCTCCATATGTAGCCTCTTTGCCACACCTTTCCCTAACAACTCACTTCTTGCTCTGGCTCTTAAAAAAATTTTTTTAAAAGGTAAAATTTATGTTTTTAAAAAGCTTCCCTAGAGCAGAGGTGGTTCTTAAGCACTGACGTTTCAAAAGATAGGCCAGAAAGGCTTGGGAGTGTTAGGGTACTCAGTTTGTAGAGCTATCCAAAGTTGAGATGTCAACAGAGGAAGTTAGAAAGTGGAGAGCCCAGGCTGCCACTCAAGAGTTGAGCAAGTTTGGCACCAGGATGCCCAGAACAAGGAGCACCATTGACTAATTTGAACAAAGGCACCTTATGGGCAAATGGCAGTCCCGAATCAATGAACTTGAAAGCAAACCCCCAGAGCATATGTCCAAGAGAAAACAGAGTACTCTTCATCTGTATGAAGTGGGAAGGCATTGACCTCATTTATAGGATGAAGGATTCAGGTGAAAGGTGAAGAGAGATGCAGATATTTGAGTGGTTCCAAGGAGTCTCAGAGAACAGCCTTTCGAGCAAGTCTTCCTCAAAAAGGCAATGCATAATATTTTCAATATGTTTGCTTTATGTTTCCCTTCACTTTCCAGGGGTGAGGGTTCTAGTCTAATCGATCTTTTCATTCCCAGGACTTGGCCAAGACTGGACACTCAGAATATGCTCGCTGAGCAAAACTGGACGACATGTTGTATGTCATAATGTGAAGTTTCAGTTCTAAGGCAATCCTGAGCTCAAAATCTTATTTTTTTCAAAATTTTAATATTATAAACTCAGAATGGGTACTAGAAATAACTAATTTTTATTGAGAGAGCCATATGATTTAATCCCCACAGCATAGTCTACGAGGTAGGTACTGTTAGTACTTCCCTTTTATAAAGAAGGAGAAGGGGGAGGTGGGGGAGGAGGAGAAGGAGAAGAGGAAGAGATACATACATAGTATTTAGTATGTGACAAGCCCTGCCCTAAGCACTTTTACTTATAATAACTAATTAAATCCTGCTAATAAAACTTTGGGGTGCCTACTATCATCATCCTCATGTTACTGACAGCAAAACTAAGTTGCAGTAACACATTTAGTAGTTAGCAGAACCTGGAAACCTCCCTGACTCCAGGATCCATGAGATTAACCAAAGTTATCCCCAAATAAATCCTCAAATTCCCCACCCAAAATAATAAACATCCCAGGATCTTCCAAAACATCTATATTGATCTTGTCCAAAAATCATTACCATTCTGAACTCTGAGTCCAAAAGATTGTCTTCTTAGGAGAGAAGAGGGTAATAAGCAATAGGAACACGCATTAATGGGAGAAAAAAAATCAAGAGTTTTAGAACTGTTATTTCAAAGCCTGACAGCACCCTTTCAAGGATCCGTGTGCCACCCTCACAGTAAGTGGCTCAAGTATAGATTTCCCATTTGGTCATTAACACCCATTATCTCACTCCCCCCACAGACGCGCCAAATTTACTTTTAACTGCTCTCAGCACTGAGACAGGGGGGCAGGATAATGAGTCTCCACAATGTATAATTATTATAAATGAGCAGAGATAAACTACACCTGTCAAAATAAATGATCGGCATCTTAAAACTGCTGGTTTCTCCATTCACTGTTTTGTAAACTTGAGTTAGCCGTCCTTGCTAATTTTTCCTGCTGCTATTCCTAGGATTTTATTTTTTATTTTTCTGATTTAAGCCCCTAGAGTTAGCTCAGAAGGTGTTCGTCACCTGCAAATTCTTCTGAGGATAAGAGAAAAGCTTGAAGTAAATTGTTCTG
Organism: Canis lupus baileyi; assembly: GCF_048164855.1. Classification (NCBI taxonomy): domain Eukaryota; kingdom Metazoa; phylum Chordata; class Mammalia; order Carnivora; family Canidae; genus Canis; species Canis lupus. The sequence goes on from NC_132848.1 coordinate 32,512,040, forward strand.
CAGGGAATGAATTACTATACAACTAGAGCTCCCTGAAAAGATGTCAGACATGGGCTGGCTCATTGTGACTCTGTCTATCAACGTTCAGCCCTTCAATAATACCCCAATTTCGTTCTTTTTTCCTAAGGTTTCTGCCAAAGTGACAAAAAGACAATGGCAACACAGCATAGAAGTCAAGCTAATTTTAAGTATAACTACATTTAAGGAATGTTCAGCCGACAGTATTTGGGATGCAGAAATACTTATTTCCATAATCTCTGAAGTTCAAATCCAACTAACAAAACTACTGACTCGTCTACACCGGTGTAAAATAACTGTCCATGTGGTTTTTAATGATTGTATACTTGCGTCTTTCTCTTGCAAAATATTTTCCTTACTATCTTGGGTGTATTAGGATTCTCAGAATGTGAGTAACAGAAATAAGGAAGGGACCTTTAGTAGAAGGACAATGAGGTCACTCAGCAAATCAGAGAGAACTGAACAATTGGACAGGAAGCAGGGCAACTCAGAGCATTTCAGGAACAGAGACACAGTACTTCCCAGGGAGACTGAATCAGATTCATTCTAGCACCACGCATTCCTTTGAGAGAAGATCTCATTGACCTCGATAGAGCCATGTGTCCAACTGCAAAGGTAAATGAGCAGGATACGGTGAGAAGTGAGCCTATAACCAGAAGAAGGGAAAATAAAAACAAAAATAAAAGCAAATGGAGTTCCTACCCTGTTTGTTTTGTTACTCCATACAGGAAATGCTTTCCAGGATTAATTCTGGAAATTAGTTCCAACACATTCTGGTTGGTCCAAGATACAAATCTGTTTCCTTTGAGTTCTAAGGTGACAAGAAGCTAGCTCTAAGAAACAAAGGGCCTGTGGTGGTCAGTACATGAAGTTTTTCCAATGACTCTGAGTCCACAGAGATGCTCTCTGTTGGACAGTTCTGGAGATTCAGAGTGTCGGGAGAATAAAGACTGGGTAGCTGGTCTCAATTTACCAAACACCCATAAAATTTTTTTTAAAGATTTTATTTATTTTTTCATGAAAGAGAGAGAAAGAGGCAGAGACACAGGCAGAGGGAGAAGCAGGCTCCCTGCTGGGAGCCTGATATGGGACTCGATGCCATGACCCTAAGATCAAGCCCCGAGCTGAATGCAGATGCTCAACCACTGAGTCACCCAGGCATCCCCACCCATAAAACTTTTAAAAAATATCTCTCACACACCCTCAATCCACTGCTGATCCTGTGGTTGGCTTTACCTTGGGGATGAATACACCCAAGGATGAGATTCAAAACCTAGAATAACCTGTGTGGCACAGCCTTCCCTTCCCCCCAGAACAGATCCCGACCTGCTGTGCCAGGAATTACTTCTTCAGTTGCTGGATCATGGGAGGTCCAGGGGATATATCCCAGCACCAACCAGAAGCTTGCCCTTCATCCCTGGTGAGGGTCACCCCAGCCTTAGGGACCCTGCCTTCTTGCCCATGGCTGCAGCCTCTTGAGGTACACCTGCAACCTATGTCTCAGAAGCCCTCTGGGAGCTGTAGTCAGAGACTTGGCATCAAGCCATTTTGCTGTACATCTGAATCTGAGTTTCTTCTGTTGACTATCTGGGTTCTAGTCCTATTCTTAAGCTATAGTCCCCATGGAGCATCCTGATATTGAATACAACAGCCACCCTTTGTCCCTGTAACCAGCTTCTATTCCAATAATATGCCAGCTATTGCACTTCCAACCTATGACTGGAGCATAGCCTGTTATGCACCATGTCCCTTGCCATTCATCTATTTGTCTGTTCACAAACATTCCCTGGGGATGCTGAGATGAATTAAACCCTTGTCTTTGAAGAACAAACAACTCTACTCTTGAGCCCCACTTTGTGCCAGGGCATTAACTACCAGCCATGGACCTCCTAGAAAGCAACAGCCTGCTTGGACATGTGTTAGGCCATAGTTAGGGGTGCCTGGGTAGCTCAGTCAGTTAAGCATCTGACTTTTGATTTGGGCTCAGGTTGTGATCTTAGGGTCATGGGATTGAGCCCCATGTTATACTCAGTATAGAGGCTGCTTGAGATTCTCCCTCTCTCTGTGCCTTCTAAATAAATAAATAAATAAATAAATAAATAAATAAATAAATAAAATTTAAAAATCTTTTAAAAAACAAAAATTACTGAAGCTACACACCACCCATTTGTTGAAAAATCTGAGTACTGGTCACTGTGGGTAGAGAACTTGGATATTAGGACCAGTCCTTCCTTCAGCATCAGGAGATGCTCCATTCCCACCCTACCCCCTGGCTCAAATGAAATTAATTTAGCTCTCTGAGCCACCTCTCACCTTCTTTGGTCTTATGAAATAACCAGGAACATCTAGCCACACCCCCACATATAGCACCCTGAACTCTCCCTAAATTCGTGCTCCATCATCATCATGGGGTTTCTTGTGTTTTCCCTGTTCCTTGGGAACTTCAAGGCTAAGGGTTGTATTAGTCTGTACAAAATGTGCATGTTCAGCTTTCCCCAAAGACTGCTTTAATATAAAAAGTATGATATTAGCTTAGAGATGTCACCATAAAAAAACCATCACCCAAAATAGGTTATTAATTCAGAAATGCCTGATTTTGAGATGTCCTACTTTGTTACCCTAAATTTCAGACTTTGCTACGTCCATGTCTAGCTGCTAGAAAGCTGTCATAGTGTTGGCAGAATACAGAAAATTGGGAGAATTGGCGAAAATGTTTTTGAGGGTATATTTATTTGTCATTCAGAGAGAAGGTAACCCCCAACAGGCAACATGTCATTTGTGGGTATCAGGCAAATTTTTGGTTTAATTCCAAAGGCATCCAGGACATATAACTGAGCAGCCATTAGATTGTCCTTTTCCTTTGGTTCTGTAGTGAAGGGAAACCTGGAAAGGTGAGTGAGCAACGTTGGGTTGGATGCATCTTATCAATGCATCTAATTAGTGTGCTAAAATGTGAAGAAAAAGCATTTGTAGGAGCAAGTGGCCATTTGTATTCAGTCCTGCAAAGGCCCATCTCCCTGATTCATCAATCTGGACCTTCTACACCCAGTGTCACCTGGTTCTGCCTCGCCCTACCCTCCAGGTGCATTCAATCTCAATCCCCCAGGTTTCCAACCCCATCACTCTTTTTCCTGTGGATGGCCATGGTTCATCTCTAAGGCCTACTGTTCATCCCTCTTTTCAAACTATGACCTTCACTGACACTCAGAAGCCATCTCCAGGTACTTTGCCTCTGGATTCTCGGGGTGACTACTTTTTCCAATTCATTTTGGCCACTGGTCCCTAGAATGGTGCTTCCATAAAAAGAATTGATAGTCAAGCATAGTTGTTCTCTAAAATAAGCTAACATTTATCTTTCCCATAAAGACTGGCAATGGCATCAAGCCATTCCCTTCAAAAGAAGCTGTGAAGTCTATTGCCTTTGTTTCTATCTGAGATTTCATGAGGTTTTGTGCAACACAACAACAACAACAATAGCAAAAACCTGATTTGCTGCCGAAGTGGTGAATTTGGAAGGTACGTGGACATTGTGGCTTACCTTTGGTTAGAGCAGCAGGGCCTCCCAGCTGGGTCTTTTGGCCCAGTTCTTGGCTGTTGAAGCCAGCTCTACAAAAAATCCTTGCTGCTTTTGGCTATTTGGTACATTGTAATAATTAGTTGGCAGTTCGTGTGATTGGTAATGGAGCTTTTAAAACAGATTTTTCCCCCATCCCCTTGTAAAAAATTCAGGGCTTAATTGTTCTTTCAGAGCACTATTGGAAGAATTGGGGTCGGGTGTGAAACTCAAAACAAGACTGTTGCCTGTGAGAGAGCTTTTCTGAAAACATTCCATAGTGCACCTGCTTGCTGGGGAATGGAATTTTAGGGGAAGAATGTTTGAAAAGGAAAAGTGACTCCTAGAGTGCTCCTGGACTTAGCTGTTTATAAAAGCAAAGAAGCAAAAGTGGCTTTCAGTTACTTCTTTAGGAAATGTAAACATGATAGGGGCGCCTGGGTGGCTCAGTCGGTTAAACATCTGCCTTCAGCTCAGGTCATGACTCCGGGGACCCCGGGAATGAGCCCCACGTTGGGCTCCCTGCTCAGCGGGGAGCCTGCTTCTCCTTCTCCTGCTTCCCCGCCCCTGCTTGTGTGCTCTTTGTCTTTCTCTGTCAAATAAATATAAAATCTTTAAAAAAAATGTAAACATGATATACCCCAGTCTCACTATGTAAAGCTCTATCAAAGTATGTTTTAGTAGCAAGAACTCTGGACTCTGAATTCTAGACCTGACTGCCCCCAAGACATCATGTGACACAGAATGCATATTCGTTCACTTATTTACAGTCATTTATTGAGTACCTACTATGTGTCAGAATTCTTTGGTAAGTACAGTAGACCCCATCTCTGCTGTTAAGAGGTCATATGAACTAAGAATTGGATCCAGCAAGATGGAGACCAATGGTGACCTTAGCAAGAGATATTTTCTATGAAGTAATAGCATCAGAAGCTTTACTGGAAGGCAGGAGGGGACAATGCTGAAGAGTGACTGTTGGGACATGAGTTGTAGATAGCAAGGACCGATACACATTTCCAAATTTTCAAGAAGGCAAACCTTTCTGAATTGCTGACTTTTAGAGAAGAGATGTGAAGTGCAGGCCAGTCCCCCTCCCCCAGATACAGCAAATGGATAAGGACAAAATTAACTGCTTGTCGGGAAATTTTTCTCAATGGAGTTTAAGTTCAGGATGATTTAGACTCCACTGTCCTGGAGCAGAATGATTATCATCTTAGTGAAACTTCACCAAAGAAGATTTACCCTCCATTGTCTATTTGTACTCAGGTACCACTGATTGTCTGCAGTGGATTTTGGCAACTACAATGCTCACAATGTGGGCCCTTAAAACACAATTGTGCTTGGAGTAGATGCTCCAAGGGCTGAGGATCAGCAGTTTTAACATTTTGTGGATGTTGGGCTAGTGTTGGGAAAAATCTTATGAATAGTATTGATAAAATCCTCCCTTGACTCTCAAGCTACTGCTCTAGTTCTCTCTCTTTTAACAGCAAAACTTCTCAAACACAAGATATAAAGCACCTAGAACAGTACTTGGAACATAGCAGACATTTGTTGTTAGTATTTTGTCCCCCAGAACTTAATCCCCCTGCTTCTCTAGTTAAGACTTCAGTGATGGGTGTTCACATTATCACAAGTAATTTTGAATGCTAGACAGGTGTTTACAGAAAGCTAATAAACAGAAATATTTTTTTAAAGATTTTATTTATTTATTTGAGAGAGAGAAAGAGAGCTCACTAGCAGGGGTAGGGAACAGAGGGGGAGGGAAAAGCAGATTCCCCCCTAAGGAGGGAGCCCCAGGCAGGGCTCCATCTCAAGACCCTGAGGTCATGACCTGAGTCATGACCTGAGCTGAGCCAAAGCCAGACGCTTAACCAACTGAGCCATCCAGGTGCCCCTAAACAGAAACACTCTTATACATAGTAGAATTTGAAAAACTATTAAATTGATCATTACAACTCAGTTTTGCTAGAAGGGGGGGGGGGCATGAGTGAAAGGCTCTTGAGAGACATGTGTTGGGATACATTCAGCTTCAAGTAACAGATAACATTGACTAACCAATCTAAACAATGAGGACATTTAAAAATTTCAAGTGCAAGGATTCTGAGACAAGGTGGCTTCTGAATTAATTCAAGGTTCACTGACATTAAGGATCCATATTTCTTCTAATTTTCAACTATACCGTGGTGCTAGCTTTGTCCATGGTGAGATTGTGGCCTTAGGATGTGCTGCTGCCATTCTGAGCCTTACATGCAAACACAGCAATGTTCCAAGGAAGGAAAGGGATCACTTCTTCCTCTTTTTGTCAGTAAGAAGCCCCCATCCCAAACCTTCAGCATATCCCTCATATCTCATTGGCCAGAACTGCTTTAAGTCATACCCCTAAATCAATTTCTGGCAAGAGGACCATGCCTCAACGGTAGATGTAGACTAATTCGGATCTGCCCCCACAGTTGCCGCTTTGCCTGCAAGGATGAAGGGAGAATGACTCTAGCAGTAGGCTCTGCATGCCTTGAAATTCCTGCACCACCAGCTTTGAGACGTTTGCAGAATGGCTACTTTGCTTTAGAGAATCAAAGAATAATCCAACCTCCTGAGATTCCTTTTGGGAGAAAGATACACAGAGTAGCCTAGGAGTGTTTTATAAATAAATATTTAACAAAAAGCTGGTGTTCTGGGCCGGGGTGATAAGGGAGCAGGCTTGGAAATGCTGCCTCAGGCGATTTCCTGCTGGACAAGCCTTTATGGCCAGTGACCAAAAACTTTCCATGGACAATGGACACTCCAAACTTTCCATAAGACCCCCAGGCTAGAAGAATCAGTTCCACTACAAATTTAGTGAGGTCAGACAATATGATATTGTGATTTATAAAAAGAAATATGGTCTTTTTCCAGTTTCTGGCACAGAGCTCCTAAAACTCTTGGAATTTCCTTAGAAATGAGTGAGATAAAAAAGTGTCTTTTGTTATGTTAATGACATGACTTTTGGGCCTAACCTAAGGATGAGGCTGGTTGCCAAGAGAACCAACCATGTGGTTAGAGGGTTGTAACTTTCAGAGGGATCTCCTATCCTCCCCCCCAGGGCTCCCAACTTCCAGGGAGGGCATAGGAGCTGCCGATTGAATCTACAGCCAAAGGCCAATCATTTAACCAATCATGACGATGTAATTGATGTAGGAATGAGTTAGGGGCAGATGGGGCTAGGCAGGGAAAGATAAAGGAAAAGCCCAGAGTCAGGCTCCCATAAATCTGGGGGCTCCCATAAATCCCAAAGACTCCAAATGGTCCAGAGTCAGGCTTCTACCCATCCCAAGGAAACAGAGATAAGACAGTAAAAATGGAAAAAAATAAATAGATCAGGCTCCCTAGATCCAAAGTGTTACGGAGTATCCCCCTTTGGTGATTACCAGACAATCACAGAGATTCACCAGACCCCCAAACAGCCATATGTCAATCACTTGAGACAGCACAAAGAAATCTCAAGGCCTTGGGCTCCCTGGTTAGGTTCCCAATAAAAGGCCAGCCAAAAAGCCCTCAGTGGCAACCCTGTTGGGACCATCTCACTTCTGAGAGCTTTTTCTGTATCTTTACTTAATAAACTTTTATCCCTTTCCTCACTTTCCTGTGTTGGCAAGATTCATTCTTCAACTCGGTGAGATAAGAACCAAGCTCTCCCATGTTATAATGAAGCCTTCACTAAAACCCAAAAGGTCCGTGTTGGGAGAGCTTCAGATTTGGTAAAGAAGTGGAGATGTGGGGGAAAGTGGTATGATCAGAGAACATGGAAGCTCTGAGTCCTTTCCCCACACCTTGTCTTATGTATCTCTTCCACCTGGCTGTTCCTAAATTGTATCTCTTCACAGTAAACCAGTGATGTAGTAAGTAAAATGTTTCTCTGAGTTCTGTGAGCCAGTCTAGAAAAATTAATCAAACAAGGAGGGGCGCCTGGGTAGCTCAGTTGGTTGGGCTTTTGACTCTTGGTTTCAGCTCAGGTCATGATCTTAGGATCATGAGATTGAGCCCTATGTGGGGCTCTGTGCTAGGCATGGAGTCTGCTTGGGATTCACTCTCTGCTCACCTCCCCCCCCCCCAACCCTGTGTTTGCTTTCTCTCTCAAATAAATACAAATAAAATCTAAAACAAAACAAAACAAAACAAAACACACACACACACACACACAAGGAGGAGGTTATGGGGACCTCTAATATCTATCTTCTGTTCAGAAGCAGAGGTGACAATCTGGGCTTGCAAATGGCATCTGAAGTGGTTGGGGGGAGGGCAGTGGTGTAGGAATGAGCCCTTCACCTCCAAGATTTGATGTTGTCTCTGGATAGATAGTGTTGTAATTGAATTGAAATCTCAGATGCCTCAAGTACCACCCTCCTCCACTCCACCTCCACAACTGAAATTGGGTGTAGGAACCCAAAGTAGAGAGTGAAACCATTAAGTCTTTCATGAAAATAAACCCCAAATAAATGAAACTTTTACCAAAAACTGGGTTTGCCTTTTGGTGGGTGTCCAGCCAAAAGACACAACCAAGCCAAAGAGTAGGAATAGAAGGGTTTCACTTGCAAAAAGTGAAAGACAGGGCTATGTCCCAGAGCAGTGTTTCCTTGAACAACAAAACTGGGAAAATTTGAAGCTAAGAGTGCACACATATTCACAAAGGGGCTTGTGCAATGGGGCATTCAACATGGAATTGGGGCAAAAGTCGTCTTAAGGAGACAGATTCCAGGTCTCACTTGATCGAAGTCACCAGGACTGGCAAGAGTGAGTATCATCGGTTCTCTGGCTCCAATTGGCCCTCTATTTGATTGTTCAAAGGGGTTTAAATTCCTGCAAAGATAACTCAAGAATATGCATTGTCAGGCCAATCTTTACTTTTGAACCAGGACTGGGAGTTTTATCACTGATTTATTGTTCCCTATATGATTAGGGTAACTCTTGCCCCCCAATAGTGGCTATTTGTTCTTATATTCTTTTGTTCCCTTAAAATCATTAACCACTAGATCTAGTCTTCTGCAATTTCATCATATCCCAGGAAGTTCTGTGAGGAATATGCTCTGGGCAAGTAGTGCCATCAGGCAAAAGATCACAAGATGGCAGGGTGGTGGTGGGGGCTCCAATGACTTTTCTTATGTCAAGAAAGTTGTCTCTTCCTTCTTTTTCCAGGAATCCCTAGCTCTTTCTGCTTGCACAATCACTACAACAATAAGGGCACTGACTTTTTTTCTCCCTAACTGATCCCCCAAGAAATGGAGTGGTAAGAGGTTGCCTGGGAAAGGAAGCAGGTCAAGTCAAGGTTTTTCCAAGATCCAGAAAAGACCAGAGGAGAGAATTTGAGAGCTAGAGATATAGCTGAAAATCTGCATCATGCTTTAAAAAACCAAGAAAGAAGGAATTTCCTGCCCAGAGCAATTCTGTATTGTACAATAGTAGCATGTCTGTTGCCAGCTAGACTATATAGTTTTTTTTCTTTCTTTCTTTTTTTTTTTTTAGGGAACTTATAACCATGTTAGGCATTTGGATCAACATTGATTTTTTTCTGTGAATCATCACTGAAGTTTTCAAGTCAGGTTTTGTTCACATAATGTAAGCAACATCTCTCCCTTAATGATTTTTATATACTTTTAGACTAATCACTACTCTTCTGAGTTAGTTTTCATAAATTAACGAGTTAAGTACGCTTAAATCTTTAACATAGAAAATAAAATGTCATGTGAATTTAAAAAATATTATTCTTTTTTTATAAATTTATTTTTTATTGGTGTTTAATAAAAAATATTCTTTAGAGTTTTAATGGAAATGACTAAAAAAATTTTTTTAATGACTTTTAAAATTTTAAGTAGAATATCTGGATGTTAAAGCTATAGGTAGATCAGTTTACACCATCCAGCCAAAAATCTGTAGTCAAAATATCAATAATATCAGTAGCAATTTCTGAGTAGTCCTGAAACCTTACGTTTCACTAGAAAGAATAACCACGTAATTTTGTTAATATCACACCCTGACAGAGAGGAGCAAGAAAGCTTCTAGAGAGAAACCACCAGAATTACTAAGTAGGTGAAGGGATTATTCCGAACAGACTAAACGTAAATTGTACTCTAGCGAAAGAGCCTTAGAGGACTTTTGATATCAATTAATTAAATCATAAAGGTTGTTAACGAAGACAATAGTCACTACCATTTACTGGTCATCTGGTGTGTACCAAGCATCCTGCTGTGAGCACCTACACCAGGCCGGGCTTAGGCTCCATTTCTGGTTAAGATAAGCAGAAATGGACATTTTGGGAAGGAACTCAGGTGATCTATCATGGTGTCCAGAAGGCTAATGAGACAGGGAAACTGAAGGGAGCCCATTTTAGAGAAGCTCCCTCTCTGCTGTTTCTCTGCTATGCCCTACTGACTTATGTTCTATATTTCCCCTCGCGTCTGAGTTAACCAAAGAAGCTATGTTTCCACTCCAAGGGGAATGCAAGAAAGTTAATCATTCTCCAAGTTTCATCCTAGGCCCCCATATACCTGTTAATATCTACAAAGAATTGGATCCTGAGTATGTTTCACGACATTAGCTTCAAACCTTGGTCAACACTGACATCAATACCCCCTACCTTTGGTGATTTATGGAATATTACTTATGTTCACCTGACACTCATCTTTGATGGGATCCTATCCTAGATTCAAGCACCTGGGCTCCTTTCCAATAGAAGACTCTAACCTCAAGTAAGGGGAAAGACTCACTTTTCTGAGTCTCCCAGACATTCTGTCCATTACTTATGCTCTTCAATAAACTCTGCTCTCACTTCCTCTCAGCTGGTATTTGATTTCTACCCGGCAGGAAGCCAAGGATCCCTGTGGCTCTTCCTGTGGAATCCCCCTCTGGGTCCTCCTTACTTCACTGGTGAACTGAAACTAAAAAGTGGCAGCAGGAGGCATGGGTGTTGTCTGGCTGGCTCAGCTGGAAGAGCATGCAACTCTTGATTTTGGGGTTTGACCCCCTTGTTGGTTGTAGAGATTACTTGATAGATAGATAGATAGATAGATAGATAGATAGATAGATAGATAGATAATTTTTAAAAAGTCCAAAACCAAACCAAAGACTGGAAGAAAAGAAAGGGGACTAAGGAGCTGAGACGACAGGACATATTTCAGGTGAGTCCTCTGGATTCAGCAGTTTATAATTGGTCAAGCTGGATCAAGTGGCCACATCTTAGCTGTCAGAGGGAAGGAACACCTGCTCCTATCAATTTCCTTATTGATAGGGGGTGGGGCCATATCCAAGCAAGGATCTTACAGTGGGGAATTTCACCTAATAGGGATATTTAGGTACTGGGCAACCACAAAGATAAGAGTTCCTTTTTAAAAAAAATTTTTTTTAAATTTATTTATTCCTGAGAGATACAGAGAGAGAAAGAGGCAGAGACACAGGCAGAGGGAGAAGCAAGCTCCATGCAGGGAGCCTGACACGGGACTCAATCCTGGGACTCCAGGATCACGCCCGGGCGGAAGGAAAGCAGGCGCTAAACACTGAGCCACCCAGGGATCCCCTAAGATAAGAGTTCCTTGAAGTCTGCGCCTTCAAGCACCCAATAGCCTCATAACATTTCATCTGATATTAAAAAAATAAAATTCTGTTTCCCATCAAAATAGTATCAACTAATCCCTCATACAACTGAAAATGGTCTATGAACTACTCAAAGCCCCATTCATGGTAATGCAGCTCCCTCACTATCCTACAGGACCACCCACGAGTCACCACAATGGTACGTTAAAATAGAAAGAAGCTCAATTCGAAGTCTTTGCCCTGCCAAGCCAGCAAACCAAGGCTTAATTACAGTTTCAGCTTATCCCAGGAATGTGAGCTTTTAACTGTCAACCGGAAATTTCCAGATTGGCCCTAGCGAGGTCATCTGCATGATAAAAACTCTGCCTTTGCTTCCTCTCCAAAAAAAAAAAAAAAAAAAAAGGCCTGACCTGAAGCAATCTCCTTTTTTTTTTTTTTTGCTAATAATGTCCTTGCCCCCCTATAAAAACTTGCCTATAAAAACCTTCCATTTTGTACAGCTCTAAGGAGCATTTCGTTACCTGCTATCTGTGGTGCAGCTGGCCTCATGGATTGCCTAATAAAGCCAATTAGACCTTCAGATTTACTCAGTTATATTTTGTTTTTGTGCAGGTACCTTCCTGGCTATGCACACAAAGCAAACCCGCTGTCTGCCAAACTCAAATTGTTTCCTCTATCACGAAAATCTCATGACTTCATAAATCTGAGGCTTAGATGAGCAGCAAAATAAAAAAGGCAAGTATCCTTGGAGGTTGGGCAGTGTTAACTGTAATTGATTCGTACTTCAAGACCATTTGGGGGCTTGTCTGTGTGTGCGTGTGCGCGCACGCGCACACAAGCATTTCAGCCAACCAACCAAGCCATTGATTAGAACTAATCCCACTTGTTTGAGTTTACACACTGAATTCAGAATCTCCTGCATGTAAACCCATATCAAAATTATTTTGTGACTCCTCCTTTCCCCCTCAAGGCTTAAGTTTTAAATTGGACTTCCAGCTCAAGGAATACTGGGACCTGAGTAGTCCTAGGTATGGAGACTGCATAGAAGTATCCATCAAACTTGGGGGGGGGTGGGCTGCTTTTTCTGGGGTTTAGTGGGAGAATTACTGAGGGTTCGGAGCTCCCAGTGCTCTAAATTCCCTCCCATAGCCCCCTTCTAACTCTTGGGGGCCCACTCTTCACAGTAACCTACCTTGTACAAAAGACTTGGGGATGCTGTGAATTCAACAAACACTGCTTTGGTAATCCACAGGATCAAAGTCGGAGCTTGGTTTTCAGCTGCAATTGATAAGAGATTACTTAGCTGCACTCATTGAAAGTCCCCGATTTCTGAGTTTTGAGCCAAAACGGGAAGATTTGAGGAGGTAATTCTGTTTCTTCACATGACCTCCCCTCGTCCATGCATCCCTTATGCTTTTGTAAAGACAAAATTTGACGTGTTCCTATAATAATTGTTAAACATTTCTTTCTGGCCTTTTCCTCTTCCATATCTTTAGCTTTAAGCTTCTTGGCCCATTTCCCCCCCACCCTCACTGCTAACTGATGTAATTTCATTGCTTAGCTTGAAACCGCAGGCCCTTCTAACCTCTGATGAAAGAAATCTCAAGAAAAATAAGGAGATAAATGTTCACCTTTTTTGCTTCAGCTGTAGAAAAGCGGATAGGATTTTGTACAATGATGCTGTATGTGCAAATATATTTTCTTAACAAAGGAGTCTTTATAAAACTCAGACTTGAGATGGCTTCTGCAGGCTGGGTGTTACCTTTCACTTCTAAAGAAGCCGGAATTGTCTTTGTCACTTTAATTATTTGCTGCCTGAATAGAATATATAGCATCTAATCTTATAAAGGCTACAAATACTTGTGAAGTTTCTTTGATAAACCAGAAGAGGTACTGATACTTCTCTCTTTATCCTACATGCATGGATGCGAAAAAAAATTAATAAATAAAACTTTTGACTCTGTTGGAGTTCTTATTTAAACAACATTTCCAGACTATTTCAATAAAAGAGTTTCATTGTCCCGTAGCAGTGAACACTTACTAGTCCTTCAGTGGGTACTGCACTGATGGAATTAATTCTATGACTGATTGATATGGTAACATCTGAACATAAATATGTTTGGTCCACACCCCTTTTCTGGCACAGAGCTCCTATAACCCCTGGAATTTCCTAAGCAAGGAGAGAGGTACAGGTGTCTTTTGTTATGTTAATAGGCAAGTTTTGGACACCTAAATATGGGGTTGGTTGCCCAGAGAACCCACCTGAATGTTAGGGGTTGGAACTTTCAGGGGAGGGGAGCAGGGCCGCAAGGTGAATCACTTGCCAATGGCCAATGCTTTAATCAAGCATGCCTTTATAGTGACACCTCTATAGAAATCCAAAAAGATGGGGTTCAGAGAGCTTCCAGGTGAGGGAGCACCTGGAGGTGCTGGGAAAGCAGTGTCCCTGAAGAGGGCATGGAAGCTTCCCGCTCTTTTCCCAGACTTCGCCCTCTGTATCTCCTCATTCTGTTACTGAGTTAGATCCTTTTATGATAAACTAGTGCGTTGAGTGGTTTCTCTGAGTTCCGTGAGCTACTCTAGCAAATTAACCAAACCTGAGGAGGAGGTCGTGGGCACTTCTGATTTACAGGAGTTGGTCAGACACAGGTAACAATCTGAGCTTGGGGGTTGGGGGGGGGGGAGCACGCATCGGAAGTGGGGGAGGGGCAGTCTTGTGGGCCTAAGCCCTTACCTGTGGGGTCTCCAGGTAGCTAGTGTCAGAATTGAGGTGGGTTGTAGGATACCCATTCATTTTTAAAGATTTTTAATGTATTCATTTGAGAGAGAGAGCACGTGAGAGCATGAATCGGGGAGGGGCAGCGGGAGAGGGAGAAGCAGACTGCCAGCTGAGCAGGGAGCCAACATGGGACTCCATCCCAGGACTCCAGGGTCATGACCGAGCTGGAAGCAGATGCTTAATGAATTGAGCTGCCCAGGTAGCCCTAGGATACTCATTTAGTGTCACAGACTTGCCCTGTGGTGTGGTGGAGTCCGGTGTAGGGGCCAAGGACAGGCTGCCCCCAAATGTGTCACTTTAGCATATTGATTATTTTAAATTAGACGTTATTTAAGAATCAGCCAGTGTAAGGAGAATACCCTGACCTTCCTTTGTCCCCAGAAAGTAGGAAATAAATCTCCCATGTGAAAGGTTACCCTCCTCATACCAGGAGGTAAAGAGACATCCCCATCACCAGAGAGAGAATTTAGAGCCAAGAGGCTATATAGATAAACCTTGTTACTTTTTACTAATTTACTATCCCAGCCCAAAAGCTGTTTAGAATTCCTTCCTAATTGAAATTCCCAAATGTAAGTTTCCTTTGTCCTGTCAATTCCTCACAAATTTATTGTCTCTTTGTCTAAAAAAATATAAAAACTGCTTGCCTTGGTCGTTGTTTTAGGTCATAATTTCTTTTTTTTTAATATATTTTTAAAATTTATTCATGACAAAGAGAGAGAGGCAGAGACAAAGACAGAGGGAGAAGCAGGCTTCTCGCAGGAAGCCGGATACGGGACTGGATCCCGGGACTCCGGGATCATGCCCTAGGCCGAAGACAGACACTCAACCACTGAGCCACCCAGGCGTCCCATAGGTCATAATTTCATTATTGTGCCTCCGTGCACAGGTAATTACACTCCCCCCCCCCCGTTAATCTGTCTCGTGTCAATTTATTTTTTAAAGATTTTTTTAAATATTTTTTTTCTTTATTTATTTATGATAGTAACACACACAGAGAGAGAGAGAGAGAGGCAGAGAGGCAGAGACACAGGCAGAGGGAGAAGCAGGCTCCATGCACCGGGAGCCCGATGTGGGATTCGATCCCGGGTCTCCAGGATTGCGCCCTGGGCCAAAGGCAGGCGCCAAACCACTGCGCCACCCAGGGATCCCCTCTCGTGTCAATTTAATTCTTAGGACAGCTAGAAGATGGAAGGATAGAAGAAAGTCGTTCTTCCCCAACACCCTCACATGTTGGAATCAGGTCCAGAAACCTAAAAGACTACCATATACCTTAATCTGCTGGAATCCCACAGCCCCAGTTAGCCCAAAAACAATCACAGATTATTCTCTTTACCCTATTGGTCTCCAATTGTCTACTCAACTAGTACCAGCTTCTGTACCAGTGAGTATTGCCAACATTAGATAAGACATTATTTTATTGGAAGGTTATTGCATAGCTCACAGAACTGATGGAAACGATGGAAAAGCAGACTCAGAACAAATGTGGAAATTAAAGGAAATTATGAAGGTAAACCATAATCAAGGCCATGTCAGAAAGAATCTGGTTCCGATGCCACTGTGGGTACTGTCACCCCTGGAAAGCCATTGGTGCTGCTCCCAATTTTCAATTCTACGGTGACCACCAGGAGCAATCTCCAATGGACCTGGGTGTCTGCTTTGCTCTCAAAGGTAAAGTCCTTGATGGGGACATTTGATTAGCTCAACCTTGGTCAGATGCTCTTGCCTTAGCTGCTAGAGAGCATGGAGAGGGAATATCATCCCTGTGATAGATATTTGGATATTTCTTATGTTTCTGGGCTGATCACCCTGTAATCTCTGGGTAATCCACCTCCACCTTTCCTCTTCCCAAAGTAGAAATCAGAAAAATTATTTCTTCAGGTTCCTTTGCAGCCTTGGCCCACATATGACCTCAGCCTACCCATCAGTAGGGGACAAAAGGAGGAAAAGGTTTTGTGTGGAGTGTTCATTTTGTGGGGTTGCTGGTTGCAGGGTCAAGTTCCCCATGCAGAAGTGGCATATGAGTCAAAGGAAAAAAGTTGAGTCCCTAATGAGGTGCAAACTCTAACTCTCCAACTTAGTGACAGAACAGCAGTTTCCTCACGAGGCCAGCTCCCCAGCATGGTTTTGGTATCATTCTTAATCTCTTTAGATCATTGGTTCAGCACTCCAATAATCTCCAATAATCTGTAAATTATCCCTCTTCTGTTTTGTCATCCAGGGTCACTTAGTGTTGATCACAATCAGGATCTCTAGTTGATAATGTATCCCTCTTTATTTTCCACATCAAAAGTGGGGACCCCACTCTTACCAAGACTAAAATAATGGGGATTTCCCTTCAATTAAGAGTGGTATTCTGGGGTGCTTGGCTGGCTCAGTCAGTAGAACATGCAACTCTTGATCTTAGGGTTGGGAGTTTGAGTTGCACATTGGGCATAGAGCTCACCAAAAAAAAAAAAAAAAAAAAAAGAGTAGCATTCTGACTCTGGTAAGCAAAAGAGAAAAAAAGACATTAATACTCCAACACTGACAACTCCCTACATTTGCTATTACTATGCCCATTTTGGAAATGAAATAAATGAAGTCTCAGATCAAACAACTTATGTGAAGCCACACAAGCCACAATTTGTGTGAAGCTGTGTAGCAGAGCTGTAGCTGAATCCATCAGGCCCTAGTGGCCAATGAGCATTCTATACCAGAGCTTTCTAATTCCTGTCTGCTATTCTGCTATTTTCCACTACGACACATCTTTTTGTTAACAGTAAAACACAACACACAAAAGTCAACAACAAATCCTCTCCTCCAGAGAAAGTACATTATACCTAGTAGTACAGTCTGAAATTTTTAGACAGAGGCATTCTATAAGAAGATTCCAGAAGGTAACCAGACTGCGTCCCTACCAAGAGTTTCATAGGAAACAGAGGTGGGTTTTATTCAGCTTGTTCTTGAACCAGTATAGCATATCGGCATCCTGGGCAAGTCCCTTAACCTCTCAGGGCTTCATTTTGGTCATCTGAGCAGTGGGGATAAATAGAACCACTTCCTTTGTTCTGAGGGTTGAAAGATGAAATGCATCTAAAGCACTTATGGAGCACAATACTGATGTACATTAAATACTCAACAAGTGTTGGCTATTATCCTTGGGTGACCTTTGATAAAAGCGGAGGCACCGCACAGAGAAGCGTGTCAGCTAAGGGTTCGGAGGGAGACCAGGGATGTGGTTGAAGCCTCTTGTTGGTCCAGCCTGCTCCTGAATGTCTACCAGAGTGAATCAAGGCTGTGTTTTGTTTTATTTTTTCCCCAGGGAGATAATAACATCCACCCTCCCTAATTCACAGAGTCATTAAGCGGACAAAATAAGATAATGTATGTACAAAAAAAGAAGCACTGGGAAAGAAAGTTAAGTGCCATAAAGTTGCAAGGTATTGTTGTCCTTGAGGCTGTTAGTGTTTTTGGAAAGCTTTTACCCTGGTAAATAATAAGACATGCCCTTGAAAGCCCTTTAAATATGTAAGGTCTAAGTATGTTACCAAAAAAAAAAAAAAATTAAGGGATTGAAATTAGCCTGGGAAAAGGAGGGCTGAAGAGGGTGATATAATTATTCTTTGTAACTTGAATATTGCCTCCACAAAGAGAGCTGTGATCAAATTGTCTGCTTTCTACCAAGGTCTACACAATAGGAAATTAGTTTCAGGTGCTACTGGAAGAGACCAGGTTTTTTACTCTAAGAAACACTTCTAGAGATCCCATTGGAAGGATTAAAGATGTCATGTCCTATGTAAATGCTACCAGTGTAACAGCTGGGGCCTTCCAGAAGGAGGAGGCCAGTTGGATGCTTTGAACAAAAAAAGACCTAGTGGCTTATAAAACAAGATCCTGACTTTTAGTCTAAAGGTAAGGTGGAAGGGATATGAGTTCCTCAAAATGGAAACTACAGCCAAGCAACTGATTGGAGGTGGTCCCATAAGGCACCATTATTGAAAGGTCATCCCATTCCCATTGGGAGGGGGATGAAAGGTGATGGGATGAGAGGGAATATTGCAAACCTACACAAAGAAAAATTAAGTTTCCAAATAATCTCCCTGCTTAGTTAGGACAAGGTGTTTCCAGAATGCGGTTGAAGAATTGGCTGCATTAGAAGGTTAAGTAGGCCTTCTAGCATGGAGTAGAGAATGCAGGGATCAGGGACCAGGAAGACCATCACAAAGGATGAAGCTAGGTTACCTCACATCTCTTCAACACAGGCAAAACTGGGAGACAGACAGAGTGATAGAATATTGTTAGAGAAAATCCCAGAATGTTGTTGAGTTGGATCAGCACTGATTCATGCTAAGTAAGTTCAAGGGACCACACTGCTACTCCATTTGTTCATCTCTGTTGATTCTCTCTCTCTCTCTCTTTTTTTTTTAAGATTTTATTTATTTATTCATGAGAAACACAGAAGAGAGAGAGACAGAGACACAGGCAGAGGGAGAAGCAGGCTCCATGCAGGGAGCCCGATGTGAGACTTGATCCCCGGTCTCCAGGATCACACCGCGGGCTGCAGGCAGCGCTAAACCGCTGAGCCACCCGGGGCTGCCCTGTTGATTCTCTTAAATGCCCTCAACAGCTGTTCATGTCCTGTTCTTCTCTTCAAGAATGTCCTTCCTGCTCAACAAGCTGCAGCCATGCCAGCCAGCCTTCTCTCATGCCAAGTCCTCTTGTTTCATTGCTTTGTACATGCTGTTCCTTCTACCTGGAATATTCTTTTTTTTTTTTTAATTTTTATTTATTTATGATAGTCACAGAGAGAGAGAGGTGCAGAGACACAGGCAGAGGGAGAAGCAGGCTCCATGCACCGGGAGCCCGACGTGGGATTCGATCCCGGGTCCTCAGGATCGCGCCCTGGGCCAAAGGCAGGCGCCAAACCGCTGCGCCACCCAGGGATCCCTTTTTTTTCTTTTAAACATAGAATACTCTCTGTCCTCACTCATTGCTTGAATTACTGCTACTTCAGATACCCTTAAATATTCCTTCTTTGGAAAGGCCCATCTGAGCTACAGCTTTGGTCCTTTTCCCACTGAACCACCTCCAGGTTCTCTGTAGCATTTCCCCCAATTAACAATTATGTATGTGTTTGTGTTTGTCTGCTTAATGTTTGTCTCTCCAACTAGATCGTAGCTTCCACAAGAGAAGGAACACATCTATTCTGCTCACCTTTGGCACCAGGCTAGAAAAGCAGGCCCTCAAAATATCCTGGTTGAACCCATGAGTGTTAGAATAAACTAAAATGTCTCCACTAGAGACACTTTCCATCAGCTTTCAGCATGTCATTTATTTATGTTGGGCAGGGAAGAGTTAATTCATTAGTATCAATGAGAACATGAGTCCAAAGCAACAATTTGGTTAGGTTAATCTGGCTGCCTTTGGTTTGGCCAACCTGCTCAACAAATATGTCCTCTTATGCTCTGTTGAAGTGGACAGTTGTTCCCAGGAGAAGCAGTAGCTGAATTCCCCACTCTCACTTAACTACAGCCGACTTCCACTGGGAGACCAAAGTATATACTTTTCACTAAAATTCTAACGGTTAAGAAATCCTTCAGAAGGTAGTGCTCATAAACAAAGGCCCTGTAACCAAACACAAGAAAATGGTAAGTTGTGATTCCCCTCATGAGCACGAAAAAGCTTTGGCTGATCATACATTGCCTTTGCAACTTTTTACAACACAATAACATGGAAAGGTGGACCTGTCAGTTGAGTTATTATTTATACCAGCCACATGGCTGCTGATAGAGATGAAGAAGCTCAGTCATGAACCACCTTCATTGGGCCAATAGAAGTGGCAGGAGCTTAAAAGGCAGAGATAGAGCCTTCAGCATAATCCCCCATCCCTGGTCTTCTGATTGAGAAGCTCTAAATCTCAACTAACCAGTCTGGAAGGTGGAGTCCTCACGGACAAAGCAGGATAGGGAAGCAGAGTGAGAAGAAGAACTGGGCATTCTAGTTTTGAGTATCAGAGAGCCTGGTGGCAGGGAGGGAGAAGATTCATCCTTAAATGAGCAAGCCACCTAAGATACAAGTCTACTATGAGGTCGGTGGGGCAGGGAGACATTGGGTCAGGAATTGTTTGCCCATATCCATCTCTATCCAGCTGTGGATCTGGAAAACAGTTCAAAGCCACCACTCTGAGAATTGAGCTAAGGAAAATCCATCACCAGTGTATTGGTAAACACTGGGAATCGATGGGCTTGTTCTTACTTGAGGATAAATGAGTAGAAAACAAGAACCATGCGAGACCAGTGAAAAATACTGCCGAATAAGAGAAAGGGAAGAATATCCTAAAGACCTAAGGAACGACGAATTCTCTCAAAATGATTTACTATAGGAAATAAAGTAATACTTTAGAATCTGCTTAACATCTATAAAACTAGAGCAGAAAGGCCAAGATGTCAAGACAAAGAAAATGAAATTAAAAGGGAGACAGGTGATATAAATAAGAATTGTAAGGAGAGGGGGATCCCTGGGTGGCTCAGCGGTTTAGCCCCTGCTTTGGCCCAGGGCGCGATCCCGGAGTCCCGGGATCAAGTCCCACGTCAGTCTCCCTGCATGAGCCTGCTTCTCCCTCTGCCTGTGTCTCTGCCTCTCTCTCTCTCTATGTCTATCATGAATAAATAAATAAAATCTTTAAAAAAAAAGAATTGTAAGGAGAATCAAAAATGAAGTACAAATAGAAAAATTAAAAATCTACAATGAAGTAGTAGAGAGCAGAACTGAGCACACAGAAATGTGGGTCAATGCCAGGGAGGATGAACCAGGGTAGCCTTCTCAGAAGGCATCTATAAATAATTTAGGAGTTAAAAACAACGAGATGGTAAATGGCATCTCTATTAAATGACACGTAAAGACAACAAAATATAGGGAACTAACCTGCATCTTTGCCCACTCCCTCCCCAGCTCTTAGCCAAGTTTGTGAACAAGCTTTAAAAAGCTCCTGTACCGGGACACCTGGGTGACTCAGTGGTTGAGCGTCTGCCTTGGATGCAGGTTGTGATCCCGGGGTCCTGGGATGGAGTCCTACATTGGGCTCCCCACAAGGAGCCTGCTTCTCCCTCTGCCTAGGTCTCTGCCTCTCTATCTGTCTCTCAATGAATAATATATTTTTAAAAAGCCCCTGTACCCTTGTTCTAGGGCTCAGAGATGTGTCCCCATGTTCATCTCTTAGCCTTTGTTATGACCTCCTTAATTTGTCCTAGTGCTCACACTTTGCAGAGGCAATATGGCACCATAGTTAAGAGCTCATACTCTAGAAATAAACTGCCTGTGTCTGGAATCCAATCCTAATGTTACTGTGCAAATTTTGTAACTTACCTGATTCCTTATGTCCTCATTATCTCATCTGCAAAATGGCCACAAGGATGATAATAATAGTAATTACCTCAGAGGGTTTAGTATAACTATGTGAGCTAATGCACAAAAGTGTTTTGAACAGTGGTAAGTGGATTACAGATCCATGGTAAAGTGATATTCAAATCTTTTGCATTTTCTCTGGTTTCTTTCTCTCTACTGAAAGCGATGGATACTTCCGGATTGATATTTCATTTGAGAATTTTAAGGGATGCTCTAGACTTTGGGTTTTCCCTTGGCTCTACCCTTGACAGCCCATGGAGCTTTTGGATACTTCCTAAACCCTAGTCTGGGGCTAGTATTCCAGATCCCCACCTAAGGGAGTCAAAGTAGAATTATAGATATTTTGGGGAAGGAACTAGAATACATAAGACAGATGTAAACATAAGTTATTAAGAAGCATGCTCAGATTTACTTTGTGGAGGTAATTTGGTTAGCATATAAGAATGGGGAAAGGCTAGTTTAAGGAAGTTGGAGATACTTGGGAGATACTATTTGCAATATTCCAGGTGAAAGAGAAAGGTCTGAGCTAAGGGTATAAGTAAGTTTGGCTGAAGCATTGGAAGGATGCTCTCAGGATAGGATGAACAAGAGTCTGTGACTGAGGATAAACAGTGGATGAAATATAAGTCAAAGTTAAGCATTTCACCCAGCACCCTTTAATATTTTTCTTTCCTCTGTCCACTTGGCTGTGGGCCATGAAAAGAATAAGACCTGTCTTTATTTTTATTAAAATTCTCAATGGTCAGCATAGTAACTGACACACAGCAGGGATTCAGGTACTATTTGTCAAATAATTCTAGACCCAAATTAGCTTTCCAGTCTCTGATCCTTTAAATGATTGTGTCACGTTAACCAATCACATCTTCTGTTGAACAGCTTAGTTGTTTCTCATAGCTTCCCTTCACATATGGCCAAACCTTGCCAAACCTGCATTGTCCAACAAGATCCTCCTGCTTTTAGAAGTCTTCCAAAGACCAGATGGAGCACGGCAATCTCTCTCTTCCAGATTCATAACACTGCTTGTCCTTACTGTATCTTTTAAGAACACTCAAGGGCAATTCTTCGGATTTATCTCATTTTTGCAAAGTCATTTAACTCTTCAAAGTAAATGCTTTGTCTCCTGAATTGGATTTGGAGATTCTCAAGTGTAGGAACACATCTACATTCCCTTTTGCTTGCTCTCCCCACTATGCCCACTCCATAGCGTGCCTAGCACAGTAGTAATGTGTAGGTAGTAGCTACACAATAAACCATGAGGCACATGATTCTGAACACTCAGATTGTGTTTTTTAATCTTCTTAAGCAAGTAATTTTTAAAACTACTGTTTAAGATGAGAAATTCTTAACTCTCTAGCAGGACTGGGTAAAATACTAACAGAAACAGCTCTTCCCTGGCTTCCAGACATGCCTTATTCTGCTACGAGAGAGACTAATTTGAGGCTTGGGTCCAAGAGTTTAACTGGGACACCATGACTTGTCCTGTCCACACAGAGGTTATCAATTCAAATCCATGCGTTCTGTGACTACAGCATATTCAAGCCCAAACATACAGAAATAAAAGCCAAAGGTCCAATTGTCATGGTGGAGAATGGAGCTGTCATGGGAACTTTCAGCCATCATCACTTCTCGAGTGAGGTTCTTTGCCAGAATGTAGAAATGCCAAAGTCAAAGCAAAGGTTCTAGAGGCAGGCTCCAGCTCCCATGATAAAAATGCTGGCAGAAACTATGGGGTAGGGGCAAAAATGGTGAAAGAGCTAACCGAGCAGGCTGAATCTCCACTCCAGACTCTGCAGGAGATTGGAATGATAAATAGATCCTTGTGCAAAGGGAAGTTGTAGTTGCGCAGACCAACCACATGTGATAGATGGTGGGTAGAGTGTGGGAACTGCAGGATCTAGGTCTGTTCACACCAAGTATAAAATAGCAAATGATTTCCAAATGAAATTTCACTCTCTGGAGGAGAGGGAGCTCCTTGTACCCTTGTAGCATCAGTTGTTGTCATATCCAGGAACGGTGAGTATGAGAATTTTTAAGTCTGAGTCTTTGGGAAGCAGCCCCTTTTACATGTATTAGTTAAGATGATTTGGATATGAGTAAGAGAAACCTAAACAAAAACTTACACAATAGGTGGATTTATTGGTTCATGTAAATGAGGGATTCATTGGTAAGTTCTTATTTGGTGCCATCAAGGGTCCTAGAGAAGGCCCTATTAATTGATATCCAAAGGTCACTTTCTCCCCTTCTTTTTTGCTAACAAGCTCAGCGGTGTTCCATCTTCAGAAGGGGAATCGTGACTAGCCCAAGACAATCCTAAGGGAGAAATCTAAGAAAAGACAAAGCACTTTCTGCCTGTCTTTTTCTTACGGCTTTGGATGCTGGTTTGAGAAAATGATGTTTTAGAGTAACCACAGCCATCCTGTGAACATGAGGCAACACGTAAAACCAACCCATGGAGGATGGTAGAATGATAGACTAGAGGGAAAGATCTTAGGTCCTTGATGAAATCATCGAGCTGCTGTATCACACGTGGACCTGCCTACCTTGAGATTTCCCATTATGGGAGATTATTATTTAAGGTCTTATTACCTGGGTATTTTGTTACTTGCAGATCAAAGCAATCCTGATTGATATGGATTGATTTTTTTTTTTCTCACTCCATGCTCTGATATTCTTGGTATTGCTGTTATGTGTTGTGGCAGCAAAATGGCTGCAGCAGTACCAAAGTTTGTATCAGTAGACCTCACAGGCCAGAGGTGATGGAACACTTGGTAGTCCAGCATCTCAAATAAGCGTCCCGAGAGTCAACTTGATTGGACTAGCTGAGGTTGTCTACTCAGCCTTGAGGTGGTCAGGATATGGAATACATTGATTAGCTTTTGGTATTCATGTCTGCTTTTGGAACTGGAGATAGGTCAGGTTCAAAATAAAATCTGGGTTCTTTTAGCAAATATGCCTTGCTCAGATCCCCAAGGTGATCACCTCCATCTTTGATGGACAGTTTCCATATCAGTGAAGGTTTCCTACCTTAAGCACCTGTACCTCTCTGCTGTGGATATTGTCTGGCCATGGGAGCGTGGTAGATGTGCTGGAACTGACTAAGGCCCAGGAGCAATGCTCAACAGATGAAGGGATTTTGTGGATAATGACTTCTTTAGGTTTCCTGACCCTTGGGGGGACAATCCTGAGGTATGTTCTACATCTTCGCTTGTCCCACACAGTAGCTAAAAGCCAGGTGCAACTATTGACATTTAAATCAATTAACAACAACAACAACAAACACACACACACACACACACACACACAAATCAATTAACATTATATAAAATTAAAAATTCATTTCCTAAGTCAGACCAGCCTCATTTCAAGTATGCAGTAGCCACTAGTGGCTACTATATTGAGACAGTGCAAATATATAACATTTCTATCACCCAGGTCTTCTGGACGATGCTCTTCTACACATTCTCTCAGAGTGTCCTTATCACAACTAAGCACCCATTGACCACTGATTAATTTACCCCTGATTGGTCTCTTCCCCTTTCTTATTTTATTCCCACACATCTTCATTGGGCTTCTTGGAATCAATTTCCAGATAAGCTTCTCGGTCTCAAGTCTTTGTCTCAGCGTTTACTTTCTGGGGAACCCTACTTGCATCACACTCTCAGGCATAGGAAAGGGAGGATAGGATATTGTTGGTTACTGACAAATGTCCTTTACACCCTGGCTACTCAAAGTGTGGTCCCTGGATATTGTTAGAAAAGCAGAATTTCATGCTCTGTCCCAGGCCTACTGACTCAGTACCTGCATTTTAAGAAGATTCCCAGGTGACATGTATGCACATGAGGTTTGAGATGTGCTGCTCTATGGGTTCCTTAGATAGAGAGGGGGTGGAAAAAGCAGAGCTGAGAAAATTTCCCCACACAACTATGACTGCCATTTAAACAGTTATTGTTTTCTTGTCTAGAGCACCAAAAGATATATTTCATCATCTTTTATTTCAATACTTTGAGGACCTTATCAATGTTTGAATGTATTTATTTAGTTATTATATATCATTATATTACATTATTATATTATATTATTATGTTATTATATATATTTTTTCATTTTTGTCTTGGTCTTCTGGGCCAATAACTTGAGATCTCCTTTCCTTCCAGGGTGCCAGGACCTCAGGATGAAATCTCACCTTGACCTTTGAATTGACCACTTCCGCACTGATTTTCTCTTCCTGTCTCCACAAGGCTGTTACATTGCCAGTTAAGCACTTCATCATAAGGTGATCAGGGAGCTATTTACCTGACAAGGTTTTTACTCTGATGGACTTTCACATTCAGTGAGTGAATAAAACCTTTCTTCTAAAGACAATGGGATTCTCTATGTAGAGCCAAGTTTGTTCTAATTAGCTGGCTCTGAGGTTTGCAGTGGCAAGTCTTCCGGAAGTTAATACTGCTATTTTGAGAATACCTGTATGTTGTCTGCTTAATGAACATGATGATGGGAACATAAACTATTTTTCATTCCACTAAGAAAGACTTTATCCTTATTCCCCATCTCACATCTCAATTCTAGACTTGCTTTGTTTTTAGTTAAATTATGTTCAAATCACACTTTCATTAGTGTTAATTTGGCGGTTTTTGCAATGTTCTTTAATTCTTCAGCTAGCAAGTGGCATGTTTCCTGCTTAGATCTGATGGAGGCATTTTATTTTACTCATTTTGATTATTGGCCTGAATGACAGAGGGATGTTCCACATCATGCATTTATACTTTCAGTTGAAATGCGTCTGGATAGAACACCTTTTGCAGATATTTCTCCAGCATTGGTTGAAGGATAACTAGTAGGTTTTATATCTGTGCACCCTGAGTGTTGTTTGATTCTTGATCCTTATAAGGACACTATAACCTTATTTACTGGCAAGATGTGGGAAGAACATGTGTGAGTGCTAAGTATTCTGAAACCTTGAAAATTTGATTGCTAGATATTGAAGTCTACAAAATGATTTGGGCAGCTTTACATATGATCAGGTCTGATACTGCAGTTGTTTGGCAAATGTAACATTACTATTAAAATATTGAAATCCTTCCATAGTGGCTGTTAAGTACCCCCTGAAGTAGTAGGTTCCCTACTTCTCTACCTCAGCTGACATAGCCGTCTCCCAAAATCATACCTTTCTCCCACCACCATTTCGCCAGAACCCAACATCAAAGAATTAGTACTTGGCCTACCAGGCCCCCCAGATTCTGCTGTAAGCGTGGATGCCCCAAGGCTGACCTGACTTCCCATAAGTTGACTGGCAGGTGCCCTGCTGTTATAGGTTGTATAGTTTTCACATCACTCCTGTAAGGATTCATTGGTTTCTCTACCTAGCACTTGAACACCTTTCAAAACATTCAGAAAACAGCTCTGAAATCTTAGAAATGAGTTCTATTTGGAATAGTAAAAGTAATTGGGTTGACTTTAAGATGGTAAAAGTATGAGGCCACCTTCATTTGGATGAGTGCAATATTCTTTATTATGATGATGATATTTTGGAGGCAAGATAAGAATTGGGAAAATGGGACTCGTCTTATATTTTAAAATACATTTTAATATTTTATTTTACTTTTTTTGGGGGGAGGGAGACTCTGGTCTTTTAAGATGTAAAACCCAATCTGCCTCCAGACTTTGCATCATATTCTTATTCCATTCCAGTTCCTTGAGGTTCACAGAAAATGAAACCAGGAAAAGCGGAGGTGACAGCAGGTCTCCCGACTTCCTCTTTGAGATGCCTTTAGGGCCCCCTAGTGGCTATTTTAAGACAGGTTTTTTTTCTTTTTCTTTTTTTTTTTTTTTAATTAGGATTAGGTCTCCTTGACCCTGATTTTTTTTTTTTTTTTTTAAAGACCTTTCTGAATCTCTCCTGTGACAGGTGCAATAACTGTGTGGAGAAAAATATATAACAGTTGGTTTAGAGGGCTCAATATTTTTCACTTCTCAGTTCTTAGCAAAAGCAGTGCAGAATCTTTAGAAATAACAGATATATCACCTTACATATTTTATTCTGCATTCCTCATACTATATTATGTCATAGCTGAAATCCTTTAAGACATTTATATCCTGGTTTGTGTCAAAGGGCTATACTATAATTCATAGGTAAGTACATTCTCCCTTAGGTTTAACACACACATACACACACTAACGCACCTATCCATCCCATTGGTGGGCAAAGGAATTCTTTTAATGTGGGGCTTCACATAATATGAACTAACAGAAAGGCTCAGTTTGTGGAATATTTCACTCTGACAGCATTCCTATCATTCAGAACATTAGAAATGCCACTGAGTTCAAAACACTGCAACACTGAACAGATAGGGCCAAGCTTTTGTGCATTTAAGGTGCCTATTGACTGATGCAAGTAATTTTTGTGAAATCCTCTAATAATGAAATATATCTTCAATGTGTTTTATTGACCAGAGTGAATATTGCTCCCTCTCTCTCTATGGTGATATTTTTCTTTCTAAAATCCAATCTAGAGAATGCACTATACTTGGGTGATTATAATGGAGACGTTTCTTTACCACATGCTTATCTTTTAGTTCAGTTTCTGATATTATTCCTTTATTTCTCCATCGCTTGTAAATTTCAGGTCTCCCTCTCCTTCCTGGGTAGGGTACAGAGTGTCTCAGTCACGTTACCCTTATTAATATGCTAATGTATTATAATAATGCATTTTACACCACTAATGAAGCGAGGCAAAGCAATGAATAAAAAGCAAGCCCAAATTCTTGCTTTAACTTTACCCGGTTCCAGGGCGGGGGCTGGAGTAGGGGAGAAGGAGAGTGGGAAGGACGGCCGACCCGCAAAAAATAAAAATGATCCCCTTGTTTTCAGCGCTTTCTAGAACAGAGCTGTACGTCAGAGGAAGAACCGAGCAGCATTCGAGCTACAAGGATTGGCATTAAACTTTGACACTTTAATGGTCTCGAGGATATTAGAAAATATTTTATCATATAACGTTCTTCTCCGACACGGTAGTGACATTGACATCAGAACCAGATACGATCTCCTATCGGTGCAAACGTGCAGGGTGAGGCTCATCCCCGCCGTGATAAGGCAGCAGGACCCCAGCTTCGCAGTGAACTTCTGAAGCTCCGAGAGCGAACGTTTCTTACTTCTTCGCCGGGGACGCTGCTGTGTAACCGCTACCTTCTTTTTGCATTCTCCTCGGCTCGGTCTGCCGCTGAGAATAGGTAAACAGCACTCCAGAGCTGGGGGAGTGCCGGGGGTGGTGCTCGAGGGGTGGGGTGTGCACGGGGGTGGGGGTGGGGGCGCTGGGGCGTGGGCGGGGGTCGTTGCCTGAAGAGGCTGGAGGGAAGGGAGGGGACGGCGGAAGGGTCCCGGCTGGGTCGAGCTGCAGGCCGAGAGCGGGGTTACTTGGCGGCAGCCGGGTCCCGAGCGGACCGGAGGGCCAAACCTCCGAAACCCTTGGGCCTGACCCGGGGGGCCTGACCTCTGGGGAAGTGTGGTCGGTACCGCAGTCCGAGCTCCGCGTCCTTTCCTTATGCACCCCCGCCCCCCGCCCCCCCCCCCCCCCCCCCCGCCTTGCACTTTATCTCTGCTTTTGCATCCTTCTCCTGCCCCTTCCCGGAGTAAGGTGGGCTTCCCTCGGCCTCATCTAAGCCCTGGGGCGGGGAGACCGAGGCGCGCTGTGGCGAGGCTGGGACCCGGCGCCCGCCAGGTTGGGGAGGGGTGGGGACCCGGTGGTGGGGGGGGGGAAGGGGACCCCAGAAGCCCTGGGACGAGCTGAGGAAAAACCCGGGAGCTGGATCACACGCCGGAGCCCCGGTCTCCCAGGCAGAGTTGCCCATCCCTCTGCGTCCTCCTCCTCTCCCGGCCTGCTTTCTCCTCCTTCGGGTTTTCTCTCCAGGCCTCCTCCCGCCCCCTTTGCCCAGACGATTTCACCCACTCCTTCCGTAGCTTCGGAGCTTCGGAGGACTCTCGGCGCCCCTCTCTGGGCTTTAGGACTGGGAGGCTGGAAGTCCATTCAGTGGGATGTCGCGCGCGGGGTTCTTGTGCCAGGAGGGAGAGCAAGAATGAAATCAGGACCGGGAGGGGCGTGTTGTGCGTGCAAGGGTGTGTGCGTGTGTGTGTGTGGGGAGGGGGCAGAGAAATGCAGTTTCCCCGAAAGAATAGGGAGCCCTGGATCGGATTCTTGGATACAGAGCCCCCAGTAATGCTGTCAAAGCCCTTCCTCGTGGCTCCTCGCAGCCTCCGGCTGCCCCGTACCCTGGCCACCTTGCTGAGAAGCGGCGACCCGAGTAGAAGTGGAGGCGGGGAAACTTCCTACTTCCCACGACGGCCGTTTCGTACCAGGGGGAGTGGACCGGCTGCGCGGCCCTGCGAGCCTGCCGGCGTCTCGACAGCGGCAGCTGCGGACCCGTGGCTCTTCCCTTCCCCCTCTTTCCGCCAGGCTGGCCAAGCCCGAGGCGGCCGGGAGCGGCCGGGGTGGGGGGGGAGAAGGGCGGGGAGCTCCCGGCTTGCACCCTTTCATCCCGACCCCGGCCGGGATCCCGGCTCCGGGTGTTGCTTCCACCCGCGTGCGAGCGAGCCGGAGAGGCGGGGGGGCGGAGCCTCGCGCGGGGGGCGGAGCCCGGGCGGGGGCGGGCGCTCGGTCCGCGCGGCTGCGGAGCCCGCCATTGGCCGGCCGCGCCGTCACGGGGTGGGGGCGGGCGCCGAGGCGCGCACCGGCCCCGCCCCCGCCCGGAGCCCGGCCCGGGCTCGCGGTCCCCCCCAGCTGCACAGACATGACACAGACACACAGTCACTGCAGCTGCTGAGCGAGCCCGGCGCTCTGGGCACGCGGCGGCGGGGCCAGCCCGGAGCCCGGACCCCAGCGCCCGCCCGCTCGCCCCCCCCCCCCGCCGGCCTCCGCGCGGCGGCCCCCGCCTGGCCGGGCGCGGGAGGCGGGGATCGCGCGCCGGCTCCGGCCAGCGGCGCCCGGCTGCCCGCGGCGGCTGCAGCGGCCGCCCAGCTCCGAGCGCCGGGCGCTCGGGGAAGCCGGCGCGGCGCGTCTCGGAGGCGGCGGCGGCCGAGGCCGGCGAGCGCTCCCGGCGGCAGCGGGGCCGCCCGCCGCGGCTCCCCGCACCCACCGCGCTGCGCCCCGCCTCCGCTCCGGTGACCTTCCCGGGGCGCCGCCCCCGGCCCCGCGCCCCCGGCCCCGCGCCCCAGGCCGGGGCGAGGCCCTCTCCAGCGCCGCCTCCCCGCGGAGCCGCGGGCGGGCGGGCGGGCGGCGCAGGCCCGGGGGGAGGGGGCGCCGCGGCCGGCTCAGCCTCTCCGCCGCCGTGCTCGGCGCCCGGCCCGGTCGGACCGCCGCTGCCCCGCCGCCGCGCGGAGCCGGGGCGCCTGACGCTGGGGGCGCGGCCGCGCTCGCCTCGCGGGGCCGGGAGCGGGCAGGCCCTGCCCTGAAGGGGCGAAGCGGCGGGGAGCGCGGGGGGTGGAGCCGGCCCGGTGGCCGCCCCGCGGCTCTCCCCAGCGCCCCCTCCCCGGACCCAGCCCGAGGCCGACGCAGGCCCCTGCCCATGCGGGGCGCCCCCGGCGGGGAGAGTCCTCGGGGCAGGGAGCAGCGCCAGGCAGCGGCGCCGGAGGGCGAGGAAGGAGGGACGGCGCTCAGCCGGGGCGGCCCGGACCCTCCCCGCCGCCGTTGCCGCCGCGGGCCGCCCCCGAAGTCCGCGCTCGGCCCCGCCGCCTGAACTAGGGCAGCGCCGCCGGGACCCCGACCCGGACGCCCTGCGCGCCCCGCTCTTCCGCGGCCTCCCGGTGCTTGGCGGCAGTCACGGCCAAGGTAAGAGCCCGGGGGGGGGGGGGGTCGGAGAGCCGCCGCGGGGGCGCCCTGCTGAGCGGCGCCCGACTAGTTCCCCGAACCTGTGGCTGCTACCCCCGCGAGGCACCCCCTCGGCCGCCTGGGCGCGCGGCCCCGGGCGGCTGGGGTGCAAGCCCGCGGGTCTCGGACGCCCCCACCGCCCGCTCCTAGGCACACGGCTGCCAGCCCGGAGCGCGGGGAGGACTTTCCCGTCCACACCGGGAGGGGGTGCGCCGCGGTCTCGCACCCTCCTGCCCCAGTCCCCGCAGCTTCTCAGCTTGGGCATCCGTACTTGGGGCGGGGGGGGGACGACGACCTGCTGTGTGTTTCGCTGTCCCCCTTGGGTGATCCTCACCTGCCTATCCTGGTGTGATGCTCTGGAGAACTTTTCTTTGCTCCTGTTGTAGACAGTCGAGGCGATTTCGGGGGAGCAGCCACGGCTTCCAGGGCCCTCTCTGGGACAGAGTAGTTGGGTGGCAGCGATATCCATAGAGAGGAAACCTAAGCAGAGTGGCCGTCCTGTTAGACAAAGCTGCTTACGATGAGTGATGAGTGTGCAGCGATCCAGCCATTCCCGTGAACGTCTCTGCCGCTGAAGGGTGGAGTGGCTGACTCCAAAGTTCGAGCATCCTTAAGTTATTTTGTTTATTACCTTCTTTAATATCTCAGTCCTACAAGGCTGTCCTTGCCACTTTGAAATTTATTAAACCTATGAGATTTCCCTGGAACAATCTGATTTTAAATGGGTCACTTAGGAGGGAACAGATTGTCTCTCCTACACTGAATCCATCCCCCGGGTGACCCTGTTTAATGGGGATGGATTTTTTTCTCGTCCCCGAGCCGGTGTACCTCGGTTGAGCAGGTTTCTGTTGAACTCCGAATCCGTGAATTTTGTCACTCAGTCCATTAAAATGATCTCCTGAGGGAGCAAAATAGCAGCTTACGTTTTCCGTGAATGTCACAGGAAGTTTTACAGGGTCTTATGTAAGTTCCCCAAGAGAGCACTCAGGCTCCCGCTTTCTTCTTGGGGGGTGAGGTGGGGTGGCAGGTGCGGAGGTCACCTCACCAAAATGTGGCTCGGTCCCCTCTCTGACACAGGTGGAAACCCAAAGTGCTTATTCACTCCGTGGATGCAGTCACTTCAGGCTCATTTTTCTCCTTACCTCTCTCGCCTTGCCTCCCCAGGAGTCAGCTTCGGTAGACTTAAGACAAGGGAAGGTTCTAAATCAGGAAAGGAATAAGTGGTGTTTTCTTTTCTCATCTCTCACAAATGGGTGACATGAATGAATTACTCACGGGCATGAGTCCTCACTGGGGATTAAAAAAAATAAATAAACAACACCTGGCTTTAAGGTTTCACACATCTTAGTGTACCTTTATATTTCAAGAGTGTTTCACTTCAGTGAAAATTGTTTGAGGAGAACACACATTTATCGAGCCTGGCCCTGTTAATTCCATACCAGGAAGAAAACTAATTGGAGCAGAGAGGCAGAAGTCGTCAAGATTTAGATGTTAGTGGGTTTTCAAGTAGTGGCAAGGACAGGAAACAAATCCACCTAGTAAGATAGGTTTTCAGAGCAAAGATTGGATCACTCTGGAGAGGTCAGTCGTCCACTAACCAGTGTGGGTCCTTTTTCTTCACGTAGTGAAGCGTGTTGGCTTGTGGGTTAACTTTTTCCGTGTGAGGTAATGCAGATCACATTGTCTTTTAAACCAGAACTATAAGGGCCTTGGAAATGAAAGCACAAGGTTTTCGTCTCCTCGTCTCCTCGTAGGTCCTGGAGGGCTTGCATCTCGACAGGATGTGGAGGTTCCTGAGCTGTGCTTTAATGTGGATGCGGAATGCAGGAGTGTCTCCATCCTTCAGCCACCTACAGTGGGACGACACTAGGGGGACTAGTTTTCTCTTCCACCACCAAGGAAGAAAACACAAGGACCCATGTTACAAAAGGCCGTGGTTTATCTTTAGGGCTCATGAGCTTGACTTTTTGGTACCTACTGTATGCTTGCATGAATGAGTGGATCCCGGATGCTTGAATGATGGGCCTCATCACATCTAAAGTGTCAGTCGGGCAAATCAGGACTGGCTAACTGCAAAGTTCTGAGTAAATGAGGGCTAGACATTTCAGGGGGACAGAACCTCCTGCAGGCTCCATCCTTTGGTCATGTAGGCCATGCTAACTTCTCCCCCAAAGGTTTGTAATCAGAACTGCCTTTTTTTGGTTTTGGACTGCACATCACCTGCAGTCTTCATAAAATCACATATAATCATCCATTCTGAATGGAGTCTAGAACCAACTCCGTCAAACTCCAAATTTCTCACCATCATCCCTTAAAAACACATACGTTGTATTTACACACAGCTAACATTTGACGGTCTGGTTTGCACTTTTGTCTCAGATGCTCTCTGCACTTCTAACAGCATTAAGTCATTAGCGTCTAGGTTTCTTCCAGTTGAATTGGAA
The DNA here is from genome assembly GCF_048164855.1 of Canis lupus baileyi. Classification (NCBI taxonomy): domain Eukaryota; kingdom Metazoa; phylum Chordata; class Mammalia; order Carnivora; family Canidae; genus Canis; species Canis lupus. The sequence goes on from NC_132848.1 coordinate 32,545,633, forward strand.
GATAATTCTATTTTGCTGGAAAAAAAAAAAAAAAAAAGCCCCATTGCCCAGGCTTTCCTTACCTAGGGGGTGTGTGTCTTATCATAGCTGACTCCAGCGGGGGGCAGACAGAAAAGGTGAGAGGCAGAGTCCAAGAAGAGGTTACCCGGTTCAGAATACTGGCACCAAAAAAGGGCAGATGTCCCCAAGATTTAAGTCTCACTGGATTCTAAAAGCCCCAGTTCAGCATATGGAATTAGATTCAGTGTTTGGAACCTGTGAACCTGCATGAGTTAGTTATTACATTTTCCTGAACTCAGGGTCTGGTAGGACCTGCATTTTTTTATCTTTTACCCATATGTGTAGTGCATATTTAGGTAGTTTGAAGGGAACTATTGTTGTGGTCTAAGGAGAATGGTCAGTATAAAGCTTTATTTCTGCTATTAAAGCTTTATAGATTGATTCTCATAGGCACAGTATAGCCAAGGGGTAAGAGATTGGAGCAGGAAAATACTATTAAATTTGCCACTGAGCATCAACTTGTGAAAACTGGTTCCAGAAAAGATATATACTGTCGTCTTAAGGCATGAATGAAGTCATGTGAATGTCAGGGACACCAGGTGGCAGAGGGAGAATAAAAAGTTGAGGTGGAATACTGGTCTACGGTAGGGTCTGTGAATGATGGGAAGGCATCTTGGAGCCAGAGTCGTCAGAGAGTAGGGAGCATGCAAGGTTGGGGGGAGGGATGAGTCAGTCGCAGGGGACTGCAAGCCCCAGGCCACCCTGCCACTGACACACTTGAGTCATACAGCCACCTCACAGAACCCACTAGTGCTGTTGAGGCTTTGCTACTGTCTTCCAGAACATTTGACATTGAGAGGTACTCGGGTGCTCTGTTCCTCGCTGACCACGTTGGCATTTGGAGGGCAGTAGGCAGCTCCATCATAAGTTAAATGTATTTCAGAAGATGTTCCTCCTTTTAACTCAACGAATAATAATTGAACATCTATTATGTGGCAGATGCCATGCTCTGCATGGGAGGCTACAAGAGGTTTCACATTTAGTTCAGGGAAGCAGAAGTCCAGAGGACCTTTCTCATGAGCGAAGTGCTGTTGTATAGGTTGGTGCAAAGGATGTGTGTTTGCCAGAGGAGTAGAAGGAAGAGAGTCCCAGGTAGCAAGAATAGCGTGAAAACCTTGAAATCTGTCCCGTGTATGGAGAACAGTCATTAGTTAAGGTGGCCGGAAGATGTTCTGGGAGAGGGGAAGCCTGGTGGGAGAAGGGAGATAATTGGATAGGATTCTGAGCTGGGGACTAACTTCCTGCTACATGTCTTCAGATGGTGACAAGAATGGTGTCTGGATAAGATCCGAGAGTACTAGTTGATTATTCCACATTGTTAACAAAAACAGAAAAAGGGGTTTTCTGTTTTGTTCTTTATCCTTCTACATATAGCACTTTGCTTGTTCTTTAAAAAAAAAAAAAAACTGTTAGCAGTGCAAATAAAGAAAGGGTCCCTTATCAACCATATAAGTCTGCCCTCTTGCGTACCAGAATTCCATCTGGGGCTTTCATTATGTGATCATGCAGCAGTGGGAGAAGTGACAGTGTTAGATGAGAGATGATATATTATGGGGGAGCAAAGTCCTTCTCTGGGAGAACACATTCCATTTTGTCAGATCGGATTCTGGGTAGAGTTACGGCCACGTTTACACTAGAACAAGGTTCTCGTATTTGAGTCATTTCAGTTCTGGCCTCAACGTTCTTTGCTTTTGCAAAGGAAGAGTTTAATAATGAGAATGAGTGTGTGTATGTGTATGTGTGCCTGTGCGTACGTGTGTGTATGTGTGCGTGCATTGTGGGATGAAGAGACTGTATAGCGAAGAAGAAAAGCAATGATGTAATTGTCGGAGGATGATAGGGAGAAAGGAAAATCAGAGTTGCGGCAGTGAGTGAGCCCCAGGGGAAAATATATTTAGTTTTTTTTCAGAAATAGGAGCCAGACAGTGGAGGAAAAAGAAGGCTCTGTGTGTGTGTGTTCCTTGTATCATCTTTACCTGCATTAAGTGGGAAGCAGGGTGATTTAAGTAAAATCAGGAGATCTGGGCCTAGTCTTGCATCATCTGTTGCTAACTTGCTGTGTGACATTGGAATATTGCATGACCTTTCTGGGCTGCAAGTGTTGTCTCTATACTTGAGTTCTTTACCTTGCAACTGGGAATTTAGGGCCCAGAGAGGGAATGGGTTTGCCTGAGTTAGTGGCAAAGCTCTGACTACTTAGGATTTCTAGCTCTGAAATGGGAAGAGGCCTGTGACCAGTTCAAAGGTATACTCTACCTTGAAATATAAAACACAGGTAGGCAATGCTGAAGAAAAGAAGCACGAAGTCTTGGCTGTGTTGCTTGTATTTCTCTGATCTCTCTCTAATATGTTGGGCTATTCACGCATAAGCAGCCAAACTTGCCCGCTAACTTCTTAAATAATAGGAAAACAAGTTGGTTTTGATGTTACCTATTCTTTGAGAACTACTTGAGAACTAAGTATGTTGTGATAAAAAGCAATGCTGAAAATTTTGATTTTTTTTTTTCTTCCAGTTGTCTCTTGGGGATTTGGTAAAGCCTGTACTCTAACGTGGAAAAGGGAACCCTTTCATTTGGTCCAGGGTTGGGGGAGCAGTTTACTTTGTAGGGCAAGCTCTTGGGTGAGTCTGAACAGAGGGAAGTTTGGAAGAAAAATGAATGCAGAAAAGCAATCCTGTAGATGTATAAGTTGGGGGGAAAAGAAAATCAATTTAATTTTATGCCTGCACATTTGTGTTCTAGGAAGAAGGGTGCTCACTACTCAGGCATTGATCTGGCTATAGAGGGCAGTGCTTATTGGAAAGAGGAGATCTGAAGTGAGTGCACCGTAAATATGAGGGTTTATTTATTTATTTATTTATTTATTTATTTATTTATTTTTACATTCTTATTTCAGTATGGAAGTTAAGTCTAGAAGTGCCCTATTTTAGCAGAATTTGGCTTATAAAATCTGATTTTAAAGGCAAACACGTTAAGTAATTGGGGTACAAAGATTTTTATTTTACAAAAGGGATTCATAAAAGGACCTTTTTAAATTGCTAGTTCCTTTATTGTATTTCAAATTATTTGGTTAAGGCAATCATGATGGATGCTTTTGGGAGCCTCATCTGTCACATGAAACCAAGGATGTTTTTTAATACAAACTTTTCAAATGTTTTAACAAATAATTCCACAGGTTAACCTGCCAAGGACCCTAATACGGAACTGTATTACTGAAAGAAGTCTGGTAGTTGTATCGCCTTTCATAACCACTAACCAGCAGCTGGTGTTCTCTCACTCACCCACTTACTTGGGGGCAGATTTACTTGTTTAACTGCTCTTCTTCTGGAGATAGCAGTCATAAGGACCCACCTGCCTGAGTTCCTCAACCTTCTGCATTGAGGTTCTACCTCTGAGACTATATCAAGAACAGAGGTGGTTTAAAAAGTAAATTAGGTCATGGGATGCCTAAGTGGCTCAATTGGTTAAGCATCTGCCTTCAGCTCAGGTCCTGATCTCAGGGTCCTGAGATCGAGTCCCAAGTCTCTTGGGCTCCCTGCTCAGCAGAGGGTCTGCTTCTCCCTCTGCCCCTCCCCACCGCTCCTGCTCTCTCTCTCTCTCTCAAATAAATAAAGAAAATCTTTTAAAAAAAACATTAAAAAAATTAAATTTGGTAAGAGTTTCTAGGACTCTGAGTTTTCATTATTGCAGACATGGAATTAATTGGCTTCTGCCTAGGTATACGGGAGAGGTGATAAATGTAGGAAATGTATAGAATCATGCTTGCCTCTTGGCTCTTGCTTTGCAGCAACTGCAATATCTAGGGCTTTTGGGGTTTTTGTTCCTTTATCTCTTATGAAAGTTTCTGGAAAGGAACTTGTTCTAGGAATGAAATAAAATGTAAGGTGTTTGAGGCTCCAGAGGTAATTTGGGGGCATCCTGGCATTGTAGATAATCACAGGCCGGGGCTAGACTGGAAAGTGCCATATCCCCGGTAATTTTAGCCTCTCTTGTCACATTATGGGGTTGTGCTCTGGACGGGTGACAAATGAAGATGGAGATGGAGCCCTGACTACCGGGAGAGGTCTGCTCATCACAGAGTCATTTTTTGAAGTACCAAGGCCAATTGGGAAGACAGGGCTTGCTCATCTTTCCACGGAAGCAGAATTTGGGAGGATTTATGGCAGAAGTGGGCATGTGGGAATTTCTTTCTTCTTTTTTTAAATTAAAATTCAGCAGGGAATCCTGGGCTCTCTAGTGTGATTCTGTGGTTAGGGCTTGCCTGGGATACCTTGGTCACCTGTTTATTATTGAGGAAGGTTAATGTGTCGGTGCCTCCTGGGGAAAACCCGCTCGCCCCTTCTGCTCCTAGAACAGTTGCGTAGACCCTTGATACGCCAGCACTGTGTGTGCACCAGCCTCCTTGACTGTTGTCAGCTCTCATCTGGGAGGAATGGCATTTCCTGGTTGTCTCAGGAGCCAAGAGGGGTGCAGGCAGAGTAATCAGCAGGGTAGGGCTTTCCCCCTCCTGCAGACCTCGTGCCCAGAGCTTAGTAGTTCTGCACGAAATGAGTAGTGTGTCCTGTGTCCTCATGGAACAATTTGTTTGATGAGTGAACAAGCGGTCATGTTTTCAGTGCTGCGGTGGGGAGGTGCCAGGGAAGGAGGGCGAGTGAATACCAGCAGACGCACAGACTCGAGGCCTCTCCAGGAAGATGTTATTTTAAAAATGTGAAGGACATTTCAGGTCAGCAAAATGAATTCTCTTAGGGGTCATTGTTGTGGTTCAAACACTGATGGCTTTGTAACAAGGCAAGGGGAGTGCAGTACTGGAATGTGTGGCGGCTTTCCTTTGCTCTCACTTTGTGGGGATTTTGACTTTTCTGGCACCAGACGAATGGGCGTGCCCTAAAGCCTGTCAAATGCACATGCCAGGTGGCCTGGAAAATGCTGGAGAAGCGTGGATTGTTGCTGATGCTGTTTCCAGTGCTGGGGAGGGAATTATGGAGTGTGTGGGGCTGTGGAGCTGGGGCATGTGGCTCCCTCTGAGGAGGAGGAGTGGGGGGCACTTGGGACAGCTGGAGCCCTCTGTCTCCATGGGAAGACCTCTCCACTGCCATCTTGGTATCTCTTTGCCTTTCTCTGTTTTCATGAATCACTCCCTGCTCGGCTTTTCCATGTCGGAAGTTCTCTGCACCAGGAGCAGAGCTTCAGGGTGGGGACCCCACCAGGGTGGGGAAAGACCTTGGACCCCATCCGACCAATACCTTCCTTTCATAGCTGTGGCTGCTAAGGCCAGAGAGATAAAGAGAATGATCCTGAGGGGAGGCAGGACCAGAGCCCCAGCTTTCCGGCCTCCCCAGTGGCCCTAGGCTCTGTCCTCTCACACCTGTGACTTCTAGGTGTCTGTCTTCAGCCCCTTCCCTTTGTCGTTCTGCATCATCTGTTCCACACCCAAAAGCGTGTTCCTCAAGTGCCTCCTTGGTGCCAGGCTCCCTTTCATTGGATCTTTCCGTGTCATTTCAGCCTGACAGCACCCTATATGTGGTGGGCACTCTTACCCACTTGGGGTATGGAAACTGAGGTTGCTCAGGTCACACAGCTGTGAAGCCTGGGGCCAGGACTCAGCTCAGCCTGCTGTCTCAGTGCTTACCTTGTCCTGGCTTCCCCGCCTGTCTACACTCGCTGTTTGCCCCGGGACTTTGCAGGTCTTCTCTAGTCCTGGCCTATTGGCTGTTGCCTAAAAATGCCCCTTGTTTTCCCCACTTGGGCCTATTACTGCTTCTCCCTTTGCTGGATCAGACTCCTCCTTCCTCCTTCCTTTCTCTGTCCGGTCAAAATCTTTCCTGTCAATAGGCCCCGGGCGGGCACCCTGTCTATCCTTGATGGCATTCCCTTCACTCATTCGACGTCCACTCACTGCCTGAGCCAACACTCCTCAGACAGCATTCACTAAACACCTGTGATGTGCAGGTCTTGGCTTGACATTGGGAGACGGAGGTGAGATCACCTGCTATCATCAGTAGCCTTGTCTTGGTGAGGGAGGCAAGTGGTAATGAAAGCGCGAACGAAGGACAGTGGGCACAGTGTGCTGGGTAGCATTATATTATGCTTGAGAGAGTCAAAGAAGAGAGTATTCGATCTGGATCTTGGTGAATAGGAGATGGAAGAATGACGTGGGAGGAGGCATTGCTCCCAAATGCCGACAACTGTGCGTGGCCTCTTCTGCTTGGCCTCGTCCGTGTCCAGATACTTTCCTTATTCCCCCACTTGAGTGTCAGCTCCTTAGGCACTGTGGCCTGGTTAGCACATCCATGTACCTATGGGTATGTCTTGCTAGCACTTAGGAATCCTAAACAATCATTTATGAAATTAAATTGAAAGCCTGCTGTCCTTGCCCTCGAGAAACATAGTTGGAGAGATTTAAAGAATGTGTGATAAGTTAAGCAACAATAGAAGATTCAAACGACTGGTTGAGAGCAAGAATAGAAACTGCAGCAGTACATACAGTTAATGGTTGTGGATTATTGAAGCTGGATGGGAACTCAGAGGTGGGAGTTTACTTTAGCTGCTTAAACTCAGGAGGTGGGGTTTGAGCTGGGTCTTTGGATGCAGGATAGTTATAAATCTGAATAGAAGAATTACAGGGAGGTCAAGGGGCCAGGTTAGGTCCACAGGTACATATTTCTGGGTTACAGGATAAGCCAGCTTGGGTTTCTGTTAGCAGGGAGCTGGAGATGAGCTTGGCAAGCTGGGTTGGGGGCCATGGGCTCTCGGAAGGCAGGGTGGCTTTTGATCAGGAGACTGATGTATTAAAAGCTCTGTTTTAGGAAGATGAGCCCAGGAACAGGATTGGGGTCACTTTGGAGTAGGGAAAGAGGAAGCTGGGAGGCCACTGAACAGGCTTTTTTGCCATAGTTCATACATGGAGTTTTGGAGACCACAGGGCTAGAGCCGGTACGGTTGGGGATGGAAGCCAAGAGGAGCTTTTGAGCTTTTCTCCGATCCCAATCATTGGTACCGAAGTCTGAGATGCCCACTGGAAAGCAGCCTTGTTGGAATAAAGTTTACTTGTGAAAGTAACAGCAATTCTTAAAGTAGCGCTTTCTTCCTCAGCTGGGTAGAGCATGGGGATGGAGCTTGGGTGAAAATGTGCTTTCCAGCGCTTCTTGTTTGTTTGTTTGTTTTTTTTTCCACATGAGCCCAGGGTTATAGAACAACCTTATTCCTAGCCTTGGATGACACCCAATAACAGAGAATTCTTTTCCTCATGAGTGGTTCCTAAAGCAGCTGTCGTGGGCCGAGAGGAAAACGACTGGAGCTCTGACATCTGGGCTCCCAATCTACCGTAAAAGTGAAGCTGTGCTGTGCTTCCCTCACCACTGGTGTGTTTCTGTGCCTGAGGAAGGCCTTGCTGGGAGATGACAAGAATTGCAGAGGTTTCAGAATTTCAGAGGAGGCCATTCTGGATAACAGAGTTTTTCAAATAGGCTCGCAAGGCTCTCTCATAGATAAGAGAGCCTTTATTTTTAATCTGTAAAGAAAAGGGCTTTTCTTGAATGTTCTGTGTATTTACCCTCACAGGCTTACTCTTGGCCACTGGAAAACTTCCAATTTTCTTATCAGGACCTGTAAAGCTTGTTAGGAACTGGCCCCTGCCTCTCTCTGCAGCCACATCTCCCCCTCCCTCTGCTTCATGCATCTGCAGCCCCTACCTCTTTCCCCTCCCTGCCCCCACTCCCCACACCTGCCAACCTGTGCACAGAGCTCTCCTGCATGATGGGCTCTCTCTCTATCTACTTAGGACCCCTCTGTTTCTCCCTGAGTGCCTCCCTGCCATTTCCCTTGCTGGCCTCTGCTCCTGCACTTTCTGTGCTGTGTTCCCAGGTCTCCAAGCTGGCTGCCTGGCCAGAGTGTGCGAGCCTTTCAGTAAAGAGCACGTCTGAGGACTGGGGGATCCTCAGTGCTTTACCACGTTGCCTGGACCTTGCTGTGTGTTCCATGCGGTGGCAGTGCTGGATATTTTGGATTTCATTTGCCGTCCAGGTGTAATAACAGCTCTTCCTTGCTGAACGTTGAGGATTCCAGAGTGCGTGTGTGTGTGTGCACATGGGCTTCTCAAGGTATTCTTGAAGGACCTGCATGTCCCTGCTGCTTCCCTTGTCCTGTTGGGTGTAGCTGTGTTGCCACCACCCTCACCACACCCTCTTCTCTCTGCTGCCCTAACTTTGCATTTCTCTGCTTTCCCCATTTTCTCTGATCTTCAGCCTCCTCTTTCTTCTCCTCTTGGGCGTTTTAAAACCCTGACGAAGAAGGTCAGCTCTTTTCCGCAAGCCGCAGGAGGCCTTGTCTTCAAGTGTTTGATTCTTTCTGGCTGTGCTGTTGGTCCCGAGGTGCGGGATGGAGTCTTTGACCATGGTTTCTGTTTACCAGGCTTAACACCATCTGACATCCTTTGTAGAGAACCAGTTGCAGAGTGGCACTTGTGGTTGATGGAGAGATTATGAGATAGTGATGGGGGAGTGGCTGCAGAGGTTGGATGAACTTGTGGGGAAGCTCAGCCCCAGTGCTCAAAGACGCTTCCCTGGATAACCAGTGTGTTTCTGTTGGCTATCTAGGATTGCTGCTAGTATTTGTGAGGTCCATCTGGGTTTTTATCACGCTGCCCTTGTAAGCCAGACACTGGTGCTGCACAAATAGGTTTGCTTAGCGAATCACAGAAGAGTGATAGATGAACCCTGGGCTTATCAGAGGGCGTGTGTGATCCAGGCCCCAACAACATTTTATAAACTTGCAGTTGGCACGGCATTGGTTTCATGGTCCATGAAGCCCTGCTGCTTTTCCAGTGGTAGTCTGACTTAATACACACCGAGGGATGCTTTCTCTGGCTCTTACTTATTGACATTTTCCTTTTTCTTCTGCTTGGATTTATCCATAACTCCTGTTGAAACAGCATTTTTGAGCTCATTAAATCTGTTAATGTGTGTGTAATGCTTAGGACAGAGCTATATACAGAAAGCGCTCGGTAAGTATTAGCTATTGTAATTGTGTTATTATTTAGAGCTTACCCACATTTTCTCTCCTCTCCCTCACTCCGGGCTCCTCACTCCTGGCTTCTGGTGGTTGCACTTAGTAAACTAAGGAAACCAATGGCCCTAGGGGCAGAGGACGAGGCTACAGGCTTTGTCTTTGCAGCCCTGTCCAGAGATCTCAGAAAGCTTACAGAGGCCCTGAAGGTAACCACCAACCCTCTCATCACCTGAGGCCATTTTCCCTGAACTCTCTGTCCACCTGGCTCCTTTCTCTCATTGGAAATTTGTGCTCTGATTGGAAAAGGAGATGGGAGCCAATGAATGGTATAGGGGAGGACTCTTAGCAAGTTGTGCTTCAGAGTATTTAAAATAACAGTAACAGTAATAATGGTGATAACAAATGATAGCAATCATCCTTGAGTCCCTCTTCTGTGCTTAGGAGATATGCTTTCCATGCATGAAGCCTTCTGATTCTCACTGCAACCCTCTCCTCTGTGCAGTTCATATTACCTATGGGGAACCTGAGGTGCAGAGATGTGGTTTTTACCCAAGTGCAAAGCCAGAGACTGAATACCAGGTCTGCCCATAGAACATTTCCTCTTAATCTCTGTCCTGTGATCCACTAGCCCAGGTGCCTTGACACCTGGGGATACATGAATGAAGCCTTTCCATAGAGTGTGCAGGTGTGGATGGTTTTAAGGGAATAAATTTTCAGATTTTTCAGCCTTGCATATGGACTCTTCCCTAAAATTAATTGGACTGAGACCATTCCTCCCAGGTCCATGGATCATCCTTCCATTTTCCCAGGCACCCCTCATCCCCCTTTATAAAAGCACATTTCTCACCCAACACCAATCTCCCTCTGATGCACTGCTCTTGAGTATCAAACCTATCAAGGGGCCATTACATTCCAAACAGAGTAACTGTTGGAAGTGGGTGGGTGGGAACCTTCTGCTAATGTGCGCATTTTGCCACAGGGCGCCCCTTTGTACCTTCTCTCGCCTGTTTACACTTGGGGTTAGAAACAGGACATCTGGGCCCCTTTGTGCTAAGGAATGATATAAATTTTTCAGCTCTCAAAAAAATGTAATTTGCTCCTGAATTTTTAAAATGAATGATAGGTCTCAGATGGTTAGATTCTGTTTAAAAATGTGATGGGAAAGTTTTATTTTAAAGTGTTACTGTTTATAATGTGCTGGGAATTCTGTCCTTAGAAATGAGTTTATGATGAAAACTTCAGACGTCAGCCTAAAAATAGGCAAAGTGGTGCAAGTTTTTCAAATTTCAAGAATTCAGAAAAAGCGCAATAATTGTACTCTACTTCCCCCCAAGATACTGAAGTTTGGAGCAGACTGTCCTTTGGTTAGTTTCTGCCATGGACCCTTAGGCACCTAAATATTATATTTTTTTTTTCCTTAGAATTTCAGGGACATCAGTATCTCCGAAAGCTCATATTTGCAGTCCTGATTAGGCACCCTTGAAATTATATGGGTTTTAGTCAAATGTAACCACACTTGAAATTTTGATGAAACTTTCATATGTGGAGTGAGACATCTGATTGTATATAGCAGAGTGCTCCAGTGAGGACTGTTTCTCCTCCTGGGGTAGAAACCTCATTCACACTGATGTTAAGGGGTGGGGGAGAAGAGGACTATTGCTGCTCAAGTAACTGAAAAGTAGAGGGAAGCATCAGGTGGTGCTGGATCCAGTCCTTGAGAAGTCATTGATCTGTCTCTTGGCTCTGTTCTCTTGGGTGTCGGCTTCATTCTCAAGCAGTGTCCGCATCAGGGGGCAGGACAGTCCTCAGCCTTACGTCCTACCCACCACCTCATTGCCTCTGAGGGAGAGCATCTCTTCCCTGGTAGAATTGGTGGAAGTCTTGGTCATCCTCTGGTTAGAAGGGTTGAGACCACAGTCCTGGAGTGGGTTGGGGACAAAGCAATGAGTTCTGTTTGAAATGCTCGGAGAGTGGGGAGGGAGTGGTTCCTAAGAGAAGCTGGGCAGACAGAGACCCTCAAATGCTCAGTGGGAAGATTAGCCTGAAGATCTTATGATGCTATCAAACCGACCACAAATGCCTTCACCAAAACCCCTTTATTCTCCTGGGTAGGCTTCCCACTGGCCAACACTTTGACTGATATTCAGATACTCATCTGCCCAGTGACACAGTGACGTTAGTGGTACCTTCTCTCCCTGCTTTGGTGATTTCAGGACATCTAAGGAAATGGTCCCAAATCCCCGATGTAGTGTATTTTGTGATTTATTTTTTTTTAATGACCATTACTTCTGTGTGTGGGCTGCTATAACAAAGGACCACAGATGCGGGTGTGTGTGTGTGTGGCGGGGCTTACACAACACATTTATTACCCCACAGGTCTAGAGGCTAAGCGTCCAAGATCAAGGTCTCAGCAGGGTTGTTTCTTCAGAGGCTTCTCTCCAATGGCTGTTGTTTCCCTGTGTCTTCACATGGTCCCTCTTTATCTGTGTTGTCCCAGTCTCCTCTTAAAAGGACACCAGTCCTACTGGATTAGGGCCTCGCCCTCCCTAATCACCTCATTTAACCTTATCATCTCTTTAAAGCCCTGTTTCCAAATACAGCCACATTCTGGGGTATCGGAGGTTAAGACTTAGACCTATGAATTTGGTGGGTTGAGAGGGAGACACAGTTCAACCCGTAACACCGTCAGTTGCTGCAACTCTGTGAATGGGTTCTATTTTGAAAAATAATATTAACGTACCCACCTTGTTTAAAACACAGATTAGTAACAGGTTCAACTATGCGAATGCAGACTCACCATGGCAGGGTGGTAAGTTTGACTCAGTTTGCTATTTGGGTATGCTTTTCCCATTAACAGGTGTAGAGGGAAGGCAGCTTATAGGTGAGGACTGGTCGTGGGTTTGTCAAAAATGCTTGGGATCTGGACCTTTGGCTTCCTTCACTCCAGCTGCCACTGTTGTTCTGGTTCCAGTAACAACTTCCTGGACATTCCCCGAGGGTAGACTTTGGTTGTGAAATAAGTTTTAGGAATTTTTAGGGAGTGGGCAGGAGGCTGCCCTGAGGCAGGATTTTTCCATTAGCCCAATAGCTGGTGGTCAAAGCCAGTTTCTTTTTACTCTTTCCCTTGGAGCTGGTGGATCATTTGACCTTGATCCCTGTTGGTGTCCGGCCTGTGTGTAGAAGAGAATCTCAACATCCCGTATTTTGTGTCTGAGGACACAAGGTTCACAAGTGAGGGGTTTTATGAGTCAACTTGCCCAGGTCCCTAAAGGGCTGCTGTTGTAACAGAAATTGCTTTGCATCCCCACGCAGGGCTCATCTTTAAACTCCGCAGATGACAAGCCTGCCTCAGATTCTCCTTGCTGAGCGGTTGTCACTGTTCTCCCTCCTGCGCTAATTACTGTTTTAACACGGCTCGGGTGTTCGTTGTCTGGTCTGCCTGCGTTTGTAGTGGAACATCCCTGCTGAAAGATGTGGGGAGGAGGCAGCCGCTTGTCAGATTGTAGTTTCTTGGTGTCCAAATCCCAAAAATGCCCCACTGAGACTTTGCTTACCTACGATCCTGAGCTCTCCCTCCTGAGTGCTTTGGAAAGCCCTCTGCTGTGGGATGTGGTCGAAGCATAGGTATGTCCCTGGGAGGAGGGTGAAGTTTTGAAAAATCCATCCACAGGGTAGCACCCCTTCGTATGCCAGTGTGGATTGCCGTAACTGATTTCGAGATTGCCTTTATGGGAAGCAGATCACAGTCCCCAAGAGACAAGGACACAGGAGGTGGAAGTTTTGACTGACAGCCCGGTTTCTTGTTGGATGTGCCTTGGCTAGCTCAGCCTTGGGTAAGCGGCCTACTGTCTCCGTACGGGCTTTCTGTCACTGCCGTCACAAAGTACCAGCTGGCTGGCCTCAAGCAATGGGAGTATATTGTCGCACAGTTCTGGAGGCTTCACGTCCAGAGTCCAGCCATCTCAGGGTGTCAGCTGGGCCAGGCTCTCTCTGATGACTCTAGGGGAGAGTCTTTCCTTGCCTCTTCCAGCTTCTGGGTTTTGCCTGGACAGTTACTGGGCAGTCCTTGGCTGTTGCCGTTCTGTCCACACGGCGGCCTGCTCTCTGTGTGTTGACACATTGTCTGACCTCTGTGCATAGCTCAGTGTCCAAATTTCCCGTTTTGTAAGGACACCAGTCATATTGCACTGGGGCTCACCCTCGTGACCTCATTTTAACTGGAATATTCTCTAAAGACCCTGTTTCCAAATACAGTCACATTCTGAGGTCCCAGGGGTTGGGACTTCAACTTCTCTTTTTGGGAGGATACAACTCAGCCCCCAACTCCCTGAGCTTTAGTTTTCCTCCTCACAAGTTCTGTTAACTGTTCCCACTTGTAGCATAAGTTTCAAACATGATCACGTCAGAGAGCTCTCTAGAAAATATATCCCCTGAGTGATGGAGGCAGAATGCCTATTGGATGTTAGATGTGTTTTATTCTTAGTTTCTGGTACCTACTGAGCATTTGGACCTGGCACATGACATGCTCTGTGTGATTTTTCAATTAAAAGTCTTTGGGGAGTGTGAATGTGTGATCCGAGCTGCGCATTTGCTGAAACCTGGAGCACGTTGGCAGCAGACTCGCAAGGGGAGCGCTGCCCCAAGGGTGGAGCAGCCTCAGAGACTGCTATCACCTGCCTTGTCCTGACGCACTGGCCACTCGGCCGCTCGCTGCTGCCCTGCGGGACAGTTTGGATATAAATCCTCAGATTCCCATCCCGGCTCTTGAATCTTCCATGGAGTGCATGGGAATGTGTGGTAGCTTTATTGGTTTGTTTTCATAAGTTGTATTTTGATATTCAAAAGAGGTTCACTGGGGCAGAGGCTAAGAATGTTTTCAGAGTGTTTCTCTTTTGCCTTGTCTTAGTAACTTCCAGTGGTAAGAAAAACAAAAGCTACAAAACAAACACACTGAAGACAACCCTGAAAACCCTCACCTCCCAGACATTGAAAGGATTTGGAGTCTTTAACTCCTTTTTGTATAGGCTTATGTGTATATGTTTCTGTCTGAAGGCATGTACATCCAGATATTTCCTTGGAGGTGCTCAAGCTGGGCTGAGATCTCACTTCTCCATTAAGTAAGTCTTGACGTTGTTCCCATGAACTGGATGGGTGTTTCCAGGGGCTGCCGGTCAGCAATGTGGCTTTGCTGTGTTTCCATCCTCCTTCCTTCCTTCCTTTTGCTTTCCTTTGCTTTCCTTCCTCCATCATGCAGGGAGCATGCATCATCTGTGTGTCAGGCACTGTGCTGGGCACGGGCTTGAGGAGGACGAGACGTGAGGCCCTGCCCGCATGGAGGCTCGTTCTGGATGGCCTGCGCTTCCTTGAGCCTGGGATGCGTCGTCTCCCTGCTCTCTGTCCTCTTTGCACGCAGAGCGACTTCCTTTGACACTTGGCACCTGCATTTGAGGCTAAAAGCTACCATATATCTAACTCCACTTGGTATTTATTGGGTTGTTACACCAAATTTTGCAAAGCCAAAGGCACCGCTTGGTTAGAAGGAATTCTCTCTCTCAGTCCCAGGAGGCTGCTCATTGGGCTTTGATGATCCGTAAAACCCAGCTCCGTTTCTAACAACGAGAGAGCTTGTAACTTTTTTGCCCTTTCTGAATTTAAGTCCTTTATAGAGTATTCTGAGAGTTGGGCACTGTCAGACAGATTTTATGTCATGACTCTCGGATGGGTGACGATGTCCTGGGATTAATTTTGTTATATGGCTGTCTTCATGTAGTGCCACCCTTGGAAGCATTAGATTGTGAGAAGTGTTCTTTTCATGGCAATATTTAGATGTGGTCATTGAAATGGGAATTCCTGGAAGGACCCTTGGCGTCCCCACGCTGCGTGCAGGGGTTGACAGCCATCTTGCAGAAGAGTCGAGAGCATTTGTTGCCTTGTTCTCTTCCAATGGGGAAGACCATAAATAGGTCCTGCTGTGGGGAGCTGGCCCAGCCGCTTTTATCTTCCCGGCCTCTGTCCACTTCCTGCTGGACAGAATCGAGAGACGACTTACTTGTTTAAGGGATCTGTAGTGAACTGTCCTGGAAAATAACTCCTCAGAGAAGAAGGTGCAGGAGGAAAGGTTTCTACGTGGATGGGAGAAGAAACCAACCAGTGGGAGGTGTCTTGGAGAGTTGCACAGTGGGTTGTTTTTTTTTAATTTTTAAAATTTTTTTAATTTTTAATTTTTTAAAGATTTTATTTATTCATGATAGACAGAGAGAGAGAGAGAGAGGCAGAGACATAGGCAGAGGGAGAAGCAGGCTCCATGCAGGGAGCCCGACGTGGGACTTGATTCCAGATCTCCAGGATCACGCCCTGGGCCGAAGACAGGTGCTGAACCACTGAGCCACCCCGGGATCCCCTGGGTTGGTTTTATCTTAAGATGACTCTTGTAATGATCTTGTTAAGAGAGAGGAGGAATTAAATATAACTACTATTATCTGGCTTAAAGTTCTTCACCATCCCTCTGTGTCTTATAGAGATGCAGACTCTTTTGGGCTCCAAAAGAGTAGACTAACTGGTTTATTTGACAGATGATGAGACTTCAGCCTGGGAGGTCAAAGGGACCTGTCCAACGTCACACCAACTTGATGGTGAAACCCTGGTCCCCTGACTTCCATCCTCTTTGGCTGCCTCCCCCCCAGCCCAGGCTACCTTCCACATGATTCGATGGCTTTTTAAAAAGACAAAGGCTGTTATTGGTCAAGTGCCCCCCCCCCCCCCCCCCATCTGCCAGAGAACTGGCCTGGCCCTCCTGGTAATGGTTGGGTAACTTTTGGGTTGTAACGGCCATGGCCACATCGATGCTGGAAGGAATAATAGCAGGGCTGGGTCTTGTTTTATTTATTTTTTTTAAGCGGGGTCTCATTGCTACGATTATTGAATGCATCTTTTAAAGATGAATATAAAACAGCTACCCTCCCAAGCAAATCATAAAACAAATTATGCCCTTGCCACCCAGAACTACAGAGAAACAGCAGGCTCTTGGTGGCACAGAGAGTAATGGCTGCAATATTAAAACAATGATGAGAAAACCAGGATCCGATAGCTGGAAGGCAGGGAGGAGAACAGTCCCTTAATCCCCCAGGGATAATGGGTCTCAACGACAGGTCCCTGTGATTTATTGTGCTTAATGGACTTGTTTTTATTTGTCCCCTTCAACACAGAGCTTTGTCACTGAAGAGATTTGATAATGGCCTGTTTGCAGTCACTTAGACTCTGTAATAAAGCGCTACATTTTTGGCTGTCTGGAGATCCACTGCTTCATTGGCATTCCCCCTCCGATTTCACCTTCCCTGGGATGGAGTGAGATAAGGACTTCTTTGCAGCCCTTGTGCATTCCCATCATGCCCCCCAGGCCGCTTGGTGGCCCAGCGGGCCTGGCCTGCCTTCTGCTCTCTTCTTGTGCTACTTTGGGGCAGCAGGAAGGAACCCTTTATTCTGCCCATAATAACAAATCCTGAGGACTTTGTTTTCATGAACCATCAATGAGAGTTTACTGCTTGCAGCTTTTGGGGCAAGCAAAAAAAAAAAGAGAGAGAGAGAGAGAGAGAGAGAGAGAGAGAAGTAGATGTGGGAGGTTTTCAGAAAGAACAGGCTTGACCTAAAGGCTGCAGGTGTTCTGATCGAGGTGTCCTGCCCCTTTACAAAGATGTGTCTCATTCATTCCTTTTGCGTAAGTCACCCTGAGGTTTCATTTCAGCTTCCTCCTGGGTTCTGGGGAAAGGGAGCTCCTCAAAGGACTGCCCTCCTTCCTGCAAAACTGCCCCTCACCTGCTAAGGTTTGGGCAGAGAATTCCCAAAGCAGGAGATAGAGGGAAATGCCTAGAAAAGAGACTTCCAAGTCTCTTCCAATCCTGAGTTTCCTCTCTTGGAGGACCTTTCCTGGTGCCCTGTTAACAGGTCTGGTCAGTGGGGAAGGCGCTCTGCTGTGTGGCAGCCACACTTGGCCTCTGGGGCAGTGTTGGGAGAGACTCTCTTTCACTGTGAGCATTTCTGAACACCAGAAGGGACCAAGTATCTAATTATAGGAAGCTCAAACAGAAAAAGACTCCTTTAATATGCAGAATGATCTGCAAGAGTCAGGAGTACAGAAGGTTTGGTACAGGGGTGGTCAGCATCCTGGGCACCTCTGGGTGGGGTGCTCCCCTGTAGGTGGGGTGCTGCAAAAAAACAGTTTAGTTTGCACATTCTAGCAGGGTGACAGCATCATTAAGGGTGAAGTGGTGCTGACAGTGTTATGTTGCTCTTGGGTATTTAGGATTCCACTCATATGAGGTACCTGGGGGAGTCACATTCATAGAGATAGAAAGCATGGTGGTTGCTGGGGCCTGGGGAGAGAGGTGAAGGGGCAGTTAGTCCTCAATGGTTGCAGAGTTCCAGTTTGGGAAGATGAAAAAAGCTCTGGAGATAGATGGTATTGACGGTGGCCCAACCGTGGGGATATATTTAATTTCACCAAACTTTACCCTTAAACATGGCTGCAGTGGTCAATTTTATCAGGTGCATTTTACCACAGTGGAAGAAAAAAGGGTTTCTCTTTGACCCCACCTGCCGACGTTCATGCTCTTGTATGACCCCTTGCTCACCGTGTGGATGGGGCCTGGGCCTTGTTGTAAGCCACAGAATACAGCAGGGGTGATGGGGTGTTGCTTCTGTGATTAGGTTCGCCTGCTGACTTGCTGTGGAGGTGCTCCTGGTTGGCTTGGTGAAGTCAGCATGCTGGGGAAACCTATGTGGCTAGGAGCTGTGCGGTGACCCTTAGCACACAGCCAGCAAGGAGCCTAGCCCTGCAGTCCTACTGCACAAGGACTTGGGTGAGCCTGGAGGGAGGTCTCCCCCAGAGCCTCCACAGGAGGACACCCACTGGATAACTTGACTGCAGCCTTGCCTGTCTCTAAGCAGAGGACCCAGCTAAGCCATGGTCAGACTCCTGAGCCGCAGGGACCATGAGATAATAAGTGTGTGCTGTTTCAAGCCCCCAACCAGGTGGTAATTTGTTGCACTGCACTAGATAACTAACACAGAGCCTCATGAGAGACTTTGTCTGGATTTATCCCATTCTAGTTTTCCCTCCACCTGGTCAACCTCAGGCCTCCATCTTCCCTTCCTGTCCACTGGGAGTATGCAGACTGTCTGTCTTCTGTTTGTGTTCAGTTATATTCGTTGTTAGAGCCCCTTCATCCTTATGCTTCCTTCCTACTCTTCTCTGGTTTGTGGTTTCAGGGGTGGGACACATTCCCAGTTGGCGAGAAGAAGAGTAGTTTTCAGGGTGATGATGGACTTCGTCAGAGACTCAGGTGTACTAACTCACCCACCTGTGCAGGTGGGCCCTTTTCCTCATCCCTCACCTGCTTGCTCACTGGCAGTAGCTTAGCTGGATCTTGCCTCACTCAGGTACTGTGCTCATTATACAAAATGCAGGTAATCAGATTTTCTAGGGTTGCTCTGATTTCAAATATTCTGCTCCCATTCATTGTCCCCCATAAACCATGAAACTGTCCCAGAGACTCTGCTTTGGCATCTCAACTCTTTTTGGACTGGCTCCCTTGCAGTAAATTAGTAAGAGCCACTGCTGTTTTTTGAGCACCTGCTGTATGTCAGACCCTTGATTGATGATTCCCCTTGTGTCTTCCCATCAGCCCTGGGGGGGGGGTGGCCGTCATGATGCCTGATTTACACAGAAGCACGCCAAGATGCAGTGGGGTTTATTTTCTTGTCCAAGGTCACATGGAGAGCATGTGTGGCCAAACCAGGATTAGAACTCTGAAACTGTCCTCTGTCCTCTCACTCGTCTGGGCTCACTGCCTCGGAAGAGGACCGGAGGTATTCTTGCCAGGTCCTGTGTCCCAGTTTTGCTTGGAAAATAGGGTTGCTGCACACAGGCCACCTGGAGGTTCCTGATAATTTCTTCCTGGTGGACCACAGTGGGACAATGTGGGGTAGAGGGCACAGCTGAACCCTCAAGCTCAGATAGGGAGGGAGACCAGGTGGTCAGGCGTGGAGGTTCCAGTTGGCCTTGGCAGCCCTGGTGGGCAGAATGAGGAGTCCAACGTGGTTCCCAGCCTTGGCTCTAAGTTACAGTCATCTGGGCTGTAAGTTGGATAACATCTACTGATGCCTGGGCCCCACCTCCAGAAATTTTGATTCAACTGGTTCGGGGTGCCACTTGGGCATGGGGGCATCTAAAACTCCCCAGGAGATTAGCACATGGAGGGCCTCCATGTAGCAGGAGGTCAAGTGGACGGAAGCTAAGGGTGGGGGCATATCCCAAACACCACCACACTCGCCCCTCCCCATTTAGTGACAGACTCTGTTTATGGCCTTGGCCTTGTGGAGTCCAGGCCCACGGGATTGGCTTCTAGGAGCCCAGTTTGAGAACCCAGTGAGGCAGGCTCATAGTTTGCTATGGATTCCATGGGTCTTAGCACCGTACTGCATCTTTAGTGCCATCAACTCATTCCTACTCAATGCACAGTGAAGGGGACAGAAAGGTTGGGATCCACACCCCAAAGGCCTTATGAAGTCAGCTTCTGTGCCTGCATGGACTGCTTCTTGTTCTTGCCTAGAATGAGTGGTTAAAGCTGGGCTGTGCCATTTCCCCCTGTAGCTGGTGTGCCTTTTGATGAGCGATACTAAGATTGTAGTCATTTTGTGGATAGGACCTGAGGTTTGGTCTGCTGGAGCAAGTGGCGTGATGAGTTACCCATCGTGGGTGCTGTGTACAGACAGCTTCAGCTGGCGATTGCTTCAAAAGGCTTTTGAGGACGCCTGGGTGGCTCATCAGTTGAGCATCTGCCTTTGGCCCAGAGCGTGATCCTGGGGTCCTGGTATTGAGTCCCACATCGGGCTCCCTGCAGGGAGACTGCTTCTCCCTCTGCCTGTGTCTCTGCCTCTCTCTATGTGTCTCTCATGAATAAATAAATAAAAACTTAAAAAAAAAAAAAAAGCTTTTGAGAGTTGAAGCCCAGAGAGCCTGAGGTCTGTTGTGTAAGTGACACCCTTGGTGATTTTTGCCCTGTATTTGTAACTGGTGTCAACAACACCCCACTGCTTTCTGTACCCCACTCTGTTTTTTCTTACGTGTGGCGTCACTGTTGTTAATACACTGCGTGATGTACTTGAATGTAAGCTGACGGCGGCAGGCATTTCTCTCCCTTATGTCTTGCATGCAAAAGGCTCTTGATAAGTATTTGCTGAATGCAGGAACAAACGGTGGCTTGTAGCTTGTATCATTGGGACCCAGAGGGGGAAATGGACTCATCTAAGACTTTTTCCCCCCTTGGTTGAACTCTGGGAGGAAACTGCAGGCTTTCATAGGGCAGGAGGAATGGAGAGCTATGGGTTAATTTTATTTTACCTACCCTCTTGGAGCTGGTGTCTTCTTTCTTAATTAAAATGTATTTTTTTTTTTAACAGTTGCCTTGTAATGGAAAATGACAGTTCTGTAGGCTTTAGTCTTTTATGTCTTCTAAACCGAGCCCTTTCCCCTGCTGTGGCTTCAATAATGCATCATTTCATAAGTTCACGGACTTTAATGTGCTTCTGCAGAGCCTCTAGTCTCTGGTAGGTAGTTAAATGAAAATTAACCACCGTAGGTTTGATTCAAAGTCACCTCCTCACCTTCTCCTTTTGTATCCCCTCCCTCATCTCATGTATGCAAAACACTGTCACGTTTTTCTTCTTCTAGTGAGAGGGCGTGATGTGTGTGTGCACCTGGGCTCTCATGTGTGATGGATATATCGATTTATTTCATAATCTGAGATCCATGAAAAAAATAACAATGTGTACATACAAGGTTTTGAAATTTTGCCTCTTGAGCTAAAGTACAGGGGAGCCTAGGGACCTGGAACAGACTAATATTTAATGAGAGTGTTGCTGTCATATCAGGCTGAGGACTCAGAGTGGCTGCTGGTAAATTGTCATGTGTCTTCACAAGGCTCCAAAAGCTACTCAGGTTTCATTCATTCATTCATTCATTCACTCAGTGCCCAAGGATGATTTTTTTCATGTAGGAAGGCGCCTGGGTGGTGGATGTGATGTGCCCTTTGCATTAATGGTTTCAATTCTTCATACCTTTCTGAATTCTTGGAATTCCTACCTAAAGATTATGGTGTATTTCTGCAGCTTTTGAGTTTGGACTCAACTGTGTGACTTGCTCTGACCTGAAGGGATGATACAGAAGTGATGGTATGTGAGTTCTGACCCCAGGCCTTATAAGGCTGGGCAGGTTTCCGCTTTTCTTTCCAACTCTGTGCCTTTGCCACGAGAACGGCATTCCCTGGTAGCCTGCTTTTCTGAGGAGAAGCAGGATGAGAGGCACTTGGAGCAGAGCTTCCCAGCTGACCTGGGAGCCTGCAGTGGGAAGCCAGGCCCACCCTATATCTGCTGGGTCCCAGCTGGCCTGCAGATGCTTGAGTGAAGATAAATGATGGCTGTCTCAAGACACTGCTTTTTGGGATGGTTTGTTACACAGCGTTATGATGTGACAGGTGGCTGATAGAGGGATATTAATATGACTTGGACATGGATCTTCAAGTTTGGAGTTTGGGGACGGTGGTGGTGAGGCCAGGACAAGATCAGTAGCTCCCACAGGGCAAAGAAGGGGCTTAAGTGCCCTAAGAAAGGACTCAGTAAAGGTAGTGCAAGGAAGGAGAGTCTACTGGGTGAGTTACCAGGGAACCCCTAACCACCAAAAGACCATCGAGAAAGGGTTGGTCTTTGAAAAAGTGTTCTTTGACAATGTAATCAAAGTTCAGAATAGAGGACCATTGACTGGGTTTCTGAGTTTAGAATATGTGATGTTTGAAAATTGATTTTTCATCACAGCTAATTGCATTGATGCCAGTTTCCCATTAAATATCTTATGACTTTGCTCTCACTGGACCAGAGAAGACTCAAGACTTAAAGTCATATTGGTGTCAGAGAGCAGCATCTCCCTTTGATGACAGCCAATATTTATAACGCTTGTCACAAAGAACTGCCCAGCGTGTATTTGGCATACCTACTGAGTGCCAGGGAGGTGACTGTCCAGCACTTTATAGGAATGAGCTCATATAAGCCTCATCATCATCACCTACAGAGGCAGTGATAGCTACTAATGTTAGTTCCATTTTCTAGGTAAATTAATCAAGCCAGAGAGGGTAGGTAATTTGCTAAGCCATGCAGGAACATTCTCCTCCCTGTACTTGTCTCTCCCATGAGACGGACATCCTCTCCATTCATTCATTTTTGTACGACTAGCACATAGAATGATGTTTTGCACACAGTAGGTACTCAGATGGCATCTGTTAAAGGGAAAAAAATGAATAAATCTTTTCAGAATGAAGTGTCTGTATGGAAATCGTAGTTGGTAAGGAAACAGGTTTCTGGGGATTGATTCTTATAAAACAATGAGGCCAGGTCAGTGGTAGAGATCCTGGAAATATTTACAGGTATTTGGGAGAGCACAGAAAGGAAAGGTAGCACCTTCTGGAAGTGATGAACTCTGAGATGAGTCTCAGATGAGTCTGAATTCGACAAGGGAGAAGCAAGGGGCTCATCTGCAGAGGAGCCATGCATTTACAGAAACTGTACACACATCCCCCGGTGCCCAGCGCAGCTTCTGGGACATGGCAGGTGCTTGGTTATAAATGTTTGTTGAGTGAGGGAGGTGCTGGCGATGAACCTTCTAAGCTCTTGTGACCAACACAGCTGTGAAAACTTGAGTCTCTTCATAACCTTTTTGTTTCCAGCTTCCCTGATGCTTGTCACTTTAGGGAAACTGAGGCAGCACAACAAAAAGCACCAGGACCCATTTTGTCTTAAAAATTTGAGGGATTGTTGCCTGGTCAGGCTGGTTTATCAGATAATGATTCTCTTGAACAAAGCGAGGAATTCTGCAGATATTGAATAAATTTGGAATAGCACATGCTAGTTCAAACCTTGACAGACTTGTACCCAATGACTCTCGAATTTTGATACTATTTACTGATGACCCTCAACTCGACCCATATCTGAATCCTGGCCCCAGCATTTACCTGTGTGAATTTGGTGACATTCCTTAATAGCTTTCTGAGCCTCTCTTTCTTCATCTGTGAAATAGAGATAAAATCCACATCCTGGAGTTATACAGGTTAATTAAAAGAAAACAAAAAAAGCTTGGATTTTCTTTTTCTTTTTCTTTTCTTTTCTTTTCTTTTCTTTTCTTTTCTTTTCTTTTCTTTTCTTTTCTTTTCTTTTCTTTCTTTCTTTTTTTTTTTTTTTTAGTATCAGCTACACACCAGGCATTCTTTTTAACCCCTGTGTGAATGGATTCATCCGGCATTTTGAATCCTCACAGAAAACCCTAAGATGGTATAAATAGGATGATGATCCCCACCTTACAAATGAAGTTTGTTCATAGCTGTTCATAGCTGCAGGGCTGTTGAGGGGAGAAGGAGGATTTGAACCATCCCCCCACAAAGTTATACTCCTAACCCTTCAGCTGTACTGATTTTTTTTTTTTTTAAAGATTTTTATTTATTTATCCATAGACACACAGAGAGGCAGAGACACAGGGAGAGGGAGAAGCAGGCTCCATGCAGGGAGCCTGATGTGGGACTTGATCCCATGTCTCCAGGATCACACCCCAGGCTGCAGGCGGTGCCAAACTGCTGCGCCACCAGGGCTGCCCTATACTGTGTTCTTAAAACTTAGCAAGTACCCACAGATCTTCAGTTTTCCATCCCCTTCTCTTTGCAGACCTGACCACCAATGTTCTTTGCCAGGCCTGAGGAACCAGTATGTCTGCCAGGCTGGGAAGGCTTGGCAGGCCCCAGTTTACATATGGCAGACACTTGGCGGAGGGGGGGCCTCCCTTTCAGTGCTGACATCTCTGGTCATTTGGTTTTGCCTACGTGTTTATCATTGTTTATCCCGTGGGGTGGTGTGCTCCACGAGGGGCAGGGACCCTATTTTCCTGTATTTTTGGCACAGAGCTTAGGACCTTTCCCACTTTGTGAGCACTCTTTATTTGTTTTATTTTTATTTTTTAAAGATTTTATTTATTTATTAATGAGAGACACAGAGAGAGGCAGAGACATAGGCAGAGGGAGAAGCAGGCTCCTCGCGGAGAGCCCCATGTGGGACTCGATCCCAGGACCCCGGGATTACACCCTGAGCCAAAAGCAGATGCTCAGCCACTGAGCTACCCAGGTGTCCTTGTGAGCACTCTTTAAATATCAAATGAGGGAAGCCCTGGTGGCGGTGGCACAGCGGTTTAGTGCCACCTGCAGCCCAGGGTGTGATCCTGGGGACCCAGGATTGAGTCCCACGTCAGGCTTCTTGCATGGAGCCTGATTCTCCTCTGCCCGTGTCTCTGCCTCTCTCTCTCTCTCTGTGTCTCTCATGAATAATAATAATAAAAAATAAATCAAATGAGTGAATTGAATTTTGTTCACTTTTCTTCCCTGTTTCCTGATCACTCAAGACCACTCACCATTTTAGACCTAGTTCAAATGATCCCATCCGCTTACAGTGAAACGAGCAGCTTGAGCCTGTATATGTTACGCTGGCATTTTATGTGGGTACTTTGGTGAGCACTGGTGGGGTCTCCTTTCTTCCCTGCTGGTGAGTGCCCGTGGGCCCCCCAGAAAATAGCAGACTCAGAGCCCACCTTCCCAGGTCAGATATTCTCAGTAAGCACTATTGACATGAGTTGATTGAACAGAGGCCCTCTTTGACTTTTGCCTCTGTTAGAACTTCCAAGGCGACCGAGAGGGGAAAAAAAGAAGTTTATTTAAGGAAACTATTTTGCATAGTTTCCAAATATGTATTATTCCAGCTTAAACTTATGAATGGATGGACTCCAAACGATATTTTCTTTTCTCCCACTGAAAAAGATGTCCTAGATGGTGCTAAGGAATGCTGGTCTAGGCACAAAAGTCCACCTGACCCAGGAGGGAGTTAAACTCTGGGACCTTTGCCACAAAGTTGTCAGAGGGCTGTACTTGCAAATCTCAGGATTAAAACGGGAAGGGGATACAATTGAATCAGAATGTTTTTCATTTATATTGAATGAAGAGGCTTGAGGACAAGCTCATGTAATTAAAAGGAAAACCTTGATACTTCTGAAGGGCCCTGGGTAAGAATTCTGGAGGTACTTGTCATTTACAATTCAATGAGTGGGTTTTCTTTGGGGGAATGAGGTTAAGGGGCTGCACTGAGCCCAAGCCCTAGGATCCTGCAGCCCTTGATTAAATCCAGAGCTTGACTAAGTGTGTTAATTGACTTTAAGTAAGCTACTAAAAACACTCCTGGCTTTCTTATCTCTGAAATGGGTGAGGTATTTTATGAAACTGACTGGGTGTAAGGACTTATTTGGAGGTGCTCTTTAGGTAGGAGGACCTCCGTGAATGTTAACCCCTTTCTCACCCCTGTGTGTGATAGAAGTACAGTCCATCCATCCCAAACATCATTACTGCATTTATCCACAATACACACACCACATCTGAGAATGGAAGCAAAGTGGAGAGAGAGTTGAAATTGCAATGGGGAGGGATTTTCCTTGAGGGTATGGAGATTTTTGACACATGGAAGGGAAGAGGGTAACTCACTAGGTACTTTGTTTCTCCAAGTGTTCCTCCATGGGGTTTGCAGGTGTTCTCCTGGAGAACATTTAGATTTTTTTTTAAATTTTTTTTCCCATTTAAAATTTCATAAATTGACATTTTGATGTCATCTCAAATTAATGTAAGCATCTTCGGGGTCATCTGCATGACTACCTATAATCAGACTTGCACCAAGTGATTCCTGTTCAACTGAGTGAAGCTCAGGAAGGAAGGATGGGGATGCTTACTGTGAAGGAGGCCTTTGGGCCATTCGACAGTGTTTCCAGCATCAAGAAGGCACAAGGCTTGAGGCACTAACCTCAGAAGAATCTGATCCACCTGAGCTGAGCAAACCTTCCTCCCTTGGGAGAGTGCTGGTTTAGGTTCAGCATTGACTGTCACGTTGAGTTAATGTAAACTTAAACTGATACCGGACTTAAAAAAAAGCCCAACGACCAGGTACCTTGTGAATTTACTGCCTTCAAAGTTGTGTTAGAGCCACAGGTCCTGGGTGTGTGGTCCCCGGCCCTCTGCTCTCTACCTGGCAATCTGCTGTCATCCACCATCACTGCCTTGGAACTCCCCAACCTCAATTTACTTACCAATCCTCATTCTCTCACACTGGCTCATTCAAGCCAAAACTTGCCTTCTCTGTATGTAATTTTTTATTTATCTATTTGGAGAGAGAGTGCATGCTTGCAAGTGGCAGAAGGAAGAGGGAGAGAGAGAGAATCTCAATCAGACCCTGCGCTGAACACAGAGCTCCATGTGGGGCTTGATCTCAACACCTGAAATCATGACCTGAGCCAAAATCAAGAGTCAGACACTCAACCAACTGAGCCCCCAGGTGCCCCAACCCTCTGTGTTTTTAAACGAGCTTTGAGAGAGTTTTCTCAAGTTGGTTTTTACAGTTTTGGTGGGATGTTTTGGTTCATTTCTTTCTTGGGTGAATTGCTGGAATGGAAGCTTCCTGAGGGCCTTGGGGTACTTGTTACTATATCTGTAGTACTCAGGACAGTGCCTGGCACTTAACACTCTATAAATAGGTATTTAAATCATTAAAAAAATTAATATTTAACATTTTAATGCTGAAATAACACTGGAATAAAAACTAAGCCAAAACAAGGGTTCCTTGCCAACTTCTTTGCCATACAAGTGGCCCCCTGGTAACTCAGTTTGGGGGAACATTGTGTTAGATGGATTGCCTAAGCGAGAATGGCCATACTCTAGGTGGAGGTGGAGGAAGAGGGGACATAGGATCGTATTGGATCCATGTGTACCTGCTGACACCAGGGAACAGGGCTGCCCTGGGTCCATGTCTGGGGGGTCCAAGAAGAGGGACTTGGTGGCCTGCAGTTCACCTTGGCTGCTTACCTGCCTGCAGCTCACCTTGGCTGCTTACCTGGGATGCTGACTGGGGGAAGTTTGTAATGTAAGCGCACCCTTTCTGGATTGAGTGTCTCCTGGAAGGTCAGTAGAAGGGCAGTAGAAGGGCATTCTTGTCCTTTATAGAGTTTGGAGAGACTCAGGCTTGAGTGGGAAGTGAGTAGGAAATTGTAGCTCAGGTGAACCCACGCGGACCTCTGGAGGGTAGCTGAGCTGTTTATGCCTAATATTCAACTTCTTAATGGGTGTTACTCACTGGATTTCATCATAATTATAACTTTGTTCTAACCGCCTTTTACAGGTCGCAGAGCACACAAACAAGCCTTTTATGCTCTGTCAATAAATATTATGAGGTCCTTACTGCAGCCATGGGAGGTGGATATGGGATAAACATTCCTGTTCTGCAGGTAAACAGACTGAGGCTTAGAGGGATTGATTTGAACTTGGGTCTTGGGACTTTGAGGTTCTGTTACCTCCATGTGTCATTTGGCCATCTAAAGGAAGGGGTGCTTCTGGATTTAAGTCTGGAGTTTCCCCTGCTTTCCCTGCTGCTAAGGGTCACCAGCTGGTGATAGGGTGACCCAGTAGCACCTTCATTATATTTTCAGCAACCAAGAAAGGGATAGATCCACTTGACTTCATGACAGGCGGTGTTGCAAGTGAGACCCACACCCTTGTGCCATACAAACTAGGTTTGAAAGCAAGCTCTGTCATGTTCTGGCTGGAGTGGATTACTTCTTACCATCTGAGCCTCAGTTTCTTTGTGGATAAGATTGGGGATGCTAATGTTTAATCAGGGCATTAGGATGAGAGGTGTCATCATTTGCAAACTGCCTAATTCAGTGCTCATATACTTAGCAGTTATTTCTATTTCCTGAGGTTCTTAGCCAGCCTTTTGTGTAAAAAATTGTGTTTTTTGTTTGTTTGTTTCCGGTAGAAAGCCTCACAAATGCATGTGTTCTTGGTAGCTTCAGAGAACAGGAACCTAGAGATGCTCCTGTCATTGCGCCTCGGAGTCCCCACGGATGTGATTTGCAGGAGAGGGGAGGCCTCCCTTCCCTGCGCAGGCAGATGAGAGGCTGGGTTGCCAGCCCTCAGCGGTGGAAGCAGTGACCTCAAGAATCTGGCAGCCCTGCAGGACGGTGGCATCTGGCCTTGCAGGGCCTCCCCCCATCTGGCCTGGCCCGGTCTCCCACCGATTGATTCCTTCTTAGTTGTGACATTCCAGCCAAACTCACAGTTGCTTGGATGTGGCACGTGCCTTCTCATGTCACATGCGTTGCTGTGCTGGCGCTGTGTTAGGGCCTCAGAATAGATGTGGGGTTTGATAAGTGGGCAGCCTCTCCTGGGCTGACTCACCCCAAGCCATTGCTATGTGTGAAGAGTACACTCTTTAATGCCATCAGAGGAAAGAGGTCCCGCAGACGGTGACCCGAGACCATGGTGTTCGCAAATACACAAGTGCTTTGAAGGGAGGTGTTCCCAGCAGCCTGGTCGAAGAGCTCAGCAGTGACTAGTAAATGGTAGTAAGTGGAGGAAGTCGATGTTGGTCGAGACCCAGCAGGGGAGCTGCCTTCCTGCCCTGCTAGGAGCTTCTGCTCTGCACTCGGCCCGGGCCCACAGTGAGAGGGGTGGTGTGCTGAGGTGTTTACAGCCTAATCATTTTTTCATTCATCATCCGAATATTTACTGAGTACTGCCACGTATGGCATGGCTGTGAAGTGCAGTGGGGCTCTCAGACAACTGAGTGTCCTCAGGAACCTTACATTCCATTGAGGGAGACAGACCAACACAAGTAAAATATATCAAGCCTTCTGTGGTGACAAAAGTCCCAGAGAAGTAAAAGACATTGTCGATGGGAGAGGGAGGGTTGGGGGGAGAGTTTGCAAGTTTAAGTTGCTCAAATGGGGGTTCTTGCAGGTGATTTGAATGAACCTCTGAAGAGGTAAAGAAATGAGTCATGGAGATATTGGGAGAAAGAGTGGAGAGCAAGTGCAAGGGCTCTGAGGCCATTTTTGAGTTGAGAGACCACAGGAGGTCCATGCATAGAAAGGAGGGAACCTTTTTTTCTTTTAGGGATACAGGGACACAGGATGTTGCATTCTTTTCCTGAGCTGATGCAGACCTAGATTTAATATCATGGAGGCTGCTGAGATTTTTTCACAGATGAAGAATGAGAATTTCCCCCTGCCTCCAAGTGGAACCTGGTTAGCTCCTGAATCCATAGATGTCCTTGATGTATCCAGTGAAGCCAGTCTTGGTCTTCTGCTCCAGCTTGTCCTCAAGGGGTGGAAAAGCCAAATGTTGAGGGTCAAGTCAAAGAACAGAAGCTTGCAGGGGATAGGTTGGAATCCTGGTGGGAGGTGCGTGATGTTGGCTTGCTTGGTGACAAGGGAAGGGTCCAGGCAGAAGGTCTCAAACTGTTCGACCAGAGGCTTGTTCAGGTGATGGGCGCAGGCCACCCCTTTCTCTGCATCACGTAGGACCCTCCTCTGTTGAGGATTATCCATAGGGAGCAAAGATGGAAGCAGGGAGACCCTCTGGGAGGGGCTTGCTTTAATTCAGGGAGGAGGTGACCGTGACTTGGGCCAGGGGGCACTGCCCCCCCTCCTCATAGCTGGCGTTGGAGGCTGTGTGCTATCTTCTGTCATGTCATAAGGGAAGGGGCTTAGATGCTGACTGAGGCTGAAACAGGCTTCTGGCAACTTTCACTGCATGATCTCTTCTGGGGTTGGTGTCCCAGCAGGTTGGTAGGGATGTTCTCACCCAACCTTTGTGTCTTACTGATTCCGAAGCTGGTGCACAGTGACGAGTCTTCCCACTGTGCACGTAACTCATCCAGCTGGGTGTCATGTCTCATGGCTTCCCTGGATTTGTGGAGAGGCAGGGTGAGTTGTGGTCCATCGTGAGGAAAATTGGGAGTATGGAGCAATAAATTGAAAGAGGCCTCCATCAGTCTGTTGAAATCCCTGTCATTTTGGGCTCCAGTTCAAGGTAATCCCAGGATAGAAAATAGAACGACAGAAGAAAATAAAAATTGGGACTAGTTTTGAAAGGAAGGAGGGCATATGTACCTGTTGTTGCAAGATGCAATCTCAGGAGTTTACTAGAAGTGCTGTAGCGAGGTCATTAAGGGCATTTCACTGCTCCGTGGGATGTATGGAACTTTTATTTGCCACATGCATTGTTTATCATCATTAGTTCTTTTCTAAGACAAAGGTTAGCATTGCTGTTCCATTTTTCCTGATGAGATAGCCTTTGCTTTCCTGGCTGAATTTCATCCTGGCTGAAATTTCAATCTTTCCCCAAGGTTTAACAGTGTTTCCTACTGGCCTGTCTCCTGGTCCCCTTCTGACTGCTGTGTGGGGGGTGAAGTGGTAGCTGCTCTGCAAATTCTGGACACAAGTTAGATGGCATTAAACGGATTTCCTTGGCCCTGGCTCACTGGCCTTTTTCATCAAGCAGAAGGACAAGGCGTGTGGAAGAACGGAGGCAGTTTTTCTGGAGTGGGAAGGGTCTTAGCACCCACTCTGGGCCTGTGTCTGGGAGACTTTTCTTCCCTGTCCTGTGTTGCTCCTGGTTGTTGCTGCCTTGGGGAGTTTTGCAGCTCAGCCTCCTGTCCTGGAGCTAAGTCCCACATGTCATTGTCAACCTGTTCATACACAGGTGAGGCTCCTCGTAACCGTTTCCCTAACCCTTTTTTTAAAAAAAAAAACATTTTATTTATTTATTCATGAGAGACACACAGAGAGAAGCAGAGACACAGACAGAGGGAGAAGCAGGCTCCATGCAGGGAGCCCGACGTGGGACTCGATCCTGGGACCCCAGCATCACGCCCTGAACTGAAGGCAGACACTCAACCACTGAGCCACCCAGGTGTCCCCGTTTCCCTAACCCTTAAGGCTCAGCCTTGGTGAAACAGACTCGCAGGTGGGTCTTTGTCGAAATGAGATCCACGGGTCTTTATTCTGTATGTCCTGGAAGAGAGACCTGCTAATTCAACCAAACTTTTTAAACAAGGGGTTTATATTTTGAGGGTAAACTAAACAAACAAACAAACAAAAATAGCCTTGAATCTTTGCTGTGATCTTTTGCAGTTGACATATATTTTCATAAAATAGGACCTGAGCTTTTGAACCAGCCTCCCCCTCCCCTTTGAAAGAGGTCAGTTTATTACCTCTGTTTGGAAAACTTGATTATAATTTTCTACCTTCCATTTCCTAGGTACCTCCCTAGGCGGAGAGGCTTAGATCAGCCTTCCCCTCCAGTTCTCCACCTGCCTGCCCTGGGAGCAGGAGGTGACCTCGCCCGGCGACCTAGCGCAACAACCCCTAAGGGCTCCTGGCCCCACTGCAGGCTTCGCGTGGTTTGCTCGCCAAGCGGGAGAGGAAGTGGGCAGCATGTTGTGTGCGCAGGACTCCTTTCTTGGCCCCAGGGGTGCTCGTAACTATGCTTTTGGAAACCTGGTACATGGCAAGGCATCTGGAATGTTAGACTCTCCATATGGAAGCCTGTTAGGGAGCGTCACCGCGGGTTGGCCTCATGGCCTGTGTGGCATCTTTATTGAGCACGTGCGCATGTGCACACACACACACACACAGCTGCTTTTTATAAAGTAGAAGGGGATAGTTTGGAAGGGTGACATGATTCTTTGCCATCAGAAGCCTAAAAAGTACACAAACACCTACAGTAAATCTCTTCTTTGTTCGTTCCCCCCTGCTCCTGTGTTTACTGCTCACAAAATGGAGCAGAGATGGGCACCTGTTCAGGAGAGGAGCGTGCCTCCATCAACACCTGTGTCTCAAGCAAGAGAAGTAGAGGGAATGAAAATGTCAGTATGGAAACCTGTTCTAGAATTTGAAAGCAAGATTTAGCTGAAGGTTTGGATGAAAACATCCTCACCTTTTACATCTGGGAGGGGATGGGAGGAGTGCACCCGGAGCAAAGAAAACTTGAATCACGTGGGACAGCCCCTGCTTTGATGAAGCCATCAGAGCGAGGCAGGGAGGTCGGGGAGAGTGGGCTGGGCACAAGGAGGAGGCAGGAGTGTGGTCCTCGGGTCTTGGATGATGGGGCCTAGGTTGGCCTCAGGCAGTGATGCGCATCCTGTGCTCCTGGGCAAGTCTGTGGTCTATGTCTCAGCCGAGCCTCATTGTCCTTACCTGAAAGCTTGGCTTAACACTAGCAATGTCACAGCGTCATGAGGGCGCTCAAATGAGAACGTGCATCAGAGGTCACTCTGATACCTACCTGCTGTGAAAAAGCATTGGATGGCTGAGATTTTGGTCAAGACTATCGTACTTCCATCTGATGTGACTTGGACCCACAGAGCCTGAGAAATATGGCAGCCGTGCAGGGTGGAAAAGGCTCTGAGAGTCTGTCTTTTGCTTCAGCTTAAACCTATTTCCTTGGTCATCCAGAGATGCTTTCATGTTAGCGTGGGTGGGCACAATTTGGAGTGCTTGATTAACCCAGCAATTAATAAAAGCGGAGAGGTGACAATTGGTGTTACCAAGCTGCAATTGAAAGCGATGCATTTGGCTTCTCTCCATGCAAACAGATTGGTGGAGAAGCCACCCATGGGGAGGAACATCGGAATGCAGAAAAAGGAAGCTGGTTGGAAAAAGTATGCTGAGCAAAATACGTGTCAAGATGGGTTGCTTGGTTGGTGATTTCTTTCAGTCAACAGATATTTATTGAGTAATTCCTATGTGCCTGATTCTGTGCTAGGAACTGAAGAAACATTTGTGGATAAAGCGTAACTTCTCCTGTGAGGAGCCTCAGACTGGTGATAAGAATGACTTCTAACACTTTGTAGGAAGTACAAGATTGAGGGTGTTTAAAGTTCATGGGGATCAAGGGAAGGAGTGGCTGGTTTTATGAAAAGAGAGAGCAGTATTGACTTTACAGAATAGTGGATTAAAAGGATGTTTTCACACAAGGGACTACAGGAGCAAGGGTTCGGAGGCATAAAATGAATGGTGGATTTGTAGTCGATAAGCAGGGCCTGGTCTGAATTTGAGCTCTGCTGCTGGCTAGCTGGGGGACGTGGCATATCACCGAGCCTTTGCATGAGTCAGTTTCCTCATCTGTCAATTGGGCATAAAGACTACACATCTCAAGGGGTCTTGGGAAGATTCTTCTCTACTTCATGCAAGACACAGCATGCTTGGCCTGTGGTGAGCCCTCCTGCAGCAGTAAGCCCCGAGATATGCCCGGTTCCGTGGATGTGCCCTGTGGAAGCAGGACCTGAGACTGGAAATGTCACATAAGGCCTGCTGGGTCAGAATATCACACGTCCTGATTTTACCTCTGCAGACATTAACTGACACCTTATTGGAGCCTTGTCTCCCCTTGAGGTACCAAACCATCTTACCCTATAAAATATGGGCACCTGTTGATGACCCTGGGTGGCAAGGAATTGCCTATTCATTTTCCTTCTCGCCTGGAGGTGATAGGTGATGGCGTGGCATAGCCTTGGAGACATAAATGAGATGGCGACAAGCTCGGCTCAGCATCTGGTTGGATCTGGGACCTGGTTCTGGCTCCATCGCTTGTCAAGTGCGTGACCTCAGGCAGTCTCATGTCCTCCCTCCTGGGTGGAGTTTCTGCACCTGTGGCATTTTGTCTAACTTGTATTTACATATTGAGTGAAACTTTGATCTCAAGAACTAGGATGAAAACGCCTTTGAAAGAGGGAACTGCCTTGTGGTGGGGAAAGTCCTTGATAGGCTACAGTAGTATCATCCAGTAGAAATAGAGACCACAGGGGCACCTGGGTGGCTCAGTGGTTGTGTCTGCCTTTGGCTCACATCATGGTCCCGGGGTCCTGGGATCGAGTCCCTCGTCTTCCTCTGCCTATGTCTCTGCCTCTCTCTGTGTCTCTCATGAATAAATAAAATTCTTTAAAAAAAAAAAAAAGAAATAGAAACCACATATGTGATTTAAAGCTTTCCAGTAGCCGCGATAATAAAAAATTAAAAGGTAAAAAGAAATAGGTGAAACAAATTGTAGTCATCGGTTGTATTTAGGTCAGTATAACTGAAGTGCAAATGCAAGTTATTGTGCGATGTTACCTTCTTTATTTCACACTAACTCTGTGAAACCTGGTGCCTGGCTTTCAGTTAGAGCGTGGCTGGGTTCAGACCTGCCCAGGGCTAGTGTGGCTCAGGGCTCTGGCCGCGGAGTCCTGGGAGGAGCCAGAGCCACAATGCAGTGGCTCTTCCTCCCTCTCTCCATCTGTGTCTCTCTCTGCATCTCTCTCTTTCTCTCTATGCTTCCCCTCCCGGAGACGGACTAGAAGATAAATGAGCAGTGGAGACCACAGTGGATGCTTTGTGTGATAGGATTTTTGTGGAAAATGAGGACTGGGATAAGTTTCACGGAAGGACACAGAGAAAGGCAGTGCACCAGGAGTGTGCAGAAAGCACGCACATCACAGCAGTAGCAGCTCTGTGTCAAGCACTGTTCTAAGCATCTCACTGGCTCCTCTCATTCAATCCTCACGGGACCCTAATCATTTCTCCTATTTTGAGAATGGGAGAATTGACACAGAGAACTTAAGAAACCTACCCAGAGTCACACAGCTGAGGTTTGAACTCAGATGAGCTGTCTCTGGAGCCCTGCTTGTGCTAGTTAATTCAAAAAAAAATCTTGGAGGGAGCGTCTGGGTGGCTCAGTTGGTTAAGTGTCTGACTCTTGATTGCAGCTCAGGTCATGACCTCAGGGTTGGGAGATCGAGCCCTGTGTTGGCCTCAGGGATTGTGTAAAATCTTCCCCCTCCCCCTGCTCTATCCCCTTCTCTCTCAAAAAAAAAAAAAAAAAAATCTTGGAGGAACTCAATCTTACAGAAGACTTTGGGCTTCCCTTTGGACTGAGTAGTTTACACCAGAGGTTTAGGGGCAGGAAGGCCCTGAGGATCATCTGGATGAGCCTGAACTTTGCAAGAGTGTTAAGTTTACACCACATGTCAAGTGTGCTGCCCCGAGCACCGTTACTATACACAACAGGGCTTCAGTAAATGCTGCTCCTTCCTTTCTTCCCTCAGCCCCCCAAGATAAGCCTGTTTAAAGAAGGGGCTTTCTACATTTTGCTCACACTAGACCCAAGCCTGGTGCATAGCAGCTGCGTGGTAAATATCTGTGGAAGTCAGTGGGGATGCGTTGGCATCACCAGGTATGATGATCGTTGAGCCCACCAAGAGCTTGCAGGGGCAGCTGTGCCATGACATATGGGATGGCCTCATAAATACAGCCCTGGGTGAAGAGGGCTCATGTGAAAAGATGACCAGCCTGTTATATCTAGAGTTCTCACTTCCAGCTGAGGACAAAGGCCAGTTTATGCATCTCATGCCAAAACTTATATATAGAATATAGCATATTCTATAAGCAGCAAAGTTCAGAAAACAAAGTGTTTAGCTTGATATACTTTTTACAAGGGGAGTCCCCCTGTATAACCAGTTCCCAGATCGAGAAATAGGACATTACCAGTACCCCAAAGACCGCCCCGCCCTAGAATGTCTGCTCTCCTAATGTCTGACTTCATGGACTACCTTTGTGTGCCCATGCTTTTGAGAAATCCTGATGACCAGAGGTGTGCAGGGTCAGTTTGTTTCTGTCTTGCAACTCTGATCTTCTCCAGGGTTGGAGTTCTAACCTGGTTCTTGTGTCTATTGCATGGATGAGACACTGAGGCTCACAGAGGTCATCTAGTTCTCATGGTTGAGCATAGATCAGCGACTCAGACTCAGACCTGTAGTGCTCCAAAGCTTGTGTTCTTGACCATCCCATATCCATAGGTTTCCTTCTATGACATTTTGTCTAAGATCCCAAGGTTGGGATGTTCGGGTTGAGATTTCTGGACTGAGCAATATCTGGGGTGCCTGCTGTGATGCTGCAGAGGAGAGACCAGCCGTCCCGGCTCAGAGCCTGGGATGCTGGATTTATCCCAGAGGCCACACCTTCCAGGGTGCCTTGGCTGGCAGAGTCCATTCTGGGTGGGGTGGCAGGGTGCTTCAGAATGTGGGGCAGAGGAGTTCCTCATTGCCCCGTGCTTCCCACGCCTGCTTATTGCTGACAAGCATGCTCAGGCTCTGTTGGGGGAAGCGTTTAATTAAAGTCAAATGGCTCACTCCCACCTAAGTCCAAGGGCTCTGTGCCACCAGGTACACTGGTCTCCTGCTCTGGGAGCATGGGCTTTGGAAGCATGGTGAAGGCTGCTTGGGGGAGGAAGCTGGAGTGGCAGGCTGGGGAGGGCAGCCCCTGCCTGGCCTGGAGGCCCCTTAGATGGTTGGAAGTGGGCACACGTATTTCAGGCTGGGGAGCATTGCTCTCTCTGTGGCACTGCCCTCTGCCCCCACCGTTCTCCAGCAAGAGGGACAGGTGGTAGCTGTCATTCTGCAGTTGGCCCTGGCCACAGAGAGATTTGCCAACAGTTCTGGAATGGAGATACCCCCCCAGCCTGTTTGGCCCAGAGAATGCAGCTTGACCCATAAAACTTCAAGCAGGCAGTCCCCTCGGCCTGGCTTTCTCTCCGCTCTGATGGGAGTGGATAGCAGGCAGAAATAGAAGCCATTACGCTAGGCTCGGTGCCCCTCGGACTGAAATTTAATTCAAAAAGGCAAAATAAAATCATCCCTCTGAGGCAATAGTTCTTATAAAAATAAAGCCAATATTATTATAATAATCCTAGTGAGTGAGTTGCCGAATGGTTTACTCTTTGCTGGCTACTGGGCTTAACGTCCGTGATTGAATGGCATAGCTCTGGAGCCAGGCTGTCTGGGGCTGAATTCTGTATCCTCTACTTAGCTGTGTGACCTTGGGGGAGTTACTTGACCTCTCTGTCCATCAGTCAAATGGAGATCTCAATGGTCTGTACTTGTCAGAGTTGTTGTGTTAATGAATTGATTCATGTAAAGCACTTAGATTACTGCCTGACCTGCTAAAGGCTCAATGGACTTCCATGTGGTGATGATGATGGGGATGATGAAGATGTGCATAGAGTTAGTTCTAGTCTCCGGGCAGTCTGGTGTGCTAGATAGCTTAGTATTCCTAGTTTACTGACAGAGAAACTGATGCACTGCAAGCTGCCAAGGTGGAATGTGAACCCAGAGCATCCCACTGCAGGCTGTCCAGCTAATGGGGTTATTTAATCCCTGAAAAATTAAATATATTTCACAATCCCCCCCATAACTAATGTCTGTTGAGTGAATCACCCCATTTCAGCTGCTATGTTTCCGTTGCCTTAGTGTGTGGGTTGTGTCTTGAGACCTTTGTGGAAGAGCTCTGAGGTCCGGTGAGACTAGAGCCCTGCGGGTGAGATGTGCTTGTGAGACGGGGATGCCTCGGCGTGTGAAGACAGTGGCAGTGGGGTCTTAGCAGTGAAGGCCCACCGTCCCATCTGTGCCTGTGCGGGGCGTCACTCTGGCTGGCTGGACCCTTCTGGCCTTCAGTCCCTCGTAGGACTCATCCTCGGGATCTGTACCAGCTCTAGCCAGGTTTGACAGGCATGGGAAAGCACTGGGCAGTCTGGGGAAAGAAGGAACCGTTTTCTCACGGAAGTTCCCTGAGTGGAGGCAGGAAACCAGGAGCAGAGGGGAGGCAGGAGGGAGGGAGAGGGAGAGAAAAATGCAGTAGGGGTGCAAGATGAGAGGCTCAGGAGGAGGGAAGTGAAATCGGTGAGTATTTGGATTTTTATGGCTTGAGAAGGGCAGGGCAAGCCTAGGGTGGGAGGCAGATCTGGGCCTGGTGGGGAGCGGACGGACCGGGTGCAGGGATGTGAGGTGCTGGCAGGGGGCCGCAGGCATGGGAGGGTGGAGAGGGGCCCAGAAAGAGAAGGGATCCTGAGTAGAGTACAGGTGGGGTGCGGGTGGCCATGGGGCCGGAGTCTGCTCTTGGGCTGGGCCCTGTGGGTCGCCACCTGCTGCAGAGTTTCTGAGGAGGGCTGCCCCGCCCCCACCGCCCTGGGGGTGAGGTGGGGGGGTGTACCCGGGCGTCCGTGCAGGGCAGGAGCAGGCGGGCAGCACCCCACACCCTTCAGAAGAGGCTACACAGATAAACACGGTGTGTCTCATGAGTCCAGGAACAGCTTGAGCTAATCGAGGCGTGCCTCTGCCGTGTGCCGCTCATGCCAGGGGGGTTAAAAAAAGACAGACTCACGCCGATCCCAGCAAGGGCTTTTTGTGGCGGTGCAGAAATAATAAACCCAAACCCAGAGGCGAGCCGTTCCGGGAGCGAGGCGGGCGCCGGCGCGGGGGAGATCCTGCCAGCTTCTGCGGCCCCGGGGGCCGAGCCGTCGCAGGCGGCCCCTGTCTTCCAGGGCAGAGGTGAGAGGGCACGCTTCCCGGCGGGGCGATCCGAGTTTAGTGTTGGTCTGCCCGGCGAGGTCAGTTCCGTGCCCCCCCCCCGCCCCCCCCCCCCCCGAGGCTCTGCCTTTGGGCCAGCGTGAGCCGGCCCGCCTCGCCCGGTGCCCGGTCCTGGCAGCCCGGGAGAACTTGTTCAGGTCCAGAGACGTAAATGGCTCGTCCCGGGCTCATACGCAGCCCTGGTGGCGGCGATGGCCACGCCAAAGGACTAGCGTAGCTGCTAGCTGTGTGCCTGGGCGCCGTGGCACGTTCTTTGGCAGTGAGGACGGTGTTCCTGACGGTCATGGGTGGCATTGACCCTGTGTTGACTCCACGCCTCACCTTCCTCTTTGAAATGGGATAGCTTTGTGGGGTTGTGCTGGGGTTAGGGTCTTCGCGGGGATCCCACAGGTTCATGAGTGTAAGGCATTTAGTGCCATGTTGGTATTCGTTACCAGTATTAGGTGCTATTGATTAAGCCACTGGAAGGGCACTTGACCTGAGAGCCACTGTTTGCCCTTTATAAAGGGGCGAGTCTGAACCTGCATTCTTTCTGCCAAGCCACATGCTGCATGATGACCTGCCAGCTTGCGGTGTGGAGAGACCCTGCAGTGGGTGAGTGACTGGCCAAAAGTTTGGTGACAGGACACATCTCTGTTGTAGATTCTTTTTCCTTGGCTCCCAGGACGCCCCCCGCCCCTGGCTCTCTCCCTCTCTCTCCCCTTTTCCTAGTTTCCACATCCGTTGATAAAGAATACAGTAGCCTGTTTCTCTGTGAACACGTGAGGGGTAGTTTAGCTGAATTAACACTGGCAGCCATCACTGGTTGTCTGTTAACTTTAGGTTCGCAGGGCTCTGACTCCGTCCCCAAAACTTTTTTTTCCAAAAGTAAACAATCCACTCTCTTCCCTCCACTGGGGATTAGGGATTGTGGAAATTGAACGTTGCTAAATGTGCACCAGGGTGGCTCATGCAGTGAGAAAAATCTGTTTCTGGGAAAAGTTGCAGAGAGAGAAAAAGGGGAGGGAAGAGGAAAGGAAGAGGTATGTTTGCACAGGGAGGCAAGCTGTTTGGGTGGGCCTTGAAACAAGCAGTACGCTGAAACTGAAGATTCAGTTCAGATGCCACCTGTCCCAGAGCCGGTGCTGTGCACTCGGGCAGATTTAGGAACCTCTGCCCTGTCCTCCAGTAGCACCTGTGCTCTGACTTCCCTTTTGGCGCTTGCCAGGATTTATGGCTGTTTGACCACTGCCGTGTCCTTGCTGGGCTGGAGCTGTGACTTTTGTATTCCCCTTACCTGACACCATGCTGGCACATAGTAGGTGCCCAGTAAACGTTTATGGAAACGACTTAGTGTAAAAGCTTGGCAAGTGAGGAGCTTTAGTTCACTCTGCCCACTTAGTCCTGGAGGTACCCTAATTGCTTCTTTCCTGTTTTCTGTTGCCCATATGGACCTGGGTCAGTTTTAACTGCTAAAATGAACTAATTTGAATTTAATTTGAATTAATGGGATGTATGTAAGCCACTGCTCATTTAATTAATTTGTTTATGTCATCAAATGAGTACTTTGAAGGCCCCTAAGTGCAGAGCATTCTGTTTGGCCGGTGGAATAACAAAATTGAGATAGATGCCAAGGATGTGGGCTTTGAAGCTGGACCACCTCAATTCATGTCCTGGTTAGACACCCTCTTCTGGCTTCAGGGGGTTATAGTAGGTAAAGAGCCCAGATTTCTGGGTCTGAATTTGAATCCTTACCCCACCACTTATGAGCTGTGTGACCTCAGGCAAATTACTTAACCTTTCTATGCCTCCCTTTCTTCTTTAAAATGGGATGACTTCATGGGGTTGTTGTGGGTTAGGGTCTTTGTGGGGATTACACAAGTTAGTATATGTAAAGCACTTAGTACGTGGTTGGTATTTGTTCCCAGTATTCGTTGCTATTAGTTAAGCTTCCGTACTGTCATGTGTAAATCTTGACTGTTAGTACCTAAGTCTTCATGGAATTGTGCTGAGAAATGTATGGGTTTCCTGTGGCTGCCGTAACAAAATGCCACACACAGGGCAGCTCAAAATAAGAGACATCTGGAAGCTGGAATTCCGAAGTCAAGGTGTATCAGCAGGGCCACACTCCCTCTGAAATCCATTGGATGATCCTTCCTTCCTCCTCGTGGCTTCTCGTGATTGCCAGCAGACCTTGGTGGTCTTGGCTTGTAGACGCCTCGCTCTTGTCCTCTGTATCATATGATGTTTTTTCCATTTGTCTTCACATAGTCCTCTTACAAGGACACCAGTCATACTGGCCTCAAGGACACACCCTATTCCATTATGACCTCATCTTAACTTAATTATATCAACAGTGACTGTTTCCAAATAAGGTTACATATTGAGTTGCTGGGGGTTAGACTTGAGAATATCTTTTTTTAGGAGTACACATTCAACCCATAACAAGGATGGAATGAGAATCCAGAGAAGTGCTGGATGTAGAACCTAGAACAAAACAGTGCCAGCAAGCTTTAGTTGTGCCTGTCATTACTGTTACTCTGTCGTCATCAGCACAACAGCCCTTTGCTGGGTGGCCATGGGAGGTTCTTGGAACATCTTTGAGCCTCATGTTTTAACTGTGTTAGTTAAAATACGAGGTTTCCTGTGTATTATCTGTGAATGGTGTGGCCCATCTTACAGGGCCAGCCAGTGTCTCCGAGGTGGGAGGAAGTAGGACCACTTCCCAGAAGGGACCCTGTCACGATGAAGTGAGGCTGAGTTTGTTGGTGGCCCAGACACACGGTGTTTCCCAGGCTTGCCGTCCTTCCTTTGTGGTGGGTACCTGGTAGCCCACTGAAGACAAAGCCCGTTGTGTACCACTGCACAGACCAGGGAAGGCTCCTCTTCCCTCCCTGTGGGGTCAGGAAGGCTCAGAGGCATGTCCAGACATTAGCCAGCTTGGATTTTCCAGATCCCCGGTTCCTTTTGCAGATAGAATGGGATTTTTTTTTTTTTTTCTCCACTTGGGAGCCGAACAGATTTGCTACAGAGAAGTCTAGATATCTATGGAAACAGTCCTAATTTTAGCCTTGCCACGCTTAATGCCAACTCGGAGAGTGCTGTCTTGGGTCAGGGCCCAGAGAATGGGGAAGGTAAGCAGGCCTGAAAGGGTCAGAACAAGCGCAGAGTAGCCAGCTGACCGGCCAAAAATGGGAGGGTGCTCAGAAGTCTCAGGGGTCACAGAGGGACTGGCTCCAAGGAGAGAATGGGTCTGGAGAGAGGGGCTTTGAGAGATGCCAGTATCAGAAATTAGTCTTTAGAACCAAGGGATCTCTTTCACCTCCCTGTCTTGTGCTCCCTGTTGAAATTCTGCTCATTTTCAGCCCATGCCAAGACCCTTACTCCACTTGCCCACTTTTGGAATCAGCCTCTAGCTGCCCTGAATTCTACTGCCTTCTTTAATTCTGCTAAAGCACTTCTGGCAGCCAGTTTTGTTTTAAGGTTAGTCTGCATACCCCGCCAGCCTCTGTTTGTTTTTTCGCCCCTCGAGGTCAGCTGTAGTCACTGTCATGTCCGTGTGCTGAGCCTGCCATGGGGTGGACCTGCAGAAAACGTGAAACGAGTGGAATTAGACATGACGTGGTCTCCAGTTGGCCACACCAGGGCCGGGGCAGCCTGGAAAAGGGCACTGAGTGAATGAGAATATTTAATAGAGTATACAGAGCCCCCTTAAATGGGAAGAATCCCCATGCATGGGAATGGAAATCACTTGTCATTCCATGAGGGACATGCTGAGGAGCATGACAGGCAAGAGGCCCTGCTTGGGGTGCTGGGTGTGTCCCATGATGGGGTGAGGGCAGAAATGGACAGACATCATTTTAGGCCACGTAGGGGACATTGCTTCCCTGCGTCAGCCCCGTCCACCCAGCTAGCTCAACTCCTGGCAGAAATCATTGTAGAATATCAAACACAGCCGACCCTCAGACATCAGACCTATAATGAGCAAACGTCCGTTGTAACGGTTTGGAAGTAAGGCTTAGGCACATGGAAGAAGTCCCTGATGTGAATTCTTGTACTGCATTTCCAGAAACCTTGTGTTCTTTTCATCAAGATGAAAAGCAACACGATTGTGGTAAAACAGGGAAGGTCATGTGCAAGAGATTGCACGGATCCAGTTCACCTTCCCCTTAAGGAGGTGGGTGAGGCACAGGTTGGCATGCTGACCCGGATGGTGTCAGCACGAGCGGCTTAGACCACATCTCTCATTGTCTCCCCATCTTGATGTGCTAGACAGAATGTAAACCAGGTCCTACTGAATACTTGGGCACTTTATTTAAATGATCTCATTTAATCCCACTAACAACATCGTGTAGCAAGCAGTGTTTCTCTTCACTGTGCAACCAACGGGAGGCTGAGACCTAAGGATTTGAAGTAACTTGCTGAGGCCCGCCTCACCAGTAAGACAGCCAATGATTCAACATAGCCCCCTTCCGTGACGTTTAGCTGTGTCAGGGAGCTGCAAACCTACCAAAATGAGCTTTTCAGGCAGAGAGGTATGGTGCCATTTGCCACCTCTTGGGAAAGCTCTGCCTAGTGAGTAATAGAATTGGGGCCAGCGTGCAAGTTGGACTGGCCTGCAGGCGAGTCTGAGGGCTGGGCAGGCATTTGCTGGGCAATGGGATCCCTACCTCTTGGGTGGCTGCTTGTCCGGCACCAGTTAAAGGCTGTTTTGCCTGGTGGGAGAGATGGGTGGGAGACGTGGGTGCAGGCTCCCTGATTGGTTCATCCCCTCTCCACCCTGGTACTGCAGAGAGGAGTGAGCCGCCCCAGCTGGCAGGGTGAGTCAGAGCGGAGCCCAGAATAGAAGCCAGAGGGCACGTATGTGAAGGCCATCTCTATCCCAGTCATTTGGGTTTTAAAATTCCCGTTAAAGATGATTAAGCTTTTATGCATCACAGTTTGCACACTGCTGTGGGATCATTTATTAGTGTTGCCTGGCAACAGCTCTCTGAGTTAGCCACACCCTCTGGAGGGTAATTAACTGGGTCACCCAGGGCCCAGCTCAGTATTTATGCATTTTTTTTAAAAAAAGATTTATTTATTTATTTGAGAGCGAGAGCGCGCGCGGACACACACATGCACACGTGGGGGCAGAGGGAGAGAGAATCCCAAGCAGACCCTGTGTGGAACATGGAGCTTAATGCAGGGCTCCATCTCATGACCCTGAGATCTCCACCTGAGCCAAAACCAAGAGTCAGATGCCCAACTGACTACGCCATCCAGGTGCCCCTTACTTGTGCGTTATTGAGCCTTCTCCTAACTCCCT
This sequence comes from Canis lupus baileyi, assembly GCF_048164855.1. Classification (NCBI taxonomy): domain Eukaryota; kingdom Metazoa; phylum Chordata; class Mammalia; order Carnivora; family Canidae; genus Canis; species Canis lupus. Next base: position 32,589,343 of record NC_132848.1, read on the forward strand.
TCATGCATGCATCCTTCCTTCCATTCATCCGTCCAAAGAGCACTTTTCTTAGGCACCTCTTTGGGGTTAGCTTTATATTTGGCAGCATTCTCTCTTCATTGCCAGGAATCATTGTGCTAAACTGGAAATGTTGGTCTTCCTGTTTGTATCGGCACAGTAGCGCCCCCATTTGTTGAGACCCTAAGCTCCAGGAGGGCAGGGACTTTGCTCATTTCTACGCCTCTCATGCCTGGAAGAATGCCCAGCACATAGGACCTGCTCTGTGAACATTTGTTGAAAAACAGAGTGAATGAAATGAGTGTCTGCTATGTGTTTGGCCCTGTGGGAGGTCCTTTACAGATTTTTTCTTCCTTTTTGATTCTCTCAGTAAACCATCTTGCACCATGCCTGTGGCTGCTGCTGTTGTAGGGTGCTAGCTGGCGAGCGCTTACTTTTATCGTAAGCCTTACTATCAGCACTTGCATAGCAGACAATCATCCCTGAAGAATGCCGCTGCTGTTATGCCCATTTTACAGATGAGGAAGTGATGCAGAGGTTAAGTAACTTGCCCAAGTTCACACAGACCCTCTCGCTTCAAGCTGTGTTCCTTTTCCTCCTCACCAGGGCTGCCCAGTAGAACTTTGTAGGTGACAAAGTGTTCCGTATCTGTGCCGTCCAACACAGCAGCCACCAGCCGCAGGTAGTTCCTGAGCACTTGACATGTGTTTAGTGTTACTGAGAGACTGAATTTTTAGTTTGATTTAATTTTAATTTCATGCGGCTAGCGACCTCGCACACTGCACAGCACATAGTTCTTTCCTGTCCAATCTGTGCGTATTGTAACAGTTTACCTTAATTGTTTATTACGTGCTGCTGTTTTTTTCAAATGCTTTACAATTGGGAAGTTATTTAAGTTAATCCTCACAACCATAAATGAGCTCTCGGAGGTCAGAGGTCAAGCGCTTCCCCCCACCCCCAGGATTTTTCCGCAAGAAAGTGGTGTAGCTGGATTCTACCCCTGGGAAAGACTGTCTGACGCCAGCCTTTTAAAGGATCTCCCTCTTTGCCTCCTTACTTCCCACATGTCTAGCAATGGATATTGCTGTGAAAAAATGAGGTCTTGTTGTTCTACGTGTTTTTTTTTCCTCCGAGGTTTATTTTTTTATTTTTTTATTTTTTTAAAGATTTTATTTATTTATTGAGAGACGGGGAGGGGGGGGGTCTTACGTGGTTTTTAATCCCAGACACAATGCTGCCCTCTTCCCCAGCTTTGGAAAGGGGTCAGCCCATATGCAGGTGAACTCGCTGTTCCCGCCAAATGACTCATTTAGGTCAAAAACATTTATTTACCTGAAGTGGAGTTGTGTCATTGTCACTCAGAAGAAAAACAAGATGCCAATATTCCTTGCTAGGATGTTCTTTAATGAAAACAAACAGACCAAACCAAACCTACTCCTTGGAGTCCCGGTGATAATATTTCGAGGTCGGGCTTGGAAGGAGAGAAAAAAAATCAAACTGAAATTCTCTGCAGTCCTGCTGGGTGGAGCAAGTGTCTGCGGCCTGTGGGCAGAGTGATGGGACTCTTCTGTTCCTGGCCGCACCTTCCCGTCTTGAGGATGCATGAGAGGGCTCTGGGTCAGGGGCCAGGTGGCAGAGGTCGCTGAATTTTGCTCCCTGGTAGAGGTCGGCATGTTTTGGGATAAAGGTTCATCTGAATGTGTCATGCATGCTGGGCCAGGGCATGCCATCCATGCCTGTGGCTTTTTCAGAAACCGTGAACGGAATTGGAGGCCGGGCCAGGAATTGAGAGCAGAGCTGGGGCACAGGTGATTGGGGAGAGACAGGCCCGAAGGATGAGGCCACATCAGGACCACAGTTCCAGTACAGGCAGTGGTTGTGGAACCCAAGGGGCCACAGGTCAACAGCCCCTTGGGTTCTGAGTTGTGGGACCAGGAGAGAGGTGGCTGCTGGCCTCCAGGGAAAGCCGTGTTTGAGGGCTTCGACTGACCAGTTACATCTGCGTTCATCTTGTTGCTGCCTCAAGGTGGTCACACAACCTCCTTGACCAGCCCTGTCTCTCTGCTTGCCCACCCATCTGTCCATCCACCCAACCAGCATTTGGGTCTCAGCTCTGTCCTGGGAACAATGTGGTGAACAAGGCACCGTCTGTCTCCTCGAGGAGTTCACAGTCCTGTCAGGAGACACGTATTGGAGCCTGGGTTTCTGAAATGAGTAAAGGCAGCGAGGGAAGCTGTGTCCCAAGGCACCTCGCCTGCCCAGCCTTCTCCAGTGACATGAAGCCAGCATTGCTGTCTCTGCTCCTGTCGTCTTTATCGTACACATGCCTACTGTCTCTGTTATGCTTCGGGAAATGTAATTTATGCTCCATGTAGCTCTTGATTGCATCTTTTTTTTTTTTAAGATTTTTTTTTTTCCATGAGAGAGACAGAGAGAGAGGCAGAGACAACAGGCAGAGGGAGAAGCAGGGTCCCTGAGGGGAGCCTGAAGCGGGACCCGATCCCAAGACCTGGGATCATGACCTGAGCGGAAGGCAGAGATGCTCATCCACTGAGCTACCCAGGCGTCCCACTTGATTACATTTGATTGTAACCCTCCTGGAAATAGGGGCCTCCCTGGGACCCAACTCTGTGGTAGGAGCTGCTGGGGTCTCCAAGATTACTGAACTAGGTTGGAGCCCCTTCATCCTGGAAGCGACCTTCACGGCCCTCAGCGACTTTGTAGGGGCATTCCTAGCTTTCTCCTCTTTGCCTTCCTCAGATAAGGTCCCTCAGGGTGGGCTCTGTCATGAGCTGTTGCCACCTCAGTGGAAGAGAAAAGGGAAGCCTCACCTTTCGCTTAAGACAAGTTTGCTGGAGCTCATTGCCCTCCATGCACGTCCCTGTTACCTGGAAACGCAGGAGGGATGAGTTTTCCTAGATTATCAAATGTGGGATGGTACATACTTTGCATTTAGGTAACACTGGGAGGTAAGCATGCCTGTGCATTTGTTTGATGAGACAAAACGCCAGGTTGCCTTTGGTGTGTTCAGTGAAGGAGCCACACTTTACAGACTTTGGAAAAAAATAAGGCATTGTTACTCTGACCCCGCCTTTTATTCTTAATAAAGTTCACCTGAGCCTAGAAGGAGTCTGAGGCCTGCCCTGGAGTCCTGGAAATGGGGCTGGCATCATCCAGGCGTTGTGAGGCGTACCATCACCTGCCTTCCCATTGGGAGGCAGGAGGCCGCCCAGTGCTAGAAGAAGGAGGGCTGCCAGCTTCTTGGGAGTTTCCTTTGTGTCAAGGACTTAATTCATGTTTTTATTCCAAATGTCTCCAGCCCCCAGTGAGCCTGTATTAACCTCCACTCACAATCAAGGGGACTCTGGGAGCCCAGGGAAACCCATTTCAGACTTCTAAGCTTCAGATAATAAATTTGTCTAAAGCACCCCCTCCCCAGGTGTTCCACAGAGTTGACCTCCCCAAGGTTGAGCTGCTGAGGATACCACGTTCCCTGCTGAGGCCTGACATGGAAAGAATCTACGTTCTGGATCACATTCACACCATCTGGGGTAGCTCAGTTGACGTCTGTGCCTCAGTTTTCCCATCTGTAAAATAGGTTATTAATAGGTTATTAATAATAGTAGTAGGCGTTAGATGAAATAATTCAGCCAAAACCTAGCACATCATAAGCACTCAGTACATGTGAGTGCCAATAGATAAATAGCTAGAATTATAACATTAATCACCATTACAATTTTGACAGTTTTTACTTCTAGGGGCACCTGGGTGGCTCAGTTGGTAAAGCATTTGCCTTTGGGTCAGGTCATGATCTCGGGGTCCTGGGATCGAGCCCTGCATTAGGCTCCCTGCTCAGTGGGAAGTCTGCTTCTCCCTCTCCCTCTGATGCTTCCCCCTCTTTGTGCGCGCTCTCTCTCTCTCTCTCTCTCAAATAAATAAATAACATCTTTAGAAGTTTTTTTTTTTTTTTAATTTCTAGTAACAATTTTGACCATTGTATTACTGGACTGCCTCTTTGTTAGTCGAGTCATCACTTTGTTAATGAAGACACAGGTCTTCTAATAAGAACTTAGATTTCATGACATTGAGCCCCCGTGCAGCATTGTGGTAGCCCCCAAGGATGTGTGGGGTCGCTGGCATTCCTAGGACCCCCATGTCCTGGCTCAGTCTCAGTTTCATCTCCCATGGTCCCGGAGACTGTGCTTCTTGCAGCCATTGTGTCAGGGAGCTTATCATCTCGTCGTGGGGGGCCCCCCAAACTCCAGATTGAAGAAGTGGAAAGTCAGTACAGTAGTGCAGTGTTAGTTAGGTCCAGGCTTGACTTGTCACCAACCCAGAGAAGCCTTCCATAACGTGGACTGTCCACCTCCTGCTCCCACGTGGCCTGAGCAGACTCTTCCTTTGATTCTGTGGTGGTTTGTGTGACCTTGTGTTGCAGCCTTTTCTGTTGTGTGTTCTTAGGGGGCTTTGTGTCTCAGCTCCTCCCCTGGCTGTGAGCTCTTGAGGGCAGGAGACTGTGACTGTGTTAGGAATTTCTGCTTCTCACTCGGCTCCTGTCCTCCTCTTCTGGGGACAGAGATGGGTTCCCTTCCCTGCTCTGGCAGTTAGGCAGGGCCTTGTGGCTCCTTCTGGGAGAAGAGAAGGCTGAATAGAAGTGGCATGCCTAACTCAGCTACAGCTTGATTTGTTCAGGAGCCTGTGAGGCTTGGGAAGTGGCGCCAAATATGAGGGGAGGGGCGTTTGTGAACTCTGAGCGGCCAGGATGGCAGTGTGTCTGTCTGCAGGTGAAGAGTCAGAGGCTTTGCCAGCTTAATTACTTGTCCACAGTCCCACAGCTGGAATTCAAGTTCAGCTCTGTCTTGTTCTATATCAGTATGCTGCCAGTAGCTAGTCCTGGCTTCTTTTGTTTTTGTATTGTGGGGTGAAGGGGTATGTGTGTGCAGGTGGGGGTGAGTGCATATTGGAGGCATCTAGCAAAACCACAGGGCTGGGCTCCTTTCGCCAAGTGGGTCATTGCGAAGGCTGGCATCCTCTGTTCACCAGGTTAATGAGTACAGAAGCCATTTTCTATTTATTTAGTCTTAAAGATTTTATGTACTTATTCATGAGAGACACAGAAAGAAAAAGAGGCAGAGACACAGGTGGAGGGAGAAGCAGGCTCCCTGTGGGGGGCCTGATGTGGGACTCGATCCCAGGACTCCAGGATCACACCCTGGGCCAGAAGCAGGTGCCCAACTGCTGAGCCACCCAGGTGTCCCCCACCACTTTCCCTTTAATGTGGAGCTTTGTGGAGCTTTAGTGAGATGAGCAGGAGGGGCTATGCTTACTGACCTTTACCTCACCTCCCAGATGGGAAGACGAGGGTGGGAAGAAGGGAGGAAACAGGACAGGAGGCCGAGGTAGAGGCTTCTTGGGTGATGCCGCCTCCCTGCACGCTTAGGCTGACAGGCTTCAGCACCTTGACCCCCTTGGGATTCTAGGATGAGGGAAATGGCTGTACCATTTCCGTTGTTGGGGCATTTGGAGGGGTGGGCTCGCCTAGGGGTTGCAGAGCAGTGGCCTGGCAAGCCTGCTGTGTTGAGTTCGTTCCCACTTTGACCTGGTGATCCCAGTGAGGCTCAGTTTATGACCATTCTTTGTGTGCCAGGTACTTTTTTTTTTTTTTAAGATTTTATTTATTTATTCATGAGAGACACAGACTGAGAGAGAGGTAGAGACACAGGCAGAGGGAAAAGCAGCTCCATGCAGGGAGCCGAACGTGAGACTCGATCCTGGGTCCCCAGGATCAGGGCCTGGGCTGAAGGCGGCACTAAACTGCTGAGCCACCCGGGCTGCCCTGCCAGGTACTTTCTTAAATGTTTCCTACACATTTATTCCCAGAACTGTCCCCTCTGAGCTCTGGGTGGTCCTGCTGCCCACCTGACAGATGAGGACTAGAGAGACTTTCCCCAGGCCACACCTGCTATTGACTAGAGGAATCAGTTCTACACCAGGACATTCTGACTTGGGAGTCCCTAACTGCTGTGATTTCTCTTCCAGGTGCTTAACTTGTCCAGTCACAGCTTAAAAAATTGTTTTTAGGTCTTTTTTTTTTTTTTAAAGATTTAATTTATTTACTCATGAGCGACACAGAGAGAGGCAGAGACACAGGCAGAGGGAGAAGCAGGCTCCCTGCAGGGACCCCGATGTGGGACTCGATCCTGGAACTCCAGAATCATGACCTGAGCCAAAGGCAGACGCTCAGCCACTGAGCCACCATGTGCCCCTGTTTTTAAGTCTTTATTATGATACAATATGCATTATATAAGATTGACCATCTTAACCATGTAAAATGTAGTTTAGTCGTATCTGTACATCTGCATGGTTGTATGACCAGTCCCCAGAACTCTCTTCATCCTGCGAAACTGAAACTGTACCCATTGAACAGCAATTCCCCTTTCTGGCCACCCTGGCAGCCACCATTCCACTGTTCATCCCCAAAACTGGGCTGCTCTAGGTACCTCCGTGTGTGTGGAATCATGTAGTACTTGTCCTGCTGCATGTGGCTTATTTCGTTTAGCATAATGTCCTCAAAGTTCATCCAGGTTATAGCATTGCTTTTGACTGAATGGTATGTATAGTCTGTTGTGTATACATCACATTATGTTTTTCTGTTGGTCCACCAATGGGTAGGTGGATTGCGTTCACCTTTTGACTACATTTTGTTGTTTTTATCAATCAGACCAAGGTCACACTTCAGGCTTTGAACCCAAGTTTCTCTTTGATACTGGACTACTGACTTCTTTTACTTCGAAGCTCTAGGAGTTGAAAAGAATTTTGACACACAGAAGAATGGTATTTTTTGTAAAGGGGCCAGTGAAAAAAGTTCTAGAAATGTTCCCCGAGGCTCTTCAAGGCTCCTCCTGGAACGTGGCTGCTGGGACTGCTTCTTTTCTATCTGAGTTTCTGCTGGGGCTTAGGAGGTGGTTCGGAGCAGTCCCAGAAAGTATGAGGGAGGACGTGGATCAGAAGAACAGTTCTGGTCCAGGCTCCCTGGACAAGTCTGGCTCAGTTCACCAGCTGCAGAAAACAGCTCTGGATGACCTCAAATCCCATGTACCTGGAGGTTTCAGATGGCCTCAGACATCTGGCTCTGTCTGCATCACTGTTCAAGAAGTACATTCGGGATCCCTGGGTGGCGCAGCGGTTTAGCGCCTGCCTTTGGCTCAGGGGGCGATCCTGGAGACCTGGGATCGAATCCCACGTCGGGCTCCCGGTGCATGGAGCCTGCTTCTCCCTCTGCCTGTGTCTCTGCCCCCCCCTCTCTCTCTGTGTGACTATCGTAAATAAATTAAAAAAAAAATTAAAAAAAAAAAAGTACATTCAACTTTAGTAAGCCTCAGATGGCGTTGGACCATTCAGGTGGTGTGAGATCCTTCTTCTGAGTCCCCACTCAGATAGCGCTTCTCCCAGAAGCCTTGTGGGGACCCAGTTACATCACCAGAAGCCAGAGGAAGGATTTTTGTTTCTGTTTTGTGTCCCTTTTCTCTGAAAGTGTACTTTTGACCCCCACTTTGTTGGGTTCCTTGTAAAGCTCTTGTCTTAGGTTTATATTAAGACAGTCTTGATGGGCACCTCGTGGCTCAGCGGTTGAGCATCCACCTTTGGGTCAGGGCGTGATCCTGGGGTCCTGGGATCAAGTCCAGCATCAGGCGCCCCACAGGGAGCTTACTTCTCCCTTTGCCTGTGTGTCTGCTTCTCTCTCTGTGTCTCTCAGGAGTAAATAGATAAAATCTTTAAAAAAAAAAAAAGAAGACTGTCTTGAGATACTATTCTGAAATTATTAAGTATAGTGATCTAACATTATTATCATGACATGGGTTTGCAGTCGTAGCTCCCTTGAAGGGGTTAGGTTTTTCTTCAAGCCCAGGGCCTGAGTGAGAATGGATAGTGTAGCTGTGGGGGTGTCTGGTGGCACAGGCAAGGTCTCCCGTGGACTAAGCCATGATTGCTGTCCAGTCCAGTGTGTCATCAGTTTCTACTTAAAATAAGGGTTTTGTTTTACTGGGAGAGCATTAGTTACTAACTGTTACTGTTGATTTACCAACAACCAGAAGAAAGGTTTAAATACAAGTGTTTTCTTAGCATCTTCCCTGAGAAACTATCTGCAATGGGATGCTTAATTTAGCTTCACCTTTCTCTGACCACATCATGTCTTATGGTTGCATGTCCACTGGTAATATTTATTGGCACGCATCTATTGACCTGTAGCATTTTGGGGGCTGTTGGAGTAGCAAAAGCTCGTAATGGATTTTTCTCCTGCCCTTGAGGAGAGTCTCTTTCTTTCCATTTCCAGTTTAGAGCCAAGAAGGCAACGTGTGGGTGATGAGGTGCGCTCCCAGACGTTGCCAAGCTCTGTCTGCCCCGCAGACTTTGACTTTAGATGCTATTTTAGCCTTTTCTTCTTGCTCATGGCAAAACACAAATTGGAAGAAAAAGATGACGACAGGTTCATCCAACAGCTAACCTTAGGAGGGGTCTTGTCTGGTTTTTAGAACCTATGTTGAAAACAAATTCAGATGCATTGGCTATTTGTAGCGCACCTGTCACATGCCAGGTAAGACATGGAGTGGTTTCTTTTTTTTTTTAATTAAAGAATTTATTTATCTATTCCTGAGAGACACAGAGAGAGCGCAGAGACACAGGCAGAGGGAGAAGCAGGTTGCCTGTGGGGAGCCCGATGTGGGACTCGATCCCAGGACCCCGGGGTCACACCCTGAGCTGAAGGCAGATGACTGAGCCATCTAGGCATCCCAAGTGTTTTCAGAGCTGTCCTGTTAAATCCTTTCAGATCTCAGTTTTGCAGTCGCGTGAGCATCCACCTGTCACAGGGCTGTCCGTGGAGGGGCCAGCAGCCTGGTGCATGCCTTCTCTGAGGTCAAGGCTCTGTTCTGGTTCTTCTTGCTGCAGATGACACAGTGGCTTTCTCACATGGACCCAGACAGGATTCTGAATCTCTGTTCCAAAGGAGTTCTGCCTCTGTGTCTTGCTGTCTTTGTCCACGCTCCATGGGTTTCATTATTAACTCCCAGTTAGCTGCAGAGACCTCCGAGGTCTTCGTTGAGGCCCTGAGAGAGGAGTAGCTGCAGAGACCCTTCACACACGTAGGTCCTGGCCACCTTCTGTGTGGAGGGTCATGTGGCTGCGTGGAGAACATTTCCAGAGGGACCCGGCCACCCAAGAGCTGTGACAGCCATGAATCAGCACTTACTCTGTTTGGACTCTGCATATGGAACATCCTGGAATCTCTTCAGTGGAAGTCTGGCGTGGGGTTCTCTTCCACTCCCCCACCAACCCTTTCCTGCTCTGTCATGGGCCGTTCCTCTGCACACCCAAGGGCTGGTCTACAGGAGGCTCTCAGGAAACAGCCTGAGGTAGATGGTGCTTCTCAGAGGGCTGAGGCCAAATCCTCTCACTGTGTCACTTATTACTTGTGTTCTCTTAATCTTTTTTGCATCAGTTTCCTTGTCTTGGGGTGAGAGTAATATCTCGTGGTATTGCTCCTAGGACTCAGTGAGCAAAAATGTTGAGTGAGAGCCAGGTATTTTTGTTTTATTCACCACTGTATTGCCGGGTAGGTGCTCAGGAAATATGTGTTGAACAACAGAAGGAATAAGGAGTCTGTCTCTAAGCTCATTTCCCCCACTTTGGAAAAGGAGATAAGGGTGTTGATCAGTGGTTCTTAAGGAGGGCTCCTTCCCAGAAATTCCTTGGGGGCCTTTCCTTTAAGCACACAACCAAGCCCTGCTCCTGAAATTCCGACTCCCTGCATCTTGGCCTGAGCTTGCCACGTGCATTCTGGAAACAAGGGGTCCAGGTGATTCTCCTGTGCAGCCCTGGTGAAGAATGAGGGGCTCGCTGGCTGCTGGTATCTCTCACCTGATTCTGCATTGGACAGGTAGGGGGCAGGTCATCAGGGTCTCTCTCGGTGCTCACCCCAGCCCCCTACCTTTCACACCCATCCTTCAAGACTCAGCTTCAGTGTCACTTCAAGGAAGACTCCCCTATCTTCCTCAGATCCAAAGCACCCCTCTCTGTTCGGTCTCCATGGTCCTGCTCCTGGCATCTGTAATGCCACCATCAGCTGAAATGAGGTTGTTGTTGTTTCTTTTTTTTTTTAAGATTTTATTTATTTATTCATGAGAGACACATAGAGAGAGAGGCAGAGACACAGGCAGAGTGAGAAGCAGGCTCCTCACAGGGAGCCTGACGTGGGACTTGATTCCAGGACCCTGGGATCACGCCCTGAGCCCAAGGCAGATGCTTAGTCCCTGAGCCTCCCAGGTGCCCTGAGGTGTGTCTTCTTTATGAGGCGGCAGGCTAGTGGAGGGCAGAGTCTTGCCTGATTCAACTTGCAGCCTGCCCTCCGCCCCCAGCACCGTCCCCCAGCCTCTTGGACCTATTTGGTACATCATGTGTATTTAAATGTGTCACTGATAAATACATGAATTTTTCAAAAGCTAATTTTACATGTATAAGTCATAACGGTCTCCCTTGAGACTCCTGTCTTATTCAGACCAGTAACAAAGGACATTGTTATTAGATTTTTTTTTTTTTTCCTACTAAACCAGGGACATTTAGGGGGAAAAAAGCGATACTCTTCCTTTGTAATTAGCCTTGATGATTAGACTATCTTTTCCATTATGTTTTATTTTTACTCTGCTGGAATTTATCAAGTGGCCTCTTTTCTGTGAAGGTTACCCTTCAGAGGAGCAAGGGAGCTTGATTAGAGCACTGGGGGATTTACTTTGTGTTTTTTTAAAAAATACGGAGCATGGTGGAGAGGGCTGATGTGAGCCGGTGGTGAAAGGTCAGCGCTTGAGCCATAAAAAGGGACCTTCACAGGGAGAAACTGAAGCCTGGGCTCCCAGGACAGGAATTTTTTTTCTACCACCAACATCTCAAGTAATTAATAGTCACTTTTATTTTTGAATTTGTTTTATATGTGGCAGAGCTTCCCGACCAATCCCTCATGGCCTGTCATCTGTGCTGAGGGCAAGTTCCTTTATTTTTTTAAAAGCACATTAATAATTGCATTCATCAACTGTGACTTTCTGTTAGCTATTTGAGTGTGAGGTTTTATTGCATTTTTTGGATACAAATGGATTTCAGAGTCAATTGCTCAGTGCCTTGGTAAGCTACTTAATCCCTAAAAGGCAAGTTAATTTTTTTTTGTCCAGCATCTAAAAAGAGTGTCTGGTGAGCCCGGGTGTGTGTGTGCAGCTGGCTACCTTCCTGCCTGTCTGGTTGGGACTCCTCTGGGGACATGCTGAGAATAGTTTCATTTCACACTTGCTTTCTCTTGTCCAAAGATAAACTGAGAGGTGTTCTTGGGGGTTGAGGGGTCCCTGGTGTGTTGCGGCCAAAGAGCAGAAGAAGTTTGTTTTTCTCCATTTGTCCAGTGAATATTTAGTGCCTGCTTCAAGGCAGGTTCTGAGGATACAGAGGACAAAACAAAGTCCTGTTCTCATGAACTTGCTCTTTTCAGCTCAACTTCTTTGGGAAGGTAGGCGTTCTTGCTGCCTTGGGCATACTTACATAGGTTTGACCACTCTGCAAGTAGATGTTATTAGGGATATTACACACACACACACACACAGATCTGTAAACATGATTCTGGCGTGTGGCATTTTGCAAAAACAGTTAAGCTGTGGAATTATGTGTTCTGGGTTTGAAAGTAAACCCTGCCTCTTACCAGCTCTGTGGTATTAGACAACTCTGGGGCTTCGGTGTTCAGAGCTTTGTGTCCTCCTCTATCAAATGAGGCTAATGGTTGGATGTACCTCTCTGGATCACCATGATGACCTGTGAGGGGCATAGCAGAGGCCCAAATGCTCAGGGATGGCCCATAGTAGTAGGTTGGTGCCGTGGAAGGGAGGACAAATTTCCCGCTACCCTCTAAGATTCAATGACCAGACTTGCGAAATAAGTGGAGAGAAGACAGATTAATGGGAGAAAAGTGTACAGATTTTATTGGATGTTGAAAGTTTTACAGGGTATGAGGGTGGGGAGGGGAGGCTTCAGAGAAAGAAGAGAAAACCCCTAAGGAAGCAGCTAGAAAGGGGTTTGGGGACCTTTCAGGGGTGGTGAATTGTGAGAAGGTCACTCTGTGGGGGCAGAAAAGGGTTCTTGAGCAGGATCTGCTGGTGTAGATTCCTCTCAGTGCCGTCTGCATCTCTGATGATAAAGTTGCTCTCTCCTCTTCTTGGTGTGGGAAGAAAGGGCACCTTTGCAGGGAATTTATGCCCTTCTTCCAGGTGGGTAGGGAGAGGGCCTGGGTCTGCTTTTTCTCAATGCCATCTGCTCAAATAGTCCTTATAAGCCAGAGGAGCATATCTTGGGTGACATATTCTGACCCTGGTGGTGTGGACACACTGACGTGTTGTCAGCCTCGCTAGGAGTGAGGAGGTGAGACTCTGGTTCTGAGGTCTGGAGTCCTTCCTGGAACCAGTCTTGCACCAGGATGACCTTAGATCCAGTTTGTGTTCAGAAAGGTCACATGTGGCAGAGGATCCTGAGGCCCTCGGGGCTCCCTGGTTGTACTATGTAGTTGCAGAGTGGTCTTGGACATGTTCCCCACTGCTGCAAATGTCACTTTTCTCATTTCTGAACTGGGACAAGGCTCCTAACTTTTCTGGTCACCTCCTCATCTTCCCTCAAGTCTCTGTTTAAATTTCACATGGAGGAGGCTGCCTCTGGCCACCTGCTTGTCACTGGTGTCCTTCGCTGGTGTGCCCAGTTCCCTTTGCCCTGCTCTGCCTTTTCTTTTTTCCAAAGCACTTATTGCTTCTAACGCACTGTAGGATGTTTCTTTTTTAATGTATTAGGTTTATTTTATTTATTTATTTTTAAGATTTATTTATTTATGAGAGAGATAGACAGAGAGACGGAGACACAGGAGGAGGGAGAAGCAGGCTCCATGCCGGCAGCCTGATGTGGGACTCAGTCCTGGGATTCCAGGATCACGCCCTGGGCCAAAGGCAGGTGCTAAACTGCTGAGCCACCCAGGGATCCCGTATTAGGTTTATTTTTAATTAATTCTTTATCCCTTTGCAATGTAACCTCATCAAGGGTCAGGGTCTTTATTTATTTTGTACCTCTGTTGTCTTGATATTGCCTGATGTAAACAGATGCTGTGAATAGTTGAACACATTATAGAGAAAAGAAAAGAAAAAAGAAAAAAATCCCCAGGAACTCTGACTGCTGTCTGCGTGGGTCTGGCCTGGCTCCGAAGGCAAGGCCCTGGTGTTTTCCTACTGGACACGAAGAATGTCACAGCACCTTGATATGTGGCAAGGCCACTGGGTGATGGTGGTAGATCCTAGGAGGAAAATAAGACCACTTATGACCAGGACTGATTGCAGATGAGATGGGATCACAGTGCACTCCACAAAACTGGCCAAATGCTCTTCCTCCCCAGATCATGCAAACGACTGCTATTTATCTTTTTTCTTTTTCTTTCTTTCTTCCTTTTTTTTTTAGATTTTATTAATTTATTTGAGAGGGGGGAGGGAAAGAGTTGTGCACACAAGAGTGGAGGGGAGAGGTAGAGGGGGGAGGGAGAAGCAGACTTCCCCCTGAGCAGGGAGCCTGAAGATGAGCTCAATCCCAGGACCCCAGATTATGACCTGAGCTGAAGGCATCCACTTAACTGACTGAGCCACTCAGGTGCCCTGACTACTGTTTCTTTACCAATTACAGCTATAGTCCTACTCTGTTCTCTTCTCAGATAAACATTACAAGGGTACATAGTCACAGAATTCCTGCTTTATGACAGCCCCCACCAGAGAGGAAAACCATGCATTTTCAAACCTTCCCCTAAATCATGAGCAAGCCCATGTTGTATGAGTACCTCCTAACATCCTTGTACTGAGACACCCATCATTCTCCAGGATGACTTCCTTGTTTGACTTCAGGTGTGTTCCTGGTGGTCTCTGGCTGGAGGCTTCAGCATCGAGTGGCCTGGAGAATGAAACTCAGTCACTAGCTATCACTATACCAGTTGCGTAGGTTATCATTCATAGATAAAAGGTATTGAACAGATATGATATCTGCTGGGCCTGAGTTTTCTAATTGGCAAAGTGAGAGGATTGACCAGATGGCTCACTAGGTTTTCTTATAGTTGTCACATTCTGTTAACTCCCGAGTATTACTAAGCACTCAGTGTGTGTTGTGCATTGTGGGGACGAGGAAAGAGATAGAAATAGGAGGTTTTGGAATTCCTGCCTGGGTTGTAGCACTTGCACTCTGGCCCAGTGCAAGATATAGAGCCCCAGATTTCAGTTTTATTAACTGAAAGGTGGTGATGGTGTTGATTCATAATAATATTGATAATAATAGCATAAAATTCCTAAGAGCCTACTCTGTGTTATCTGAATCAGGATCCCATGAATTCTCACAATAACCATGTGAGGAAAGTGCTGTTACTACATTAAACATACGAGGTCAGGAAGTCACAGAGAAGTGAAGTCATTTTCCTAAAGATCACGCAGCTCAACAGTGTGAGAACTGGGATCGAATCCTAGGTCTCTGTCATCGTTAAGTCACATATTTTGACGTCTAGGCTCAGACTCTTCATCACGACACCATGGTGAACTAATGTGATGGCTGGATGTTCCGTGGCATGCAGCATGAACAGTGCGTTATAGAGTGCACGGTTTACGTGGAGGGCTAGGTCATGCACACCTTCAGTGGTTGGGATGTTAATGCAGGGGTTGTAGGATGCACACCTCAAGGCATGGATGTTGAGAGAGAGGGAAAGCCTGGTGGATGGGGCTGAGGGAGAGAAGGAGGCACCACTCCACGAGACACCGCAGATCTTGAGAAGTCCACAGGATTGGGAGTCAAAGTGACGTAGGTCTTATCCCGATTTTACCACATATGAGCTCTTGACGATTTTTAGTGGCTAGATTTTTAATTTGTTTAAAAAAAAAAAAAAAAAGAGGGTCAGTAATTTCTCCCTGCCTCACAGAGGAGGTAACACCTGTGGAAGCACTTTATAAATGGTCCAGTGCTGTATAAGCATAAGTCCTCTCTACTTATGGAGGGGGAAAAAAAAACCCCACAACTCATGTGGTTTCAAGGCATTTCTCGGAACATAAGCCAGGTGCTAAGTGATCCCTCTTCCAACTACCCAAACTTTAGAAAGGAGTGTTGCCATAAGAACCTTGTCATTATTATTCAGCAGATGTAGACTTGTAAGGGTAGAGTATTTTTGAAAGGCCCTTTAGGTTACTTGTAGGGTCTTGGGGGCAGGAGGTGGGTGGGAGGGTTTGCTGTAGGCAGGTGGAATTAAATAATGAGGGAAGCCCACAGGGCCCCTCCTTCAGGTGAGGGCCCTGGGATTAAAGGGGCTGCTGCTACCTTGAACCATCTGCCCTATCTCCTTCACTCTGAGTCAGCCTTAATTGTTCAGGGATTTGAATTGGAAAATGTGTTAGCCACATTATTCTTCCAAATAAGGTTATAATGTCTACCTGTGTTAAGGGAAGAGTTCCTTTGGTATTTCAGATCAGGATGATGATAATGGTGATGGTGATGATAGTTAGAATCCTACCACATTCTAGCAGTTATTGGGTGCTGTATTCCAGACACTGTATTGGGTGTGTGTGTGCATTACTTTATTTAGCACTTACAACACATTCATTGTTACCCCCTTTGTAAATGAGGAAGCAGGCACAGAAAGACTGAATTACCTACCCTGAGTTACCAGCCAGCGGGTCTCATGGCCTAGGTTGGAATGAGGCCCTTCTGAATCCTCAACTTCTAAAGTCTTAAGACCCTGCTCCCTGGTGTCCTCCCAGAGAATCCTAGGATGAGAGCTGGTAATCTGGGAGCATTGACTTTGAGACAGGAAAAGGGGGTTTGGAAGAGGTGAGGTCCCTGTTTGAAGGCCATGATGCTGGCCTGGGACGAAGCCTGGATCAGGGCCTCCATCTCTTCCTTAATCTAGAGCAATAATATGCTTGATTTTTCTCCTGATGGATTTCTCCTAGTGTGGTTTCTCAGACACAAGTGTGGGCCCCTTTTGTTTAACTGGAAATGACCTAAGCCAAAAGAGCCAAACTACCTGGGTTCCCATCCTACCTCTTCCCCTAGCTGACCATGTGACATGGGACTTGTTTTGTGATCTCTGTGTGCCTTTCTGTGTCCTCATGTGGAAAATCCACTAACAACCGTACTTACACCAGAGGGATGTGATAAAAACGAAAGGAATGAATGTCTTTGAAACTCTTAGGGCAGTGCCTGGTGCACTCTGAGTTGTCAGTAAGTGCTACCTGTTCCATGGCTTATAGTCTTAATATGAGTCTGTTCCAGTGTACTGGACTTCCTGTCCTTACCCCCCAGGATCCGCAACCCCCTGGAGGTATGGATGCTGGTGAAGATGTGGTGAAGTTGGTGGGTGCCGGACAATGGGGGGGAGAGTTGCTAGTTCACAAGAGACATTTGCCTACCACACACCCCCTCCCAGGTGGTTGGGTGTTCTGTGGAGTGAACCTGCGTGTGTGTGTGTGTGTGTGTGTGTGTGTGTGTGTCTGTCTACTGGATTCGGTGTAAGGAGACAGGTTTATTTTAATCAGCATCCTGTCCTGGGGTGACTCAGGAGAAGTCATGTGGCCCAGTGGGGTTTGAAAGTGATGACACAGCATCACCTCCAGCCAGAAGTGGCGCAGGGGCATGGAGGTCATATCCTATGCATCTTTATTTTATGCAGGAGATATGAAGTAGGTAGGGTAAGAAGATGAAGAACACGGACACAGGGTGGGTGGAACAGAGAAGAAAAGGATTGATCATGCAGTTAAGTCATTTTAATCCTTTTAGATACTCCAGAAGGCAGTGAAGATGGCTCTCTGGCTTGGAGACCGGAGAGGAGAGGTGTTTCAGATGAGTAATTTCTTCAGAGCCAGTTAGGTGTGGATCAAGGACTTGAATCCAGGTTCCTTTGCCTCAAAGTCACTCTGGGATGGACCCAAGGGACTTGCCTCAAGGAATTAGTAGAATACCAGTTTATGCAGAGCAAGAACTCTGGGGCTGCAGGTGGACAAGCCTTTGGTGAAGCCCTAGGATTTAAGAGCCCGTGCCTGGCAGGGTGCCAGAAGTCAAAGGCCCCTCTGTCTCCATATGGTTCCAGGAGGAGTTCCCTCTCCTCTCTGGCTGATGCAGAACCTGGGTAGGCTGGGGATGAGCTGCTGGCTTGGAGACAGCTGATAAAGGGCACCTCTTCCCTTTTCTTCATGAATTCTGGAGGGAATGATTATTAACTCTGAGTTATTTAGTGGCCCTTGGGAGGTAGGGAATAGAGCTGCTGGCCAAAAACTCTTTAATGCCTGCTCTTTCTTACCCACTGCCTGTTTGGGCCTGTGAGCCTGGTTTAAAAACCACTTACCCCTCATCCTGTTTCCATCCCTATACACTACATACTTGAGATGCGTAAATACATTTGCCACAAGTGTTATTGGGGGGCTGATGAATTTATACATAGTCTTTTCCTCATAGGCACTCATTTGTTTATACTCTGAACTTCCACAGCAGATACAAGTAGTTTCATGCCGGTAAAAAAAGCAGACCCCACAGAGGGTTTAACAAAATCTGTGTTCCTGATTTAGTTTTGATTGATTATATCTCTGGCTTCTTTCATGGGGCTATTAATTGACTATGGGGAGTGGCTGCTTTTCACCACCATTAAGTCGCTAGTCAGGAGTAGAACAGAGACATGGATTGTTTTGAGGTCCTTCAGATTGTGCAACATAGAAACAGGCTGTTAATTTTGTAACCACCAGTTAGCATTAGTAGGGATGGCTTGAGTTTCTCGTTTGATTATGGATCAGGGGCTATGGCTTAGAGTCTCTTTGGGGTAAGGTAAACTGATGAGTGAGTTGAGGCAGCGAAAGATGGAGTCATGCCGGGTTTTTCAAGCAGTTGTTTATAAAAGAATATGTGAAGTGGTGGAAAACAGAATTTGCTTGGCTTTTCCTAGTTTATCACCTGAGAAGGTGTTTGAGACTTTTTAGCAGACTTAGATCTATCACAGAGCATATTTAGGGGAGCCCTTATGCAGGTTAGTTGATAACATACAATACTTTACGAAGTCCAGTGAATTTCAGGGCACCTGGCTGACTCAGTTGGAAGAGCACGTGACCCTCGATCTCAGGGTTGTGAGTTCAACCCCCACGTTGGGTGTAGAGAGTACTAAAAACAATAAATAAAATCTTAAAAAAAAGAAAGTCCAGTGGATTCAATAGTGTTGCTTATTTATCGAGAGACTATTTATCAGTCACTTATGATGCATAAATTACTATCCTAGACAAAGGACAGAATTTTAACTATAAATTGTTATAACGTAAACTGTATCCAGTATTGTTACCATGTTAACTGTATCTTATTGTAGTCTGATCTTTAAAAAAAATATTTATTTTTTTGAGCACAGAGTGAGAGAGCATAAGCAGCGGGGAGCAGGAGAAGGCTTGATCCCAGGACCCCAGGATCATGACCTGAGCCAAGGGCAGATGCTTAACCACCTGAGCCACCCAGTCGCCCCTGAAGTCTGATTTTTAAAAAAATGCATAATGTCACATTGTTGAGCAGAAAATTTCAGGTCAACAACAGGATTTAATCCACTCTAGGTAAAAAATAATAAAAAAAAAGGTATAACTTTATGCTTTTGTACATGTGTGAAACATTTTGGAAGATCCACAAGAAACTGAAAAATAGTCTAATATGGAATGTCATAATTAATGGCTGCCAACGTAGAAAACAACCAGATGTTATGTGTTTCCTGATGGAGCTGGAATCTGGTTGAGACTCTGGATCTAACTGGGAAATCAGCAGAAATATGAGCGGCAAAGACATGTGTAAACTGACGGGGGGCAGACATGAAAATCCAGGCAGCGGGAAACTGTAGAAAAACAACTCAGTCCTTCAACAGATTAATTGTAAGGGGGAAAATGATGGAGCAGTGACTTGGATGTCAGATGATATTGAGGAATTAATGTTTTTATTTTCTTAGGTAATGAAACCGAGGTCTAGATTTTCAGAATCTCTATCTTTTAGATGAACATGATGAAATATTTTTGAGTAGATAACAATATATTTGGAGATAGTTTTCAAAATAACCTTAGGGGCATGGGAATGGATAGGGTGGAGCCCAGATGAGACTGGGCATGACTTAGTAATGGTACACACCTGGGTCATATTAATGCAAGGATTCTCTCTAGTCTTGAATATTTGACATTTTCCATCATAAAATTTTTAATGAAGTAATCATCAAAACTAGTCTATTTCCCCTTCACTCCATGTGGAGAGGCGTAGTGAGAGGTTCATGGTAAGTAACAGCCCTGAAATGCTCCAAGTTGGAATGATCTTAGAAAGATGAGCTCGTTTGCTGGCACTGTGCCCTGGGTGTCCAGGGGCTGGGAGAGGGAGGCAGGGAGAGACTCCATCGGTGGGGCTTTGTGAATCCCACACGTGCACTTTGACCACAGCTGTTCCACTTGTATATTTTATTTCTTGGAGTTTCCCATAAGATTTCACTTGGGACAAAAAGACTTTTTGCTGCTTTAAAAAAAGACAAAGGTTTGGCAATCACTCCCTAACATTCTATTTAATCAGGAAACCGAAGCCCAGAGAGGGAAGGTGATGTATGCAGGCTCACACCGAAGGTGCATAGCCCCAGACCTCTTGGTAGATGTTCTTTGCACTACTCAGTCATGCTGCTGGTTATTCTTTAAGCCTCTTATGCAGGGCCCCCCAGGAAGATAGATCACCTGCATTCTGGTTTCAGGTCCTACACCCCCCTCCCCTGCCTGCAGCAGAAGCTGGGTTGAAGTCATTCTCTGTGTGCAGAGTGCTGGCTCTGGGCTCTGGGCTCCGGCTCCAGGCTCCCTGACTTGCTCTCAGCCTCAGCTCCTGGCCGTGCATCTGTGCCAGGGAGCCCTGCAGCAGGAGGAAGACATTGAATTTGGGAAATGAACAGTCTTGTTGGGACCCTACATGGGCTGAAAAGCCTGTATATTGAACACTTAATCATTTTTAATGCTTGTTTCATCTGCTGCTCAACTTTATTTGCCTTAGTAAAACCTAGGAGCCTCATAGGGCCCCAGAGATCCCCTCCCCCCCTTCAGGGCCAGGTACACACATGGAGCACAGCTAGAATCCAGGCATGTGGCAGTATTTCTGTAAAGTGGTGGGTCCCTCCTACCCCGTATCCAGATATCAACCTAGGCAAAGACGGGAATGGGTAAACTAAAAGTACGGGCAAGATTGGTAGGAACAGCTTATAGAATCTCTTCTGTTAATGTTAGACCAGTGGCCCTTAAACCACTATTACCGCTCCCCTCCCCCCCCAAAAAAAAACATGAAGGATAAGGCTTAGCTTTTATCGGGAACCTTTTGGTAGAGATTTGGGGATGGAGAGAGGGTCTTAGTATAGTGATGGACATCCGGGAGGATGGTGGTAGTGACTTTGGGTGCAGTTTGAATAAGCCCCCATAAAACTCTCCTACCTATGATCTCACTCCTCTACCCCTCCCAGTCTTGAGATCTCCTGTTTCATCTCAAGGCTGTTTAGCATTATGGAGTATACTTAGAGCTGAGCTCAGGACTGGCATCCATCTGCTGGAGGCATTATTAATAGCAGTCTTTAAGGCATGCCTTGTATGCTTTGACTCTGGGTTACAGGGATGGCTAGGATCTAGTATGTGCTCTAAGGTGCATAGTCTAATAAACTAATGAAAAAATAACACATAGAGGCTCAATTTTAGAGAGTCTTCACTCCTTGCCAGGCACCATGTTAATTTTTTTAAGATTTATTTATTTATTTATTCATGATAGAGAGAGAGAGGCAGAGACACAGGAGGAGGGAGAAGCAGGCTCCATGCCAGGAGCCCGACGCAGGATTCGATCCCGGGACTCCAGGATCGCGCCCTGGGCCAAAGGCAGGCGCCAAACTGCTGAGCCACCCAGGGATCCCCCCCCCCCCAATGTTAATGTTTTACCTGTGTTTGGTAATTTAATCCTTGCAGCAACCATAAAGGAGAGTCACTATTAATAACCCCACTTACAGAGGGGGCACTGAGTTCAGAGAGGTTCTGTGACTTGCCTGAGGTTCTAGAGCTCAGAGTAAGTGCTTGGAGCAGGATTTGACACTAGGGCAGCCATCTCAGAGCCCTCTTACCACCATGCCCTACTGCTTTCTGCTGTGGTGAGGACATTGCAGTGTGTTGAACACAGGCACAGACATGTGCATGAGCACAGAGGTGATGGAGAAGCAGAGGGGACCCATGCTCATGAGTGGGGAGGAGATGGGGAAGTCAGGGAAGGCTTTAGAGTAGAGAGACCCAAGTTGGGTTTGGGGGATTAAATGGAGTCTACCCAGAGAAACCAGGAGTGGAAATTCAATTCAGGAGCCAGAGCAAACAGAAGCGGCTGTTTGGAGAGTGGGAGGTGGTTGGCTTGTGCTGGGATAGAAAACTCAAGTGGAAGAGAGAGCAATAGATGGACACACGGGAGAAGTCCTCAAGGGCACCATCTGCCCTGTCCTCCAATTCAGTAGCTGCTAGCCACATGTAACTACTTTAAATTAATTAAAATAAAATGAAATAAAAATTCCAGTTCCTCAGATAAGTCTGAATCCATGCAGCTAGTGGCTACCATATCGGATAGCACAGATATAGAACATTTCCATCAGGGGATCCCTGCATGGCTCAGTGGTTCAGCGCCTGCCTTTGGCCCAGGGTGTGATCCTGGAGTCCCGGGATCGAGTGCCGCATCAGGCTCCTGGCATGGAGCCTGCTTCTCCCTCTGCCTGTGTCTCTGCCTCTCTCTCTCTCTCTCTCTCATGAATAAATAAATAAAATCTATTTTTTTTTTAAAGAACATTTCCATCATTGCAGAAGGTTCTGTTGGAGAGTGCTGGGCTAAATTGTTTTCTTATTTGGCACACACCTGCCAGGCCCCACCTGGCTGGTCACCTGCAGGTGTCGGGACAGAGAGTTTGTTTTGGTTTGGTTTTGGTGGAAGAGCCTGGGCTCTCAGTGGAGGGGTAGGGGGATGGTGTGTGCAGTTAGAGCAGAAGCATCGTATAATTGCTTAAGATAGGAATGTTGGTAACTTTTTAAAAAGCACCGCTCAGATCAGTGTATAAAACTCCCAAGAAATATGTCATTTCCCCTCTTAAGCCAGCAGAGCTAACTAGTTTCATTAAAAAGGCAATGGCAATCTATTTTTAATTTTATTTTTTATTAAAAAACACCCTACTGCTTGAGATTCTAATCTCTAACTGAATAATAGGTGTCATTTTAGTGTTGCGAATAGCCAGCAAAATAGCATGCATCGAGGGTGCTTAATAAATAGGATTCAGTGCTTTACATTAGCGTAGGGACAAAAATAGGTCAAAAAGCTTTTCCTTTTTCCTTTTGAGTACAGTGTTCTGACTTTCCAGATGGTGAAGAACCATTTAGAGCTATAAAGGGATTTTGATTTAGATAATGGTAACCTTGCTTAATTTCACAAAATTTATGTTTTGTAAAAGGGACTTGGCTTTCTTTGAAGTTCTGTGAGCAGTGGATCAATAGTTTCAAATGTTATTTGTGACCAAGAGATTCAGTTTTGAGGACTTTTTGTGATTTACTCCCTGTGTTTTGAAACAATTTGCCACTATTTTTGGAGTACTTGCTTTCAGAAGATTTGTACTTGAGTCCTGATTGTGTCTCTTAGTAGCTGTGTGACTTTGGACAAGTCACGCAGTCTGTAATGGGCACCTCTTGATTTTCCAACTCAGCATTTATTCGGCCCTCTCAGTCTTTCTTAGGAAATCTAGTGCAGCCCATGAGCTTTGGAGGAGACCCTATCATGCCCAACTTCAGGGTGTGACCTATAATACCAATTATACCTCACTACAGTGATTTGGGTGGGCACAATCAGATGCGATGGGACTTTTGTATGGACTGTTGAGACAGGTGCATGTATTCTTTTCCTTGAACTTTAGAGGCTATAGCTGTGCACATCTGCCTACATCCTACCTAGTAGCTCTGCACTGCTTGGCATCTGCGAATGAGGTCAGTGAGGTTAAGAGCAGAGCTGAGAACAGGAGAGAGATCTAGATCACACCTTGCCTGAGGGCAGATCTACTCTTGGACTTTGTAGATTATAAGCCACTAAATTCTCTATTTTGTTTACAATAGTTTTTCTATCCCTTAAACTGGAAAAGTCCCCTTACAATCCTTGTGACACCTTTTTACACATTCATAAAGGAAAAAAATTATGAAAGTATTTTCCCATCACCTAGGATTGTTGTAAAGGTGAAGAAAGGTGATATATCCAGAAGCATTTTCAAAAGTAAAAAAAATCATGTTCAGATAGATATTTGCAAGAAAAAAAAGATGTTAGAACGTTTCAAACCAAATTTTGACTTTGTTCTTTTTGGACAAGGAGCAGCAACTTAGTTTCATGGATCAAAGCTAACAGAAGAGATTAGATCATATTTTAACATTCTCAGTATTTTCTCAAAGTGAGTTAACCTCCAAAAATAATTTTAAATGAATATATGTAAAAGTAGTTCTTAAGGACTGAGAGTAAGACTGCAAAAGGATTCTTTATTTTTAGGACCATTTTTGTTTTTCTGAACTAGGTCCTTTTTTAGTGTATTAATTTTCTTAGATTTTTAAGTGGGGCTATCTTTTGAGAGGCACCTATATAGTGCTGGGCTAGCTGTTTTGCATATGATATCATTAAATCAGTCTATGGCCATACCACCCTGAATGCACCCGATCTTGTCTGATATCATTAAATCACTTTTTAAAAAAGATGTATTTGTTTTAAAGAGTGGGGAGGGGCGGAGGGGGGGGAGGGAAAGAATCTTGAGCAAACTCCATGCTGAGTGTGGAACTGGACACAGGGTCTATTTTCACCACCCTGAGATCAAGATCTGAGCCAAAACCAAGAGTCACATGCTCAACTGCACCACCCAGGCACCCCATTAAATTGGATATTTTATATTAAGTGTGGGGTAGGCTAGACTGTAAAACCTAGTCACTGTGGATGTGTTTTTCACATTATACATTTTCCTATCTTGGTTTGTATTGTCTCTTAACTTCTGCAATTCAGAGGCATTTTAGAGGCATATTCTCTAATGATCTAGCCTGTGGATCATTTAATAATGATTTCATCTTCCACAAGGGACTGGGATGAGCAGAGTTTTATATCCTAAACAGCAGAAAGTGCATGGGCTTTGAGGCTGGGTGGATGTGGGTATGAATCTAGAGTCCCCACTGTTGGGTCTGGGTGTCTTCATCTGGGAAAAAAAAAAAAAAAAAAAGGAAGGCTCACAGTTCTCTGTGGTGGGTTTGTTGTGAGGATTGCAGGGGGTGATGCATATGAAAGCACCTCATACCTGGTAGGTAATCAGTAATCACTTTGCTTATTTTTTTTCTTCATCTAGATGAGATAGTTTCAGGCAGTGAGTCTAGCTCTAGGGAAATTAGGAATTTTATTAAAGAATCAATTTGTCCCAGTAGCATTCATCTTTTAATTCTTTAGACTACTAAATAATCTTGTTCTCACACAGATGTTCTATATTTTGAGATCTGGGCATGTAGAAAGAGGAGAATGTTCTCCAGGGATGCTAAAATATATTTATTTGTCCATTCACTTATTCATTCAAATTATAATGGGGACCTTCTCTGCCAGGTGTGAGGAAACATCTTTCTTTCACCTCTCCTAGGTCATTTCTTGACTTCCTCGTAGATCTGTGGACCTTGGGGTCATTTCTGAAGCTGATACTTAGATAAAAGTAGACTTTTCTACCAGAATTCCATGTTTGCTCACTCTTGGGACAGATTTTTCTGTCATGGGAGTGGTCCATTTCTTTCATTTTTTCACCCCTTCTCTTGATGCAGATAAAAATTTGGAGAGCTGTTGAGGGAAAATGGACAGGATAAATTCTGCAGACCGAATCTGGAGACCTAATAGCTCGGGGGAGAGTGACCAGGAGGTGGAGAGCTACCTGGGGCAGGACTTTCAGCACTGGAGCTGTCCACCAGCCAGATGGGCTATTCCCTAAGGCAGGTGAAAATCTACTGCCAGTGGTGTTTCATTAAAGGCCACAGGACAAATTTTTTTTTTTTTTTTAACATTTTTTGAGATCTAGTGGCTCTGTGACTTACTGACGTTTGAGTAAAGGATATTCCAGCATCCGTATCCCCAACTTAGAATGTCAGGAGAACCTTGACGTTTAGACCATCTGATAAGAGACAGCCACAGAGAATGGTCTAGAGCAGAGACTAGCAAATGACAGCCTACCACCTGAGCCTGTGAAATAAGAATGGATTTTATTATATTTTTCAGTGGCCAAAAAAGAAAAGAAAATACTATGTCACAACATGTGAAAATGGCGTGAAATTTAAATGTCAGGTATTCACAAAGAAGGTTTTGTTGACACACAACCACACCTGTTCCTTCACTGTTGTCTGTGGCTGCTTCCCACCACAAAGGCAGAGTGGAATAGTTGCAACAGAGGCCATATGGCCCAAAGCCTAAAATATTTACTGTCTGACCTTTTACGTAAATAGCGTGCTGATCCATGCTCTAGAGCAGAGCTTCCAGACTCTTCTCACCCGAAGCGTCGTGGAAAATGATGACGTTTGCTTAGCCAACTGAGATCCATGGGAGGTGCCCTGCTGTCCGAGGGCTGGAGGACCAGTGGCTCAGCCCGCCTGACATCCTGGCTCACAGACCGCCCTGGTCAGGGGCTTCAGTCCCACCTGCGGCTGTTTGATACAGACACTCTCACCTGGGCTTGCTCTTCTCCAGCTTTTTAAAGATGCCCCAGGACTCAGAAGTTCGCAGTCATCTGCATTGCTTTTCATGGTGCTCTTGATGTCGCTTGTGCTGCAATCTCTTTTTCTTTGTTCTCAGGCCCTAGGCCTTTCATAATCTGTTTGAATTAGCCCTTCCCAAAGGTGTTAAGGGCAGGTACGAAAGCGTTGTTGTTAAGAATTTCATAATGTGGTTGGAGAAGCAGGACTTCCACTTACATATGTGGAATGGAGGGTATTAAAAGGCTGTCTTTGGCGTGGCTATCACGGGATCTGCTGCATCCCAGCACCAGCTGGTAGAAACGGCCTCACCCTTGTTGATAGGACTGCTCTGGGCATCTGTGCCCATTGCTTTGAGGGTGGGCACCTGATATACTGGCCACTCCACAGAGTCTGGGTGGCATTTCTTGTAGTGGATTAGCAGAAGAACCCGAAGCCTGGTGTGATAATGCTGATTAGTAAAGTATATCTTTCAGAGAATCTTAACTAGAAATCCAGAGCAAGGAGCCGCTGGGTAGCAGGAAAAGAAGCAGAGAGAGGGGAATTCATTCCTGTCACAAATACTCACAATGTTTCTCTTAGGGATGAAGTGCTCTTCTCAGGGTGTGGACAAGCAAAGTCCCTTCTTTCTTGGATGTTACATTCCAGGGTAAGAGAATATAGAAAAAATGCTTCTTAAAGAGAAGTGCTATAAAGGAAATAATCCAGATTGATAGGCTAGAGAGTGGATCATAGGAGGGAAGGGTTAGGTATCAGGGGAGGCCTCTTAGGGTGGGGACAGCTGAAGGCTGTGCTAAAGTGGGTCTGCAAAGATAGGTCAGTAGAGCATTCTAGGCAGCGGGATCAGCAAGTGCAAAGGTCCTGAGGTGCAAGTAAACTCGGCTTGTTCATAGGACAGAGAAAAGCCATTGTATCTGAGATATAACAGTGGGATATGAAGTTGGAGGAGACAGGGCCAGATCTTACAGACACATGGAGCCAGGAATCAGCTCATGGCAGAGCTCATGCTCCCTCAGCTGTGGTCCCTTGTGCTGCCTGGGTTCTAGCAGCCAGTGCTGTGTTGCTTGGTTGTACTGCAGCTGCTGTTCTGGGGCTCATGGGAGGGGCTGTCTCCCTTTTTTGTCCTTCAAGTGTTCATGATACATTGTTATTATCTGGGCTGGCCTCATTAAGTCTCTGCTTTTTTGCAATCTCATCTGAACCACAACTAGTACTTACAGTATGCCGGATCTGTCTTCATACTTTATATGGATTTACTCACTTTTTTTCCCCAGTGAGGTAGATAACTGTGCTCATCCCCATTTTACAGATGGAGAACCTGAGGCAGAGAGAGGTTAGGTTACTGGTCTCAAGCAACCAGTTAGGAAGTCGGAGGCCCGAGGTTTGAGCTCAGGTGGCTGGATTCTGAAGCATGGGCCTCTCCCTCACCACCTTGTGCTCCCCCTTGAAACCCACGAGTGCAGTGGAGGCACCTGGTTGTGGAGCCAGGCCTAGGTGGAGCTGGGTGGGAATAGAGGGAATGTAGAATTGTGGGTGAGTGTAGCAGATGAGATTCAGCCTGGAGCAGCTAAGGTGGCAGGAATTCATGATGTGCATGAAGCAGCAAATGGACGGAAAGAAAAGACAAGGCTTGCCCTTGGTCCTGTTGGCTAGGGGAGCTCTTCTGTTTTCCCAGGGGACCATGAATGGGGAGACTAACACTCAGTTGGCACCACTGCATGTCAGACATTTGTTATTGTTTCTAACCCCAAAAAACCCTGCAAGGAGGTGGCTTGGAGAGGTAGAGACCTCTGCCATCATCACGGATCCAGGATTTGAACTTTTGAACGACCGGACTACACTGTCTTTCAACTCCATCACCACCCCCCCCCCCCAGTCCAGCCCTCAGGAAGTAGGCTGAACAAGAGGAGCGAGCTGCACTCTACATTGGTCATTGTCAACGTCTTCTGGCTGTGGAACCCTCTGGAGCGGCTGTTAAAATGTGGCCTTTCCCCCAAAAGTGCTCGTTTACATACATTTGCAGACACATGGTGTTGCATGCACATTGAAGGACTTCACTGCATCTCTCCAGAGCCCTGTTCCCATCTCTCAAAGTGAGGCTGAACCCGACAGACCAACCCGGTTGGGGGGAAGAGGAACAAAGTGATTCCTGACTGCTCGCCTTATGTGGATCCAACAAGCTGTGACCTCTTATCTAAATAGCATAATTTAAGTGCCCACTTATGTGTCAAGTCTGGGACCAAGAGCTCACATGCTTCATTTAATTTCTACATCCCTAGGAGCCTATGTTATGGGTATTATAATTTCCTCTAGTTCGTTCGTTCGTTCGTTCGTTCGTTCGTTCCTTCCTTCCTTCCTTCCTTCCTTCCTTATTTTGTTTATTTGAGAGAGAGCACACACAAAAGCAGGGGGGGTGGGGGAGAGGGAAAAGCAGACTCCCCACTGACCAGGGAGCTCAACGATGTGGGGCTCGATCCCAGGATCATGAGATCATGATTTGAGCTGAAGGCAGATGCTAAACTGACTAAGCCACCCAGGCACCCCAATTTCCTCTATTTTAAAGATAATAGAACAAAGCATAGAGTTTGAGGGATTGATCCATGCCAGATGAGCTGCAGAGCCAGGATTCTAACTTAGCTCTTAGTTATACTGAATTTCCAAGTGGTCAGGCTGCAGCTAGTGCCAACATGTTCTTAGCATGAATAAACAAGTGCTTGTAGGTATTGCCAGGTCCTCAAATGCCATTTCTTACCTGCCTCTGTTAGGCAGCTCAGATCCTCGAGCCAGGGGAATGCTATTGAATTTCTGGTTCTGTCTTGAATGCCATCGATGCATTAATTAACGTGGCTGTGCAAGCACCTGACACTCTTGGAGGGCCACAGGGATGTGGCGTCCTTGCCACTTGTGTTGCACGCAGCAGTGCAGTTAATCCCTGCTGAGACAGCTCCACGCCATCCAGGGGGCTGACGATCATAGGGGGTTTGCGCAGACTTGCCTGCCACTACAGACCCCAAGTGCAGAATTGTAAATGAACAAACACTTAAAGATGCCACATATTGGGTAAATGCTTCTCCAGCGGTAAAATATTACACCAACAGAAAACCCTTATAAACATGTAATAATAATTTACGCATAAGTACCAGCTCTAAAGTGAAATTCAGCTCAATCGAGTTTTGCAAGAATTTTCCCTGGTGGAGAGTGCTAGCCATTGTGTGAATTCTCATCTGGGTGAAGAAAAACAAAATCCATTTCCCTGAGCATAGTTATTCTTTGAAATAGCTTTGGCCTCAAACTTTAGAGGGAAAAATTATCCTGCGTGGGAAATGCTAACTGTATCATTTCTAAAGCTGTAGCTTTGTTGCCGAGGCATATTAACACTATAGAAACTTTTACTCAGGGCTTATGACTTGCCCCTGCCTGATGTTTCCATTTACTTAAAGAAGAGTGAAATGAGTGAGCAATGTTCTTTTTTCCCCCAGCACTTTTCCTCTGAATATTCATTTTTATGGTTCAGCCTTTTTAAAAAAGAAAACTTGAATTGTTTGGCTTAAATGTTCTTAAGTGTTCATCAACTAGAGACCAGAATAAGAAAAAAAAAAATTGCTGAGATTCCTAGTGCTCTCCAGTTATTTCTGAAGGTGGATAGTATATCCAGGTGCCATATATATATGTGTATGTGTGTGTATATATATATATATATATATATATATATATATATATATAGGATTACGGTGATCACTGACCTTTCCTTCAGTCATAAGCTCCATGAGACAAGGGGCTTTTTGGTGAGTGTAGTATCCTTAGCACCTTAAAAAGCTCTCAGTATGTAGTAGCTACTCCATGAATGTTTTGAAGTCAATGTCAGATCCCTAGGAAGTGGTAGAAGGAGCGAGGCTTTATTCTCTTGAATTCCACTTGGCGTTGGCGGCAAAGTCTGAGAGGTCCAGTGTTCTCATGGTACAATGACAACTATGCACCAAGACTGACCTCTAGGGCGGGGTGGGGGATGCCTGTGTGGCTCAGTAGGTTAAGCGCCTGCCTTCGGCTCAGATCATGATCCCAGGGTCCTGGGTTCGAGCCCCATATCCAGCTCCCCGCTCAGTGGGGAGTCTGCTTCTCACTCTCCCTCTGCCCCTCTCCCTCTCATGCTTGCTCTCTTCTCTCTCAAATAAATAAAGAAAAGCATTTCCTCAGGGTCCTGGGGGCTGGGACCAGATCAAGGTGTCTATGGGGTGGTTTCTCCTGAGGCGTCTCCCCTGGGTGCAGACACCATCTTCTCCCTGGGTCCTCATGCTGTCTTTCCTGGGTGCGTATCTGTCCTAATCGCCTCTTCTTAGGACGCCAGGCAGATTGGATCACCCTAGAGACATCGTTTATCCTTCATTACTTCGTTAAAGACCCCGTCTTCAAATACCATCACACTCTGAGGTCCTGGGGGTTGGACGTCAATTTGAGGGGGGAGGGCGAATTTGTGAATTTGAGGGGGGAGGGCGAGGAGGGTCATAGTTCAGCCCTGAACAGGGCAGTTACTGACTTGATTTTAGCACCTTGTCACTGGTGAAGTGCCATTCAGATGTTCAGGTGTTATGAGGACTTTCAATCTAATTGAGGATATAATGAACGACATGAAAGTCAATTCATTGTATGGGTTGGTATCTTCTAAGCACCTTGGCAAGCATAGTGCTTTTGGGGTTCTGGGGGGTGGGCTTCACTCCACCCCCTCTGTGGGACATGGGGGGTTTTCCAGCATGTGTCCTCTCATTGACAGGACACATGTGTCCTGTGGCTTATTGAATCCTGTGGCCTGCCTTTACCCACCTGAGGCGCAGACACTCCATGGTACCTACAGGGTCCTGTCTGCCTGGTCCACCAACAGTGGCCTAATGATAGCACTTATTGAGTACTTGGTATTTGCTGGGCACAGTTCCAGGCAGACTCCTGTCTAGAGTTTTGGTACCCCCCCCCCCGCCCCGCCCCGGGTTCACAGAGTATGTGCTGGAGTTTGTATTTGAACCAGGGGGTCAGCCCCAGGCTCCATGCTCTTACCTGCTGAGATATATTGCATACCAGTGAGGCTGTTCTCCTGGACACAGGTCACTAGGTGCTGACCGGGCCACAGCTGGAGCCACCAGGTGCAGTCTGGGGCTGCTGCTCATCTACTCTGTGCCCTCTGGGTGGAGCCAGCCTGGTCCCATCCCTCTGGGCTTGCCTCAGTGCAAAAGCCCTTCCTGACTTTCATTCTGTAGAGTTCTGAAATGGAGTCTAAGCCACAGCTCCCAGGCAGCTTGGAGGCTCTAGGTCCTGTCTCCATTGGACACTCACCCCACTTTTGGTTAAGGCTTCAGTTTGTTTTAGTCCCTCTGATTGCTTTTGGTTGCCGGACCTCCCATCTCCCTGTTGGGTCTATTCCTGATCTATTTTGTTGCTTATGTGGGAGCTCCTGGGCTTGGACTTTGCTGTATGCACTTACATCTGATCTGTGTGTGAGGGCAGAAGATGGCTGGGCACCTCCAGGGCCCTCCCCAGCCCTGGTGGAGGCTCCCTGGTCATCTGGTTGACATGGTCAGTGCTGGAACTCATGGTGCTCCAGCTGGGAAAATGCAACATTATGGGACCCTGGTAAAAAGGGCCACTGACTAGAGGCTCTCTGGGGAGGTGTTTGGCTCCAGAATCTTGAAAACTGATTTGGAATTAGCTAGAAAGAAAGGAGGGGAGGATCTGCTGGTCAGTGGGAGTGGCAGGAGCAGGAAGGTGAGGGACTTTTGAGATGCACAAAGGAGGGCACTGTGGAAATCTGTTAGTACCAGGACCCAGAAGCCTGAGAGTTGGAAAGGTGAAGGGGGAGGACTCTGGGCCAGGTGGGGAGGGGCTTCGTGTGCAAGCCAGGCAGCTTGAATGTTGTCTTCAGGGGCTCAAGTCTGTGTGTGTGCGTGTGGTGCATATGTGTTGTGAGGACTCCCATCTCAGAGACCCCACTTACAGCGGTGTGCCTGTTTCTAAGTGAAAGGATCCATGGACTTGATTTTGAAGGCTGGAGGGCTGGACAGGAAGCCACTAAGGAGAGAGGCAGACATAGCACTTGAGTTTTCATTCAGGGATCTTTTTTAAAGTCTGAAAAGTACTTTTCTGACAGCTGGTTGCTGGGAGTCATCACCAGCCTGAGATTACTCCTGTGGGCCCGGGGGCCACCCGAGGCCTGAGGCCGGCATTAGGTCTTTATGCAGCTGCTGCTGAGCTTCCCACCCGCTTGCTCAGCAGCTCTTTCCACTCTTGGCAGTGTTTCATCTCTCCAGACCTCCTGTCTCCTCGTCTGCAGGTGTGCTTCTGGAAGAATAGGAAAGGAGGAGCAGAGGGACGGTGCTCAACCTGCACCCCACGCAGGATGTAAAGTACTGCATCACATGTAACTCTTCTTTCAGTGAATTTCTTGTCACTCCTTTGCTCTGTATCCCCAGAATCTCTGCTAACATGGGAGTAGGATCACCGCCACCATTACCATTACCACCGTCATCATTACCATCACCATCACCATTATCATTACCATCACCATTATTCCCACCAGCACCAGCACCACCATTACCACCATCATTACCATTATTACCACTACCACATCATCACCACGACTATCATAACCATTAACCACTGCCATCATTACCACCCCATTACCACCAGTATCATTACCATGACCACCACTACCTTTACTACCACAACCATTACCACCGTCATTACCACCAGCAACACCATAACCATAACCAGCACCAATGCCATTACCACTACCATCATTACCACCATTACCACCACTACCATCATTATCACCACTACCACCATTACTACCAGCACCACCACCATCACCCTTCACCCTCACTTTCAATGTATCAGGATTTCTGGCCTCAGGAATACTTGCATCCCCCAGTATCCTTTATGTCAAGCATAAAGGATATGCTTGACCTCATTTAATTTTCAACAAGTGGCAATTAGTCACTTGTTGACAAATTCATTTTGCTTTTGAGGAAACTGAGGTATGGGGATGTTAAATAAGTTGGCCAAGATCATGCTGCTGACACGCGACAGAGATAGAATCCAGATGGGCCCCCGGCACCAGGGGGAGCCACTGCCGCCTCTCACGGAGGAGGCCTGGCCTGGTAGCTGGGGAGGGGATCCGGAAGGCCGTCCACTCCGTCTGCCCTGGATCTGTGTGGTGTTGCTTCTCTCTGCTCTCCAGATCCCCGAAGTTTTATGTTCTAATCAAGCGTGGTCAGCACTTGCTCATGGAAATTGATGACGCAGCACAACCTCTTTCTGTAAACTTCAGAGATGGAGTGTCCTTTGGAGACAGAGTGGCTGTGGGTCTCAGACCTTGAGGGTGGGGGTACGCACCATCGCTTTAATAAATGAGCTGAAAGCCTCATTGGCCTCCAGCCTGAAGGGCCTCGGTGACTGATGGGCAGATGGAACGTCACATCTGTCTTTGGGGTGCTGTTCCTCACCTCCCCACCGCCAGGCTCTCACCCCGGCACTTCCTGCTTGGAGTCTCCATCTCTCGTCCCTTCCCGGGACAGGTCACCTGTAATCTCTCAGGCAGGGGCCTTGCCTGCCTCCTGCCTTCACCCTCCGGGAAGGGTGGTTTCTTCTCAGGATGTCTGCAAGCTCCACGGCTTGGGAGGAGTTAAGTCCAGCCAGGCTGCCGCCTGGGAACCTGTCCCCCTGGATCTCTGTTGGTTTTAATCTTCATTATCTTGAATGACAATGCTGTCAGCACCCGGGAGGGATCCTTGAGCAGCCAGATGGTGGCTGGATTTTTCTGCCAGTCATCAGTTTTCATCTGATTGCAGCGCAGGTGCAGGGAGGAGCCGTTTCTCAGCACTCCTTCAGATTGCCGCTGCTTGAGTAGATTCCTCCAGGAACCTTTCCAGGGACTGTTAAGGCTGGGAGCAACCCAGAGAGTTGGGAGTTCACCAGAGAGGTGAGGTGGTGGATTCATAAATAGTTATTGATGTCAATTATACGCAAATAAAGAATTTTTATACATTTATTGAGCACCTACTATGTACCAGGAGTTACCCTAGGCCCTGGGGACCTGGGAATGAGCAAAACCAAGCCCCTGGTCCAGTGGCTCTTCGAGGAAACAGACATACATGGGACACATCAAGTGCAGGAGGTGCTGAGAAGGGAAGATAAAGCAAGATAATAGCATCAAGGGTCAGAGGGTGACTGGGCCATGACGTGGGGTGGGGTGTTGTCTTGAAGAAGTCTGAAGATGGGGGATGTTTGGAACCCGCCTTGGCCTGTGTTCTTCTCCCTCTAGTCTTTCCGTATTGCTCTTAGGTAGTTTTGATAGTCATTGTGTATAAAGGACTTCTTTGCTTTCTGTCATTCTAGCATTATTACGTTTTCTCATTCATTCCTTTACTCCTTCAGTGATCCTTTACTTAGGATGCCACTGGTGTCAGGTACTACTTTCGGGACCAGGAATTTAGAAGCAAATATGCTCCCTTGGGGGCAGCCCCTGGGATATGGGATGCTGGCATTGAAGTCACCCCCAGAGTTGTCACTACTTCATTGCTGCTGATCGCCAGCACCTCGGGCTCTCCCGTGCCTTCTCTGGCTCACCTCATCGACTGCTCTCTCACCCCTCTGGAGAGTGGTCCTTCCCTGAGAAGAGAGAAAGCCCTTTCTTTCTCAGCCAGGCTTCCTTCTGGATCCTCCTTCATGGCCAGGCCTCAAAGCAGAGCCTGTGGCAAGGCTTCCACATTCTCAGCATGGCCATCAGAAGAACCTGGCTTCTGTCCCCAAGCATCAGGGAGCTGGTTGTTAGGTCTACACCCGTTGCCCTCCACCCATTGTCACTCCCCCTGAATTGGGCAGCACACATCCTCCCGTCTACTACCTCCTGCAGCAGACGCCCTGCTCCAGGTGCTTCCTGGGACTCCCGGGACTCAGCCAGCTCCTTGGGGACTCCCAGCCTGCTGCCTGTGCCAACACCTCTTCCCCTGCCCTTCGGAGACAGGTCGCCTCCAGGTCCTGTGGCTTCTTCTCATTCTTGAACTCACCCCCTTGGTATGTGGATACATTTTCCTACCTGTCCTGTCGGCAACTTTAAACTTAGTGTGTCGAAGACCCAATTCTTCACCTTCCCTCCTCCCGATGGCTCCCCCTTAGGCTCCCACCTGTGAACATAGTACTTTCATCCCTGTTGTCACGTTACTTCTTCACACTAACCCCAGGAATTCCTGCAGTACCGAGTCCCATGCCCAGCCCTATTGTTCCTTTTTGACTTTGTGTCTCCCCTCTCCCAGCCCTCGCCACCTGGGTCCTCTGGAGAACAGTGCTCCTGGGAGGAGCCATGGATTGAAGTAGCTTTGGTTTCCCTAGCTGTGTCTTTTGGGTAATTCCAGGCCAAAAGCTTTCACCTCTGGCCTCTTTTCAGTTGGAAGAAGCTAGAATGTGCTGATTCCCAGGATGGCTCGAGCTTTGATATATCTTAGGTTTGTGACCTGTAAGGTAAAATATTTCCTAATTATCTTAAAATTAGGTAAGAAGAGAACTGAAGTAGGTGGAAAAATGTCCTCTGGAGAGAGGAAGGCTTAATCCCCAGAACCTGTAAGTATTACTTTATTTGAAAATTGGGAAAGACCCTTTGCAGGTGTGATGAAGCAAACTGCTCTCAAGATAAGGAGATAATCCTGGATCCTCGGGGGGTGCCCAAAGTGCAGTCACATGCCTACTATAGGGAGGCAGCGGGAGATGGTCCACAAACAGAAGTGGGGATGACGATGCGAGGGAGAAATTGGAGCCATGAAACACAAGTCAGGCACTGAGAAGGACAAGGAACAAACTCTCTAGACCCCTCCCTGGGGAGAGCACCACCCTGGGACACCTTAATTTAGGACTTCTGGCCTCCAGAGCTCTGAGAGAGCAAGGTTCTATTGTTGTGAGCCACCAAGTTTGTATTACAGCAGACATAGAGGATTTTACCACAATTAAGCCCCCAAAACAGAAACCACTTTTGTAAAAAAAAAAAGAGTAGAGTGTCTGTGTTTGAAATATGTCCCAGGTGGTGGATGTATCTGTTATTGGCACCAGGGTTTCTAGGTGTAGGACTGGTGGGGTTGGTGGCCTCAGCCCTGCCACTCCCCAGCCCTCGTTCTCCTCCCTGGCCCTCCTCCTCTCCAGCCCTGCTCCTCCTCCTGGGCCCTGCTCCTCCACAGCCCTTCTCCTCCCTGGTTCTGCTCTGATGATTTCCTAAGCCTTCTGCTCTGCTTCCTCTCCAAGTGGCACTTTGTGTCTTGTAGTTCTGGCGCCTTCCTCCCCTCCTAGCCTCGCCCACATCCACACCTGCTGTTTTGTTTCCCTAATTGCAGCTGGGGCGTTCAGCGGCTTCCAGTCTCTGTTGGAGACTGCGCTGTTGGGTGGTGGGGACAGCCAGGTGGGCTTTGTTGCTCTGTCTCTGTCAGCATCCCATATTTGGGCATTTGATAAATATCCCCATCCTGAAATGAAAAGACTGGCCTCTCGAATGTTCCTTTCTGGGGTTTTTGCTGTAGAGTAGCCCAGTCCTTTGGGTTCCCCTGCCCAGCTTTCTATAGTGAGGCCAGTGTTGTCTGCACAGTGGACTTGGGGAATTCCCTGGGGTATTCAGTCATTAGGTCACTCATTTATTAATCAACTACTAGAATCACAGATCAGAACATTTGAAGACTGGTTCCTAGAGATGATCCAACCTTTTTTCCTCATCTTGCGTACAAGAAAACAGAGGCCCAAAGTGTTGCCTCTGAGGGCGAGCGATAATACGATATGACATTAGACTTAGTTTATGTTGTCCACCTGCCTCTATCCCTCTCACCCCTCACTGCCCACACACTGTGCTAAAATGTGTTGGTGGGCCACAGCTGTCATTATATTTAATTTTATAAACAGCTGACATTTATTGAAGCCATACTATGTGTGAGGCACAGCTATTAGCACTTCCCTGTATCAGTCCATTTAATTATCATTAAAACCCAAGAGGTAGGTGCTATTATTAGTAGAAGAGTGTCTTGGCTTTTTCATTACTCAAGCCTTTAAATTCTGGGACCATCATTTGCTAAATTTAAACCTCATCTATAAAATGGGGGTCATAGTGCCTCAGGCCCTGAGTAGATATTTATAGGTGAAAGGAGCAAGTGGAGGAACATATAAATTATGGACTCAGAAAAATACATGTAATTAAGAAATATCAGTCAATAAAATGTTCACAAAAGCCAGGGGCCTGTGTGTTTAATTTGAGCCTGTGACATGAAACTTTTGTTGCATTCATTTTCCCCTCTGGAAAACGAGGATAGTAATATTTAGCTTATAAGATTGTTCTAAGGATTGGATGGGAGAGTGGTATAAGCAATGGACCTACCCTAGTGCGTAGCACAATGGCATGACATTGGTGATCACCCAATATTGGGTGGCAGCTTTTGTTTGCTGTTGAGATACCTGAAGGGCAAACGAGGAATGCATTGTCATTGGGCTGTGGGGTGCTCTGGGGTAACTGTAAAGTCCTGTTCCAAGATCTTCCCTTTTAACAGGACAGCCAGTGTGAAGTACAGATGACTCAGTTTTTGAACAAGGATATCTTGACCCCAAAGGGCAGCAGAAAGAGCTCTATCTACCATCAGCCCCAGCCAGGAAATTCCTCACTGTCTAATGGGAAGGTACAATGGTCAGAAGGAGCTGCTGGCTGGGTGCAGATGCATCTGTCCGCAGTCACACTGTCTATGGGCATGAGTCATTGGCTCTGTCCTCAGATGTGGAGGGCAAGGACAGGGAACAGCATGTCATCGCACCTAATTGATGGGGTGAGTGTTGCTGTGCTTTAGAGGGATAGTTGAGCCTAACTCTTTTTCCATTGTAAGCTCTATGTTAAGTTGGGCAAACTCTATTAACTATTTTTTCCAACTTAGAGGAGTATATATTGACCTCTGCTCTGTACCAGGCACTGTATTAGGTTCTGGAAAGACAGAAGGAAAAGACATGGTTTCTGTCCTTGGGCAGTTTAGAACTCCTAGGAGACATAGGCAAGGAAGCAGCAATAGCAGGTGCAGGCTGGTACTATGAGTGTATTTACACATGCACATGTGTGGGCAAGGCTTGTGCCATGGCCTGAGAAGAAGCTCATGAATTTTTCTCATTGGGAGGCCTCTTGACAGATGACTCATGATCTTGTTTCCTTTTTTAATATATCATTTATATTCATCAGGATGGATTAGGTTATGCTATTTATATGAACAATCCCCAAATCTCTATAGTTTTACAAGGATTTATTTCTTACTCTGGTAACAGGTTCATCTTTGGTTGGTATGTGTGTATGTGGAGGCTTTCTGCTCCATGTTACTCATACTCTGGGAGTCAGGCAGGTCCCACTCCTTGGAATGTCCTAGATCACAGCGGCTGCAGGAAGTTGGGACCCGGGGAATCACTTTCTGCCTCTTACAGAGTTTTGCTTACAGTTGGTTGGCCGCAGGCAGTCAACCAGTCGCAGTTTGCTTCTAGCAACTGGGGAAGATTAGACCTACCTGGAGAAGAGGAACCACATGATTACCGACAGCCTTGGATTGTTCTGACCAACTTCACATTTGAATTCCTAAGCTAGAGGCTATAAACAAAACAGTGCATTGAAAGAGGAGCTTGAGAAGGTGGCCAGAAACAAAAGGAGGGACAGCCTTGCCCGTAGGAAAAGTATAGGAAAGTCATGTCTACTAGTGGTAAGATCAGATAGAGCCACTGTGCAGAGTTGACTGCCCGGACACCTTTGTAGCCTCCAAGGGCATACACTGTGCTGTTGCAGTGTAGTAGAACTTATTGCTACACAGTGCCTTGGCCAGGCACCGTGCCAAGGCAGGGGTTACGTAATTACCTGGGATCATTAAGAAAAACTTAAGAATATATTTATTTTATTGGTTGTAAGACTAAGGATGTATCTTTTTAGTTAGTTAAAACTAAATGTAACA
Organism: Canis lupus baileyi; assembly: GCF_048164855.1. Lineage (NCBI taxonomy): Eukaryota > Metazoa > Chordata > Mammalia > Carnivora > Canidae > Canis > Canis lupus. Next base: position 32,628,167 of record NC_132848.1, read on the forward strand.
AAAACAGTAAGCCTTTTGTTACCTAAAAAAGTCACTTAGGGGTGCCTGAGTGGCTCAGTTGGTTAAGCATCTGACTCTTGGTTTCACTCCGGTCCTGATCTCACGGTCATGAGGTTGAGCCCCACATTGGACTCCATGCTCAGCTCGGAGTCTGCTTGAGATTCTTTCCCTTTCCCTCTGCCCTTCTCCCCCCATTTTCTTTCTCTCTCTCTCAAAATTAATAAATAAAATCTTTAAGGAAGGTCATTTAAGTGAAACTTGGGTAAATGGAGGCATTGCCGTTTATAGTTTTTCATTTCTTCAGGATAGTTTGTAAGTAAGTGTTTGATTGTTTGAGCAGACTCCAGACTATCTCCCATGTTTGTTTTTTGTCGTTATTTGTTTTTTCCTGTTCATCATGCTTATGATTGTTGGGAATTTCCAGTAATGTGCTGAAGATTGAGCTATTTTGTTGTAAGTATATATGTATACATGCACATGCACCTTTCTATTAGGAGAAATATGGGCTTTAGCAAGCAGAAGGTCTTTGGTTAGGGTCAGAGAGGACCCAGGACATAATTTTGGAATAGCCTTACCTATTATCCCTGCTCTGTTCTCTTTCTCAGCATGCTCTTTGACATCCTTTATAAGGTAGCTGGGAAGAAAGCTCCTTAAATATCTTTGGCTCACTTTCCTGGAGATCTGTACTAGCTAATCAGTCAAGCAAACATTTATCAAGCATGGTTTATATCCCCCAAGGCATAGTGGAAAAAGAGAAGTATAAGGTCTGGCCCCCCATGCTCGAGGAGTTTACAACTTAGAGATGGGGAGATAAATCAATATTTGCCAACTATGTGCCACACACTGTTCCAGGCTGGCATCACCTCATTTAACCCTATAGGAGGCTTCAGTAGCTGCCAGGTTTTCTACTTTAGGATGAAGAGATTAAGACCTGGAGAAGAACTCTAACTTTATCATGCTTCCATAGTAAATGGCAGCATTTGCATGGGAAGCCAAGTGTTCTCTTTTAAGTCCCGTCTGCCCTTGCTCTGCTATCTGCCAGCCAACACAGAGCATTCAGAGATCCCTAAAGCAGAGTGGGATCTCAGGAGGGCAGAGATTTGTGTTCACTTCAGCTCTTAGGTTCCCAATGACTACGTGGGAGCCTGGCTTAGATGCAGTGATGAGTAAAGAAGGCTCCTGCCCTCCAGGAACGAGCAGTCCAGGCCTGTGAAACTGTTGAGAGGTTCAAGTCAGGGCAGGGAGTCTGCTACCAAGGGCACTGGCACAGGCGAGGGTGCCTTGCGTGTAGCTCATGAGAAGTGCTGAGGGCGTTCAGCAGGGGTGGGACCCGGTGTGACTGGGTTTTAGCCAGCCTGCACCCCTTGAGCAGTGGCAGGAGAAAGGACAGAAAGGAGCACGCACCTGAGGTGAGGTAGCAAGCCCCATCAAGATGCCGTATGAGCAAGAGGGGGCTGCATGCCGGTGCCAGCGGTGGGAGCTACTGGTCTTACTGGTGCTAAGCATGGGGAATACAATAGAGGAAGGAGCCTGGGAAGATCTGTTCATTCCTGGCTTGGGTAACTAACTAAGCTGGTGGTAGTGGACGAGGAGGAGGACCAGATTTAGTGGAAAAGATAATCCTATTTCAGACAGGACAAGGATGTGGGCTTGGGAGTCAAACCCCTCATTTTCTCTATTAGTTTTTTTGACTCTGGGCAGAATACTTCACCCCCCCCCCCCCCCCACTTAGATTCCTGTAATGTGAGAAAACAAATTGTACCTTTCCCATAGAGGTTTTATAAGGATGAAATGAAGTCATGACCATAAAGCACTTAGAGTTTGACATGTAAGTGCTGGCTGCTGATAATTACTAATAACCTGTAGTTACTAACTGATAAAGAAGATGGATAAAATGTAGCTTACTGCAGTGGAGAATTTATTTTATTTATTTGTGGTTTTATGGTTCTATTAACACAAATACGATGGCACACAAGCTGCCTGTTCACTTTCTTTGCTATGCAGCCTGGCAGGGGGATTGGCCAGCGGGGCTGCTCTTTCCACAGTGGCTTTGGAGGAGCCGCCGTGAGTGGCATCTGCACAGCGAGATTTGTCGCACATCAGCAGCATGGCTAGCTCCTTGACTTTGTGGGCTAGTAACTTCCCGAAGCTACTGGGCAGCATGAACTTTGTTTTCTCTTTGGTCGCATAACTAATGCTGGGCATCAAGATGTGGCCCTTGAATCTGTGTACCCTATTGTCGGTGCCTCTGCGTATCTGCCAGTTGCATTTATTTTTGATGTATTGGCCTGACTAGTGCTGGATGTACTTCTTGATCCTCTTTTCTTAAGGATCTTTGGCTTCATAGGGGTCTGAGTAGGAGATGGCTGCCACCTCCCCAGGCGGTGCCAAGGAGAGTACAGCAGGGAATTTAGTATCTGGTGACCTCTATTCTCATTTTAAAGAGTTGAGGGAAAATGCTATAAGAGCAGATAAAGGAAAAAAATCAAATATCTGTTATATTGGCAGGCTCTATGCCAGATCCTATGCTGGATGTTTCGGAAATTTTTGTTACTATAACCATCCCATCACGGCAGGCTGAATAGATCTCAGAATGTATGATTCAAGAGGTTTTTATCTCATTCCCCAAAGGAGTAGGCTGGGGAGAGTGAAGGGTGTGTGTGTGTGTGTGTGTGTGTGTGTCTGCTCCACGCAGTGACTCTGGCCCTTGTCTTCTCTCGAAGCTCTGGCACTGATGTCCAGCCAACACAGGGCAAGAGCATAAGCCTCCTTGCCGCTCATGTCCCCCTGGTTAAAATTTAGTCCCAGGGTCGCACCTCATGGCGAGGAGGCTGCAAACTCTCTCACCCTGTGTGCAGAGCTTGCTGAACAGCTAGCTCTCTCCACAAAGGGCCCAGTTTACAGGTGAAGAAACAGTTTCTGAAAAACAAATACGTTTCTTTCAGGATGACTGATGGAAGGCAAGATACATGTGGGAAGCGAAGATGGATAGTTGGGGGATAGGTGGGTTAAGTGAAGTGGATTTAGTGGGATTAAATGATGAATAAAGGAGGCATATCTGTGGTTAAGGTAGTTGAGACAACTCCTGGGCAATGTCCCAGGCCGTGAGCTGGTACCAAGGAGGCATGGCGGTGGAGGTTGTTGGCACCAGGAGTTACAGATCAGGTAAACCAGTAGGTTGGATGAATAGCCACAGGAGCTGGAGCCGCCCCAGATGGCAGTATAATTAGAAAGGGAGGGAGAAGCTGAGAGAGCGGGAGAAGGACACAGAGTTTGTGACCAGAAGATCTAAACTTCAAAGACATCATCCAGAGCATTGATGTGTGTGGAGTAACTTACTTGTTTTAGCCCTACCACGGACCTGGTAGGATAGTGGACCCGGGGAGAGCTTTGAGCTCGCGTACCCTGCAGGGGAAGATAAAATGAGTTGTGAGGATGGGGTGAACGGAAATCGGCTGTCATGATCATTACTTTTGGATTAAAGAGGTTATGGGGGCCTGTGTAGACTTGGAAGTTGTTTGGCATTTGGATCAGGCTGTGGTGAACAGGATAAGCACAGTTCTCTTCAAATTGGTGGTTTGTGAAGTTGCTTTTGAGTGCGGGGATGAGTCAGTCTCGGCACCTATTTATTGAACATGTACCATGTGCCCAAACGTTAGTGATACCAGTTCTCAGGATAGCGATGAGGTATAACCACAGCTTTACCCCGGGGCCTGCTTGTAGAGAGGACACGCTTCTGCAGAGTGGTGGGGGGACGTCTGAGGGAGTCCGTGATCACTGCCCACAAAGCCCACCTAGGTTCTCACCCGCCCTGAGTTCTGTGAGCCTTTGCCAAGTCACTGGGCTTCCTGGTCTCGGGCATCTCATCTGTTTAAAAATAAACTAAAAAGCATGGGCAAGGCTTCGTTTTCATTATTCAATAAGTATTTGCTGGGTACCATCTGTTCAGGTCCACGGGGCACAGAGGGTAGGACACAGAGCTGCTGCCCTCAAGAAGTGAAGGAATAAGATTAATATATGTGGAGGGAAAAGGTAAGTTTGTACAGGCTGTCGTTGGATATTTATGAGAGCCTCTGCCTTACGAGGCCCTGCTCCCAGGGCTGCGGCGGTCGGAGCCTGCCTACTTCCCACATGCTCTTTAGTCCCATACATTCTTGTGCGGCCACCCTGAGCTTCCCCTCCCCTCCTCCCACACTTCCTTCTCCCTTATTCATTCAAAACATATTCACTGAACACCTACAGTTGGTCAGGCTCTGGAGAGACAACCATGAATGAGTTGACAGGGTCCCTGTCCCCATGGAGCAAACATGTCTTTGGAGTGACAGATTGTACACAAGCCAACGAGGCAGTTCCAGATCTCTCCATACATGCTCTGGATAAACTGGAGACAGCAGTGTGGTGGCAGTGACTTCTGGGGTGATGCTGGACAGGAAGGTCTTTGCAGGGGTGACATCGCACTGAGCCCTGTGGAGGCAGAGAACCTGCCCCGTGACTTGGGGAGCAGCATCTACCATGAGGGTCGCGGCATGGCCAGGGACAGCAGGGACTGAGGGAGCACGGTGGTGGACGTCTCAGAACTCAGATGATGGGGGCAGAGGGCATGCATATTGAGACACACGTAGGAAATGTTAGGCCCCTTCCTTTACTCGTCCCTGGCACATAGTAGGTTCTCAGTAAGTATTTGTGAAAGGGTGAGTGCATGCATACACACCACCTCTTGGAGCCCCCTTCTCTCCCAGCTGGCTCCTCCAACCGTCCAAGGCAAAATGTTCAAAAGATCTCCGGCTTTTCGCATTAAAATGCCTTGGCTTTAGAAGGACTGGTGGTCCATACACGGGAATAAGTCTTGTAAACTGGCATGCCGACTGCACCACTAGTATTGGCTGAGGCCCAGGAGCCCCCCCGCTGGCCTCCTGAGCCTCTCAAGCCTCTGTGCTCCACTTAGAATAGGAAAGGAAACACTATTTAGCCCTTACAAACTGGCCATGGTGCCATAGGGAGATTTTAATATTTGTGCTCCTATGAGTAAGTACAGTCATATCCTGTGTTTATAGGGGAGACACTACAGCACAGACTGTCCAAGGTCAGATTCATTGTACAGCCTGGGGTCTCATCCCGGGTCCCCTGCCTGTAGGGGCCCCCTTCCCGCACGCCACACCACGCGGCCCCCGTCTCCTGCCCTCCCTCCTTAGCCTCTCCATCTGTCAAACGTGGATAATGATTTTGTCCTATCTTACCACTGACCCCCTTGATAATATTGACCTAGTGGGAAGTTGTAAGGCAGAACCAGTAAAAATGACAATGAAGCATTTTGCCAATAGAAGGTGTGCTGCTGAATGTTAATTCACAGCGGAGCCTGGCCGTGATGTGAGGGCACATTTATTAGGTAGCTATTTAGCCAGCAGGCCTCTTCCTGCCCCCAACTCGATGAGGAAGCCTGGGCTGGCTCCAGCGGCGTGAGCTCCGTCCTCTGTATTTTTGCTGTGTGTCCCTTCTGTGATCTCTCCACATGTGGATTTGGTGACCCTGTAAAAGCTTGGAAGCTCTTTGGGGCCATGAATGGGGTTTGGCAGCCACAAGAACAGTGGACACCATGCTGGGTGTCCAGCCATGAAGGCTGGAGAGGCTGCCTGCCCCAAGGGTCTCCTGGTCTAGAGAGAAGAGAGGGCAGGTGTGTGATCAAGTGCACCAAGCAGTGGGGAGGCCTGAGAAAGATGCTCACGCATGGAGCATTGTGGGAGGAGAGGGAAGAGGCAGCCAGGGAGCCTTCCATAAGGAGGGAGTTTGAGAGGCTGGTCTGGCACAGGGGTCAGGTGCTTGCACTCTGGAGCCCACCTGCCACTGTCTGGCTGGGTGACCCTGGGCAGGGTATTCGATCTCTCTCTAGGGCTGTAAAGTGGAGATGGGAAGACTTAGACCTCACAGGGCTGTTTAGGGCATTAAATGAATTAATATATGCACCAGGTGTAGAACAGTATCTGATACATGAGTACTTGACATGTGGCACACACGTGTATTCTGAGCAGTGGCGTCAATGTGTGGAGGCCTGTGGAGGGAGCAGACCTGTGAAGGGCTGAGGTGGGTGGGGGACAAGATCCTAGGCACATGCTGGGTGGGGAAGGCACTGTGTGCCCACTGGAGGCCAGGCTGTGTGGGTGCTGCTGAGCCTCAGTGGCACATCTTTGACACTGTGTGTGTGTGTGTGTGTGGGGTGGGTGGGGGGGGGGATCTAGATGTGTATTTACGTAGACATAACACACATCTGACATTTACCACCCAGCCTCTTAGCTCTAGGGACAGACTGAGGAGAATGACTTGAGGGATAGAAGCCATTAGGGGAGAGTGATAGTCCCTCTGACCAGCCTTTCCAGGAGAGCATTCTGGAATTCGAGATGGTGGAGTGAGAGTAAACTGTGTCATGGAGTAAATAGTGATTCTAGAGTTCAGACAGACCTGACTTAGAATCTTGCCCTCAACATTATGTACGGGTACACCTACCTACCTACCTACCTGAATGAATGGGGTTATGTATATAGGTATGTATCTATCTACCTACCTACTTACCTATGTATGTATCTACTTACCTACCTACCTACCTACCTGTTTGTCTCTCTCCTATTTATCTGTCTCCATCAGCCATCCATCTGTTGGTATCAGTGTCCCTCTGTCTCTATCAGTCCATCAAACCAAATTGCATCTTGAGGGGGAAAGCCTGAGTGCTACTCCAGCCGCAGCTCTGTGCTGTTCACCATTGGTCCGTGATTTTCACCCCTTTTGTCCACAGGCCACAGGGGGTGCATGCTGTCGGGCTGGAGTTTTCATCACCTAGACTCTTTCTATTTGTGAAAACAGTGCAGGCATCCAAACGCCAGGCCACGCTTTGTGTGCTCATTTAATGAGAAAATCGAATGCAAAAGAGGGAATGTTTGGAGATAATTGGACTCAGGAGGGTTGCGGGTTTTTGGAGGTGATGAGCGGTTGATGGTCTCATAAGAAGTGCTTATGATGGTCTACAAATGGCTGAGCAGCCGGATTCCTGCTTCTAAGGCACATCTCCCCAAGGTCTTCCTCATGTGGTGAACCCTCCTGCCCCCCACTGCTGTGTGAGGCAAGCACTGGCAGGGTGTCCGGGTGCCTGCGAGCGTGCACACACCTGTAGGGACACTCCTTGTGGAAAAGGCAGGGGACGAGTTCCCATCCTTTGCTGTGGCTCTGTTTTGAAACTTGGTTTTCATGGCCAGCCTCTTCCCTGAAGTTGCACCCAGTGCATGGGTCCCTGGGCTGGATTGACAGGCAGGTGCACTGTTAGATTCCCAAGAATGGGTCTCAGATGAAAAGAGTTCTCTCTCTTTCTTTCTCTCTCTCTCTCTCTCTGGGTCATAGAAGCCATGGTCAAAAGCCAATCACTCACCCACTTGTCGTAGAACAGATGAAGGCAACCCAGGGCTTTTTCTCCGATGGCAAATTCTCCCGGCATGAGGAAAGAAACATAATTGGAAAATGGGCAATATTCACAGAGCAATTACTGTGCCCGTTAATGAGGTTTACATGAAGGCTTCCAGTGAATTAATGAAGAACAGTGATTTTGGCATTCATGTTGAACAGCTGGACAGCTTGATAAGGGAGCAGACTAGGAGGGCCCAGGGCTCGGCCAAGGTGATAAGGACTGAGGGAAACTCTCTCCCCAGCTGGCCCCTTCCTCAGTTCTCTCTGGTCCCATTACTGTCCTGGGAGAAGTTGATCGTGATGTCTGGGCCGCCACATTGGACCTGCCCCACCAAGAGGAGAGGAACCAGTTTGCCTAGGCCGTGGGGGCCCATCTTCCCTGGGCTACGCTCAGAATCTGGCCAGTGGCAAGCCATTAAGTTTCCTTTCCTCGGGCGTTCTGTTTGGGGGTTACATTACAGTGGTTTTTGGGGGACAGTACATCTTGGAAATCTCATGCCATTTGAATACTGAGGTCTGGGTGATGGCCCTGTCATTCATGCCTGTGTGCTCCTTGGGCACGTTACTTAGCTGCTGGGAGCTGTGGTTTCCTCCTCTGTGGAAGAGACACACTTACATCAGTGACCTGTTGGGAGAATCAAATGGAATAGTTCATACTGAGTCCCATTCTGCATGTGTTATGCGTTGTGTCAGGTGGGGGTTCTCCAGAAAAATAGAGCTAGTAGGACATAGAGAGATCTACCATATACCGTAGGCTTTGTTTTAAGAAATGGCTCGTGTAACTGTGGGAGCTGTGAAATCTGTGGGGCAGACCAGCAGACTGGAAGCTCAGGCGTTGGGAGTCAGGACTACAGTCTTGAGGCAGAAATTCTTCTTGTCTGGGAAACCTTGGTTTTTGCTCCTAAGGTCTTCAACTGATTGGACAAGGCCCACTCACATTATTGAGGCTAATCTCCTTTACTTGAAATCACCTGATAGCACAGATTAACCACATCTACAGAATGACTTCACAGCAACATGGAGGCTGGTGTCTGATTAAATAACGAGGGACTATAGAACTAGCCAGGTTAACACACAAAACTAATCATCATTGTCATTGTCATTGGGATGTCAGGAACCTTGAATACAGTATTTGCTCCTGTTGGAGACTATTGGAAATGTGTCATTTGCTGACAGTCAGCATCTTAGCTCTAGGGATAGATTGTCAGGTTGAGGAGAATGACTTGAAAGACAGAGGCATTTAGGGAAGAGTGACAGTCTGTCAGACCAACCTTTCCAGGAGAACATTCTGGAATTTGAACTAGTCAAGTGAGAAGATGTCATGGACAGGATAGCAATATTGGAGGCCAAAGAGACCTGATTTAGAATCTCGACCTCAACGTAGCTTCCTTTCCATCCCACATTGTGATAAGTAATTGAACCTGTGATGCTTTTCAAACCTTTTTTGTCCTTTAAAATGGGAAAAAATAAGCTTAAAAGATAAGTTTTATAAGAGTGCAGTATGTTTGGCATAATTTAAACAATCAGCAGATAATTATTTCCCTCCCTGTGTATTTGTTCAGTGTTCATGGAGTTGTTATAATGGGGCATTTGTTTTATAATCTAAGGATTTTCCTGTGAGGGCTTTGAAGCTGGGAACATTGCAGAATGCGAGAGTTAAGGAAAGCTGGAAGTATCTGTCAAAATGGGGACAAGTAAGGGGCACCTGGTGACTGTTGGTTAAGCATCCGACTCTTGGTTTTGGCTCTGGTTATGATCTCAGAGTTGTGAGATCGAGTCACGTCGGGCTTCTTGGAGTCTGCATGAGATTTTCTCTCTCTCTCTCTTTCTGTCCCTCCCCTCTCAAATAAAAGAAAAAATAAAATCAAAAAAAAAAAAAAAACAACAACATAGGGGCAAGTATGGCATTCAAGAGTGCCTGAGTTTCCTATGTTCACAATGAAAATGCATTTCAACAGGAGATCTTTGAGGGGCAGAAAAGATGGACCCTCCTGAAGTAGTGCTTCCTTATCCGAGCTGAGGGCTGAGCTGGGGTAGAAGTGGAGTGTCATTTCCTGGTGCTTGTGTCCCAGTGGGAATGGCCGCACATCACCATTTCTGAAGATAGGCGATCACCATGGTCAAGCTTATTTCATTTATCCCCTGCCCTGTTGGGTAGAGGGGATCCTAAATGCTAGACACATCTGTCTTTCACCAGATGTTTGTGTGGGACAGTGTGGGCACCTGTTTCATTTCTGGTCCTTGGTACGTGACTGTCAGAAGAACAGAAAATCTGTGTGATGATGGTGAATTTCCATGAGCTTGGCATTGCCATCTGGGAAAGCTCGTTGCTTCTTAGAATGGCACTTCTGCGTGCACTGGGTGTATTTCAGAACAGGACTACACTAGACGTAATGTCTCCTCCCCATCCCTCCCACCCCTCATTAACATGTTGAAATCCTACCTTCCAGTGTGATGATTTCTGGAAGTGGGGCCTTTGAGAGGTCCTTATGGTTAAATCAGGTCATGAGGCTGGAGTCCCCCAGAGTGACATTAGTGCCCCCATAAGAGTCACCATCAAAAAGCTCTCCCAAGTGTGAAGTCTGCAGCCCTGCAAGAGAACAGTGCTCTCAGCAGAAACCAGCCATGCCAGCCGACTCCCAGCCTCCAGAACCGTGAGGAATAAATTTCTGTTGTTTCCTTATGCCCCCAGTGTATGTATGGTACTTTGTTACAGCCGTTTGAAGTGACTAAGAGAACCACTTAAATCCAGACTATTCCCTTAGCATTGGTTTATGTACCAACTTGGTACCTCCTAATGAGGGGAAAAAAAAAAAGCTAGAAAGCATGCAGAACCAGTTTCATTAAATATATCTGTGTTTTATTTGTCTTTTTCTTTCTTTGTCTCCTTGAGGAAGCTGTGAACTCCTTGAAGGACAGATGGTTTTCTTTTCATCTCAGTGCCTCATTGTCTAGCCTGGGGCCTGGCATGTTGTCAGGGCACAGTGTACATGTTTGGTGGATGAGCAGACAAACTGTGAAGAAGCTTCTTGATCCACATTGTGTGGTTGGCCTGCACAGCTGTTGAGGCTTGACTGTGCGTCTGGAACATGATATTCCACACAGAGGGAAACTCAGTAACGGACCAGAGTCCCCAGGGAAACATCTCAGAGGGTCTGATAGATGGACAGAACAGCCTGGCGAGGCCTGCGCCATCTGTGCCTCTGACCCGGCGGATCGAAGGTGACCGTGTGATGGAGCGAGGTCTTCCCAATGACAACTCACCCTGCTTGGCACGTACATGCTGGGAGGCTCTGGTCTGAACTCCAGTGTCCCTTGAGACTTGAGTAGATAGAAGTGGCTTCGTGTGTACAGGGGAGGGAGCCATCACTTGGACTTCTTTGGAACACGGAAACGCAGAGGAAGGCAGGTGTGGTGGTGTGTTTCAGAGCATGTTGGAGCCTTGCGTAGACTTGACCTTGTGGTCTTAGCCCTGTGGGGCCTCTGCTCTTGGAGTTGTTCAAATATTAAGTGCCCCTGAGTGGGAAAATAAATGAATTTTTAACATCTATATTTGCATGTGTTAATCATCTCCTGCATTTGCCTGCCCAGATTCAACCTTTCAAAATAATTTCCAGATGTCTCTCTTAATGACACCACATCTCCGTGTTCCTCGTCTACTTAGGTCATCCAGCTGAGCAGGGTTTTCATCTCCCCCTGCTACAGGCCTGGATGGTGGGACTCGCTGCTTGCCTGCCCCACTCCTTCCCGTATCTTCCCATGTTTCGAAGGACTGTTCTGAAGCTTGGAGCAGCTCGTGGCAGTCCATGTTAGTGCTAAGGCTCTGACAACTCCTCATCACTTCTAGAAGAAGTCCAACAATGCCACATGTGTTCCCAGTTGGGTTCTGGTTTTCCTGGCCTTAGGCTCTACATCTAAGTGCCAGACCTCAACTTGACCACTCTCTGAATCTAACATACTCTTCACGTTCCCAAGATTTGTGAATTTGTTTTTCCCCCTGGAAAATCCTGCTGACTCTTTCTACCTGTCAGACTCTCAGTCATCCTTTAACACTCAAGTTTTTTGGGTTTTGGTTTGGTTTGGTTGAATTGAATCGCATGCAAACGAGCACTAGGAAGGTGCTGGAATTGGCACACTTCTCTGCAGTGTTTTGCTTTAGTTTAGTGGAAATTCTCTTCAGCTCAAGCCATGAGTGCCCCACAAGGGAGCCCAGTTTCTTCATGTCTTTACTCGCTCCGCTAAATTGTGTTTTATTAATGTGTGTGATTGTACTGATGCTCGGGCCACTGTGCTAATCACTGATAATTGCCTTAATGAGCTATTTGTAAGAAATACAGTAATACCAGTAGGGATGAAACCAGACCCCACCACAGCTGGTGGTGTAATAGCCCTTTCATTGGCTTTGGGGAAGAACAGTCTGCAGGATTCTGGCAGTATCAGGAAGAGCTCTGAGTTACCCACTTTCCCCTGAACACCAAAGTTACCCATCTTCCACTGCACGTTAACCGTGTGCTCATCCGTCAGGAGGCTGGGTTATCTGGGCAGCATCCCAGTGACTCACTGAATGAGGTCCCCCCTGCCCTCCGCCATGATGCATGTTCATCAGAGGCCACATGTGGCTCTAGCCTATGCTATCTTCACTCTGGGATCCAGGGTGACCTCTCTCAGGACCATTGCTGGTCATCATGCCAAGAGGAGGGCCACACACTGGTTCTTAACGCTTCCTTCCCCTCTGTCGCCTGTGTGCTTATTTCATTGGCCAGAGTGAGCCACATGGTCAAGCAGGGGCAGAGAAGTTCTGTCTTGATGTGCTCAGGGCTGGAGAACTGGTATTTGAGAATCACCTGGAGCCCACCATACCACGTACAGGGGTACATTGCTCTGCCTTGTGTGGTTTGGTTCCAGGGAGTCAGTACAGAGATAACTGTGCTGACACAGGCTTGGGATTCAGTAGTCCTTGGTTCAAATCCTAACCACCACTTACTATGTGATGTTGGTCAATGGCTTACTCTCTCTCAAATTCAGTTTCTTTTCTTATTTTTTAAAAGATTTTATTTATTTATTCATGAGAGACACAGAGAGGCAGAGACACAGGGAGAGGGAGAAGCAGGCTCCACACAGGGAGCCCAGTGTGGGACTTGATCCCTGGACTCAGGATCATGCCCAGAGTTGAAGGCAGACACTTAATCCCTGAGCCACTCAGGCATCCCTCAAACTCAGTTTCTTCATCTGCAGCATGAATATAGCAATTCCTGGGGCACCTGGGTGGCTCAGGGGTTGAGCATCTGCTTTTGGCATGATCCCAGGTCCTGGGATCGAGTCCCGCATTGGGTTCCCTGGGGGAGCCAGCTTTTCCCTCTGCCTGTGTCTGTGTCTCTCATGAATAAATAAATAAAATCTTTTTTTTTTTTTTTTTTTTAAAAAGAGAAAACAGCAATACCTGCCATATAGGACTGATAAGGATCCCATGAGAGAATGGATTGAAGGCCTTTCTAATGGTAATTAGTAAATGGTAGCTGCCCTTGCCATTTCCTCAGGGGAGCCATGGGAGTGAAAGCACCCACACCTGTCAATTCAGTAGTTGGTATCCAGCTCTCCCTTGTGGTAGCCACACCCTCATGTATGTCCAGAGCTCTCGAAATGTGCCTGGTGTGACTGAGGAACCACACTTTGAATTTTATTTAATCTTGATGATTTAAATTTTAAAATAAGCAGTGTAAAAATATTTTCCCTTAATATACAGGCTTATTGTTCTGGAGATGTTTTTTCCTTTAACCACACATGGTTAGTGGGTTTGGAAGGACTCCGTTTCATTTTAATTATTGAAAATGCAGCATCGAAATTGAGATGTACTGTGAGTGTAAAATATGCACCCAGTTCTGAATATTTACTGTGAAAACAGCATGTAAATTATCACATTAAACATCTTTATATTGACCACATATTGTTGTGATAATGTTTTGGATATATGGGGTTAAATAGATATATTATTAAAAGTAATTAGGAGAAAATTTAAAATTACACATGGGGCTAGCATTCTGTTGGGTGGTGCTGGTTTAGAGATGCAGAGAATGAGGCTCAAGCCTTATTGGGATTTGTCTGATTATCTGTCTGCCCATCTATCAATCCATCTGTCCAATCAGTATGGATTTATAGATAGCCTCCTATGTGTTAACCTCCTATATGTTAAGCTCTTGGTTATCAGTACCAGTCAAAACAGATGCATTCTCAGAGCTCACGCTTAGTGAGGTGGGGGGTGGGGGCCAATGATACAATCACATACATAAGTATAAGCTGTTGTATGGCATGTGGGACAGTCAGGGTGCTAGGAAAGCATACGACATAGGCCCTGCTCTTTTTAGTACATTAGTTGGTTAGGTGGGGTTAGGGAAGAAAGATTTTCTGAGATCTAAAATCAGAGAGGGTTTGGGTTGGATGAAGGTGGCTCTGGAGTTGGGAGAGGAGTGTTGCAGGCAAAGGGAAAAGTATGCACCCAGGTCCTGGGGCTGAGAGGGAAACAGCATGACAGTCTCACCGAACCTCTCTCCATCTCGTCCTTTTAATAGTTAATTTTCATGGGAAAACACAGAATGGATGGTCTTCTGAAAAAGGTATGAAACCCTGAATCCTTCTGCTGCTTCATCTAAGAGGTTCAAGTCCAGCGCACACTATGCTCCATGTGGAGCCCATCCGTTTTCCACATCTGACTGTGTGCATCCTCAGGTTGGAGCACTTCTGAGTCTTACACTGATCCCAGAGCTGAGCAGCGGGCCTTGCAGCTTAAAAATACTCCGAAAATATTGATGAGATTTATGCCTTCCCAGAGAAAGCTCATTACCATGTTAACCCCACTTTTTCATGCTTTTGCACCAGGGGCAGAGGAGGGCTGCTTATGCTCCCTTGAGGACTCCTCTCAGCACAATGGCAAGGCTTCATCCTTCTTTCCAGATACGGAGATGGAGGAACTTGAAAAGCAAAGACCTGGTTGTAAAAGTAACGTTCATTGCACACTTACTACATACTGGTCCCTCTTCTAAAGTGCTTCATGTGAATTAACTCATTGACTCCCCAACAGGTTGATGAAGCTGTCATCCTGATGTTGCAGATGATGAAACTGAGCACAGAGTAGCTGAGAAATTTACAAGCTCACACAGCTCAGAAGCGGTAGAGCTGGGATTTGGATCCCAGCAAGCCATCTCCAAGGCTTTTACTCCTGATGGGCTGCCATATAGTCCCACCTGCTGCACCACACTGCCCATCAGGCTGTGTTTCTGGAAGTCACATGGCTTGAAAGTGCAAGGAAGAGGACTCCAGGTCAGCTCTAAGTCTCATCACTTCTCTCTGAGCTGGGCAGCTGGCATCCCTGAGAACCTAGAAAGGCCCGAACACTGCTCTGAGTCCAGGAATTCAGAGACGAATAAGCTATCTTCTTACTTATAGGTGGGGAGATGTCCTATTGTAGATGATTTCAATATAATGATATAGCCATGTTCCTGGAAAGTGTTCAAGAATTATTTATCCTCTTCCAGGATGTGATTATGTAAAGGGGTGTTTCTGTTGAAGGTCCTGTAAGCACTGCATCTAGAAAATGTGCCAGGTTCATTTATAAGGCTCCAGGCTGTCCTGGAGGCTAGACTCCCAGACTATCCTGTCCTAACACGTGTCTCCAGCTGAGACTCGTTGGATTTGCTGCAGCCACGCCTGGTTCTCAAATCACAGACCTGTCTGACCCTCCCAGCTCCTCCAGAGAATCTTGCAGGAGCCCCCTTTGCTTCTATTCTCTTTCCTTCTGGATGATAGGGGCCATTTACTCTCCCATTCCCTCATCCACCTGGCTGCTCATTCATTTACCAAACACTTATATTAGCCGACTGGTTTTCTTGGGTCAGGTACTGTTCCTAGACACAGGAAATACAATGGTCAGTAAAACAGATCGCTGCCAGCGCCTGACCTGGCAAGGGGCAGACCCTAAAGGTCACAAACTCTAGGATTCCATTTACAGGAAATATCCAGAAGAGGTAATCTTTTGGTCATTACCAGGTCCCGAGGGAGAAGCTGCCCAGTGGGTAGGGAGTTTTATTTTGCAGTGATAGAAATACTTTGGAAGTAGGTAGGCTAGATGGCACAACATCGCAAACGCTCTCTGCGACAGGAGATCACTGACTTTATACGGTACTTTGTCTTAGATTGTACTGTGTTTCACTTTAATGACTTTTAAAAAAAAGGAGTAAAAAAAAATTCTAGTGAGGAAAGATAAGCCCTAAACAAAGAAGTTCATGGAGGTGGTGACAATTTTACAAATGAAAGAGAAGGGAAGGAGCAGGGATAGAGCTGCTGGGTGGAGTGACTGGTATGGACAAGCACCTGTCAGCAGAGGGTTGAGGGAGGCCAAGGGAGGCCGAGGGAGGGTGAGAGCACAGCAAGACAAAGGGCTGGAGGAGCGTGTCCCTTGTGATTGGCGAGTGGGGGGGGTGGTCAGAGCCTGATGGTGCCCCTGCCACCCTCTGAGTGCATGCAGATAAGGCACTCCTGTCCCTGGAGTACAGGGCTCCCTGGCGGGGTGGCAGGATTGTATCCCTCTCTGTCCAGTTCCCTTGTTCAAGCACGATGTGGGGCTGTCACGTGGTGGCCCCTGCTAAGAACTGTAGGACAAGAAGAATTGCTTTTTTAAAAACAGTTTTTTTTTTTTTTTTTAAAGCAAAGAGTTGCAGTCTTACTCCCTGGGGGAAATAAAAACTAGGTTGCTTAAGGTATCCAAACCACGCAGATACACAGCTGGCTCTGTGCAGTGTTCTGTGGCAAGCGGTCCCCAGGTGTGTGCGTGCGAAGTGTTTAGTGGGCTGAACAGCAGTGAGGTGGGCTCTGGGTCCTTTATTCTCATATGTTTTTTCTCTTATGTTGCCAGCAATGGAGAAGGTATCTGGTCCTCATAAGGTGCCAAATGCATGTTTGAGGAATGAATGGGTGGATAGTCCTTGAACTCTGAGCTTGAAGACCAAAGTAGGAAGATCCAGTATTGTTATTTATTGTTAACTAGTGTTTTGTGCCAGAGGCTCCCAAATGCCTTGGTTATTGGAGATACAGTCCACCTCATGGGTTGAAAAGCCACCGTATTTTGCACAGAGGGCTCTGAAGGCAGATCTCTAAATAAATAAATAAATAAATAAATAAATAAATAAATAAATAAATAAATAAATAAAATCCAAAACACCTGTGGACAAAGGCAGCATTTTTGGAATCAGCAAATGACTTTTCAGGATGATGACTTAGGCCAATATACTTTTGGGTGTTTCGCCCTGTGCACACCAGAGTTAACAGACCCAATTGGTATCTGTAGAAAGGCCTGCTTGCAAAGTTGGCCCTTGGCTGATGTCTGAAAACTTGGATTTTGGGAGGGTGCCCATCATTCCAGAAGCTGGTAAGAGTGCCTCGCTGTGCCTCAACTGTTTATGCAAATGATAGAGCTTATGCTGAACACAGTTTCTCCTGGGAGTCCGGAATTTTGGTACATGTTAGGCAAAGGATGCCCACTGACCAGTCTCCAATAAAAACCCTGAGCCCTGAATCTGAACTTCCCTGGTCAAACTTTGTACATGTGTTGCCAAAGCCTGTGCTGGGTGCATTAGGTGCGTCTTGGGTGACTCCAGTGGGTGGGGACTCTAAGCTAGTGCCAGGTTCCTTCCAGATTTTACCCATGGGCTTTTATTTTTTGCTGATTTTGTTTGGTGTTTGCTGTAGTAAGTCAAAGCCATGTGCGTGTGAGTATATGCTGAGTCCTGTGAGTCCTCTTAGAGGATCATGGAACTTGGGTCTGGTCTTCAGGACCTCTGACACCCCTCTGCCTTTGGTTATTGGCTTTATTAAATAATTAGTCATATCACCTTAGAGACTATTGAATGCCATTGGCATTTACTGAGTCCCGTTTGTATACATATCACATCTGTAAAATGTCTGCATCTCCAGGCTCATTTGCCTTTATAAAAACTGGCACTGCGACATGCTTCCATGAGTGACTTGTTGCCAAGACATTTCCACACATAGGGCACTGTCACAGAGATGATTGAGACAGAGAATCTCAATTTGAGGGAGAAAAATGTAAGTTATAGGAAAGCAAAACCCCTAGAACTTTGGGGAAATTAAGTGCCCTCCCATTTCCATGATGTGACAGTAGTTGTTATAAAGGACAGGCTTAATGCCTCTTGCCTTGAGGGAGTCATACAAGTGGCTATAAGATGCTGGTGGAGTTGAGTGGTTTGGAGAAACAACACCTCACTCTTCCCAGTATCCCTTGCTCTTCTGGCGTTTTCATCAGCGTGTTGATGCACCCAGCTTCTTACCCATCCATTTGTACGTCTGTCTATCCACTCAGCCAGCCAGCCCTGCCAGGCAGCTTGGCCTCTTCCTGAGTGCTGATTATGTGTCACACAGTGTGCCAGGCATGGGGTACAGGAATTAGTTGAAGAGAGTCTCTGCTGTCCCTGGAGATAGGCGTGGAAACAAGAACTTCCAGGGGGAAAGAGCCAAGGCTCTCCAGAGTCACACAGGAACACATGCCTAGTTCATCCTGATGGGAAGAGAGGTAGGGTGACAGCCCCGCTTGGACTGTATGTGACAAGGAGATTATCTAAATAAGGGGACCAGTGCCCGGGTGGGTGGGTGGGTGGGGGTGTCCTCTGTCCTTGTCCTCATGGACATTGAATCAAAGGGCAGGGGAACGCCCTCCTCCTGTGGGAGTTCCCCAGAGGTTAATTTAAAATTATCTTTTCATTTGGCCTTGAGATGAGTCAGAGTTGCCTTGGGCTCAAGGCTGGGGACACAGCCATTCCCAAAGGAAAGTAACAATTCCCCTCCTTCACCTGCCGGTGGTAATCAGAGGAAGACTCCCGAACAAATAGCCTGGAACCCCAAGACAGGCCCAAGGACCCTTCCCGCAATAGTAATGGGGCCAGAGCCCCCTCCCTGGAGTCTTCTCGGAGGTTCTGTTAGAGAGTCAGCAGTCTTGAGTTGAAGAAGCCAAATTACTGCTTTTATTTTTGGCTTTGCCTGGGGTCAGAAATTCCTTTTGTTTCTGACTTACCTTTTGTTTCAGCAAGTTGGCCTGATTTCCGTGTTTAGAACATTTTTTCATCATCTCGGCCTCTACGACATTGTTCCTTTGCACAGATGCTTCTTAACCCTGCATTTTTTTTTTTTCCAGAGTTAATCACCAGGCCTTTTCCTCTCAAGGCTTTCATGAGGCAGGTCGGAATGAAAGCAGGTGTTCCTTAAGTGAGCAGAAATACCCCAAACCGCAAACACTGTGTGTCTGAACTGCTTTATGTAATACTGTTCAGCTCTTAATTCTTACAGTAAGTCAAGAATTAGGTGCGAGGCTTGCCCTCCCCATTTTACAGTTGAGGAGACTGAGTCACAGGAGGGTTAAGACATTTTTGCCCAAGTGCCTCTGCTCATCTTGGATTAAAAAAAAGTGGGACATGTGAAGCCCAAGTCACAAAACAGAATGGATCAACTGTTCTTCATCACAGGTGAAAATGTTCCGGGGGGTAGTCTGTAAAGAGGAGGGTGAAAGACCAGGAGAAGATTGTGCAGAGCATGTAGCTGACTGCAGACCCATCTCCAGGGTGGATCAGAAGCCCTCTAGACTTGACGGGAAAAAGCTGAACTGTGCACTTCTGGGCAACAGACTTACGCAGACAGCTCACCAGAGGAGATGTACAGGCGGCAGACAAGCCAGTGGAGAAGGTATTCCACACTGTTGGGGAAATGCACGGTAGAGCCACAATCGGCTCCCACACCGCACCTGTTACAGTGACAGGAGGAGCCCTTGCTGCTGAGGACGTGCAGAAACCACACCTTCTGTGGGCGTGTGAAGGGCTGCAGCCATTCTCTGAATCTCTTGGGCAGTTTCTTGAACAGTTAAATATATACTTAACCATATGGTCCAGTGATCACACTCCTGGGCATGCATCAGAGAGACAGGAGAACTTGTGTTTACATGCACACCCAGACACAGGTGTGTACAGGCACTTCATTTGCAGTAGCTGCCAACTGAACATGGCCCCTGTGTCCTTCAACAGGAAAATAATAATAATCTTTTTATTTGATACCGAATTTTTTGTTTAATTTGGCACATATGTATGTTTTTAATACAGCTGTATTTTAGGGTATCATTGATATGTAAAAACTGCATGCATTTAGTCTATGCACTTTGATTAGTTTGGACATATGCATATACACCTGTGATGCCATCAGCACAATTAGGGTAATGAAACATCTTTGATTTTGGGACCCCTGGGTGGCTCAGTGGTTGAATGTCTGGCTTCAGTTCAGATCCTGATCCTGGGGTCCTGGGATCGAGTCACGCATCCGGCTCCCCACAGGGAGCCTGCTTCTCCCTCTGCCTGTGTCTCTGCCTCTCTCTGTGTCTCTCATGAATAAATAAATAAAATCTTAAAATCTTCATTTTCAATAGGTGAATTGTTAAAATGTGGTCTTGCCTTACAACAGAATACTGCTTAACAGTAAAAAAAAAATGAACTTCATGTGTGGAACAGCTGAGGTGGTCTTAAGGGCATTATGTTTAGTGGAAACTATCTCATAAGGGTTACGTACTGTATAATTGCATTTATATAACGTTCTCTACATGATAGAATTGCAGAGCATAGGAGACGAGTGGTTGCGGGGGCCTAGCAGGGAGCAGGGGCGCGTATGAGTGTAATGGGGTGGCTAGAGGGAGTTGGCTTGCGGGTAATGCAGCAGTTCTGCATCCTGATGGTGGCGGTGGTCACACAAATCTTTACATGCGACAGAATTTCTTGAACTAAACCCAGAGTTCAAAAAATCCCAAACACTAGTACATGCAAAAACTAGTGAAATCCCGAGGAATATCTATAATCGGATTGATTGTGTTGTGCTGGTGTTAATTTCCTGGTTATGAGAACGATGATACTTAAGCTGTCACTCCTGGTGGAAGCTGGGTGACGGGTACACAGGACCTCTGTGTACAATTCTGCAACTTTTTGTGAATCTAAAATTATTTCAAAATAAAAATAAGCATGGAGTTAAAAAACAAAAAACAAACCTGAGAGGTAAATATTTTGCAGACAGAGCATTTGATACACTCTTCGCCTGCAAGAGGCTTACTGTCTGGTGAGCAGGGGTTTGGTTTGGCCACACTGAACTTTCCAAATGGAATGAGTCAGGACATAAGAGAAAGCTGAACTGCATCGAATCGAGTGTCTTAAGAATTCAAACAGGCAGAAAGTGCCCAAGGCAGCTAAGATAGCACTTCTCCCTGCTTTCTAAGTGCAGCTCCCCCGTGTGCAAACACACACACACACACACACACACACACACACACATTCAGCGAACTCTTGTCTGCCTGTGCCACCTCTTCTGCCATGTGGTCTCATCAGTGGCACCCTTTCTGTTTTCCTTTCTTGCACCTCGAGTCTTTCTGTACACCCCCACACTTTCAGCCAGTGACTCCGGCTTTTGTTTATCAGAATGTTCTTCTCTATATCTTTACAAAGACAGGCATCCCTTTTTGCTTGAGTTAGTTGTCTACTGATTTGTTTCTACTGCGCGGATTAAGCCTTTATTTTTACAGCCACAGTGCCAGGCCATAGTGATGCTCTAGAAAGGCTTCTCGGATGAACAAACAGCAGGCAGCTGTGTGCCCTTCTCCAATCTTTTTTATTTTTATTTTTTAAAAGATTTTATTTATTTATTCATGAGAGACACAGAGAGAGAGGCAGAGACACAGGCAGAGGGAGAAGAAGCAGGCCCCCTGCAGGGAGCCCGATGCGAGACTAGATCCCGGAATCTTGGGATCACGCCCTGAGCTGAAGGCAGACACTCAACCGCCAAGCCCCCCAGGTACCCCTCTGGTCCAGTCTTAACTTCACAGGAGATAGTTGCGTCCTGCCCACGGGATTTTGAGTAGAATACTGTACTTGTATACTCGTAGAGTACAGTATTCTATTACAGACAGTATTTTGCAAGGGCCCAGGCAGATTGCTGGCTCTCCATCCTGATATGGATCTAGGTGTCATCCGCAATTTCTTGGAGAGAAAAAAGGCTCCAGAATCTGGTTGCAGAATATCCAGACCAGTCATATGGACCAGAAGCCAGAATTTACTGCTGTAGGTGCTTGAGGTCTGTATTGTCATTACTTTTAATAGGATGCAATAGTGTTGGGTGGAATGTTGAAAGACCTGACCTTTGAAAGTTCCTTCCAACTCAGTGTCTCTTCGGTTCCACTTGAGAGTGGTGTGGAAAACCCACGTGGAGAACTGTTTCTGAGGGAGGATTTAGGAAGAGTGCCATGGCGGCTGCATGTGTCACCTGCGTCATGGGCCAGATGAGGCTGGGCTGGTGCCAGTTTTCCTTTGTGCATATTCCTCCAGTATGTCAGAGAGCTGGGGGTGGCAGGGACCTGAATGATTACATCATCCCCTCCAGATTAGATCTCTGAAAAATGTGTCAAGATCCTGCATCAAGCACATGGAGCAGCAGTTACCAGTGTGGAACATTCCTGACGCAAAAATGCCATGTGTGTGTCTTGGTACAGAGTGAAGAAGAGGAGGGAGATTGTCGCCGGTGGAGCACTCCTGGTGGTCACCCATTCCATCAGTTTCCCTTTCAAACTTTAGGAGTTAGGAATACCCAGGAGGTTCTGCTTATTCCTTTCCTGCAGTTTTCCTGTATTCTGTTTTCATGGATGCTTTTTATTCTATACTATGTTCATGTTTTAAAGATAAATGCAGTTTGTGTGTGTGTGTCTTCACATCTATACTCATACTACCTCAGATACTGCTTGGTACTTTGCATTTATTACCTTTTATAATTCATGCAACACCGTAAGCCTCACGTGCACAGTGTTGCATGAATTATAAAAGGCAATAAATGCAAAGTAACGTGAGGCTTAAGATCCCCATTTTATAGACAAGATAAAATGAGAGTGAGGATGGGGAGGGATGGTCAGGTGACTTCAGGGTCACAGTCGTAAATGGCAAAACTGGGCTAAGACTCAGGTCGGTTTATCCTCAGAACCGGTGTTGACAGTGTATCTTCAGAAGCATTTGACAGATAGAGGAGGGTCCCAAAACTCAAAGCACTGTGTCTGTTCAGATGACTTTGTTGGGAGAAGCAGTATCTACAAACTGACTTAAGCAGTTCAGAGAAGATACTGGAAGTTCGTGTAGTTGAGAATCCCAGAGGTAGGGCTGAGTTGAGGTGAGACTTTGTCCTTTTCCCTGTGTCACTTTTCCCACAGTCACCACTGCTTCTTTAGTAACTGGAGCCCATCAGATGCATGCCACCTGGAATCCATCACTGTGGCAGTGGGGCTTTGATGACAGCAATTGTGTAGGTTGACTGGACCCAACCTTAACACTTGAGGTGGTGGTGATGGGAACAAAGGCAAAAGAAAAATTAAATTTCCTTGCTACCTACAGCCCACTGACAAGTCCTTGAAACAGGCAGAGTGACCTTCCTCTAGGAGCTCAGCTGCCTCGATGTTACTACTTTGCTAAGAGCAAAAGGCAATCTTAGCCCAAACCCAGGATCTTCTAAATCTAACATATAAAAATTCCTTTGGAAATTTCCTTTATTTCTACCCTCCTATATACGGGTTGGCAATCATCCCCCAAGCACATGACCCACCGATATACATCTGAAGGGTCTCATGACTAAGGTTTTACTAGACAGTAATAAATGACCTCCCAATAATTGCTAGTCCCTCAAGGTCCTGGAAACCTTGCTTCCAGAATTCCTTAGAGACTCAAGCTCTCCCTAATCCCCCTCCCCACATGAACGTCTGTAATGGGCCACTCCTCATGACCCCAGTGCAGCTCTTCCTGCCCATAGGTCATGTCCCGCTGCTTTAATAAAACCACCTTTTTGCACCAAAGGTGTCTCACGAATTCTTTCCTGTGGCCGTGGCTCCGAAACCCAACATCTTCCTACATCAGTGGGACTCCTCTCCAAACCCGACGGGCTGGATATTCTGGTTCCTTTCAGAAGAGGAAAGGGGAGAAAAGGCAGTTCACGGTGTCCGATGGTCTGCATCTGAAATTGTCTGTAGGAGGTGCAGGCTGAGAAAGGTACAGGGCCTGACAGGAGAGGTCTCCTGCCTCCCCTTTGTCATCTGCACTTGCGGATTGACTGGAAATCCAGCCACCTAGTCATCCACCCACCGCCATCTGTTGTTCCTGTTCCTTGTGGGTTCCCACTTTATTTGTTTATTTATTTAATTTATTTATTTATAAGATTTATTCATGAGAGATGGATTTTTCTGTTTTATTTATTTCATCTTATGGTGTTCTTTGCTGGCATGATCATTTTACAAGAAAGACACTGTTCCCTGGCACCTCTTCTCCCTTGATTTATTATTTTACAGGTTTATTTTGCTTTTCTTATTAAGAGTTTCGGATTGTTTTCGAGGTTTCTCCCCTCTGCCACCAAGTGTGTTAGAGATCAGGCTTTGTCCAGGGCCCTCCCTTCTAATGTTTCAAATTCTTAGCTGTTTATCCTTCACTCCCATTGAAATTGACTTGCAGAAAAGTTTCCAGTGACATGTTAAATGAAATTCGATAATGTGGGCATTAATGTCTGTGTTACCTGGGTAATATCTGAGCACTTAATATGTTATAAGCATTATACATATATTAACTTAGTTAACAGAACCCTTATGAGGTAGGTACAATTTGTATCACATTTTACGGATGAAGAAACGAAGTCCAGAGAGGATGGTTGATTTGCACAAAGCCACACAGCCTGTGGCTGGCAGAGGCAGGATTTGAACCTTGGTCGTCTGGCTCCATAGTCTACACTCTTAATCATTATGTCTATCATTGTATACACATTTATAAAACCCCATATACATATATCCACTAATGTATATGTGGTTATGATTGCTGCAGGAATCAAATTGGTTATATCTATGTAAACATAAACATAAGCAGCAGTGATTATTATGACTAAGAGTTAATCAGATATATACTCTATGCCGGGCGCTGTGCTAATTGCTTACTTAAATTATTCTGTGCTGAGCTTTCCACAGCCCTACAAACTTGCTACTATTATCCTGGTTTTTGAGGTGAAGCTACTAGAGGCTGGCAGACTAAGTAATTTCTACCAGGTGACACAGTTTATAAAGATAGAGTCTGAATTTAAACCTTTGGAAACATTCGTCCTCTTAAAATAGGACCAGCAACTCTTACCATTCACTGAGTCCCATTCCCTGCCAAAGACTGAGGGAAACATTACTTACGTTGTCCTATTGGAGCCATCCACTGGTACTTTGGCCTCCTTTTATATGAATACTACTCCCTTTCGCTCCTGAGATTGTTCTGCATTGGGCAGGGCACCTGTGGTTACTGGACCAAGGAGGAGACTGAGTGGAGAGAATTAGTGTGACTTCTCCAAGGCCCCGCAGCAGTAAGAGGGCAGGTTGGGTTAGGCTCTGATCTACCTGCTTGAGAAGCCAAGGCTTTCAGCTCTTCCAGCCACCTGGCTCCTCTGAGATTTGCTGCCTTTGTGCTGCCCAACACGTACTAGAGGAAACCAGGTCTGTGGGCAGAGATGCCCCCTACTCCAGCCCCAGCCCTCGAGGCGCACCTGGGGCTGCAAGTGCCTGAGCAGCACCAGGGCTTTGTCCCCCTTCCCTCCCTCCCTGCTTGCTTGCTTGCTTCCTTCCTTCCTAACTTCCTTCCCACCCAGCAGAGAAGAATCACCTGGCCACTCCATCTTCTGTGGTCCAGTATCTGAGAAGACATGCCCCACAGTCTCATCAGCATTTGCAAGTTATTCACCAATTATGTGCACAGACACATGGGGCCCAACCACGTGCTTCACGCACGGACCACAGTGTGGGTGCTGGGAAGCATGTGGATGCTGTGGGTTTGGGAAGCTGGGTGGGCGTCGCATCGAGCATAAACTTGTCATCTTCATGCTTTCAACCTGGCAACATCCGAGCCAGTTTTCCCCTCAGCATCCCATAAACTTCCTTATTTTCCCTGTAGTTGTAGGAGAGAGGCCCTACAGAAAACTCAGAAACCAAAATATATTCTTTTGCAAAAAAAAAAAAAAAAAAAAAATGTCCCCACAAAAGCTGCCTTTCTCAATTCCATATATATTAGTGCTGCTTTACTTTTTTTCGGCGGGGGGGGGGGGGCATGAAAGCAAGAGATTCTCACACCTCCCCTTCTTTTATGATTGTGACCGAGAGGCAGGGAGAGGACAGATCTTAAGGACACATGAGGGCTTAAGAATAAGCAGAGATCTGCATTGGGGAGCAAATAATGCAGACGTGCTTCGAAGACTTAGGAGATGAGTTGGAAAAGTTTTTTTTTTTTTTTAAATAAAGATTTTATTTATTCATGAGAGACACAGAGACACAGGCAGACGGAGAAGCAGGCTCCGAGTAGGGAGCCTGACGTGGCCTTAATCCCAGGTCTCCAGGATCAGGCCCTGGGCTCAAGGCGGTGCTAAACCGCTGAGCCACCCGGGCTGCCCCAGTTGGAAAAATTCTATTTAGAGAGGAGGATTTTCCCGTGTTCCTGGGGGAGGCAGGAGGGACTCTGATGCCGTCCACATTCTGGAGGCCAAGCTGCCATCCGGGGCAAGCGGCGTTCTTCACTTCTCAGGGCGCTTGCTGGGGCTCCAGGGTTTTGAGCAGAGACTGGGCAGGTGCGCCTTTCAGTTCTATCAATTACACATTGTAGTACCGGGTTTGTGTCCCAGCTCGAGTCATTGGGGGGGAGCGGGGGGGTGCGGCTGCTCCTGAGCTCGGAGGGGCCTGTTCCTGCTCAGGTTGTGGAGGGCATCGCGGCTGCCAGGCAGGAGCGGAGACTGCCCTTCCTCACGGAAAGGAAACTTGGAAAAAAGTCCAGTATCTATTCTCAGAGGTGGGGGGTTTGGCGGTTTCCTTTTCTCTCCCAGCTGTAATATTTAAAAAATAAAAATAAAAAAAGGGAAAAGCATGGACAGCCTGGTAGCAGTCCAGGATGGTGAGAGAGAAAAGGGAATTTTCAAGTTCCAGAACATGTTCTCCTGCTCCTCTGTGGGTCACTAGCGTGAAGAATGACACGCTCCTGAGCACCTGTCCTGGGGATGCCTTGAGCTCTTCGTGGGCATCTCACAAATCTCCGGGGCGTTGCCTGCAGGAGCCTGGCCGGTCCTGGAGCTCCCTCCTCCGGACACACCCCGGGGGCTTCTGTTCTGTTGGAAAGCTGTTCGTGGATGTCAAATAAGATCGTACTCAGCACAGACTGGGCGCTCTTCTGACACCCCCCGCCCCCCGCCCGGCCCACCTTTTCTTTCCCTTTGCTCACGGGTGGGGTTCTGGGGGAACCCCTGCACATAGCAGGAAGGGAAGTGTGTTCTCTTGGAAAACTGGAAAGTGCTGGAGAGTGAAGGAGGAGAGAGAGACTTCTGTGGACTGCAGGCTGGGGGGCTTGGGAACGCCTGCGTCTCCCTTGGAGGGAAAGTCTTGTGTTTTTTGTTCATGTGCTTTATTTTTTGCTTTGTTTTTAAGCAGGTGAGTCTACTGATCTGGTTTGTCATGCTTCCCTTAGAGCACAGAAGAGGTTTCTTACTCCTCCATGTACTCCCAAGATCCTGTCCCCTTAGGTCTCTGAGAACAGATTTTCCTGGTCATACCTTTGCCCTTGTCACATTTCTAATCCCAGAATATCTGCAGTCATAGTACGTTCTGTTACAGAGAGGGGAAAAAAAAACCAAACCCTGGCGTTGGAGTCGATATGTCTGGGTCTGCACATTGGCTCTGCCACTGGCTATCAGAGGCACTGTGCATGCCACCTAGCCTTTGTGGCGTCCCGTTCCTCAAATAAAGAAGGGAACAGGTGATAATAAAGTTTAATTAGTGAGGATTGAATGAGATAATGTGATCTGATGCCAATCCTAGCATGTAGCAGGTGTAAAACACACAAAGATTTTCTTTACCCCTAGGTACATATAAGACTTAAAAAGTATTTTCCCTGGAAAAATGGTGATGATTGTTAATAGTGATGGTGGTAGTAATAGTAGTAGTGAGCCTTTGGCTTAGGTTCCATATGAAAGTCCAAAATGATTTTTTTTTTAATTTTTTAAATTTATTTATGATAGGCACACAGTGAGAGAGAGAGAGAGAGAGAGAGAGAGAGAGGCAGAGACACAGGCAGAGGGAGAAGCAGGCTCCATGCACCGGGAGCCTGATGTGGGATTCGATCCCTGGTCTCCAGGATCGCACCCTGGGCCAAAGGCAGGCGCTAAACCGCTGCGCCACCCAGGGATCCCCAAAATGATTTCTATATAATCATCTGTCAAATTATTATATGGAAAAATAATGTGCTACTAATATATTTAGTTATATACTCATAATAGTATACTAATAATAATGCCACTTAGTAGCATTATTCCTAAAGAAATTCATTCCTCAAACACCCAATAGCCTAATAATAAGTCATTGTTAGCAAGAAAATGTTCCATATAGGTGAATCTCCAAATGAAAGGACACCTTTTGCCCTTAAGCAGCAAAATCTTCCAACCCAAAGAAAACCAAAATCACATGACAATATTACAGAAAATGTTCTAAACCCCATCTTTCCCTTCTCAAACACAAGAGACCAAGTCTTATTTAAACTTCTCATAACAAGACTCATTTTGCCTTTGCGCCCTCCTGTCATCCACGAGGATTACCGTGTGAAGAACAGTTTGCCCCGACAATCAGTGGCCCCAACTGTGGTGCTTTTGTGGTTTCCTGACTGCCTCTTGCTAGTGTATTCTTCAGACCCGTCATCAGTCCACCCCACGCCTGAAGGGAATGCGTGGAGGTGGCTCTGGCTTTCTCAGGACAGAGCTCATCACAGGCTTTAAATCTGAATTATGTATCTCCTCACGAGCTCTTCTCATTTACTTCTACGAAAGAGGTTCCTTCTTCATTTAAAAGCCTTGTCTTCATAGCTACTACAAGTTAAAAAATAGCTCTTCTTGCCTTTATGTTTTCTTACAAAAATTTTATTTGCAGTGCGTACAAAGAAAAGTCATTGCGGTGGTTTTGGGCAGAATTTTTACCTGATGTTCACCTTGAGAGGACATGTGCTTGAGGGCATTTTAAAGCAAAAAAGTAAGGATTGAAACTTCTGAAGTCATCTAAATAAATATTCTGGATATGTATTGCTATGGAAAAAAAATTCAAAACAGCTTTTGGAAGTACCTGTCAATTATATTTCCTGTTTTGCTGAACTTAAGCAGTTGGCATGATAGATAACTAGATTCTCGGGATGTGGAATTTTTTTAAATCATTGTGATGGGCAGGATAAACGTAAACTTCGGTCATCTTCCACAGAACATAGCTTGGTCTTTCATCATGTTTTTGAAGGCAAAAAGAGGGATGGAAATCTCTGGGTGGTATGAATTGTTAAGTGATTCTGTTGGGTTATGAATACCTCAAGGAAAAGAACCATCTTAGTTTTCTTTTTATTCATGTAACAAGTATTTACCTGCTTTTGAAGCATCTGGAACAGAGTTCCCAAGTTAAAAATGTTTTGGACTTAGAGCAGGAAGATGTAGTTTAAATCCCCACTGCATCCTTGACCATTTAGCTTACAGCTCCTGAGTCTTGGTTTCCTTCCGCCAATAGCCACCGAGTTGTAGCTACGTTCCAGGTGCCAAGTGTGTGAACGTGGCTGAGAACCAGGTGGATACTCGGTCCCTGCCCTCATGGAGTTTATAATTGGCCAAGGCTTCGTGAGCTCTGCCATCCTGTGTTCCTGTTCAGTGTTGTTTCCTCCACCACCACCCCAAGCGAGCACAGGTAGGGGCAGAGGGAGAGGGAGAAGCAGACTCCCTGCTGAGCAGGGAGCCCAATGTAGGGCTCGATCCCAGGACCCTGAGATCATGAACTGAGCTGAAGTCAGACACTTAGGCACCCCTCTCCACCTCTTCTTAACACCTTATTATTTACAAAAAAAAAAAAAATACATTGATGGTAATGAGAAATGTATATCACTGTCCCTAAGCAGGTATCCAAAGGAACCCACTCTGTGTTAAAGCTTGGCTAGATGCTGCTGCCAACCCAAAACCCTCTAAAGGGGACTTCTTATTTCCCTTTGTCAAGTGTTGGAGGGCTGTAAGGATATACTAGCCTTATTCAGAGGGCCGAAAAAGGAGGCAGTAACTTTCTCACTCAGTTCTTTTGAATGAAGATCTGAAGATTTGCAAAAACCGAATTCAGTACTTGATTTTTTCAGTCTGATGGAGCTGACCTCTGCCTGCTGAGGAAGGCTTCCTGGAGGAGGTGGCCATTGAGTTAGGACCAGATGGACAACTAGCAGTTGAGCTGGCAAATAATTGAGAGGAAGGGCATTCCAGAAGCCTGGTCATAAAATTGCTTTTTATTGGGTTTTTAAAGGTACATTATTTTTATATCTGGTGTCAAATGTCGAAGTCTGAAATTCTAGAAATTAAGGGACATTTCAGAAGAATATTGAGACGTCACCATGAAAACTTGTTTTTAGGAAGATCATAGAAACAAAATGCCCTTTGAATCCCCAGCCACCCTCACTTCTTGCTGAGGATGAACATCACCCAGCCTACTTAGTGCACCTTATTCCCTGAAACTTTGCGTGTCTGGTGCTTTTCCAGAGGTTTGGGTTAACCAGTACATCAGGGATTTCAAAGATCTTCTCTAATTCCTTTTTAAAATTGGGTAAAAAAAATCCTATCAGCTTTTAGTTGAAAGTAAAGTGTGTTATTTACTTAGAAGCAAGCCCTATACTCATGGAGCATAAATTCTAGGAGAGAAGAGAGTCATTGATAAAATAACCTTGCAAGTAGGTGTAGGTTGTAAAGCTGGTAAATGCTTGGAAGGAGAGTATTGAGAGCTAAAGGGAATGCCAAGGTGATAAAGGAGAGAAGGGTCTGGACAGGGGAGAATGTTCCCAGACCCTCTAGAAGGAGTGGGAGAGAGTTAGGCCTCCACCCTCTCTCTACAGGGCCTCTCTGTAAGGTCCCAGTACAAACTGAAATTCCAAGGGCTGGAACTGACCCAATGTGACTCCTTCCTTGAAGACAAGTGCCCTTTGGCTGCGGAGTCGTGATTTTGAATCTCCCCCTGAGAGCTCACGGTGGGCCAATTTAGAGAGATATTCTGCAGGTGTTTTATTATTCCGATTAATACACTTGAATAAGAACCTCCGTGTTCCTCTGCATTAGAAAATGTTTTCCTAACAAGGTCCTTATTAGAACTTGCAAAAACTGCCTTCCCGGTCTTCTCGGCCTCTGCATAGTGTGCCCCACTTAGACCCAAGAGAACAGGCTTCTTGAAAAATTCATTTCCTAATGATTCTGAGTTTTATTGTTTAAAGGCATGTTTTTGCTATCTACAGGATTTATTAAAAAAAAAAAAAAGGCTTTCAGAGTTGGCCTGCAGGCAATTTAATGCTGCCTGTGGCTTGCAGCAAGGCATATTTTAAAACATTCTCTGCCCTTCTTCCTTCTTTTATTTCGTATGCCACCCTGCCCTGGTTGCACGATGCAGTACAGCATGTCTGTAAATATCTACAGTGTGTTTGCACAGAAATTGTGCCCAAATTGAATCAAACAGCATTTCCTTTCTCTCCTGACAGCTTGGATTTTTTTTTTTTTTTTAAGTGGCTTTGACAAGACTCAGGGCCAAATTATTAAATCACCACGGTGACCCTTTGTGTTCATCTGCCGCTAATGAACTTAGAAAATTGGGATCTCATCTGGCAGACAAACTCATTTTGTTTGACAAACAGCTTAAAAGCATTTGTAAACAAGAACAAATTGGGGCTTGTATTTTTTTCTCCCACCTGGCATGAGTTTTAGAGTTTTTCGTTTTTAGCGTCTCTGAGGTTTGTAGGAATGAAGCTTTCTTCATATTTTTGTGACTTCCATTGTGTTAGTTGTCAGCCCAGCAGACCACACATGTAGCAGCTGTTCTAGAATTCGCTGGCGTGGTGTATGAGAAAGAGCGCTAGGTGTGTGCCTGAGATATAGTTTGACCAGTTACTCATCAAGTAGCTTCGTCAAGTTGTTTAACACCCTGGCACCCCAGTTTACTACTTTGTAAAGTGGATAGTAAAGCCAAATGATGAACATATGTATTGTGTGTGTTTACATAGTGTATATATATGGTATCTATACTGCTGTATCTATATTATATATAGATACTATATGGATTTTTTAAAAATTATTTATTCATGAGATACACGGAGAGGGAGAGAGAATGAGGCAGAGACACAGGCAGAGGGAGAAACAGGCTCCATGTAGGGAGCCCGACGTGGGACTCAATCCCAGGTCTCCAGGATCAGGCCCTGGGCTGAAGGCAGTGCTAAACTGCTGAGCCACCTGGGCTGCCCTGGATTATTTTTTATATGGATTATTTTTATGTGTAAATACATGTGCATGTCTGTGTGTGTATAATTGTATGTATGCATATATACATAAATGTTTCTATGTATGCACAAGCAAATAAAATGGAGGTTCATAGGAGCTTATTAGTACCTGCAACTATCTCCTACAACAGAAGGACAGATTTCTTTGAGAGACGAATGCCACCTTCATTGTAACTTTTCAACATACTATTTAATCATGCATTGGAATACCTAAGCCCTGAGGTAGTTTAAGAAGCAAATTTGGACATTAGAAATCTTTACCGTTAATTTGTATTCCTTCAAATTTAGAAGAAAATTCAGAAATTGTATAGTTAACTGCCAGAGATCCAGCTCTGTAAGCAGGAGGTACAGTGGAAAACAGATGTGCAGGAGTCACATTGTTGGGATGACATTCTTGCTCTGTCACTTGCTGTGTGACATAGGACAGATTGCTTAGTTTCCTTTTATTTAAAATGGGGATAGTATTACCTTATTTACAGGGTTGAATTTCAGTAAGATACTGCATGCAAAATACTTAAAGTGCAATGCTTGGTACAAATATATTGCTTGGAATATGATAGAAAATACTTCTAGTAATATTCATCAGCAATAAAACAGTTGTTGTAATGGCTAAAACAGAGAAAGGATTCTAATTAAACAAAGTATTGGAGGATGGTGGCTCAAAGGAGTGTGGGTCAGCTTCCCCAAAGAGGTGACCTTTGAAGGATGGAGTTGTCAGAGTTGTCACACACAGAAGGAGAAAAAAGGGAGAAGAAAGTGAAAGATTGTCTTAGCAGTTCAGTATTGATTGGTTTTAGCAACTTTGAAGTTCCTTCTGAGTACACAAGTCCTTCCTATCATCTACTGATGAAAGAAGACTCTAATCCCCCTCCACCACCCTTTCTTGCCCATGACTTCCTGCAGAGCCTGGTGATCAATAGCCACCAGGGGACTTAGAGCCACTTCTCAATACTGATTGTCAGAGGCAATGGCGCTGACGCTGCTGTTGTTTCGTTGTGTGACCATGCCATTCTCCCCAGCTAGACTGTAAGCGTTTCTCA
Organism: Canis lupus baileyi; assembly: GCF_048164855.1. Classification (NCBI taxonomy): domain Eukaryota; kingdom Metazoa; phylum Chordata; class Mammalia; order Carnivora; family Canidae; genus Canis; species Canis lupus. Next base: position 32,661,078 of record NC_132848.1, read on the forward strand.
TACCCAAGCAGATTTCCATGGATATTTGTTTGATTAAATTAACAGGAATTAAAACCTTTCTGCCTGGAGTACCTCCAGTAGACGCCTCTTCTTCTTTTCATGGAAACTCATTTCTTAACCTTCTCTGTTTTCCATTCCCTGGCCCTGGTCCACCTTCCAGTAAATCTCAAAGTGTACTTCCAGACTCGTTCTTTTCCTGAAAAACATAGTCCTTGCTTAAAGGGATTCATTCTCCAATGAGAGAGATTCAGACGAACTCACTGCAATATATTTTGCTAAGCTCTACGAAAGGAAATAGAGAAGACAGATGGTTGACCTCCTTATATGATCTGGAGGAGATCTCTTGACTTTTAAGAGACTTAGTTTTTTATCCGGAATTTGGGGCCAATAGCATTGTGTCACAGGATGATTGTGTAGATCTAGTGAGACAAAGAACTGTCATGTGCTACCTGACATGCTTATGTCTGGGAATTGCTCAGGAAAAATAAGGGTGACCAGTAGACTCTTTTGTTCTTACAACTCCATTCTTTATCTTGGTGGGGGCTCGTCTGTATTATTAAGCCCTGACCTGATGTGACTGCTTATTTTTTCAAATGAGGTGTAACATATATAAGTTCTACCCTGTTAGATTGTACAAGTCCGTGCTTTTAGGGTATTCACAAGATTCTGTGACTGTCACTAGTGTTTAATTCCAGAATACTTCCTTTAGCCCCCAAAGAAACCACATATTCATTAGCTGTCACCCCCTCCCCCTTATCCATGAGCCCCAGGTAGACACTTTCTGTTTCTCCAGGTTTGGGCTGGGAGATTCTTGAAGGGTCTTTCCCTCTGTCCCCCATATTGAATGCTTGCAAATCATGACGTTTTCCATATTTAGGTCCTTTAGACATTTCTCTCTCTCTCTCTCTCTCTCTCTCTCTCTTTTAAGATTTTATTTATTCTTAGAGATAGAGAAACAGACAGAGAGAGAGGCAGAGACACAGGCAGAGGGAGAAGCATGCTCCATGCAGGGAGCCCGAAGTGGGACTCAATCCCAGGTCTCCAGGACCACACCCTGGGCTGAAGGCGGCGCTAAACTGCTGAGCCACCCGGGCTGCCCCCTTTAGATGTTTTTTTAAAAATATACTCTGATTTGAAGATGACAAAGAAGATAAAAAGCAATGGGACAAGAAGGCAAGGACTCAGGTTCCAGACTGAACTCTGTCCTTTTCTTCCTGGATAACTTCTGGGCCTGTCTTGTGCGAGCCTCAGTTTCCACACTTAGATGACTGGTAATTGAATTTGAAGAACCACTCCCTCTCTGAATTATCATTTAGTTTAAACTCAGTGATTTTGAGTCTATGCGTGTTCATATTCATTGGTTTTCAACATGTGCTTGTTCTTAAAGTTTCTCCCTGCTTTCTGTTATCCACTGAGCTGGTGGTGTTTTCCTTTTAAAGTTTGATGCCATGTTGATGTCAAAATATGTAAGTATGTCATGTGTTGTGCATCCATGTATGAAACAGAGGCATTTTTGCAGGCAGCTGTCTTGTGAGGACCGATGAGATCATGCATGTAAATTAGCACAGGATTTGCACTTAGGGTTACAGAGCAGTTCTTTGATAGGTGAATGATGGGCTCACCAGTTGGTGTTGGTAGACCAGTTGAACACTTGCCCAGATGCAACTTATTAAACCGGTTGTCCCATGTGATCCCAGTTCAAAGCTTTCCTGATCTTGGGATGGGCCCTCTGAGAGCTGCTTCCTTTCCCTCTTTGCCTTCTCTGACGTGTGGAACATGTCAGTGCGAAATTATAGATTTGGAAAAACAAATGCCATGAGAGGAGCAATTTACCTTATCCTGCTCTCTTCAAGTGGCATGGGAAATGAAAAACGTCCAAACTAAGACGAATTTAGTGGATACCAAAACCACCAGGCTATTGATTCTTAAAGCCAGACAGCACGGTTATGAATTGGGTGATAAAAATGGAAAGCATTTAGCTCGACTTCCAAGACGGGGACAGCTTTGTGTGTTATCACTGCGATTAGGTTCTCCTGACAGCCCCACAACTAATGAACTAGCACTCAGTAACTAGCCGGCTCACTTTATGTGCTGCATCTGTCTGACGTGTTGTGTGAGTGAGCTACATGGGAATAATTTGATTTTTTTTTTTTTATAGAAACTTGGATGCCTGAGATTTAATCTCTAACTTTAAAAGGTGGCAGGACTGCTAGCTGGAAGTTCTTACTGCAGTTAGGACAGTAAGAGGTTAGAAGCTGTGAATAGTTCTGCACCCTTGCAGAGGAGGGGTTTATAGCTCCTGATGGACATAAAACTGAACAAGCAGATGCCTTTTGGGTGTGAGGGATCAGTTATGGAATCTGCATTGATTGTCATTGGATCCTGAGGCCCAGAGAAGGTGAGTTTCCAGTCAAGTCACAGTGTAATTTGCTGGTTGAGCGGGACTGGATTTCCTGCAGCTGCGTTTCATGTCTTTCCTTCACATCATTTAGAAGGTTGAGGCCTGCGGTAGGTCCAGGCCATCCTGTCCTTTCTCCAGTGGCCTTGGGTCAGTTCTGCTGGTCTCTGACAGGTCTGACAGACCTCTCTCTGGAGACAGGATCCCTGACCATAGAGGACCAAAATGCCTCTTCCCAACTTTCTGCCTTCGTGGTGGTTTCTTTTCTTGACTTTTGTGTGATGGGGTGAGGTTAACTGTTACTAACTGAATTATATTCACCTTCCCTCCCAAATTCATATGCTTAAGTCTTAACCCCCAGTACTTGAGAATATATTCTTATTTGGGAATAGGGTCATTGCAGATATAATTAGTTAGAATGAGATCATCCTGGATTTGGTTGGGCCCTAATCAGGTGGTGTGACTGTTGTCCTTATAGAAGGGGAAATTTAAGCCCAGATACACACACAGGGAGGATGCCATATGAAGTCTGGGCTTGTGCTGCCCTAAGCCAAAGGACCAGCAAAGGCTCAGGGAGGGGCCTCGGATGAGCCCCTCCTAAGTGCCTTCAGAGGGCGTATGCTGTGCTCATGCCACGATCTTGGACTTCTAGCTTCCAGAACTATGAGATGATATAGGTCCGGCAGTCCTAGGAAATGAATATAGCCACCCACCAAGCAGTTCATACTATAAAAGCACAATTAGTTATGAGAAGGGGAAAAGTAAGTAATAGATTGTACCTTCCTTCTTACCCTTTGCCACATTCTTTTTAATTTTCATAGGTAGGTATTTGTTGAATTAACTGGATATTGATTCATTCATTCATATTCACTCATCAATATTCATTGTATAGTTGCTCTGTGCCAGATAACATGCCGGGCGCTCTTCTACCATGTCTCATCCTGCTTCTACCCAAACTGTGTGTGATATGTGTGTCTGGCATTTAACCCACACTGAGCCATGATTTTCTCATCCCTATAGTGGACTATTGACATACAAATGTTAGACATCTTGAGGGTTGGGCACCTGGGTAGCTCAGTGGGTTGAATGTCTGACTCTTGGTTTTGGCTCAAGTCATGATCTCAAGGTCATGGAATCAAGCCCTGAATTGAGCTCCACACTTAGTGGGGAGTCTGCTTGAGATTCTCTCCCTTTCCCCTATATTTCTCCCTCCCCTGCTTGTGTGTGTGCTCACTCTCTCTAAATAAATATATAAATCTTAAAAAAAAAGTCTTGAGGGTCAAGGGAGATGAAAATGTGATCAAGTGTCCCGTAGAAACCAGCTTCATAGTAGATGCTAAATAGCTGCTACTACATGAGCTCCCCAAGTACAAGATTCTAGAAATTTAAAATCATTAATAATAATAGGATTCCTTATGTGCATAGAGCAAAGGGATTTTGATAACCTTAGAAAAGTCATTCTTCTCAAAGAAGTACTGTGCATGCACACTTATAGTGGCATGATTCAGAATTACCCAAAGATGGAAACAGCCTGAATGTCTATCAGCCCATCAGCTGATGAATGGATTAATAATGTGTCCTTCTGTGCAGTGGAGTATTATCCAACCATAAAAAGGAATGACATTGATACATGCAAGAACAGTGATTGAACCACAGAAACATATGCTGAGTGAAAGAAGCCAGATACAAAAGGCTGATATGGTTTCACTTATATGAAATATCCAGAATGGATGAATCCATAGAGACAGAAAACAAAGTGGTGGTTGTTAGGGGCTCAAGGAGGGGAAAATAAGGAGTGACTGCCTAATTGTATGAGATATTTTTGAGTAATGGAATTTTTTTGGAATTAGATCAAGGTGCGGTTGCACAATAATGAATGCAGTAGATGCCATTGGATTGGTATGTTGTTAAAATGGTTAATATTAGGGGTGCCTGAGTGGCATAGTCAGTTAAGCATCTGACTGTTGGTTTTGGCTCAGGTCACGAACTCATGGTTGTGAGATCAAGCCCTGCACTGGGCTTACACTCAGTGTGGAGTCTGCTGGAGATTCTCTCTCCCTCTCCACTAGCCCCTCCCGCTTGTGCTTGCTTATACTCTCTCAAATAAATAAATCTTTTAAAAAAGGTCAATTTTATGTTTGAGAATCCTACCTCAGTAAAAAGAAAAAAAGTCATTCTTCTTTAGTCTCAAGGATATTTCTGTGGCCCTAGGCAGAGGAACACGGAACCAGGTCAGAATGTCACACTTTGGAGCCATCACACAGTATAGCTCAAATATTTTCAAATCGAGAGACATCATCTTGCCTTTACTTTTCTGTCTGTCTGAAAGAGGAGTTTTCTTCATGACACTTTCCTTTTTGTGGCTTTGGTGACACTGTGACTTGTCATTGCAGTTTCTGAGCAGGACTGGATCATGGGCCATCCCCAAGCCAATCCTGGGCAAAGGAGAACAGCATTGCTCCAGCTCTGTGAGACCGACCCTGACTAATCCTCTGCAGCTGGGGGCCCCATTCCTGAGCATTGTGCTGCCTCTGTCCTAGTCCACGAGGGCTGCTGGAACATAGCACCACAGGCCCGGTGGCTATATTGTAGTAAACAATATTTACTATAATATAATGAATAAATAAACAACAGAAGTTTATTTCTCTCAATTCTGGAAGCTGGGAGTCTGGGAGTAGGCTGCTTGCATGGTCAGGTTTCGGAGAGGAGACTCTTCTAGGTTACAGACCGCTGGCTTCTTGTGTGTCTTCATATGATGGAAAGAGTCCCTTTTAATAAGGACATAAATCCCATTCATGGGCTCCACCCTTGTGACCTCAATTCCTCCCAAAAGCCCTACCTCCTAATACCTTCATATTGCAGATTAGGATTTCAACATACAAATTAGAGGGGAACACAAACATTCAGTCTATTGTACCCACATATGGACCATATCAACATTGTGGTAAATAGAACGGTCCTCCAAACAAGGACATGGCTATTGGGATGGCCCCCAGTTGCGTTGGCCACCAGAAGCCTTCAGGTTGGCCTCTGGGATATGCTTTCTTCTTCGCCTATCCCAGAATTCACCTCGCTTGTAGAGATGTTGGTTTTCTTAACCACAGATGTTCTAATTCCTGCCCAGCAGCTCCCGACGGACTGTAGGATGAAGTCCAAGTTCTCCTTCACTTATCATTCAAGGCCATCCAGGCTTATTCCCCTCCACCCAGCCTCTTCCTTACCTGACTCTGGAAGGAGTGGTTGTCTGCCATTCCCTGATTCCACGCATGCCCTTGTACTTTCCTGAGTGGCTCCTTCTGTTAGGGATGACTTCTGTTTCCTTACCATCCTTTTGAATTGTGCCATCCTCCCTTAGCTTAGCCCAGATGTTTCCCCCTGCAAGTCATGTTTCCCTGGTTCTGTCTTGTGTCCTGATCATGGTGTCTTTGTCCCCTATGTTCTTAACAAGTCTGTTCAAGGGCAGGCACCCTGTTGTATCCTTCTTTTACCCTCTACCCCAAGCCCTGTGCCCAGAATAGAGTGTATGCCCTGTAAACATGTGCCAGGTGGAATGGGGATGAGTGTTGAGGAATCAAGAGAAGGTAAAGAAATAGCTACCTTCTTATCATTTGCCACAAGAGATATTTACATAAAATCTCCATAGGCCTTGAAACAGAGGGAAAATAGAGACTCTGCAAGTTAGACACATCCTCCTCCAGCAGTTGGGAAGGCTGGAGTGCATTTAGCAGTCTCCGCCCTTGATAAATGCTTATGCGTGTTTGCTTAAGCAGAATGGAAATGGGAAGCATGCCTGCTTAAATCATCCCTTTCTAGAGTGAAAAATCAAAAGAACGAAGACCAAAACACTCCAATGGGTAGCCTTCATGGATATGATTAAGCACTGATTTAACATTCAGAACAAAAACATAAAAATCAGCCTTCCTGGAGCTGTAGTCTGACCCCAGGAAAAGTGTGTATCTTCAAGAAGGATCAATTTGCATTAAAGATCTGTTTGGCAATGCTTTGTTGAAAGAGGTTAATATTGTAAGTGGAAATTTCTGATTGCTTCTCGATTCTTTTCCTCCTCCTTGCTCCTCCACCTGTGTTATCCCAGAGAGAGCTCCGGGCTAGAAGTGATATTTATGCCACCCGCCTGTCAACATCTCTATGAAATTTGAGTTCCTGCCCTTGGAAAGCAGAATCTGGGTTGATTTAACAGGTTGGAAATTAAGGGCCTGGGATGCAGATCATCAGCTCACCACCTACCTCCCCAGGTCAAGGGTGGTGGCTTTGGAGGAAGATGACCACAGTGAATGTGCAGTCTTGCCTGGGCCACTAGATGCTAGGAGCACCCCATTCTCTCTGGTCTTTACTATCAAAAATGTCTCTAGACATTGTCAAGTGTCCCTGGGGTGGGGGGCAAAATTACCCCCAATTGAGAACCACTGTCTTAGAGGCTCACCATGCAGATAAGAAAGAGTTAGGCCAGGAGGAAGAAGCCACAGCAGGCAGAAAGGCAGGGAACTGTGAAGGACACAGTGTCCTTCATCCAGGTGCTGTCCTGCATCAGAAGGTATGACATGGGTGGGCTACGGGGTGTGGAGCCCTTTAATGTCATGCTGAGGAAAACACATTGGATTTGAAGTCAGGAGTCTTTGGATTAACAGCAGGCAACCACCTACTCTGTTCCCCAAGCTGTGTGACCTGAGTCATTCAACCTCCTGAGTCTTGGTGCCCTTACCTGTAAAGTGGAGGGGCACAGATTGATTATAAAGACTGAGTGAGTTAAGACCAGGAGGATGTGTTGGTCTGGTGCTGGGCATCCTCAGTGACGATTACATGTTGTCTTCCTTCTTGAGAGCTCTCATGTCCAGTGAAATCTAGTTCTCTTTCCACTTCCATCTGGCTCATGCTGTCGTCTCTCCAGCCTGTGCAGAAACTCCTGGTTTCTCTGCTCCAATTCAGCCTCAGGCCTGTAGCCACACTTGCTTCCCCGAGACAGGGTGACATGAAGGCTCATAAGATACCTGTACTGCTCTGGGGTGCCTGGGGTGGGGTGGGGGTCGGTTGGTGAAATGTCTCCTTTGGCTCAGGTCATGATCCTGGGGTCCCGGGATCGAACCCTACGTTGGTCTCTGCTCAGTGGGGAGTCTGCTGCTCCCTATGTGCGCGCTGTTTCTCTCTCTCTCAAATAAATAAACAAACAAACAATCTTAAAAAGAAGAAGAAAAAGAAGACACCTGTACTGTTCCACACTGTGGCTCTGGAGCATGTATAACATGGCAAGTTCAGATTAAGTGGTGTGGTGTTCCTGTTAGGTGCACTCTGGATTTTGAGACTCAGCCCCAGTAAAAGAATGTGCAAGAGCTCAGTTGTATTTTATTTTATTTTATTTATTTTTTTTTAATTTTTATTTATTTATGATAGTCACAGAGAGAGAGAGAGAGAGAGAGAGAGAGAGAGAGGCAGAGACACAGACAGAGGGAGAAGCAGGCTCCATGCACCGGGAGCCCGACGTGGGATTCGATCCCGGGTCTCCAGGATCGCGCCCTGGGCCAAAGGCAGGCGCTAAACCGCTGTGCCACCCAGGGATCCCTCAGTTGTATTTTATATTGGTGACATGATAAAATGCTAGTATTTTTGACATGGTAGGTTAAATAAAATACATTATTAAAGTTAACTTCCCTTATTTCTTTTTGCCTTTTTTAAAGATGGCTATGGAAAACAGGATGAGTTTTATAAGAGTAGCTACAGTCTTGTCCAAGGAAGCATATGGTTTGGTTCTTCACAAGAGAATCATTTCCTGGTGCAGTTTTGAGACAGAATTTGCTTCATGGGGCAGTTCCATTTTAAAGTACAGAAATGGCCCCTTAAAAGTAGTCACTCATTGGCTAACATGTTTAGCACAGTTTGTATTTCCCCCCGTAGATGTTAGAATTTTTCCTGTTTAATACTACTTCTTTTACAGTATACGCCATCCTGAGGCAGGACCAGGGCATGGCCATATTTGTGAGATCTCTCCCCTCCTTAGTTATGGACTGAATGTGTTTTCCTAAAATCCATTTCTGGAAACCTAACCTTCAGTGTGCAATGGTATTAGGAGGTGGGGCCTTCGGGAGGTGATTAGGTCATGAAGGTGGAACCCTTATGAATGGGACTGGTGCCTTATAAAGGGGACCCCACGAGCTCCCTTGGATTTCCTGCCACGTGCAGATACGAGCAGTGTGCTCTCATCAGTTGCTGAATCAGCTAGAACCTTGGTCTTGGCCTTCCTACCCTCCAGAACTGTGAGAAATAAACATTCGTTGTGTAAGCTGTCCAGTCTATGGTATTTTTCCAAACCAGCCCAGATGGATTAAGATGTGTCCTCCTAACTACTTTGTGGGTGGCACAGCAAGGCCTTAGAATTTGATTGGTCAAGCAACTGAAATCCAAATAATTCATTTTTATGTTAATATTACCTCAGCATCTTACGTTGCTGTGTAATCATAGTTTGGAGATTATTTTGATCTCTCTTGATCCTTGCAGCAACCACTAGTGCTTGATATTGCCATGAGCTTTGTTTCGCAAAAAAGGATGGGAGTCTCTGAGATATCGAATAACTTGACAAGATCCTCAGGTCAATGGGCAGAGCTGATACTTGAACCCAAGACCTGACTCCCCATCCTCTGTAAATGCTGGGAGGCCCACCTGAAATGCAGACCATGCCTTGGAGCTTGCTGCCAACATAACAGAGACAAGATGGCGAAACTCTGTGGCTGCAGGTAGCATGTCCTAACTGCAGAGTTGTGTGAAATGTGTGATTGATGACTGGAGTGGGCGGTTGAGACCCTGGTGAGACCTCTGCCCTTGATCTAGCACAGCATGGTGGTTCTGAGAGTAAAAAGGACATGTTTCCCTGCAGCAAGAGGATTTGACTTCACAGTGGTATCAAGACAAACTAAGTTGGCAGAAATGGGCCCTCAGAGTCCTTTAGAACACAGCGAACTCCCAAGTCTCCGATGTTTGTTCCAAAGCACGTTGCATGTGGCTTTACTCTCGTAGTTCACATGATCAATTTTTAAACAGTGCCTCCAAGGCCAAATGCCATTCTCCGAATGAAGAAAGGAATTGGGAGCATCAGTTTGACAAGCCCAAGGATCATCTCCAGGAGGGACATGCTTTGGGCTCTGATGTGCTGAGAAGAGAGAGGGGAGGGAGCATCTTGGGGTCGGTCTCCAGGAGGGGTGCTCCAGATTGCAAGGGAGAGGCCCCCCCCCCTTGTGTTTTCTTCCTTGAGGAGCAGAGAAAGGAGAGAAGGTTACCAAAGTGAACTTGGCAAGTGACCTCAGATGTACCAAGGGGTCTCTGAGGGATTCACCACAGCCATAGGGACCTCCCTGAGGTGCTGTGTGGATTCTCTTTGTCCTACTACAGACATTATAGAGTCAGGCAGCAAAATGGTAAGCTTTTGTGTAGAAAGGACTTATCCAAGCAATAGTAGAATGACTGCAAGTTATTGGGTGGTTGAGGCTGTCTGGCATGTTCGTTCACTTGCTTCTTCCCCATCCATTTATGGGATGCCCACTCTGTGCCTGGCTGTATGCTGAATGTAAAGCAGTCATGGTCTTTGCCCAAGGGGAGACTGAAATCTAGCGAGAAAGGCAACCATTATATAAGTAATCCCTCAGATAATCCTCAGATAATTGTATAGTTCCAAAGCTTGATGAGTACAGTGGAGGGAGAAGCCAGAATATGGTGACAGATGACACAAAGAAGAGGCATTTGGGGCATAAGGCTGACCAAGAAGACCTCTCTGAGTTGACTGCATTCAAGGCCTAGGCTTGAAGAATCAGAAGGACTTAGCCCAGCAAAAAGCAGAGTGATAAGCATTCCAGACAGAGGCAGCACACGTGCTAAGGCCCTGAGGGGCATTCAGGAAGTGAGAGGGGTAGTACGGCCAGAGGCAAGCAGAATGAAAGTGAGAGTGGCCAGAGGTCAGGACTGAGAGGCAGTTAGAGGTCAAGCCATGTAGATCCTTACAGATACACCATAGAGTTTGGCATTTATTTTAAGAGCTGTGGGGAAACATCGAATAATTTCCAGTGTGATCTGAGTTAGGAGGTGACTGCACTAGGTACAATGTGAGACGATGGTGGCTTGGATTTATATAGTGGCAGTAAAACTGGAAAGAAGTGGGTGTTACCATTGGACAGAATACATGTTTTAGAGGTAAAAATGACAGGATTTGAGGATGGCCAGATTTGACAAGGTATGAGGGGTGAGTAAGGAATTGAGAATGGCTCCCAGGTATCTGGCTTGAGCTTTGATATAGATGATGGTGCTCTCTTAAGGAGGTGGAAAGCTCTGGAGAAGAGGAGATAAGGATGGGGGAAATTGGGAATGAGGTCTGAGGCACACCTGGAAGGGGAAGATGATTGTACATTTGAGTCTGGAGGTCGGAGGCCAAAGCTAGAGATACAAATGTGGGAGGCATCAGCCTGGAGTCCATCTCACAGGACACTGGAATGGGGCATCTCCCCTGGGGAGAGAAAACAAGGCAGATTCCACACTGCACCGTGGAACCCTCCTGGAGTCTGCCATTTGCCATTGGGAAAAGAAGAGGCTTGAGGAGAAAAGAAATGTTTGAAATAAACATCTCAGGTACTAAGAAAGTGAGTTTACTCACTTACCAGATCACTTACCAGAGATCCGTGGTAGCATCTCATAGCACTTGACTGCCCATTTGAAACCAGACGTGAGTAAATGGAACAAATCTGCCTGCTTGATAGTGCAGTTTCCTACCCCAACATCTGGCTTCCCAAGTACAGCGGTGGTGAACAAGTATGGTCGTGCTCATCGGAATGAGTGGATTTTTCCAGGCTAGTACGATTGGAGCGAAGGAGGGCCAAGAGGAGGGGTGCATGCTTGCAGGGGGAGGTTCTAAGAATGAATCATGGCCTTTATGCAGAATGAGAGAGAATATAAGGAAAATCTAGGCCTGGATGGGCAGTGATGAAGAAAGCTTGTGGATTGAGGTACCAGAGGACAGTGAAGAATTTGTGTAATGGCAGCCTGGGAAGTCTAATGCTGACGTTTGAGATTTGGGAGGTTGTGCTGGTTTTGGTGACACCACGTCGTAGAAGGTAAATTTGGTCCATGTGAAGTGGCAGATATTTTGAACTGACCGTTTCTATCATGGAATCGAGGTGGTGGGGGGGAAGAGCTTGTGGGGGAAACTGAGGTCTTCAGAGAATGAGAGGAGTAACTAGGAGTTGCCAGATGACAGGGACAAGGATGGAGAGAATGATGGTGGGCCACAGAGGAACAGGGTGCTCCTAAGAGGGAGGGCCAGTAAGAGCTGGCAGACAGCTGGAAGCCAGGAGGACAGAGGCCCACTTCCCAGCCCCTCCGTATTTGTGGGAGAGGTAGGGGGAAGGGTTCTCCTTTGGGGAAAGCAGTGACCCTGAGACAGCTGTACTTTCACACAAGCATTGAGCTGGAATGGAGCCAAGGGAAGTTGAGGATAAAGAGGAATTTGCTGATGACCTAGTGAAAGTTCCCCAGGATTCCATAGCAGGGCTTGGGAGGAAGGTGTGGGCTGGCACTTGTCAGAGGGAGTAGTTTGCATAATGAATATCCAGGGAGGCTGCTGGCTGTCACTGACATATTCAGTCATTGATCCATTCAATAAATATTTCTTGATCTCCTCCTAAGTGCTAGATACTGTGCTAGCAACAAAGATAACAGCAGTGGCCAAAGTAGACAAAGTGCCTGCCCTTGAGGCCTTGTGCTCCGACTGGGGAGACAGCCCGGTCGTCACTTGTGTGTTCTTTTGCACAGAACTGATTTTCTCTTTTTTCAGGAAGCGCTGGAATTTGAGTCTCAGGGTTTCCAACAACTAAATCAGTGTCCTTAGCCTCTCTTGGTCTGCGAGGTGGGCATAATAATGCCTCGGTGGGAGGTGGTGGTGCCATTCAGTCATTCAAACGTATAAGAAGTGTCTCTGTTGGGAGGTCAGGATGGGTCATCAGAGCCACCTCTAGTCCACGAGATGCTTCTGTTTAGTTAGAAAAAGGCACTTTTCCTTCTAGAAACTTTCCCTCCATTTATCAGGGACCTGTAGATAATAGATAATCGACAAAGTCCAGGGATGCGTGGGGGGCTCAGTGGTTGAGCATCTGCCTTCAGCTCAGGTCTTGATCCCGGGGTCCTGGGATCCAGTCCCACATCGGGCTCCCCTCAGGGAGCCTGCTTCTCCCTCTGCCTGTGTCTCTGCCTCACTCTGTGTCTCTCATGAATAAACAAATAAAATCTTTTTAAAAAAAAAAAAAAAGATAATCAAAGTCCAGGATGTGATGGATTCCCTAGGGCCCTGGAAGCCCCTGCAGGGGTGAGGTGAGGGAGGGGGTTCAGTTGGAGCAGTGGGAGGCCAGCCTCATTTATAAATAACCTGTTAGTTACTCATTGTTTTAGTGGAACTGGCCTCTCAAACTGCGATGTGCACTCACGTCCCTTGCGCTCTTGTTAAAATACAGATTTCAATCCATGGAGCTGGAGGTAGTGGGGGGGGGAGGGGGGACCGGACAGACTGCATTTCTGGCAAGATAGGACCCGCCACCAGCCACTGCCTCTGCTGGTGGTTCAGGGACCACATTGTGGATGAATATGGCAAAGTATATAAAGTGTCATCTTACTGCTAGTCTCAGGCAGAGGCTTCAAACAAACACTACAGGGCCTGGATCCTTTGCCCTTGAGGGGTTTTGGTGTAGTGAAGAGAGATTAATGCCAGGAAATGATTAGAAGACAGTGATGTGATCAGGAATGTGCTCCTGACAGGCTTTGGAGTTTAGAACAAAGGGAGGGAGCCTCTCCAGGTCTGGACTTGCAGGGAGATGTTCCATGGAAGCAGCAAGAACTTGAAATTCCTCCAGAGGTCCTGCAGAAGTCCTGCAGAGGAGGAGAGACTGGCAGGATATTGCAGCTCTGTGAGAGGCTTGGGTGAAGGCATGAGGTGGGGATATAACACTCGCCCTAGTACAGATAATGATAGAACAAAGCTAATGTCTCTGAAGGGTCCGTCTGCTGTAGGACCTGTACTAGGAGCTCAGGGAGGGCCAGCCCTGTGCCCTCTCAGGAACTGGGACAGCATCTTGCAAGAAAGGTTCACTTGGGACTCAGACAACAATATGGAACCAGCGGGATTCACCCAATCTTATAGTTACAGTCGGTGACCTGAATTTGTTACCTGCCCATTGGATCAGTTTGGGCTCCTGAGTGATTGTGAATAGTTTTGGCCATTGGGTTCCTTAGACTTTCTGTTTGCTTCTTTTAGAGATTACTTAGATTGTTCATTCCCTCTTCATGTGCAGTATTTTTAGGGAACTCACACATCTTGAACACCTGTGAAAATTCATTTCTAATGATGCTGATTAAAAGACAACCCCTCGGGGCAACTGGCTGGCCGGCCCAGTTGGTAGAGCACGTGACTCTTGATCTCGGGGTTGTGAGTTCAGTCCCTACATTGGGCGTAGGAGCCTACTTAAAAATAAATAAATAAATAAAAGATAACCTCCAGTGTTGATCAGATCTGTATTTGGAATGTGAGCTTCTGATAGTCTTTCAAGTGGTAGCCAGCCAGCCCTGGAGGCTGTATTCCCAGTGAGGATCCTATAGATCTTAAATCACCACACCTTGCACACAAAGTAAAACTAACATGTATATTCTTCGCTGTCCGCACTCAGGTCTTTTGAAAATCACATGCAATATAACAAGACGTGGCAAGTTTTAAAATATTTTTAAGTTATAAAAACACGTATTTTTTTTGGATAAAATTTGGGAAAAATACGTATTCATATATGTTTAAATTATCCACATCCTCTACTCACAGATAGCCTATAAGTTTTATGCCTTTTTTCATATATATAGTTATATAGGTATTTATACACATGTATGCAATGTTACATTTTACTTTCAGCTATGAATGCTGCTTTTGTGGCTTTAATAGATCATAATTTTTCTTGCTCAGGCGCAATGGTTTGCATACGTGTGAATTTCACTGGTTAAGACGGATGGGAGAAGACAGTAACAGATGTTTAGGAGGAGAAATTGACCAGTTTGGCCAAGGGATTGGGTGTTGGGTTTGAGGCAGGGACATTTTTGAGGTGACTGTTGGTGCCACCTTTTTTCCAAGGAATCTGTCTCTCTCTGAGCAGGCAAAAGCAGGTTCCAGGCTGGTTTTCTCCCAATAATCCATCAACATTTGCACGTGTGTGGGAGGTAATTTCCAGCCCACCCTTGGTTCCTTCCTTCCTTCCTTCTTGTGTTGATTCCTGTATTGACTTCCTGGAGTAACTTCTGATATAAATTGAGATTTTTCTTTAAAATGTGTTTTTAGTGCATAGAGGTGTCATTTAAAAGTCAAATCCATGAAGGAATATTTTTTACCTGCTGGGTTTAATTTCAGATGCCAGTGTTATCATAAAATGCAAACCACCCTAGACTGTTTTAAAACTTTGGGACAAATTGTGCCTGTTGAAATTAACTTTTGCAGATGGAGCGAGGAGAGGAGGAAAATAAGTGTTTTAAAGAGTTTTTAAAAAATGCTTTTAAATATTAATGTTGCTTGAGTTCAACTCTGTATATATTCCTATATTCCTCTGAAGTCCAAATTCACCTATAACTTTCCAGTTTTTGTTGTGTCCATTGTACTTTTTTTTTTCTTTGAATGATAGCAAACAGTGGTGATATATTTAACCCTGGAAAGAAAATAATCAGAAGATTCAGTATAAAGGATTGAGGTTAGATGAGAAGGAAAATGATCCCTGGCAAAGGTAGTTAGAATCAATCAGTTCCTTAGGGAGAGGAGAGCCTGAGGTGTCTCTGCCTTAGGTACATGTAACCTTTGGCCAGTTGACCTTTCTAGGCCTGTTTCTCATCCATTAAAGGAGGTTGAAAACTAGTTCCTATCTCATAGGTTATTTTGAGAATTAAACAGAAGGCACAGAAAAGATCTTGAGACATGATCTGTGTTGCTTACTGCTAGTTGTCATTGCTACTATTATTATAAGGGCCATTCTTTAAAAAGATTTTATTTATTTATTTGGGAGAGAGCACAAGCAGGGGGAGGGGTGGAGGGAGAAGGAGGAGCAGGCTCGCCAGCTGAGCAGGGAGCCTGACAATGGGACTCAACCCAAGGACCCCAAGGACCCTGAGATCGTGACCTGAGCTGAAAGCAGATGCCTAACTGAGCCCCCCAGGTGCCCCTCTAAGGGCCCTTTTAACATGATGGTATCTCCTAAAGGAGATTTGAGGAGGGTGCTTCAGGTTGAGATCACCCATTTGGCAGTGACAGCCAGTGCATACTTGTTGGGATCTGTTTTCTCAAGAAGTGGCTGCTCTTTGGCTCTCAGGAAGAGGTGGGGCCCCCTGCCATGTGCTCCATCCATCTTTGCTCAACACTTATTCAAGAGCTCTCTCATTTAAGACTCCAACAGAGAGGGCATTGCTTCAAGAGGAGGGAAATGAAGCTTACCCAGTGATGGGGGGTTGCCAGTGCCATGGCTAGTCACGTGTGGAACTGGATTTGAATCCAGAGCTAACTGCATAGCCTCTTGTCCCCAACAAGTTTTTCCTGTGAGATTGGCCAGTGTCGGAGCGATCCTCATTCATAGTGATTCACAGAGTTTGTGTGGAGGGTTTGTTGCCCATGCTTCAGAATGAAAACTTTCCATGGGGGACTTTTTTTTTCAAATCCACATTCTTTGAAGCGATTTTGATGTTTTGGTTTTACCTTGTAGTCTATACCTTCCAGCCCTGTAGTCATTCATCTGTTTCAGAGGAGGGCCATTTAGAAAATCGTGTCAGGGTGGGTATAGAAGAAAGCCTGGTGTTGACAGTTGAGATTGGCTCCATTAGGTGTTCATTGCTAGCAACTTGCTGAACACAGACTCCTGAAGCTGGGGAGGACCGCTTTTGGTTAGAATCTGATTCCATTTATTCGTTCAGCAGACAGTGATTACCTAGCCTGCAGGTGACAGCAGGATGCTCAGGCTTAGGGAAAGCAAGGTGAGTGGACAGGGTGTCGCTCTCTTGGGAACTGCAAGGCTGATGGGGAGGGCAGACATTCAAGACCAAGACCACATCATGTGGGGTTTAAGGCTCATGGCAGAGGGAAGGACATAGTGTGGGAATACCCAAGGGGACACCCACACCAGCTTTTTCATGGACGTCTGTTCTTTGGGGCTGGGAAGCCTGCCGTGGCTGGTTCTGCTCTGGGAGGCTCCCAACACGGGGACTCCTCGCTCCTTCTGCAGCCAGTGTGACATCAGTGCAAGGAGAGATGTGGAGACAGATGGCATGGCCTCTTGGTTTATAAATTCCTCTATAAGGCACATGACTTGCAGTCAGATATGCAGGTGAGGGGTCATGGCCTGTACTCTGCGTTGACCTTCTCCCTCTTCTTTGAACATGTCTCAGCAAGTCTGTGTAACCTGAGGCCTGGCTTTCTGCAGGCCTGTAACGGGTTATCTGTGTTCCTCTGCTTTTTCTGCACGTTTTAATCATTTCCGTGCTTTTCTGGACATCTTTTTCCGTTTTGAAGGCAGAAGCGATTAAGATAGTCCCTGGTGAGTGTATTCAGGTCATGAGCTGTGATGGGGATGTGGTCCCCTGCAGATGGTGTTGTGGCTGGTTTGGTGTCCTCTCCTCTGAGTGTGCAGACCCTCAGCTGTCAGTGCCTTGCACAGCTCTCCATCCCCCTCGTCTGGGACTTGGGAACTGTTCTGCTACCTCGACTGCACATGGGTTAGCCGGCGACTTCATCTGTTGTTCCTCTAAGGTCCATGCCTGTCTCATTCGTTGCAGTCTTGGAGCTCCTGTGCATGTTTCATTTCGGCCTCTCTTGTTAGACTATGTCTCCCAAGCAACCTGTGTTCTGGTCGTTTTTGGAAATGTGGCACCTGGTCAGTGCTTGGTATCTACAAGGTGCCAACTAAGTGCATTGTTAGTAAGTATGTTAGTTCAGGCTTTCGGCTAATCTGTACTGTAAAATACGTGTGTGTGCGTGCACGAGGGAAGGAGGGAGTCATAGTTTTTAATCATCTTTTATTTATTTACATTTTAAAGAGCTGTCTCTGTTTTGAGAGACTGGAAGACTGCAGAATTGTCTCTGGGATGGAAGGTTAGCAAGAAGTCATGCACAAGCCACATTTCAGGATCTCGGGGCTATCGCTCCTCTGCAATTTGTATCCATCTACAGTGCTGAGAACTCAGCCCTTCCTCTCTGCTCTTCCTTTCAGAAAGTATTATGAAGGAGGCCGAGGACCCCGTGCTCCGGGCAGAGAAGCGGCGCTGGGATTAGGGGTTGCCACTTCTGAGAGGATGCTGGGAATCTGCAGAGGGAGACGGAAATTCCTGGCTGCCTCACTGACTGTTCTCTGCATCCCAGCCATCACCTGGCTTTACCTGTTTGCCGGGAGCTTTGAAGGTAAGAAGGTGGCTTCCTTACAGGGAGAGGGGAGGAGGGAAGCAAAAGGCCCCTGGCTCTCCCAGAGTCCTGGGAAGCCCCTCCAGGCTGTCCGGTCCCAAGCTGTCACTTCATGGAGCAGGAGGCACATGGGCCAGGGGCCAGACTTGCCCAGGTTTACACGGGCAGCAGGACCGGGTCCGGAGTGAGGAGGACAAAATAAAAGCAAAAGCAAAATGAAGTGCACCTGAATGCAGTGACATGGTTGGGGGGCGGGGGGCGGGGAGTGACACAAGTGTCAGAAACCAGCTCTTGGAGTTGATCATTGTGTCCATAGGGGGTGAAAGGTTTGGGCCCTGGAGGGATGACGTAACTACTCATGGAGCCAGATGTTTCATTCATTCTTCGGTCTGTTCATTTATTCACACATTTCACATGTTGTTGTTACTGCTGCTGCTGCTCGTGTTGAGCATCCGTGCTGACCAGGTGCTGGGGAGGCGGCGATCACAGGTCTGGACGTGCGCAGTGCGGTGGAGACGCGCTGGTCCGGGCCTGGCCAGCCCAGCGCGCTGTGGGAGGCGGCTGTGGGAGCTGTCAGGCCTGCCGGCCGTACGACGCGATCGGTCACACTGGCCGAGGAGACGAGTGCCGCAGAAGAGCTGCCCTCCCCAAACAAATAAAAACAAACGCCAATCCCTGTCACTTTCCAGAAATCAGTAGAGAAGACAAACCCCGCCGTTCCTGCAGCCAGCAGTTCCGAGTGCAGCGCGGCGTTGGGCTGTCAGAGGTGGTTTCCTGAGCTTCAGGGGGGAGGGGATGGCACCATCGAGGAGGACCCTTCCTTTATACTTAGCGGTTGAGTTCCAAAAACATCTCAGGTGAAAATCTGTCTCAAGGAAGTCACTGGTGTGTTTTCTTTTCCTTCCGAGATTTTATTTATTCAATTTGGAGGGGGGGGAGTGAAAGGAGGGGCAGAGGGGGAGGGAGAGGGACAAGCAGACTCCATGCTGAGTGTGGAGCCTGACATGGGGCTCGATACCACAACCCTGAAACCATGACCTGAGCTGAAATCAAGAGTCGGATGCTCAACCGACTGAACCACCCAGGCGCCCCTACCCTCTTTATTTTCAAAGATTTTATTCATTTTTAGAGGAAAGAGTCACTATTGTGTGTTTAAACATTTCCTTTATACATGATTTTTATTGACACCTCAAGGCTGCCTTTTAATTAGGAGTTCCACCTCACTCTCTTGAGATTTACTCAACTGAATATGATCGAGGTGTCACCATGTGCCTGCAGTGCAGGGGAGGGCCCAGGGCCACACCCGTCCCTTCCCTGTCCCACTCGTCCCTGGACTGGAGCAGCTCCTGTCTGAGCAGCTCAATGGGGTAAATTATGCCACGGCAGTGGATGATTAGGTTTTGGCAAAGAGATCAGAGAGAGGAAGGGGAGTTGCTGTTGATCCTAGAAGAGACAGAAGGAAGCATTGTGCCAGGGATGTTGGAAGAGCTCTTGTAAAAGAAGGCTGAGAACACGCCGTGCTGGTCCAGGGTTAGTACATCAAAGTGCTGACTTTGCCAGTAAAACTGGACCCAGTAATGATACTTATAGTGTAATAATAATAATAACAACAGTAAAGGGGATGATTATATTTCACGCATTTCTGCGGCCAGGTGTTATTGCAAGGATGTTGCACGTGTTGACTGTTTCTCCGTCATAACCCCTTGTAGTAGGTACAGAAGAGGAGGACAAGGCAGGAGTCCTTCAGTGATCTGTCCAGGGCCCCAGAGCCAGTCAGGATGGGCCTGGGTTATTGGACTTGAGATCTGGGGTTTCTAACTACAATACCATGGTGTAGATTGGGACTTCAGTGAGGTAGAAGACTTTGGCAAGGGGTTTGTCAAGGTGTCACCTGCCCTTTCTGAGTGCCTGCGAGGGAAATTGCAGAATTTTGATTTGCAGTCATTGTCGGAAACCCAACCCCAAATGATTTTGGCAATAAGGGAACTTAGGAGGTAACAAAACCAGTAAGTTCAAAGGTAGGGAGTGCTTTAGGCAGGGTCAGATCCAGGGGCTCAGGTGATATTTTTGCAGCTCAGTCTCCCTCCTTCCCTTTCCTCTACTTTTCTCTGCCTTGGTTTCTTTCAGGGCAGTTTTATGTACACAGAGGAAGCTTTAGCTTATAACTTAACCTCACCGGTGCCTGTAGAAAGAGTTCGTCCCCCTAATTCTGCAATATGCCTCTGATTAGATTGCCCCTGGTCAGTTGTGGTCCAGAGACCAATCACTGTGGTTGGGGGAGGCTGGTGAGGCCAGCTCTGTACCCTCTGCTTCATTTTCGTCATAGGGTAGAGAGGAGTTCCCTGACACATGTGGAGTCAGAATGGGGGAAGCGTGGCCCCCAAAGGTAAGTGGTGCAGTTTCCCAAAGAGGAGACTGGGAGTTGATCTGCGATATGGAGAATTCATAATCGGCTGTGCTTCGTGATAGGTTAATGTCAGCTGGAAGTCTACCTTCCAGCATCATGCTATCTGAGCCGGCCCTGGCTGATGGAGTGACGATGATCCTCAACTTTGAATGATTTTATTAGCCTGGCAGGTAGATGACGGGAAACAGGGAGGATTAAGGAAATAATACTCTGAGATGAACTGTGGAGACTGGTGTAGGTGCCCTGTTTATCAACATGATGCTTAATCATAAGCCCTCCCCTGGGGACTGAATCGCAAACTGCATTAAACAGGGGCTAGATGATGGGAGCACATTAACAAGCATTCTTGCTAGGATGACAAACATTACAGGTGTGTTTTACGGGTATCAATCTGTAGCTGGACCACAGCATTTATTTCTGGGTGTCACACTTTAAGAACAATCTAGACACATCAGCACATCAAGGAGAGTCTAGGTGAGTGACAGTGCCAATTCAAACCTTGTTACATACACAGTGGTGGAAGGAATGGGGGCTCTTTACCTTGGAGAAGCCGAAACTCCAGGTGTACATGATCAGCTTCAACAAGCAGTCAAGGGACTGTCACCCGAAAGAGAGATGGCCCCAGAATCTATGGAGGGACATGGCAGGGAGCCAGCTGTCAAGCTCATCATAGTAAAGGATCACTCTGTCCAAGGCTGGAGTGAGCTGCCCTGAGAGGCAGTAAAACACCTAATGTGAGAGCTGTGTACACGGGAGTGCGGTGAGTGGGCGGGCGGCAGCTCAGCATCAGGGGTACGTGGACAGGATGACCTGCCTGACCTATCCTGACCCAGAGATCCTGAGACTCTAGGAAAGACAGTCTTTACTGGGAGACAAAGGGTACCTCCTTGCAGCCCCTGCCAGTTTACAGCAGACATCAGTGCATTTCCAAAAGAGCCCATGGAGACATTCTTTTCTCTGTAGTTAAACATAACAACTTTGCAATCCATTTATTGACACCCTTGAGTTTTCTGTTTCAGTGCAGGTGGAGCCATAAATAAAGGACAGGGTTGCTGCCTGCATTCATGAAAATGCTATTTATACTTTATGCGAGTTTATTTATTTTCCAACCCTGTTTAATTTCAGTGGATCTCTTGGAGATACCGATGCCCTCAGCATAATGTTTTGGAGTTAAATGACACGCAAGAGCAAGATACATTGAGAGTGCACTAGAAGGGGGCGGAGAGTGGTCTCAGGCACCAAAACCAGCTGAGCCAGAGAAGCTGGGTGATTGGGAGTATGGTCACTGCTCTTTCTAGGCCTTCATCTCCTGCTGCATGAAATGACATAAAACTGAAGGTCACCTATGGGGGCTGTTGGGGCACTGACATTCTAGAACTTTCCTAAGCATCTGATGTGCATGAATTGGAAATGACCAGAATCTGCCCCAGTGAATGGGAAGTATGTCTGGAAGAGGGAATCGGCTTCCTGTGATTTGCTCCAGAGTGTGGATCCAGGATCAATGTTATGATCAGGATCAGAGTTATGGGAAGGCAGGTGTTGTTTTAATATAAGAAGGAACTTGTGTTGTAATAATTAGATTTGCCAGGTGTTGGAGGCCACCATCTGGGAAAGCAGTGATGAGATCCCCATTCTCAGAGCTGTTTGTCAAAGGCCAAGTGACCGTTGGTTCAGGATGCTACTCAGGGGATGGTTTTGCTGGTCCTTCATCTCCCTGCCACGGCCCCGTTCCTAAACCCTAATTCCTTTGTTTCTTCTCCAATCAGCCTTTCTTCCCATAGCATCTCAATGACCATTCCCAGCCACCCATCCTTCATGCTCAAAGCAGCATATCTTCGCTTCCTCCTTCTTTCCCTGCAGCCCATGCTTGCTACTTCCTGTTGAACCTGACTGTGGCCTCTTGTGGCCGCGTCTTTGCTTTCTGCCTCTCACCACTGAGTGGCCGTGACCCTGAACCAGCCAGTCATGCTCCTCCTGTGTGGCCATGACTGGTGCAACACCTGCCCTCCACCTCCCGGAGAGCAGCGGAGCCGGGCTCAGTCACTGTGCCACTCTGTCCCTCTTCTACTGCTCTGCCTCCATCCCCTAGCGTCCCCTCCCCAGCCTCCTGGACTCCCTTCGGGTGCGGTGCGCTGTCTGGTGGCCGCTGGCCTTCCCAGGTGCTGTTCTTTTTCCCTGGGACACCGCTACACTTCTTTGCTGGGCTGACTTCGACCCTTGGGGCTCAACTGAGCCTGATGGCACCTCACCTCTAGCTAGGTTGGCTTCCTCTGCTGCTGTCTCCAAACTCTATATACTGTCCTTTCTTCACACCTGCTTTACGTTTATTGTTTCTCCTAATCCGGTCTTCACAAGTGAGCACAAGCATCGGGAAGGAAGGGAGTGGTTCTGCTCCCCCTCCCATCCCTAGGGGAGCCAGGAGAACTGGTTGTTGAATGAGTGAATGAGTGAAGAATGCCCTCTTCTGGATTTGAGTGCTGACAATGCTCACCATTGCCTCCTGGGTTTTCTCCAGATTCCTGGTAGTGGTTTGGGGTCTTTCACAGGCACTTTTCCTTAGCCTCTGATTTCTGTCAGAGGCTAAGGCAGGCCTTACTTCTCACTCAGGCAGGCCCCCTTCTGTTTTCCTACTTCTGTATTTTTGCTCTTTGTTTCTTCTTCCCAGAATACGGTTCTCTGGTTTTGCACCACCCTTCCTCCCAGCCAGCATCTTCAGCGCCCATGTTCAGCGTGTGATCCCATGTGGAAGCTTCTGTGACGGCACTCATCAAGGGGTATTTTGCTTGTTTGGTGTCTTTCTAGTGCTTTCTTTTGAGTTTTGTGAGACAGGGGACTGTTTTACTCATCTTTACAGTTTCAGAGTCTGGGCATCACCCTTAGTGGGTCCTGAGTGTGAATGTAGACTGGGAAGGAGTCTGGATGTTGGAGGAAGCAGGAACCACTGGTCTCTTCTGGGGCTCTGAGCACCTGTGATTTTGAGACTATGGCTTAGAATATGGCTCCAGGAGCCTCACCTCCCTTCTGGATGTGATGTTAGTTGTGGGACTTGAGGAATTCTGCTTAAACACACATTTATTTGAATTTATTTTATTTTTTTAAAAAGATATTATTTATTTATAAGAGAGAAAGCAGGCGAGCAAGCAACGAGAGAGCCAGCACAGAGGGAGAGGGAGAAATCGGCTCCCCCCTGAGCAGAGAGCCTGATTCAGGACTGCATCCCAGGACCCTGGAGTCACGACCTGAGCTGAAGGCAGACACCTAACTGACTAAGCCACCCAGGCACTCATTTTTTTTTTTTTAAGGTTTTATTTATTGAGGGGTGGGGGGAGGCACAGAGGGGGAGGGAGACTTCCCTATTGAGCAGTAAGTCTGACTCAGGGCTCAATCCCAGGACCTTGAGATCTGACCTGAGCCAAAGGCAAATGCTTAACTAACTGAGCCACCCAGGTGCCCCTGGTGTTTTGTTTTTTTTTTTTTAAATATTTTATTTACTTATTTGAGAGGGAGTGAGAGAGAGTACAAGGAGTGGGGCAGGAGAGGCACTCCCCGCCGAGCAGGAAGCCTGATGTGAGGCTCCATCCCAGGACCCCAGGATCATGACCAAAGGCAGACACTTAACCAACTGAGCCACCCAGGCTCCCTGCTCCATTTGAATTTAGATCATGCTGATTATTTTCTTCCAGAGTCACCTGGGTATGTGAGTTTTACTTGCCGGGTGTGGTTCTTTCTCCTCTGCCCATCGAGGAGATGTTGTTCAGCTGTTACTGAATTCCCAGCATGTGGGAAAAGCATGCTTTTCAGCCATTCAGAAGATTGTTCACACATGCTGCCCTCTGATAATTTATAACCAGCTCCATGCAGACGCTTGGTCCAGAAGCTTTCTATGGTCAGGGAAGCAGGCCGATGCAGGTGTGCGTGTTATTTGACAGCACGTGTTCTTCGGAGGATGCAAAGTCCTGAACATTTAAAACCCATGTCATGGGCGGCCCTGGTGGTGCAGCGGTTTAGCGCTGCCTGCAGCCCGGGGTGTGATCCTGGAGACCTGGGATCGAGTCCCACATCGGGTTCCCTGCATGGAGCCTGCTTCTCCCTCTGCCTCTCTCTCTCTGTGTCTCAATAAATAAATAAAATCTTTAAAAAAAAATAAAACCCGTGTCATGAGCAGGCATAGGATATTGATTTTTGGACTGATTTCAGCCCGCACCCACGTTATTTAGTTCACTGTTCATGCCGTCCTTATCAACACAAATTCCTTCTGAAATGAACGGTTTCTTGGGGTCCTGACATTTGACTTGAAGAGTTGCAGTAAGAACCAAGGAGTTGTAAGTTGAACTTATTTTTGCCTTATGACTTTGGGGGATCAGGGGCACGGGAACCATGGATTAAAGGGAGCTGGTGATGGTGCTGGTGGGGTGTCTGTTATCCAAGCAGAGCTTATCCAGACATGACTGATTCCCCAGCCCCATGTCCACTTCCCTCAGCACAGGACTGTGATGGGATGTTGGTGAGTGTGCAGGGGGCTGGTGAATAATCTGCTCAAGGTTTCAGGATGCCCTGGGGCTAGGGTCTGTGGCAGTGGTGATGCGGCTAGGCCATCCTGCTTTCCTGCCAGTGGCCCAAACAGATCCCTTAATGAGGGTTTTACGGGGTGCAAGAACATGCGGTGCTGAATGAAATGGAAATGAAATGGAAAGCATAATATACTTACTGGCTGTCTTTAGTATGTCGGAAATGAGGGGCTTCCCTGCTTACTAGCTGTAAGCCTCCGAAGCAGGACTTGAGGGAGGCGGCGGTGGGTGGAGGTCATGCCGCAGACCCCGGGGCTGCACTCATCTGTGCTTCCTACCTTGGGCCCAAAAGCATCTCCTTAAGCTCTTAGACTCCGAGGGTAGTTGAAATCTGTCACAGCTGTGTTCAGCTGTGAGGTGGTTGCTAAGGTGACCTTTGCTTTTCTTGTGCCAGCTTTCGATCATCTAGCATTATCGGTAGTCCTGCTGGGGTGGAGCAAACAGCCCCTATGTGGCCTCAGTTGGCTGCGCCTCCTGCAGGAGCTTGTGGCTAGGACCTTTGTACCAGGTGTTAGGAAAAGCTGGTGTCTACTCATCAGCCACCTTGTATTAGTTTCCTGTGGCTGCAGTGACAGAGTCCCAGATGTTCAGTGCTGAAAGAACCACAAATGTATTGTCCTACGGTTCTGGAGGTCAAAAATCTACAGTCCAGTGTTGTTAGGCTAAAGCCAGATGTTGGCAGGGCTGGTTCCTTCTGGAGGCCGCCAGTGAGGATCCATCCCCTGGCTTTTCTCAAGTGCAGAAGTGTAGCTCCTTCAGATTACTATTTGACTCTGAGCTCTGCTGCTGGAAATTGTCCCATCTCCTTCTCTGTCCTATCCTCTTAATAGGACCCTTGTGATGGATTCCAGTGCTCACCTGGATAGTCCAGAATGATCACTTCATCTTACAAGCCTTAATTTAACTATACCTGCAAAGTCCCTTCTGCTATGGAAGGTAACAGATTCACAGATTGTGGGGATTAAGACATGGACATATTTGGGGGTCATTATTTGGCTCTCCATATTGCTTGGTCCTATTCTCAGCATCCCCTCCATCTTGTGACTCTAGAGAGACAAAACAAAGGGGTGTTGTACCATCTCTTCTCTTTTTTAGATATCTTAATCCTGCTCTAGGAGTTTGGCGTTCTATAATTTTAATACATAGAAACATCGAGCAGGACTTACTGCTCATGAAAAAGGTATTGAATTCAGATGTGTTCAAACCATTTTAAACCATAATATTTTGTCTATAACAGATGTTTAACCAATAATGACAGTTCAGGTTTTTTTGAAAAGGACAGGAACTTCTGCTCTTTGGGGGTGCTGGTCTTAAAGTGATTTTAGTTATTTTTTTATTTCAAATGCCAATTTAACCAAAGAAGGGAGCATTTCATTTAGAGAGGGCTGTTGACGGTCTCTTAATTTTAAGTAAAATATTTTGTATTGCTACTTTGGAATACGATTTGCTGTTATCACCTGAAGCTGAACATACTCCATGTCCCATCAGTTTCTGTCCCTAGTCATATGCCATAGAGAAAATGTACGTACGTGTGCTCAAAAAACACGTACAAGAATGTTCACAGCATTGTTTTTAATAGTGCCAAAGAGGAAAATACTGAAATATACACCCACAGTATAATAAACACAAGTAGTGGCATGGTTATATAGTGAAGTACTACAGAGCAATGAAAATCCTCACGGATACCGTTGAGCAGAAAAAGCAGACACAAAAGAGTATATGTACTGTTGGATTCCAATTGTATAAATAAAAAACCAGACAAAAGTTGATCTAGGTATAGAGACTGTGGCATGGCCAAAGGAAGACTTTGGGACACTGGTCATTAACTTGTTAACCTGTGATTATGCAGGTGGGTTCACTTTATGAATATTCACATTTTCATTTTCACATTTTTCATCTGTAATTCACTTTTCTGCATGTGTTTTCTTATTTAAAAACAACTCTGTAGGGCAGCCCTGGTGGCTCAGCGGTTTAGCGCTGCCTTCAGCCCAGGGCACGATCCTGGAGACCAGGGATTGAGCTCCACGTCGGGCTCCCTGCATGGAGCCTGCTTCTCGCTCTGCCTGTGTTTCTGCCTCCTTCTCTGTGTCTGTCATGAATAAATAAATCTTTAAAAAAAAATAAAAACAACTCTACAACTCTTGATAGTTAACTGAATTTGAAGAGATTGTGTGGGGTTTGCATTCTTTTCAGATAAAAGAGCCATTTTATTAACCTTTGGGATTTACAAATCTATGTCATTGTTTAACTTTGAAATTCAAATACTTTTTAAGCATGAAACTTTTCTTTTGGGATATATACTTGACACTTCTATTTAACCACATTTCCTTTTTTCCCCTTCTGATCCACCTTACCATGTGGATACAGCCCCCACCTTCTGAGGGTCTGATCACAGCACTGATTTAAGATCTGAAATTGGCTCCTGAGACCTTAATTCTGAAAGCATGTTTTCATCACTTTGAGCCAAGATCAGTGTTCCTGTCGGAACTCTGTCAGTGACCAATTCCAATTAATATTAAAGTGATACTATTTCTTAATATGGATACCAAATCACATTGGATAAAAGCTCCCACTTGCATTAGTCATCTGACCTGCAGCGTTATAAAAACCCTTGTGCCTGGAAAAGAAAGACACTTCTTATTGTAAGCAGCATGAAAACATGGAAAGGGTATGTACTATTTAAGCCATAACCACAGTGGAAAGGACAGCAACTGCTATCACTTCGTTAGACAGAAATTGGCTGCATCTGGCCCGAAATTGTGTTGCGCTTGGCCAATGCGCTGCTTTTTACCATTGCTGACTTGATTATTGACCATTAACACTTGGGGAGATTGCACATAAAAATCATGATTTCTGGCCTTCCTTAACACCATGGAAAGATCTAGCAAACCAGAACCCCCTTCATCCTAGTGGCCACTGGCTGGAGCTGAGTCATCCCTTCACACGGTGCATGAACACTCCAGTTTGTCACAGTGACATCATTCCCGGCTGATCCCTGAGTCGCTCTGTGTGCTTGCTGTTTTCCGCAGACCCCAACTGAGAAGGAAGAGCTCCTGGTATTTTCTGATGTCACTCGTTGACCCTGGCTGGCTCAGTTAGACTTTGCGTTTGGACGGCTTGGCTTACTCTGTGCCATGTGCCGGGCTGGGGCTGTGACCTGCATTGTCTCCTGTCTCCCCACAAGCAGCATCATGCTCTGCCCATTTGACAGACAGAAGCCGAGGCTCAGGGTGTTGTGCTCCTTGGCCGAGGCCACCAGCTGGTAACTCGGGGAGCTGGCATTCGGACCCCGGCCTGGGCTGATAAGGCCCCCTCCTCCCACATACACTGCTCACTCTCAGTGACCTGCAGATATGGAAACATGTGGCAGAGGAGATTGTCAAGTCTGTACGCTCAGGTTTCAGTCAGGGCAAGGCAAAACCCTGTCTTGGTCGAGAAGACAGACCCTTTTCTGTGGCTAGTGGGATTCTGGTCAGCCAGTCTAAGCAGAGAATTTGATTAGTCTTTTAATGCAGTTTGCATTTTTGCCTCTGCCATAGACGCCTGCAATTAAGAGCAGGAGGGCATTTTAGGATTCTTCCAGGCAGCCTTGCAACCTAAGCAGATAAAACCTTTGAAAACCACTTGAGGGCTTCATCCAGGGCGGGGACTGCTGGGGGAGGGGGGTGAACATGTACCCGAGTGAGCAGAGTGACAGTAGACCTGGTCCTTGACATCACTGCAGGTCTATTTCTCCCCCATGGAAAGGGGTGCATGGTTGCAGCTCCTGCGTGTTATGAAGGCTCAACATGGTCCTGCTACAGAGCATGGTTGTTTAGGACGGGTTCGTTTTCTTCCCCTTCTGTTTTCCTGGCGTGTTGGAAGGCTATCCTGGGAGAGATGCAAACGATCACCCACTTGGTCTTAACCAGGCCTGCGGAGGCCACTGATGTCTAGAGAACTGTCCAGACTAAGTTCAACGCCTCAGCCGGCGGTGCAGTTGGAACCATCGCTCAGTCTGTAGCACCACAGGACTCGCTACCCGCCTCTTCATATCCCTTTTAGAAAAGACAAAACAGGAAGGTCACACTTGTTCATTTTTGTCAATGTGCTTTCTCGCACATCGGCAGCACTCCCTGTCTGTGTTGGGGGCAGGGGATGGGGACACGACCTACACCTGTGGTCGTAAATGCACCTGCAGCTGCTGGTGGATCCAGGGTCCATGTTTGCAGAAATGAAGCCGTTTCACATGGGTGTCCTATAGTGAGAACATGGAAGAGTAACAGGAAAGGACCATCCTCTGATTCCACGTTGAATCACCTCTATAATAAGATTTGTCTTCTAGGGGCTGTAGCTGAGTCATTACCCCTGGCTCTAATTCCCAAATCTCCCCTTAAATGCTGTGTGTCCTCAGCTGAGGAATCTAACCTCTCTGAGCCCAAATTGCTGCCTCTAAAATTGGGGTGCTGCTCCCTGTTTTACAGGGCTTTTGTACAGGTGAGAAGGAGTCCATTGTGCCTAATGCAGAGTAGACTCACAGAGTCGTTTGTGTTCAGCTGTGTTTTATATGCTGACTGTGCTCTCTGAAGCAAAAATCACTTAAGGACTCACTGGAATCAAATGTTTAAGGCTGTGGTGTTAGGCAGTCTGGCACTATCAGGTTCCTTCTTATCTTTCCAGGGGGGACCCTCCTCCGATAATGAGGATTTGTCAGTTTTGCTCCAGCAGAGGGCACTCCACGCCCCATCTCCTGCCTACCCGTGAATTATGCTGGAGCAGGTGTGGGGCATTGAAACTTTGCTCTGATGTCCTGGGCAGGAGGCCTCTCCATGGCCCCAGTAGATAGCCATGATGATTCCGTAGCATGGTGCTGCTGAACAGAAGCTTTCTCACGTACATTTAAATAATCCTCCCATAACTCCAGTAGGGAAGGCGGTATTCTCAGAGATGAGGTAACTGGGCTTCACAGCCATTGGTGGATCATTCGAGGACATTGATTAATTCAACAGACACAGCCAGGCACTGTAATGCAACACTGGGGATCGGGCTTTCCATCCCAGGAGCCCATCCTCTTGTGGCCTGGAGCTCCCTTTCTGGTGGAAGGGGAGAAATGATTAAAGGGTAGCTTTCTGCTACCCTTTTTGCTCTGCTGAGTGGTAGCAAATGCTACAAAGAAAAAGAAAACATGGCGAGATGATGGTGAGCGTGTCAGGGGAGGGGTGGTTGGACAGTCCTTGGGTGATGTTTAAGCAGAGCCAGGTGGAGAGAGAGAGGAGGGACATTCCAGGCAGAAGGAACAGTGGGTGTGGAGAGTGCTTGACACCTCTCTAGAAGGGCAAGGAGAAATCCGGTGGGCTGGAGAGGGAGTGGGCTATGTCAGGAAGGTAGGTGGGGGCACCACATGAGGGTGGGCCTTGCAGCTCTGTACTCTGATTCCTTCATCATCCTCAGCAAGTTTATTCCTTGGTATCTCCCTTTGGCTGCTAACTTCGAGGAACCTTCGAGAGTGTTTCCTCCTCCTGCCTGGGAGCCAGGTCCCTTAGATCTCTGGTTTCAGAATGGCCAGATGAGCAGAATCACCTGGGGCATTTGTTTCATGTGTAGACTCCGGGCCTATCGTGGGGCACAGAGGAAAGACCAGTTCTAGGGCTCTGGCCTGGAAATAACCAAATGCGGTGCTACAGCCCCAGTGCCAGTGTTTTCAAGTATGTCGAGTGAGCCTTCTCTTCTGGGAAGTTTGACATGATTCTGGATCTTTATAAGTTCCCTTCTTACTATGGGTGGCGGATCTCAGCCCGTCTCCAAGGTTCATGGGCTCTAGGACTTGGATTTGGTAATGATCAGGTCGGTGATGACAGCATGGATTGAGTGCCTGCTGTTTATCTTCTGCAGAAGCCCAGCTTTATGCTTTATCTGTGACATTTAAGTCTTCGTCCTCACGCCGGGTTCCCCGGGGAGATAGTACCTTTGGGTAATACACTGTTTGTGCTTCTGTTCAGCCTCTAGTGTTGGATCACACTCCACTTCCCTCCTTTGCAGAGTTGCCACATAGATGAGAATAATGGTGCATGTTGCTCGGAAGAGTGCCTCGAGTGCTGGGTAACCTGTTCTTGTACTAGTATCCACCCTAATTTTGGCACCCTGCCCTCTGTCGTCATCTCCAAATCCTTAGTGTTTGGCACAGTCCCTGGTGTACAGTCGTTGCCCTGCAAGTGTTAAAGTGCCTACACTGGATAGTTCTAGCTCCTGTTTATGGAGGATTTATATGGGTTCTTTACTCATAGTAACTCCTCTGTTTCTCAAAACCAAGAAAGTAAGTACCGCCAACCATCCCATTTTATAGATGGGGAAACAGAGGCACAGGAGCGCTCAGGAGTGTGCTCGAGGCGTGAGAGCTAAGGCGGAGCCCGGGCAGTCGGTGTTTGCCACGGTCTCTCCAAGGTTCCATTTGCCTCTTCCACGGATGTGATTGTAGATCTTTCTCTCTTCTGTCTTAAGTTCCCTCCTTCCAGCTTCATTCTCCGTGGAGACTGGGAAAAGCCAGTCAGTCATTCCCCTTGTACGAACAACCCTTCACATGTCCTTGGAAAGTATCCTAGACCAAGACTTGGAAGGTGGTAGAGTGTCCAGGTGTGTTTACCTCTCTTTCTTTCCAAGCCCTGGATTTTCTTTGCCCACCCCTTGGGCATACCTGCCAGTGGCTTCTGCCTCAGTGGTGGTTGGATGCAGGCTTCAGGGACAGATAAGGGTCGGCCTGTTCTGAGCAGTAGAGCTAACTATTAGCCTGTGCTTTCCCCCACCCAGAAACCATGCCTGTGACTTAATGCTTCCCGGCATGCAGGGCCTGGCTCACTCCAGGGAGTTGGGTGGGGGGCAGGCTGGGCTCTGAAACTGTTCACATCCATCCAGAAGTGAACATAGGCAGTCCTATGGGAGCCGGTTCTGCGGTGGCAGTGAATGAGACAGGTCTGGGTAGAGCAGCGTCTCACCTACGGCTTGATTTCATGTTTTGGATAAATACTCCGAGGTGAGGGGCATGAACGGGTGGATAAGTAAGGATCTCAGGGAATATTTATGAAATCTTTGTGTCCCTCTCACTACCTCTCTCTCTGTCTCTCTTTTTAAAGATTTTATTTCTTTATTTGAGACAAAGCACAAGCCGGGGGTGTTGTCAGAGGGAGAAGTAGACTCCTCACTGAGCAGGGAACCCGATGCGGGGCTGATCCCAGGACCCCAGGATCATGACCTGAGCCCAAGGCAGACACTTAACCGACTGAGCCACCTCAGTGCCCCATCACCTTCTCTCTTAATAGAGTCCTGCCTAGGTGGCTCTCTGAGTGGAAAGGATCTGCCTTTTCCCTTTGGTCTCCCCTCTGCCCCAAACAGTCTCAGCACTGTTTTCCAGATGCTTTGATGACAGGTGGCAATCAGAAAGAGACCCTTGAGTTGCATGTCTTCTCTGCTGCTTCGCTTGTTCAATCCTCAGGTGAAATCCCTGGGCTCCTTCAGGTGCTGAGACCATCTCTCCTGTCCACCCTTACTGCCGGGTGATGACAGTTTGTGCTGGTGAGCACAGGCGCTGTCTGCTGTTCCCAGTGCATGTGTTACTTTTTGCAGCGCTCCTTTCCGGTAGGTCCTATTCTCGTCCTGCTCCTACAGATTAAGTGCAGGGTGTTGGGAAGCTTGGCTGGGGTTGAGGAGCCAGTGAGTGCAGACCCAGCTGGTGCGGCTCGGGGCCTGTGCTCTTAATCACACACATAGGCACTGCCCTCCCTCTGTCTTGGTCGGTAGCATGCATGTGGCTCTTCCTCTGGGCAGAGCACAGGACCAGCCACAGGGGAACAGAGGAGAGTATGATTATTCCAGGGCATGGGGTTGTAGAAATACAGAAGTGCAGATGTGCTGCAGGTGCTGTGAGAATGCAGAGCTCAGTGGGCCGTGTGTGGGCTGCGGGTCAGAAAAGGGCTTTACAGGGAAGTGATCCTGGAGCTATGTGTTGAAAGGGCAGTAAATGTGTCCTGGGGATTCATGAGAGCATTTCATCACTTGGGAAGACACAGTGGAGTGAAACCACCAGGACCAGAGGGAGGTGGGAGGTGTCTCCTGCGCCCCATGCTCTGTCACGGCCTATCAGAGGAGCGCACACCCGGATGTCAGGATGGAAGAGACATCGGGCTTTGCAGACAGAAACCTCTGGGTTTGAAGTCTGCCACGCAGCTGCTGTGTAACCACAGAGAGCATCTTGCCTTGTCTGTGCCTCTGCTTCTCCTGCATAAATGGGAACAGCACTATCTTCGTCCAGATTTACTACGAGAGCTGAGTGTGAAGGTTTAAGTAGGCACCTGATGCATACAGGGCACTCAGTGAATTGCAACTGCTTGTTTTATTTATTTATTTATTTGTTTGTTTATTTATTTATTTATTTATTTAGGGCTGCACACTCGCATTATTTTATTTTGCTTTTCCAGCTTGTTTTATTTTTGATGAGATCATCTATCGATCAACTTCAGATCTGTAATTGCAAATCAAATATAATCTAAAAAAAATCTCTAGCACATAGTTGTTGCCCAGTAAATATAAATCAAAGGGTGGACTTGTTGCTAGCAGGGCCTAATGGGAGAGTGTTCTATGGAGACGAAGATTGGGATGGCTCTTTTCATTTCATCATGAAGCGAAGTGTGGTTGGAATAAGGTAGAAGTGCCAGCTGTGGCTCAGTTAGGTGGTGGCGATGCTGAGGTGTGCTAGGGTTGGCAGGTGTGTAGCTCTGGTCCCCTAAGACTTGGGTTTAAGTCAGAGCCTGCCGCTCACCAGCAGTCCCGTGCCATTTCGGATCTGCCACTCCTCCTCTAGGGAATGGTTGTGACAGATGAGCTACTACAGGACTGGAGCCTGGCACACGCGGGGCCAGGGATACGGGGTTCTTCAGCAGTCGTGAGCCCCCTTTAAGGGACAAGGAATTAGAAGGAACACAAGTAGTGTTTTTGGGACACTCACATGTGCTTGGCGCTGTTCCCTGTGACTTACACGGATGGTCTTCAGTCCTCACAGCTTCCCTGCGAAGTTGGTCTCCTAAGTATCCCCACTTACAGGTGAGGAAATTGGGGTACAGAGAGGTTAGGTTACTTGCCCAAGGTCACTCTGCTTGGCAGGAAAGGAGTCGTGCTTTCAGTTATGCTGCCGTGCCGTCTCCAACAGCAACCCTGGGGGAAACTCTGCCAGCCCTGTCTGACGGATGGGGAAACCAAGGCAGCAGGAGATCACATACCCTCCAGAGAGGGCAGGTTTGTGGCACTTGGCACGTTTTTTGTTTGTGGACAGTTAAAGGCTGAAGCTGGTTCTGCTTGGACTCTCAGCAGGAGGAGGAATCTTTGTCCCCACCCGGGGGACGGGGTGGCAGCCCGGGGAGGGGGTGGCAGCATGGAACCAGGCGCCCGTCATCCTCGGCCCTGGGGTCCCGCAGGGGGTCGTCTCAGGACAGGACCAAGTGCTCCTTGTCCCTTCCAGCCGCACTCGTGGCGTTGGTGCTGCTGCCCGACCTCCCTGTTCCCTGCAGCCCCTCCCCTGCCTGTGGCTTAGCGGGAAATCACAATCCCAGGGGTGTGGGGGGGTGTGGGGGTGCTTCCGCTGCAGTCGTGCTGCTCCGAGGACGCCGGGCCCCGCAGGACTGGGTGTCCTCACTGGCTCCCTGCGTCTGTGCTTGCGTGCAGCACTCTGGTGCATTTAGGAAAGTCTCCTTTCCAGCAGGCAGTTTGCAGCTGCTCAGCCCCAGGCGCCTGACATTTGATCTTCCACTTGCAAGTTTTTCTGTGGGTATTTACATTCCCATCAGCCTGGAAGAGCCTTGGGGAGTCAAACTGGCCCTGGGGCCCCCTTTAAATTCCCTACTGTGTGTCGCGTGTCTAGGGGTCATGATCACTAGCTGAGATGATGCTCCTGTGTTGGCCACTTTTTAAATGTATCTTTTTTAACCTACTGAGGGAGGCATGTATCACTTTTTTTTCCCCTTTACATCTAAAAGCTGGGGCAAAGCAGCCTCAGTACTGTAATACTGTTAATGTTTGGCCTGTACCTGTGTGCGCTCTGGGTTCCTGGGTTCCGGTGTGCTGGTGATTATATACATAGAAAACCTAATGCGTTCGGTGGACACCTTTTGATGATGCTTTGACTTCCTCTGTGAATTCCAAGCTAGTCCCCTTCCTTTGAAGGCTTTCATTACCTAATGAAATGGTTCCAGTTCCCTCTGTAAGACGTGGGTGTAAACATTGTTCCGCACAAAGCCTGCCCTTCCGGATTGTCCTCTACCAATTTCACGGTTCCCCAATCCTGAAGCCAGATGTCAGATGGTGTGGCACTTGGGAAGTCGGGAATCCTGAGCTTAGTTGAGATGAAACCTCACCCGGAGTTTGTGTGTGAGGAGGTTTAGTAGGGAGTAGGGGAGACAATGCCCCCTTTACTGCTTTTTTTAATGACAGCCCCCCACCCCCACCCCATACCAGAGGGAGAATCCGGGTATTTCTGAGGAGGAAAGACCTGTATGACTCCTGCTTCTTTGCATGTTTTTTCATGCATGTGGGGGTCTCCTCTGGATGGTCGATGGATTTTAGAGCCTTTGTTTCCTGCTCCTCTGTTTTCCTGTTAGATGATGGAGCAGATGTTTATTAAGTATTGGGTATGTATTTGATCCTGGACCAGGGTCTGAGAAAGACAAAATCAGGCTAAGGCATGACCCTTGCTTGCCGTTAAGAAAACATGTTCTCTTGTTAGGTGATAATGACCCTTCTGAAGGTGGTCATTCCCTGAGGACAGTGGGTCCTTGGAGGAAACCAGATGAGGTGATGGGACCACTGTGTAGTCAGGGAGGGAGGTTGTAGGATGATCAGAAGTGAAAATTTACATCAAGAGCAGCAGTCTGTTCTGGAGGCGAGAACTCCCTAGGTACAATCCAACCTAACTACTATGTTAGAAGGAAAGACACGTGACTCTCCGGGGGCATCAAGGAAAGCTTCCCGAGAACCGTGCCTCTTGGGCCGAGTCTTTTTTTTTTTTTTTTGAATAATAGATTTATTTTTTATTGGTGTTCAATTTGCCAACATACAGAATAACACCCAGTGCTCATCCCATCAAGTACCCCCTCAGTGCCCGCCACCCAGTCACTCCCACCCCCCGCCCTCCTCCCCTTCCACCACCCCTAGTTCGTTTCCCAGAGTTAGGAGTCTTCCATGTTCTGTCTCCCTTTCTGCTATTTCCTACCCATTTCTTCTCCCTTCCCTTCTATTCCCTTTCACTATTACTTATATTCTCTTGGACTGAGTCTTGTAGCATGACAAGGAAGTGTCGTGCTACAAGGAGCAAGCCAAGGAAAGTGGAGTTGAAGGCCACAGCTGACCGATCGTTGGCTGGGGTCATGAGATCGTGACTTGATGGTGGTTCTCTGCTGAGACCGTCTAGTGATGCCACATGTGGTCCCTGAGAGCAATGTGTTTAACAAATTGGTCCAGTGGTCTTGGTAGGAAAAGCACAAATCCCACCCGAAACTGTGTGGTGTCCTGCATGGCCTCGGCTAACAGATTTCCATATTAGCTCATGAGCCTTGTGGAAATCCTGTCTTCAGACATCCAAGGGGTCCTTCTCTGTACGGTATCTGCAGTGCTATCACCTCCTCTCCTGCCTCCCTCCACGCCCCCATCTTTGGCCCTCAGTGATTCTGTATTAATAGCAGCGATTAAGCTGCCTCATCTCATCAGGGAGGAGATATTAATCTTCATCAGACCCAGGAAGGAGCTGAATTTTTTTTTCCCTGCTCTTCCCTTACCTCCCCTTTCTCATCCCCCCTCCACGGAGCTCAGGGCTGCTCCAGTGTCTGCTCTGGAATCTGCTTCTGCAGATGAGTTCAGGGGGGTCACTTCTTGGCTTCCCTTGCTCAGCCTCCCTGCATCCAGGCATCGCATGCTGCATGCTGTAATTGAAGCCCACTGTCCAGGGACAGAGGGCGGGGAGGTTGCTCCCTCCAGTGGGAACTCCCAGTCTCACTGTCCTCGTTGCTGCTGGGAAGTTAGAACAGGGCAGTACCACAGCTGGAAGCTGGAGGTTTCTTGGTATACGAAATCCCATTCAACCCTTAGAGAAGTATGCCAGCACCCTGTTGCCTTTTTCATTCTGTCTTTCTAAGGTCCATGCTGGGCTGAGGATCCTGGGTGCCGGGGCCAGGGCCGGGAGGCAGAGACCTCAAGGACCAGAGTTAGGATGGAAAGGAACTATGTCCCAGAGCTCTTCTCCATCCCCAGCTGTTCCCACTTCTGTGAACCAGCTGCCAAATATAGCTCATAGTGCACCAAACTTCTGTTACGGGCCAAGCTCAGTGTTGGCACGGTAACTCATTCACACACGAACTTGCCATATGTGTGTTGTTAGTCCATTTTTCAGATGAGGAAACAGGACTGGGAGGTTGAGCGCCTTTGCTGAGGTTGCGTGGCAAGCTGGGAGGAACCAAAATCCATCGTAGGTTTCTTGACTCCTGTTTTGCTCTGCCCACCGGGGATGACAGTAGAATTTCTTGCCAAAACTGGAATGCTTTAAGGACTGGAAGAGGATGCTAAAATAGGTAGGCTGGGCCAAAAGGCATAAATGGTGACTGGTCCAGGTTAACCAAGAGGCATGGTCTCTTGCTTGTACTACAGCTGGAGACACGGGGATGCTTCTGTGCTGTTTCTGGAAGCAGAGATGGCAAGAACAGACCTCATTCTCTCTGCCTCCCTTCCCTCCCAGAGACCTGCTGGCTTAGCCACAGGCCTGGTACAGGAGAACCTGATTAGTTTGCTTCTAACAATGAAGAATCTGGAATAACCACCATCTCCTCTGCTCAGCATGCAGCCTTCATACCCAGGCCACCTTGAAGGATCTATCTAACTCCCCTCACTCAGTGGCATTGGCCTTTCAGCCTCTGAGCACACCCCGGTTGGAGGAATGGTAGTCTGCGCCCTGCTCCCCCCCCCCCCCCAAGGGCTCTCTTTGCATTCTACCAGCAATCTTCTTCCTCAGAGGGATTCCCGAGACATTAAATTAGCAGACAATGACATTAGCTCTAAGAACCAAACTTGATTACTCGAAATATGAGTGTTTATTATTATAAGGAATAAAACAACCTTCTCTCTATCCCCAACTCTTAGATCAATCATATCCTCACACTAAATTGCATTAACACCAGTTTCCTTTTAGTTGGCAGGGTTGTTTTGTTTTTTGGATATTTTTTGTGCAGATTGTCTGAAAGGCAGGGAGTATGTCAGAGTATTACACACCAGCACAGACAGGTTTGTATGTGAGCTTCCCCATGTAATTTGCTGGCTCTTCAGGCTGTGGTCTAGGAGTGTGAATCCTGCTAGAGGCTGCATCCTATCATGGCCTCATCTCCCTGGACTCTGCCCATCACTCTGTTCCTCTAACTTGACAGCAGATACTCTGATGCCTTTATATTTGCCCATGCTCTGCTTTTTCCCTGAGAAGTTCCATTGTCCACGTCCAACCCCCAATCCTCTGTACTTGAAACTGTCCCCAATGCATCTCTTTGCCCCTACAGCCCTTCTGGGCTCCCCTGTTAGAGTACTTTGGGCAGAATTGGTGCTTAATATATGCTATTCATGGGGCAGGAATATTGTTACCTTGTGAACTTGCTGTGAGGTTAAATGATACACTTAGAGAGTGCTTTCCTCTGTTCTTTGTGTTCTAATTAATACTAGCAATTGTGGTGGTTGGTAAACTTCTGGGAGGTGATTCAATGTCAATATTCAGTATGTGTCTCCACTGACGTGACAGCTACTCTAGGGTAGGGCCGTACGTCTTACTCTATTTTGTATCCCTGACTACAGGGTACTGTGGTAAGTGTTCCATGAATTCAGTTGAGTGAGTGAGATAAAAGCCGACCTGGGGAGGGGAGGTTTTGAGAAAGATCCTTTACTCCCCTCTTACCTGAGGGCCAGTTTGAGGACCTGAGTACAGGATCTGAGATTAATTGGAAGGGTTCTGGGTCCTATAGGAAGCAGGCGAGACCTGTGAACAAGCAAGTCTGTTCAAAGCACGGTGGGTGATTCCAGGCCGCTGCAGAGCTGAATCTGAGTTTTTCCATGGGATGCCACAGCTTCTGTCAAGAGGGGAGGAGGATCCTTTCTTACCTACACAATTTACCTGGAGAAGTTTGGCCTCTCCAGTGCTCATGGGGAGCCAGAGTCCTCTTTGGACATTGAGGCAGAGAACCCACATCTGAGTCCAGTTGTGCCTGAAACTCCTCGTGTAGCTGTGGGCAAGGTACTCCTCACTTCTAGGATCTGTAAACAAGGGGCTGGGTGTTGGAAGAGTTAAACTTTATAAGGATTATTATTCTAGAACTCAGAAGGATAAAAACAAAAATCAACTCAATGGATTGTAGAGCTCAAATAGACTCATAAGAGCAAAGCTGTAAGACTTTTAGAAGCAAACATAGGGGTAAATCTTTGTGACTTTGGATTAGACTGATTTCTTAGCTATAACTCTAGAAGCAAAAGCAAAAAAAAAAAATAGATTGGACTTCATCAGGATTTAACTCTTCTGTATATCAAAGGGCACCATTTAAGATGAGACAGCCTGCAATATTGGAGAAAGTATTTGCAGTCTGATAAGGGACTTGTATCTTTAATAAAGAACTCTTCTAGATCAGTGAAAAGACAACTGGATTAAAAAGTGGACAAAGAACTTGAACAGACATTTCTCCAGAGAAGCTACACAAGTAGCCAATAAGCACATGAAAAGATGTTCAATGTCATTAGTCATTGGGGACTGTAAATCAGAACCACCACAGGATACCACTTCACACCCACTAGGGTGACTGTTATCAAAAAGATAGAAAAGAACAAGTGTTGGAGAGGATGTGGAGAAATTGGAGCCATTCTACACTGCTGGGAGGAATGCAAAATGGCGCAGCCACTTTGAAGAAGTTTGGCAGTTCCTCAGAAAGCTAAACATAGAAGTAGCATGTAATTCAGCAAGACTACTCCTATGTATATGCCCAAAAGAATCAAAAACAGATACTCAAAAACTTGTACACAATTGTTCCTAGTAGTTTATTCATAATAAAGTGGAAACTTCCCAAATGTCTGTGAACTGGTGAATGGATATACCAAACATGGCATAGCCACATGGTGGAATATTATTCAGCCATAAAAAGGAGTGAGGTATTGATACCTACAGCATGGAGGAACCTGGAAGACACTATGTGAGAGAGGCCAGACAGGGAAGGCTACGTAGGATTCCATCCATATGAAATGGCAGGATAGGCAATAAGTAGATTAGTGGTTTCTAAAGGTTGGGGGTAGAATAACTGGCAGAGTACAAGGTTTATTTTGGGGGCTTATGAAGTTCTAGAATTGGACAGTGGTGATGGTTGCACAACCCAACATATGAGAACCTGCTAAATTGTATGCTTTAAAAAGGTGACTTTTTTATGGTATGTGGAGTATATCTCAATAAAGGTGTTATTAAAGATGAAAGTGGAGGGACACCTGGGTAGCTCAGTCGGTTAAGCATTGGCCTTCAGCTCAGGTCCTGGGGTCCTGGAATCGTGCCCTGCATTGGGCTCCCTGCTTTGCAGGGAGTCTGCCTCTTTCTCTCCCTCTGCCCTTCCCTGCCATTCATGCTCACTCTCTCTGATAGATGGATGGATAGATTTGTTTTAAAAAAAAAAAAAAAAAGATGGGGCAGCCCCAGTGGCTCAGTGGTTTAGTGCCATCTACAGCCCAGGGCCTGATTCTGGAGACCCGGGATCGAGTCCCACGTCGGGCTCCCTGCATGGAACCTGCTTCTCCCTCTGCCTGTGTCTCTGCCTCTCTCTCTCTCTGTGTGTCTCTCTTAAGTAAATAAATAAAATCTTAAAAAAAAAAAAAAAGATGGAAGTGGAGCTACCATATTTGTCCTTCAGGGTCTGGGTTTTTACCCCGTTGTGGGTTGAATGGTGTCTCCCCTCCCCCCACAAAGATGTTGCTGTCCTAATCCCTGGTACCTGTGAATGTAACCTGATTTGGAAATAGGGTCTTTGCAGATGATCCTGAGTTAAGATGAGGAAATTAGGGTGGGCCCTAATCCAGTATGACTGGTGACCTTCT
Source organism: Canis lupus baileyi (assembly GCF_048164855.1). Taxonomy (NCBI): domain Eukaryota; kingdom Metazoa; phylum Chordata; class Mammalia; order Carnivora; family Canidae; genus Canis; species Canis lupus. Next base: position 32,702,003 of record NC_132848.1, read on the forward strand.
CCAAAGAAGGCGTTTGGATCCAGAGACTCCCACTGAGAGAAGACGATGTGAAAACACACAGAGAACAACACCCATCTACAAGCTAAGGGTTGCCTGTGGCCACTGGAAGTTAAGAGAACAGGTCCCCCCTCATGGCCCTTGCAAGGAACCAACCAGGCTGATGCCATGACCTTGAACTCCGGCTTTGGGAGAAGAAGGGGTTTCTGTCATTTCAGCCACTTCGTTGATAGTACTTCTTTGTGGCAGCCCTCAGAAATGAATATGCAGCATGTCCATGAACACTATGGCCTTTCTGCTTTTTCCACCAAACCATTTACCACTTACTGTGTCCCCTAACACTTTGTCATTTGATTATTATATTTGTCATATTACGTTGTATTTACTTCTGTTTGTCTCTCTAAGTAGACTGTGATGGGAGGGATTATCCTTGCGTGTTCCTACAGCATGCTGATGTACATGTCCTATAGGCAGGATGGATGCATGCAGGCAGGACTCAGAAAATCAGAAGAGAAAAACCACCTTCTTCATATCAAAGCTCAAAGTTTAAAATGCAAAATAACATTTGAAAGAAAGATCTGCGTGTCTTCTCTACTTGAGTCTCCTTGGCACCAGTCCTCAGGCACGCATTTCCCAGTGTAAATAACTTTTGGACGTGTTAAAAAGTTCACCAGTGTTTAAGTTCATTAAATTAATGTTGTCACTTTAAGCTGCTGAGTGTGGTGCAGGCTGTAAACTGTTCATCGTGTTTCTATGATTCTGCAGCAGTGGTGTCCTCAGGAATGGGAGGTGTGTTAAAAATAGAAGAGTTGTTCTATATTAAAGAGTCCTAGACCAGGAATTCAGTGACTCAGGCCTGCCCCTTAATGCTGCATGGATTTACTTTGTTAGACCTTCAGCTAAACTCAAGTAGCAGGTGGGGGAAGCCAGGCAGTATGCAGGCAGGTCTAGTAGAGCCTCCTATGGTTCTGAGTAGAGCCATGGCCTGCTGGGGGTGAGATAACATGGCAGTGGGTCTGTCACCCAGTGTCAGATGGTGTGCCTGGCATAAATCCCCTGGAAATGTTTTAATTTGTGGGATAGAGAGTCTCTAGGCTGGAGGAACGGTCTATGTGTGCATATGAGAAGAGGCGGATGAACTCTGGAAGCAGTAGGGAGTGGGGCTGATGAGGAAGGGTGGGATCACATATGCTGTAGGCAGAGTTGCTGGAGAGCCATTTGCACGGCTTTGAGCGGGCCTTTCTGAATCGGACTAGGAGTTTGATTCAGCTTATTGGGATGGTTGATGTTTGCCGTCAGGCCTTGCGAGCACCAGGCCCATTTGCCCAGCCTCTGGATAACCCTTACCTGTCCCCAGTCCTTGATCCTGCTCGGGGCTCATTCCTGCTAACCTTCTGTGCTGGCCCCACTCCTACCCATACTTCAAAATTCAGTTCAAAGCCTACCTCCTCTAAGAAACCTTCCCTAACTCCCCAAGCCCCAGGAATTCCGTCTTTACCTCCTCTCCTGAGCTTCTTTCTTTGCCTTTGCTTTCTGTGTTAATCATTTAGAGAATTGACCTGGGTTGAGGACCTAGCCTTATTAGTCAGTGGATTTGTGACCTTCGGCATACAATGTGACTTCCTGGGTCTTACCTTCTTTCTCTGTAAAATGGATATGATCATAATTTCCAGACAGAAGGAATAGGTACACCTCATTGTCATCCTCAAACGATGAACTGGGACTTGATCCTGTTACAGGCATTCATGGCGGGTCCTGGGTCAACAAGGCTCTAAATTGCATTTCTCTTTATGTTCTACTGTCCAGCCCCATTCACATTACTGCAGTGGGGTAGAAAAATGTGCCTTACACACTCAGCTTTGAATGCTGGCTCTTTCTCTTTGCTTGGTTGAGCAAAATATTTCTGGGCCCTTGGTTTCTTCATTGTGGTATGTATGGGGTAATACTACTACCCTCTGTAATGTGGAGATTGAACCAGGTGGGGAATGGATCAGCCCTACTTCAGTGCCCAGCCCAGAACGGGGACTAATCAGATGACTTAATCAAAACCAGCCCAAGCTTCACTATTTGAGGTCATTTCTTAAGAGCATTCTGAAGTCTCTCGATTCTTAGCAGCCACCTACACCATGGTTGTCATAAGAGATGGAAGATGTCTTTCTTTCTCTTTGGTGGAGCTGATTTTGGGGGCACTCTCATTTGTGAAGCCCTCTTCCTCTCCATCCATAACCATCTTCCACCTTGTTGTGGCTGCCCTATATCACCTTGACTTTCAGGAAGCCTTGGTTTTGCCACCAGCCTGTGCCATCCTCACTTGCCAGGGCAAGCGGACTCTCCCTACATTGCTTCTCCAAATCCTCTCACATCTCTCAAAACTTCTCTCTTTCCCTCACTTATATTGCCTTAATTTCTTGTTCCTCTGCCATTAAGTACATATTGATTTCTATTAAGATGAGCATCAGGATTTATTGAGTGGAGAGGTAAATATTGACAGGCAGGGAGGTGGGGAGTTCCCTCCTCATCACCACTCCATCCTGCTTGCTGCTTGGAGGTAGGCAGGCAGGGTCCTAGTGTGGCATCCAATTCTGTTGCAGTAGGAAGATTGCCTACCTCGGGCCTGGGCAGGTTAAGAACGCTTAACAAATGGACCAGGTGAAGAGGAACCCTTGTATTTGCATCTTGTATTTGAATATTCCCAGTCCTGGCACTGTGCTCGACGCAGGGTGGATGTCAATACACAAAAATAATTTTGGAAGGAAGAAAGGGAGGGAGGAGGACTATCTAGCAATGGCACCTCCTTCCTTCTCTGGGTGAAGGGGGAGGAATTTAGGATTTGTATGGCTAATGTTGCTCTGAGTTTCTGAGTGTGCTTCCAAAGGTAATGTTTCTGCTCCGATGACGAACAAGTCCTAGCAATGTTAAGGCTGGAAGTAAGTGATTGTCTACATCTTCTGAATCTTACAGTTGTGGGGACTGGCTTAGCATGGGGAGGGGGGAGTCACGGGGCCATATGCCAATTCTTGGCAGAGCTTTGGCTTAGAGATACTTCCAGTCCATTCACTGATCTTGTCTGTATTTCTTGAGTTTTTTTTCTTCCCTCTATTTCCCCCCCCCCCCATTTTTGTTTCAGTCTCTCTGCCTATTATTCTCTACCAATTTATATTTACCTGTGAGATAATTGAAACTGTATAATTTGGTCTTTGGTCTGGTTCCTGACACAGAGCTTGTAAAACCTTTGGAATTTCCTAAGGGGTGAGAGGAGCTTCTTTTATCATTATAAGTGGCCCCCTTTAAGGCTACCTGAATTGATGCTAATGAGATGATCCTTGGTGTACCCTCAGAGAGCTCTGGATGGGGAGCTCCTTGCTGGGGGCAACACAGTGGAGAAGGAAGAGGGGCTGGACATTGATTAAATCATTGGCCATTGTTTGGCCAGCTCCATCATGTCCTCTGAAAGAACTAAGGGGTTTGTAGAGCTTCCTGGTTGGTGGGCGTCTCTAGGTTCTGGGAGGGTGGTGCCCCTTGAAAACATAGAAGCTTCACATTCTTCCCCCTCATACCTTGCCTTCTTTATCTCTTCCGTTTGGCTGTTTCTGAGTTACAGCTTTTAGAATAAACCAGTAATAGAGAGTAAAGTGCTTTTCTGAGTTCTGTGAGCCAGTCTAGCAAATTATTGTGCAATTTGTCTATTGGCTTATGTTGCTACCATTTTGTAGTTAAGAATGTTCCTCACGCTGTACTCTTCTGGGTATGTGGACTTCCCAGTGGCCCAGCTGGCTCAGCTGGAAAAGAGAGTATTGTGGAGATTAAATGGGCCGGGGTGTCAGGCCTGAGGATTCTTCGTGGGGAGGTGGGGACCTGACCGTCTTCTGCATTGTATGACGGTTAGTGGTTTCCCCAGCCTCTTCTTGCTAGATGCCAATGGCATCCTGTTGCTGCTCCCCACACACATGGTTATGATCTCAAAAATGTCTCCATTTATTGCCACATGCCCCCTGGGGGGCAAGATCACTCTAAGCTGAGAACTAGTAGCATAGAATGAGAGGACATCATGAGGTGTTATTAAAAACCTCATCCTTCTTGATGATCATGCGGTCATATGGTTTATCTGGCAAGCATTTATGTGACACCTACTGTGGATATTGCATTGCACAGACACATGAGGAAGGCAAACCTGTTTTTGCCTTCTAGAAGATTATGATGGGCTTTGAGAATCACACACCTGAGTATGGGCTTCCAGGATTGCTTTAAACGTTTTGTCCTGACCTGCGTACAGTAGAGGGACAATGTCAGGGCAGACTTGAGAGCAGCTTTGCCCACTATCGATCGACCTTTCAGGGTCTTCCTGAGCTTCTCCTCACTGCTGACCTTCTGACCTCACCCCCAATTCCTATCTCTGTTACACCTCCTCACCCCTTAGCCCATTCTACCTCCCACACCCCCCACCCCACCCCTGCAGCTGCTCTCCTTGCTGGGACCACTACTCTGGCCCCTCTGGGAATGCTCTCACTCCATGTCTGTCCTAGCTCAGTCCTTCACTCCTAAGCGTCTCTGTTCACAGTTCATCTTGTAAGAGAAGCCTTCTCTCAGGGCCTTTTATGAAGCAGCCCTCCTCCCTGCACTCTCCATATTTTCTTCACAACTCTGATCACAACTCTGTCTCCCACTTGAGTGTTGACACCTGAGGGCAGGCAGTTTGTAGGTCTTGTTCAGTGTCCCAAAGAGTGACCTGGGCACTCAATAATAATCAGTGGATGGATAGATGGATGGATGGGTTCCATGTTGAGGTAGGAGACTTAAAATGACTCGTGTTAGTACAAGGTCGCTGAGAATGTGCAGAACCTTTGGACCTCTTGGATCATGACCTGCGTCTTGATGGTCAGTATCTGCTTAAAGCTCTGAGTGCTTTATGTCAGCCCTTCCCTTCTGTATCTCAAGAGGATTCTTTCCAGGTTATGAGCCCACCTGGATGTACAGATGAGGTGTGAAGGGTGACCCGTGTAGAACTGTGGCTGATGGCTCTGGTTCACGTGTTTGACCCACAGCATTGTCAGCTTCAGCAAGAAATGGTGGCACCTTTGTGTCTTGGGACTCCCTGCACTCTCTGCTGTGCTCACCTGCCCCCATAACCCCTCCCCCCCCCGCATCCCACCCATCTAATGCAAGCAGAATTTTAACGTGTGTTGTCATTGATACTCCTGTTGTCTTCCATGTAGCATCGTGCACCGGTCCACCTGCCACTCAGGCACGTTCTGTGGCCCGTTTGCCTTTGCTCCCCAGCCTGTGTTTCCTTGCACACTTCTACCCTGCTAGCTGTCCCCCCTACCTGTGCACTGATCCGTGCTTTACCCAAGTCTACCTGGTATCAAAGCTGCTTCAGTGTCTAGGATCCTTAGAATCAGCAGCAGCCTTTTTCATCCTTGTTTCCACTTCCCTACATTACAGGATGTCCTAGGTAGTAGGACTTGCAAGAGTGTCTGCAGAAATGAACCGGCTGGTGGTAGAAGAAAGATAGCATGGGTGGCGGTCTCCAGAATTTCTTGGCATGTTACCCCTGTCCTGAAGTTCCTACATGTGAGGCATCCAGAGATGGCCTGTCTCCCTTTCTCCCTGGACCTTGGAGGTTGTGCGTCCCTCACCATGAACCCAGCTCTGGCCCCGGTTAGCGTGGAAATGAGGACCCTTCCCCTTTTAGGAGAGCTTTTTAAAGTTCTTTGAAGTGTGAAAACCTTCTTTCTTGTAATTGCCCCTAATGGCTGTCTCTTTGGAAGAAGCCTTCCTTAGCCTTTATCTGACCTGTCCTATGCTGCCTTCTGCCTCCTGGTGTTCCCCTAGTTCCTCAAGATCCCAGAAGAATCCTCCTCAAAGGCTGTGCCACTGCCTGCTGAATAGCCTTCTGTGGCTCCCTATTGCCAGAACAGGAGAGCCAGGCCAGAGGTCACGGGCTTCCCCTTCCTGCCCTCAACATCCCGCTCTGACTTCCTTTTCCAGCTCTACCAAAGCAGTTTGCCCCCAGCCGTCAATCCCAGCTCCCGCTCATGACCTCAGCCATCCGCTGACCCCTGTGGTAGCCAGCAGAGGTGGTTGTGGGTGCGCGTGGCCCTTATCTGGGTGCTGGACCTTGCGTGGAGCCTGCCACCCCCATCCTTGGCCCCCGTCCTTGCTGTTCTTTCCTCCTCCTTATTGTCCTCCTACTTCCCTCCACAGTCCTGTGCCTTCTGCTCGGACTTGTCTCGTGTGCTTTTAGGGTTTCTTTGTTTTTTTGTTTTGTTTTTTTAAAGATTTTACTCATTTATTCATAAGAGACACACAGAGAGACAGACACAGGCAAAGGGAGAAGCAGACTCCCCGTGGGGAGCCCGATGCGGGACTTGATCCCAGGATGCCGGGATCATGACCTGAGCCGAAGGCAGACGCTCAGCTGCTGAGCCACCCAGGCATCCCATCTCATGTGCTTTTGTGTGTACGGTCTGTCCCAAGGGCAGGAGTGAGTGGTGAATCCCATCACATCTGGCTTAGTCCCACACAAACCATAAGTCTCCATACGTTGTCATTTTGTCAAAGCACTTTTCACGTGATTGGTGTCACATTGTCGTTTTCATGATCATCCTCCCCCATGGTTGTCGTTAATAATAACTTTATGGTGACTGTGCAGCCAGCCTCGTGTCGTCCCCAGGCCCTCTGTTGTACTCGTGCTGCTGTGCAGGAACAGGAGCTGAAAGACAGACAAAAAATGCCACGTGGTGTCAGGGTGACATACGAGACTCTTGTGTCCTTGGTCAGCGTCCAGAAAGATAGTGCTCAGACCAGAGCACTGGTCAGGGCATGAGGTCTGGAGCTCCTAGGAGAAGACCAACTTGTTCGGGGGTGTCACTGACAGGTGGTAGCGGGAAGCCCAGCATCGTTGTGAGTTCAGAGGGGGCACCGCGCATGCTTACTCTGCACTGCTCTGGTTCCCCATCTGTCAGGTGGCTGTGCCGCTCTTCATTTGGGAGCTTAGGCTGGACTTGAGAGATGTTGCTAGAAGACCCTTCGTGGAAATGTCCAGGATTGCATTTCCTCTTCATGCTCATTCATGGCTTTGTGTCCTTTCTTGTTCTTTGGCCCAGTTCGTCCCAACTTTTAGGGGTATATGGGGAATTTCAGAGCTAAGTGACTCAGTACCCAGCACCCGTGATTGTTGAATGTTATACTTAAAGGACTTATATATTTGGATTCCTACATAGTCTTCAAAGCGAGCCTGAGGAAACTGGTATCTTTGTCCACATTCTACTAAGGAGACCATTGCAGCTCAGAAGGAATGAGTGTTTTGCTCTGGTTAGGTAGCTTGCCCACGGTCACATGGCTGGGGAGCCAAGATTTTGATCTGAACCTCAAGTTCAGTTTTCCCCCTACATGACACCTGATTCTGCAGTCCTTTTACGTAGATAATCTGACCTAATCATATGAGGGTTGTGAATGGGAAAGCCCAGTTACACTGCTACTGTGTCCCACCCCCTTCTGCCTCTGTTTTTTGTTTTGTTAAGATTTGATTTCTGCTTTGCATTCGGCTCTCCGGGAATCTTGTGGCCACAGCAGACCAGGCTGTTATTCCAGCAGCCCTCAGCTTTCAGTGGCCCCAGCTTTTATTAGCCACTGTCCTTTGCTCAGCAGCCAGATCATTCAAGCCAAGCATTTTATTTCTTTCTCTCCTCTCCTCTCCTCTCCTCCCCTCTCCTCCCCTCCCCTCTCCCTTCCTTTCTTTCTTTCTTTCTTTCTTTCTTTCTTTCTTTCTTTCTTTCTTTCTTTCTTTCATTCATTCGTGAGAGACACAGAGAGAGGCAGAGACATAAGGCAGAGGGAGAAGCAGACTCCATGCAGGAAGCCTGATGCGGGGCTCAATCCCAGAACCCTGGGATCATGCCCTGAACTGAAGGCAGATGCTCAACCACTGAGCCACCCAGGTGTCCCTCCAGCCAACCATTTCATTCTCTTATTTAAACCCCTCCAGTGGCTTTGGATAGTCTAAATGTCTCACAGTCAACAAGGATGTTTGGTGTGACCTCTGTTCACCTGGCAGCCTTATCTCTAGCCCGTTCCTTCTCTAACATTCTACATTTCAACCTCCCCTAACCACAAACCACCTTCTCTACCTCTGGATTGTGGACTTCCAGGTGCACACCTGCATACGCTGACTCAGAAAAGAATGAAAAAGCCCTGATCTGCAGTATTTGCCCATTTCTGGGGTATAAATTCTCCCATGAGGAGGAGCCAGCCAGCATACCACAGGGGTCATGTGGCCTGCTCTTCTCTCTTTACCTTAATGATTCTTGGGTGGTGTTGGGATTTAGTTCAGATATTGCGTCTTCTAGGATGACTTTCTTGACCGCACCCCCCCCCCTCCGGTCCCCTGCCTGGCAGAGGCTCTGTGTTTTCACGTGCCTCCTTGCTCACATTGGTTATAAATAACAGTTATCAGAGTGTATCATAATTGTGTGTGCTGGGAGATCTCCCTTCTGTTTTCTGTACTCGGTGGGTGACTACCAGCTGTGTTTTGATTCATTTCTCCAAGCCAATACTAAGTACAAGGTCAAAGAGATAGGAGACGTCCAACAAAGGTTTGCTGAGTGAAGGCATGTTTTGACCTTAAAAGGACCTTTGTAGTTAGCTCAAGAAGAGTGTTTCATATTGATGGAAGTCTTCCTGCATATTCTAGTTGCAAGACCTTCAGATCTGCTTGAATTTAAAAAAGGTGAAGGTGCTGTTATCTATGAAACATGAGTATGTGCCCAGAAACCTCAGATTGGGAAATACAGCTCAGTTTCTACCTAAAAATTTGGGGATCGAGGCTTTTACTTCCAGGATGTAGGAAGCTCTAGGATCTGTCTAGTTCTAAGTCTCCTCTTTGTCTCTCCATCTTTTCCCTCTGACTCTTTGCTGTCTTTCTCTCAGGCCCCCACTCCATACACCCTCCTTTTCTGCTTCTCCTTTATTGATCACCGGGTTCTTTTCTTTCTCTCATTCGTTCTCTTCTCTCTTTTTTCATACAGTTTAGTATGGTCTTCCATTCCAACTTGTTGTGACCTGTCAGCTTAGGCATCTGCCACAAATGAGAATTTCTCTTTGTTTGCCTTATTTAAAATTTCCATGGGAGGGACACCTGGGTGGCTCAGTTGGTTAAATGTCTGCCTTTGGCTCAGAGTCATGATCCCGGGGTCCTGGGATCGAGCCTCACATTGGGCTCCCTGCTCAGTGGGAAGCCTGCTTCTCTCTCTCCCTCTGCCTGCCCCTCCCCCTGCTTGTATGCTCTCTCTCTCTCTGTCAAGTAAATAAAATCTTAAAAAAAAAAATTCTATAAGAAGAACTAGGAGTGGCTCAGCATTTCTGGTTGAAGCCCCCAGCGGCCATCTTGGACCAGGAATCTTTGGCTGGTGTAATCTGTATGGGGGGAAGATAGCGTCAGGCTGGGACACACAGTGACAGACCTGTCAAGGACATTTGGAAATAACGTGGTTCCCTCTCAATGGTGCCATCCCAGGCTGAGTAGGAGCTAAAAAAATGATAGTGAATTGGCGTTGGGGTGGGAGAGCCACTTCCCTCTCATTAAAATAATTGTGGATCAGGATGGAAGGAGTTCAGTCATGTGGCTACGTGGCCAGCCAGCTCTTTGTTGGCTTGTGTTGTTTTCACCCAATGAGAGCCCAGGTCTATTAAAAATAATCATGGCTTCAGATTCTGTGATTGCCTCTGGGAGTCCAGTCAACACATTAATTAATTATCCTCAGTGTGAACAGATTTCCTCTAAAAAGCCTCCTGTTTATTTTCTTAGCCTCATTCTGTGCCTTCCAATTTGTCCAACCCTGTTCCCCTCATAAATTGGTCACTGTCTTAGATTTCTCCCCAGCATCTGGGCTGGCTCTGTGTAGTGTTGTCTTCCGGTGAGCCAGCTGTGGCTCTGATGGACCTCCCTTTGCCAAGAGTCTTCAGAGCAGGAGACTGGATCTCTGCTTCGGTCTGTCTCTTAGATCCATACCTAAGGTATTGAGAGCCTTGGACATTTGGTCTCGGGGGGCAGCCAATGTGCTATTTAGGGACAATGAGCTGATGACAAATAGCACATTTGGCTTGGTTAGAAGGCAAGTATAGAGAGTACCTGGAATTGTCGGCCATGAAACAGGTTATCTACACGGCAGCATTGTGAATCTCTCTTAAATGATTTATCCCTCAAAGTTATGCACGAATCTAGAGATTAGACAGAGAAAAGCTTTAGAGATGAGATGAGCAATGAAAACAGAATGACTATTAAAAGGATCTCCCCAAGGTGGAAATAAAGGGTGAATGGAGTGGAGAGGGTGGGAATGGGGATGGACAGCCTGGCCCTTTGGGAAACCTGACTTTGAAGGAATGTGCTTGAAATAAAATTTCAGGACATGATCAGTCAAGTAGTTCCATGTATGGTTTTAGTCAACTTCACCCTTCATGCATTAAGTCTCCTTTTTCATTTGTTGTAGCCGTGAGAGAAGTCAGTGCCAGTTGGTTTCTTAAGTACAGTCATCTGAGCTTGGGATTGTTCACAAAAGAAGGGCGTGTGGGTCACCAGCCGTCGCAGATAACCTGTTGCTAAGAGCCCTCCTTTCCCAGTGCAGGTACTTGAGGGTTCTGGAATGGATTTATTTGGTCCTCAAGAGCTCCTCTGTGGTGTTTTTGGATTTCTGCAGGGTTGTTCACTGACCCAAGGAAGTATTCAGTAGGTTGGAAAAACTGGTTCCCGAGAAGAGCTTTACCAACACTGGAAGGAAGACAGCTTTACTCGGTTTAACAGCTGAGAGCAGATTTACAGAATATTCTTCCAAAAGGGTATTGGAAAGGCCAATACTTCTTCCAAAAGGCCCTTGGGAGAAAACATTGGTGATGGATTCATAGTCAGTTGGAGGCACTAATTGAGATATGTCCCCGCAGATTTGAGAGCATTGCACCATTGGATGGCTTGATAGAATTAATGGAAAAAGGCTATACTGTGAGTGGTGAGGAACAGGAAGGAAGGGAGGGAAGCAGAAACCCGCCAACGTGACTCCCAAACGGAAACAACTTTTGGTCTCCTTGGGGAGGCAGAGTATAACATCCATAGCAGAGAGGAGTATCTTGTGTATCCATTAGGACTCATTTGGGTACTAGCGATGGAAGAGCCAACCAACAAGTTGAGGCTCAAATAAGAGTGTATTCCTCTTCCCATACGAGAGCTGGGAGGTGGGTGATGGTTGCCCTCAGTTCTGTGGCTCAGTAATGTTGGTCCTTTGAATGGGCGTCTCTACAGGTCTTCTGATCTTCTCATATTTGCAAGATGGTTGCAGGAACTCCAGGCATTAGCAAACACTAAAATTATCCCCTCTACAGCCAGTTTTTAAACATTTACCCACACCCCTGCTTATATATCTTATATTTGTAGCAAGTAACATGTCTTTCAAGCTCAATATATATTTTTTGAATGAGTGCACAGGTGCCAGATAAAATACAAGACTGTTAAATTTATACTTCAGATAAACATATAACAATTTTTAGCATAAGCATCGCATGGACATACTCCTGCTAAAACATAATTGGTTTATCGGAAATTCAGTTCTAAGTGGGTATACTGTATTTTTTAATGCCCTGAATCTGGCAACCCTAGGACATGGGAGTGACTCTATGGAGCTAGGTTGGAGGGTTTGCCTTTGTTTCCCAAAGCGAGGGCTATGTATCGTGATCCTACTTCAGCATATGGGTTGAGGTGGAGAGTTGAGTTTAGATTGTGCACAGAGTTGGAACAATTTATCTAAAGGGAAACATGAAATTGGAATTAGTAGTTAGTGATGGAGAATTAACTCAAAATTAAATTGTGGATGGTTTGTAACTCCTTGGAGAGATTTCTTAGTATTGGTTTCGGAGCAGTGAAGAGAAAGCCCCCGCCAGCTGGGATTCACAGCATGTCGACATGGGTCTCTTTCTCCGTGACATCTGTCTGTGATCACATGAGAGATTTGAGCTCTGTTGGAAAGAGTGGCAACTTTAGGCTAGCTTGTCCAGTGTCCCCAGAGTTGTAGACAGGGATCTGATCTTTGATCCTTGCCATAGGTCATGTTGCTGGATCGGAGAGCTCAGCAGAGAGAATATCTGAATGGGGCACTTGTTTGAAATATGATTTCCTGGGGTCCCACCCCAGACCTACTGCAGCGGATGCCCTGGAGGAATGGGGCTCAGCATTCTGAGCTTTTAACGAGTCCTCAAGGTCACTTTGTTGAAGTTTGAGAGCCTCTGTTCCCAACAGTAGAGGAGCTGTGGAAGAGTGTTTGCTTTGCAGTTCGAGCAAAGGGCTGTCGTGAACACAGCTGTCCGGGGAAACCACTTTGAGACTGGTTAACGGCCAGATGTTACCCCAGCGTTACCAACCTGCCCTTAGGAACATCCGCTTAAAGCAGTAAGATGGCAGGGGTCTGTTGTACCTCCAAGGAGCAGTGGGAGGGCTCAGGGGCTTCGAAGAAGATGGCCTGTTAGTGTTGAAATGTCTCCCATGTGCTGATGCTAAGATGTGGGAGAAGTCTGGTGATAGGGACCCTGGGTTCTAGTAATGACCGGCCCAGTAAGTGGCCCAGTTAACCTTCTACAGCCACTTTCTTTTCTCCAGACCTCAGTGTCTGGTGGTGCCAAATGAGGATTTCAGAGGAGCAGCCTCAATTCTGATTCTCTGTTTCCAAGCTTCTCACTCAGAAGGTGCAGAATGGAAGCCCAAGTATTCCTGACAGCCGAGCTGGAGTTGGGGTCCCCCATCTCCTGCATAGGCTCTTTCCTCTGTTTTGTCGTCTTCCCCGCTTCTCTCTCCACTTGCACAGAAGTCCTTCTGACAGCAAGCCTTCAGAGGATGAGAGAGGTCTATCCAGTGATTTGGATTCCAGAGGACAGCCTGGAGGGAGCCAGGAGCATTGGGGGTCCATGAGCTTCTGGGAGACTGCTCCCCGCCCCCCAGCCTCTGTGCATCTTCAGAGACCTGCACTCTGTGCATATGAAGTAACCACCCTGTGTCCTTTTGGAATCTGTGGTGGCAGATTGGACTTCAGGACTTAGGTTGGACTTCAGGAGGATGTCACAGAGGCCAGAGTGTGCTTGGAGTGGGTCGGAGGTCTGTGTGTGGTTGGTCGGTTCCTAGAGAATTTCCCGGGGGGAGTGACAGGCCTATGTGTGAACAAGATGCAAGAGGAGATGCATGTCACAATCCATTTTACCTGGACTTTGTAGGTTACTTTTCTACCCCCCCCCCCTTTTTTGGATTGGTTTGGTAAATGTACATTATAGATCTTAATTTAGCATTTACATGATGAAAGCAGTTGCTGCTTGTTTCCCCCAGTATATTGTGTGGTGTCTTGATCTTGCTCATTTAATCTCATAAAGTAGGTATAATTCTTTTCCCCAGTTTACTGATCAGGCCACAGGCTTAGTGAGGGAAGGGGTTTGCCCAAATGTGCATAGGGAAAGAAGCCATGATTTGAACCACTTTATCTGACTCTAATTTTTTAGAGTCAGACACTAATTTTTTTCAGGCAAGGCCGACTTCGTTTCTGGCCTGTCCCCACAGTCGTCGGACCTGAGAACTTTCAGCTGTCGTAGTCAACTGAGTAGAAAGGTAGGTGCCAGTCCCTGGTTTTCTACGCCATCATGCAAGATGATCCAGTTCATGTTACCAACTGGTGGGGGTTCATTTTTAAACACTGAATGTTACAGGGAAAGAGTAAACAGATCTGTGAGTTTTTCCAGAGAAGGGGAAAAAAAAAACACCTAAAACAAAACTATCACCTAGAGAATTAAGGAACTATCAGATTGATATAGTGTCACCCTGGTTTGTTATGTCCAGCCATATGTGCTGGCTGGTTGTGTTTAAAAATAAACTACCATTGGACACCTGGCTAGCTCAGTCAGTTAAACATCCCACTGGGTTTCAGCTCAGGTCCAAGATACCAGGATACTGGGATCGAGCCCCATGCTGGCCTCTGTGCTCAGCAGGGATTCTGCTTAAGGATTCTCTCCTTCTCCCTCCGCCTCTCCTGTTTGTGCACACACACTCTATCAAATAAGTCTTTTAAAAAAAAACAAACCACCAAACCCACATATACTGGAGTTGAGCCCCAAACCGTAATTGATGTGTTTCCAATAGCCAGGGGTGGTGCCCTATATTCGTATACTTGAGGCACAGCAGAGGTGGGGTGGCTCTCAAAGAGGGGCTGTTTGGGGATACATTTTAATTTGGTTCCAGAAGGAAGTGGAAATAGCTCTCTCGTTTTTCTTTATCTGATTCAGGGGAGGCAGGGGGAGCTGGAACCTTTTTAAAAACCAACTTCATCCATTTCTTTAATGATTATCTGAACAGCTAAACCTTCTGGGACTATTATATATAATCGTTCTCTGAGCTGTATCCATTCTCCCAGGTCTGTAGATCTATCTATCCCTCTCCTCCTTTTTAAATAAAACTGATTAATTATAAGAAAATAGATGTGAAATGAAGCTTTGAGCTTCTTAGCAAATCTTAGCCCTCAAGTGATATGATTTTGCTCTCAAGATGAAGAGGTTCATAAAGGGGAGATTTTGAGGACAAACAAAACAAATTAGCCACGGGGATAGGCAGTTTTCAGTGGCTGTGACTGAGTAGCAGTCATCGGCACCATAGATGTTTAAGATATACCATCTGTGAGTACACCTGCCATGCAAGGCAAATTCCTGGAGGTGATAGAGTTGGTGCCATAGGAACAAAATTTAATCTTGACTTTGGTAGAGGCTGGTGAGGAATGTGAGGGCCAAGGTTACTGGTCTTTTCCCCCTGTTGTTGTTTCTACTTTTTTTTTTTTTAAAGACTGAGTACGTTAGTAGCTTTTCTTGCTGGCCTCAGTAGGATGTATGATACCCATGGTGTGTTCTCTCTCTCCCCCTCCCTCCCTCTCTCCATCCTTCTCTCTCAACTGCTGTGGCTCTAAAACCACTCTTGGTTTCCTCCAGTTCTCTACCTGTTCTTTCTATGTCTTGACCACGTTTGGAGCCAAGTCGAAATTTTCTCATAATTTCCCATTGATGATAGAGTGTGGCTCATCTTGTTGCCTAGTGGCTAGACTGTCATTTTGATGTGCTCATAGTTACTGGGTCCCTGGTCTCCAGGAACACTCCTCTCTTGTGCTCTTCTCCTCTTGAGGTCCTCTGGGCTCAAGACTTATCTGATCCTGCGTTCCTCAAGACTGCTTGGATATTCGGGGAAGGACCATCTCTTCAATTCAGGTGGCATCCTTACTGGTCCAGTGCCATTTATGTCCACTGGTAGGCATGACATCCAGGTTTCTTGGCTTCCCTACCGAGTTAGCATCTGCTATCTTTTTTTTTTTTTTTTAGATTTTATTTTTATTAGGGAGTAGAGGAAGAAGCAGAGGGAGAGGGACAAGTAGACTCCCTGCTGAGCACAGAGCTCAATGTAGAGCTCAAATCCACAACCATGAGATCATGACCTGAGCTGAAATCAAAAGTCAGATGCTTAAACGCTTAACCCACTGAGCAACCCAGGCTCCCCGGCATCTGCCATCTTGTTCTTTACTCCACAAAGTTATTGAATAAGACAATGGAAGTGGTTAAAGCTCTCTGGAGTCAAATTACTCCTTGACACATGGTACAGCTCCTGGGCCTGTAATTTTTGCTACTGTTCCTCCTAACTTGCTCAATACCTGGACAGTTACATAACCATGGTGCTCTGTTAGACCCAGAACTAGCCATTGTGTAGGGCCAAGGGCAAGGATTATGGTTTTAGTCTCCCATTTGATGCTTTGATTTACTGTCTCTCTTCTGAAAATCTTTTGTTCTTTAATATTCTAACCTTACACTTATTCCTTGGTATTCCTTAAAGGCTTAACACATATTAATACAATTTGTATTACATTATTCTGCATTCTTACATGTTTTTTACCTCCTTGAATTCTTAGAAACGCCTTACTGTCCTGAACTATTGTCTTCTTCTTCTAAAACTGCCCGTGGTAGTTCTCTGCTTATAGAGCTACTCAGTTGTTGGTTGAATGTCAGTGACATCCTCCAGATAGGAAACAGGAACGGTAGAATCAGATGATGGTAAAGTTTTCCTTTTTTCCACCTAGAAAGTGTTTGGCAAGAGAAGAAAGTACATCAAAGTAGGTTGGGATTAATTCTAAGGGCAAAGTTTAATTGGTCCTGGTGGTTTTCATCATTCTGTACCTAGACAGAGGCCATTAATTTCAATGGCAGCTTATCACTGTGTTGTTTCCGTAGGTGCTGCTGTCCCGATTTGGGTAGGAGGAAGATGCACTTTAGAGAAGAAAGGTGTGGGTTTAGGTCTCATGTACTCCTCAGCTGTCAAGCAGCTGTCCCAGTGTGTTACTCCCTAGGACAAAATCATGGAGCTTCATTAAAACTGGAAAGGGTCTTTTGAGCTTAACTTGACCATTCTGTCCATCCCTCCATACATTCATGCATTCAGCAAATATTGATCAGGAGACTGTGATCTGTAAGGTTTTTCACAAGGCACCATCAAGAGGCTCTTAGGAAGCATGAAATCCACTTTGGAGAACAGGCATTAATCACATGGGGGCTGCTGAGAGTTGTGATCCCACAGCTGAATGGCCTGTAATGAAGGTTTTTAAAAATCGGTGCATTGCAATGGAGAATGGGTAGCTGTGCACAGCTCTGGTGTCTAGACAACCCTGAATAGAGGAGAATGAGTCATGATGATAGAAAGTTACTAGCTCAACGACCAGCAACAAAACAGTTTTAATCCTAGAGCAGTCTTGGCATGCTTGATGCGAATGACTACTTGGGATAAAGTTAGATCTCAGGTACAAGGCCTACGCTCACTCACTCAGTTTAGACCTGTGGCCCTCTGGTAAGCTACCTAACCTTCCTGTGTGTGTCATGTTCCTCAGTGGTATACAGATGATAATGACTGTTAGGGGTTGAATTTTGTTTCTTTCAAAATGCATAGGCTTGAGACATCATACCTGGTACTTCAGAATGGGACTGTATTTGGAGATAAGATCTTTCAAAAGGTAATTGAGGTGAAAGGAAATCACATGGGTGGCCCTAATCCAGCGTTGGTGGATTACAAGGTGGTGTCCTTATAAGAAGAGAAGATTAGGACACAGACACATTCACAGGGAGGACCATGTTTAGAGCCAGGGGAGGAAGTCCATCTGCAAGGCCAGGAGAGAGGCCTGAAAAGAAGCCAACCCTGTTGGCACCTTGATCTGGGACTCCAGCTTCCAGAACCTGTGAGAACACATATTTCTGTTGTGTAAGCCTCCTAGCCTGGAATACTATGTTATGACTGCACTAGTAACCCAATACAGTGACAGTCACCTAAAGAGAGGTGCTGTGATTCAAGAAGGTATGTAATGTCTAGCTTATAGGATATGCACTGGGCAGGGATCCTGACTAGACCGAGTGAGAGGGGTTCAGGTTGGAGTCCCCATCCAGGTCTCCCTGTACATGTTTACCACCACGACCACCTTCTCGGGAGGTAGACTCAGTACCTGGTGCACAGTCCCACTAATTACATTCTTGTTCAAATAGCAATGCCTTGGGGTACCAGCAACTTTTCTTCCATGTGTGGAGGCCAGTCATACCACATTGCTGGGCTCTGTTGAAAATACTTTTTCTCCTTCAGACCATGTAGTTGATGAATTCTGAGCCTTTCATCCTAGGAAATGGCCAAGGGGGTTTTTCCTGAGGGTCCTGTGGGGGGTGGTATTTGGGTGCTACATCATTCTCGGCTCCCAGACTTCTGGCAGTTTGCTTAGGCACATCTGCCTTCCCATGGCTGAGGCCCAGTCCAGCTGGCATAAGTGCATTGACAGACGTCCATTTGATGGTCTCTACTTGATTCTGTGGACATTTCCCGAGCCAGGTATGCATTGGTTCCCCTCATTTCTATCTCTGGCTCTCTCAGATGTGCTCACTCTTGTGGATTTTTATGGGGGGACTTGCCCCAGGGCCCGCACAGTACTACTAAAATCACAATAGTGACATCAAGCCCTTGGATGTGTGGGTAGCCAGTGGGAGGCAGCTCCATCTGGAAACTAAAAAGGGAAACCACAATCCTCTTCTTTTACTTCTAGATTTTCCTATATCTTTGCAGGTAGACAGGGCCAAGTAGGGAATTTACAAATTGACACTTCTTTTTTTCCCCCCAAAGCAGCTTGATTTTTTTTTTCTTCTTCTTTTTAAAATTCCTTTGATTCCAAAGAATGGGGAGCAGAGGGTAAGGTTGGCTGGGAAGCCAGAGCAATTGGAGAAAGGAGGGGGGAAATGATGCATATTTGCCTGGAGTCTTGTGTGTTTGGAAAATCTTGGTTGTATACTGCAAATGTAGCCATAAACCCCAGCAAGACGAACCTATAACCATTTCCAGCTGTTAACACCTGGAGATTTTCTAAGTTACGATCAAAAGAGCATCTCTGGTAAAGCCAAACTTGACTTTATGAATTTTGTTATGTGTGGCATCGATGCTTTTCATACTCACCTGAGCATTGCCTGTATCTTACTGATGGTGGACACATAGTAAAACGGTCAGACTGCTTGTGCCAGGGGGCAGATGTGGTTTCCCTTTAACAACTGGCAGGATGGCGAGGAAAAAGGCACATCCTTCTAATGCCAGGATGGTAAGGAAAGGAAGCCAGGGTGAGTTTTTCCTTTTCTCCCTCTAGAGCATTTCTTGATCAGTCATAACATTATTTAGCTGGAATTGGTCTCCTGTGTCAATTCTGGATCTCCTGAGATGATAGCATTCGTGATGATGGAGGTAATGATTGCTTTTCCAGGCTGCTTTCAACCTGCAGTATCATCAAGATGTGAGCTGATGGGGGTCTGAAAGAATCTAGGATGGTCACTGCCTTAGGGCAGAAAAGGGCCAACCCATGGGTTTCTATTTGTGCATTTTGAGGAAAAGAACTTCTAAGATAGTAAGTTACTTGTGCAAATGATCTGGGACCCACGTACCCGGTCGTGGTTTGCTGAATTTTTTCCTTTCTTTAAAGCTATTCGGTCAATCTCCCCTGCTGCCTCCAGAGGGGAGTCTGAAATTACATCAAGTTATTTGTTTTATCATTTATTAGGCTTTGTGAGGCCAAGACTGACTTGCTCCAGGTCACACATTGAGTTACTAGAGAGCTGGGACTTGAACCTGTGACTCCTTTCCCACCCTGATGCTCTTGCCCTTGTAGGGAGCTCCTTCTGCTTTCTAGGAACTGTCACCTTTCTGTTCCATCTGTACTGCGCAGTGTACCCCTAAGAGAGGCCTTTCCTGTTCTCTCCCAGGCTCTGATGAGAAGGCCCCCTCTCAGTCATTAGAGGGACCACTGGAGGCCTGTGTGGGGACGTGGCCTGATCCTTGTGATCCTTGTTCGTGTAGTGGGGAAGCAGCCCTCAGAAGAGGACAGGCATTTGTATGCAGCTAGGCGGACAGCATTGAAGTAAACACAGCACTCATCAAACTACACAGCCAGCACATCCCAGGGAAGATGAACCCAAAAGGAATGCTGATTTTTCTCACCACCATCTTTAGAAACCAACTTCCTTGGCACCCATCTGGGGGTAGTAACTGTTCGGGGCAGTCTAGCCTTGGAATGAAATGCTTAGGGTTTGGAGACAGTGCTGTGTTCAAATCCATTTGATGGGTAGGTTTATCATTTGTGGAACTGTTGAGGGAAGTCACTTTCCTGTCTTCTATAAACTGGGCCTATTAATGCCTTGCTCAGATTTCAATGGACTCCCTGCCAGTGGGCTTGGGTAGATGTGCTGGTTTACATAACAAAGAAGTACCCAGTCTAGTTCCTGGTCTCTGGTTGCCTTAATAAGGAAAAGCTGTTATAGCAGTGTGGGATAACTCAAAGATCTGAATAATTCAGCAGACGCAGCAGAACTGGGGGATTCAGGGACTCAGAATCTTCTCCCGGCCCTGTCTCAAAAGCACTCAAAATTGTAAGGATGTGTTGGGGCAGGTTGCTTCACTTGACACAACCTCACTATTCTCATCAACCAAATGGGGCGAACTGAGCACTGTGCGCTGTTGAAATGAGAGCTCGGGAGGAGAGGTGGCCAGCCCCGCGTGGAATTAAGGCAGGGCCCATCCGCTGCTGGATCTGAGTGGCTGGCAGTGCCAGCGGTGCTCTCGGGAGAGTAAGACGCGAGTTCGCCATAAGAACTATAAATTGTGCTTTTACCCTTTAACTCAGTGATTCTATTCTTAGGAATGTACCGTCCCCAAATATAGATCCTAAAAGAAAAGGGGGAGCAGGGAAGAGTGGAGCCTGTCAGAGCGGTTCCTAGCAGTGCTGTTTAAAATAGCTCCAAATTGAAAACTCGGCACGTGCCTGACTCTTTGTCCGCCCTCTGTGGTGCCTTAACGCCACGCCGGGAGCCCTCCGGGGCCGGGGAGGGGGTCGGAAGTGTGCAAAGCACGCCTGGCTTTCAATTTGTGGGCTCTCCACGTGGTGAAGTCAACGAACCAGTGTTTTAACTGAAGCCGAGAGAGGACCAGGGATTGTTTGGAATGGGTTCCGCAGCCTGCGGGGCCCCCTTCTCTGGGGGTCCGCTGCTTTGGTGGCTGCCCAGGCGCTGCCTTGGAACCCCTGTGGTGCCTGGCCCGTGGCCTCAGGGAGCTGGTGGCGGTGCCAGAGCAAACCCAGCTTGTTCAGATCCGGGGCTGCTTACATGCCACCTAAGCAATCCCTTTGGCAGCGAGTGACATTCGGCAAAGGGCGCAGCTGATGGAGGCCCCGAAGAGGTATATGTGGGTGAGGGATGTGCTACACACGCGCAGTGGGTGGGAAGGGTGCAGAGCCTGGAGGCTGGCTGCAATTTTACATTTAGAGGCCTCTCCGTGTGCAGGCAGAGACTTGCAGAGATTGGGGGGCGGATGGCGCATGGGGAAATGGATTAGCTTCTCTGCCTGGCTCTCTCTGATGGGCCCTGTGCCTTGTGACAGCAGTGCCCGGGGAATGGCACTCAGTCACTGGAGACTCAGGGCCACCTTGGCACTTAGGGTGCAGCCCAAAAGGGTGATAAGTGTTCTTCTTCAGAGGATCGTGGGGTGGGGGGTGTCTCAGCAAAGGAAATGTTCACAAAGCTTTTGGCCCCAAGTGGGCATTCAATATACATTGGTTGCCTTCCCCATTCTGGAGGCTCAGGCGCGGGGATAGGGAGGGAGCATTTGAATGGGGTCTTTTTAGGCACAGGGCAATCATCCATTCATCCAGGATTTTGCAGGAGCAGATGAGGGTGGGAACTCTCAAGGCCCAGTCCTGTCCAGCTGTGTGTCTGCACCTGCACACTCCTACCTGATTACAGCCCACCAGTACAGGTGTGTGTTTTCAGAAACATTAGCATGGCCTTTGGGAGGCCGGTAATAGAGTGACATATTCCAGTAGGTTATTCCTTCTTTTCATAATGTCATTACAGTCCATGGTAAAAGAAATGAGTCCATAAAATGGAGAATTAGACATGTGGTAATTCCTGAGATTTAAGATCTAAAAATGTGACGATTCAGTGCTTTAGCACGGGCAATCTTATTATATCATCCCTCTGCTTAATATCCGTTAGCAGCAGCTCCACGTTGAGGATAGAATGGAAACTCAGCCTGGTGCACAGATCCGTTCGTGGTTGGGCCCCTGGCTGTCCCCTACCTCAGTTTCGTTTCTGGGTCACTTTAGTTTAGCATTCCTGAGGATGCACCTCCCACGGCATATGTGTATTGATTTCCCAGGGCTCCTGTAGGGAATTCCTGCAGACGTAGTGGTCTCAAGCACCACAAATGGATTCTTACATACCCCTGGAGGTCACATGTCCAGCACCAGTCCCTCTGGGCTGAAGTCCAAGTGACAGCAGACAGGGCTGGTTCCGTCTGAGGGCTCTGAGGGACTATCCGTTTCTTGGCTTTTTCTTGGCTTCAAGTGGTTGCTCGCATTCCTTGGCTTGTGACCCGTTCCTTTCCCTGCAAAGTGTGTTGCTCCCATCTCTGTCTCGGTGGCACGCTGACTCGTCCTCTGATGCCAGCGGTTCCTGCCTGGCTCATAAAGATCTTGTGATGGCATTGGGCCCAGGAGGTAATGCAGGATAATCTTCCCGCCTCAAAGCTCGTTAATCATACCTGCAGAGACTCTTTGGACTTCTATTGTAGCATCCCTGGCAGCCTCGGGATTAGCCTTGGGCATCTTTGGGGGACCGATATTTAGCTTGACCCAGTGTATTTCCTTGGTCCCTGGACCTAGTGTTCTTGCTGCCTGGGACACCTCTTCCTGCTGCCTGGATGAGACTCCTCCCTATTCACCCTCCAGAACCTAGTCCCTGGGTTTTCTCTGTGAGGGGACTTCGTTGGATCTCTTCCATCCCCTGCCCCGTTGAGCTGGTAAGGTGCCTCTGCTGCTCGCCTGATGCCTTGATCCTGTGCCCTGAATAGCACTTCCATGCTGTATGATGATGTAGGTTTATTTGCCTGCCTGTCCTTGGGGACAGGGATTGCATTGTCATCGCCTTCCTTGTCCCTACCCTGTGGACCAGTGACTGTACTTCATGGACACAGGATGATGGATGCCCAAAAAGTGGGGGCCAGGGCAGGACCCATGCTGCCCACCCTGGAGACATCCAAAGGGAGAAGCCCTTTGTCCCGATTTCCACACAGCCTCGTTGGCCTGGAATGCATTTCCTCTTGGGAACTGCAGTCCCTTGGGCCTCAGCATGTCAAGGTCCCATGTTTTCCTGTCCCTTCAGCTGTCTATTTCCCTCTTTGTTGGGCTGCAGTAGATTAGCCTCAGTAAAAGCGAATAGACAATTTCCTATTAACATTTATATTGCTTTTCTTTTCTATTTCTTGGCGAGGCTCTGAGGGCTGGGATGGCTGCGGAAAATGTTCTTTCATCTAAATAATGTCCCTGTTGGGGGCTGGATTCCGGCTTTTCGCTGGGCTGTGGAGAAGAGTGGGTGGGGTGGACTCATGAGCCCAGGAAGAACTAAGGCATGGAAGCCAATCCAGAAACTGCAAGTTAGAGTCTGTGAATGTATGTGGAGCGCCCACCAGGTGTGTCCATTCCCACGCTAGGTCTTGGTATGAAGAATTAGTGCCTAGTGTTTATGAAATGGGTACTATGTGCCACACATTGTTTCAGGTGCTTTAATTTTACCACGTCCTTGGCTTCTTGGAACTCCCTTGTGAAACATGGGTCCTGAGTTTTACAGGTGAAGAAACTGAGGCAGAGAGAGGTTGCATTTTGTGTTCAAGATTACACTCTAGGAAGTGACATGGGCTCCAGAGCTCCCTGTTGTCCACCTCCGTGACAGAGAAGGCCCAGCCCAGTCCCTTCTCCCCCAAAATGCTCATGGTCTGGAGGTGACATCTGAGCTGCCAGTGCACTCAAAGGTTAAGTGGGAGATCTGCAGGGCGTCTGGGGCTTGAAGGGCAGTCCAGGCAGAGGGAATAATGAAAACAAAAGCAGGGAAGTGTGAAAGTAATTATTTCGTTCAGGGAAGAGTGAGTAGCAAGCAATTCAGGGTAGTGTAGGTTGCTTTGAAAGTTGTAGGAAGGGGTGACTCCGTGAGACCTGGGAGGGCAGGAACAGGTGCTGAAGAATGTATTTCCCACTCTGCGGTCAGATGATCTCACCTCAGATCAGAGGTGAGAAGGAGGACGTTGACAAGAGTGCCTCTCTAGCTGTCACGGGCATACACATCTCCTGGTCGTAAGCCTCAGGTGGGCCTCAGAGTCGGCTTCACTGACTGGCTCCCAGGTGATGCGGATGTGGGGCGTACCTGGGCCACGCTGCGGGGGTGCAGGTGTGTGGGGGAGTGGGCTGGGTGAGCATACTTGGAAATGAGCCCCGCCTGGTGCTGTCTGGCGAAAGGGTCGGACGGTTCTGTGATAACGTTCTCAAGAAGCGTGGCAGCAGATGGAGAAGCGGATGGGGGCTTGGGGCAAAGGGGTCCCATGAAGGAGGAGGAGGAACCCCGAGTGCTGCAGATCAAGAGGAGGCTGGTGGAAATAGTGGTGAACTGGGGACAGTGAGGCGCCACAGCATGTGACAACCGTCCCCAGTAACAGTGGCTTAACCCAGAGGGAGGTTGATTTCTCTCCCACATGCACGCAGTCAGGACGTTGGCAGTAGGTTGGTGCATGGTTTGATGGCATCCTTCCCTTCTTGGGACACTCGATTTCGGCTTTGCCATCCTCAGCGGAAGGTCGAGGACCTCAGCGTCCGACGTGGTGCTGGATCGGCACTGTCCTCCCCGTAGGCCGGCAGCCAAGAAGGGACCGGAGACAGGCTGCCAGGCTGGGCACACGTGGCCCCCGGCAAACTGCCCGTCAGTGGCCTCCCCGAAGTCCCAGCGCCACACTCAGCTCTGTAGAGGCCGTGGGAGCGAGTGTTTTCTCCGGCTGCTTTGCTCTCCTGGATGTAAGCAGGGTTCTGTTCCTGAGCAGGAAAGGGTGAATGGACGTGGGGTGGCAACGTGGCAGTCCTTGCCACAAGCAGGATCCATGACGAGGACTCAAAGGGCGGGGGGTGTCTGTTGAAAGAATCAAGTTCTTAAAGTGTGTTGCAGAGTCACGGCCTCTTAGGTTCACAGGACTGTGACTCTTCTTGTGCCCCTTGTGTATCCTGGTTCCTTAGGGTGAGTGTCATTCTCCTTGTCCTAGAAAACCTGTCCAAACCTTCTTCCCTTAGAAAGGTCAGCTCCACTGCCACCTCCTCCGAGAAGCCCACCAGGACTCCTGAATCAGAATTTATCCTCCATCATCTGAACAGAGCGTGGTGCTAAGCATCTCTGTGAGCCATCACCTCATTCTGTTTTGTGTTTTACTTAGTCATTTGCACGTGTACCTCTTTAGGATGTGAGGCACATTCAACTCCCAGCACAGTGCCTGGTGCACAACGCATTCCTAGGACATTTTAGTTCAACTTGCATGAGTAGTTAAGCTTGAGTGCTCAAGCTGATGGCACTGCGTGTTTTTCTTAGAGCAGTGCTTTTCAAACTCTAGTATGAATCAGAATCAGCTGGAGGGTGTATTATACCAGCCTCCCCCTTACCCCGTTTCTCATTTAGTAGGTCTTTGGTGGAGAAGTGGGGGCTAAGGATGTGCATTTCCAACTAGTTCCCAGATGACGCTGATGCTGCTGGTCCTGGGACAACCCTTTGAGAACCACTGTCCTTGAGAAACACAGATTTGCTGCTTTCCCCCAGGGGAACCTGCCTTGTAAATCAGGCCTGGCAGTAGGACCTGGGCATTAAATACAGAGAAAATAAGCCCAGGGATAAACCAGCAGAGAAATATTTGGGGTCAGGGGTGCTTCGGAGCCTTGTTTCCTAATTTTTTTCCTCAAACTAATTCTGTTTAATCTAAACCTAGATGCTGCCAATTGTAAGATGCACTGTTACTTTATATAAAGCCAAGAAATTAAAAAAGGCTTTTAATTAAACTGCGACACAATGCTTTCTTATCCTGCTCAATCTTTCTTTTGTACTTACTGAAAGGGCCCTTTTAGACCTAATTAGATGGGTTTTTATCATATTTTACTGCTATGCCTACATATAAAGGAAAGTATTGGCAAATATGTTGGTTCTGGTGTTCCTAAAGCTTCTTTACGTTGAGTCTCACTCTTCAGCATGCTTTCTTGGCTCCTTGTCATTGCCGTCTCTGTTTTGCTGCATTGTCTTCTCCCTCACCTTTGTGAGCATCAGATTTCCTATGAATGCCCCAGAGACGGCACCTGTGCCCACTTTGCAGCTCTGTCGAGCTAGCCCACTCCTGGCTTCTCTTTCAGGAATGTTAGTAGCACATCTCATTCTCCACCTCCTCCTGCCCCTTCCCACAACCCTTTGGTTCATAGAATTGAAAGACCGCCCTCTTCCATGGTCTCCAGGATTTTTTTTTTAAGATTTTATTTATTTATTCATGAGAGACAGAGATTAGGGGGGGTGGGCAGAGACACAGGCAGAAGGAGAAGCAGGCTCCATGCAGGGAGTGTGACGCGGGACTCGATCCTGGGACTCCAGGATCATGCCCTGCGCTGAAGGCAGGTGCTAAACTGCTGAGCCACCCGGGCTGCCTGGATTTTTTTTTTTTTTGAGATTTTATTTATTTATTCATGGGAGACAGAGCACAGAGACACAGGCAGAGGGAGAAGCAGGCTCCAGGCAGGGAGCCTGATGTAGGACTTGATCCCAGGACTCCAGGATCATGCTCTGGGCCAAAGGCAGGTGCCAAACCGCTGAGCCATCCAGGGATCCCAGGTCTCCAGGATTTTTACCAAAGCCAGTGACACCCATTTTGCAAGTTCTGTGAATGTTCTAGCAATGGCAGCCATGTTATACCACTGTTCTGTGGTCCTGTTACCACTGGAGGCTTCTTGATGTCAACGATGTTAGAATGTGCAAAATACTTGGTCTTAGACTCCATAGAATTTTTTTTTAATGTTCACATGCTAGGCACAGTTTTTCACAGTCTATGGCTTTTCACATAACTGGTCTGTTAGTATTTGTGACGGTTGCCCAAGATCAACATCGTGACCTCTTTTATAGATGAGGACCTTGGGTCTGCCCTAAGCATGCAAACAGGCATTCATTCACTCAACTATTATTGAGCTTCTCCTCTGTGGCAGTCACTATTGTAGGCCCTGGGAATACTGAAGTGGAAGATTTTCTGGGGGAATAGTCAAGAAATAGATCTGTAAGATTGAATCACTTAAGTGCCATGAGAGTAGTAAGTTGGGGGTATGCTGGCTGTTAGGGAAGGCTTTTGAGTAGACACTAGAGTGAGGTGAAGGTACATGCTATACAGATATTGGAAGGATATAGATTTGAACCAAAGGGAATTTTAAGTGTAAAAGTCCTGTAGCAGGAATGTGTGTGTCTTATTTGAGGAATAGGAAGTCTGCAGGTTTGTTTTTCTTTTAAGATTTTTATTTATTTATTAATGAGAGAGAGAGAGAAGCAGGCTCCACGCAGGGAGCCCGACATGGGACTCCATCCCAAGTCTCCAGGATCACGCCCTGGGCTAAAGACAGGCGCCAAACCTCTGAGCCACCCAGGCATCCCAGTTTGTTTTTCTTCTACAACACTTCTGACCTCAAATGCTTGTTTTTTGTTTTTTTTTTTTTTCTTTCCCCTCACCAGTTTTCCATCTCCAGACAACTAGATATCCTACAATTCCATTTGACACTCACTATCCAGAGTTAGTCCAGACCCTAGAGGGCAAGGGCTCTGTCCTGTAAGACTGTTCCTACTTCATACTCTAGTCACAAGGCCCAGGTTGCTGCTTATACTTTTGACCAACCAGCTATAAATTTGGAGGTTCTCACACCCCATTCCGGACCTCAGAAAACTGCTTTACTTACCATCACTGTTTTATTTTGGAAAAAAAAAAAAAAAAAAAGCCTAAACGGAAGAGCTGCATAAGGCAAGGTGTATGGAGGGAACAAAGGTTGTGCATGTGCCCGACCCAGGCATGCTGCCCTCCCAGGACCTTGAAGTGTTCAACAACCCTGGCAGGTGTCTGAACCCTGTCATTGAGGTGATTTTTTTTTTTTTTTTTTGGAGGCTCCGTTACAGAGGCATGCCTGATGAAATCATTGGCTGTTGGGGATTAATTCAACCTTCAGCCCTTCTTCCCTCCCTGGAGATTGGGAATGGACTGGGCCTGAAAGTTCCAACCCTCTAATTGTGCTGTGCTCTTTCTGGTGACCAGTACCCAGCCCGAAGCTATCTAGGGGTCCCCAGCCACCAGTCCTCTCGTTAGCATACAGAGGACACTCTGGGATGTTAAGAGATTCCAAGAGATTTTAGGAGCTCTGCTCCAGGAACTAGGGACCAAATATATGTTGACCACAGCAAGGAAGCCAGCTATGCTGGAGCAATGGCAGCTGGGATGTTGCTGAGCTGAAATTTCTAGATCTTTGAGCTCAAAGTCTGGGGTTTGTCCACATGCAGGTAAATATGAGAAGCCACTGCGGACTATACCTCTCTCTGTTTCATCTTTTAAGAAACAAATGTCTTGATTGATTGAGCTCCAGTAGTGAGTAGCTGTTCCACAGCAGAAAAGCAGGCTCATCGCCGTCACCCTATGTGGCCTAGGAAGTGCCCACGGTGGCTGGTTCATGAGCAGAGAGGTCTAACCAACCTGGGTGGAGGTGACTGCATGTGTGGGAAGGTGGGCAAAGGAGGCGATGAGAAAGCAATACAAATATTTCATTCCCAGGGCATGTTCTCAAAATAGAATACAGGACTTTCAACTCTTTCTTCTTTGAAGAACATAGCACCAGAGAGAGACTCTGGCAGCACATTCCAGAAGAAAGGACAGAGATCAGGGTTTTGATCTCAGCTCTGCCAGTAATTAGCCATGGGACTCTACCTATTAGAGTTCAGTTATGGACAAGAGAATACGTGAATTTAAGCAGAAAGGATCTACGGCCGTTATTGGGTGCAGAATTCCAGGAGAAGCTAGACGCACGGGCTCTAAGCTGAGCTGTGAGGAGAGGAAGCAGACCACCAGAGAGGCTGCAGTTAAGGAGCCACCGGACCCCTGCCGCTTGCAGACCACACCCTGCGTGCTGGGGTCCGTGTCAGCAGCACAGGTGTCATGTTTTCTTGATACTCATGATGCTTGGGACTGGACTCAGATCTAATCACAGATGCCTTGGGAAGAAACGAACGTTCCTTGCTTATGCTTGCCAGAAAAGAGTAGAAGCATTAGCAGAGCTGCCCCATCTCCCGACGTGCGCTCGTGCCTTTCCAGTCTCCCAGGGTCGTGTCTACATGGTGGAAACCAAGTTTCACAATGGATGTCCGGGAGTTAGACAGGAGTTAATAGGTATAAAAGAGCTTAGAAAGTGTCTGATGTGGCTCTTGGTGTATTTAGAGGAAATACTTAAGACAATCCTATTGTAACTGTGAGTGGGCAAAAGGATGCAAACGGCGGAGGTAAGGTTTCCATACTGCACTCAAACCAGGATATGTTGGCCCTAGGAGAATATAAAATTTGATAATTTGATAAATTATGCAGGTATAACAGAATATTTAGAGAAACCATTAAAAAGGCCAAAGAAAAAACAACAACAACAACAACAACAAAAAGGCCAAAGAAGGGGATCCCTGGGTGGCTCAGCAGTTTAGCACCAGCCTTTGACCAGGACGTGATCCTGGAGTCCCAGGATCGAGTCCTGCATTGGGCTCCCTGCATGGAGCCTGCTTCTCCCTCTGCCTGTGTCTCTACTTCTCACTCTCTGTGTTTCTCATGACTAAATAAATAAAATCTTTAAAAAAATAAAAATAAAAAGGCCAAAGAAGTACACTAACACCACCACAAGCAAATCAAAATGGAATTCTAAAAACTGTTTGAGGCAAGGAAAAAAAACCCATGAGATGCCATCACAAGCTTACTAGAATGGCTAAAATTAAAAAGACCATCAAATGTTGGCAAGGATGTGGCACAATGTAATTCCCCTACATCATTGGTGGCAGTATAAAATGGTTCATCCATTTTGAGAAGAAGTCTGGAAATTTCTTCTCAAGCTAAACAAACACCCTCTGACCCTTCAGGTTCAGTTGTGGTCATTGCCAAAATGGAAGATGACTCATGTTCATTGATAAGACCATGAATAATATAAAGATAGATTGTAATGATGCAGTGACTTGTCGCTCATTGAATAGAACAAAACCGACAACTGGAATGCTTAGCAACATGAATGAATCACAGAAATGTTATGCTATGAAAGAAGGCTTAGCCCAAAGTGTATGCTCATGATTCCTAATAGATGTACCTCCTTATAATGGGAATAAATCAGGAAAATGATTGCCTTTGAGGAGTGCAGGCAGAGATTGACTAGGAAGGGGTTTGAGTACATTATTTTCCATCACTCTACTTTGTGTCTTGAGAGGTGTTGGGTTTTACAAATGTATGCAGTTGTCAGAACTCACCCCATGCATTTCATTATAATGTGCTTTTTTTCCTCAAAAAAAAAAAAAACATTATTGAACTTAATTAATGTGTCTGTACTCTAGTGCCTAGGGAATAATGTGCTGGTGACTAACTTGCTGTTTTGAAATGCATTTTTTTTAAATGATGGGTTGATGGATAGATAGATAGATAGATAGATAGATAGATAGATAGATAGATAGGATAGAGCAAGCATGGCATAAGATGTTAACATAGAATGTAGATATGGGGATATACATGTCCCCTGTAAAATTCTTTCACCTTTATGGTGTGTTTGAAAATTTCATAAGGAAACGTAAAAAAAAAAAAAAAATCAGAAAATCGATAGGATATATGGTCCCTTCCTTTCCTACATCAGGCAGCAGTTGGTTGTTGAGAAAGTCACTCCAGCTGCCTGGCAGTACTTTATGGCATGAGATGATTTTTGCTGAACAGCATAGTACAAAGGACTCATAATTTAGGTGACTGAAGTAACTGGGATTGAAGATGTAGCCTGGGTCCACCCATCCACAGAAGAGGCTCAGTAAGTAGGTACGTAGCCTGTTTCTCTTACTCTGTAATGATAGTCCTGAAGTCCGTGCCAGCCATGCAAAGACTGCGCCAGGCATTTCTGTGCTGAGGGTAAGTGCAAACTTTTGTAGTTAAAAGAGACCCTGGCAAGGGTAGGAGGAACTACCCAATGCTATTTTATTTATTTATTTATTTTTTGTGTGTATGAATTTACAGAACTCAATTTGGTCATTTAAAAATTATAGCTGATTTTGTAGGTAATAGTAGTGGCCAAAAAGTTTGAGTTGGACAAGGGTTATCTTCAACCTCCCTACATTCATTAGTTAATATGCACCCAGTGATTCAAGCATCTTTAAAAATACCAATGATGTGTCTGTCCTCTGTCCTTTCAGATGCTCTGGCTACCCTCTTACAGAGAGGATCACAAGAGGCAGGTGTGGCAACGTGGCAGGGATCGTGCTGTTGTGGTGGTAGCTGGCGTCAGGCAGATAGCAGTCTTTCCGAACGGTGGCTGGAAACCAGAGTGCTTAGGGATCACCCCTAAGCTGCCATTGCTGAGGATAGGCTCTTTCTCTAGATTTGGTGTCTGTTTATGGAAAGGTGGAGAGAATCTCTAAAATGCTTTAGCCTGTCCACATTTCTTGAAAACATTTCACTCATGAGAGCCTTTCCTAAAATTCCACCTGCCATTTAAGAAGCCACTATGTCACCAAGAAAACCCCATTCCAGAATTCACTAGATCTCCACCCTACTTCATGCTTCTGGGAGAATTCTGGGTTGAGTTCCTAGTAGAGTGCATCTTGTTTGTTTAATTATCGTGAAATAAACATGAAACTTACCACTTCACTTTTACTTTCATGGCATGAAGCACATTCATGATTTTGGGAAACCATCACCACCATCCACTTCCAGTAGTGCTTTATCATCTTTTTTTTTTTTATAAGATTTTTTTTTTTTTAATTCATGAGAGACACACACACAGAGAGAGGCAGAGATTCAGGCAGAGGGAGAAGCAGGCTCCATGCAGGGAGCCCAATGTGGGACTCGATCCTGGGACTCCAGGATCATGTTCCGGGCCGAAGGCAGGCGCTAAACCGCTGAGCCACCCAGGGATCCCCTGTGCTTTATCATCTTAAATAGAAACTCTATGCTCATCAACCAATGACACCCCGTTTCCTGCTCCCCCAGCGCCTGTCAACTTCTATTCTACTTTGTTTCTATGAATGCCCATTCTGCGTACCTCCTATATGTGGGATCATACAACGTTTGTCCTTACGTGACTGGCTTATTTTACTTGGCAGAACATCTTTAAGGTTTGTCTGTGTTGTAACATGTGTCAGAATTTCCTTTTTAAATCTGAATAACATTCCGTTAGATGTACGTGTAGCGCATTTTGTTTATCCCTTCATCTGTTGACACCGTTGGGATTTTTTTCGTCTTTTGGTGATTGTAGATAAGGCTGCTGCCTCTTGTGCTTTTTCTAATACTTAAACTTCATAGAACGTACATGACACTACACCTTTGGGGTGGTATTTACTTAGGAAAATGTATATTTACATTGCAAACACCAATATAACACTTTCAACAAAATAATGTATTATGATAGGCATTGTTATAGACCAGACACAACAGGCAGAAAATTAGAATCCTTTCTAGAGCTTTTAGAAGCCCGTAAGCCTCAACAAGGTGGGGATGTGGGTCTTGGGTGTTGCTGGTACTATGAAAGGTCACTCTGCTGTATGCACAGCAACTGTTTGCTGACAGCTGCATGAGTCGTTTCCTGATCAGGAGGCAACATTTTTAAGTATTTCACATCCTTACGAGAGAATGTGTCACTTCTATACAGGTGTTTTATATTTATGATGACTTCGTTTCATTTTAGGGAATTGAGTGGGAGGGAAGGAGGGAGTCGGGTTAACGTGTAGTGCATTATAAGTTTTAATTATCATTTTAATTTATAATTTTAATTATAATGTATCTTATTTAAAATCATGGGAAATTTGTTCCATGTTAGCTTTTTGGGAACAAAACATTTTACTTTCAGGAATGAGTTATTGAAATAACAAGGGAGAAGCTTGCCTTTTAAGGTAAGTTACAGGGATGCCTGGGTGTCTCAGTGGCTTGGGACATGCCTTCGGCCCAGGGCGTGATCCTGGGTCCCGGGATCGAGTCCCACATCGGGCTCCCTGCATGGAGCCTACTTCTTCCTCCACCTATGTCTCTGCCTTTCTCTCTCTCTCTCTCTCTCTCTCTGTCATGAATAAATAAATAATTTTTTTTAATGGTAAGTTACAGATATGAGTGTGGAGTGGGAAAGAGACCTGGTCCCCTCAGCGTCCTTAGGGTTGCCTAGAGAAGAGTAGGGTCACCCTTTGAGTCTGTAGCTCTTCCTGATTCCTTAGGGGTCTCTCATTGTCTGCATGTCTGAACCATTAAGGGACTGGCCCAGAAAGTAGGAATAGTCATGGCCTTTGCAAACACTTGGGAGAGAGCCACCATGATGGGCTGGACACACTGGAAAGTTCTAGGAGATTGTTGGGGCTTGGTCAATTTTAATGTCCAAGTCTGTATGGAGATTTGTGGATGTGAGCAGAGAGGTACATGTTTTGCTTGCTTGCTGACTTGCTTCCTCCTGGCCCGTGAAGAGCCATATTCCACTGTGGGGCTCACAAGCTTTCTTATCGTGCAGTCAGTATTTGCTGGTGAGAAACAAGTCCACCCGTACTGCCACATCCAATGCTCAGCTGATTCTCTCCATGACCAATGTCACGTGCATGGTTTGTGATGGTAGAGCAACAACAAATCCAATTTTCATCCCCTTTCCCCTCTTCTTCTAGAAAATGGGGAAGCCACTCTTCCCCACCAGCAACCTCTTCTCCCTCCTTCCTCCCTCCCTCTGTCTCTCCAAATACCAACTGGATTCACATTTTGCAGTTGTGGCTGCCTACACACCTGCTTAGAATATGTGGCTGAACTGTGGAAAACAATGTCACAGAGCCTTTGTGGGGTTTCTGTGTTTCCCTTCAGTATTGTCCGGAGCACAAGTATTGCGTTCTCAAGCCAGAGGATGCTTCCAGCAATGGCCAGGGCTGTGCACTCAGCCTGGGCTCAGCACTTGTGGAGGGGCTTCCAAACAGGTCCCCGTGAGCTCTGTTCTGTGCAGTGGCTGTGGCTTTGTGATACAGGGAGAGTCCAGGAGAGTCTTGAATAGTTGGATGCTGTGTAGGAGAAGAGGCCAAATGGGACTGTAGGGAGGTGGCCATGTGGGATGTCCCTCCCAAGGCTGGCCTTGTTGGCTAGAGGAGACCCCACTATGCCAGACAGAGATGGTCCAAAAACTGACCTCAAACTTGGTTCCCTTTGCCAGGAAGGTCCTAGGATGTTTTTCCTTTCTGTTGTTTTCTCTTTGGTCTCTTTGCCTTCTCACCCCAGTCCACTGTGATCTGAAGGGGAAAGGGTGCTTCTCATTCCTTACCTTCCTCTTTTCTCTGCTCTCCTTTGCTCCTTTCTTTTCCTGTGGTCTCTAGAAAAAGCATGGAGCCTGTTAGAATCCTGCCTCCTGTGGAGTATGTGTGGGAGCTCAGGCACCGGCGCTTTCAAGGGTTAACTGGGGATGCAGATCCGCATATCTGGGGTTGTTGGGAGATCTAGGTAATGACTGTGCTCGCTTAGAACTTGTATAGCCCTGACAGCTGTGTATCAGCTGCTGATTCTACATGTGTACGCTTGGTCCTCAGGACTACCCACGAGATAGGACTGTGGTCTTCAGGTCACAACTGTGGAAGCCAGGCCTGGAGAGATGAGCCAGCTCACTGATAGTCACACAACTCTTATATGGTGAAACCAGTGTTTGCACCCAGCCTGCCTGGCTCCACCCTTCACACCGTGGCAACATTACCCATGGAAGCTTTTAGAACATGGGGAAATGAGGAACTAACATTTGACATCTGTGGATGAAAGTTACATTTTTTTAAGTTTTTAATTTCAGTTAGTTAACATACAGTGTTATATTAGTTTCAGGCAAACAATATAATGATCCAGCACTTCCATACAGTACCCAGTGCTCATCACAAGTGCACTCCTTCATCCCCATCCCCCTCCACCTCCCCTCTGGTAACCATCTTTTTGTTCTCCATTAGTTAAGAGTCTATTTCTTGATCTCTCTCTCTCTCTCTCTTTTCCATCTTTGCTTGTTTTGTTTCTTAAATTCCACATATGACTGACATCATATGGTATTTGTCTTCCTTTGACTCATTTCATTCTTTTTAATGGCTGAATAGTATTCCATTGTGTATATGTACCACATCTTCTTTATTCATTTATCAATCAATAGACACTTGAGCTGCTTCCATATCTTGGGTATTGTAAATAATGCTGCTATAAACATAAGGATGTGTGGATGCATCCCTCTGACTTACTGTTTTTGCATCCTTTGGGTAAATACCCGGTAGTATGATTGCTGGATCATAGGGTAGCTCTATTTTTAGTTTTTTGAGGAACCTATGGTACTGTTTTCCAGAGCACCTGCACCAGTTTGCATTCTCACTAACAGTGCAAGAACAAGTTTCCTTTTTGTCCACATTCTTACCAACACTTATTGTTTCTTGTGGCGTTGATTTTAGCCATTGTGACAGATGCGAGGGGATATATCGAATTATAGTTCTGGTTTGCATTTCCTTGATGATGAGTGATGTTGAGCATCTTTTCATGTGTCCATTCGCCTTCAGGGTGTTGTCTTCAGAGAAATGTCTGTACTGTCTTCTGCCCATTTTTTTAATTTGATTTTTTTTGGGGGGGGTGTTGAGTTTTATAAGTTCTTTACTTATTTTGGATACTAACCTTTTGTCAGTTTATGTTATTTGTGAGTACCTTTTCTCATTCCATAGGTTGCCTTTCAGTTTTATTGGTTGTTTCTTTCTCTGTGCAGAAGCTTTTTATTTTGATGTAGTCCCAGTAGTTTATTTTTGCTTATGTTTCTCTTGCCTCAGGGGAAATATCTAGAAGAAAGTTGCTACATCTGATGTCAAAGAAGTTATTGCCTGTGTTCTCTTCTAGGATTTTTTATGGTTTCTGGTCTCACATTTAGGTCTTTAATCCATTTTGAATTTATTTTTATGTATGGTGTAAGAAAGTGGTCCAGTTTCATTCTTTTGCATGTAGCTGTCCAGTTTTTCCAGTATCATTTGTTGAAGGGACTGTCCCTTTCCCATTGGATATATTTTTTTTTTTTTTTGGCTGGAAAAGAGTATGAGCTTTATTCAGAAGACTGGCAGACTCTTGTCCAAAAGCCAACTCCAAGGTTTCTGCCTGGCCCAAAGATTTTTAAAGGAATTTAGGGCAGTTAATCAGTTAAGGGAGTGCAGTGGGCTGTGACAATTCTTGATTATATGCAGTCTCGATGGTGCCAGCTACAGACTTAATCACAGTGCTTGGAGGGTTGTGTAAGGGGATCTGATTCCTTGATGTCTTGGGTGGTGCAGGAGAGTCTGGTGATGTTGTGAAAGTGCTCTGTTTTTTTCTAGAAAAGAATGCTTGATTTGAAACCACAGGCTGGGGGACACCTGGGTGGCTCAGTCTGTTAAGTGTCTGCCTTCGGCTCGTGTCATGATCCCAGGGTTCTGGGATGGAGTACCACTGCTTTGGGCTCCCTGCTTGGTGGGGAGCCTGCTTCTTCCTCTCCTCTGCTACTCCCCCTGCTTGTGCTCTCTCCTCACTCTGTCAAATCAATAAGTAAAATATCTTCAAAACAAAAAATAAATAAAAGGAAAGGAAAGAAAGAAAAGAAAAGAAAAGAAAAGAAAAGAAAAGAAAAGAAAAGAAAAAGAAACCATAGGCTGGTTCCCTTGGAGTGGTCTCAGGGTTTGGACCCTTCAGGGCTTATTGGGGCCACAGGTGGGGACCTTCTTTCAGGAACTATGGTAGATCACCAAGAGGAGAAAGCAGCAGAGCTCAGCTCCTGAGAGTGTCCAGACTTCCTCCAGGAGGTGCAGGCTGAGTGCCAACTGCATTGATGCCTGGAAGTCTTGCAGACCCTCCCCGCTGGCGCCCCCTACGGGCCAACATCGCTACAGGTGCTGTGACTGGGGGTTCCTGCTACTCCCAGGCCACCATTGGATGTTCTTTCCTGCTTTGTGGAAGATTAATTGACCATATTAATTGTGGGATTATTTCTGGGTTTTCTATTCTGGTCCATCGATCCCGTGTCTCTGTGCCAGTGCCATACTGTTTTGATGACTAAAGCTTTGAATATAACTTAACGTCAGGAATTGTAATGCCTCCAGCTTTCCTGGGCATTTTTTCAAGATTTTTTTCAAGATTGCTTGGGCAATTCGGGGTCTTTGTGGTTCTGTACAGATTTTAGGATTGTTTGTCCTCATTCTGTGAAAAAGGCTGTTAATATTTTGGTAGGGACTGCATGGAATGTGCAGATTGCTTTGGGTAGTATGGACATTTGAACAGTATTTGTTCTTCCAGTCCGTGGGCATGGATGGAATGTCTTTACATTTCTTTGTGTCGTCTCCAGTTTCTGGATGGAAGTTCTTCAGCATGCATTGTGAAAGATGCACATTATGAATATTTAAAAGATTATTTATTCATATCATTTTCTGTCCATTTTAATTGTCCTGTTTTTTTTTTCTTTCTTTTTACATTTCTCATGCCCTTCTCAAATCCTGGGGATTTGGCCTAGCTCCCCTTCCTCTTTCTTTTGATCTTTCCTCCTCTGTGGACTCCCCAGTGTAGTCTCTGCTGCATTTCCCCGAATGTCTCCACCCACCCTCTGCTTCATGCCTGTCCCTGTCTCTCTGCTTTTATCCATCCTCATATTGCCAAGCCAAATTCAGCAGGGATGGAAGTCAGCCCCCGTCTCACAGCGTGGCAGGAGCACCAGGAGTCGTGCTAGCCTAGGGCCTCCCATTCCTGGGAGCACAGAACAGGATGGAGCGTGGCTCCTCAAGCATTCACCGAGGTGCGCTCTGTATTTATTCCTGCCAGAGGAGCTGCACCACAGATGGGGAGATCCCTGTGCAGGACTCTGGCTGAGAATTTAATCTCCCCAAAGTCAGAAAAGTTCTGAGATGGAATTTTTGCATTCTTCATAACTTAGCCAGACACACACACACACACACACACACACACACACACACACACACTAAAGGCAGTGAATTTGTCAGCCTGTACAGTAACACACGGTTCTAAATATGGGCAGGGTAGGAAGAGAAATGGTTACTGTGGGAACTATAATTTTTAATTTACTGGCTTGGAGCTCTAAACCCAGGGCTTGGTGCTTAATGTAGTGTTTTTACATTTGGATATGTGCTCAGAAAAGTCATAAAACCTGGCAAAGCTAGGACCAGTATAGGGGGTGGGGTGGGAATCATTGAAGGAGGTTGAGGGGGAGGGCCTGAAAAATTAGGGGAGGTGGAACGGGGCCAGTTAGTGTGTCCATAACAATCAGAAGGGAAGAAGCAGACAAATCCTGGAGAGCCCAGCTCACCAGCTTGGGGAGGCTTCATGACCAGCAAGGCTGCTTTTCTCAACTTGCAGCTGAGAGCAAGGTCCAGAGAGCAAGGTCCAGAGAGCAAGGTGATGTGGCTGGGGAAGGAGGGAGAAAAGGAGCACAGCTCTGGGAGCCAGAGGTCTGTGTTCAAATCCATGCAACATGCTGGGGATTTGGACTCTTTTTTTTTTTTTCTTTTGTTTTTAAAGACTTTATTTATTTATTCATGACAGACACAGAGACAGAGGCAGAGACACAGGCAGAGGGAGAAGCAGCTGCCATGCAGGGAGCCCGACGTGGCATTCGATCCCGGGTCTCCAGGATCACGCCCCGGGCCAAAGGCGGTGCCAAACTGCTGGGCCATGGGGGCTGCCCGGATTTGGACTCTTAAAATCGGAGCCCGAAGAAACGAGGAGCCCTTGGGTACTGCTTCCTATGTGCCAGGTCCCTTTCTCAGCAGACGAGGGCTAGTCATTCATCCTCATGTCCTCATGAGGCAGGTACTCTTCTTGTCTCCACTGTATAGAGGGACATTGGGGCAGAGACAGCATCAAGGCAGAACTCTACCCCATGCAGTCTGGCTGCAGTTTCTACACCTTGTTTGCTACATTTTGCTGCATTTGAATCCTGACTTTACTTCTTATCAGCTGTGTCATCTTGGGCAAGTTTCTTAACCCTTCTCAGCCTTGATTTCTTCCCCAGAAAAATGAGGACAGTAATCCCCTTTGCCTGTGGTTGTGGTGAATCTTGGGACAGAATGATCATATGGAAGTTCTCTGCAGGTGTGATGTTTTCGTGTTTACCATCGAGAGAGGCCTGAGTGCAGGCCTTGTTTGAGGAAGATGAGGAGAATTAGTATTGTGGTATTTTTACTTCTTAGGTGGGCAGCACCTGTGTTGGCATGGGGCCCACCTGACAAACAGATCCTCTTCCTACCTCCTACCTCCCCAGCCTCCCTGGAAGAGGGAGCAGCAGCCCCATGTGCCCCCCTCCTCCCCTCCTGCCATGCTTTGCCAGTACAAGATGTGACTGAACCATCAACAACACCTGCTGGGGTATTTGGGCCTGGCACAACTTCTGGTGGGGCTCTCTTGAGTGGAGTGGAATGTGGTGCCTCCTTGAAGATCCATTCATTCAACAAATGTTTATTTTGTACCTGCTGTATGCCACCTATTGCTCTCAGCTTGAGGGGTATGTATACTCATGACTGAGACCAGATGGTCTTTGACCTCCTAGAACTTTCCAGTAAGGGCAGTGGGTAAGAAATAAATTCTATCTGCTAGCAATGAATGTTATAAAGAAAAAAATTAGCAAGGAAAAGAGAGCCTATGGGGAGAGAGTAGGGTCCAATGGGACCTCTGTGAAGAGGTTGTCTCGGAGCAAACAACTGCATAGAATGAGGGGATGGGGCCCACAGAGATCTAAGGGAAGAGTGTCCAGATGGAAGGAGGGACAAGTGTAGCTGTCTTTAGGCTGGACAAGTCTGATGTGCTCCAGGGACAGTAGGAGGAAGAGGTAGGAACAGAGGTAGGCCAATGCCAATGGTGTGGGGCTCACAGATGGTAGAAAGGAGATTGGTTTCTGTTTCAAGTGTAATAGGAAGCCACTGAGAGCATGTTGCCAGATAAAATACAGGATGGCCAGTTAAAGTTCTATTGTGGATAAACCCTGGATAATTGTTTGGTTTGGACATAACTGGGGATCCTGTATTTTTATTTGCTAAATCTGGCAACCCTACATCAGTGGGCTCAGAGCAGGGGCCTGTTGTGTGGAGAATATTGGCTGGAAGGCATTTTGCAATCAGGGGACCTGGGAGGAGGTTGTTATCCCCAAGACAGAAGTAGAGCTGGTCTGGGCCCTGGTGGCCCAAGTGGAGGTGCTGAGAAGTGTGTGGATATAGTAGATGTTTATGGGACTTGGTAACGGATTGGATGTGTCAGGGAAAGAGGGGACTCAGGCAGGGCTGGTACAAAGCTCTAGTTCATGAGAGTCTACAGGGTCAGCTGTAGACCAGGTTGCCTGCTGTTTACCTGAGCTCTTGTTGAGCTAAAGATTCAAGTGCCTCCAGAAAGCAGAGGAGTTTACCCTGTTTTTCTGCATTTTTTTTTTCCGTGCAGTAAATTTCTATGCACTCTGCCTAGATAGGTGGGTCGGTAGGTACTATCATAGATGAATGCATCATCTTTTGAGCACTTAACCTGTGCTGGGCCCTCAGCTAATTGCTCTCCACAACTGATTCCCCCACAACCAGGGGTGGGTTTGTGCTGGGATCATCCACAGCTTACAGCCCAGAAGATTGAGGGTCCGAGACAATGTGGCAAGCATGTTACTTGCTTTATTGGTGTCAGGCTTATTTCTCTGTTCCCTACCATGTGGTGGGCATGTGAGTACCAGATCCACAGTTCGCCCTTGGCAGTGATGTTGTTCTGATGAGGGACATCTCCTAAAGCTGTCCCGAGCCTCAGTACCAGAGTTAGAACTCAGCTCCACAACTTTATATATGGCAGTGTTCTCTGTCTTGAGTGGGAATAAAGACCACTTAGGGAGTTTGTCCAAGATGTATATTCCTGAGACCCACATGCCTGGGGTTCTGGTTCAATCAGACCTGAGACGTGGCCCAGGAAAGTGCTTTTAGACAAACTTCACAGTTGAGTTTGATGTCATGATTTGTAGACTTGGAGAAATGCTATATGACTTTGCCTTAATTATGCCAAACAGAAAAAACCTCTGTTCCCTCAAATGCCCCAATGGGACATGCTTGGATTCCATCATTTGGGTATTAGGGATGCAATTTTGAATATAGTTTGATAGCACGGGTTACTCCTATTCATGTTTTCAGGGATTTCCACATGCTTTTCATAGATGCCTCAGGGATAGATCTGTATTCGGTGTTTCGGGCAGAATGGCTTCAGGTTTCTTTTGTGAGTTGATGCCCCGTTACATTTGCTCAGCACCAACCCTAGTCCCAAGGGTTCCAGGTACCTACCCCTAACCCCCCGCATCAGGCTGCTTTTGCCCTTCTCAAACATCCAGGACCTGTGCCAGCTGCCTCTCCTGCTTTCCTGAGCCGATGTGCTCTCACCCCTCCCCATGTGCACGTACCTGGGTAGACTTTGGATTGAATATAATCTGGTTATGTGCTCATCCCAAGGGAAATGTCTGCTGGTAGGAGCTTGG
The DNA here is from genome assembly GCF_048164855.1 of Canis lupus baileyi. Classification (NCBI taxonomy): domain Eukaryota; kingdom Metazoa; phylum Chordata; class Mammalia; order Carnivora; family Canidae; genus Canis; species Canis lupus. Next base: position 32,743,165 of record NC_132848.1, read on the forward strand.
TGAGGTATGGTGGTTCTGCCTCCAGGCATCTGTGGTTCCTCTAAATGGAGGTGATGTGGGGCCTCAGAAGCATCTCATCCAGCACCTTAAAACAGCAAAGTAAAAAGCTCAGAGCCAGGACTTGAGAAAGTGGGAGGGGTTGGGGGAGAATGGGAAGAATGTCACTGTGGGAGGGCAGGTGGGATTGGAGTGGCATCCTGGGTGAGTATAGGGTGCAGGGAAAAGAAGGTAGTGTCATAGAAGGAGATCTGTGTTTCCTAACTACAGGTAGTGGGCTCAGCAACATACTTCTTCATCCCTGGGTGTACTAACGAGGACTTAGCATTATATACACAGTGACCCCCAGCGAGCTAGGTCCTGAAATTCGCCAGTTCCTCATGGGGTCCTGTTTAGCCATTATTTGTCCCCAAATGGGACACTCAAGAGACTAATGAAGTCCCAGAGGAGTCCTCAGAGAGTGCCTTGAGGGGTCCTCCATGGGTTCTTCTCCTGAATACGTCTTGTTTGAGGGGGTAGGTTATGCCCCATGGGTTCCAGGGACGTGAAGATGAGAACATGGGGCGGGAAGCCCAGGGCCAATCTCTCAGCCTTTGCCCTCTTATTGGCCTGGGTAATAGTATCATGGTTCCCTGGCATAGCCCGTGAATTTGTTGTTACTGTGTCCATGCTGGGGAGCCCGGGCGGAGAAGGCATCGGTGCCAGAGACCAGGAATTCTGGAGAGAGGTGCCCTAGAACACTCCTTCCATGAACACATTCCACATTCACTGGGTGTCCCAGCCCACAGTGATTTCTGACGCCGCTGCTGACTTAAGGGCCAGCGCGTTCAGTCCTAAATCTTGCTTCCTGTCTTATTAAAGAGCTGCTCACCGTAAAACTGTTACTTTGGCTCAGAATGGTTTGCTCTCCACACCTCCCCGCCCTCCTGGCCTCCGTGCCTAGGGACAGCCATCAGCCTAGAGCAGTCCTGATGCTGTCACAGCCTCTCCCACCGCTGCTAGTAACATGGAGCTGGCTGCCACATGCCAGACTCTGGGGGAGCTTTACCTGCCCTGAACCCTCAGTTCTGTTCTGGTGCCTCTGGACCCATGCTTGGGCATTGCATCACGGGCTGCAGGGATGGTCCCCGCTGTCCCAGTGGTTACAGTCCACCTGCTGAGAAGAGAGGCAGGCCTGATAGATGGCTCAAATACCATATCCACTATGTGGGAGCTGTGTGACGTTCGTACTTGCCTGACCACCCTGTTCCTCAGTCTCCTGTCCTCTGGAGATAATAGTAGCATAGGCCTTACGGTGTTATAAGGATAAAATAAAGTAAAAATTCAGAATGCCTAGTACCGTATTGTTACATAGAAGGTTATAACCCTTTCCCTGTTGTCATTTCCATCATTGTCGTGGATACTCTTACATAGCGGGCTGGAGCCAGGAGCCGTGGCATTGAACTTGTGGCTCTTCTTCCTGCTGCCCATGTCCCCCTGGGCTGTGGACGGCCCCCTGCGTCCCTGGGAAATCAAACCGGTTTTCCTTCGGGCTTGGGTAACGCAGCAGCAGCAGGCACAGGCACGCAGCAGAGTGTCTGGCCCACAGTGGGTGACGCACTCACTGGCGCGTCGTCTCCGAACTTCTGCTCTGTGCCAGACTGTGTGTTCGTGGCTGGGGATCCAGCGATTCAAAGATGCATGGTCGCTAGTTTGAAGCAGCCTACTGTTCCCTGAGAACACGGATGTGACCAGAGAGGATTTTGTACAAAGAGATAATTGCTGAAGTGGAAGCTTGCGTGAAGGGCAGCAGCAGAACCTGTTGAAGATGAGCTAACTTCTGCCTGTGGGAATCACAAGACTTCCCATGGATGGGTGTGAGAGGGGAATGAGGGGGGAGTAGAAGGTGGAGGCCTGGCGGCAGGGAAGAGCATAGAGAGCTTTGCCGAGTGACAGGGAGGAAGCCTGGGAGCGGGGAGAGGAGTCAGCGCCAGCTCGCAGCCCATTAGTTCTGCATACCTCTTGGCGCTCAGTGTCTTCATCTTTAGTATCTTGTCATCTCTTTCCCAAGGATCCCTATTTTCACAACCCCCTGTGTTATGACGTTAATAATCTTCCTTATAATATTATTTACATGTGCGAGGCGCCTGGGTGGCTGACTCGGTTAAGTGTCCAACTCTTAATTTTGGCTCAGGTTGTGATCTCAGGGCCATGAGATTGAGGCTTCGAATCAGGCTCTATGCTGAATCAAGAGCCTGCTTAAGATGCTTGCTCTCTCTCCCTCTGCCCCTCCCCCTGCTTACACGCACACTCGCTTGCTCTCAAAAAAAAAAAAATACACGTGCAACTTGGTACAACCTCTGTGTAGAGGTAGCTTGAATGAACTATATAGAAAGAGCACCAAAGATTTCCAACACAACTGTAACATTAACAAAAATGATCAACCAGACTGCTTATTGTAATATGTCAGGGGATGCGGTGTTCTCTCCCAGCATCACTGTGGCAGGGTGTTTGGGACGCCTGTGTGCCACATGATGGCTCAGGTGATGACTCACTTTTACTGGTTACTTCCTGCCCAGAGAGCCCCAAACCACTTAGCACCTGATTTGTAACCTGCGTGTGGTCTAACTGCATCATTTATGTTTCTGGTCTTTTTCTGCCCTGTTCCTTACCCCAAGACAGTTAAGACAGTGGAAATCCATATTCTAGCACATGTTTAAATTGTCCTATGTGCCGGGTACCATTCTGAGACCTTTATGTACGTTATGTCATTTAATCTCCACCACACTCCTTTGAGGTATGTATTATTAGTATTCCTATTTGAAAGGAAGAAGATGAAGTGCAGAAAGTTTCCATGTCGGGCTTCAGGACACACGTGTAACAAACCGCAGAGCTGGGATTTGAACCTGGGCAGTCTGGTCCTGAACCCTTGGCTCCTAGCAGCTGCAAATTTCAGTGGACATTTCAACTCCTTTAATAGCTAATAACTAATGACCTATTCCTACTAGTTTCTGCATGTGTTTAGGGGTTGACAACTTGCTAAAATTTAATATTCAGAGCAACGCTGCCAAATAGCAATGCTATTTGACAACTTCAGATATAAATCTACCTTAAAGATGTACAAGTACAAATTATGCAATTTGACTTTTAAGTGCTTTTCTAGCAATATAAATAATGAAGTGTGTTGGAACTGGCAGGTATAGTACATTAAATTGAGTGCAATTAAAACACTGTGATATTTTTAAATTAACAAGAAAGAAATAAGTGGCAAAATGAAGAAATCCAAATCTGTCTTTGCAGCCTCCACCAGCTGATAACTGGGTGGGTGATTGCAGAGGTATTAGTAACATTTATGCTCTGGATTTCAAGTGCAATGATACTCACATTTAACACAAAGAACACTTGGATTTCACTTCTGCGTAATAGGCAGATGACATTTCCAACAACATCATCTTTTCAGTCTTTTTTTGAAAGCAGATGACAAGAGGGTATTCTGAGAAGACATCTGAGTTGAAATAATGACTTGCCTTCTGGGTAATGTCTCAATGAGACATCTGAAAGTCAGGATTCTCTTTGCTAGACACCAGAAGAATCTGTATCTTTCACACTCATGGGTGGGCTCTGCCCTTTCCAAAAGCCAAGAGTCTGTTCATTGGGAACCAGGAGGATCATACAACTGTTCAGATTTTTCATGCCTCCCAAAGACTTGATGGGGTGGGGTGAGAGCTACTCTCAGCCAGTAGTTACTATACAGCCGGATCAATACATGTTTATCAAAGATCTCCTACATCCTCATCCTCAGTTCTGAGGTTACAAAGGTATAGACAAGACACCATGGGCTTATTTTGTTGTAAACATACCTGTACCTGTGAATTCACCTGTTTCCCCTAGAAGCAGTCCTCTCCCTTCCCTGTCCACTCACTCCTGGTACTTAACTACCCTTCATCCGGGTTCATAGACTCCATGGAAATCCCAGTTTTTGAAATTAGGTGTGTGGCCTGCAGCACATTTTTACAGGTGGCCCAAATGGGGATGGTGAACAGCTTTAGAGTGGAACATATCTTCCTAAATTTGGGGTCCCAGTATATTTGTTCACTAGGGCTGCCATAAAAAAATAGCACACACCAATTGGCTTAAACCGCAGAAATTTGCCTTAACATTTCTAGAGGCCAGAAGTCCAAGACAGGGCCATGTTCCCTCTTGGCTCATGGCAGCATGACTCCAGTCTTTACACGGCATTCTCTTTGTGTATTTCCTAATTTCTCATTTGATGAGAACACCAGTCATATTGGATTTGGGACCCTCTCTGCTCCTGTATGACTCATCTTAACTGATTATTTCCCCAGCTACCCTATTTTCAAATAAGGTCACCTTCTGAGGAACTAGGAGTTAGTACTTTGACGTCCACATTTGGGAGGTGGGACACAGTTTGACCCACACCAGCCTGTAAACCAGTAGAGCAGCTGGCACATAGAAGATTGGTTCATCCATCCATTGTTCATTCATTGAATATTTGACTGCGTACTTGATGTCAGGCACTGTTTTAGACACTGGAAATAAGACCATGAGCAAAACAGATTGCTGGATCTCAGGAAGCTCCTATCTTAATTGAGGGAGATAAATCTTAAACTAAAAAAGGTTGGGTAATGGTATGTGCTATGAAGAAAAATGGGAAGGCAGATAACCAGTGGTGCCTGGCATGGGCATCTGTATGGGATGGAGTGGTCAAGGCAGGTGTCTCAGAGCTGGTGGCATTTGGGCCAAAACTTCCCTGAACCATGAGAAGATCTGGAGAAATTGTATCAGCATGGAGGTGAAGTGCTCAACTGGACATGAAATAGGACATGTTGCTAGGGTTCATTTAAGAAGGTATTTGGGGACAGGGCTTATTTTTAAACACTCTGGGCATATTCGGGAGTGAATTCTAATGTATAAGAGGAAGGGAGAACATTCGGGAAAAGCAGTTGGATTAAACTCATGATAGAACCCTTAGAATCTTCCATCACAGTTGATCTGAACACTGGCCTAGAAACCATTTCTGAGGCCCCTCTTCCTGTTTGAATCTTAGTTTCATGGGGTTTCCAAGAAACCCCAAGTCTATCTAGATCTTCCTCCCATCTGTTGCAGAAATGAACCTCTTCTTCCAACGTCTCCAGTGGGCTGTGCATTCAGCCCTGTGTTGAGCCTCCCCTCGTCTGGATACATTGCCCTTTCTAAGACTTCCTGCTCCATTGCTAGACAAGCAGCTCCTGAACCTAGCTCCTTGGCCCATGGGGAGATACTTTATTCCCCTGCTTTTTCTCTTTGCCCAGCTGCCTATATATCCTTCTGCAAGTATTTCATGCCCTAAATCCAAATCCAAATCTGAACCATGGTTCAGAAGATTGGCTGTATGATAGAACGTATTTGGAGGGTTCTGTAGAAGGCTGATTCTCAGATTCCAGCCCATACCTATTCAGTTGGTGTTTTTGTGGCAGGTGCCTGGCAAACATTTTTTTTTTTTTTTAACACAAAGCTCTAAAGATAATCCTGCTTTTAAGAATCACTGCCCTGAAGCATTGATGCTTTTTCCCCAGTGGTCAATTCTTTTATTAGAGCAACATCAAGAAAAGGGGTAAATGGGAGGTCACTTCTTTTCCCACTACAGTGTCTTGGGTATCATGAAACAGAACTGTCTCTGGCATGCCTCAACCTCGTGGTAATTGTGAAGGGTTCTGTTGCATGGTGCACTCTGCTCAGATTTGTGAGGATATATCACATAATAACCATGCTCTCCTCAGATCTCAGCACGTCATTAAGAAACGCAGAGAGATCTGGGTCAGCTTGGAGAAGCAGAAAAGAGAATGAGCTGGTTCTAGTGCTGGTGCTAAAAACAGAACTTGAGCTGAAATTTATTTTCTCATTACTTAAGGACCACTCGGACCGAGAAATCAAAGAAAATGAGCTTTCCTGGTAGGGATCTCCATATCAAAATCTTATATAAAGTGAAGAATTATTTGCGATGCCTGTTATCACTCCTCCCCCGAATGCCTTGTGTACACATTCAGGTGATCATTTGTACTGGGCTATGCATGTGGATTTTCAGAGACTTCATTGCACCTATTAGCAACTCCTGTTAGAATTTGCTGCCAGCTTCTTGAAATCAAACAGGAGGCCCTTATTTCCATTCTTATTGCCCCCAACGCTGCCCTTCGTGGGGATGAAAAGCAGCTTTCCACAATTGTTTAATAGTATCCCTTTACATAAAATAAGACCAGCCACTGCCTTTGTGTTTCTGTAGTTTGGCATATTGGGTTTTTCCATCTATAGGATTATTTTTATCACTCTCACTTGGTCTCTCTCCAAGTCCTGCAGATTCTTCCCGAATTGAGTAAACACATCCCACTTCCCTTTAAGTGATTTTTTTTTGATTCCAGCCTGGCTTTGTGCTCCTCCGATCTGTCTGCTGTTTCTTTCAGATTGTAGATCGCAGTCATCCCTGCTGTGGCATTAGACGTGTTGAGGTGTGTGTGCCAGTTTCTCCAACACCTGGCTTCTACCTGTGGCTCTGGCATTCCCTGTGTGTTTGGGACCTCAGCCCTGCTCCATGCCTGGCCACGGCTGGTTGGAAAGGGAATGCAGTTGTGAACCACTCCCTAGTTAACCCCCATGCTCATGGGTGACCAACCGGATGCTCATTCCCAAGAATTTGGACAGACAGACCCCAGGCATTAGCTGTGGGTATAGATCAGGAGAGGATGGCATCAGGGTGGTGGTCAGTGGTACTACTCTAGCAGGTGTAGCTGTTCACGGGTCCGCTGGAGATGTGGCTGTGGGCACCTGTGACCCGGGAGAGGACACCAACAGGTGGAGCAGGGGAACGTTACAGACACCCTGAAGAAAGCAGAGCATCTCTATCAGATAGAGATGCAGAGAAATATGGAGAGGGAGGAGGGAAGAAAGAGAGAGGGAGGTGGACAAGGAGAGCCAACTGCCTTGATTTCCAGTGGGTTTCCATTTCCCACAAGTCTCAAGAGTACTGTCTTCCTACACAGTTCCCATGTGTTTCTGGTAAATTCTGGTTTTGCAGTTGGGCACGGGTATAGGTGAGTTTTTGTCTTTGCCTCTGAAAGATTGCACACGGGATCCCACTCGGTGTGGTCACATCTTGAGGACCATCTCCTTATCTTCCCCGATCCTCTTCACAGCTGGGTTGTTTCTCTGTCCCTAAGCGGTAAGCCACAGGGTACGTGCGGTGAAAAGCCCCAGGACACCAGGAGCCCACCACACCTGCCTTCTACGCCTGCCTCTGCCATCTGGGTGGCCCTGTGCAAGTTGTTTCAGGTCTCTGAACCTCAGTTCCTCTTTTTGAAAAATGGGAATCAGTGACATTTGAGTCACAGAAGTAGAGTTTTGGGTAAATTAAATAAAACCCTGGGGAACATTTAATTTTAATTTCCCTCCTTGTGTGATATCCAGGCTCTGTGTTGCTACTTTGATGGTGGGAAAGAAGACCTGTTCTTGACCTTCAGGGATAGGGGTTGGCATGTTGTAGCCTGCAGGTCAAATCTGGTTCACTTGTGTTTCTAAAAATAAAGTTTTATTGGAACACAACTTTATGTACTGTCTGTGGCCACTTCTGAGCCACAATGGCACAGTTAAATAGTTACAACAGGGACCAGGTGGCCCAAAAAACCTAAAATATTTATTGTCTGGACCTTCATATGAAGTTTTCTAACCCTTGTTCAAAGATCTTATGGTCTCCATGGGAATTAAATCAAATAGCTTTCTAATATTCATGTTGTGTATCATAGACTTTAGCTTTTTAATTTTAGTATATAGTTCTGGTCTTTGATAAATATTTTGGCTTTTTACTTATCTAGAACATTTTATACTATTTTCCCCTTCTCTTTCATTGTCTTTATAAACCACTTTCAGATAGCCAGCAATTATTTTCTTGCCTTTGACCTGTAACTATATGATGTGCAGATTTTACCCTCTGGACATATTCTTATGTGAAAAGAACTGCATATGAGCAGTGACATTTCTCAGAGGATTTTTGCACCTGTAGCTGGCTGGCTTTTGCTCCTCTGGTTTCATCTCTAGGATCAGATTTCTTTTGGGGAACCTCAGAGCTGTGACCTTAGTTTCTCAGCCAGTATTAGTGAACAGTGAATCTTTATGAGCCACTTTTTGATGTTTTATGCAAAAATATCCTTTGTTACCAAAATATCACCCTACAACTTCTACTGCTGGTGTCTGTAAATGCATAAAAACATAAAACTGTCTTTTGGAATAAGAATTTACATAAGCAGGGCAGCCTGGGTGGCTCAGCAGTTTAGCGCTGCCTTTGGCCCAGGGTGTGATCCTGGAGACCCCAATGGAGTCCCACATTGGGCTCCCTGCATGGGGCCTGCTTCTCCCTCTGCCTGTGTCTCTGGCTCTTTCTGTGTATCTCTTGTGAATAAATAAATAAAATCTTAAAAAAAAAAAAAGAATTTACATAAGCATTAAAAGAAAAAACAACCCTAAGACTCCAGGCTTCCTAAGAGCCATGGTATGATTAAAATCTTATGGATCTTAGAGACAAATCTTTGTCCAAAACTCTGGCCCTTTACCAGCTCAATTCTCTCCAAACCAGAGAGAATATCTACTTCAGAGAGGTGTTAGGAGGATTCATTGAGAGAATGCATATAAGAAATTAGAGTTATTGCCCCGCATATAAACCTTGTGTAGGTGGGAGAGGGGAGTGGTCGTGGAGACTTATGTAGATACTGTGCTCATAAGTCCCTCCCAGTATGGTACCATTTATTCTGGAACTTTCTAAGCTCAGAACTCTTCAGAGAGCATATTTGCCAAGGACTTGGGGTCCTGCTGCATCAGACAGCCCAATGCCCTGAAGCCCCTCTTTGCTCATGCTGCTGCACACACCAGGCACTATCTTGTTTGGTTGTGTGTGTTTGCAGTTTCCCAACTCTACCAACCTCTTTCTCACATTCCGGCTTTTACTTCTTGTCCTTCTGTTTTGAATATTCTTCACCCCCACTTTTGCCTGGTTCTTCTTTTTCAGTTCTTGGATCATACCTTTGTCAGGCATGGCTTCCCCACACCAACCGAAGTCAGGTTCTACTATTGTGTGAATTTGTTAAACAAGCAAGGGAATGAAAATCCTTTCTGAGCCCTTAATAGATGCTAGTAGGTTTGCTAGGTGCTTTGGAGAGAATGGAATAAAAACCATGTAAGTTGAGGCTATTCTGCTAAGTGAAATAAGCCAGTTCATAAAGAGACAAATTCTAATTCTGTTTGAGGTCCTGGGAGGAGTCCCATTCATGAAGACAAATTGGTGGTGGTGGTGGTAGGGGTGGGAGGCTCTTGTGTATGGGGTCACAGTTCCAGTTCTGTAAGAAGAAAAGCGTTCTGGAAATGGTTGGTGGCAGTGGCTGCATAGCAGTCCGAAGCTGTACACTCAGAAATGGCAAAGATAAATTTTGTGTGATGTTTATTTTACCACCACTGAAAGTAACTTAAAAAAAAAAAAAAAAAGGACTAGATTCAAGTGGATCTGTTTGGAAGGCTGCTGAAGCCATAGGGGAGAAAACCCAGCCGGAAATCTGGCATGTAGGGTTATTGGGAGGAATGGAGAGAATGGGATTGGCTGAGGAGGTGCAATGGCTGGGCAACAGCTAAGGACCTGGTGACTGGTTAGTGACGGTGTGACTTGGCAGTGGTGGGGGTGTGTGGCAGTGTTGAGCATGGCTAAGGCTCACCCATTGAGTGGGGATGGTTGCCAAGATGGAATCTTGGTATGGTCCCTCACAGCACTTTATACTAATCACACTCACAACTAAATAATTAATTGGGCCATCAGCCGTCTTCCTTGGGGAGCTAGAAATAGCACCCAAAGAGAGAACATATCTGCTTTCTTCACTCAGTGTCCCCGGCGCCTAGCATGAGGTCTCATCCATTATAGGTGCTCCATGTCCTCTTTGTGAAATGCAGATGGTTTGTGGTTTATCAGATCTGCCTTTCCATTAACTGACTTGGTTCTTAGGCTTATTTCTTTTTTTTTTAAATTTTTTTTATTTATTCATGAGAGAAATACACACACACACACAGAGAGAGAGAGAGAGGCAGAAAAGAGGCAGAGGGAGAAGCAGGCTCCATGCAGAGAGCCCAATGCAGGACTCAATCCCAGGACTCCAGGATCACGCCCCGGGCTGAAGGCAGATGCTAAACCGCTGAGCCACCCAGGGATCCCCTTTAGGCTTATTTCTAATGTTAAGGTTTTTGGGATCAATAAATAATACCCCTCTCTTCCATGTCTGAGATGAGAATAGATGGAAAGGTATGGGACCAAGCACAAAGAGATCAGAATATCACTTTTTCTTAAAACCATTTAGAGAATGAGTATGTCTCAACCAGGCTGACTTCCCTCCTCACCCAAATCAAACCATCTTAGCAGCAAAGTAAACCTCAGGTTCTCCCCCTGGGGACCTGTGGCTCGTGCTCTCCACAGGCTGGTGGACCCAGAAAGAGCAAGGTCAGGCTGAGCAGGCACAGGTCCTTGTCACAGGTGCACAGTCAGATGTAGGCCCCTCTTTCCCAGGAAGGAGGAAGCAGCAGGTGCCATGGAAGACCAGGATTGCTGTTCTGGCCGAGCTCAGCCCCCTAGGGACCCTGCACACTGAGGTGGAGGGGTTAATAAATACAGGATAGCTGTTCTTGCTGCAAGTTTCAGAGCAAGTAGGTTTTTCTGGGGACGATTTTGGAACTGGCCGAAGTCCTGACCCCCAGACTCTTTTCTATCCTATATATAAGAAGATGAGTATGAGATGCCAGTGGTCCTGTCTCCTCTGCTGGATGCTCATTCTAGGACAGCCTTTACAAAATCTCTCTTCTTCATTGTTCTTTTCTCTTAGACCTAGCAGACACTGTGATTTTTAATTACTTCATACCCTACTGTTTTCTGACTTTGGGAACCATGAGGGACGTTGGATTGACGTGGCCAGTTTAGCTTTTGGTTGACGAAAGTTTCTTAGCCTGGTGAGAAATTTTTCTTAAGCGTGACATTTTAAAGGGAAAGTATCTTCATATGAAATGTTTTAGTAAATTTGTTTACGATATTCTTGGGCTTATTGTAAAATGCATCATACGTGCAGATAGGAATAGTCTGCATTCTTTAAACTCTTAGCTAATACTTTAGGGAAATGACAACATACATTGTTTCAGCTCCTGAATGCATCAAACACTTGAAGTTAAGCAGTTCAGATTTTACCAGTAGCGCTTTCTCTTTGAATCTAAAAGGTGTTTTAGGGATTAGAGGAATAAACAAGGGTAAATTTTGGCAATAGTGTAGAATAAGGAGAGAGGAGGTATTAATAGCCTGCCTGTGAGTAGTTCAGAGAGAACTTAAGATTCACTATAGGTTGATTAATTTTAGAGTAGGACACCTACATATAAATGCTAGGTAATGGTAACTTTTGTTTGTCAAGCATTTTACACTTTACAGTGTGATTTTACTTAGGTTCAGTGGATTAGGTGAAATTGCAAGCACTGCTTGACTTAATGATGGCTTTCATTGGAGTAGCTCTGCTCCTCTGTAGACCTCACTCCTCAGTGTGGGCTCCGCTGTGTGGCACCCACATGACGAGCTCTGAAGTACAGGTGTTCTGAGAACTGGGGAGAGTCTAGGAAAACTCAGGTGGTAAAACTCAGGTTCTGTGCAACAGGGAAGTTTCAAACTCTTGTGGGTCCCACTGGCCTTAGAATGAAGGTCAGGTTCTATAATGTACCTCCAAGGCCCCCTGTGATCGCCCCATCCATCTTTCTAGCATCTTCCTTCCCCACCCCCCTCCCCTTGCCCTATGAAAAATCTTTTGTGTTCATTCTAAGCTCCAGTTCTTTTGATCTCTAAACCACAGGTTCCCACATTTTCTCATTTTCTGGGGCCCCTGGTATCACCTTGCCCACAGACCAGATGAAATACCAAATAGTTTATTGTTTATGTCCTAACAATTCAGTAGCTGTTTGAAAAAAGGACACACATAAAGTGAAGGAAAATTTCACTGTCAAATAGGGATTTACTTACGGGATGCGTTATTCTCAAACCTTAGAATTGGACTGGACACCCGTTGCACACTGGTTTCCATGCGGTTATTGCTTTTTATCATGGCAAGTTCTGAAAAACCTGGCTTTGCCAAAAATATGGAATGTCGTTCAGTCTAGTGAACTAAGTTGAGCTAGTAGTTCAGGCAGTGCCCGGCAGATACTGAGAATTGCTGTGCTTCTCTAGAAATTTTTAAATAACCCGGGGTGCCCCTGTGGGTTTATTGGGGCACCCTGGGGCATCCAGCACACAGTTTGGGAACCGTTGTTCTCAGCTTTTGTATATGCAGTTTCCTCTGCTTGAACATGTCTCCTCTCAATCCCGCTTCTTGGTGTGCCCGTCCTTTAGCTGTCAGCATGGATAGGATGACTCCTGGAAGTTTTCCCTGAACCTCTGAGAGCTGGGAGGTGCCTCTACAGGCATCACCCTTAGCACACTGTCCTTAATCCTATGGCTTTATCTCTTGCAGAGATAAACATCATCTCTGTAGTTTTAGCTTTCCTTATCTTTCCCGCTGGGTTTTGAGTTCCTCCAGGGAAAGGGCTTGTCTAGTGACTATCATATTGCAGATGCTTTATAAATGTGTGAATTGAGTGAGTGACTCACTTATTGGATCTTGTTCAGAATGAGCTTGTAGACTGGAGGAGATAACAGTTCCAAACACATAAGGTTGACAACTACAGGGCTCTTGTCATTTGTTTGAGGATGTCTTACAAAAGCCCGACCTTAGTGACAGACAGTGTCTCTTGCTCTCCATGACCTCCTACCCTCCTTGGCCATATACTGCAGCCCTACAAGCACACGACTTCATGAATTATAACAACAAATCACAGCGGAGGTCATTTTGATCCTTTTGCGTTTATTCATGTTGTGAGACGCTGACCCATATACACAGCTTTTGGGTTCAGAAATTGGAGGTATAACTTGCTTCAAATATGTTTGTTCTCCCCTTTATAGGGAAACAGATTACATTCCCCGATGGCTCGAACTCCCGGCTTACTGTAGCATTATAGGAAATACAGTTGTGCTGCAATCATTTAGTCTAGAGGTGATGAGGCTTGGGGACAGTGACCCAACTCATATCAGAAGGAGCAGAACATGGGTTTTACACCGGAGCAGGTGGGAAAGGCCTCAGTTAGCAGATGGTGGTCATCCATGTGCACACTGGTCCTGGACGTTTCTGCTGTCTGTTCCTGGCACTAATGTAATTAATATGGAGGAAGACGGATAACCATTTCCTGTACCAGGCTAACAACTCAAGTGGCTTTTGAGAGCCGTGGGCCTTGTTTGTTTTCAGTTTTGTCTTATCCTCAGAATATGAGAACATTAATGCTGTAATCTACCAGGTGGCTTCCTTTACTGCTAAATTAAATGCCATGGTAAGTGGCCGATGTCTAATAACAGGACTAGTGAGCACAGCGAAGTCCTGTGTGTCTTCACTTAGGAATGTCCCGTCCCATTCCCATAAGAGTCCCTACTTACCTAGGCCTTTCCCACAGGCATTTTCAAAATAGCCCTATCAAGTAGACCAGAAAGTTTTTCTTTTCATTTGAGGCTTACGGGTGTTAAATTGCTTGCCCAAGGTCAGCACAGCTGATAACTCATTTCTCTTCCCTACTCTGTATGGGCTCTGTTGCTGCACCGGGAGACTTTTCTCACTTCTACCATAACCAGGTGGGCCTTTGAAGGTCTTCAACACAGCCTGAGGCATCAGGACTCAAGGTCTGCTGAACTGTTTCATGTGGAAGGACAAGGTTGGCTGAGGGGTCCGCATAGATGCTTCAAGTCTACTCTCTCGTGACCTTTCTTTGTTGCAAGTGAAGATCTGTTTTTGTGCACCTTTTCACTCCTTAAGTTCTGATGCCACTTCCAAAAGTTGTAAAGGTGACACGAGGCAGCAGAATATACACTAGAAGCAATTGCAGGGAATGTGAACCAGTGCCTCTGGTCCTGGTCCTGACATCGCTGGGCACATGCCTGTGAACCTCTGGACCTCACTTGGCTCACGTAGAGTGGCAACAGCCACAATCCCTTCTCTGCCTACATCAGTTCACGTGAAAGATCAAGGCATGACCGAAGATCCACAGATGCTCTGGACTTAGTCTCACAGTACTTTACCAACGTAAAAGAGTAGTATTTTGTACTAGAAGCACATGGGCGGTTATTTCAATGCCTGCACTCATAGTTTAAAGGAAGAGTAACTTGCCCCCGTCAGATAAATAGTAAGAACTTTAACCAAGCACTTATGTTCTACCTTGCCTCGGAAGTGAAGTGCCTCCTGGGAAATTCTCTCATTCTTCCCAGCAGTACCACAAGGCAAGGGCTCAGTGGAAGCTTCTTAATGCATCTCCACTTAAGAACACACCCAGTACCCAAGCATGCCTCCATTCCCTCTTGTTAGGGTACTGTTCATTGCCCACTGCCTGCACAGTATTGGCCTGCTTTCCAGAACTGTTAGGCATTTGATCCCACCAGTTGGATTTTGTGCTTAGCAAAAATCACTGTAATCTATTTCCCAGTGTGTTATGGTGAATCTTTATCATGTTATTAAATGATACAATTGAATTATTACAGAAGGCAGTAAAATATAAGGGCAGGAAGTAACATGTGTGTAGACAACCAAGTTGTATGTTTTAGAACAATGACACAAAGGCAAATTGCTATAAAAGCAGCTGTCAGAAGCAAGACAACTAAAACAACAGGGGGAAAAAGATACAAATATGAAAGGAATTCTGTGCTCTGAAGACTTCACAAATGTCTTTTAAGTTCCCCCTAAATTTTGAAGATACCCCAGTGGAAAGCTTTTGACAATTGTAATTTAAGCAGCAAAGGGATGGCGCCTTTTCACGCAAGCGGGCATGTTCTTACAGAAAAGGCCTTAGGTCCCCTGTCAAAAGACAGTGCTCAGGTGACTCATTTGAATGTCTGCCTTTGGCTCAGGTCATGATTCCGAGGTCCTGGGATCCAGCCCCACATCTGGCTCCCCGCTTGGAGAGGAGCCTGCTTCTCCCTCTGCCTCTCACGGTCTCCCTCTCAAAATCTTGGGAAAAAAAAAAAAAAAAAGGTCAAATGAATGAATGTTCACAGTAGGTACAGAACCCCGATGATGCTGGGTAAGAGGATTCCTGCAGAATCTTTACTCCCATTTTACAGATGAGGATATCCAGGTGCCAGGAGGGTCACAGGCTTAACCAAGGATGAAGAAACCCAGAGTCGATCATTTATACAGTTTTTTTTTTTTATCCTGTTGTCTATTTCTGCCTTTAGAATGTCATGGGTGTAATTTTAGACACCCTGTAAATTTAGCCAGCCCCAGCGGCATCCTTATTACAATCAAGTCGTGACACCTAGAAATGGCATTGGTATTTTCACATCCCTGATTTTTCAAGCCAAGTTAAGGACCCTGTCCTCACTATGCTCCTGGGACCCATGGCTTATTCTCTGTATGGCATCCTTCTCTATGGGAGGAGAGACGTGGTAACTTTCCTCCCCTGCAAGCCAAGACAAATGTAACAGAGATACGCCATCAGAGACGTGCAGTTTGATGCTGTTTGCCTTTACTTCTCGCTTCTTCAGGGCTGACGCTTCTTAACCGACAGGTGCAAAGATTGAAAAGTGTCAGGAATACATGAGGAAGATAGAGGCTCTGCTTTTGGAGAAACTAATAACCATTCCAGCCAGTAAAACAACCCAGGTGTGTGCAGGCAAGCCCATGTGCACCCGGCTGGGTAATCAACATTCCTTATAGACGTGTTTCTTGGTAGAATGCATCCTTCTCGGATCTGGAGAAAAGAGGTCTCTTATTTGAGCTCTGGATTTTGACAAATGGCGTATTTTGGGATGTGGGGTTTATTTCTGCTGAATATCTGGCTTGATGAGTGTGGAGAAGCACATGCAAAGCAGGCTAGAGCCCCACCCCACCCAAACCTCCCAGTGCTGCACAATCAGGAAGCGCATTCTCCCTCCCATTGTGGCTTCAGAGGGAAGTGTGCTTTACATATGCAAATGCAGGCCCCAAGTTTCACTTAATAATTATCAGCTGGAGATTCTATTGATGAGCAGCTGAAGCTACTCATCAGGAGAGAAACTGTGAGTTAACCCTTCCTAGTCTGTCCTGGATACTGCAGCCTACCCCCCACCCCACCCCCCAGCCTCTGAATACTCCGGTGATTGCTGACAAAGGTTCTGATTTTCCCCATTCTTCACTCCTCCTGTCTGGCCGGAGTCTGGCAGTCGAGTCTTCCTGACCCCTTGTGTTAACATGCGTGCATCTTTTCCCCTGCCCCCACCTCCTTTCTGTTTTATAGGCTACAGAAGGCAGGATAGATCCATCGTTATTTGCGTGGCAAGACCGCTTGCAGCTCTAGAAATAATGGCCTCTCCCCGCAGCCATTCTCCCGCTTAGGCAACCAGCAGCATCCTTTTCAAAGGACACAGGGTGGCCTGGAGGCAGGGTACCTGGGATGTCTAGTCCAGGATACCAGAAACTTTCTTCTTTCTGCTTCTCCTTTTCCTCTCTGTGTGCTTGTCCTCTGGGATGTCCAGGTGTGTACTTGGGCTGCTTTGTCCGCGTCACTTGTTCTAGCTGTGGCTTGGCAGCATTCTCTGGGCTGGTACAAATGGTTTTCCTTGGATTCCCTGAGTGTTCTTTCTGCAGGAAGTTCCTTACTTTCTTGATGCTTGTTGAAACTGTCTTGCCTCTTGTCTGTCCGTGTGTCTCATGACACCAAAATGCAACCTTCATTTTTTGGAAAGAGAGCTATTTCAAGGTAGAAGGTGGCATGAAAAGATTTTTTTTTTTTTCCTTTGGGGTGGGTGTCCATTAGACTTTTGTTCAATCTGGTCATTTTACTTTTGCTGTAAGTCTTGGCAGGTTACTTATACTCAATGAACCTGACTCTTCCACCTTAAAATGGGGACAATAAAACCTACCCCATAGGATTGGCACTAGAGTAAGACAGTGGGTAAGACCCATTCGACTGAAGCAGGTGGTCAGTGAGTGGGTGGTAAACACTATTCTCTTTTGAAAACCAGTTCCCATCCCTGGACTGTTCTAGTCATTGCCTGTATCTATTGATTTCATCATTTGAGACATTTATTGAGTGTCTTCCGTGTGCTCAGCTCTAGGCCTTGCATGTATAACAGTGGATAAGACCCATCCACAGAAGACCTCTCCAACATTGAACTTGTATTCTAGGGATGGAGACAAGCAAACAGGAAAGAAAACAAATTTATACTTGGGGGAATTCTGTGATGTGTGCAATGGGGAAGGGGTAGGGAAGTGTGCTTTACATATGCAAATGCCCTACATGTGTGTCTACATATTGGGGACAACAGTGGTGGTTCACTGGGACAGGGAGCAGGAGGTATTGAGGTGGGAACCCAGGGCTATTATTTGGATATGGGGACATGGGGGACTCCTGAGTCCCTGTCTGTTTCCACAGGGGGTAGCAGGCATAGAAGAAGGCCCACTGTTTGCAGACATTGGCAGGAGACATTGGGAGGCAAAAGGGGAGTCAGCGTGGCCTTGGCTTTCACCAGCACAGTGTCTGCCCTGAGCATCTGTTGAGGGCATGGAAAGTCATAGCGTGAGGCATGTTACATAAACAGGTATTGCAAGTATGATAAGAGCCATTACCTTAGCCGTTACCCTATTGTCACAGGTTTCAGGAAATCCCATAACAGTAAGAAGGGTGGAGCGACTGGGTCACCCTGGGCCAATGGGAGAAGGGTTCCTAGGAAGGATTCCTCAGGTAATGGGAGAGTCCATGGTAACTCACCACATGACAAGGTCCGCAAAGGAAATAGCACGGATCCTTAATACTTGTTCCAGTTGCTGGTCCTGTTGCCTAAACTTAAAACAGGGCCTGCGCATGAGAGGCTTTGGAAATACAGGAAGATCGCTGGTTCTCCCAGGTACCCTTCAAGGCCAGAAGGTAGAGTCATAAGGTATAGGAAGTTTCCACAGCAATTCCAGGAGGTCCAGAAAGGCTTGTACCAGCTTTCCTCTTGTTATACCCACTCCATTATCTCTGTCTGGACATGGCCTCTGAGGTCACTCCCATTGGTAAGCCTCTGCTGGATTCTGTAAGGGTCTCATTGCTTTGGGGGCCAGGAATTGAGGTCTTGTCCTGGCCCCATCAAGGCAAGTTCTGGGGCCTCTGTGTCAGCTAGTGCTCCCCACGTCCAAGGTCAGCTTCCTCTCAACTTGCTGAGGCATTTCCTGCCATTGCTTCACAGCTGAGTTGAGCTGAGAGTCCTTGGTTTTCTTCTTGCTTTTCTGCTACCGTCGGAAGCGCCTTATAAAAAGTCACTGTCATCCCAGGAATAGGACTTGGAAGTAAATAACAAGCCATCAGAAGTAGAGATGGCAGGTTTTGCTTATTAGGTATTAGCACAATATTTTACCCAAACATCTATCACGCTCTTGGTAATGTCTTATCTTTGCCAAGTGCCCATCCTGATAAAGTGTTATTTCTGTCAAGCTGAGCTTCTGATAAAATCGTCTATCTCCCCCTCCCCCCACCTATCCTTATAAAACCTCATACTTCATTTCTGAATTCCTCCTGAGGGATGGTTTGGATTTGTCAGGAATGAGTGAAAAAAGGGATGATGAGGATTTTCCTTCTTTTTTCTTTTTCTTGCCCTTTGTTTCCATATAGATACTCATGAGAATTGGAATATAAGTAAGTCAAACTGATAAAGGGGGGTTGGAGACTCTGAAGAAAGGAAAAGAAGATTGAGGAAAGGAAGGCAGTCATTTATAGGCAAGGGGACATTCAGGCAGGCTTTTGCTTGTTTTCTCTTGTTTTTAATTTACAATTGAGCTGAGGATGATGGCATTGATTTAGGTGATGAGACAGTTTGCAGGAAAGGGATGCGATTGAGGGGATCAGTTACATTCACAAAAATACTTGCTTCCTTTTCTTTTTGGAATGTGTTAGAATATTCTTCATGGCAGCTACTCGTGCTCTTGGTGGGCTCCGTGGCCATTGCTAACTTTAGCCCATGCAAGTGTGCCTTTACCCACAGGCAGTTGGGTAGGGTTTGCGTGAAGGGCAGCGACTTTGTCTCAAAGTCAGTTGACTATACAGGAAATGAGTTTGTTGGAGGGTCCAGAGAGTATGGTGCAGATCAAGCCAGTCTTCACACTAGACCTGAAATATCAGACACGGGAGTGAGGCGTTTTCTTCTATGTTAATCCTCACTTCTGAGCAACATGGAGGAAGAGAGTCTTTGCTCAGATTTGGCCTGTGCCTGATTTCAGGTAGGCAAACTGAGCGCCATCACAGACATCGGGCATGAAGAGCATTCTAGACTTTGAATGCTATTTTGCATTTAGTTTTCCTCTTCTAGACCCTGGGCATTCCTGAGAGTTACTGTCCTCCAAACACAGAGAATAGCGAAGTCTGAGTGTGCTGGTCGCCTGTCTCCCTAGGAGAGCAAAGCACCGTAGTTCAAGTCTGATGCAGTTTGATTAAAGGTACACTCATGATATAAAGCAGTCATTCTTTTGGATCTTTGTACAAGAGTCCCTATTCTTCCCCAGAGATCTGACTTTCACTGTGATACTCCACCCCTTAAGTAAGATGACCTAGAAGCACTGGGGGAGGATAAAGGAGCAGGAATGGATGGGGCCAGGGTTTTGCTGATTGTGTGGGGTCCTTCCTGAAACAAACACCTGTTGCCTGCCAGTGAAATCTTTATCCCTCTGCAATCCAAACCAGATACTACTGTCAACCCTCCCCATTAAAAAAAAAAAAAATCCTTTTTGGTAAATTAATGTGGCTATCAAGAATGACAGTTTTATGGTGAGCATGGATTCACATATTTAGAAAAGGATAGCTTTCAACATCCTTAGTGTGACAAATGGAAAAATTTTAAAACCTTGCTAGAGAGTCATCCCATGTGGCTCTCTTGATTTGAACAAGATTTTAGTTGAAAAAATCAAACCTCATTCAAAATTTTTACAATAAAATATTCTCCCCAGCCCATATGATTTGCCACTCTTGGAACGTATTAGTAGGATTTTATGAGGGCTATGAATATTTCATATAAAATAACACATTTATTGCTAGGATTTTAAAAAAAATAGATCAGTGGAAAAATACTTAGGAGATCTTTCATCTTGAGTACTGCCAAGGAGAAAATAAAAAAGAAATTTTGGAATCTTTGTGGGTTAGGGACCATGTTGATGATTCTGGTGAGGATGGCCAGTTCATGCTTTGCAAAGGATAAAGTCACGCTAGTTTTGCTTACAGTTTTGATAACGATCCTACTGAAGGAGATTGTGTTCAACTGTTGCATGCCTACAAAATGTCACTCAAGATACTATGGAAGGGGACACACTGCCTTCCAAACTCAACCACTGGAGACTGCCCTTAAAGCTGGGTGTCTTTGAGGCCATGCTAAAAGCGATAAAAGTCAGGGAGTTAAATGGGTACAGAAGCTAATCAAAGATGTTTGGAATGTGAGTTATGCTCTAACACACTAGTTGGGTTTCCAGATATGGAGTGAATATCTACTTAACATTTTCTGGGACACACTGTGTCCAATAGTTATTTCCTAAACCACCTTGTGATTTAAGAGAAGAACTGGACCCCGCTCTCAAATTGTTCAATTATATCAGAAATCACTACACACATTATCCTTTGCCTTGTTTGGCGATGATTTGAATGCAACTAACAAAGTCCCTTCTGTCCATACTTAGACTCCTTGGATAGCAAAAAGAAATAGGATTGGCCAGAGTTAGAAGTGGAAGGACTCAGTTACTCTATCAGACCAACTGCCTCAAACTTTCAGAACTTAGGATATGTGGCAAGAAAAAAAAAAAAAGACATTTGAAGCTTTGAGGTCCTTGAACCTAAAGTTTCAAGGGACAAAACACTGACATCATTGCTCATTAAGATAAACTTTGTAGATCCCTGGGTGGATCCCTGGGTGGCTCAGTGGATTGGCACCTGCCTTTGGCCCAGATGTGATCCTGGAGTCCCAGGATTGGGTCCTGCATTGGGCTCCCTGTGTGGAGCCTGCTTCTCCCTCTGCCTGTGTCTCTGCCTCTCTCTCTGTGTGTGTCTCTTATGAATAAATAAAATAAGATCTTAAAAAACAAAGATATAATTTGTAAGCACTTACAGCAAAAGCCCAGCTATGGATACAGCAAATTGGTGCTAGAAATGTCTTCATTTTCTTGACCTAAGCTCTTTAAGACACAAGGTTCTGGAAAATACTTTCATGGAGGAGAGAAGTCAAATTGCATCTAGACCATTATGACGAAACAGAGCCAGGCTTCTTTCTGTGGTTTTGTAGTTGCAAATTCTTTTTAGAAGCTTGTGGGGAACAGTTTTCTTAACTGTTGTGCAGTCTTTGCCAGAAGATCTCCAAGGTCTTTGCTGGAACTCAAGTTTGCTTTGGTTGCCAAGACAACTTTCAGAAAATCACTTTGGGGAATTTTTGGGTAAAATGTTCCCTGTTTACCCCATAACAAGTGAGCAGCTTCTGCATGTTACTACTGCCATTTTCTTCTCCGTAGCAGATCTGGTTACACAGTTCTGGAATTAGGAAGATGTCCAAGCTGAGCCCTGTGTCTTACCCTGATTGTAAACTGCCCAGAATTAGTGCCATATCAGATGCAACTGTCACGTGGGCATCTAGTGATCAAAATGTTAAAAAAAAAAAAAAAAACCACACACACACACAACTAAATGTGAGACCTTGAAGATTAAACTGAGTTCTGTCAATTTTTCTAAAGTGAGTTTGGCTGCAATATTTATTTTGCAATTTCAAAATGTATTAAAGGGTGTGTGTGAGATTTTTATGTTAATTAAAAAGGAGAGCAATTACAAAATGCTTACTTAATGAACGCAGCCTTATATGGAAGGTGAGAAATTGGAGAATTCATTTGGCATGAAGTAACCTGTTGATCAAGAGATGAGAGCTTGGAACCAGGGAAGCTGGAAGATCTGGCAGTTGGGAGTGGGGTGTAGGGGGACTGCTTTGGAAGGAGCTTCAGAGGAGCTCAGAAAAAGACATTGACAGAATCAAAACAACCCCAAGCTTGAGATAATTAGAACACTGGGCAGCCTAGCTTTTAAGAAATAGGAAGGTCCTGGGTTACACAATAGAGCTGTTCTAAGAATACAGTAGAGACTCAGGCCGGGAAACGGGCCTACGGTCAGAGCGGTGCTGGAATTAATGGTAAGATTACTTCCTCTTAGTAATGCTAAGACTTCCTCTGCATCTGAGCAGTTTCTTAAATTTGCCTTCAGGAGCCAACAGGCATGCTTTACAAAGGAAGTTTATGGTGTCTTATATGGAGGATTGAGGGAAATGCCTAAACCAGTGTTTCTCAACCTTGACTATACAGCAGGACGGCTGTGAGGGTGGCTGCTTCTAAAAATGCTAACTAGATCCCCATTTCCAGAGATTCTGAGCTAATTCACCAGGGTTGAGGCCTGTGTACATCAATATTTTGTAAAAGCTACCCAGGGGATTGTAATAGCAACCAGGACTGAGAACCACCAGCCTAAGGGACCAGGGGATGAAGCAGGAGCAATACAACAATTAGATTAGACTTGTTTGGAGAAGGGACAATTAAGACATTTTGATTTGGAGCATATGAACCTGGTTCAAGACTCTCCCTCTGCCATTTGCTGCTGGAATGACACTGAACAAGTTAACTCATGTGTCTTATTTTGTTTTGTTTTCCCCTTTCATAATCAAGCTGGGATAGTGAGAATACCTGCTCCGTTACAGTCTTGCTAAGTTAATGAGATGGCACATGTAGCTTCTACACACTGGACACGTACTCACTAGGACTTATGGCCGAGCATTTGTTGAATTCAATGGATGACATTGAAGTAGATGGAGTTGCTTCTGTACAATGCAGTGGGAATAGGGCTGACGAACACTATTCTTGGCATCTGTGAGTGAGGCTGGCAGAATGAGGGAGAGATTGGAAGCCAGTGTTCTTAGGATAAGGGTTCACAAATGAGGGCGTATGGGCCAAATATGGCCCACTACTTGTTTTTATAAATAAAGTTTTATTGAAACAGCCACGCCCATGTGTTATACATTTCTGTGGCCCCTTTTGTATTAACGTGGTCGAGCTGAGTACTTGAATCAGAGACTATGTTGCCTTCAGAGTAAAACATTTATTTTTTGGTCATTTACAGAAAAAGTTTGGCCCCTGTTTTAGGATATGATTAGAAGATTTGGTTTGGGATGGAATGTTTGAAATACAGTGAGAGAAGCAAGTGCTTCAAACAGGAAGAATCTGCAGGCCCTGGTGATGGATATATGTAGGGGGATTTTGCTGTATAAAGGTTAAGGATTCAGTGTCTTTGTCATGGATGAGATGATGCAAGGAGGACAGACGTCCTGAAATCTGGGCATGAGTGCAGGATCTGGGTATCCTTGCCTAGAGAGATCTAGCTCTGTCACCACTGGAAGGGGCTGGTAGGAGTCCCCTCTGTGGGTAGTCTCAGGGCTGGGAGGCCCACTCAGGTCCTGACCCTGCCTCTGATAACAAGGCCCACAGTCCTGTTTTGTCCATCTGCAGGTGGTGAATATCATAGCGCTAAACACTAGCACTCTGGACAGATCCAGAGAGATTCAGTCCACACAAATTGATTCAGATCATTACTTAGAATGTTTTAGATGGCAAGTCCCTAATTTCTGTCACCACACTGCACGGAGGCTGATTTTCAGTTTACCTTTTTTGTTCTCAATCTTCGATGTTTTGATTCTTAATTCAGAGCATTCATCTCAAATGGATTCAGAGACTCAAATCTGCTGATAAATTCATGATTGTTGAGAATATTGGACGGAGGAGGAAGACGTCAAATGAGCTTTGAATATTGTCTCCTTTGACATTTTAAAGTCAAGGTGGGCTGAACCGCGGATCAACACGTATAGGCATTATGTGACAGAGATGTACCATGTGTACAAATAGACTGTGTATATCTGAGAAATAGAGCCTGGAAGGAAAGGTAATAGAGAAGCAAAAGTCAAGGGGCTCAGAAATGAGGGATCCTATCTGCAATTGTCTTTACATGTCCTGCTTCCTGGATTAATGGAGTAGGGTGGGGGGGAAAAGGGGGAATTTGTGTATTTATCCTAATTAGGCCTGATGCTGGCCTACCAGTATACCACACACACACAACACACGCCATTTTATATATTGGAACATGGAGTCACAGAGAAGTCCTTTGCCTACGATTATTTATTAGGAAGTAGGACCATAATTTCAATTCGGTTCTTTCTTATTCTGAATTACAGACCTTTACAACTCTGCCTGATTTGCAAGCAAATTTTCTTGGGTATCTCTCCTTCCCCAGCATTTAATATTATAATGAGGATACTTTTTTCTTTTTTGTATATAATGAGGCTGCTTTTTAAGTAACTGGTAGTTTAAGATTTGCTAGGCCAGTTTTTTTATGCCATTTTAAAAATTCTAGTGGCCATTTCATCCCTTCTTTGAATGTTTCTTAAGTACAAGCAATGTGGCAGGCCCTGGAGATAGAGAGAGGCCAGGTATTGGGCAGTGTCACTCAAAGTATGATCTATGGACTATTCTTGGTTCTTGTAGTAGTCAGGGTTCTCCAGAGAAATAGATTAAAAGGATATGTATGTGTGTGTGCATAATGAGATTTATTATAAATAACTGGCTCATGCAGTTATGGAGATGATCAAGTCCCAATATCTGCAAGGTGAGTTGGCAAGCTAGAGACCCAAGAAAGCCAATGATGTAGTTCCACTCAAAAGCTTAGCAGGCTCCAGGCCTAGGAAGGGCCAGTGTTTCAGGTCAAATCCAAAGACAGGAGGGAAAAAAAATAAACCCAGTTTCAAGGCTGTCAGGCAGGAAGAAGTTTCTTACTGAGGGGATGGTCAGCCCTTTTATTTTTTTCAAGGCCTTCAACTGATTGGATGAGGCCCACCCACATTAAGGAGAGCAGTCTGCTTTACTCAGTGTATTGATTCAAATGTTAAGCTCTTCTGGAAACACCCAGAACGACATTTGACCAAATATCTAGGCACCCCGTGGCTCAGTCAATTTGACACTTAAAATGAACCATCACAGTCCCCAAATTGTTCTGTAGCAAGCCAAGTACGAATGATCAAAATTGACATTTAAAAACTGCCAGGGGAATTGGACTTTGTGGCAGCCCAAGCATGTGATCAGTGGACTTGATGAACGGGTATAGGCCAATTTGTTAAATGCAGGTGATGAATAGCATGAGGAGCAAGCTATGTACTAAGTATGTGTGTTAGGGCCAGATTTTTTTTTTTTTTTTTTTTAAGATTTCATTTATCCATTCATGAAAGACACAGAGGCAGAGACACAGGCAGAGGGAGAAGCAGGCTCCATCCAGGAAGCCTGTTGCAGGACTTGATCCCAGGACCCCAGGATCATGTCCTGGGCCAAAGGCAGACACACTCAACCACTTAGCCACCCAGGTGTCCCAGGGCCAGATTTTTATCCAGGATTAATGGGGAAGAAAAAGTTGGTTTTCCTCCACTGATGGTTTGGGAAGTGCTGGTATGGGCACAACGGTTTACATAGGCCCTAAGTCCCCATGTGACAGGCTTTGTAATGACTATGTGTACACAAAGCTAGGGGGAGCACTCCTGGGAGGGACCAGCAACAGAAAGAGGTCATTGGGGTGTGCAGACCACCTCTAAAAAGGTGGCCTTTTGCTGTCCTAACCCTCCTCTCCACTCAAAGGACCAGGACAAGCCAGAACAAAGAGATCAGGAGCCAGAGAGATGAGTAGTCCAGGAACCAAAGCAAGAGTCAGGATGAATGAACTGAGCCATGAGCATGGCAGAGCAATAGGTCCCTTTTGTACCAAGCAGCTTTCGGTTGTACCTGTCAGCTGGGCCAGAGACACCAGGTCCGCGTGCATACGAAGCCAGGGAAAGTCAGTGCTGAGAGGGCCCTGAAACACATCTCCAGTACGTTCCAGAAGCAGAACCTGGCCAAGGAAGAGGAATGGGCCTGCTCAGGATAGCCTACCTTTAGAACAAACCAGAAATGCCAATTCTGCTGTTGATCAAGTACTTTCTATGTGCCAGGTGCAGGGCACAGCATATGTGTTGCCTTTTCTGACATTGGGGCTTGGCATTTATTATTTTGTGTGTCGTCTTTAGTGACAAATCTATAGAGCTTTAAAGGGCAGAAAATGCCTACCATCCTTTAAGAGCTAAGTTTGGTTAAAACCATTTGGGGCCTTAAAAAAGGTAGACTTGATATAGACTCTTGCTACTCCTGGCATTGTAATTGCTTGGGGGGGGGGTTACATAATTATGCCTTTAAATAAGCACATAAGCAAAGGATTATAGATGTGTAAATGTGGAGCTTTCAGGGGAGGAGCCAGAGGAGGTGATGAGGTCCCCATGGGAAGCCTGCCTATCCTTCCACTTGGCCTCTGGATGAACTTTGACCTGCCTAAGGCTGAAGGGA
Organism: Canis lupus baileyi; assembly: GCF_048164855.1. NCBI lineage: Eukaryota > Metazoa > Chordata > Mammalia > Carnivora > Canidae > Canis > Canis lupus. The sequence continues at coordinate 32,769,690 of NC_132848.1, forward strand.
GAAAGATTCAGAGATGCCACAGATCAAAATAAGCCAAGGTTTGTCGGCCCTTTTTTTCCCATATACTAGAGAACAGCCCTGTGTTCAGAAAGTTTATAGCCTTTAAAACACCCTAATTTTTGCCATCAACTCATCTTACTCATTATACCACTTACTTTCATTGGCAGCTATTGGAACTATTGCCCAATGAGGGGCAAAGTGCTCAGAGCCTTGTATTTCTCTGTATCTTACTTAAGACTCCCATCATGTTTGTGAGGTTAACATTTCTGCTCCCATTTCAGAGATTGGAAAACCAACGCTCAGAGCATTTAAGTGATACCTCCAAAGAACAAATTTCTAGTTCTTCTTTGTTGTGAATTTTCCAGAGTTTCTGGGACCCTGGTGTACTTCCAGAGTTTACTGGGTTCCTTCCCAAATGTCCCAGGGTTCTTTCATGAGAAAGAAGACCCCTCAGGCCCCAGAGCACCTGTACCTCTGACTCAGAGCATAAAAGCAGGGGCATGGCCCCACACAGTCACGGATATCTTCACTTCAGTCGCAGTGCACCACAATGGGAAAGCTTAAATGTTGAGCGTCTGTTTCCTCATCTGTAATGGGGACACTGGTTGCCACCTTCTCTTACTGCGATAACCTCAGACGTTATCAGCATGAACTACCCAGCACTGCACAGATCCATAGCAGGCCCCACACAAAGCATAACTCTGCCTGCTGCCAGAAACTAGATGCTCATCTTTTCCCACCCCTGCTCGAAGGGTCGATGTCAGTTGAGCAAACACAATTGCTGTTAGTGGCCTATTCGTTTTCATTCTCTGTGGAACTGATTTGGTTTCACCAAACAGGCAAACAGGTTTCAAAAGCCTGGGTCAGAGCTTGTAATTGGCCAGCTCGGTGACAATACAACCCTAATCAACCTGTGATTTTATGTACCCACACACTCAGCCTCGGCCTTTGATCTGTGGTCCTGAGCAGTGGAATTCAGCGAGTCCCATACGCCAGTAATAGGAGAGGGCCAGGAGCTCAGGCATTAACCCCGAGGTAATTAAGAGGGAGAAAAATGAGTCATGTTTATGAAGGCCCACAGTCACATCAGAAAGCCCTGGGCAGAGGCCGAGGTAGTGCAGCGGCACAGGTGAAACCCGCGGGGTATAATTCATCCCTTTCTTTGATCTTCTCTGGGACAGTTTGGAAGCTCAGTGGGGTCTGAGCAGGAAGAAGAAAAACTCAAAGTATGGAAAAAGAGGAAGGTGGTTTTTTTTTTTTTTTTTTTTTTTTTTTTGGTGTGGGTTTTTTTTTTTTCTTTTCTTTCTTTTTTTTTTTTTTTTTTTTTTTTTTTTGGCAGGCAGCTAAGAGAGGATGATTTTCTAGAGATGTCATTTTTGCTTGGTAATCTCTCAGGCAGCCGTGTTGTAGCTGGATCCTGGGATTTGGGCAGCATAAGAACAGAGAGGAGTGACAGCTTTGGGTTTATCATGTCCCGGATGCACCTGCATACAAGGTGTGGTATGCTAAGTATCTTTAGGAAATGGAGATTTTACAGTAATAAATTTTTTTTAAAAAAAACCATAGCTCTCTGTAGGGCCTGTAATGAAACTTTAAGTGGGGCATGTACAGGCTCAGGCCTAAGGGCGACCTGGGTACGAATTCTGACGCCATTGTGTCCTGGTTGTGTGACTTTGAGGCACTTGATTATTTTACTCTTGGCTTGGACACATGTATCTACCTCACAGCGTTCATCAGATGGTATATTACCACAAAGATAAGTATGATCTGTTGTTCTCATTGAGCTGCCAGCCTTTCCAGGAAACATTTGCTAAAACAATTACCAAGTACAGTATGACAGCTACGTGTTTTTCATAGTGATATGTACCAAAAAAATGTACGAACACCCTGAAGAAGATTTTGCCTACACACGGAAGGAGGCTTCTGAAACGGGGTTTTGAAGGATGAATAGGTGTTCACATAGGAAGAACTAAACAAATGTGGCCGTTATTAATATTTGTTCCTTTTACTCCTTTTTGCTCTCTTCCACTTTCTCCGTTTCCTCCTTCCCCTCCACCTGCTGCTACTCCTTCATATTCGAATTTTATAGAGAACAAGAATGTCTGCCTGGAAATGTGCCAAGTAGGAAGGCAGGGTATTTAATTAGGGGAAAAAAAATCATGATTGTCTTCTTTAGACGGCCCCTTCGTTTTAATCGTGGTAGTCGGTCCTGCTGTGGGCTCTGTCCCCGGGTCCTGCTGTGGGCTCTGCCCCCGGGTCCTGCTGTGGGCTCTGTCCCCGGGTCCTGCTGTGGACTCTGTCCCTGCAGTCCTGCTGTGGGCTCTGTCCCCGGGTCCTGTTGTGGGCTCTGTCCCCGGGTCCTGCTGTGGGCTCTGCCCCCGGGTCCTGCTGTGGGCTCTGTCCCCGGGTCCTGCTGTGGGCTCTGCCCCCGGGTCCTGCTGTGGGCTCTGTCCCCCGGTCCTGCTGTGGGCTCTGTCCCCGGGTCCTGCTGTGGGCTCTGTCCCTGCGGTCCTGCTGTGGGCTCTGCCCCCGGGTCCTGCTGTGGGCTCTGTCCCTGCGGTCCTGCTGTGGGCTCTGTCCCCGGGTCCTGCTGTGGGCTCTGTCCCTGCGGTCCTGCTGTGGGCTCTGTCCCTGGGTCCTGCTGTGGGCTCTGTCCCCGGGTCCTGCTGTGGGCTCTGTCCCCGGGTCCTGCTGTGGGCTCTGTCCCCGGGTCCTGCTGTGGGCTCTGTCCCCGGGTCCTGCTGTGGGCTCTGTCCCTGCGGTCCTGCTGTGGGCTCTGCCCCCGGGTCCTGCTGTGGGCTCTGCCCCCGGGTCCTGCTGTGGGCTCTGTCCCCGGGTCCTGCTGTGGGCTCTGTCCCCGGGTCCGCCCAGATGCATTTATTCCCCACGACTCCCCGGCGCTCTCCCTGGCTGGGGACAGCGAGGCCCCGGGTGGTGATGGATGCGCGGGCGCGGGTGTGGGCTCGGCCGCGTCGCCCCGGCTAACCTGGTGTTTCTCCCCCAGATGGGAAGCCGGTGTCCCTGTCTCCGCTGGAGTCGCAGCCGCACAGCCCCCGGTACGCGGCCGCCGGCCCGCGGGAGCGCGAGAGCCTGGAGGTGCGCGTGCGGGAGGTGGAGGAGGAGAACCGCGCGCTCCGCAGGCAGCTCAGCCTGGCGCAGGGCCGTGCGCCCGGGCCCCGGCGCGGCAACCACTCCAGGACCTACTCCATGGAGGAGGGCACGGGCGACAGCGAGAGCCTCCGCGCCGGCATCGTGGCGGGCAACAGCTCCGAGTGCGGGCAGCAGCCGGTCGTGGAGAAGTGCGAGGTAAAGAGCGCCTGCGCCCCCCGCACCCCGCGCCACCCCGAGGGCCCCCGGGCTCCTGCCCCCACCCTCCGGCTCCTGCCCCGGGCTCCTGCCCCCCACCCTCCGGCTCCTGCCCCCACCCTCCGGCTCCTGCCCCAGGCTCCTGCCCCCAACCCCCCCGGCTCCTGCCCCCCCCTCCCCCCGGGCTCGTGCCCGGGCAGCGCTGGCGTTAATGCCTCGGGCCGAAGGTGCGTCTCTCACGGACACTGACCTTGCCGTGTGGCCTGGCCCCTCGCTGAGCCGCTCTGAGCCAGAGTCTTTGCCATCTGAAAAATGGGCCCAAGAGGGGCCCACGCCTCGGAGATGCTAGGAGGAGCCGAGGGGTGGAGACGCTTGCTTGCTTCTTGGCGGTTCGTTTTGACCCAATCAGGGTTCCTGACCCTAGTTGTCATCCGTCCTGGGGATGCCTCTAACTTAGAATACAGTGAGGGTTGCGCCTGGACTCGTGGCCCTGTTGGGCAGTTCCCTTGGCCTCCTTCTCACTTTATAATCAGCTTTTGAAGTTCAGAACCAGACATTTGTTGCTCTTCCAAGGCAGTGATTTAACTTTACAGCCTAATAGCTTGTCTCCCCCCCACCCCCGCCTCGCCACTTTCCCTGTTAGTGACTCTTTGGACATTTGGAAAACTTACCACCTCTTCTCCGTACTGTCCTCATCCCACTCATTTGGCTCATTTGTGCATCTGTGCTTATGTCTGCACTGAACACACACACATGCACACACACTCGTTTCCTGCTGCTTCCAGTTCCCAAGGACAGAAATTAGAGCACCCCTGTCAAAATCAAGGCCTCTTGTGATCCAGACGTGCCTAAGTTCATATCCCAGCTCTGGTGGTTTCTGCTGTGGCTGCTTGAGCAAGTATCTCATGAATAAATTTGAGGAAAAAAATTCTTCACACGGGATTTATGAGAAGTAAATGGGATGGGTCATGTAAAGCCACAAGCAGTGCCTGGTACATAGTATGTTTTTAATTATGGGTTTTGTTTTTTTGAGAGAGAGTGTGTGCGAGCAGTGGGGGTGAGGAGGTGGGCAGAGGGAGAAAGAGAATCCCAAGCAGGCCCCACAGTCAGCACAGAGCCTGATGCATGGCACAATCCCATAACCCTGAGATCGTGACCCAAACCTAAATCAAGAGTTGGATGCCCAACTGACTAAACCACCCAGGTGCCCCATCAATTATGGTTAATTTTTATTATTTTTAGTTAGATACATTACCTACTGCTGCTTTATTCCATTTCTGGGCCGCATCGTCAGAATGAGACTTCACACCCCCCTGAACACTCCTGGCAAACTGTAATATGTTGTTCATGTGAGAGTAGTTATTGTTGCTGATACTATACAGTCTGTGACAAGGGAATGTGGGGCTTACCAAGCAACATAGACTCTATTCTGGGGAAGGTCAGTGGTGAATGAGGAGAACCCTAGGCTTTAGTAGGATTTCTCGCAGTTTCTGAAGCCTGGTTGAGGTGTGGAGAGGTGGACAGTGGTGGATGGAGGCTGTCCGGTGAGGAATGTACACATGAGTATGAAAAGTGTGAAGCAAAGCCTTGTCCTAGCAAGAAAGAATGCAGGACATGGGGAGGTGGTCAGTCAGGAAGCCTAGAGAACCCGAGCCGGGAAACGGTTACACTGGATTATCATTCATCCTTCATTCAGCAGATAGTCACTCAGCCTCTGTTAGGTGTCTCACACTATTCTCTGCGCTGGGAAACATCAGTGAACAAAAAACAGCCCAAACTTCCCTTCTTGTTCTCATGTTGAGATGGGACATAGAGGAAGAGATCAAGAAATAGAGAAATTCAAATGTCAGGAGGTGTTAAATGCCACACATTTGTTCAGCCCTGCCCACATGCCACATCCCATCCGTTCATTCTTCCACAACCATCGACAGTGGCCTGTGGTACTCAATCTCTCTCCCTTTTTAGATCTTTGAAAATGAGGACTCAGCCGTGTTAACAGATCCCCCTGCTTCAGGCTGGTCTGGGAGGACCCTAATTTGGGAGCTTCTCTTCTTGCCTGAAAGGCGGCTTGCTTGCTTTCTTGCAGATTCTTTGCTCACAGGTTGTGACCCTGATGTCTGCTCAGAGTGGGTGATGGAACCCTCCACCTAGGTGGGACAGCTCAGAGGGAGGAGGCATATGTACATTACCATGACTCAGACGGACTCAGAATCAAGGAGATGGAAAATGGAAATGAGAAAGGAAACAAAAGGGGGAGGGTGGGGGACCCAAGTGGGGCAGAGGGAGAAATTGGGGCTTTCTTTTCCTACCATGGGCTGTCTGGCCAGCAGCTTCCCTTCCCCGTTCTGTTTTCTGAGAGACGCCTCCTATTTCTGAAGAGGGCTTCTGCCCAGAGCGCTCTGCAGAAGAGTGTAGACAAAACAGCTACTGAAGCTGGGAGACGGGAATCTCAGTCCTGGCCTCATTCCCAGCGTAAGAGCTGTGTGGCACTGAGCAAGTTACATCATTTTTCTGTGTCTCAGTTTCCTCGTTTGTAAGTTACCAATAAAAATCAAGTTCCTGCCTTGTTTGTATTATGTCAATGGTGACAGTAGATACTACAGCTGGAGGCAAACTCTAAAAATACTTGTTACTGGCATTAGATTTTACTGTGAAGTATCTAATCCCAACTAACAATGGCTTGACATCTAATTTTTCTTTATGCTCAAGAAGTCTGGAAGCCTTTCAAGTAGGAATGTCCATTTTGGGGATGCGGGCTTCCTTGATGTTTCACTCAGCTTGCTTGACTGGCATTCCCAAGGTCCTCTCAGTGTCCATGATGGCTGCTGGAGCTTTGGTCATATCTCCACATTCCAGCTGGCAGGAAAGCAGTGGGGCTAAGACGGAGTATGCCACCCTCCTTAAATAACATGCAGTTGACGTCCACCATCCATTCCTCTAGGAGCACGCTGGTGGAAGAAATTTGCTGCAGCTGCCATCTAGCTGCAAGGGAGCCTGGAAAGGGTAGATTTCATTCAAGAAAGCCACGTTCTCTGCTAACATTTTGGAGTTCTGATGCTAGAGAGAACAGATGTTATAGTCACAGTGAATGTTCTTTATCACATGGATTGTGCGCAGACTTGGTGGTGAATTAGAATAAAATATCAAAAATGCACATTTGTGGCACCCACCTTAGACCTGCTCATCAAGATTCTCTGGGTGCCTGCAAGATATGAGCATTAAAAAAAATTGGTACAAGTGATTTAGAAATAGTAGGGACTGTTTAGAAGCCACTGCTTGAAGCCACAACAAAAAATGGGGTTCTCTTCATTCTCATGATCTGATGAAGCACAGGGATGAAGTAGCAATATAGGAATTCAGACCTAGGGGACACCTAGGCAGCTCAGTGTCTGAGACCTACCTTTGGCTCAGGTCATGATCCCAGGGTCCTGGGATCAAGTCCCACATCGGGCTCCCCATAGGGAGCCTGCTTCTCCCTCTGCCTGTGTCTTTGCCTCTCTCTCTCTCTGTGTCTACCATGAATAAATAAATAAAAGTATTTTTTTATTTTTTTTATTTTTTTTATTTATTTATTTTTTAATTTTTATTTATTTATGATAGTCACACAGAGAGAAAGAGAGAGAGGCAGAGACACAGGCAGAGGGAGAAGCAGGCTCCATGCACCGGGAGCCCGATATGGGATTCGATCCCGGGTCTCCAGGATCGCGCCCTGGGCAAAGGCAGGCGCCAAACCGCTGCGCCACCCAGGGATCCCAATAAAAGTATTTTTTTAAAAATGGAATTCAGACCTGGCAATTGTTGATTCTTATCATCTCTTTTCAGTCATTTGCACCTGAGAATTAAAAGCTTTAATCTTTTGCTTTTCTTCTCTTTGCCTGTCTTGATAATGTTACTTCTTAGACCCTGCAAGTTATTTTTGGTAGAATTGTCTGTGCTGAAACCTGGGTCCTGTTCAGAGCTTGCACAGATGAATTTGAAAGTTGATCTGCTGGCAGCTTCTTTCAAGGTGGTCTCCTCTGGGAGCACATTGACCTTGAGATGCTGACTTTATAGTCATTATTATGGTATAGATACTTTCTCTGTCTCCATCGTTTGGTGTCTTAAAAGATTTTAGCAAAGAAGCCATAGAGGCAAACAAGAAATGTCAATGGAGTCAAAATGGAAGCCTCCCTTCATGGCGACACTTAGCGATTACAAGTGCTGAAGCCGGTCCTGACACCCTGTCAGAGCACAGCGCCTCGTAACTAAGGACATTGTCATCATTCCTTGTTGCACTGAAACTTTTCCGGGGTATGACAAGTATTTCTTGAAAAGTCTTCTGTAATGATGCCCAGGCTGTCAGTCGAGATATCTGGTGATGGAAACAATGGGCCCTCACCAGTCCTTGTGCCCTCTTATCGTTCCTAATTACATGGCCTTCAAAGAGCTGTCCGTTTTATTCTTGCCTTTCTCTGTTGTCAGGGCAGTGCTGTTTCAGTGATGACTGATTCCTCTGTGCCCCAGAACTTGCAGCAGAAAAATGCTCTTTGATTCCCCCATGGGCCCGCCTGTGTCTGGATATGTGTATTTTTCTTGACTTTCGGGTTCAGGTCTATTCCGAGAGTCAGCTCTGGTACAGCGGAAGTGTCACAGGATCCAGAGTCCAAATTCCTGACCACGAATCTTGCTTTGTTGGTCATTAGTCATATGACCTGGGGTAATTGAGTGACTCTCTTAGAGTCTGTGTCATCCTGTTACAAAATGAGAATTTATGATATGTTCTTCCCCCTGCAGTTGTGAGGATGAAACGGGTTAGCAGGTGGGAAACTAACTCTGTACGAGCATCACATACCCTTGCGCTGGGTGTTCTTGTTCCCTGATTCTGCCTGACGGACACTTAAAATGTCATGGCTTCAAACAATACCAGTTGTTTTATTAGCTCTCATGGTTTCTTTGGGACAAGGATTTGGGAAGGGCTATAGAGCTGTACTGGATTGGTGTTCCTCACACACTTGTCAGTAGTTTGTGGCTGGAGCTGAACAGTGAAGGCTGGAGCAGTGGGCACCGGCCCCGCCTCCCTCTTCCGCGTCTATAGACTTGGGCCTCTCAGCGTCTATCTGTACAGCTGGTTTGGGCTTCCCTCCAGCATGGCGGCCCCAGGGCAGTTGGTTGCTTCCATGGCAGCTGAAGACTAAGCACAAGTATTCCAGTGACCAAGGCAGAACAGAAACACTTTTCCGGACCTGGCCTCAGAGTCCCATCGTGTCACTTCTGCTGATAGTGTAACCTTTTCATGGACAGAGGCTCAAAGGCTCACCCAGTTTCCCAGGGAGAAGCACACACGCCATCTCTCAGTGGGAGGGGATGTCAGGAATTGGTGGATGTACTTTGATTCAACAGCAGTTGACACTGTTACAGTGAGGGGTCAGGTGAATGGTTCTCTCTGATGTGAGACCACCATTACGGAAGTATGTCTCTCCTACTCCACGCTTTGAGCTTCATTTCTTGGTAGTAATGTCATAGTAATAAAAGTTAACATTTACTCAGCCTTTAAAGTGGATCAGACACTATGCTAAAATTTACATAAAATAATTTACATAAAATATCTCATTCAAACCACACAGCATACTTTCTTCATTTTACACATTAGAAAACTGCTAAGAAAGTTTCGACAATTATTTCCAAGTCATGCTACCGAGTGGAGGGGGAGCTCGAATTTAAACCTAAGCAGTTTGCTTCCAGAGCCTGTGCCCGGAGCCCCTGCCTTATCACTCTGTGAGTCAGAGCACCTGGGATCCATGCTTCCGTGAGCTTGGAGCCCCAGCTCTCGTCTGTGCCTGGCAGATGCCTCACCTTACAGGCTGTGGGTAACCGGGCGTGAGGGAGGGGGGGTCACCTTTCCCCTTGGGGGCTACAGCAGCCCCACGGGGGTAGTCATTACTCAGTAGGTTGAGGCAAGGATGTACCTGTTCTTTTAAAAGAAGTTAGGTTGAAAATTGCCTTCCAGATTGTGACTGTGACTGTATTTGTTAGCTCAGTGTACTGAGCTAGCTAACAGGTGTACTATTTTGCTTTAGGCATTACATTTAGAAGACTTGACACTTTGTATGTTCATTTTCTGGACCCCTAAAACCACAGTATTTTGATCTATTGCTTTTACTTCATTTTTGAGGGTTTTACAAACTAACTCCTCAGTGGAGGGGTTTGGGGCCTCCCATATTTACATTGTTGTTGGAAGATACTCTTGTTTCATCTGGGTTCACATTTTATTAGCCTCACAGGTTGTCTTCTGGGCTACCCCAAGGATCTAAATCTGCTAAAGTATCTTCCCTAAGTGTCAGGCCCTGGAGTTAGGGAACATGATATCTGGAAGGATCCTAGTAGGATTTTCTTATGCAGGGATTTTCAGGAACCCTAGCTCCTAAAGTGATTACTTAGGTTGCCTCCCCTACTGGAGTCTGGTAGTTAGTTATTGCTTCATACCCAGTTATCCCCAAAACCCAATGGCTTCAGATAATGAACCTTTATTATGTCATACAGTTTGTGAGAATCAGGACTCTGGAAGCAGCTAAGTAGTCCATTATATCTGGAGGGTTCTCATGTGGTTGCAGTGAAGTTGTCTGCTAGGGTTGCAATTATTGGTAGGCTTGTTGGGGCCTGGCAGATCTGCTTCAGAGATGGCACACTAGTGGGCTGGGACCTCAGTTCCTTAGAATTATTTGCATGTTCTCACACTGTCCCTGAGGAGGGGATCCAGAACAAGGCAGAGGCCATAATTTTATTGTGACCTGCCTTTGATATCATATCCTACTAGTTCTGCCAAGCTCTATTGGCCATATAGACTGACCCTAATACAGCATAGGAGAGGCTATATCATGGCTACATAAGCTGGCAGGGATCTTTGGGAACAGTCTTGGAGGTGGCTACCATACCATGCCCATGGCAAGGGGCCCTGCCCTGTCTCTTGCAGCCTCCTGTCCATACTTACTCCAAAGGAGTCCTGCCCTCATCTGCTTTCTCTGTCATGCTCTCTTATTATGTTTTATTTCTTAAAATGTGCCATTAACAACAACAAATAAAGATGCAACCTTCTCATTTCAAAGATAATGAAGGTAAAATGGAGCAAAATAAAAGGTCTGTCCTAATTTTGCACAGTTGCTACCATGGCCCAAATGATGGTTGATTCCAGTGGCTCATCTCCTCCCTCCTGTGTCTTCTGCCCTCTTGTATGGAGGAGGATGTAGGTAGTTCCAACATTTGACAAAAACAGAGGGAATCGGGCAGCTCCAAAAGCCCTCCTTTCAGCTGTGGGGGAAAGACAATCCCAATCCTTACGTGAAGGAGAGGCAGGGTGAGGGTAGGAGGAATGAAACTGATGCCTGACTTTCAGGAGTATTTAAGGCTCAAGAACATAGAGTCCAGCATACTGTAAAACTTTTATATTAATAGTAATTGATACTACTGATTGCTGATGCCTATCTTCTGTGTGTACACAATGCCAGATTCTAAGTCCTTTACATGAATCATCATTAATGTGTCATTAATGTGTCTAGCAGTCCTTGACAAATTTTTATCCCTTTTTTACAGATGAAGAAACTGAGATCCCAGCAGGTGCTGGTATGTCTTGTAAGATGGCGGGGAGGAGTTTGATATGTGAGGTGAAGCACCAGGGCATCCTGAACTCTGAGGGCTCATTATGGAAACAAGGAAACCTAGTGAGTCATCCAGCTTGATCACAGCACAGACACTATGAAAGAAGGAGGCGAGGAGGGTGTTGATCACGTCTGCTTTCACTTTTTGTGCAAATATCAGACACTGCACTTGTGCATGTGTTAGCTCCTGGACTCTGAATCGTTATAAATTTATAACTAGGGAAGCTTGAGCTTAGTAAGGCCACATAGCTAAAAAGTGCGTGTCTACATTTACAAATCTCTTTTGTTTTTAATTGTGGTACAGTAGGCCTTACAACATGACATTTACTCTTAAAAATGAACTGTACATTTCAGTAGTGATAAGTATGTTCACATTGTTTTGCAACAGATCCCTAAAACTTTCTTATCTTGCAAAATATACCTGTTAAACAGCAAAAATTCCTTCATTTTTCTCTCTCCTCACCTCAGGCCCTGGTAACCACCATTCTACTTCCTGTAAATTTGTGTGCTTCAGATCCTTTATATAAGTGGGATCAAATGGTACTTGTCTTTCTGTGACTAGCTTATTTCACTTAGCATGATGTCCTCAAAGTTCACATTGCAGCACAAGACAGGATTTCCTTCCTTTTTAAGGCTGAATACTACTTCATTGTCTGTATATACATGTTTTGTTTATCCACTCATCTGACAGTGGAAACTTGGATTGCTTCCACCTCTTGGCTGCTGTGAATAATGCTGCTGTGAGCATGGGTGTGCAAAAATCTCTTGGAGATCCTACTTTCAATTTTTTTGGATATATACCTAGAAATAGGATGGCTAGATCATATGGTAATTCTATTTTTAATTGTTCTAGGGACCACCATATTCTTTTCCACAGCAGGTGCACCATTTTGCGCTTGTGGTAATAGCACACAAAGGTCCTATTTCTCCACATCCTCATCACACGTTGTCTTAATCCATATACTATCCTGCTTCCTCTGCTAGAGAAGTTGACTGCAAACAGATCATCCCAAGGACTTTGAAAGAATACATCATGTGGACCCTTCTCACCACCACCTTTGATTCCCTGTCCCAAATCACCTCTGGTTTAGTGTGCTATGATGTTGCATGTGCAGGCAGTCTGCAAAGACGTGTCCTTGGGGCTGGTGCCTGAGGATACTGAGGGGTTTATTGGAGGTGGCTCTATCTCACAAACCTGAGATCATGACCTGAGCTAAAACCAGCAGTCAGACACTTAAGCCACTGAACCACCCCAGTGTGCCCCTGTTTTTATTTTTTTAATTGAAGTATAGTTGACAAACAATAGGAGGTGTCCACTTTTGTCTTCTATAGGGTTTAGACAATTCTGTCTTTTGGGTCTGTGGTTTAATATTTAGAGGAAACAGAACTCAACCACTGGCTTTACAAAAGAAGTAGAGATGCCCTGGAGGTTTGTAAGATGATTTTAGGTGGCTCATCAGCAGTATATTTCTTTCATTTTAGTAGTTACATGTGTGTTTTATTGAGACAGGATAGTATGGGTTTAACAGCAGGGCTGTGAGTTCAACCCCTTGATTTGCCACCCATTGGCTGAGCCATGGGGCCTTGGACAAGACACTTAACTACCATATCTCACTCTTCATCTTGAATTTTGGAAAACTCTGGATATAAGGAGGACTCTGTACAGTAATCCCACCTTATCCATGGTTCTGATGTCCACAGTTACCTGTAGTCAGCTGTGGTCTGGAAGCAGGTGATCCTCCTCCTGATGATCCATCAGGTCATTAGTAACCTGACAATGTGTCAGAGAGCCCACATCATTCCCCTAACTCCATCTCCACACCTAGGTGTTCCGTCATCACCCATCATCACAAGAAGGGTGACTGCAGTACATGGTACATTAAGATACTTAGAGGCCACATTCATGTAACCTGTTACAGTATATTACTATAAATGTTTTATTTTTAGTTACTGTTGTTAATCTCTTCCTGTGCCTAACTTATAACTTAAGCTTTGCCGTGGGTATGCATTTATAGCAGAATACATATATATATAGGGTTTAGTACTATCCACAGTTTCAGGCGTCCACTGGGGGTTTTGGAAAGTGACCCCTGTGTACTACTGTATATAGAAATTCTACGCTCCTCCTTGTATAGAGGATTCACCAAGAATCAGAGCAGTTAAGTTACTTGCACGAGGTCACTCAGCTGGCCAGAGGCAGAGCTGTCCCATTACCCAGCTCTCCTAATCTGTCCCTCGTTCTTTTATACAAGTGCAGAGGAAGGTCCTCTCTATTGGAGAGATATTGGAAATGGATCCTTTGAACACCCCTCATAGTCTCAGTATGGTCACAGCTCACATCTTGGTTGAGTTTTTACCCAACATTCTTCAAAACACTGAGATAGAGCAGTGGTTTTCAAAGTGTGGTCCCTGGACCAGCAGCATCGGCATCACCTGGATGCAGGCAGTCCTCAGGCCCCCACGTCAAACTTCCAGGATCAGAAACTCTGGGGAAGAGTCCACTGCCCCCCCGCAACTCCCTACCCCTCACTCTGAACAAGCCCTCCAGGGATCATGATGCACGCAGTTTGAGAGCCACTTACTCCTTATCCTCAACAAGCCCTCAAAGGTGAGTAGTGTTGTGTCCCTGTTGTGGACGGGAGGGAATTAAAGCACAGAGGTGTTGAACAACTTTTCCGTATGTTGTTTAGGTATTCAATAAACAGCGTCTGGTCATTAGAGACCCCTTCTCCCACTTGCTTGTCTGATGCACAGCCTCTCAGAGAGGTACCCATTTTTATCTCCATTGTACAGACAAGTCAAGGAGGTCGAGGGACATTAAATGACTGCTCCATGGTCACATAGCAGCAGCTCAGCTTTGACATTGCAGCTCAAACCAGATCTCTTCATTCTTGGTGCATTTTCCCCACAAAGCCACCTCCGCCTCTGTCTCTAGCTATGTGCTTCTCCCCAGCTACCTGTCCTGGGAGGCACCTGCCTCCTCACCCCTTGCCCCCAGCACAGAAGTCTGCAGCTGTCCTCAGAATACGGGCTGAGCCTGACTTTTCACGGCACAGAGGCTGGTGTTGAGATGGATGTCCCCTCTCCCTCCCGCCCCACCGGCAGCCTGCCCAACAGGAGATGCTCACAGTAGGCTGTGCCTGCAGACAGAATGCCCTGAAGAGAGTGCCAGGCCTTCTGTGTCACTACTTCTCATGATGTTGCTGAGGGGGAAGCACAGCGGAGCACAGTATTGATTCCTTCTACCAGGGTCACGCCTTGCCTGCCATCCCTTAGTTTCTTCTGGCTTTCTTTTGGGACATTTTTCCTCTGCATCCATATTTGAGAAAACCACTCTGTGGAGCTTTTTTTGTGTGTGTTGGGGTAGGGGCAGAGGGTGCAAGAACACAGAGAATGTTCTCTTTCAGGTTCTGTTGAAGGCTGACCAGCAGAGAGCTACAAATCCCAGCTGGCCCTGAATGTCAGGAGTGACGATTGCCCTGGTCAAGTCACCTTTGCTCTTTGAAGCTGCCTGGCATCCCCTTGGTCTAGACGGGGCAGGCTACTCTGGTTTACGAGGACACTGAGCTTACCATCATAGGAACCTGATGGAATTGTCTGTTTGGTGTCTTTCTTCCTCTTCCTTTGACCCTGGGGGACTGATTCACCTTTCTGTCCTCCAAGCACAGCACAGTGCCTGGCATGTCGGGGATTCTGAAAATGCCCATGTCATGCCTAAATCCTTCTACAAGTCCTAGAAGTAAACGTCTGCTCACTTGACCTTAGTTCAACTATGTCATGTCTTCAGATGCAGCGTGTGGCGTGTGCTGAACTCCAGAGTCAGGACTAAAGGGAGTGAGCGGGACGCTCTGTGGGCTTCCTTGGAAAGAACCTGTGATCCACGTGTCTGAGAATTTTGTCAATGCTTAAAATTTATAAATACAACTTAGGCATTCTCAAGTTTGCTCTGTTGGTGTTCCTCTGCCTTGTTTCACCTTAGTGATCAGCAATTTATGTATGAATGCCTCTGAGTCCTCTGTGCTTCCCTTCCAGACACCAGGACCAATGTGAGGCTCAGGAAGAGTCACTGGAACTGGCCAGGCCCTAGAAGGAAACTAATGGCACACTCAAAGGAGCTGGGAAGGGTTTAAGGCAGGGCACAGGCCTGGGAGCCAGCGAGGGTGGTGGGACCCCTTGGAGGGAGTCACTACAACCCCTGTGCCCATGGTGTGTGAGGCAGGTAAAGCCCAGGAGAGCCAGAACTCTGGGAGAAGGTTTATGAAAGGTGTGGGGGATCTGACTTGTCTTTGTGCCTTCCCTCAGGCTTCTCAGGGACCAAATTCAACCAGAAACCAGAGCTAGTGGGAACCCAGTTATTCAGGCTGTAAAGGTCAGGTGCTCAGGTACAGAGCAAATTAGAGAAGACTAAGAGTGAGGTTGGAGGAGCAAATATGATCACTGCCAACCCCCATCTGACCTTTGTGACCGGTTAAGGAGAGTATGATATCTATATAAAATATAGGGAGGAAGGCTTGGGGAGTGGTCAGTGGTCACTGAATCTGATACTCAGACCCTTCACTTTGATGAGAGTCATTGAGGTCGTTGGCCATCTTCAAGTCACTTCCCTGAAACACTTTAAACATGGACTTTGTAGCTTCGAAACCAAGTGATGGTGAGACCATATTTGTGACTCTGCTCTTTCAAGGAACGTTCATCTCTGTCCCGTTCTCTCCACCCCAAACCCCAACCCCCATCCTATTCTTGGCATTTGCTTCTGTCCCCACAAAAGTTGGAACCATCCAGAACTCTTCCAAGAGCAGGTCCACAGTGCTCCGGTTTTCTGCATTCCTGGGTAACAGGGCCGTGCTGCTACGGCTCCAGATGATGAATTTATTCATGGTGGCAGGTGTATTGGATGAAACTAAAGAGATTGGAAAATTATGTAAAATGTTTGAGAATGTGCACGCTTGTGCTTACATTTAATGGGCCCATTTAAAAAAGCCCCTGAACCCTGAAGCCAAGACAAAGTTTGATATCTCAGAGGCCGCGTGTTTAAATATTTGTGATTCCAAAGAGCCTGATTCAGCTTTTATCCATTCTTGTTCCCTTCCTGGTTATGTCTCCTGCGTGCAAGCGTTTTCCTATTCATTTCCTCTGTGATTTAAATGGTGACAGTTGCATTTCGCATTACAGTCTTTCATCCTGAGTCTTTGGGAGATATTATCCAGAGATAAGCAATAGTGTCTTCATTTTACAGATGGAGAAATTAAGATATGCACAATATGGTCTAATTTTATGCGAGACTAGGTCAGGCTGGTAGCTCGTGGGTCTGAGTTTCCCTACCACACCCCCCCCCTTCTTCTTTCTGAAAGCCAAATTTCCTCCCAACAGCCCTGCGACTTTTGGGGCAGGATAATTCTCTCTTGTGGGGGCTGCCCTGTGCCTTGTAGGGTATTGAACAGCATCCCTGGCTTCTGTTCACTCGATATCAGTAGCCCTGCACACCCCCAGACTTTGTCAGATGTTCTGGGCAGGGCAAGGGGGCGACTTTTGCCTCCTATCAAGAACCACTGCCTTCCAGCAGAAGAATTTTATATCCTGGCCATCAGAGATTGTGAGTCAATGGGTCTCAGGTAGGAATGAGGCACAGGGTTGTTTCAAGAATATTTCAGGTGTTTCTGATGTACTATCCAGGTTCAGAATCTCTATTCCAGGTTTGGAATCTCACCTGTCATAGCCTGAATAAACTTCCCTCAGTGATGTCTTGGGTGGGGTGGTGGAGTAGGCCTGGGAACCATAGGTCATTGCCCTGAAAGCCTGTAGGGGAGTGACTAGGATGTCGGACCTGCTTTTTTCTTTTTTCTTTTCTTTTCTTTTCTTTTCTTTTCTTTTCTTTTCTTTTCTTTTCTTTTCTTTTCTTTTCTTTTCTTTTCTTTCTTTTTTTTCTTTTCTTTCTTTTCTTCTTTTCTTTTCTTTTTCCATTTTTTAAAGTAATTATAGACTCCTAGGAAGTTATAAAAGTAGTACATAGAGTCAACAGAACCGTTTTGAACTGGCTGATTGGAATAACAGGGAGTGAGTAGTTCTGAAGATGGAGGGCCCCTCTTGAGAAACTTCCTTTTATTAGGTATTGGATGCTGGACGGAACAAATGTGTTCTGCAGTACTCCCAGGACGGAGCGAGGTAGGCTGATTTCAGTTCAAGGAAGGCAGTGCTTCGGTAAAAGGTACAACATTGGGAGACATGAACCTTCTATTCTTTGAGCTGTCTTGAGAGGCTGGGTGACTTTCTGTATGGGATGCTCTAGAGCAGGGCTTCTCAGTCTTCATCAAGTTGCTGAAGCTCACAGGGCAGCCAAGCCCAAGGGAGCCAGCCCTGCCTTGGGAGCCTTGAGATCTCACTGGAAGGGATGAGTGACCTTGTATCCCGTAATTCACTTTCAGCACACCAGGGTGCCAAGGGACCCTGTTTGGGAAGTTCAGCTCTAGAGATCATCATTGCTGTGATTGGAATGCCTTGTGCCAAGCACCATAGACTGCTCTTGGTATCATCCCCTTATGTACTCCATGACATCCTGTAGGACTTGTCATGGCCCTTGCATTACTGTGTGTCACCTGATGCCACTTTTTCCCCCTGGACTAAAGGATGGAGCCAGGGTTTGTGTCTGGAGCCTGTGCTCTTGACTGCTCAGATGAGATACGCCATGAGGTTCCCTTCAATCTTGCCAGCTCTCAGTTCTTGGAATGATGTCTCAGCTGGGGCCTTTGTTGTAATGAACCTGCATAGATGTTTATGGGTCTCTGTGCCCAGTCAGGATCCCCTAACCTAGGGCATCTTTTTTTTTTTTTTTAAGATTTTATTTTTATTTATTTGAGAAAGAGAGAGTGAAAGCAAGCAAGGGGAGGGGCAGAGGGCGAGGGAGAAGGAGACTCCCCACTGAGCAGGGAGCCCGATGTGGGGCTCGATCCCAGGACCTTGAGATCATGACCTGAGTTGAAATCAGATGCTTAACCAACTGAGCCACCTAGGCACACCACCTGGGACGTCTTGCAAGAACATTTCCCAACTCTGAGCCATCACTTCTCAGTCTAAAATCCCTTTCAGTTCTTTCTTTCAGGAAGTATTTCTTTCTTCTCTCTTGTTACCAGTTGTCACGGTCTCCCAGCTTAGGGGAAGGGGACTCACTGTTTGCTTGTTTGAGCCAATCGCCTCTTTTCTCATCCCCAAAATGTAATTGCAAAGAGCCTTAATGGTTTCCAAATGTTGATAGCTCCATAAACCGATTAAAAAGGCCTTAATAAAATGGTCTCAAGTTATTTTCCACAGCTGCAGACTATGCCCTTTGTTTTCTAATGATCCCAACAAGAAATAAGGGGGATTTTTCTTTTCCACATGGTCTGAAACACTGGAAAGACTCTCTTCCATCTGTCTAACGGTTTGCCCTGTTTTTTTTGCTTCCCAGACGATCCACGTTGCTATCGTCTGTGCCGGGTATAACGCCAGCCGTGATGTCGTCACCTTGGTCAAGTCTGTCCTGTTTCACAGGTAAGTGTGGCCGTGGCCCTTTGCGGGCTCATGCCTGTGACTTCCTTGGGGGAAGGGTAAAGAAGAGCAGCATTTCTCATCAGTCAAAGCTGCTGTGAAAATGTGAGTTTTGCCTGACACCCTGGGAATATTATTGGGTTCATAATGTTTAACAGGAGCAATCAGGTGCTATCCCACAATGTGTAGAATTGTAGCTCCTAGACCTAAGGGGACCTTCAGGGACACTCCAGATTTGAGGCTTGCATTTCTTCATTGTCTTCCCTGGCCTGAGATCACCAGCCTTCTCTGTTTACACATCTCTAATGACAGGTTGTGTTATGGACTGGACGATGTCCCCCTAAAATTGTTCTGTTGGAACCCCAGCCCATAGTACCTCAGGATGTGAACTATATTTGGAGACTGGTCTTTAAAGAGGTAGTTCAGTGAAAGTGAGGCAGTAGGAATGAGCTATAATCCAGTATGATTGGTGTTCTGATAAGGGAAGGAGTTGGGGAGACAGTGTCACACAGAGCAGAGACCACATGAGGACAAAGGGAGAAGATGCCCATCTACCAGCCCAGGGAGAAGGCCTCAAGAGGACCCAGCCCTGCCATCACTTGGTCTCAGACTTCAAACCTTCAGAACCATAGAAAATAAGTTTCTACTATTTAAGCACCACCACCACCACCACTCCGTCCCCCCGCCGCCAGTCTGTGGTATTTTGTTGGGGCAGCCCTAGCAAATTCATAAGAGTTTGCTTGCTCTATTCCAATGTAGCCTGTCCCACATCTGGGCATCTCTGACCATCAGGAAGTCCTGTCTTTTAGGACAGTAAAATTTTCCAATCTGTGGATCCTAGCAGATCCCCATGCAAACAGCCATGCAAAGGGTAGATTCCTCTTCACCCTGGAAGTGATCCTGCCTCTCCTGAGTTATCTCTTGTCCAAATTAAACTCCTGTCATTTGCTTCTGCTTTTTTTTTTTTTTTTTTTTTTTTTTTTTTTTTTTTTACAGGAACTTTCTTTTATGTTTTCTCTGTTTGGATTGATTGATATCTGGACCTATCGAGGGTGTATCCAGAATTGAGTTTGTAGTTCTAGCCAGTGTCCTCTCTTCGAACATTCTTACCAAGTGTCCTAGGTTCTAGCTCATTCTACCAAGTTCTATCCAGTTCTACCAAGTTCTACCCAGTGTCCTTTAACATTCTTACCGAGGGTTTAGATGAAGCTATCTATGGCTGTAGCCAAGATCCAGAAGGCTTTGAGCAGTAGGAACAGCCATGAAAAGCTCTTAGAGCTCAACTAAATGAAGATCAATGTGAAGTTAATGCCCGAATCTAGCTGTCAGTGGCATCAACAGAGATGGGAGGCATGGTGGGCACTCCAGACCTGCCAGCCACACAAGAAACTGGCCTTTGGTTCCCCTTTCTCTCTCAGACCCCCATCTGGCCCCTCTATGATCAATTTGGGGGTTCTCTCTCTTAATATTTTTAATTCCATCCCTTTCTCTTCATCCTTGCTGCACCTGGCACAGTTGAGGTCTGCATATTTTCTCTCCTGCTCTTGGTTTTCCAGTCCCCACAGATCTAGCCTCTAAGGCCAGGTGGGGGTTCAGAAAGGCAAATCTGGTTTCTTCAAACTTTTCATTGGCTTCTCCTCATGGAGGGGAGAGAATCAAACTTCTTCACTGTGGTATAGGGACCATCAGGACCTGCCTGATGTCGTTCTCAGCATGCTTTCTCTTTCTTCCCCTTGTTGATAACTTGACTCTCCAGCAACACTGACCTGCTTGTGGCTTCCACCCTCTCCCACATGTGTCCTGCCTGTTGTCTTCACCATGCTGCTCTGTCCATTTCTTCTCTCCTCCCTCTATTTTCCCCTCCCAACTTTGCAGACTCCTTATACTTCTAACAGGAGGCCCACCTGTACCTGTTAGTCAGCAAGAGCCCCCCTCCTCCCAGCCCATAATACCCTGTGCATTTTTATCATTGTACTTAGTATGTTTTGTTTTATTTATTCATGTTATGTCTTTTGCAGTAGAATATGGGACTTTGGGGGACAGAAATCATGCCCAATGTTTCTGTATTCCCATTATCTTAGTGAAGGACTTCACAAGTGTTAAATGCTCAATGTTAACTTGTTTATCTAGTGAATCTGGGAAACTTCACTAATAAATCACCTGAAGATGTATTTATTCGACCAGTTAACTAATCTGTCCAGCTCAGACCTGGTTCGATTACATGGTCCTGCCACTCTATAGCTGAGTGATTTTCAACAGGTCATTTTAATTCTTTAGACTTTAGTTCCTAGGCCAGTTAACTTTTGCTGTGAATCCGTGCACCCTAAAATTTATTAGGTTGAAGACAAAATTTATTAGCTCAGTTGTTTTTACTGAACTCACCTGGGTGGGTGTTTCTCTGGGGTGCCCTACTATGCCTCTGGTCAGCTAGCAGGTCTGCTCCCCACCCAGGAGGGGGAGGGATTCCCTGCTTCCACCCTCCATCCCCTGCGGAGCAGATAAAAGAGAGAAATGAGTAAGCAGAGTAGAGAACACTGTGGGCTAGTGGTAGGGGCTCTCCCATCTCCTATTTGCTCTTCACAGTTGGCACTGGGATTTCAGTTGCACATCTAAGAAGGAAATGGAAATACCAAAAAAAGAATGACCGAGTGGGGCTCAACCTCACGTTTTCTGTCTTAAGGGGAGATGGCCCTTCCACACTACCCCTGCTGCTGTGTGGTTTTTGAGACTCCCTGTGATTCTATAGCCTTCATCTGCTGCTTGAAACCAGGTGTTTTGTAGTAATTTCTAGGGCAGTAAAATTTTCCAATCTGTGGATCCTAGCAGATCCCCATGCAAACAGCCATGCAAAAGGGTAGATTCCTCTTCACCCTGGAAGTGATCCTGCCTTTCCTGAGTTATCTCTTGTCCAGATTAAACAAGATAAGACAAGACCTGATTGGGTGGGGGCAAGATTTTAAAAAAAAATCTTTTTAAAGATTTTATTTATGCATGAGAGACACAGAGAGACCGAGATACAGGCAGAGGGAGAAGCAGGCTCCCTGCAGGGAACCCAATACAGAACTCAATCCCAGGACCACGGGATCACACCCTGAGCCAAAGGAGATGCTCAACCACTGAGCCACCTAGGTGCCCCAAGAAGCCCCTTTTTAAGAAAAAGGATTTGCATGATTTGCGTGATTTCAGTTGTGCTATATCTGAATTATGGCAAATTTTAAAGCCATGAAAACGTTTGGTATTGTTGGGTATAAATATTCTCATTGTTGCGTTAGCTACAAATCAAATAATTCCAGTAGTTGCTGAAACCCTAAGGAATCCCATTGAGTATAAACTTTTATTCCTACAGTCACTGTGTAGCACAAAGATGTTACATTTAAAAATAGCAGATTTGTAGTTGGCTGCTGATGGCATGACATGCTTTCGTGGAAGCATGGGGATTTGAGAAGAAAGCAAATTCTTAGTATGCATTAGGAAATTTCTGCACTCCACGTCAGTGACTACTTTATCTTGGTCCAGATGACCACTTAAATCCCTCCCATCCTTGAAATTCTACAAATGAGAATGTCTGTGAATTGATGTGCTGGTTATAATGACTTGAGATATCAAGACAAAAGGACTTTTGAAAGACTTTCCGCTCAGAAAGTCCAGCTATAAATAGCTTCATTGCTTCCGAAGCACGTTATGGGGATTAACCAATACATGATTATAAAATACTTTGGCAAATGAAGTACCTTTCTAATGTTAATAATAATATAATAATAGTGGTGTAGAATGCTTCTTTTGGCTTTCACTGTTAATTACAGCAATTAGATTTATTCTCCAGACAGGATTTTCAGCAAATTTTCATTTAAGGGTTGCTTTGTTTCATCAAATCAATTTTACTTCTGCAGTATGCCTGGTGACAGTGGGCACACTATATTTTAAAAGATAGTGAAAGAGTGACACACAGGCACTCTTATATTCTCCTACCAGAACTGGAAATTGCTATAATCTTTTGGAGAAGAAGTTTTATGATGTTATGCCCAAGACCTTGACCCTATATGACTAACTTCAGGGACTGTCTTAAGAGGATAATCCTGGCTACAGAAAATACTTTTTTTAATGACCTATTGCTTATGATCCTAAAAATTTGAAAAATACTTAAAAACAGTAAGACTAAACAATGGAACACCCTTTTGTAGTAAAGCATGTCCTCAGTTGATCTTAAAAAGCATCTCCTCATATGGACAAATTGTATGATATAATGACAACACACTTCAAAACATATGCATAATATTATTACATGGTGTCAGCAAAGCCACGTATATGTCACATGTGTGCAGATGCACATAAACAGAATACCGGGGGCAGGAAGACTAGCCAACACCCTGTGTAAAAAGGGAGTTTTTCGTGTTATGCGTGGAGAGAGAGAAACAAAAATGATCTTGTTTTTGTTTTCTCTTTACATGTATTTCTGGTCATCTCATTATGCAACCCCTATGATAAAGAAAAAGGGTGGATGAGAAAAAAATCAATACAAAATATATGTGAACAAGGGTTTACCTAATAGAAAAAAATAGCACATTATGTGTCTGTGTCACCTAGATGGAAGACTATTTCAAGAAAAATTGGGGGACGTAACTCCAACCCCATTTGCAGATAAACTGGGAAGTATAGCTGCTCTTCAAGGAAACCGAGCTTTTAGAGAGCAGAGGAAAAAAAAATTACGTAGCCACTAGGTGTTTACCTCCTGGGCAGGAAGGCAGGCCAGCTTGTAAAAATTTAATATTTGTTTGCGAGGATGATCTACTTACTCTCACACTCTACAGCCCTGTTGGCAGGAAGAAGTTGGGTGATTTCCCTTACTTTGCATATCAAGCAGCTGGATTTTTGTTTTGTTCTGTTTTGTTTTTTTAAAACTTGTGCCCCTGAAGAACATGGAAGATAAAACAGCCTATTTGTGCCCAGTATCTGCCTCTAATTGTGTTATTGCTTATTCAGGCTTAAACTTATTATAGAAGCAGTTTCTAGATCGTGACGGGAAGAACTTAGGATTTGAATAAAACAAACAGAAGTAGGTACTGATTCTGGTCATACCATCTACGAGCTGGGTGGCCCTAGTGAAGTCTCTGAAGAGCTTTGGCTTGTTCCCTTACGTCTTAGAGCCCTGTTGGACTATCCTCAGAGATATTCTATGTGAAACGTTTCTGTGTTTTGTGTATTGAACAAATACGAACCTAGCTCTCTGTGTGAAGTGTTTTTCAGATATGCATTTCATGCTCTTGTGACTCCGTGAGGTGGGTAGTATGATTGTCCCCATTTTACAACTGATGAAGCTACAGGTTAAGTCATAGCTCAGGATCAAAGAGAAGTTACTAGAGACCTCGCTTTGTACCCACTCAGTCTAGATTCAGAGTCTGGCGGGGAGAAAAGTTACTATCTTGAGTATCATTATTCTTTTTATTTTTCATCATCATTTTGAGTGACCACATTGGGAATTGTTATCATTACTGTGATCTCTGTAATCACCCCTTTATCCCTCTGTCATTATCCTCACAAATGAATAAGGAAACTGACGCTCAGAGGTTAAATAGCTTGTTCAAGGTCACTGGGGAGTCATCACTTCTCCTCACATTCTGACCTGACCTTGGTTCTGCCAAAGCCTGGAAGCCACAAGGCCTTTTGCTTTCTATCTTTCTTCCTTCCTTCCTTCCTTCCTTCCTTCCTTCCTTCCTTCCTTCCTTCCTTCCTTCCTTCCTTTCTTTCTTTCTCCTTCCTTCCTTCCTTCCTTCCTTCCTTCCTTCCTTCCTTCCTTCCTTCCTTCCTCTCTCTCTCTCTCTCTCTCTCTCTCTCTCTCTGTTTTGTTTTAGAAAGTTGCTCTGTTCCTCTCCCATGGAAAGCTTTTCTGATGTGATATAGACTTGTCCTTGAATGTTCCCACATTATCAATGCCACTTGTCCTCCCTCAAACCAAGAGCTCACATTGAAAAACCCCCATTCCGGCTGCTGTGTTTTTCTGCAGTGAGTTCTATTAAATCCTTAAGGATAACAGATTCACTGAGCATTGGAGGTACTGTCACAGACTCTTTCTTTTTCTAGAATTGCAATTCCATTGTAAACTTAATAATTAAGGATTATTTCAGCTCAGATGTCCCTGTATATTTTAATAAAAGCAGACCCTGGATTGCCCTGTAGGGGCTGTGGCACATTCCTGACAAGAGAAGAAAGAAAAGCAGGGAGAAGGCTGGGGTTTAATCATCTTTGCTCTTTGTATTACCATATTTATTGCATCCCAACCTGGAACAGGGGAGCAGTTAAGGAAATCATAGAGGCAGCAGGAGCATTGCTCATTATGAGCAAAGTCTGCAGGCTCTGCTGAAGATGAAACATGCACTTGCTGCTTTCTTTGTTGTAAAAGTGTGATCTGGTCTGAATATAGACCAGGCTTAATGTCTGTATTGTTCAGACCCCGGCAAGCTACGTGGGACTGGTTGTATATGAAGATGTTCTGGCCTATTCACAAAAAAGCCTTTGCTCCTGGGCTTAAATCAATGCTCCCAAAATGCATATAATTGATGACTGGTATAAAAGACTATTTTAGATGTTGTAGAAATAAATTTAAATAACATTGAATCCTATATCGAGAAATTATCTTTTTCTGTAAGAAAAAATTCTAAGTTCTCCTCCTTTGCTTGATGCAGTTCAGTTGATATAAATATATTCTTAATGTCTGTCTAACTCCTGCTATCTCCCTGTGAACAAAAGAGCAAGGGGTGGGGGTGGGGCCCTTGGCCTTTGACTGATTTTGGAATTTGAGGACCCTATCATTAAAACTATTTCTTACCTTCCTGATTAGGAACTAAATGTAAAATAAGACTCAGAAGTCACACATGGAGAATGAAAGTCCTTTTTATCACTGTTCTGAGCTGCAGGACATTTCTTCAAAATGTGGGCGCAGTAGGATATTCTCTCAAATGCAG
This sequence comes from Canis lupus baileyi, assembly GCF_048164855.1. Classification (NCBI taxonomy): domain Eukaryota; kingdom Metazoa; phylum Chordata; class Mammalia; order Carnivora; family Canidae; genus Canis; species Canis lupus. The sequence goes on from NC_132848.1 coordinate 32,795,107, forward strand.
GCACGGTTGGGCTTTTTCTCACCCCCATTAGTTGGGTTTCCCTTCTGGTAGAGGCCAGCCCTGACACCTGCAGGCCTTCCTGACACAGCAAACCATTGGCCTTATAGCCCAGCTCCCTCAGGAGAGAGAAGCCCAGAAACAGCTGAGCAGACCAGGTCTCTTTCCCTCCCCCAAACAGGCCACTTCCCATCGCAGGCAGATGAGAACGTGTTGGCATCTAATTCACATACCTAATGTTCACTCTTCAAGTGAGTACAGTCCATTGGTTTTTAGTGTTCTCTGACTTGTCCAACCATCACTACTTCCTAATGTTAGGCTGTTTTCATCATCTCAGCAAGATCCCTTTGTCTCCATGAGGACTCGCTCCCCGTGTCCCCCTTCTTCCATCCACTGACAGCCCCTCATCTTTCTGTGCCTGTAGATTTGAGGATTCTGGACCTTTCACATCAAGGAGTCTCTCACTGTTTAGTCTCTCATGAGTGGCTGCTTTCGCCGAGTACCACATTCTCAAAGTTCATCGGTGTCATAGCAGGGGTCTTCGATGCTTCTTGTATTTGCGTTTCCAATAATACTCCAGTCCATGGCACCACCACCTTTTGTGTATCCACTCAGCACATAGTGGTCATTGGGGTTGTTTCCATTTCTTGGCAGTTCTGGATGATGCTCCTGTGAAGGTTTGTGTACAAGTATGGGTGTCTAACTAGGAGCAGGGCTGCTGAAGAGCTCACCAGCTGTTAACTTTTTATGCTTAATTTCTGGAGAAATCCCCAGAACCGGTTTCCAAAACAGCTCTACACCATCTTCCAATTCCATAAGTGACAAATGAGGGCTCCAATATCCCCAAGTCCTCACCAGTACTTGTTGTTCTCTTATTTTAGCTGTTTGATGGCTGTGAAGTGGTACTTTGTAGTTTTGATTGACGTTTTCCTGGTATCTAATGTTGTCAAGCATCTTTTCTTGAGCTTATTGGCCATCTGTGTATCCTCTTTGAGAAATGACTGTTCAAATCCTTTCCTTGGGCTTTTTGTTTTTTCAAATTTATTTATTTTAGAGAGAGTGAGAGCATGTGAGTGGGCAGAGGGTCAGAGGGAGAAAGAACCTTCAAGTGGAGTCCCCGCTGAGTGCAGAGCCTGACTTGGGGCTCCGTCTCACAACCTGCAAGATTGTGACCTGAGCCAAAACCTCGAGTTGAATGTTTGACTGAGCCACCCACGCACCCCTCCTTTGCTCAGTTTTTAATCAGCTTACATGTCTTTGTATTGTTTGAATTATAGAAGATCTTTATATATTATGGTTACAGGTCCTTTATCAGATAAATATCTGCAAATATTTTCTCCCATTCTGAGTTAACTTTTCTACTTTCCTGATGGTATCTTTTGAAACACAAACATTTTTAATTCTGATTAGGACCAGTTTGTTTGTTTGTGCTTTGGGTTTTTTGCCTAAGAGACCCTTACCCAATACAATGCTAAAAGGTTTACTCCCACATTTTTTTCTGAATGCCTCTGCTTGTAACACCCAGATACCTGTGTCAGACTGTAAGGACATTTGGATCTCTTTGGTGATTATTAACTTGTCTATTTATTTATTCTTTAAATAAAAAATTACTGGATGTTATATCTACAGGGACTAGTAAAAATACAGGGACATGATTATTTACAAAATACAGGTCCCAGTGCCAAGACCCCATCTCATAGGGAACAGAGAAGTGAATATTTAGTAGACTATAGCATTCCTCTGTGTTTTGAGTTCTGAAATCAGTGGGAGACATAAAAGAAGGACACCTGACCCAGTTGAATGGCTTCCTCATCGAGTACAGTGACATCTACGTTGACCACAGAAGGCTGGAAGCAGTTAGCAAAGCAATGTGAAGGTGGTCAAAGAAGAGAGGCAGCATGCACTTGAGCCTGCGGGAAAACGTGATTAGTCTCTGACATTGTACCCACGGCTAGGCCCTTGCCAAGCACTGGCATGTAGAGTGAGAAAACAGGAGGATAAGTGCATTGTGGAAGCAGAGAAACTCCTCCCTACACAGCTCACGTTCTAGCAGCGGGCAGGAGATAGACCTGCAGATTGATATAGAGAGTTCCAGTGCTGAGAAGAAACTAATAGGGCAATGCAGTGGGGGGAGCCCTTGGAGAGGGAGGGGGCACTTTTGATGGAGCGGCCATGGAGGGCCTCCCTGAGCAGGTGGCACTTTATTCCTTAAGAAGGAGAAAGTTGGTCACATGCACATCTGGGGAAGGGAATGGTTGGAGTGCAGGTCTGTGGAAGGGGAGTAGGAAGACATGTGTTTGGAGAGGTGGACCGGATGAGATTATCAAACCTCCTGCCAGCTCCATGCGGGAGGCGGGACTTTATGCATCCGACAACGAACAGGGGGTTATGTGATCATTTTGGAGGGAGTCCTGGGCTTACAGGACAGAGGATCTGTTGGAGGGAGCCAGCTCAGAGACAGGGAGAGAAGGGGAGCATGTATTTGTGAGCTCTCACCGAAGAGCAGGTACACTAGTCAAGCTAACATTCATTAAGTCCATATTCCTTGGGGGTCACTGTTCTAAGTGCTTCATACACTTTAATTCAATTTGATAATAACAACCCCATTTTATGGATTCAGAAGCTGAGACTCCAAGACTAACATGCTTGTCCAATATCCTGTCTTTAGTTGGTGACAGATCAAGATGAGAAGCAGCTAGGCAATTTGGCTTTAAAGGCCTGGCTCCTAACCAGTGGACTAGGCTGCCTCCAGGGTGTGGGATTGATTGGGGGTGTGGGAGGTGGGCGGGGAAGGAGCGCTGATGATGCTCCTGTTTCCAGCTTGTGTGAGGCTGGATAGATGGTGTGCCCTTAGCCCTGGCATGGAATTCTGTGGGACACGTCTGTGTTAGGAGCCTCTAATAGGTCCTGTGTTGTTTTGGGGGCTAGGCTACCCCAGTGAATGACAGAGCAAATGTCTATCCTCATGGAGCTTACAGTCTCGAGGAGAGACAAGTTACTAAACACTACGCAACTTCTTAGTCACCTGGTGTTAGGAGAGTTGTCATTAGGCCATCTTGATACTCTGTGGCCTTTGGGCATGAAGGGAGGACCAGCTAGTTGGTGGTTGGATTTATAGATTGAAACTTGAGGGAAACATTCTGGTTTGTACAGAAATTTGAAGCAAAGTAGTCTGGGCAGTATTTTCAGGTGCTTCTCCTGTGGCCTCCAGGAGGTACAGTTGACAGGACCCACATTCTCATGATGGTGCCGAAAGTGGAGCTTAGAGCTGCTCTGAGCATCTTGCTCACAGCAGTGAGATCAAGCTGCTGCTGGTGAGCCTGCATGGGGCTGGTGAGACTGTCCATGAACTGGCAGGGTCTCAGTGGTCCCCTGGGCTGGGGGGCCCTGATGTGTCCTCTGATTCAGTATTTGCATATTCTGATGAGGCACACGGACCTCTTTAACAAAGCAAACAGCTAGTTTTGCCCTAAAGATGAGCTAAGTGTCTCTGGATTTATTTTCCCTTCTGGGGAGTTGCTTGAAATAGACCAGAGCAAGAGCTTGTAAGGGGAAAGCCTCATCAGATGCTGGCAGCATCCTCCTCTGCGAGCCTATTCCTCTTTCCACGCTGGTCTGTCTTCAGCTCTGTAGCCAGGTTAATGTCTCGAATTACAACTTTATCGCCTTCCTGCTCAGCACCCAAATCTTGTCTGGCTCTCTTTCTCTTAGACAATGAAAGTCATGGATCTTAAGAAGTCACGCACTCTGGCCTGCCCTGCCATTAGGACTTGCACTTTTTCTTTTTATCCTCCCTATTCTTGGCATGCAGTAGGTGTCCAATAAATGTTGTTGTATGATCCACCCAAATAAGCCTGTCATTCCTTCATAGATATGCAATGTACTTTCCCGCCTCTGTTCCTTTCCTTATTCTGTTACATCCTACGTATTGCCTTCCTCCTTCCTCCCATCTCTTCTCATCTAAAGGTCTGGTTTAATTGCCTCTTAGTCCATGTAAACATTGTAGATGCTCCACGGTTGAGAAGTAGCTTCCACCCCTGTAGCTTTTGTGCTTCTCTTTGCAGAGTTGTCCTGTACACTTGTACAGGTTGCTCACCATTCAACTCTAGGGGTACCCTTCACTTACTGTCCATATCAGTCTATACAGGTGGCTCCCCAGGAGGTGTGCCATTCCCACACTTTGCAGCTCTGTGAGGTGGCCCAGTGTTAGGGCACAGCCATGTTCCAGTGTTTATGTAGTTATTGGTATTCTCTCTCTGCTTCTACCAGATTGATAGCTGCACCAGCAGAGAGTCCCAGCTCCAGCATCACCTAAACCCCTATTATGCCTTACATGTACTTACTGCTTGATAGCTCTTTGTTGCATGTTTCTTCATTCAACTCATTTTTTGTTTTATGGATGGAAGAACTAATTGAAATTACTTCATTTGAAGAGTAATGCAAAGCAGGAGAGAAAAATCACAGTTTCCTAATAAGTTAGCACTGACAATGGCTGTCGTAGTCTGCTCGGGCTGGTACAACAAAATGCCACAGACTGGAGATTGGGGTGGGGGGGTGCTTATAGACCACAGAAATCTGTTCCTCACAGTCTCAGAGACTGGGAAGTCTAGGATCATGGCACAGCATGGTCTTAAGGGAGGCGGGGTAGTGGAGACTGCTTTTTGGTTGCAGACTGCCAATTCCTGTGTCCTTCTATGATGGGAGGAGGGTGAGAGCTCTCTGAAGCTTCTTTTATAAAGACACTAATCCCTTTCAGGAGGGCTGCAGCCTCACAGCATACTCACCTCCCAAAGGCCCCACTTCCTGATACCCTAGGGCTTAGGATTCGACATGAATTTAGGGGGGCATGCCATAAGCACTCAGACCATACTAGTGGTTAACATATATTCAAATCTTTCATACCAGGCACTTTATATTATATCACTTAGTCCTACAATGCAATATTGTTTACTTACTGTTACTGTTCCTAATTTGAAGATGAATAAATTGAGGCCTAGAAAGATGCGTTAACTTGCTTCTGGTCACTCAGTTAGTAGTTAACGCAGCCAAGGCTCTGACCCAGACATTCTCGAGCAGTGTCCCCAGCTCTGAAGCATTGATGCAGATAATGCCATTGACTGTTGTTGCCTTCTCATGGTAAGGCTAATGGTGACCTGGAAGGAGGGACTTTGGCTTTCTCTTCTCCTGTGGCCAAACACTTGTTGCACAAGTGTTTATTGAGCACCTATTATGTGCCAGGCTCTCCTCTGGCCACTAGGGATGGAGATGAAAACATGGTTTTTGTCCTCAGAGACCTCCTAGTAGAGATAAGGAGCCACATGTTTCAATACTTATACAGTGTCATGTTAGAAATGGTAGACAGGTTTTGGGGTGCTTGGGTGGCTGAGTTGATAACGTCTGACTCTTGATGTCTTAGCTTAAGTCTTGATCTCAGGGTTGTGAGTTCAAGCCCCATGTTGGGCTCCATGCTGGGTGTGGAGCCAGAAAGAAAGAAAGAGAGAGAGAGAGAAAGGAAGGGAAGGGAAGGGAAGGAAGGAAGGAAGGAAGGAAGGAAGGAAGGAAGGAAGGAAGGAAGGAAGGAAGGGAAAGAAAGAAAGAAAGAAAGAAAGAAAGAAAGAAAGAAAGAAAGAAAGAAAGAAAGAAAGAAAGAAAGAAAGAAAAGAAAGGAAAGGAAAGGAAGGAAAGGAATGGAATGGAATGAAATGGTTGGGATGTTTTTTATATGAGATGCCAACTTAGCAGGAAAAAGGGACAAGGATGAGCTCAAAGAAGGTGTCCGGGAGGAGCTAACTTACAAAGGGAAGTCTGAACGATAAACAGGAATTCATGGGACTTCTAAGTAGGAGGCAAGTATTTTTTGGAGCACATGAAGACAGAGACACGTGAATAGCAGGATTGTGTTGAAACAAATATACGTACCTTGGTCTGTTTGGTATTTTCACTGTGTCTAAAATTATGCCATTCCTCCATTGTGGATAAAATTGAAAATTGACAGGAAGGCTTTCTTTTATCCATTCTTGATGCGTAAGACTCCATCATGGCTCCTTTTTTATTTTTTTTAAAGATTTTATTTATTCATGAGGGGGCGGGGGGGCAGAGACACAGGCAGAGGGAGAAGCGGGCTCCATGCAGGGAGCCTAACGTGGGACTCGATCCCGGGTCTCCAGGATCACACCCTGGGCTGCAGGCGGCGCTAAACCACTGCGCCACCGGGGCTGCCCTCCATCATGGCTCCTGCGGGAGAGGGAGGCTGGTTGTACCAACACCGAGGGCTAAATGGACCGTCTGTCTTCCCAAGGACTCTGACTAGTACCTCTCATTTAGCCTTCAGGTAAGTCATTGGCTGATAAATATATGACCACCAATCATCACTCAGGCCAACTGGTAGCTTCTTACAGGAAAACTTGTTGTAGGGCTTCCAAGGAATGCTATAGGGCCCTTTCCCCTTGAGTATAGATAGTTTAATGGGAGAATCTGCAGTGTTCAGGCATTAGGTCCCATGGAGAAATTCTGCAGTCCTGTTTGTGTCTTCTGTTCATTTACTCTGTTTATCATCTTTGAGCACCTGTTACATATATGGTGGGTTAGCCTTGGATGATAATCACCTTCGGGTCTAGACTCTTCCATTCAGCTCCATCTGGCTTTGCTACGCTCGCCTTAAACTTGGTGTGTCCAATCTCAAACCCCTCATCTTCCTCTGATGTGCCTTGCTTTTTGTAACCCCTGTCCTGGAGACATCACCACCAACCCAGGAACCTCAGTGTCCCCTTATGCATCTTCCCCTTCATTTCCCCCCTTTCTCTAAGATCTCTTTTCCTGAAATCCCTCTAGATTCAGCTTCCGTGCTGCTTTTCCCCAGACATGGTCTCAATCAGATCCTCACTTCACATTCACCTAGTCTCCTCTTCTAAATGATGTGTCTACCTCCCTTCCCCTTCTCTCTCCACCATCCATCACTTAATCCAGTCCATTTATTGAACTCCTCCTGCATTCTATGCACAGAGCTAGATTATGTGGTGATATTTTTTAACATAATGGGCATGATCCTTGACTTCTCCAAGCTCACAGTCAAGTGGGGATCTAGACAGGTAAAAAGGCGACCAAAACCTGAGGGTGGGTGCATGGTACTGAGGTAACTGACTATTAGGAAGGGACCCTGAGCCAGGCATGGGTAGTCAGGGAAGGGCTCCAGGAGAAAATGATGGTGGCCCTCAGAACTGAAGGCTGAACAAAAGATAAATGCTGGCTTGGGAGTGTGAAGGGTGGGAGGAGAGGGGGCCAGACCAGGAGATTTGAGAGGGCAGCAATGGTGTGCCTTACCTTGTCCCTGGCATCCTGCTCATCTCCCGCCAAGTAATAGGTGCTCAGTAAGTATTTATCAAATGAGCAAATGCATGAAGGTTCTTACAGAGCAAACTGAATCTGCAGTCTCAGGTGAAGAGAGGGCATGGAAAACAGAAGGTCTGTGTCTCTGGAATAGGGCTGGGAAGAGGCTCAGAGGCTGAGAGCTAGGAGGTGGGTCACATTGCTCCCCACACCTCGCTAATATAGTAGGGACTATTTAATTGGGTATTCACTGCACTGCTTTCTGCACTCACTGCTCTCTCCTCCTCTGCTCTGACCTTAGAGTCCCAGCTAACTGCTTCCCTACCCCCCGTGCTCCCAGCACCCCCTGGGCGCCAGCTGTTGTCTCCTGTTACTCTCCTTGGATTGTGTCCACTCTCCCTTTGCTTCCTATCAAACTCCTATGTCTTCTAGGGCACTGCTTCCCCAGCTCCTCGACGTCCTCCTGACCCAGTCAGAATTAGCCCTTTTTTGCCTTTACTCTCATAGAATGCTGTGTTGTGGTTGTGGTTGTTAACAACATAATGTGCCACCATGTGTGTATATTAAATTGTGGATCATCTGTCCCTATAAGGAGTGTGAGCTCCTTGAGGTCAGGGGAACCAGGTCATTTTCATCTTTAGATTTCCCAGAGGCACTCATTTGTGGTATTATAGTTCACACTGTCACTTCTGCTAGCTCAGTTGTATTTATAAGACTAGAAGGTATATCTGCTATTTATCATCCTGTGTTTATTATTCATATGCCTTATCTCTTCTACTTACCTCATACACAGTAGCCTGATAAAGAGATTTCTCTCAACATTTTACAGAATGAAGAAACAGCAGTGCAGAGGCAGAAGCAACACACTCAAAATCCCCACTAATAAATGCCATGACTGGGATTTGCACCCATTTCCATTGGACTCCAGAAGCTTTGCCCTTGTGTAATGCCGGCTATTTCGGATGCTCCCTCAGTAATGTCTGGTTGGCCGAGGGGAATGAATAAAAAAAAACTCTAGGAATATTAGAAGTTGAGAGTAAGCTGATGTCCGGCGATGGGGTTCCCTGGTGATGCCATCTTGGATGCCTGGGTTTCTTTTGGAGAAGAACAAGCAGAAAACAGAACTCAGTACTGTGCTGTGGGAGAAGTATCTTGTCTGTTGCATTCAGTCTAAAGACTTCATTGTCTGACCACGTGCTCCTGAAACTGATGCCCATACGTCTAGATGGTAGAAATAACGGGCTGGCCAAATTGTTATCTGTGCCCTGCTTAAGATTTTTAGAGACACAAAAATGCTATTAGGGTTGGCTCGAATGGAGGGTTACCAATGATTTGACCGTCTGAAATCTTGTGGTTGGGTGAAATACCTTCTCTCCTTTTCAGCTTCCGCCATCCTTGTCAGCAAGCATTGGGTTGGTCATGTGCCTGACTTCCTTTCACAGCTGCTGTTAGAAACTGATGGGCACATTACAAGTTAGAAAGAATGTGATTTTGTGGCTGGAACTCCCTGACTCGTCCCTCCTGACTCCTCTTCCCTCCACTTCTCACAGGCGGAACCCCTTGCACTTCCACCTCATTGCTGACTCCATCGCAGAGCAGATCCTGGCAACGCTCTTCCAGACCTGGATGGTGCCGGCCGTGCGCGTAGACTTCTACAACGCAGATGAGCTCAAGGTACAGGCAGGAGGGAGAGGTGCCTCCCTGAGCACCGCATGCTGGAAGCTTTTCTTGGTTGTGGCCTTGTAGACTGGCAGTGGTAGAAACCTCAGCTTTCAGCTGGAAATGCCCAGGGTATAACTTAGGCTGTTTGTCACTCAGATCTGATATTACTACAGAAAGCATCAAAGGGACCACTACTTCAGCACAGAATGTGTGCTGGTCTGTGTGGTTCTGGCACAGACCAACTTTCTTTAAAGGGTTTCTTCAGAAGGGGAAGACCTGGTATGCATCTGAAAGAGGTCTTTGGTGGCTCTTCTAGAGAATTCTGCTACCAGTGAGATCAGTGCTGAATTCAGAGTCAGGGGCCTGGGTTTTAATTTGTTGTATTGTCACTTGTCGTAAGATACAAAGTAAATAATCTGTACCTTTGCTGTGTCTGTTTTCTCATCAGTGAAAAGGTGATCATACCAACCTCACTGGGTAATGAAAAGGCAGAAATGAGAGAATGTGTGTGAATGTGCTTTTAAAAGATTATGCAACACAATAGTAAAGATTGTGTTCGGCCAGAAGTTTCACCGAATAAGACTCATTTGGTCATATCATTTCCTTGCTTAAAAGCCATCTGTATTGCCATGTTGCCTGGATCAGGATTGGAATTCATAGTCTCAAGAAGTCCTGCTTCTGGTTCTTGACTCTTCTTCCAGTCTCATCTGTGTCATTCCTGGAAATTCATCCTGTTACTCAGCTCTAGGAAACTACTTCTAGTCTCTGCTTCCTCTCCTACTTTTGAGTCTTTGCTTATGCTGTTCCTTCCAACTGACATTCCCTTCCACCTGCCTTGTCACAACTCCTACTCACCTGCTGCATTGGTACTTCCTCTGAGAACCTTCCCTGACTTCTCCAAAGAAAACTTCTTCAGCAGTCTATCTGCTGGTTTAGTTTAGAACCTTTTTTAATAGGGGAGGGGGCAGGGAAGCACGTCTTACTCTTTTCTGATTTCTGGTGCATAGCTGATACCCTGTAATGCTTGTGAATTTAACAAATTGCTGTTGTTAGGAGAACACGTAACTTTGCTGAAATATGTTGATGTTCTATCTCCTATCACCTTGGGAAGGACTGAACACCTAGGCATGAGGCTGATTCTAGCAAATTGCTTGTTCCAAACCTCATAAAGCCATTATCTTTTCATTTCAGAGCCATAACATTTTAAATAGATCACAGAGATGCCGGCCAGAGTTTCTGATTTTCCCATATTTCAGACTCTGAGGTTGATCGAGATGTTCAGAATTTAGCATTTGGGGATTGTCGTGGTAATTTGTGTGCCATTCCAATCTATTCTGAGCTAAAATTGATTAACACTCTTAAAAGGGAAAAACAAAATTTAGCAAATTGCTACGCTAATTAAGGTGAAAGCAAGCCTCTCTGTCTCCCAGGGTCTTGGCGCCAACACAGTGGGGGAAAAGCAATGGGAGGGAGGCGTGGCGCCTGGTGCACAAGGATGCTTCTGCCTCCTTCATTGCTCTTTTTTGGGCAATCCTGTGCCATGCTCCTTGCAAGTCTGTGCCCCCCACTACTTTTTAAGAAAACACAAAAGTGGTTCAGCAGAACCCCAAGTTCACATCTTGGCTTGCTGTCGAAGAACCATCTGAATTGGTGTCTGAGCCCTGGCTCAGTCAGGTGTTAGATGGGTGGCACAGTGACAGCCACCAAGACAAGGACTAAACAAAATAACACCTGTGAAGGCACAGCAGTGTCTGGAGTGCAGCAGGTTTTTGAAAAGGCCCCACTCTCCTTTGCAGCCAAGGCACAAAGTAAGATTAAAATGCTCGTGAAATCCACAGACATTTGGGAGATGTCTGAAGGACATCTGAAGGAGTAAGGCACCAAGGACTGTACTCTGCTCCCGGGAACCCTGGGGCATCCCTGAGGTTGAGGTCTTGGACGACATGGGGGCAGAGGGACTGCTGCTCTGACTCTTGCATGCCCACTTCCATCCTGGAAGACCGACTGTTCATTATTTTACATATTGGATTTTTATCCATTGGAATCACAGAGTCCATGGCTTAAAAAATAAGAATTAAGAAAAATACAATCAGATGTGTTCTAAAAGATACTGTCTCCAGTGTCGTCGTCTTTTTTTTTTTTTTTTTTGTCTCCAGTGTCTTATCCTCTAGCGTGACCTTTGCTACCAACTACACTGACTACCCTGTTCAAAGTCTCAAACACACCTGCATTTTATTTCCCTTCCAATGAAATTCCCATCTCCCACCATCTTATATCCCCTGAGACTCTTGTCAGAATCCTGTAAGGACAATGAGTATGAAAGCATTTTGTAAACACAATTTTGCCATAACTGATGATCACAATAGTGATGATTTATATGTAATCTAGCTCTGCAAACCCCAAACCATGGTTTGCCCAGTCCCCGCAGCTTGAGCCTCTCCTGGCCGTAGCACTGCTATATGCCTGCTTAGCTGCTCTTCCAGAATCAAGGTTCATCTTTTTTTTTTTTTTTTTTAAAGATTTTATTTATTTATTTGAGAGAGGGAGCATGAGGGAGAAAGCAGGAAGGGTGGGTGGGGAAGAAGGAGAAGCAGACTCTCGCTGAGCAGGGAGCCCAATGCGGGGCTCTATCCCAGGACCCCGGGATCATGACCTGAGCTGAAGGCAGACGCTTAACCCGGTGAGTCACCCAGGCACCCCCAAGAGTTCACCTCTGCCATCCCTCTTCCCTCACCCTGTGTCTGCTCATCCCATTCCTAGCTGGTCTCCATCTTCCTGGCCGCCATCCCTCTCTGAGCTTTTCTGACCTCTCCCCAACACAACAGCAGTTTTGGTCTTTTCCCCTCTGCCCACTCCTCCCCCAGATGTATTCTCCCTCAGCAGCATGAGTTGGCTCTCCCAGAAGCATGCCCAACCATGCCAGTTCCCTTTCCTGTGCATAAAACCCTGCGTGGTATCCTGGTGCTCCAAAGATAGAGGCTAGGATCTGGACTTGGGCTTTCTGGCTCCTGCCTCCTCCGCTCTGTTGTCTACCACAGTACCACCGCTCACTCACTGGATCATCACAAGTGCTCTGCTCCTTCCCTCTCACCAGGGGGGCCACTACACAGGCTACTCCTCTGTCTGTTAAACTCTGTTCCCCAGTTGGCCTCCTCTTCCCCATTGCTAGTTAATTCCATGTTTTTTTCACTTAAGCTACATTTACTCCGGGAAGCCTTCCCTGCATTCAGTATCTGATAGGGGACACTTTGTTGTATGTTCTCATGGGATCACATACATTTCATCACACAATGTGATCTTTCTTGTCTTTGTGGAGAAAACTGGTCTTTCTCGCCCCTAGATAGCTGGTTCCAAAAGGACCGAGATAGGTCTGCTTTTTATCACCCTTCTATCTTTAATGCCTCCTGTGATGCCCGGCCTATGAAAATATTTGCAAAATGATGATATACAGTAAACTTAGAGCTGGGTCCTTATGAGTAATAAAGCCATTAGGAAGGGGTTTCTTTATCATTGTCAGGGCTCACCACATTCCTAAGGCCTGTTGGGCCTTAAGGTATGGGCGGACAGCCAGGTATTTGTCTACCAGTCACCCTGCAGTGGCATAAATAAGGCAGCTCCATCTGTGCTACCCTGTGTAAAGTCCCAAGAGCAGCCCTGGGACAGGTGAGTGTCTTTCCATGAATGCATTAAAACGCCATCCATCAGCTGATGTTAGCAAAGGAGGAAGAAGGGGAGAGGAGAGGGCCCGTGCTGTGTTGTGCAGTTGCATTTAGAAAGCGTGTCCGATGGTACCCTCAGCAGGCACACATGATGCCCTCCACCCCCAAACTGGTGCTGGAAAATCACTTTGTACAGCTGTTGGAAATGGCATTTCTCGGAAACATTCCTGTGGGCCCCTTATTATATCTGTTAGTGCTGGAGAACGGACTAAAAGGGAAGAGGAAATTTATAAGGGAGTGGTGCATGATTACAAATGAACTGTAGGAAGTCTGCCGTGGACTGGTATGCTTCTCTTGGTAATGGCCAATTAGTGCAGATTTGCAAATAGTGATCACTCAGCTTGCTTGTCTCTGTGGCCTGTGAAATGCTCATTGGTCTTCTGATGTTTACAGGGCCCATTCATTTCCAGCCTCCCAGTCCCCATATCAACAGGCTACCAGGACTGAGCACATTTTTGTACCCAGAACTCCATTCAAGATGCATAACTCCTCTCACCAGAGAAAGGAAGAGCAGGATGGGGGACTTATTTTTGTGGGGAGCTTTGTAGATGATGGCATGCTGTCCCTTGCCCCTCAACGGCAGCCTTGTGGGATGGACTGAAGTTTGATTACCGCCATCTCACAGATAATTTATAAATTGAAGCATGGAGTTGAAGAGTATTTGCCTACAATCAGGCAGCTAATAAATGCCACAGCTGCTATTTAACTTTTCCCTTTCCAAATGGAATGCTAGGAGATAGAGGATTGTGTAATTCAGTAGACATGGATGTAGAGCAGATCCGAAGGGAAGGAGGGAGTCAGGGACTACAGCCACCGAGGAACACATCGGCCACTGTTGAGTTGTGCTTGAACATAGGATTCCTGTTTTCTGTGCCTCAGGGCCCTGTCAGGCTGCAGTGTAACTTGTGCTATCTATGGGACCCTTGGTATCTTATGTGTGATGTGCTCCTTTTATAGAATGCCCCCAGCTCTGTGGAGCAAGTGCTATTATTATCCCCACCATGCAGATAAGGAGGGTAAGGCTTTGGGGTGGTCAACCAAACCAACCCCAAGTCCTGTGTGTAGCTCGTAGATGGCAGAGTCAGGATTAAAACCCAGAACTACTTGACTTCACAACCCATGCTCTCCTGTGTTAGATTTCCTTCCCTGTGGTCTGCTTGTATATATATATATATTTTTTTTTAAGATTTATTTATTTGAGAGAGAGAGAGAGAATGAGTGTGTGCACAAGTAGGGGGAGGGGCAGAGGGAGAGAATCCACAAGCAGACTGCCTGCTGAGCACGGAGCCCAATGTAGGACTCAATCCCAGGTCCCTAAGGTCATGACCTGAGCCAAAACCAAGAGTCAGCCTTTTAACCGACTGAGCCACCCAGGCTCCCCTATGGCTTGTTTTTAAGCTGGGACCCTGTAATTGTGACTAGACAAGGGTCCTCTAAGCTCTCGGTGGTGGTTTTTTTCCTGGTTGTTGATGAAGAACAAATGCTTTAAGCATGACCCCTCCATTAAAGGGGATGGAGCTTCCTGCTGTAGATAAAAGGACACTATATTCACAATGCTGCTGAAGTTCAGGACAGCCCCATCATTTCACCCAAGGTTGTTTTCCAAATGAAGCAGTCACTCTCTAGGCAGTTTCCCTTAAATCAGCAGTACATACCTTGTCAGTTTTCACACAAGACCCTGCATACCAACCAGCCCTTGATCTTGCCCCAGTTGGCCCAGAAAGTCAATCCCATGCCATCAGCTGGGGTGAGGATGAACCCGAGCTTGCAACGGGAAACTCCTAGGGCCGCAGCCGTTTCATGATTCACCTGTCCAGCTGGGGGTCCTAATTTATCTCCTTTTCTCTTAGACCTGATGCCTGCTCGTTACCAACATCAGAAAGGTTATGAAGTGGGATTCAGGGCTATGGCTCCAAAAAATATTAATGGCTGACTCTAAAAATTGGCTCCGTACTCATCCTCTGTTACCTTTGTGCTGGTCTTTGTGGAGTATCGCAGAAGCTCTCTTTAGATAACTGCCATCTTCAGCACCCTGCTGTCCTTTGGGAGACATACTTCTATTGTTCCTCTCATTAGGGGGTGGATAAACTGCTACCTACCCTATCTGTTTCCCAGGAAGATGTGCTTCCTGAATGTTGGACATTTCCAGTTAGGAAGGACTGATACAAATAAGAAGCCCTAGGGATTCAGGGTTCGGAGGAAGCTCGATAAAAATAGCTGTCTTTGGACAGATGAGGTCCAGGGAGGGTTAAGAATTATCCAGGATCACATGTGATTCTTTCCAACACAGTCCTCTTCCCAGAATTGGGTCTGGGTGTTTTGATTGTGGGGCCTGGGCTATCGCTCAAAGGCACTGCACTTGACGGTGGTTGAAAACCATGGACCGTCACCAACTCTACCCCCATGGGGCTGGAGCAGGTTCCAGTTAGGCTTGACCTGCAGAGGAAGGACAGAAGTCTCATGGAGAACATGATCTGCTCTAAGATGCCTGGCAGAAGAGTGAGAAGTGAAGTGTGTGTGACCTTTGGAATTGTGCGACTTCACTAATAATTCGGTAATACTGAGAGTAACACGCAATGCTTAATTGTCTTTTAAAGTTGTTACCTCTAGCCCTTCTTTATTAAAGGTGAAGATTAAATGCAGTAAATGAGGTCTCATAATGGAAAGCACACAGTGCTTGGCACATAGTAGGGACTCGTGAATTCTGTGTTTTCTCTTTTTCTATATTTGAAAATGGCTATGATTAACCTTTTAAATCTTCACCCTTGTTTCCTTCTCTTTTTTTGCATCTCATGTTCTATAGGAGGGCTTACAGGGGTTAAATATTATGTCCAGGTCTGGAAAAGTTATTATCTCCCATTCTCTTCATTGTTTTTCTTGGGCCCTGGATTATCCATGTGGTTTGTGAATATGAGGGCTGGTTCTATCAGGCCAGCAGTGCACCTCTGGCCTTTGCAATAGGTTCTTCTCTCTCTCGGATAACAAGGTGAGATTGTAGAATGGACATGGGAGTGAAATGCATCTGAAAACACAAGAGGTGGTCGTTAGCTTTTAAATATCACACATGGAAAATTGTAAGCAACCAACAGAAAATTGTAATCTGCATTAGAAAAGAATCTTTGTGTCGAATGTACAATTCACTTTATACACAGGCAAATATTTCTTTATAAAATGGAGTGTCTTAATGAATGGGCCCTGTCTCTTTTTGAGAATCATAGAATCTTAATTAGGAAGGAACTTGGCATTCATTTGGCATAACCTTCCACTTTCTTCTATAATATTCTATATAAATGGTCATTAATCTGCTTTTGAATACTTCCAGAGATAAGAGACCATTACCTCCCAAAGGACCTTGTTCCATATTTAGAAACTCTATTAGAAATATCCGCCTTGTGCTGTCCTGAAATCTTTATCTTTTTGATTCTCCCATTGGTCCTGAGCATTAATAAAGACCAAATGCAAGTGTAGATATCATTGTCTGTTAACTCCTGTTAACAGTCTCCTTTCCCACTAGACTGTGAGAACCAGGAGGGCAAGTCCTGTAACTTTTATCTCTATGCCCAGCTCTTCGGACAAAACCTGGTAAAAGTGGCTCCAGGAAATGCATTGGTTTTATGCCATGGGACTGCAGAGTGAGTCAACCAGCTGTTTGGAGACCAGCAGATCTACTGAGTCTTCTCTTCCCCATTCTTTCAATCATATCCCGAATGGCAGTGCTTGGAATCTGGGTGACACTTAAATATATCTTTCAACGTTCTTATGTAATACATAGTTTCCACGTTGTTGCCTTCCTTGAATGGGCTTACTTTTTGTCTCTGTCTACTATTCTCTGTGGGCCTTCAGAATACAACAGGTGTGTCAGATCTATGTACCTGACATGCCCCATCAGGAGCAGTCATTGGCCTGGGCTCAGACACTTAAACACCTTTAAAGCAATTAAGTGTCCCCTGATCCACCCTTTCCCTGATCGTGAACATTGATCCCTTCCCATTTTCATCGCTGTGGTCTTCTCGTTCTTGGTTCATTTCCCTCAGTAAAGAAGGAGATGTTTTTGTGTACCTTATTTCACTGTGTCCTCAAGAATCCCCTGCTGTGGAAACAGCACATGTTTGCTTGTATTAATAAGGGATTTATCAGGGCAGCCCGGGTGGCTCAGCGGTTTAGTGCAGCCTTCAGCCCAGGGCTTGATCCCGGAGACCCAGGATCAAGTCCCACATCAGGCTCCCTGCATCCTTGCATGGAGCCTGCTTCTCCCTCTGCCTGTGTCTCTGCCTCTCTGTCTCTCTCTATCTCATGAATAAATAAATAAAATCTTAAAAAATAATAAATAAAAATAATAATAATAATAAGGGATTTATCAAAGGAAGTAGCAGAATGCTGCTAATTGGAAATACAACTGATACCAAAATATAACTTCTTTTGGTCTTTAATACAGTGCTCTTCCCTTGTACCAAAAATCATACCTATCCACAACTTGAGTTAAAAACCAGCAACAGTGATTGAAAAAGGTGGTTATAGTGATGGATTTTGACATTATAAGCTCAACCAAAAAAAAAAAAAAAAAAAAAAAGACCAGCAGTATCTGATGGGTGAAGGGGATGGGCAGAATGAAGTGGGAATTAGGAGGTTAGGATATATTCCCAGTGAGAATAGGAGTCTTTGTCCAAATGTTTTCAAAGGATAAAAGGCTGGATTTTGGGAGTAAAATGTTAGAGCTTCAGTGCCTTAGATGAGGTATATTTTTTGACATATTACCCAGAGATGGAGTGGCTGAAGTGGTGTGATGAAAATTAGGAGCTCCTGGCACTTTAAGGCAAGCGTGTTGAGTGGTCCATCCATAGGTTGATGAAACCCAAGAGGAGAGAAGAATTCTATGCATGCAGATGAAAAGGAGCCCTACAATCTAGGCAAAATGGGTGATAGGTTGCCCACATCATGGGATACCCTAGAAACATATTGAGTTATGAGGATTTAAAAAAATCCTCCCTTTAAGATTAATAATAACTCTCATTAATAAGAATTGATTATATGCCAACATAATAGCTTTACAAGCATAATATTATTTTATCCCCACAGTAAGCCTTGAGGTTAGTATAATTATTTTCACCCATTTCCAGGTGAGGAAGTGGAATCTTATAAAAGAAACTTGTTAAAATTATTCAGCATTTTGAACCAGAATATGACTCTAAGTAGTCCAGCCCTTGAGCAGCACTGTCCGATAGAAATATAGTGACAAATCATAGGTATAATTTCAAGTTTTCTACTGGTCACATTTCCAAAGGCAAAATGAAACAAGTGAAAGGAATTTTAATAATAGCATTTTATTTAAACCTATATATCCAAAATACTATAATTTCAACAAGATCAGTATTTTCAAAATTACTAAGGAGATAATTTTATATACTTTTTTTCATACTGCCTTCAGTAGTCAATGTGTATTTCACGCATTTAAACTTAGGCTGCATTTCAATGACTCAGTGGCCATCTATATAGGGGTGGTGGCTATGAGGGAGCACTGGAGCCTGATTTCTGAGGCTCCACCATGACACAAGGGCAGAGGGTGGAGAGAGACATATCTTTGAAGAATAAAAATTCTGGCTGAGTCTTTTTGCTATAATAATAGATGTCCTTAAGAAAATTTCTACAGCCCTTTCTGAGCAGGGACCTCAGAATACTAGCCACATTTTCTCGTGTATAAAGACAACAGAAAATGATATTCTATGCAAGAGCTCACAAAATATACACCAGTGTATACTTGAAGAAGTATCATCAGTGATTTGCCAGCCAACCATATAAGTAATCAAAATGAATATTCAGAATGAGATAGTCTCATTCTAGAGGGGCAGGCAATGTGTACTGAAAGAAGTTACACATGGGATGATATGTAAATAATTGTTTTAAGTCTATTGCAAAGATGAATGCAAATGCCAAAAGTTGTTCTTAAAAACATACATAAATAACCAAGTAGTTTTGTTGTTGTTTCCATGTTTACCCATCTTGCTCACCCTGTACCTCCCACCTCTGGCAACCACCTGTCCCTTCTCTGTGTCTATGAGCTTGGGGCTTTTTTTTTTAATTGCTGTTTCTTTGTTTGGTTCTGTTTTTCCGAGATTCCCATGTAAGTGAGATTATATGTATTACTTTTCTCAGTCTTATTTCTCTTGTAATGCCCTCAGGGCCATCCATGTTGTCACAGATGATCTCCTTATTTTTTAGGGCTGAATAATGGTCTCTTTTCCATTCACCATCAGTGGACACTTAGGGTGCTTCCATCTCTGGGCTATTGGAAAAGACGCTGCACTAGAAAACTAGAGTGCTGATCAGTCATTTTAAAACCAGCTGGGAAGTGTGTGTTGGATTTAAAAGCTGCTACATTTCCTGCGTTTTGTGTAACTCAGGTGGGATTCTGTAACCCTTCACTCTGATCATCAGGAGAATGAAAAAGTAAGCTGTTTTTGCAAAACTCAAAGCTGACCATGGGTAAAGTTATAAATAGAATTAAAACTGAGTTATCAGAGATGAATATTAATATTGCAAGTGAAACAAAGTCTGTGTAATGTAGGTAGGGAGCAGAAACAAAATGAAAAAGAAAAAAATAAGAATGCTGGAACGTAAGATATACAAATGGGGGAAAATGAGCCTTGTTGTAGCATATGCAAAAATTAACTTGAAAATAATCTTACACCTAAATGTAAAGACTAAAACAATAGAACTGATGGAAGAGAACAGAGAAGAAAATCTTAGTGACCTTGGGTTAGGCAAAGATTTCTCAAGTGGGTTATGAAAAGCACAAACTAAAAGAGCAAGAAATACTAATAAATTGGACTAATAAACTGGTTTTTGTTGTTCTGAGACATGAATAAGAAGATGACAAGCCACAGACTCAGCATATTTACAAAGTATATGTCTGATAAAAGATTTGTATCTGGAATATGCAGAGAACTCTTAGAACAGTACAAGAAGACAAATGACCCAATTTAAAAATGGACAGTGGATTTTAAGAGACACATCAGTAAGGAAGACAAGGATAGCCAGTAAATGCCCACCCCCCCAAAGTGCTCAACATCATTAGTCATCAGGGAAATGCAAATTAGGTCACCAGGAGATTCTACTTCACACCCACTACAATGATCAAGATCTTAAAAGAGTGAAAATACCAAGTGTTGGTGAGAATGTGGGACAACCAGAACTGTTGTACATGAGTAGACATGTAAAATGGTACATCCACTTTGTAAAACAGTTTGTCCATTTCTTAAGAAGTTAAACAGTCTCACATTATGGCCCACCAGTACCACTCCTGGTTATTCATGCAGGAGAAATAAAAACATTCACATACAAAAATTTGTATGTGAATATTCACAGCAGCTTTGTTCATAGAATGCCAATGTCCATCAACCAGAGAAAACAATTAGTATATCCATTCAGTGGAATGTTAATTCAGCAGTGAATGTGATATATACAACAGTATCAGGGAATCTCAGAAGTAGTACACTAAGTGAAAAACGCCAGACACAAAATACTGCATATTATATATGACTACACAAAATTCTTGAAAGCAAGGCAGGAGGTACTAGAACCCAAAGAGTGGGGTGGAAGAGACCACCTAAAAGGGGTATGAGGAAAATGGGGAGGAGGGAGATAGAATTGTTGTATATAGTGATCGCGTGGTGGTTGCAGACTGTATACATTTGTTGAATCGTTCATTTAAAAGGAGAGATTGTAATGTATGTCAATTTTTTTCACAGAGCTGAAAAATAATGCTTAAAAATACTATTCCAGAACAAAACCAACATTACTTATTTTAACAAATGTACATACTTTAAATTTCTTTTAATGGAGAAACACCCCAATGCTTAAGTAACGGTATCTTAACTGCTTACAATCTTCAAAAATATACCTAAAATAAATTATGAAACTAAAAAATAAGTTTATATGTAGGATGTCTCAGACATACAAAGGAAAAGAAGGTACAGATGTTAATTTCAGACTATCCCAAAAATAAAGTATATTTAATTGAAATTAGTAATTTCAAATTGACAAGCATGATATCCATAAGAGGAAATAATAGCCATGCTGTTTTCTAAGTTAGAAAGCTTTCAAATACATAAAGCAAAAACTGATAGAAATATAGGATATATTGAGTTTCAGCCACTAAAAAGGCAAATCATAATTTTAATGACAGTTTTAAGAATATAATCATTATGAGTAGATATCAAAGCTTATATCCATAAAATGGAATAAAATTGGATTTTCATGTGTTTTTGGAGAAATTACATAAATTGAGGGTGCAAGAAAACCTCATTAAATTCCAAACCATAAAAATTATACAGGCCCCCTTCTTGGCTACAGTGAAGTAATACTACATCAGAAACAAACTTTTAAATGGGAAGTTCAACATACCTGGAAATTAGAGGAAGGTGAAGAATTTTTCTAAATGCTTATTTAATCCAAAAGGAAGTAAAACTAAAAATTATAGCCTATTTTCAAAACCACAAAAGAGGAATATTTCACAGTAAAGCTTATGGAATGTGCTCAAAGCTGTCATTGGAGATGTTTTAATAGCCTTCAGTGCCTTCATTATTCAAACACAAAGATGATGATAAATGCACCTCACATTCCATTTGATAATTTAAACAAGAATAATGGTGTGGACCTAAGGAAAGCAGAAGGAAAATAAAGTTAATAGCAGAAGGCTGTGAAATAAGAAAAATGAAAAGCAAAACTAGAATTAAATTTTCGAAAGCTGGTTCTGTGAATGAGAAAATGGCAGTCCTCCGGCTAATTTAGGAATGAGTAATGGAGTAAATATTATTAAGCTAAACACTAAATAAGGTAGCAGACAACAATGAACATGGAAAACAGTAATAAGATAACAGTAAAACCTAGCATTTATTTGGTACTTATGTACTAGATACAATACTAAGTATTTAATGTGGGTTCTCTCACTTAATTATCACTCTATAAAATTAGTGCTATGATGATCCCATTTTGCAGATGAGGAACCTAAAACTCGAGGCAGTTTGGCCAAGACATCTTGGTTTGCAGAGGTTGGAAACAGGATCACAGCCTTTATCCTGGTAGTGGGTCTGGGTTTTGATTCCTAGAACATAACACTGTAAAATGCCATCCCCTACATAGGTGTATTTTAATTGTATGTGTATAATACACATTTTAGTATATACTGTATATGTTAGGTATATATAATACACACATGGCATGTATTTATGATATGCATATATTGTATAAATATATAACATGTAATATGTACATATATGCATTGTATATATAATTGTATATAATATGCATATGTTGTAATACAAAGTGCTATAATATATATGTATATATGCATATATACATACATTGTATATATACACATCTATATGTATACGATGTATATAATATACATTTCAATTAGTCAAATTGAAATAGATTTCATTTCAGTTAATCAAATCTACTAGAATTTTCCCTTGAATTTTCTTAGAATTTTTTCCATTTCTCCTTGCCATATACAAATTTTCCTTGCCCTTGGATAAAAATTTTCATTTTTTTCCTAGTCTGAATGTTTCTCCCTTTAAATTTAAGTCTTTAAATTACCCAAAATTTATTTTTGTGTCTGGCGATATCCTATTTGATCTTTCCCCAAATGCTCAATCTTCACAATAATGGCCTTTTGCTACATAAACCATTCTTTCTCCAAGGGTTGGAAATTCTTCCTTGAGCAAAGGTTGATAATTATCCAGAACATAGGATACCACTCTTTCCTTTTCATATTCACAGCTGATAGAAGTAACTGCTCCTGGGACTCTTCCTGCTGAGTGGAGGAAAAGCTTCAGCATTCTTATTAAGACTCCTTCATTCAAACATTTACTTAGAGTCAATTATGTGCAAGTACTCTGTTAACAGTGGGGGATAGATAGGGTGGTTAAGAACAGAGGGGGTCCATCCCTGTAGTGGATGAGTTGGGCTTATGACCAGTACTTAGGCATTAAAGGTACTGAAGAAATAATTATAGAAGAGAAGTGTTTAACAAATAACTATACAATAACAAGTGTTATGAAAAAGGAAACAGTGGCATGACAGCCTAAAGTAGAGCAACCCAAACATGAATAGAATGGTGGGCCAAGAATAATTTCCTTGAGATTTAGACTGAGCTCTAAACAATAGATGGGGAGGAAAAGTGAGGAGGGAAGACCTCTATTTCAGGTAACATGGTGAACTAGACATACTAGAATGTTGTATATAACATTGCATATATATATTATATATGGAACATTTTATATATATATATATGAAAGGAAGAACTATCCCAGTAAATATGGCTTAAACAACATATCCATTTTTCTTATAAATGATTGGCAGTTCCATGAGAGATGGTAGTGTTCATGGGTGTTCTCTTGGGCTCCTCATGGTTACAGTGGTCATAGCAAACCCAGCAAGTCATCTCCTCTCAGGACATTGGGAAGGAAATGTGGGTTCTCTCTGTCCCCATCTCTCTTTCTCTCCCTCTCTCTCTCTCCCTCCCTCCCAGGGGGAGGGAATCTTCTCCCCAGAATCTCCCAGCAGACTTCCCATCAGGTGTGCTGGTCAGGATTGTCCTATATCTATATGCTGTCTACAGGGGAGACTGGGAGAGTGAGGGTTTCTGTGTTTGCAGCCTTCACAGCAGAGACTAGAGGAGCAGCTCTGAGTAGGCAACCAGTAGAGTCTCTCACACTTCCCTTTGTAGGTTTGTTGTGAGAAGAAAATGCATATTTAGGAAGCAGGGATAACTAGTATATATATGTATGTATATATATATGTATATATATATATATATATGTGTGTGTGTGTGTTGTTTTTTCCTTACTTGCTCTTTTTAATCTGTGACTTCTGAATTAACCACTTTTGGAGTTTGGTTTGGGTAACTTTGTTGGGATTTCCTAAGGCAACTAGTCTGTCCATGGGGAAATTCCCAGCCTCTCAAGATAGATGGACTACCAGTAGCCCAGGGTAACT
Source organism: Canis lupus baileyi (assembly GCF_048164855.1). Taxonomy (NCBI): domain Eukaryota; kingdom Metazoa; phylum Chordata; class Mammalia; order Carnivora; family Canidae; genus Canis; species Canis lupus. Next base: position 32,818,806 of record NC_132848.1, read on the forward strand.
GGCTGGCTTGGGAAATCGGATGCTAACTCTAATTAATTCAGCTACCTAGCTGAATTCTCAATTAAGAGGAAGTAACTTGGGTCGGGTCTATACATTGGTACAAGTCAATCAGTAGATAAGGATTTGCTGAATGCACAAGATTCTGTCAGAGCTCAGACGCAGAAAAGCTAATGTCTTCTGCAGGAATTTAGTACCAGTGAATGAAATGGAGAGTGGTGCAGTACCAGTCAGTTACCAGCTGGATAGTCAGGGCTGGCTTCCCAGGAGAAATGGGATTTGGAGCTGGGCCTTGAAGCTAGTGTGATTTCCAGAAGTGAAGGGGAAAGAGAAGGGGCGTATCCATGCTGGGTACATCATTATCCAGAACAAGGAGGGCTTGAGGAAGAGGGTGGAGAGAAGGCGGAAGAGCTTTTTATCGGGCTCTGTGAATTAATGACAGGTTTTCACTGCCCAAAGAAGAGAATACCTTTCCCCAAGCAGGATTCCTTTGTCTGATTATTATCTGCTGAGCTTAGCTATAAAACTTAATACCCTCATCATTGTACTTTTTCTGTCAGAAAAGAAAGAAATGTGTTTCTTTTATCTTCCTGGCCTTCTGTTTTTCACTTAGTAAGGCCAGACCTAAAAAAAAAAAAAAAAGGAAGGCCAGGTCTTTTGATAGTAGAAGAAATTAATACACCAGTTCGCCAAGACTATCACCTGGGGCTCCTCAGGATGCCCATGGGAAAAAAATTAAATTACTGTTACCTTCTAGTCTTCAGTATCCGTATGCCACTATGTCCACATTTGCATTAAAAGCAAACAAATTGAATGTCTACCATATGCAAAATATCTTAGAAACCACTAGGGGAGTTTCTGAGCTAAGATAGTGAATCTACCACCAGGGATGCTCAGGTGGAGATACATGTGTACCTGTGAATTACCCACAGGATACATAAGGCAGAGAGAAGCATGCTTAGTAGTGGATGAGTGTGAACCTAACTGGCCTGATATTTGGAAAATTGAACTTTGATTTTACAGTGTGCAGAAACCATTTAAAAAAAATCAATGTCCCTGATCTGTTCAGTGGGTTTGAGGACAAAAGGGGAGCTGGATGGGATGAGCATTGTCAAGTTTTTTCCTGAGGTTCTGTTTCTCTTATTTATTAGATAACTTGCAACAGAATGCCACCTCTGTGTGCTAGGGAGCATTGGTAAAATGAACAAGTCAGTCCAAGACCTTGATCTTAAGGTTCTCAGGACCGATGACCCAGTGACCATATGGATCCTGGGGGCAGGGTGTTGTGGTAGATGAGTAAAAAATAAAGAATAGAATTGGTTCATCTACTCCAGACTTGCTGCTTTACACTATGACTATCCCCAAAAAGAAGATATAGATGGGTTTTAATTAAAAGTCTCTTTCTTAAACTGCTTCTTCCCTCTTCAGGTGACCACCGTTAAAGGCAGATTAATTTTTTTTTTTTTTTTTTTTACAGCTGATATGACAGGGTTTGGGACCTGTTGAATGTGTCCGTGGAGGGAGAGAGGAATCAAGTTCACCTCGTAGAGTTCTAGAACAACCTGGTGGGTGCATGGTGGTCTCATGTATATTGAGGGAAACTGACAAAGGAGCATGCTTTAGTGGGAGGAGCAGGAGTTCTGGCTGTTGTCTAGATAACCACTAGAGAGACCATAGTGTAATGTGTGTGGCTGGGAGCTGTCCAAAATGGAGAAGTGCTGATAGTGTGATTTTTTCCCCCTAAATAATTGCATAGTGCAGGATCATCAGATGTACAGGTGTGTCATTTGTTACATGAGCCTGGTTGGGACACAGTTAAGTGGATCTGGGGCTGTGACCCAGCAGAAGGAATCTGCTCTACTTTATACAGGGCAGGCGTGGGAGTGGAGCTAACATCTGGGGCTCTGTACAAGAGAGCCTAAGCTTAGGGCAAAGTATTCAGGAGGATGCTAAGTAATGACAGGTGCCCAGCGTGTGGAGCTTGGAGTCCTTGGTTCAATGCGAAGTTGCATTTAGGATGAGGCTTATCCTCCAGGGAGAGGGGGTGCCTGGGCCTAGTGGAAGCATGGAGTTCTTGCTGGGATAGGGGCAGCCCCAGTCTCAGCCAGCTAATTGCTGCCAGCCAAGAAAGCCCTCCTTGAATTGGCCACTGGGCAATCTTGCTTGTCTAAACGTTGTATTCTTCTCTTTATAAGCCTCATTTAAGTTTTTTTTATCTTATTTGTGGGTTTATGGAATTGCCTCTTTTCTTCCTTTAGCTCATGATGCTGAGGACTTCACACTCTTGCCTTCTTCCTCTGAAGAGGTACTTCACTAATTCTGGATAACACAGTATTTTCCAGTAGGTCAAACTGAGTCAAACTTTTACACTGGTACCAGGATCAAATCAAGATTTCACCTGCTTATCCGTACACATTTTTCAAGGTTTCACCAGTATTTTTTAATGATTTATTTATTGGGGGGCGGGTAGTTAGGGGAGTACAGAGACAGAGGGAGAGAAATGCTCAGTACACTCCCCACTGAGCACAAACCCAACACGCAACTCGATCTCACAACCTTGACTGAGATCATGACCTGAATGGAAACCAAGGTTCGAGACTTAACTCACTGAGCCACCCAGGTGTCTCAAATTTTCACTAGTATTTTTGAACAAGGTGCCTCAGCCATAGCACCCTTGATGTTTTGGGGCAGATAATCCTCTTTTTGGGAGTTTGTCTAATCTTAAGGTGTTTGGCAGCATTCCTGGCCTCTACCCACTAGGTACCCAGTGGCTGTCTTCCCCTCAGGATGTGGTAACCACACATGACTCTAGTGTTGCCAAATGCCAGAGAGTGGGCAAAATCAGCCCTAATTAAGAACCAGTGTACTGAAATCAGACAAAATCATGTGTGAGTCTGCTATTGAGGCCATCCCTGACTGTGATGTCCTTGAAGGTAATGGGGTGGAAAATTCAAGCCACCAACTCAGAGACCAGCCAAGTGGATTTATGTCCTTTTATTTCTGTCATGTGACACATAAGCAGCACCCAGATGTTGCCTGTTCTGGACACATTATCTGTGGACCCCATGGTGATACCATCACTTTACCTTGTTTGGGACACAGAAGGGGCCAGATTCTCTTTCTTCGCTAACTGAAACATGGGAAGCAAGCCAGAGTTATTTCTACACAAAGAGTACTTGGAACTTTTTATGTTTTCATCCCTTGGTACATGCACCATGTCACCAATTTGATTTTGGGGGTAGGCGGAAGTGCCCAGAGGTGTCAAACTGAGTTTTCTTGCTGAGCACAATGGACAATACTTTGGTCTGTCAATTCCATCTGCTTACCTTGCTAAAGTCAAAGCATGACATGGGGAGCATCTTCCCGAAGGTCTAAAGAGGTAAGTTTCAACCCTACTACCATTTACTGGCTTTGTAACTTTGGACAGTGGTGTTTTAAAGTCTCAGTTTCCTGTTATGTAAAGTGGGGATGTGAATTCTTGCTTAATTCACAGTTATTTCCAGAATCAAATGAAATCATCTGAAAGTGCATTGTAAACTAGAAAATGCTGTGCATGCATTATCCTCATCATTCCCATTATCATTTTTGAAAGATGGACATCATCTTCACAAACTGACCTGTTAAATATCCCTTTATAGACTCAACTCCCTTGGCTAAAAACTCATCTAACTAGGATATTTTCATTGGATTTAACCACTCAGCCAGGCTCAATTCAAGAACCCCAGTGGGTTTTAAATCTGCTCACTACTGGCTAAATAATATGTTTGAAGAGAAAATAGCAAGCAGTGATCAACATCTTATTCATAGGCATAATAGCGCTGCTAAAACTCCCCTTTCTCATCCCCTATTATTATTAATATGCTGTTATTACCTAACGTACACTGTGTCCTAGAGTGTGCTTGTTGCCTTTACATTACATATACATAATACATAAGGCCTACCCTCCAAAACCAGCCATTATAAAGAAGCGAGAGGAAATCACCGATGGTGGCAGATGTGGTAAGGCACTAGCGTTTCAAGCTTGCTCACTGTGATCAGGCCTTTATTCTCCTTGTCACGTCATGAAATATTCCTTACTTCCAGATTCAGAATTAACCAGCAGCTGTGAATGCAGATTCTGTCAGGTGGCCTGCTTGGTGCGTCCACAGACATCATCTCTGGTTTTCAGTCTCAGACCAAGTGAACGGCTTTGTCTCTATTTTTCAGGTGCACAATCTAAGAGAGAATAGAATTGACCCACCTCCCAATGTGTGTTTTCAAACTCTGAGTAGTGTTCATTTCTGTATTCTGTGTTGCTTCCAGGTCAAGAATGCTTAAATATTCCCACACCAAGGGGAATTAAAAGAGACATACAACAAAAATACTCCGTATAGGAACAGTGTCTGTGCAAACAACAAAGCAGAACCAAAGTTACGGAGCTTATGCTGTCATTAATTTGGGTCTTGATTTCCCAGCTAGGAGTTAGAATTGATTGGTTGGTTCATTTCCCCAACTGCTGTATATCTCAGGCTTGGTTGCACCTAAGGATCATTTAGTAGACTTTACTAACACAACACATTACCCAAAAAGCCATGACAAGGTCCTACCCTCAATTGCCCATTAACATCACTTGTGATCTTGATCAAACCAGAACCAGCATTAGTGCCAGGCCTCACCACTGGCTTTTCCAGGGCAGACCCAGTATAGTGGGATCAGGTGATTCTCTGGTGCAGCCCAGTGTCGGACCTTGCCTCCAGCTGGTTTTCATCAGTGTCCTAGTGAAGTTGGCTTTTGCTCTGGGCCCTCAATAACATCATTCATATAAAGCATGAGCATCAGAGGCTGAGATTTTCTCTGGCATTCTCCTTAGGTGCTAAGGAACAGAAATTAAGAATTCACTGTAACACTCTTGGGACACCTGGGTGGTTCAGTCAGTTAAACATCTGCCTTTGGCTCAGGTCGTGATCCTGGAGTCCTGGGATAGAGCCCCACATTGGGCTGGGGAGCCTCCTACTCCCTGTGCCCCTCCACCCTCTCTCCTGCTCTTTGTCTATGTCTCTCACTCTGCTCTCTCTCTCTCTCTCAAAGTCTTTTAAAAAAATCATTGTAACGCTCTTTTTGGATCTACTTTTTAATCTTCACTTTCTGTTCTGTTTTGGTGTTAACAGTTTTCTTCATAGCATCTTATCTGGTCACTTGCAGTCTTGTAGATGTCTGGGAGACATCTGTACTGGGAAGGTATGTGACTCTCACAGGTTGCATTGACTGGGACTGCGTTGGAATGTTCTTTTGCACTAAAAGTACAAGCTCCGTTTCCTAATCACCTTTTCCTTTTCTAACTGTACTTTCTATTTCCAGGTGCAATCGACTGCTCTATCCCCAAGAATTCTAGAGAGATTTCATTTATAGCTTTCACTGCCTGATGATCATTTGAATATCTCATTTGAGTCAGTTTCCAAAATGATTAAGATTTTTGGAATGAGTCAAATCTGATTTTTAGTCCTAGCTCCTGTAATTCTTGAAGATTGTGTGATTTCCTTGATGTCTGTTTTTTAGGGTTATTGTGAGAGAAAGATATTCATAAATTGCTTATCATGTCTGTTACATAGTGAGCATTCAACAAATACCATATTATTATCATCATAGATATAATAATGCTCTTTCCTTTTTATCTGTGATCTCCTAAGAAATAGGAACATTCCACATTCACTGCTCTTTCCTTAGTGTCTAGTATAGAGTTTGGCACACACAATGAATGTTTAGATAAATGAGTCACTTTCAGAATTAGGTGATTTTTTTTTTTAAGGGGGATTTAGAGCATTAGGAATTCCTTTGATCAGTAATCAAATCCCCAAATGGAAAGTACAGGCTTAAATGGAATTATCTTGTGCCACATACCATCTTCTGTAGTACTTTCTAAGGTTGACATTCATTTGCCTTCTGCACTCTCGTGTATGATAAATTCTAAATCTAGACAAGTTAGACAGCTATCCTCAACACCTGGTTTCCTTGACAACCCTTCATATAAATAGTAAGGGCCTGTTACAGGGGTGAATGTCAATATAACAGTCTGAGGATTCATGGTCAAGATAAAAATATTTTAAATTACAGTAAGACTCTTGGTTAATGTTTTTAGATGTATTACAAGAGCTGAGTAAAGATACCATCTTTCCTTTGGATGACCAGTAAACAAGGGTCATTTCGGTTGTCAGCCAAGAGAAATTCTGTCATGATAAGGCTTTCCTTTGGGTCTCCACTTTACCAGGAGAGTTTCACCTTCCATGTTGTGTGAGAGAAAACAGTCTTTAAGCCAACTGAAAATTAATTAAGTGGCACCTCTGGTTCACCCTCCTTAACCCACTTTACCTGCTCAAGGTTACCTTCCTGTGTGTTTAGAGTTCAACTGACCTGAGGGGTTCATCTCTGAGGCTGAGACCAGAGAGCTTCACAGGCAAGAGCTTCACCTCCAAAGGATTACAAAGTCCTCTGAAAATGAAAAGCACCTCATTAATGCAGAGCAGCATGGTGCCTCATTAATTGCAGCCTCTGAGGCTGCCTTTTGGAAGGTTCCTGACAGAAGGAAGTGGTAGGAATGAGAGAGGGGGGATCATGGGCAAGTGTTCCCCTAAAATCTCTAGATGAACTTGGGAACAGATAGTTGTAATGTTTTGTGATTGAACTGCCAGCTGAGTAAATTTATGAAGAACCTCTAGACTTAGCTGATGCTAATATCGGGATTCAGGTATTGAGTTTATTTGTGTTGTTTTGTACACTTCTCTGTTTTGCGCCTAGCTTAGTGTCATATAATCCTGCAGAGCATAGTTTCTCAACTATTAAAAAATTTTATCATCACCCTCTCCCCAGGAGCCTATTTAGGTACTTTTTTTTTTTCCTAATTGCGCCCTTCCCCTCCATGAGATTTTAATAACAAATCATGGTAATATCCAAGATTTTTTTTTTTTTGGCCTCACAAGAAGCAATTTTGCCTTGTTAAGAATGCATGCTGAAGAATAAATTTATAATAACAGGGAAACAAATAAGAGGGCTTTTCCCCCCTCCCTTGCCTTTACTAGCAAAATGATTATCTCCATTCTAACACTTGGAGCAGGAGTTGAGAGAGGATGGGGGGTGGTTTTAGCTGGTTAAGCCTGGTCTCTCTCTAACTCCCAAATCCTGTGTTCTCTCTAGGTCATGTTCTAGATCACCTGTGATGGATTTCTGTACATACAGGCACATAGACACATATGAAGACTGCAGATAAATTGGTTATGACAGACACTGATGAAAACACCACACTATCTAACTTAGAACTAGAATAGTATCAACAAAACTATCCCTTTCTTATTCAGTCCCTCTATCACTTCCAGCCCCTATTAACATAAACCACTATTCTGAGTGCTGTAATAATGCCTTTTGAAATAATTGTTGTCTCTTAAAGCAGTCCTCTGGTGTTTGAAAGGATGAATGAATGATCCATGATCACAGCAGGTTCACCACTATATCCCCATCCCCAGGAATGGTTCTCAGTAAGCATAGCTTGTGTACTTGTATTGTTTTACTTTTTCAAAACTATTCACTGAGTGCCTTCTGTGTGTCAGAAATTGTGCTAAGTATACATACATAAATACATACTGTGCACTATAATAAGAAGAATTGCAGCTTCTAAAAATATTAAGTCCAGGCTACGCAGGAGCTAATGCAATTTTCTCCTCAGTGCATTGAAAAATCTATTAGTTAAGAAGGCAGCTATATTTCAGGAAATTAAACCACTGTAACAGTCCAGTTCACAAATCAGAACTCCCAGTGCTTTGAAATGCTTCATTTCATAACGTAAAGTACTGAGGGATGTTCAGGCAATCCGTAAATGCTCTGGTGACCAATCCCCCCAAGCTTCACAAAGCTAAATACAGAATGCTTCTTGCCGGGCGTGAGAGGGAGGGGTTTTGTTGCTGATATGAGAAGGAATGTGTTTATAGATCCATGATCGCATTCCTCATGATTCATTCTACCTTTGTCATTACTCCAGAATTAATTATGTTTATGGAAGGTGGTTTCTCAGTAGATTTGTGAATAATGAGCATTTCAGGTGGAAGCCAGTTAACTTATTTTAGGCTGGAGTTGTAACCTGTGAATAATATTTACTGATGCTTAGTGTAGAACGCTGTCACCTGAAAAGACCAGCCTGGGGGCTCTTACAAGGTTTCCTTCCAAGTTTCCATTGTGGGAAGATGTGAAATATATAACTCAGCTCTCCTGTTGATACCGGTTCCTTAGAATTTCACTCTAGCCGACCAAGTGTGGTTTTTATGGAAATAGGATTTCTAAGTTTAAAAAAGGACACCCAGGAAACCTTTGTGGCTTTAGTCTAAACTGCCTGTGAGGTGTAGGGTTATCTAAAAAACTCCTGATCTTCCCTCAACCCTTTCTCATATTAATCTTTGAGAAAGTTCTTCTCTCCTTATACATCCAACTGCATCAAGTTCAGGTGGTACACTTAAGTTTTGGACTATTTTATGTCTTGTTTCTACCCAACAGTGAGCTGGTTGGTAATCCACTCTAAATGATTCAACCAACAAGACCTTGAGAAATAAGTGTTTACTGTGTCTGCTTAGGATGCCCTAGGGTATAGTCTGGGGACAGCTGCTTTAGGATCTCATGAGGCTCTGGTTAAGAGTACAGGTGTGTGTTTGTTTTTTTAATTTTTAAAATGTTTTTATTTAAACTCCAGTTAGTAAACATAAAGTGTAACGTTAGGTGTACAATATAGTGATTCAGCACTTCTGTACAGCATCCAGTGCTCATCTCGAAAAGTGCACTCCTTATTCCCCCATTACCTGTTTCACCCAACCCCCCACCTGCCTCCCCTCTGGTAACCATTGGTTTGTTCTCTATAGTTAAGAGTCTATTTCTTGGGATCCCTGGGTGGTGCAGCGGTTTCGCGCCTGCCTTTGGCCCAGGGCGCGATCCTGGAGACCCAGGATCGAGTCCCACGTCGGGCTCCCGGTGCATGGAGCCTGCTTCTCCCTCTGCCTGTGTCTCTGCCTCTCTCTCTCTCTCTCTCTGTGTGTGTGTGTGACTATCATAAATAAATAAAAATTAAAAAATTAAAAAAAAAAAGAGTCTATTTCTTGGGCAGCCCCAGTGGTGCAGCGGTTTGGCGCCGCCTGCAGCCTGGGTTGTGATCCTGGAGACCCGGGATCGAGTCCCACATCGGCTCCCTGCATAGAGCCTGCTTCTCCCTCTGTGTCTCTGCCCCTCTTTCTCTGTGTCTATGAATAAATAAATACAATTTTTAAAAAAGAGTATTTCTTGGATTGCCAAAACAAAACAAAAAAACAAAAAAACACCGCAGATTTCTGGGCCCCACCCCAGGCCTGATGAATCCTCACTTCTGGGTGTGGATCCTGGGAATCTACATTTTCTCCCCTTCCCTTATTTATTCATTCATTCATTCATTTAGAGAATGTGAATGGGGTGAAGACCAGAGGAAGATGGAGAGAGAATCTCAAGCTGAGCAAGGAGCCCCACACGGTGCTCGATCTCATGACCCTGAGATCATGACCTGAGTTGAAATCAAGAGTCAGATGCTTATCACACTGAGCCACCCAGGTGTCTGGGAATCTGCATTTTCTGTAGGCATCCTCCAAGGCTCTGATGCCCCTGAACTGTATTCTGTTTGTCTTTCTTTCCATAGGTTGCTAGAGTATATTCTAAACATGTAGTCGAGGTTCTTCTGTCTCTTTGCTAGTGAAAACCTTTTTCTTTCTTCCCACCATTTAGGACATTGTACAGTGCTCGTTGGCATGGTATACAGTATGCTCCAACACTTGACGCTTTCCTGCCTCTCCATGTTCTTCTCTATCACTTCCAATCCCAGGCTTTACCTTAGTCTTATCAGACTATTGCATGCACGTGCACACATAAACACACACAGTTGTTTATATCTGTGTGCCTTCACTGATGATAATCTCTCTCCTATCCTGCTTTTCTCTCAGTGTAACTGAGAGAAACTCAATTTTCAATTCATTTTCTAAGACCAAATTTAAAGCTCATCTCTAACAAACATCTCTAACTGGTTACTCTCCCTCCTCTCCTCTTTAATTGTACTTCTACTAGACAGCTATTATACATCCACTCAGAATACATCTTAATCCAGTTTATACCATTCTAGAATTACAAATGTGGTAACTAGTTTCCAAAGTGTCCCCCAATAATCCCTGCTCACTAGTATTCTCACCCTCGCCTGGTACCTAACCATGTTGCATAGGGCTGATCTGTATAACCAAGAAGACATTACAGAAATGATACAGTGTCATTTCTGAGGCCAAGCCATAAAAAACACCCTAGTTTCTCTCTTGCACACTCTTTTTTTTTTTTTTCTTTAGAGATTTTATCCATTTATTTATGAGAGACACAGGCAGAGGGAGAAGCAGACTACCTGCAGGGAGGCTGACGTGGGATTCAATCCCGGGTCTCCAAGATCACGCCCTGGGCTGAAAGCAGCACTAAACCTCTGAGCCACCCGAGCTGCCCTCTTGCTCACTCTTGATCACTCACTGTAGGAGAAGCCAGCTCCCCTGTTGTAAAGACATTCAAGCAGTTGTCCCAGGTTTGCCGTGTGGCAAGGAGCTGAGGCTTCCTCTGGGGAGCCAGCATCAACTGCCATGTGTATATACATGAGCCATTTTAGAAGCCAATCCCAACCATCAGATGTCTGCAGCTTCAACTGACATCTTGACTTTGACATCATGAGAAATCCTGAGCTAGAACCATCTAGCTTATGTGCTCCCAAATCCCTGACACTGAAACTGTGAGATAATAAATAAGTATTGCTGTTTTAAGCTGCTGTGTTTTGAAGTAGCTTATTATGCAGGATTGGATAATGAATATCTGGTAAACCATAGACTTCGAGAGCATCAGCTATGTTTTATTCATCATGGACTCTGGTCCCTAGCCTCTTCTTGGTACCTGGCCCACATTAAGTGTTCTAGAAATGCTTATTTAAATGATCCCAACTGACCAAAAGTGTATTTTGGGGGGTTTTTGTTTTGTTGCTGGCAAGGGTAATGCAAATGCAGAGGACTCTGTCTTATAGATAAGAATCTCATCTTTCCTGTTGCTTTAAATATCTTTAATATAAACAATGAATAACAAATAGCTAGTACTTCTATATAGCACCAGAAATCTCATAGTCCTATGGAGTATGCACTGTAGAGATGCCCATTTTACAGATGAGAAAAGGGAGGTACATTCAAGTTGAATTACTTGCCCAAAGTGACCTAGCTAGTGAATGATAGAGCTGGGATACAAACCCAGGCAGTCACACTCCAGAGTGCACGCTATTAATCAGTTTAAAAGCTTGGATTTTAGAAATTGAGCCCTTCCCATGAGGCAGACACTATGCCAGGCACCTTAGTTCTCCTGCCTCACTTAATACTTTTCCAAACCTTGTATGATATGTATCATTTTCTCTATTTTGTGGGTGACAAGGTGGAGGCTTAGAGAGATGAGCTTGCCAGTCTTGAGGTGGTGGAGCCAGATTTAGAGCCTGGCCAGTCAGACGCCCGAGTCTTGTTCCATGGTCCTCCTCCATGGCATCTCCCAGAGTCCCCGCCCCATCCGAGCTCCTCACCCTCCTTTCTCAACAATTATGTTCTGAACATACAGGTTGGTTGCCAAGACGACCACTCCGAAACAACATGAAAGGCAAATGACTTTTCGAACATTCTGCAGCTAGGATGACTTCTTTTTTTAATTTTTAAAAATGTGTCAAGGTGATTTGTAATCCACAGGAAAATGTTGATGTGGGTGAGAAGTCTATTTTGAGCAATAAATATTTCCAGGATGATGGAGGAAAGCTTACAGACTATAAATACAACAAACAACTCCCTAGGAAGAGAGCAGGATATGCTACTATCATCCCTATTATACAGATGAGAAAATTCAGGTTCAGAAAGACCGAGAAACCAGGAATACCCAACTCCAGAGCCCTCATATCTAATTGCCATGAAAAACTGCTCCTTGGTGAATGAAGGTTTGGTTGGAGACAGGCTCAGTCATGACAATACAGGAACCCAGAGGAGTGAAGAGCACACCTGGGCCCAGGGGCAGTGGGAAGGGAGGAGAGAGAGACACTCTCATCATTTCAAAGTAGAATGTCTCCGACTGGGGACTGAGAGAAGAAGGAAAAGCTTGGGTCCTCATTCCCCAGACTTCATGCGCTGTGGTAGTAATACCTGACCTGTAGACTCGGGGCAGGGTGGGGCGGGTGCAGGAAAGGTAGCTAAAATGGTAAGCAGAATGCTCAGAAGGCATTGCCTGACACCCAGGAAGCACTCAGGAAAAGCTAGATGATATTTTCTACTGTTCCCATTAATGGGGCATCCCAGTGCCTCCTGAAAGCCAACATCTTCAAGAAGAAATGTGCACCATTCCTTGATAAAACCAGCCCTTCTTCCGGTCTTTCTCTTGTCTATCAAAGGTCGGCAACTTGGCATCAATCGCATTGAGACATCACTTTCCTTCACACCCTGTGCTTCCATCCCCAGGTTACTACCCTGGTCCTGTTTTCTGAGTAACTTCTCTGTGGACCACCCAGCATCAGATGAACCCTAAAATCACTTGCAGCACTTCATAGAAACTCCCCTTGGGGTCTGTCGGCTGAGGAACTGGCAGTTTGGGGAAGGTGAATTTTCGCTTGAGAGCATCACCCACTCCCTACTCTGCAAAGAAACCCTGAAAACCTGGGATTGCTTACGCTCCTTTATGTAAGTGCATTACGTAGGATTTTTGAGCACGATTGCATTTTTGCTAATTAAATCTTAGAACATCCTTTTTTTTTTTTTTTAAAGATTTTTATTTATTTATTCATGAGAATACACAGAGAGGAGAGAGAGAGAGAGGCAGCGACACAGGCAGAGGGAGAAGCAGGCTCCATGCAGGGAGCCCGACGTGGGACTCGATCCCGGGTCTCCAGGATCATGCCCCGGGCTGTAGGCGGCGCTAAACCACTGAGCCACCAGGGCTGCCCGAACATCCTGCTTAGAATTATTAACAACCATTGCAAGGATAATTGTCCATTAAAAGAAACCTAACTTTCATTTTTATTATTGTTTTAATTACATAAACCCTTTGGTGTGTTCATCTTGAAGAAGAACATACTAGGTTATTGCTCTGCCAGGTGTTGTCATCTTATAGGATGCTCTGGGGTTAAACCCTCCAGGTTTCTGCAGTGTGCCTCTCAGGATGGTCTTCTTTCTGTTGACCCCATGGCTTCATGTTCCTGATTGGACTGGAGTTTATTACAGGGTAGAAATGGGATTTGGTACCAGTAAGAGTTGCACCAAGACACTGTCCCAAAGGTTGCATGGGTGACCACATCCATCCACTTTGGTGAAAGCGGTTTTGTTTTGTTTTGTTTTGTTTTGTTTTAGTAGGGTTTTCCTCCTAAAATCAAAGGTATACGGTCCAATTTGGAGATCTACCGGAGGAGGCTTAAATTTCCAACATCTTAGTTTGTGATTTTGTTAATAATCTAGGTAGGAAGGGCATTGGGGTGCTGCAGTTGGTTAAGCGACCAATTCTTGGTTTTGGCTCAGGTTGTGACCTCAGGGTCTTGAGATCAGGCCCCGCATAGGGCTTCAAACTCAGTGGGGAGTCGGCTTAAGACTCTCTTTCTCCCCTTTTCCTTCTATCCCACCTGGGTGGTGCGTGCTCTCTCTTTCTCTAAAATAAATAGGTAAATCTTTAAAAAAAAAAAAAAAAAAAAAAGCTAGGGCAGCTGTGTGGCTCAGTCGGTTGAGCATCTACCTCTTGATTTAGGCTCAGGTCATGGTCTTGTTAATAAGATTGAGTTCCCAGTCCAGCTCCATGCTCAGTGCCGAGTTTGGTTGCCCTCTCCATCTGCCCCTCCTCTCTCGGTGTGTGTATGTGTCTCTTGCTCTCAAATAAATAGAAATCTTTTTTAAAAATAATCTATATAAGGATCCTAGGGAAAGATGATGAGAGACTTATTTTCCTCTGACAAAACCATCTTCACTCCTGACTTCCCCTTTACTATCAAAGATAGCATCATTTCCTGCTTTTATCAAGTCCAACATCTTGAATCATCTACACATCCACAGTGCTGACAGACTATCACCAGGAGAAGAGGAATGGCCTTTGCAGAGGCCAGCTTGGTGTCCACCCTCAGGCTGGATGCTTTGTCATTCTCCCAGCAGTATTGCAGAATGAGTGTTCCAAGCCCCCATTTTGCAGATGAGAAAACAAAGCCTCACAGAGGTAAAATGATGGAACTGGTGGTGTTAAAGCCCGGGCTTTGGGGCGGAACAAGCCATGCTTCTTCCATTGCACTGTCTGGACCCTGGACTTCAGTAGTTATGGATGTTTCTGCTGCTGGTTGCAGGAAACGTCAAAGGTAGGATTTAAACCCAGGCCTGGCCAACTCTGCAGTCATGCACGTTCATCAAACATTTTTTGAGTAATGACTGTGTTGTTACCACAGCAAAAATGACATCGTCCCTGCTTCAGGGAGTTCCAGCCCAGAGCTGGCGAGAGACATGGAAAATTAGACACAGCATGAGAGCGTGCTGTGCTAGAGGAAGGGAAGCAGCTTGCTCCAGGAGCCCTTGCCCAGCCTGAGGCCCTGGGGAGGTGACGACTGGGGAGGTGCTTTCTAAGCCGAGACTTGAAAGAAGAGCAGGATTAGACTAAGGCAGGGGTGGGGGGCGTATTATATTGTACTTCTGAGAGAGCCATTTATAATAAATGTATCTGCTTCTTACCACACGTTCTTTACCCGCCCCCCTAGATTCCTCAGTTTTCTTTCTGGGGTTTTCTCTCTGAATACAAACTCATTCAAATGCTTCCTTTACCTCTAATTGAACACTCTGACTTAATTGATTATGTATTAAGTCGGGGACTTGGGGCGACATTCCAGCCTGGGCTCATGTTGAGATTAATTTATTCCTGTCGTCCTACTGTTCTGTGATGCATCTGAGTGCCTCACATGTGTGTTAAAAATAAAGCCTAGAGTCAGGGCAATCTAATTAGATGGCTCAACCCAACGCTCTGGTGTTCAGTCTTCACCAAGCTCTCCTGCTTTGATGGTAACCAAAATAGATGAATAAGTTAATCAAAGGTCTGATTAAATAGCACAGCTCTGCAGTGTGGACCCATGATTGCCAAGCTTCAGTTCAGGCCAATTCTCAGGGGAGAGAAGATGCAGAGCTGAGTTCCAAAGGCTGGAGCTTTCATGAGGGAAGTTTTTTTTTAAAGCCCACTGGAGGCTCTTAGGCGAGGAGCCCCCGGCCCTCAGATCTAAGCTGATGGCTAGTTAGGATGCTAACTCCAAAGGGAGGCAGACCTTCCCTCGGCAGGTTCTAAATGGAGCTTTGCATGCCTCACTGAGGGATTGTAGACAAATCACTTATTTTCCTGTATCACTTGTCCATCTACCCGCCTGTCCATCCTTCCATTTGCACACCAACCCAGTCTACCTGTCCATGCTTCCATTTTTGCCCACCCACCACCTTCTCATAATAGCATTTTGCACCTGTTCAGTAGAAGGCATTGAGCTGTGGTCTTGCCATCACTCGTTTAGTTGAGTGACTGTGCTGGTTGTGTTCGGTTTGCCCTTCCCAGTGCTCTCTGGGCCTTCTCTGCCCTACTCTGTGCCCCATGAGGCCACTTCACAGGGCCATGGCTCTGAGATCACTTTCCATCGGCTTCCATTTGGGTTTGCACAGGGGGCGCCCTAGAGGGAGATGGGTGGGTTAGGAGGGGAGAGAGGCTAAGCGAGATGCCTCTCCATACTCCATCCTGTGAGATTGCTACAAGTTGGCCTTGACCCTCTACCAAAGTTCACCGTTCCTGCCTGGTGGCTCATTCGTATGGCCACTGTCTCCAGATTCCAGCAGCAGCTGGCAGCAGCCCTTCTGGCCTTGGGTGAGAATAGCCCCTTACTCTCCGTCTTCACAGGTGCCACATGTTTCCTTGCTGCTGGCCCTAAATTATGCATACACTTCAGTAAATCGTTCTTCTGTCACCCCATTTCCCTCAGATTACCCAGTCTGAGTGTGCCGCTTCCACCCACACCCTGACTGATACAGTGCTGCAAGCGGTAGAATCAACTGCCTTTTGTAAATGACAGACTCTCAGAGAGGCCGAACCCACTTGTTCAAGGTGATGTGCCAATTAAGTGACACGAGAATCTGACTCCATGTGGTGCCTGACTCCAGAATCTGAAGTTTAAAGCTGTGTTGTACCCCAGAGCCCTGCCCCCCTTCAGTATAATGAGGTCAGAGAGGCATGGCCATCTAAATGCTTGACAAGCTCAGGGGGAATCAGGAGGAAGGCTGGGAGCCTCTGTGTGCTGAGGGTCCTTTGTGCACCAAACCTTCGAATCCTTCCATCTCCTTTGAGTTTTACATGAGCCATGTGATATAAGTATCATCTCCATTTTACAGGGAAAGGAACTGAGGCTTAGAGAGACCATTGCCTTGTATGGGGCTGGGGTTCAGATTTTGGCTTTGGTTCTGCTTTCCCTTTTCCATGCTGCCCGGGAACATGGTGTCGGGGATTCTTTTCCCAAAACTGACATGTGGTGACCAGTTATATCCATCAGTTTATGTTTTTTCTTTTTTTTTTTTTCCTGGTTAAAATTGCACATGTATTGAAAGGACCATTGTAAAACTGAGGATAAGGAGTAGCTGACATTTTATTTTCAAATAAGCTGAAGATAAATGCAGAACACAAAGTGGGTTTGAGGGATGGGGTGGATCGTTTTAGTTACCACAAGGGTCCTTTGTCATAACTCTCCCCAAGGCAGCTTCTGTGTTCCTGTTTTCCCACCATCACCAATGTTGGTATGTTTAAAAAGAAGGCTAAGTATTCTTAGTTTTTTCTTTATAATGATAATAGTTGCTCATTTTGAAAAGTTGAAAAGTGTGCTGAAATATCTGTGTGGTGTGGGGTGTGTACACATATATATCTATTCAGAGAGGGACCCATCATTCCAGAATGACCATTATTAGTAATTTGATACATGCTTCTGGTCTTCTTTCTGCATAAATTTGGGTAGATATGCTTTCGTGTTATTTGATTATACATAATGATTATTAAGCAAAAGTAATTTTAAAACTTGCCTTTTTTCTTTTAGCATCACATGAAAGGTTTTTTTTTTTTTTTTTTTTAGTACATCTTAATCTACATGGCTCATAGCCATTAAGTAGTATGTTATCGGATTTTTAAAAAGCACGTTTTAATTAACTGTCCAGTTTTGGGGCATTTGGATTATTTCTATTTCTTTTTATACCATGGTGATGCACATCTTTAGGAATAAAACTGGTTTCTCATTTTGGAATGTGATTTTTTTTTTTTTTAGAACAGTGACCTCAGAATGGAATTATAAGGACAAAAGGGGTGAATGTTTTTTGGACTCTCAATAGGGTGACCACATTTTCCACTGAAGAGTTCCATTATCAGTGGTAACTTTTTGGGAATAAGTGTGGTTTGGCTTTCGTGGAGGCTTCCCATGGTAGCTAGGTTGGGTCCCTATCCATCATTACTTTCATATATGTCCTGTACCTTTGAGAGCTTTCAGCATGCTTGTATTCTATATGATTTTCAACCTTGTCTTGCTTACCAGGTGATACTGAGATGTGTGGCTCTCTGACAGATCTACCCATGTGTGGGACCTTGGTAGTCCTGTTACATCGTATGAGGATTTCAGTGGTGGCTTTCTGTTGGCTGTTCATTACCGTCTGTGGCTGTGTCTTTTGCTCCCTAGTGAAGAGTGTTGCATAGCTCAGGACCAGGTCTGTCTGGTGTGCTTGAGAACCAGGAGAATGGAGCAATGCTAATTGGCCCAATTGCAGCTCAAAAAAAAAAAAAAAATAGATAAGCGTAAGCTTTAACAACACCACTAAGATAGCAATCTTTAATGACAAACAGAATGTGATTTCAAGAAATAGATCTACCTAGGAATAGTTAGGTACTGTTTTCATTGCAAAAAAAAAATCATGATCCAATTTTTATACTTTTATTTTTATAACATATTTTTAATTTCTCTGACAAGCGTATATCATTTCTATAATAAAAATTTTATTTAAAAAAATCTGAGCCTAGCATTTGCAAATAATAGTTATTTCATAAATATTGCTTTTGCTCCCTCTTGATTCAGATGCATTTTCTTCCAATAAACTTCACATGCCAAACTATAAATTTACATAAATCTTGAAGAAAATATTTATTTACTGAGCAAATTTTTATTGAATACTTTTTATGTACCAGACACTATTTATAATGTTTAATAATGCTTATGCAAAAAGTGAATGTAATGATTCTTTATTTTTTCCCCCTTTTTTCTACTCCTTCTCTTCCATGCCTGGTGTAGTCTGAAGTATCTTGGATCCCCAACAAACACTACTCTGGCATTTATGGTCTGATGAAGCTTGTCCTGACCAAGACTCTTCCTGCCAACCTGGAGAGGGTCATTGTCCTTGACACGGATATCACCTTTGCGACCGACATTGCAGAGCTGTGGGCCGTGTTTCACAAGTTCAAAGGTAATCATAGTCCATTTCTCCTGGTATCTTTGAAGGTGTCATCAGGCCAAGAAGAGTAATTGTATTTTTTGTTAAATGTGAGGCCCACGCTTAATGAGTTCATGCTAATGAAATGGACAGGAGGTAGAAATGTAGTTAAGTATCAACCCTACTGGTATTTGAAACACATTCGTATCAAACTGGAATTTGTCTGCGTTTCTTTAGTAAATGAAGAGGTAGTCTGTGTTCACAGGAAGAACCCAATTTAAGATGGTTTATAAGAGATGAATGTCAAATATGTATATTTTGTGTGCAGATAATTGAGTGTTGACTTACCTGCATTTATCAGTTTTGTTTTGTTTTTTAATCAAATGATGCTTTGATTGTTGAGAAGGCCTTTGAAGGCGTGAAGATGGGTATTGATTATGGTGTTGGGAGATGTACTTAGGGCCTTTTTGTTGTTGTTGCTGTTGTTCTTAGGGCTTTTGCTTTCATTAATATTTTGGCTTATAATTTTTTTAAGGAGGTATATAAGTTTCACTTCATAAGACATTCCTTCTTGTCTGGTTAGTTTCTTCTTAGCCATTATTGTAGCTCTTGTCACTGCCTCAGGGTGTATAAGATGATGTGGTGAGCAATTGTGAGCCTGGTAGGTGTACTTGACTCTGGCACGGATACATGGGAGAAGTAACAAGTTAGCACAAATCTTGGGCTTTTATTTTAATCCCCCCTCCAGATGTCTTCCTTAAAATTGCGTCCTTACAAATTCTTCTCTATATTAAACAAATGCAGTGAGAGATAAATTTGGGAGTAAGATTTTTTTTTTTTTATTTCTTAGTTTTCTCTTTAAAAATCTCATTCTGGCTCTGTTTAAAATCTCTCCTGCTGCTTCTCTGTAGCTCCTTATCCTATGAAGGTGAAATGCTACTCAGTTATTTAAAATCACCACATTTTCATAAATTACAAAATATTCCAGTTGGTTTCTGTTTCCATTCATGGATAGAAGAGTAAATTCCTTACCTACTCAAGTCTCTGCCTGCTTCTTTGGCCAGGGTGGAACAGTGGGAGGATGGAGGGGGAATCTCTTAGCTCCAGGTTAATTGAAAAAAGTCCTCAGCCTATCATGGGGGAGATACCCTGACCCTCGGACTCTTTCCCTTGTCAGGATCAAAATTTAAACTTTCCTTACCCATGTCAATAATGACACCAAGAAAGACATCATTTAGCAAAACTTTTGAGACTGAGTTGGTGTCTCAGCTCTGTGTCTTCATAGAGCGTTGGGGTCTGTCCTTTCAATTCACAAAGAAACTGCAGCTGAAGGCATGCAGAGTTAGAGTTCTTTCCAGAGTTCAGACCAGAATGCACATATCTGTCAACTTCCGTGTACATCTCTTGTCAAGTTCCCCTATTATTTCTGCTTGTTTTTCTGACTACATTTAATGAACTCCTTGGGAATAGGTTTTTGGTTTTTTTCTTTTTTTCTTTTTTTTTTAATGAAGGAGGAGGGGCAGAGAGAGCTGGAGAATCCCAGGCAGACTCCCTGCCCAGCACAGAGCCTGATGTGGGCCTCAATCTCATGACCCTGAGATCATGACCTGAGCTGAAGTCAGGAGTCAGATGCTCAACTAACTTGAGCCATCCAGGCAACCTTGGGGAACAGTTTTTTAAAAAATAATTCTGTGATACTCCCATTTTCATGCTCATGTATTCGGTGATGTGTTTATTCAGCAGACATTTATTGCATCTCTACTGGCTGTCACTGATATGCTGGACTCTGGAAATAAAGAGATGAGCAAGAATGAAAGTTACCACTTCTCCTGGAGGGAATCGGAGAAGGCAGCTGGTAGGGCATCACAGAGGAGGTGGTCATCATGCTCTGACTTGCTTGAGAGAAGTGGTTGTGGGCAGTTAATGCCCACATTCCCCTTTAGGAATAAAGGACTTTTACTGCAGCTGCTGGGAGTGCCACTTGCAGATGGCAATCAACTATTAGTCCCTTGGAGTAGGCCACAGGTGAAGTCACATGCCCGGGGCCATACCCCCCATCCTGGGGAATGTGGAATCTTGCAGGGTCTGCTGTAACACTCCCTGGAGAACCCCCCTCACAGCTGGATTTCTCCCCCTGCCCAGTCCTCTTACCTTCCCTTTCCAGATACCCTTCCTAAGATAGCTCCCTAAATTAACCTCCTGCATGCTGACTCCCATATCAGAGTCTGTTTGCCCAGAAACTCAACCTGCAATTTGCATTTAAAGCTACAAGTCTCCCTGGAGAAAGTCTAACTTAGCAAAATCACTGAAACAGGTGGTCACTAATTGTTGCATTGTAGCTAGGAGATCCCATTTATTCTGTGCCAGCCAGGACCTGCCATAGTGCTGGTAGGGCTCTGAAGCCAGTAACAACATCAGTATAATCGTGGTGTTAAATTCCCCAATATCATCTGTGGAAAGGGAGCCGCCCAAGGATTGGGATCCTGGGGCAGAGCAGAGTATATGGGCCAAGGTCAGGACAGAGATGGGGCACTTGAATGGAAGCAACTGAGTTAATGAGCTGCATTTTATGTTTATTCTTTTATTGGTTTATTTCTAGCACTTGTTAGGTCCCTGCTGTGCAGAAGAATATATTAGATGCTGCTGTTACCTAAAACTGTCGAGAACACAGCACCTGCCTTCAAGGCGCTCACAAACAAGGCAGGCTGCCTTATATTTTTATCTATCACCAGCAAAGGAGTATAAAAACATCTGAGGTTTTCCCATGCCCACTCTAACTTTTCTGGGAAAATACGGAGATGAAAGGAAAATAAGTAAGCTCTCCTCTTCTCCATATGGTACTCTTTTGGAGGAGGTTGTTTTTTTTGTGTTTTTGTTTTTTGGGTTTTGTTTTTTTTTTTTGTAATTATTTTTTTCTAAACTGGAAAAAATAGAAGCCAGGTCATGGAACAGGAAGAAAGCCCCTTGGCGCAGATAGAAAGTTCTGATCCAAAAGGGAGAGTTCTCCTCTCTTAAAGGCAATTACAGTTGGCATCCTTCACCGTAAACATTTTGAGTGACACTAATGCAGTTTGGCCTTGTTCATTTTTCTCTGTTTTACAACAGCGAGTTATCTGGGGCTTTTGTGTTCAGATCACATATGCTTGACTCCTTAATGGCGCTGTGAGATTTCCCTCATCTAAATCCATTATGTGGAGACTCTAGTAAGAAGCCTTTTAGTAAAGGCTTAGACTCATCCTCCACCTCTGCCACGGGCAGCTTTGTGTGCCTCTTGGGGATGTCCACATGCCCTCTGAGCCTTGACTTCACCTAAATGGCAGGTTCCTCCCTCCCTGCAGCAGCAGTCTGCACCCTTAACACCAGCTGCGACTGCTGGAGGATTTTCAGAGCCACTGCTTCTCAGCAAAAAGAATTGGATGTGCCATGGATGGCTAGAATGAGGAGCCACCCAGTCAGTCACATAACTGAGCTTTTAATAGTTGCCAAATTGTTTCCCAACTATTGGGAATGTTGCAAGAATAAGAGAAACCTAGCCCCTCCCCTGGCAAGTGTATATTTAAGTGGAGAGAAGACTGACAATAAACAAGTAAAATACATAATATATTGGATGGTGACTAGAGCTTGCTCCAGAGGAAATTGCTGAGAGCAGATGAGGATTGCCTCTGTCTTTGTGCACACGCATTGTTTTAATATTCAAATACGGTCTTAATGGAAGCTCTTACAAAAAAGGTGACATTTGGGATGCCTCGATGGCTCAGTCAGTTGAGCATCTGACTCTTGATTTTGACTCAGGATCATGAAATCAAGCCCTGCATCAGGCTCTGTGCTCAGCATGGAGTTTACTTAAGAATCTCTCCCTCTGTCCCCCACCCTCAATCATACTTATGTGCTCTCTCTCTCAAAGGAAAAAATAGTGACATTTAAGCAGAAACCTGAAGAAGTTGAGAGAATAGCATGCCAGGTGCCTGGAGGAAAGTGAAACAGTGTCCTAGGCATAAGGAACAGCAAAAGTGAAGTTTTGGGAGCCATGTGGCCTGACCTGTTTGAGCAATAGGATGGTATGAGCCCGGGACAGCCAGGGGCTGGTGGGTCAGATCCGTCTGACCCCAGGGAGGCCTCCTTTGTCAGGCAGAGGGAGGATTGTGCCTTTTCCTTCAGTGCGAAGGGACAGCCATTGTGCAGCTTTGAGCAGGAGTGATGTGACCTGTTTGATGTTTTTAATGAGTCATCCTGACTACTATTTGAGAACAAGTGGAAGGAAGCAGGGGGAACACTTCAGAGATGGGGCAGCCACGGGCCAAGTGGAGCAGTGCAAGTGAAGACGTCGTCATAGTAGGGATACGTTTTGGAGGTGGAGGCGTCAGGATGTTTTGCTGGTTGGTTGTGCGGGTGAGAGAGCAGAGGGCAGGATGCCCGAGCTGTCTCGGCAGACCGCGCCACAACGGCATAAAGAGGATTTGCATTTGGGACCCTTTAAATCTGAAATGTCTAATTGGACATCCACATGGAGACGGTGAGGAGGAGGCAGATAAATGAGTATTTGGAAAGCAAAGAGAAAGTACTATTTCCTAAGTACGTCTTCTGTTTCAGGCACTGAGCTAGAAGCTTTATACATTTGAAAAACAGAATAAACTGGACCCAGGAGAGGCTAAATAACTTTTCCTGCTCAAAGAGCTATTCGCAGCAGAGCTGAGCCCTGGACCATCTGGCTGTGGAGTCTGCGCTCTGCCTCCCGCCTCTCCGGCTCCCTGATGGCGTGGGGCTGGGGGGGTATGGACCTGGGAGGGTGGCGCACCTTAGTTGGGCTGTGGCCACTGATCGCGAGTCGTCCACCACCCGAGTGCCATAGGTTTACTGCACAAAAATTTGGAAATGATATCTGATTTTTGCAGTATGAAGGGGCTTTTATGAAAGCATATATAATAAATATACCCCCATAACTTGAAGCTTTTAGAAGAACGCCATGTTCAACATACTATTTTTATTCTGGAGAAGAAATGCCTTCCCTTTGGGAAGAGTATATTGCCATAATGTAAAGCTCTGGCCTCAAAACAGGTCTGGTAGGAGTGTCAGGCACAGGTGGGCATTACCCTGCTCAACCCCATGGTGCCACAGTATGGGCACATATGTCACACCTGTGGGTATTTTTTTAGGAACTAATAGACTCACTGTGGACTAATTACAGCTAACATTTTTGAGCACTTACTCTGTGCCAGCCACTCTGTTAAGCACTTTATGGTGAAACTCATTTAATCCTTACAAGACTCCCATGAAGTAATCATTGTTAATGTTTCCATTTTAAAGATCTGGGAGCTCAAGCTTAGGGAGGCAAAATAGCATGCCCAGCACCTCAGCTCTTAAATTGTATGGCTGAGATTTGAACTCTGATGACCCGACTCTGAATCCAATACCCGTAACCGTGTACCTACACTCCTAGAAGAGCAGATGGTGGAGCTCAGAGTCTCTGTGGAGAGACCTCTAAGTTAAATAGTTGAGAGCAGTCTAGGTGACCGCATGAAGCTGGGTGTAGAGGGCAGGCCCAAGGCGATGCAGACTTTCAGAGAAGAGCAGTGTGGAGGCAAAATCAGGGCCTTAGAGAAGTGTGGTTTCCCCAGGCTCTGAGAAATAAAATTTTGGTTTCCAGACTTCTGGCCCATCTGCTGACATCCCAGAACATCATCTCTAAGGTAGCTGTGAGCCCCAGGATCTCTGTTCATGTACTCCTCATGGTCATTGGAAGGGCAGCAGAATTGGGGTCACTCTGTGACCATGGGCGGGTTACCTGACTTCCCTGGGCCTCAGTGGACCAGGACCAGTGCATGGGTCTTTGTTGAGGAGTGCATAAGATGATGTGCATTGTTCTCTAAGGACTTTGACCAGAGGGTATGGGGTAACTGTAGGTGTTGTTCAGCTGTGTCTGCTGCATTACCTTGCAGCTTTGTCCACAAAGCCATCGGGGCTGGGGTGGCTCTGAGTGGGAAATAACACAGAAAAGCTGAATATGAAAAACCTTGAAAGTATTACTATTGAGAAGACATTTGTAGAACTTTTGTGATTATAATCACTTGCCTTGAAGGAGTTTTTAGTCACTTTTAACATTTCTCTGGGTCATGTCTCTATTTCTCTTTTTTTTATTTTTATTTTTTAATAATAAATTTATTTTTTATTGGTGTTCAATTTGCCAACATACAGAATAACACCCAGTGCTCATCCCGTCAATTTCTCTTCTTGTCAAGGCTGCTCTTCTTCTTCCCTTCTCCTCTGCCATCCTCCCTCCTTCCCCTCCTCCTCCTCTCTCCACACTTCTCTCCCCTTCTTCCTCATCCCCCCTTTCCCCCTCCCTCCTCTCCATCCTTCCCCCTCTTTTCCCTCCCCCTTCCTCCCTTCCATCTTCCTTCCCTCCCTCTGTCAGCAGAAGACGAAAAGTTTCCAGTCCCCGCTCATCTCTTACCAGAGGGATAATCTCGGGATGCTCACTGACCATCTCTACCACCAGCCCTTAACTGTAGAAAGAAAACAGGGGCAACATCCACAAGGGTGTGGGTTTGGGGAGGTGATCCTGGTGCCAGTACACCCTTGTCCTTCCTTGTTACTTTTTCCTTTTTATTTTTTTCCTTTTCCTTCCTCCTCTTTCCTGTGTTCACGTTAGCTTATCCTATCTTATCCCATTTGCTCCTTTCCCTTTGACTTTCGATCCTTCTCCTTCCCCCGCTTCACGGACCTCCAAGTGAAGCTCCACACCCCCCTCCCGCTTTAGCTGGCTTACAGAGGATCAAAGCTGGCCTCTCAGGACCACCACCCCTCATGGTCTTGTGGCTGTGGCCCGTAGGGTCCAGAATAAAGCCGGTCCTCCTTGGCCAGGCCTGCTCTGGAGAAAGTCCCCCTCACCTCACATCTGCTTTCACCTTCCTGCAGAGGCTGTTTTGCCTCCTGGGAAGAAAAGCAAAGATTTTGAAAGATACAAAGTTGTAGATCAAGTGCTTTATAGTAACAGCGTCTGTGTAGGTGATGCTGTTAGTGCAGATGGCCCTGGGATTCTACTGGAACCCAGTGAGGTGGGGGGGGGGGGTATGTTGTGTTTTGTGTTAGGGCTCCACTCAGGGGCTGGGGCATGCATGTCTTTTCATCTCTGTGGTGGTTTCACATGTTCTGCACTCCTATTCAGCATGTTCCTTCCTCATCATCGGTACTTTTCTAATTCCTAGCTGATTTTCCACTTGGGAAATTTGACGGCCTTTTACATCATGTCCTCCTCGTACACTTTGGGTCTGTTGTCCGTGCTGCCTTCCGCTCACAGTCCAGGAACTAGCTCTTTGTTTCTCTCCTTAGATGTTCATGGACAAGATAGATGTTCTTGTCCATTAGACAAGCCGAGATGCTCACCACTGGGAGAACACCAAAACAGAATTCTGTTCCTGGCAAAACTGGCAAAGGTGTTTTAATGATTTTTTTTTCCCCATTAACTTTGAAAGGGATCTGCTTTCTTTCACTATATTAGAAAAATCCTTTCACCTCTCTGAGCCTCTTTTTTGTTGTTCCATGAACGTGGGGGAATGACACAGCCATCACCGCCCTGCATAGGTTTTATTTTGGTAGTTAAGTGGGGAAATGAGTCTGCCTTGCACACCACTTACTCGGTGATAATTCCCCTTACCATCTGCATCTTTGTTTTCTTCTTGTTCCTCAATCAGCAGCTCCTGAGAGTGAGGGGAACAGAAGTCCCTGCCTCCCTGCCCCTCCCCCGTCATCGCTGTGCTTTCCACATGCATTCATTTCATTGATTCTATGTTTGGAGTCCCTAGACCTGCCACAGGCCTGGGTGATCAAATCATAAATAAGGCAGACCCAGGCCTGCTATCTCGGTTGCTAATTTCTATTAAGTGGTTTTTACATGTCAGGCACTGGGCTCTTACTGAGCCCTCATAAAAGTCTGTAAGTATCTTGCCGAGATGATACAGCAACTTTTCTACAGAGCCTGGACTGAAGCCACGCTGGCCCCCAAGCCCACGCTGTTGACCACTAGATTCTAGGTCCAGCTGAACACACGGTTACATAAAAGCGTGAAAAGTACCTTGAAAGGGAAAATTCAGGGTGAGGTAGCATCATGTTTCAGGGAAAGCAGGCCTGGTCAGGAAGGTTCTGGAGGCAAGAGGCATGGTGATAGTAGCCTCCATGTATTCCCCCAGGGAGGCCACATGCAGAGGCCTGAAGTCCCCGAGAGGATGGTGCAGACAAGCATTGAAAGACACACTAAATCTCCTCAAACAGACTGGGTGGGCTCCTGCCTCTGGTCCTTTGCTCAGATGGCCCTCTGCGAGGACTGCTTGTTTCCCGATGCTGTGTCTTGCTGCTCCCTGCGAGTCTTGGCTCAGATCTTGGCTTCTCAGCGAGCTTCCCCCTGATAGTTCCCTTCCATCCTGCAACCTGAGATCCAGCCTCTTGCTCCCACCTTGCTCTTTTCATGGTCTTTACAACACCCATCACCTTCTAGTCTGGTTTGCGAGTATTTATCCAGACTTCTGCTCTACCCTACCCACTAAGCTGCAAAGACCCAGGTACCTGGACGCGCCTGGCTTTACCTGGTCATCGTGAGTCTTTCCTGCTGATGTGTAAATAGTGCCTTTGTCTGTCTTGTTCCTGGAAACGTTTCCAACATCCAGAACAGTGCCTGTAACATAACAGGTGCTCAGTAAATATTTGTCACATAAAGAAGCAAACCATAAAGTATATGATTCTAGGTGATTTGTGGGTGGGTAGCGGAAATAAGAAAAGTATGAAGGGTAGTCCTGGGTTGTCTCCACAGGTAGTTAAAAGATGGCTTAGAGGGGCGCCTGGGTGGCTCATTCAGTTAAGCAGCTAACTCTTGATTTCAGCTCAGGATCGTAAGATCAAGCCCCACATCAGCTGAGTATGGAGCCTACTTGGGATTCTCTCTCTCCCTCTCTAAACCACCCCCTACCACTGCCACTAGCTTGTTTGTATGCACCGTCTCTCAAAAAATAAAAAAATAAAAAAATGGCTTAAGAGTTTTAGGTAGAAAAAGTATGCTCAGATTCTCAGATTTGAAAATAACCCTTTGGCTGCAGTGTTCAAAAGCTGAGGCAGGAAACAATACCTTGGAAGTAAGTTGTGTCAATATGTGTGGGTTGGCTACTGCTCCAGTCCAAGCAAGACATTGCTGTAGCCTGTAGTAGGATAGTGCCCTTGGGACAAGCCAAGGACATGGATTCAGGATGACCTGGGGAAGTTGAGTGGATAGCACTGGGTGATCAATGTTGATTGTGCGAAAATGGCTGAGCATGTCTGGATCTTACAGCAAAGGACTGGGCTGGAGGTATCTTAAAGTGTTTTCTTTTTAAAATAGTATTCTCACCAGGTTATTACAGTTTCCTTTTCTGAACTTCCCGATATGTCCTAGTGTAAGGTTTGGAGGTGCTAATCCCGTGGTCCTGATCCTGAAGGGGGAGTGGCGGGATTTGCTGTCCCTCATAGAAGGCTAGTGAGCTATCTGCAAGCACTGAAGCAGGGCGAGGTGCGGTTGGATGGCAAGCCCTGGACAGTGAGGAAGAGCAGCAGAGGGAGCACAGAGCAGAATTGATCCAAGGAAGATCCCGGAGCTCCCTGATGGTGCAACACACACCCAGCCGCTGAGGTCACCTGCTGCCTCATGTGGCTGTGCATTCTCGGGCTGGCTGTGCCAGGGTTGGCTGGAGCAGAATAGCCACACTGCTGCCTCCTCAGGAACCCCCCAACTAGGCAGACGGGACCTCTGTCGATCATGTGGCTTTCGTAAATGCACAGGGATCCAGGCTCTTTGCAGAGTGAGCTGGAGGATGCTTGGAGGCTCCCACAGAAGAGAAGGAAAGACAGACTTCTGGAAGTGACTATGAAGTATTTCTTCCCTTTGTCCATACCCAACTCAAGTGTCCACTCCCGGGGTGGAACATAGAGATCCAGGGCCTCTCCTTTGGGGAGCACCATCCTCCATCCTCCTACCGTCTTTATGGCCTTGGTACCATCTCAAATATTTCCTGCCTGTAAAATGGAGATGCCAGTGCTCCGAGGGTATCACTGTGCAGCTAATGTGACCTGGTCCACATACAAGTTGGCTCAGTACCTGACACAGAGCAGCACTGAGTGTATAGTAGACTTACTTATGCTGCTGGGACTAGTAGTAGAGTCCTTTTGTTGTCCTTACAGGGAGCCCGCTGTTTACATACCTACGATTCAGGATCAGGGGGATCTTGGTATTAGAGGGAGCAGTGTTGGTATCAGTCCCAGCATAAGTAAGACACGCCACCTGATCCTGGGCGAGGGTCCTGGAGGAAGAGTCTGGATTTTGTCCCACCTGCAGAGCACAGGCTATGGAGCTCGAGGGTCCCAGGACCTGGGTTTGAGGCCAGCTCTCCCGACCAGGCGGCACTTCCATTGCTCAATCTCAATAGGAATAATAGTTTGGAGGCAAAATACGTAATTCACCGAGTGCTTTGCAGGTATTCGTTACATTATCTCAGTTCTTCGATGTAGGCTTTTTTCACGTTTTACTGTTTCAGAAATTGGGATGTGAGTTACAAAAGTAATTCTCCTGATGGTCTTTTTCTCCTCGAAAATATTTTGATATATCCTACAATCAGTGGCCTCCTAGAATCCAGAAAATGTGGTGTTATTTTTATCAGTATTATTTTACTAGCTTTTCCTTTTATCTTGGAGTGGTACAGGAAGGATGGAGGGTAGGGAGGGCTGTAGACTGGAGAGAGTGGGCTGAATTGGGAGGTTGATTAGAATCACTAAAAGAGAAGGATTTGGGGGTCATAGAAGGCCACTCTCTGATTATGTTATTGTATGACCACAGGGTCCTGGGATATTTGTGCCATTGCTATTTTTAGTAAACACCTTCCTAGTGTCTCACGAGGAATAGTTACCATCCCCTGATGGGCCCTTCCATTGTGGAGTGTGACTACATGTTTTCTGGAAATCGTTATGTTGTGGGCATGGAGGATGGGGATGTCATCGAGTCATGGAACAGAAACATTTTAGACTGAAAATTGCAGAAAGAGATAGTGAAAAGCTTAGCATTAAACCAAGAATTACAGGAAGCTGCTCTGCCTGGAAGTCTTTTCTTGATCTTTCAGATAGTCAGTAAATATTTACTGGGCATCTACTTGGTACCAGACATGTTACAAGCTGTGCTTTCTAGTGCTCAGGCCATTAGAAATTCGTGTGACTAACTCATGCTTCCTTGAAAAAAAAAAACAAAAACATAAACTTCTGGGAGCATTTTAGGGTTATCTGCCACTAATGTGAATTATTTAGGTTGCTCTTCTGTTGTTTCGCTGAAATCGGCTGCCTTAAGGCAAAGAGATTATGATTATGAATGTAGCCGTTGCGGATGTGTAGAGAGGATAGGGCTCTCCTTGGTCATTCTAGGGGAAGGGCAGGTGAGGGAACAGGATCAAATAAAAGGTACCAGGGACTTAGAGTGACAGTGAGAGACAGGTACACAATAGGTAATGAGCGGAAGCAAGAGGCAAATACCTGTGGAATGGATGTATAGAGACAAAAACAAAGCCCATCTTTAGAACTCTGTGCTCAGAATGGAAGCCAATTTTTTTTTTTCTTATTTGCACTGTAAGTGTCTTGACCAAAGGCAGAAGCTCTTTGAATCATCATGAAGGCTTGTTCTGGGATGGAGGCCCACTTCTGGTATCAGAATTACCTGTAGGGTCTTTTCAGATCGCACAGATTCAAGGCCCACTTATGTCCTGCACAGCGGCCTGGACATCACCAGTGATTTGAGATTCATTGCCTCAGTGCAGGGTTTCTCCAGCTTGGTGCTATTGACATTTGGAGCTGGATCATTCTTTGTTATGGGATGGGGTCTGGTCCTGTACATTGTAGGATGTTTAGCAGCGTCCCTGGTTTCTATCCACTAGTTGCCAGTAATACCACCTTCCCCAGTTTTAATAACCAAAAACATCTCCAGATATCATCAAATGCCCCCTGAGGGGCAAAATCTTTCTCTTTGAGAACCCCTTCTTGGCACACCATTACTGATAAAAATGTGCAGGATCAGTCAGGTAGGTGGTGGTGGTGGTTTTTAGTGTTTGATAATGATGGCTCAAAAGAAGATATAAAGGGGCACCCGGGTGGCTCGGTGGTTGAGCATCTACCTTTGGCTCAGGTCGTGATCCCGGGGTCCTGGGATTGAGTCCCACATCGGTCTCCTTGCATGGAACCTGCTTCTCCCTCTGTCTGTCGTCTCTGCCTTTCTCTCTGTGTCTCTCATGAATAAATAAATAAAATCTTAAAAAAGAAGAAGAAGAAGAAATATGAACTTTTGATAGCTTGTTTATCTGTTCACACCGTGAAGACTCCCAATCATACACCCTTTGAATGACTTTCTGAATCAGCCCTGTGTTCAAGCTCCTGTTGTTATGTGCTTCAGACTTCTTTTCCCTTCTTTATACTCAACACTGGCCTCAAAAATGCTTGAACTGTAAATTTTCTCTTTTCTAGGGCTGCAGATAGAGTTGAACAGCCAGCAGTGAATTTCTTGTCTCAGAAAGTAAATAAATGCGTTCATTCCCCCTGTACCTGGAAGGATACATGATACCAAGGGAAAGTATGATTGAATTAACCAGACCCAAATGCATTCATATCCCTAGAAGGCCACGATTCTGTTAGGACCCACTAGAATTTATGATCTTCCCCTGAAATTACAAGAGGGACCAGCTCACTACTCATCTACATACTCATGAAGAGAAGAAACCGCCGTGTGTCATTCTGTGACTATTGCAAGGACACACATTTTTTTCCCTCCTAAATGCATATACATAGATTATTAGCAGCATCTAATATATGACAAGGACGGACGTGGCCTGTCAAGGAAGACAAATAGCTGTTCTCTTCTCCGCACGGTGCACTGGGCTTGCCCATCTGGAAGAGTGCAGTGGGCAGAGGTGTGTGTGCTGATTCCTTATTGAGATGGATGGAGGGGCCATGTAAGGGAACACTGTCAGCCAGCATAGGACCAGGTAATATCACCAGCTTCCCTAGAAGCAAAGGATATATATATATATTTTTTTTTTTTTTTTCATTAACAGACATCTTCATTAGAAAAAGAAGTCCGGTTTCTGTTTTTTTGTTTGCCTTTTGATTGGTCTTAGGGACAAAGAGGTTATGACAATTTGGGGTTTTTCTTTTTTATTGCTTGGATAGCAAAAGAGGCCCCAGGTTATATTCCATGATGGCAAAAAATCTTAGAAGCTTAAAAAGAAGATTCCCCATCCAGCCAATAATCCTTTTTATTTTTGAAATGATGTGATAATGGGTTTTCAAAAACTGAGGAGGCAGCCCTTGAGGGGCTAGAGGGGAGAGGGGAGGAGGGGTTGGTTGGCAGGAATGGAACTTATATTTTTTTCAGATGAACTTTAAAATTTTGGAACAGCTTTTGATTTACAGAAAAATCATGGAAATAGTACAGAGTTTCTATATACCCTGCCCCCTCTCTCCCTTATTGCTTCCATCTTGCATTAGTACGGTACGTTTTGGGGGAAACATTTTGCCTTTTTGTAAAGTGTCTGATACAATCTAGACTGCGCCTGCAGCCTAGTTGCTCTGTATACCTTTGCTCCATTCATCACAATAGTCCTCTGACAGATGGATAGTCCAATCTCCATTTTATGAGAGCAAAACCAACACTTACAGAGGTTGAATAATAGACCCAAATCATCTGATTAGTATGTGGGAGGCCCACAATCACGGCCTCTTTCCTTTGTCAATAATAAGCCCACAGGTTTTTAAGCATTGCTTTTCTGTACTGAAGTGTATGGTTAGTGAGGCGGTACACCTACCTTCATGAAGAGGGCACTCTACTTGAAAATTTGAAAGGCAGGCAGCTACTACGAAGGGACTGTGGTGAGAAATAGAAGGGCATGTACCAAGCACAGTGGTGCCACCATGGAGAGAGTAATTAACTTTGGAGACCAGGAAAGATGTCACCTGCAACACAAGATAAATTGGTGTGTGAATTGGCTGGAATATCTCTATGAAAGAAAAGTGGAATAGGCCACTTCAGGCAGGAAAACAGAGTGGTTAGAGTCATGAAGACATGCAACAACATGGCATGTTGTTGAACTGTCAGGGGCTTCCCTCTGGCTAGAATATTTGTACAAAGAATTGAGCATGGGAAGTGGGTTGGGAATGTGATGGAAGATTGAAAAGTAGGCAGGAGTTAGGTCATGAAGGGGTCTGGCCTTGGCATGCCATGCTAAGGAGTTTGGGCTTTTTCAGAATACTGTGAGAATCTGTTGACAGTCTCCAAGAAGAGTGATTAAGATCAGTCCCCAGTATAAAAAGGTAATGCGCTGCAGTGGGAGAATGAGTTGGATAGTACAAAACCAAAAAACAAAATCCAATTAGGTGGCCGTGTTGGTAATCCAAGTAAGAGATGATCATTGCCTAAACTAAGGTGGAAGTGGGTTGCAACAACAGAATCAATTAGAAATAGATGTCCAGATACAGTGTGGTAGATGAGAGATTTGTAGATGTCTCTTATTTCTCAGTTTAGCAGATTAGGGTAGGAATACAAGAGGAAGCATAGGTGTTGGGTAAGAAAATAAGTTCAGCTCTTCTTACCTGTGATAGGGTAGTGCTGGTGATTGATGTTTTAAGTGTAGCAAATTCTTTCTCATAATATACTACATTTGTGTTCCACCATGGTAGAAGTGCTGTTTGCTTACTCGGGATCCATAAACATCAACAGAATGTCTCTTTTTCTTTTGAAAACCTTGACTCTCCTTGTCTTAATTGATTTTCAGTGTGCATAAGGGGTGGTGTGATCCATCCTTGGCTGCATGGTAAGGGCATGCGCCAGTCCTGGCCAGCAAGACCTAGCCATCTCCCTGACTATGATTGGTTTAGGGAGCTTACGTGCCTCATGCTGAACCAATCAGAACTAATGAACACCAGGTCAAGGGTTTCTGCTGGGATGTCTGAGAAGAATTTTCCACTCCAGTTTCTAAACTATGAGGAGATGAGACTAGAACCTCCATTGGTCGCTTTACCACCGGGATCCTCGAGACCACCCCTAGATTCTGTGATTTGCAAGGATGATTTGTAGGATTCAGCCTGAGTCATACTCGTGGCTATGACTAACTTCAGAAAAAAAAAAAAAAAAAAAAAAAAAAACATAAAGCAAAATCATCAAAGGAAAATGTGCATGACTTAAGTCCAGAGGTAACTGGGCTTAGGCTTGCAGAGTCCTCTCCTAGTGCAGTAATCCAGGTCATACTTCATTCCTCCAGTAATTAGTTGAAGCAACAAGTATGAAATGCTCTCCACCAGGAAAGCTCATTAGAAATTCAGCATCTAAGGTCTTTACTGGGGGCTTGTCACATGGGCACCCTCTACTAGAGCATACCAAAATTCCAGATTCCCAGAAGGAAAGCATGTGTTCATCATAAACCATAATGTTTACATAGTTTATACAGTAGACCATTCTTATCAAGCAAGAGTGGGGAACCTTCCTGGAACCCAGGTTCACACGTGCCAGCCAAAGGCAAACTTGGCAAGCAGACCTTTTTAAAGAAAGCAGTCTCAGACTGACTGGTGCCCCTTTCCTGCACAGCTTCTCTGTCTGAGAGTGAAAGCCAATCTGAGAGCCTAAATGGAGAGATTCCAGATTACATTTTATTATGTCCCTAGTTCCAGCCATGCCTGAAGCAGATTTCACTTGTCTTATTTCTTACATCAGTTTAAATTTCTGTCATTTACAGTCTTAAGAAGCATGCCGGCCAATAAAACCCATTCTACATAAAGAATTCTTTTTTAACTTCTCTCCCACAAGTCCCCATCACTATTTTCTTGTCTCAGATGGGATCTTCCTCCGTGACCATGACTGGCCTATAATAGACACTATAAGATTTTCTTTAAGATTTTAGAGAATTATTCTGTCTAGATGGAGAAGGTAGATTTGGAAGACTCTATCCTCGAATGTGACCTAAATTAAAGTTTGACCTAGCTGAATATCTCCTTGATCTTCCCTTTTACAAATTACTCTTCCCTGAGAAATTGGCCACAGCTCATAGTAAGTAGTGCCTCCAGCTTGGGCTCTGTCCTGGGCATTCTTCCTTGTTTGGCCTAATTAACGGTGTCATCATTCAAGCGGATTAGGTGTGTGCCTTCCTGGGACATCAATTAAAAAAGAAATCAGTATCTGTCAAAGTGGAAAGGTGACATGTTGAAAGATGAATTTTCTTTCCAGTCTTGTACAGAAGCAGTAGCAAACAAAGGCAATTTGGTAGTGGCTTCGCCGACGTGCACATATGCCAAAAACAGGAATGGGACGAATGTTAAAAGATCCTGAGCTCGTTCAGTGCTTTCTGCTGCAAAGATAAAGAAAGGTCCAAAAGGTCTTTAGTTTGTGAGATGGAGTTGTAAGAGGACTTGACTTGGATGCAGGTCTTTGTCTTGCCATGACTAGCCTTAGGCAAGTCACTCTCCCTTCCTGATCCAAGGGTATCTGTTTGATGAGTATTTATTGAGTGCCTGGTACAGAAGTGAATCTGTAAAATGAATGGGTTTGCCTGGATAATCTCAGTGCTCCATTCAGGTCTGTGAATCTCATACAAATTCACATGGCCAGAAGCAGAGCCAGAATTACAGAAAGTAGGAGTCCCCTTTATGCCTTTCTTGACCTCACGCCCTGCACTTATCTGCCAGCAAGGCTTGTAGGTACTGCCTTCAGGGTCTGTCCCAATCCATGCCTTTTAGATGCTAAAAAAAATTAGTTCTTGAATAAATAAAATTAGGTCTTAAGCTTCTTTGGCTCCTTGAACTCCATAATACTGTTTTTTCCCCATTGTCTGCTTCCATAAAGTAGAAAATCACAGACACCCTGGAGTCTCCAAGGGGACTTGAAGCACTGAGATCTAAGGAATGGAGATCAAATAAGGGGAATGAAGCCATTCCCAAAGTAGGGTTCCCACAAGTGTTTAGATCTTCTAGAGTAAATAGTGATTTGTGGTTCAGCCCAGCGAGTCTCCTGACAGTGGGCTTCTAAACTCAAGCTCGGTTCTGGGTTCTGGCCTCAGAGAGAGGTGTGGAAGCACTCATGATAGGAGGTGGGCTTTTGAATACTTCTTGGTGCTTTTCCATAGTAGTACAGAATAGGTGCTCATCCCTAACGTTTGCATCTCTGATTAGGTTTTTAGAGACACTGATGCTCATGATTTCAGCTCTACATTTTTTTTTTTAATTTGAAGAAGAAAATATGTTTTTCCTTGTAGAACAGTAAGAAGAGAATTCTATATAGTCAGGACAGGGGCAGGCAGCATAAAGATGCCCTCTGGACATTATTGTAATCGTGAAAGAGCTTCATCTCCAGAGGCAAAAACAAGAATTTACTAGATCCTTTCAAGAACAGACCAGACCGCTCTGTCGTGGGCATCATTAAGGTTCACTAGACTGATCCACTTTATATGTATGCATCATGAATAAAACAATGCACATCCATATCAGCACAAAGAAAATAAAACTCCTTCTGTGTCTGTACTACCAAGAGTTCAGTTGTTAACATTGTAGTATATTTCCTTTCAGACACTTTTCTGTGCGTATAAAATTGTTTATTTTTTTAATAAAATGGAGGACCATGTTGTAATACTGTTTACGTACTATTTTTTTTCTTCTTAACTACACATTGCAGCATTTTCCAAAGTCATGTGCCATGTCATTTTTTATGCTTCCGGGTATCCTGTGGGATGGCTATATTATTATTTGCCAATGCAGGCCTTCTGTTTTGGATTCTTGGGCCCACTTCCAGCTGTTTTTTGGTATTCTAAAGAAGAGCAAAATGCTCACCCTCTCTTTTGAGCATTGTAAGGCTGTGGCCCTGAGGCTGCTTACATATAGATCTCTGTAGGTGTATTGAGCTTAAGAGTGCAATGTCATGGCTGCAGAGAGTCAAATAGCCCTGTGTTCTAGGCTGAGCCCTGGCTGTGTGATCTTGGATGAGCCAGTTCACCTCTCTCTGCTGTGCATTCTTCATATGAAAACCAAGCACCTTCTCCACCTGTTCCCAGGGGCTGGCCTAAGGACTGAACCTGGTCATTTACCTCTCTGTTCCCTCCACTTCTTCCAAATGGCAGTTGTCTTCAACTGGCTTCAAGTTGGAATTACCTGCGGAGCTCCTTAAGAAGAGTATTGCCCAGTTCTACTCCATAACAACCAAGTCAGAATCTCTCTGGTCTAGACACCGGATGTCATGTTTTTACAAGCTCTTTATGTAAGGCTAACATGCCACCAGGGTTGCGACTTATGCCTGAAAGTTTCAGACCTGCGGTTTCATGGCTGCTGCAACAAAAGAGACGTTGTCTTGGCCATTTTGTCATGGGGGTGGTGAGGCAGGGCAGTGTTTGGAGACAGGATTAGAATCCTGGCACTCAGGCCTCCCAGGGAAAAGTGCCAACCTGTTTATTTTGTGTCAAGAGCTCAAACAGTGATCAAAATCCAATCCAACATCATAAATACCAGAAAAGGTCAAGATTGGGCTGGTTGTGGGATCGAGCACACACAGCCGAGCTGAGGTTGGCACTTGGTCAACTCCAAACTCTGAGCTGGCACACGGTGCAGGGGGCCCTTGGCAAGGCCCAGGCATACGGCACCCCAGTCACAGAACGGAGGTGCATGTGGCTCTGTTGCTTTTGCCGAAGGAGGAGAAATGCCATTCTCTCAGCAGTTGTTCTTCTTGACTCATTAGTGTACTTGGCATGCGGTTATTTTTTAACTTCTCTGCAAATATT
The DNA here is from genome assembly GCF_048164855.1 of Canis lupus baileyi. Classification (NCBI taxonomy): domain Eukaryota; kingdom Metazoa; phylum Chordata; class Mammalia; order Carnivora; family Canidae; genus Canis; species Canis lupus. The sequence goes on from NC_132848.1 coordinate 32,856,115, forward strand.
CGTAGAAAGAGAAGGGGAGTGGAAGGCAGGAGGTGTTAATGTTTACTGAGCTTGTATTTTGAGCCGGCCTTCCTAGGAAGGGACGCCTCCCCTGCTCACGCCAGACCCAATTCCGTAGTACAGCTGGCAGGCCTGAGGTCTCCTGGCTGGCTCAGAGCAGAGGTGGGAATTTTGTCCTGGGGTCAGCAGAACCTCAGAGCCTGTAATTTGTTCCTCAGGACTCCACATCTTAGGAGTTCAGGGGCTTTAGTTAGACCATTTCTGGATAATTACATCTTGACTATGACAGTCAGAAGGAAATCCACTGTAGACTATGTAAAGGTTTTCCATGTGAGTTTGCCAGGACAGCCTAGGTAATAGAACAGGACATACTTGAGCAAGTCATTTACCCCAGTTGGCTCACCCCAGAGCCAGTGGGGTTCCTATCGGGATGGCAGTGGAGCAAGTGTGATGTGCAGATGCCCATGAGCTTGGAGAGTTTACCTACCAGGCCTTTCATTAACGGAGCTGGCAGGACTCAGTCCATTGGCAGGCCTTGCCTGCTCTTTATATCGAAGTATAGATGGAGGAACATCAGGACTTTTCATACCTTTTTGACTGTATCCCACAGTAAAATACATTTTATTTTTTATTTTTTTTAAGATTTTATTTATTTGTTCATGAGAAACACAGAGAGACAGAGAGAGAGGGAGAGAGGGAGGCAGAGACACAGGCAGAGGGAGAAGCAGGCTCCATGCAGGGAGCCCGACGTGGGACTCGATACCGGGTCTCCAGGATCACGCCCTGGGCTGAAGGCAGCGCTAAACCACTGAGCCACCTGGGCTGCCCTAAAATACATTTTATATCACAATCCAAAAGAAAGTGCACACACGCACGTGCGTGTGTGCATGTGTGACACCTACACACATATGATACACACAGCTGTGTAACTAAATATCTCATAAAACAATACTTGACCTTATTATGTCCATTGACTTAAAATATTTCTCTCCTAATTGATTTCATGTATTGTAATTTTTAAAATGCTCGTTGAAACCCACTAAATTATTTTCACAAGCCCCTGATATGTGGCAAACCCTAATTTCAAGAACATTGGACTGGAAGTTAAGTTGCCTTTTAACTCTGGATTAAGCGTTCTGAAGTTCTGCAGAGCTGCCAGCATTCAGAGAGGAGATCATAAACTCATTTTCTAGAATCCGTGTGCTGGAAGGGGCCATGGGGATCCCATTTAGGCCATTCCCTCTCATCTGGCAGACCTCCACTCAAATGAGCTAAAGTGTAGCAGCGTCAAGTGGCTGGCACATAGTAGGGGACTCCATACATCTCATTTACCTTTCTTCCCAGGCAGGTGTCTGGTTTTATTCGTCTCTCTATTCCTAGCAGTGAGTATAATGCTTAGCACTGGGCTTAGCAAATTGATGGGAAAAAAAATGAAAAAATGTGGCTTGGTTATCTTTTCTCTTTCTCTCTCTCAGTAAAGATTGCTCAGTCTGCCTGGATAATGCAGTTCGTTTGATCTTTTAACTAACTTCAATTCAGGAGCATGTATTCAGCACCTACTATGTGCCAAGTAATATTGAACATGGAAGTTGTTACACGATGCACCAGAAAGGGAAGGGATTCTTGTTCTTCAGGAATTCCCTGAAAAATGGAAAAAGGAAAAAGGAAGCAAGGAGCAGAAGCAACTGCCAAGTAATGTGATTGCTCACGCAGAGAATTTGCCAAAGTGCTGGGCAGGTATTGAAGACCCAGAGGTATTGAGACACAGATGTATTGAGACTCAGAGGGAAAGCACCTGATCTGGGCTTTGAAAGTTAAGTAGAAGTTTGTAGGGGGGCCAAGTAGAAGGCAATTCCAGGCAAAAGGAACATCTTGGAAATAGCAAAGAGGAGTATCTTACAGCATAGATCTGGGGCCCAGTAATTGTGGATGTGCCTAAGGCTCCGGGCTCATGGGGCAGCAGGTGTGCACAGTGGGTAGTTAAACACGTGGCCTTGAGGCACAAAACACAGGTCTGAATTCCGAGCCCTTCTTTCTATCTGTGGGAGGCTGAATGATGCCCACAAAGATATCTTTGTCCTAGTTCCTCAATGAAAGTTAACCTTTATGACAGAAGAGACTTTGCTGATGTGGTTAAGCTACAGGCCTTGAGATAGGGAGGTTATCCTGGACTATATGGATGAGCTCAAAATGTAAGGAGGGTGATATAATAGAAAATTAGTATGTTTAGTCTTTGTCTCCAGTTCCTGATATAAAGCTCCTAAAGTTCTTGGAATTTCCTGTATAAAAGGCATGGCTTTATTCTAAAGAGGTTCCTCTTGGTGGGTGGGTCTCTAGATGGCTTTAAGATGGTGCTGGTAGCAAGAAGGACCCAAGGCCTGCTTAGAGGGTTGGAACCTTCAACCCTCTTCCCCTACAAGAACCCCACATACAGGAAGGACAGGGGGCTGGAGATTGTGTTAATCACCAGCCTGTCATTTAATCAATCATGCCTAGGTGACAAAACCTACATAAAACCTGGGATTTGAAGTGCTTCCAGGTTGGTGAACACATGAAGGTGCTGCAGAAGTAACACACCCAGAGATCCCTGCCCCTACACCTTGCCCTGTGTCTCTCTTCCAGTGACTGTTCATGAGTTACACCTTTTATAATAAACTAGTGGTAATAAAGCACTTTCCTGAGTTCTGTGAGTCATCCTAGCAGATTATCGCAACTGGAAGGTGAGGGTTGTAGGAACCCTCAACTTTGTAGCTGTGTTGGACAGATGTGTGGGTGACCCAGGGACCCAGTGCCTGTGACTGGTGTCCGAAGCAGGGGCAGTCTTATGGGACTGAGCTCTTCAACCTGTGAGGTCTATGCTGACTCCAGTTTGTGTCAGAATTGAAGTGGGTTGTGGGATAGTTGGTGTCAGCAGGGAGAGTTGGAGAGTTGGCTGGTGTGAGAAGTCCTGCACATCTGGTATCAGAGGTGACAGGACGTGAAACAGTCGAGAGGGTCCTAACATAAGGAGGAGACAGAGAGTAATCTGATGGTGGAGAGAAGCTATGTGATACAGAGAAGCAGGGGCTGGAGTACCGCCATCTGACAGTGGAGGAAGGGGCCACCAGCCAAAGGATGCGGGTACCGCTGGAAGCTTAAACAGGCCAGGAATCCTCTGGAAGAATGCAGCCCTGCCAACTCCTAGATGTTAGCCTAGTCCCATTCCAGAATCGTGAGAGTGTACGTTGTGTGGTTTGAAGCTACTATGTTTGAGGTGATTGTTCCAGCAAGTAGGAAACTAACACAGTGCCCGGGGGGTTGTTTCTAACTAAGCACTGAGAGACGGGACCCTATTTGTGGGGTTTATCCCTGTCCTCCAGGGCATGGCATGGCCCTGGCCTGTTTAGCATTCTAGAATTCATTGATAAACAGTTGAATGCATGCTCTGTTGTAATTCAGAGGTTCCAGGTGAGGGAGAGGAAAGGAGGGAGGGGTCACATCAAGGAGACCGTGGGGCACCAAATAATCCAGGTAAGACGTGATTTTTTTTTTCCTTTCTGGTTGACATCCCTCATGTCACACTTTCATGCACATGCCCTTTAATTCTGTTCGCAGAGCAAGAGAACAGCTGCAAACTGTCCTCAAATGGTCTCTTCTCTACCATTAATTTGTTCTTCAGCCTTCTCTTTCCAAGCAAAATGACCCAAATTATTTTGGCTTTCCCTTATTCCGAGTGCAGCATTGTGATGCCTTGCAGATGTTGCAGACGATGGTCCAGAGGACACATTTGGCTTTGTACACGTGTTTTAAGTGACCCACACATACTTTTTTTTAAAATGTGAGTTATAAAACATGGCAGATTGAACATGAGTTTATTTCTGTGCCTTCCCAAAGTCCACTAAAATGGAAGGAAAAGAATAAAAAAAAAATGACTTAAGTTCACAAGAACAGAGCTAACAAGAGGAGAACAGACCAGGGCATCAGGAAGAGTGGGAGCTGGAAGGCAGACAGGGGACCCTGCACCCAGCATGGCTCTGACTCCACTCCTCGGGGCCAGGCGCTGGAGCGAAGACAGGGAGATGGCCTCAAAGTCTGTGTCCTGAAAGAAGACCATCTCCTCCTCTGCTCAGAGCCCAGAAGACTGTGGAAAGCCTCGTGTCCTCTAGACTAGGAATTGGCTTGATGTCTCCGGGAAGAGAGTCCAGCCCAGGAGTTGGGTTCTGACATTGGCATACCCATCCAGGTGCTCACGGAAGGGCATTTTGAGTTCCTGCTCTCAGCTTCAAAGCCAGCCTTGTGTACTCCACTCCTCTAACATTTCATCCATGCCCTGTGAGATTCTGTAAAGAGGGACACTGGAGAGAAGAGGCTTGCTCCTGTTTGTCCGAGTTCCAGTTTGTCAGAACCATTCCAGCAGGGCTTCCTCACCTGGGTCAGCAGTTCGTTCCAGCTTCAGTCCATCCCCTCCCCACACTCGCGATGTGACGTTCCCTCCTCAGAGGCCTGGGCTCCAGGTACGATGGGGGAGTGGAGGTAGGGTTTCCAAGCTCCTAAAATCTCATAATCCTAATTCCTCCCTTCCTGTCATCCTGCCAGCCCTAGGAATGGCAGTTGTCACTTTCAGGTGCTGTTTCTGTGACATCTCAGTGTTTCCTTCTGGCTTTTACAGCCCCCCACACCTGGCTAGCAACCCCATATTAAGCTCCTCTGTGTGGGGTTCCTGTTCCTTGACCACACCCCAAATGATGGACCAGATAAGAGACCAATACCTGCTTTATCACCCTTTAGTGAAGGCCAACAGCTGGGAAGCCCACCCACATGATCTACTGCCCAAAAAGTACAAACGTCCAGTTATAAGATGAAAAAGTTGGGGCAATCCAGGGTATACAGCATGGTGGTTATAGCTCATGATACTGTATCACACTTGAATAGTGCTAAGAGCAGATCTGAAATGTTCTCTCCTCAAACAAATAGCAACTATGTGACAGGATGGAGGGGTCAGCAGGTGGTGATGGTGATAGTGGTCATCATTTTGTAGTTTATAGATGTATCAAGTTAACAAGTTGTGCACCATCAGCTCACTCACTACTCATCAGTTACCACTCTCTAAAGCTGGGGCAAGGAGATTTAAAAAAAAAAAAAAAAAAAAAAAAAGCTTACCAATGAACTCAAAAGCTAAAAAGCCAAGCCATTTTTAGTGCCTCATTCATATGTACTGTGAAGACTCAGTACACATTGAAGGAAAATCTCTAATGTAAAAGTCAGAGATCAGTTTTGACCAATTAAAGAAATACCTAAGAAACCGAGATAGGGCAGAAAAGGAGCACTCAGCTTACTTTTGATCTTAAAATAAGTTCCTAAATCATTCTGGGCTTCTGTTTTCTTATAAATAAAATGGGGATGATAATACTTAGTCTCTCATGGAACTATGGGGAGCTTCAACCCTGTCATACCAACATCCAGCATCGTTTTTGACATGGCCTGACATAAACATTTTGTTAATAATTGTAATAAGGCCATAATAAATAGTACTATTATTCAGAAGATTCTTGGGCTTCATATTACTGTTAACAGGGAACCTTGCCATCTTGGTTCTTTTAAATGGCTGTAGGCTCATGAGAAGGAAACACAAGCTAACATTGAACTCCCCAATGTCCATCACTGGATGAACTTTACATTTTCCCACTTATTACTTATAAAAATCCACTAAGTTGGGGTGTTTTATACCTACCATATTAGGAAGCTGAGGCTCAGAGAGCATTGCCCCATTTCAAAACTCCTACCAGGGAATTAGCTGCATGCCCATAGAGGCAGCCTGCCATGAAGTTTCCGAAGGGCCATATGGGCAGACAGCCTCTTCGTTGTCTAGCTAATTTAAAAACAGGAAGGTGTTCCGAATAGAACTCAGCTGATATGAATAATCCCAAGTGAGGACTCGTTCTTTCAGGCATGGACAGGGCCACCCGGCAGCTGACGACGTTAATAAAATTGTCAGGCAGCTATTAGAATAACTTAAAATTATCCAGATTTTTATAGCTACCTAAAAAGGCCGAACTGCTCCTGTCTTTGCTCATAAAATGAACATCTGTTAGCTCCTGAAAGACTGATATTCATGCTCAGTGGCTGGACCTCAGGCCCCCTGTTGTCCTGGGATGCTCAATTATGTTTTGTTTTGTTTTTTCTTTTTTTACCCCCATCTCTAACAATGGTCTGTCTTGAGAGCAAATACATCTGCTTGTTTTTACTTTATTCTAAATATTTTTACCTTTTTTTCTTTTATTTTTCACCAATGAAAGACCTTAAAATCAAGCATTTGAGTTCAAGAAGCATGTCTTGACCTCTTAGCTATGCTGTGTCTTGCTCTGTCCTGACCTTTGGTATACAAGTTCATGTTCTCTGTGTCCATTCCTATGGAATTAATAACTGGACGTTATCTAGCAGCCATCCTTGGAGCAGTTGTGCTTCTTGCTATGCCTCCCATCACAGGGGAATGAGTACATACATGTTGTACGTAGAATGGATAAGAGTCTTAGGACTGAAATCTTTCATTCTGAAAATCAGTAGAGTCGTAATGTTATGTCTCAAAATTATCAGAAGTGGCTGAGAAGCCCAGAACTTAAATAAGTATTGATAACGGCAGTGATAATCATTTGCAAACAGGGAGTAGAGCACCTACTAGCTGTCTACTCTTGGGTCAGTGACCACTTCTCTTCACCCTCAGTGTTTTTATCTGTACATTGTATATGAAAAATCTTGCCTTAGAGTGTTGGTGTCTGGATTATTAGAGCTGCTCCATGTGACATACACAGATTGGCACCTGATGCAGGAATAGGGGCTGAGTAAATGGGTGCTTCCTAGTGCCCCAGGTGTTTTCAGGACATATACATCTGTGCATTCACCTGTTGCATGCACAGACCCATCCTAGAGCCTTACAGAGCTAAGTATCACAGGTGTTATAGGTGGGGACAAAATGGGACACTGATTAAAGAGCTCCTGGATCTCACTGTGTGAGGAAGACCTCTGGTTATACAGTTAGCACGCAGTAGAGTTAAATGAATGGATATGTGTGGCCCTTCTCATCTCCATTATATTAATTAATTATTTAATTAATTCAATAAATATCAAGTTCCTTTTATGTGCCAAGCATATCAGAGTTGTATACCACTGCTGCACCCAAGTTCATTGCCAAACTAGCTAAAACAGCTTTTGGGATCATCTTGGTGCTCCTGAGCCTTCCGGCCCTTCTGTTATAATCCCTGGCTTACAGGTGTTCAGCCTCTGTGGCATGTGTCCATTGGAAGGAAGCTCACCTCACAAGACCGTCTTCTCTGTTTCTGGGCATCTTGAGCAAACCTTATATGAGCCTAAACCACCATGTGTGTTCCTCTCCCTGCTTAGGCATGTGTCCTCTAAGCCCTAGAGCTGAGGCTCATTGATTCTCTGATGGCTGTCTTTCGCAGCTGCCTGCAAGGCTCACCTCCACCAGGCCCAACAGTCTGTGTTCCCCTAGAAAGTGAACCAGGATCTCTGTCTGGGGTAGCAACACAGTCACAAAACCAGTCTAGAACCTTATTCGTGATCCACCCTGTCATTTTCTAGCTGTGTGACCTTGAGCCAGGGAGTTACTCTTTGAGTTCCTCAAAAGGAAGGTGGTGGTCACAGCAGCATCTAGCTCTGGATAGTTGGTGTCATTTTGTATGACAGTGCTGTAGTTGTGTCCAGGTGTCCAGAAGTGCAGTGCTTCCCAGCTTGATGTGGTCAGGTCTCAGGTTATGGGTGATAATGCTGGCTTATAGTCCAGGCACGTGAGCCTCCCAGCATGGCACATCTGTTAGTAAGAAGATCAGGTGTGAGACCAGACATCAATACTTTGTCCCTGTGGAATGACTGGATGGGTGGCCGGTCTCTACAGTGCTGTGCTTGAAGATGCAGATTTTGCAGGTACTAGAGTCAGGCCTGGATGTTTGTGAAACTGACGCGGTTGTCTTCAGGGGGCACAGGAAGGGCAAACATACCCAGCCTGTCAATACCGATTAGCTGAGGTCATCTAACACCTGGGAAAGAAGGACATTTTCCCCCACATTGTTTTGTCTTCATTTTTAGTTTGGTGGGGAAATATAAAAGCAGTGCCATTAGGAGGCTTACCTGATAGCCTAAAAAAAATCCCTCAGCAAAACATTATTTCCCAACAGGAAATTAACATCTTTGGTTTGCCAAGTTCTAGGCCAAATGCCATTTATATCATTGCATTAGGAGAGCTTCTGGCTGCAAGTGACAGTGCTTTAAGCCATAAGGAGGTAGGGAGTCCAGTGCCTACACAGCAGCTCAACAGCATCCTCAAGACCGCAGATTCTTTCCATCTTTTTCCATTCTTAGCATATTGGCTTTTTGTCTCCATATTTCTTGCTTCATGGTTGCAAGAAGGTTGCCATGGCCTCAACCATCTTATCTTCACTCCAGTGTCTCAAGCAGGAAAGAAGGAGCAAGGCCCAGATTCTTTTTCCTTTGGAGGCCCCGCCTTTTTATTCAGAGTAAGAACAGTCCAAGCATACTGTGAACCAAGTCCTCTTTCCTTTTTGGTACTTAGTTCTCTCTGCCCCACCAACAGCTCTCCACATCAGGGCTGATTTTTTTGTTTTCTGTGTGCTTCATTGCCTGCTATCATTTTTGGCAGCGGGTGCCCACTTGGTAAATGCTCTTAACTGGATTCCCAATAGGTAATGAAGTATCTGCATAAATTAGGAAGATTTTTAGCTATTGCATTTTGATGGACCTTAGAGGTGGATTTGTGATTCCCATGGTGCTGGCTGAATCTGAGGGACTATGTAAGTAGTGGGAAGGGTGGAGAGCAAACGGGTTGGGTTGCCAAAGCAAGAAGCCATTGTGACATTTCTGGCGATGAGCCAGCAATTGAAGATGGATTGTCATTTCTTCTCCCAAAAAACGTACAAGATAACATTTGAAATTCATCTTTCTCCAGCTCTTCAGAGAGTTCTTTTTTGGTAAGGCATGGCTGGTAGAAAAGGTACTAGGAAAGGAAAAGAGAGAAAATAATTAGAGAAGAAATTCACTACTCCATGTTTAGGGAGTGGAGTAAGGGAGGTGGAACGTTGCAACTTTTCGTGGTGGGTGTGTAGTTGTAGTTGATGAGCTTCTCTACCTTGAAAAATAGGTTTCTCAGGATTGTTCCAAAGACTAAAAAACTTCATAAATGCAAATGCTGAGAATAGTGCCTTGCACTTAGTGGACACTCATTAAATCATCTATTATTATTAATATTGGAAATTGTGTGAGATTTGATCCTCTAAAACCCAGTTTGAAGGAGAAGAAAGGAGATAATTACTCTGTGCAAAGATCTTTTGCTAGGACTCTTTTTATTCTTCAAACAGCCTGAGATTGATATTAATATTCTGATTTTACAGAGCAGAAAATTTGGGGGACCCAGAAAGATTAAGCTCTTTGTTCAAGTCTAAAAATCTGTTTGATTTATTCTGTTTCCTTTACTCTTAGGAAACTAGAACTTTACATCTCCTGGACTTCCTTCTGTTCTCTTTGTATACTAATTAATCAAATACTCAATTAACCCACCATTCAATTAAAAAAATACAGCAGACATGGTGCTGGGAATGCAGAGATAGTCACAGACTTGCTCCCATGCAGCTGTTTGTTCAAGTCCAGAAATATCTTGACACCAAAGCTTATGTTTGTTCTGTTCTTGCATATGGGAAACCTGCTTCCACCTAGCCCACCTAGCCCGCCTAGCCCTGCTCTGGGGTAGGCTATGACTTGTCTTTTAGGAACACCAGCTCATTCTTCCTCCTCTTCCACCTCTTCCTCCTGAGCCTTCTCTCTCCTCTCATTTTTTTCTCTTGGAATTATAGTTCCTTTCAGCCACATGGCCAGTTAACTTCGTGTTGGGACCTTCCTTTAATGGGGTCAGTGTCTGGGCAGATGGTTGTACCTTCCACTGAGGAGCCAGGGGACCTCAGACTTGGTGGCACTCAGAATCTTGGTGGAAAGGTCTTAGATTATAGGGCCATGTTAAGTCATCTTGATGGTGAAAAATGGCAATAGTGGTTAGATAGAGCTGGCGCTTATCTTTGAGGGGATCTCTGAGCGGCTCCCCATCCCATTGCCACTCATCAAGAAAGAGTCCTCTCAGGATTGATGTCCCTGAAGACAAATCTCCTCTGACTATGCTCTGTGCTCCCAATGCATCACCTACTTGGGGTTTTGGAGCCTCTGCCACATGATAGTGTCATTGACACTGAGCCATTGGTTTTCATCGTGTGCCCTGAGGACACATGAGGCTTCCTTGGGAAAACAGATTTCCAAGTCTAGCTCTCTAGGCCTACCAGGATTTGGCCTTGAGATCCACATTTTTACACAAGTTCATTGGACATGTGGATGCAATCTTTGGGCCATGCTTTGAGAAATGCTTCACTCAACTGTGAGCTGCATGAAAGTAAGTCTGCGACTATTTATCTTTGCAGTCCTAGCACCTCGCCTGATTATTTTTTTAATTGAATGGTGGGCTTATTGAGTATTTGATTAATTAGTATATGAAGAGAAGAGAAAGAAGTTCAGGAAATGCAAAGTTCTAGTTTCCTCAGAGTAACAGAAACCAGAATAAATCAGTTGCTCTGAAAGATCAGAATGGCCTTTGCAATTTAAGGACTTAAATTCAGTATCATTTGTTTGAGCCCTTCCCGTCCCCCCATTATGACTGCACTCCCTGGATCTTGTATTCTGCAGACTGTTAATGTCAAGCCAGACCCTTTGTCAGAGAACCTAACTGTAGTGTGAATATATGCCTGCACTGGATTTATTCATCTGACAAATGCTTCCAGACCCTAAGCCCAGCTTAGGCATTATGTTCTCCTGAGGTCCATTCTTTTTTTTTCCGCCCCCCTTCCAAACCAAGGGTCCATCTCTCCTTTACTTAAGTGCCATCTTTTCTAGAACCAACCTTTTTAAGAGTTTTGCCTTGACCTGTTTAAACTGGCTCACAGCTCCTTTTTTTTTTTTTTTTTCACAACTCCTTTCTTAGATTAGAAGCTCTCAAAGACCGAGAACTTCATGTGTTGTGTACATAGTAGGAAATAAATCTTTCTGGAATAAATGGTTAATGAAGTGACCGGGTTCTCATGCCAGCTCTGCTGCTTAGGAACTGACTTCATCTCCATGCATCTGATTTTCCTGAATATCAGAAAATGAATAAGCAGTGGATTGTGCTGTGAATGGAGGAGATACTAAAAGATGGACTTGGGGCTCTTTTATTATCATGTATAATATATAACAGAGAGAGCAATGGCTTTAGCTCACCTTCCAAAGTTGGAAAGGTATTAGTTAACTTTGCTTTGACTTTTTTCCTCTAGTAGTAATTTTTTAGCAGACATTCATTTACCTAGTCTTTATTTTACTGGGTCAGCCCGTATCTTTTTCTTTTTCTTTTTTTTTTTTTTTTAGCAGCTTTATTAAGATGTAATACATATGCCATAAAATTTACCCTTTTAAAATATGTAGTTCAGTGATTTTTTTTTAGTATATTCAAACATTCAAAGAGTTGTGCAGCTATCTATACTTTTAGAACATCTTAATCACACCCAAAATAGATACTTTTGGTCTTTAGCGGTCACTCCCCATCATTCCCTACCCCACCAGCTCGTGGCAACCAGTAGCCTACTTTCTGCATCTAGAACGTGGCTATTCTGTTTCATATAAATAGCTTCATACGTTATGTAATCTTTTGTGGCTTCTTTCACCTAGCATGTATTTCAGGATTCGTCCCTGTATAATGTGTATCAGGACATCACTCCACTGGACTGGACAAGTTCTACTCCATTGTATGGATATACTGCATTTTTTGGACGCATTCATCAGCTGATAGACATTTGGATTGTTTCCACTTTTTGCCGATTAGGAATAATGCTGCTCTGAATATTTGCATACCTAGTTTTGGTGTGGACATACATTTTCAGTTCTCTTGGGAATACTCTTTGAAGTGAACTGGAATTGCTGGGTCATGTGATAACTCCATGTTTGGCATTTTGAGGAACTGCCTAACTGTTTTCCAAAATGACCATACTATTTGCAAGCCTGTGTCTTAGACTTAGCTGTTTGTGTGCTAAGAATACCAATGCCCTGCATCTTCACTGAAAGCCAGATAATCAGACAGGTGAGACACAGGTGGTGAATATGGAGCAAAGAACTGCAGACTCTTCTATCTCTGCAGCCGCTCTGGGCCCCAATGTGGACCCAGTGAGTAGATCCAGTAGGCTGAGTAAAGACAGAGGATCCAGGGCTTTGGGGTTGCCTAGGGACAGATGAAGTTGTTTAACCGTGAAGCAAAGGCAGGATGGTATCTAAGAGGTGAATTTCCATGTCTGGCACTGCATCCTCATCCCACATCACATGTCACTTGCATTTGTCTTCCCTTTCTTTCCAGTGACGTGTAGCAGGGTTGCTTGAGAGGCTGTTTCCTGCAGCTTTCAGCTTCCATCTCTCTTTCTACTTTGTCCACTAGTTCAAGGTTCATAAGACCTCCAGTAAGAGGCTGGAGGTCACACCTTCCACACTGCAAATTGTGCTGATACCAAGACCCTGAGATGGCCACGGAATGTGCACAGGAGATTGTTTCTCGTCAAAGACATGTGTTCTGTGGGCCTCTGTGTCAAAGGATCAAGCAGAGCCTGTTGCCGACAGGTTGAGGGTCCCTCTGTTCGGATGGCAGAGCAGGTAACGAGACCTTTGCAGAACAGGGTCAGCTCTGATTCACGTCCTCCTTTCTCCCTGACCTAATTGTGACTTGTCTCAACAGAGGTAGGACTTTCATCTTTATGACAACAAAACATTCTCTAATGGAAAGATTCTAAACAAAAGATAAACAAGCATTTAGACCCTTCCTAAACCAGAAGGTTCTGTGTACTAAATTGATGAATGCAGAACCATCACAGTGGTCGCAACCTTACTGCATTTTAGACCAAATTCTCTGGAGCCCCTCTTGTCAGGTTTCTTTGCCACCACAGACCACCTCCGCCAAACAGAGATAAGTTCCCCTTAGGTACACTGGAAGAGAAAGGGCTCTCTGTACCATGCCTTCTTAGAGCGGGCTGAGCTTTACTCATGGCTTTGGTTTGATTTGAGGGTTTGGGTTTTGTGTGGGTTTTTTGTGTTCTACCTTGTGATTTTTGAGTGACTCCAGCCAACCAGGGGGGAGGAAAGTGGCATTTTCAGACCTCCAGAGGCCAATGTGGAATGAGAGATCAGTTTGACCACCAGACCTTTGTTTGGGAAGTCAGTCACTCTGGAAGGCCTCATGTTGGAAGGAATGGGAGAGCACAGAAAAGGGATGACTGAGAAGTTACATGAACCTCAGATTGAGTGGGTAGTTCCCTCTGTGTAAACAAATTTTACATCTGACCCTATACTTGGAGCATTACAGAAGATTTTATAAGATGATGAGAGTATGAAGAAAAAATAAGTAGATTATAAAGGAAATGGTATGAGCTTTTGCTGGGGGATGGGGGAGTGCAAGGTTGTAGCTACAGTTTTTAAGTTGATTGCATTGGGTGGGTGGGAGATGTTTGCGGTGATGGAACAGTTCTGTGCTTGCTGGGGGAGTTTCATGAATCTCCATATATGATACAGTGGCACGGAACTGTACACACAGCGTACCGACCTCGCTGTCCTGGTTTGGATATTGTACTCTCCTTATCGAAGATGTCACCATGGGGGAGACTATGTGAAGGTACATGGGACCTCTCTGTGCCATTTGTTGCAACTTCCTATGCATCTGTAGTGATTTTAAAATAAACGGTTTTGGGTTTTTTTAACCTGGGAGGAGAAAAAGGAAAATGGTAATGCAAACAGAGAAAAAGGAAATAATGGGATGGACAGGACAAATAATGACCTAGCATCTAACTAGGCGTAACCTCTATTAGACTGCTGACAAGTGGTGTCATTTCAAACAGGAAGGCAGCCCCTGGTGGTAGTGTGGTGTCCATCATTGAGATTCCCCAAGAGGAGAATGTTTGTGTGACTCATGCCACACACAATGGGCTAATCTCAAAATTATATGCTAAGAACTCCTAGAAATTAATATGAAAAAGACCAACTATGATCAAAGAATACGAATACATGGTTCTCAGAAGAGGAAATACAAATGGTTCTTTTTTTTTTTTAAGATTTTATTTATTTATGCATGAGAGAGAGAGAGAGAGGCAGAGACACAGGCAGAGGGAGAAGCAGGCTCCATGAAGGGAGCCCGACATGGGACTCGATCCCGGGTCTCCAGGATCAGGCCCTGGGCCGAAGGCAGCGCTAAACCGCTGAGCCACCCGGGCTGCCCCAAATGGTTCTTAAACATAAAAAAAGACTCCTCTTTCTGTCAAATTTAACAAAAATAATAATGCAAATAAGACTGTATTGAGATACCATTTTTATAATCTCAGATTCGTGTAGATCTATGAGTTTGGTAGCACATTCTGTGGGTGATGCTTTGTGGAAGCAGCCATGTCAGGCTTTGCTGGTGGGAGCACAGACGGGGCACTTGGCAGAGTTGACAAAATTCCCAAAACAGAGAAAAGACATTTTGCCCTTCTGCAGAAGTACAGCTCTAGCTGGAACATGGCGAAGCCACTAAGGGCTCCAGGCCCCGGCTCCCCTGCAGTCACATCGCTATGACTGTCCAGTGGGATATGAGTAGGAAAAGGGTGGCCCTACACGCTGTGTGTGTGCTCACATGCTGCATGCTGGCAGACACAGATGTGTTCTTTCCCTCCCCGTGTGCATGCCGTGTACCGATACTTTGCAGGCCCTCTTATCAGGAGTCATCTCTCTGCATTCCCTAAGTAGCCTGCCCTTGGCACTTCTTTTGGCCCATGGGATGGGAGCAAACAGGACAGGAGCACCTGAAAGTGCTTGAGCTTTGGGGCTCCCCCACTACTTCTCTTGGAAACCTTCTGCCATGATCTGAACACACCTGGGCAGGCCTGCCAGGAGATGAGTGACTCAGGCAAAGAGGAGCTCCTGTCTTCTGAGCTGCCCTGTGAGGCCTGTCAAGACCATCATATAGTAGCAGCCCCTGCCAATCCACCAGCTGACTACAGATGCCGAGCAAGCTCGGCCAGGAGGGTCCACACTGAACCTGGTCCAGACAGCCCACCTGAGCCAGGCCAGATTGTCCACCCATACTTTTAAGCTACTGGGTGATTTGTTACACAGCAGTGCTGATATGGTACACTCCTGAGACCAGATTTCTGAGTGCTGCATGTCATGTGCCCTGCTATGCTATCACTCGCTGTCTTCACCATTCCACAATCATTCCTGAGATGGCTCATCGCTCAGTCTCATTCTTGAGTCACGCAAGCAGTACCAGCAAATCCTCATCAAGACTCTACTTGCCAAGGGCTAGGGACTCAAAGTCAGATGCTCTGGCTTCAAGGAGCTTACCCTCCAGCAAGAGACAAATAGAAATGTTTATTTTAGGCACTGCCAAGTGCAGCAATGAGAATAAAGTGGGAAGGAATGTTGGTATGCCTTCCCTCCGTTGACAAGGAGGGAAATAGGGCACTCAGCGCTTGACATACACTGTTTACAAATGAGCGAAGCAAGTCACAAAGGGATAGCTCCTGTTTTGCGACCATAATCCCATGAATTTCCGCCAGGCCATGTTTCACAGAGCATTACGGAAACCAAGACAGAAAGATAGAGAAAACATAGAGAGTCAAGCAGAGCACAGCCAGGATTAGGATTCAGGTGTGGACTGCAGAAGCAGTCGGGGATGGACTGTGCTTCAGCCTAATGTACCAGGGGTAGATAGGGCATGTGTTCAGGGGGGTGTGAGTTGGAGATGACATCGTTCAGAGCTGCTGTGTTCTCAGAGAAACAGGTCCAAGTTACCAGCTCGTTGGGATGCAGAAGGCTGCTCCCTGCATGATTGTAGGACCCAGGGAACTACATTTTATCACCCCCACCCCCACCCCCACCCGCACCCTGCACATGTGTGGCTCAGGTTCATGGCAGTTTAAGAACCACTGAACTGATGGACGGCCACCTCTTACATGAGTGACAAGCCTCTCTACAAGACAAAGCCAGCCAGAGCAACTTTTTAACCCAAGGAAAATGCTCTTTAATAAATAACATGAAGAAATAAATCCCCCTTTCCTTCAGAACACAACTTGCAAATGCTCCCTTTTATGTCCAACATTAAAACCAGAATGGGAAAAAACCAACCAACCAAACAAACAAACAAACAAAACAGAATGGGAGCTAGTGATGGAGCCATCCTGGTCAGGCGTCTGAAGGAATGAGTTGTTTCCTTTTCTCTCCCTGCCCCCCCCCCACCCCCTTGTTCTTCTAAGAAACTGTTTCTTCTTTTAGTTAAATGACAGACTTCAGTAAAGCAGTAGAAGATGTAAAAATAGCAACTATTCAGGAAAATTCTGGGAAGAATCATCAATTTCTGTTTGAAAATGTAGGAAGTCAAGTCCTCTGGAGTCAGAGATGGGGGAGCCCAGAGTCTGGTATAGAACCCAAAAGAGCTTCCTGAAGCCCCTACGGGGGTCTGGCAGGTGCCTCATTTTATCAGCTCAGGGAACCTGCCTCGGGACCTGGAGCCTAAGGTGAGTTTTAGGGATAACAGCACCCCCTTCTGGTGCAAGTGGTTTTAAACATATAAAACCTTGCAAATCCTGAGCCAAGTGGCGAGCTTTCTGTCTGTGCATGGGGTAGAACCCCTTGCTGCCTTGGCGATTCTCCTCCCAGAGCTCCCTGGTCTCTTTGGAGTGAGCCCCTCTCTGGGGTACACATGCCCTCCTGACATGTGGGCAGCTCAGGGGCCTGCAGGTTTTGCCAGAGATCACTGTGCCGGAGGAGTTAGATTTCCATTTAGCTACTTAAGCATTTAAATTGCTGGGATTTAATTCTTCCTGCAGAAAACCAGGGTCTCTTCTGACTGGTATCAGGCGGCAGCAAGTGAAACCTTTGTTTTCCTTCTAAAAAACATTACAACCAACTGACTAAGTGTGATCTCTTTGCATGTCTCTGTCTTGCTAGGTGTATCAGATTGTGATCAGAGTGTGCACCTTGCCCAGGGCCCATGGCCATATCCTTTTCCCTGTACCAGTTCCCTGGTGGCCCTCTCAGGAAATACTCAGCACTGTCTTTACTATAAACTCTAGGCCTCATTTCTCACACATTGGCCCTACCCTAGTGAACTGTCCATGGGCTTCTGACCCTTAGGTAGAATTTATGTGGGATACCGTTAGGGTCAACATGGGTAGAAGGGGGCCTATCAGCCAGGGTTCAAGCCCAGAGCCTGCCACTTAATGGCTCTGTGACTTAGGGCAGGTGATTTAACCTATTTGGGTTTTGGTCTCCTCATACCTAAGATGGGGCAATAGTGACAGACTGTAACTCACAGGGTTAGTGTGAGAATCCAATGAGCTGATACATGTTAAGTGTTCAGGACAGCGATTAGCAAAAGGCTTTTCAGTTCATGTTCGCCATTATTCCAGCTCCTTTGCTGAAGGCCTAAACTTATCCTGTGGTTGTGTTCTTGGTTGTATTTCCTCAAGTCCTATCCTAAAATCCCATGGCCTTGGGTAAGAGAGAGCCCCAGATAACAGCGAAGTCCGTAGGGGGTACAGCTATCAGAGATAGCAAGGAATGTGAAATTCTAGTTAATTCCACTTATAACCTTCAGGACCTAATTGCTAGGTCTGACTTTGTGGCCTGATTTTTCTAGAAGAAGCCACTGTGACTGACCCAAATCTACCTCTGCCTTCTTAGGGTGGGCTGTGTCTGATGACACAAGAGCTAGGTGCTGGGCCAGCTCCTTGCCGTGCACCCCATTCCTGAGTCGGTGCCTCTTACCTGGGGTCCACAGATAAATTAGGGTGGTTCTCAAACCCCCTCAGAAATTGTGTGCAGATTTTGGTGGCATTGTTACACATGGGTTGTCACTTTCTTAGAGGGAAGCTGTTGTGGAAGTTAGAGCGTGTCTCTAATACTTACAGGTGTTGACTGGGAAGATCGGAGACTTGGTTGTGAGGGAAGTAAGTTTGTGAGCACTCCCCAGTGCTTCATCCTGGGGTAGCTTTGTTTAGGAAGGTAGAGTTTGCTTTCCCATGGCTCAGATTGTTCAGCCTCAGGATTACCAATCAGTGCTTTTCACAATTAAGGGGAATATGCAGGGAGGAAAAGAAAAAGCCACATGCTAACTTTCAGAACTAGAGATTTTCATGGGCTGTTTTAAATTATTCACGCTCCCCGTTCCCTTTATTAATGTAGAAAATAAAGAGTTGGCAGTGTTTTAGAGACCCAGGCCCCAACACAAGAGTGTTTGTTTTCTTTTTCAGGCTCCAATAAACATAAAAAAAAAAAAAAAAACCTGATAGCATCCCCATGGCCACTTCCATGGGATTCTTGTCATGACTGTCTCGTAAGTGGGAGACAAAGGAGCTTAAATAGGAAGAAGTAGGGAGCATCTCCCCAGTTATACAGACATTGTTCTCGAGGGTAAGGTTGGCCAGCCCTCCATGAATCGTATGGCAAGTAGCAGGACTGATTGGGTTATTTGTGGAGCCCAGTACAAAATTACATTTATGACTCCTTTTTCCAAAACTGTTTATGAATTTCAGAGTGGTGACAGCAGAGTGTTAAACCAAGGGCAGAGTCCTTCTGGGGGTCCTTTGTGGCTAAACAGGACACAAGACCATGAGGCCAGCCCTGGAAGGATGCTGGGTTGCAGAGCTCTTCCCCCGTCATTGCCCCACTCTGACCTTCTGGACATCTTGCTATGTGTCGCCCACAACAGGCACACGCCAGCCTCTTGGCTTTGTACTTGCTGTTCCTCTGCCTGGAAGTCAGTGCCCTCAGGTCCCCCTAGAGTCCACTTGTTTCCTTTAGGTTTCTGCTAAGACCTCACCTTTGCGGAAGGGCCTTGCCTGACCACCCTCTTCCAAACAGCACTCCCTTCGTGCTCTCTGCACCCTCCTCTGCAGCAGAGGCATGGCTCTCACCATACATATATTTTATCATTTATTGCTGTTCTCACCACAATGAAATATAACCTCTCGGAGGGCTGGGACTTGTTGGGTGTCACTCACTGCCATACTTTGTAGGGCTCACCTGGGGCCAGCCACGTAGCTGTGACCCGGTATTTGTGAGTGCATGAGGCAAAGGCAATCCAGAGGCAAGGTTTCAAGAGAACGCTGAGAGTTTGCTCTCGACTCGGCCTGCTTTCATCAGTGATATCCTCAGGTAGAAGCATTTCTTCTCTTGGTCTCAATGATTCTGGGTGCCTGATCCTGACTGTGAAACAGAGAACAGGTCTCAGAGTGTAAGAGGCCAAAGTCATTAGTCAGTTTTAAGAATATGCTAGAATACACTACTTTCTACACTGAGTTAGCAGCTGTTGGGTGGGCGAGTTCTGAGGTCAGGTGTGCTGCACGGGGAAGCACGGTGAACTAACCCCGGACTTCAGGGTTCTCAGAACTCTCTGTGTGCTGATACGCACTGAGTTTTACAAACTCATTCACACAGTTCCCCAAGCATCTCAGCACAGTTCATCTGGGAGGTATACATCGGGACCCCGTCCTGGTACTTTGGCAGATTCACTGGCCCATACATCAGGAGGCTGAGCTCCGTCCCTGGACTCCGCCCTATCTTCTAGAAAGATGAAGTCAAGGTGCCCTATCCCTCTACCCTGGGTTCTTCAGTCCATGAAACCAGGGTAGCGTTTCTAATCATTGTATTATTAAATGTGTGCTGGGCAAGCCCAGAATTCCTGTCCAGCTCCCATATTCTAGAAAAGACAATCCTGGCTCTTGTTCTCTGATTGCTGTCAAAATTCTTTGACTCATTTATTCATTCAGCCAGTAGATGTATGCCAAGTGCCTGTTAACGTGCTAGGGACTCTTTGAGCCCCTCAAAAAAAAAAAAAAAAAAAAAAAACCACCAGTGAAAATAAACCACATCTCTGCCTTCTGGAACTGACCTTTTCATAGATATCCAGGATGAGCAACCCAGCATGGATAGATTTGCTGTGTGTCTCGGTCTTGATGCACCAGTTAGCACTGGAAAAGCCACTCGTAAGGGTGTGAAAGAAGGAACATTTGGACACAAAGTCCAGAGACCCAGATTACTGTTCAGGCCTCACCACCAGCAAAAGTGGCTTTGAGATCACGAGTTTACGCTCTGAAGTCACACCATACCAGGTTCAATCTTGGCTCTGCTGTTTGCTAAGACCTTGAGCAAACAGCTTCTCAATATCAGCTTGTTTTCTCATCTGTAGACTAAGGCTAGGCACACC
Organism: Canis lupus baileyi; assembly: GCF_048164855.1. Classification (NCBI taxonomy): domain Eukaryota; kingdom Metazoa; phylum Chordata; class Mammalia; order Carnivora; family Canidae; genus Canis; species Canis lupus. The sequence goes on from NC_132848.1 coordinate 32,876,411, forward strand.
ACCTGCCACCAAGGAGATACTGTGCACAAAACACTTAGCCCAGAGCCTGGTTCATGCTGTGCACACGAGGCTGTCTGTCCATTCATGTACCTCAGACCCTCTGTGAACCTAGGCCAGCCACGTTCCTTGCACTTTGGCTGCCCCCTTCTGTAAGGTGAAGTGTTATCTCATCACGGAGGCCTGTGTTTCAGACTCCATTTAAATAGCATCAGAACTGGGATGATTGTCTCTCCTCCATGTGTACACTGGCCAACCGAAACATGGCTCTAGGAGATCTCTGGATCTGTATCTGTACCTGTGTAGAGAGACATATCATATATGTATATGTAAGGCTATTCATCTATACATATGCATATGCATCATCCTTTGTGTGCATGTGTAAAGGACCTCAGCTTTTAAGTCTGTAGTAGAGCCTTTCTGCTTCTGTCATTGCAATCTATGGTCAACATTGCGTATGTGGAAGTGTAGCAGGGTCAGAAAAATTAATTTCTGCCCATTCCAATGCAAGGGTCCTATCAACCCTGTTGTAATCCATGGAGATTTTATTTAATTTCCTCTTTTGCATGTGTTTGTTTTATTTCTGTTTATCCTTTCTCCCCTGGATCTATCATCATCCTGCTTACCATTTACTAATTTTCTTGGGTAGGAGCATCTTCTTGCAGAGTGTCTCCATCATCTGCATAGCAATTCTAAGATGCAGGAGCCTGGCTATATAATGGGTGCGGAATAGGGAGCAAAAAGTGCTTGAATTGCTCTGTGCTCAATAATACTCAGATCTTTCACAAGGGTTAGCCCATTTAGCACACAAAGGAACCTCAGCCAAAATTTAGACATGGGTAGTTTTTCCTATTACCTTGAAATTAGTCTCGATTACCCTTAAATTATTGAAGATTGACCGCCATGCAAAGTGGTTTCTCCTTTCATTAATCTTACTAACTGGCTGCATTTGTTACAAATCTTTTTTTTTTTTTTTTCCCCTAGCCAGCACAATTCCCTTTCTGCAGAAAGGTTTTTCTCCTGCAGTGCCTTTCTTTTACATCCCTTACTTTTCTTTTGAGCATTTGATTAATGGTCACACCAGAGCACATCCTGACAGCCGTGCTTCTACCCATGTTTGCCCAGCAAAGCCATCTGGATGCAATATTTGCATCTTCTATTTTCTGGGATCCTTGGGTGTTAGACACCTTCCCCCACCGCCTCCCCCCAAAAAAAACCCCTTGGTCAGGGTAATATAACACATCTGGCTCAGGCATTTTAAAAAGAGAATATCCAAAAATAACAGTGCATGTGTATGTGTTCCTCATTATTGAATAAAGTCCGTGCATCACAGAATCTATTGGAGACTAGAAACGATGAGAGGTGACAGAAATCCTACATCTTCTACTGCTTAGAGATCACCCCCTAAATTAGTTAGTTAACTTTCAAATTTTCTGAATAATTTTTAAAGACCATTGTCTTCCTTCTAAATGCAGTTCTCATTCTTGCTTTATATTTTCACTTAACATTATTGATCTTCATAACTATCACTTTCGCTGCCTGGGTAATGTTCCATCTAGTGATATATCATCATTAATATTTTAAGACATTCTCCCTATTTTTGGCCAGCTAGGTTGTTTCTGGTTTTTTGAAGATTTACTTAAGACTTTATTGAATTTTGGTGGCACATGGCATTCCTTCTTTCAGATTCATCTTTCAATATCAATTAGCAGAGTGTGATTTTTGGGGCCACAGGTTTGAATTTTCTTGAAGTTCTTAATCTGCATTGTTCGTTTCCTTCTTACAAGGCATGTGCCCCTTCATAGTGCAACCAGTTGTATCAGAGAGAGGCCTAGCAGAGGTAAATTTAATGTGTTAGCTCATAATGAAGTTCTGGCTTTGATTTTTCTTTCACAGGACATTTTTTTAATAATAAATTTATTTTCTATTGGTGTTCAATTTGCCAACATACAGATAACACCCATTGCTCATCCCGTCAAGCACACCCCTCAGTGCCCGTCACCCATTCACCCCCACCCCCCGCCCTCCTCCCCTTCCACCACCCCTAGTTCGTTTCTCAGAGTTAGGAGTCTTTATGTTCTGTCTCCCTTTCTGATATTTTTGATAAGAAAAAACATAGTGACTTTAAAAAAATTACTTTAACTGTGTGATCTGACCACCAACCAAACAAGTAAATGGTTCCCTTTCTTGGGCCTCAGTCTTCCTACCTGTAAAATAAAGCCATCAGTCAAGACGAGGCACATGTGTGGGTGGTCATTATAGTTGAACAATTTGACTAAAGCACTTCTCTAGGTGGAGTTGAAGGAGGAGAGGCTGGCCGTTAAAATAGAAAAATGACATCCCGTTTCATGGGGGATAAGCAACCTTGACATCACTCAGCTTTGTCTTCAGCAAGCCAGGGTGTGCAGAAAAACTGCCTCACAAGATGCAGTGGAGGCAATTAGAGACGACAAGACACACGATCCTCATACACACATCCTTCCACCAAGTCCTTTTCCAGGGTGAAGCATTCCATTCCTGCCCCAGGGGCTGGATGGGAATATCCCCGCTTTGGAGGAGTTCATTCTCCAAGTGGAGTCACCCCATCTCTGTGAGATTCATCTCGGGGGCCAAACTGCTTAGTTTGCCTAAATCTTCAGAACGTTGGGGGATGATGCTGGCAGAGCTGGAATGTTCTGAGGTTGATGAGGCAAAGCTGAGTCCTGCTTTGTGCTCTGTAGTGGTATCACAGGGAACATGTAGAAACCTCTTTAAATGCCAAGGAAATACCACCCGTCTTGTCTACGTCAGAGCCTTCCAGGTCCTTAACAGTTTAAAGGACACTCAACAAATATTACCACATAGGACACCAAGCTTCCAGATACTCCACATAAGGGCACAGGAGAGCACACATACAGGTACAACACACCCGGGTAGCATCAGCAATGTAACAAAGAAGTAGCCATAAAAGCTGCAAGCGAAGGTACCCGAGTACAGCTGCCACATGTGGAAACATCTGTGCAAATGGGAGCAAAGTCTGGCTGCCCCATATTGGTCTCATTAGCCATTTAATAGCCCATCAGTGGAACGGGAAAGAACTCACTTTGTGTGTGATGGATTGTTTGACATCACGCCACTGTCATGGCATCTACTACCTTGAGTTGCGTTTATTAGTTTATGTGCCCATCCTCCTCTCAAGAAGAGGGCCACATGCCAGTCATCAGAGAGCCGGGACCACGTGGCACAGACCTCAGAATCAAAAGCTATGTTGATTTGTGATCTCTGTGGGCTTCCATTGTCTTACCTGTGACACGTGGATGATGTCACTCACCGGCCAAGGCAGTAGCAGAGTCATTGGTTCATCCTCTGGAGCCAAGTGACATGGGTGCGAAGTTTACCATCACCTTCTATTAACAGAGTGGTATTGGCCAAGCTGCTGAACCTCCCTATGGTGCAGTTTCTTCTTCTGGAAAGTTCTAACTCCCAGGGTTGTTAATGCTGATTAAATAAGTGTGTGTCAGGTGCTTAGCGGAAACTCGGCACCTGACCAGCAAGGTGTACACCTGTGCTGATATCACCGAACTGTCACTTCCTTCCAAGAAGGCTGCAGGGTTTAGGACAAATGCCTTCCTACTGCTTGGTGCACGGTGGGGCTTAAGAAGTAGTATGGTTATCATGGTTAAATCCTTCTCTCCCAGCACATTGCCTGCCTATGGCTATCAGTTGAACAGAATCATGAGCTCATTCCTCAGTTTTATAGTTAGGTAGGGGCAGGCACCTTTATTATCGTATTTTTACACATTTTGCATCTTTAGGTCTAAAATGTTTATAAAGAACAGGGTGGGAGGGAAGTCCTAGCATGAAGCACAGGACATTTTTCTAATGGCCAGTTTGTCATTGCGAGGTGAGCCCCAGGTTAAGTAAGCTTTACTCATTTTTTCCTTACTCTTTGGGATTCATTCTGTCCAGATGAAAAGCAGGATGGAGCGACTGTAAAATCATCAGTTAGGTTGTGTGGGGGCGGGGCAGATCATCCATTGCACCTTTCGGCAGCATTCCCCTGCATTAGTAAGGCGCCGTCCTCCCCTGTGAGGTGGTGCACACGGAGACCAACCAAACATTCTGTGGTCGTCTTCTGCTTCTGTTTGCAACAGCTGGGACCGCTGAGATGGGAGTGGAGAACCCAGCTGGGATAAGGGTAGGAGCGAATTGGGGAGGCCAGTGATTCTCAACAGGTGGCCCTGGGATCAGCAGCATTCATGTCACCTGGGAACTTCTAAGGTACTCACTTTCTTGGGCCCCACCCCACACCTGGTGAATGGGAGTTCCTGGGGGTGGGGCCCCGCAGTCTGTGCTAAATAACCTACAGGTGATTCTGATATGTAGGAAGTTTGAGACCAACTAGGGTAAGCTGAACATTTCAGACACTTGATGCCTCTTTTAAGGACAGCCTAAGGCTTGCGATACCTGCTCTTTTTCCTCACTCCCCAAGTAAATATATACCTGTGACCACACAATCAGAGCGGTAAATTGAAGCCAATTAGCAGCTAAGTAACTGCCAGCACTTGTCACCAGGGTAGTTGTTAGTAATTAGCACTAATGACTCTAGAGAGGAAAACAGTTGTGGTTCAAAGACATCCCCACCATTTGAATTCACTCTGAGTTTTCTCAATGTTTTCCTGCCATGTTTCTCTTTTACATTCAAACACCATCACAGTTGGATGGATGCTTCTCTTGAGACGAGATCACATGAAGAAATAATATGCAGTGGTGTTTTTTAATGCTTGCCAGGATGCGCTGATTGAGTTGGGGTGTATGTGAAAGTTGTGAATCCGCCTTTTGGATGCACCTGCATAATTCCTATGGCGATGTCAGGATGTACATTGTAACTTTCTCCGGGAAGCATAAAGTGATTTATAGGCATGTCAGAAATTGTTGGATGAGCTCACCAAATGACAGTTCTTTCTGAGTTTTGTGAGAATAGAACCAAAGAGAAGAGAAACCAAGAAAGGGTCATTTTCAAATAGAAAGTCAACTTTGTAAACTTTTGAAAACTTTGGTGTTGAGCTAACAAACATAGATTTTTAAGAAAATCTTCCAAGAAATCCTAAAGGATACAATTAACCCGATCCTCCCGTTAGCTCCTATGTGAACATGGTGCATATAGAAGGGGAATGGCTACTTTGGAACCGAGGGGCTCCTTCAGTTTTGCAAGGATCATATTTTGCACATTCCCAGTTCTCGGCTGCCACCCTCTTGCCTTGCCTGGGGGTGACTTTCCGAGCAATCTTCAGATGGTTGGATCGAGGTGAGTGAAGCTGGATTGAATGGTGTCTGAGATTCTCTTTTCAGTACAGATACTATGTGCTCCACCGTGATCAAAGCTCATCACTGTGAAAGTTTGTGAAGTAGACAGATGTTTAGTTGTGTGGGGTCGTGTTAATTAGGAGAGGGAGCATGTTATCAAAGGGAAGGCTGCCTGTTTCAGCTGTCTCCTTTCTTCCCTCAACCCAAAGACGTAAAGTTAGGAGAGTTTGTTAAAAACTTAGGGAGGAGGGAAAAACTGTGTGATTTCAAAGTTCACCTCTTTCAGGAGGTGAGAGCTTTTTCAAACTGCTAGATTATTTGTAAAGATTGAGTCTGAGACATTTCCCATGGGTGTCTGATTCCCATACCACCTCAGTGCAGAACAAGCTGAGATGCCTGAATTTACAGACATAAGAGAGGCTGGTCCTGAACATGCTTCCTGGGCGTAATCTTTTTATTTTAATTCATTATGGTAAAATATAACAAGTCAGCATTTTAATCATTTTCAAGAATACAGTTCAGTGTTAAGTACATTCCCAGTGATCAACCATCACCATCATCCCATCTCCAGAGCTTTTCTTTTTAATCTTCCCAATCTCTGTACCTATTAAACACTACCTCCCCATTCCCCATCCTGCCATCCCCTGGCACCCAAAATTTACTAAATCAAACTGCTCACAAGCCCTCAGATCTTTGCATATTTTAATTTCTGTGCCTGAAATGCCCATCTCATCAGCTTGGTAAACTCCCACTCATCCTTAAAGCATCCCTCTGGTGTCTCTGTGGGCTTGGTTCTCATAGCCCTTCGTGTGTCTATGGTGTGTGACACTATCATAATGATCAATTCCCTTATCTCTCTGTGACTTCTCTTTTCCCTTCAACCTGTGAGTACCCCTTGCTCTAGTGACTCCCAAATATATGGCAGAAAGCCCCAGTGCATGGTCAGTGCTCAGTATGCTTTGTTGAGCAGCTTGCTTAATAGAGGCCAGAAAGCCCAAAAATTCTACTAGAATTTGTGTGTGTGTGTGTGTGTGTGTGTGTGTATGAACAAAGGAGATCCATTTGGGACCTCACAGATGATTCCATTACACTATCTCAGCTCCTCCCCAAGTGGAATTTTGCAAGTCGAGTACAGCTTGGGTGAAGAGGAAGGGCCCCTGTGAGATGCATCGGTGATTGTATGTCCCTAGTGCCAAATTCCTGCCCTAGGGGTCTTGATCACTGGCTCCAGGAGTTGTATGGTTTCTAAACCTTGTTCAGAATGTCATTTATTACTGGGTTTAAATGGAAAATTGTTCCAGAAACGACAGCTGCCTCTCCAGGCCTAAGAAGATCTCTTTCTCTGACTTGGGAAAAAAAAAAAAAAAAAAAAAGTATTTTACATAGCAAGTTCTGTTCTCAAGGCATCCTGGGAGGTAAAGAGGTTTGAAATGAGATGAGACCCTTCCTCCCTTTAGGGAAGATCTAATATAAGAGAGGAGTCAGGCAAGTGTCCAGGAGAATGCATACAGTGAGTCTTGTAAGATTGAGAACAGTTTGTAATTATGAAGCATAGGGAATGTTGCTGCCCTGACCCGCACATTCATGCCTACTATGCTTTAGGGCCTTGGGGTGTCTGGGATGATAAGAGCAGTCCCTGGCGAGGAAGGCAGCATGATGATTATATCCAGTGTAGAATGGCCGGTGCTTTGTAGAGCAGAGAGCAGCTTGCTCTGGAAGCAGAGCTGTTGTCAGGTCCATCATTTATTAAGTACTAGGAAGTGAGGAAAGAGAAGGGAAATTGATTCCAAATGACAGGAACCAAAAGCTGATGCTTAAAATGACAGTCTCGGCACGACAGGGAATCCCGAAGGCCTAGAATGCCCTCTTGTCTTACCCACGTCATGAGTTGGTAAGGCTGTGCACACCCTCAATGGCTGGGAAACTCATTACCTGTCACAACGGCACATTGTGCCTCCAGAGAACACTGACCTTTAAAAGTTCTTCATATTCAGCCCCAAATCTCTTCTGTAACTTCTTTCTTTGTTTCCAGGACTTGCCCTCCCCGTGCAGAACAAATCCCCCTTCCTAGCCATGTGCAATGGACTTGGTGAGCCTCCTCTTCTTCCAGGAAAACCATGATCAGTTTCTAGAGTTTTTCGAGGGGTAGGGATGACATGGGAGCTGGCAAGAGGTTAGCAGAGCCCATATGGGTCCTCTCATCTCTCCTGTGATAGTGGTATTAGCTGCTGCTCCAGATAGAAGCCAGGGACACCTGTGAGAAGCTGACCACCCACAGCCTCAGCTCACCCCAGCATCTGGATGGGCCACAGGAAAAAACCTGCTCTGGCAGCCTGCTTCTTCCCTTTATTGTAGTCCTGGCCCCAGGACTGGCCCCCAGCCCAGGGTCCGTCTTGGCACAGCAGGATGGGGGAAGGACAGGAGAGGCCCTCGGATCTCTGGAAGCCCTGTGCCTCTTCAGTCCCGGCAAGACTGATGAACAAAGGCCCCTTAGCATTTCTGAGCATTCTGAGTGTTTTAAACTTCTGATACTGAGCCGTTAGAAATGGAGCGGCTCTGTCGGTTCTGGGGGCCAGCCATTTGTTGTTTCCTTGCACCTGACACCTTTGGCCACCAGTCACCTTCTCACCTGCAGTGCCACCTGAGCTCTGTCTCCACGTCCGAACTAGGATAGATGGCAAACACTTGAGTCCTGCACCACTGGCCAGAACACGTGGTTAATGTACTTTTGATTGGTGTTTGTTCCTGTTTCAGTAATCACAGCGTCCACCTAAGGTATTTTAAATGTGTGTATCTTATGGCAGGTGTGCTGCTGACACTTCACAGGAAATGTTTCATTCTGTAGCACCTTATGAGCAACCCTATGAGTTGGTGGTGTGGATCTTGCACAGATGTGAAAACTAAAGCTTGCAGGCAGGAAATCGCCTGCCCTCTTTCACATGGCTCAGTGATTTGTAGAGCAAGGATTCAAAGCCCCCTCTGTTGGATTCTGATATTTGAACTCTTAGTCACTATTTCTTTTGTGTGTGTTTTTAGATGTATTTCAGATACCGTAAAATTCACCCATTTATAGTGTATCGTTGAATGTTTTTTAGTAAATTCACAGAGCTGTGTGACCGTCACTGCAGTCTATTTTAGAACTTGGACGCTCCCAAAGAGACTACCCGTCAGCCATCACTCCCCATTCCTCCATTCCCCCAGCCTAAGGAACTGCTAACCTGCCTCCTCGCTGTGTGCAGTTACCTGTTCTGAACACTTCGTATAAATGGAGTCCTGCATTGTGTAACCTTTGTGTCTGGCTTCTTTCACTTCACCCTAAGGTTCCTCCATGTTGTAGCAGGTGTCAGCCCTTGTTCCTTTTTGTGGCTGTATAATGTTCCATCATATGGAAATGCCACATTTTATCTTTTCCTTCATGGCCGATGGACACTGAGGCTGTTACCACTTCTTGACATTGTGAATAAGGCTGCTGTGAAATTTGGGTACAAGTTTTTGTGTCAGCATATTTGCATTTCTCTTGTTAGATCCCTGGGAGTGCAATTTCTGGGTCATGTGAAACTCCATATGCGGCGTTTTAGAAGGAACTGCCAGGCCATCTTCCAAAGTGGCTGCTCCATTTCCCATGTTCTTGACTGCTTTTTTTGAGTGCAGGAATCATGTCTTAGGTGAGCAAACCCTCCTCACTTCATTATTTTAGTTCAGTGACTAACCTGGTGAATTCCAGCTGCACAACACAGAATAGCTAACTATAAAGTTTCTGAGGGGTACCTGATTGGGATCTCAGCTTCGGGACTTACCACTTCTGTGACCTTGAGTTTATCAACCATTCATTCTGTATGAGTAAAATGAATTGATTTGATGCTAATCAATGAATTAATGGATGTAGTGAGACACAGTATATAAAATCCTGACATGGGGCCTAGAGCATTATAGGAAATTTTTCACTTCACTTCAGCTTTTATACTTGAATTTCTACTGTGTGCTGTGAAAGCACATAGTCAGGACCAAAAGAGTAAGTAGTGAAAAATATAGACCAAAGTCCACACCTCCTTTCCTCTTCACATACTTCCTCTCTCTGCCTCACTCCGGAAAGATTAGTGTTCTGTGTTTTGTGTGTATGTGTGTGTGTGTATTCTGTGTTTCTAGAATGACTTGTTCTCCCTGCTGCCGCAGGACCTTTGCACATGCTCTTCACTCACACTGGAACTGTCTTCCCTGGGTTCCTTGGCCAACCTCCCACCTTTGCTTGGTTGATCCTACATGCTCTGCCAATCACTGCCATCACTGCTTCAGGGAGAACCTTGCCTATTTAGATCAATTCCTCCTATTTTATTCCTACACAAGCATCACACGTTTCCCCTTCATAGTACTTATGATAACTGTCATTTGGTATTTACTTGCTTTTGCATGATTCTTTCATTCATGTCCCATATATTCCCACTAGACTCCTAAGTTCCAGGAGGGCAGGGCCTGGTGTGCCACTGTCCATTGCTGTATCCGGCAAGCAGTAGTAAGCACTTAGTAAATATCTAATGATGGAACGAAGATCTGTTCCTTTCCCAGTAATTACAAACTGTCAAAAGTGACTGCTCTGAGCTGGGAGGAGGGCATCATCCACATCGTAGGTAAGTGAAACTCATTGTGCAAACTGCCTGCCACCCCATCTGGATCACCCTGTTCGAGTAGAATATCTATGTGTTGATGGACAGCCAGGTGTTAAACAGGTTGAGATGAAGAAAGACTTGGAGCACTTCCGACCAAGAAAGAAACCCTGAGTGTATGAGATCAGAATTGATGGCTGCCAGCAGGCAATTTCAGGGTAACTAGCCCATCTCCTGCTCCATAATAAAGTTAATTAATCCTCGGTCTTGTCCATCTTCCTTCCACCCTATGACCACCACCAGCCACTGATTCTCACAGGTGTGTGCATGCAGATTAATGCCCCCCTAGGGCGTGACTCTTTTGGCAGCAGTGATGCGGGGGGCAGCCCCCGACCCTTTCCCAAAGTCAGCATCTTCTGTTTCCTGCTCCTGTTCTTGTGAGGAGCAGCCCCTCTTCTGCTTGCTGCCTTTGAAGTATAAGTAATAAACTTTTACAGATGGTGACAAGAAAAGCCTCATTAGCTTCGTCCCTGACTTGGAGAGTAGCTCTAATCCACTTGCCTCCTGAGTCCAGCTCTTTAATGTATCATTTTCAATCCTGGACTTCTCTGATGCAGCCCTGGAGCTGCTTTGAAGTGTCACCGCCCCCTCACACACCCTCCCCGTTCTCTGGGTTCCTCTTTATGGCCCGGGAGGGTCCGGGGCTGGGGCAGGAAGCCCTCTGTGGGCTCCCCTGAAACCTTCATCTTGTCACAGGCCCAGCAGTGATCATCTGCCCCTCTCCCCTGAGCTTACACCTGTGCTAGGAGCAGCTGTTCCTCTTCTATCCCTTCTGGGGATGGCAGCTCTTCAGTTAGTTTAGCTGTGAGTTTCCATTAAGCCACTTGCTTGGATCAGCTTCTGTGTTAGCAAGTGCTGAAGTAATAATAAGAGTAATAACATGAAGAACAATAATACATTCCATTTATTGATGATGCCAGTCATTAGACTAATGGCTTCATGCATATTGCCTTATTTAATCTCCACCAGTCACTTAAGGAAAGGGGCTCTTATTATCCACATTTTATGGGTGAGGACACAAACTCTTAAATAGCTTGCCCAGAGTTAGCAAGGATTAGAGTCTGATGCAGACACCTGCACTTAACCACCTTCTAAACCTGGAAGCTATGGGACTTATTTTTTCTTAACAAAAACACACTAGAGGTTTTATATCCAAATGGTCTCCCATGGGACAGTCTGCACTTTAACGATGTGTTCCCCTTTGCTCTAATTGTCGGCATCATGGTCCTCAAAGTGGATTTGTACCTGTAATTGGACAGGTAAGGTTAGGGGTTTTGGAAGATGGAGATGAAGTAAGTGCCTTGTAATTCCTTTGCTGCCTAAAGATGTTCTAAAGCTATAACTTAATGGTCTTTTGAAAGAAGCATCTCCCACTTAGCACCTAACTGTTAACAAAGCTGTGTGCTAAGCACTGGGGATTCAGAGGTGAATTAGACCCACTTTCTACTTTGGACAGCTTACGTGGAGAAAAAAAGAGAAACATATATGCAGATTCATATATTATCTACATATATGCATTATGTATTTTAATGTGTATGAGAACATTGTATAAATTACGTATTGTATGTTTATATATCTAATATCTTGTAAGGCCTGGCATAAGGTGCTCTGGGAGCAGAGAGAGGAGTCATGCTATAAGTAAAGGAAATCCATACCATACTGGCATAAATAATGAATGCATTGCTTTATGTAACTGCAGGTGGCAAATGGGCTTTGGCTCATTTCTCAAAGATTCTTCATCTTTGTCCTCAGGCTGACTTCCCTTTTAGTAGCACATGATTTCTATCCATCCCTGGGGCTGCCAGCTTCCTCATTCATCTCTGAGGGACAGAGAGTCCTACCTTATTATTGTGCCATCTTGGGCCACAGCCTCACTCCTTATCCAATCTCTATAGCTTAATGAGTAGAGTATGCCGCTCACCTTGATCACGTTGGGTCCACGCTTTGAGCAGGGGTGAGGTCAGTTATCTCTAAATTGAATAGCTGCCACAAAATAGAGGAGGGAAGAAGAGAGGAAGCTACAACCATTAGTCTTCTACAGATCACCTTTCTTTGGCTTTCTCATTGCATTTAGGGCAGAAAGCCCTAGGCTTGGGGTCCATTCTGACCCCAGAGTCCACCCTGCTACAAAGCACTAGCCTAATTTTATGGAAGGCAGCAAGCAGCAAAATGGCATGCCAAAGAGGCTACTCTAAATGTCCATTTTCCCAAAAGTCATATACAAAATTACCTTGTAAACCACATGAGTCTCCGTTTTATAGTCTTTTATTTTTAAAAAAGAACAGGCCTTTATTACCTTTCTTTACCACCCATCTTATTTAGCAGATTTAGAGGTATATGGGATTCTTGGCTTTTTATGAAAATTAAATCATCCCTCAAAGGACAAGATACACCAACCCTTTGTTCAGGATATACTTTCGGATCTTCGGGGAGTTGTAAGTCACCTGGCTGCCACAGTCGTAATTTTAGCAGCATGGGCATCATTAATACACATCTCCAAGATGACTATTCTGAAGGAAAAAAATACCCTAATCACACTTCATTTTCTCCTACCAAGTCATTCTAAGGAGTTCTAGAAGTTATTTTTATAGAACAATTCCACTCGAAGGACTGTTACCCTTACTTGAGGTTTTGGGATATAAAGTCAGTGAAAAAGTTAAATCTGACTCCCCTGTACTTTGGGGCTAGTAACAAGCCACAATTCCATCTCTGACCCTCAGCGTTCTTAACTATCATGTGAGCACCCAGTAAGCCTTGCTTTGTACAGTGTAGATGAACTGGGATCGAGTGTATAAAAACTCTTCTGAAACACTAAGATTGCTATCATTCGCATTACCTATATTCCATTCTTTAGCAAAGCCTCAGCAAAAAGTTGGAAGTAATTAATAATACATTGTATTGATGTGCATGCCTTGCCTAAGAAGGGTTGTTCTCATTTATTCAATATGTATTGGACACGTTGTATGTTTTTATCACATTGAAAACCTGATAAAAATACAGCCCTAAGCTTCTGGCAGCAACCTTGGAAGAATCATCTTTGACATTGTGCTGGATAATTAGACAGCTGGCACTCACATGGCTAAGCCAGTTGCCATGAGGCAGGCATTCTTATTGGAGTTTGCAGTGGGGAGACTGAGGCATAGAGTGGTCACTTCATTTGCCTAAGAAAATAGCAGAACTAGGGTCTGAACTTGACAGTCTTGCTCCTGAGCCTGGGAGTTGGGTCCCTCCATAGACTGCCTCTCCAGGTATCTCAGAATACTTCAGAAAGAGCCCAGTTTTCATGGACAGGAGCAAAAAACAAACAAAAAAGACACAAATCTATCAATAGAACAAACACAAAGAAACAAAACGAAGTTGAATTGATTGTTTTGTTGCCAGATGAGGAGGGAACAAACACACACCATTGAAAAAAAAAAAAAAAGATTTACCAAATAGATGGCACAGGGGAAAAAATCAAAGTATTTAAGTGCAAAGGAGGGGGGAGGTAGGATAGGAAAGAACACTTGAACTTGTGTTCTCAGGGGCTCAGAATGAGTTCATTGTTTGTACAAAGATTTTGAGAATAACCTAGTTCACTGGCTAGGAGACAAGAGTGGTTTTTTGGGTCCAGTTAGAGGCAGCTGTGATTATGATCCCTGAGCAGCTTCAGCTGTTTAAAAGCAGTTACATCGAAATACAAACTTTAGTTTTGATGTCCCCTAAGCAGGTGTTCCTGGGGGGTGGAAATTTTTCTATTATACCGTGTAACACATACTGCATGAGATGAGTGAGACAGCCAAGGGCCTTGCCCCCGTGGAGCTTAGACTCCTAGGTGAGGTGAGCATGATAAAATTTGATGGTGATGTGGTAGGAGTATCATGGCAGAGAGGGGTGGGTGCAAGGCTGCTTATGGAGGAAGGAAGTCACAAAAAGTGGATGAGAAATTCCAGCCCAGAGTAGACACCAGCACTTGCAAGAGGAAGAGTGCTCTAAGCAGGGCAAACAGCAAGGGAAAAGCAGGAGGGAGTTAGTGATGTCTGATGAGGCGAAAGGAAGCCAGTGTCACTGAAATATAGCAAGTAGGGGAGGGGAATTCGGTGGTCTGCTGTGGGCCTCCTTGGAGGGCTTTCTGATGATCAGGAGGCGGAGGACGCAGGGGACAGAGGAACAGCAGCCGTGGGGCCGGGGGCTTGGATGGCATTCCTGAGCCAAGCTTGGCTCTCTCTGAGAACTGCAAGGTGTAGCTATCACCCTCACGGCAGCGCGGTGAGAGGACGGACTTGAGGACCGTTTCCTGGCTTCTCTCGGACTTGCCATGTGATCCTGGAGAAGCCGATTATATTTCTGCCCTGTGATCTTGTAGAACCTACAGGTATTTTCAAAGCAGTGGTGGCAGAAGCAAAAGGAGAATCCGATTTCCAGTCTTAGCTGCAGCAGTGACACCAGCTGACCTCCTGGCTTGAAGTAAGTTCTTGAATCTCTCCGAACCTCACATTTCTCAGCTGCCAAACAAGTGTATTAGTTGAGTTACCTACCTGCTAGGGGGGTTGTGATTACCAGTTGGGGAAACTGGTGGGAAAGCAGTTTGAAACAGTTTAAAACATACAGGTTTGCAAGCAGCCTGGGTGGCTCAGCGGTTTAGTGCCACCTTCGGCCCAGAGTGTGATCCTGGAGACCCGGGATCAAGTCCCACATCAGGTTCCCAGCATGAGGCCTGCTTCTCCCCCTGCCTGTGTCTCTGCCTCTCTCTCTCTCTCTCTCTCATGAATAAATAAAATCTTAAAAAAAAAAAAAAAGATACAGGTTTCCGAGGTACTGATGTTATGGATCTGACCAATTAAAAATATAACATGGCAGCACAGATTCTACTATTTGGATGCAGTTATTTATCATGTACAGTTTATTGGACAGTCCCTGCGTTTCGTTAGGCACCACGCTGAGCACTTCCACACACAGCTGACCCTTGAACAATGCAGGTTTGAATGGCACAGATCTACTTACACTCAGATCCATTTCAATAAATACAGGATGATACTGTATGTGTATTTTCTTTTAGGATTTTCTAAGTAACATTTTCTTTTTCTCTAACTTGATTGTAAGAGTATAGTATATAATGCATATAACATGCAAAATACATGTTCATTAGCCATTTATGTTACCGGTAATGCTTCTGGTCAACAGCAGGCTATTGGTGGTTAAGTTTTGAGAAGTTATATGCAGATTTGCAAGGTACTTGGGTGGCTCAATTGATTAAGTGTCCAACTCCTGGTTTTCAGGTCAGGATTGATCTCAGGGTTGTGAGATTGAGCCCCGCATCAGGCTCTGTGCTCAGTGGGGAGTCTATTTAGGATTCTCTTTCTCCCTTTCCCCCTGCTCGCTTGCTCTCTCTCTCTCAAAATAAATATTTCTTAAAAAGTTATATGCAGAATTTTGACTGCACAGGGGCAACAGCACCCCTAACCCCGGTGTTGTACACGGGTCATTACTGTACATTAATCTGTGTTGAATTTCATTAGCAGCTCAGTTACCGTAGACCTGCACATAAGCCATCAGGTAGCATTTAGCCTAAGGAAGCTTATCTTGGTTTATCTTCACAGCAGCACCAAGAAGTCAGTGTTACTGTCTCCATTTTACAGATAGGGGACTCTGAGATGCATCAGTTAGATTCAGCACTCAGAACCAGGCAGCCTATAAGCAGAAATGTTCTAGATCCACACCCAGCACTCTTTGGCTGCAGTGCTGACCGTGATGCGACACTGCCTGCCTTCTCTTGACAGGTTTGTATACAACCATAGCATGCTGGTATCTATAAATTAGCCAGTGCTCAAACTTGATTTCTGGGTGAGAAGCTTAACAAACACAGAATTCCCTTGGGCATTTACCTTGTACTTGTATTAAACTGACAGTATTCGCTGTCATGCTCAGAGTAGCATCTTTTACATAAGAACCTTTGGTAAGGATGGAGCAACTGTTCCCTTCGCTAATAAAAAGCACCTCATGATTGCTACCCAATTAGAAGAGAGAGGACCCGAGTCAGCAAATCGGTTAGCAGAGCTTCTTAATTATTATCAAGAGAAATGAGAACACTGATATTTATTAGCTTCGTACTAGGCAAATGTGGGCCAAGGAGCCAGGTTACCGGGGGCCATTGGTTAAAACAAAGGCTTTTGAGTCCAGTCACATGGATGTGAATCCCAGCCGCAAGATGTGGTAGGTTGGGTCACCATGGGTCAGCTGGGTCAGCCTCTCTCCTCAGTTTCTTCATCTGCAAAATGGGTGTGGTTGTTCTGCCTAGCTCATAGGGTTGTTGGGAGGTGTTATTTGGGTAATGGTAAGCCCTTGGGTCCGTACCAGGACCGACAGTCAGAGTAACCTGTCCTCATCATTAGGCTCAGTGATCACCTATACTGATGACACTGAAAGACTAAGAAACACCATGTCCACAGTGGTGTTCATTTGAACAGAGGTGGATTTTTACCAGGAAGGTAACATAGGTTGTTTCTCAATTGTAGAGAGTACATGGAAGTTATTTGCCAGAGCGCCGTGACTCTCCTCACTTACCCAGCCATTAAACATAATTTTGACTTTGATGGTGTACTGTGATATTTCCCATTTTCCCTGAAAATGGGATGTTAGGAGGCAGCGTGGGAGGATATGTTGCCTTTCAAGAAAGGACACACACTGCACCCCACTGACCTCTCCTCCCACCTTGGGTCCTCGCCGTGACTCCAGACACTACTCCCAAGCCCCCAGGACAAGGACAGTGTGTCCTTCCATATGGTAAGTAATTCAAAACATTATTTTTCAGTTAAGACACACACAAAATTTAAAATGTGCCCAGATGACTATGATAAAAATTGAGACTTCAAAGACATCGCTTGCTTACCAGCAGGCTAATCTGGGCTCTATATTCATTGTCCAGGGTCCCAGGATTTATGTTAGTGAAAGAATTTGCAGAGTTCTGGGAGCATCCCACCTCTGACTTCGGACAGACCAGTTATTAAGTCCTTGCTCTGCTCCCTGCTTGGCTGTGTTACCAGAGTATTTAACTTAGAGATTCCATTTCCTCTGCTATAAAATCGAGATGATACTGTCTTCTACTTCAGTGGATTTGAGGGAGAATCAAAGGTGAGAACATACCTAAGAGTGTGTGGCAGGTGGCTTACACCCAGTATTCTCTGCCACCCTCCTTTGGCTTTACTTGGCATTCGGGGATCAAGGGTGGCCCGCTCTGTTCCCCAGGCCATGGAGTTTGCAGCCCAAGCACCTACTTCTTTGTGCCTCTCAGTCAGAGAGGCTTCATCTCAGCACTTGGACTATTCCACAGCCTTTTCCTCCATGTTTCTTGTTGATGCATTGGCTCATCCATCACCTGCCAGTGGCCAACCGGTCCCATCAATCTTGCTGTGACTTACTCATCCGCCAGCCTTTTCTCTTCTCTGTCATCACCCATTTGGTAATTCAGCACTTTTCTGGCACCCGCTCTGTGCAAAACATAGCATCTTTTGCATCTTTTCAGTTTTCAAATATACCATGAAACTCTTCTCATCATTTATGGAGTCCTACAGCACCATTGGTGGATCAGCCCCCATCTCAGCGCAAATTATGCATTACACATCTGACTTTACAATGGTTTTGTTTTGTTTGCCCCTGACTTTGTCTGCATTTTACAATAATTCAGCCACGTCTTGAATTTCTCTTCTTTTCTGCGTCAGGTTGACAATTTTGCTTAATTTCAAGTAGGCAGGCAGTGCTGGCCAGAGAGACAGATGAATTCATAATTTTCAAAAGCTTTTCAAACCTACCCCAATGCTGGGCACAAAAATGGGGCTGGAGAACCTGTGATTGAGTTCCAGTTCAGATGCAGAGGCTTATTGTCAAGGCAAAGCCCCATGCCATTTCCCCTTCAGAGACAAAGAGCTGAGCTCAGGGGAAAGGCAGCCAACCAACACTTTAATTAGAAATAAGTTTTGAGAAGATTCTTTCATCTTCTGAATTTTCTCTCACCTTGAAATGAGCAACCAGCATTGTCTTTTAAATTATTAAGCCCTGGCTGGCTGGCTGGTGTAGCACAATTGGGAATATGCATTCATCTTTTTAACTATTTTTATCAGAGGTTCTAGCTGACCCTCCACAGGTGCAGGTCGCCTGACCTCAGTCTTCCTATCCACAGATGGCTGTGTGTAAAAACACAGTTCCTGCTTGTGCCTGCTTAACAGTTCTTGAGCTGTATCCATATAGCCACATGTAGTAAGTGGTCAGCTATTCAGAAAAGAGCATTTTCATGCCCTCAAGCTCCCGGAGACCATGTGCCAGCACTGTGGTATTAAGATAGGAACATCCTCTGAACTGCCTTGGAAACCAGGTGCTATCCTCTGAAAACATTCCAAGTCTCAGAGCTCTATTTGCCCCCTGTGGTCCCACAGCAGTTTACATGGGACATGGTGCTGCAAGGCTCCGTTTTGTCTGTCTGAGCTGCTGAGATTTATTTCACGTTCTCACAGACAATATATAGGTAACCTAGGAGAGAAGAAACTTGGATGGAGGGAAGTTGCTGCCAGGGGTTTGAAGAATTGAACAGCAGAGAAGACTCCAGAGGTGGGGCAGCTCTGCAGCTCAGGCTGGGAGCAAAGAGCCACCAAAATGTCAGTACTTTTAGGGGCTTTGAAATCAAAGAGCATCTCCACCAAAACTGAATTGAGGGTGGTAGAGATGGGGGAAGAGGGTCAGTAACCACCTGGAAGTCACTGCAATGCCTTTAGATATGAGCTCTTTCACGAGCAGATTAGCCGTTCAGGATTCCCAGGGACCGTAGCACCCACTGGCAGGTTTACTAGTCGTGCTAGGGTTTCATACCATAGTCAGAAACTAAAAGCACAAGCAGTCCCAGAATGTACTGGATAGCAGTGCCTGTACTATAGACAGGCAAACAATTGATTTAGATCAGTTATAGTTATAACAACAACTCCTACTTACTAAGAAGTTTTCATGCTTTGGGTGCTTTGTCAGACACTTTTGCATGCATTGTTTTATTTAAATGTCACCCTAGTGCTTTGTTGTGGATGAGCAAGGAGGACAGAAAAGCAGGTCTTTTTCAGATAAGGACAAAATGGCAGGCGTCCTCTTATTCTCTGTGGTAGAGAAGCTGGGCAAGCTTTGTCCCTGGTATTCTGTGAAAGCTTCTAGAATGAATAAAGGAAGATAGATAAGACAGTCCCTGCCCTTCAGGAATTTGAACCCACTGGGACTAACATCTACCTAAATACATAATGTAATACTATATGATACCAGATGGATGAATCAAGGTATTTACAATGTACAGAGAGAATTCAGTTGGGAGAATCAGAAAAGCTCCAGAAAGTACTCCAAGTCAGGACTTGGAGGAGGAAATGGAGGAAGTGGCCACGTGTGCAAGGTAGGGAATGTGCATTCCTGCAACGAAGAAAACCTGCATGTATACCCTCTGCATGTCCAGGTTCAGTGACCTTCTGTGTAGATGGGAACACTACCACCCCAGCCCCAACTGTGCTTCCACCACCTTCCAACTCCCAGATCCTCAGCACTTGCCTTCATCTGAGCTACAACAGTGTCCTCTTGCTTATAACGCCTCTCTGCCACTAGAATATAACCTCCATCAGGCCAGAGCATCTGTCTGTTTTGTTCACTGCCGCAGCCCCTGTGCTCAGAACACCTCTTAGCACTTGGAAAGTGTTCAGTAAAAATCTGGGTAATGGGCATTAAGGAGGGCATGTGATGTAATGAGCATTGGGTACTATATAAGATTGATGAATCACTGACTCTACCTCTGAAATTAATAATATATGTTAATTGAACTTAAATAAAAAATAATTTTAAAAATTACTCCCAAGGGGATCCCTGGGTGGCGCAGCGGTTTGGCGCCTGCCTTTGGCCCAGGGCGCGATCCTGGAGACCCGGGATCGAATCCCACGTCGGGCTCCCAGTGCGTGGAGCCTGCTTCTCCCTCTGCCTGTGTCTCTGCCTCTCTCTCTCTCTCTCTCTATCATTAAAAAAAAAAAAAAAATTACTCCCAAAAAGTTTTAAAAATCTATTGAATGAATAAACAAATAAATGGCAGTTTCAAAGTATTTAAGAAAATAAAATAATGTCTAAATTTAAGGAAAGTACCTCCAACCCCTCCCCACCCATGTTTATGGTTTCTGTAGGCACCTGTCACCATTTAGCATATTGTATATCTTAATATATTTATTTCTCTATTGTCTTTCTTGTCCTACAACGACATAAGCTCAATGAGGTTATGTAGAGGTCTGATCTTGTTTTTTCTTTGCTGTTGTAGCTCTAATACCTGGCATAATATTTGGCATTTAGGAGTGCTTAATAAATACTTTTTTTTTTTCTGAATAAATACTTTTTAAAGGAATAAATGACTCAATGAGGCTTCCTCTGTGGGATTGAGTGGAAGTTAGGGGTCTGAGGCAGAGGAGTAAGGGTGGGTTTGGCAAACTATAGTCAGCTTGTGAAGGGGATCCTATCCTAAACTGAGGGCTTTTGATAAGTACTCTAGGGAATGGAGTGCTTTGTGAACATTTTGAAGCTGGGAGATAGGATCATATTTGCATTTCTACAAAGAGCACTGGGTGTGACCAGAGGGAGATTGGAACTGGCTGGAGCTTGTATAGTCCAGACTAGGTTATACCTAGAGGGAAGACTCTTTGCATCTGAGAATATTGCAAACCATTTCCCCAAGTCATGATGATTAGCACGTGATTTATTTTTGAGGTATGGCTCCTTAGTCCTGGGTTATCAGAATTAACAGTGTCAGGGCAGACGGTAGGGGAGCCATTCGGTTTGTCAGAGTGGCTTCCGTATGACTTTTTAATAAATGTCTTAATTTGATCTGTGCTAATTAGTAAAAGATCTGAAAGTTTAATAATGTTCGAATGGCGCTAAACTGTTAGTAACCAGAACTACTAAAGCTGTCCTATAAAGCCAACCAAATGCCCCGAAAGCACTTTGTCAGGACAACCCAACAGATGAGGACAGCCTCACCCTATTAGCCCTGACAAATTATTGAAAACCTGCTGAAATTTCACAAGTGTCTGCAGAATTAACCCTCGGACCCTTGTGTTGACTTTTCTCATTTCTCCTTCTCATAATGTATTTTACCTCCTCCAGTTCTAACAGAGTTTTCTGCAGTGATAGAAATATTTTATATTTGCACTGTTCAATGTAGTCACTAGCCACCCTGGTCATTAAGCACTTGCAGTGCAGCTAGCGTGACCTAGGAACTGAATTTGAATGTAATCTAAATTTGATTGATTTAAATTTAAGTAGCTACAGGTGGCTGGTGGCTACTGTATTAAGTGGCCATCAGATATTTTGGACCAATGCTGTTTTGACATTTCACCAACTCTTGTGTTTTATTTTATTTTTTAAGATTTTATTTATTCATGACAGAGAGAGAGGCAGAGGGAGAAAGCAGGCTCCATGCAGGGAGCCTGACATGGGACTCGATCCTGGGTCTCCAGGATCACCCCTGGGCTGAAGGTGATGCTAAACCACTGAGCCACCGGGGCTGCCCGACTCTTGTGCTTTATTAAAGTTTTTAAGCCCATAACTCTCCTAGTTGCTCCAGAAAAAAAAACTCTTTCTGGGAAACAAATCCCTCACCGCCGACATGAGGTCAAACAACTAGATTAAAAAGATTTTATGTCTAACGTGCTTTACACACTACCTGACTCATAATAAATGCTCAGTAAAGGTAGCATTGAATCCTGGCCAGTAACCCTAAGCAGAGAGCATTATCTCCATTTTCTGGATAGGGTAAGTGAAACAGAGACTTTTAGAGCAAGTGCCTATGATGGTGTTCCAGCCAGTGAGGAGCAAGCAGAACAGAGATTCTGAATGTGCTTCCTTAAATCACTGGGTCAGAAAGCAAACTTATTTTCCAGACTTTGGTGTTTTCCTTTTACTCTGCTAAGCGAAATCGCCACTTCACACTGGCACAAACATGACATCCTTAGCAGCATGTTCTCAGAACTCCCTTCTTCATTTGGTATACTGGCCCCGTGAGAGGGACAGGCACGTTCTCCAGTTACCCAGCTTGGCAGCTGGAGAGAAACACCTTTAAAACAAAGTGCTCCCCAAAGGTCCTGGTCATAGGAACTCGTGAGCCAGAAAAGCATCCACAGGGGTGTGTCCTGGGCAAAAGGACTTGGAAGAGAAAAGGAGAAAGCAGTTAGGCTGCTACAGAGCACCCCATCAGGCTGATGTAAATCAGAGCAAGAAGAACCCCAGCTGGAGTGGGGTCCAGGGAATGCAGCACACCTGTGATGAGGACACGAGACCGCTGTCTTAACTCCTGGTGTGAGTGAATTGTGTCTTTCTCTCCAATGTCCATGAGATTCTCTACCCCTATTACCTGGATCAGTGTCTTGATGATAGGAGATGCTCAATAGTTACCTGTTGGATGGATGAACAGGTGAACAAATGAAAAATTTGATGAACATAAGTTTCCTGTTGCCCTAAAGCCCTCCTAAAAAGTGGGGAGGCATTTGCTTCTGCAAACTTAAAGCAGCATAAAAGGACTGGAGAATCAACTCGGGCTGCAGTCACTCCTTTGGAGAAAGTGTAGAAAAGAATGTTTGTGTCTGCAGTTCAGATCTTGCCTCTTGATAAAAGTCATAGAGTTACCATAAGAGCACAGTTAGTATAACTGAGTAAGCAGATTTGATAGGAATCTAGATATATCCTAAATGAGTTCCAGAACTTGTGGTTACAGTTTTCTGAGGATCCTGAAACATTCAAGCGAAGTTTGGGGGCGGGAGCCTGACAAACCCACCTAATTTCCATCCTTCCCATCAGAGGGGTGGAGGAGGAGATGCCAGGAGTAAATAAATACAGCTAGATTGGGGTGGGGGATGTAATCCCTATGGGACTGGTGGAGTCTGATGGTTGCCTAAGGAGTATTTAAATAAGATTTGGATGACTTATGTGAAAAGTAGCTCCCTTGCCTTTTGGTGCTCTTTTTCTCCTTCCCCCTAAAGTTACATTTAATCTCATTGATGGAGTATCTCAGTCTTTGACTGGCTCTCCCCGTCACTTCTGTTTAGTCCTGCTGACTTTGTCATGGCATCTTGGGAACGCACTGCGCTTGATTTTGATGCTTTGTTTGAGATTCTTGGGCTGATTAGCCAATAGATAAAATTAATGAGATCATCTCAATGAAAGCACTTAGTTAACTGTCAAGGGCTATGCCAGTGGAAGGGGGTAGTGGAGTGGCTAGGGTGGTGGTGGTAGCAGTCAGACACACACCCCGCATTCTCCAGCTTCCTGTTACTTTTCCCATACAGTCTGTATAATATCAAAGGACAGAGAGATGGAAAAGCTGCCGGGCATCATATCCTTCCGGCCTCCCATTCACATAAGTGATGAAACCAAGGCTCAGGGCGGACAAGCCACATGCTCAAGCTCAACCAGAAAAGGAGCGGCAGAGCCAGCACTGGTGGCCAGGCCTCACGTGCTCCTTCCTGTCCCCCCTGCCCCTTTCCCTCCACCGGTGGAAGCGGCAGACCTGCTGAGGCTGTCACCTGGAGTGATGGTCTTTGTTACTGACACTTCTTTACCAGTAGAGAAGAGTGTTTGCTGTTTGGGAGGTAATTAGGGCTGACTCCTTCAGCACTGCCTTGTCCTTGTGGATGTGACAGGGCAGCAAACAAAACAGATGAAAATCCCTGTCCTGCCGGGGCTTATGTTCTCCCCCAGGAGGATGTATAAATATGTAGTGTTTTAGGTGGTGGCACATGCCTGGGTGGCAACTAAAGCCAGGTTGGGGGGGTAAGAGCGCCAGGGTGCTGGGGGAGGAGTCGCTATGGTCACTGGGAGATGCGGGTCAGAGAGGCCTCACCAGATGGATAGTGTGGTATTTGAGCTCATGATTGAGCTTGGGTGGTAGTCTAACTGAAAACCCAATTTCAAAGTAATAATTTGGTGGAAATAAGGACAAGATTAAAAAAACAGCAAGTGAGCAAGTGAGCATCTAAACTACAGAAAGTCATTGAATACTCACTAAAATGTTGACAATGCCAGTCTCTAACTCGTGGGATTATAGTTTTTCTAGTCTCTGTATTTTTATTTCCTACAAGAAATACGTATTACTTTTATTCCAGTATGAGCCCCAGAGAGCGTTCCTGCATGCCCTCCCCCAGCTCAGTTCAAGATGGTGGGGTCCTCAAGGGCCCTTTAAGAGCGCCCCCACTGGAAGATGCAGAAAGTCTTACAAGATGTTGGAAAAGAGGAATATATCATCCTTTAACATTTGTTTTCCAGAAACATTATTCCTTTCCCAAGTATGATTCACAGTAAGATTAAGTCCTGTTCCTGCATTTAAATCATGATGACATTGGTTGAAGAAAAAAAAAAAAAAGTCTCTTAAACGGTCATTAAGTGGAAACTCCTCAAGGTTAGAGACCATGCCTCATTTTTCTTTGTATCCCCTGTAGCACCTAGCTTCATAAATATTTATTGATTTGATTAGAAAAGGTGATTTGATAAAGTGAGAGGAACAATGGAAATACAACTAATTTTTTTTAAACCTAAGGATATCAGAATGTCCCAAGTTGTCCATTATCTCAGTTTTTGCCCTGTATTTGGTGAGGTGCACCTTTGAAAGGCATCATATTTACAGCCTAGAGATACATGTATTTGTAAGAATGAGATGGCGGTCATCAGCCCAGATCATGATTTTCCGTGTTCCCACTGTGTCCTCACACATACTCAATGAGTAAGAGAGAATCTAAATTTACAGCCCACTTGGTTAGAGGTCTCGCTGTGCCAAACCACCATGGTGGTTCACCCACTGCCTGGCCAGGCCCAGATGCACACTGAAACTGTCCTGGCATGTCACCCTCTCCCCATCTCCAACCTGTTGGTGTGTCATCCCTGCTTCTAAAAGGATTTTAAAAGCCAGTGGCCCACTATCCCGCCTCCATCAGTTTAACAGAGTGAAGATAATTTAATTGTTTTTTAACGAGGCAGGAGCTTTAGTGCCTTGTGGTTATAATTAAGAGTGTTAGTGGTCATTAGAAGTATCCACTCACTATCGTGGTACAGTCCCTCCCTCAGCTGCTATGGCTATTGCCCCACCCACTCTCACCTGTCCCCATCTGTCTTTAAACCCAGAGCTTTGGTCTCCTGATTTCTGGCCTGCCTCTTCACTGCCTTATCCGCCTTCCCTCCATCCCTTCCTCCCCTGTCCATGCACTACGGAATGCTCAGTCCTCTGCACATAGGAACACAGCGGCCAGCTTTGCATGCTGTCCCATCCCCCTAAATCAGTGTATCCCCAAGCCTTGCTGGACTGCCGGCTGTGCCAGGAAGCATTCTCATTAATAAAACGGAATCTTGGATCTCCAGGGTGGCTATGGAAGTACAAACGCCTTTTCTAAAAAGGAGGAGAGAGCACCTGAATTTGACCTTCCACTGGGGCCTTTCTCTCTGCTCTCATGCTGCCATGTTGCTGGGCCTCAGGATGATCCCACTTCACCTTTAATGCCCTGGCTCAAGTGTGATCCAGACCTAATGCAGACCAACCAAGACTTTCAGAAACACGAAAATTTTGCTAATAGAAACCAGGGGATGGACATTAAGGAGGACCCATGATGTAATGAACACTGGGTATTCACTGACCTCTGCCTCTAAAACCAATAGTGCATTATGCGTTCATTATTTCAATTTAAATAAAAAATTAAAATTTTAAAATAATTTTAAAAGCAATGGGGAAACGGAATTAATAAATTGAACACAAGAGGCATGACAACAGAAGATAAGTGATGGTTGGGATGCCTGGGTGGTTCCAGTGGTTGAGCGTCTGCCTTCAGCTCAGGGCATCATCTCTGATGCCAGGATCAAGTCCTGCATTCGGCTCTCTGCAGGGAGCCTGCCTTTCCCTCTGTCTGTCTGTCTCTCTCTCTCTCTTTGTGCATCTCATGAATAAATAAATAAACCTTAAAAAAAAAAAAAAAAAAAAGAGGGATCCCTGGGTGGCGCAGCGGTTTGGCGCCTGCCTTTGGCCCAGGGCGCGATCCTGGAGACCCGGGATCGAATCCCACGTCGGGCTCCCGGTGCATGGAGCCTGCTTCTCCCTCTGCCTGTGTCTCTGCCTTTCTCTCTCTCTCTGTGACTATCATAAATAAATAAAAAAATAAAAAATAAAAAAAAAGAAAGATAAGTGGTGGAGTTTCTGGTGCTGCTGTGGTTGGTTTGCTGCTAGGCCTCGTAAGCCCTGTCCTATCTCACAGTCTCTGCTTTGCTGATTTCCTAGCACCGTGTGGGGAGGGCACCATACCTGTCCCCACCATCAGGAAGCTACACTGTCATTGCAGGAAACAATGGAGCCAACTTTCCATTTTGCTTCCCCGCCCCTAAATGGTGACAATGATCTTTTAGCTCTGGTATCTCTTCTAATGGAAGAAGTGTTCTTTAGGGAAAATAACCCATCCATTAACATCTCCCTGCAGGTGAGATCCTCCTTGAACATGCAGGAAGTAGCCCTAGAAGCTCTGAATCCCTTAGGGACTCCAAATTCTTGACCCTGTTTGTGACCTCCACATCACTCAAAATTGTATTGTCCTAAATGAGGTACCGCCTGACTTTGTATAGGACCAGTTTCTACATTAACTGTCCCCTTCTGCTTGGGTTGGTGGTTGAGCTAAGGGATGGACTTTGCCACCTTGGAGAAAATTCCTTGACCATCCACTAGATAAATAAGTGATAAAGCTGAAGTGAACAGTGGTGTTTTTCTCTCCTAAGTTTTTTACCAATAACTATTTGACATGTAAGGAGATGAGAGGAACCACAAGTGAAAAATTGGGAGAGTAGATGAGGAAAGGACACAAAACACCATTAAATAATATATTGAAAGAAACTACTCTAGGGAAAATGCATATCATAGATGAGAAATAATAGACCAGTATTTCAATATGTAAAATGCTGCTGTAAATCAAGAAAAAAATAAAGAATAGGCAAAAAAAATAAAAATAAAAAAGAGATGTTCTTTCCTATAGAGGAAAACACAGAGGCTAATTAACGTAAGAAAAAAATTGTACTTCACAAGCAGTCAAAAAAATAAATAGTAAAAGAGGAATTGAGCACTGGCATATATATACCAATGATACTAAAGATAAAAATGTAGACATTTCTTGCTGGAGGTAATATGTAACAAAAGCACTTTTGCAGCACAGTTTTAAAAATGTGCATATATGTGACATAACAGTTTTATTTCTAAGAAATTATAGGAGATGAGTTCAAGGAGGTTTTACCATTATTTATGATAAGAAAATGTCCAAAATCAGGAATTTGTTTAATTTTGGTACATCCATACCACAGAATACTCAGGGAACTAGTAAATGTGGAATACTGACATGAAAAATGACTTTTGATAAATCAACTGTAAAGGTAGGTTATATAACACCTCTACCGTTACCCTATTTTTGTCAAAATATATAACTATATCTCAACATGGAATAAAAGTCTAAGATTGTATTTTAAAATTACCTCTAGGTGATGAGATTGCAGATAATTTTTATTTCCTTGTTTGTGCTTTTTTCTGTTTTGAGCATTTTGTGCAAGAACACTTTTTGGGTCTTGTCATCAGAAATCAGAATGATAAGCATATAAGTTATTGGAGACAGGAGGTTTGATTTACTGAGATTCCATTTTCACGTAGTCTTTAGAGACTGTATCTGTTGTTTAAAGCAAGGCTTGGCTCTCCAATCCTGGAATAGGCTTGCTTCTGGAAAATACTCCCAGGGAGGACGGGAAGCAGTATAGAATCTCCTGTGGGGCACCATGGGGCTCATCTCTCCTCCCCGGGCAGAGAACCAGAAAAATGAGCCGGAGATTTATACCCACTTGACTTCTTGTTCTTATCCTTTTTGATTAAAAAATATATCAAGACGTGAGACGGATGGAAAAACCCATAAAAATAGTTTTACTGCATCATAAAAGGCTTACATTTCTGACATTAGGATCACGAAGGGATTAATTGACACTGTCACTTTGCTTTCCCACTATGGAGAGGGCACACACTCACTAGTATGTAAGGGCCTGAAGAGCGCACACTCTCGCTGGTATGGCAGGGCCCTGCTCTGCAGTCTGTGAAGCCACAGAGGGTGCCTGGTCCTCTTCCCCCAACTGCTGTCCCCCCACTGTGTTCAGTTGAGGCATTGTTTTCGTCTTTGTAGCCCCTAGAGGGGAACCAAGGTCTTGTAGTCTCTCAACTTTATGCATCGCTGGTCCCGTAGGAAACATTCATTTTTGCTACCATCCCTCACCTTTTGTATTGAATTGCATGAACATTAAATATCCTAATAATTTTGGAAAATAAACAGATCAGGAAATAATATGAGAGCAATTTGATTTGTCAGTGAGTTGTAATTGTTTATAGCTAATTTTCCAAATGGTAGCTCAGCTTAGTTTATTCAATTATTCATCTGTTCATTCAACAAATATTTATTTAGTCTCTGTTAGTGCCAGGCACTGTTTTAGTCGCTTTGGATACAGCAGTAGCTGACAAGGGACAAAGGCACTGTTTTTATGGAGTTCATATTTCAGGAGAACTGAGATCAGTTTCTTCCTCCTTTTCCTTCTACCTCTTTCCCATCCCTCCTCTTCCTTTCATCTGTCCATCTATCCACCCATTATTAATTGAATGCTCATCAGGTACCTGGTACTATGGTAGGCATTGGAGGATGTATTAAACAAGATTCTGTTCCTGTTCTGAAAAAGTGGAGGGTATAGTGAGGAAATGAGCCAAGATTAGTGCTATCCAAACACACACACACACACACATACACACACACACACACACACACACCAGCTACAGATCACCTCTTTCCTGGATACAGGAATACCCATCATTGTCTAGTTCCTGCTTCCACAACTCATCTGCTCTGGAAGGAAAGTTGGCCTCCGAAATCAGGCAAAAAGAAGTCAAAAGATGTCCCTTGCTGCCAGGAACACACTAGGGAATGGTAGAGTTCTTTGGGTAAATCACTGTTTTATTGATAAAATCCTTGATGTCAACTATATATTGAACAATCTGCTCCATTCTGGGGGTTAACTGGAAGGTGTCAGACTCAGAAGACTGAAGATTTCAGTGGAAACTCAGTGACGTGGACTGTCTGCATTACAGGAATTCTGTAAAAGGAGAGGGAGAAGAAACAGGCTTTTATTGATCACCTGTTAGATTCCTTCCAAGCATTTTACAGATGTTTCTGTGTGCTATCTCATTTAATTCTCACAGAAATCCTGTGACATCTTATGTTTTCATTGATGAAGAAGTTGTGGTTCAGAGAGGTTAATTGACGTGACCAAGATCACAGGTATCGACCTGCATGACTGAGTCCCCAGAGCTGTCTGCCCTCTTCATTCTTCTGCAGTTAGGGAAGCAGCATGGAGGAGGTTATCTTTTGGCACTTTATTTGAAAATCTCCCTTCTGGCAATTATTTAATCCTACTCGGGATTGCAGTGCTGTTTCCCAGACAATTTTATAGAATACAAGATGTTAATAGGTGTTCTAGCCAGAGAAGGCTTCCATGGTTAAATACATTGGAGGAAATGCTAGGTTGCTTCTCTTTCAGGATACGTCCATGTACTGGGAAGCTCGGAGAGGAAATTGTGGCAGGCACTCGAGAACACACAGTGCATCATTGTGCTCATGTCCAGTGAAAGCCAGTTTAGAAATATCATTCATTTAGCAAGCATCTGATGAACTAACCTGAGAATGGCACCTAGGGCTGTGCCTTTCTACAGACGGTGTCCTAGTCCTCTCCTCCCCACAGTGCCCGCTGAACTTGTCATAATTACAGCTAAATCTGTATCTGAGTGGGTGTATGAAATGGGCCTTGACCTTGACTCTGAAGAGCTGAGAAGGAGGCTTCCAAGAAGAAAGTCTTAGGGCCCCTGACCCCACCATATGTGTAAAAGAGAGGCTACATGTTAGGGGAAATGTAGGAAGAGTCTGGGTTAGATAGAGGATTTTGTGGCTATCAGATTCTTTCACTGGGCATTTGGACTAGTTTTATTGCAGTGAAATGGATTGTGCAAGACATCGAAAGACAAATGGTGGTCAAAGGCTTTAATCCTCCACTCATTAGCAATTCATTGCAGTACCTAGTGTTACCTAGATCATAGCCATACTGCTCCTAGCCCATTGCTCAAAGTGCAATTATTCAGCTGAGCCCTAGGACTGCAGGAATACACTGACACTCCTGTGGGATGTGGTCTGCATCCATGACGGGGGAGTTGTGCATAACTATGGACAAGCTCCTGGGGGTGTCCTCTGAATCCTTTCATGGATTCCTTGGGCATGAAATTAAGGTCCTATGAGGACAAACAGCTTTCATTTACCTTATTCAGAATACTGATAGACAAAATTTTTCCTAATCTTTTGTGGAACCCAAAAGAGCAAGCCTGCATGGTTTCTAAACAAAGGAAGACTTTTGTCAAAGAATCTTCAGAAAGCATAATTATCAAATAGAAATTTTCAACAAAGAGCCCTTTAGAGATTGCAAAATTCCCCCTTCCTTGCAACTGACAAGCAAATGCTTTCTTGGAAGAGACCCATTGGCTTTGCCTTATTCTTGCTTAAGTATTGTAATTATAGTCTGTTGATCCCCTCTTGATTCGTATAAGAAGGAAGAATCTATACATGTGAGTGTCAGGATCTCTCAAACCCCAGGTGGGGCTTCTCTAAGAATATTCCTTACAGAATCCCCTTGGCACCCATGGCACTTTGAAAACTAAATCACTGTGCATCTCCTAGCTCTTCTTTTTCATTGCTTTGAAAATTTTTTCCAGGAGAGTTATTTCTACATGACCTGAGAAAAGAGAACTTGTGACAGGTAAAGCAGCCCCAACAAGAAATTGTTTCTTCATGTCATGGGCAGCCCTGAACCTCCCCACTATCCTTCATTTCAAATAAGCTAAGCTGAGAAGTAGCAGGTGTATTGGGCTGCCATAATGAAATACTATCAATGAGACGGCTTAAACATTTATTTTCTCATAGTTCTGAAGGCTGAGAAGTCCAAGATCGAGATGTCAGCAAAGTAAGTTTCATACTGAGATCTCTTGGCTTGTAGGCTACAGCAGTCTTGCTGTGTGCTCATGTTCCTGTTCTTTGTGAGCGTGTGGGGAGATGGGAGGACACAAGTCCCTGATGTCTCTTATAAGGTTATTATAAGGGACTAATTCCATCAGACTGTGGCCCATCCTCATGACCTCATCTAACCCTAATAACCTCCCAAATGCCCTACCTCCTAATACCATCACATTAGGGGTCAGGTCTCAACATAGGAATTTGGGAAGGATGTGTCAGTCCATAGCAGCATGTAGTATATTACTACATTTCCAAGTAATGTCATTAAAGGTTGCTGTTAGCATTAATGAAGAAAATCCTGTGTTACCACATCCTGACACTATTTGAGTCTCTGATTCTGCCTTCCTTGCTCATGACCTTACCATGAATTTGGGGCCTGCTTAATTAGTACCTAATTATTTCCTACGTGTGGAGATATGGAACAGAGTAGGAGTGAAAAGTTACCTTATTTAAATGACAGTGTACCCTATTGCACCTGTCCAAACTATGGGCTGTAGATGGTTTAGGGACAGGAGAAATGTGGTTTACAAGAATGGCTAATATACACCAATAAGAGAAAAGATAAAAAACCATATGATCATTTCAATAGATGCAGAAAGAGCATTTGACAAACATTCATGATAAAAATGCTCAACAAAGTATGTTTGGAGGGAACATACCTTAACGTAATAAAGACCATATATAAAAAAATCCCACAGTAAAAATGATGCAGTGGTGAAAAAGTTGAGAACTTTCCCCCTAAGGTCAGAAAAAAGAAAACATTCAACATAGTACTGGAAGTCCTAGTCACAGCAGTCAGACAAAGGAAGGGAATAAAAGGCATCAAAATCAGTAAGGAAGAAGTAAAACGTTCACTATTTAAAAGATGACGTGATACTATTTATATAAAACCCTAAAGACTCCACCAAGAAACTACAAAACTGATAAATGAATTTGGTAAGATCACAGGATACAAAATCAATGTACAGAAATCTGTTGCATTTCTATACACCAATAATTAAGCAACAGAGAAATTAAGAAAGCAGTCCTATTTACAACTGCACTAAAAATAATATCTAGGAATAAACTTAACCAAAGAGATGAAAGGCCTATACTCTGAAAAATATAAAACATTAATGAAAGAAATTGAAGACGACACAAAGAAATGGAAAGATGCTTATAGATTGGAAGAACAAATATTGTTAAAATGTCCATACTACCCAAAACAATCTATACATTGAATGTAATCCCTGTCAAAATATCAACAGCGTTTTTCTCAGAGCTAGAACAAACAATCCTAAATTTGTATGGAATCACAAAAGACCCTGAATAGCCAAAATAATCTTGAAAAACTAGAGGCATCACAATTCCAGATTTTAAGTTATACTGCTAAGCTGTAATAATCAAAACAGTATGCTATTGGCACAAAAATAGACACACAGATCCATGGAACAGGATAGAAGACCCAGAAACAAGCCCACGATTATATGGTCAATTAATCTTTGACAAAAGAGGCAAGAATATGCAATGAGAAAATGTCTCTTCGACAAATGGTGTTAGGAAACTGGACCCCTTTCTTAAACCATACACAAAAACTCAAAATGGAGTAAGGACCTTAAATGTGAGATCTGAAATCTTAAAAATTCTAGAAGAGAGCACAGGTAGTAATTTCTCTGACATCAGCCATAGCAATATTTTTCTAAATAAGTCTCCTGAGGCAAGGGAAGTCAAAGCAAAAAATAAATAAATAAATAAACTATTAGAACTACATCAAAGTAAAAAGCTTCTACACAGCAAAGGAAAAATCGACATAAGTAAAAAGACAACATACTGAATGGAGGAAGATATTTGCAAACAAAATATCCAATAAAGGTTTAGTATCCAAAGTATATACAGAACTTACACAACTCAATGCTCAAAAAACATCTGATTAAAATGGGCAGGACATGAACATTTCTCCAAAGAAAACCTACAGAAGACATTATATGAAAAAATAATAATAAAAATAAAAAATAAAAATAAATTTTAAAAAAGACATTAGATGCATAAAAGGATGCTCAACATCACTCCTCATCAGGGAAATGCAAATCAAAAGTACAATGAGGTATCACCTTAACACCTGTCAGAATGGCTAATATTAACACAAGAAATGATAAGTGTTGGTGAGGATATAAAGAAAGGGGAACACTCTTCTACCGTTGATGGGACTGCAAACTGGTACAGCCACTCTGGAAAACAGTATGGAGGTTCCTCAAAAAATTAAAAATAGAGCTACCTATAAGCGGGGTGCCTGGATGACACAGGCAGTTAAGCGTCCGTCTGCCTTTCGGCTCAGGTCATGATCTCTGTGACCTGGGATCTGGGATTGAGCCTTGTGTTGGGGGAGGGGGTGTTACTGCTTAGTGGGGAGTCTGGTTCTCCCTCCTCCCTGCTCTTGCACTCTTGTGTGCACACTCTTGCGCACTCACTCGCTCTTTCTCCTCCTCGCTTCCTGTCTCCCCCCCCTCCCTCCCCCGCCTCAAATAAATAAAAGAACTACCTATAATTGAGTAATCATACTAAGTACCCCCAAAATACAAAAAAAAATAATTCTAAAGGATATGTGCACTCCTGTGTTAATTGCAATATTATTTATAATAGCCAAATTATGGAAGCAGCCCGAGTGGCCATTGATAGATGAATATATAAAAAAGATATATATACATATGCACACACAGAATTGAATATTATTCAGCCATAAAAAAGAATGAAATCTTGCCATTTGCAACAATGTGGATGGAGCTACAGAGTATAATGCTAAGCGAAAGAAGTCAGCAAAAGAAATACCATATGATTTCAGTCATGTGGAATTTAAGAAATGAAAGAAAGAGACAAACCAAGAAAATTGACTTCTTAACTACAGAGAACAAGTATATGGTCACCAGAGTGGAGGGTGGGTGGGGGAACTGGTGAAACAGGTGATGGAGATCAAGGAGGGCACTTGTGATGAGCACCAGGTGTATGGGCGTGTTGAACCACTATATTGTACACCTGAAACTAATATAACACCATATGATAACTATATTGGAATTAAAATTTTAATTAAAAATAGTTAATTGTTCTTATGTTAATTAGATCTAAAGCTGTAAAAAATATAATAAATAATGGCTGATGCTGAGTATCCAAAATGAACCAGGACCAAGGTTAGACATTTTCTCTGCATTTCTCTCTCAATCTGTGTTTGTAACACTCTGCAATGTAAACTGTTATCATCTTTACCTAACAAAGAAGGAAGCTGACTCAGAGAGATGCCAGTTGGCCCTGACCGATAAGGTTATATATGTAGGAGGAGATGAGACAGAGATTTGAGCCCTGATCATCCAGCCCCAGAAATCACCTTCTATCCTGGATTAGACAACTTTGCAGAAAAAAATTCAGTTTAGCTCTGTTCCAATGAATAGACTCTCCCATTCCCTATCCCCAAATTCAGGTCTTCTGCCCCTATCTGGTCCACCCGCTGTGGTTCCTGAAGGCAGAGATGGGTAGAGTGGTGCAGCCTGACAGAGGCCCTAGGTCTTGGTAAGTAAGCCCTGATATGGCTTTCAAAAACAGATGTTCCTGGCTTCTCGCTTCTGTTCGTCTATCTTCTTTTGCTGTCAGTCCTGCCTTGAACAAAATTTCCTTAAGATTGCAGATGAGCACCAGTGTTTTGGGTGCAGGAGCTTTAGCATCGTGCGGACAGCGGATTTTTCTCTGGGGACACCAGCTAACCCAGAGCAAGCACCCTGTGCTTTTTCTGTGCTCCTTATTTTCCTGGAAGCTTTCTTGTTGGTTTCCTCTTCTGGCTACAACTTACTCTCAACAGAGAACTGTTTTCCTGTTACTGCTTATTATCTCAAAGCAGATATTCAAGGTGAGGCTCAGGATTACTTCTCAAAAATATAGAAGATATTTGTGTCTCAGAGGTGTAGAGTGAGGTCTCAAACCGGTGTGTATACAAGCAAACTGGTGTGTATACAAGCAGAAGGCAGGTGCAATGCCAGTACACAAAGTTTTCCAAGTATAAGTCGATAGGTTTTTATGTCTCGGGAATTGTAAGTTGATGCATCACCTGCCAGGTTTTGTTGCCTTTTAAAAGTCAACTTAAACACAGTGGTCAACAATACATGTCTGAGATTCTGGGTACAATTGATTAGTCAGATTTAGTGGGTTTGACGTTCCTTTGAAAATCTGTGATCTTGTGATTTTACGATTCCTTACAAGGTAGGTCAGCTTACTTTCCCCCCAATAAGTGTTGGAGAGCAGCTTTGCAGAAAACTATAACAATATGAGATGCCTTCAAATTGTAGGGTGGTAGGAAAGGGAGCCTGTATATCAGCCACACATTTCTAGGAAAGAACAAGCATGAATATGGAGGAGAGTTAATTTTTGTAATTCTGAAAAAATGGTCTCTTTTCTCCTTTTCCCAGGGCTTTTCATGGGCCAGGCATTCTGCATATATGGGGATATTATAAAGAAGAATAGATGGTAGGATTTCAAGAGTATGTGCATTGTAATATGATCAGTAGGAGTGTCCAACTCATCCCAGTTTACCTGGGACATTTGCCATTTAGCATTAAGAGTTCTATGTTCTGGAACCCCTTCAGGGCAGCTAGTCACCCTGATGCTTGGAAATGCCTACCCTGGAAGACATGATGTGCTACCACCGACAGGTAGGATTCCTGTGCAGGTGACAGCCACAAATGCAGAGGGATACAGGTATGTTGTAGTGATGACTCACATACTCCAAGTGCCATTGGTTTCATTTCACAAAATGATAAACTCTGGGTAAAATTCCAAACAAAAGAGTCTTCCGTCTATTCACACACTAATTGCATTGCCGGAAAATTCAGCATATATCAATGTGTACAAAAAAATTTGGAGTTTAAATTCAAAATATAGTTTCTGTACAGATGATTATCGACATCTTTTCCACTTAAATGAATGTCTACATAGATATTTGAAAGTCTGAGAAGCAAGGGACAATTTTTTTAGTGTGGACTTGTCCTGCACACTGTCAAATATTGATCATCCCTTGACCTCACTTATGAATTTAGCCAATGGTTCCTCTAGTCTTAACAACCACAAAAACCTCCCTCCCAGATTTCCAGGATAGGAGGCAGTACTTCCCTCATTAGGAATCACTATACTAGATATTTGAGAAGAAATAAATATTTAAGAAGAGAGAAGGAATGGTTGGGTCCTTCTGCTATCCTTATTCTCTTATTTTCTCTCCATCCACTACAAACTATAGAGATTTTCTGTGTAAACAACATTCTACAAAGACCCTGGGACAGTCGGCAGATAATTCCCATCTTCATCTCCAAACAGCTTACATTATGCTTGCACATATCAAACCAACCAAAAGGATCAGCTCTCAACTGACCTGAATGGCACGGAATCAAGAATGTCTGCTCAGTTTCTGCTGTCACTGACTTGGTTGGGTGTACACTTCTTACCTTTTATTGATCGTAAAATCAGCCCAGTGTTTTTTCCCCTCTCTGTGTCCTCTGGCCTGGCAGTGGGAGAGAGGGAAGGAACTAAGACCCACACCTCCCTGAGTTGAAGAGATTCCCAGGCGGTCTTGTGTTTGGTCTCAACCAGTTATTCAACGTGGTGCATGTTAGTATTCTTTCAGGTGAAGCATAGTAGTGGGAAATGAGATGGTTAAGACCCAAGAAATTAGCAATTGGAAGGACGCCTGGGTGGCTCAGTGATTGAGTGTCTGCCTTTAGCTCAGGTCATGATCCCGGAGTCCTGGGATCAAGTCCCACATTGGACTCCCCACAGGGAGCCTGCTTCTCCTTCTGCCTGTGTCTCTGCCTCTCTTTCTCTGTGTCTCTCATCAATAAATAAATAAAATCTTAAAAAAAAAAGAAAAGAAATAAGTGATTGGAGAATGAAAAGACCAATGAGAAATTATTAAGCCCATTGAAAATTTGAGTAGATGCTTTGTACATAGAAGCAACAGTTATAATGGCTACTATTAATAATGATTATTGTAACAGAAATAATAATGTTTTTATACTTTGGGGGAGGAGGTTGGACTTTTTGGAAGCCATGTAAGGTTGGGCTCTGGCTCTGTCACTTTCCAGCGCTGTGCCCTTAGATAGCTTCAGCTGTGGGTTTCCTCATCTGAACAATTAAGATTGAGATATGTACCTCAGCTGCTGGGAAGAATAATTTTTTCACAGCACCTCTTATGAGGAAATAGTAAATGTTATAGCTTGGTGTCTTCTTTTTCTAAAAGAATTACTGATAGGAATTTGATGATTACTTGATTTCAGGACCCTGGATATGTTGCTGAAAAATGGCAACCATGCTGGAAAAAGTTGGAAGTCTGGGTTGTAATGTGCTGAATTTGAGTGGCAGCCACGTTGAAACATTGGGTGTAGAGCTGGTGATCGGGACCAAAACTCGGATGAGGTTCCAGTAGGCACACCTAGTGTCAGAGACATTGATGCAGAGAGTCCCCAGCAACAAACAAAACAGAACAAACAAAAAACAACAGACTTTCTGCTGAAAAAGGTGAAAAGATCACAGCAGAGATGGGGCTCTTGGTGTTCTGTACACTCACCAGCGTTGCCACATGGCCGGGCACGCACCATTTGGTTCTCTTCATCGGGATCCTCCCCAGGTGTCACTGCTATATGTTAATAAGCTCCTTCCTCTTTCTCATCTTCACGTTCTCATCTTCCTATTCAACTAGGGAGATGGACTACACGTGCCAGGCACCCCTCGACCTCATAGGGACAGGTGGGAAGCTGAAGCCAGGCCCTTCATTAGCAACCACCACAGGCTGAGCCTTTGAAATGTCCAGAGGCAGATGGAATTGAAGAGTTGGGGGTATCGGTAGCATAGACCTCAACCAAAGTGGTTCCAGATGTTGGAATGAGCGCAACCCTTCTCTTCTGCTGCTTTCTGTCCACGTAGCATTAAAATTATCCAGAGAGCAAGCAACGAGTAATGAAGTCTGGGTCAGTCCCGTCTGTCTCACAAAATGCCACTTGGAACCAGAGCCTTTTCATTTGACAATAAAATCAATGAATGAAATATCGCAGGGTTGAAAGCAATGCTGTACAGAATTCATTATGGGCGCCGTGTTCCCAAGGATGGAAGGGCTTGGCCCTCTGTACTTTACTTTCCCGTAACATCAACACATCTACTAAATGAAACTTGAACCTTCTGTTAATCCTTCACCTATTCGCTTTTAAACTTAAGTCCTTGGAACAAAAGTCAGAAGGCCTTCTTTTTGGATTCTGCCTCTTTACGACTGAGCTATCATAAAAAACAATAGAATTTACATCAGTTAAGGGAAAATGGGACTCGTTAATTAGGAAAACAGATCATGAGATGAGAAGACTAATTCTCATAATCACCACATCTCCGATGAGCCCACACCATTTTTCTTTGAATTGTTCTTGCATTTTGAGTCATCTCAATACTGAGCCTACTGAAAAGAGTGCCACCATTAGTACAGATTCAGAGACAGCCGGGTGGTGGGTGAGCAAGAAAAAGTGGCCAAGGGAAGGGGGGGTATCTCCAGTCTCCAGTCCTGCTTCTTGGAGAATGTAAGGGAGCTTTGAGAAACCTGATGAACAAATAGGATTGGCATGAGAACTAGCCCTTCAGGTGTGTGTGTGTGCGTGTGTGCGCACGTGTGCGTGTGTGTGGTGGAGTGAGGAGAAGAAAATCAGGAGAATGTGGTGAGGGCTGGTTCTGCTGCTGCCCTTTGCCAAAGGAAGTGTCCTTTCTTTGGGAAAGTGGGTGAGTGAGGGGATCAGGAAAGGAAGGGGGGATGTGGGATTATACTTAAGGTTCATGACTCATCCAAGAGGTATCTTCCATTTTAATCCAGGCTTCCTATTCCCCCACTGCTTCCACAAATACTTATTGAGCACTTACTGTATTCCTGATGCTTCTGGGCTTTAGACAGAATAACCACTCCTGACCTCTCCCTCAGAAGCTCACGTTCAGGTATGAAAGAGAGAGACAAGGGATGGACATGAACATAATAGGTGCTCTGAAGGAAACAGAATTTGAGAATAAGGAGCAGGGAGGTACTTTGAAGAGAGGGACAAGAAGGAAGGCTTCTCTGAGGAGGAGAGACTTCAGCTGAAAGAGTGCAGAGGAGCTGACCCTGAGAAGAGTAGGGGAGAGATTGGCAGAGAACATTCCAGTATGTATGGAGGCTGACATGGTGGCATTGGGAAACAGGAAGTCCCATGTGGCTAGAGTGATAGCACACATTAGGAAGGGCAGAAGGAGATGAGCAGGGGCTTGTTCATGTAGGGATCCGGAGACCACAATAATGCGTTTGCTTTTTATGTTTAAATAGAGTTTTATAGTAAGGTACTGGTGCAATCCAGTTTACAGTGGAGGGTGGAGGGTGGATCACAGGAGATAAGCATCAAAGCAGGAGGACCGGTTAGGGCAGGTGTCTAGATCTCAGATATATTTTGGATGTGCTTTAAGGATGCTAGGGTATGGTTGGTGAGGAAGAGGAAGGAGTCAGGGTTGACTTACACCTTTTGGGCTCAGGCAATGTGAGGGAGGATGTGGCCATCACTAGTCATTCTTTCAGCATATGTTCTTTCACATCAGCAACGTACACTGCACTAGGCCAGAGAAGAGGAGATAGATGAGGGTGGAACACAGTCACTGCCCTCACTGGGTTCACAGTTGAAACGGAAAGACAGATGTGCAAATACACTCTTAGAACAGTGGGACCTACTGGCACACACCTGGAGGTATTTGGCCGAATCCCCTGAACAGTTTCTTTCCCTCTCATCCCCCTGCGGCCACGAGTTTTGTTTGTTTTGTAGCAACTGTTGGGATTTTTGCTCTTGCAGATATATTTAAAATACATGGAACATGCTCTATACGGGAAGGAATACATGCGACATTTACACTCTGCTTAAAAAATAATAAATCCAACATCCACGTATCCACCATCAGGCGAAAGGAATAAACTTTGATCAGATCCTTTGAAGCCCTATGTACTCTTTGTCCAGAGTTAAATCCAAAATCCAGTATAATGTTTTATCACTTCCTGGATCTTCTTTGTTGTATAACACCCACATTCTCAAATAATGTGTTGTTTATTCCACCTCTTTTAACTTTGTAAAAATGGAAGCATTCTACATAAATACTTCTGCAGCGTCCTTTTTTTGCTACTGGTAAGCTATATCAACATTGAGCATGCAGCATGTAAATTGAGTTCATTCATTTTCCCTGCTCTGTATGCATAATAAGTCGCAATATATTCCTTCTTCTGTCACAGGTCACTTGGGTTTACCATTTTTGGCTCATCCTCACAATACTTGTATGAACATTATTTATATATTTCTTAGGGTGCATACCTCCTGAGGCTTTCCTTGAGGGGTTACATGTAGAAGTAGGTCATAGAATATATATATTCAGTTTGATTAGTAGTTGCCAGTGGTTTTCCAAAGTAGTTGTTACAATTTACACTCCCACTCTAGTGATTAACAGTTCCCATGGCTATCCATCTTCACTGGTAATTACTCATTGTTGTTTCACTTTTGAAAATATTTGCCAGTATAGTGGGTGAAAAATGATATGTCACTGGCATATTAATTTGCATTTTTTCTGTTACTAGTGAGGTTGCACTGTACTAATATGTTTTTTGGCTGGTTGGATTTTCTATTCTAGAAATAATTTCTTCAATATCTTTGCTCACTTTTCCATTGAGTTGTTTTTCTTATTGATTTGTAACCACTCTTTATATATGCTGGATACTAAGCCCTTGCAAGTTTTATATGCTGAAAAATCATCCTCTCAGTTTATTGCATGTCTTTCTAATTTTTTTATGGTGTCAATTGATACACTGACCTTCTTAATTGTAGTGTAATTGAATTTTTCAGACTTTTCCTTTATGGTTTGCATATTTTTGTATTCAGTTTAAGAAAATAATCCATAGCCTAGGCCCATAAAAATATCCTCCACATTCTATTCTAAATTTTTTGAAGTTTTTTAAAAGATTTTTTATACTTCATTCATGTGGGATTGGTTTATATAAAGTTTATTTTTTGTGACCATTTGTTCCAACATAATTTTTAAATCAGCTCTCCCACATTTATGCATCATAGATTATGTTCCTGCATATGCATGACTATGTTCCATTGGACTGTGCATCCCTATGTCAGTCCT
The DNA here is from genome assembly GCF_048164855.1 of Canis lupus baileyi. Taxonomy (NCBI): domain Eukaryota; kingdom Metazoa; phylum Chordata; class Mammalia; order Carnivora; family Canidae; genus Canis; species Canis lupus. Next base: position 32,917,644 of record NC_132848.1, read on the forward strand.
ACATTATATTATTACACCATTATAATAGGTCACGGTTGCTGGTAGTGGTGGTCACCTCACTTGTTCTTTTCCCTTTTAAAAAACTTTTCAGGGGTGCCTGGGTGGCAGTCAGTAACCATCCCACTTATGGTTTCAGCTCAAGTTGTGATCTCAGGGTAATGTGATCGAGTCCCACATTGGGCTCTGTGCTCAGCCCAGAGTCTATCTGAGATTCTCTCTCCCTCTGCCCGTCCCATTCTCTCTCTCTCTCTCTCTAAAATAATAAATAAATATATCTTTTAAAAATAACTTCTTAAAAATTGAACTGTACCAAAAATATAGTACATATAGGTATATATATACCTTAGTGAATTATCACAGTCGTGGCTATTTTTAAATACATGTAAGAATAAATTTCTCAATTTCCATTCATGTACACACACACTCATACACATTGGGACTTTGATTGGAATTTCATTGAGTCAATATCCATAAATCAGTCTGACAAGAATTGTTATCTTTATGATAATGAGTTTTTCTATCTATAAACATGATTTGTTATTCTTTGGATTTGTTGTTCTTTAATATCTTCCAATAACATTTTACAATGTTCCCCATAAAAAGTCTTACACATCTTCTGTTAGATGCATTTCTGTGTATTTGATAGGTTTTGCTGCCATTGCAAATGATATTTTAATGTGTTTTTAATCTATTGCTGGTATATGAAAAGGCAATTAACTTTTGTATATTGACATTATATGCAGAAGTCTGAAACTCTCATTGATTCTAATAATTTATTGATAGAATAGTTTTTTTTATAATGTAAAGACTACCTCCAATAATGGTTTTTTGGTCTATTGTTAACAGACGTATTTCATATTTGCCTTTTATAACTTTATCTTTTTATTTTCAAACTTTTTTTTTCTTTTAAATGAGAAATGGCTGGATTTTTTTTTTTAATTTTGTATAAAAATTTTTCACCCAGAGGGTATGGTCCAAATTGCTGTTACCCATATGGTTGGCTGTTACCCATATGATGTTACTTCTGCCATTTGATTTTGTGCTTCCTATTTGTCCCACTTTTCAGGTTTCTTCATTTCTTCTTTCTTACCTTCTTTGAATTGATTGTAAGTTTTACTTCTTAATATAGTCTAAAACTAGTATTTTTCATCTCCCCACAAATTTAAAAACTTTAGAATGCTTCATCTATAATCCCCTCCTCTCAAATTGTATGCCTATTATTTAAAGTATGATTGTTTATTTTGCTTTTGTTCTAATTCCATTATGTAGCTCATTGTTGATTTTCAGTTGGCATGTTTTAAAAATTATCAATTTGCTTTTTTATTTTCTCACTTTTCTTTCCCACATTTCAAACTTTCTTCTGGGATCATTTTCCTTCTTCCTTGTAATATATTTTTTAAAATTTCTCTTGGTGAGTATCTGCTACTAGTAAAATCCATCTTTGAGTCTCTGAAAGATGTCTTTATTTTGCCATCAGAAAGGATGTTTTCACTGGATCTACCTGTGTAGGCAACAGTTATTTTCTCTTGGCACACCAAAGATATTATTCCACTCTCTTAAGGCTTGCAACATCTTTATTCATAAGTCAGCTGTCAGTCACTTCTCATTTCTACATCCTTTACTTGGTTCCTTTTCAAATATGCCTGGTCATTTTTTAGTTTTCTTGTACTTTCATCATACTTTTTTCTAAAGATTTTATTTATTTCAGCGAGAGAGAACACTAGGCAGGGGAGAGCATGAGGGGATGGTGAGGCAGACTCCCCACTGAGCAGGGAGCCTGATGTGTGGGACTTGATGCCAGGACCCTGGGATCATGACCTGAACCAAAGGCAGACGCTTAACCTACTTAGCCACCCAGACACCCCCCATCATACTTTTTATAGTCTGTATGGTTATCTATTCATACATAACAAATTACAAGAAAGTTTAGTGACTTAAAACAAGTCACTTATTATGTCTCATGACTTCTGTTAGGAATTCAAGGAGGGTTTAGCTCTAGACAGTTCTCATTTAGGAACTCATGCAGTTGTAGGTATATGTCAGCGTGGGTTGGATAGTTGACTTTTTACCTTTTTTTTACATACAAAATATTTTATTGTGTTTTGGTGTTGGTAGCTTGTTTTTGATTCGGTTATTTTTTCAGCTTCTTGAGATAGACTTGACTGGGACACCTGGGTGGCTCAGTGGTTGAGTGTCTGCTTTCGGCTCAGGACGTGATACTAGGGTCCAGGATCAAGTACGGCATCAGGCTCCCCGCAGGGAGCCTACTTCTCCCTCTGCCTGTGTCTCTGCTGCTCTCTCTGTCTCTCATGAATAAATAAATAAAATCTTTAATAAAAAAAAGATAGACTTGACTTACAGCGTTATGTAAATTTAAGATGTACAGCACGTTGTTTTGATGCACTATACATTGCAAAGTGATTACTATCATGTCGTTCTCACCATTCCTTCTTTGTGATGAGAACATTTAACACCTAATCTCTTAGCAACTTTCAAGTGTGTAGTACAGTATTGTTAGCTATAATCACCTGCTGTATATTAGATCCCTAGAAGTAATTCATCTTATTCCTGGAAGCTTATGCCCTTTGATCAACATTTCTCCATCTCCCTGCTCCACTACCCCCAGCCCCTGATGACCACCATCATACTTCCTATGAGCTTTTTCAGATTCCCCAGATAAGTGATACCAGACAGTATTTGTCTTTCCCTATCTTACCTCATTTAGCATAATGTCCTCAGGTTCCATCTATGTTGTTCCAAATGGCAGGATTTCCCCTTTTTTATGGCTGAATAATATTCCACTATATACCACATGCTGTTCTTTATGTGTTTATCCATTGGTGGATGCTTAGGTTGTTTCCATATCTTGGCTGTTGTGAGTAATGCCTCAGTGAGTGATGCTGTCTGGGGATGCAGATGTCTCTTTGAGATCTTGTTTTCATTTCCTTTGGATATATATACCCAAGTTTTACCCCAAGTGGGGTTGCTAGGTTATGTGGTAGTTCTATTTTTAATTTTTTTCCGTACAATTTTCTGGCATGCCAGTTTACAGTCCCTCCAACAATGCACAAAGGTTCCCTTTACTCTACATCCTTGCCAATACCAGTTACCTCTTGTCCTTTTGATAACAGCCACTCTAATGGGGTAAGGTGGTATCTCACCATGGTTTGATAGGCATTTCCCTGATGATTAGTGATGCCACACCTTTTCATGTACCTGTTGGCTACTTGCATGTCTTTGGGACAAAAATTCTTGAGTTCCTCTGCCCAGTTTTTAAATCAGATTGTTTGTTTTTTTGCTATTGAGTTGTATAAGTTCTTTATATATTTTAGATATTAACCTCTTATCACATACCTGATTTCTGAACATCTTTACCATTCCATCAGTTGCCTTTTCATTTTTTTTGTTTCTTTTGCTCTACAGAGCTTTTTAGTTTGATGCAGTCTCACTCATTAATTTTTGCTTTTGTTGCTTATGTTTTTGGTGTCCTACCCCAAAAAAGTCTTTGCCAAGGCCATTGTCAAGGAGCTTTTTTCTCTATGTTTTCTTCTAGGAGTTTTATAGCTTTCATTTTCACATATCAGTCCTTAATCTGACTTAATATTTGTGAGTGGTGTGAGATAGGGATCTGACTTCATTCTTCTACATGTGATGATCCAGTTTTCCCAGCACCATTCATTGAAGAGACTGGGTTATTGGCTTTCAAGCTATATTCACATAGCTGTCAAGTTGGTACCTGCTATGGGCCAGGGGCTTCATTATTCCTCCATGGGGACCTCTCCACAGTGCCTCTCCAGTGTCCTCATCTCATGGTGACTGGCCTCTCTCAAAGTAAGCAAACAATGTGAGGCATTAGGCACTGAAATGAATCTTTCAATGGGCAGGGGATTAGACCCTACTTTTTCATTAAAAGAACCACTGCCTATTTCCTGTTACTTCTTAATAGTTGAGTCTATCTTATGTTCTTCTCTAATGATTTCAATAGTCTTTTGGGGTCATGTTCATTTTGACTTCTGCAGGGTTTGTTTTCTGATAGATTTTCTGACTGTGTGTGTGTGTGTATGAGAGCGAGCGAGCAAGCAAGAGTTGGAAATTTATCTGTGAGAATTCTTTGATGCCAGGTTCTAAAATACATGCTTCCAGAGAGGATTTGTATTCACAGTAGTTTCAGACCAAAAAGATAGCAATGAAATTCTGGCCCCCAAATACCTGAGGATAGGTCTGACGTTAAAAACTCTCAGTAGAGACCTCTTTGTCATTGTCTTTCACCGAGACCCATTGCCAGGATAGACAGGGGTCCCAACTCTCTTCCTCTGCAAGGCTGGCTTCACTTCAAGGGCATGACTTCTAGGGGGGTTCCTGACTTAAGTCTTTGTTTCCTAACCTGCTTTTGCAAAGGCTTATAGTCCTAGTCTGTCTTTGTGTGTGTGTGTATTTGGCTCATTAAAACCCATGCTTGGGACGCCTGTGTGGCTCAGTGGTTGAACGTCTGCCTTCAACCCAGGGTGTGATCCTGGAGACCTGGGATTGAGTCCTGCATCGGGCTCCCCGCATGGAGCCTGCTTCTCCCTCTGCCTATGTCTCTGCCTCTCTCTCTGTGTGTCTCATGAATAAATAAATAAAATCTTCAAAAAAAAAAAAAAAAACATGCTTCATGACACTCAAGACAGACAGGTTCCCCAGCTCAGATACTGCCTTTAGCTTGCTTACCTTTCTGGATTTGTGCTTTTTTTCTAATCAGTTTTCTTTATTGACTCTAATAATTGTCCTTATGTTCTTTTTTTTTAAGCTTTTGTCTATTTGACAGAGCATGTGAGCACAAGCAGGGGCAATGGCGAGGGAGAGGGAGAAGCAGGGTCCCCACTGAGCAAGGAGCTCAACATGGGACTCGGTCCCAGGACTCCGGGATCATGATCTGAGCAAAAGGCAGATGTTTAACCAGCACCCAGGCACCTGTCCTTATGTTCTTATCTATTCTTTTTTTCCCCTTGATGCACACACACCCCTACATTATTATTTTGATTCAGTGTTTTTAGGTGTTTTCTACCAAGATTTTGTTTTTTTCAGGATATATTGTCCCGTGTCCTGTCAGATACTGATGTCTCTGGGGGGCTCCTTAAAACTATGAATTCCCTGGTGCAACCCAAACTTAGCAAATTAGTCTTCTGAGATGGGGGCCAAGTTCATGTACTTTTTAAAAACCTCCCCAAAGGATCATGATGCTCGCTGCTACTAAGAGATAATTATTATAATGAAAACATGGTCCAAAAGCAATGGAAGCACAGCAGGAGAGCTAAATTTGGCCCGTGAAGTTGGGGAAGGCTTTATAGAGGAGGAAATTGCTTTTTACCCTTTTTAAACATTCCCTCTCATCTTCTGACTGTTGCAGTTAGTGTAAGCATCAAACAGCAGCAGCATCCCATGTATCTGTGGGCTGCTGGGGAATGTCCAGAGGCAGCCATCCTCTCACTGTGTAACAAGATTATGTGAGTTGGCCCACCTTGTGATATGAGATTCCCAGCACTGACTCATGCCTGTCCCCCCATGTGTCCATTGCATGGGCTCAGAGCCACCAGTATTCCAGCTTACAGAGCAAGAACCCACTTGTGTTCTTCTCTGGTCCTACTATGGCTATGGAGGCTATGGAGTGGGCTGAGCTGACAGATGCAGATGCAGCATAAAGGTCAGAGAACTTCAGCAAAGAGGATTCTAGGGAGGAGACAACCCTCAGAATGTTGGGTCCATTTCTTGCATGACCCCAAGCTGTACCAAACCTTGTGATGTCAGGAGAGTTTTGTGTGAATTTACTCTTCAGTAACCTGTAAACGGCTCTCACCATGGACCCCAGTGAAAATTCCTAGATCCACAGGGAATGGAGATGCTCAACAGTTCATGAGGTGTGCAAATCTAGACTCAGGAAGGACTAGGTTTGAATCCCAGCTGTACCGCTTATTAATAGCATATTCACAGGCAAGGTATTTCAGTTTTTCTGAGCTTCAGTTTCTGTTTGTCAAATGGGAGGGAATATCTATCTCCTATGGTTATTGGAAAACTTATATGAAAATGTATTTTAAATACCCTGTACAGTATCTCACGGATACTTCTGTTTGTTATTTTTACTATTGCTTTTCTGGCTCTTAAAATCCCTAAGGAATAAATAGGACAAGGATTATTTTCATATTCTTTTCCTGTTTAATAAATTTGATGCCCACTCACTTTATCACACAAGTCACGACCAGATTTCCATGTCCATGCTGACCCCAGTCCACCCTCCCAGATTTAGTTCCTAGTAATAACAGTAAAAACCACAACTCATTTATTGAACAACTACTGGGCACCAATGTAGATACTTTACATATATTATCTCTATTCCTTGCAGTAACCTGCAAGTAGGTCTTGTCAGCCCCATTTGACAAAGAGCAAACTAAAGCTCAGAGGGTAAAGGACTTTGCAAGGACACAGAAGTGGCCAGTGGCTCAGCTGGGACTTGAAACCAGGACTTCAGTGTTTCCATATGTAGACAGCCTTCCCTTCACTGTGCACAGCTCTATATGATTGCTACCCTCACCTGGAATGACCTTTCACCTTTTAATCTGCCCACCAAAATCTTATTCATCCTTTAAGACCTAGCGCAAATGCCACCTTCCCTATGGGCCTTCCTCTGGCTCTCTGGGTTGTAGAGAATTAGTCTATCACCATATTTCCATGGGAGTTTTCTTAGGTTCCATTTGGGGCACAATTGACACCATCTTGTGTCTTTCATGCACATAAATGTCTCCCATGTTTATTTGCAATCTGTTCAAAGTCAGTGGTTCTATCTCATTCTTTTTTTCTTTCATAATAACTATCCGTTGCATGTCCTAGGTGTTCACTAAATGTTTATTGAATCAAAGATTAAAAATTCTGTCCAGAGAGGTTGTTATTAGGTTATGTTCTTCACTGTGTTTGTCCTTAAATCTTCTTCAGTGATGCCGTACAAGTGACCGTTAGCAGAAGATAAAGTTGACCCTAGTGCCTAGCTTTGTTGACAGCCATGAAACTTCCCAAATATTGATATTCCCAAATCACAAGTTCACAGGTGAAAGCTTCTGTCTGCCTGAATTGTGTAAGTCACAGAAGTTTATTTGACTGGATTAGGTCTCCTGTTCCTTGTCTAGGTCTTTCTCTCTGGCCCCCTTCGGCTTCTTCATTCTCACCTGGCACATTATCCCAAATCTACAAAAGGTGAGTGGACAGCATGTTGAGTTCTATTAGCTCAGAGCTGCAGCTGCCCCACATACAAGCTCTTTAGAATGATGCAATGATGAGAAAGCTTGCACCTAAGTTACTAGGTCACAGCAGTCAAAAATTGCATAAGTGGAATGGAATTAGAATCTCTCGGGGGCTAAAAGGTTGTGTTTCTAACAGGTTCTGTTTCTCTGATGCCTTTCATTCAATGACACCTTAATACAGAGTTAATTGAAATGGAAAACATCAAGCACAAAAGCAAAAAGGGCTTTATAAGATGTTTATGATTTTTCCACACTTTGATTGGGCATACATTTAGAAGTCACAGGCAAACCAAAAGCTTTATGTTTGAGAAGTATGAAGAAAATATGTCCAAAATCTTTCCGTCCCTAAGAAAGAATAACAGTACCCACGGTACTGTTTATAGTAAAGTAGGTCAGAGTCCTTAGATCAAATGGAAGACCTTTTGGTACAGGTGGATTGGTGGTTGTGCCTGGGTCTATAACAGCTGTGTGGTAACTGACAGCCATAAGATCATAGACCGTCAGAACTCAGAGGGACCTTTGGGATTACTTTCTGGAAATACTTCACAAAAGTGAATGTCCAGGTCTCTGAACAATTGCACCTGGCCTGGAACTCTCATGTTGCTTATTCTAAGACCGTATGTCTGTAGTAATTGCTCAAGTGTCACAAAGATGGCCAATAATATGGGGAGAAAGCATATAGACAAATCATGGCTGTAAATGCAGGTGTTTGAGGGTCTTGAGTTACAGTCCACTGATTATCCTTATGTGACATTTTTCTTACAATTGCCTCCACTCATAATGTTATTTCCAGCTTCAGTTATGTAGAGGTAGTACCAAAGACATTCTTCAAGCAACTAGATTTACACTACCTTTCTGAGTTGTCTAATACAGTAGCCATTGTTTAGTGACCCACCACTCTTACCAGATCTTTCTCTAATTCAATTTAGTTTTCAGTGAGACAGCTCTTTTCACACTGCTAATTAATTTACATAATATTTACTTAGTATACTTAATTGCAACAATAACAATGTGCATAAACAGGTTTTGGGACAACTGTAACTCATTCTTGGTTAGCACATGGCCTGATGTGCGGAAACAGGAAAGTGGAGACATCCCGAAGAACTCAGTAGACCTTGTTCTGCATGCCCTGTGCACCGGTCCATGTAACAGACTCCTGGGGGAGAGCGAGAGGGTGGGCAGGAGGCCCTCAGTATAGTGCAATCATTCCCTCCCTTTTACAGACCCAGGAAAGAAAGAAAGGTGACCTGGTCAAGTCTCATAAGCATCGTAATGGCGGACCTTCTGTCAAACATACTAATGGTATCTGGGTGTCTCCTCTGTCTATTGCTTTTAGCAGCAAGTACCTGGTCTGGTGTCTTCATGAATTTGGCCTGCTCTAACAGAAAATCATATGCTGCATGGCACATTTATTTCTCACAGTTTTGGAAACTGAGAAGTCTGAGATCAAGGCATCAAAAGATTTGGTGTCTGGTGAGGGACTGCTTCCTGGTTCATAGCTAGCCATTTATACCCTACTTTATCCTGCAGAGGGTTTTGGAAGCTTAAATGACACTGTAAGCTACGTACAAGGTTCATTGTATCCTACACTGTTTTTAAAATTAAGCTCTGAGCTTCCTGGCAGCCAAAGTAAAAATATCTATTCAGAGGGTGCATAGGTGGCTCAGTCAGTTAACCATCCAACTCTTGATTTTATCTCAGGTCATGAGTACAACTTGTACTCTCTTGCTCTCAAATAAGTAAATAAATCATAAAAAAAGTTTTTTAAATCTTCTCAGAGGACTCCTGCTCCAAAAGAATATATATTATTTCTTTTTTAGTGGACTCAAGTTAATCCTACTGTTTAGTTTGAGAGGAATTTCTCATCGGGGTCTTCCCAAAAGAAAGATTGGCCTGGTGGGCAGTGTCCTTAATAAAATCCTTGCAATAAATGCAATGGAAAGTTTCGTGTCCTTCAGGGAAAGTTGGGAAGCCAGCCAGACATGGGAGTTCAGCACAGGCCCAGGCAGTTTGGCTCAATCGTGTAGCATTCTGTGATCCCCCCTAGTCACCCATCACTGTGACCCTCTCTACCTGCCCTTTGGCAGGACTTCAATAGCATATCATGCAGGCTTAATTTCTGATAGCAAAAGAAATGAGCATTGTGTAAGTTATAGTTCAAATGAATTGAAATGGCCCTAATTTTGACTAAGAGGATAGGAAAGCTATAGCCCTCTTCAAGGGGGGTCCGCCTACACTTTTAAACTTCTGGACTTAGGGAGTATGTCATTTTTATGCAGTTCTCCTTCTCTCCCTAAGATGGATATTGTTTCCCTCCTTTGATGGCTCTGAAATGTTATTCTGACATACACCATGCAGCCTGATGCCTTCTGACCTATTCATTCTTGAGCAGACTTCAGCCCTAAATAAGGAACACATGTCATCCCAGGCAGATTTTTTCGCCTGCCACTTGCTACTAAATCAGTGACCTTTTCCAGATTGAGCCTCAACAAAAGCTTTTTTATGCGGCCAGCTCACCTGAGACAGACACACTGGAGCTGCCAACCGTTCCTTTCCTGGAGGCCTCGGCACTGTAGGCTCCCTGTTCATCTGCCACTCTTTCTTCTTGCCCTGGCATTCCTCTGAGCAGAGGGAAAGATCCTTTCTCCTCAAATGTCACCTCAGCTATGCTTTTCCACCCCACTGTCTTGTCTGGTGGGCTCCAGTCCTTCCTCCCATCTCTCTTGATCCCCTCATCTATTTACTGTCAGGGTGTTTCTTAGTACCACTTGGCACTTTACCATGAATCTCTCTGTGGCCTGGCTCCTCCATTGGAATGAATGTGCCAATGAGACAGGGCCTTCAGGTTTTTGGCTTTGTTGTTATTGTTTATGATGCAGAGCCCAGAACAGTGCCTGGCACATAATCTACACTTAATAAATGAATGTTGGATAAATGAATGAGTGGATGGTTAGATGGATGGGTGGGTAGGTGGATGGATGGATGGATGGATGGATGAATGAGTGAATCTAGGTTGAAATGCTGGCTCCTTGTTCTGAATTATTTGCTCACCTACACACATATGCGTCCCCTCATTGGCTGTCTCCACCACTGCTCAATCATTTCTGTGACTTAGCCAAACAAAACTATTTTCTATTTTGAACTTGGAAGCCTCCATTTCAGTCTCCATCAGGAAGGATATCATAACTATTAAAAAAGCAAGGTCTTGTGCTTTGTTACTGGTGATTTAATACCATGCCAGAAGAAGACCATTAGCTAACTGTTATAGGTGTGTGGCCCTTGTTTTCCTAAGGCCAAGGAAGGACTCTCCGAGGGGACAGCAATGAGCAAGCCTAGAGAGTGACTCTGCTAGCAGAACCTCAGTGGTTTATGCGGCATGTCTGCTGTTCAGCTTCTACAGGTACTGTGTGAGTAGTGTGTGGAAGGACCTGAAGGAAGCCGAGGTCCATCCCTACATCCCTATCCAGCTGTTGACATCAGCAGCCTTCTTTCCCACATTGATCCTAAGCAGCTGAGAAGTACCATTTTATTAAGAAGCAAGGGTTCTGGTCTCTACACAGCTCTGCAATCTTGGGAATGTTGTCTCTCCTCTTTCTGTAACTCAGTTGCATTGGTTATGCTGTGAAAAGGTTAGACTAAATGATTACTAAGGTTGTTTCAAGTGTAGTATTTTTAGCTGTATTAGGAACTTTTATTTATAAACTGTTCTAATGTCCTTTTGAAGTCTGCCATTTAGCATGCCTCTGTTATAACACATTTCAGGCCACATACTTGGTCACATGCTTTATCTCCTTGATGAACCTGTGGCCTTTCTAAGCGGGGAGGACCCCGTCTTGTTTATGGGTTTATCACCCAGAGTCAGACCCAGTGCCTAGTACTTGTACATTCTGTGGACAATGACTCTGCTGTTTTCCTGTGCTTGGTTACCTGTTGATTGAGTTGTAAGTATGCAGTGCAATGTCCTAAAAGACAGGTGGCTTGTGCAAAATTCATAAATCATCCATGTATAAGTTCTGAGAATCTCATCACTCTTGGGTGCCATCTCTAACACTTCTCCAATACAGAAAACTTCCTTAATCCCCTCTCCTTCTCCTTTTATCTTCATCCCAGAAAACCACCACCTAGGCTTTGAGGTCACACTTAGATCCCAGCTCCATTATTAGCCTATGGGAAACTGGGCTACGTGCATTTATCTCTGAGCCTCAGGTTTCTTACCTGTAAATGGGAATAATACCTTGCGGGCTTGGTCACAGGATTAAATGGCCTCTTAGCACAGTGTCAGTGTCAAACAAGACTAAGCAATGTTAATTATTCCCTCCAGGGCTCAATTCCTCAGAGTTTTCCCAGCTAACACTTGGTGATTGTTCCTTAGACACTATAGGATGTGATACCTCCTGGAACATCTGTACTCCCTTTTGCAAAATAGACTATAAAATGCTAAAAGTCTAGGAGCATCCAGGAACCAACTAAATAAAGTGTGTACTCCTTTTTTTAGCCTAATGTCCTGAAAATAATAGATGCTTAATTCATGTTATGTTCAGGCAGAGGAGACCACACATAGGAAGGAAGGGCACCTGCACCACGTGGCCCTGGTTGCAGATCTTCTCTCTGCTTCCATCTCCTTATTTGAATGAAAAGTTTGGCCCAGGGATGTCTGGGTGGGTAGCTCAGCGGTTGAATGTCTGCCTTTGGCTCAGGTCGTGATCCCAGGTTCCGAGATCAAGTCCCGCACTGGGCTTCCTGCAGGGAGCCTGCTTTTCCCTCTGCCTATGTCTCTGCCTCTCTCTCTCTCTCTCTCTCTCTCTCTCTCTCTGTCTCTCATGAATAAATACATAAAATCTTAAAAAAAGAAAGAAAGAAAAGAAAAGAAAAGAAAAGTTAAGTTTGGCCCAAAATATTCCCCAAGGCCCTTGAAGCAGCTCTGATATCCTGGGCCATGAAACTGCAAAGGGGTCTTGAGGGGGTTGAGGTTTAAGAGTACAAAAAGCCTCATCATTGATGCAGGGGTTTCTTTAGACACAGAGGGGTGAGCTTTTCTACAAGACACAGTTTTCTTGCATGAACACTTGTCCTCAGCTCATGAACAGACAAGCATGTGGTTTGGGGCTCAGCTTCCCTGCAGCAGTGAGCTGCTGTGGTCAGCATATTGTTTCAGGGGAAGATTGGCAACTGATCTGTCTCCTGCAAGGGTATATATCACAACCAGGCACTTCAATCCAAAGTTAGTGAAAGAATATGGAGACCTTGGTTTTTCACCAACGATCTTAAGGGAGCCAGTTAGGAACCTCGCCATAGATAGAGCATCTTGTGGATGAAAGGTGGTGGCAGTGGTAACGAAGGGTGGTGAGTGTGGGCTTTAGAGTCAAGACTGCCTCACTGCAAATTTTAGACTGAGAAAGAGTCAGTACGTTGACAGTCTGGAGTCCTTACCTTTAGATTCCCCATTGGCTCTCCTTGACGCAGTACCACATGGCAGCCTTCTGCTGTTATACAGGGGACACTCCTCTGGCTTCTCGCTTCTTTCTTCAACAGCAAAGCATTGGGGGGCTCAACATTCTGCCTTGGTCTTCTTTCCATTAGCCTCTCCTTCTCCTGAGCTCATGCTCCCAAATACCATTTGTGTGCCATGACATGCAGATCTGCAGCTGGGAGCACAGGCTGAATTTAGGCAAAGTAAGAACTCTTAATTCCACCCAAATTGTGGTATATCCATGCTTTGGAATACTGCTCAGCAGTATAAAGGAGTGCAAGGTCAATGCATGTAACGACTTGGGCAAATTTCAGAAACACTGCTAATACAGAAAGTCAAACATGGAAAGCTCAGTGCTGTTGTATGACTGTGATTCTGTTTATGTGTAATCCTGGAAAAGGCTGAACTGAACCATAGTGTGACAGAAATAAAATCAGCAACAGTTGCCTGGAGCACCCTCAGTTCAGGAAAGTAGATCACCTGTAGAAGGGCCACAAGGAAATGTTAGGGTGTCGGAACCAGTCTGTATCTTGCTGGTGATGGTGGGTATGTGACTGCACACAGATAACCAAAGTTTTGTTAAACTACAGATCGTTGAGCTTATCGAATTTCACAGTACTTCAGAAAACCTTGAGGGAAAAAAGAAATGACTTCATAGTTTGTGGTCTAAGCAACTGGGGAGATAGAATGAGCTGCTGTTTTCTGACATGGGTAGCCCAGGTGGAAGAGTAGGTGTGGAGGAGAAGGATCGAGAGTTCCATGTGGGATGTCCCAAGTCCCAGATGCCTATGAGATGTCCCAAGCAGAGAAGTCAGATGGGCAGGCGAATTTGCGATTCCGGAACTCAGTGTAGAAGTCAGACTGGGATATAAATTCGAAGTTATCAGCATGTGGGCAGTATTTAAAGCAGTGGCGTGGAGGGAGGTCCCCAGGGACACAGCAGGTGGACGGTAGGCTGGAGAACTCTGGGGATTGAGTGAGGCCTCGGCACCCTGGCATCTGTGGGGAAGACTCCGTGGGATAAACTGTGATTGACATACACTGAGTATTACTTCCGTGGTCACTACATCGTTGTCAGCTTTTGTGTTGGTGAAATTCGCCAAACTTCAAACAATTAGCCATTTTTAAATGTGTGAGTCAGCAGTGTTTTGTTGTTGATAGTGTTATGCAGCTGTCACCTCTCTCTAGTTTCAAGACACTCTCGTCACCCCACAAGAACACCCCCGTACGCAGCAAATAATCGCTCCCCACCATCCCTCCCTCTGTGTCCCGTTAACCACTGACCTACTTTCTCTTTGTGAATTTGCCTACTCTAGATCTATAAAAGGAATCGTACAGTATGGGGTCTTTTGTGTCCGGCTTCTTTCATGAGGCATAACATGAACGAGGTTCAGCCAAGTTGTAGCACGCATCAGTACTTCGCTCCTTTTTATGGCCAAGCACCTTATTTTGTTATTATTCCATGTCTCCCCACGATGACTCCAGAGCACATGTGGGAATTCTTGCCTGAGAACTTGTCTCTCCTCATCCACTTTACCTGGCTGCACTTTCCTCCTCCTCCCTGTGCTGATTTGACTTGTTTTAGGAGGCAAGTCCCACCTCCTCAGAGACTTAACCCACCCCCGGCATACCTCTTTTGTATCCCCCAAGACACGTAGGTAATTTCATAGTGTTGCCTTTACCACCTCTCTCCCAGAGCCTGATTGGCTCCAGACATAGGGTAACTTGTTGTTGTCCCCACAGTACCGTTCCCAGCAGGGAGAGAGCACTTCAGTGCTCTCCAGAGTACATGGCACCCTGGGAGACCCCGGGTTAGGAGAGGAGCAGAGTCTGCCCCCATTCCTCCACTCCCCATCCCCTTAGTAGATCACAAGCACCTCACCTGGGCTGAGGGTACGGATGGCCCTCAGCCCAGGTCTGCCACCTGCACACAGGTCCCTCAGAAGGCGTTTGCTGAGCATGATGTGTGTCTGCAGCCCTCACCTCTCTGCTCATGCATGTCTCCAATGGGCTATTTCTAAAAGAAAGAAAGAGAGAGAGAAAAGAGGAAGGAGCGAATGAATGAATGAATGAAAGAGAACACTCTGATCACACTGACCTCACTGACCATAGCTGGGGCTGTTCACACTGTCTTCCTTGCAGATGGTGCCCGGTGTCATGGGACCAGATGGTCCCGCCTGCCTCAGACCCTTCAGCTGTGCCCCTGCTTGTCCTGCACGGAGCAGCGTCCTTACCCTGGGCAGGTCTGCCTGCCAACTGCAGTCTCCTCCCCCACCTCCTCTGTGTGGTCTGTGTGTTGGCCATGCTGGCCGTTAGTCCCTTGAGCAGTAGTTCTTCCTCCTGACACCAACCAGTGCTCCACCTCTCTGAAGACACCAAGGGGACATCCCACGATTCAAATCTGACATTACTACCCAGAGTTGGCATCAGACCCCATGGGCTTACGGGCTCCGTCCTGCAGGACTGCCTGCACTTCAGACACCAGGCATGAGTATCAGGCCCACCGGATTACCCACATCTCCATTCAACTTGGCCCCCGAGTCAGGACCTCCCACAGCCCCTCTCCTCACGTAGGTTTGCTATTTGCTAGATCACAGGACTCAGGAGCCCACTTTACTTACTACTAGTGGTTGATTATAAAGACAACAAAACAGGAACAGCCAAGTGGAAGAGATGCCTAAGGCAAGGTGGAGGGAGGCGTGTGGAGGGGCCATGCTGTGCTGAGTGCACCACCCTTGAGCACCCTGAAGTGTTCACCAACCCATAAGCTCTCTGAATCCCATCATGTAGGGTCTTTATGGAGGTTTCATTAGGTAATCATGGTTGATTAAATCATGGTCATTTGTAATAAACTCAGTCTCCAGCTCCTTTCCCCTCCCTAGAGGTTGGGCAATGGGGTGAAATTCCCAAGCTTCTAATCAAGACTGGTCTTTCTGGCAGCCAGCCCCCATGTAGTGCTCTTGGGGCCTACCAAGAGTCACCTCATTATAACAAAAGATGCTCCTAACACCCTTCCCACTCAGGAAATTCCAAAGCTTTTAGGAATTCTGTGCCAGAACCAGAGACAGAGACCAGGTATCTTTGTGTGATGCATCCTTCGCCCTGTCAAGCTTCCTGCTGCAAGGTCTTAACACACACTGTCTCTCTACCTTGGTGCTCTTCCCATCTTCCTTTAGATTGCGATCGGATCTTTCTTTGTTCAGATCACCTTCTTGGCTGACTTCCCCTCTTAACAGACCCTGGCAGCACTCAGACCTCTGACCTCACTCCCCCAGACCTTCCAGAGTCACAGTTTCACACTTGTTGATTGGTGTAATTGTTTAGTGACCTTGCCCTATGTCATGGGCTGAATTATGCCCCCCAGAATTCATATATTGAAGTTCTAACCCCTAATACCTCAGAATGTTAATTGCCTTTGGAGAGAGCGTTTTTTTAGAGAGGTCATGAAGTTTGCATGAGGTCATTAGGAAGGGCCCTAATGTGATGTGACCACTGTCCTTATAAGAAGAGATTAGAACACAGACACACACGCAGAGGGATCCCATGAAGACACAGGGAGAAGGTGGTTATCTACAAGTCAAGGAGAGAAAACTCAGAAGAAACAACTCTGCCAACACCTTGATTTGGGACTTCCAGCTTCCAGGACTGTGAGGAAATAAATTCTGGCGCTGCAGCCACCCCATCTGTGGTACTTGTTACAGCATCCCTAGCAAGCGTATCTGTCCTCCAAGGCTGTAAGCTACACTGAGGGCAGGGACTGTCTCATGATTCACCCACTCTTGCATCCCCATGGCCCAGCCTGGTGCTTAACCAATATGTATTCAATAAGTATTTGCTAAATGAACAAGTGATTGACCTCATGGCAATGAGAGAACTTCAAAATATGAAGTTTCATTAACCTGACACTGAGTGGTCCAGACTGGTGGTGATCCTCTAGTGTTTTAGTATCTCTGTTCCAAACTTCCTCTGTGTCCTCCCTCATTAAATGAGCATCCCTACATCTCTATAATCTGCCCGAGGGCCAGTCATAAGAAGACAGATTTGGTCCTCATGCTTTCTGGCTGCTGCTAAGCCACATTGAGGCATCTACTGGCCACTTCCGCCTTCCAGGCCATGTTTCAAAGAATAAAGTTTGCTGTGTCAGGCCGCTGCTTATGTAGACTATCAGCAAGTAATAATGCTATAATCTCAGGAATACTGTAGGGGAAAAATTGAGTAATAGCTACAGAAGACCCAGAAATGTTTGCTAATGATGGTAATACTTAAAGTTGAACAGTAGTTTATAGTTTACAACATTTTATTTCACTCTTGAAACCATATAGTGGAAATAGGATGGATTTTTACCATCATCTATTTTATTTATTTTTATATATTTAAATTCTATTTAGTTAACATATAGCGTATTATTAGTTTCAGGGGTAGAATTTAATGATCCATAAGTTGCATACAATACCCAGTACTCATCACATCATGTGCCCTCCTTAATGCCCATCACCTAATTACCCCATCCCCCCACCCACCTCCCCTCCAGCAGCCCTCAGTTTCCAAGAATTAAAAGTCTTATAATTTGCCTCCCTTTCTGTTTTAATCTTATTTTTCCTTCCCTTCCCTGATGTTCATCTGTTTTGTTTCTTAAATTCCACTATGAGTGAAATCATAAAGTATTTGTCTTTTTCTCTGAGACTTCTTTCATTTAGCACAATACCCTCTAGTTCCATCCACATTATTCCAAATGGCAAGATTTCATTCTTTTTTGATGGCTGAGTAATATTCCATTGTATATGTATAATGTGGTATATATGTATATACCACATCTTCTTTATCTGTTCATCTGTTGATGGACATATGGGCTCTTTCCATATTTTGGCTACTGTGGGCATTGCTGCTATAAACATTAGGGTGCATGTGCCCCTTCGAATCACTATTTTAAAGAAATAAAAACTAAAGCTCAAAAAATCAAGTAGTTTTGGTCCAGGACACACAGTTACTACAAATGACATTTGAACAATGACAGGGTTAGGAGCCCTACCCCCCCCCCACCACCACCACCCTACTCAGTTGAAAAATCCACATATAACTTTTGACTCCCTCAAAACTTACCTACCTGTTGACTAGAAGCCTTAGTGATAATGTGAACAGTTGATGAGCACATATTTTGTATGTTATATGTATTATATACTGTATTCTTATAAGCAAGTAAGCTTGAAAAAAGGAAATATTAAGAAAATAAGAGAAAATGCATTTATAGTACTGTATTCATCAAAAAAAAAAAATCCACAATGTGTAGGTGGACTTGCACGTTCAAACCCATGTTGTTCAAGGGTCAACTATAATTGGAAAAGCCAGAACTTCTCTGGTGGTCTGAGAATCCTACAAACAAGTGCTTTTTCCTGCAGACCCAGTAGGAAAAGTGAGATAATTTCTCCGAGGCAGTGTTACCAGTGAGACAAAGGAGTGTCCGTGAACAAAGTATCAGAAAGATGCCAACAAATTGTGTTTTTTAAAAAAGGATCCAAGCAGTCCACGGATAGAAGTTGTAGCTGGATCCGGGCCAGCTCTGCTCCCCTGGCTGGGGCCTCATCTGAGAGGTGACAGCAGCCAAGCGTCCTGGGAGTCATTGTGATAAAAGCAGCCTTGGAAGAGAGCCCAAAGGCTGGCCCTGAGTTCCTTTTCAGTTTTTCCCATTTCCAAAGACCAAAGTTCAGGGAAGGAAGAAGAGAGAAATCATTATTTGCGATCGAGCAGGAGTTTTTAAACCATAAATTAAGTTAATGTGGGCCCGCTTGGGACTGACTCGAGAGGGTGGGTGGGGACTTGCTCTTGCATCGTGGCAGATGGAATCGTTATCTGGACCTTTATTGGATTGTAGACTCTGTTCTGAGCCTCGGGCTGTCCTTCTGTTCTCTCTGGGTACCCCTGGGTAGGAAAGTGCTCCAGCTCAGTGCCCTGGGATTAATGCTGAAGGAAATTAGTCTCAGAGCACCTGATGGACAGCAGAGGACTCTGCAGTATTCTGGACCTACAGCCCCTGGTGGCAGCACAGGCAGGAACAGCTGTGCAGCTCAAATAATCCTTGGCCAGACTTTCTACCCATTTTCTCCTGTCCTTTGGAGTTTTTCACATGGTGGTATTTAGGGCAGGAGATGCCTTGCAGATTGTTCCTAACAATGAGTGTAGGTATGGAAACACAGGCTTTTAGGACGCCTGGGTGGCTTGGTGATTAAGCATCTGCCTTTGGCTTAGGGCATGATCCCAGGGTCCTGGGATTGAGTCCCTCATCAGACTCCCTGCAGAGAGCCTGCTTCTCCCTCTGCCTATGTCTCTGTCTCTCTGTGTATCTCAAGAATAAATAAATAAATAAATAAATAAATAAATAAATAATCTTAAAAAAAAAAAAGGCATTTGCAATCAAGACACCTGAATAGAGCCCAACTTCTGGGATCCCAACCACTTGTCCTTGACAAGTGATGTATCTTCTCTAAACCTCAGTTTTCCTTCCAAACAATACAGATAAGCACCACACCCACCTCATGGGGTTGTTGTAAGGTACTCTGAGACAACGCATGGAAAGCACGTATCCCAGTGCCTGGACAAAGTGCTCACAAAAAGGGGGCTGCCCTGAGAAAAACAGGCTCCCATCACAGGGCAGCTGTGTGCACACATATACAGTGCAAGTGGAAAAAGAATGTGTATGGGGACAGTACAGCCTGAGGGGATACTGAGAAAGGTCCTTTGGGCTTTACAGTAAAGCGAGCTCACAGGTTGGAAGGGAGCTTTGAGATCATCAAATCTAATACAGAAACCCTTCTCTCACAGCATAACGGCTGGGTGACCTCCCACTGCAGAGGTCCCCAAACCTGCCATACATGAGAATTAATGGAGCTGTCTTTGCAGAGAAGGCCCCTAGCCTACCCCGGAGGCTAGGGAGGTTAGAGGTGGGGCCTGGCCAATGATAGCTAACCCATTTGAGAAGTTCTTTGTAGAGATCATAAAATCCAGAAGGCAAGGACTCTCTTGTCTTCAGTGCTGTGTCTCCAGCAGTTGACACAGCCCCATGCACAGTAGGGTCTTGGTGAATACCTGCTGGATGAGGGCTGAATCGTGCAGCCTCTTCCAGAACCATGCCAGTGTTCAGAAGCTGCTCCCTAGAAAGGCAGCTGGTTTCCATCTTGGTGAACTCTCATGGAACTCTTGCAGTCTTGCTTTTAAGAAGCAAAATCTGTCTTCCTCCAATCTTCACTCATTCAGCCTAATTCTACCTTCTAGAGTGACACAGATTCTAATTCCTCTTAGAAGGGATTATCTATCAGCTATCGAGGTCAGCAAGGATGGGGTCTTTATCTCTAAATGAAATCGAGGTTGCCTGAACAACAATTCAGAACAGGGGCACTACCCCCTGGGCAACCAATGATTGACGACTGGGAGTACATGGGTTCTGACTCAAGGCCATGCAGTATGAACCTGAGACACATGAACCTGCTCAAGATCTCAGTGAAGCCCCCTGAAATAGATACCTTTACCATTTTCCAGAGGTGGAAACTGAGGACCAAAGTATTTACTCAGGATTACCAGTCAAATGTAGGAGAGCTAAAATTTGAACCAGGTGAGAATTATATTCACGCTCCAGGAAAGAAGGCGTAACCAAGTCGGAGAAACTGATGAGTAGAAAACACAGCATAGAGTCGGCAGTAGAGTCCCAGGACTAGGTGTTGTGTCCCTAAGTCCCTCATCCCCCTTCTCTGGCTCCACCTGTATAAGGCAGGTGGCCCCAGAGTGAGTACTCAGATCTTTGCTGAGCCTATGAATTTCTGTGATCCCAGAGTGCATTTAAGTGAAACATGCAGGTTCAGAAACAGTCCTTTTCAACCCATTCAGAGTTGCTTAAATACCCTTTTGTGTGGCATCTTCTAAGGGGATGCTTGATTATTCCGCACCCAGTAGCCAGGGGCAACCAGGGCAGGCTCGCAGCAGTTCTTTCAGGATGTTTAGTAAACGGCAATGTGATAGTATATGTTTTCCTTGTTATTAGCCATCCTGCACCCAGACATGCACTGAATGATACTATTAAAGGCTTTTCTATTTTAAAATAGCTTATTAGAATAAATATGAGGTTGGAAAGTCATTGTTGCTTTCTCTGCTGATACCCCAGACAGCCCCTGGTTATAACATTTTAATATTCACCTGCTGGTATAAGCAGAGCTGTTTGATATGCAGCAGTGATTGGCAGATTCTCTGTGCATCCAGGAACTTTCCTGGTGGTGGGGATACGGAGACAGCCCTAGGAGCATCTGTGATCAGAGCTAGAACTACCTGTCTCTGGTGTTTATTACCTGGGGAGATTAACCTGTAAGCATCCACCTCCATCCTATTCAGATAGAATTCATCACTTCCAGATGGGCTAGGATGGTCGATGACAGATAGTACTTCTTTTTCATCCATCCATCCACACTATATGGGGGCCTGGGAGCATTAAGCTTTTTAATCAAGGAAGCAAAATTATCAAATTTGCACTTGCAGAATATTTCTTTGTGGGCAGAATGGAACAGCAAGGCTCCCCTGAGGGAAAGGTGATCAAGTGTGATCTGCCAAGTAATCTAGGAAGGAGAGACGGGTTGAGGGGGTGACAGACAGGGGAGGGGACGAGTTTGAGAAATAGCAGATAAAATCTGTGGGATTTGGTTATGGCAGGGATGTGACAAGCAAGGATTTAAGAGCAGAAGCTCTGAAAAGCAGTCTGAGCTGGGATGGAGGTGGGTGATTAACTTCCTGTCGGTGGTATTTGAGGCCACTGGAGTAGATCCTGTCACCCAGGGATAAAACGTAGAGCAAGAAGAAAAGGGGGCTAAGGAAGGGAGTTGGGGAACACCAGCATCCAAGGGGAGGCAGAAAAAGAATATCTGGAGGGAAGAAGACAGCCAAGGGACTAGTGTCACCGAAGCTGACAGGGCTTCAGAAAGTCGCAGGGGGTCAGGGCAAAGGCCAACAGGACAGGGTAGGGACAGTGGGGCCAGATTTCGCCGTGTCGAGTCTGTGCAGCTAGCGTCAGCCCTTGAAGAGAAATCTCAAACACCAGGCACAACGACCATCATCCAGAAGGAAGCATCTACCTGAAGGTGAGCGCTTAACCTCTGTCACCTGATCTGCACATCCGTTCTTGTAGGCAAGGGGATAGATTCTCTTCTTGCCATTTTGCAGTTAAAAAAACAAAACAAAACAAAACAAAAAAAACAAAGCAAGGCTCAGAAAAAGTAAGACCTCCACCAAGCCATGAGGAGCTAAGGCTAGAACCCACGTCAGTCTGGGTTACAATCCGTTTGTGTCTATAATTCACCACGCCGCCTCCTCCTAGCTGGTGGGCGATGCCCAGCCCGCCCCGTCCGTGCCCGGTGTGCCACACGGAAGCCTCCCCAGGGCCCGCTCCTGGGGCCTCACCACCCCCCACCCCGAGCAGAGCCCTGCCTCGAGCCAAAAGCAGTGGAAGGAGGGAGCGAGGGGGGTTCCCAGCCCGGAGCCATCCGTCTGCTGGCTGCTGACACCGACACCAGGGCCCCAGCAGAATAGCAAGCTTGTTCGCTCTTGTCTGGCTGTTAGTGGTGATGTATGAATAAGCAAAGAAGACAGCTTCATTTTCATAAGTTAACTTGTGCCTCGAGTAAGGGAGACAGGGAACAGTGCACTTAATCATAACCACAGGGCCGCCCAGAAAACAATGACAAAGCCGTTTCTGTTAGTCACGGTGTTTTATTATAATAACTCCTAAGAAGACGAGACAGTGCGGAATGCTGAGGGAGGGGGTGCGCCAGCAGCCCATGGCCCCCCCACCCCCACCCCAGGAGGAGTCCCCTGGGACTCACCTCTTCACGGGACAGCAGGCCTCATGTGCTAGCATCACCCAGGCTGAAGCTGTCGACTTTGACCTCTGGAGACCAGATGATGCCGCCTGGCTGCTGAGCTGGGGTTGGCATGACCTGTCTCATGCACTGTCACCAGGGAGCAGCAGGGCCTCTGCGGAGAGGGGTGTTGGGAGGTAGCACTGTTATCAGGGAGGCCTGGGAGTGTGGAGGGCGGTGTCGATGGGGCAGGTCTAGCCCATCGTGCAGCAAAGGATGCGGCAGGGGACCCCCGGGAGGCGCCCGGCCGGTCCCCCACCGTCCCCCACAGAACCCATTACTTCCTGCCCTCCACTCCTCCGACGTACTGCTGTTTCTATTGCTGTGCGTACCAGCTGCTTCAGAAGTGTTTCTCTGCCTCTTCTTCTAGCTGCCTGTTAGGGTGAGGGCCGTCTTTTATCTTTGATTCCTTGGTTTGTTGTGTGCTATCTGACACAGCAAAGCCTCAGCCGATTGCTAAACTAAACCAAAGTCGTAGGCAGAGAAAGGACCTAGGCAGCTAAGGAAGGAGCCAGGGAGATGGCCGAAGCCACAGACGCCTCCTGAGTGCAGGCGACCGGGATAGAACCGGGGCCAGGGAATTCTGGGTGTAATGATAAGAGCAAATACCTCCTGAACAGTTTTACTAGTTTTCCAGGCATTGTTAAGTTGCAACATTTGAATAAGCAAAAAAGCACAAAATTAACTTGTGCCTAGAGAAAAAAAAATTCTAAGATATATCCTATGTGTTAACGTCACTTTATAAATAAATGAATGAAGAAACAGGCACCAAGAGGTTAGGTAACTTGTTTGAAGTCACACAGCTAATAAGTAGAGGAGCTGGGGTTTGAACCTGGGCAGTCTGGCTCTAGGATTCATTTTCTTCATCACTTCACTGTCCTTAAGAAGCATAACACTGGGGGCGCCTAGATGGCTCAGTGGTTGAGGGTCTGCCTTTGGCTCAGGTCATGATCCTGGGGTCCTGGAATGGAGTCCCACATCCGGCTCCCTGCAAGGAGCCTGCTTCTCCCTCTGCCTGTGTCTCTGCCTCTCTCTGTGTCTCTCATGAATAAATAGATGAAATATTTTTTAAAAAATAGAAGTAGAAGAAGAGGAAGAAGTGTAACACTGGAGGCTGCCACTGAATTCTGGTGGTTTGTGGGTGGGATTTAGATTCCAGTTTATTTTGTGTTAAGGGTTCCGCACGCGAGCCTCACCCCAGACCAAACCTGGGACACAGCTTCCAGACCTGGTTCAGTAATTCTCAGACTTCAAGGTGCTCTCCAATTACCTGGGCTTTTTGTAATGCAAATGACTAGACCCAATGACTAGAATCCTGTGTGGTGCATTGGGGCCTGGAAAGTACTGAGTGCTCTGTAAGTGATAATCTATTTTTTTTCTATATTTATTTATTGGAATTCAATTTGCCAACATGATAAGCTATTTTTAACTAGCATCACCCAAGCTCACCTGGAAGCTTCAGAAAGAGCATTTTGCCCTCCCTTCATTCACCAAGATCGATGCATGCTCCCACTCAGCTCTGTGCAGCAAATCTGGCATCTTCCTCACCCGTGTGGAAAACTGCAGAAGTGTAGTGATGACACCTGGAAGCACCTCTACACTGGTTGCTTTGCTGAAGGCTTGAACTCAAGGTCACAATCTCCAGAGAAGGAAGGCTCTGCATGGTTAATCTCAAGTCGTGTTCACCAAATTCCCTGTCTCTCACTTTGCACCTGGGCTGCATTTCTCATGATCATCGCAAACAACTCTTTTAACACATGCCAGCCCTCTTTAGGGTCTAAAAAAAAATTCCTTAATTAGCATCATGATAGCGGTAATTTTAATATCCACTGGTTGGGAAAATGCAAAATAATAAACAACTACTGAGCCTTTGTTTTGCTTTTTTAGACAGATCCATTAGCTGCTCTGTCAGTGATTAAAATTAGTAGCCTGGGTTTTGTGAGTGGGCTTGTGAAGCCCCTGAACAGTTTGGAGCATTAGGGGCTAGAATGTATTGAGTGCTGTAAAAGTGATAGCTATTTTTAACTATAATCATCCAAGCTCATCTGGAAGCTTCAGAAAGAGAGCAAGCCCATCCATGAGGGTTTCTTTGGAGGTCATCCAGCATAACAGTTA
Organism: Canis lupus baileyi; assembly: GCF_048164855.1. NCBI lineage: Eukaryota > Metazoa > Chordata > Mammalia > Carnivora > Canidae > Canis > Canis lupus. The sequence continues at coordinate 32,942,390 of NC_132848.1, forward strand.
GGTCCTTCTAGAATTTTAACTGTGGTCAGGGTTTTGGCATGATGCCTATCTACAGTAAGTCCTCTAACTTGCAGTAATAAGGTAACATTTTGCTCTTACTTTTTTTACCTCTAAATTGGTTTGGTATCTGGGAATATGGGGTTAATATCATCTATTAATTCTCTCATGCCTCCACACTTCTAAATAAGAATTCTGGGAGAATGTGTCAATCTCGGTGAATGAGGGGAGGGCAAAATGCTCTGCAGCTTCAAAGATGTGAGAATACTAATATACTAACATTATGGGTCCCGCAGTCGGGAGGGGTTTACCCACTGGATGTCATATATTTAGCAGACATTTATTAGCACCTGTTAGTGTGTTGGATGCTACTCAGTCCTTGCTGTTGGACTAAGGTAGAAGTGGATATTTACAAATGAGGTGTGGATGTGCCCGTGTGTCACCCACGCTGCCTTTGACAAGGCATAAGTCAGCTGATGGCAAAAAAATGCCAGGAGGAAGTGCTAAATAGAGCTGTCTCCCGTCTCATGTGTGAGCAAAGGTAAAGATCCAGACTTAGTGGTGTTCATAGATGTCTTTGTGCTGGAGATGCCCTGGAAGGGATTCCGGGCAGGAGTTGGCCGAGGGTAAGGGCAGTTCCCGCCAAGCAAGAGCCATGTGAGCAAGAGCCAGAAGGGAGCCAGAATGCAAACAACAAAACTGTACATTTTCATTTGGCAGGAATAAAGTGTGGCTACTTAGAGAAAGCTTCTGAGGAAGTAGACTGGGGCAGAACACTATGCATAGAATGTGAGAATACAAAATTTGGACTTCAGGTAGCTGAAGATTACCTTACCTAAAATTCAGGTGGCCACCTGAGTTCAATGAAAGATCATTCCCCTTTTGTCATTTCTTTCTTTCTTTTTTTTTTTTTTTAAGATTCTTATTTATCTGAGACAGAGAAAGAGTGAGAATACAAGCAGGGAGGAGGGTCAGAGGGAGAGGGAGAAGCAGACTCCCTGCTGAGCGGGGAGCCCAATGCAGGGCTCGATCCCAGGACCCCGAGATCATGATCTGAACTGAAGGCAGACACTTAACTGAGCCATCCAGGCTGCCCCCATATTGTCTGAGCATGCGACACCCTTCATTACACCGAACCTGTGGTCATTAGTAATTATGAACCAGCTCCCCTAAGGACTCTGCAGCCCCTCCACACCCCAACCTCCGTGCGAGGTTATCACGTGAGCTCTGTAATGAGGTCCCAGCATCAGGACGTGGCACACAGGTTTCTCTGCTAAGGACAGCCTGCCTTTCAGATTTCACTGTTCTATATGAATATCCCAAGCTTGTTGTGTGTGGAATTGATTGGCTCTTGCACTTCCTGAATTGGTGATGGGTTTTTCTGAGGGATTCTACAAGTTTTAGATGGGATCATATACAATGACAAAGTGGGTGGTAGTATTTTTCTCATGCCTCTAATTTATGTATTTGTGCTGAGGTGATGATTTAGATAAGAGCTCGATAAATTGATCAAATAAATTACACCAAACCCACACACCATCGTTTCAGGGAACTGTCATCACACCAAGGAGGTTCTATATCACCCAGCATGGTGTACCGGGAGAAACACTGTGTTTTTCTTAACATGCTGCTGGGCTTTTATTTGGTCAGAAAGGTCTTTATTTCTCAGATTGGCCAATAACATAAAGATTTTAGCCCCCAAAGACATCGGTTCACTGCGGAAGACAAGGATTATGAGTCATGTGACCTTTAGCAAGTTAAACTGTCCAAGCCTCAGTTTCTGCTCCTAGAACATGGGGATTTTCAATTCCTACCTCAAATGCTTATTGTAAAGGCAAGTAAGACTGCACCGAGATGGTGGAAGGAATCTGGGTGTCAGACAGATACTGAATTATGTGCCAGCTCCACCACCTGTCATGTACATCACAGTCCGGGCGAACTTCGGTTTCCTGGTCTGTAAAATAGTTGATAGTAGGCCCAAGGGAATACTTCCTGCAAGTTACACAATAGGGTTGTCTCATGGAAGATTGGTGGATCTGATGCCCTGTGTGCCTCCATAGAAGGCCTGGAATCCCACGTATGGGACGCCCAAAGAACTGGAGAGGGTGACCAGCTCACTTAAGATGCTGAGTTACTAAGAGGACTGGCTCACCTCTGCTGTTGGCTCCAGTAGACCAGACATATTAGAGCCGGGCGCTGGGGATAGGGCAGCAGTTCTCCTCTAGAAGACACTCCCCTATTGACATGACACCATGGCTTGTTGACTCAAGATAAAGGGGATATGAGAAGCTTCGGCCAAAAGGGGGCTCTTGTCTATGAGCTTCCACCTCCCTCACCAGGGGCACTTTTGCCCTCTGATGGCAGGAGATGATGGCAGCTAATGCTCAAAAAGCCATTGAACTAGCTAGCGTACAGTGGGGAATATTGCAGCTAGAACACTCGAGGTATGCCAGTAAGTAATACTGGTGGTGAGTTAAGGGATGGTTGGACCAATGGTTGGCTGCTTGGTTGGGGATTCTGGCTTTATCACAGAGTAAGTGGGTGACCTTGGGCAAGTTAATTAGCTACTCTAGGTGGCCTCCAAATGGCAGGGCTGGCGAAGTAGGAGTTGTAAATGCATTAATATGTGTGAAGCACTTAGATCAGGGCCTGACACATACTAATGAAAGCCACTGTTGTGATGATCTGCCTTGACTCTATCTCCTGTTCAGTTCTCACTGTTGCATTTGGCTTGGTTTCATCTAAGACCTTTGCTTTCTCTGTACTTTACAGGTCAGCAGGTCCTGGGCTTGGTCGAGAACCAGAGTGACTGGTACCTTGGAAACCTGTGGAAAAATCACCGCCCTTGGCCTGCCCTTGGAAGGGGCTACAACACAGGTAAATCGTGAGGGTGGTGCATGGCGGATGTTTCGGAAGGTGGTATGAGGGCTCAGCGCTCCTTCCTCTGAGGGAGAAGGAAGGCAAAGCCCAGGAGGAGGCCAACTGACTGCCCGAATTCTGCAGTGGATAGTGCCTATTCGGTCAACCTTCCAGTTCTTTCTTCAAGCCACAACTACAGGCACAGTAGCTATCAGACCTTGGCAGTCCGTGGCAGTCTCACCAAAAACTCTCTCTCCTGACTAACCATCAGACCTAGATCCCACTGAACTTTTTTAGGAGTATGCACAATGATCTTTGCATCAACAGGGCCCTGTTGATGCAAAGATCATTGTGCAGTGACAAAGAACCCCAATGTTTCAGCTTCTTAGCACAATAGAAATTTATCTTCCTCACATTCCATGTCCATGTCAGGCCTGCTGGATCTGTGCTCACCATAAGCCGTCAAGATTCATCTGGATTCATACTTCCTCATATAGGGAGGAAATAGCAGATGTCCTATTGATTCTGAAAGTTTCTGGTCAGAAGTGACATCAATTCTGCTAATACTGCTAAAGTATCTCTGTTAATGGTATCATTCATCCATTCATTCTGTATTCAACAACTGCATGTGGAGTCCCTAGTGTGTCCTGGACGTACCAGGAAGGCCACAAATGGCCCATGACCTCCCAGAGTGTACTGATAAGAAACTCGAGCGGCCTCCCTCTCCTTAAAGCTCAGGGCTGCCAATGTCTGTTGTCACAGTGCTTCTGGATCCTTCTGCCCTCTCCCCCTCTTCCTCTTTGCCACTGCTTTGGCACACTATTCTCAAAGGATGCAGACATATGATCTGTGTTGGAATTAGAACTTGGAGCTCAAGGAGCAGTAGACTTGCTCAGGCCCAGAAGGGCTTGGCGTCTGAGACCAGCTGTCCTGCGGTGGAGCAGGTATCTAGGGATGGCACCACCTAAAGGATCCTGGAGACTAGGGCCACGCTGTAGTGGGAAGAGCCAGTCAACTCTAAAAGCTAAGGGTTAGTCTCCAGACAGATCAGGTACAAATACAAGGTCCCAGAGCAAAAAGAAATGGATGATAGTCAAGCTTCCCAGAGATGAGAGTTCAGAGATGGAACCATAGCGGGGTCAAAGCTGGAGGAAGACAAGGGAAGTTTCAGAGTCAACATCCTGAGGAGCATGGAGAGATGCCCAGTGGGGAGCCTGGTGAAGGTTGTCCTTTGAGATGGGGTCATTCCTGACCTGACATTTGCCAGAACATCCAGGCATGCCTCACTCTATGTAATTTTTTCATGTGACACCTTGCAGGCATTACAGCCTGGAAGATACTTAACCAGCAGCCTTTCACACACCTCCTGGATGTTTCCCCCCCACACACACACCCAGGCCTCCCATCTCTGCTGGGCACTAACCCTTGAGTTGCTGGATGGTGAGGAAGTCTGAGGAACCCCCAAGAAGAGGCAGACCACTCTGAGCAGCAGCTCTCCATTAGCTGGTTTAGAAGTATTTTAATAATGGCTAAGGCAGTGTCTGCATACTAGCTAAGTGTACACCGGGTGCTTTCTAGATGTTCATCTTATTTGATCCTCACACTAACCCACCAGGCAGGTGCTATTCTTATCTCTACTAGTTTCCTATTTATACACAAGAAACTCATGCTGAGAGAGGTTGAGGCTCCAGTCTGATCAGTAAGAAGGCTGCCTTGTTAACTACTAACCTTCCTAGCTTGAACTTTAGTGGCTTGGGGATCAAGAATACTGTAACACGTGGAATCCTGGACTCTGTCTTTGAAGCATCTGGAGAGAGGTCTAGGATTTTGTCCATAAGAAGCCTCCAGGATGCTTCTGGAACAGAAAGGTCTGCTCTGAAAAGTGGCTCTGTTTCCCCTCCCAACAAACCTTCCCAGGGGCTTGCTTGGTGCATTTGAGACTGGACCTTTAGAAACCCATGGTGGGGCCAGAGATGCACATACCACTCCTCCTTACTTTCCTTTGGTGAATTATCATCCCATGTTGATCTTTTGTAAAAGCCTGGATTCCAACACATTCACTTCAAGCTCTTATACAGCTGGAGACTTCCTGTGTCTGTTGGGTGGGAGAAGGGAATCTCAGGTAAAGCCTGGTGTGTGTTGAGTTTCTGTCTTTCGTATGAGAATAATAGACAGTGTCACATAGAGATGTACTGCGGTGTCTCGAGGACACAGCATCAGGGTCATGGTTATCTGCATAAAACGAAACCCACTGGTCATCAATCCAGGTTTGCAGGGAGAAGAAAAATGTGGCATATGGGGAATTTATTATGACAAAAATGACACGTCCTCCCCTCCTCTCCCATCTTACTTCAGTGTGAGGTCAGGAGACATTCAAGTATCTAAACCACCTCCAGCTCCTACTTGATATGCCAAGGCGCAGTGAGTTACTTCCCTGCTTGCTGGTACTTAAAGGGCAGAGCAGATGAGGAAAGCCCTGTTAGAAGTGATGTGTCCATTTAAATAAGCCAGTGACACCAAGTGATCATTATAAAAGGATTTATGCGACATCAGAATGCATTGGCTTTCATGATGGGGATTTGTTATTTTAAGACTCGGAATTGTACCACACATCAGTGCATGAGTCATGCAGCACTTAGGATTCTCACGGAAATTGAGGACTCTGCGGGGAGGGAGCATGCTGCCCTGAATCCCAGCATGTAGCAGGCCTCCACAAGGGGTATCTTCAGCAAGGCCCTGCGTTAAGTCTTCAGCTTGGTGAGGGCGAACTCCAGCAGATCCACACTGGAATTGCAATTCAGCCATTAAATGTCCACATAGGCTTGGCCACATTGGTTTGCTTCCTTGAGTAAACCATAGTTCTCTTCCTCCTATAGGAGAATAGTTCCTAATACGGGAGAATTAACAAAATAACTAGTTCAACAAGCCAGCCCTTACTGGCGCACAATGTGTGCACAGGAAATCTCAGTCTGTCCTCTTGGGTCTTTTCTGCCACCTAACCTTTCAGCGAATGGAATCCATTCTCTGCTTTAAAAAACGGTGATTATATGAGGTTTTTTTCTAAGGTCTTCAAAGCCCTCAGGTCAGAAAAAAAGTAGTAAATTTTTTGCTTTTCCCTGAATATAATATAATGCGGTCACCTAACACTTTTTCTCCTATTTCTCCCCTATCTGGAAGGGGTTGCCTTTTCATATTATTTTAGAAAAAGTGATGATTCTACTTCACATATCAGCTTCCTGTGTTTTACTTTAAAAATCCCCAGAAAAAGCAGAAGATGTTTGAGTTGAAAAATCTGCCTTCAAGAGGTTAACTTTATCATTTTTGGCTTTATTCCTTTTGGAAAGCCATGCCAGCTCTCTGAGCCCTGCATTCCTTTCTGTGACTGGAGAATGAGAAGCCCCCACCAGAGCCCTTTGTGAGGCTCCCTTGTGGTAGTGTAGCTACAAGGGCCTGGTAGACCAAAGGGCATTTGGAAGGCGGTTGTAGCTTTTATTTCCCCTCCTGACCACAGCCTCACAAGTAACTCTTTTCACATAATTCAGATTTGGCCCCATTTATCAAGTTCAGCTGCGTTCACCAGGCATCCTACTGGAGACTTTACTATGCATTATCTTCATTAATTCCTAGCATTGTCATGCACAGTAGACATTCCCATGGAAATTGCCAGCCAGCTTCCTCCTTCCTCTTGTTTTTCCTTCCCAGTCTGCTTGCACAAAGTCCATAGGGCCTAAAAGATTAGAGAAGATCTTCTCACCATCTCCCACCCACTCCCCTCCCTTCTTACCGGAGCTGCGTACAATTTAATTCCATCCTCACAGAACTGCTAAAGCCACGGCAGCTGTGGATGACCAGGCAGCCCGCAGCACGGGGCCCTCACTCAGGTGGAATTAAAAGGCACCTCCCACATCCTTGCATGGAGATGGGTTCATCCCCGACCACTCTGTCCATCCATCACCTAGGTGCAGGAAGCTCTCATTCACCCTGCATTCAGCTATCTGCAGGACTACCTTTTTTTTTTTTAAACAAGAGTATGACAGGCTCATTAAGATTCAGCACACTTCAGTTCCTATGCTGATGGTGAAAATCTTAAAAACAAACACCAGAAAACAAGAGAAGGGGAAGGAAAGCTCCAGGTAGCAGGTGACTGGAGGTGAGGGGGTAAGGGAAGGCAAGCCAGTGGGAAGGAGATGGCTGCCCTACAGAGAGGTCTGTTTGCGTACCATCCCAGAGGTTACTCAAGGACAAGATGCATCCTTCCCGAACTGAAGGACATCATATTAACCAGAGGATGTGCTTTAAGAAACTATTTAAAAAATAAAATGTATCCCAATTCCTTTCAGTCTCCAAGTAGGCCAGAGACAGGCAGATGGAGACCTGGCTCTCCAGGGAGGGAGGAGGAATTTCTCTAGGAATCCATATCCATAGAACAATAAAATGAGGACATTCAAGGACTGACTCACCTCTGAGGCTGGAGGAAAGCGAAGAAGTAGACACCATGGTGATTCCATGGCAGGGAGTCAAAAGGAGCCAACATCTGAGCACTTGCCAAAGAACTGCTAAACAAATAGCTTTCGTGGGCTGAGTAGAAGTGTAGGATAAGGCTGACGCTTTGCTTCGCCCCCGACATCCAGTTTTCTGCAGCCCTAGGCATTTCCCTCCATTTTGCAGAACCCTCCTCATCTCTTGGCTCAAAAACTAAGAAATGCTTATGCTCTGAAGGAATAGCATCATTGGATGATTTCTGTCTGTAATAATTGCATCCAGAGAAACTAGCTTTGGATGTAGTTCATTTATTGAGCACGTGCTACTGAATGCCTATTTTCTGGGTAGAAAAAGATTTTTGAAAAATAAGTGATGCCAAGAACCTTCCTTTAAGAAGATTGTAGTTCAGTGGAGAAGAGTTTGCATATCCACAAATGAACTCAGTGTGACTTGAGTCCCTGGAATGATTGAGATTCAGAGTTGAATGTCAACCTTGCATTGCAATAAGCCCAGACCAGCATTTTCTAGACCGATTCCAAAAGGCGTTGCAGGAGATGCTGATACATCTTTAGAAACTATGGAAGATAAGGTTGAGAAATCTGTATGCTGCATCCTTCCCTTAGAGATTCAAGTTGCATATTGGTGTATTAGAGATCCTGGAACATCCAAAAGTAAGGGAAGCTGTTCAACCCAGCAGCACTTCCCACTCTTATTTGATCCTAGAGCTATGGAAATGTTTGAAAAAAATCCTACTCCCACACTAATTCTGAGAACGGGCATTACACTTTTTGGGCTCTGTATCCAAAGCTTACGTCACAGAAGACCTGAAATAAGTAGAGTTTGTAGAATAAGCCCATAGAAAGATGCTTGCCATTCGAGGAATGGTTCACTCAGTAGAAACATCTACTCTGTTTTTTACCATTATTTTCTCATCCATCTCCCTGCTGTAAGGATGGAGATATGTTTTTACTTACACCATCTAAGCCAACATCCTGTGTATCATTGCATGTCCGAAGCCATGCACCAGCCCTCAAAACCTTCTTCCCATGTAAAGGAATTCTGTGGGAGATGGCTTCCAGACCTTCCACCATCCTGATTGGTTGGCCATTTCTAGGTAGCTCTGACTTCTCTCTGTGGGGGCGACACTCTGACCTGAATGATATGCTCTGGGTGTTACCAAACTGTCAAAGGTCCACACCTCCACTTGGACTTGAGTCCAGTCTTCGGAATCCATTCTTCTCAATCATTCAGAATGCCTGCTTACAATGTCAGCTTTCAGGCTCTAGCCCAGAGAAAGTGCATCTGAATCTCCAGAGGTGAGGCCAGGAAACTGTTCCTTTAAAAGCATGTTGCCTGCAGGATTCTGATGCATGCCGAAGTTTGAGAAGCAGCCTCCTGGTACAGAGTTTTATTGCCATTTGCACATCAGGCTCAAATTGAACTTGAGTTCAGCTGAAAAGCTCCCCGAATGACTGCTCAGCCAAAGGTTCCCCATTCTGTACTTCTGCAGTAGATTTATTGACCCAGAAGCACAGGCCTTATATTTATCTCTGGTTGAGTTTTATCTGATTTAGACCAATCTTTGTCCCATTTTATTTGACTTCATTTGAGTCCTCAACTAAGGGTCATCCACAAAAATAATGAAAATGCCTTCTGTTCATTCAGTGAGTGGCCCTCGCCTCATTTTTGTAACAAATGTTTTGAACGCCTTTTTTACCATCCTGGAATAAAATTCAAAGGTTACCTATATTACACTGTCTACAAATATAATTTCCAAAAAAAAAATCAATATAGTGCCCTGGCTATCATTTAAAGAAGAAATAAAAGGAAATTAACTTACTATAAAATAATATTGACTTCACATGTGATTGCTCAGGCTTGGCTGCAGTGGACAACCCGTAGAGCAGTCCGAAGCTTCTATGCCTGTGTTCAAGGTAGAGCCGTCTCCAATGTGACTCTGCCAATGCAAAATGGCACCGATGGAGCACGGGCAGTCGAAGCTCGATGCGTGCTGTTTGCTGTCTTTGAGATGTTTCCCCAAAGTAGTGAACGTCCCTTGGCAGATCACCACATGGCAAGATGTATCCTCTTCCCTTGATTTGTCCTCCAGGCTCAGTGTCTACCAAAACCATGCAAAACCAGTGCTTAGTTTTGTTTCTGTAAGTAGTGTTAGCTTCAGGCTCAGATAGCTGGAACATCTATACACAACCATAACACACATGTTCGGGCATATTCTTCACTCTGGTGGCCTGTCCTGGGAAGAGGTACTGCTCCCTCCATCCCCCGAAAGCCATGAGTTCAAGGCATTGCGCATGTTCAACAGACAGACTCAGGCAAAGCTGTGATCTGCTCAAGAGCTCCCTCAAGGTTGGTGTCAATGATTTAAGATGATGCTCCTTGCTCAGAGGGAGTTCAGCTGGCTGGAAGTATGTAGCAATGCTGCCACCAGCTACTTCTCTCCACTTACCCTTCTTCTAAGGTTCAGTGAAGTTAACCAGTGCTTGTCTATGTCATATCCTGAACCAGAATCTCCTTTAGATCTGCCTTCTAGGTTCCCACCAGAAATCCATTCCCTCTTCCACCCAAGAACGCTCTAGATACCCAAGTGAAAGCAAGTGAACAGTACATCCTAGACCCTCTTCTCTGATATCATCACCCTCAGTTCCCTGCATATCCCTCATTCCCAGAGCCTCCACTCATGTATGAGACAGGGATGGTTGTGTCTACCTCACAGAGGACCAGGTGAGAAGCACAGATGATAATGCCATATGTTTAACATAAGGCATGTAGGCAACGCTTGGTCCATGTAAGAGTAGCTGCTTTTTGTCATCATTTAAAAGGTGGACTAGGGGACTGCAGGGGTCCAGCCTCCTCCCACATCAGCCACCCTGTGCTCCTGGAGCTCCAGTTTCATTTTTCCTTTTAAAAGACAATATTGCTTATGTTCTGGAAATGAATAGTTGTGGGTTCAAGTGCCAGCTCCATCTGGCTCTAGCTCCATGATATCTGGGCAATGAACCATCTTTATTTATCATATCAGGACTTGAAGAGTTCCCACCTCACAGGGTTGCTTTAAGGACAAAATGAGATATTTATAAAGTACTTGGAACGATCTCTGGATTAATAAATGTCAAATATTAGTGCTTTCCTTTTATATTTGAGGTTCCCAAAGAGGGAAGACAGCTGTAGCTCTCGAGCATCTTTTGATAATAACTCTGTCTTTTGTCCATTGAAGAGATCTGTGCCTGAGCACTCTCCGCCCAGCCCCAACCATCCATTTGTTTATTCACGGGACACATAATCCTCAGGCACCCAGCATGTGTAACGTGCTGGGCACCTTCCTAGGCCCAGGGGACACCCCAGACCAAGACAAAAGGGGGCCCTGTTTGTAGGAGATCCCTTAATGTGGGTGAGAAGAAGTCCCTGTCTTGTATCTTGCGATGCCACCATATCGGGTGCCCCCAAACTCACTCAGCTTCAGCCATTCAGCCTCTGCTAACCATTCCTTGAATACACCTGGGCGCCTCTCCAGCTCCACTGCCTTTCCCTGCATTACGCTTCTCCGTAGTGGTAATTGCCATCTGACCTAAGATAATTTCCCTCATTTTCTTTTTAATTTTCTCTCTTTCCATGAGGATTCAAGTTCCTCAAGGATAGTAATTTCTGTCTATTAATTTGCCTGCTTTATCTCCTGTCCCTAGAATCATGCCTGGCATATATTAGACGTTGCATAAGTATTGTTGTTGAATGAAATTAATAACTTTGGAAGATGGTAAGTGTTTTTGAAGACAGTAACCTCGAGCAGCGGCTGTCAATAGGATTTGGCGGGAAATTTGGCTCCCAAGGGTAGGTTGGCAGTGTTCAGAGACCTATTTGGTGGTCACAACAAGGGAGACACTCCTGGCACTTGGCAGGTAAAGGTGGGGGATGCTGCCAAACACACTGCAGTGCATGGGAGGGGCCCCTCTAACAAAGAATGTCCAGCTTAAAAACGCCAACACCTCTGAGTTTAAGAAACCCTGACATAAGGTGATGTCCTGGGTAGCAGAGGGGAAGTTGGATTCTTCTAGAAAGGGCTGTTTGTTTAGGGAAGAGTTCTCTGAGAGGACCTTTGATCTGCAGACCTGGAATAAAGGAATTTGGCAACAATGCAGAGATCTAGAACAGCATTCCAAAGAGAACAGCAAGCACAGCAAAGGCCTCCAGCAGGAGCGGAGCTGGCTATTTGTGTTCTCATGCTGTCATGCCCCACACCCCTGGGCAGAGACATCAAGTCGACCTTCACCACGCTTTGGCTGATTAACCATCTCTGGTCCATTCCTGACCCTGCAGGGGTCTGGCCCCTCCTCTAAAATCTAGGAACGCTCAAACCAGAGTCTTCAAGCCTGTGCTTTCAGAATGACCCTCTACGCCCTTGGAGCTCTTCCTTGCATTAACATGCTTTGGAGCCATGCATCTGGCCCTGTTCTCCTGCCTGAGGTCTGGGGTTTATAGAGATCACCACTAGCCCAGAGAAAATCGTGGCTAAGTGCAGCATCTCTGGAGGGGAGGTAGCCTAGGCTGGTTGTGGCACATAGCCCCTACTCTCCCTTGTACACTCTCTTTCAGCCACACCAGCCTCCTGACTGTTGCTCAGGTTCATCACTTGGTCTTACTTGGCCATCTTCTCCAAAGGAGGAGTCCCCATCCCCCCACCCTCATTTCTTTTTCTTCATTGCACTTTTCATCAATGTTATAAAAGATACATTTTTTATTATTCATCGGCTGCCTGTTGTGGTGGGCAGAAGAGCCCCTGAAAGATGCCCATGCCTTAATCTTTGGAACCCGTCATTCTGTTATGTTTCATGGCAAAAGAGACTTTGCAGCCATAATTACAGACCTTAAAATAGGGAGATTATCCTGGCTTATCCGATGGGCCCCAAATCTAATCACAAGAGCCCTCAAAAGCAGAGAGCTTCCTCCACCTGGCAGCAGAACAGATGTTGCAGGAGGGGAGTCAGAGAGATTTAAAGTGTGAGGAGGAGTCATTGCTGGTTCGAAGATAGGACAGTGCAACGAGGAAAGCAGATGGTCTTTAGGAGCTAACACGTGCAGGGAAGAGGGGAGCTTAGTTCTATAACCCCAAGCAACTGAATTCTGCCAAGAACCCAATGAGCTCATGAGTAGAATCTCCCCCAAGAAGCTCCCAGGCTGGCCGCCATCTTGATTTTGGCCTTGTGAGACTAAGCAGGGAGCCCAGCCCAGCCCCTAGGTTTCCAACCTGTACAGCTACAAAATAATTAATAAATGTCTGCCTTTTAAACTGTTAATTTGGGGATCCCTGGGTGGCGCAGCGGTTTGGCGCCTGCCTTTGGCCCAGGGCGCGATCCTGGAGATCCGGGATCGAATCCCACATCAGGCTCCCGGTGCATGGAGCCTGCTTCTCCCTCTGCTTGTGTCTGCCTCTCTCTCTCTCTCACTGTGTGCCTATCATGAATAAATAAAAATTAAAAAATAAAAAAATAAAAAATAAATAAACTGTTAATTTGTTAGGGCAGCAATAGGAAACTCGTATCCCTGTTTTTTCCCACAAGAATACAAGCTCCTTGAGGGCAACTATCTCGTTTGCTTACTCCCGTGTCCTCTTCCAGAACAGAGAGAGCTATCAAATATTTGTCTAGTGAACAAATGAATTCCAGCTTCCACCACTCCTGCCTTTCTGGACATGGAAGACAACTTGGAAGGTTACTGGTGGGAAACAGCCCGTGTGCCCATTCAGTAGGCACACACTCAGCAGGTGGCAGGTACCTGACACCAGGTGTAGTGGAGCCGAAATTAAAATCAAGTGTGGTCCCTGTTTGCACCACTATCTCCCCTCCCCCGTGGGGTCACTACTTGAAGTAGGTGGTTAAGGACAAATATAATGTAGCTGAGTGCTGTGATGGAGGGGTGTGCCTGCATTCCCGAGAGCTCAGGGGAGGCCCGGTTGCATCAACCAACACAACCGGAGGTGGGGACATGGGGGTGGACATACCAGGCCAACAGAATAGCAAGCCCTCAGCCCAGGCTGGGAGATGGGGAAATTCTTGGCACAGAGAACAGCACATAGTTTGGGCTATTAGTTTAGTCAAAGGTGTCACCTGTAGAGTTTGTGCCCAGTGTATGGGGAGTGGTAAAGAGCCTGAGTCCTGTCTCCATGAATGACCATACAGTGACCATGTAGTGATCACTTAAGCAAATCCCTTTGCCTTTTTTTTGCCTGGCTTTCTTCAATTCCTGGAAAGATTAAGTGAATGGAAAATACCTGGCAAACAGTAAGCACTCAATAATGGTAGCTGAGACCCCTGGCACAGTAGTACAGAGCATGGAGGGAGGTGGGGAAGCTGCAAGCTTAGGTAGAGCGGATGTCCAAATGCTACAGAGCCTCTGCAGCTTCACCCAGCAGGCTGGGACATTTTTAAACAATACACAGCTTCACTGCAGGCCCTAGGGAGACACCAAGCACCCTCTCCCTTTTCATTGTCCCCATCCACGTGTTTTCCCTGAGCCAAATTCTCATCTCAGTCCTGGGGCCACAGCCTGTTCAGACGCTTTGCAAAAGTGTCCGTTAGCAGGCCCAGGGCACTTAACCCACTGCACTGCCGTCGATGGCTCTAGGTTCCCTGTGGTATCCTAGCAAGGAGGCCAGATGAGAGACCCCCACTCACCGGACTTGGGGGTGGGGGGCTCTCCTTACCCTGAGCCACTAAAGTGTTTTCCTGACTGCATCCTGAAAACAGGGTAAGATTTCTCATCCCCCGCCCTCCTGAGCAAAAGCCACTGTTCTAGAAGAGTTCCTCTGCTGTTTTTTCCTTCATTCCCCCGGCACAGCCTCACAGGAGAGAGTGTTTAATTCAAGGCTTCCGGAAGCTGACCTTAAACAAAAAGACTGCTCCGTGCCCTCTCTCATTCTGAGATCTCCCCCCTCCCTGAACGATTTTCCTTATAAATGATTCTGTTTCCTGGGTAGCTCTGACAAGAGTCTCATGGTTTTCTTCCCTCTTTGCTAAGTAAGTAAATCACAAAGAGAAACCAAAACCAAAAGCTCTGGGTCTCCCCGGCCCATCAGCCCAGGAGGAGGACAGGGTGCTGGCCGCTCCCAGTGAGAATGTCCTTACTACGCACGTCCTGAGCTTACAGTCATCAAGCCGCTTCCCCAGGCCCCAGTGTCCTCGCCTGTGGACTGAGAGTAATAACGCTTAGTCCATTCAGGCCGCTGTAACAGAAAACCAGGTGGGGTGGCTTCTGAAGACACCTGTGTTTCTCACGGTTCTGGAAATTGGGAGGTCCAAAGTCAGGGTGCCAGCAGATTTGGTGTCTGAAAGGGACCCTGCTTCCTGGTTTGTCATGGATGGCTGTCTTTGCGCTGTGTCCTTCCATGGCAGAGAAGGCAGGGGATCTCACTGGGGTCTTTTTTTCTCTCTTTTTAAAATTTAAATTCAATATGGTACATCATTAGGTTCAGGTGTAGTATTCAGTAATTTATCAGTTGCGTGTAACACCCAGTGCACATCCCATCACCCGGTTACCCCATCCCTCCACCCACCTCCCCTCCAGCAACCCGCAGTTCCCTCGAGTTAAGAATCTCTTGTGGTTTGTCTCCCTGACAACTTCTTAGTTTTCACTCCCTTCCCCTATGATCCTCTGCAGTTTCTTAATATTCCACGCATGAGTGAACCCATATGATAATTGTCTTTCTCTGATTGACTTATTTAATTTAGCATAATACCTTCCAGTTCCATCCACGTCGGTGTAAGTGGTGGGTATTCATGCTTTCTAATGGCTGAGTTATATTCTCTTGTATGTAGACCACATCTTCTTTATCCATTCATGTGTCAGTGGACATCTCAGGGTCTCTCTAATAAGACCACTAATTTCATCCATGAAGGCCCTGTTGTCTTGGCCTGATCACCTCCCAAAGCCCCCCCCCCCCTTCTTCATAGTGTCACACTGGGGATTAGACTTCACCACAGGAATTTGGGGAGCACACATTCAGTCTATCATAAATGCTTTCCCTGAAATGTCACCATATTGCTGAGAAGGTAAAAGGGTACAGATCTGTAGAGCTGAACAAAGTTATCAGTGATTTCTTAATATCTGAGCATATGTCACCAATCCTATACCACTTTGTTACCTGTGTGCTACCACTTGCTCCTCCAACCTGATCTCATGTGTTTTTCCAGATTATTTTCAACCATTCCTCATGTCCCTGCAGCTGGAAACCTTCTCCTAAAGGCATATGGCGTTCACCCTTCATCAACAGGGCTTACTATGCCTTGATGTTTGAGAGGGCTGTCAGAGATCAGAAAGTCCCAAGTCATGACATCTACTCAGAGTGTATCAGGGAGGAGGCAGAGATACTGTAAGGTGTAGGTATAGCATATATGTATTTATATAAATAAATCCATATTCTGGCACATAGCAGGTACTTCATAAACTAGCTCTTTTTGCAGAACCTGGGACACAATAGGCCTTTCAGAAAGAGCAGTTCAACTACTTTAAAATGCCATTATGGACTCTGCCACATGCTATCAGAGTTTTTAGATTACTGCCAAAGAATAGGATCCCTTGAGCGTGATCCCAGGATCGAGTATCAAGTCACAAATCGGGCTTCTTGTGGGGATCCTGCTTCTCCCTCTGCCTGTGTCTCTGCCTGTCTCTCTGTGTCTCTCATAAATAAATAAATAAAATCTTTAAAAAAAAAAAAAGAATAGGATTTCTCTGGTTTTATTTTAAACTGCATTGCAGACAAATTTGGACAACCATCCATATCCACATTTGTTGTAAAGGACAAATAGTATAGAAATGCAGTGATGTACCAGAGGCCTGGGTTGGGAGAGCCTATCGTTAAATTTTCAGGCAACAGGACATCTGGTTGTTAAGCATAACTACTGTTAAAAATCAAGTTATATAAACTTACCATTAAGTAAGCTATTTTTTAAAAGGTAGTAAATCAGAACTCATTTCTTCCTAATATTTTACTATTACCTGTGTTGTGAAGGTTATCTACATCTACTGTATGTATATGGTGGGGATGCTGTATAGTGATATGCTACTGTACCTCTCTTTTCAGCTCCATCTGATAGCGTGAAATCTGCCATGGTGCGGGTATTTACACTGTGGAAATTGGCAAACACAAAAATCAGAGCTTTTCTTTCTGGAGATGCAATTGTGAAACGTTGTTACCAGCATACCACTGAGATACAGTAATATATGAAACCCCCTCTCCCCATCCCTTCCCAAAGTTAAACCCTGTTAGCTGTGTGCAGTGTTTGTGACTTTCCTCCTTCTGCCTGTGTAATTGTTTCTCTTTATGCATGCATCTCCTTTTGAATTATCAAGTGCTCTATTTGCTTAAAAAATAAGATGCTGGGTATCTTTCTACATTGGTATATAGGGTTGTATTTTCTTTTTAAGAGCTGCATGGTTTTTCTTTTAAAAAAAATGATTTTATTTATTCATGAGAGACACAGAGAATGACAGAGACATAGGCAGAGGGAGAAGCAGGCTCACTGCGGGGATCCCGATGTGGGACTCGATCCCAGGACCCCGGGATCACACCCTGAGCTGAAAGCAGATGCTCATTTGCTGAGCCACCCAGGCACCCTGCATGGTTTTTCCATGTGATGAACGTGTCATAATTTATCTCCTTTCCTAATTAATTGGGACTTTAGTTGCTAGGCTCCCCCTTCCCCCGCCCGTTTACAAACACCACCACACATAAATATCCTTTATCTGTTTGCTTGTGCAAGCATGTGTATGCACAATGGATTTTATGAAGTAGTACTGCTATATCAAACATTTATAGATATTTTAAACTTTTATAGATTACAACATGCTAAATGCATCGGTCAGGTGGAAACGGAGCTAATTTTTAAAAGTAAACTTTTTAAAAATTGAACATGTATGTGTGCTTTATTTTCTATGCTGGGAACACAGTCTGCATATTGCAGAAAAATCAGTATTTTGCAGAGTAGCTACTTAAGAAGAACTTCTTCTGGACTGAATGTGCCCTCGCCCCAAATTCATATGTTGAGGTCTTAACCTAATGTGATGGGTATTTGGATGTGGGGCTTTTGAGAGATAATGAGGTTCAGATGAAGTAAAGAGGGTGGACCCCTCATGACAGGGTTAGTGCTCTGATAAGAGACACCAGAGGGCTCACGCTCTACGGTCCTCTCCCTCCCTCCCCCACCCACCCCTTCCCTTACCCCCATACCCCTTCCCCTTCCATGGGAGGATGCAGTGAAAAAGTAGTCCTCTACAGGAAGAAAGCCCTCACCAGGAAGCAACCCTGTCTGGATCTTGAACTTCCAGCCTCCAGAACTGTGAGAAAATAAATGTCCGTTGCTTAAGCCACCCAGTCTGTGGTGTCTGTTAAAGCAGCCTGAGCCACCTAATCTAAAACCTAATTGTAGCTTTTTATAATTTAAGCAGGTGGTCTCCGACTAAGGTCCAGCTAGGACTTTGAAGCCAAGAATCACAAGCCAGTGGCCAAGGGAAGTAGAGCCCTTTCCTGTCTGTGGGTAGCTCTGCCTGGCTCTGGTGCCTGGCTCTGGCTCTGGTACTGGGACTAAGCACACTGACCAGGCCTATTGAGTGGATACAAGGGGTGGTCATTTTCTGAAAATGTTTCTGCCCTGCTCTGTGAGCCCATGGAAGGTCAGCTCTTGCTGTGTCCCTCACTGACCTCCTAGCAAGAGCTTGCAGGAGCTGTGACCCTGACACCTGTGTTGTTCAGTTTGCAGAGGAAGAAAAGGAAGGTAGGATATGATCCTACCTCTTTCTGCCTTAAGAAAATATTCTGGCATTCATTCAGGGCACGGTTTCCCTGAAGATATATTTATGGTGGGCGGCATCTGATTTCCTTGAGGTCTCTCCGTTGCACAGTACCCATCTCTTAGAGTCCCCCCAGGCTTTCCTGTGCACTAGCTCACGTGTCCCCATTTGACAGAGGAGCCGGTGGAGGTGCAGAGCATTTGCTCTGTGCCGAGCCCTGTGCTAAGTCCATTTCATGATTTATCTCATTTCATTCTCACTACATCCTTTGTAAAGCTAGCACAGTTATTCAGAATCTCACTTTAGGGCATCTGGTTGGCTCTGCTAAGGGTCTGCCTTTGCTCAGGTCATGATTCCAGGATCCTGGCATGGAACCCTATATCAAGCTCCCAGCTCAGCAGGGGGTCTGGTCTGCTTCTCTCTCTCTCTCTCTCTCAAATAAGTAAGTAAGTAAGTAAGTAAGTAAGTAAGTAAGTAAGTAAGTAAGTAAGTAAATAAATAAATAAATAAATAAATAAATAAATAAATAAAATCTTTAAAAAGAAAAATCTCACTGTAGAACAGTACCTCAGAGTCATGGCTGCACACCGGAGTCCCCTGGGAAGATCTTAAAAGCCCTGATGTCCAGTGCTCACCTCAAACCAATTAGAACGTCTGATGTGTTGGGACGCCTGGGTGGCTCAGCCGTTTAGCCCCTGCCTTCTGCCCAGAGAGTGATCCTGCAGTCCTGGGATCGAGTCCCACGTTGGGCTCCCTGCATGGAGCCTGCTTCTCCCTCTGCCTGTGTCTCTGCCTCTCTCTGTGTGTCTCTCATGAATAAACAAATCAAAAAAAAAAAAAAAAGGACATCTGATGTGGGACCCTCTCCATCATTAGTTTCTCTAAAACCAAGCAAGTGGTTTCTTTCTACTGGATGGGCCTGCCCCCTTATCTTTCCAAAACCTGTGTTATAAAGACACCCTCGTGCATTTCCACAGCTTTCTTTGGACCTTCCTTCCCTCTTATTTATCCCCTGCCACCTGTTTCCCTAAACATCACCAGATTCCAGGACTCCATAGCTCTTTGATTTTGTGTACCTTCATTCAGCAAAGATATCTTGCGTATTAGCCGTGTATAACATCAGGCACCATGCTAGGCTCCAGGCATACTCAAGTGAAACCAGAATCCTGTCCTCAGACTGCTGTCAAGAAGACCTAGAATGCTCTCCAGATTCATCCATGTTGTCACAAATGGCAGAATTTCCTTCTTTTTTTTTGGCTGAAGAATATTCCTGGTGTATGTGTGTACACACACACCACATTGTCTTTATCATTCATCATCAAAGGACATTTGGGTTGTTTCCCTATCTTGGCTGTTTACAATACTGCTACAGTGGACATGGGTGTGCAGATATCTCTTCAAGTTCCTAATTTCAGTTCCTTCGGAGAATTACCTGTGTTAACTATACGAGGTGATGGATGTGCTAATTATCTTGATCTTAGTAATCATTCTACAAGGAATATCAAATCATCACACTGTATGCCTTAAATATATACTGTTATGTGTCAGTTACTCAATAAAGTTAAATAAACATTAAAAAAAAAAGACCTAGAAACAATTACAAAAGATTATAATGCCTGAGTGCCCAGAGAGAGAAAGTTCTTCAACTACAGGGAAGAGGGGGTACAGAGATGCACCTCCCTTAGTTTAATTTGCACCCCCTTTGTTGCCTGGATTCTGACCCATTATCTTCTCCTTTCCCCCAGGGGTAACAGAACCCAGCAAAAATGCCAGTGACATCAGAAAGAGAGAGACTAGCCTCCTGGTCTGCCCGTTGCCTTGAAAGCTGTGCCTGTCATCCACCTTTATGCTTAAATATCCCCCATGTGCTCCTAAGCCCGCAGTTGCCAGGTGTCCTTTTAGACCATATTTGACATTTCCCCACAGTAGGTTAGATGTATTTGAATCAGAATGGTCCAGAAGAGCTTGAATTGGTTTGTGGGGCCCTCGGGGGCTGCTACAGGTAAAGGTGGTCTCCGCTCAGACAATTATCCAAGAGACATCGCTGCTGCACTGAGGCAGGCTCGGCCCACTGGGCCCCAGGCATCTGGCACGGACCGTGTGCCCAGCACGGTGCAGACAAGCTCATCTTTAGCTATGCTCCACGGAGGCATCAAAAGAAGAAAACACGACCCTTGTCTTCAGTAAATCTAGGATTAAATTAGAGTGGCCAGGCAAATACACAGAGGAAATATTTATTTCTTTTTAAAATTTTTTTAAAGATTTTTATTTATTCATGAGAGACAGGGAGAGGCAGAGACACAGGCAGAGCAAGAAGCAGGCTCCCTGTGGGCAGCCCGATGCAGGACTTGATCTCAGAACCCCAGGATCACAACTTCAGCCAAAGGAAGATGCTTAACCACCTAGCCACCAAGGTACCCCAGAAACATTTCTTTCTTAATCTTAGTTTACTTGATATCTCCCTGATGTTAACCTGTTTAGAAAAGCAGGGAGTGATGCATGCCCAATGTAGCCAGCACCTGCTTTAGTCTGTCTCAGCTAGGAATGATTTTTACATTTTTAAATAACTGAGGGGAAAAAATGAAAAAAAAAAAAAACAAGTATATTTTGTGGTACATAAAAAATATATGAAATTCAAATTTCAGTCTCTGTGAAAGCATAGCTTAGGATGGCTGCATGCTCTTAAAAGCCACACAAACACGGATCCCCACCTCCCAACAAGGAGTTCATGCACCCATGATCCTCCCAGATAATTGCTTATAGGTACAGCTCTAGCCACATGTCCCCTCCCCCCACCTCACAGAAGCAGAAATGTATTTCCAGGGAGAAATCCCACCCTGCACTAAGTAGATCTGTAGGAGGATAATGCAGTTTGGCACCACCACCCCCCACTCCTTCCTTCTTTCTGTTTTATTGAACACCAGAAACATTATCAAGGGAAGGACATTCTCCCCTCTTGCCTTAAAGCTTGGATCGGGGTAATTTTGCACCTTCTTTTGAAATGATTGACACCACAACAAAGCTGGATTAAGTTCTCTCTTCTTTCTCCCCAGCATTCAGTGGGTACCCTGCTAATCCAATTTATAGGAAATCCTCTCCTGTGAACTGGACGGCCTGTGGACTGCCCACATCGGGCTGTCAGAGAACAGATAGGCTCATTCATTAGCGCAGGTTCACACCCCAGAGGGTTACCACTCCAGCGCCTGCTGGAGTCGCTCTGCAGTAGGTATGGGCCTTTGTGTGCCCACGGGAATAATGTTAATAGTCCTGGCTCACATTTACTGAGCACTTGTTATAAATGTGATATTTCGAATGGATTATTATCTTGTTTAACTATCACAGCAGCCAGGAGGCTGTTTCCACAGCAGATCAGCTCCCTCAGGGCCTTTGCACTTGTAGCTGCTTCGGCCTCCTTGCTTCCCCCATATTGGCATTGTATGGTCCCTGGCCTCCTGTGGGTCTTTGCTCAAATATCACCTTCTGAAGAGAAAGCCTTTGCCAAGCATCCATTTAAAATTTCAATAGATCCCCACCCGAGTGCTCCTTACCTCCCATCCTGCTTTATTGTTATCATCAGACAACATGCTACATCTTCAACCTGCTTACTTATTGTCTTTTCTCTCAGCATCTAGGCTCCATGAGGACAATGACTTCTGTTTTCAGAATGGGTTCTGTATGTAGGTTCGCAGCAGACATCAGTTGAATGAAAAAATAAGTGTAATATCACCATAACCGTTTAACAGACTATAAGGAGAAGTTGACAGAAGTTAACTAACGTGCCCCAGAAAACAGAATTAACCTGTGTCTCAGACTCTCAAGTCTTTACAGTGCTGGCCACCAGCACCTGACCAAACCCAAATCCTTCTCTAGAAATTCGATCGTGCTAGGAAATAAGGAGACAGAACTGCCATTTGTGCCGTTAAAACATCCTCTTGAAGTTAGCTTTAGTGTAACAGGGATTGATGTTAACAGAGGGGCTGTATCTGGTCCCTCCTCTGCTCTAGGCACTGTGCTTGTTGAAATGCAACTCTCCAGAGTTCAGCGCAACAGCAAGGCAGATCATTATACTTGTTGTGAGCAGACCTGCTGTGTGTCACAGACCGTTGGAACCTAGGGTGCAGTCAGACACACGGCCACCCTTGGCAGCTCAGTATGTGGCGCAAAGCATGTATGATGACTATGGATCTTAGTCATAAGTGTAGACTGGGTTTATGAAGTTTTTTTTGCAGCCGATTTGCTTATAAGGCCTATCCAATTTCATTTCATCGACAACCATCCTGGGAAACACATGGCTTTGGAAGCCAGACAAAACTAGGTTTGAAGCTGAGCTTAGTTACTTTCAACTTTTCTGAGATGTTATAAGGAGTAGAGGTAACGGGCACGGCTAGCACAACACCCGAAGCCTGGTAGGGGTCCAGTAGTGGGCGTGGCCACCCTTGTTAGTTATCAGTGTTATCATTTATCATCATTCAGCTTCTGGGCAGTGAATCCAGTGCCCACAGGTCAGTAGGAAGAACTGAGTTGGGTCTACCTCAGATAAAACAATAGCTCATTATCAAATGAAGTCCCTCTGCTGAGTGTTTTAGGACAACAGTCCTTTGAGTTCTTATGAATACCCGTTTTACAAAGGAGTATAGGGACCCACAGAGCAGTAATGAAGTCACTCTACTTGCCCCAGGTCACATAGCTGATTTAGTAAGCACGGAGCTAACATGTGGATTGATGCTGGGACCCTTATTCTTCATCGTTATGCTTGAGTCCCCAGGCAATCCAAGTGGGAGGCTTGAGAGTTGTTGCTTCCAGTCAGGGAAGCAAGAGAAAGTACCAAAGCTGGAGTTGAAAGACTTGCACTCAAGCCCTACTTCTGCTACCGCAAAAGCTTCCTGACCTTAGGCCCCTGAGCTTAGTTCTCTGCATCTTGCTCTCCTCATCTACAAAATGAAGAGATTGCTCTAGATGTTGTTCAGGGGTCCTTCCCACTCTATGGGCCTCTCATTCCGCATGCTGCAGATCTACCAGAGTCAGCACACTGTGCCCTTAGAGACCTCAGTTGAGATCACAACGTTGCCACTCACTAGCTATATGACCTTTCTGAGCCTCAGTTTCCTTATTTGCAAGCTGAGCATAATCATCCCAATTTCACAGAACAGTCCAGGGGATTAAATGATTATAATATACATGTAATAAGATCCCATCAGATGACTTAAGGTGCTCCAGTGAAGGGACTGTTTATGCTGTGAGTTGATGGCACTGAAAGTATCAACAGGGATGCTGAGGCACCAGAGACTCACAGAGGCAGTGAGCTGTTACCACTTCTGGAGCAAGAGATGTGTGTTAGTTTCTTAGGGCTGCCATAGTAAAGTACCACAATTGTCTGGCTTAGCAGAGATAATGGTTTTTTGTTTTTGTTTTTGTTTTTTGTTTTCTTTGTTTTTTTTTAATAAATTTATTTTTTATTGGTGTTCAATTTACCAACATACAGAATAACACCCAGTGCTCATCCCGTCAAGTGCCCCCCTCAGTGCCCGTCACCCATTCACCCCCACCCCCCGCCCTCCTCCCCTTCCACCACCCCTAGTTCGTTTCCCAGAGTTAGGAGTCTTTATGTTCTGTCTCCCTTTCTGATATTTCCCACACATTTCTTCTCCCTTCCCTTATATTCCCTTTCACTATTATTTATATTCCCCAAATGAATGAGAACATATAATGTTTGTCCTTCTCCAATTGACTTACTTCACTCAGCATAATACCCTCCAGTTCCATCCACGTTGAAGCAAATGGTGGGTATTTATCATTTCTAGTGGCTGAGGAATATTCCATTGTATATATAGACCACATCTTCTTTATCCATTCATCTTTCGATGGACACCGAGGCTCCTTCCACAGTTTGACTACTGTGGACATTGCTGCTATAAACTTTGGGGTGCAGGTGTCCCGGGGTTTCATTGCATCTGTATCTTTGGGGTAAATCCCCAATAGTGCAATTGCTGGGTCGTAGGGCAGGTCTATTTTTAACTCTGAAGAACCTCCACACAGTTTTTCAGAGTGGCTGCACCAGTTCACATTCCCACCAACAGTGTAAGAGGGTTCCCTTTTCTCCGCATCCTCTCCAACATTTGTGGTTTCCTGCCTTGTTAATTTTCCCCATTCTCAACTGGTGTGAGGTGGTATCTCATTGTGGTTTTGATTTGTATTTCCCTGATGGCAAGTGATGCGGAGCATTTTCTCATGTGTCTGTTGGCCATGTCTATGTCTTCCTCTGTGAGATTCCTCTTCATGTCTTTTGCCCATTTCATGATTGGAGAGATAATGTTTTCTTATAATTCTGGAGGCTAGAAGTCTATGATCAAATTGTCCACAGGGTTGGTATCTTCTGAGGCCTCTCTTCTTGGTCTGTAGTGACCATCTTCTCCCTGTGTTTTGGTTGACCCTCTGTGCCTGTTTGTCCATATTTCCTCCTCTCACAAATAAGGACACCAGTCATACTGGAGCAGGGCAAAGCTCGATCATCTTAGTTTCACTTCACACCTCTTTCAAGGTCTTATTTCCAAATCCGTTCATATTCCAAGATACTGGGGGTTAGGACTTCAACATACGAATTTGAGGGGAACGCATTTCAGCCCCTAACAAGAAGGAAAGGGAGGAGATAATGCTGCCAGAAGACAGTGAAGGATAGAGCCATGGCTGCCCAGCAGAAGCAGAAGCTGGAGAAGACACAGGCCCTGTTGGAAATACTGCCCAAACTGGAGAGTCCGTGGGAACGGAACACCCTCTCTTTCCAACCCCCCTCCAGTGTGTGGCAGATGCTTCCAACCAGGAATCGGCCCCCAGGGATCCCAGGTAATTCCATCTGTAGGGAAGTGGCTCTCAGGGCACAGAGAAAAGCAGAGAGTGGAGTCGGAGCAGACAGATGGAGAATATGCCACCTGGAGAGACACCTGGCACATAAGAAATGTTCGAGAAGTGCTTCTTTCCACTTCATAAGTGTAGGGAGGAGAGTGAAGAAGGCAGCTGTGAACCCTACCTACCTCACTGGTTGTTTTGCAGTACCTGCTTTTTCTTTGAGCATGTGAATAATGAAGAGACTCATAGTGCACCCTTCCATGTGGACTCACTTTGTTTAAGTTTGAAATTGCAAAAAGCTTCTTGCCCTTTTTGCACCCCATTAGCTCAGCATTCAGCCAGGCTCCAGCATACGTTCAGCTGGTCAGCATTGCTCGGCCATCCACATTGTCTCACCCTTCTTGGTAAGTAAATGAGATATGATCTTGTGCAGTGGAGCATCTAGCCAGACTGGTAGGGAGAGTCGGGCTCATTATTTGTAAAAAATTAAAATCTCCATGCCAACAAGCTGGTCAGCAGGTCTGACTTCTATTCAGCGAATAATTACTTTTCTGTACCTGCAAAATGTCGGGCTCCAGACCTCCCAGACAGACTCAGTAGTGCTGTCCTCGGTTCTGGTGTCTACCTCTGGCTGTTCTAAACATCATAATATATTCCATTTTGTTCACTGGTAATTTTAAGACCCACTTTTTGGGATCTCTATATTCTTTCCCATAGACAGCTCCAGAAAATACTTTCTTCTTGCTGGCAGAGGTAGGCTGGAGAGTCTTTAATAACCACCTTAATAACAGTGGCCTGGGCATGGTCAACAATGTCTCTATTCAGTATCTGTCATCTCCCGAGGTCTGATGGCCTGGCCATGGTAGGCTGGCTCGTCTCAGAGCTGGTCCTGTAAGACACTCCATCTCCCTGTGGGTTTTCTGGGTGGCGGGAAAGCCAAAACTATAGCCTTTCAGCAAGGATGGTTCCTCCTGCCATGGGTATTTCTTATCACTTGCTATCTAAAATGGGCAAAATCACTTTACCTTCTACAACTTAATGATTATCTGAAAATTTGCCCAAACCTGAAAAATGGCAGTAATAGTTTTGGCCTAAGACAACAGCCAAGGGTTCTCAGAATCAGGTGGATTTGGAGTCTGGGTGCTGTGTTCATTTCCTCGGACTGCTGTGTAACAAAGTGCCACAGACCATGTGGCTTCAATAGTTTATTCTTTCAAGTTTTGTTTTGTTTTAGTTTAAGATTTATTTACTCATCTGAGAGAGAGAGAGTGTTGGGGCCAGGAGGGAGGCAGAGGGAAACTCAAGCAGATGCAGGCTCGATCCCACAGCCCTGAGATCATGACCTGAGCCAAAACCAAGAGTCAATGCTTAGCCAACTGAACCACCCAGGCACCCCTCATAGTTCTGAATGCTGGAAGTCCAAACTAAGGTATTGTCTGGGTCACACTCCTGCCCTGCCTCTTCCAGCTCTGGCAGCAGCAGGTGGGCCTTGGCTGCGGCTGCATCACTCCAGTGTCTGCCTGATTGTCACATGACCTGCCCTCTGTGTCTGTTCCCATGTCTTATCAGGGCCCTGTCATTGGATTAGGGCCCAGCCCTAAGTAGTGTGGCTCATCCTAACTTGATTATATCTGCAGAGACTTTCCCAACAAGATCCTATTCACAGGTCAGGGGGTAGGATTTGGACATACCTTCGTGGGGGGACTCACCACAACAATGCTTTTCCTCTGCTTGTTATTTGCAAAGCACACTCTCTGGCTAAGAAGATCTACTTGTAGAATCTCCTTGGATCTGTGCATCTGACCAGAAATTATCCCCTCATTTTGGCCCAGGAGTCTAGAAGGACCAAGGAAAGCTGAGAGATTTAAAGAGTTTGGTTGAACCAAAGTGGGGAGCAGGGGACAAAGAGAAAGCCCAGGGGAAGACTCAGGTCCTGAGGAGCCTCAAG
Source organism: Canis lupus baileyi (assembly GCF_048164855.1). NCBI lineage: Eukaryota > Metazoa > Chordata > Mammalia > Carnivora > Canidae > Canis > Canis lupus. The sequence goes on from NC_132848.1 coordinate 32,969,316, forward strand.
TGTTGTTTACTTCATGCCAGTTATTTTACTCTGAGCCAGCCACTTAGCCTTTCTGAGACTCAGTTTCCTCAGAGAGATGAGGATGGGGTGGAGGCTTGGATTGATAACGTTCTGAGGTTTCTTCTAGTTTAATATTCTTTGATGCCACAAACCTTCTTAGCCATATCACAATCTTAGCCAAATACAGTCTGTCCAGGGATACGTATATTTTTGAACCGAGCCTGCCTGCCCAGCAAGCACACTTCTCTCTGTTTGAGTACCCACATCACCTGCCAACTCTGGTGTGTAGAGACCACGTGAGTTTTCCATCTCCATATATCTGGTGCCTGGCACGTGGAAGTTCCTCCATAAATACTAATTGAATGGATAAGGGAGTGAGTGAGTGACCACCAGCCTTTTATGAGGTCTGCGCAGCCCTTTGTTCACCATCCCTGCACACTTTCAAAAACCCCAGCAAATTCAGGCTTCAGGTGGGAGGATTTCCATTTTTTCTCTTTCTCTCTGCTCAAGAGCTTTTGGAAAGGAAAAGATTTTAAAAAACAAAAAGTAGGAGCTTTTAATTTATAGGATCAAAAGTAAGTCCCAGGTAAAATCAGCAGGGGATTTTAAATTAAGTGGTTTTTAATAAACTCACCTTCTGTTGGGTCACACATGAGAAGAGAGCTGTAGCGCTTCAAAGTGGGAGAGAGGGAAGTGGTGATTTCGAGGGTCATTTTCAAGAATGTTTCCGGGATGAAAGCCCCTGCGTTCCCAAGCCACTGGGACAGAAGTACGCACAGTGCCCACTTACAGCTTTGTTTCTCTGGTCCAAACCAGCAAAACCACAGGAAGTGCTGAAGGACTAGGGAAACAGATTTGTATCTTCGTGTGTTGGCCCTTGCAGGGCAGATTCCAAGCCAAGGAAATGCAGACAGCCAGTGAGGACTCAGAGTGAAGGAAAACCAATATCCTACAGATTCCCAGGAGGAAAGGGGAGAAGAGGCCCTGGTAAATAAATCTGGGAGATGTTGGATACAGTAGCCCCCTTTGAGGCTCACCGGGCACCCTGATGCAACCAATACTGTTTATTTAAACCACATGTGTCTTAAGCTTAATTTACTGACTTAACCCTGTTTCCCACACACCTGCTGTAACACACTGGTTCAGTGTGTATAGTCACTGTGAGTTTAGGAACGGAGGTTGAATCTGAAACCTGCTCTGATCTCATCTAAAGGAGGCACATAGCCTCCGTTTCTCCTTCTGAACTAAGGAAGCATGGAGTCTGCCTTGACCAGGCCAATCTGAGCCGGATCGTTTAGCTTGACTATAGACTGGAAGCACATTGCTTGGAAAGAAAAAGTGGTAGACTTGTTCTGAAACAAAAGCCTTGCATCATGCTGAAGAGTGCCTGCAGGAGGCGCTATGACACACCATGATACAGTTGAGTGGGCTCAGAGTATAGTTGAGTGGGCCCAGGCACAGAGATGAGGGCCTCCACACCACACACCGGGATTGATGACAGGTCAATTCTGAAACACTTGTGCTGATTGGCATCTCTCTTGGCTGGCAGGCAGCCACCCATGCCTTCATGAATCTGATCGGGCCTCACCCTGTGCACAAACCCTCCCTTTCCTGGCCTCATGGAACACTTGGTCTCCCTGTGAATTTTCACACAAGCAAACTGATCATGGCCTGTGGTCTTCACAGACACAGTCCTTCAAGCATGTACTTCTGGTTTTCCAGGAGCTACCTGACTTGTTTCATCTTGAGACCGCAGATGTAGCTACATCTTGCCATATCTAGTCATGAGCATGCACACGGACACACACACACACTAGGAAGTAGCATGGAGTGGTTGAAAAGCCACAGATCAGAGAGTGAGACTAATTTTGCCACTCACTAGCTATGCATGCCTGAGCCTTGTCTCGTCATCTGCAAGATGGGGATCACTCCATCCACTTTGCAGGTCTGTCCTGAGACTTGGAGGGTCTGTAAGGAAAGCCCTCATCTCTAGTAGGCAGCAGTGTTACCAGCACCATCACCACCTCCCCATCTCTTCTCCCTCTTGCAGTCCCCTTGGTAAGAACCAATATTTGGCTCATTTTTAAAAAGCATTATTTTCTCCCTCCTCTCTACAAAGACCCCCACTTTTCTTTCCCTGACATCTTGGCTACGGAGCCATTGCTGCATATTTAATTTAAAAAGCAGAAATATTACCCTCTGATCCGCAGATGAAATGCCCTACTGCTGGACCAGATGTTCACGGGAGAAGCCTTTGATTTTTAATTTATTTAGTGTTCGTCTCTCCTGCTCCCAGCACAACAGCTGAAGGTAAAGCCCTGCAGGCCCCATGCCTCCCAGTCAGCTCCATTGGGAGCCCCTGTCACATCGAAGGCATGCTGCCTCCGTGCAGAGTGCTGGCCTCCAGAGCGAAGGGCTCGCCCCATGCTCCCAGAACCCCGATGGCAAGTATGGAAATGGGCGGATCATGTAGCAGCAAATGCCAGGCAAAGGCCAAAGTCAAGCTTTTTGGCACCACCATCCCCCTGAGAGCAGGAAAGCTTAGTGTCACAATCTAACTCCGGGCAAGCATTGCAAAGCCAAATCTGCGTCGTTTCAGCTCGAAAGGGTCTAATTTCAGAAGGAGCCATTTTCATCATTTTAACCAGAATTCACTTAAAAAGCTTGCTCCCACATTGCATGCATGCACATAATTTGTACTCATTCTAGTGGGAATTATGCAAGTAGAGTGAGTGATAATTAGACACCTTAATGAGGAAATGTATAGTTTCTGTAACTGTTATTTATAAGCTTTTATGTACCACTTCATATTTTCAAAGGCCTTTACAATCATTAATTAGGCTATCTCCCCAGCACCATAGGAGGGAGGTCAGTAAACAGCTAGAGTTATGTTCTCTCAGAAATGTTGTTTTTCAGCACTTGTACAATGTGTGTGCAAACTCCTAACCTTTGAAGAAACAGGCAGATTCTCTCATTCAAGCGTATCCAAGTGATTATATGTAACAGTCTATACAGAGACTCCTTAGCTGCTTAGGAACATCCTTGATGCACCTAATTTTACTCGCGATAAATTTTCTTTCCTTTATTATTATGTTTTTTGTTCTTATGGGTCTTATCCCTTAGCTGTCACTTAAGAGCCCGAGGACCTCCTGATCATGCTGGTTGGGATACCATCAGCTTCCTGTTGGACAGAAGACTTCTCAGGAACATGGGCTTGCAGATATTTCAGAATTTTTAAGTGTGCAGGGCATTCTGCACACAAGGGGATTTTAAATATTTTTAGAAAGATGAGTGAATTTGGACTGGGAAAATTACTAGGTATGCATATTTATTAATTAATATTTCTCAGTTCAGCCATATTGAGCATTGCGCTGGCTGTTCTAGATACTTCTTAATGTCATAGGATTTTTACTTTGAGGTAGGAAAGAATAGCTCATGGCATATACCAGATACTTTTAAAGATAGACTCTTTTTTTTTAAGTCCTCATAATCATGTTGGAGTTAATGCAGGATTGTTCCCATATTTTACAGAGGAGGAACTGGGGCTCAGAATCCCAGTGACTTTTTTCAAGAGATCTTGCTGGTAAGAGAGAATGTTAGGACTCAAAACCCTTCTGTTTTCAAGTCCACCTGAAAAAACTTGGGGCTTCCACGTTATAAACAGCTTCCTCTTCTGTGATAGTGACAGAAACATCTATGTTCCCAGAATCCATTCCACAGCCTTAGCTTGAGGATGTGGGGATATTTATTGTGCAAATAACCTGTTGTTAATTACAGATTTATGAGCAAAGACCAACGTTTTCACCCATGCTAGACAATTTAATGTGGCCACTTTTTAATTTTCATTTTTTGGGCGAAGAGAGGGAAATGGTTCATTACCTTTTAATGTCTGCTGTTCAAACATGGTAGAAAATATTTGCTGTCTGGTAGGGATTCACATCCCTGAAAGGATGAGCCTGTCTGGTCTGACCTTCACCTAGATGATTGTATCCTTTAGCTTTTAGGTTAGATATCATTTATTTCAGGAAGCTTTTCCCTAATGCTTCCCTCCACACTCAGATCACAGTCTATTTCCCTTACTGGATCCCATGCTTCTTACTGCATCTTTTATCTGTCACAGTGTTTGCATTTTTCTCAGTTGCCCATTTCCCTTTCCCATTAGGCCTTGGTCTCTAAAAGCAAGGGCTGTGTTGTACAAACTGCTAAGTTACCAGCTAACCCGGTGACTAATAGGAGGTGCTCAAAACACACCCCAGATGAATTATACAAGAAATAACTTCTGAATGCAGGCCCCATGGTTGGAGACCAGACAGGGGCCCCACTGGTTTGTTTGACATGTCAAGAGAAGCTCTTTACATATGGCCAGGTGGTAGGTGCTGGGAGCCCTGAATCCCATGAGCTCATGCTGGCCTGCGTTGGCCAAGTACACATTTGGCATTAATGTTTACCATGAGGCTGTCCTTCAAAACATCGAGACAGGGGCGCCTGGCTGGCTCAGTCAGTAGAGCATATGACTCTTGGTCTTGGGTTTGTAAGTTTGAGCCCTGTTTTGAGTGTGTATAGATTACTTAAAAATAAAATATTAAAAAAAAAAAAAAGCATTGAGACATATTCCATAGACCCTACTGACACATGGAGGACACAGTCTTCATTAGTTCTAACGTTATAGGATGCAGACCCTTTCCCAGATGGGGCAGCAGGAGGCACTTACCATGACATTGGAGATTCACCTTACTTCTTAGCACCTCACTGCTCACATCTATCCAAAAGCAGTAATAATGACTAGCTGGTCTCCTTTCTAAGAATGTTATGGAGTCAGAAGAGGATAAATGTGGAAGCTCTTGAATACAGAAGCTGACAGTGAAGTTCATAAGCTTTGTAACATGTTTGCTCATGAATTTTTTTTTGGGGGGGATTCTGTTTGAATCAGGGAATGGACAGTAGTATATTTAGTAAACATTCTGGGATTCTAAGGAGAAAAACTGCATATTGGCTTGTCAAGTTTGAAAAGAAAGAGTTAGTTAAGTGGCAAGTTGCCATCAGGCCATGTTTGCTGGAAGGAATGGTCTGTTGGAAGGAAAAAATGTAAATCGTGGCAAGATGGTCCTGGTGTGCCCAGCTAAGGAATTAACAGCTTGTTCTTTAGACTATCTAAGATACTTGAGGCCTTTGAGCCTATGAAGTGACTTGATAAAGCAACCTTTTAGGTTGGCTTTTCTGAAACAGAAAAGTTGTGGTCACTCCTTTGCTCAAAATCCTTCACTACTCCTAGGTGTCCTCAGCAGGACTTGCCAACCAGTGTGACATTGTGCATGATAGATGCAAAACAGTGATCCCTTCAGTCCTGGGCGCCCCTGAATGGGCAGCCAGATCTTGTCTCTGGATCAGCCCTTCCAGCCACAAACAAGTTATAAAGATATCATTTTCTGTGTAAGAAATGACATTGAAAATGGTTGGAAGGCATCCCTTTTGCACAGATCCAAGACCTTCCTGACCCATACCCCACTCACTTGCTCAAGGTCACATCCTGACATTTGTCCCAAAGGGCTCTATTTCAGCTGTCCCACCATCACACACACCTCTTCCCACATGCCCAGTCCTGCTGCTCTGCCTTTGTCCATGTCTCTTCAGACATCCCTGCCTTGTCTGCCTGGCCTGATCCACGCCCTGGATCCTGGCTCACTAAGGCCTCCCTCCTGCATTCTCTTGATAAGTGTTGTACATCGTCAGTGTGCACTTGAATCATGATGGTTTGTGTGTCTTCCATGGATGGGCCTGGCCAAGACTGAATGGTCTCCACCTAGTAAATATATGTTGAATTAATATTGAATGAAACCCATGAAACTGGGGAAAGTAGGGAAGAAAAACACATACAAGTCTGTTTCAGTTGTTTGCACAACATTGGTGCTCACTAACTACTGAATGAGTCAGTAAAGGAAGAGACACAAAAGCCATTTTAAATATAGACTCCATGGGACACCATGATGGCCTGAATGTAAGAGAGGAGGAAGGTGGATTGTTTGAGATGTTTTGGGACAAGCAGCATCCTCAAGCTTTCCTTGTACAGTTTGGGAAGCTGGACCTCAGCTAAACCCTCAGATGTATATCTAACAAATTGGGATTAGGCTGTTAATTGCAACATTGTTTATATAATAGGAGAAACCTAGGAAACAGCCCGAATGTCGTTCATCAGGAAATGGTTAACTTGTGGTAGGGTTATACAGTGAATGAAGTGATTGCAATGAATAGACTAGATATTGAAATCTTCACATGGTTAAGTCTTAAAGACATAACTTTGGGTGAAATAGAAAATTAGAATTGAAGGTAGGCACTCTGAGACACTCGAAGCAGCATATATTGTTGATTAATACATGCACAGGGAGTGAAACTTTAAGCGCATGCATGGAAGTGAAACCCAACCACCTCGGGGTAGTGGTTACCCTTGGGAAAAGGAGCCAGAGTAAGATGAAGGACCTTTGATTTATCTGTCATGTTTTATTATTCACAACAAATGTGGCAATATATTATTAGCATTTATTAAACTGGGGTGGTGGGTATTTGTCATATTTGTTTCCAGACTTTTCTGTTGGATTGAAGGGCTCGTGCTTTTAAAAATTAACATCACACAACAGAAAAGGCTGGGTAACCGGGAGAGTAGCCCCACTTTTCTGCATCTAGGCTTCTGTTCTAGACGCCCGCCTCTTTTCAATGAGGCTGGCAAACGGTGGAATCACACTGGCCACAGAGGATCTGCCAAGTCTTAACACCATTTAAAAGCCTCAATTCTCGGTTCAGCCCCTGAGACTGATAGATCTCTTGACATCTTTGACATCTCTAGAGACTTGAAAATGTACATTAATACCTTCCATCACTGTTTATGGCTTCTACCCATTTTCTCTGTATATTAGAGCATCCATCCAACCTAATTACAATTAGTTTTGCAATAAGATTTAATGAAATTGTCTTTTGAGTGTTTGACTGGGATACCCAGTGTTTGATTGGGATGAATTTTCTTGAATCCATCACTGTTTTCTCTTGGTTTGTAACTATAAATTTTAATTTTCTTTCTCCCCCAAAAAAGCAAATAGTATTTGCATGGCGAATTTCCCTCTTTCTAAAAGTGCTTCCATGAACAATTTCTGTGATGTCCTAGAGCTAGCTTACACTGACTAGGGGTGGGGGGAGTCAGTTGTGTGCATTTCTTCCCAACTGGGTGTTCAGTGACATCACGTTGGTAGCTTGAAATCAGCCAGGGTGGGAGTATTTACACCATGGAAATCAGCAAATGCTACCAATCAAGTTTTAGGGTTTTTTCTCTGGAGAGCTTGTGGTTAAACATTTACTAGCCTTCCATTAGGGGGCACAACAGCTTCCTGAGCTGCACAGGGCAAGTAGCATTTTTCTCATTTCACAGATCCAGAAAACCAAAAATCAGAAAAGGAAAAAGTCTTGGCCTGAGTCACAGGACTCCAGGGCTGGGGCTCCAGTCTGTGTGGTGTAGATGAAGAAGCGCTGACTTCGAAGCCAGGCAGATCTGAGCTCAAATCTAGTGTAGCTTCTCTGGTATACTGTGAATTGTTCGGGTGTCTGACTTAGCCTTTCAGTTTCCCCACCTATAAAATAAGGATGACCACATCTAGCCTGTAGGATCTTGTGAGCATTAAGTGAAAAGATGTGTGCAAAACCTAGCAAACCACAAAGGAAACATGCAAAAGAATGTAATTTGACCTTTTGACTTACGAGTGCAGATCTGTGTATTACCCCATTCTTAACCATTGCCATATTTTTTTTAATTTCAACTTTACTAGACCAAACACCTCTGACGAAATGGTGACTTTATTTTTTCTCCAAATACGTGCCCCTAGAATATGTTTGTTTTTTGTTTTTGTTTGTTTGTTTGTTTTTTTAAGTCTCAGAGTTGACATTTATGTGTGATTTGGGGAATCAGTTTCTTTCCAAAAATCTTAGAAATGTATGTACTAGGTATCAACAAAGATCATTCGTCAGCTGCCTAGAGTTTTCTCCACTGGCCATTCCTCCGAGCTAAGCATCCTGAGCAGGATTGGTGTGGGGGCCCATGGGTGCTACAATTCCATGCACCAAATTAACTGCAGTGGCCTGCGGGGAAATTCTCCTGCTGGCTCCTTGTGTTCTGTGCTCTGTGCCTTCTCTGCCTGCTCCAGCTGACCTGGGAGTAGACAGCTGCGCCTCAGTCATTCAGCAAAGCCAAAATGTGCCTTTTTTTTTTTAGACTTGCACTAGTTAATTTTTGCCTGAGTGATAAATGTATTTGTTTTAACATTTTGATAACAGAATACGATGACAGATTCTCTCCCTACACTGTCCCCCATTGACTCAAGTCCCTCCCCGTGAAGACTAACAAAACAAAACAAAAATGGAGCTCATCTTAAAGACCTGGCATTAGCACTGCTTTCATTGTATTTTACATCTGTGTCGGTTGTAGGGACCAGAGAAGACTTTGGAAGTCAGAAACACTGGATCCAGCTCCTATGGCTTGTCAATAAAAATTTGCAAAAAGCAAATTGGCCAGACTTACCTAGAATAAAATTGCAGAGGAGCTGTTTTATAAAGATAAAAATGGCATATATTGTGCAAACACCTTCCATCAGCTAAACCTTGGAAGGTTATCATATTTCCGGAAAAAAAAACATGGGGAAGAACCTAATGCTTATAGGGAATGTACTACATATCAGGTGCAGCCCTAGAGTCTTTTTAAAAATAGTGTGGCAAAATATACATAACATAAATATACCATTTTAACCATCTTTAAGTGTAGAGTTTAGAAGCATTAAGTACATGCACATTATTGTGCACCCATCACCACCATCCCATCTCCAAAAAGTGCTAGGCTGTTTTGCCCATCTCACCTAGTGTTTGCAGCAGCCTTGGAGGCTGTTGTAATGTTCTCCGTACACTGAGGAGGCTTCAGAGAGAATGTTTAAAGTCTCACACTGAGACACTGGTAGAGCCTGGGATTGAATCCAGGTGTGTTCATCTCCACAATATGGACAGGTGTGCCAGGCTCTGTGTCTTACTACTGCTTTTCCCTTCTCCATCCTATGCTGTTGCCCAGGAGTGATCCTGCTGCTTCTGGATAAACTACGGAAGATGAAATGGGAGCAGATGTGGAGGCTGACTGCAGAGAGGGAGCTGATGGGCATGCTGTCCACCTCCTTAGCTGACCAGGTGAGTGGCCATGTTAGAAGGTACAGTTGTTCCTGAACACCCTTGTACTGTTTCTGAAAGAAGCTTGAAAATAGATGGGTCTGAATTATTTTTCCACCGATTGCATGACTGTGCCCTGAGATAGATCTACCTTATGCTTGTCTGCCAAAGACAACAGCCGAGCTTGTTTGTGAATTCACTGTCCGTTCTGCAGACTTTGCACACTGTATGCCAGGGATGATGCTCAGCAATAGGATTGCAGAGATAAGTGAAGGAGGCAGTCCTTGGCCTCAGAGAGCTCCTAGTTTATTGAAGCAGACTGATAAGTAAATGGCAGTCAGATGTGCTGAGAGGCGGTCGCTGTCTTTGTCTTGCTGTGAGATGCATAGCTCCACTCCTGTAACTCTGGAGTACCATAGCATATTTCCCAGATAAGATTTTATTTTGCTTTTCTCACTTTTAAAGCAACACCTTTTGCTTAGAACCTGTGCTATGACCTTATCCTCCAGGGAAATGCATTTAAATGGAAGGGACAAACTGCCTGGCAGGGTTAACTGACTTCTAATTCAGGCGATCTGAAGAAGCCTATGCACTCCACAAAACCATTAACATAAATTGATAAAAATCCCGTTTCTCATTTTTGCTAGGAAAATGCAGGTGCCCGAGCCTTTGACCTTGGCTCTACCAGGGTCACACATTTAGACTTTGAGTTCCCTGTGGTATAGCTGGCCGTGTTGAAATGGAGATAAGACTTCCCTGGGTCCTCTGCATTTTATCCTTTCCTCTTCATCCAAAAAGCAAGCTCACTCCCATGTTTTTGCTCTGTGTTCAGTGGTCCGATTCATTGTATTTTTGCAAAGTTTTCTTTGCAGAGGAAGCAAGAAACTCTATAGGGTTACTATACTTTTTTTTTTTTTTTTTTTTAGCATTCTTATTATTCAGTATTTCCCAAGCAACCAGAAACTAATTTCCTTTTTCAAACATGAGGCCTGGTATAATGAATGAGTTAAAAATTACCCAGGTAGCTGTTTTAAACCTGAGGGGAAAATTGTCCTCCATCATCATATTTTAAGTCAGGTCACAATGACTCAAGTGTGTCCCCAAAAGCTAGCAATTGCATGTCCGTGTCCAATGAGGATAGTTTATCCAGCCATCTCCTTCTGCAAAGGCACATAATTCACCTCCCGGCACCACCTGTCAGCAGCTAGTTAATAAGTATGGCCTGGTGCAGCGAAAGCTTGGACAAAAGCCCTGAAAGAAGGAAAGCCTTCCTAGAAAAGTCGGAGTAGGATTTGGAGGTGGGGGGTGTGTACTCGGGTACCATGGCCTGCAGGAAAACAAGGCGCATCCATCATCGAGTCCACCAAGAGCCCCAGGAAGAGCTGCTAAAACAGGATCTATAATTTGTCTCAGCCTCTGAGTGAGTGGAGCAACTTGTCATCATGCAGTTTCCTCTCCTGGAGGCTTGGAATGGATGACACAGGGCTCCTCGATGAGGTGGGAAGAGGGGCAGAAAAGTGACTTCATTTAATATAACCCAGCACAGGTAAGAAAGATACTTCCTGTCTGCTCCCACATCCCCTTGCCTGATGGCACCTTATGAGACCAGGAGAGCCCATGAGCATCAAGTCAGCGTGGGGCATCCCCCTGTCTCTATGCAAACACAACTGCTTGGTTCTAGAGCTAGGAGAAGCAAGAGGAAATGCCTTTGCAGTGCCAGCCAGCCTACGTTCAGAGCAGGAGGTTCAAGAGAGGCCCTTGCACAGGAGGTGGTGCACTATGAGAGTTGGCATCCTAAGTGAAGCCCACCTGACTGTTTTGACTGTGTCTGGCTTTTATCTCGCAGGATATTTTCAACGCTGTCATCAAACAGAACCCCTTTCTCGTGTATCAGCTCCCCTGCTTCTGGAACGTGCAGCTGTCGGACCATACCCGCTCTGAGCAGTGCTACAGGGATGTGTCTGATCTGAAGGTAGAGTAAGGACAGGCTACAATGGGTGTAGGGCAGACCTTCAAGGAGGAAGAGGAGGAGGAGGAAGGGGGGGGTGTCCAATAATAGCAGAGGGAAGCTGGATGGGGAGGGCTCTTCAGGGGGATGAATGGCTGAGCTTTTTGTGCAGTGTGGTGAGAGAGATAAGGGTGTCAAAGGGCAGAAAGACTGTGCTTTTCTCCTTTGTTTTTGTTGGGTTTTTTCCCCTCTTGTTTGAGCTTTCTGGAAAGCATAAGGCCTCCCTGCATAAGAACCAGCTTGCATATGGTTATTCTTCTTGCCACCTGCTGCCAGCCGTTTTGGTTCATGTCAGCTCCCCAAATCCAGTCATTTAACTCAAACAAAAACATTTATTGAGGGACTACTCTGTGCCAGGTGCTGCAGACGTGAATAACTTCCATCCTACTTTCAAGTAGCTTGTGGCCAGAAGAGAGACACGTGTGAAGAAATGAGCCAGGGGTGAGGGGAGGACATGCACACCAGGTGCTGTGGTAGTTTTCCCGGGGGGTGGGGGAGGCACCAACACAAAAGGCTCACTCTACCCCCGCAGCAGTGATAGTGATGGAAAAGCCTTTAGCCTCTAGGTACCAAACATCGTAGTAGGGCCTGGAAGTAGAAGGATGAACATAGCCATGACTTTTAGGCAACCCACTTGAACCATGGAAACCTGTGTAAGGTAGAAGGGCCCACAGTGACCCCCAACTGCCCAGCTGAATACAAACAGGCCCATTAGGTGACCCACCTCAAAATATCTGTAAGCCCTAGCTGACCAGTGGTTACTGACACCCGGACTCAGGTACCAAAGCAGGAAAAATCCATATGTCCCCATACCTCCTCACCCCCCCTTCACTACAGCCCCACCACAGCCTCCAAGCCTGTCTGCCAGCACATGTGTTTGCCTCTCTGGCTATATCAGACAGGAAGTAGACAAATGCAACCATAGAGAGCTTAAGTCATTTAATTTTTTTTTAAGGATTTTATTTATTTATTTATTTATGAGAGAGACACACAGAAAGGCAGAGACACAGGCAGAGGGAGAAGCAGGCTCCCTGCAGGGAGCCCAATGCGGGACTCAATCCTAGGACCCCAGGATCACAACCTGAGCCAGAGGCAGATGCTCAGCCACTGAGCGAAGGAGCCACTCAGGTGCCCCTATGTCATTTAAATTTATTGGCATTGCAATAACAATCATTAAAAGTTTTATGAAAGGAAAAACCCAAACTTTGCTTTCCAAATAAATCCATCTTTTCCAAGTAGCTTTTGGCCCATGTCCACAGGTGTGTGTTGCCTCTTATGTATAGTCCCAATGCACATAGAATTCTGTACTCTTCTGTTAATGCACCACTCCTGTTACTCTAGCTATTTTCAAATTTTCACAAATATAAACTGCTAATGAACAGGCTAAAGTTCACACCTTTCCAGCAGTGAAATCACCTAGTTAAAAAGAAAGAAACTTGTTTTTGTTTTCTTATGTACCCGAAGTCCCTTACAAAATATTAGGAAGTGTTTAAAACAGAAGTACCTCCATCATTCATTCTTTCAATCAACATTTATGCAGTTTCTTCACTATGTCATGTATTTCTTAGACATAAGGAAAATATATGACGTACTCAGGAATATTTCCAAGACTGTCATGAATTGGAATTTTAAAGGTGAGGAAAATAAAATCAACCCTGTAGAAAACACCAAAAAGTACCAGATTAAAAAAAAATTTAATGATTTGAAAGCATAGTCTATCAATCCATAAAGTAAATGCAGTAAGCAGAGGCCAGAAATGATGATAAAGTATGGATCCAGAAGGATAAGCAAAAAGCAACTAGATCTGGGGTGCCTGGGGGGCTCAGTCGGTTAAGTGTCTGTCTTCAGCCCAGGTCATGATCCCAGGGTCCTGAGCTCGAGCCCTGTGTCAGGCTTTCTGCTCAGCGAGGAGCCGGCTTCTCCCTCTCCTTCCTGGAGCTCCTCTTTTTCCCACTATTTCTGTCTCTCTCTCAAACAAATAAATAAAATCTTAAAAAGAAAAAGAAACTGGGTCTGACATTGGCTGGGTATTTGCTAATCCTTGGGAACTAAAGGCCTGGCTTAAAAGTAGGTAACTACATAATTTACTATATAATTCGAACAAAAGAATGCTATTGTTAGCGACACTGGGACATTAGGCCAGTCAGGAAAACTATATGTGTAACCTTTCCATTGAAAGGCTGTGAGTGGGAATTTGGGTTCCAACCCCAAGGAGGACCGTTAGAAAATCCTTGCTGGAAGTCAGGATCCAGGAAAAGTGAAATCCTCAGTGGATAACAAGTTTAAAAATATCTATAGGAGAAGATGATAGAGGTGTTAATAAAACATTGTTAAATGTTTTATCCTTGGCTTTAGGTAGAATAAGAGGGAAATGTTTCCCCTAAGAATTTCTCATTTCAAGCTTGTGCTCATATTATTTGAGGGAGCTGAGATTGTACGTGTAGAACAAAAATAGGAAGAAAAAAGTGAAAATGTGCCAGGCACCTGGCAGAAGTAAACAGAAACCTGATCTAGAAGAATAGTCTCAAAAACAAGAAAGACTTGAATGAATTCTTTAGATGAAGTTTCAAGAAAAATGAGTTCTCATTCCATAATCCCTAAACACAAAGGGAAATAAGCCACCATGAGAAAGGGCAGAAACTATAGAATTATTTTTTCCTTTTTATATATATATATTTTTTATTGAAGTTCAATTTGCCAACATATAATCTAACACCCAGTGCTCATCCCGTCAAGTGCCCCCCTCAGTGCCTGTCACGCAGTCACCCCATCCCTCCCCCCGCCTTCCATTCCATTCCCCTAGTTCATTTCCCAGAGTTAGTAGTCTCATGATTTGTCACCCTCTCTAATTTTTCCCACTCAGTTCCCCTCCTTTCCCCTATAATCCGTTTCACTATTTCTTATATTCCCCATATAAGTGAAACCATATGATTGTCCTTCTCTGATTGACTTACTTCACTCAGCATAGTACCCTCCAGTTCCATCCACATCAAAGCAAATGGTGGGCATTCGTCCTTTCTAATGGCTGAGTAATATTCCATTATATATATAGACCACATCTTCTTTATCCATTCATCTGTCAGTGGATATCAAGGCTCCTTCCAGTTTGGCTATTGTGGACATTGCTGCTATAAACATTGGGGTGCAGGTGTCCTGGCAAGAAACTGTAGAATTAAATCTCAAAGACTTTAGGTATGAGACTCATCAGATATAAGACATAAGGGTTTTTATTTTGTGTAAGAAATAAAAGAGAATTAAAATGATGGAGGAACAAGAGAGTCTCAAAGGCAAATGGACCTATTTGGATCAAATAGTCCTTTTAGAAGTAAAAAATATAATTATTGAAATTACAAATTAAATGAATGTGTGAAGCAGTAAATTAGACTCGGCTAAACAGAGAATACCAGAAGAGATGATAGCTGAAGAAATTATCCAAAACCCAGCACACAGGGAGAAAGAGAAGAACTGAGAGAGAAGTTCAGATATTGGAATATGTCTAATTAAACTGTCAGAAGGAGATAATGGAGAAAATTGGAAGTGAGGCATCTTTGTAGTAAGTGGGAATTTTCCAGAACCATTAAAAAGTATCCATACATACAAGCAGTTTAAAGAAAGAGAAGGCTATGTTAGATCTATAGGAGTAAGATTGCAACACCTTAAAGTGATTTTTTAAATAACTAAGAGAATAAACAGATTCTCTACAAAGACATTGCATGTGTAGAATAAGAGTTCTTAGCAACAACAACAGAAGCCAGAAGTGTAGAAGTAATACCTTTACTGTGCTAGGTGACCACAACAATACATTGTATACCTAGCAACACAAGAGAAAGAATATCCAGATAAGCAAAAGCAAAGAGAATTTACCACAAACATAGCTCTGCAAAGAAACTTCTAAAGGATTTATTTCAGGAATAAGGACTGTGATTCCAGGTCCAAGAAGGAATGCTGAACAGACAAATCAGACATATGTAGGAATTCCTAATAAAAATTTCTAAAAAGTAGTATGTAACTGTGGTCTTAGAAAGGTTATACCTAAAATAACAGCAATATCACATAAGTCAAGAGGAACATGATTAGAAGAATTAAGGTATTCTAGAATCAGTGTTTTGTTGGAGAGGGGAACGAAATAATTTTAGGTGCTAAGGTAGCTGTGCTTGCTAACCTTTTAAGCTTAAGCTCTATGAATTGGGAAAAGTGCATAATTTATAAATTCATGGTAGGTGAGATGGTGAGTGGAGTAAGAAAAACCAAAACAACCAACCAAAATATCTCCATCTTTAGAAAAAAAGAGAAGAATGCAAGAAAAAATGACAGCATAGGAAAAAGAGAAAGCAAGAAATCAGATGGTAGAAATAAGTCTAAATATATCAATAATCAAAAAAGCAAACTAAGTTTGGGGAGGAAAAGACACATTGTCAGACTGAACAGGAAATAATATTCAACATATGCTCTTTATAAAAGATATACCTAACACATTGACAGTTAAATGTTGGAGAAGGAAAACCAAGATAACTGTCTTGGTAGCAGACAAAGCATTGGTAGGTGTAGAGATGGTCATTTTAAAAATTAAAAGTTTAAGGGTGCATAGGTGGCTCAGTCGGTTAAGTGTCTGCTCAGGTCATGATCCCAGGGTCCTGGGATTGAGCCCCACATCGGGCTCCCTACAAGCCAGGAGTCTGCTTCTCCTTCTCCCAGTCCCCCTTCTGTGCCCTCTCTCCTCTCTCTCTCTCTCAAATAAATAAATAAAATCTTTTTATTTATTTTTTTTAAGATTTTATTTATTTATTCATGAGAGACACAGAGACAGAGAGAGGCAGAGACACAGGCAGAGGGAGAAGCAGGCCCCATGCAGGGAGCCCGACGTGGGACTCAATCCTGGGTCTCCAGGATCACACCCTGGGCCGAAGGCGGCACTAAACCGCTGAGCCACCCAGGCTGCCCTAAAATCTTTTTTAAAAGTTTTCACTAAGAAGATACAAGAACTCTAAACTTGTATACATTTCATAGTATGGCATGCATATAGATATATTCATACACACACATTCAAAGCTCAGTAGAACTCCAGAAAATAAATTGACAAATCTACTATCATAGTAGAATATTTTAATGTATCCTTATCAAATATCAGAAGATCAATCAACCCAAGAAAGTGGATTAAAAATATGGAAGATTGAGGTACACAGTTAAAAATCTTGATTTATTGGGCAAATAAGAAGTCTTGTACCTAACAGAGAATATACACCCTTCTCAAGCTCACATGAGACATTTACTATAAGTAACCATGTTCTGGACCATAAAGCAAATCTCAGTATGTTTCAAGAAATTTACATACATACACATAAATTTGAACGTGTGTGTGTGTGTGTGTGTATATATATATATTCTCCAGGACACAGTATAATTAAATTAACAGCAGTAAGATTTTTTTTAAATATATTTGAAGGGCACCTGGGTGGCTCAGTCAGTTAAGCATCTGCCTTCCCCATGGTCCTGGGATGGAGCCCCACGTCTGGCTCCCTGCTCAGTAAGGAGCCTGCTTCTCCCTCTCCCTTTGCCTGCCGCTCCCCCTGCTTGTGTGCCCTCTCTCTCTCCCTCTCTCTCTCTCTCTCTGTCAAATAAATAAATAAAATCTTTAAAATATATATATATATTTGATTAAAACTCAGAGCATACTTTTTTTGTATATTTATTTATTTATTTATTTTGTAAATTTATTTTTTATTGTTCAATTTGCCAACATATAGAATAACACCCAGTGCTCATCCCATCAAGTGCCCCCCTCAGTGCCCGTCACCCAGTCACCCCCACCCCCCGCCCACCTCCCCTTCCACCACCCCTAGTTTGTTTCCCAGAGTTAGGAGTCTCTCATGTTCTGTCTCCCTTTCTGATATTTCCCACTCATTTTTTCTCCTTTCCCTTTTATTCCCTGTCACTATTTTTTATATTCCCCAAATGAATGAGACCATATAATGTTTGTCCTTCTCCGATTGACTTATGTCACTCAGCATAATACCCTCCAGTTCCATCCACGTCAAAGCAAATGGTGGGTATTTGCTATTTCTAATGGCTGAGTAATATTCCATTTTATACATAGACCACATCTTCTTTATCCATTCATCTTTCGATGGACACCCAGGCTCCTTCCACAGTTTAGTTATTATGGACATTGGAAACCATACTTTTAAATTACTCATGGTTCTAAGAAATCATAATTGAAACTGACACCTACTTAGAACTGAATGAAAATAAAAACGATACATGTCAAAATTAGTGAAATAATACAAATATATGAGGAAATTTATAGCCTTAAATTTCATATTAAAAAGAAGGGAAAAAAGAAGAAAGGCTAAAAATTAATAAGCCAAGTCTATAACTTAAGATGATAAATAAAGAACATTGGAACAAATTCAAAAAGTAAAAGGCAGGGCATAAAGAAGATTGGGGCAGAAATTGATCAACAAATTATTCTACAAAGTCCAAAGTGGGCTTCTTGAAAGGAACTGATAGAATAGGCAAAGCAGTGGCAGGACTCATTGAAAAATAAAAAGAGAACTCACCAATAAATAAATAGGAAGCCATAAATGCAGATTCATGTATTCAATCCCTACATGTCTTTGAGCCAATCATCTTTCTGAGTTCTAGAAATACAGCAGAAATTAAACAAAAGTTTCTTACCTTGTGGAGTTTTCAATCTAATATATAAAGATATAAATAGATACAAATATATAATCTAATATACTGTGTCCTATAATATATTAAATATAATATATTAAATATAATTATAATAAATTAAATATATAATATTATTATGCTATAATATATAATTATAGGACATATTAAGAGAATGCTGTAGACAAAATTATGTCAAAAGTTTGAGAACTTATATAAAATGAACAAAATCCTAGATATGTATAAATTATCAAAACTGGCTTAAGGAAAAAACAAATTCTGGATTATCTTCTAGCCATTAAGCCATTTTACAAAGTACACAGTATCCCTAAATGATGAGTAGAGATAAGTGCTACCATTTTTTTTTTAATCAAAAGATAATTCCAGGACTCCTGGGTGGCTCAGTCAGTTAAGCATCTGCTCTGGCCCCAGTCATGATCCCAGGGTCCTAGGACTGAGCCCCCTCATCAATCTCCCTGCTCAGTGGGGAGTCTGCTTCTCCCTCTCCTGCACCCCCTGCTTATGCTCTCTCTCTGTGTCAAATAAATAAATAAACAAAATCTTAGAGTGATAATCAGGGGCCCCTGGGTGGCTCAGTTAAGCATCTGCCTTTGGCTCAGGTCATGATCCTGGGGTCCTGGGATCAAGCTCTGTGGTGGGCTCTCTGCTCAGCAGGGAATCTGCTTCTCCTTCTCCCTCTGTGCTCTCTCTCCAATAAATAAAACATTTTTTAAAGAGACAATTCAAATTTTAAGTAAATTTCCAGAGAATAGAAAAAGAGGAACACTTTTTAATGCATTTCAATGAGGCCACAATATCCTCAATACCAAAATCAGACATGGAGAGCACAAGAAAGGAAAACTAGGCCTGTCTCACTCATGAGAGGTTTGCAAAAACCTTAAGGAAAATATTAGCAAATCGAATTAAGCCATGTATGAAATAGATAATACATCATGGCCAACTTGGGTTTATTCCAGGAAAGACAAGAGTGATTTAACATTGAAAAATCTACAAGTATCATTCAGCATGTTAATAGATTAAAGGGAAAAAAAATAGATTAAAGGAGAAACAGCATATAATCATGTAAATAGATGCAAGAAAGTGATTTGATAAAATTAGATATTCACTTATGACAAAAACTCTCATAAATAGTATCCACTGAAAACCTACAGCAAAGTTTTGCTGAGCATCTGCTTAGGGATGTGCTAATTAATTAGTAAAAAAAAGACAGAGAGCCCAAGAACACACATACGTATATGGAAATGTGGTATATAAGGAGGTGGCTTGCTGGGAACTGGAGAAAGAATGTAATCGTCCACCAATGGTACTAAGGCATCTGATTATCCATATGGAAAAATGAAAACTGATCCCTATCTCATATCATGCACAAAATTAATTCTGATAGAGACTTAAAAGTGCCAGGCCAAATTAAACTTTTATTTTAGAAAAATTAAATAACTGGCCTGTGACCTCAGAATTGGGAAGAATTTCTTTGACAAGACAACAAAAGCATATATCATAAATGAAAAGATCAGCAAATTCAGCTACACTGAAATTAATAACTCTCACCAAAGTAGCATCAATAAGAGAAAAGAAAAAAGACAGTGTCAACATATATAACTGACAAAGAACTAGTAAGTGAAATACACAAATAGTTCTTACTAATTAATAAGAAAAATGTGTAAAAGAGTCATTTCACTGAATTGTAAAGAAAACAGCCAGTAAACACTTAAAAAGATGTACAACTCTTTGTTAATCTGGGAAGTGAAAATTAAAACCACAAATAATTTCACCCCCACCAAATTGGAAGAGTGGTACTATCAAGTCTCAGTTGATCTGTAGGAAGTCTCTAGTCTTGTTGACAGAAGTGTCCATGGATCAGCCAAATTGAAGCAACACTTTAGCACCATCTTATAAACTTGAAGTAGTACATATTTTGCAATATAGGCCTTGGATGTACGTGGTCAAAAATTGAGAAGTGGGTGAGCTTCAGAAGGAAGCATTCCACGTTCAGCTGTCGGGGCAAATATGACAAGACATTGAAGCAATCCCTGGGTTCTCGTAATAAATGGACATTTCTTCACCAGGCAAAAGTACAGGAGACTTCTAAACTCTCAAGTCTTATTTTCATACCAAAAATAAAACCATAAAATTTCTGTAAAAATCAGTGTTACTGAAGATCTTGACAGTCCTTAAAAAAGGAAGGAAACTCTGACATGTGCTACAACATGAATGAATCTTGAAGATATGCTAAGTGAAATGAGCCAGGCACAAAAGGAAAATTATCGATGGTCTCACTTATAAGAGATACTTAAAATAGTCAAATTCATAGAGAAAGGAAGTGGAACAATGATTACCAGGGGCTGGGTTGAGGGGAAAATGTGGAGTTAATGAGTACAGATTTCTATACGAGACATTGAAAGAGTCCTGGAAATGGTGGTGATGGTTGCATAACAATGTAAATGCACTTAGTGGCACTGAACTATACACTAGAAAATGGTTAAAATGGTAAAATTTGTGTATATTTTACCTCAGTAAAAATAAAATCAAGGGTGAGGAGGACCTTGGTGGATGTCTTGTGCAGATGATTATTCTTAGCAGGATTAGTATGAGTTTCATTAAAGAAACCAGATAGGTATGCATAAGCCAATATCTTTGACATGGTATCTGAGAGCCTCTAAATTGGCAGTCACAAAAAGGAAAAGTCAAGGCACCATAAAATAGAGAGATTTTCTCTGTGAACTTTCAACTTGGACATTTTATAAATGCCAGCAAAGCTACTAGGTGTCCAAGTGAAAGTGTGTCACGTCTGCCCATCACAGATATACCAATGCATTCATGCATTTACTGGGTAGTTACTGTATGCCAGGCACTGTTACAGGCCCTAGTGATGCAATGGGAGACAAAACAAAGTCACTGGTCACCTAGAGCTTAGATGTTAATGTAGCAGGTGGCTACACCACTTTGACGTTGCTCAATGATTGGTTAAGTATTGTCACTTTGAACCTGTCAAACAAAGTAACTTGTGAACTCTTTTTGGCAGCCTATTCTATGTTTAAGTAGAGGACTTTCAAATAGGAAAACCAGGAAGACAGAGTCAAAGCAAGTAACTCCTCTCTCTCAAGATAAACCTAAAAAAGAATCTGAATGTCATTTTACCCACTAAGATCTTGTCTAACAAAATCTTAGAATCCTTAAATATACCAACATATAAACATGGGGAGAGAGTTAAGGGATGAAGGAGAGCTGACAAGTCTAGGTTCCACCCTTGGGGCACATCAGGGTCTGGACGTTGCCATGGAGCCTGAGGGCCCGGTTCAATAACAAGGGGTGTGTGTGTGTGTGTGTGTGTGTGTGTGTGTGTGTGTGTGTGTCCCTCCAGGCCAACCTGGGCCTCAGAGTCCAGGTAAAGGTGCATCTTCTTCATTTTCTTTCTTCTTCCTTCTCCCATCCTTTATGTCCTCCATCATATTCAACGGTTAAGAAGGACCTCCTATTTCTGGTTCCCATGTTCTCCATGGGGAATATACAGATGAATCCTGAACCCTGCCCTTCATCAGCTCACACTCATGCTCCAAAGGGTAGCCCACCTAAGAAGCCCCACCTGTGGGTCACACAAGCCACCGGCACTGGGTCAGCTGACTGAAAAATGTCGGTCCAGGCAAGAATCCTAAAAATAGGTTAACTTTGATTTGCTTATCTCTTCAACCAAGGCCAGATTTTTCTTTTTGTTTTTGTTTTTGTCTTTGTCTGCTATTGCACTGTATTTATCTTGCATGGACACCTTGTTATCCATCTTCTTTGGTTCTCCTGATTCCTTTCCTTGAAGGGGGAGCAAGAATATAAGGACTCTGACAAAGCAGGTGGAGGACAGTCCTGGATTTTGCATTTTCCCATTCCTTTATAGTCTCTCACCCACACCTAGTCTGACAGCCATTTTTTTTTAAAGGGACTTCTTTTTTATCAGTCGTTCCAAAGCTTTGCCTTGGCCTTTCATGGAAATAACAACTCTCTTTTTGCATTCACCTAATTCAAAGAATATTTGATTACATTTCCAATTGCATCAGAAATACAAACAGCATAGAAGCACACTTGATAACACACAACTCACTCTTGGTAAGCATAAAGCTCTACCAGAGACAATCTTACTAGCCTTGGGCATCCAGCCTGCCCTGGGTGTCAGCAGAGAACTTTATGCTAAGCAAAGATTGGTTAAGAGAACAACTAAGGGGGGAAATAAGGGGAAAGAAGTATATAGGCTTTGGGAGCCAAGCAATCCTGTCAATTCTAATGACAGTCCTGCCTCTTACCAGCTGAAGGACTTGTATAAACCGCTTACCTTCTCCCAGTCTCAGTTACATTTTTAATGAAATGGAGGCCATGATTTTCAACCCTGTTCTCCACCAGGCCCCATGAGTGCTCATAGAAACACACTTGACTTTACCTCGGTCTTTTTGTTTCAAAGACCTTCATTTTTTATCTTTCAGTCCTAAAGCTTGATGACTCAGCCTTCCCTGGCTGAATCTTAAATAAAAAGAGAAGAACCCAAAGGAGCATCTTTTTATTCTTTCACCAGGAGCACAAATTCTTCAGAGATGAGCAAAGGGCCTTGTGCCGGCTTGGAGAAGGGACAAGGGGAGAGACACCAGGAAGTTGTGTTCTAGTCCTTGAGTCTTCACTCGGCTTTTAGAGAAGGAAGCCCTGGCCGGAAACAGTGGGTGGTGGTCAGGAATTGGCAAGCAAAGGGTCCAGTCTTCGGATCTGTATGAGCTCCTGGAGCCCCAGGGCTGAGCCATGGTGTCTGCTCTTAGGAAGGTCACAGTCTAGTGAGAGGCAACCATTAGAGAATTCCAGGACAGGTGCTGCATGTTGCGATGGAAGGAAGGAGCCCACAAGAACTCAGGGAGGCCCCACTGGGGACAGTGTGATACACTCTGTGTCTTGAGGGATTCTCTAGGAGGCCTGAGCTCAGTCTTCATATCAAGTCTCTTCCTTCCTTGTCTTCTGCCCTGACATCATTCCTCAGCCCCCAAATACCCTTGCCCCCCTCTTCCCAGTCCTGTTGAAACCACGCTTCCTTCTCTGTGTGTGTCTCCGGAGAATGGGAAGGAGCAGAACCCCACATGTGAGTCAGGAACAACAAACCTGGTGCTGGTAGGCAGGCAGCAGGGAACCACACAGGGTTCCAAAGACATCTGCCCAGAATGCACTGATCCCTTTTGGGGATTGACAGGAAGCAAGCTGTGGCCAAGACTTCAAAGGATGCCATGGGGGTTTTCAGGCAGATTGAGTGGGAATGGTGTGTGTGCTAAGTGCGGTATCACTTAATCTTTGCAAAAGTCTCACAGGGTGAATATTAATCTGTTTTATACATTAGAAAATGAAGGATCATGTGGATTAAGTCACTTGCTTGCCCAGAATCACACAGCAAAATAGGACTGAGCTGAGGTTTAAACTCGTATCAGCCTGACCCTGACTCCAGAGCCCTTTCCTCTGACACAGGGATATGTTCTCAACTTCATATATTTTCCCAGGAAAACATTTGATGTGAGATAATGCTTCTATAGGATTATTCTGTGTGAGTCCTCTTTGTATTAAATGGCTTTTGGAGGGCTAACCCCGGAGCAGAGGCTCTTAGTATAACATTGTCTCCTTGAAAGAACGTTTGAATTTTAAGCAACAGACTCAGAGGTTGGATTTTTGATTGCCACCCATTCATAAAATAGGAGCTGAGTACACTTAAAAGAAAAATCCTAAGAAAGAGAAAAACCAAGAGAAAACGTGCCATCCATATGGAGAAATGATGTATGTTCCTAGAGGCAATCTGTACCATTTGCATAAAAGGAGTAGCACATAATTCAAGTTTTAAAACATTTTATAATACTTAGAGAGGTGTCAGTTTTCACATCTTTTGAGGAAGATGAGGGGCCGCCTGGCATTAGCATATCGAGCGTGCCATAGCTGAGCAGACTACCATGAAAAATGAGGCTGGGGAAACCAGAGAGAGGGTAATAAGAATGATGAATGGTAAGGTTGATTTCAGAGGATTAGGATGGATCAGGAAGAAAAAAACACTTGTTTTGGGGGAGAAGATCTAAGATCTACAATCACCACCTCCCACCCAGACCCCTCTTTATTTGAGGCCTGTTTAATTTCATCCTGTGACTCAAGTCCAAGGGCTCTAAGTGCTTTATTGTCTCTGGTCATCACTGTGGCTGGTACACTTGAGGGGTCTCGGGATCAAATAGGAGGTGGCTGGTGCCTGTTCAAGGGGCCTGGCATTTGGCACTGTCAGTTGGTGGCTCATGCTTTGGAGTCACTCGTGCACCCAGCAGACACTCAGAGCACCCACTGGGGGCCAGACTGGAGGCCTGTCATTGGGTTTCTCAACCTCCCTCACCAGTGTCCTCGCATGAGAAAGTAGAGAAATAATCGGCACTTTACGGAGATGTAAAGATTAGAAGAGGCACAGGTGCGTAAGGCAGTTAGCACGGGGCTGGGAGACATGGAGTAAGCCTCATATACCCTATTGCCAGTAATTAATAATTAGTGATGCTCCCACTCTCTCAGTAATTTTCGGCCAGCTGCTGGGCAAAACATGTAAACGAGGGATCTTCTTCCTCATGCATTCCACTGCCCTCCTTTCACAGACAGGACAGAGGGCCCTGAAGAGAGGAAGGGGTCTCCCGAGGTTAACTGCTGGTTTGGGGCACGTCCTCTGGTGCCCTGATAGTGTGCTGGAGAAGGGCATGCTCAGCACGGGGAACTTTGGATAATTTAAGCTTTAGGTCTTTTGTCTTCAACACTCACCTATTCTTTGCTCATTAGCTAAATTTTCAGAACTTAACCCCTTTGGGTATTAGTGATTTAAGTTATCCATCACTGGCTTTGTTATACATAACTGATGAAGTTCAGATGCAATTATTCCCAGAAACATCAACAAAATTCCTAGAAGCAAGGTGCTGCCTCTGGAAAATCTGCCCTACAGTAGCATAGCACTCTTTGGATTATGTACCCAAAGAGTTCTAAGAATTGTTAATGGGATTTCTTTAAACAGCGAGGACCTGGGGAGGGGTGTGGAGGGGAGTTCTGTATACCGTATATACAAAATGGCATATTACGAAGTCCTGCAGCAAGGAATCCTGATGGGTTTGGTTGATCCATGGCATTTCTACAGAACAGACCACTTGACCATGGAATACCTTATGGGACAGGTTCCTTAAAAGCCCACTGTAAGAAGCACTTTCCTGGATAATCTGGCCTCTCTTATGAAAAGGATTTTGAGAGAGGGAAGGCCCAATTAAGCAATATTTGCTGGTTGTGGACACCAGGCCATTGAAGTATGTAGAAATGAGGGTTTTGTTAGGTAGCACAGCATTTTTTACCTCAAAATCCTGTAACAACAGAAACAATTTCAAACATCTGTTTTCTAAAAGCTCTATATCACAAGTTCTTTCTAAAAGTAGTTACTACCCCATTCATTACCTTGACATTGAAGGGTCAGATTACAGTTGCGTACTTTTTTTTTCAAAGGTATGAGCTAGCATACCACTGATAACCATTTTTTGTAAAAACAAACGCATAAATCATCTTTACATATGCTATTATAAGGCCTTTGCCATGAGGTAACTAGCAAAGCTCTATATTGTACAAAAGATTTCCATTGTCATTCTTCATGTCATTTCAAAGTGTTATAAAAGTTCTATGATATTCTCAGCCTCACCTTTATAAAAGTAACCAAATTAGTGACATCCAGTAGTACTTGTCTGCCCTGGCTTCAAGGCTTTGTTGCAAACTTTCCTTCAATAATGAAGTAAAGAAATTCAGTATCACTTTGTGAACTCACTTGGAATCCTTTCATTATTCCAATTAAACAGCTCTACCTGGGATCCCTGGGTGGCGCAGCGGTTTAGTGCCTGCCTTTGGCCCAGGGCGCGATCCTGGAGACCCAGGATCAAATCCCACGTCGGGCTCCCGGTGCATGGAGCCTGCTTCTCCTTCTGCCTGTGTCTCTGCCTCTCTCTCTCTCTCTCTCTCTCTCTCTCTCTCTCTCTGTGACTATCATAAATAAACAAAAATTTAAAAAAATATATTAAAAAAATAAAAATAAACAGCTCTACCTTTCATACATGCACTTTCCATAAAACCATTGTCATCACTGAAGTAGGAATTTACTGTTCAGATTATAATTTGTCGAGGACATCTTTCCTTTAGTGCTCACTGAAAAGTTGTTCTTTTGGTATTTCATTATCTAAACCAAATCTTGCAAATAGCATAAGCTGACACACATCAGGATCCTCTGTGCTTTGATTTAACTCTGTAGCAAATCTCCCATGTAATTTGTCTTCATACTAGGATCTTCAGGCCAGCTGCACTTATATTTGTGACTCTGCCCAACTATATTTGCTGACAAAGGAATTTACTTCATTTGTTACTGTCTTGTGTGCTTTTTCTGTGATTTTTGCCAGGGCAGGAAAAGCAAGTGTTTTCCTTATTGGATTTTATTATCTTTCGTTTTACATATGAAATCCCCAAAGGGACCACTAAACTCTCTTCATGGGGGTTAGTGGAACGTTGTAAAGTTCTACACAGAGTTTCACAAGACTTTATACCTCATCAAAAAATTACAGAGAAAAAAATAATTTAAAAAATTACAGAGTCTTGTTTTCTTATCCTGGATGCTTTGTGTTTAAGTGTCTTGCCAATCATGCATCCTTGTAACATTAAGTAGTATCTTCAGGCATTATACACACTTGGGGTGAAGTTCTTCCTTAATGATAGTGGTTGTAAATCCATATTTGAATCTAAAACAAAAAAATATTTTTTTTTGCCAGCTTCTTGTCAGATCTAATTAGGTAGCCATTTCTGTTCTTGGGAACTTAGCTAAGACTCATATTGGAAACAGAGCATCAGCTCGGCTGTTTTCCTGCTGGCCACCTGAGCCTGTCTTACTGGTGTTCACAATCAGTCCATTGCCTTGTAGGACAAGTTTTTAATACCTACTTACTTGGAAGAAGTTTTAGATTTACAGAAAAGGTTGTAAAAGTAGTGCTGAGACTCCCATACTGCCCCCACTCCAGCCGCTCCGCATTTGGTGTCCATTTCCCCTACTGTTAACATCTTACATGGTAATGGTGAACTCTCCAGACTGACAAACCCACATTGGTAGATTGCGCTTCACTTATCTCCACAGGCTTTAGGCATCTTTCACTGGTGTTTCTGTTGGTCTCCTCTGGCCCCCAATGCTTTTTCAGTCTTTCCATGTTTTTCATGACTGACCTTGACCATTGTGAGGTGTTCTGGTCAGGTACTTCATGAAATATCCCTCAGGCTTGGTTTGTCCCCTGTATTTTTCTCATGATTAGACTGAGGCTATGGGTTTTTGGAGAGAGTATCACAGAGGCAAAGGGTATCCATCCCCAAGGGCATCACATTGTATCAGGAAGGACCTGATTTTCACACATGGCATCACTAGGGACCCTAACTGTCTGTACCTGGTCAGGGCAGTCTTTGCCAGGATTCTCCACTGCAAAGTGACTGTATTCCCCTTTCATGCTGCATTTTTCAGAAGGGTGTCACTGTACCCACCACACACTGGAAAGGGGGAGATTAAGTTCTACTTCCTAATGAGGAGCAGAATCTACATATGAGAGCTCTTAAAAAAAAAAAACATATGAGAGCTCTTCTGTGAGGAGATCTGCTTCTCTCCCCCATTTATTTGTATTTATATATTACATAATTTATTTATATCCACGTAGACTCACTTATATTTATATTATACTTTGGGTTACCATGCAAGGCTCTTTTTTTAAGATTTTATGTATTTACTCATGAGAGACACAGAGAGAGAGGCAGAGACACAGGCAGAGGGAGAAGCAGGCTCCCTGCAGGGAGCCCGATGCGGGACTCGATCCCAGGACCCCATGATCACAACCTGAGCCAAAGGCAAACACTCAAGCCACCCAGGTGCTCCAAGCCATTTGTTCATTTTGTGAGGAATATTTTATTTAAAGATTGATATTATTAGATACTATTAAATGAGCTAAAAATAGATATTGAAATTGATGGAACACTCACCCAGGAACATTGAAACCCATCAAAATGTGAGATACACTGCCCTCTGTGTTGACACAGATATGGGTGCTCAAATGACACATCAGCTCACTCTCTCCTTTTTCTCCATCTTTCCCATGCTGCCTCTGTTACAGCAGGGTGACTTTTAGTAGTTCCCCAGGCCATAAGTACACAGGACTTAGTTATTCAACAAATATGTATTACATGTGGGCTGTAGGGCAGGCACTGCTCTGAGCACTGGTTATACAGTAGTGTGTAAGATTGCACAGGCCTTGCTCTCCATGAGCTTATATTCTAGGGCAGACTGTAGACACTGAACAAGAAAACAAATGGTCAAATTGGTCATTCCAGGTGGTCCAACATGCTATGAAGAAGTCAAAGCAAGTAATCTAAAAGTGACTAGTGCTCATGATCCCAGTTAGAGAAAGAAGACCCTCTTTCTTTCAGTGACTCAGCTAAATGATTCTGTTGACCCTTCTTAAGACACATGTCCACATCTGAACCCATCTTTGTGTTCTTAGGAATGGTCAGAAATGACTCATTGGTCAACCTGAGTCACATGCCCCTGCTTCTGATGGACCAGGCATGACCCATAGCCCCATGAGAATCATGGGAAGAAGGCCATGTCTGGGTCTGCGAGGGGATGATGCAGGACATTCAGAAAAAAGATAGGGGCCACCACTGAAGGTGTCAGCTGGGAACCAGGAAGCCAGCTGCCTTTCCCAGAGCAGTGATTCATATGGTGCCCACCCTTCGGGGCATTACTGATGATTCCACCAAATTGGCAAAATCCCACTGGACTACAAACCCAGCTGCTCCTCAACCAACCTTGGGAGATTCCCTCAGCTAAAGATTCTGTATCATCCCTAGAGGTGGAATCTGCTTCCCTCTATCCTCTCTGTCCCCAGATCAGTAGAGATACTCCCCAGAGGGACACTGTGGGGCTTCTGTGAAATGTGAGTAAAGTCTTAGTAATTAATCCCATAGAGAGAGGGGGAGTACAAGGCCAGTTACATCTGCAAGTCTTAAGTTGGTTGTCTGCAGAGGAGCCACATGAAGACAACACTCGTTGAGGATTCTTAGGCTGTTTGTAGTGCTTTGCCATTTCCTGCAATTGGGCCTGCCAGAAATTCTCCACACATATCAAAATCCAGTTCAAACAGATCGTTAACCCCATTTTATAGCAAAATAAATAAATACATACATACATACATACATACATACATACATACATACATAAAGGAACTGAAAATATGGAACGTGATGGCCATGAGAGACTATAGCCAGATCTCCTCATGGATGCATGACTCTCCCAGCCCTGAGTATTATCAAGAATATCTATTTTCCTATGGTCATTTGTCCTCTCCAACCTCCCCATCCTCAGGCAGGGGAAAAAATAAGAACGGTTACAGATCGCAGAACAAGAAATGGTAGGATACAGGACAGGCCTTGTGCCTTCCTTTTCCAGATGAGGATGCTAAGTAATCACTGAGTCTGGTCTGTCCTCTGCCCCCTTCCTGAGGAATGAATGATGCACTTTTGTCTGGGAAGAATTTTTTCTTTTCTTTCTGGGACTTGTAAAAACCAAGAAGCAATAAGAAGCTGTGTAAAAGGAGACAAAGAGTCACCAGAGCCTTTGTGGCTTGGACTCTGAGTTTCAAACCCACTGTTGTTATTTAATAGCCACTCCGGGTAGTGGTTAGGGGTGAGAAAGGAGGAGGATGAGAGCTGGAATAGAATCTTCCACAATTAGCGGGGCAATAGAAGAAGCGGAGTGGATTCCACGGGCAGTGAGCAAACATTGACCAAGCCTGTCACGATGTGTGCAAAGCTGGACAAAAACAGGCCTTACATTCAGGGAGTCAGCAGTCTGGGCTTTAAATAGGTATAGGGGATGGTGTCACTTTAGATTGTCCACCTCTCATGAACTGAGCGCCAGTCTGCTCCAGGCTCTGCAGCAGATGCCTTTACATTTCTTGTCTCATTGATCCTCGGAAGCAGGCAGTATTATTTCCTTGTATCAGATTAGAAAATAGAGGTTCATTTACATCAAGTGGTTTAGGTGACAGAGCCAAGAGGAAGCAGGGGTAAATTTGCTTTGCTTCTGTGCCTAGCAGCCCTCTTTAGTATCTGCTCAGTATTTTGAACTTGACTAGAAGCGTGGGCCTTACTACCTTACTGGATAGCCCCTGGCTTCATCTCTGGGCTTCATCCTGCCCTTCTGCCTCAGGCTGTGACCATCTGTAGTCCCTTGTTTCAAGTCTTGTTTCTCATTCCTCTTTCCGACATAGAGACTCTGTGTTCACCCTGCCTCCTCAGTTGGCAAGGTGGCTGTTTTGTGAACTCAGAACCTCAATTTCTTCTGTAATTTGATGAGCACCTTCAGTATACCTTCTTGTGCATGCATCCATCAGTCCTGGGCTGGACCACCAACTACAAGGTGGTTGCTGTGACATCCCTTTTGCGGGTGAGGGACTGTCTCCGTGAGACCAGGCAACTTAGTGCGGGCCACCAGCTGATAGGAGCTGGAGCTGTGACTGGCCTGCAGATCTGTCTGCTTGTCCCTTTCTCCTGTGCATCGTAATCCTGAGGATGACAAGGAAAGGGACTTGTGAGACTGTTGTCCTCCTCCTTGAAATACCAAACAAGGGTAAGAACAGAGGGAGCTTAAACTCTTTCAAGAGAAAATGACAAGCTGTTTGGCCCTTACACAAAGAAAGGGGGAATATATTTCCCCATCCTAAAGTCCACATTAATAGGGCTTTTATAAATGATTTGCTGTAGACAGACAGAATGTGAGGATTATAGAGAATGTCATCATCATGATTTCCATTCTTGAAGCAAAGGGCAGCTATTGAATACTAACTACCTGCCAGACACTATGGCACTCAGGAAGAGTAATAAGTCATGCTCCCTGCCAGCCCAGAAATTCACATCCCAGTGCTGCCAGGTGCAGGCTTGTAAATAAATAATTACAAGAGTGTGCAGTGAGTTCTCTACAGAGTTAAGTGCAAGAGTCTATAGAGCACTGAGGAAGGGCCCAGCAACTGCCCCGGTGTTACATAGGAAAGCTTACAGTGAGAATCAGAAAACTTAGTTTGCAGAGGCTTAAAATAGAGGAGTTTAATTTCTTAGCTAAGAATTCTGAGTAGCTATAGACATTGGCTTCTAGACAGCAGGATGTTGACTTTCTCATAGTCATAGGATAGCTGTCATGGTTCCAGTCATCACATCTGTGTTCACAACAAAAAGGTGAGTGGGATGTGAGCAGAATGGCACCTTCTCTGAACCTTATTATTAGGAAATCAAATACATGCTTCCTCATGTATCTTTTTGGGCAATCCTGAATCATATGGCCAACCTAGCTGCAAGGGGGTCTGGGCAATCAGAGCATAGGGTCATCATGATTAGCTTAGACCTTAAATGGATCAGGATCCATTCACAGATGCTGGGAATTACAACTATAAAGTTAGTGTTCTGTCAGGAATGAAGAATGGGGTAGAGGGACAGACCTACTAGGAGGGAACCGTCTGCCACAAGCGGTCAGGCAGAGATTTACAGAAGAGACATGTATTTGAGCTCCGCCATGGAGGTCAAGCAGGCATTCACATGGTAGAGAAGAAGGATATTCTGGGGAGGGGGATAGAGCATATGCAAAGACACACGTCATGAAAGACAGGTTCAAGAAATACTAGGAAGTTCCTCCAGCCTGGACATAGAAAAGAAATTGTAAGCAGGAGTCAGTTTGCAACAGGCTTAACTACCAGGCTAAGGAAGGTCGTAGAAAATCAAGGAAGGTCTTGAGACAGAGACCCGTTTTCCAGATTACCCCTCATTCCCATAACTTGGAAGATACATAGCCCAAGTTCTTGTTCACCTGGCACTTGCACACAGGCTCTGATGTCTTAGCATTTTGGGCACCGTAAGTTACTTTTAGGAACCCTCTGGGTTGTGAGTGCTTCAGAAGCTGAATTTTTGACTGAGCTCTTTCCATAGCCTTGTCCTTGTACCGAGGTCTTGCTTCTACCTTTGAAATGCTTTTTCCTTGATGGGCGATAGAGTCTCGTGTTTCTCCTTTAATCAAGTTGACTTCTGCTGTCTTCCCAGATGATGTTTAAGTTTCCTGAACAGTAATCAATTTCTGTCAATTTCTCTGGCTCACTGCCTGCTGACTCCCAAGTCTGCACACATACTCAGCCTTCACAGACATTTCAGATCCAAATCAGATCACACCCATGGGGCCCCTGGTGCCTGGCAGCTTCTGCAGCCCACCTGGCATGCAACCTGGATGCCTCCTTCTCTGCTTCCTGCCAAGATGGAGGTTCAGCCCCTGTACCTGAGAAGTCCTAAACCATCCTCAGCCTCAGGATCCCAGAGATGAGTGAGGTCCCTGTGCTTAGAAGGGGAAAGTAGGATTCTTTTATGATCCAATAATTCTCCTATAAATTTCATTCATTGCTGTGATCAGAGTCATTTAATGATTACAGACATGAGAGAAATGAGAGAGAGATCCCAAGTATCTCTGTCTCTTTGGATTCAAATCCTGACTCTCTCACTTCCTAGCCATGTAACTTAGGGCAATTTAGTGGACTTTCCCCACCTGTAAGATGGGATAAGGAGACTATCACCTCTACTCTTAAATGAATGTGTTAAATGAGCTATGACAGCAAAGTATTGAGAGGAGTGCTTGGCACATAGGAAACATCTTGTATATGCTAGCTGCTGATAGTAATTACTATTGCCATGCTAATGTGCCTCAGCAAGTAGAGTAAGTTATGATAGTTTCCACCACAAGCCTTGGTAGACTCATACACATTTACCAGCTCTTTGCAAAAATCTATTTCAGGACACATTCTCCATTGTCACTCCCATCTCGTGTGTGAAAGCTTGTCAGCAAATGTCATCTACACCACCGGCTTGCTGCCCCCAAGCCAGCAATGATGGTCCCTCAAGGGACCAGGAAATGACATTTCTCAGTAGTCAGATATGCCCTGATCAAAATTATCAGCAATACTAATCCTGAGTTGGATTTTCCAAAGCAGGCATATGGTTTAATGGAAGGAACAGTGCCTCAGGAGACAGAACCTGGGCATGACTTCTCCCTTTTTTGCTGTGTGACTCTGGGCAGGTCTGGGCCTTGGTCTTTCTCCCTCTGGGCCTTGGTCTCTTTATATTCAGGTGGCCCTGCCCAGCAACCATCACTAACAGTCTCTCTTTTAACATCTCCATAAGACCACGTAGCACACCTGTAATTTAAAATGGATGGTTAACTTAATGTCCTGCTCTCTCTCAGTTGTAAGTTCCAGAAAGAGAGTCGTGATCCCCTGTCCATCTTTGCATTCACGGCCCCTATCAGTGCCTGGCACGCGGTCAGTGCTCATTGTAATATTTACTGAATGAATGAATGATGTGGTAGAAAGAAAAAGATGAGGGAGCAAGACAGACCTGATTTTGTATTAGGACTGGTTACTTACTAGTTGGGTGACCCTGCATTAGGATCGGCTTCAGCATTATTGTCTGTAAAATGGGGATACCACGTTGTTTTGAGGATTGCATTGAAAACATCACATGCACGCACACCAACCACGTCTAGTGTATAGCGGGTATTAGATAAACATAGCTATTATTTACTTCTCTAGAGCCTAGCACAGGGGAGTGGAGTATGCTGTGTCCTGCTAAGGAGAAAAAGGCACATCTGAATATACATTAAGTTTCTCCCTGGTGAGAGACTAAAATTTTTTGAGCCAGACGCACATCCCTCAGCCTTCTTGCTGGCTTAGCACTCAGCAAGCACCAGGATCTCGGTCGGAGTGAGCCTTTGAGTAGGCTTCCCTGTTGCTGGGTCGCCAAGTTGCAAAGGGTTTTCCAGAACCCCCTTGACCTGCCAGCAACCACATCATCTTCTCCCCCTTCCTTCGTTCAACCTTTGCTGCTTTCTGTAGAACACCAGGTAGCAGTATCTACCTGGAGGCAATAGACAGACCCAGAGCACTGTCCAGGCACAGAGCAGAACAAGACATGGTGGGATAAGAGGTGGCCTGGAAGGGGTCGGGGCTACCTGGAGACTTGGGTCCTCATCATAGTCTTGCCCCTGTCCAAACACCCCGTGAGATCTTAGGTAAGCCAGCTCCTCTGTAAGCCTCACTGCCCTCATCTGCAAAGCATTCAGCCCATTGATGCCGTGCACGACAGCAGTAAGGAACCTGGGACTTCAGGTGTAGCACCGGCTTCATGTCTCAGCTCTGCCCCTTACCAGCTGTGAGTTACAGACAAGCCTGGTACCATCTTTGTAAAAAGGACAGTGGGATCCAAATGGGCTTTATCTGGGGGATTTAATGACACAGTGTCTCCAAAGTCCCTGGCAGATTTGTGCACAAGGAGTAAAGATTTGTTTGTCTGGGGACCCAGAGGCTAGCCCTTATTTTTACTTCCTGTAAGTTTCTCCCTGTTGAGGAACTTCATGTTTCCTGAGTCAGTTGCACATCCATCAGCCTTCCTGCTCGCTCAGCACTTGGCAAGCACCAAAGTCTCTTGCAGTAAAGACATGATCCCCACAGGGTGTGAGTGACACCAGCTTGCATGCAATTATTTTAATGCGTGGCCCAGGACCTTCTCATGCCCGAATTGGTGTATTCTCAGGGGAGAATCTTCCCTCTCCTTCCTTCTCACATCCTTCAAAAGGCACAGGAAGAGAACACATCCTGCATGCTCTTCCTTCCCTGAAATGCAGGCGCCGCCAAGTGGCGTCATTCCAGGGACGGTCTGCTGGCCCTTCTGCACCATCCTGAATGCTTAACCCGCTTCCTTGCTTATTGCTCCGGTGGACTTCATGCTGGCAGGGTTCGGAGAAAGAGGATGCAGAATGCTGGTAGGCAGGCTGCTGCCATCATGTTTGAGGGGAGAAGAGAACCCACAGAATATGGGGCCATCCTGGCTTGCAGGCACTGGGCTAGGCGTTTGTTTTAAACCTCTTAACTCCTTTGGGGAGTTGGGTTTACTGGTTCCCACCTTACACATGAAGAAACTGAAGCCCCAAGGAATAAAACGAGCTGCCCAAGGACACAGTTAGTGAAGAGCATAGAGCATAGCTGAGATTCACACCTAGGCTGGCCTGACGTCCCCGGTTCTTGCTCTGCCCTTACACCATCCTGGTCTTGGGAGGCTGTGGCAGGTATGGTTTGTACTCAGTGGGTTTCCCGTTGTTGCCATGAGAAGAGGGACTTGGTCTTGCAGACCAGCATTTACCAAGCCAGCGTCGAGGGCTGTGGCTGCCGTACATCCAGGAGACACTGAGAGGGCCCCACTCTCTACTCTGAATGCTGGCTCTGTTCAGGCTCCTGCAGACAGAATGTGGCTAAAGGAGGGAACTAGGGAGGAACCGAGCTCTGGACACCCCATTCCTTCCTCTGTGTCACCGTCAGCTATGCTGGTCCCCCCACCACAGGCGGCAAGTGGGGGAAAGGGGAGAGTGCATTCATATCTTCTGTAACGTGACAAGGCATGAGCAGGGAAGTTTTTAAAACCTGGCTTCTCCTGTTCTCCCCGTGTGGACAGAAGAACATGGGCTTTGGAATCAGGTTTATTCAGACTTAATTTTGAATCCCGGTTCCCATGTTTACCAAGTTTGTGGCCTTGGGCAAGTCACTTCTCCAGGTTCTTCATCTCTAAGATTGCATTCCTCATGCAGGGCACCATGAGGATTAAAAGAAGACCGTGATTATAAAGCTGATGGCAAAGGGTGCTCCCGCCCGGCCCCTGCCCAGCCAGCTCCCCCGCCCAGGGCACGAGCTGTCCCTGCTGGCTGCTCTTCTGGCCCTCGCAGCCTGCATTCCTGTCTTGTCTGTTATGATCAGAGCATCATACTCAAACCCAGGGTTAGTGATTTCCCCCTCAGTGAGGTCCCCAGTGCCACAGCTGAGTTCTGACCATGGCCTGCATGGGGCTGGGCTCTCCCCGCACCCTGCTCACACTTTTGGCCTCATCTCCCACCCAGCACCTGCACTCCGGCCGCAGCACCTGACTTTGTATTGTCCCACGGGTCTTCCCTCTGCCGGCACTGTGCCACCACCGTCCCCTCCATGCTGGCCTCTGCCTCCTGGGGAGCTCTGGTTCATCGTTCAAGCCCCAGCACAGGCATTGAGCTACCTATTCATAACTCTGGTTCCCATTGACCCTCTCTTCACGAATCACATTCTACGCTCTGTTTGTAGACACATCTCTGGCCAACCACCAGCCAAGCAAGGGCAAGCACCGTCAACAGAGGTGGCTGTGCCTCTCTCAACCCAGTGCACCCCAGGCACATCCTCGCAGGCCTTTCTGGGGTGCTCACCTTGTGCCAGACACTCCTTGCCTGCATTACGGGTATTGACGAGTTGATTTTTCACGGCAGCTATATGATACAGTGTATCCGTCGGCCCTGGCTGGAGGCAGAAAGCATCCCCATTATTCAAACAGAGAATTTAATCTTTAAAAATAGCAACTTAGACATAAAGTGTTGATTTGGTAACTAAAAAAGCAAAAATAGGAAATAGCAGGAAAGAGTTACTGCCCCTGGCGCTGAAGGAACAGAGGGGAGGTAGGAATCATTACATGGGGCTGGCTCCCAGACCTGGGCTGGGGGCTGTAGGCAGCTCTGAGGCAGACCAGGAGGTGCATGCTGCATGCTGGAAAAGCTGCAAAATGCTTCTAGCTGCTGCTAAACGAAGGAAGTGTCACTGCTGCCTTGAAGAACGGAGGTAGGGTGATGCTTGCAGGGACAGGAAGCAACAGGAAGGCCACCTTCCTTTCTCCTCCCCCAGACTCCCAGTCTATCTGGCAGCACCCAGCAGGAGGCGGCTGGCAAGGTAGCAGTAGGGTTTTCAGAGTCCCCACCTCAGCATCAGGAGGCTTGGAGCTGAGAGACAGAAGCTTAAAAGCTGGCACAAGCAGGAACTTTTGCTTTCCCCAGTTCACAGACAAGGAAACTGAGGCACAGACAGTAAGTCACTTGCCCAAGAGCAGAGGCAGGATTGGAACCCGGGCCATGTGGCCTCAGCGCCCTTCCTCTTCACCCCTCAGTTGTAAATGGTGAATGAATGAGTGAGCGAGTGAATGGACAGGCCCCCCCCCCAATAGTGCTTAGGCCCATGCCACCTGCCTACCTCCTTGTCACCCCCCCAGGTCATTCACTGGAACTCCCCCAAGAAGCTGCGGGTGAAGAACAAGCATGTGGAGTTTTTCCGCAACCTCTATCTGACCTTCCTGGAGTACGATGGAAACCTCCTGAGGCGAGAACTCTTTGGCTGCCCCAGCGAAGCAGACGTCAACAGCGAAAACGTAAGAGGCTCGTGGGGCCCTGGATGGACGAGCCGCACCCTTGCCCCTGGTCCCATTGGGATGGGGTGGGGACACTGGTGCTCCAGCGTCTCCCCTGCTCCATGCTCATCACTGCAGGCAGAGAGGGGGTACGCTCAGCCCCGATGAGGTGCACTAACTGGTTCCTTTAGGGGTAGTGTAGGTGGAGAAAGCGTTAGGTACAGGCTCCAGGCATAGCTAGCACCTGTATCTTCCTGTGTCTTCGCTGCTGATAATTTTTTCCTACCTTATACTTCATGTGATGTGCATAGAAACCCTCTTTCTTCCCCCAATCTGAGTGCAGAGATTGAGGCACAGCAGGTTGCTCACAGCAAGCAAGGAGCAAGGTTGGAAGTGATTTGAAGTTCTGGGGAGCAGGAAATGGGGAAGCCGCACACTGTCATGGAAGAAGGCAGGGCATGCTGGGTCAGGCTGACCTGGGCTGGCTTTAATCCCTTCCAGTTACCAAGTACATGACCCCCAGCAAGTTACTCACCCTCTCTGTGCTTCCGTTTCCTCAACCACCAAAGGAGATGTAAAACTTAAAGGCGGGTTTTGAATTGCATTTAGAGCACCTGGCTCAGCATCTGCCATATGTTAGCTGCTCAATAAATATTTTCTCTCTTTCCTTGACCCTAAGTATTAGAGATAGAAGTGATTGTTCATTCAGTGAACATTTCCTGAGGGCCTCCCTGTTCTGAGCCCTGAGCATGCATAGGTAAAACAAAGGACGATGGTCCCCTGCTGTTGTGGTGCTAATATTCTCATGGGGGAAACACACTTGATAACTATGAATGTTCAGGAAAAATGATCAGCCAGTGGCAGGTGCTACATGGTGGCATATTAATGAGCAGCTGAGCTACTCCACTGGTTTGCAGGGGCCAGGGTGGGGTGGGGCAGAGGGCAGCTTCTCTGAGAAAGTGGTGTTCCATCTGAGTCCTGAATGACAAGAAAGAGCCAGCCATAGAACAGCAAAGGATGAGGGAAATACAAATCAAAGCCACAGTGAGATACCCCCTCACGCCTGTAAAGATGTTTGCTCCCAGAGAACAAAAGATAATGAGAAATGGTTAGATGTAGAGAAGTTGGAACACTGTGCACTGTAATACGATGCTGTGGGTGCTGTGCAAAACAGTATGGAGGTTCCTCAAGAAATTACAGAGAGACCTGCCCTATGACCCAACATCCCACTTCTGGTGTGCTTCCAAAAGAATTGAAATCAGGATCCTGAGGCAGTATGTGCATTGCCGTGGTCACTGCAGCATTACTCTTGATGGCCACAGGTGAAAACAGCCCAGTGCCCATCGACATCACAGATGAATGGATAAAACGCCATGTGTATGAACAATAGGATATTGTCCAACCTTAAAAAATAAGGATATCTTACCATTTGTGACAACATGGGTGAACCACGGAGATGTTATTATGCTAAGGAAAGAAGCCAGTCACAGAAGAATAGATACCGCATGATGCCCCATGTGTGAGACATCTAAAATAGTAAATGCACAGATGTAGACAACAGAATGCTGGTTACCGGGGAGGGGAGAGGGGTTATGGGGAGCTGGTGTGTTTAGTGGGTATAAAGTTAGAGTTACACAACAGGAGTAAGTCCCAGAGATTTCCTATGCTGCACGGTGCTTGGAGTTAACAGGGTGTGGTGCTCTTAAACATTTTAAGAAGTTGGATCTCATGTGTTAAGTGTTCTTAACACACACACAAAAAAACTAAGAAACTTCTGGGGGTGATGGATAATGTGTATTACCTTGATTATAGTGAAAGTAGCATGAACGTAACACGTCTAAACTCCAAATTGTTTTCATTATGTTAACTTTTTAATTTGCCATTTAATATGCTATGTTAATACGCCGTCTCCCCATTTCAGTAAAGCTGGGGAGAGAGGTGGAAGAGCAAAGGAAGTACATTCCAGGTCGGGGGGAGTAGCTAGTACAAAGGCCCTGGGGCAGGCCACAGCCAACATGAAGACCTGCAGGATGGCCAGTGTGCCCAGGGGCTGGAGCCCAGGGAGGAGAACGGCAGATGCTGAGCATCAGAAGGGCAGAAGGCCGAGTGGAAGGATGTTGTGAGCAGGTGAAAGAGTCAGAATTTCCTTTTATTACTATTATCGTTATTATTTATATTCTTATCTTGGATGTCAGGAGAATTCCTTTAGTTCCCAGCGTCAGGGGATGGTGTCTACGGAAGGTCTGGAGGACGCACTCACCTGGCCCTTTACCAGGGTGACTGGTCCCACGGCCACCCTGCCCTCTGGCATCTGCTCCCAGGTCACAGTGGAGTCCCCTTGAGCTCTGGGCCTTCTCCACATCACCTTCCATGCCTTTGTCAGTGTCTGCCCTTCTCCACCACTGGCAGTAGAGAAAAGAATACCATTAAGCACTTGAACTCTGGCTCAGAGTCTGGAAAGCACTTTAGAGGTTTCAACAAATGCTGTGTTCTTCTGGTTTTGCCATCCTCTCTCTACTCAAATCAGTATTTGCCATCATCATCAATATCTGAGTGCCCATTCGGCACTTTTTCCCTCAAACACTAAAATGAAAACTGTTCTCTCACCTTTGTTTTTTCCTACATGGAAAAGACTCAATAAAAAGCCTTGGCAGGATGAAGCCACCAGTTAATTGTTCTATCAGTGTGCTCCCCAAGTGCACTGTTGGGCATCTTACAAAGTGGGACTCCCTTTATAAACTACCCACTTGCACCTCTTTCCCCTGCTGGGTCATCAGAGTGGGGAAGTCATCGGTGGTCCTTCTCCTAATCTGACTGTATTTATTTGCTCAATAAGCATGCATCAGTGCCAGCCACCTGCCAGACACCCTGCCAGGCCACCCAGGTTGAACTTACAGGCTGACTCCATCCCTATACATAAATCGCTTGTCATGTAACAAATGTTAGAGATGCCAAGAGGATGGTCACCTTGGGTCCAGGGGGGGCCATGAGCAAGAGGGCAGCCTTCCCTGAGCACTCACCACAGCTGTTGTCCCAAACACTCTGCCCTTGACTGTGCAATAGCCACAACCACCACCTTTGTTTCTTCTGCATTCCAGTCCCATTCCTAAAGCAGGGCCTTTGTGCTTGCTTCCCCTCTGCCTGGAACACCCTGCCCCTTAGCACCCACCTGTCTCAGAGGTAGCATCCTCAGAAACTTGCCCCCCTCCCCTAACAGGGGCATCCAGTGATGCTATAAGTCACTGTGATGTGCCCCATTTTCTTTTTATCAGAGCACACACTACTATGCACAATTAGTTGGTTCATGTAATTGTCTCCTATCCCTCCCCACCCCCCCCCGGAAAAGAAGAGCAGAATATATAAGACCCTTAGAGACTTTGCCTGTCCTGTTCACCTCTGGGGACTCCTTCCTGTAGCAGAGAAGCAAGCACATCATAAGCACTTAACAAATATTTATTGAACGGGTTGAACAAATAATAGAGACAAAGGAAGTACCAGGTGAGGGGAGAGCAGATGGAAAAGCAGGGAGTCCAATGAGAATATGCTGGTAGTCAGTTTCCTAGAGCACAGACCTGTTAGGAGTGACAAGGAATGAAGCCGACCGGAGGGGCCTTGGCTTTGCTTAGTTTAGACTGACCCTGTCAGCAGTGAGGAGCCACCAAAGGGCTTTAATCATGGTCAGATTTACATTTGAGAGAAATCACTCCGTGTAGAGAATACAACGAGAAGGACAGATTGGAGGCAGGGAGGCCAGTTAGACCATTGCTACGTCCCAGGCAAAGAGATGGCAATGGGGCTCTGACCTAGGGCAGCAGCGGCAGGGATCAGAGAACAGGTGGGTTGCTTTGTGGGTGCTAAGACAGGGGCAGATACAACTCCCCCTCACAAATCAAGAGGGTAGGTCCCTGTGCCCTGCTGCAGCCAGGTTCCTCTGGCCAAGCCCACCCCCAGAGAGGGGCTGGGACAAGCAAATTGTAACTTTGGGTCCCCGAACATTGTGTCCCTGGGGGGAGTTCCACCCTCTGGCCCTTTGCAGCATGTCGAGTGTTAGGCAAACACAGCCAGAGGGAAAGCATAAGATCCTGGATCTGGGCCAAAGCTAAATGCTCCCAGCCCTGGGGGTGAGGTCGTTAGAGCTTTGACAAGCGCACAGAGGGTGGCAGTGTCAAAGAAATGATGTTGGGAACCTCTTCATAGGACTGCAGGCCCTAGAGGGGAAAGGTCTCCAACAGCAGTGTCTCAGGCAGATAGTCCTTCAAACAGGCACCAGCTGCAGGGCTAGTGATCCAGGGGAGCGGTGCAAATCAAAGTCTGCTCCAGTGAGGGATGCAGACAAGCGGGGGTCATCCTCCCGTGTGAGGAGCACCAGACCAAGACGGCACTTCAGTAGCCCAAGAGAAGGGCATTTCACCGGTAAGGAAGAGCAGGTGCATCACAGGAGACTCCCTGGAGGAGGGAGGATTTGAAGGCTAAGAAAGGTGGACCTAGTGGGAAGGAGGGAGCAGTGGAGACCCGAGGTGAATGGGAACAGGGCACATTCAGGCGAAGGCAATGTGAGGGCATAAGCAGTTGCACAAGATGGTTATTATTTCTTCACCGGGGAGGTGATGATGGTGGTGATGATAAGATGGTGGGCTCCCCTGTCATCACAGATCACTCATTCAGGAGACACGTGACTCAGAGAAGTCATGTGAGTGCTCTGAGGGTCACCATCTGATAAATGGGGACGGTGATGCCTTTGTCACAGTGTTTCGTGGACACTTTATGTTAAATCACCATAAATGGGACTCAGCACCAGGAACACAGTGTTCACTGAGGTGCATTTTTTCACAGATCACGATACTGAACCCATCTGAGATTGGGCCCAAACCTGTTGTTCCACGAATGGTCTTCAGGTTTTGTTAACATTTTTCCTAGGCAGAACTCCAGAGAGGGGAGCTACAGCGTTGCTTAGAGCTCTGTCTATAAGCATCCCAGGGGCTGTCGCTTTAGCTCTGGGCCACACAATCCCAAGTGGATTTCCCACCAATTAAGAGACTCTGGGTAGGAAGGGGAGGCCTTTGGGCTGACCCTCCTGCTGAAGAGAATACACAAGTAAATTCAGGAAGCCAGTGTGAAGCTACGATGGGAGAAGCAGCCCCCATTTTAGATTCTGTGTTTGGGGTTCTTCCTCTAGGACGAGATGGTTTGGTTTGGAAGAGCAGCCTCCATCTGTGGTTTAGATAGGCAGTAGCTGATGGGACACACAGCCTGTCCTGTCCCATGACATCTCTCCATTTTCCTCAGCAACCTTGCCCCTCAGGTCTATCCAGGGAACCCTGGGACTCCACAGAACACAGGTGGATAAGCCCAGATGTTCTCCACCCCAACTCCGTGCAAAAATCCTGCTACAGCATCTCTAACAGGCTTGCATCCGGCCTCCGCTGGAATCCTCCCAAAGACAAGAAGCTCATCACTTACAACAGCTTCCTCCACTGCTGGGGAAAGCTCCAGATGCTAACCCATTCTTCCTCATGATGAGTGTAGTCTTCCTGTCTGTAAGGAACCCATTAATCTGAGTCCTGTCCTCTAGAGCAGAGAAAAATAAGGGCACCCTACCCCCTGGCATCCCTGACAGCCTGGCAGCTAGGGTAGCATGTTTCCATACATTGGTTATTTGGAAACATGCAGCTCTTCCTAAGCACTGTATTTGTAAAGCGATGCTGTATCATCAGGAGAGCCTTGTTCCACCTAAGGGTATTTTCCAGATAAAGGAAGCTCACCTTTTAAAATGCAGAGTTATTAGAATATATACATTTGAATCCATTTGGATGGGAATCTTGGTCAAACACATATGCCCCCTTTGGTAACCTAAGTATACGAAACTCAGTTTGCAATTTTCAGTAAGATCACTCTGGCTAGGCTGAGGGGGCAGGAATTGGCTAGAGGAAGGAGGATGCTATTTATCCTGGCAGGAAATGGCCTCGGACTATCCTGCTTATTCTGCAGATTCCTTTCTGACAGCTGTCACTTTGAGTTCATCAGCTTCAGAACAACCCTTTCTGGGCTCACCTCCCTGTTCCTCCTTCCTCTGGCAGCTGAGGAAAGAAAAACCAATGGTATGTAAGTTGGAAAGACCCAAAGTAGAAGAATCATGCGCTGTTGTGGTAGAAGTTCAATTATGAGACATAGCAAACCTCCAAAATGTGCAAACAAAGCAAAAAACAAACAAACAAAAAAAAACGACCCCAGTGAGCTTTGACCTGTACGTGGAATTGTAAATCAATGGACAGTGTCTGCAGACTTAGAGCTTCTTTAGCCCGTGTCCACAGCAGACCTCGTGAATCGATGGCCCAGCCCATTCCACTCGGGCTCAGCCCTGTTCCCAGCATCCTTGCCAAACCGCCCTCCAGGAAACCAGTACCAGCGTCCAAGTGATGACACAGGAGACTCGGAAGCCTGTTGAGTCTGTGTCCCTATGCTAGACGTTCACCACTCTATCTCCT
The DNA here is from genome assembly GCF_048164855.1 of Canis lupus baileyi. Lineage (NCBI taxonomy): Eukaryota > Metazoa > Chordata > Mammalia > Carnivora > Canidae > Canis > Canis lupus. Next base: position 33,013,032 of record NC_132848.1, read on the forward strand.
AGCCTGGAGTCAGCTCTCTGCGTCGCTTCAAGACCTTCCTCTGCTTTTTTTAGCCTCTGCCGATTGGGGTTTCCTGCAGGGAAAGAGAAAAGGAAGTGCAACTTTAATCTTCACCCCAATCGAGGGAGGTAGGCTTTATGAGTCACATTTCACAGATAAGGAAACCAAAGCTCAGAAGGGATGAGTTACTTGCTCAAAGTCAAACAGTTCCTATATGGTGGGCCACGATTGGAAAGCAGGTCTGTGTAACTCAGAAGTGGTAACTGGGGCCATGCTTCCCAAGTGGATGGAGCTCCATGGATAAGATGAATATAATGAGAACTACAGGTTACTTGGTGATGGTTCTAGTGGTTTTTACTTTTACAACCATCTCTTACTCTTTCACAAACCCTGCAAGGTAGTGATCACCTCCATTTCTAGAGGAGGAACTAGAAGCTCAGAGAAGTGAATTCCTAGAACAGGTAGTGGCAGCCCTGGAACTCGTGTGAAGCTTGACCCATGGCTGAGTGGTCTTTGTGCAAATATTTATAACTCTTCGGTCTACACCTGCAGTACCTGGCCTGTACCCCAGCACCCCTGTGTCCCAGGCCTCCTGACTTAATTTTTCTGTATAATATGTACCACTAACTCAATAGATTATATTCTTGACTTCTTTATTTTGTTGATTGTGTCTTTCCCTATGAGAATGGAAGCTCTGTGACTGCAGGGATTTTTACCTGTTTCATTCATCAATATATCTTCATGCCCGTAAAAGATTACCTGGCACCTGGTATGTGCTCAGTCAATTTTGGTGAACACATGAACTATTGTTAAGTCCTTTTCTTTTTAAGATTTTATTTATTTATTCATGAGAGACACACACACAGAGAGAGAGAGAGAGGCAGAGACACAGAGGGAGAAGCAGGCTCCATGCCGGGAGCCCGACACGGGACTCGATCCCAGGACTCCAGGATCACGCCCTGGGCCAAAGGCAGGCGCTAAACCTCTGAGCCACCCAGGGATCCCTAAGTCCTTTTCTTGAAACATCTGTGGAGTGCTGGAAAGATCCCTGTACTTGGAATCAGAACACCTGGCCTGAGAACTAGATCTAGGACTTCAGGGGTAACTCTCCCCTCCCACGGCCTCAGTAATCTCACCTGTGAAAAGGTCAGGAAATAATCCCAGCCTAGGCTGTCATGAGAGTTGATGCGGTTAAGGTGTATGGAGTGTCGCACATCCGCAGTAGGCCTGGTTCCGAATGTGGGCCGAAAAGCTCATCCTGACACCTGAGATCCTGCCTCCCCTCTGGAAGGAGGGTTTCCAGACTCAACTCCCTCATCCTACAAGAGTTTTGGGCAGTCTGTGCGGCCATGTTCCCTGATACCAAGCCCACCAAGAAGAAAGGACCACAGCATCACCGTGGCTCAATTAGAATTTAAAAATAAGACATATATAAGCAGACTCTATAAACACTTTGCAGCATCAGTCTGCACGGCAGTGCCAGGGAACAGATGGCTCTGTGGAAACAGCTGTATCCCAGAGAAACCCCAGAGAAAAACCAGAAAGCATTATTGCTGTCACGTGCAAGCTGCGTGTCACCAGCTCTTTAATCACACAGTGGGCAGCAGAGCCCTCGGGTGGCCAGCACCAGAGCCCTAAGACAGGCTGCCCAAGGCCAGCCTCCAGGGGCCCTCCACAGGCTTGTTAAGCTCTAGAGCCCAAAAGTCACAGCGTTTGCCTGGGAGGCCAGGGGAGAGAAGAGAGGGAAGCGCCATGGGGTCAGGATCCTGGAGAGATGTTTCTGGGCTGCAGGCGCCCCATCGTGGCCTGTCTGCTTTGTTCCCATCAAGCTCCAACTTGTACACATCCCTCATGCATGCCCCTAGGCTCTGGTTGTAATCCATCCAAATAGGTCCTGTCCCCTCGTGTATGTTTGCTTATGGCAGCTCCCTGCCCTCTGCTTCTGGCACACTCTCTCTGCTAGCCAGCTCCTTGTACAGTACCTAAGAGGGCAGCCCTGGAGCAAGACTGCCACAGGTAAAATCTGAGGAGTACTTAGATGAGAGTTCAGGCCATATGCTTAAACTCTTTGTGCCTCAGTTTCCCCATCTATAAAAATGGGAGTCTAACTAGTCCGCCTGATAGGCTCAGTGAAGACTAAATGACTCGGGACAGCTGAAGAGCTGTGGTCAGTGTGGCACACAGCACATGCCCACACCTCTGCCCCCCCCCATTAAGTTTCGTTGGTATATGAATATGCAGTATTATGATTGCTAACTCACTTCATTTTTTTAAGATTTTATTTATTTATTTATTTATTTATTTATTTATTTATTTATTTGAGAGAGAGAGAGAACACGAGTGAGCATAAGTGAGGGGAGAGGCAGACTTACCCGCTGAGAAGGGAGCCTGATATGGAATTGATCCCAGGTGCCTCTACTAAGTCACTTCTTTATTTCCCCACCCAGACTGTGTGAACAATTTAAGCATAGAAACTGGGGTTCATTCCCCATTCCTAGCACAGGGCTTAGCATACAGTGAGGGCCTATTGTATGCTGTTTACAAATTAATACTGGTACCCAGGAGGGAAGAGACTAGGCCTTTTCCTCATTATTTCCTTAGAGCCTGAGTGCTAGAAAGATTCTCTCTGAACCTTCTCTATATAGCCCTAAACCCATGCCTTTCCCCTCCCGTCAAAGAAGGAAAGTGGCCCATTGTTGGCTTTCCTTAGTAAATGTTTTGAGCTTCCAGAACTTTGTTGATTAATACACCCATGAGCTAGTAATCTTTCCCTACCTGTTTGAGTGGTTTAATAAAGCTTTCCTGCTTCATGGAAAGCCACAGGGAAGAGCCCTGAGGTAGGTTTCAGGAGATATGCGTTAAGAGTCCCAGTTCTCCAAGCAAATCAACTAAGGGCAGTAGGGCAGCCCTGCCTGTCTCACTCAGATATTGGGAGGAACAGATGAAGTCAAGGGTATCAAGGCAACAGAAAACTGAAGGTAAATGTTGAAAGTATAAAGCAGCATTCTGGAGAGTTACTTTACCCACAAGAATCTTCCACCCATGCTGCCAAGGCATCAGAAAGAGCAGTGTCATAAGAAGTAGACTCTTTACTTGGTCCGTTGTACTCAGTCTTCATCACTCACTGGCTAGAAGAGGCAAGCAGGTGTGTTAAAGTATCACAAGCAGTGGTGAAATGGGCTCAGCATGCTAGAAGTGTATTTCTCACATCGGCCCAAATGGATGTTTGTGATTGGCAGGTGGCTTTTCTCCAGATTCAGGGGGCCAAAATCCTTCCAACATGTGGCTCTGCCCTCCACAGAGCCTTGGAGTCCTCTCCTGGATGCCCTTGCTCTGGCCAACAGAGAGGAAGGTGCACAAGTCAGAGCCTTGAAAGTGGTAACCATAGTAGCCAGAACTTGCCCATATTCCACTGACCAGACTTGGCCAGTTACCTTACCAGAAGGAAAGCTGGGAAGGCAGCCTGGCTGTGCACTCAGGAAGAGAAGAGAACATGAATCTTGGTGCATACAGAAGGTCTCCGCCACGGCAGGGAGTGCATGCGTTCAGCATGGTCCCTGTAGTCATAGAACCATCTAGCATTAGAACTGGAAAGAGCCCCAGAGATTGACTAACAAGGCATTGTAGTGACTTGATTACGCACAAGAACGTGGGGAAAATACGCCTGGAGGTAATATCCCAACTCTCACTGTGTGACCTTGAACAAGTGGCTAAACCTTTGAGATGATGAATGCTTTCATCTGTAAACAAGGTGGACAGTAGTTGTCCCTAAGCCGTGGAGTCAGCGTGAGTATTAAATGAGAAAGTGCCTGCAAAGCTCCCCGCACGTTCCCTGACCCTATTGAGCGCTTGATCCTTGAGAGCCACTTTTATGAAACCCAAACTCTGTCTTACAAATCGGAGAAATGACTTGCTCAAGGTCACATTGAAAATGAGTGTCAGAGGAATCAGGTCTGAGTTTCCGGTTATCCCCATAACCTCTCTCTGTAGCTTTTCTTGCCTTTGAAGAAGGCTGGAGCCATGGACGCACTTCCAACCCCTCTGAATCCTCAGGCATGACCAGCCATCATCTCTGATAGCTCAGAGGTCAATCCAGGCCACTGTCCTTAAGGATGGGAAGAAATAAATGCAAACTGCTTAAAGGGCCATTTTCCCTTGAGTCCAAATCTCCCTGTGCCTCAGCTGGCTGCCCAAAGAAGCAATTTAGCAAATGCATTTTATCTCAGGAGAAATCTGTCTTTTGTTTCTGTGACTTGCTTGTCAGGAAGCCTCCTACTCCCCCCTGGCCAGAGTATGGAGTGCGGTAGCGTTCAGACCCTGTTAATGAAATCCCTCCCTCCAGCTCAGCATCTCCCTGGAGAAATCACCCATAGTTTGGGTGGAAAAGAGGTAGTTTTTAAGCTGCTCCAACCTTCCCCTTGAGATAACATCAGCCATGCAGTCAGCAGTAAGAAGTCCTAGATTAGAATTTGAAAAGGTACATAATGCAATCATAATCACATGACTTAGGTTTTGTGTAGCACTTTACAGTTTACAAAGCAGTTTAACACGCATTAACTCCTTTGAGAAAATTGCAGGGAATTTGTTAAGTACCGAAAAGTATAAAGAAGCCAATAAGATTCATCCGTGAATTCACCAGGCAGAGAAAAGCTTTGTTAACACTGTAATGTGTTCCCTTTGCTCTATTTTCTGTGTGGCTTTTTGTTTGTTTGTCTTTTTGCTGTATTGGGATCATACTGCATATGCATTTTTATGGCCTGCTTTTTCATGGAGCATTGTGTCTTCCACGGTCTCTTTGATCCTTGCATCTATCCCTGGGGAGAGGAGTCACTGCACTGCCAAGGTGTCCCTTATGTGAGGTCCCAAGACTGTATTCTCAGTCTGGAACTGTTTCTCCTGAGCCGTGCAACTAGCAGATGACTGAAACTCCCTGAGACTCAGTTTTCCTCCTTTGTAAAACAGAGGTGTGTGCCGAAGGATGAAATTAATAAAGCAATCCGCCTGAAAGCATTTAGCACTGAACCTCATCATGTTGATGAGGAATATAACATTAATCGCCGGGAAGGCATCTGGTTGGTCCAGAGTCCCATAGATTCCGACATCATATGTTGGACATCATATTTGATGTGCTTGCCACAATACCCAGTGCGGTTGGTAGACAAGGGTATTCCCTAGACCCTCCTCCTTAGGTACCGTGATAGCCACAGGTGACCTAGGGGTGTGGATGCCACTGAATCATATTAGTGGTACCATGAAGTTCACAGAGCCTACTTATCCCCCCAGGACTGCTGGTAGACCCTCCCGACCAGGTCAGGCCATGCTTTGGTGATTCTGGGTGCACTTCTTATTGTTATTGTTCCTTTTTTTTTAACATGAGTACATGGCTGGGAGTATATCCAGTAGAGGCTTGTTGAGCACACAGGGTGCTCTAGATGTTCTAGGTATAGGAAATTCAGAAATGAATGGGATACAGCTCCTGCCTTGAGGATCCCACTATATATGGGTGTTTTTCAGAAAATGGCTCCTGGAGCTATCTATCTTGGAATGTTGTTTCACCCTAACTCAAGAGTATGCTTGCGTATATAGAGAGAAATCCCTATACATACATGCATTTCTCATGCTCTGGCCACTAACTTCCTTTCTCACAGGATGAGGATAACTTCTCTTTTGAAAGCTCATCAAGAAAAACCCTGCTCTCCATTATCACATGCCTGGCCACACCCACCCTCACATGTTCCCTCTGTCTTCACTGTACCAGAAGCCATGCACTCTTGTCAACACATTAAAAACACCACATAGATCACACTGCACCCTCCAACCCCCACCCCTGGAAACAACCCTGTTTTTGCAGAGAGCTTTGCAGATGTTTATTCTCTAAAAGGGAATAATTGCATGTGCCCTTTTGCAGTGTAGTTGAGAGAGAAGGAGGATATGAATTGGTTGTTTCCAGTTGAGGGGCAACATTGTGGTTTCTTGGTATATTTGGGTTCCTCAAGGAAGATGTGGGGACTGTCTCTGACACTCATGAGACAGAAGTGCTATCCAGGCTCAGCGAGCTCCAGCCTTCACTGCCATTGCCCTACTGTCTCCTCCAGGTGGTGGTTGAGGATGGAAAGTATCCACCCAGGCGTCTCCATTTCCTAACTCTGATAACAACCATGTAACAGACGATGTCTGCTGTGTCTTTACTCTAAACACTGTACTCTGCATATGCAGGATCTCTTGGAATCCTCCTACAATCCCCTGGGGTAGTTCCTATTATCATCCCCATTTTTACACTTGAAGAAGTCAGGGCCCAGAAGGGTTAAGCACCTCACCCACTCACCAAAGACTGTGCGGACAGGAGTGGGATAGAACCAGTCGTCATTCAGCCACGGTGCCATGTGTGCTTCTTGACCCAAGGCTGAATGAGCATCTTTCCTGGAGAGGCAGCTCGGTAGTAGAATACAGACCCAGGTTCAACCTCCCTGAGTGACCTCAAGATCTCGACATTGCTTTTCAGCTGTCAAATGAGGCTGCACATGCCTCCCAGAGGGGCTCCAAGGAAGGAGATCACACCTACCCAGCACCTTGCACAGAGCCTGATGCATGCTTGTTTGCTGTCTAACACATTTTCAACCATCACAGACCCTTGAACTGCAAATATAGGAACAAATAATGGGCTTAAGAATGATCACCTTCTATGCATACTGTTAGAGGATACAAAAAGAAAGTTAGAAGGACAGGCCTTCTAATGATTATGGTCTTCATGCAGCAAATATTCCGCATGCATGCAGCACATGAATATTAAGCATCTGTCATGCAGTGGGCACGGTGCTAGGGGCAATGGTACAGTGTCACCGTGTCACCAGGAAAGTTGCCCTTAAGTAATTTCAGTTCAAACTGACAAGTGCTTTAGTGGAGTTATGAATCAAGGGCTCTCGGGGCACAGAGAAGTGGACCAGTCCTACCTGGCAGGGCTAGCAAAGGTCTCAGACAGACAATGTGTCATCCAGGCTGAATTTTGAAAGGTAAATAGAAGGTCCCCTGGTGGAGAAAAGCAGGTGAGGGGAGGGAGGGCAGTAGAGAGGGTAGGACACATACAAAGTCTCAGAGGGAGAGAAAGGCAGGTTTGGGGAGCAGAGAGGGCATTGGTGCAAGTACAGAGTACCTGGGGGTGGGGGCGGGGGAGCGATGGGTCAGGGAGCAAGAATATGATTATCAGCAAGGATCTGGGTTTAATCCTGCATGTTAGAAGGGGCCCCTTGGCTCATAGAATATTAGATGGAATGAGAATTCCAGTTTCCTGGCCTTACATGGGTCACACTGTCGGCATAATAGGAATCTTCAAATAGGCCAGAACTTCAAATTTAACATGAAAAATTGAAGAGACTCCCCGACTGCATCCTTGTTAACAGTTAAAAATTTTAAAGGTGGGTGAGAATATCTCATAGATCACTGGATCTCAACTGATCCTCCAAGCAGCATTTGGAAATATGGGAGGGGGGTGCATTTGGAGTTGTATAGGCTGTATGGAGAACTCTACAAGCATTTAGTGGGCTGGGGCCCAGGAGGCTAACTGTCTGAGGATATGTTGGACAGGTCACATAATGAAAAATCTCCCTGCACAAAATCCCAGTGACACCATATGGGTTATCTGTTGCTCTAAACTTGTAAAACCTCAGTGGAATACAGGAAGCTGAGCTTGGCTGGCCTTGCTCCCACAACTGAGGCAATTGTGGAGCTCCTGCCCTGCTCCAGGTGTGTCTCATCCTCTAGCAGGCCAGCCCAGGCATTCTCTCAGGGTAGTGGTAGAGGCACAAGAAACACACACTTTCTCCTTGAAGCCTAGTCTCAGTATTAGGGCAGCATTGCTTCCCTACAGTTTTATTAGCCAAAGCAAGTCACATGACAAAGAGTAGAGATGTGGGAAGGGGTGAAGAATTGAAGGGATTAAAGCACTCTTCTGCCATTGCACACGTCTTGAGAAATAAAGCTATAGCTTAATCTATCAAGACAATGGTTTTAACTGAGACAGGGTCATGAAGAAGTGAGTTAATATAATTCTTTTTTATTACACTATTGATTTGGAGATTTAAAATATATACATACACCTTTTTCTTAGAAAAAATGCTCTGTTACATTCAGCCAGGTTAGTAGCTCTAGCCCCACAAACTAAACTACATTCAACTATCTGCCATCATGTGATACACTAGGCTGATGTCACAGAAAGAATCTTGTAACCAGCGATTTGACCTTTAGTAAATTCAATTGAAATTGTTTGCATATGTTAAATCCACCCATTCTAAGTGTATAGTTTGTTGACTTCTCATAAATGTATAACCCATGTAACAGTGGGTTACATGTAACACTGTAACCATGACATAGAACATTTCCATTCCACAAAAGACTTCTCTCCTGCTTCTTCTCAGTCCATCCACTCTGCCGCTACACATCCACTGATCTCATTTCTGTCCCTATTGAAGTCCTTTTACTTTTTCATTGCAAATCTTCATCTATAAAACAAGCATAGTCACCCCTGCCTGGGAGGGACACGGTGGGGTTGGCATGACATGGTTGTATATTGGGCAGCTGCACATCCTCAGACAGATCTGCACATCCAGACAGATCTGGATATTGTGCATCTGCATATGCCGGTGTCACACGCTAAATCCTTGTTTCTCTGTTGGCAGGTCATCCAGCTGTTGCATTGGTTGGGGTAGGAAGGCAAGTAGAGCCACGTAAAGAACTTCTCTAGGCAGATTAAGGGAGCGGGACTTCCCAAGAGTTAGAAAGAAGAAAGAAAAGTGGATGCCAAGTCTGATTAAACTTGGCTGAAATGAAAGGAATAGATTTTTAAATTTTGTCTTTGGGTTGGTCTTTTCAATACCTGGTACAGAGATTGAAGTCTGTAGCTCTAGACAAGAGAGAAACTCATGCAAAGGTACTGTTCCATTTGGATTTCGGTACCTTCTTCCCTGTTATTTGAAATTATTGTACTAGGTCACCTATCAAAGCATTTTTTTGTTTTTAAGGAGTTTCTGGTTGCTTATACATTTGTCATTGGTGAACACCATCATTCTCAGCCTAGATGGTGCTTCTTTCCCAGATGGCAAGGACAACTGCCCTTAATTATTGCCTTTTTAAAATTAAATTGCTAAATAAATAAATAACTAGCTAGCCAGCAGAGGAAACTAAGACCAGCGATCCTGTCCTATGTGTGACCCATCAACAAAATCCAGTGAATAACCAACTCAGCCAGAGGCAGGCTCCTAGCTCCCTGGAGCTTACCTTCTTGATCCCATACGCGCACCCCCCCCGCCCCCTTCTCCTACTTTTCAGCTCCAGAAGCAGCTCTCTGAACTTGATGAGGATGACCTGTGTTACGAGTTCCGGCGAGAGCGGTTCACCGTCCACCGAACCCACCTTTACTTCTTGCACTATGAGTATGAGCCCGCTTCGGACAACACGGATGTCACCCTGGTCGCTCAGCTCTCCATGGACAGGTAGGCAGACGGGCCCTGCCCTCCCCACAATCACTACCCTGCAGCTCTATACTGGGTCAAAGGGAAAAAGGAGAAATTACCTCACAGGCGTAGGCTTGGGTCACACACCTTCCTCTCCAGCCCTGAAAACCAGGGGCTCTTGTCTTCTGGTGAGGGTGGTGGTTTTGAGAACAGAAGAATTGATTCTTAAAAATAGAGCTCTATGCAAATTACTTCAAGGAAAAGGGGTATAGTATAGGCAAATACATAATCTGGAACCACTATCACTGCTAGAAAGCAATTGCTATTTCTTTTCTTAGTATATCGATGAAACAAACATCCATCAAGCCTTTATCAGAAGTACTGACATGATCCCTGCCCTTACATGGCTTACACTCCAGTGCACTGATTCTCAGCTTTGGCTGGGGACAAATTGAATCACCTGGGGAGTTCTTAAAACAAATTCACCTTTGAACTCCATTGCAAACTAGTAAAGTAAGAATATTTGTGTGGTTGGACACTTTGGATTGTTTTATGCATGCCAGGGTTAAGAACATGAGTATTGTGGTATGAACAGCAAGAAAATAGTTAAGTAAAATGATTATGTATAAAATGATTATAATTGTGATAAGTGCTTGGAAGGAACCGAAACTGATAATAACAATGTCAAGAGAAGGACCTTTTTAAGGTAATGTGGTCAGGGGAAATCTAAGGAGGGGCCATTTCTGCAAAGACCTAAAGGATGAGAAAAGGAGTCAGGAATGTGAGTTGCTGAGAAGAAGAAAAAAAAAAAATCCAGGTGGATAAAATAAAAAGTGCAAAGGCCCTGTAGTAGAAAGGGGGTTCAGGGATCCCCGGGTGGCGCAGTGGTTTGGCGCCTGCCTTTGGCCCAGGGTGCGATCCTGGAGACCCGGGATCGAATCCCACGTCGGGCTCCCTGCATGGAGCCTGCTTCTCCCTCTGCCTGTGTCTCTGCCTCTCTCTCTCTCTCTCTCTCTCTCTCTGTGACTATCATGAATAAATAAATAAAATCTTAAAAAAAAAAAGGGGGGTTCACATTCAAAAACATGATAGAAGATCAGTGGCTAAAGGATAGCAGGAAAGTGGCATGAGATTAAAATTATAGAACAAAGTCACCAAAACATTTGGATTTTATTCTCAGTGTGGTAAGAAGTTATTGAAGATATTTACACAAAGTTATATGATCCAATTTATGTTTTGGAAAGCGTCTCTCTGGCTTCCAGGGGCTGCATAGATTCAGAGCCCGAGGTCATTCACTCAAGGCTGTACCCTTCCATACCTGGGTGTCCTGTGTGTCTCCCTCCCTCCCTGACAAGCTTTCTCTTCCATTTACACATAGCCCACAGTGGCTCCCTACCTCCAGTTTCCTTCATATCGTTCCCCCTCAGCTCCCACAATTAGGGAGTTTGATTGGCTCATTTTCTCTGAGTCACCTCAGAGATGCCCCTGCAGCCTGTGGATGTGATTCCATGGGACCATTTCTAGGATTCAATGAGTTAATGGCTGTTAGGTGCTGAGAATAGTACCCGGCACGCTTGTTAAGTGTTCAGTAAATACCACTGGTTACTAGTGGGGAGTGACTGAAGAATGAGCAAACCAATGAAGGAGCAAGTGCTCAGCCACAGAGAGGTTCACATATGGTAGGAAGTAGTGTAGGGGTTGCAAGGAGTGAGTGGAACCTTGCCTCCAGGGACATCTGGGGATGGGCCATGTAGAGCATGGCTTACAGAAGCAGACTCATCACTTTTATGTGTCCCACTGTGTATTGGCAAATGCTCACTTGTGGGATTCAGTGGCTCCACCGGCGGGTGGTTTCCTGGAGGTTCTTAGGCCTCAGGACTCCTCTGTAGGAACACGGTGAACTTGCCAAGCATAGCAGGTAGCAGGGAAAGACAAGCTGGGATGAAAGGGAAAAGCCCAGAGCTTCTCGCACCAACTCCATCCTGACCTGTATTGTAACCTCAAACAGGGTCTTCCCCTTTCCGTGGCCTCAGATTCCTAATCTGTAACATTCATGAGACCGCTTAGTAGGTATTGTATAATATCTATTGCTGTGGTGTGCCAGGCTCTTGTGAAGTGGAGGATATTTATGAGAAGACCCAGTTTTTGCCTTCAAGGAGTATAAAGCGTACTCACGTCTCAGGGTATTAGTTACCTACTGTTGTAGAACGAATTGCCACAGACATAGCAGCTTGAGTAACATTGAGTATCTTTCAGTTTGGGGGATCAGGAGTCTGGATGGGTGCTAGCAGGGTCCCCTGCTCTGCTCTCAGGACTACAGTCTAGGTGTTGCCTGGGGCTGTGACCTCATGGGAGTCAGGGTCCACTTCTAAGCTCATTCTCAGTTCTACGACTGAGGTCCCCGTTTCCCTGCTGGTTCTGGCTGGGGTCATTCTGAGCAGCAAGAGGCCACTCTTAGGTCTTAGCTTTGTGGTGCTCTGACAGCATGGCAGCTTACTTCTTCAAAGCCAGCAGGGGACTCTCTGCAGTCTGTCATATGGAAGCAGTGTTCCATCCCATTCCTGGGTTCGACTCACACTCAAGGGAGGGGGTTATACAGGAGTGTATGCCATGGGGCAGGAGTTGTGGAGGCCACCTTAGAATTCAGCCTGCTACAGACAGGCAACAGATTCTTCCTGTAGAGAGATGCTGTGCTGGGAGCCCCTAGCCCGGCTAGGGGTGGACAAAGAAAGAGACAGGCAGTGTGTCCGAGAAGAGGTTGCCTGCTTGAGTTGGAGGCTGAGTAGATGGGAGGTGGAAAGTACATGGGGAGAGAAGGTGGGTCCCCAAGGTGGAGCAGGTAAAATAGGGAACAAAGAGGCCACCAGGCCCACTGAGAACACAGGCTCTAGTGTGGTTGGAGCTTACGGCATAGGTGAGAAAGCAGAGAGTAGATAGGATGACAGAGGGTGTTGGGGAAACCAAGGCAGGTGGCCCCCTGCCGGCTCAAACCTACCTGGCTCCCAGTGAGGCTCCATAAAGGACTGACCTATAGACCAGAGCCCCAGGGTCACCCCAAACTTCTCTATCTGGCTTCTCACCCAGCCTTCAGTTTGGGTGCACACACTCTCCCACCAAGCAGCACTTAGTGAGCTGGCCATGACAGACCTCTCTTCCCATTGCGTCTCCCTTCTCCTGTATGCCATTCCAAATGAAAATAAAATCTAATCCTTGAGTTTCATGCTGAATGATGGTTTAGATGAGTCCTCTGTTCTCTGGGCAACACAGATGCACCTCAGTCCCCTCAGATGAAGCTCACGTCCTGTAATCTGCCCAGGTGAGTGAGTTCCAGATAATTCCAGGTTCTCACCTCTCAGAGCATCCCTGGTTTTCCTTGGTCCCATTCATGCCTCCTATTAATACATTCCTTTTATCAATAAAATATGGTGAATCAAGATTAGTAGCCGGTGAGTACCTCCAAACTCAGGAGAAAATAGAAGAGACAAATCTGACATATTTTCTAATCAGAATAAACTAGACTGACCTTGAATAATTTGGTCCCTGGAGTCAGACACTGTAGGGTCTTGGTGGCTCTGCCACTTCTTGACCTTGACCTTTGGACAAGTCACCTCTCCAGGCCTCGGTTTCCTCATCTATAACCTGGAAATGACAATGACAGTAGCCCCCAGCTAAGGTTGGTGTAATGATCAGATGAGATCATACACAGCCAGGACTTAGCCCCGACATACAGTCAATCAGAGGCTCCCTATCATTGATAGCATCATTGGCCAAAATCTTAATATTTGTGGACACTAGACTTAGAGACAAAGAGCTCTGGGTTCAAATCCCACTGGCTTCTTTACTACTCAGCTGGTGATCTTGGGCAAGTCCTGACACCCTTGCTTATCTTTCTCCTTCTACAGAGTTAAAAATATTTGCCTTGTAGAGTCCTAAGATTAAATGAAAAGACTGTCTATGAAGGCCCTTGGCATATATTTGCATTCAATAAATATGTACAGATCTGAGAACTTTGACCACTGCATCTGCACATGGTAGGTATTTAGGAGAAGTAAAGTGAGCCTGGGTGGCTCAGTTGGTTAAACATCTGCCTTTGGCGCAGGTTACGATTCCAGGGTCCTGGGATCGAGCCCCACATCAAGCTCTCTGCTCGGCCAGGAGCCACCTCTGCCTACCACTCTGCCTGCTTGTGCTCTCTCTGTCAGATACATAAATTAAATCTTCTAAAATAAAATATTTTTTTAAAGGAGAGATAAAGTGATATAGGAAAACAAAAAGAGAAATATGTGAGTTCAAAGTCCAGTTGAACCACTTACTAGCTATTTGAATTTGGACAAGATTCTTAGGCTTTTTGAGCCTCATCTTATCTGTGAAGTGGCAATGATACTGTCAAGGTCACAGATCGATGTCTGGATTTTATAAAATAAGAAGCTCTTAAGTGACCAGTAGGTAATAGGTCTACATTGAATATTAGTTTCCCTTCCCTTAGTGTTTTTTTTTCTCCCATGCTAGCTATAGAATTCACAATCTGGAATTTATAGACAATTAGAAAGAAAAGTTTTTAAATTATTAACACTCCAAGTCCATAATTCTGTATACAGTTGCCATCAATAAAAAGATACAAGCAAAACAGAACTCCTCCTTCTAGTGCCAGCTAGAAGCATCCTCCTGGCTGGAGCTGCAGGACACTGGCAGGACCTTCCCTCCCAACCCACTTAAAGGGAAACCCAGGCCCCCCTCATATCTGCCACAAACACTAACCACAGAAGCCTTCCCTTCAAAGCACACCCATCCCTCAGGATGGCAGGCACACAGTCCCCCTTAACGCATTGTGACAAGTATTGCCATCCTGACAATACCCCAGAGAGCCCAAGGAGTTCCACACCCTAACGAAAGCTGCTTAGCGGGACATAATAAAAAAATATAGAGCAGTACCACAAGCTGATGGAGATGGTAGGAATCCCTCCTTTCGCTCCATCCTACACATCCAATTATGATGCAGCAGGCTGATTGGTGCCTGTTGGATTGATTTTTAATTGAAGAAACATTTCGGGTGTGTTTGTAAACCTTTGAGTCAGAAGTAGGCCCTACGTGAATGCCACAGTGAATTAGGGGATCCGGCGCACAGGCTCCTATGCCTGGCTCCCTCTAGAATTCTGTTCAGAAAGAATGAACGTCGCCTGCTACAGCTGTGCAACCAGCAGGTCTCCCCCACTCCCAGCATGCAGGAGACCGCCCTCCCATCCCAGCCGCAGATGAGGATGGTGGATAGGACAGAGGGGGCTGGCCGGGAGGGATCCTGGCCACAGCATCCTTGCCACCTGGCCAGGAGTCGCTTGCTCTTTCGTGTTCCCTTTGACAAAGTCATTGAGGTACTAAGTACTGGTCCAGGGAATCATGTGGTCTTCTCTATTTCCTGTGAGTGGAGGAAAGAAACTGTTAGCTGAGGTAAAGGCGCCCATGCTTCAGATCACCCAGGAGCTTGTTAGTGACACAAATTCTTGGTCCCACCCACACCTAGTGAATGGGAACCTCTAGAGGGGAACCCAGGAATCTGTGTCATAGTAAACCTCCCAAGTGATCTTGAGCATGCTTAAGTTTGAAAAGCACCGCTCTAGAGAGTGAAAGGTAACTCCTTCTCCATGTAACAGCCATAGTGATCTTCTAAAAAATAGATCTTCCTTAAACTTATGGTGGATGGGGTTATAGCCCAATAAACCCATCATAAGCTGAAAATATTATAAGTTGAAAATGCATTTAATACACCTAACCACCTACCAAGCATCCTAGCTTAGCCTCGCCAACCTTGAACGTGCTCAGAACACTTACATTGGCCTGCAGCTGGATAAATTCATCTTAACACAAAGCCTGTTTTATAACAAAATGTTGGCTATCACATGCAATTTGTGGAATGCTGTATGGGAAGTGAGAAACAGAGTGGCTAGCTGAGTGCAGAATGATTGTCAAGTGTATCAGTTGTCAACCCTTGTGATCGAGGGGCTGACCGGGAGCCATGGCTGCTGCTGCCCAGCACCAGAAGAGAACATCCTACTGCATATTGATAGCCTAGGGGAGAATGCAAATTAAAAACTCAAAAGCACAGTTTCTCAATGCATATCACTTTCGCACCATCGTAAAGTTGAAAAATTGTTAAGTCAACCCATCATAAGCTGGGGACCATCTGTATATCAGGCCAATGTCTTTAAAACTCCCCAATAATTTCCTCCTGTATATAGAATAGTAGTATAGCTGCGTGCTCTGGCCTTCCCTGCCCCATAGGACCTGGCCCCTCCCACTTCCCAACATCTTCTTTCCCTCTGCCCCCCTCACTCGCCCATCTTCCCTCTCTTCTTGCTTCAACATACTACACTCGGTTACCCCAAGGGCTGCTCCCTCTCCTTGGAAAGCTTCTTGCCCACACTTCTTCAAGGCTGGGTCCCTCTCCTGATCCAAGTCTCAAATTCATGGCCCCAGTAGACCTTCCCTGGCCAGCCCTCAGGGTTACTCCATCCTATTTCCTGTTCTCCTTGCCTCTTCAGCCCTTTGCTCCCTCTGAATTTTCTCGGTTTGTTCTGTGTCTTCTCCCTCCAGCAGAAGGAAGCTCCAGAAGTGCAGGAACCCTGTCTTTCTTGTTCATCCTAGGGTCCAACACGTAATCCATACCTCGTAGATATTAAATAAATATCTGTTAGGTGGGTGCATGTTTGAGAGGCAGAAATAGAACCTAAGGAAGAAATTACAGCTGCCATATATTGAGTACCTGCTGCATATCTCATGGTAAGTAGGCTTGCCCTATGGCAGTAGTCACAAAGTTCCATGAGCACCTAGGGTCAAGCCCCAGCAAATAAGCACTGCTTAACACTTCTTGTGTCCTGTTTGAAGCAAGTGACATGGCCATCCCAGAATCAGTAATGAGGAGTATCACCAGAGGGTATAGATTGAGAGACAAGAATGATTTGTTGCCATTTTGTGATCTACAGAGGCATTACTGTCTGCACTGTGCACATGTAGAAATGGAAGCCCAAAGAACCATCATCCCTTGCTCAGGAATGCTGACACAGCTCAGAGTTCAGACCCACTTCTGCGTAACCCCAGAGGCCACAGTTGCACCTCCATACCATGCAATCTGCCCTGCTCTCATCAGCTGCCTTGTAGGGAGTGAGTTCCCCATCCCAACAGAGGCCAACTGACATTCTAGAATTCCTTCCAACCCAGGCTTGTAAGTTTCAGACTTAGCTCTTTCCCTGCCTGCTCCCTTGTCCTCAGACAGAGCACACGAGGCTTCCTGTCTCAGTAGGCTCCCTGGGGCAGCCCTGGCTTATCTAGACCTTACTGACATCTCTTTGGCCTTTCCTGAGCCTCTGCCCTCCTCTTCCTAGCATGAAGTGATGGTGGCCCTTCCGGGAAGTGGAGAAAAGCATGAGATGGAGAGTCGGGGCCACGGGTCCTAGTGCTAACCAGCTCTCCCATTCACTCGCTGAGGGCTCTTCAGCAAGCCATGCTCCCTCTGAGGCTGAGCTGCTTTCTCATAAAGATGGCATAATCAATTCTTTCCAAACTGAAAATTCTGTAGCTTAGGTTCACCTTTGTCTCTTGAGACCCTCTCTGTCGTCTCCGATCCTTGCTGTGCCAGGTACTTTATCTGCCAGAGTAAGAGACCAAAGAGCGACTCAGCCCAGAAATGTGGACAAGAGCCGCAGGAGAGGAGTTTAGGGCACAGGTGTGGGGAGACACAACCAAGAGAAGGCTCAAGAGAGCAGTGGGTCTTTGAAGCACACCCCCCGGGAGACTGAAGAGGAGGAGGAATGGGAGGGAATGCACAGAAGCCAAGCCCAAGGGGAGAACACATTCGTGTTTGGGGACACGGGCAGCCAAGAGAAGATCCTTGGGGGCATTAGTCCCAGCCTGCGAGCAGTCTGTGTGGAACATTGGTCTGGTTCTGGGCACTGGGTTCCAACAGACCGGGGTGTCAGTCCAGCTCCCCACCTTTGTAGCTCCGTGCCTTGGAGAAGTCACTTCACCTCCTTGGGCCTCTCTACCTGTGACACAGTGATGACAATCTCAGCGTAAGGGAGTTGGTGTGAATGTTGAAAGCAGTCCCATTGGAAATGCGGCTGGCACACTCCATGCCGCAGAGAAACGGTAGCGATGTTCTGTGTGTCGCTGTCAGAATTTCTGTGTTACCATCATTACATTAAACCTCGGTCTGTCGCTGTTGTTCGGGTCCCGGCAGGAAGCTTGATTTTGAGGGAAGAGAGGTCAGAAAGCTTGGGGCTGGTGGCAGACAGGCAGGCGTGGCTGGGTCGTCCTCCCTCTTTGTTCACAGAGGTTCCACGGAACACCTGGCACCACTTCCAGTAAAGCCCACACGGCTGTGATGTTTGCTGTGGCAGCACCTGAGAACCTGGAGTATTTCAAAATGCGTCTCTGTTCTGATGCTAAACCCTTGGCAGAGCTTGCTCCCTGCTCAGAAAACTCGGACACAGAGTTAAAATCCCAGGCAGTGGGCTCTCCACCGTGGGGGCTGGCCTCTCTCCCTCCACCAGACGTGCATGCCTCCCCCAAGGGTGTCCCCCCAAATGCACAGCCCCCTCCACTCCATAGACAGTGGAAGTGAGGTGTTGATCATTCAAAACCCCCGATTCTCTGAGCCCAGCAGAGGGCCGGGCCTGTGGCAGAAGCCAAACACAAATTTCAGGCAAAGTAGGCATTGTGGAGAATGCAGAGCCTCTCAGAAAACTGGCTCTAGTCAATTTGATTATTAAGTGTTATAAAGTATGAGAAATGGAGGGCATTTTACCCTCACAAATCTCGTAATCCTCCGTCACGAAAGAGGAAACAACTCCTGGCTATAGCAATTCACAGAATTACCAAGAGGAAACTCTGAAAGTCCATCGAGAAAGCCATCGGTAGAAGATAGTTGTGCCCATTTTCTTTTGTTTAGAAGCAGGGAAATGCATGGAATCTATTTCCTGGTAATTGTCCGGAGAAAGTGGGCATTCCTACTGGGAGACTGCTGATTATGTACCTCTTGCTGGGCAGGGTAAAAAACTGAAATAGGCTTTTGCTGTGTCTGAACCGTAGATCCTACCTGCCAGGCACTTCCAAAGCCTTTGGAGGAAAAAAAAAATCTTCACAGATTTCTCTTCAAGCATTTTTGTAGAATCTTCTCCATTAGAAGCACCTTTTGTCCCACCCCCTCCCCCCGGGCTCTTCTTCCCCCTGCCATAATCCTTGGCACGGTGCCTGTCTTGTAGCCTCACAAAATCGGCAGGGACCCTAGGGCAGTAAAGAACTCTGACAAATGAAGACAGCATCACGCCAGGCACGCTTTTGTCCCAAGCATTCACGTGTTCTCCTGTTCCCTTGCCAAATACCCAGTGTTCTCGTTTGTTCTCACTGTCTCCAAGGCCCTGGCCCGGTACCCATCTGTACAGGTCTGGTCCACGTCCAAGAATCCAAGCTGACCAGACATCTGGATCCCCAGTTTCTCCACCAGGGAAATGAGGGAAATGACAGCCATGCGCAGGGTCGTTGGGGGAGTTCTGGAAAGGGTCTGGTGCATAGCTAATGATCACAGTTATTATCACTCATGCTTTAATGCTCCTTGTAACTTACGGCCTCACTTTGGTTAAATCTTCTATGCCTGGTCACTGCTTTAGAAGAGCAGTACAGCTGTTGTTCATCTTTGCTGAGAGAGGAGAGGCATAGGACTTCTGAGCTGGAAGGGGATCTTTACATCATTTAGTGTCATTGTCCCCGCCCGCCGTGAGAAGAGGAGTAAAAAGGAAGGCTTCTAGTGGGATGTGATTCTGTCAGTATCCCACCTTCATTTGGAAGCTGATAGAGGCAAGAACCAGCAAGATAAGTGTTTCGATGCCCCTTTTCCAGATAAAGGAGCTGAGGTTTGGGGATTTGCCCCCATCATGCAGTGATTACTGTTAGAGCAGGGATATGAACTTGGAGCTGGTTGACCAGGTATCTGTGGAGGTAGACTCCCATCCCAGGAGGCTGGTGCATGGACTGGGTCCCCGTGGCTCACCTTACCTGTCTCTTCCAGGCTCCAGATGCTCGAGGCCATCTGCAAGCACTGGGAGGGACCCATCAGCCTGGCCCTCTACCTGTCGGACGCCGAGGCCCAGCAGTTCCTCCGCTACGCACAGGGATCCGAGGTGCTCATGAGCCGCCACAACGTGGCCTACCACATCGTGTACAAGGAGGGCCAGTTCTACCCTGTGAACCTGCTGCGCAACGTGGCCATGAAGCACGTCGGCACGCCCTACCTGTTCCTGTCTGACATCGACTTCCTGCCCATGTATGGGCTCTATGAGTACCTCAGGTGAGGCCCGGGAGGGGGGACGTAGGCTCATGCAGTGCCAGGACTAGAACGCTCCCGAGGATGGTCCTCCAGTCCAGGACGGGCCCTGCCCAAGTCCACCCAGAGATAGAGCTCTTCCTGCCGGCTTTGGCTGGGCCATCGTGTCCTCATTTCCCTGAACAGGCTGGAACCCCACTTTGCATACTGAAATGGTAGGGGCAGAACGTGGTCTCAGAAGCCTCTCTTCTGCTCCCAGTCTAATGCTCTTTCTGTAGCTGCTGTGAAAACGTGTCATCCCTCCCCCAGTTTTGGATCAGATGACCTTCATCTAACCATTCTGGAAAGATCACTGCCTATTCTGTAAAACAAATCAAAGTGATGGTGAAGGCTAGCATTTATTGAAGTGCTTGCTGAGTGCCAGGCACTGTTCTAAGAGCCTGACAAGTAGGAGTCCATCCCCACCCACTGCAGTCCCTATGCCGGCTACTATTATTATCCTCATTTTCGGGACGGGCGTGTGTGGGGCTGAGATCGTGAGCTGTCAGCCCCAGGTTACACACCCTCGGAAGTGAGGGCTGGGGGCAGCCAGTCCTGCCTGCAGAGCTATATGCCGCATGGCTGTCTCGGCTACCTCTGTGACTCTGCAACGACCCTTCCCAGCTCTGCCCACGCGGAGGGGCAGGCATCCAGTGGCTGGAGAAGGCCCTCGACTCGGGGAGCAAGAAGGCTGTGTGGGGAGTGTGGCATTTACTATGGAATAACAACCAATCTGAACTGAAAGGCACTGCTGAATTCATATGGCCCTGAAGTCCCCGTGTGGGTAAACTGAAGTCACAAGATGGAAGTCAAGACGTAAATGATCAAATTTTTTTTTTAATCCTTTGCCGCTGGCTTTTGTCAGCGTGAATTATGTCTGCTACCGGGTGAGTGCTTGCCCGAATCCAGGTACCAGAAGAGGTGGTTTGCACATATTTATTATCCTGCTGGATCTACACACCAAGCCCAGAAGGCAGGCGTGGTCACCCCGTGTCACTGTGGGAACGGGGAGGCTCAGCGCAGCACAGTCCAAGTCCACGTGGCTTGCTCCCGGGCTTGGGCAGCGCCTGGCAGACCCCGGTGGGCTCGCGCACTGCTTCCTGTTCGGCTGGCTGCTCTGGGGTGACTGACCGTCCCCAACGGGGCAGGAGTAGGGCTCCGTCCCTCCCGCTGTCTTGCCGTCCTTCCCTCTGTGTGTCTGTCTCTCAGCCTTCCTCTGTCTCTGGCGCTCTCCCTCTTAAAAGAGCCTCTTCCTCCAAAAGACTGGACACCTCTAGTCCGGAAGCCAGAGCGCAGGTGCAGGGTGAGGCCCCCCTGCTCTCCAGAGCAAGGGAAGGCAGCCTGTGTCCTCCGTCCGCTTTTCGGAGCCCCGCTTCTTTCCAGGTTATCCTGGGACCTCGGAACTTCCGCCCCTCCCTCCCCTGCGAGCGGGAGGGCCCTTGCGGCCTGGCCTCTCTCTGTGGCAGCATGACCGCGGGTCAGGGCGGCGGGAGGTGGGCTTCCCAAAGAGCATGGGCTGTGGCGCCCTGGGTGATGCCGGCCCTGGGCGCCCGGAGCAGAGCCCCAGTGTGGGGTGAGGGCGCCCCCGTGTGGCCAGACCTCCCTTCAGAGCCCGATTCCGGGAGCTTCTGAGGCCTCCACACACACAGCCTGCAGGAGCACCAGCTCTGGGAGTCCAGGGAGGGGGGCGTCCCCCCAAAAGAACAGATGGTGGGGGCGAGGGCCACCCTTCACCGAGAAAAGAGAAGCTTGAAGATCAGGCTACGGCCCATCCTCCCCGTGCGGGGCTCTTCTGCAGGAGCGCCTCAGGGGCCTTCATTCCTAGGAGTTCGGGGTGAACTGGCCCCCTCTTAACAATCTGTGGTCTGCTCCCGGCCTCCAAGCACTATCTTATTATTTTACCTCATGGGCCTCATGTTTCAAAAAACATCACAGACGAACAGATTGTTTCTATGTTCTAGTCCTATGTTTTATTGATCAAAGATGCTCTTAATCTCTAATCAGGACCTTACTCAAGAGGAGACAACCAGTGTCGCCTACTAATTAACATGTTCTTAATGCTGAGTCACCTGAGGCTTGGTTGGCCTTTGCCACCTTGTTACGAGGAGCTGCGTGGTTCCCCTCAGGGGTTTTAAAATATTGCACATTGCTCCTAAAACTCTGTTGCTGTCTTCACAGGCCCTATAGAAGTCCAGAGACCCTACCCTGAATGAGAAGAAATGATCTTGTCCAGTCTTCCTTTTTTTAAAAATTCCAGTAGAGTTAACGTAGTGTAATATTAGAGTCAGGTGTACAATATAGCAATTCAACACTTCCACACATATGACACTTCCACTCATCACAGCAAATACATTCCTGAATCCCCATCACCTGGTTCACCCCTCCTTCCCCACCCCTCCCCCCACCCCTGCCACCCACCTCCCTCCTGGTAACCAGCTTGTTCTCTACAATTAAGAGTCTGTTTCTTGTTTTCCCTCTCCTTCCTCCCACCCCCATGTTCATCTGTTTTGTTTCTTAAATCTCATATATGAGTGAAATTATATGGTATTTGTCTTTCACCAACTAACTCACTTTGTTCAGCATTATACTCTCTAGCTCCATCCGTGTTGTTGCAAATGGCAAGATTTCATTCTCTTTTATGGCTGAATAATATTCCATTGTGTATATACACCACAACTTCTTTATCCATTGACTTTTGACGGACCCTTGGGCTGCTTCCATAGTTTGGCTGTTGTAAATAATGCCACTATAAATGTAGGGGTGCATGTATCCCTTTGGATTAGTGTTTTTGTATTTTGGGGATAAATACTCTGCAGTGTGATTGCTAGATCAGAGAGTCGCTCTATTTTTAACTTTCTGAGGAGTCCCCAATCCTGTTTTCCACAGTGGCTACACCAACAGGGCAAGAGGATTTGCATTCCCACCAACAGAGCAAGAGGATTCTCCCTTTCTCCACATCCTCGCCAACACCTGTTGATTTTAGCCATTCTGACAGGTGTGAGGTGGTATCTCACTGTGGTTTCAATTTGCAGTTCCCTGATGATGAGTGACGCTGAGCAGGTTGTCATGTGTCTGTTGGTCAGCTGGATGTCTTCTTTGGAGAAATGTCTGTTCATGTCTTGTGCCTGCTTTTTTTAGTTGGATATTTGGTTTTTGGGTGTTGAGTTGTATTGTCCAGTCTTCTTGGTAAAGTACACATATGGAAACTGAGATTAGAGAATCCATAACTTGCCTGTCATAGAGTAAAAAGGCATTGTGACTTTCCTTATTCTTCTTCTGCTCCATCCTTAGTATCCATTCATTTTTCATTCATTTAGTGGGTAAACTTTTATAAGGCACCTACTACTATGTGCCCCCCATATCTGTGAACCACAGAGATAGGACCTGTGGATCCCAGGGCGGACAGACCAACAGGAATGACAGTTAATGAAAGATGCACAGTCTTTACGTTCTGTGGTGGGGGTGTCCCCTGCCAATGGAATTCACCTCATCTGGAGGTGGAAGGAAGGGACATCCTGAAGAGGTTAGATGCAAACGAAGGCTGTGTTGGAGTCCGCCAGTGGAGATTGCCATGTTCCAAGCAGAAGGAGCTATACTTTCCAGAGGGGCAGGGTGGCTAGAGCCTTGATGGGGAGAACAGCAAGAGATGATGTGGCTAGAAATGTAGGCTGTGGTGGGTCCCACAGGATTTCTGATAAAATATTCTGAGTCTGGACTCAATGAGGGAGGAGAACAGTGGAAGATCACTGAGAGAATGGGCAGATTAAGTGTTCATTTCAGGAAGGTCATTCTGGTTGCTTTGCAAAGGATCAGAATCAGCAGGGCCAGAGGAAGGGGGATAAGTGAGGAGACTGTTGTGTTAATCCAGGCAAGAGGCACAAAGAGCCTGATGCAGGGATCAGAAGCAATAGGGATCAGAAGCAGCAGGTAGACAGGCCAGTCTTTTCTACCTGACAGCTGAAGTCAGTAACTGCCTGCAACAGTGTCTGGACTTTGAAAGGGAAGACAGGAATCACTTCCTAGTGCTACCACCTGAGTCTTCTTCCTTTGTAAAGCCTGCACCCAGAAGTCCTGCTTGGTTTGGCCTGTCTCTCATGCCGCCCACCTCTTGATATGCTGTGCCCGCGTCCGTCCTGGATTGAGCGAGATTACATGGCATTGACTTTGAGTGTTAGGGTGGACAGGATGCTTGCCGAGGCCCAGGAATCCTGTTCCTGCCCACCCTATGGGCCATGGTGAACTGTGTGACTTCCAGCAATTCTGTTTTTTTTTTTTTCCAACCCATTTCCTCATTGTCAAATTAAGAAATGAGTTTCTATCAGGAGCCATAAATGCAGACACCCGCAGGGGCCAGGACCTTGGCCCAAAGGAGCCAAGAATGCTGAGTGTGATTCTCTAGAGAGACTGTGGCTCCCATCTCAGGCTCCTGGCTTCTCTCTACTTCTGCCATGGCATGATCACTCTGGGGAGAGGAGGCGGCAGGGCTAAGGTCCTCATTTTTCTTTTTTAAAGATTTCATTTATTTATTTTAGAGGGTGGGAGAGCATGTGAAAGGGGGAGGTTGGGGAGGGGGGAGAAGCAAAGGGAGGGGAACAAGAACAAGCGGACTCCCCTCTGAGTGTGGAGCCCACGGCAGGGCTCAGTCCTACCACCCTGAGATCATGACCTGAACCAAAACCAAGAGTCAGATGCTTAACTGCCTGAGCCACCCAGGCCTCCCAATCCTCATGTTTTTCAAGAGGAGCTGGAAACTTGGATTTCTGTGTTTTAATTTTTAATATTGACAACTAGTTTTGAAAAAAACACTATTGAGCCCGGACCAAATATGTCTTCAGGCTGAAAAGAACCTCCCACTCCCATCCTGTGCCACTAGTTTGTGACCTCTGACCTAGATAATTCCTAGGCACCAGAATTTTGAGAACTGGTAAGGAATATGATTCTGTCTGAAGCCCCAAATAGGCATGCACCCTTACTTTCCTATGAAGGTAACCATATTGGCTTGCCATTGGCTTATGGAAAATTTTCTTTCAGTGAGTGGGCTGCACGTGTTTCTGATCCAAATACTAAAAGTGGTTGTGCTTCGTGACCAGTATTATATCGTGAGTTGGGGATGAGATTAAGGGTACTGTTCACCATGAGAGCCATGGACCCTCTTGGAGACTTTTTTGGCATAGATACCCAACAAAATGCTCTACCCAAACTCTGTCAAGACGCTAATATTACAAATGATGGTAGTTAGAATTTATTGAGCTCTTCACATGTGCCAACAACCCTGCCAGCTGCTTTGTAAAAATTACCTCTGTGGTTGACACTTCTCTGAGAGGTAACTGTTATCACAGGTGGCCAGATTGAGGCCCCAGAGAGGTTAAATACGCATGTCAGAGGAGGAAAGTGGACTTCCCTCTATGACAGCCTGCTCCCTCTGGAAGGGGCCAGATCACGCTCAAAACCCGAGGACACCTGAGCAGGCTGACTGGCAGCCCTCTCCCTGGACCCCCCCCCCCAAACGATCATATCGCCCTTTGGGGGGGGGAACCTACCTGCTTTCTCAAAAACAGTTCAGCATCATAGCTCACTCAGCGGTTGCTTAGCAGCCAGCTAGTATTACAGCAAAAACAAACGGATCAATTGGAAAATAATGAAGTCAGTTATTCGTGTGGACACAGCGGCAGAGTTTCACTAAAAACTCTCCCACCCCTTTGCCGGTTTCTTCCAAAGAAGAAACTTGTAGATGTGTGGCTTTCACTGGGTTTCAGAAATGTCAGGAACGATCCAGCAGGGCGTGGCTGACCTGCACATGAATCCAGGTTCTGGCACACCTTCCCTGCATGTCCCTTGGGCAGCTTACTTAGCCTCTCCAATCCTCTGTTTTCTCAATTAATAAAGGCGCTAGTAATAACCTCTCGCAAGGGGATAGTAGGCACTCACCTGGGGTGAATTATCTGTCCCTCACAAAGTTCAGACCCCTACCGGGCCAGGCTGCCACCCCACCCCCTCCCATTGCAGACTGCCAGCTTTAGTATAGCCGGATAACTTCACATAACCATCACAGCTTTTTTTTCTTATAAAATGAGAAGCTGTATACTTAGGCTCATTTATCTGAAAAAATATGTAGTGAGTACTGTTACGTGCCAGGCAGTGAGCTGCATGGTGACAGTGCTGTCCCTGGAGTCATTCAGACCAGACCTGCCTTTCAATGCCAAAAACTCCTTACTCATTTAGTTGACCTTCAGAAAGGTGCTTAACTGTTTTTGCCAAATGGGGATAATACTACTTCTTCCCTCTTCAGGTCCTGGGAAAATTAAACGAAATAGTATTTGGAAAGCACCTGGCACGATGCCTTACAACATGCCTCATTCCATGACATTGCATAGCTGCCATGGCCCTGCCCTGGGTGCTGGCGTTGTCACAGTGAGCAGGACAGGCTGGTAGGTTCCTGCCGCATGAGGGTTACGTCCTAGGGGCCACTGTCAACTTGCAGTTGTTGCTGCTGTTCTTGTTACCAATACAGAAACAAAGAGAAAAGATACAGGAGCTCAGACTCACTAACAGATGACCCCGTGTGGGTGGACAGGGATGGCCTTGAAAAGACATGGATGGTGATAGGCACGAAGGACTAACAGGTGTAAAGGCGTGATATATTTTGACATTTTCAAAGAATGTTCCAGAATGGCAGAGGAATCGAAGGTGGAGTGTAGAGACAGCTCCTCTCAGCTAGGACATTGCATATCCATGAGACTGGGCAGGCTTCCCACCTTTCTCACTAATCCTGCAGAATCTTCATCTTTGTTCAATGCCTGAAGCTTAAAACATCTGCTCTGCTTTGCAAATGTCGCCTTTGCTTTCTAGGGGACACACATGCCACCCTGCATGGAGACTATATTCTGACGGTGTGCAGGAATGACAAATTTCAGTTTCATTCTGTTCTCTCCAGGATGATGGCTCACCAGCCTCCCCCATCAGATTTCCCCTGGCACACACAGCTGCTCTATAAATACTTGTGAAATGAGTGCTGAAATCTGAACAAGACCAGGTAGAGGTAGCACCAGGCACGGCCAACTGGCTGCCTCCCAAGAGCCGTTACTAGGTGGCACTTCCACGGGTTAATTCATCATTTTAGTTCTGCTATCTTGATAACATTTAACGTTTACTGGGCACGTGCTATGTGCCAAGCACGGTGACAAGCACGTTGCATGCATATTGTCATTTAACCTCATGTTAGAGACGAGGTGGTTTCGACTAAGTAGCCTGCCCTCAAGCATGACATTGCCAAGAGGACAATTCGCTTATCCTGGGGTTATCTGAGGTGTTCTACACCTAACCTGTTTATTGATCCCATTCCTGACGGGCCCATCTCCACCACCACCATGATGGCCATGACCATTGTCATGGGTCGTATTGGTCAAGTGCATCTCATGCATTGAAGAACCGCCTCTGTGTGAGAAAGCCCATTAATCCTCATACCCTGCCCCACACACAGGAGGAGAAAACTGTGGCACAAGGTATAAGTTGGTGCAGGGCACCTGCTGGTGAGTGTCCTGCTGGGATCTGCATCCGAGCCACCTGCCCCAGAGCTGCCCTCCAGACTTTGGGGGTCTTGACTATCCTCGCATAATCCACAGCGGGCACCTAACGCAGAGCCAGCACACAGAGCGCTCCGATGTGTGGCCCTGGTTGCTCACAGTCCGCATGGAGCCAGCAGGGTCCTTAATCAAGGGTGAATAGGGATGTGGCAGGTTACACGAGGTGACGAACACGGACAGAGTCCCTGACATAGAGCATGGCGCTGTAACCCCAGCTGTTCCGGGTTTCTAAAATTTGCCCCCAAAGCTCATTCTAAGCTTCCCTTTCTTCCTCCCCCCTCTCTGACTGACAGGCTATCTCCCTGGATATGTTAATACCATGCATTTGGGATCTTGCTGGGGCCTGAGAGCCCCCCCGGGCTCTTCAGATGACTCTGCCCATCTCCGACCTCATCCATTATGTGTGTATTTTACAGTCGCACTCTCTGTGGGCAGCCTTCTCACCCTCATTTGCAAGTCTTTGCTGTTGCCCCCACACACCTCCTGGAAGCCTGTCTGCCAGGAGCTCATTTCCTAGGCAACTGTAATCGATGCTGAGGCTGCGCACACCCTGTTACCTGCCTCTGTGTTCAGGGAGGAAGCAGGACCGGCGGTGCCAGGGCCGGCCTCCGGGTTACCGGGCGCAGGTGGCTGGCACTGCAGCATTCTGCTCCCGCCTCACCCCGGCCCGAGGGAGGCTGGTGGTCAGATGTGGCCCGGGCTCCCTGCTGGAA
Organism: Canis lupus baileyi; assembly: GCF_048164855.1. Taxonomy (NCBI): domain Eukaryota; kingdom Metazoa; phylum Chordata; class Mammalia; order Carnivora; family Canidae; genus Canis; species Canis lupus. The sequence continues at coordinate 33,041,125 of NC_132848.1, forward strand.
AGCCATGCATATCTAGTGCTGTTGAAGCTGGGCAGTTTCAGGGGTGGGGGGCAGCCGGAGATGGGGCCTCTGCTCGCCTCCCTGAGGCACACACGCACACATGCACACGTGCGCGTGCACAGATGCCCTTCCTTGCCCTCCCGGGTTGGGTACATGTGTGGCCGCATCCGCCTGCTGCTCCTCACCATCTGCCAGCTCGCTCACGGGTTGGGTTTGCACCCTGCCCACACACTCGTTCCAGGAAGAAGCCAAAATCAGAAAAGGGTGGGTGAGTCTCAGACGTGCGCCTCAGCCTTCTCCTCCAGCAGGGATGGCCTCAGCCACGCCCATGTCCTCCTAGACGACATCACAGGACAGTGGGAGTGCACGGCAGCCTGTGAAGGGACAGGAAGGAAGGAGCGCTTCACAGGCGCCTTCTGTGTACCAGGTGCTGGGCTGGCTGCTCGACACATGCTCCTTTTTCTGTGACCACCCAGTCAATGCTCAGAGCTTTCATAAGCGGGAAGATTAAAATGCAGAAGATAAATGTGCCCACAGGCCCTACAGATTAAGTGGCAGGACTACAATTTCAACCCCAGTTTTGGAAACTGTCATTTCCAAAGGATGGTCTTCACAATACCATCTTCTCCTCCATATGACAACTGCAGACTGACTCCTCCATTCCCTCTACATTTGTTGAGCGCCTACTGTGTACTGGAGCTGGAAACTCCGCCATGAGCAAGGTTCAGCCCTGACCTGGAGCCTAGCGGAGCTGACAGGTGCACATTCAGGCAGTCTGCTCGCTGTTACCACTGCTACCTCCCACCATCGCCAGTGAGCTGAACAGTCTTCAGAGAACCAGTCCCAAAGAAGATGCCCGCCAGCCATCCAGGGATGCATCAAGGCCAGCAGAGGGGGCAGAAGAGGTGCCGAGGGGCCCAGATGCCAGGAGCCAAGCTCCTCCTGCTGGCTGCACACAAAGCCTTAAGAGAAAGGATGAGGCCATTCTGGGGTTTCTGAAACAGATGCACATTCCAGCACAAGTTTCTTTCCTGCCTCCCACCCCCTTTTAATATAACTTTCACCTAAATCCCCGGGAACTTATGAGAATCACTTGGACTCCTTACAGCTCGGGTTTGATTAAACAGCGTGCTCTCTGACATTGGAACAGGCTCTGCAAATCTAAGGCTCTGAAGGCTGGTGGGCCTCCTCTCCTTGGCTTTGTGACGGCAGCCCCAGTGCCTTCAGCCCGTGGTTCCCAGCAGTTTGTCACCTGTCAGCTCTGGCCTCAGCCATATTGCACTGCCACAAAATATCAGTTCAGCCAGTTCTGTTACGGGAGAAGTTTGCATGGTCAGAGATCGAGGATCCCTCACCCCTGCCCAAGGGGTAGTGGCTACAAGAGGTACCCCATCTAGATGGTAACCAGCACTGTGAGGGCTGATGCACAGAGCAATTCCCTGATCAAAGCCAAGCCAAGTGGGAAGATGCTCTCCAGAATTCTGGGACAGAGTTCTTGAGCTAAGGGCAGAGGGAGTGGTCTTAGCGCCAAAGGTGAGAGGAGTTGAAGAAGATGAGAATGGACCAATCTGTCGAGTTTAACAGTAAGGGGACACTGCTGACCTTGGCCAGATTCAGGGGTTCACTGGCAGACTCCACTAGTTTAAAGAAAGGAAATCACCAGGATAGGAGGCCCAGTAAGCCAATAGGTCCATGCGCACGTCTCTGCATCTCCAGACCCTGCCTGTGTCCTGGCTTCCACACCGCCCCCCACCCCGCTGCTGTGAGGCAGGACCTGCCAGGCGGAGAAGCATGCTGGCTGTAGCTCCTGGCCACGGACTCCAAGAGGCTCACTGCTCCAGTTGCAAATTCACCGCATTCCTAGACTTGACTCCAGTAGAGCCTGTGATTAATGATCTTTCCCAGTTATTTCTAAGCTGCTGCAGCCTTAACTAATACAGTGAGTGTCTTCTTCACTTGAGGAGGAGGATATGATGATGGTGATTGCACCTGCCAGCTGGGTTATAAGGCAGCTTGCTTGACCTCTCGGAGCTTTAACGACTTTATCAGTAAATCAGAAATACCAGTGCCTCTGTCGCACGTGGTGATGATTAAACATGCTTGAGGGGCCTGATACTGAATATACATATGCACTCGTTATTGCCATTTATTGACCACCTACAGTGTACCGGGCATTCCTAAGAACTTCAGCTCCCCCGAATCCTATGTGCTTTCTCATTTCCAGAACTTCACAAATATTTAGAACCCTCTCCGCTGACCTGCTAACTCCTGCTTCTTAGGAAAAAGTGGCAGGAAGCTCTCTGTGACTCTGCACCAGAGACCCCTACGCTCCTGCCTTCCTCCCTCCCCGAACTTTGAGCTCGGTCCCAGCAGAGGTTTTGCCTCTTCATGCAGCGCTGTGCTCCGTAGCTATGTCTGGCCTCATAAATATCCATTAATTAATGAGTCTTTTATCTTAGTTCTCTTAACAACCAAGTCTGTGAAATATTTATTATCAAGATAAGGAAACAAAAGCCCAGAGAGTCAAGCAGATTGCCCATGATTACACAATTAATGAAGTAGGGGGAGTTAAGATAGGCTCTGTCATCTAGAAGATTGTTTTTTTTTTTTTTTCTCACGATTCAGCCTCCCTTGAAACTGGTGTTCCCCTGGGAGAGAATCAGCCCTCAAATGTGTTGAAATAATTTTAGCTGGCTCCCCTTGGAGCATCAGAATATGTGGCCACATGGATGACGCGATCCCATGCAGCTGCCACGCGGCCAGAGTTGAAGGGCATCTTGGTGCTGGGCATGGATCCGGGGTCACCCCATCCCCTGCCCTGGTCCTGCAGCTCTCTGAGTTTGCCCCCTCCCCCTCACACCCGATAGAGACAGCCTGAAACAGGAGATCATTGCAAAAACCCTTTCTTTCTGTTTAAACCTTACCGTGCTAAATCATCAGAGGTAGATGATTTTTCTCATTTTGTGTTCCCAGAGGTGACACCAGATTGGGTTGGCAGTGCCCAAGCCCACACCCCTGAGAGAGGAAGCATTTGTCTCTGGGAATCCTGACTAGGGTAGCATGCATACAAGTAGAGAGGAACAAGTCAGCTGACCCTGTGAGGGAAACAGGCAAGTAAGTCACGTCCTGTTTTCAGACAAGTGTTACCATCTGTGGGACCCCTAGGGGGGCCTAACTGGAAAACAGCCTCCTGTCCTGGCTTGAAGCTCAGTGTTAAAGGTTAGGTGTTAGGAAGTCTTACTCCCTCTCGTCTGCACCATGTGGGTTAATTCTTTCCAACCTCTAATCACATAAGGTGAAATGAAACGTTTTTCACAGCAAAGATACTCATGACAAGGTTGTATGTTTTTGCCAAGTATGAGGTCCCGTTTCTTGGTCAGTTGCCTTGGGCTCCGTAAACATCACTGCTTCCATGCTGACCACCATTGTGCGTTCCGGATGGGGGATGAAGGGCCAGCATGGTGACATGGATCCTGTTCCTGATGTGTGACTCGACCCTGCTCTTATGTTGACTGGATTTGTTTCTGCAGAACTAGGGGGCAGCGCCTCTCCAAATGGCCAAAGCCCTTGCCCCCACCCGTTAGCTGGTCTCGGCTGCTGCTTCAGGTCCTATTCCGGGCGCCAGCCATCCAGAAAGAAGCCACATTGCCAAAAGCCAGTGGTCAGCCTCCACTGCTCATCTTGACTTCTCAGCAGCGTTTGACAGCCAACAGCCCCTCCGTTTCTTTCCTCTTGGCTTCCTGAAGAGCGTCACTGTCTCCTGGTGTTTCTTCCACCTTATTACTCCCTCCCTTTCGTTCTCACCGATGGCTGCATCTCTTCCCATCCTACCCTCCCTTGGAGACGTTCAGTCTCGTGGCTTTAAATGCATTGGCCACTGATCCCCAAAATATCCCCACCCCGCCCTGTCTCTTGACAGGGCTCAAAACTCAACTGTCCAACAGCCTCCTCATTGCCTCTGCTTAGTTCTCTCAAGCATCTCAAACAAACTGTCAGAAACCTAAGTCTCACCTTCCCCCAAAAGTCCACACCAGGGTCTCAGTTGATGGCAACTTCAGTCTTCCTGTGATGCAAACCAAGAGCCTTGGGTCACCTCCTGTCCTCCACCTGCACACCCCACACCCAGTGGGTAAAGAAATCCTGCTGGCTTTAGAACCAGGCCAGTCCTTTTCACCTTCATTGGTATGATCGTGGTCCAAGCTAACTCAGCCGTATCACCTCGGGAGCCCCCTAATTGGTCAGGAGCCCCCTAATTGGTCTCCCTGCTTCTACTCAAGCAACACTGCAGTCTGTTACCAACACCGCAGCCAGAGGGATTCTTTTAAATATAAAAAGCCCCTCATCTCCTTAGCTCGCAGTTCTCCAGCGGCTCCCCATCTCACTCAGTAAAATCCCAAGACCTCTGCATTGGTCTCCTATCGCTGCTGTAACAAAGTACCACAAACATGGGTGTTGAAAGCAACACAGATATTTTATCTTAGAGTTCTGGAGGTCAGGAACAGAAACCGGTCTCACGGGACTGACATCAAGGCGTCCACAGGCTGTGTTCTTTGTGCAGGCTCTAGGGGAGACTGTTTCTTGCTTTCTTAGGGGGATCCACATTCTTTGACTGGTGGCCACATCACCCTCACCTCTGCTTCCATCGTCCCATCTCTTTTCAGACTCTGACCCTCCTCCCTCTCTCTGATCCAGACCCTTGTGATTACTCAGATGATACAAGATCATCTTCCCATCTCAGGATCCTTAATCGCATCTGCAAAGTCCTATTTGCCATGTGAGGTTTCATATCGTCAGGTTTCTGAGATTAGGACATGGACACCTTTGGAGGAGAGAGCGGTGGTGTTCTTTTGCCTCCCTCAACCTTCAGTGATCTCCAAGACCCTGTGTGGCTCTCCTCCCGCCAGTGCCTCTCTGGCCTCATTTTTAGAGACTCCCCCTGTCCCTTATTGTGCTCTTGTTATTAGCTAAGGCCTTTGCACTGGCTGCTTCCTTCGCCTGGAACGCTCCTGCCCCAGATGGCCACATGACTGCCTCCTCGCCTACTGCTCACCTCCATGAGGCCTACCCGCAGCACCTTATCCAAAACTGCAACCCATTCCCCACCTCTGGCATTCCTCACCACCCTGACCCAGCTCTGTTCTCCCTCACGGCAATTCCTTCTTTCCCACATACCCCGGGATTCACTTACTGTGCTGTCTCCCTCCCAGAAGTGTCAGCTCCTTGAGGACAGGAATCTCTACCTATTGCATTTACTGATGTTTCCCAACATGTGCAGTGCCTGGCACATGGCGGGGTGTGTGAGGAGACGAACAAGTGGAAAACAGCAGTCTAGTCACACCTCGGCCAACATTGGCACCAGCCTTTGGGACCATGGTCAAGCCAGCGCCGGAGGATGGGCGTGATCAGAATCCCGGGCAGCGTGCACCACTGCTTCTCACCTGCTGGACACAGGGCCTGCTCGGTCCTCGTGGACCCCGTTGTCACCACCGCCGTCATCACAGACACAGAACGTGCGACGGAGAGGACAGGCAATCAGCCAGGAGGCGAAACCCAGGCAGCCGGGACTCTCGTCCCCACCACCGAAGTGGGAAGAGTTCTGCAGCACGCCACTGTTCCGTATTTCTGAGATGCTTCCCTGTGATCTCTTCATGTTTCCCTGGTGACAGAGACCGGTCCTGGGACAGAGGGTAGGGTGAAAAGGAGCGAGATGGAGGGCAGGCTGTGTGTGTATGGGGGGGTGCACACGTACCACCCACCACTAGGATCAGTCCTGGAGTGTGGTCATACTGAACTGTAGGAAGCCCATCTTTCTAACAGCATACCTTTGGCGCCACCCCCATGGTTGGTACAGGAGTCCTCGCTACCCACTCACACTCTCCCCAGCTCACCACTCTTCCCAGCAAAACAGGCTGTGAACTGTTTGCACACTTGACTGAACAGAGAGGAGACACTGAAAGGAAGAAGAGGTGTAGGAGGACTGGGGGGCCTGAAGACAGACGCTGCCTAGTGCACAGATCCCACCACCCCATTAACTCCCCCTCCACCAGGTTGGAGAGGCCGAACTTGCTCTATCCAGAACACCTGAGTTGTTTTTGACCAGAAGAAGGACCCAGAGAGCTGGCTGGAGACTGGGATCGAATACACTGTTTAAACAGATAAGCAGGTTAGCATCCAACGTCCTGCCCTAGATGCAAGAATCCGTTGTCCTTGCTGGCTCCTCTGCACTCACCCATGTCTGGCAGTTAGGCCCCCCAGGAGGCCGAGCCCGGAAAGGGAAGGGGGCTCATTTGTTCATCAGTTACTCTGGGTCAGTCTCGAGAGTGACTGTTTTTACTTCATCCTTTCAGCAAGCCTGATAAGAGCTGTCATCTCCATTTTATAGACGAGGAGCCTGTGACCAGGAGAAGTTGAATATCGTGCTCAAGGTCATAAGAGCATGGCAGGCAGAATTTGAACCCGATGCCAGCTGGCTCCAAGTCCCGTGTACCTGCTATGCTCTGCTACACCAGCGGGGTTCGGAACTACTTAGGTAGAAGCCTTTTTCTGAGAGTTCCTCAGTCCAAAAATGCTGTAGTAGGTTTGGGAATATTTTTGAAAGTGTCTCTGGCCAGAAGCAGGGACAGCGCATCAACCAGGATTCTTCGGAGAAATGGAACCAACGAGACTGGATACTTGTTTTAAGGAACTCTGGGAACTGGCAAGTCTGAAATTCGTAGGACAGGCCAGCAGGCTGGAAACTGAGGCAGGATTTGGATGATACAGTCAAGAGGCAGAACCTCTTCTTTCCCAGGAAAGCTCAGTTTTGGCTCTTATATCCTTCGACTGCTTAGATGAGGCCCATCCAATGGTTGAGGGCAAGGGCCTTTATTTAAAGTCAACTGATTGTAAAATTACTTATATCCACGAAATACCTCCACACCAAACTTTAGATGAGTGTTTGGCCAAACGGCAGGCACCATAGCCTGGCCAGGTTGACACAGAAGAGCAACCGCTACAGGCTGAACCATCACAGACCTAGTACTTTACGGGTGCTGGGTATGACACCAAAGACTTCCACATGCACATGTGCTTGTCCCTCCCCACAATATTTAACACAAGCATGAACTCTGAGATTCAGGATGGTTCGAGTGACTTCCTAGGAGGAGTCTTAGAATCAGAGCTGGAAGCCAAGTGTGTCTGATTGCAGTTGCACCCGATGACCTTCCAGAATCTTCAGTGTTACTCTAGATTTAGCATTCTACAAGGGGTGAATGAAGTGACTGACCCAATGCCACTCAGCTCGTCACGGCTGGCTCCAGAGCTCAGGTCTCTTGGCTCCCAGTCTGGCCTTCTCACCTCCATGTACGGCCCCTCTGTTCCTGGAAGATTCTGCCTTTGAAACACTCCTGTGGGACTCACTTTCCAGATAAATGGTGGAGGCAATTTGTGCATCCCTAGGTGGTCAGCAAACCCCCTGCAAGGATATGCCAACAGGAAACCGGCCGGAAGGGTCCGAGCTCTATCATTGCCAGCTCAATGAGCAGATGTGCTCAGAGTCACTGTCCTGAAAATCACTTTATTGCTGAAACAACCTCATAATGAGACCCATTCAGGACATCCATAGCAAGACCTCTTTGGACTGCATCTGAAATGGACCTCTCTAGTGACAAACCCATCTTTGTGGCAGTTTGTGTTTCAACGAGATTAAGGGGAATTTTAGAAAGCACTCCAGAATCTGATGCTCTCTATGCGGAGAGAAATAAGACTTTCTCAGGCTGCACTTTGTAAAGCTTGCCACTTACCGGGTCGGTTTACTCTGGACCTATCAGGGTGGTTTGGTTGCAAATAACAGAAACCAATAGTAGGCAGCTGAATTGAAATGAAAAGAAATCAAAGAAAACAAGACAAAAAAAAAAAAAAACAGTTGAGTGGTATTTCTTAGGGAATCAAAGTGGAATTTGGAAAACCAATACTTGAGACTGTAATTAACCTGGGCAACTCTGGGCTCTCTGCTGCAGAAGCTCAGAAGCCTCTAGAGTGCTGCCTGACATTAGCACGTGTCAGCCCTGTGGTTTCCAATCTCTGCATCTCTGTTCAAATTTCCAGGAGTGAGAAACCGATTTGCTCAGCTTGAATCCAGTGTCTGCCCCTGAACACTGCCCTAGCCATATGTTCCTGGAGCTGCTCCTACATGCAGGAGCCACGAGAAAGAGAATCACCTTTGAGCAGGGCAGTCCAGGAAGTGGCTACTGTAACCATGGTTATAATAGCAGTAGAGACACGTGCACATTCATAGATCTCTGTTGTGGATGTGTGTACACACTTTGCCCATGCTTTGTGGTTCAGTGCTACTGGCTTCCTACGCTTTTTGCAATTATCTTGGCATAATTAGCAGTGAATGCAATCTTGGGCTTTTAGCATCCTGAGACATTTGCGACCAGAATGTAAATACCAAGCAGGAAAGATTCTGGCTGTTTTATTCACTCTGTGTCTCCAAGTGCCTAGCACGGTGCCTGGCACAGAGTAGGTGTGCTCAGGGATTGTTGAATGAGTAGCAACCACTCATCAGTGCTGGGGTGCTGCTTCTCCCCGCTTCCTGGTGGTTGCAGGGGCTTTTTCGTCTGGTGAGTCCACGGATATTCTCTAGACCCTTGTGGCCCACCCCCAACACTCAGAACCAATAGCTAAGGTATCTAGTTTTCCTGGAGGAAAGGTGGCCAACCCTGGTTCTGCCTATGGCTAATACAGGATTGACATAGAAGAGAAGGCTTGGCCATGGATGAAGGCATCTTGGGTGTTTGAAAACTGGGAAGTCATTGTTCAGGGAGACAAAGCAGGAGAGGAATGCAGACCAAAGCAGCCTGACTCAGGCTACTCATCCAACTGGCTAAATCTAGCTCACCCAGACTCTATCTTGGTGTCATCCTTTATGAGTCTCCCCAGAAATAGTGACATCAGGGTCCTATATCATTCGGTATATAGTTAACATAAACCTAATTACAAAGAATTAATTACAACTGATATTCAGAGGATTCTGAAATGACCTTCTGGTCCATCTCAGCCACGCCCTCTCCAGGGGGCACCAATGCCACCCACCCCCATAACCAGGGCTGGCTTCTGAGACCTGTCCTTACTCTGACCTCATCATTCACAGACACCAAACCCCGCCTTGTCCTTCTCAAACCACCCCTCTGTTCTTGCCCCACACTGGCCTCAGCTCACAAAGTTTTACTTCCTGGGAGCGCTACTCCCCTTTGCAGACCCGTCCCTGTTTGTGCACTGGTTCACAGTTGTGTAGAGTGAGGTGACTTTAGTGATACAACAATAAGTGATACATCTATGGAGGGGCTACTTCTTCCAACATTTTGCAAAATGCCTTCCAGTGCCCTGATTACCCCGAGGAAGAGTGCTTTCTCTACTTCAGAGATGATAAGCAGATAGCCTTTGCTAGCACCGAATCCCAGGAGTCAGTGGTCTGAGCAGAAAGCCAGAATGAAGTACCAAAGTCATGGCCAAAAGGGATCATTGGAAGATCAAGCCAGGGAACAAGGACCGTGTTGTGGTATAATAGTGACCACTTGTTGCCACAAGCCAGCCGTGTGCCAAGTGCGCCAAACAGTATTTGTATTTATGTTACCTCGTTCAGCCTCTACAACAGCTCCGCGAGGGAGATCGCATTGTCCCTTTTCAGGGAGGAAGAACCTGATGTGGTAAGAAGCTGAATTACTTGCCTGGTAACAGACTCAGTGAGTGACGGAGCCAGGATTCGAACCCCATCTGTGTTCATTACAAGACTCCTGCCTTGTGCTCCTCTCTAAGCCTTTCTCCCTTTCAAAATAATGGCCACAGAACCGGGAGATGGCAGACAAATCTAGAAGGGCAGGAGCTGGGTCTCAGAGGAGCAGGGCAAGTCGGCCGGGCTCAGAGGTGGGAGCGAGGAAATGCATGGAGCATGCCCACCCTCATGTGGACACCAGAGCTTGTGTTGGGTGCTGGCTATGGAGGCAGGGCTGCCTACTTTATTTTTTTTTAATATTTTATTGATTGATTGATGAAAGACACAGAGAGAGAGGCAGAGACACAGGCAGAGGGAGAAGCAGGCTCCTCACATGGAGCCCGATGTGGGACTTGATCCCAGGACCCCGGGATCATGCCCTGAGCCAAAGGCGATGCTCAATCACTGAGCCCCCCAGGTGCCCCAGGTCTGGCTACTTTAAAGGCTCAGAGCCTGTGGGACTTGGGCTTGAGAAGTCGAAAAGATGGGACGCAGAAATGCCCAGGTTGGTGGCCATCTCATCAACTTGATGTCGGACGTTCGCATGTGGCCAGTGGTGGTCAGCCCAGTGGACTCTGAGGGCTGGACTCCAACCCCTGTGGGTCCCCAGAGACCTGCCTTCTGCACTTGGCTCTAACAGGGACACTCGCTGTGAAAGTAAGCCCCTCCTGTCTGGCCTGCCCTCTGTACTCTCCAAAAAGACTCCGCTTTTAGGATCAGAAGCAACATTTCTTCTCTGGCCTCCTGAGTGGTATTGGACAAGCTGCTTAGCCTCCCTGGGCCTCAGTTTCCCCATCTTTCAACTGAGAGTTTGACTTGGGCTTTCTGTCCTCTCCCCCCACCCCCGTGCCAACCAACTCCCTGCCCTCATGTGAGAGAGGCCTCATGGGGACCCTGTCTCTGCCTGCCCTTTCTTTTCAGGAAGTCTGTCATCCAGCTTGACCTTGCCAACACCAAGAAAGCGATGATTGTCCCTGCGTTCGAGACACTGCGCTACCGGCTCTCTTTCCCCAAATCGAAAGCGGAGCTGCTGTCGATGCTGGACATGGGGACTCTCTTCACATTCAGGTGAGTAGCCTCAGTGTCCTCCCCTGGGGGTGTCTGAGGCCTTCCTGTTCCCAGAAGCCAGGCTCCAGAGCCACTGGCTCACAAGCTGGTTGCTACCTTAGACCATCTTAGGGCCAGAAAAAGTGCCACAGGCCCCCAACTAGGCTTTTGGGATATTCTCTTCCCACATGCCGCACGCTTCATCTTGTATGTGGCAGTGGACATCATGTGTCTGGATGGAAGGACAGGATGTCAGGTAGGAAGTTAGCTCACGCTTTTTGTACTTTACTCAGGGTAGATTCCTGATCCTGTCTCAATTCTGTCTTTGGGTTTGTGTGTTCCTTCATTCATCTGGGAAGTGGGTTCATCCTGTTGGTTACTATTCCCTCGTTCCCTTGTTTTGTGAGCGGTCCAGATACCAAGGTCCTTGGGCTGAGGATGGGGGTCCATAGCTTCAACAGCCCAGGGCACCAAGGTGATTCTGGGCTTGAACATGGCAGAGGGGGCAGTCGGCTGTCCTGTTGCCCAAGTGAGAGGTGTTTTGTTTTTCTTTTTAAGATTTTATGTATTTATTTATGAGAGACAGAGAGAGACAGGCAGAGACATAGGCAGAGGGAGAAGCAGGCTCCACACAGGGAGCCCGAAGTGGGACTCAATCCTGGGACTCCAGGATCACGGCCTCTGCTGAAAGGCAGATACTCAACCATTGTGCCACCCAGGCATCTCTGGTTTGTTTTGGTTTTTTTAAAAGAGTTTATTTATTGATGAGAGACACAGAGAGGCAGAGACACAGGCAAAGGGAGAAGCAGGCTCCATGCAGGGAGCCCGACGTGGGACTTGATCCCAAGACCCAGGATCACACCCTGAGCCAAAGGCAGATGCTCAACCACTGAGCCACCCAGGTTCCCCCACAAAGTGACAGTTTTGAACAAGCTCCTCGTTGGCCTGATTTTTCCAAGCCCCCAAGTCCTGCAGGACCATTGCTGGGGAGCTATCCTGCCACCTGTCCAAAATGCCCAGGAAGCGTGTACGAGTGTACAGGTGTGAATGGGTTCTGACTCCCGGGAACAGGCTGTGGCATTAAGTCTAGTGCTCGTGGGAGAAGTAGGAGTCCTCCCTGGTCTCTTGATAGAGCAGTCTGAAGAGAGAGCCACTGCCCCACCTGCTCCTATTTTAAAGAGAAGCCTTCACACAGAACAGTGCAAAAACAGCCAACACTGCCTGTGAGTAAACACGTCACACGTTTCTAGGCAATCTGAATTTTATTGAAAAGGTTATAATAACAACTTTGGTGTCCATACTACTGTTAAGTTACCAGAAGTTTCTAGAAGGCTCTCTCAAATTTTATTTTGGGAAAGTAACCTGATGAGATAGGTTATTCATTCAACAATTCAGAGATGATTCTTGTTCACGTTTCATGCAGATAAACAGAGGAGTAGAGGGATCCTGCTAGAGCCAGAACTCGAACCCCAGCCTTCTCCCTCTATCCAGAATTCTGGAAAGTGACCTGAAATGGTTTAATAACCCCCTAAACTCAGACTTCTTTCTTCCTGGCAAGAAATAACTACCATTTGGCGAATATATAACTTGTACCAGACACTGTCATCAGCTGTGTGATCCTCACAACAAATCTATGAGGCAGATACTGTCATTCCCCTTTTACAGACCAAGAAACTGAGGCACTGAGATGCTAAATAACTTACCTAAGGACACACCACCAGAGCATGGCAGAGCCTGGATTCAGTCCAGGTCTCAGGAGCTGCAAAGACCATGCTTTTAACTCACAGTTGAACTGAGTCCTGAATGTTCAGTGTTAGATGCAGGTAAAGACTGACGCTCTGAGACCAGATCTTAGTGTGAGCCTCCCACAGACGCCAGAGCCTGAAGGCTCCATGTCCGGCAAATTTCCAGGGCATCTTTCCTCCCATGTCCATCCCCAGGTGATGTAAGAACTCATTTCAAGGCCATGCCTGTGGCAGGAAAGCTGGGGTTTGGCCTGCCATGTCCATGATTCCTGCTCTGGCCAACAGCTAACAGCCATGAGGCTAAGTGCTAAATTACAGACCTTCTCCCCCAGCCCCCTGAGAAATTGCTTGTCACCTGCCCTCCAAATGATGAACTCTCAGGTCCCCTCACAGCAGAAACCCCCTCCCACTGCAGCTGGAATGGGAAGCGTTCCCCACCCCTGCCCTCTACATTCTCAGAGTGGGGTCCCTGGACATGTAGCCTCAGCATCCCCTGGGAACTTCGAGGCTTCAGGTCTCAAGCTGCATCCCGGATGCACTGGATCAAGACCTGTGCGGGTGGAACCCAGTGACTGGTTCGCCAGGAGTCTCCTAGGTGATTCTGATACTCAGCTCAAGTCTGAGAACCGCTGCTCAAAGCAGAGTGCCCCCAGATCTCTTCAGAGTGGCCTCCCATGTGCTGTATCCAGGAAACCTCTCATCTCTGTTTGGTTATTTGTTTTTTGTGTCTTGTTTTTTGGTTTTTTTTGGAGGCTCCTGGTGTTGATGGTCTCAGAGAACGAGCCCTGGAGTCCCGTGTCTGTGGCCTGACAGTGGTTTCCTTGGGGCATAGTCAGGCTCTGGCGTGGCTTTGGGGCAGGTGAACTGTAATGTCACCCTGTCCTGTGCTGACCAGCCACTCGGCATGCTGGTCCATCTTCAAGCTGAGCTAACGGAAGCTGCCTCCCCACCCCAGGGAACACAGCGGCCCTCCCCCTCTCTTCTTCTTTCTCACACTAGGCCAAGAGTTTGTATTCCAAATAAGATGCCTATTGAAAAAAAAAAAAGATGCCTATTGATACACGAATATCACTGAGAGTAAGGCCCCTGTGGATTGACATCATATCCAGGCCAAAGAAGAGGGAGAAATGAGCACATCTTCATTTTTCGAGGCATCACTATATATCAGACACTGCTCTGGGTACTTTATATGAATTCACATCATTGTCATAAATCCACGAAGGAGTCATTATTCTCTCTGTTTCACCAACAGAAAGAAACGAATAATAATTATTATTTATTAATAATGTCACCTAGAGAAAGAAATGAAGGAACAGAGGAATTAGGTAAATTTTCTACACCTGCTGAGTGACAATTCAAACCCAGACAGCTGGCTCCAGATTCGTTGTTCTTAGCTGCCTTGTTAAACTGCCTCTTAGGGAAGGAGCATTTATTGAGTGCCTCCTGTGTGCCAGCACTGTTCCAAGCTCTCTATAAACATTTCCTCCTTCCAGTTCCTTCGCCATTCAGCAAGAGAGCTGTTCTTTTCCCCAGGGGACACAAGAGGGAAGTGAAAGCTGGTGTAGATGGTTTGCTGACCAAACTCCTCCACTCCTAAGCGACAGAGGCAGGATTCGAACCCTGATGCGGTGGCCCCACTATGCGGAGCTTGAGCTACAGTGAGTGCCTGGCCGCTGGAGGTGCAGGGCCAGCTCTGTGGGAGCGTCAGGTGCCAGAGAACTGTAAGCTAGTTCACGAATAGAAGTAACTCCTTCCCAGCCTGGTTCTTGGATTAATCCCAACATCTTGCAGTATCCCTACTTCTCACACTCCGTTAAGGGGGCATTACTCTGCCTTTCATTTCCCTTCCCATCGTGTGACTGTGGTTTTGGTGGCGGTTGCTGAATTGATGGAGCCGGGGATTCAGGTCCCTGCCCTCTGCTAGCCTGGCAGGTAGCCCGGCAACACAGTGTCCTGACAGGCCACAGGTTGGCCAGTGCCCATTCAGCCACACTGGGCAGTTCCTGGGTGTCCCAGGGAGGCCCAGCCTCGCAGAGTAAGCAGGTGGCTGCGTCCCTACCAGAAAAGCTCCACTCACCACACTGACCACTGACTCTCACTTACACCTCACCTTAGAGCCTGCCTGAGTGGAGGTGAGGCCCCAGACCACGAGCTCCTTTCTCCCTAAAGCTCCCTAACTTGTTGGGGTCCCACCTTTTTCTGTCTTGCTTTCATATTTTTCTACAATGTTCTTTTTCCCTAACCCCTTGCTCTTGGGCCAGCTCTGCTGCTTCACTAGGCTCCCGGCCTCCTGCCATCTCTTTGTAGTTTCCCAAGGCAGATTCCTGCCCACTACCTGCTCTCTGTCTTAGATACCCCTCAGGTTTTTAGATCACTTGTTCATTAATTTATTCACTGACTCTCTGCTCTGTAGAGGCCAGAGAGTGTGGGTGATGGTGACAAAGAGGAGAGATCACCCAGCATAGCAATTCAGGGACCTGGCCCTTTGGCCAGACTGTCTAGGTTTGAATCCCAGCTCCATCCTTACTATTTGTAACCTGATATTGAATAAGTTACAAGAACTTAAAGCTGTAGGCAGAATATTTACAGTGTAACCAGTATATAGCAAGTGCTTAATATATGTTAGCTTGTTATGATTGCTGCTACGTGGTGATATTCACTTCTGTTGCCATATAAGGAATTTAGAAGCTTTAAACAATACAAATTTATTATCTCACAGTCCCTTAGGGTCAAAGATCTGGGCATGAGGTGGCTGGATTGTCACTCAGGGCCTCGCTCGTGGGGGCAAAGCTCCAGTTCTCCAGAGCACTCCTCTAGGCTCCCTGACTTTCTTCCTTACACATGGAGGACTGTGGTCACCATTTCCTGCTGGCTGTCTGCCACATGGCCCCACAAGCAGCTCACACATGGCTCTTTGCTCTCTTCCCCCACATCTAAAAGTTCACATGATTCGGCCAGTCCCACGCCCCACCAGTAATTCCCCTTTGTTTAACCCAAAGTCAACTGATTAGTAACCTTAATTACATCTGCAAGGATCCTTTTTGCCAGATGATGTAACATAAGCACAGGTTCTGCCTCAAGGGGGAGAACGTTCTATGAGGGACAGGGTCACTGTGTTCTCTGGTAGGAATAACCAGCACAGACCGACCTGCCCTTAGGTCCCTATGAATGATGCAGAGCTCTCCAGGAAGTCACTTACCTCTTCATTGTGAGAGTCTCCTCGTTAATGGAGGATGGAGATGACAGACTGGATTAGTTTCCTAGCACTGCTATAACAAGATGCTATAAACCAGGTAGCTCAACATGGTGGAAGTTCTTTCTCTTAATTGCAGAAGCCAGAAATCCAAAACCAAAGTGTTGGCAGGCTCATTCCTCCTCCAAAGGCTCTAGGGAAGAATCCTTCTTTGCCTCTCTCCAGCTTCTGGTGGAGGCTGACCATCCTTGACATTCCTTGGCTTGTGGGTACATCACTTCAGTCCCTGCCTCCACCTTCCCATGGCATCCTTCTGGTGTGTGTGTCTCAGTATCCACATTTCCTTCTTTTATTATTTTTTTTTCACATTTCCTTCTTATAAAGACACCAGTGGTTGGAAGAGAGCCCACCCTAACCCACTGTGACCTCATCTTGATATATCTGCAAAGACCCTCTTTCCAAGTAGGTCACATCCACAGGTACTGGAGGTCGGACTTGAACCTATCTTTTTTTGCGTCACAGTGCAACCCACACAAGGACTGTATCCGCATATACCTTTTCTTCCTCCAAAGCAGTAGCATTGGTAAAGCTGAGCTTCCTTCCTTGTACCCAATGGCTTTTCTCCATGTGACCCAGGTACCACGTCTGGACGAAAGGCCATGCTCCCACAAACTTTGCCAAGTGGCGGACCGCCACCACGCCTTACCGTGTTGAGTGGGAGGCTGATTTTGAGCCATACGTTGTCGTGAGAAGGGACTGCCCTGAGTACGACCGGAGGTTTGTGGGCTTTGGCTGGAACAAGGTGGCTCATATCATGGAACTGGATGCACAGGTGAGCTGATGGAATGTCCTGGAGCTGTTGCTATGGGGGAAGAAGCCATGTAGACTTCAGGGCTGAAAGGGGACCCTGGAGGTCAGAGAGCAGAGCATGGAGACAGAACAAGATGTGGTCAGGGACCACAGAACAGAACATGACAGTGCTAATTCTCAGGGCCGCTGATTCCCAGATCATTCCTCTTTCTCTACCTTTGGGTGAGAGTTGGATTCCTGAGCAGGACCCAGGCAAGTGTGAGTGTCCTGTGACAAAACATTTCATTCCCCATCCTCACCCAATTTAATGATGAGAACAAAAAAAAAAAAAAAAAATCATCACTTGGCTCTTGTGCCATGTAACTGGCACAAAGCATTCTACAAGTTCGATATAAGGGTCACAAGAAGGCATGTGGCTTGAGATGCAGCGCATTATCTTACTCTGTCACTAAAAGCAATGATTTGGGGGCTATGTTTAATTGTGAAACATTTTCATTCATTCAACTAATACTTACTAAACACCTACTTCAAAAGAAATTGGCAGAATTCTAACAGGATACACCAGGTGTCTGCAAGCTTTCTGCAGACGACCAGATAGTAAATTTGGGGGCTTCATGGAGCCTACAGGTCTCCTTACTCAGCTACTCAACTCGGCTGTTGTAGTTCAACTATAGACAATAACTAAACATGGGCGTGGCTGTATTCCAATAAAACTTTATAAAAACATATAGGAAGCCGGACTTGCTGCAGTGTTAAATAAACAAAAGCACAGCTAAACTAATCTGGTTAAATTAGGAGAAGGATGCCTAGGCCTCTCAATCCCACCTTTTTCCCCTTTATGTGTTATTCTCCAAGGCTTCTCCTCATGGAGCACGGGATAAATATCTTTCAACAGGAGCACCTCAAATTAAAAAAAAAAAAAAAAAAAAAGGCAAGGTCGGATGCTCAGTGCTGGCTACCCCGAGAATCACCTGGAGAACTTTCCAACAGTTCCAGTATGTTTGAGAGCAGTCCTGAGTGATTTTAATAAGCATCTAGGGTTGCAAACCACTGGTGTAGATGGGAGGTTGTAGAATAGTGTCCATACTTAACAACAGAAGCATGATCTTTAGTATCCATTTTTTCAGTACTACTGAAGGTAGTGCAATGCTGCTCACAGAAACGTTCAGGCTGCCCCAACTTCTGCTTGAAGGAAAAGAAATGCCATATTCTTGTGTCCAGCAGTGCGGTGAGGTGAACTGGTTCAAATAGTTAATTTTTTCCAGCACTGAGACCCGGCTTTTGTTTGTTTTAAGGCAATTTTGACAGAACTCTTGAAAATGTCTTGATTTATTTTTCTTTCTTTGCTGGTAGCACAGCCAAACATAACTTTACCCTTTCCAGCGATTTCCCGAAATAATGAGTACATACCCAACAGGTAATCCAGCACACCTGTAGGGCTAGTGGGATTGGCCAGGTTCTTTGTCCCCACAGGAAAGTCCCAAACAGCTAAGCTCTGGGAGCCCTTGCATTTTCTCTTCAGTATTTATCTTATTCCTCCCCACCATCAACTGTCATTTCTTGCTGCTGTCAGCGTTCCTCCATCTGGAACAGCTACCTTTCCCCATTCTGAGTCTCCCTTACAGAGTTCATTCTGATCTGCTCTGGGCCAGAAAACTAGATGACCAAAGCTTAGCAGACGTTATGTCTGAAATCAGAGCACATGGGGTCTGAGGGAAGGTGTGCTGGCTTCTCTTTAGAGTTCCGTGTCCTAAATTTGTGTCACCTATTTTGGCTCTTTGGAGGCGTTTTATTTTTAGTCTGAATTTCTAATGCTGAGTGGAGGCTACTATATGGTAGCGTGACTTATCATAAGGATGAGTAAGCAAGAGCTTTGTTCTAAGTGAGCTTCTATCCAGTGGGGTCTTTTTTTTTATTATTCTTTTTTTTTTGGTCCCCTCTTGTGTACTAATCTGTTGAGGCTGTCAAATCTCATCAAGTCCTATGAGAAATCACATAAACAGACATCATTTAATTGAACAAGAGCGTCTCTCATGGCTTGCATCATTCTAGAACAACCACATGGGCACGTGCTCACATTTACCAAGAACCTTTCATGGGCCAGGAGCTCTGTCCAGCACTATTCCGTACATTATTGGTCATCTTTCAAGGTAGGTATTATTACATTTGCTTTATAGATGAGGAAACTAAGGCAGAGAGAAGCCAAGTAGTTTGTCCAGCGTCATGGCAACAGCCCTGCACTGTCCCTCTCCGGCATGGCTGTCTCTCCATACACCCTCCTTGCTGATGTCATTCTCCACTTCATTCATTCACTTGGTCATCTGATCACCCACTTGGGCATATACCGTATAGGCCTGAGGGTTCTTGCAAGTGCTCACGCCGCTCTTGTCTTCCAGGAATATGAATTCATCGTGCTGCCCAATGCTTACATGATCCACATGCCTCATGCCCCCAGCTTTGACATCACCAAGTTCCGGTCCAACAAGCAATACCGCGTCTGTCTCAAAACCCTGAAGGAAGAGTTTCAGCAGGACATGTCCCGCCGCTATGGCTTTGCTGCCCTCAAATATCTCACGGCCGAGAACAACAGCTAGCACCAGGAAGTCCGCCACTAGGGAGAGAGACCTCTTCTACAGGGGGAACGCCACTTGCTCTTTGGGGCCCAGCCTTCAAACTCAAAATTGAGTGATGCTTTTTTTGGTTTGTTTTTATTTGTCTTTTTGGCCCAACAAAGCCGCCCACACTATAGAGATCTGGGATAAGGATCCGGCCAGCGCCTCTCTGCTCCACAATCTGACATTCCCAGGATGCAGAAGGATAGCTCATCGACACAGTCTCTTCAAGAATGGGACACAGAGGAGTTCGAGGGAGCAAGGGGGTTATCCGACCACAAAGCCTCAAAACCAAGCAGGTCTTTAGGATGTTCTCATTGCATTTTAAGAAAGGGAAGTCAGGGTGCTGGGGGTTAGCCATCCCAGGAAATAAAAGCAAAACTGTCTCTTCGTTTGAAGAAACTTTCTTTTGTGTCCTGCAGTCTAGCTGCGTATCCGGGGTGGGAGGCAAACCAATGATCTGAACCAACCATTTGGGAAAACCCAGTGGGGACATTATACCTGGTAGGACCTGGAGGTGGGGTTGGTTGGTTCTTTATCCTCAAGGACACTCTTGTTTTGCTTTGATTTGTTTTTGTTTGGGGGGATTTTGTTTGTCTGTTTGTTTTTGGTCTGGGAATCCAAAATAGAAAACCTGATCTTTTAAGGCTCTGAAGGAGAATCCGCTGCCTCATCCAGCATGCCCCCATCAGCAGTGGCCCAGCAACAAGTAGGAGAGTCTTTGGCCAATATTTAGACATGGGCAGCCTTCTTCAGGATTATCACCGAGGCCCCCGTGACTTTGAATCCCCTACTCTCCAGAATCCAGGGGCTAAGACAGAGACTGCGGAAATACCAAGACCAGTGGTTCTACAACTGGTCACATATGCTATTGGCCATGACCGGTTTGTGGGGAAAGGGCTCTGAAGGGACTCTTGCGGTGCACACGGAAGGCACCAACCTCTCAGGCTTTAGAAGAACTGCAGTAGTTCACACAAGCCCAATACTGAAGACCCATGTTTCCATCTGGAGACCTTCGGGAAGAAGGCCTTGGGTTCCTCTGTGTTCATGCCGCCTCCCTGTGGCTGGGACAAGGTCACGGCCTCAGGCTCCCTCTGGGACCTGTCGGGGGTGGGGGCGGGGGGGATAGGCAAGCACCTTTACCGTTACACGGATTGAGGAGACACTGGACTTTTTACCCATTTTCTTGAATCTTCAATATTAATGTTGTGTTTACATTGATGAGAACAAGAGTCCACGCCTACTCTCGGCGAGGCTGTTTGTACTAAGTTGCAATGTGACCAGCGAACGCTGCATTCAATAAACGAAAGTACGGACTGTTTCTTCCCCGCTCCCTCCCAGTCTTGTGAGATGATGCTGCCGAGACACATGCCAGTGTAGAGAGCAAGATCCATAAACGGCAACCTTACACTTTCTGTTCTCCCATTTTGTTTTTCTCATCATTCGAACCTTAACCTCGCTCGTTTTCTCCTTTTCTGAGGTTAGATCTCACTTTATGCCCCAACCCTCAAAGCATCTTCAGAGTCTCTGTCCATCTTCTGTCTCAGCGCAGAAGCCAGACACTTTATATCCCAGCTGCTAGCAAGGGAGATCCTGGTAATCACTGGGAGTGAGCCCCCAACCCTTTGTCCTGGTGGTCATGTGACACCCACAGCACTCTTACGAGATCCTTGCATGTGTTATATGCTCAAGTGGAGATCTCACTAAATGTATTTAAAAAGCTTAGGAAAACAATTATTTGGACTAATCCTCAGATACGGATACATTTCCGTGTGTATGTATGTGAATGCGTGTATGCATATATATTTATCATATATATGTTACATATATATAGTATATACGGAGCATGTACATCCCCAAATTAATACACAAATACTATAAAAAGATAGCACAAACGTATTCAAAGTACGTGTTAAAGTCCTCTTTCTCCATAGGTGTGTGAGAGCCAGCTCCTGCCAGCTCACAGGAATTTAATGTGTGCATCTCCTTCCTATGCTTGTGTCCGGTGTTTCATGTTCCTACTTTGAAATTGGCCATGATGAAAGTATTTACGCCACGGCAATCAGAAAACCACAAATCAGGTCACCATCACCACCCCAAGAGCTGATGGTTAAACATTTACCAGCACACCAATGCCTTTTTCTCTTCCTTCTGTATACACACACACCAACACACACACACTTGCTCAAAAATTATCTTTTATAGAGAAGACCATTGTTAATGTAATTTTTAATCCGTCACTACTAGCTACTTAAGCTAAGTGGAAATGTACTAGTACTACTGGTTCCTTGACGCTAAAAATCAAATTTTAATTCCCTAAAGCCTTTTATTTTTTACAGTTCCTGAATCCTGCCCAGCCACCTTGCCTTCCTTTGCCTTTCTATGGGTAGAGTCGTGACCATATAACTTACCATGCAGACTGGGTCACTTCTGAGAATAAGAGAAGGTGCTAAGTACTTTGAGACAACAGGTGTAAATTGGAGGACGATGTAGCTTCATGTACACTGAATTTATTAAAGCCAGAAACTGACTCTCCACACTGACAGGAGAAAATCCTATTTCCCCAAAGACAGGTGCCTGACATAATGAAGCTGGTCTCACTTAAGGCTAGAGCTCAGATGCTGGCTAATGCCCAAGTTCAACACTGAGGCTGCCAACCCAGTGGAGGCTGAGTTCTGCAGAGCCTCAAATAATTCCCAGAATTTACATTGAGAGCAGCAGCTCCTTACCAGCCCCAGTTCACGGGCAGGGGGAGCTTCAGCCCTCAGGGCAGAGGCAGTTCCTACCCATGGTGATTCCTTAATCTCAGTTCCCCAGGGCAAAACAAGCTTATAAATGGGTCACGCTGGTGTTTTCATGCTTTAAAAAGTCAATACCATCTTGGCTTTCAGCTGGGAGGAAAGAAAGGTTTCTCTCGCTTTAGCCTCCATAATATCCAGTGTCTGGGAGAGCTAAGATTCATTGAGTAACCACCATGTAAAAGGGCCTTGTGCATGCATTAGCTCATTGAATCCTTGCAGCAAAACTGCAAAATGAAACCTGCTATTTGTAGGTGAGGAAATCGAGTGAGCGCTGGGAAATTAACTTCCCTAAATTCATCGTCACTATATGGCAGACCCAGAATTTAATTTAAGCCCATGCCTACTTGGATGGATACAAAAACCACATAACCTGCAATGCTGCTCCCTTCCCCAATAAGAAAGAAACATGGACTATTGGCAGATGAGAGGCTTTGAGCCTATATAAGAAGAGTCTTAGATTTCTAGTCTTCCTCCTTCCACACCCATCCAGTAGCACACACACAGACCAGACAGCAATCCCTCTTAGATGCTCCAAACCTTACTATGCCCAAAGACTTTCTGAAAATTCATTTGAAATAGACCTGGCAGTCCTATAATCCTAGTGAGATGGCTGGGATCGACTCAGGGGCAGTCATGGATTCCCTGAAGGCTTCTCCTGGGTTACATGGCACAGATGACACGTTTTAAGCTCCTCTTGGACCTGAACTCAGCTGCTTGCTGCTTCAAAGTGGACTCTGAATGTGTTGAGCTGATTTACAGAGCACATATTTGCTGAGTTGATTAACAGCTTCTTTGTACACCATCGTGAAAGGACAGACCCCACTTTAATTCTATTCCTTTCAAAGACTCTACTGTCTTTGAGCTAAGGCTTCATTTGTGGTCACCAGGCCTTTAGGGAGCTCTGTGTTTAGTGGAAAAAACGTGATTAAAATCCCCTCAGACATGGCTTCTGCACACTCTTAGGAAGACAATGAGAGCTGCCCATTTACTGAACCAAGACTTCTGTGGTAGTTGGCAATGATGAGTCTTCACAGCAGCATAATAACATAAGGTATTATCATCCCTATTCTTTCACTAATGGAACCAGACCTCAGAGAAATTTTGTGAATTGCCCCAAATAACACAGGTTGTTCGTGGAAGTGCTAGAATTTGAGCCAAAATCTGGCTCACTTCACAAATCCATGTCTCCACTCCGTGCTGCTCCCTGTCCATACCACAGTGAAGTCGACTTAGCTACAGGCATATGCGGCCTTATGCTCATGATACACTTTTTTTCCCTTGCTTTTTCAATCCTAAGTGTTTATTTCCCAATTTAATGCCACTGAAGTTTATGAAATGTCAGTTATCTGCTAAGTGCATTCTAAGACGTTTCAGACCCATAGAATCTAATGTCAGAGATACCCTGGTTTCTGTCTTCATTCATTTAACAAAACTATTCTTAGTAAGTACTCTCCAGTTTGAAGCAATGGTTGCTGATATCTGAAAGATAACGGGAGTACCACAAACATATAGAGTTTCTGATTGTGACTATTTGACACAATTGGTCCTTGGTTTTTTCCACCACTTTCAGATAATCTTGAGAGACCATATTTTCTGGAATCAAAGAATGTAGGTCAGTTTCGGAAAAGGATTTCCCAAGGTTTGGAACCATTGCGGCTGGGATGATGTCACAGAATGACTGACAGAGTTGCCTAGAGCAAGACTCGTCAGCAGAGTCCTGGGTAGGTCATGCTGCTGAGATTCTCCTAATGGAAGAAAGGAGGGGCTGCTGTGGTGGCACCATAATTTCACTGTACTCCCTGTTCTGTCTTCTGCATTCCGCTAACAGTTATTGAGCATCCACTCGGTGATCAGCACCGTGACGACAGCAGGAACCCGGCGCCGGCAGCTTCCATGTACAGTAACCTGGAGAGCTGAAAAGTACACATAATGCTGCGACAGGTTTCATTTTCTTACATCCATGTAAACAATTTTAGTTTACCGGTTCTTTTAAAGATTTATTTATTTGAGAGACAGCCAGTGGGGGAGGGGCAGAGGAAGAGAAGAGAGAATCTCAAGCCAACTCTGCACTGGGTGGGGGACCCCAATGCAGGGCTCCATCTCATGACCCTGAGATCACAACCTGAGCTGAAACTAAGAGTCAGACGCTTAACCAAATGAGCCACCCAGGTGCCCCTACTTTATTTTTATTTTTAAACTTGGATACTGAAGAGTCCTAAGAGTAATACAGAGAACTTCTGTAAACTCTCCATTTAGATTCACTGATTATTAGTATTTGCCCACCTATGCTTTATATCTCCCTGGCTATATTTTTTTCTGGAACCTTTAAGAGTAGATTGTAGATGTCATTCCCCTTTAAATCTGAATACATTGGCATGTATTTTTTTAAAGGACATTCTCATATAACCACGATTCAGTGATGAAATTCAAGAAATTTTAGCTACAGTACAATCATCTAATACACAATTTACATTCAGAATTTTCCATTTGCTCTAATAATTTCTGTGTGACAGTAACCATGGCCATCCCACACCTGACTCCAGGGTCCAATCCAATCTAAGACACATTGTGTTGTTGCCTGCAGTCCCTAATGAGGAACAACTCCTTGGTCCTTTGTACTATGACAATGACATTTTTTGAAAAACAGTCATTTTTCTAGTGTTTTGAATGAAAAATAGGTATCTATACATAAGGTAATTCATAAAATATATATGTATATATATAATGACTTTCTAAATTCCTAATTATTATTATATAGAATATTACATAACATAAAATTGTATGGCAGATAGTGTTAAAGAAGCCAGACCCTGGAATGATCACCTCAATGTGGATGTATGTGCATTGGTGGGATGGTCCAATAGGTAGGACCCTATGGCAGGCAGCACATACTATCATAGGGACACACTGCTAACCCCACTTAAGTGTTCTTATCACTAGACAATGAAAGTGATCATTTTCTACTTGCTTGAAAGTCTAGTAGCAACTTTTAAGAGACACTCCTTAGCTGAACTGCTTTGTGTCAGGGTGAATGTATATTATATGTGGATATAAATGTGGACATTTTTTGTTCAGTTTCTCAGAGCTACAAGGAAAAAAGATAAAACAACAATAGAAGAATTCTAACCTTCCCCCCAACTTCATTATGTATGGATGCACATTAGCCAGTTCATTAATATCTTCAACCTCACCAAAGAGTATTTAATACTTAGGTAGAAGTGAGCAACTTGGTTTCCTTCTCCATGAATATGAAGATCAGCATCTAATATTCAGACCTTTAGAAGATGAGAAACATCTAAGTAGGTGAGAGAAAACTGTCTCACCCCGCTGATATCAATAGTGGAAACGATGTGGAAAGACCATGAGTGAGCCCTTTGTGTACACTGGCTTGGTAATCTGGCCTCAGAACAAAGAGCGCCACTCAGAAATGCCCGTTTTCCTGGTGGTCCATGATCACCATGTTACACCAAGTTCATCACACTCGGACTCCAAAGTCCCAGGAGCACCAGCATGCATGATGCACCCTGCAGTCCAGGGTGGCTTGTGTACATGCCGCAACAATGGCAACTCTGAGCCTGGGTTTTCCATCAACCCTGAGTTACTGGAATATAAAAACCTACATCTAGGGGGCACATGGCTAAGCATCTGCCTTCGGCTCAGGTCGTGATCCCAGAGTCCTGGGATCTAGTCCTGCATCGGGCTCCCTGTGGGGAACCTGCTTCTTCCCCTGCCTAGGTCTCTGCTCTCTGTGTCTCTGATGAATAAATAAATTTAAAAAAAAAAAAAAGAAAAAAACCTACATCTAATCCAGCAGAAAAAACTGATGGAAGACCCGTAGTTAATCATGTCGTCTGGCAATGGGTCTGTTTTGAACATTCTGATACTGCTCATAGCTACCTATAGCCAATCCCAGCTATCTTTATGCAGCATTTAATGTGCCAGTGTGCTGATTCCTTGCTCCTGTTGTCTACAGGAATCCCATGAGATGAGGGATTATTATTTTCAGAGATGGGGAAACCAAGTCTCAGTGGGATAAAGTCCATGATGAGGCCACAAACCAACACTATTTTTCTGACTCCACAATTTTGGTGGATGGAAGTGGAATGAGTATGGGGCCCGGGAACAATGAGCATGGGGCAGATCAGTGGGCCTGCTGGTCTCCTGTGGCATTCCCAAACCCACTGTAGACTAAGCTAGACCCCATGGTCTCCCTCCCTAAGAGTCTAAGTCCTCTTATACTGCTGCTTGAGTGTCATGAACCATTCTGAATGATGCGGGCAGGGATCAACTGGAGTTGGAAAGGAAGGGAATGGAACAGACCTTTGCTGACTAATACATGGTTTGCATTATCTTATTTAACCAGCAATAGAAGGTATAATATAAGTAGTATCTCCATTTTAAAAGTAAGGAAACAGGGGCACCTGGGTGGCTCAGTGGTTGGGTGTCTGCCTTTGGCTCAGGTCATGATCCCGGGGTCCTGGGATCAAGTCCCTGTGGGGAGCCTGCTTCTCCCTCTGCCCGTGTCTCTGCCTCTCTCTTTGTCTCTCATGAATAAATAGATAAAATCTTTAAAAAAAAATTAAGGAAACAGAAGCTCAGGTTAAATAAGAACCATGACCATCAAACCCAGATCCATGTGCTCCAAAGCTCATGATGTTTCCAATTATCTTCACTGTTTCCCAGGGATCCAGCCAACACAAAGTTATAGAATCTTTGTTTTTCAAAGGACCTTAGTAGTGAGAATAAGCCTAGTCATCTGCGGGATATGTCTCTTTGGCCTACAACTAGTGCTTCTCTGACTTTAGCGCTTGGGAATCCTTTGTGAGGATCTCATTAAAAAGCGGATTCAGTGCGTGCAGCCTGAGATTACATTTCTAACAAACTCTCTTGTGGTGCGGAGGCTGCTCGTCCACACACATAAGGTGGTCTCTTCATACCTTTAAGACTCTCAGCTTCTTTCTAGATCTTTGTAGAGCTCTGACAGGATGTCAGGCAGGTATCACTAGATACCTCGGAAAAATCACTGTTCAGGAGATTAATTGATTCATTTTTAAGAAACAGTTCCTGGGGTTCAGCAATATTGCCAGGTGGTGATAATTCAAAGATGATTTAGACACAGTCCTTAAGCTCATGGAACACCCCCACCCCAACCCCATAAGAAGACAGGTGTATGAAGAGTGACATATGGAGAAGTAGCAGGAGAGGGGCCGAGGGTGCTATGGGAGCTTGGCAGAAAGAGGTGCTCCTGGAAGCCTCTCAAAACAGATGACGCCTATTAAAGAAAAATTACTGATTGACATTTGTTAAAATGGTAAGAATGGCTTTATTTAGGTGTCAAGATTATTGGCTTTGAATACAGGGGAGATTCATAGACAAGGAGCTGAATGGGGGGACTGGTGGATGCAAAATCATGAAGAGGAAGAACTCAAAGGTAGTGGAATTCTTGCTAAACCTCATTAACAAGATTCTTGCTGAAGGCAGGTCAAGGATTTATGCATCACAGGTGGGGGTAACTCTTATATTGTTGGTAGGAAAGCAAGCTGGGGTAGCCACTCTGGAAATCAGTGTGGAGGTTCCTCAAAAAGTTGAAAATAGAGCTACCCTACAACCCAGCAATTGCACTGTTAGGGATTTACTCCAAAGATACAAATGTAGTGATCCAAAGGGGCATCTGCAGCCCAATATTTATAGCAGCAATGTCCACAATAGCCAAACTATGGGAAGAGCCCAGATGTCCACTGACAGATGAGTGGATAAAGAAGATGGAATTATTACTCAGCCATCAAAAAAATGAAATGACATGGATAGAACTAGAGGTTATTATGCTAAGTGAAATAAGTCAATCAGAAAAAGACAATTGTCATATGATCTCACTCATATGTGGAATTTAAGAAACAAAACAGAGGGTCAAAGGGGAAAAATAAGGGGAAAAGTAGGGGGGAAAATAAGACAAAATTGGAGAGGGAGACAAACCAAAAGAAACTTAATCATAGGAAACAAACTGAGGGTTGCTGGAGGGGAGGGGGGATGCGGTTCCTGGGTGATGGGCATTAGGAGCCCATCATTACAGGGTGTAATGAGCACTGGGTGTTCTATAAGACTGATGAATCACTGACCTCTACCTCTGAAACCAATAATATGTTATATGTCAATTAAATGAATTTAAGTTTTTTCAAAAAGGTGGGGGTGAAGAACTTAATCAGATGTCAAGGGTGATCAGCTCTCAAAGGTGGGGGATTCTTACTAAGCTGTTTTAGCAGGATGCTTTGCTGCGCTGGCTGGGCTCACCAAACACAGGGAGGGGACCATGTCATAAGGAGGGTGCAGAGGAGCCTGTTCAGAGTTGGGCCAAGGAGAGAGTCTTTGTCGTGCCTGACAGAGGACAGTCATTGGCCTGAACAAGAAAGCAAACCTGATTTAAGTGGCTCACCCAGCAAGGAGAGACTGGAACTTGCCACCTTTCTTCACCCTGAGTTAGGCCTGAGTTAGGCCATGAACAGATGACAATATGATGTCATCCTGTGGACTCCACGAGCCTTACCTTCAGGAGTAGATGTCGTTTGTGAATTTCAAACCATATCTCTGACCTTGAACAAGATGTCTCTGGAGCTCAGTTTCAATGTCTGTAAGATGAGGCCATTGGGCGTGTGTGTTTTTGGACACAAATTCTGTTCTCCTCTTTGGTTTTGATTTGCTAATGATTTTAGGAAGCACTTGGGTAGTACCGAGCATCTTACATTTAGAAAATTCAGTAAATTAGTTTAAGTAGTAACCCAAGGTAGGTACTCTTACTAGACCTATCTTGCAAAGGGGCAAATTGAAGCATAGAGAGGGTAAGTGGTTTGCCCAAAGTCACACAGTAAGTAGCAGTGCTGGGATTTGAACCAAGGCAAGTTGGCCTCAGAGTTAACATTCCCAACCACTATGTCCTACTGCCTCCCTGATGGCGGAAGAAATAGCACACAGTTATAACAGATGCTTCGTTGTGCACTTTCTGTCTTCATGGAGTGTATCCATTTTCTATGGCTGTGTAAAAAAGTCCCACAGACCAGGTGACTTAGAGCAACACACCTTTATTATTTCATTGTACCCGAGGTTCAGGAGTCCAGATATGGGCTGGCTGGGTCCTCTGATCTGGCTCTCACCAGGCTGCAACAGAGAGGTCAGCCATGGTATGGTTCTCAGGTGGAGCCTCTTCCTTGGTCCTCTTCCAAGTTCTTTGTTTGTTAGAAGAATTCAGTTCCCTGTGGTTGTAAGACTGAGAGCCCCACTTTCTTATTACTTTTTATTTTTTTTTAGTTGAAGTATAACATACAGTGTTCTGTTAGTTTCAGGTGTACAATATAATGATTTGACATTTCCGTACATCACATGGTGCTCAGCATGGGAACTGTGCTCTTAATCCCCTTTATCTAATTCACCCATCCCCCCACTCACCTGCCCTCTGGTGACCACCAGTTTGTTCTTTGTATTTAAGCATCTGTTTTTTCAGTTTGTTATTTTGTTTTTTAAGTTCTACATATAAGTGAAATCATATGGCATTTGTCTTTCTCTGATGGATTTCACTTAGCATAATACACTCTAGGTCCATCCATGTTTTTGCAAATGGCAAGAACTTGTTCTTTCTTATGGCTAATATTCCACGGTGTATATATACCACATCTTACCTATTCATCCATCGATGGACACTTGGGCTACTTCCATATCGGGACTATTAAAAATAATGCCACAATATAAAGCCCTGCTTGCTTGCTGGCTGGTGGCCATGACCATTTCTTACCAAGTAGAGGACCTGCCAAGTGGTCCTTTCCACGACATGCTGATTTCCTTCTTCAAAGCCAGCAGGAGAAGCTCTCCCTCCAACTTGCTAAGACAGAGTCTGTTACAGGATAATATAATCATGGGAGTGACACCCCATCACATACCCAGGGGTTGCCCACCTGGGGCAGGGAGGAGGTCTATAGGGCATGCATAGCAGGGGATGAATATCATCAGGACCTCCTTAGAATTCTGCCTGGAGGGGGTGGGGAGGGGGGTGGAGCCTGATGTGAATTTGTGGCCAAAAGGATTTCTGTAGAGTGAGCCCACTGCCTTTGAGGGAAAAGGAAATCATTGGTTATCATTGTACCTGAAAGGCACAGAGTTCGTGAGAGCGTGGAGGGGCACCCACCATGGGCTGGCCATCAGTTCAGGCCTCCTAAGGAGGTTACACTTGAGCTTAACATTGAGAGGTGGGTAGAACCAAAGTCCTTCCTGCAGAGGAACCCAGGCTGTATTTTTTTGCTTTTCTCTTTTTTTTTTTTTCTTTGCAACTAGGCTTATAGATTTTTATTTGTTAGTTCCTTTCATTTCCTTTTCTCTATTTTTCTTTTTTGGTTCACTTATGCTAAGTGAAATAAGTCAATCAGAGAAAGACAATTGTCTTATGATCTCACTCATATGTGGGATTTAAGAAACAAAACAGAGAGTCAAAGAGGAAAAATAAGGGGAAAAGTAGGGGGGAAAATAAGACAAAATTGGAGACAAATTTTTCTTTTTCTTTAGCAGAAAATAGTGTGACTTAAACAGAAAACAGTGTAACTCTCCCAGCCATTCCCCGTGTCCCAGAAAGGGTTTGACCAAATGCAAGGGAGGCAGAATTTCTGGAAGTTATTTTATTTTAATTCTTAAAAACTTTTATTTATTTATTTTTTTTTTTTTTTGAGAGAGACATAGTGAGAGACAGCATGAGCAGGGGGGAGAGGGAGAAGCAGACTCCCTGTTGAGCAGGGAGCCTGCCGTGGGGCTTGATTCCAGGACCCCAAGATCATGATCTGAGCTGACTGCAGATGCTTAACTGACTGAGTCACCCAGGCATCCCTGGAAGTGTTTTTAGAATGGCCTGGTCCAGTGGCAGTTGTGGCCTGGTCATAAGAGCTCTGTACTTGAGGTCAGACCCACATGAGCTCCTGTCTCTTCCAGACCACTTAACAGCCAGGTGATGGTGAACCCAGTTAGCATCTCTGCCCCAGGTTCATTCGACTGTGAAGGAAAAACTGAAAAATCCTCCGTCTCTTAAGATTTTTTGTGAAGATTGAAGGCGTTAACGTAAGTGGATATGTTTTACACTTAAAGCACCTCATCCATACAAAGTACTGTTTGCTAGAAAACTCTTCATGCATTTCTCTTCCTTTTCAGCATGTGTGCTTCTTTGAGTGGGGAAAGGGAGCCAAGTGGTTAGTTATCACGAACATCCCTGGAAAAGATTCTTCTGAGGCACCTGTCTGAAGCACTAGGAGGAAATGCCACAGCCCATGTGGCCACTGGTTGCCACACAATTTGATTCTCTACTCTTGGGAGGGAATAAATCATTTTAGGGATGGGAACCAGAGGCTAAAACAAAACGAATTCCCAAACTCATGGCAGAGCAGATGCAGTCCTCTGACTCCAGGACTCATTTCCTTCCCACTTCAACACATTGACAGGGCAACTGATGTAGAAGCTCCTCAATGAAATTCTAGAATCAACCGCAGATTTGAGTGTTATCTGGGTTGGCCTTTGACTCCAGATTTGTTGGAGTTTTTCTTCTTTCTTTAAAAGATTTTATTTATTCATGACAGACACACAGAGAGAGGCAGAGACAGGCAGAGGGAGAAGCAGGCTCCCTGCGGGGAGCCTGATGTGGTCTCAATCCCAGGACTCCAGGATCATGACCTGAGCCAAAGACAGACACTCAACCAGTGAACCACCCAGGTGCCCTTTATTCTTCTTTTATTTTGTTTTGTATAACATCTTGGCCTCGGTTCATGTCATGTTTTCTTTTTCTTTTTGTAAGAAACAGCCTTTTCACACATTCTCCTTCAGAGGACTCACAATTTTAATCTGGGACACAGAAAAATGGTCCCAATGCCTGCAGTCAACAGTTGCATCCAAGGCCATGTCAGGGGTGAGCATACGTAAAGAAGAGCCGAGAGCCTGAGACAGAACCCTCAAAATCCCAATCACCATGGTTCTCTGGATGTTTAAACATTGAAAACTTGGGAGAAAAGATAAATCCAAAGAAAAACTCTGAGCATCAATCAAACATCGTGTGGAGAAACATCTAGTTGGCACAACCAAGCAATCACATCACCCTCCTCTGTGGGCCAGACTGTGTGC
This sequence comes from Canis lupus baileyi, assembly GCF_048164855.1. NCBI lineage: Eukaryota > Metazoa > Chordata > Mammalia > Carnivora > Canidae > Canis > Canis lupus. The sequence continues at coordinate 33,073,224 of NC_132848.1, forward strand.
CCCTTGAGAGAAAGAGCAGCTGCTGTGTCCCATGACTGGCACTGTGTCCTCAAAGGGGTGCTCGGGCCTGGCTCAGTGTAAATTGCCAGATGCCATGGAGACCATACGCCTCTTACTCTGAGCAGTGCCAGGTGTGGTACCAACATACACTGGCCACTAATGTTTCATTTTGAAAACACTGACATCCAGAAGGTGAAATCCCTCCATTCCATGACAGTTATCTTTACTGGGTACCTGCCTACCCCTTCATTGTCATTTTTCTCTCATTCTTTGCATTCACTCTCTTCCTAGGATGGGACAGGGATGTTCCTTTTTCTTTAATCAAATGCAGCAAATATTCAGAGAGAACTTTAGTGCGCTGGCTTCAGCCTCATGGGCACTGTAAGGACGTGGAGAAGAGGCTCACGGTTTAGGGAAGATGAACACAGAGTCAGGTAGGGGAACACAACTGGACACTAGGAACAGCCGTGACCCCAAGGGAGGTGCTTCCTTCCTGCGATTGACTGGGTGGGATCACTGCTACAATGTGACCTGAGGGGGTTCCTCCGGAAGTTGTTTTCTGTTGTGCCTGGGAAGCAAGGTAGCCTAGTAGGCAAGAGCTCAGACTCAAAAAGTCCTCGTTTTGAATTCAGGATGGGCCACCTCCCAGCTGGTCCTAGCACGTGGCGTGTCTCCATTTCTTCATTTGGAAGGTGATGACACTGAGGATCCCCACTTTCAGGGGCCAAGAGGTTTACCCGGGACAGCACCTGGGGCACAGTAGGTGTGCGGCACACGGAGCTGATGCTTCATCTTCCCTGTGTTTTCTCTGCCGGCTTCACACGTGTTCCCTCTAGAATCCTTGACTTAAGGGAGAAATTCAGGTCTCTCGGCGCCCCGGGGGGGGGGGGGGGGTGGCGATGGGCAGGGGGAGGCCCGGATGGTGGGGGTGGGGGGATGGGATATACTTCCTATGCCAGGAAGAGGAGAGGGGAGGGCGACACACAGAAGAGGAAGAGACGGGGCCTCGCGACAACCTTCTCAGTGATGCCCAGGTCGTGGCAGATAACGAGAAGGGCTGAGGCACGGCTGTCCTGGCCCATAGCCCGCACGGGCCACCGGGACTGGCCAGACTGCAGGAGGCCGGCAGGCCCGGCAGGTAGCGGCAGGCCCCGGGGTGGCTGAGGCTCAGAGCACCGCGCCCTCCGGAGGTCCTGCCACCGCGCCTTCCCTCAGGCCCGAGGCTGGCCCAGAGCCCCGCCCCCAACCCCCCAGTCTCCACGGGGCTTCGGCGGCGGGGCGGCGGGGCGGCGGGGCGCGGGGAGGCCGTGCCGGGCCGCCTCGCCGGCGAGGGCGGGGGGAGCAGCCGAGGCCCGGGGCCACGGAGAAGCCCGGTCGCCCCTCGGGGCCAGGCGGCGGCTCGCTCCCCGGTGCCAACGCCTGTGCGTGCTGCCTACGGAGCGGCCCCACGTGGCGGGAACGAACCCCGGCGCTGGGGGGGAAAGGGAAAGGAAGCAGGGGCTCGGCCCCGCCGGCCCGCGGAGCCCCCCGCGACCTCCCCGCGGGGTCGGATCCCCTCGCGCCCCGCCCCCACCCAGCGCCCCCGCTCGGCCCGGCCCGACCCGCGCTCGCGGGCGCCCCCTGAGGGCGGCTCGGGGCCCTGCCCGAGGCCGCCGGGGACTGGCGAAGGGGAAAATCGAAGGCTCCGCGGGGCTGGAGGTTAACGCCTGCATGGAGCAAAGGTCGCAGAGGTCGCCATCAGTCCCCCGCGGCTTTGCGTCGGGAGGCGGACCCCGGGACGGCGACGCGGGAGGCGGACCCCGAGGCGGCGCGCAGAGCAGAGCCCGCGGGGAGCGGGAGGCCGCCGGGGCGGGGCGGGGGGGTGTGCGGGGGGCGGGGGCGGGGCCCGGGCAGGCGGCAGAGGCGTCCCACGTGGGAATCTCCGGGAGAGGCGCCGAGGAAGAGGCCTGGCGACGTAGCTCTTCTTGATTCAGGTGCGGTGAGGCCGGCAGGTGAGATGATGGTTATTGAAGAGTTTGCTCCTCGCAGCTCCCAGGACGAGGGGGCGCGGCGCGCAGGGCCCTGCGGGTGGGTCAGGGCAGGGGCGTCGGAGGACCCTGGGCGGGTGAGGGCAGGGGCGTCGGGGGACCCCGGGCGGGTCAGGGCAGGGGCGTCGGGGGACCCCGGGCGGGTCAGGGCAGGGGCGCCGGAGGACCCTGGGTGGGTGTGGGCAGGGGCATCGGGGGACCCTGGGCGGGTCAGGGCAGGGGCGCCGGGAGACCCGGGTGGGTCAGGGCAGGGGCGTCGGGGGACCCCGGGCGGGTCAGGGCAGGGGCGTCGGGGGACCCCGGGCGGGTCAGGGCAGGGGCGCCGGAGGACCCTGGGTGGGTGTGGGCAGGGGCATCGGGGGACCCCGGGCGGGTCAGGGCAGGGGCGCCGGGAGACCCGGGTGGGTCAGGGCAGGGGCGTCGGGGGACCCCGGGCGGGTCAGGGCAGGGGCGTCGGAGGACCCCGGGCGGGTCAGGGCAGGGGCCCTGGAGGACCCCGGGTGGGTGTGGGCAGGGGCGTCGGGGGACCCCAGGCGGGTCAGGGCAGGGGCGCCGGGGGACCCCGGGCGGGTCAGGGCAGGGGCGCCGGAGGACCCCGGGTGGGTGTGGGCAGGGGCATCGGGGGACCCCGGGCGGGTCAGGGCAGGGGCGCCGGGGGACCCGGGTGGGTCAGGGCAGGGGCTCCGGGGGACCTCGGCGGCAAGCGCCTGGATTGGGGCGGTAAGCGGGCTGAGCACTGGCTAGTTGGAATAACTCCAGGGAGCTCTGGGGGTCGGGCTGTGTGGTCCCCAGCCCTCCCGGTGACTAGAGCAGGGGAGTGGCCCACGGTGCAAGAGGCGATGAAGGCGGTGGTAGGGGTGTCGTTGGTCTGCCTATGGAAGGCCAGCCACGGGAGGGGCCGTCTCTCCAGGGTCGTCAGGAACACACAGTTCTTGCCGAAAAGCAACATTCAACCAGGCAAACAGACATCACAAACCTTCCATAGTGGCTAATAATGATGCTTCTGGGTCTTTTCTATGTTCTGGAACCAGAGAGTGGAACTCCATAACACCAGGAGAGACCTCTCAATTGAATTACCACCATTTGGAGAAGTAAGGATGGGCATTATTTTCAGCACCCTGACAGCAAGTAATTGCAGATCAAATGACCCAAGTGGATAAACTAATTGGAATTAAATGAGATTAATCAGAATAAGCTCTGTTATTCCTGTATCAGGAGTGTCAAGACACTGTTTGCTAAAATGAAGAAGTATATGTAAATGTGTGTGTGTGCGTGTGCAATGCACACACAAATCAGGCTTGCAGAGAAATAGAAGGCATTTGACTGCCCCGGTGGCCAGGAAAGTGTGACATGACAAGGGACTGAAGGAATGTTGTTCCAAGTTATTTTTTCTTCCTTTGGATGGTTCATGGATATAAATAGAAATCGGATCTGCCTCCTGTATTACTTATCCTTAACACTATTTGTCGGTGGGCTTAAAGGCAAGGAATGGAAATAGGAATCAGATAAAGCTTTCAGCACTTCTTAGGGTGAGGATACAATTTCTTATCATGGCTTCTGGGGAGCCACAGACTCTAACTTCTACCTCCATATCTAACCTCATCTCACACCTCGCTCTGCCCAGCCGCCTGATATGCCATTTGCTCCCTCATCCAGCCACCTCAGTCATTTTCCCGTTGTCAACTCCCGGCATCCAGCTGAGGAGCAGGCCTCGACCCCCATCCAAGCCAACACCTCAAACTATGCTGTCATGGCACCAAGGCCTTCTCCGTAATACCTTCTGCAGCTGTGTCTCACAGGTCTTTATGTGGACATTTGCTCAGTGACTCCCTCTCTGACAAGGTTGGAGGCACTAGAAGTAGGAAGAACTGAAACTGGTTTCACTCACTGGGGTAGCTCAAGACCCTAACACATAGGGGATCCTAAATAGATATTTGCTGTATGAATGAATAAATGAGTGAACTTGGATTCTCTTCCCAGACCCATCTCTACACAGATTCTCATTCCTGAGCTAGTCACGTTCCCTCTCTGAGCTTTCCTCTCTTCACCTGTGAACTGGAAACACTGATCGTAAGGGTTTCTAGAGCCTCTCCTGTTTTCTGTGCTGTTAAGGGCTGTTCAAAGGCTTTCTGTGCCCTGTGTATGTGTGTGGGGGAGGGTGGGGGTGGAGGGAGTGTTATTGCCTAGCCAGCGAGGTTTGTTTCCTCCTTGTGGCAAGGAGAAAGGGGCTTCTTAAAGATATGGGAAGGCTATGGAGGAAGAGGGGACTTGTAATGTTAATGGGTGGCTAGGGAAAGCCTCACTGATAAGATCAGAGACTTAAAGGCAGTAAGAGTGAGTCATGTGGATATCTGGGAAAGAGTAGTCAGGTAGAACAACACGTGCAAAGGTCCTGAGGCAGAAGAATCCTCAGCTGGCTAGATGATTAACAAGAATGCAAGGATGGCTAGAGCAGATTGAGTTGGGGAAGAATGAGAAGCAATGAGGACCCAGAAGTCAGGAAAGGAGGTGAAAGAGCACACAGGGCCTACTGGGCCATTGTAAGACTCTGGCTTTCACTCAGAGTGAGATGACAAAACATTGGAGGGCTTGGAACAGAGCAGTGACATGAGTTTGGGACCTAACTGGGTTCCTGGATGACAGTGAACAGATCAGCTGTTGTAAATGGAGCTTGTATTCCCTACAGAAGTGAATTCCCTCGAGACCTATTTCCATGAATCTATGTCATGCCATAAAGACACAGTCTGTACTGGAGAACACAAATAGACACAAATACGTGCCTCGTAAAAGACAGCCTTGGAATTCCAGTCTCTTCTTCCCTACTGCTTTCCAGTGGCCTCCATGTGTACAGTATATACAAATATACCCCGGCTTTGGAGTAAACCTAGAACTTGAATTTTGTCTCTAAAAGTAATCACTATGAGACTCTGAGCAAGTAATCACTTCAATTCCCAGAAATTTGTCTGCAAAGTGAACACACAGAAACGTGTTAATATGCACCACATGGGGCGGTGTGAAGGTTAAAAGAAAACACACATATAACATATAACATCCTTAGCGTAGCACTCGGTGCGTTCTTGTTGCCTAGCACATGCAGGTCTCCTTTCCTCTCTTTGCTTTTAAATGGCTGGAACAATAACTAATATGGGGATGGGAGGCTGGGATTTAGGGCGCATTAAGATTATAACACTACTGTGCCATTGTTTTTTTTTAAGATTTTATTTAGTTTATGGAGCATGTGAGAGAGCACAAGCAGGGGGAGCAGCAGAGGAAGAACAAGAAGCAGACTCTCCCCTGAGCAGGGAGCCTGATGCAGGGCTTGATCCCAGGACCCTGAGATCATGACCTGAGCCAAAGGCAGATGCTTAACCAATTGAGCCACCCAGGCGCCCCTATTTTTTTTTAAAGATTTATTTATTTGAGAGAGAAAGAGAATGTGTGCGTGAGGACGGAGGAGGGGGACTGGGGGGCTAAGGGGCAGGGGGAGAGCATCTTTAAGCAGACTCTCCTCTGAGCATGGAGCTGATGTGGGGCTTTATCCCAGACCCTGAGATCACGACCTGAGCCCAAACCAACAGCCAGACACTCAACAGACTGTGTCACCCAGGAGCCCCAACCATACTGTACATTTAAAGAGACCTTAACTAAGTTTCCAAACACTACCAGACAATTCTGTGAGCTCTCCAGAAGAGAGATTATTATCCCCATTTTATAGATGGGAAGAGTAAACCCCAGTAAGTTCGAGTAGCTCGTACAGGATCACAGAGTGAATCAGTGGCAAAGCAGGGGGTTTGCAATTCACCCAAGAGTTTTGCTTTTGCCCGTTTCCCTCTGTGCTCTTTCCAGCTCCTTTTCCCCAGTGTTTGGCTTCAGTATGTTTCCAAGGTCAACCAATTTCAAAGAATTCAGGGCATCTATGAATGGCTTTAATAGCAAAGGCTTTCCCCATAGGTGTTGTCCACACTATGCCTAAGAATCTCTTTTGAAGAATCTCCACATGTGGAAAATCACATTTGAGGGAGTCAAGGAGCTGTGTGTCTTTAGGTAGATTAATTCGGCTGGAAGAATTACTGCTGATAAATTCTTGGCTTGCCTTGCTGGCAGTTCCCTGCCCAGCTGGTGGAGGAAGCAGCAAGAACTGCCATTCCGGACTTGTTTTAGATCAGTAAGAAACAACTGACTGCTTGTCTGGAAATGACAATGAAGGAAGAGAAACGATTCAGCATGGGGTGAAGGGAGGGAGCTCCCCCTCTCCCCAGGCCTGGAACTTTGATAATGCAGATGTCAAACATGAGGCAAAAAATGAACATGGTCCCAGGAACTGATTCTTCACAAAAGCAAAATACTTTGGAAGAAACCTAAAAATGAAATCTGACAATATAATTCAAAGTATTCCTAGCCAGAGATGGGTGAGACACCTTGAGAAATTAATGCATTCGCACAGGTAGGGTCTGTGTCTTAAATAGGATCCTTTTGAGTACGAATTTAAAAATCACTCTGAATTAAGTTTTAAAAATCAAGTAAAGAGGTATCTATTTAAAGCATTCTAGGATAAATCATAAAATCCAAGGATGGCTAAGCCTTTTTAATCTGAAACAATAAACTCAGATAACATGAGAAATATTACAGCAACTTACATCGGGCTTCACTTCTCCTATCTTGTCAGGTTGGAGGGATATAAAATCTTGGTTCTCTGAGGGGACATCCTTGCCTGCCTTTGTCCAAGGGGGCACCAAAGAACAGAAGAGGCCTCCTCAGTTTTTGATCAGCAGTCCTGAGTTTCCACCCATTGCTCCATTTTTGCCATTGTCCTAATCTGTCACTTGGATGATGAATCAGACAGGATTCAAGCTGGCTGTGCACAAAAGTTAAAAACAAAATAGCAAAGGCTTGATTAAGATAAGTCTTTTTCCCTCCCATACAAAAAAGATCCAGCTACTTTGACATGGGAGGCCAGCTAAAATTTAGCAGGAGGAAGGAAAGAATAGAAATTGGGGGGCAAAAGTAAAGAAATTGAGGGGCAGCTAGCAGTGTGGTTTTCATGCGAGCCTCTGGACGTGGGGACCTCTGGGGAGACGTAGGAGCAGGGTCCTATTTTCTCAGACTCATGAGGCAGCCCTCCTGTCTGAAGTCCTCAGACACCCTGTCAGAGTGTTGCCGGAACCACTGCTCTTCCAGGCCATTCTAGCCTCTACTTTAACTGGTTGGGTTCCTCCCAATATGCTCCAGGTCCTCAGAGGTGCTCCTCGCTCTCTTTCACCTTCTGGGACATGTAGCACTGCTCTTGAGTTAGTTTCGGGCTTTGGAAAAACACACAAACAAAGGTCATAAAAACACCTTGCACCTATTAGTTCTTTTGTGACATGATGGTAATTGTTCTAGGGATTTTACATGTTTAGTTCATTGTCACAATAATCCTATGAGGTAGAGGTAGGCAGCATTATCCTTATTTTACAGATGGGACAGCCGGGTGATTAAGTCACTTGCCTAGGTTCTCATAGCCAGGAGGTGACGTGGATTCTTCTAAACCAGATGGCCTGTCTCAAGATTCTTGCTCTTACCTGCAGCCCTGCACTGCTTCTCCGTTGCCATCAAGCCGTCTTTGCTTTCTGCCCCGTCATGTGGACAGTCAAGGAAGTAGCAATAGTCTAGCTCCTGCCTCGTAATGGGAGTGGGGGGAGCAAAGAATACAAATTGAAATTTCCAGAAATTATCCTGCCATGCTTTACTAGGACCTGGAAAGCCATCAGGAGCTCATCTCCTTGGCTCGGTATCTCCGTCCACTTCATTCTACACATCTGTCCATTCTCCATTCAACATGGCAGAGGAAGTAGGGCATCATGGGTCCAGGTAGTGAGCAACAGTAGGCAATCGAATTGAATCATGGGTCAAAAATCAATGATGACATTTCCAATCTTGGGAAAGAAGAAATGGCAAAATTGAGGACTGATGTTCACTTAGTCAACAGTCTGTGATTCAAGCTAATTCCCTGATCTGGGGGTGGGGGCTTTCTGAACCTGGTCAGAATTTCTAGCATGAGTCTCTCAATTTCTCAGCATTTGCAGAGCACTTTATTGGTTGCAAGCAGAACACCGATTTTATCTTATATCCAGCTTGATAATGAGTAGCTTGAGACATGTCCAGGTCCCACAATCAGCATATTTCCTACTCTTTATTCTTTCTAAATTGGAAGATTCCAATTCACAATTGTAAGGATATTTAAATAATTCTGGGTATTCAAATAAAACATTTGACTCAGAAAGAATAGATTTATCACTGAAGATTGCTTTCCATGTTCCATTAGAAATAAATACATCATAAGCAAAGTTTTAACTTTCAACTTGAAAGATGAATACCAATTCATTCTTTGGTTGAATGTGTCTCTGGAATATATCTCTAAATGGTTTGTGGCAGCATTGGGATATGATTTTTCAAACATTATCAATAATATATCATCAGTTTCTTTCTCTGACAGTGGAAGAAAATTATTAGCCATAATGATCGAAGGATTTCTTCACAATGTATTCTTAAGAAATTCTAATATTGTGTTCTGAACATTAGAAATTATAATCCTTTAGCTCTGAAATGACAGATTCACTTTATTCAAGATACTTATATTTTGAAATATATTAGTTCATTCTAAGTAATTGAAGTGATCAAGTCACAAAGAATTGATTTTTTTATTTCTAACTTTTAAAAATCCATTTATGTTTTTTACCAACCACTATGTGTCAGTATGAAAAAAAAATAGTTTTGTATTCACCAACCATTTCTCAACACGTTGCAGTGGAGAGAGATGTACATATACCGGCTATGATTCAGTCACATAAAATTTCCCCAGTATTTTCAATCTTGGATCAAAATTGAGAGGCATATTGTTGGCTACTGATTAGTCTCTGTCAATAAAATATTCAAGAAAATATGTGTGCACTGTTGGTATGGGTCCCAGTGTATTTGTACTGTCCTCTTCTTGGCTCACAAAATCATTTTCTTTTAAATTAAGAAGTCTGCTTATGGCACAGGCTTTCAGTGATAATGAGCTGTTGAACATGCCTCTGTCATATATGCAGAGCACATATTCAAGGAGTTGACTTATACTCTGCATACCAGTAGTTTGATCTACATGTAAAGCAAACTTTGTGCTAGAAATGCACACCTAGTGATTTCTCTTCACATTTTTTACCATTGATAGTATGCAGTCTCCAAAAGTGTTATTGGATTAAGGAATTTTTGCAGTTTTCATGACCTTTTTGACTAGTTTAACAGGTTTTTCAGCAAAGGTGGTGATCTGTACATTTTTTAATAATGCCTCTGGACTCTCTTCTACATTTGGATATACAATTCACTTAAATCATACTAGCAAATACTATTTGGTGCAAGGACTGGGGGGGGAAAGTGACTGGATTACCAAAGAGGTTCTCTTTTATTTAAAAATGTCACATATCTTTGGCTGTCAGTATTTGCAAAGACTTAAAACTGACAGTTCCTGGGGCATCAGAAGCAAATGGATTGCAAGCGTAATAAAATATATTTTCAGGTATGTGTTATTACATTTTACATTTACTTTTTGGAGGGCTGTAGATTTACTCATCACTCTATGTTACATGAAGACCTTTCCATAATTTGTAATATTATTTTAAATTTCTATTCACTCTGCATGTATGGAGATCTTTCCATAGCTTACATTTATAATATCATTATGATTTTCATTACTTTTGTGTTTCAAAGAACTGCTTAGAGGCAATGATACATTTTTTAAGGAACATTTTGGAACATAAGGTAACACAGTAGAGTAATATTGAAAAATGAAGCTTTATGAATGAAAACAAGCACACTGATGATATAAATGATGTAAAGTATTACACTATGGCCATGTGTGGCATGCATACAATTTTTAATGAATGCAATGATTTTAAGAAACAATGAGATTTCTATAAAAAGTATAAGTAATTATAATTCGTGTCAAATATATGAGCAAAATTATTTCCTTGTTTTTATGCCTCCTTCTCTGCCAAACCACTTGCAAATGCATTAACTATTTGGGGTGGGGGTGGGGGTATACTCTTAGCATAGAGATAGGGAAGTGAGAAGGTGAGGGAAGAGGGAGGTCAGGATATGGAATGTGATCTGCTAAGAAAAGGGGCATGTTCCCATGTCGTCTTAGGGATGCCCACATCATCAGGAGCAGAAGGAAGTACCCAAAAGGCATGACTGGGCCATCAAATACCAGAGCGTGGGAATCATATTTAATAATCAAATCCCAGAGAAGGGATGGGAGAAGCTTATTGAATCTTGCTTCAGCTTGTACCTTCTTAGGAGCTGAGAGCTCTCTGAGACAGGTGAGAGCTGGCAGTAGCTCTGGTTTGTGTAACCTGGAGTCACCAGAAGCAAAGGGAATAAAGCAGAGCTATTACTTCAGTTGCTGAATCTTAGATCTCAGAAGGGAAGCTTCTCAAATTTAATGAAAAAGAGATATGAATGACAAAAGCAGAACTCCAGATTATCCTGGCAGGCTAGAATGAAGTGTCTAAGGCAACTAAGTAAAAATTTGTAGGTTAACACGAAACGTGTCCATTTAATTTCCAAAACTCAGTTGCATGAGTGGAAAGGAGACCTAAATGGACAGAATTCTTGTGAGAATGAAAGAGAAGATATTTGCAGGACCACAAATTCAAGAGTACCAATTCAGCATCTAGAATATTAGTGAAACTTCAGTTACATTAATCATTGTGTCCAGACATAAATATGTAAGAAAGTAATGGTAATAATAATGGCTTACCTTTTGGCAATATACTATTAGCAAAAGTATTTCATTCTCTTTGTGTTTTCCCATTGCACTCTGCATAATTTCATCCAAAATGGGATAGTTCTTGTCACTTTATTTATAAGATGATAGCCCTTTGAGTCACCTTCATGAGGTTGTCATAAATAAATTAGATTAGGATATGGGAAGCCAGCACAGAGCACAGAGCAGCTCCATAAATGATAGTAGAGTCTAAAAGAGCTGAATCCATAGTGGTACATGAAAGCATGAGGATAATATTTTTCTTCTAGATTATTTTATCTAGTTTAATCTTCCTAATAACCCCATAAGCTTGGTTCTAGATGCTCCTCACCTGGAAAACTGCTGTATATTCTTAAGGGCTTACATTAAATATTTTTTCCTCAGGGGATGTCTACTCTAGTCCCAAAACAAGGTTCAGTGGTTCCATTCCATGCTCTCATTTAATTCTGTAATTTCCACCTCCTGGTGCTTGTCTCAATTTGTTGTTAACAGTTGTTAATTATCGTTACTCCTCACTGGATTACCTACTTTGTGAAGTTCATGACTGCATCTGTTTTGTTCGATATTATATTCCTAGTACTTGGACAATGCTTGGTTTAAAAAAATAGAGCTTAACAAAGATTGGTTGAATGAATGAATAAATAAAATTGAGGTTCAGAGTATCGGAGATGCTAAAACTCTCATAGTTTACAAGTAGTAGATGCCTATAACTACACCCATATTATCTTCCTCCAAATGGTTTGGAAGCTATGTCCTGAGTATTTACTTTAGGAAAGATCTAAATTTTTTCAAATCCTCAAAAGTGTGTCATATACAAGGAGTCAACTTGTTCTGTTACTTCAGTGAACTAATCTGTATCTAATAACCTATAGGGCAAGTAATTTCATCTCCAAATAGGAAAACTTTTTAAAAAATCAAGTAGAACTGTCCCATCACGGCATTTAGTACCTCTGGGGTTTCTTGTCACTGAATGTTTCAGAGCAGAAGAGAATAATCACTGATCAGAGATGCAGATGCTGAAATTAGTAGGGATCCAATCACTTTAAAAATTTTTTTAAATTGTGGTAAAATATACATAACATAAAATTTACCATCTTAACCATTTTAGGTGTACAGTTCAGTAATGTTAAGTGTGCTCACAATGCTGTGCAACAGATCTCTAGAACTTTGTCATCTTGCAGAAATGAAACTCTAAATTCATTAAACAACTCTCCAAATCCCCTCACCCAGCCCCTAGCAACCACCATTCCACTTCTTGTTTTTATGAGTTTTTCTACTCTAGCATCTCATATAAGTGGAATTACATAGTATTTTTTTTTTGTGACTGGTTTATTGCATGTTGCATACTGTCCTCAAGGTTGATCCATGTTATAGCATATGTCAGCATTCTCTTGCTTTTTTAAAAAAATTTTTATTTTTTCTTGAAAGATACAGAGAGAGAGAGAGAGAGAGGCAGAGACATAGACAGAGGGAGAAGCAGGCTCCCTATGGGGAGCCCCATGCGGGACTCAATCCCTGGACCGAGATCATGCCCTGAGCCAAAGGCCTCTGAGTAACCCAGGTGTCCCGCATTCCCTTCCTTTTTAAAACTGAATTATATTCCATTCTATGTATATGCCACATTCTATACATCCACTCCTCCATCGATGGATATTTGGGTTGCTTCTACTTTTTGGCTATTGTGAATACTGTTGCTATGAACATGGGTAGATAGGGGAGCCTGGGTGGCTCAGTCAATTGAGCATCTAGCTCTTGACTTCAGCTCAGGTTGTGATCTTAGGGTCATGAGATCATGCCCTACATTGGGCTCCATGCCCAGCATGGAGTTTGCTTGAGATTCTCTCCCTCTGCTGCTCCCCTATTTGAGCTCTTTCTCTAAAGTAAATAAATAAATGAAACCTTTAAAATGTAGATTTAGATATGAATATAGATATAGATATATCTATCTTTGAGGTCCTGCTTTCAATTCTTTTGGTATATACCCAGAAGTGGAATTGCTGGATCATATGGTAATTCTACTTTTAACTTTTTCCATGGCAGTTTTACCATTTTTACCTTCCCATCAACAGTGCACAAGAATTCCAATTTTTCCACAGCCACATCAACACTTTACTTTCTGTTTCTTTGATAATAGTCATTGTTATGGGTATGGGGTGATATTTCATCATAGTTTGATTTGCATTTCCCTAATGGTTACTAAAGTTGAGGGGGGATCCAGTTACTTTCCATTGTCCTTTCCAATTCTGAGTCTATGATAGTGGATTCTTTGATGGCCATGTGTTACATCAGGCTATTCAAGCTTTTTCTAATTGAAGTTCTAGTGCATCAATATAATAGGAAGTAAGTATTGAATTTGTAAGTCACTGTCAGGAATAGGGAATTTTCATTTACTCATTCATTCATTTCTTTACTTATGCACCAAGACAATGTATTGATCTTATTATGGCAGATCATAAGAAAGCCATAGGAACACAAAGATGTAGTTATTGATTAGTTCATGTTGATCAAGAATTTCCCTGAGATAAACCAACAGATCAGAGAGTTTACTTACCATAGGCTAGGTACTGTGCCAAACTCCCTAATATGTTAACTCAATCCATAGAACTTACTTGACAGGTAAGATATTTGTGATAGGCAGAATCATGGCCCCCTAAAGACATCCACATCCCAATCCCTGGGACTTGGAATTATGTTATGTTACATGGTAAAGTAGGTTGAGGCTGCAGAAGGAATGAAGATTGCTAATCAGTGACTTCGAGATAGAGGGATTGCCCTGGATTATCTGAGTAGGCCCAATATAATCACAAGGGTCCTTATAAGTGAAAGAGGGAGGCAGAAGAGAGAATATCAGAGTGATATGATGTGAGAAAGGCTAGATTGGCCATTACTGACTTTGAAGATGGAGGGGTTGCAAGTCAAGAAATGCAGGCAGCCTCTAAAAGCTGAGCAAAATAAGAAAATGATTTATCTCCTAGAGCTTCCAGAATAGGAGGCCACTTTGCTTATGAGTCCAGTGAGACCCACTTTGGACTTCTGACCTCCAAAACTGAAAGGTACCTGTTGGTTTGAAAATTGGCCCCCATACACAGAGGGAAGGAAATTATTGAATAAAGAGACAGACCACTCCAGGTTGATAGGTTGGCAGTTCTAAGAAGCAAGAAAACTTAGGTACAAGGCTTTTCCTGGGCAGCTGCAAGAGGAGTAATCTCTGTAACCACCTGCCAGAATCTTAAAAGTTTATATAGAGGCCTTAGTTGGGTTCCATACTGTATTCAGTCCAGATGATCTCAAAAACACCTTCCTCTCTCCAGACTATGTCCTTGAAAACAGTGCCTATTATGGGAATGATGGGCAGAACATAAATTCCAAGGACAGAGGAAGGAGTGAGAAGGCGCTGATCTTTAGGATTGAGTTTGTGCGTCAACTGAGGATCATATCCTCTTGATTACCTCCTTCAACAGTAATACATCTATGTTGTCTTAAGTCACAAAATTGGTGGCAATAGGAAATGAAGACAGCATTATTATCTATTTTAGATACAGGTAAACTAAAGCTTTGGGAGGTTAAAGGAAATTCACAAGCTACCACAGCTCTGAGAGATGGGGTTCCAGTCAATGTCAAAGCCTGGGCGCCCTACCCCCTCCCTTATGATCAGCTGCTTGGAAAGGATTACATCTTCTGTACACAACAAAGCCTCCCAGGTCTACTGGCAGACCTGGTCAAATGATGCCATTTTGCAGATTTCATCAACTTGCAAAATTGGAAATTGAGGGTTTGGTGGAATTTTTTTGAGGGAAGTTGTTTTTGCCACTGTTGTTGTGGTAGTTGTTATCCACTTCCTCTTTTCTCCATACACTCCATGATGGAAAGCATCCAGGTGGCCACAATAGCTCTACCACTTATATATTCCTTCTCTGATTATTTAACTAATGCATCATCATGTAAGACTTGGTGGTCCAGGCCATCAGTGAGAGATCCTTAACTATGGTAGGTCAAGAATGGGGACTCTTTAATTATTTGACTTCCATCTGCCTAAAGAGACTACTATGTGTTTATTCCCTGAGATCCTCAAAACAGACCCACTGCTCACATTCTGAGGTGCTTAGGTTGTCCTGAAAAGTGCCTCCATCAGTAACTCCCTTCTACTTTGACTCAAAGTGGAATTTTAGATAAAAAGGCACTGGAGGATGGAGCTAAGGAGAAAAACAGCATGATGAGTCAGGCTTGGGTTGATGCTCCAGTTCGGTTCTGGAGAGTGAATTTGCCTCTTTGAGACTCAATTTCCTCATCTGTAAAATAGGGATGTCACCTCTGCCTTATATTCTAAGAGTTTGTGGCAAGAATGGAATTAGCTCATAAGTTTGGAGGGTTTGTAAACTAAAGACCACCATGTAAATTCTAACTGTTATAAGTATATAATATTGCAATGATAATACCTATATTTTCACCTGGGATGATTGTTAGGACTCTTATCTAGAGTGGGTAAATCCACAGGTATCTGCTAACCCCAGGGAAGTACTTGGCTGACTTTGCTACTTACAGAATCAAGAAAGGTGACCTCAAAACTGGTTTTGAATGACCCAACACTTCCAATCTTAAGTATTTACCTAAGAGAAATGAAAATGTATGTCTAACAAAAAAGACTAGTGTATGAAGGCTGATAGCAGTTTTACTCAGGAAAGCCTAAAACTGGAAACAACCAAATTGTCCATCAAGGAATGAATGGATAAAGAAATTTTTGGTATGTTCACAGAATTGGATGCTACTCACAATAAAATGTTAGGAAAGGTCACTGAAAAGACATCACCACCAGTTGACCTGTGACCAGTGGACCCTGGCATTTGGAGGCTTTTGACCCCTTCCCCTGTCCTTGGAATGTGGGATCCACTTGCCTTTCCTGCTCCCAAAGGCTTCTTTTAGGACATGGCCTTGAGTATGTGATGCATTGGGGTGCCTGAGTGGCTCAGTCAGTTAAGCATCTGCCTTCAGCTTAGGCCATGATCTTGGGGTCCTGGAATCAAGTCCTACATCAGGCTTCCTATTCAGCGGGAAGTTTGCTTCTCCCTCTCCATATGCCCCCTTCCCACTTATACACTCTCTTTTCTCTCAAATAAATAAACAAAAAAAGAAGGAGGAAATCTGGAATACAAGGAGAAGGCCACATGAAGACAAAGGCAGAGAGATCAGCATGATGCTTGTATAAGCCAATGAATGCCAAAGATTGCCAGCAAACCACCACAGGCTAAAAGAAAGACATGGAACAGATTCTTCCTCATAGCCCTCAGAACAAACCAATTCTGTCAATATCAGACTTCTAGCCTCCAGATATGTGATACAATATATTTTTGTTGATATGATCCCAGTTTCTGGTACTTTGTTAGGACACCCATAGAAAACTAATATGTGTCTCTAGAGTTGAGTTTTCAGCCTTGTTAATTGTTAAATCCAATTTATGTTTATTGAATGACATCAAGGTATCCTATACTATCTTAGGCCCTGTGGGAAAACACAAGAAATAAGAACTTTCCTCCACGGGGAATGTATATATGAAAAAAATGGAAAGAGAAACAGTTCTTTCAGTTCCAGCAGGGGTTCTAAGATTGTATCCATGTCAACCAAAATAATATGATTGCTTTAAAAAACAGAGAGCCAAAATACTCATTTACGATGTGCAATCTATCTGCCAATAGGCTAAGAATGCATCCACCAGCCAACACATTTCCGTCCCTTTTTAAGAAATCTACTTGGGAAGTGCATTAAGATTAGAAGACTGATTGGTGCATATAAATTGAATATGGATAAGGGATATTTTTAACGAGTGCTGGGAGAAGAATGAGTCATCTGTCTCCACCACAGGTACATAACTGCCATGATGTCTTTAGTGAGTCAGGGTTCCCATCCCTAGGAGTATATAATATACTGACCTACTGACAGTGTCTACTTATTATTAATTCTTTCATTTATTCATACATTTAACAAATACTGATGAAGAGCTTTGTATGTGCCAGGCAATGTGCTAAATATTGGAAATTGAACAGAGAAAGACCCAGTCCCTACCTTCAAGAGGCATAGTGTAATAAGGGTGCTATGAGGATTTCCCACTGTTGTTGAGAACTCAGAGAAGGGCAGCTAAACCAGCCTGGAAGAATCAGGGAAGGTTTCTAAGCTAATGGGATGGGAGTGGGTATGTCTAGAGAGGGGAACATATTGTTTCAGGAGATAGTAATAGGATATGCAAAGGTCCAGAGGTGAGAAAGCATGTGTGTTCAAGGAGCAACTAATGGCTTATTATGGCTGAAGGAAGAGTACAAGAGAGTGAATGTAAGTGATGTGGCTAGGGAATTATGAAGGACTTTGACCATGTGAGGGCTTGTATGCCACATTAAGCTGTACTCGTGGAAGTATGAGGCATCCCATGGAAGCTGGTAATGAGAATGCTTTGTTGCCAGGACAGAGAGGTCATTATACGGAGTACATAATCTGGGCAGCACCCACCCAGGAAACTGAGTTTAACTGCATGGCAAAGTGAAGAGTATAGGGGGCTCAAATACAGAAGAAAATAAGTAGTGCTGAGATCCAGAGTTAGCAATGGACAAGAAAGAGTTCCCCGAAGTCAATGGCTTTATGATCAATATATAAGAATACCCCTTTCCCCAGATTGATCCATAAATTCAATGCAATACCAACCAAAGCCCCACTGACACGCTTATTCTAAAATGTGTGTGGAAATACAAGGAATTTTGAATGGCTAAAGCAACACTGAAAACCAAGGAAAAAGTTGGAGGACTTAACCTGATTTCAAGACTTACAAGATCGAGACAGAGTGTTATTGACATGAGGAGAGACAGACAGATCAATGGAAGAAAATGGTCCGGAGATATATCTACTCATATAAGGTCCATTGACTTTTTGGACAAGACACAAAGTCAATCAAACAAGAGTGGGAGGTCTTTTTAACAAATGGTGTAGGAACAACTCAATATTCTTTTGGAAAAAATTGGCAAAGGATCCATACCCAAAATATAAGAATATAAAGAAGTCCTTTAAATCAATGATAAAAAGGCAAATACCTAATAAAAATGGGCAAAGACTTGAAGTAACACTTTAGAAAATAATTTATGAATGGCAGTATGCAAATATTAATCTTCAGGAAATTTTAAATTAAAACCACATATTTCACACCCTCTATAATCTAAGGTAAAAAGGACAGACAAAATCAAACGTTGATGAGGATGTGGAACAGTAGGAACTCTCATCCATTGCTGGTGGGAGTATAATATGATACTACTATTTTGGAGAATAGTTTGGCAGTTTCTCATAATGTTGAATACATTTCTATATTATGATCCAGCCTTTCCACTCCCAGGCATCTATTTTCTAAAAATGAAAACATATGTTCCCAAAATGGCTTGCAAATATGTTTTCTCCCATATCAGGAGAAATTTGCTATGCATTTAACTGCCATAAGATTGGTGTCTGGAGTTTATAATGAGCTTCTACAAATCTAAAAGAAAAATGTAAACAATAGTAAAATGTGCAAAAGATATGAGGGGACAATTCTCAGAAGAGAATATATGGAAATAATGTCAACTTATTAATAACCGGGAATATTCAAATTGAAACCACTCTGATATACCAATTCATACTTATGCAGCTGCAAAAAAAAAAAGAAAAAAAAACCCAAAACAATGAATAATAAATGGTGTTGGAAGTGTAAATTAGTTATTTTGTAAAGCTGGTTGGCTATATGTATTTAATAGAAAGTACTCTTCAACCTAGTAATTTTACCCGTTCCCCCAAATTCTGGCATGAATAAACTACCAACAATGTTCAGTATAGCATGGTGTTTTATTGTTTAAAAAATCTGCAGATCTGTCCATTGCTTCTCTTTTCATTCCTAATAAGGTTCATTGTCTTCTCTTTTTTAAATTGATCTTTTGTTTGATTTATTAGTCTTTTGAAGATAACTTTGATTCGGTTGGTCTTATTGTTTCTTTGTTTTCCATTTCATTAATTTTGACTCTCACTCTTAGTATTTCTACCATTCTATTTTCTTTTGGGATTATTCTGTAATTTCTCTTATCTTCTTTATTGTAGCAGCTTCCTAAATTATTTTCAGAATTCCTTGTTTTTCAATATACAAATTTGAGGGGAGGAGCAAGATGGCGGAAGAGTAGGGTCCCCAAATCACCTGTCTCCACCAAACTACCTAGAAAACCTTCAAATTATCCTGAAAATCTATGAATTCGGCCTGAGATTTAAAGAGAGACCAGCTGTAATGCTACAGTGAGAAGAATTCGCGCTTCTATCAAGGTAGGAAGACGGGGAAAAAGAAATAAAGGAACAAAGGCCTCCGAGGGGGAGGGGCCCCGCGAGGAGCCGGGCTGAGGCCGGGGCGAGTGTCCCCAGGACAGGAGAGCCCCGTCCCGGAGGAGCAGGAGCTGCACCGACCTTCCCGGGCGGAGAGGGGCTCGCGGGGAGTTGGAGCAGGACCCAGGAGGGCGGGGATGCCCTCGGGCTCCCTGGGACAGTAACAGAGCAACTGCGCGCCCAGGAGAGTGCGCCGAGCTCCCTAAGGGCTGCAGCGCGCACGGCGGGACCCGGCGGGACCCGGAGCAGCTCGGGGGGCTCGGGCGGCGGCTCCGCGGAGGGGGCTGCGCGGCCCCGGGAGCAGCTCGGAGGGGCTCGGGCAGAGGAAGAGGCTCCGTGCAGAGGGGGCTGCGCGGTTCCAGGAGCAGCTCGGAGGGGCTCGGGCGGCGGCTCCGCGGAGGGGGCTGCGCGGCCCGGGAGCGCGAATCCACCAGCGCAGGCTCCGGAGCACAGGGCGCCGGGACACAGCCCAGGATCCGGCCTCCCCCGGGACAGGCAGAGGCCGGGAGGGCCCAGGACAGCGAGGACGCTCCTGACCCAGGTGAGCAGATCAGCGGCCCCGCCCCGGAGCCTCCAGGCCCTGCAGACGGAGTTCCTGCCGGAGCTGAATCCAGGTTTCCAGAGCTGCCCCGCCACTGGGGCTGTTCCTCCTGCGGCCTCACGGGGTAAACAACCCCCACTGAGCCCTGCACCAGGAGGGGGCACAGCAGCTCCCCCAACTGCTAACACCTGAAAATCAGCACAACAGGCCCCTCCCCCAGAACACCAGCTAGACGGACAACTTCCAGGAGAAGCCAAGGGACTTAAAGTACACAGAATCAGAAGATACTCCCCGGTGGTTCTTTTTTTGTTTGTTTGTTTTTGTTTTTGTTTTTGTTTTATTTTGCTTTTTGATTTGTATCCTTCCCCCACCCCCTTTTTTTCTCCTTTCTTTTTCTTTCTCTTTTTCTTCCCTTTTTTTTTTTTTTTCGTTTTTTTTTCTTTTTCTTCCCTTTTTTTTTTCTCTTTCTCTTTTCTTTCCTTCTTTCTCTCCTCTCTTTTTCTCTTTTTCCCAATACAACTTGCTTTTGGCCACTCTGCACTGAGCAAAATGACTAGAAGGAAAACCTCACCTCAAAAGAAAGAATCAGAAACAGTCCTCTCTCCCACAGAGTTACAAAATCTGGATTACAATTCAATGTCAGAAAGCCAATTCAGAAGCACTATTATACAGCTACTGGTGGCTCTAGAAAAAAGTATAAAGGACTCAAGAGACTTCATGACTGCAGAATTTAGAGCTAATCAGGCAGAAATTAAAAATCAATTGAATGAGATGCAATCCAAACTAGAAGTCCTAACGACGAGGGTCAACGAGGTGGAAGAACGAGTGAGTGACCTAGAAGACAAGTTGATAGCAAAGAGGGAAACTGAGGAAAAAAGAGACAAACAATTAAAAGACCATGAAGATAGATTAAGGGAAATAAACGACAGCCTGAGAAAGAAAAACCTACGTTTAATTGGGGTTCCCGAGGGCGCCGAAAGGGCCAGAGGGCCAGAATATGTATTTGAACAAATTCTAGCTGAAAACTTTCCTAATCTGGGAAGGGAAACAGGCATTCAGATCCAGGAAATAGAGAGATCCCCCCCTAAAATCAATAAAAACCGTTCAACACCTCGACATTTAATTGTGAAGCTTGCAAATTCCAAAGATAAAGAGAAGATCCTTAAAGCAGCAAGAGACAAGAAATCCCTGACTTTTATGGGGAGGAGTATTAGGGTAACAGCAGACCTCTCCACAGAGACCTGGCAGGCCAGAAAGGGCTGGCAGGATATATTCAGGGTCCTAAATGAGAAGAACATGCAACCAAGAATACTTTATCCAGCAAGGCTCTCATTCAAAATGGAAGGAGAGATAAAGAGCTTCCAAGACAGGCAGCAACTAAAAGAATATGTGACCTCCAAACCAGCTCTGCAAGAAATTTTAAGGGGGCCTCTTAAAATTCCCCTTTAAGAAGAAGTTCAGTGGAACAGTCCACAAATACAAAGACTGAATAGATATCATGATGACACTAAACTCATATCTCTCAATAGTAACTCTGAATGTGAACGGGCTTAATGACCCCATCAAAAGGCGCAGGGTTTCAGACTGGATAAAAAAGCAGGACCCATCTATTTGCTGTCTACAAGAGACTCATTTTAGACATAAGGACACCTACAGCCTGAAAATAAAAGGTTGGAGAACCATTTACCATTCGAATGGTCCTCAAAAGAAAGCAGGGGTAGCCATCCTTATATCAGATAAACTAAAATTTACCCCAAAGACTGTAGTGAGAGATGAAGAGGGACACTATATCATACTTAAAGGATCTATTCAACAAGAGGACTTAACAATCCTCAATATATATGCTCCGAATGTGGGAGCTGCCAAATATATAAATCAATTATTAACCAAAGTGAAGAAATACTTAGATAATAATACACTTATACTTGGTGACTTCAATCTAGCTCTTTCTATACTCGATAGGTCTTCTAAGCAAAACATCTCCAAAGAAACGAAAGCTTTAAATGATACACTGGACCAGATGGATTTCACAGATATCTACAGAACTTTACATCCAAATTCAACTGAATACACATTCTTCTCAAGCTCACATGGAACTTTCTCCAGAATAGACCACATATTGGGTCACAAATCGGGTCTGAACCGATACCAAAAGATTGGGATTGTCCCCTGCATATTCTCGGACCATAATGCCTTGAAATTAGAACTAAATCACAACAAGAAGTTTGGAAGGACCTCAAACACATGGAGGTTAAGGACCATCCTGCTAAAAGATAAAAGGGTCAACCAGGAAATTAAGGAAGAATTAAAAAGATTCATGGAAACTAATGAGAATGAAGATACAACCGTTCAAAATCTTTGGGATGCAGCAAAAGCAGTCCTAAGGGGGAAATACATCGCAATACAAGCATCCATTCAAAAACTGGAAAGAACTCAAATACAAAAGCTAACCTTACACATAAAGGAGCTAGAGAAAAAACAGCAAATAGATCCTACACCCAAGAGAAGAAGGGAGTTAATAAAGATTCGAGCAGAACTCAACGAAATCGAGACCAGAAGAACTGTGGAACAGATCAACAGAACCAGGAGTTGGTTCTTTGAAAGAATTAATAAGATAGATAAACCATTAGCCAGCCTTATTAAAAAGAAGAGAGAGAAGACTCAAATTAATAAAATCATGAATGAGAAAGGAGAGATCACTACCAACACCAAGGAAATACAAACGATTTTAAAAACATATTATGAACAGCTATACGCCAATAAATTAGGCAATCTAGAAGAAATGGACGCATTCCTGGAAAGCCACAAACTACCAAAACTGGAACAGGAAGAAATAGAAAACCTGAACAGGCCAATAACCAGGGAGGAAATTGAAGCAGTCATCAAAAACCTCCCAAGACACAAGAGTCCAGGGCCAGATGGCTTCCCAGGAGAATTTTATCAAACGTTTAAAGAAGAAATCATACCTATTCTCCTAAAGCTGTTTGGAAAGATAGAAAGAGATGGAGTACTTCCAAATTCGTTCTATGAAGCCAGCATCACCTTAATTCCAAAGCCAGACAAAGACCCCGCCAAAAAGGAGAATTACAGACCAATATCCCTGATGAACATGGATGCAAAAATTCTCAACAAGATACTGGCCAATAGGATCCAACAGTACATTAAGAAAATTATTCACCATGACCAAGTAGGATTTATCCCTGGGACACAAGGCTGGTTCAACACCCGTAAAACAATCAATGTGATTCATCATATCAGCAAGAGAAAAACCAAGAACCATATGATCCTCTCATTAGATGCAGAGAAAGCATTTGACAAAATACAGCATCCATTCCTGATCAAAACTCTTCAGAGTGTAGGGATAGAGGGAACATTCCTCGACATCTTAAAAGCCATCTATGAAAAGCCCACAGCAAATATCATTCTCAATGGGGAAGCACTGGGAGCCTTTCCCCTAAGATCAGGAACAAGACAGGGATGTCCACTCTCACCACTGCTATTCAGCATAGTACTGGAAGTCCTAGCCTCAGCAATCAGACAACAAAAAGACATTAAAGGCATTCAAATTGGCAAAGAAGAAGTCAAACTCTCCCTCTTCGCCGATGACATGATACTCTACATAGAAAACCCAAAAGTCTCCACCCCAAGATTGCTAGAACTCATACAGCAATTTGGTAGCGTGGCAGGATACAAAATCAATGCCCAGAAGTCAGTGGCATTTCTATACACTAACAATGAGACTGAAGAAAGAGAAATTAAGGAGTCAATCCCATTTACAATTGCACCCAAAAGCATAAGATACCTAGGAATAAACCTCACCAAAGATGTAAAGGATCTATACCCTCAAAACTATAGAACACTTCTGAAAGAAATTGAGGAAGACACAAAGAGATGGAAAAACATTCCATGCTCATGGATTGGCAGAATTAATATTGTGAAAATGTCAATGTTACCCAGGGCAATATACACGTTTAATGCAATCCCTATCAAAATACTATGGACTTTCTTCAGAGAGTTAGAACAAATTATTTTAAGATCTGTGTGGAATCAGAAAAGACCCCGAATAGCCAGGGGAATTTTAAAAAAGAAAACCATATCTGGGGGCATCACAATGCCAGATTTCAGGTTGTACTACAAAGCTGTGGTCATCAAGACAGTGTGGTACTGGCACAAAAACAGACACATAGATCAATGGAACAGAATAGAGAATCCAGAAGTGGACCCTGAACTTTATGGGCAACTAATATTCGATAAAGGAGGAAAGACTATCCATTGGAAGAAAGACAGTCTCTTCAATAAATGGTGCTGGGAAAATTGGACATCCACATGCAGAAGAATGAAACTAGACCACTCTCTTTCACCATACACAAAGATAAACTCAAAATGGATGAAAGATCTAAATGTGAGACAAGATTCCATCAAAATCCTAGAGAAGAACACAGGCAACACCCTTTTTGAACTCGGCCATAGTAACTTCTTGCAAGATACATCCACGAAGGCAAAAGAAACAAAAGCAAAAATGAACTATTGGGACTTCATCAAGATAAGAAGCTTTTGCACAGCAAAGGATACAGTCAACAAAACTCAAAGACAACCTACAGAATGGGAGAAGATATTTGCAAATGACATATCAGATAAAGGGCTAGTTTCCAAGATCTATAAAGAACTTATTAAACTCAACACCAAAGAAACAAACAATCCAATCATGAAATGGGCAAAAGACATGAACAGAAATCTCACAGAGGAAGACATAGACATGGCCAACATGCATATGAGAAAATGCTCTGCATCACTTGCCATCAGGGAAATACAAATCAAAACTACAATGAGATACCACCTCACACCAGTGAGAATGGGGAAAATTAACAAGGCAGGAAACAACAAATGTTGGAGAGGATGCGGAGAAAAGGGAACCCTCTTACACTGTTGGTGGGAATGTGAACTGGTGCAGCCACTCTGGAAAACTGTGTGGAGGTTCCTCAAACAGTTAAAAATATACCTGCCCTACGACCCAGCAATTGCACTGTTGGGGATTTACCCCAAAGATACAAATGCAATGAAACGCCGGGACACCTGCACCCCGATGTTTCTAGCAGCAATGGCCACGATAGCCAAACTGTGGAAGGAGCCTCGGTGTCCAACGAAAGATGAATGGATAAAGAAGATGTGGTTTATGTATACAATGGAATATTACTCAGCTATTAGAAATGACAAATACCCACCATTTGCTTCAACGTGGATGGAACTGGAGGGTATTATGCTGAGTGAAGTAAGTCAGTCGGAGAAGGACAAACATTATATGTTCTCATTCATTTGGGGAATATAAATAATAGTGAAAGGGAAAAGAAGGGAAGGGGGAAGAAATGTGTGGGAAATATCAGAAAGGGAGACAGAACGTAAAGACTGCTAACTCTGGGAAACGAACTAGGGGTGGTAGAAGGGGAGGAGGGCGGGGGGTGGGAGTGAATGGGTGACGGGCACTGGGTGTTATTCTGTATGTTAGTAAATTGAACACCAATAAAAAAAAAAAACAAATTTAAAGTTATAAATTTCCCATAAAGTACTATGTTAGTAATATCACAAGGTCTCCTGTATATACTGATTTAATTGTTAAACAATTGTAAATATTTTCTAATTCCCACTGTAATTTCTTCTTCAAACCATTAGTTATAAAGATGTGTATTTTCAATTTCCAAATGTGGCTTTAGCAGATTGTATTTTTGTTATTGATTTCTAATTTTATGGCACTGCAAAATATTTATTCTTCATTATCTGCCAAAATCTTACCTAATAGCTACTTTGTGGTCAGTTTTTGCATTGGTTTCTCACGAGCCAGAAAACAAATATATTCTCTGCGGTGGTGAATTCCTCTATTTGTCCGTTAGCTCAAGTTTGCTTATTAGATATTTTTAAATGTTCTAAATACTATTAAATTTGGTCTCCTCAATCAGTTTCTAAGAGAGATATCTTAGAATATCTTTTTGTAATTGTAGGTTTGTCACTTTTTCTTTTAAATTATGTCAATTTTTGCAATATGTCAATATTTTGAAGTTCTTTCGTTTAGCCACTAACAGGCTGAAGATCTATTTTGGAATCCTCATTCTACCCTCAATGTCTAACTTCTATTTCACGTTTTCTTTCTCCATATCCTTTTGCTGCATTCTGGCTAATTTTCCCAGTTTACTTGTTCTTTCTTTAGCTATATCTAATTTAATTTTAACCTAACCACTGGGTTTTTCATTTCAGTGGTTCTATTTTCACTTCCTGCAGTTCCTTTTTTTGCTATTTTTAAAAACTAGTTTTTTTCTCACATCTATCAGTATTTTTATTCCATATTACTTTGTTCATTTTAAGTATACATACAGATCTTTTAGATTTACTATATTATTTCCAATTTAACAGAGGAGGGCAGATAAATTTCCTAGCATGAAGGTTCATTTGCTTATGTACTTTGTAATTTTTTCCCTAGTAAACTCCATTTTGGCAGAATTTTTTTTTTCACATTTCCTTTCTGTTTGAGAATGGGAAGAGGGAACCATAACCCCTTTGTTATGAAAATGTTCCCTCAAAGTAGTTTTACTTTTGATCCTATTTGAACCCTGTCCTGTTGTTTCAATCTTCTTGGGCTAATTTTATTTTTGGATTTTCAACAAGGGCTTCTTGTCATGCAGGTTTTTTTTACATCCATGCATCGCAAAGGCATGGGTTTTTGTCATCTCATGGATGACTTTCTCTCCACCTCCTCTGCCTGCTACTAAATTATCTGGACAGACAGCAAACTTCCTCACCTCTGATGGCTGTATCCATAATGCATTTATATGGTAGTGAGTTCCCTGTTAGTGGAGAGATATGGTAGAAGGATTTGTTAGGAGCTGGAGTCAATCATGATCCAATGCTAAGCATCCATGATAATCTCTGCTTTTATTTGTTACATCTTTCAAAGCTTATCCACATCCACTGTCTCAGTTAACAACGAGATGCCAGTAATTCCATGGTCTTTAAGCTTCAAGCCTTAAATTTCAGATTCCTAGTAAACAACAGGAGAACAGCCTCCTGAGGCATGCTCAGAAGACACAAAGACTTGTAGATACCTCTTCAGTGCTTGGGACACACTCCGTCTTTTCAAACCCATGGGTAGCTGTCGCATATGCCCATTTCCTGTGGTCTTCTAGCTTTGGGCTGGACTGGCCCTGCTGTTTTGTGTGAAGTGGCAGCAACATCCACCAATACTTTGGTGGTTAATTATGGTTCCTTGATCTCAGCCACAGAAATTGTCAAAACTTTAGCTCCATCTTCACATTCTGCTGAGAAAAAGTTTGAAATTCAGTCTGGCAGAAAGGGCAGTGAAACTTGCAGGTTGACGTGTAAACTGTAGCCCTAACCCAGGGGAAAAAATGTTATTGGTTTGTTCACACTCCAACACTTTCCAAAGTTCCTTAAGCAAGGAACACACACATACACACACGCACACACACTGGCTCATAAATAAAAATAGAACATATGAATTATTAAAAGAAGGGGAACCCAAACTATAGCTCCTGAGGCTATTACTGTGTGGGGTATGAAAACTAGTAGCAGGTTGGGTCTTTCCAAAGGTGGCCTTGATGGTATCTGTCATCGCTGTTTTTCTCTTCTGCAATGTGACCTTCACGCTCATCGGGAAGTGGAGTTTCTCCACCTGTTTATTAGTTTTCTAAGGCTGCTGTAACAAATTACCACAAATTGAAAGGCTTAAAGCAATAGAAATTTATTTTCTCATAATTCTGGAGACCACAAGTCCTAAATCAAGGTGCCTGCAGGGTTGGTTCTTTCTGGGGATTCAGAGAAGATGTTCCCTGCCTCTCCTAGCTTCTGGTGGCTGCTGGCAATCCTTAGTGTTTCTTGGCTTGGCAGTACATCACCCCCATCCCTGCCTCTATCACCACACGAGTTTCTTCCCTGCATCTCTGTCTCTGTGTCTCTCCTCTTACACAGGATGCCAGTCATTGGATTAGGGCCCACCCCAATCCAATATGACCTCATCTTCACTATGTACATTAGTAAAGACCCTAGAAGATAAGTTTACATTCCTGAGATTCTGCATGGATATGAATTTGGGGGAACACTGTTGAACCCAGTTCAACCCTCTTGAGTCCAGCCAGACCTTGTCTTTGCTTCAACTATTAGAATATTGTAGATGTGACTCTGTGCTAATTTCAAGCTAGATTCTG
This sequence comes from Canis lupus baileyi, assembly GCF_048164855.1. Lineage (NCBI taxonomy): Eukaryota > Metazoa > Chordata > Mammalia > Carnivora > Canidae > Canis > Canis lupus. The sequence continues at coordinate 33,101,157 of NC_132848.1, forward strand.
CTTTCTGCGTCATGGAATGTTTGGTCTTGGACATCTTCTATTGGAACCCTACCTTCATGCTGTGAGAAGTACATACCACTCAGAGAGGCCATGTGTGGAGGGGCTCAGGTGGAGCTCCAGTTGAGCTACCAGCCATATATATTCGGTGAACTATCTTGTACATCCAGTCTGGTGATGCTTTCATATGACTGTGGCCACAGCTGACATCTGACGGCAACTACATGAGAGGTTATTTCATTTCTTAAGTATGCCAAGCTTATCTCAACCTTGAGGCCATGGAGCTAACTAACTTTTTTGGCCAAATGACTTTTCCCTCAAGCATTCACTTGGGTGGCTCCTTCTCTTCAGGTCTGACCCCCTCAAAGTAGCTCCTTTATCATATAACTTCATTTTCTTTTCACATAGTATTATTGGTATTTTCTTGCTTACCTAGTTGTTTCCTTGTTTTTTATTCTAAGTCTCCTCTGATTACCCTAAAATTTAAGCTCCATACAGGAGAGACCTGCCTGTCTTGTTCACTGCTGTATTCCCAGCTTCAAAATACTGCCTGATACATAGCTGGCTCTCATTCGGTAACTGTAAAATGAATGAATAAAAAATGACAGCATGCATTTTAAAATTGGAAGGGTTTTGGAGTCAAGCAGATGAGTTCAAATCTTTTTTTTTTTTAAGATTATTTATTTATTTATTTATTTATGAGAGAGAGAGAGAGCATGAGCAACGGGGAGGAACAAGCAGACTCCCCTCTGAGCAGGAAGCCAGGGTATGGGGCCTGATCCTGGGACCCCAAGATGATGAGCTGAGTCAAAGGCAGATATTAACCAACTGAGCCACCCCAGCACCCAGGGTTCAAATCTTAGCTATAGTATTTAGTAGTGTCTTTACACAAGTTACTTAACTTATAGGGGCTCAGTGTCCTTTTCTATAAAATAGGAATAAAATATCATCTCAAAGTGGTGTTTGTAATTATTTGATAAAATAATTTATGTGTATTGTGTACAAATATTAGCTGAAAACTCAGCTATTTATTTATATTTTAAAATATACAATTACTTAATCTTATTAGAACTTGATTTTTTAAATTATAAGTTCCCTGTGTCAGAACTATCATCTCAGAACATATGAAATGACAGGGCAGCAAGGGTGTAGTAAGGGGTCTTCAGCTACCACTTGTATGCCAACAGACAGAGAAGCATTTCCTTTTATCATCAGCGTGGACGTCTTGTTGGGTAGTGATTGATATTAGCTCCAGTCAAGAGCTTGGCCTATGCTTTGGAATCTGGTTCTGCCACTTCTTTGCCTGTAACCAGGGCAAGTTCTCTCCATGGCACAGTTTTCTCATCTGTAAAATGAGGGCAATCATAATAGCTATTTTGTAGAGTTGATGATAGAATCAAACGATCTGATTCAGATGAAGCTATAACCTAGAACAGCACCTGGCACACAGGAAGGGTCACACAAATAGCAAGATTGGTTATAACCTCTATGCATGCTGACATTCTCTGAGATGCCCTTGTTCATAGCTTAGTAGAAAGTAGGTTCCTTTTCTCTTTTTCCTGATGACACAGTTTTTAGAGCCTCTGCCTATCTACGCTAGGTCTGACCTGCTCTTAGGTACAAAGGGCTTGGCCCCGCCACTCTGAATTTGACAAATTTTGCGAGGCGAGCTCATGCTTTCCTGCATGGATATGACATGCAGCCATTTCTACTATGGAATCTTGTTGCCTTGCTATTCTACTTGGGAAAGAGAATCTAGCAAATCCTCTGTACTTTCCCCTCTTTCCTTAAACTACCTAAGGTTTTATGGTGTTCCTTGTGCCTTAGGCCATTGTTATGGGCTAAATAATGGGCCCAGCAAAGTTCATATGTAAAAACACTAACTCCCAGTACATTAGAAGGTGACTGTATTTGGAGATAGAGTTTTTAAAGGACATCTAAGTTCAAATGAGATCATTACGGTAGAATCTAGTCCAAAATGACTGGTATCCTTATTAGAAGAGTAAATTAGGACACCACAGAGGGAAAAACCAGCCACATACAAGCCAAGAAGAGAGGCCTCAGAGGAAATGAACCCTACCAACACCTTGATCTTGGACTTCTGGCTTCTAGAATCATGAGAAAATAATTTTCTGTTGCTTAAGCACTCTGTGGTATTTGTTATGACAGCCAAAAAACCTAGTCAAAAAGTCAATGCAGCCAGCTCTCAGGGTGTCCAGCTAGGAGGCTCTTTTCTTAGAGGTCCTCATCAATACCAAAGCTTTGTGTCCTCTCTGATGTTCTCCCTTTACCCTCATCTGGGAACACTCATCTGCAACCTGCAACCATACCTCTATGGCATAACTCACCACACCTTTCTCTATCTCAGAAAATCTGATCATGGTCTGTGCCTCCCACAACACAGACTTTGCAATTTGAAGCAAAAAAAAAAAAAAAGAAAGAAAGAAGGAAAGAAAAAAGAAAAGAAAAGAGAAGAGGTAAGGGACTAAAAACAAAGTATGTGGGATGCCAGAGAGAGGAGAAAACTTATGACACCTGTTGTATATGAAGATCCTAGTGTAAATCTGACACAGACTAAATGCTTTGCAGGTCCGAAAGGCTAGTACGGTATCATCATTGTCAGAAGCAGCAGCACCACCACATAGGCTGCTAACAACCTGATGTAGGCAACTCCCTCTACGGGAAGTTTACCACTCCTACATCCTCATCATACTCTCTTTCCCTAGAGCCTCTCAGAATTCCTCCTTGCTTCCTTATATGCTCAGATGCTGGACCTGCCTCAGAAAACCAGCTCCTGATAAGATTTAGCAAATGTTTGGAAAATGAGAATTTGAATGAGCTGTAATAACTCCAAATTCAAAGCACATCCTACCTTTGAAACTCCGCAGAAGTTTCTAAGGCATGTGAGTTTCCCAGCCCAGAAGACAAATGGTGTGCAGAAATGCCACATGAGGCATGAGCATGGGCTCCTGCTTCCTGCTCTCAGAAAGGTGGATTATATTTGGTGTGCAGTCACTTGTTCATTTTTCTCCATCATCTTGAAGCACAATCACCAAGTTCTAAAAGACATATGAGTCCATAAGTCCCACATCTTGCAAAATGGCTACCATCACTCTCCTGTTTTTCACACTGCCTTACAAATAGCCCCCATTTATCTGTGGCTCCCATGCCACACAGCTTTCTCCTCCCCATTACTGCTTTGCGTTCTTGTCAAATAGACTTCAGTGAGGCCATCGTTTTGGGATACACTTTATCAAAATAATTATGCGAAGAGCTGGAATAGAGGAGCCAAAGTGAGAAAGCTGAAGTTTCAAGGCTTTAGAAATACAGGGAGGAAGACAGGACTTATCTAAAACTAATCTTCAGGCCATCTTCTGCCAGATTCCCAGCCCCATGGTGGTTTTATCTTGGTTAGTTTTTTTGTTTTCCTTTTCCCAGCAGATAAGCATGACAGAGCTCATCCTTGCCCTTGGTCCCCAGATGACGTCCACAGATTTGTCATTTGCAGGAAACATTGCAAGTCAGTGGGTGCACTCCACTTTGATGCTGTTACAGTTCTTGGAACAGAGGCATCTGCTGGGTGTAGAAAAAAACTGTCAGCCTGTGCTTTTTCTAAATCATTAAAACACCATTGGCATTTTGACAAATTGGCACTGATCATCAGGCTCAGCAACTGGGAGCAATCTGTTTTGCAGACTGAGAGAAACAGCTGTAAAACTCTGGCACAAATCTGTTCTATTGTGCTCAAATACATTTAGGTAGAGAGGCAGATTGGTGAAGTAGAAAAGGTATGGTCTTGAGAGCTTTGGGTCTAGGTTTGAATCCTGACTCCTCTGCCCACTGGCTGTGAGTGGTGAGCAAGCTACTTAAGAATTTTCTCATCTGTAAAATGGGGAAATAAGTAAAATTCTTGCAGAGTTGTTGTAATGATTAGAGATAATACATTTTTTGAGAAAATAACTTTTTAAGTGTCTAGTGCAAGGCTGGTGCATCATAAATGGTTTCTAGGGGGAAGGTAGTGAGGCTAACACAACAGTGGCATTAGTTATGGTTGTGGTGATAGAGGCAATAATAGCAGTGGTTGTTGGGTAAGTATTATCAGTGGCTGTTGTTGTAATAATAATAATAATAATAATAATAATAATAATAATAAAAGTGTAAAAGTGCTGATTTGGTTATGAGCCAGGAGACTTGGATTATACTCATGATAAAGCTGATAGAATGAAAGGGAGATTGAGAATCAAAGACCTAGTATCTAGTCCCAGTAGTTTCTCTACATTTTGTGAGTAGGTATAGGATTATAGAAAATTGGAAGATCGTATGGTCCTCTTTAAATCTTCATTTAGATGCCCTTCTCTTACCTGCAACAATATGTAAATGAAATAGCAAATGTTTCTTCCTCATTCTGTGTTGATTAAGTGTTAATAAAAATAATGGCAATGCATGCTAACTTATATTGAGTATGTGCCATGTATCAGGCACATTTTAATTTTACATATATTGCTTCATTAAATTCTTGCAAGTACTATATGAGTAATGCCTTAATTTTATTCCTATGGTTTGGTATTGAGACACAAAGAAATTGTATCTTACCCAGGGTCACAGAGCTAATGGTAGAATCAGAATTAGATCTCAGACCTGCCTCCAAACCTTGCATCTTAAACTTCTGTAATATACTATGAGCTTTAATGAAATCTGTCACAACCTGGAGGTTAGGTCACATACTTTGTGTAATAGAGATTTCTCTTTCTGTACAACCTGGTTTATAATCTATCCACAGCAAGTTAGCATAACTGAGATACTAAGACATAAGGAGATAGGAATTGTTTTTGTTTACTCAGCCACGCAACTAATCAACCAACAGGCAACCCATATCTATTTAATATGTGGTTCTTAAAATGAGACTTGTTTTCAAGGGTTAGTGAACAGTCCAACCATTTGGAGGAGAGTGTTAGTTTGAGAAGTAGTGAAAGATTATCTTGGAGAAGTTATGATGGGACATGATAGTGAAAGACAGAATGTCAGACTGAGTCTGAACTATAGACAATGAGGAGTTGGACATCTGAGTGGCCATGGCACCTCACTTTTCTCCTTTAGAGCACACTCACTCTTTATGGGGATTATAAACTTACCTATTTCATTATCTCATAAGCTCTTCAAGACTGTAACAATATCAGAGTTTTCCTGACCAATCCAGGCAACTATGTGTGTCTTCCAACAGGGATTCTCAGGCCAGTTCAATCACCTGCCTGTAATATGAACCCAGCCTATCTCTGAGAACAGATTTAATCTGAGAGGCTGGAGTAGGTTAAGAATCTGAAATCAATCCTCATATATCTGCCATGGGATTCCCATCTTTTTCTAGAAAGAAAAAGATGGTTCTATTTTCTTTGGGGGAGGGGGGATTCTAAGTCCATAAGTACTGGTTTACAGTGATTTCCAGTGTCCTTTTAATCTGATGCTCCATGGGGACAAGGCTTGGACCTAATTACTCTAGGATGCTCACCAATGTACTGTCTCACCACTGCTCTTGAGTATGAGAGCTGGCATTAAATTCTAGGATGGCAGTTATTTTAATAAGAACTTTGAGATCATTTTACTGTTCTTTGGTCTTTATTGCTGTTTATAGGAACTCTGCAGTCAATCTAATTATAATTCTTTCTTGGATAATCTTTCTTTTTCTCTTAGTGTTTTTAAGGTTCAGAAGTTTTACTGTGATGTGCCAGACTATGAGGTGGCTATATTTTCTCTTCTCAGAACTTAGTGTGTGTTTCAAACTACCTTTGTTTATTTTAGAAAAATTCTCAGCCATTATCCCTTTATATATTGCTTCTCTCTCATATTTTCTATTCTTTATATTCACTCTTTATATTTATATTCTTTATATTCACTCTTTCTGAAATTTCTATTACAAGTACTCTTAAACGTTCTTATGTCCTCATTTAAAAATGAGTCATAATTTTATCTCTCTGTGACATAATCTACTTTATTTCCTGAGGTTTATCTTCCAGCTTATTGATTCTTTTTGCAGCTGTATCTAATCTTTTACTTAAATCCAGCATGCTGTTTTCAATTTTAATGACTATACTTTTTGTTCTTCAAAGTTTATTTTTTGCTTATTGTTCAAATATGCATATTATTTTCTGCATACTCCTTCTTTTTAAAAGATTTTTGAAATTTATTCATGAAAGACACAAAGAGAGGCAGAGAACATGCGAGGGAGAAGCAGCCTCCCTGCAGGGAGCCTGATGCAGGACTTGATCCCAAGAACTCAGAATCACAACCTGAACCAAAGGCACTTAACCACTGAGCCACCCAGGCATACCATACTCTATTTTTTTGTTTGTTTATTTATTTATTTTTTATTTTTAAAATTTTTAATAATAAATTTACTTTTTATTGGTGTTCAATTTGCCAACATATAGAATAACACCCAGTGCTCATCCCGTCAAGTGCCCCCCTCAGTGCCCGTCACCCATTCACCCCCACCCCCCGCCCTCTTCCCCTTCCACCACCCCTAGTTCGTTTCCCAGAGTTAGGAGTCTTTATGTTCTGTCTCCCTTTCTGATATTTCCTACCCATTTCTTCTCCCTTCCCTTCTATTCCCTTTCACTATTATTTATATTCCCCAGATGAATGAGAACATATAATGTTTGTCCTTCTCCGATTGACTCATTTCACTCAGCATAATACCCTCCAGTTCCACCCACGTTGAAGCAAATGGTGGGTATTTGTCATTTCTAATGGCTGAGTAATATTTATTTTTAAAGATTTTATCTATTTATTCATGAGAGACACACACAGAGAGAGACAGAGACACAGGCAGAGGGAGAAGCAGGCTCCATGCAAGGAGCCCAACATGGGACTCGATCCCCGGTCTCCAAGATCAAGCCCTGGGTTGAAGGCGGCACTAAACCACTGAGCCACGGGGGCTGCCCCCATACTCTTTATTTTTAATATGATTTCTGTTTTATCATTTTTGTCTCTACATATTATCTTTTTATTTTCTTGCCAGCTTGTTTTCTTTTTTCCATGTTGTGTTAATTCTTTTTATTACCTGCTGAATTCCCTATTTCCCTTTGATTTTTAATTTGCAATTGAATAGGGAACTCATGTTCAGAATTTTTCCCCCCTGTGGTAGGTCCATGTGTCCTGGAAGTATTCTTGCAGAGTGGTTTTAAATTTTTAGCTGTTAAGATCCTTGTAGTCACACTAATTCCAAAACAAATTTTGCCTCTATTTCCTATTTGGGTGTTTTCTGAATTATGATAATAATAAGAATTCAGGTCATCTACCATGTGTGCTTCAGGCTCAACATTTCTTTTTTTAAAAAATATTTATTTTTATTTTAGGAAGAAATAGAGTGTGCAGCCAGAAAGAGGGGGAGAAGGAGAGGAAGAGAATCTCAAGCAGACTCCTCCCCACTGAACATGGAGCCTGACGTGGGGCTTAATCCCACAACCCTGGGATCATGACCTGAGCCAAAACCAAGAGTCGGACACTTAACCAACTGAGCCACCCAGGAGCCACAGGCTCAATATTTCTATTTCTTATGGTGATTTTGTTTTCTCACCTACAGTTATATAGAAACTTCTGTGAGCTGGAGACTGATGTTTTATCTCCTTTTCATGGATGCTTTTCATCTTCCTTTTTATAGAATAGTATTCAAAGCCCCTAGCCTTATGCATGGGGCTCAATCTAACTGGGGGTCTCAATTGCAGCTCAATCTCTCTCTCTCTCTCTCTCTCTCTCTCTCTCTGTCTCTCTCTCTTTCTCCAAAGTCAAGTATCTTGCCCTTGTGTATTGTAAAAATCTCAATCAGTAGTTCATATGACCTATATATTAGACCAGTAATCCTGTGACCTGTACAGCATTCTCTCTTACTTAACACTTTTGCTTAATTTCCTTTGTTTCTAGCACCTAGGTATTTCCTTTGATTCCTTTAGAGTACAAAATAAGGTCAAGCACATGGCTGGTATGAGAGAGAAAGTATATATGTTTAAAAGACTATGTATTCATTTTTTTTCTAGTTTTAATGTAGCTAGTATTCGTAGCACTAGAAAAGTCCTGCAACATGAGTTCAGTCTGACCTATTGTCAGAAGTTGCCGTCTCCCAACATCATGGATTCTTCATTTTCACATAGAGCCAAGATTGAAAAAAAATATGTAGATAACTTCAGAATTGCTTCCATAGCATCCCTCTGATTTTGAGGCACTGGTCAAGAAACAGAACCACTGCGTTGGATAAATTTTTACTCCCATGTTACATTTGTTTAACCAAGTAGAGTCATGGTAAGGATGCACTCCATCTCAGTTATAATGATTAAATTTGAGTTGCAGCCACACTACACTTACCTTTTATCTGTAGAGCCAGTACCTACCATTATGGTTGACAAATGATAATAATAATTAACATTTACCAAGCTCTGATCTATGTGCCAGGCACTGCTATTAGCACCTCATATACCACTTTGCCTTTTCAACAAAGAACTGAGGTGCAAAGAGGTTAAATAACTTGCTGATGGTCTAAGTAATGAACTACGATTCAAATCCAGACATCGCAATGGATGCACACCTCCAGTGAACGCCTAAATAGCCATTAGATGAACAGAACTATATTGAAGGCATTATTATTACTATTGTCATTGCCATATTTGAAGAAGATGAATGCATTTCAGAGAGAGAGCCTCACTGACTGTGAGTAATGGGAAATTGATGGGCAAGGAACATAGGGGCGGAAAGCATGTTAAGGAAGCTGCGCAGCAACATGCCTGGGCCCCAAAACTTATATTCTAATTGTAGCAAATTGCTTTTTCCTTTCACACATGGCTCAAACACAGTACTCATGCAATTAATCACTGCATAATCTTGTCTTTGAAATTTAGTTTTTCTCCTTCTGAACTCTTCAAGCCTTACTTAGCATTGCAGATAAAAGATTAAAAATAAAGCTAATTAAAAAAAAACACAAAAACTATCTTTGGTAACACCATATAGACACAGTGCTCTGTATAGTGGAGAGAACATATTCTTTATTTTTTAAAGACTTTTAATTAAATTCAATTTGCCAACATGTAGTATAACACCCAGTGCTCACCTCATCCTGTGCCCTTCTTAATGGAGAACATATTTTTTAAAAAGTCAGACAGGTATGGAGTCAAATCCAAGCTCCACTGCTTACTGTGCCTCAGTTCTCCCAAATGTAAAACTGAGAGAACATACAACTAACAGGGTTGTTATGAACTGGGGAAGGGGTTATAAGACAATATTTCTGAACCTTGATGGTGGAAAGATGACACACTGGACAGCATTTCTTCTCTTTTGCCCCACTGTGTAAGCCTGGGCTTGTCTTTGGGACTAGGTGTCCCTCTGTGTGGATGGGGACCACTACAGAGAAGTGCGGTCAAGTAGTTAAGAGCACTGACTACAGAGCCAATAGACCTGGTTAAATCCTGCTCTGCTACTTTCTGGCTGTTGATGTCAGATGAGTTATCCAGTCTCTCTGTGCCTCAATGCCCTCATCTATCAAATGGAAGCAAAAGTAGACAATAACCTCTTATGATTGTTATAAGGATTTTTAGAAAATATTTTATTATTTACTCATTAGAGACACAGAGAGAAAGGCAGAGACATAGGCAGAGGGAGAAGCAGGCTCCAGGCAGGGAGCCTGACATGGGACTCGATCCCAGGACCCCAGGATCATGCCCTAAGCCAAAGGCAGACGCTTAACCGCTGAGCCACCCAGGCGTCCCTGGTTGTTATAAGGATTAAATGGGCTAATATTTGCACAGCACAGTGCCTAGCACTCAGTAGGTGTTATGCAGGTCTGCTAAATACATACATACATACATACATACATGAATACACAAATAATTTAGTCATTCATAGGTAAAAGCAAATGATGAGTTTCAAATGCATATACTTTAGACTGGATGGTCAAAATTTGTTTAATAATTATAGGGCTGTCTTCATCATGGGTAATATACCTCCAGCAAGTTCCTTTTACCTTTTAAAAAAATCTTCTGTTTCCTCCTGTGAGGCTCTGAGGATGAGGAGAAAGAGAAGGGGGCTGAAATTGTAAACATAGGACTTTTAAAAGAGAATTTTTGTCTGAGTGGATAAATAAGCCCCCATGGCATGGTGACCTCATGCTTGCTGTGCTTTGGGGCTTTAAAGAGGATCCTGCATCTACTCTGGTAGTGAGGTGTGTGTGGCAATGTGCAAAGTGGTTGAGAGGCTAGACCATGAGACGTGATTGAGGCAGCCAACATGAACAAACTTAAGTTCAGAAAGCAGCCTGGAGTGAGGCGAGGGGGAAGTAAATGGGTTTTTTTTTTTTTTAACATAAAGCAGTCTTTGGAAACCTCAGAAATGCCTGGGAAATGCCCTGGCTTTCCAGCAAGTTCAGGATGAGTGCTTACATTATTTGGTTATCTACAAATGAAGGCTTACTCTGAAGTTTCATAATGAAGGATATACAATGTCTATTCTTAAAGCAGCCAGCAGTGCCTAACACACCTTCTTCCCCTTATTTTCCTGAATTTTTTGTGGACTAAAGTATGCCCAAGGCACCCCACAATTAGAACCAAGAGGGAGACAGACAGCTTCTACAGCTCTGCTCCCAGGCACAGAGTGGTTTCTGTAGCTTTGCTCAGCAAGTCAGGATCAGCTGCCTCTCCTGGCTAGTCTTTATCACACCCAGAGCTATATGACCCAAGGACACCTGTTCCCTGATAACCAAGCAGATGCAGGAAAGCAGTGTCTTTTGTCGGGATGCTGAGCAGAAGCTCTCTCACTGAGTATTGGACAGCCCTGACAACCGATGCCAAGGGGACTTCATCAGCAAGTGAGAGTATGGAATTATCTGGGTTTCCAGACAGTGACTTGGCAGGTGCTAGTTCCCCAGTAGGGGTCATGCTTATCTAAGCATTTCTTGCAAAAGAAGAAAAAAGTCTCTTCCCTCTTCCAGACAAATGACTCTGAATAATTGTTCTGATTCATTTCCTCTGGCTGGCAGGTGTAGCTCTGTCTTCTTTTGATGGAGTTGACAGCTTGTGAGCCTGTGAGCCTGTGGCCTACCTCTCCGAGTTGTTCCAGACACCAGCTCTTCCTGTCCTTTTGCTAACAAGTGTCACAATCTGTACTGCCTTTGACAAGGCCTGTGGGTTGCATTATTCGGCTGGCACCAGGGAGTTTGTTGGATCTTGATTCAGCTCATGGTGGACCCCAGGACCTAGGGCAATGCTTCCTGAAGCGTGATATTTGCACAATAGTTAATACATGACATGGTTTTCCATGGTGTGAGGTTCGAACATTTTAGTAGTAAAAAGATACCAAGATGCTGTTTTTCATTCAGTTAGGAGTTTTACTCAAAACATTTAAGGATAAAAGTGAGTCAATTTAAAGAATACTAACAATATAATAGTTCTGGAACAACATGGGTGTGGGGAAAGGCACAAAGGTGATATATGAATGAATAAATTTTAGACAAATGTGACTCAGCAAGGATGCTGCACTATGTATACATGTGGGGAATTTACCCATTTATCTATTCATTCAACAGCTTTTTTGAATACCTCCTGTGCTAGGCTGTTGCAGAGATGGGGATTGAACAGGGATCCTGACCCATGGCTGGGCTGCATAAGCATTAGTAAATTGTTTGGGGATTGGGTGAGTGGTATTTACCATGACAAACTGGTAGGGTCAGGTGTTTGGTAGTTCTGAGAAAGATATGGTATCTGAGAATACCTAAAAATATCCTAAAATAGGACGACATAAGAGGCTGGTCTGTACAGAATGTGGATATCTTCAGATAGATATCACCATGGATGGCTCCTGGAGCTCAAACTGAGTCACAGGGCAAAGCCAATCCAGTAAGAGCCTCTGAGGGACTGGACAGATTTGCATGAGGGCTGCTTCCAATGAGCAAGGGAAGAAGGAACTTGGTGTATGGGTGTGCCCCTTTCCCCTAAGATGGTGTAGGACACCAGTCCTTTTAACTGGCTCTGCCTGAAGGATAGATTGTACAACTCTAAAGGGCGCCAGTCTCATCTCAGGCATTGTCTATTTGCACCCAAATTGTGCCAATTTCCAGAAGATGATAGTAAACTGTCTCATTCTATGTAAATCCTCATATTATGACCATTTTCCAGTAGCTGGATGTAGAGTATCTTAAGGAAGAGGTGCCTCTGGCAAACCCCAAGCTATTTCACACTGGGTATCTGGTTCCTTTTGATCTGGATTTTGCCTACCATCAAAATTCTTGGCCCATTTTTTTCTCATGGCTCTACCTTGCCCTTCTGGCATTGATTTTTTTGAGGTTTTAGGAAGTGATTTAGTAACAGGCTACTTTCTCCACCTGAGAGATGGGCAAAAAAGTCAGATAGACAGAGATTAAAATATCACCCTTATTACTAATGAAGATGAGTAAAATGGACCAAGCCTGGGGCAAAATGGTCTTGCTAATTAACCCTGAGTAAGACATGCTTATTCATCCTGACACTGGCACAAATTCTTCACACTCACATGCCTCTCCTGATAGGGGCAGCAGAGAGCAGATGAAAATATGCACATGGGCAGATCCTGAATAGCAGAAATAGGGAGGGTCTGGAAACTCCATAATAAGTCATTTTGCTTTCTGTGGGAAAAAAGGCCAGGAATGTTACTCGGATGTCCCTACTCTACAGAGTGATGTGCAGATTCAATGCAATCCCTATCAAAATTCCAATTGCATGTTTAATAGAAATAGAAAAGATAGTCCTAAAATGTGCATGGAATCACAAAAGACTCTGAATACGCAAAACATCTTGAGAAAAAAGAACGCTGGAGTCATTACATTTCCTGATTTCAAGCCATAGTAATCCAAACAGTATGGTACTGGCATCAAAACAGACACATAGATCAGTGGAACAGAATCGAGAGCCCGGACATAAACCCATGCATACACATATGGTGAATTAATTTATGACAAAGGCACTCAGAATGCACAATGGGGAAAGGACAGTCTCTTCAATAAATGGCATTGGGTAAACTGGATGTCCACATGCCAAAGAATGAAACAGGATCCCTAAGTTACACCATATACAAAAATCAGCTCAAAATGGATTTAGGTCTTGAATGTAAGACCTTGAAGCCATAAAACTCCTAAAAGAAAACATTAGGGGTCAGCTCCTTGATATTGGTCTTGGGAATATTTGGATTTGATACCAAAAATAAAGGCAACAGAAGCAAGAAGCAACAGGTAGGCCTATATCAAATTATATTTACCTTTTATAATTAACATTTTCTTAATACAAAGAAGAAGCAAAAGTTTTTGCTTCAAAATTATGTCCTGGCTTTCATTCATCAAGTAGCCCCTCGCAGAAGAATATCCAGACTGTCAGGGGAGAGAGAGTGAGAATATAAGAGAAGAAGAGACGGCACAGCCATGTCCCCCAGGTGTTTACAGTTGACCCTGCTAGCCAAGTGAACAACATAATATTTCTAACTAGAATTGTATGTTGAAATAGCCTTTTCAATGATTCCTTTTTGCCCTTCACTGTCTCTTTTCAACAAGGGCAACGTATTGAGCAGAAGAGAGATGCCCCTTACACTTCTGTTTCCTAACGGTGGGAGATGTCCCCTCCTTCTACATCTAGGTGTGTGTGATGAGGCGCAAACTCCTAGATGCCCCATGGGACGTCCTGCCTGACCTTCCAATGTTTCAGTGTTTCCCTCCTATGGGAGTGGGAGAGGAGAATGGGGCAGATCAGAGTCCAGAATCCTTGCTCTCCCCACGCAAAGCCGGTACCTCTGTCCCCTAAACAGCAAGGGACTGCATGCAGCTGTATTTCTAAGAGAGCAAGCATGAGGGATTCAGTTGAAAGCTTTTCTGGGAGATGGTGAGACACAGAGGAGGGCAGCCGGCACGGGCCAGGAGAAGGCACCAATCCAGAGACTATTCTTTTTTTCTGTGTCTGCACCCTTCGCTAAACAGCATTAGACTTACCGTGTCTCTGGACAGCCTCAGTGCTGTGCTCAGGCAACTAGAAACTCTCCAAAATTATCCCTCAATATCTGCTTCAGATTCAGTGGAAAGAAAAACCAGGGTCACTGACAATTTTGGGGAGGCATCAGGACACTGAGAAGCCATGCGCATGCTCTCCTCAAATGAAAGAGGATGAAGGCAGGACCTAAATTTTCTTCCTCTTTCACTCTACCACGTTTTTCAGCTGTCGATGTACTCTGCTTCCTTTCTCTTTGCTGACTCTCCACTCCCCTCCCTTTCCTTCTCTAGTCTTTTTATCTGGTGTGATTTTTCTTCTCCCTTGACTTTTCCACATTTTAAACCACCATTAAAACAAAACAAAAAATAAAGCTGACAAAAGAGCAGATAAATATTGTTTTATAACCTAACCTCTGAGCCTCTAACAGTATTAGCATAATATCTTTCCCTAGAGAGACCGTCATTTTGAGAAAACAGCTTGAGCTGGCAGCAAACTCAATAAATTCCGTGCTTCCCGAGCGGTACGTGACCTCACAAATCCAAAAATGGCCTTTCTTTGTCTCTTTCCATTAAGAGAGGTGAGCAGTTCTCTCCCCAGAGTCCATGGTAGTGGAATTCAGGGTTGAATCAAATCCACCAACAGTTGGATGATCCTAGGGGTTATCGGTTCTCAGAGAAGGCTCCACAGAAATCAAGCTCACCACAGACTTTTATTAGAAAGTAATCATAGGGGATCCCTGGGTGGCTCAGCGGTTTAGCATCTCCTTCACCCCAGGGCGTGATCCTGGAGTCTTGGGATCAAGTCCCGCATCGGGGTCCCTGCATGGAGCCTGCTTCTCCCTCTGCCTGTGTCTCTGCTTCTCTCTCTCTGTATCTCTCATGAATAAATAAATAAAATCTTTTAAAAAGAAAGAAAGAAAGAAAGAAAGAAAGAAAGAAAGAAAGAAAGAAAGAAAGAAAGAAAGAAAGTAATCATAAACTTTTTTTCTCTTCTCAGGACAAAGGCTATTTGAGGGGGAGGATTCAGGTTGTTTATGAGAGATGTTACTGGGAACAACTGTCCCTGGTTAACAGTGGGGAGTTTGACCTTTACTGCCTCTCAAAGCTTCAGGCCAACTACCTCTCTGTGGACAGGCTGAGCAATAAGTCCAGCAGGCATGGGGTTCTGGCAGCCTTAAGAAAAGCCTCCAGAAAAAAAAAAAAAAGAAAGAAAAGAAAAGCCTCCAGAATGAAGAACAGCAGAGGGCCATTCTAACAATGGCTTAATGCCTTCCCAACTTAAGGAATCCTAAATGGCGCCATGCAATCGGGTTTAGGGTACCCGCACTGGATCTGGAATCCAGAAGGTGTGGAGTCCTTTTCTGCATCACTGCCCTGTTGGCTCGTACTTTTGTTCACTGACTTAGGCAATGCTTTTGGATCCCCACTCTATGCAAAGACTATCCGAATTTTTTGGACAGCATTGCTTTAAATTTAAAGAAATTTCTCAACATTTAGCACACACCACGTTTTTCTGGGGAGATTTTTAATGATGCAGATTTCTTTTCACAAATACTAGGGATTTTAATTCAGAAAAACCTGAGGGAGGTCCTAAGCTCACATCTGTTACAGGCACCTCTGACTTTACCCCTTTCTCAATTCTAACGATTTTGAGTTTTTAAGAATCTAATTTCCCATTGTGTTAAAATCCTTTTTACCTATGCCTCTTCCTCTTCTAAAAGCCTTGTATTATCACGAGTACCGTGTCTCATTTATTTTTATATTTCTGTATTATCTTGTATATAGTAGGTACTTAAAGTTGGCTGCATGGAATTGTGCCTAACACAACAGAAAGAAGACAAATTGCAGCATCAATGCCCAGAAACTTCTCATGGTGCCTAAGCTTGGTGAACCCAGAGAAATTCATACGAAAGATGGGGCCCACTAGAATACTGAACATGAAGGAAAATCTTACACGCAAACACTTCACTAGGGAGCATTGTCTCAAGGGAGTAAGGGAAATGGGGCTGTGTGGCAAGGAAGGAGAACAGAGCTGGCCACAGCTTTTTAAGGGGCCAAGAGGTTACTTGGTTTCCAAGGTCGTGCTCAGAGACTGCCTAAAATTACTGTGTCTCCAAATAGCCAGGGAGAAGAATTTTCTACTGGATTCCATCTCACAATTAGCCAAACATGCCTATCATTGGCTGAATTGTGACCCCTCCCCTGCCACTTAAATTCATCGGTTGCAGTCCTAACCCCAAGTACCTCAAAATGACTGTATTTGGAGATAAGGCCTCTAAAGGGTGATTAAGTTAAAATGGGATTATTAGGGTGGCCCTAATCCAGTATGACTGGTATACTTACAAGAGGAGATTAGGACACAGACACACACACAGAGCAGAGACCATATAAAGACACAGGAAGAAGGCAGCCATCTACAAGCCAAGGAGAGAAGAATCAGAAGAAACAGCCAGCTAATACCTTGATCAAAACTTCTAGCCTCCAAAAGTGTGAGAAAATAAATTTATGGTGCTTAAGCCACCGTATCAGTGGTCCTTTGTTACAACAGCCCTAGCAATCTAACATAATGCCCACAGGTATCAACTCCCCTACAAAGGAGGGAGCAGCAGAGGTATCAATGGAAGGAGGTACAGAGCATGGGAAAGGCCTGTGAGCACTTGAAAATCAGAGAACACACCTCCCGTCTGCCCGCCTGAGGGGCCTACCCAGGTGAGCCTGTGTGCACACAAGCACTTGGGAGTTGCTCAGTGGGAATGAGGGTGAAACAGGGAAAGCATGCATGGTGTCCTTGCCAGGCTTGAGGCAAGGAGTTATCAGGCCATGCCTGTGAGTGATGTAAGGGCTGGGAACAGCTGGTCTGTCGGCAGGGCAGGCAAAGCACAGTGAAGGCGAAGACTGAGTTCAGCAAAGATCAAACCTTTTCCTCTGTGGTTTCCAAAAATGCAGTTCATCCTGGTGACCTTCCTGTAACGTCATTAGGCACATGCGATAGAAAACCATGCCTTAGCCAGTGCAAAGATGCACACAGGCAGGGTTCCACTTGCGACTTGCTCTTATAATTTTCCAGGAAATGGGACAATTGACAAATTTATTTTCACCACTAGATGTCACCCTAGTGCCACCCAGGCTTCCACTTTCGCTAGGGCTGTGTTAGGCACTGGGGCAAAGAGGGTCTGGCAGGGCAGGTCCTGTGGAGGCCTGCAGAAGTTTGGGGCAGGGTAAACGACCAAGGATGAGGAGTTAAGGGGAAGGGGAAACGGATAGACTTCTGGATTTGGAGCACACAGTTCTGGAGTACTTTACCGTAGTGTTTCTCAACTTCAGCTGCACATCAGAAACTTCTGAAAAGCCTTAAAAAAAAAAAAAAAAAAAACCAACCTGAAGCCTGGGTCTCACTCTCAAGACCCTCTGTGTAATGAGATGGGTGTAAAAGCCCTCTAGGTATTTTTAAGAGCCAGGATTAAGATTGAGAACCACTGCTGCAGGCTATTATAGTGAATCCTGATATCGCATGTAAAGCAAATATTCATCAATTGAATCATTACTGAAATGTACTCTGGGAACCTGCTTTTATGAGCAAAACAGAATAGAGGGAAGTCTGTGGAATTGACCCCCATACCATTACATTTTCCTATGTTTGAATTCAACTTGAAAGATACCTATTAAGTAGTCATTTTATGTCACATCCTGTATGGATTGCATAACGTAGTACGTTATAGCTCTGAAGAGTGCCAGTGGGGGAGGCAAATTACTATAGATTCCATCTGCTGCCTGTGTAGGTGTCAGCTCTGGAAAGCTAGGGTTATGGAAGAGAACCATAGAAGGCAGTTACAAAATGGAAACTGTAAAGAAAAGAGGTGACCAGGTACACGTGATCTTTTTTGACATGTGTTCTCTGAAGGATGCTCAAACTTCCAATGGCCATCACACTAGGAAAGCCTGGGATGCAATACAAAGAGTAACGATGCTTCTGACGCTACAAAGAACTATTACAAGGACTAACTAGAAGAATAATGATGATGTAGTCACTGTGGACTCCTCCTGTTACCTGCTACTAAGGAGCCCAGGCACCTTCAAAGTGCTAGCTTGCTTGAAGTCTAAAACACCCAGGCAAGAGGAAGGGATGGACATATCCTTATTTTTGGGGAATGAAGTATTGAGGGAGATCTGCCAGCCTGTTCTACATGCTTTGCAACATTTCCTTGGATCTCATTTTCTTGGCCTTCCACTTCTAAGTCCTCACCCTTAATTTCTTTTTCTAGATCATCTGCATCTAAACAGGTTTAGCAGAAACTGCAAGCTAATGCCCTAAAACTGAGCACAATGAGCAATGAGCATCCTGCATTATGAGTACTGCACTCCTCTCCAGGTTTATTATGACGAGCCCCCCCCACACACACACACACTACTGTGACCAGCACCCATTCATTCCCTCTCCCATCTATAGAAAGAAAAGACTAGAAATTTGACAATGATTGCCTCAACTAACTGAAATTTGTTAGAATATGGAGTCATTCTTTTCAGGGGAGAAAAGCTGAATTTTTTTTTCCTCTTCCCTCTCCTCTTTATGGCATTTACTCCCCACCAAAGTCAACCTGGGGGGTGTTCTGGAAGGACCATTTATAAAGCCTGCATATGGAGATGCCTGGTGGCTCAGTGGTTGAGCATCTGCCTTTGGCTCAGGGCGTGATCGCTGGGTTCTGGGATCGAGCCCCACATCGGGCTCCCTGCAGGGAGCCTGCTTCTCCCTCTGCCTGTGTCTCTACCTCTCTCTCTGTGTTTCTCATGAATAAATAAATAAAATATTTTTTAAAAAGCCTGCATGTGCCTGTAAGATGGAAGCCCAGCATCCCCTTGTCCTGTGGACAGCTGCTGGAGCAGTGGCTTTCCCGTCTTCCCCGTTGTGTCTGTTTTATTCGCCAGCTTTGTTGAGGTGTAATTGACAAATTGGAATTGTACATATTTAAGGTCTATAACTTGACATTTTGATATATGTATATATGTATACATTGTGAAATGATGCCCGCAATCAAGCTAATTAGCACATCCATCACCATACATAGCTATCATTTTCTTCTCTTCTCTTCCCTCTCTCCCTCCTCTCTTCCTTCCTTCCATTTGTGTGTTGTGTGGTGAGAACCCTTAAGATCTACCCTTTTAACAAATTTCAGGTATGTGATACAGTATTGTTAACTATCGTCACCATGCTGTACATTAGATCTCCAGAAGTTATCCATCCTACAGAAGCGAAACTTTGTGCCCTTGACCAACATCTCCCTGTTTCCCTCCTCTGTGTAAATTTGAGTAAGGGGAAAAGAAAGAAATGGATTGGTAGCAGGGGGACGAGAACAGCCGGTAGAAGAGCAGCCTGAGTCCTCACTTCCTGGTGTGGGTCACGTGGAAATCAAGACTTGGCCAGAGCTGAGCCTGTCTTGCCAGCAACCCCTCCTTCCCACCTGCACAGATCCTGACCAACAGGTGAAACTTGTAGTAATAAGTACTCTGGAGTGCATCCCCTGGGGCAGGTGTTTGGTCAAGTCAAAAGGTTCTCCCACATCCAGGAATCATGCGCTGGGGAGTCCTAGGGACTTGCAGAAGCTCTGAAATATGCAACTCAGTGGAAGTCCACCATAGCCAGGGAAGAACCGTCAACCGTAGCTACCAAGAAAAAAATGATTTTGCCACTTTCCTCTAATTCCTCCTTTGAGATCCTGATCTTGGGGAGGTTCAAAGCATCCAAAGAAAGGGGGAAGATGTATGAAGGAGAAGCAAAAGCAAAAAGGTCCAGTCCCCAGTGTGCAAGGCAGGTCTGGGCTGGTGGAAAGGGGAGATACTTTGAATTGGATTTAAGAATAAGATTTTAAATCTGGGGGACCTGGGATGGACATTTTAACATCAGCAAGGGTCTGGAAAGCTGTGAGATCTTCAGGAAAGGAGCAGGAAAGGAAGAACCAATAGCACTTGTTTGAAAACTGAAGGGCAAAAGATAATCTCTTGTAACCCACCAAGTACAGGCATATCTCATTTATTGTGCTTCACATAAATTGCATTTTTTAAAGATTAAAGGTGTGTGACAACCTCACCTCAAGCAAATCTATTGGTGCCATTTTTCGGACTGTATTTGCTCACTTTGTGTCTCTGTGTCACATTTTTGGTAATTCTCACAGTATTTCAAACTTTTATTTCAAACATTTTTTGTTATTATTATTGTATTTGTTATGGCGATCTGTGATCAAAATCTTTGATGTTACTATTGTAACTGTTTAGGGGTGCCATGAATAGTGTTCATATACAATAGTGAACTTAATTGATAAATGTTGTGTGTGTTCTAACTGTTCCACTAACCAGTTGTTTGCCCTTCTCTCTCCCTCTCCTTGGGTCCTTATTCCCTGAGACACAACAATATTGAAATCAAAAGCTAGAAATGATTAAGCTTAGTGAGGAAGGCATGTCAAAAGCTGAGACAGGATGAAAGCGAGGCCTCTTGAGCCAGTTAGCCAGGTTGTGAATGCAAAGGAAGAGTTTTTGAAGGAAAGTAAAAGTGATCCTCTAGTGAACACACAAATGATAAGAAAGCGGAACAACCTTATTGCTGCTATAGAGAAAGTTTGAGTGTCTGGATTGAAGATCAAACCAGCCACAATATTCCCTTAAGCCAAAGCCTAGCCCAGAGCAAGGCCCCAATTCTCTTCAAATCTGTGAAGGCTGAGAGAGGGGAGGAACCCGCAGAAAAGTCTGAAGCTAGCACTAGTTAGTTCATGAGGTTTAAGGAAAGAAGCTGTCTCCATGACATACAAGTGGAAAGTAAAGCAGCAAGTGCTGGTATAGAAGCGGCAGCAAGTGACCCAGGAGATCAAGCTAAGATCATTAAGGTGGCTACATTAAACAACAGATTTCAATGTAGTAGAACAGCTTTATTTTGGAAGAAGACGTCATCTAAGACTTTCAGAGCTAAAGAGGAGAAGTCGATGCCTGGCTTTGAAACTTCAAAGGGCACACTGATTCTCTTGTTAGGGGTTAAAGCATCTAGTGACTTTAAGTTGAAGTAGCCAATGCTTATCTATCATTCTGAAAATCCTAGAGCCTTCAGGATTAGGCTAAATCTGCTCTGCCTGTGCTCTAGAAATGGAGCAACAAAGTCTAGATAACAGCACATCTGTTTACAACGTGGTTTATTGACTATTTTAAGCCCACTGTTGAAATGTACTGCTCAGAAAATAAGATTCCTTTCCAATTATTACCACTCATTGACATTGGACCTGGTCACTCAAGAGCCCTAATGCTAATGGAGATATACAACGAGATTAATGTTGTTCTCAGGCCTGCTAACACAACATCCATTCTGTAGTTCATGGTTCAAGGAATACATTTTGCAAGGTTATAGCTGCCATAGATAGTGATTCTTCTGATGGATCTAAGCAAAGTAAACTGAAAACCTGGAAAGTTTTCACCAGTCTTGATGTCATTAAGAACACTTATGATACATGGGAAGAGATCAAAACATCAACATAAACAGGAGCTTGGAAGAAGTTGATTCCAACCCTCATGGATGACTTTGTGGAGTAAGTACCTGGAGATGTGGTGGAAACAGCAAGAGAACTAGAATTAGAAGTAGAACCTGGAGGTGGGCTGCATTGCTGCAATCTCATAATACAACTTGAACAAGTGGGGAGTTGCTTCTTATGGATGAGCAAACAAAATGGCTTCCTGAGATGGAATCTATTCCTGGTGAAGATGCTGTGAAGATTGTTGAATGACAACAAAGGATTTAAAATATTACATAAACTGAGTTGATAAAGCAGCAGCAGGGTTTGAGAAGATTGACTCCAATTTTGGAAGAAGATCTACAATCCTATCAAATAGCAACACATGCTACAGAGAAATTGTTCATGAAAGGAAGAGCCAATCGATGCAGCAAATTTCATTGTTGCCTTATTTTAAGAAACCGTCACGCCCACCCCAATGTTTGGCCACCACCCAGTCACCAGCCAACAACATCAAGGCAAGATCTCCCACCAGCCAAAAGATTATGACTCGCTGAAAACTCAGATGATGGTTAGCATTTTTTTTTTTAGCAATAAAGCATGTTTCAATGAAGATATGTGCATTGTATGTTAAACATAATGCTGTTGTACACTTTAAAGACTATAGTGTAAACATAAATTGTATATGTTTATATAAAACATATAAACACTGGGATATGTAAAATTCATCAACTTGCTTTATTGCCACATTCACTTTATTGTAATACTTGCTTCATTGTGGTTGTCTGGAACTGAACCTGCAATATGTCCGAGGTGTACCTGTGTAAGTGTTCTGATTTTTCAGTCAGTCAGTCAATAACTTTTGCTCATTATCCAAGAAAGGACAATCCTGAAGTGAGTCTTACCATACCCTCCCCATTATGACCACCTTAGTCCCGTCTCTCCCTTCATCTCTCTTCCTCTCTATACTTGTAACAGGAAAGTTGTTCTTGAAGTTGATTGAGGGATAGGAGTGATGTGGAAATTTAAGAGCTGGGTGAAAAAGAACTGGAGATTAAATACTTGGAGATACATTTTATAATTAAAATTGCTTTCTGAGGTTCCCTCCCTTCTTTTGGTGATTAAGAAGGACATGTCGCCTGGGCAGCCAGAGGAGATAATTCAGGCACATATTTAACCTCCAAATCTGAGTTGCTGGCATGTTCAGAATTCACTAGAAATTCAGTTATGGCCCCATTGGAACACATTTAACTGACCACTTGTGCTCGAGGATAGGAGAATTAAATTTTTAAATTTATTTATTTATTCATGAGAGGCATAGAGAGAGAAGCAGAAACACAGGCAGAGGGAGAAGCAGGCTCCATGTAGGGAGCCTGATGTGGGACTTGATTCCAGATCCCGGGATCATGACCTGAGTGGAAGGCAGATGCCCAACCGCTGAGCCACCCAGGAGCACCTCAAGAACAGAAAAAAAACCTTTTTCTGAATCCTGTGTGGCTCACTGTCTTCAGATCCACCTGGGGACTGGACATACAAGAGAAGGCAATCAGAAAAGCTCATTGATAGGGAAGGGTGAGTTAAGAAAAGCTGGATCCTAACTCTGGGAAAAGAACAGGGGTAGTGGAAAGGGAGGTGGGCAGGGGTTTGGGGTGACTGGGTGACGGGCACTGAGGGGGGCACTTGGCGGGATGAGCACTGGGTGTTATGCTATATGTTGGCAAATTGAACTCCAATAAAAGAAAAGAAGAGAAAAAAAGAAGAAAGGAAAGGAAAGGAAAGGAAAGGAAAGGAAAGGAAAGAAAAGAAAAAGAAAAAGAAAAAGAAAAAGAAAAAGAAAAAGAAAAAGAAAAAGAAAAAGAAAAAGAAAAAGAAAAAGAAAAAGAAAAAGAAAAGCTGGATCCTGGGACGCCTGGGTGGCTCAGCGGTTGAGCATCTGCCTTTGGCTCAGGGAGTGATCCCCGGATCAGGCATTGAGTCCCACATCAGTCTCCCTTCAGGGAGCCTGCTTATTCCTCTGCCTGTGTCTCTGCTTCTCTCTCTGTGTCTCTCATGAATAAATAAATAAAATCTTTAAAAAAAAATAAAGAAAGAAAAGCTTGATCCTCCCTTGCTTGTTCCCTCAAACTTGCTCCTGGCACAGTCATTTATTTGCACCAGCAGCTGCATAATAAGGCTATCTTCTCTCAAGTGAGACAAATCCCTCTTCTGTCTCTAGAGGGTGCTCCGAATCCACTGATCTAGACAGAGGCAGCTTCAGAAGAGCCAGAGCAGGAATAACACAAAGGAGCTGAGAGAGCTTCCCTTCCCCTACAAAAGGAAGGAAAAAAAAAAAAAAAAGAAAGAAAAGAAAAGAAAAAGAATATAGAGCAAAATCCTCCTCCTTTAGGGCAAAAGAATCAGTGACCATTGGTTCTCTGGTCTGTTGGCCCACAATATTTCAATGATCACTGGGCCTTCATTCAACAAGCATTTTTGGAGACAGAACTGATCTGTACATTCTTCAGTGCCAGATGCCAAAAGGACAGCAGTATTTAAGAATGGAATAAATACAACTATCATTAAATGTACATCCATTTTGTGTGTCACTCTTTTCAAGATGCTTTACCCACACACTGTATCTTATTTTCACAGCTACAGGATATGTTGAGTTTTATTGCATTCATTTTATAGATGGGAAAATTCAGTTGCAGAGAAGGTGAATAGCCTGCCCAAAAGAAAAACTGCTTTTTGGTACCGGAATAAATTTCAAATCTACGGCTTCTCCAATACACCGTCCAGCCCTTTTCTCAAGATCTCAAGAAGTCCATAATTGAGTAAAGTAATCAATGATTGACACCCTAATGCAAAATAGCGATGCATGATACAGAATTTTAAATGTAGCATATGGAAGATCTAAAAGCAGAAGAATCTCAGGGCTACCTGACCTCTGAGGCCATGCAGTCCAAAACACAAATCAATGAGTCAATCTTCATCACATATTCACAGGGGCCTCTTCAGCTTCTGTTTGAATGACTCTACTGAGAAGGAATCCACTACTTCACAAATATATCCTTCCACTGATGAACTACTCTGTCAGAAAAATTTTCCTCGTGTGACCCCAAGTCTGTTGCTCTGAAACACTGAACTAGCTCCTAAAGCCATCCTTTGCAGCTATGCAGGTACAGGACCGGTCTTCATTTAATACAGCAACATTTCATACGTTGCATGCCCATTGAGCTGGCCCTACCCCTAAGGATTTCTCATCTCCAGGTTAATAAACAAAGTCCCAGTTCTTTCTCTATTGCCTCATATGGCACAGGTTTGAGACTTACCCCCATTCTAGTTGCCTTATTCATAGCCATTCATAAAGGTGGAACCAGGAATGAACAGGTATCTATTCATCACACACACATAAAACAACTCACCTCTGTCCCATCCACTGCAATTGGTTCCTAGACTGTTTCCCTCTGGGATCATTGTGCCCTTCTCAGTGCCACTCCTCTTTCTAGAGCATAGTGGCATGTAGCATTTCTGGGTTGTAATTATATCTCCACATCTGTTCCTTGAACAAGAATTTGAAGGCAGGAACTATATCCATCTTGACGGTCTTAACACAGTGTCTGCAACATATTGGATGCTCAATAAATGTTTCAGTTCTCTCATGACAGAGATTTTGTCTATTTTGTTCACTGATGTGTTCTCAGCACCTAACCAGAGCCTGGCGCTAGTTCTCAAGAAATATTTACTGGATGAATGAGTGAATAACTCAATATAGTGTTCCAGAAAAAACACTAAATCATGAATTCTTTTAAATGGTATCTGCCAAGCCTATACTACATGTGAGGCATTATTCAATTTAAAATAATTCTATAAATGCAGCTCAGTGTATCACTTCATTATTTTGACTGATTAATATGATACAACAGTCTAGGTTGTTTACAGTAAAGACAAGACATTAGTCTTTTTTTTTTCCCAAGAGTCCTCAGTGAAGCCATCCCTCTCACTTACACTCATGCCAGTGTTTGGAGGTCTAGAGGCAATGTTTTAGATTTATTTCCAGCGCAATTCAACTTGTTATTTTCATTCCTTCATGCCAGGCTATTGATAGTTTTGTGAATCCCAGTTTTCTATTATATAATCCATTTGTTCTTCTCCTCAGCCTTGGTGTATCCTGAGATTTGATTAGAGGGCTATCAATGCTGTCATATGAAACACTGATAAAAATGTTCAAGTAGAAAAGACCAAACCTGGAGCTCCTTCACAGAGACCATTTTTCTAGGTTGACATTGATCTATTAGCATTCTTAGGACACAGCCATTCAGCTCATTCCACTCAGTGGTAATGTCATCAGTATTTTGCCATTTGTTCACAGAGGCATAATGGAATTTTTGGTAAATGCTACACTAAAACTTGCATGCCCTGTGACTCTGGTAATCCTGTCAGTGATTTATTTATGAGCAAACAAACAAATAAGGTGAGTTTGGTATGATTTGCTGTAAGTAAACCTCTGATGTTTCTTTGTAATCACTTTTATTTTCCCAGTCTTCATGTACTATCTTCTTGGTATTCTTAGCTAGAAACTCTCCTAGAATTTCCATTAGGCCACCAACTATGGTTTATGACTTCCATTTTCTGCCTATATTTGAAAATGGGCACCATTTCCCTATATCCCCAGGAATCCAGTCTCAATACCTCTATGATCACTAAAGCTGTTCAAACAAATTAAGCTGCCTTTGAACACTTAATGCTAATTTTAAAAAGGGCAGGGATATAACCTGAGAAAAGTATTCACAATACTATGACTGAGGGCACTGTTTATGTTCCCTACTCTGAGAATCTGCACCAGACCATCTGCTGGCAACTCACTGCCATTCCCCACCGTGTCCCCTCTGTGATCGTCCCTGTGTCACAGGGGCCAGAAAATTATGAAGACAGGCCACGTATTCCAGAGTCCCTAACAACTAGTTTGCCCATGAGGAATTTTCACAAATTATGGAAGACTGGGATGGATGGATGAATGGATGGATGGATGGATAGATTGATTGATCATAGGTAGTCACTGCTTCTTTGGAAACAGAAGATGTGTGGGCTGCAGCAGATGTGAAATTTTGAGTAGCCTCCAGGCATTTTCTTGCGGCTCACCCACCACAGCACTGAAGATGTTTGTAGTTACTGCCAGCAGCTTCCTGTTGAGGCCCTTAGCCTTCCTGATTGCTTGAAAACTAGCAACATAACTGAAAACTGCCACCTTCCTTGGCTTTTTTCCCCCTCTGGCTCTTACTGCAGTTGTATAAGCATCTAATCTTCTATATAAAATCCCTTACTGCTTACAAAATAGGGAGTGTTTTCTGTTCTTTTAATCAAATTCTGATAAAGGATGCAATCCACCTTCACCCTATGTGAACCTTATGGAACTGACAATCAAGATATCATTTTCTTTCTAGCCCAAGAACAGGTTTCTACCTCAGACTGGCCAATGTACCCCATCCTCTAGTACAGTGATTGATCCAGAGGTAAGTATCTAAACCAAGTAGAGAAAATAAAAAGAGTATTTTAACTTTTGCTATTAGGTCATTGGAAAACAGATTTCCCCTCCTCTGCATAACGGACTGTAAGGATGTAGGGCTGGGAGTGCCAGTGACTCTCTGACCTGCTTCAAAGAAGATGCAGCCAACACAAGAGGAAGGCGGGTCTAAAATATGGAAAGAAAATGTCTTGACATTGCAGAAGCCCCAAAATCCAGATGATTCTGAAGCCAGATGTGTCCTGGGACTTCCGGTTTATATTGTCAATGCCCTCTGGCCAAATATCCCCAGTGATGCACCTGCAGTTGAACAAGTTGGGGTTCATGATTACTGCGGTGGGAAAGGTGGGACAGGGAGAACAATGGACTGTTTCAGTAAAAGGGCTTTAGAAAGGATATAAAGGATTTGACATTGGTTGTGTGATTTGGGGAAGGGTATAAGGAAGTGGGCTTTGCTCTAGATTGGAGATTGTCAAGAAGCAGGGGTTGTTTTCTCCTTGGATATCTTAATAACTCTTATCTACAAGGAAGTAAGACAGGAGCAAGGTTGAAGGAGGAATTGGAAAAGAAGCAGAAGTCACTCCTATTACTCAGGATGTTTGATTATTTTCATGGTCATGCTTTTATCTTGTTCCATGTTAGTTATAGAGTGACTTTGCCTACTATTGGCATTTCTGTGAAATTGTTTGAGTTCAACAGACCTAGCTGAGTTCCAGGCTGGCTTCTAGAACACCAAGCCTTCTCTGCCAGCACCAGGCCAGCTTCTCGATGTCAGAGATTGCTTTTCTTTTTCTCAGCATGCACCCAACTAATGTTTATTAAATATCAACTATATTCCAGGTACTCCTGGATATTGACATTCCTGAGAGAGACATATAATATGTACACAAATAAGATGTAATAGGTAATTACAGATTTGGTTAAGTTCTATACAGTAAAGAAATAGTATGACCTTCAATTACTGAGTAACTTCCAGTGGCCATTTTAAGTAAGATGGTTAGGGAAAGACTCATTGGAAAGGTGACATACGGCATGAGACATGAAGCATGGGAATAAGAGAGATGTTTCAGGCAGAGGGAATAGCAAGTGCAAAGACCCCAGAGCAGACAAAGGGTTTGAGAGAACTCAGAAAAGGAAAGGAGATTCGTGTGCCTGGAATATGGACAGCAAGAAGGTAAGACCAAATAAGAGAAAGAGTCAGGAGGCCAATCATGCCAGGTCTTGTAGGTTCTTAGTAAGGACATTCCAACCTCCACTCCTTCTGTCTCCATAGGATGCAACTGGACTAAAAGTTCTAGTGTCCTCCTCTTTCACCTACCCTTTCTTTGGAGGAACAACTTATCCAACATATGACTTTTAGAAAATGAGCCCTAGCCTTTCCTTCTCTTCTTTAGCATCCAAGGTGCCTAAAGGAGGCAGATATTCTCTGTTCCCCCTTGCCATAAATTTTACATGGTCAAGCCCTTCAGGAGGAAGCCTGAGGTTGTCCACATCTGTGTATGAACCTATAAATCAGACTGTCTCTTGGGTGCTGTCTTAGCAACCTCCTGTATTAGTTTGCTGGGGCCACCGTAACAAAATATCACAGACTGGGTGCCTTAAACAACAGAAACTTATTTTCTCACTGTTCTGGAAGCTGGAAATTCCAGATCAATATGATTGGGTTCTACTGCATGCTCACGTCCCCCTCTCTTCTTCTCCTCCTCTTCCTCTTCTTTAAAGATTTATTTATTTATTTTTAAAGATTTTATTTATTCATGAGAGACACACACACACAGAGGCAGAGACATAGGCAGAGGGAGAAGCAGGCTCCGTGCAGGGAACCCGATGTGGGACTCGATCCTAGGTCTCCAGGATCATGCCCTGAGCCGAAGGCAAACGCCCGACCACTGAGCCATCCAGGCATCCCTAAAGATTTTATCTATTTATTTATTTGAGGAGGGGTGGAGAGAATCTGAAGCGGATTCCACACTGAGCACAGCCCAACTCAGGGATCAATCCCACAACCATGAGACCATGACCTAAGCCAAAACCAAGAGTCAGACGCTTAACTGAGCCACCCAAGTGCCCCTCTTCTTTGTAAAGACATCAGTCCTATTGGATTAGGGCTCCACCCTTATGAACTCACTTAACCTTATTTACCTCTTTAACAACCCTATCTCTAAATACAGTCACACTGAGAGGGCTTCAACATATGAATTTGGAAGAACACAACTCAGTCTATAATTCCCTCAGATTTCAACCTATTTCTCCACAGACTTATGCCATATACTCCAAACAAATGTATGGAAAATATTTATCTATGGCTTCCTCAGTTCTGAACTCAGGTGGGGAATGAAAATAACATGTTCCAGGCTACCAAAAACCCTCACATAGACCAAGGTAAGGCATAATAATGGGACTGTTTCATGCAATGGGAATATTTCAGAGTTTAAGCGGGAAAACAACACAATGTGATTTATAAGGATTAATCTGGCTACTGTGTGGAATATTCATTTTAAAGCACTAAGTCTTTTTTAAGCCCAGGTGACCAGGTTCAGTTATAAGTGTCTTAAATTACTGAATTTGTCCTTACTACCACTCCAGAGATCGATGTTGTTATCCTCATTTTGCAGGTGAAGAAACTAAGATTGAGGCAAGTAGCCTCCCTAAGGTTGTGCAGTTCTGTGGATCAAGCCAGAACTAACATTCACTACATTTAACCCATAGTTAAAAATGAAAATCACATGGAAACAAGTTTAGATGGTTGTTTCAAAAGTATGAAGAATGAGAGAGAAGCTATTAACAATATCTGCGTCTGGATATGATGATGTTAGCCACCATAATGTAGTGCAAAGAAGCTGCAAATAGCAGTTAAGAGCACATGCTCTGGAATATATGTATAGATAATAAATAATGGACATCAGCACTTACTATTTTCCACACACTGTGCTGAGTGTTTCACAGATGTTAGCTCCTTTATTCTTCAAAATAGATCTGCCTGCCCTTAAAATCCCATTCTTTTCCCTCTATTGAATCTTGTCTGGACAACTGACATTCTTCTAACAAAATAGCATAAGGATGAGACTACTACCAATAATATTACTATCAGTTAACAGTCACTACATACCAGGTACTGTTCTAAGTCTTTAACATATATTAGCTAAGTGGATCCTCACAACAACAGTGGGTACTATTCATATCCCCATTTTACAGAGGAGACACCGAGGTACATGGTTATGTTACTGTTGTTTAAAAAAACAACAACAACATGGATTTATTAAGTTGGAGAATCAGGTTTCAAACCAGAGCACAGCTCCAGTATTTGAGTGCACATTCTGGTTATCATCCTCCCTAAACAAGTGAAAACAACCAAGGCTTAGTGGGGAGGTTAAGTACCTTTCCTGAACTAACAAGTCATGGACATAACTGGGTGACTGTGCACAGCTGCTTACATTCTCTTGGCCTCAGTTTCATTAGCTGTAAAATGGGTAAACCCTACATGCACAATAAGTTTGGGGTGATAATTATTTTTTTTATTTTTAAAATTAAATTAAATTAACTTAGTTTTTTTAATTTTTTTTTTAGAGAGAGAGTGCATGTGTGCACACTTGTGAGGTGAAGGAGGGGCTGAGGGAGAGAGAGAATCCTAGGCAGGCTGCATGTGGGGCTTGATCTCATGACCCCAGGATCATGACTGGAGCCGAAATCAAGAGTCAGATGCTCAATTGACTGAGCCACCCAGTGCCCCTGGGGTAATAATTAAATGACATAAATATGTAAAAGGCTTTATGCCCACTTCTTGCCACAAAGTTAGTGCTCAAAATAGTCCCTATTGATAGCTTGAGAGTTTTACAATGAACATACATTCCTTCAAAATCAGCAAAAACAATAAAGACATTCCCATTTTGAATTGAATGCCTAAACAATAAGACTTGAATGCATTTAACAGAACAAGACACACTCTCAACATTTTTTATTTCCTCCAACCAATGTTAGCTCCCACTCTCCTGACTCAATGATTAATTTTCCTGGCAGGAAGGACAGAGGCAAAAGAGGACTCTGGTCATAGGTTATACTTCTTCTGTGGACTTCTTGAACCGAACTAAAATAGCCTTCCTATCAACCTGGCTGTTTCTGTTTCCAGACCTCTTCAAAGGGGCTCTAGTCTGCCCACCCCACCTGCCTCATTTTGGACACCTCTTTTCCATGTCCTACGTCTCAGGAGAGCTCGCCACCCAGACACATTGACCTCCTTAGACAATAGCTCTCCTCACCGCTCCACTTCCTTCTCACCAGGCCATTTGTACCTTTTAACTAGGATTTCATTTTCCAAAGGGTTTTTCCTTGTAGTCATTCATTGGTTGCATGTGTTACATTCTCTGAGTGCATCCTGTGACGATGGCTGTCACTGCCAATGATGACAAGTGCTTCTACTCACTACATGGCAGACACTGTGCTGTGTGCTCTATGTGCATGATCTCATTGAATCCCTTAACAACTCTAGGACTAGGGCACTATTATTATCCTCCATAAATAGTTGAGAATAAAAACAAAAACAAAATGAAGTCTTAGAGAGGTTCAGTAGCCTGTCCGACACCACAGAATGAACAAGTGACACACAGTCGTCCATCTTCCTCTATACCTGCCACCACTCCCAGATCAAGCCTGCCACTCCATCACCTGACTGGTTCATCAGTTTCCTAACTGGGCTGCCTGTCTCCAGCCTTGACCTTCTGCAATCTATTCACTACTCGGGCAAGTTGAAGTTTTTAAAAACATAAATAGGCCATATTGCTCCCTTGTTTAAAACCCTTCAGTGGCTCCTCATTTTTCTTATGATAATATGCTAAGTCCTTATATGGCTTTGAACTATGTGGATTAGCTTGAGCTCTACAGCCTTAATTATTCCCCTGTCTCTTCCCCATAGCCTACGACCCACCTCCATTAGACTTCGTTTGTCCCTAGGCTTTGCATGGTCTATGCCCTCAGCTCAGAAAGTGTCCCTTGCTTTCCCCCCGGATCCCTGAGAGAAAATAAAGGCATCTCTCCTGCTGCTCTGCTTCATACTTCCTCCAAAAGCACAGGAATTTCCAGGTAATTTAATGCATTTGCCAGGTTTCTACTGCATCGTTTAATTCATCCTCACTCCTCTACAGATGAGGAAGCTGACCTCAAGTGACCCGTTCAAAATCCTAGTTCTAGCAAGCGGCAGGGTAGGGGTGCCAGCTCATGTCTGTCTGCCTCCAGACACTGATCTTTCCTCTGAGCTTTGTTGCCATGACGTTTGTCGAGGTTAGAAACAACAGCAGGTAAACATGGGTACAGCTGGAGGGAGGGATTGTCTATGAGGCTGAAACTGATCTAATAAATGGAAAGAAAAGACATTTTAACCTATGCCACTGACAGTGGGAAGGTCAGGAATTGAGCTCCAGCTGGAGAGTGGTTTCTGCTTTTTGACCCAGAGTAATTTCCTTGTCTACCTTTGTGTGACTACAATGACAGAAGCTGTTTTATTAATGCCCTTGGCAAAGCGCAGTGAGATGATCTGTCCTTAGCAACGAAGGGGTATCTGAGGTCAGTTCTAAAGAGCCAGAGACTCAACAGGGCACTTGCAGGAGAACAGAAAGGAAATTTGTGAGGCAGGCAGGGATCCTGAGAAACCAGGGTTCTAGAAACTAGCTCCAGAGGCTCTTACCACCTCTCCCACAAAACTGAGTTCTTGCTCTGCTTTAGGACTTTCTCATGTACCATCCAGCTTTAGTTCCTTCCTTTAAAAATGTAATAAAAGTGCTACTACTGCACAGGGTTGTTGTGATTTTCTTGACATCATTATAGTAAAAGGGACTAGCACAGTAGCTGGTACATAGGCAAGTTTTTGGTTTTTCTATAACTTATCTATATGCTGTCACTGTCCTACTCCCAGAGAAGTGAATTGAGAAAATGCAAAGATTCCTGTGTAAGACGGAATGCCTGAAGCTTTGGGCCTATGCCTGCACCTAACTTGCCTAAACAACCCTCATCTGAGTCCCCTCCTCTCCTATCTGAGCATCAATCTGCTTGCAACCACTGAGTGCCCCACTATTTGCCATGCACTGAGAAAAACAGAGATGCATGTAACCGCTCATTGCCTACTGGCCCAGCAGATGGACAACTATCCTTCTCGTCTGCTAGGGCTGTTTCATCTATTAGGTTCCATGGTAACAGGAGCTGGGGCCTACATGCTTTCCAAGGGCCTAGGGAAATCCTTGAGATCGCAAATACAAAATTATTGGCTCTGAAATACAAGAGTGGTATAATTTAAACTAATTAATGTTTTGGTTAGTGTGTCTACAAAATGCATCATATCAATTTTTATAATTTTTTTTTAAATGTAAATTTCCTTTTATTTATTTATTATTTTTTTTAAATTTTTATTTATTTATGATAGTCACACAGAGAGAGAGAGAGGCAGAGACACAGGCAGAGGGAGAAGCAGGCTCCATGCACTGGGAGCCCGATGTGGGATTCGATCCCGGGTCTCCAGGATCGCGCCCTGGGCCAAAGGCAGGCGCTAAACCGCAGCGCCACCCAGGGATCCCCAATTTTTATAATTTTTAAACAACTTTTATAGTGTCATTTTATAACTTATCATATATAAATTCTATTTAATGTTGGACGTGGGGGCAATTTAGTATGACTGAGCTGAGGAACCAAAGTTAGAAGCCCTAAAGTTAAAGAACAATTGTACTAGGACCCCAGAATGGACAAACTCCATCTGCTTCCTGATAAACCCTCACTCATTTGGTTTTCTTTCCAGAAATGACTCCTCCCCACTTTGCAGCTAGTACTGATTGGCACTGGGCAGGGCCCTCTACCTCCTCAGAAAGCTGTCCTCTCTTGGCTTCAGCACTCCTCTATCACTCTCTGTTAATATGGTTCAACTTCACAAACCCTGAGCCTACCCCTGGGTGTTGGGGGCTTCCTTCCTCATGGAGAGAGAGCTTCTTTGTCTCTGAAGATCTCACCTTTGCATGAGGGATGTGGATAAATCCACACAAAAGCACAGCATTAAGCCAAACTTCTAATGGATGGCAGGTATCCTCTCTGGCTTTCTCTGTCTGAGAATTACAGGGATTTGTAGGACCTCTCGTTAAAGTTCTGGAATCTCTCTTGGCTGGACCCATTGTTTTCGGAAGGTGCCTTGATTAGGGCATGTCTCTGTAAGGTCCTCTATGGATAGGGGGAAATCAGGTAAGTTTGATAATAGCTACCACCAGCTCCTCCTAATTGATAATCAGGTCTCCAAGGGAACTGGTGCTTAGTGTGTGATAAAAGGCTCAGTGCCTTGCTCTGTCTTTGGCCCAATTCAGTTTAGCATTTTTTAAAACATGCCAGACGCACATCATACAGTTTTATCTTTATATAAGCCTTCCTTTTTAGCAGAGCTTTTACATCTCTGCCTCACATGGAATTTTCCCCTTTGTTGTTTTTATTATCTAAGCAATGCATATTTATTATGGAAGAATTAGACCAACAGATAAACAATGACTCAAGCCACCATTACGTTGGCATTGTGACTGATGATCAAATCTGCCACGATAGCAGAATGCCAAAAGCCTTCTGCCAGATGGTAAACAACTTGGGTAGAAAAGCCAAGTCTGCAGCCAAGCACTGTAGGAAGGCATGGACTGGGGAGTTGCCCTGGTTCAGACCTGGGCTTAGAACCCAGCTCTCTGTTTTGCTGGCTGTGCAGAAATCCTTAGTGGGACCATTTGGAACAATAAGGACATCCATTGGCCCATATCGATGGAAGCTTGAGGGTTAGCTTAATCCAGTAGTGTCTGTGATTCCCCTGGCCATGCCCACCCCTTGCACCATGGGCACCCACCTTCAGGCTGACGGCAAGAGGGCTACAGCACCTCCCTCTCCCCCTGCACATGTTGGAGGACAAGATTATCTCCTACTGAGGATTTCTCTAATGAGTGAAGACAATATTTGCAGAAGGTGCAGAAAACTTTCCAGTGTACCTTTTTGATCCAAATTTACACTCAGCTAATCCTGTGGCCAACAGAATGCTCTGCACTAGTTGGCTTAGGCCTGGGTTCTCCCGCTGGAGACTGGGATATGATTTCCATGATTAGCTGAGATTAATCAAGCCCTGCCCCTGCAGATGGTGTGGACTAGACGTTGGGAAGTCGACAGCAATTCTGTGGTCTTGGACAAATTACTCAACTCCAATGAGCATGGATACTGTTGCTTATAAAACCGGAATAGTGATACACATTGTGTGGTGGAGAACACCTGAGGTAATTCATATGAAATGGCAAAACACCATGCTTGACCTTTAGTAGGGGCTTAATACGTGAATAAGTGTTTGATGAATCCATTAATTAATTAGCCAGGGTCTTGAAGGTGACAATGCCCAAGTAGATTAACATTCTCATTTGAACCCAGAATCTGCAACTTCCTGACCTTGGAAACATGACTCTCTCTCCCCAAACCTCAGTTTCCTCCTAGGTAAAATGGGTCAACAGTGGGTCAACACTCATTAGACATTCTGCTTGACAGGCACCATTCTAAACAATGTACAGGTAGAGTCTCATTCAATCTTTTCCACCACCCACCATCTTGGCATTTTCACGACCTCACTATAAAAGAAGACGACTGAGGTACGGAAAGTTACTTGCCTAAAAGTACCAATTTATTAAGTATGGAGTCAGGATTTTAATATAAATAGTTTAGCCTCAAAGCATAGCTTCCTGATAATTAAATTCTACTGCCTTTCAGTAATAATAGATCTATCTCAGGGATTTTTGTGGGGATTAAATAATAAACGCGGGGGATCCCTGGGTGGCTGTACAATGCTCAGAAGGCTCTGTACACATTATGAATTATTATTATTTGAAACATGTGGTAATGAAAGAGACTTCTATGTAAGCCCAAAACTTCCACTCCACTGTAACAATCATCCCCCTAAAACTTTTTGATTCATTACTTCAGAAAATACCTATTGATCGTTCAGTCAATCATTCCCTTGAATTTGATGAGGTTACATGACCCTGATGGTTCTCCTGTTCCCCAAGGAAAAAGTCCAGTTTCTCCCTGGATTCGGCCCTCACCATGGTGCACCACGGAGCCTGCTCACCAGGCCTGCATGCTCCACTCCCTTTGTTCCCTGTGGCGGAGTATCACCTGTCCACCCACCATGCTGACTGACAAACTCCATCTCCTTCAGATGAATCGCTCCTTCCTCTGTGTCCTGGAACTAGTGGACAGAGCCGTCTGTTTGTATAGACTGTAACTGATTTGTTTCCTCTGTTTACCTGTCTCCCTCCTGGTCCTGGGATGGGACACTGTGTGCCAGTCATCTTGATACAGAGCTGGCACATGATACAATATTTGTTGGATATGGATATTTGTTGGATATTTGTTGAATAAATCCCCAAATCACAATTAGGATAAATACCCATTAAACACTGACTGTGTACGACGAGGTAACATCCTAGGTGCTTCACATGCTGATTACAGCTGTGGTTATGAATGAAAAATGTGTAATTTACACAAGCTGATGAAAAGGAGGGGAATCTATGTGACAGTATAATCTGTTTTTTTTTAATAATAAATTTATTTTTTATTGGTGTTCAATTTACCAACATACAGAATAACACCCAGTGCTCATCCCGTCAAGTGCCCCCCTCAGTGCCCGTCACCCATTCACCCCCACCCCCAGCCCTCCTTCCCTTCCACCATCCCTAGTTCGTTTCCCAGAGTTAAGAGTCTTTATGTTCTGTCTCCCTTTCTGACATTTCCCACACATTTCTTCTCCCTTCCCCTATATTCCCCTTCACCATTATTTATATTCTCCAAATGAGTGAGAACATACAATGCTTGTCCTTCTCCGATTGACTTACTTCACTCAGCATAATACCCTCCAGTTCCATCCACGTTGAAGCAAATGATGGGTATTTCTGACTGGTGGTTTTATACATATATTTATTATATATGGATGGATACATGTCTTATTCGTCTTCTGGATGCTTATTTTTATTCATGTTCCATGTGTATATCTCGAACTTTACTTATTTAATTTTTCAAGTATCAAAACAAAAACTTGAAGGTGAAATATCTCATTAATTAGAAAATCACAAAATTAAATGATGCCTCATGGTAGTATTTGGAATATTAAAATATGTAATTAAATTTTAATATTTGTTTTAAATGTGGTTTAAGATGCAATGTCTTAAATAAATGTTTTAAAATGATTAAAAGGCATATTGGAAGTGCTAGCTGCAGTAAATATATTGGATGGTAGTAAATATATTGGATGGTAGTAAATATATTGGATGGTGATCCTAATAGGACTAGAATCTTCACTCACAGGCATTATTAAATCTTTTACTCTTGGGATTAAAAGTTTTCTCAGTCAAGGGGTGCCTCGATGGCTCAGTCAATTAAGCGTTGGACTCTTAATTTTTGCTCATGTCATGATCTCAGGTTCTGAGGTCGAGCCCTGTGTCTGGCTACCTGCACCGGGCATGGAAGCCTGCTTGGATTCTCTTTCCTCCTCCCCTCTGCTCCACCTCTTCCACCACCAAGCATACGGGGATGCAAGTGCGGGTGCATGCTCTCTTGCAAAAAAAAAAAAAAAAAAAAAATCTTAGTCAAGTGGCCCCTGTCACTGCATGTGGATGATTTTTCTTTCAATTATGGGGATACTCAGGGGTAAAAGCCATCCTGAACTATTTTTGCTGTCTGGAGAAAACTATATGGATATTAAAATGTTGAATCATCTGAGGAAAATGAATTTTGACCTCTCTGTTCCTTTCATACTGATCTCTCTCTCATTAAAACTTTTGGTTGAGATGGAGAAAATCTAGTATCAGATCGAAGCCCTCTTCCACTTGGACTACTGTGGACTGTTTCCATTCTGAGTTCCTTTTGTGTATCTTTTAATCAGGGCTTAGTGAGGCCATTTGTGCTACTGGTTAGCTTCTTTTTAAAGAAATTTTATTTATTTATTTGAGAGAGCAGAGTGAGAGAGAGCACACATGAGCAGGGGTAAGGGGCAGAAGGAGAGGGAGAAGCAGACTCCTCACTGAGCAGGGAGCCCAATGCAGGGCTCCAACCCAGGACCCTGGGATCATGACCTGAGCCAAAGGCAGATGCTTAACCCACTGAGCCACCCAGGTGCCCCTACTGGTCACCTTCTTGTTGTTCATATGTCTGTGGACACTCTTGTTTGCTGGACAGGGAGTTTTTGAGGGAGACTTTCTTTTTCACTTCTCATCCCCAGCTGTCTCCCAGATGCCTGGCCCAATAAATCAGTGGATGCCAACTGAGCCTGGTTCATGTAAGCAGCATCTGCCATGGGCCATGTCAGCATTCCTTTCTCCACATTTAACATCCATGCCAGTCTAGGACCTGACAGTGAACCAGGAGACCTGGCAATTGGTAAGTAACTCAGATAAACTGAAAGAACTCCAGAGCCAGAGGGAAACTTGAAAATATCTGGACTTAAGTTTTTATCTTGCAACTGAGCAAAAGGAAACCCAGAGGGGTAAAGAGCATTACCTGATTCAACACAGCTGGTCAGCAGGGAACCTGGGGTCAAACCTCATGTCACTTGGCTTCCAGCCCAGGCTCCTCCTCCCTTGTCACCATGCTTCCCCAGCTCAGAGGGATGTGTGCCTTCCCTTTATACTAGCACAGAAAGTTTCCACACTATGAAGTACCACCATGCCATCTCCAGGAAGGGGAGCTTGCTGCCACCTTGTCTTAGGAGAGCTCATTTTTCAGACTTACAGCTCTTGGCATAAACAACCTGGGGCCTACGGAGGATGTTTCTTACAAGGAGCTGCAATGCAGTGATTGTTCACTCTGAGAGCTCTGACTCACCCCTTTCTCAGCCCCTGGGCTTATTTTAGCCCCACTTTCTGGAGGAGGAAATGAGAACATGATCCTGTGGGAAGAGCCCAGGGGCCTCCAGTTCTCACTGGAGGCTTCTGGCAGCAACTTGCAGCTCCAGCTTCATTAGAAATCCACAGCCAGAGGCTCCTATAGAATTAGGGCTGCTAGCCTGGCCAGGTTACAGTGCACCTGCTTTAAGAAAATCTGCCATCCAGAAATGAGAATTAGGCAAAAGGGATGAATTTGAAGCTGATTATTGACCTAGCAAGGAGCTTCTTTCCTTTCTTCATTAAATGTGGAACAGTAGAATGAGCAAGGCTGTTGGGAGTCCCTGCTTCCATTAATGAGCTATA
The DNA here is from genome assembly GCF_048164855.1 of Canis lupus baileyi. Taxonomy (NCBI): domain Eukaryota; kingdom Metazoa; phylum Chordata; class Mammalia; order Carnivora; family Canidae; genus Canis; species Canis lupus. Next base: position 33,140,343 of record NC_132848.1, read on the forward strand.
AAACCTTGAGTTTGGGATTAACCTTTCTGAGATTGGGAAGTTGGGGGTGTGCAGGGGAGGAACCTTGAGCTGGGTCTTGAAAGACAAGTAGGGAGGAGGAGAGGGAGTTAGAGCTGGGGGAGGGGTACACACAAATTCCCAGAGGTGTGAAAGTACAGGGAGTCGTCTGGACCATCTGCAGCAAAGGAAGAGAAACTGGATAGGCAGAGTCTGGAGCAGTCTCCTCCCTCTTCCCCAACATAGCATGCATATTCCTGCCCATACACTTTTCCTTAAATCAACCCCCTTACCTAAATGCTTTCCCTGTTCTCTCCAGTTACCAAATCCTACCATCCAAAGCTTAGTTGGGTCACTTCTCAGGGCCTCACATGACCAAAATCAAGGTGTCGACCAGGCTGTGTTCCTTCTTGGATGCTCTGGAGAAATCATTCACTTCCAAACTCATTGAAGTTGGTCAAAATCAGCTCCTTGTGGTTGTAAGCCTGGGGTTTTCTTTGTCAAGGGCTTCTCTGGGCAACTAGAGGTCCCCCATGTTCCTTGCCATTTGGCCTCCATGGGCTGTTTACAGCATGGCTGTTGCTTCTTCTTCCAGGCCAGAAGGAACATATCTCTTTCACTTCATCCTCAATGACCAAGTGAAGAAAACTTTCTGCTTTTGTTTGTTTTGTTTGCTTCGCCATGTGGTTTATTTATTTTTTATTTTATTTTATTATTATTTTTTGCCATGTGGTTTATTATTATTTTTTTAGTAATGCACATTATAAGTAAATACATATTATATATTTATATAGATTTCAATTTGAAAATTACAGATTACATATATATATATATACACTAATCGTCATAGTTATTCAGTGATTTGTTTCTAAAAAGGTTATAGTAATTCCTATTACCATTAGCAATGTTTGAGAGTATGCAACTCCCCATATCCATACTCACAATTGAAGATAAGAATTTTAAATGTTTTGTTTGGAGAAAAGTGACTGTATTATTTTAATATGCATTTGTTTTACTGAGAAATTTATCATTTTCACATGTTTCTCAGTTATTTGCACTTATTTAAATTTCCTGTTTATCTTTTTTATTCATTTTTCTTTTGGGTTATTTATCTTTTCTTGTCCATTTGTTACAGCTCATTTTTCTACTGTAGATATTAATCACTGAGGTATCATTATGTGACCATTTTTTTCAACTTATCTTTGGTTTTATGACATCAAATATATCTACATGTCGTTAATAACTTCTGGGTTTCCAATCTTGGTTAAGATCTCCCCTGCCTGAGATTATACACAGTGTCTTAGATTATACTGTAGAACAATTTTATTATTACTACACTTATGTGTGTAATATATCTAGAAGGTCTCTTTCGATGTTTTAAGGGCAGGATCCAATTATACTTTCTTCCACTTGGATAGCCAGTTGTCAGCACCATCTATTAAGTTACCCATACTTTTTCATTTGGTAAAATCACTTTAGTCAAATACTAAATTATCATATATGTTAGGACCTACTTTAGGATTCTACATTCTGTTCTACTGACTGATAAGTTAGTCCATAGCTATGTCAATGTCATATTTGTGAGAACCCTCTGTTTTCAAAGTGCCCACTTGAATAGGTCAAGCTCCCCTTGAGCTATCCCCCTTTCTTAAAATCAACAACCATGTAACACAACCTAACTACAGGAGTAAAATCTAGCATGTTCATAGTCCTGGACATAATGTAGGGTGTGCACTCCAGGAAGCAGGAATCTTAGGGAACATTTTAGAATTCTGTCCATCATACCCTCCATGCTCTTTTCTATGGAGGAAGGAGTTTTGCTTTCAGGTCAGTTTCTGAGCTCTCTGTTGTAACCCAAGAACTGGACAGATTTCCACCTAGAAGCAGTGAGAGCTACAGCCACACTTTCTTTCCCAACAGGTGGCAAGATATGGAGAAGGCTAGGAGTATATGCTTTCTGAAAGGAAGTGGGCCTATGAACATCAAGACTGGAGGAGGAGGATGTCAGAGGAAACAGCTGACGAGTGAGGGATGGGCAGGTGGGAGAGGCAAGTTCTGGGCCTTACTACATGAGTAGGAAACAGGAAGAAGCAGGTAGGGAAGAATCATGGGCTTGGTTTCAGGTAAGGATTTGATGGGAATATGAAAATGAGGAAAGGAATCAGGAGTAACAGGGAAAAAAGATCCTAAGAAGCACTGCTCTGAGTCACAAATTATATCCTCTAAGACACTTATTAAGAAAAGCCAGTACAGGGGAGCCTGGGTGTCTCATTTGGTTAAGTGTCTGCCTTCTGCTTGAGTCATGGTCCCAGGATCCTGAGATATAGGCCTGCATCGGGGTCCCTGCTCAGCCAGGATTTTGCTTCTCTCCCTGCCTCTGTGCACCCCCTCCCACTCATGCTCTCTCTCTCTTTCAAATAAAATCTTCCTTTTTTAAAAGAGAAGCCAGTAAAACATAGATTTGCTTTTAATAATGTTAATACTGGACTGTCTTTCCTTGACTAGGTCTGTGCAGAGACTGGGTCTGGTGACATATCTTTCAATTGAGTATGTAGGAACTTTATTTTACTGTTTAAGCTACAAGCCGGGTTGCCCTATAATGTCAACAAAAATACTAAGCTGCAGAGTACAAGAGAGGCATAGATTTTCATAGAATGTGCCATCTTTTTCTTATTAAACAAAGTACATAATATCTCATTCTCAAAGACCTATACTGATGCCAGACATCTGCAATTCTACCTAGGAGCCCTTTTAGGTAATGATCATCACTGTGCTTCCTAGTCCCTAGTATAGGGTAGATACATGAGAAAATATGCCTTGCAATAAAATTTATTTGATTAATAAATATAATCATTAACACTTACAAGACACTTCCAAAGTATCAGACATTATAAAATACTATTCTATCTGGATGATAGAAACTGTGGCACAGAGAGGTTAAGTAACTTGCTCAAGTTCACACAGCTAGTAGATTCTAAATTTAACATAGGCATTCTGATTCTTTAATCCATGCACTTGTATAAGCCATGAACTTCTAGTAAGGGACAAAGGGATTAATATATTATGTGTCCTTTTTTACCTTGAAGAAAGAAAGAAGACCCAGGATGGGTGTGGAAGGAGTTAATGCAGAAGCCTCCTGGGCACCATCTCTTTCCTACGAGTACTGGAGAACATGCCCTGACTTCTTAGTCTCTGCTACTAAAGGGTGGCTGGTGAACCATCAGTGTCAGCATCACCAGGGAGCTTAGTGGAAATGCATATTCTTAGGTGCCACCTCCAGACCTAATGAATAAAAATCTGCTTCTTAAAAAGACCCCCTCGGTGATCTCTATGCACATTCAAGTCTGAGCAGCATACGGCTTGAGCCACATTACCTAGGCCCATGCAGCTTAAACTTCCTGCTGTGATGGGAAAGTCCTATATCTGCACTGTCCAATACAGTAAGCGCTAGCCACATGCAGCTAGCATGACCAAACCAGTGAATTTTTCATTTTATGTAATTTTAATAAATTTAGATTTAAATAGCCACACATGGCTAGTGGCTACCTTTGTGAGCAGCAAAGATTCTAGATTTGTTGTTTCCCCTAGGTTTATTTCCCTATGATCCAATAACCCTTTGTGAAGTCTTATTTAAAGAGCTTTGTCTTGAAACAGCCATGTTAGGGAATATAGTGGAGGATTTTGTGTCTCTTCTTGGCTTGGGTCAGAGCATTAAAGGAGGCCAGAAATCATAGCACAGAAGGAATTCCATGGTCTGACTGACCTTGTTGCCTGCCTGACACACCTATGTGCTTCTTCAGCTGTCTGTGCATTCCACGCTCACATAGGTAATATCATCTTCTGGTTACTCACCTGTATTAGCTGCCAAACACAAGCTCTCTGAAGACAACAGCCAAAGCCTGATTAATAAGAGAAAAATACACAAATTTTATTCATATGTGCAGCATGCATACACACAGGAGAAATCCAATGATGAGTAACTCAAAGGGGTGATTAGAACTTGGACTTACATAGCATCTTTTTTTATGATTGTATTTATTTATTCATGAGACACACAGAGAGACAGAGACATAGGCAGAGGGAGAAGCAGGATCCCTGGAGGGAACCTGATTTGGGACTCAATTGCAGGACCCTGGGATCATGACCTGAGCCAAAGGCAGACGCTCAACCACTGAGCCATCCAAGTGCCCTATCTTTTTTTTTTTAAACTTAAATTTAATTAGCCAACATAAAGTATGTACTTAGTTTCAGATGTAGTACTCAATGATTTATCAGTTGGGCATAACACCCAGTGCTCATCACATCACATGCCCTCCTTAATGCCCATCACCATTTTCTCTTATTAATCTGTCTTTGGTCAGTTTAATATACAAGTCTTCAGCAGGGCCTCCTAGAAAACATAGAGAGTAGAGGAGAAAAGTTTTCTTCCTCCCCTGCGTGTATCAGATGGAAATAAGTGGTACAGAGAAAAATAAGCATGAAAGGTAGATAGGAGTGTAAAAGAGGAGGGTGGTGATTTAAAACAACAACAACAAAAAATACATTTAAAGGGTTTCATGTACCTAGTTATTTATTAATAGCTACCATATGATTGAGTTTGCCACTATATACCATGAGCATTTGAAGCACTTGACAAACATTATGTCATGTAATTTTTACAGTAACTGACAGAGTGGTGGTATTCTTTCAGGTGAAGAAACAGACAATCAGAACAAGTGCATCCACCTTCCTCTCACCTGACCTAAACGCTTGATTTTTGAGTTTGCTATTCAAAAGATATGAAAAGATCTTCTAGGAGCCACTGGAGCTCCTAATGCTAAAATTCAAAGAAAATGAGTTAATTCTCTTGGATAGAAGTGTCTTTAGAGGCCATTAAGACACAGTACTCTGTGCTGACTTATGCTATTCTTGGGGAAAAAATCGAATTAAATTTGATTATCTCTTTTGCTGCCCCCTTCCTCCATATTAATAGTTTAATATGCATGATAAGTGTTGTATGTGCACCGTGGGGCTGTTTACAGCAATTGGTGAAGTGTTTAACATTCTAAAGAAATTAACTGTTGGTAAAGAGGACTCCAGAGACAGAAGAGTAAGAGATAGATAGATGGGATGTCTGATAATCCTGGTGTTCTGGAACGAGGATAAATGAAAGTTTTTTTCTGGTTCTCCTCAAAACTCACTGATCGCTCTCATTTTCTTTCACTATTATTTCTTTCTTTGCTGTGGATGTTCCCGAGGTTTATCTCTGGCTATCCATTCCTCCAATGCTGCACTGTCTCCATTGGGCCTTCTCATCTACCCAGTGTCTCTCAGGAGGCAAGGAGAGGAGCCTCAGATGAGAAGCATCAAGAACCCAAGACCACCCAAGGTGGTATTTAAACATATACCCTTCCATTCCCTTCCCTTTACTTCCTTCCCATTTCCTTTCTTTTCCTGTAGGAAATCCAGAGATTCCAAAATCATTAACCTTTAAGAGAATTCTTTGGGGGTGCCCCAGCCTTGCCCAGAACAGAACTAGAATAATTTGGCTCCAGAAAAAGAACTGTGATCTGAATATGGCCAGTCACCCCACTGCATGGACTCATACACATTCAAAACCCTGCAGAACAGCCAGGAGGCTGCAAACCAAATGAATCCAAAAGCCTCTGGAGAGTTCCTTGGGGATGCTCTGGCCTTGCCTGGCACAGGTTCTAAAACTGTGTCCTCTGAATCTGGATGGACTGGTAAAATTTCATAAATAAGTGACTGATTGACAGCATGCTGCTACCATCTAGAAAAAGAAACATGCCTGGAATAAAGCAACATATAGAAGGAAGCAGAGCAAAGAGAAAGAGAGGCCAGATAATGTAGCATCACTGGGACTCTTGATCCAGCCATGCTTGAAGCAAGACTATCCCAGGACTTTCCAGTGATATTCTTAATAGAATTCAAACCTCCATCTTTTTTACTGTTTTGTTTTAATGTGGCTTGAATTGAACTTTCTATTCATTACCATCAAACGAATTCTAACAAAATTTCCATCTATGTATAGATGACCTCCAACTGGACACCTACCTATGTCTCTTTCTGGAGCTTCAGACCTGGTATTCAGTGACAAACTTATCTGGATACTTCCCTGGAAATCCTTACAACTGAATATGGCACCATCTGAACCTGCCATCCCTTCTCCCCTACTTTTGTCCCCGACCCATGATCTGCTTCTATGTCAGTCTTTATTATCCCAGCTCCCAATCACCTAGTTTCCCCTTTTCATTCCCTGCACACAACCATTCATTCATTGAGCTGTCCTCCAAAATAGTTTTTAGAGTTCCTTCTCTCTTCAATTCTCCTTGTAGTTCCTTGAGTCAGCCCACCATCACCTCTTAGCAAAACTTCTGAGTTGGTCCCCATTCTCTGTTTTTTCCTGAGTGTAGCCTACAATCATCCTACTCTGTAGATATAAAACTGTCTCTCTGCCCTCACCCTACCACTTTAAAAGTCTTCCATGTTACCCCATAACTTTCAGGATGAATTTCAAATCCTTTAGCATGGCATTCAAAGTCACTTATAGCCTTCCCAGTCTCCATCCCTAGTCACTGTGCCCACTTCCCCCTCCATGTTCTATGGTTTTGTTGTTCCCAGAATATTCCATGCAAACTGACACCTTTGTGCTTTTGCACAGGTAAAACTGCACCTGCTATCAGTACCTTTCTCTCTGCAGCCATCTCTGACCACATCTCTGAATCTCTGAGTCAAAATTAATTGCTCCTTGTGTACTCCCTAAAGCACTATATATGAAACTTCGTTAATGAAACTTTTCCCACTGTGTTATAATTAATTTCTGTCCTATGTTTATCTCTTTCACTAGACTTCTGAGAGTTCTGTGAGCAATTGAACAAGAAGGACTTATCCACTTTTGTATTCATGAACTTAACATAGTGTCAGACTTAACAGATGCTGAATAAAAAATACTGACTTAAATTGAAATTGAAGGTGTCATTGACACCATCTCTCAGCTTACATATTTCATGTTCCCTATTCACAAACAGTCCTCATTTATTTGCTGGTCTTTGTAGTAGGACATACACTTTTTTTTTTAAAGACTTTATTTATTTATTTGAGAGACAGAGGGTGAGTGAGAGCAAGAGAGAGCACAAGTGGGGGTAGGGACAAAGGGAGAGGGAGAGCAGACCCCCTGCTGAGCAGGGAGCCAGACCTGGGGCTTGATCCCAAGACTCTGGGATCATGACGTGAGCTGAAGGCAGACGCTTAATCAACTGAGCCACCCAGGCATCCCAACATCTACACCTATTTGAAAAGTTGTAATGTGCTATACATATAGGGCAGAAACATAACTTACTAAGCAAAACAAATAAAAAAAGACATTGATCAGCTGAGTATTATTTGGTCATTTTATTTGGCCTCTGCCAGAGCAGGAGGAGGAATACTAAACAATATTTTGTTCCTATCCTACATCTATCACTTACTAGCTGTAGCGAATTGTAAAGATAAACACAAATCTTCCTATCACTATATTCTTGCCCTTTTGTAAAGTGACCTTAAAGCTCCTCCCATCAAAAGGTGGGTGCTAGGGCAGCCCCGGTGGCGCAGCGGTTTAGCGCCGCCTGCAGCCCAGGGCGTGAACCTGGAGACCCAGAATCGAGTCCCATGTCAGGCTCTCTGAATGGTGCCTGCTTCTCCCTCTGCCTGTGTCTCTGCCTCTCTCTCTCTCTCTCTGTGACTATCATAAATAAATAAAAAATTAAAAAAAATAAGTGAGTGTGGCATTATGATGAGATTCAGGATATCTGAAGTTACTGGACCCCAAGGGCATTTTTGAACCCTGGGGACTGTCCAGAAGGAAAGCAGGGTCTGCCATCTTTCAGAGTCCCAAGGAAGTATTGTAAAGACTACCAAGAGCCACAAGAACAAGTATCAATATTCAAATGCTTTTCAACCAAGTGCTTGCATCGTATTTGCTACTGTCTCATATGGTCAAGGCTATGTTCCACATAAATCATGTGGTCAAGGCTATGTTCAAGGAGCATATGGTCTCTACCTCTTGATGGGAGGAACTGAAAGGTCACCTTGCATAAGAGTGAGAATACTAGGATAGGAAGATTGTGCATCAAAATACATTTTGAATACCAAATAACTAATAAATTATTTCTGTGTCCAATATCTCAGCAACCTAAAGACTGGGTGTCATCCCCATCTCACAAGTGAAGAAATAAAACACAGAGAATAAGGGTGGGAAGTGGGGACTTGCTTCAAAAGATCCTACAGGTCTATACTCTGTGTAGATGCAGAGAGTAAAACCCTCACTACTGCTGAATGGGAACAGGACCCTGTGATCCTCAGGTAATGGGGGTCCCAGCTGGATGTTAACACCCCTGAACTTACTGCCAGGGAGGTCCTAAATTAGTCATGAGCACTCTGGCATCAGAAACTCTGGTAGGTCTATTTAAAGCTATTTAAAGTTCTTACTCGGGGTTAGCTCAGGATTGTAAAAGATACAGGTACTTTATGGGGAGGAAATGAGGGCTGAAGCCACATCTTATTCTCCTCTGAAACCTCAGCACCTAGCATAGGACTAGCATAGATGAGGGCACACAGTGAATGAGTGTATACTGAGATAACTTATTCTTCCTTTTACTTGTCATTTATGCCTTCACCATTTATTTATTTATTTATTTATTTATTTTTTATGCCTTCACCATTTAATGAGCATTTTTATGTACCTCTTATATGCCAGGCAATGTCAATACATAAATATATAAAAACTGGTGTTTTCAGTAGAATTGTGTCTCCCAAATAAGATATTTTTAAGTCCCAACCCTCCCCAACCTGCAAATGTGACCTTATTTGGAAACAGGGTCTTTGCAGATATAATGAAATTAAAATGAGGCCTTATTGTCAGATTATATGGACCCTAATCCTGTGACTGCTATCTTAGAAGAGAAAGGAGAGGGAGACTTGCGTAGAGTCACAGGGAAGACGGTCATGTGACAACAGAGGCAGAGATTGGAGGGATGCATCTGCAAACCAAGGAATGCCAAGGATTGCCAGCAATCACCAGGAGCTAGGAAGAGGCAAGGAAAGATCTTTCTCTAGAGCCTTCAGTGGGAGCATAGCTCTGCAGACACCCCGATTTTAGACTTCAAGCCTCCAGTTCTGTGACAGAACACACTTCTGTTGTTTTAAGTCAGTATGTGGTACTTTTATGGTAGCCCTAGAAAAGTACTATACTCTGTCCATTCATACTCTAGTGGAGGAGACATGAAGAGATCACTGTAATAGAATACATCAATTATAATGCAATGGAGCTATGTGCAAAGTGTTTTAAGAGCATGGGGGAGGGAGTAATAAACTTTTCCTGAAGGAACCAGTAAGTCCTCATAAGTAAAATGATATTTGAAAAGGATCTTAAAAAATGGATGAGAATTCATTAAGCAAAAAAACAAAACAAAACAAAAAACAAAACTAAAGAAGGTTATTTCAGGCAGGGTTGGCAGCATATACAGAGGATATTGGAGGCTGGGACTTGAACAGTATTTTTAAGGGATTGAAAATAATTTTAAAACCACAACTAATGGGGCACTGGGTGGCTCAGTCATTTAAGTGTCCAACTCTTGATTTCAGCTCAGGTCATGATCTCAGGGTTGTGAGATCAAGCCCTGCATCTGGCTCTGCACTGAGCATGGAGCCTGCTTGAGATTCTCTCTCTCTCTTCTCTCCCTCTGTTTCTCCTCCCTCTTTGTGCATATGTACATTCTCTCTCACTCTTTCTCTAAAAAAATATGAAGAATAAAAAAAAAAAAGAAAAGAAAAAAAAAGACCACAGCTAAGAGGAGGCTGGTTATAAGGTAGGGAAGTTCCACTGAAACAAGAAAGTGAAGTAGGCAGGAGCCTCTTGATTGCCAGGAGAGCCATTGAGAGTAATGTCATAATCAGAGCACAGGGAGAACTGGGGTTGAGACTGGAGACAGGGACCTAGATAGGAGATTGCAAAGTACAACAGTCCAAGCAAGAGATGAGGAGCTCTCAACCAGGATGGCAGAGAGAAGGGCTCAATTTGGCTAAATAACCAGTCCTCATATTGGTCCTGATATGCTGCAGCCTTTTTCCCAACTCCCCATCTCCCACAGCAGAATGGCTACAGCCCTTCAGGGACAGTGTCTGCCCTTATCCCTCGGCATCAGATGGGCAGTGAAAGTCATATTCATTGCAGAGCTGTGTCCAGGATGGGAAAGACAGTTCTAGTGACATCCTTTCTGCCATATTACAAGGAAAGAGCCCGCTCTCCTGGATTTAGAGTAAAGGCACATTATGTTACAAGGTTAGGCAGCCAGAATGTAGGGGAATCACTTCATCCACTCCTTCCCATAGTATTTGCCCATGACCTCCTGAATGACTCCCTAAATCACCTCTACAGCCTCTAAGGAGCTGGACATTGGGCCAATGAAACTTATTCACTGTATTTTTAAATTTGTTGAAGGAAATAAAACCCCAATAGACTCTACATATCTCCTATTAAGGGATTAGAAGAAGAGCATAAAGAGTATTTCTGCTAGGGACTTAGGAGGTTGTATTTTATGAGATCAGGCTCTGGGAATAAAATGTTACAGAGGATGTGGGGAGGGAAGTGTTGTCAGAAGTACAGAAGAGATTTTCAATAACCAACTTCAAACCCTTACAAGATTCCAGGCAACTATAAACTCATCAAACTACTAAATTTTTGCAACACATCTCTATCTTCACTTCACAGATAGAGAAACAAAGGTTCAGAGAGACTAAACTATTCTCCAGAGCCACACAACTATCAAGGGGCAGTGCTGGGATCTGAACCCATGCCAATTGGTTTCAAAGTCTTCCTCCTTCATTATATGACCATCAGGATGCAGGCCAACACCCAGTCCAAAGATGGGATGTCTCTGTTCTGATCTTCTCCAGCCAGGCACATCTGGGCTGCCTTCTGGCCATAAAGTACATAGAGCTGGAGCAGAGTCAGAGGAGAAAGAGCAGAAATTGCATATATTTGTCATACAAGAAATGACAGCAGGAACTGGATATTGGCTTACGGAAGAGAAAACTCTAGGGATGTGGCAGCTGTCTTCAAATATTTGAAGGGCTGTCATGAGGAAGAAAAATTAGACTTATAGTCTGAACGGCCTTCAGGGGGTAGAAATAAAGGTGATGGATGGCAGTGACAGGCAGTCAGATATCAGTTTGATGAAAGAGAGACTCTTCCACCAGGCAAAACTAGAAAGATGGGTTACCTTGGGAAAATGAGAGCACTCTGTCACCAGGGTATCCAAGAAAAGGCAAGATAAGATGACTCTATGCTGGCAATGCTGTGGAAGGAATTCACAGATTGGTGAGCAAGAAAACTCCATTCTTTTAAAGGTCTCTGATAAAAAAAAAAGTCTCTGATAGCTCAGAGAATCCAATTTTGCAGTCTATTTATACTCTCAATGCCTGAACTGATTTGGAATCACTATGCAATTAGTAATACTAGGCCACAGTCTTCACAGTGTCCTACAAGGCCCTATGTGCTATGGCCCCACCTCTGTCACTCCACTCCAGACACATTAGCCTCTTTACTGTGCTTTGAATAGACCAAGTACACTCCCTCCTCAGGGCCTTTCCAGTGGCTGTTCCATTTCCTATCATACTCTTCTTCTAAATAACTCTGTGCTTATTTCCCTGGCCTCCTTCAATTCATTTGCCCAAAAATCCTATTCTCAATGAGACCCAATCTGAGAATTTTGTTTAAAATTATTCCCCACCTCTGTATCTGACAGTTCTAATTTCCTCTAGTCTGTTCAATTTTTTTTTCATAGTGCCATAATTTTCTAACATCCTGAGGATTTTGCTTATTATGCTACTATTTATTGCCCATCTCCCTTTACTAGAATGCAAGCTCCAGGGAGGTAGGATTTTTTTTTTTTACTATTTTGTTTACAGTTGACCCCCCAAGCACAAAAACAATGTCTGACACAAAGTAAGTGATTAATAAATATTTTTGGAATGATTGAATGAATGAGATTTTCCTTTCATTCTCACTTTCTGCTTCTTGGGAGGAGATTCTTTGGTAAGCCTAACTAAAGAGGCAGAAATTACTTAACAAGATAACGCAGCTAAATTAAGCTATGAAATATGGTCAAAGTCACAGGAAGATTAAATAGATATTCTATCCTGCAGAAAATGAAAGACTTATTGCCGCTTCCAATGATGAGCTGGAGCTTAAGGACTTGTGATTTCTTAAGTTAGAACCAGGACACTGTGTGTCGGACAGAAGGATTAGGGGGGAGGTAGATGGAGAGAAATCATAAAAAGAAGGAAATTCCTGAAAAAGACAGTCTCTTCAATAAATGGTATTGGGAAAACTGGATAGTTACTTGCAAAAGAATGAAACTGGAAACTGGACCACTTTCTTATACTATATACAAAAATAATTTCAACGGATTAAAGACTTAAATGTGGGACCCAAAACCATAAAACTTCTAGAAGAAAACATAGGCAGTAATCTCTTTGACATTGGCCTTAGCAGCATTTTTCGAGACAGGTCTCCGTGGGCAAGGGAAACAAAAGCAAAATTAAACTATTGAGACTACACCAAAATAAAAAGCTTTTGCACAGCAAAGAAAAAGGAAACTTTTGTTTTGTCAACAAAACAAAAACACAATATACTAACTGGAAGAGGATATTTGCAAATAACATATCCAATAAGGGTTAATATCCAAAATATATAAAGAGCTTATACAACTCAACACTCAAAAAATGGATAATCTGATTAAAATGGGCAGAGAATCTGAAAAGACATTTTTCTGAAGCAGATACTCAGATGTCCAAAAGACACATGAAAAGGTGCTCATCAGGGAAATGAAAATCAAAACCACAATATAAGAAATAGTGAAAAGGATTATAAGGGAAAGGAGGGAAAATGAGTGGGAAAAATTAGAGAGGGTGACAAAACATGAGAGACTCCTAACTCTGGGAAACGAACAAAGAGTAGTGGAAGGGGAGGTGGGTGGGAGATAGGGTAGCTGGGTGACAAGCACTGAGGAAGGCACTTGATGGGATGAGCACCGGGATTTATGTATGTATGTATGTATGTATGTATGTATGTATGTATGTATGTATTTATTTATGATAGACATAGAGAGAGAGAGAGAGGCAGAGGAGGAGGGAGAAGCAGGCTCCATGCCGGGAGCCCGACACGGGACTCGATCCCGGGACTCCAGGATTGTGCCCTGGGCCAAAGGCAGGCGCCAAACCGCTGAGCCACCCAGGGATCCCCGAGCACCGGGTTTTATTCCATACATTGGCAAATAGAACTCCAATAAAAAAAAATATACAAAAAAAAAGCACAATGAGACATCACCTCTCACCTGTCAAAATGGCTAGAATCAAAAGGACAAGAAAAATCAAGGGTTGGCAAGGATGTGGAGAAAAAAGAACCCTTGTGGACTGTTGGTGGGAATATAAATTGGTAAAAACACTGTGGAAAACAATACGGAGGTTCCTCAAAAAATTAAAAATAGAAATATCTTATGATGCAGTAATCCCACTACTGGGTATTTACACAAAGAAAACAAAAAATACTAATTCGAAAAGATAGATGCACCCCTATGTTTATTGCAGCATTATAGGTAAGTTATGGGAGCAGCCCGAGTGTCCATCAATAGATAAGTAGATAAAAATCTGGTATATTTACACAATGGAATATTAACCATATAAAGAATGAAATCTTGTCATTTGTAACAACATGGATGAAAAAAAAAAAAAACAACATGGATGGACCTAGAGGGTATTATGCTAAGTGAAATAAGTCAGAGGAAAACAAATACCATATGATTTCACTTATACATGGAACCTAAAAAACAAAACAAATGAATAAACAAACCAATCAAAAAAACGGACCCTTAAACATAGAGAATAAACTGGTGGTTGCCAGAGGTAAGGTAAGTAGAGGGATGGGTGAAACAGATAAAGGGGAATAAAAGGCACAAAGTTCCAGTTATAGAACAAACAATTCATGGACATGAAGAGTACAGCATAGGGTATATAGTCATTAATATTGTAATAATGTTGTAGGGTGACAGATGGTGACTACACTTACTGTGGTGAGCACTGAGTAATGCATGGAATTGTTTAATCAATATGTTGTACACCTGAAACTAATATGACATTGTATGTTCATTATACTTCAATAAAAAAAGAAAAGGGGGGTACCTGGGTGGCTCAGTTGGCTAAGCATTCAACTCTTGATTCTGCTTAGGTCATTATCTCAGGGTCATGAGATTGAGCCCCGTGTCAGGCTCCACACTCAGCTTAGAGTCTGAGTCTGCTTGAGATGTTCTCCTCTCCCTCATCCTTTACCCTTCTCCCCACTTGCACTCTAAATAAATAAATAAATAAAATCTTATAGAAAAAAAAGAAGGAAATTTCTAGGTGTTCATCCACAGTACATTCAGCACGGATGATAATCATCATTAACCATTTACTGAGAGCTTACCAAGTATTCTTTAAAACAATTTATAAGGGTTATCTCACTCTTTTATCAACTCTAGGAGTTAGGCCCTGTTATATCTCATCCCCAAGCTATAGATGACAAAAATGAGCCATGGCAAGTTAGTTAATGTGCCCAAAATCATACAGCTGCTAAATCCTAAATCCTAAATCCAGAATCTTAAATCCCTTGGCAGCTGAGCTGGGTAGTCCTGCTTACCACGACATGGATACTTTCTGATTGGTGTGGCAATCAGCCTGAGACAGATTTCCCACTGGCAATGACAAGACAAAAACACTAACATTTGGACAGCGTTTTAAAACTTATAAATAGAAATATTTTTATTTGATCCTCACAGCAAATATGTGAAGTATTGTAAGCAGTCTATTTTTCTTTTTTAAGTAGGCTCCATGCCCAGTGTGGAGCCCAGCATGGGGCTCAAACTCATATCCTTGAGATGGAGACCTGAGCTGAGATCAAGAGTCAGATACTTAAATGAGAGCCACCCAGGTACCCCAATAAGCAGTCTTTTTAAAGGAGGAGAAACCTAGCACACCCAGCTAATGACCTATAGAGTAAAGATTACAACCCTAGTCATTTGGCCTAAGCTAAGGTCTGTTGATTTTCTCCATCATACCATGCTGCCCTCATGGTTCAACTACTCCAACCTCTAGAATCCCCAGTAGTCTACTAAAATTTGGACATTGTCTCTATATCATTGATCTTAGATTAGAGAGGAGTTGAAAATGATGCAACTATGTTTAGGTCTCAGTTTCCAGGGTTCAAATGTAAAGTTGGAGAAAGATATATACCTGAGTCAGCTAATTCTAAAGATGGTTGTTGACTGCATACAGTGTGTTCAGTCTGTGCTGTCCAGTTCAGTAGCCTCTGGTCACATGTGATTTTTGAGGAGTTGATACTAATGTACTAATGTCATTGAGGAATTAAAATTTTAATATTATTTAATTTTTACTACTTTAAATTTTAATTTAAAAATGGAAACAATATAAAATACTTTCTATTAAACATAGGTTTGTTTCAGTAAAAGAATACTTCACTTTAGCTTTTGCATTGCCTAAGACAGTACTGTTGTATAGTAATGTAGTTATCGGGTAAATGGATTGTTTCCACTAACACACATAAACACATCACTGGTCTAGTTAAGGCTGATGGATTGATTCAGTTTGAATGATTTTTTTTCTATACATGCAATATTATAATGTTTCTTAGAATATTCTATGCTGACAGCTCCAGCTACTGTGATAATTATGTGAATTTTAATCAATAATTAAATTGAAGTATTTGCTACTATTTTAATGATAATACCATTAGAATTATTTATTTATTTATTTATTTATTTATTTATTTATTTATTTATTTTTTATTGGAGTTCAATTTGCCAACATATAGCATAACACCCAGTGCTCATCCCATCAAGTGCCCCCCTCAGTGCCCATCACCCAGTCACCCCACCCCCTGCCCACCTCCTTTCTACCACCCCTTGTTCGTTTCTCAGAGTTAGGAGTCTCTCATGTTCTGTCTCCCTTTCTGATATTTCCCACTCTTTTTTTTCTCCTTTTCCCTTTATTCCCTTCACTATTTTTTATATTCCCCAAATGAATGAATGGTTTTTTAATATGAAGAATAAGTATGGAGAAATTTTAAAATTTCAAAACAAAAAGCAGACTAGTGATAAAGAATTAAGTGGAAATGCAAAAGCTAATACTATGATCAGAATAGAAAAGAAAATAGGAGATTGGAAAAAACTTTTACAGGGAATGGCAATTGCAGTTTATTGTAACAGAATAAAACAAGGAAGCTCTCTGTTTTGTTAATAAAAGATAGTAGACAATATTAGGAACACTTGCAGCAATATGGTTAATTTGATAAGATGTTTCTTTTCAATAGTAAAAAAATAATTGACTAAATCACCTAATATCAGAATTAAGCATTAACCAAAAATTTTAAAGATTTTTAACAGAATCTGAGCTTGTAATTCTGGCAAGCCATGCAAGACAAATTTTTTTTTTAAGATTTATTTATTTATTTATTTATTTATTTATTTATTTATTTATTTAGAGAGTGAGAGTGCTAGTGCATGCAGAGGGAGGGGCAGAGGGAGAGGAAGATAATTTCAAGCAGACTCCCATGGAGAACAGGGTTCAATCTCACGACCCTGAGATCATGACCCGAGCCTGAAACCAAGAGTTGGACCCTTAACTGACTCAGCCACACAGGTGCCTCATATACAATACATATACAATACAAATTCTTACATACACAGAACCATTTTTGATAGTAAAATGAATTGTTATTGCATTTATGAAATTTTTTTTAGAAAATTATGAGGAAAATACTAAAAATGAAACTTTTACAAAAGTGGAAGATCTTCAATTAACACACCAAACAATTGCTGACAGACTGTAAGACCTTTCTAACAATAGCAAAGATCAATTAATCCAGATTTGAAAATTTCAAGTATTTTTTTAGCTTTTAATGGTTGGTAAATATATACTGCCTAATTAATACCCTGCGTACATGTTGTCTCAAATTTATAATAAATGTTGTAATTTGTATATGTAAATGTAAATGTTCAAATTTATAATAAATACATAACTTAAAACATCAAACTTGTGGCATATTTTTAAGCCTTTTATATCTGTCAAAGAAGAATTTTACTGAGATGTAAAATGAAGTTCCTATCATGGATGATGCTCTAGCTAAAGATTTAAAAAATAATTTTGATTTTTTTTTTGGAATTTTGAACAAGAGACTGATACTTTAATTTTTTTCACTGTATGATTTATGTTGAAAATATTTGGACTGGGGATCTCTGGGTGGCTCAGTAGTTTAGCACCTGCCTTCGGCCCAGGGTGTGATCCTGGAGTCCCAGGATTGAATCCCACATCAGGCTACCTGCATGGAGCCTGCTTCTCCCTCTGCCTGTGCTTCTGCCTCTCTCTCTCTCTCTCATGAATAAATAAATAAAATCTTAAAAAAAAAAGAAAGAAAATATTTGGACTAAGGTTATAAAGCATACTCTATAATAAAGTGTTATGTTTGTAGTTGTTAAATTCTTTAGTGTATATATATATATATATATATATATATGTAAATGCTGTGAATCATTGCCAGTTTACAGATCTGTTGAACAAAACAGAAGAGCAATGAAGTCAATGATCTGTTGGGGGTTTTTGCCAGTACTTATCAGTTGAGCTTTTTTATATAAAAATTTACTGTATTATTAACTCTAATTCAAGATTTTCGTGAAACAAAATTCAGTAAGTCAAAGACAAAAAAATGTCAGTGTGATACAATATCATACTACAAAAGAACAGGGGAAATTTGAAGTTTCATGGAAAAGAAAAGCTTACTTGTGACCCAGCAAAACCAGTGTGAGAACTTGCTGAAATTAAAAATTCCATTACAGAGAACAACAATAATTTTGTGCCTTTTTCTAATGGGAATCAATATGCAGAAAATTGTCAGTGCAATTAACAAAATTATGTACTTTGGCTGCAAAAATGACAAGAGAAATTTGAAGGTTTTTTGTTGTTGTTGTTACTGGTAAATTTAGACCTGCTTTTCAATTTACACGATATCTTTTGAACCCACTAACACTGAGTTGACAGAGGAGTTGGTGGATCTATTGTGCACATAGTTTTGAAATGGATATGTTTTAGCTTGAAAGTCAGATTAATTGTACTAAAGATGATGAGCCACTTTTTGTTGATGTGGATTTGAATATTAAAGGAAATGACATATTTTTAAAAAATATTTATTTGTTTGAGAGAGAGAGAAAGAAGAGAGAGAACATGAGTGGGGCAGGGGCAGAGGGAGAGGGAGAGAGAATCCTCAAGCAGACTCCCCACTGAGCGTGGAGCCTTATGTGGGGCCTGATCCCAGGACCGTGAAATCCGGAACTGAAATCAAGAGTCAGACATTTAACCAACTGAGACCCCCAGGTACCCTGGAAAATTATATATATATATTTAGTTTTCTTTTATCTTTTTAAAATATATATATATATATTTTTTATTGAAGTTCAATTTGCCAACATACAGTATGACACCCAGTGCTCATCCCGTCAAGTGCCCCCCTCAGTGCCCATCACCCAGTTACCCCATCCTCCACCCGCCTCCCCTTCCACTATCCCTTGTCCATTTCCCAGAGTTAGGAGTCTCTCATGTTTTGTCACCTCCTCTAATTTTACTCACTCATTTTCCTTCCTTTCCCCTATAATCCCTGGTTTCACTCATACGGGGAATATAAGAAATAGTGAAAGGAAAATGATATTTTTGAATTTATATCAGTTTTTTAGAAAACTTTTAAGAATGTTTGGAACAGTTTGAGCATGTGGTTATACTTTTTTGAGAATAAATTTTGTAAAATCTAAACATAGATCAAGTATTTCTGATGAAAATGTAGTTTCTGTGTTGACATGGCTGTAAGCACAAAATACTCACCAGATTCTGAAGATTTAATGTGATAAACAGAATGTGAAATAGCTCGTTTATTATTTTCTACACCAATTATGTGTTGAAATGGTAATGTTTTGAATATATTGGGTAAAGAAAAACAATTATGAAAATGAATTTCATCTGTTTCTTTTTACTTTTTAATGTGGCTCCTAGTAAATTTTAAATTACATATGTGGCTTGCATTATATTTCTGTTGGAAAATGCTGAATTAGGCAAAGAGGATATAGAGGTAAGACCTAGTTCCTTCCCTTAAAAAGAAAATGAAGCACAGAGACTACTCATGGTAAAACAATATGGAAGCTAAGTGATAGAATCCAAAAGATGTGGAAGAAGTAACAGGGAAAGTACCTAATTAGATTGAGGAAAATCAGGAAGACTTCTTGGATGAGGTGATAACTGGATATGACCTTTAAAAGAGGACTAAGGGGGGATCCCTGGGTGGCGCAGCGGTTTGGCGCCTGCCTTTGGCCCAGGGCGCGATCCTGGAGACCCGGGATCGAATCCCACGTCGGGCTCCCGGTGCATGGAGCCTGCTTCTCCCTCTGCCTGTGTCTCTGCCTCTCTCTCTCTCTCTCTTTCTCTCTCTCTCTCTCTGTGACTATCATAAATAAATTAAAAAAAAAATTTAAAAGAGGACTAAGGGGACGCCTGGGTGGCTCAGCACTTCAGTGTCTGCTTTCAGCTCAGGGCATGATCTGGACCCTGCTTCTCCCTCCGTTTATGTCTCTGCCTCTCTCTCTCTCTGTGTCTCTCATGAATAAATTAAAAAAAATAAAAGAGGACTAAGGATTATATAAATGAAAAAAAAATAAAAATGGCTTTCCAATGGAGTATTTATTATAGGCCAAGGCCTGAAGGGGTAAAATAGTATACTCATGTGGGGAATGAAAAGCAATATGGCTTCTGAGGGTATAAAATGTGAGAAGAATATGGCCAGAGATCAGGCTAGAAAGGTCTGTTGGATCATCATGGGCCTAGTAGAGCATGCTTGGATTGGAACTTATTTTGCAGATGAATGGTACACTTTGCCAGTAAATTATGTAAACTCTAGTTCCAATAGGTTTTTTTCTTTCCTAATCGGTTTCATTGGGGAGGAGTGGGCACGCTGTTCATTTTCACTGAGGGGTTGAATAGCGTCAGCCGCAGGAAGCTTCCCTGCACCTCCCTCTTTTTTTTTTTTTTTAAGACTTTATTTATTTATTCATGGAGGGGTGTGGCACAGACACAGGCAGAGGGAAAAGCAGGCTCCATGCTCCTTCGTGGGACTTGATCCAGGGTCTCCAGGATCCCGCCCTGGGCTGAAGGTGGCGCTAAACCGCTGAGCCACCCGGGCTGCCCGAGAGATGAACTCTTATTGGGCAGCTGGTTTCATGTTAGTAGATTCAGACTATCCTCATATAACATATTTCTAACTCACATGGCTGATATTTTGGAGCCTGAAGCCTTATATTTCAGCGTTTACTTATTCCACTGATCACTCTCTGCTATAATACATATTTGTTTGTGGTTCAGGTTTCCCCCTTGGAATGTAAGTTTCATGAGGCAGAGAGATTCTGTCTTGTTCATGACTGTTTCCCTAGCACCTATAACAGAGCCTTTCAAACAGTAGGTATTCCTTAAACAGTTTTGAATATATAGCACATTAGATAAGATGGTGGTACCTACTGGCAGCATGTCATATTGCAACCTAGCTCTACTGCTTCTGTAGATACTTGTATAAGACACTAAAGAAGCCAAATTCCACCAACAGGGCGTTATTATTTCTGAATGATGCTGACCTAACTGGCTCAAAAAATTAACTACAGCAAAAAAAAAAAAAAAATAACTACAGCAAGTGGAAAAGTCAAGGGAGGAAAATGCATATCTAGAGAAATGAGGCAGCCTCGTGTAGTGAAAGAAAAAAGACTTTAGACATGGATTGTCAGGTTTCAACTCTCAGCTCAGGCTTTTACTTGCTGTGTGACACTGTGCAAAGAAACTCACATAGCTGAGCTCAATTTCTTCACCCTGTAAAATGGGTAATAAAAGCAACAGTGTTTTGACATTGGAAATAACATATTGAGAGTGTGTTCTATAAAGGATAGCTAGTAATAGCTTCAATAGAAGACTGTAAGAGGGAAGAAAATGGAGTGAATGATTTGCTTTTCTGTTACCAACTATTCCACCTTCATTTTGGTCTGGGAGGACCCTTCCAATCATTCTCATGCCCTTGCCTTTTCAGAGAAGTTAGTTTCTTTGCTCATCACATTAGAGACTATTTCCTGGCCCTGTGTGGTGAGTGAATAAGAAGATGCATAGATTGTTCAGGCTGATGAGACCAGAAACCTCTCTCAGGAGGTTTTTCAGGCACTAGAAATCAATATCTATTGTCAAGCAGCTTCAAAGTGATTATCTTGAAATGAATGGTCATGATTCCTTTTTAGGTCACCATCCTCCTCTTATTCAAAGGGTTGGCTGTAATACATTAGGTTCCTAATTAAGAAAGATGATGCTCAGCAAATGACTTTTTTTTTTTAGCAGAATACTAAACCACTGGACAGTCTTGGAGCAGGTCTTCTGGCTTCCACACAGAGACAACATATGTGGATAGAGTTGGTGCTGCCTTAATTGGTAGTGGTGTAGGGATTATATTTCACTGCTCTGCTGGGAGTAATAAAGACTGACGTTATAATCAGTGTGACAGTAAAGAAATGGAAACAGAATCTGAGCTGCTCTGCTATTCAACTAGAGCCGGTTGAAAAGGAAATGGATACTGCCCCAGCTGGTTGAAAATACAGATCCTCCACCTAATAGTAAAAATACCCTCGGTAGAATGAAACTGGAGCCTACATCTAATGATAATAATAATATCTCTGTAGTGAAGCCAACCTTGATTCAAATTCTTGGTCTTTCCTTTACTACCTGTTTAGCCTACGGTATATTGCTTAGCCTCCCCAATACTTGGTTTCATCATTTATAAAATAAGACTTTGAAAAATGTGTTAAATAAATAAGTTATCACAACTGGCAAAGTTTGTGGCACAGAGAAAGCTTGCCAACAATGTCAGTTTCTTTCTCCCTTCGCTTTCCCTATGTACTGTTCAAAATGTCTTTTTAAGAATTCAAATTCAAGGGATGCCTGGGTGGCTCAGTGGTTGAGCATCTGCCTTTGGCTTAGGACGTGATCCTGAAGTCCCATCAAGTCCCACGTCAGGCTCCCCGGGGGGAGTCTGCTTCTCCCTCTGCCTTTCTGTGTCTCTCATGAATAAATAATCTTTAAAAAAAAGAAGATAAAAATTTAAATTCAATTAGCCAACACACAGTACATCATTAGTTTCAGATGTAGAATTCAGTTCCTTGCATATAACACCCAGTGCTCATCAAAACATCTTTATATTTTCTACAACTTCCCAACCTGTGGCCTGGATGGACATGACAGCTGGGGGCTGTAGAACTCCTGATATTATATGTAAAATGTTCTATGAGTTTTGTCTTTTCTGGTGAGCACGTCTGTGGTTTTCAGCAGATTCCCAAGGGGGTTTTTACCCCAAAACATAGTGTAAAGTCACTGGTCCATATCTTTCTTCTATGGTCTGGTTTCTGCCTCTCTCTGCACCTTCATTACCTACAATTTTCCTCCTCATTCATTATACTCAAGCTATTCTAACCCTTTCTCTGTTCTTCAAGCATGCCACACTCATTCCTACCTCAGAGTCTTTTGCTTGCAATTCTCTCTGCTCCCTAGATGTTCACATGATAACTCAGCTCAAATATTACTGCTTGAGATGGTCCTTCCCTGATCTCCCAATCTAAAGAACTCCCCACCCTGTCCCATTCTATCATATGTATCATTAGTCTATGCAGGAAGGATATAGACTGCTGCATAGACTGGGGGGTTTAAATGAAAGACACTTATTTCTCACAGTTCCAGAAGCTGAGAAGTACAAGATCAGGGTGCTGGATGATTCAGTTTCTGGTAAGAACTCATGGGTTGCTGATGGCTACCTTCTCACTGTGTCCTCACATGGTGAAGAGTAATCACTCTTTTTCTCTTTTTGTAAAGCCACTAATCCCACCATGAGGAACCCAGCCTCATGACCTCATCTAACCCTAATTATTTCCCAAAGGCCCCAACACCAAATACTATCACATTGAGGGTTAGGGCTTCAATACATGAATTTTAGGGGGACATAATCCAGACCATATCAGTATCATTGTGTTTTATTGGCTTCAAAGCCTTTATCCTTACCTTGTTTATTGATTCACTCCCTTTTTTATTTTATTCTTTACCCAATGCCTCAGAGGGTGTAGAGGAATGTACCCTTCACAAGCACAGGAACTTAGTCTTATTCACTGAATCACAGCAATTAGAACAATAATTGGCACATAGTAGGCATGCCAATTACTGCAAGAATGGATGGATGGATACCTGGACGGATGGATGGATGGATGGATGACTTTTGAGTGTATCCTTGTGATATAGAAGAAATCTTTTTTCCCCATTTTTCCAGATGAAGAAACAAATTTAGACAGATTCAGTGCCTTGGAAAAGGTCTATGCATAGTTAATAGGAGCAGTCTCTAGAGCTGACCACTAGAGTTGAAATCCCAGCTTTGCCATTTAAAAACCCTACGACCCAGCAATTGCACTGTTGGGGATTTACCCCAAAGATTCAGATGCAATGAAACGCCGGGACACCTGCACCCCGATGTTTATAGCAGCAATGTCCACAATAGCCAAACTGGGGAAGGAGCCTCGGTGTCCATCGAAAGATGAATGGATAAAGAAGATGTGGTTTATGTATACAATGGAATATTCCTCAGCCATTAGAAACGACAAATACCCACCATTTGCTTCAACGTGGATGGAACTGGAGGGTATTATGCTGAGTGAAGTAAGTCAATCGGAGAAGGACAAACAGTGTATGTTCTCATTCATTTGGGGAATATAAATAATAGTGAAAGGGAATATAAGGGAAGGGAGAAGAAATGTGTGGGAAATATCAGAAAGGGAGACAGAACATAAAGACTCCTAACTCTGGGAAACGAACTAGGGGAGGTGGAAGGGGAGGAGGGCGGGGGGTGGGGGTGAGTGGGTGATGGGCACTGAGGGGGACACTTGACGGGATGAGCACTGGGTGTTATTCTGTATGTTGGTAAATTGAACACCAATAAAAAATTATTTTATTAAAAAAATAAAAAATAAAAAAAATTAAAACTAGGTAATTTTGGGCAACTCACTTAACCTCTCTGTTCTTCAGTTTTCTCATCTGTAAAATGCTGATAATAATAGTGTATTATGGTAGCCTTAGAGCTGTTCATCAACATTCTGGTTCTCTTCTTTCAGGCACATAGTAAGAAATTTCTTCCATGGCCACTTGAAGTTAGGACTTGAGCAACTGTGTCATTTCTATATGGAAGTTTTTAAGAGCTCATGTGTGATCTGTCCTTTTCTTTTCCCTGCCATGAAATGTGAAACATTCCAGATAGATATTTTTTTATTAGCCCTGGTCCTGGGGTAAACATAATGTGGAACCTACCAAGAACATAAAGCATGAGTTAGAAACAAACCACTGGGATTTATTTGTTATTGTAGCTTAACCTAGCTTAGCTATATATATATCCCCCAAATCACTGAGCTCTTATGAGGATTAAATGAGTTGATGAAAGTATCATGTCTAGAACAGTGTTTGGCACGTGGTAAGTACTACATAAGTAGTTATTATTATTATTACTCAGTTAAGGTTGAACCTAGGACTGGAACTCAGGTTTTCTGACTAGGATTATGATGTGATTATCACTACATTTTGTTATTCCACAATCTACAAAAGAACACTTGAGAGGGAGAAGGGAAAGGATAGGCAGAAGTCTTACCCACACCTGCCAGGTGCCTCTGGTTCTAAGAATCCCAACCCTGGAAGGATGATTGCTCCTGAAGACAAGTTCTGAGCACATGCAAGAGCAGGGTCACCCTAGCCAATGATTTCAGTTTGGGGAGAAGAGCAGTGACCCATTGCCGTGGTTTTCTCCCTCAGCAGAGCATCCTTCTCATCATTTCCTTTCCTTTTTTCCTTGGGGTCCAGAGTGAAACTGTGCCTTGAGGGGAAATTTCTAAGCAGCACTAGTTGGCTGGGATATTCTCAGCAGAAGAGACAGTTGAATTTTTGAAAGGAGAAGGTCACTTCTTGTCAATCTATTTTGTGAAGAAACTGAGTTTGGTAACTGTGTTGATGCTTCTGGAAAGCTGGGACAAGCCTGAAAGAAAATGATAGTGTGTGGTCCAGTCTAGTCCATATGATCTTTAATATAACAATAAGGAATTAATAAAGTAATAAGGGTTGTGGGTTATAAGAGTGATAACTAGCTACTGTGGGGTGCTTTTAAGAAAAATGCCAGGCCCTGCTTCAAGTTATTTGTAGACCTTAACCCATTTAATCCTCACTGCACTATCAGGGAGTTATTAGTTTTACCATCCTCATTGTATGGATGAGAAACTGAGGGACAAATAAGCTAAGGAGGTTGCCACTGGTTACGAGGTAGAGCCAGGATTCAAATCCAAGCAGTTGGGTTCCTGGATCTGTGCTTCCAATCACCATGAGGTACTCTCATCTGTCTCACACTTCCCTGCCTTTGCCTGTGCTGTGTGCTCTGAATTTTTAAAACTTACATCCAGAATCATCTCACTGTGGAGCTTACCCTGACTTCTCCCATCCTCCCCTTTGAAGCTGTCACTTTTTCTTCTGTGACCCTCTCTGCCTTTATTACAACAAATTTCACACTAAGCCATGAGTACAGAAACTACATCTTAATAATTTTAGCATCCTTGTATCTGGCACAGTCCCTGGCATAAAATAAAGGTTAATTTATTGTCAATGAATCGCTGTGTAAAAAATTGAAAACCATGAGTACATAGAAGATGGTAGACATAGCAACACAGAGTATATAGACTCTGGAATCTGACTGTTGAGCTTCAACTACCAGCCATTAATTTTCATAACTCACAAGAATGACCATGGGAATTTTTATTTTATTTTTTTGTGGCTCAGTTTGTATGTCTATACAGTGGTAATAATAACACTACAAACCTCCATGGGTCACTGGATGGATTAAATGAAATAAGGTAGCAAAGAACTTAGCCTGTGTCCTGGAACATAATAAGTTAATGAATGTAGTGCTCAATGTTAGCTCCTCCCGCCTGAGCATCCTGGAACATTTCACACTGAAGGTGCATTATAGCTATGCCTATCACTGACTAATGAGAAAATAGCTCAGACGAATAAGGCTAAATGATGACAACTTGGCAGACTGAGAGATGTAAGCCAATCTATCTGTAAAGCTGCTGTACTCTCGTAATTTAGTGCTTGCCCAACAGCAATCAGCGCATGCTTAACATTTTTCCATTCAGATGGATGGAGGTTGAGCAGTGAAAAATGGGGAGAAAGAAATAACCCTGAGAAAATTGATTATATCATTACCAGTTATCTTCTGGGACCATAATAATGTAGCTTTCATTATTTCTTTTATATGCCAGTCTCTTACTGCAAATTGAAAATAGTACATGCAATTCAGATATCTCTGAAAAGAAGCCTAGTTTTGAAAAGAAATGGATGCAAAACAATGGTGTATAAGCACATCCAGCCTGATTAGACATGAACTACAATCTGTTATATTCAGTGTGCAAGTGGAATTTGAGGTGAAGAATGTTCAGTACTCAGGGTTAGACTATTAACCCAATAAACTCAGAACAGATCATAAAAATTATTTTAATATCTGGATTAGATGTGAGACAGTAAACTAAAAAGCATAACATGTTCTAATCTCTGTGTCAAGATTAGTAGATAAAATATAGTGTATGTTGGGATGCCTGGGTCGCTCAGTGGTTGAGCGTCTTCCTTCGGCTCAGGTTGTGATCCTAGGATTCTGGGATCAAGTCCCGCATCACGATCCCTGGGAGGAACCTGCTTCTCCCTCTGCCTATGTCTCTGCCTCTCTCTGTGTCTCTCCAGAATAAATAAATAAAATCTTTTAAAAAATATAGCATATGTTTAGGACCTACATGCTAATTGTGCTTACTGGAAAAGGAATAGAAAAAATACTGCTTCTTTTCCTATTCCCTCAAGTAAAAAGGCAGAAATATTGGAAATTCATCATGTTTTCTGTGAGGCTATTATACCTCAATATTGAAGGAAGATTTTCAATGTAAAAATCCCCCTTGAGCTACCACTTGATCATCTATAGACAATGCTCCTTCCAGACCCAGACTGCTTTCCATGTTACCAACTTGGGGAATCAAAAATATTGAGAAATAGTAAAGTGTTGTGTTTAAGGGTCCAGATTTTGGATCTAGATAGCCTAGGTTCAAGTCTTAGTTTTATTTTTTAAAGAATTATTTATTTATTTATTTTAGAGAGAGAGAGAGTGAGCAGGGGGAGGGACAGAGGAAGAGAAACTCAAGCAGACTCCATGTAAGTATAGAGACCAATGTGGGGCTTAATCTCATGACCTGAACCAAAACCAAGAGTCAGACACTTAAATGACTGAACTATCCAGGCACCCCCAAATCTCAGTTTTAAAACCGCTATGTGGCCCTGGGAAAGTTACCAAGGCCTATGAGGTAACTTTGTCTATGAGGTTCCTCACTTTATGATGGAGATAATAGGGATGCCTGGGTGGCTCAGTGGTTGAGCATCTGCCTTTGGCTCAGGGCATGATCCTGGGGTCCCAGGATTGAGTCCTGCATTGGGCTCCCTGCAGGGAGCCTGCTTCTCCCTCTGCCTATGTCTCTGCCTCTCTCTGTGTCTCCCATGTATAAGTAAATAAAATCTTAAAAAAATAATGGAGATAATAGTAGCGCCTAGATCGTGATACTGTTGCAAGGAATTAGTAAATTAATATGTCACTTACATAATAATCTCCCAATAAATTTTAATCATTATTATGTGTCTTGACTATCTTTTTCATAAATATCCTTAACAAAAGGCATGGAAAGAAAAAGTATAATAACAATAATGCATAGCACTTTCAATGTTACAGGTTCAGTTCTGAGTAGTTTTTGTATATTAACTCTTTTGATCTTCATAGTAACCTTTGAGGTAGTCTTACCAGGTAGAGGTGAAATGACTTATCCAGGGTCACACAGATAGTGAGTAGCACACCAGGGTGTGAACCCTGACAGTCTGATTTTAGAGGTCTCATTTTTAAGTGTTAAATGTATATTCACTTCTTTTGAGCACTATGCCTGAATGTATTCACCATCCACTCAAAAAATATTTATTGAGAATCTACCCGGCACTAAGTACCAATCTACTCTGAGATATGTTACTAAACAAAGAGAGACACAGGGTCTCTCTCCCACATATTTAATATGTTTAATACATACTTCTATATGTATTAATATATATTAATATATATAATACATACTTTTATACATGTACTGTTTCTTTTAAGCTTGTCTATGTTCATTTTGTTCATAGGGATAAATACTATTTTCCAGGTCTATAGCTCTTTATGAAGTCTAAACATTTGGTTTTGTTTCTTTTACCTTTCCCCTACCAGCTTAAAGTATCCACCTTTGAAAGTATTCATTAATGTCTTGTACAATTCAGCACCAGGGACAGCAGACAAAACCTATTAGCATTAGGAAGATATATGAATTTTTTCTCTCAGAATTCATGAAGATTTGATACTTCAGAACACACATGCAGACACACACACACATTAAATATTCAGAAAGATCTTAGGAAGAATCCTACAAATTACCAAACACATAAGTCCCTGGAACAGAGAGGGAAATGCGCATCCACAAGGCCATACATCTGAAGCCAAGAACTAAGTTCCTAGGACTAGTCTAGTTACAATTAATCTCAGTGCACTGTCATCACCAAGCAGAACTGTATATATTCAGTGACATGGATGTGGAATACGGTGACAATTCCTTAAATAGGAATTGAGGAAGAAGTCAAATACTCTGGTTTAAGCTCCAGAAGAATCCTTATTCACTCAGAAAGATTCATTTCCTAATAATGTTATCTATTATTTCATATTCCCTATATACTTCCTAATATATTTGAAAGCATGGGTGGAAAGAAGTTTCAAGGTTCATTAGAGGAGAAACAGATCCAAGTTACTACTGACTCTGCCTTACACACTACATTTTTTTTGACATCATTCAGTACATTAGAATTCTTTCCGGCCTATCAATGTTTATTAGATTTGATGCTGCCTAATTCTGACGTCCCAAAGGAAGGTGACTCACTCCCAGTAAGTGTGTTATCAGTTTCTAAGGACATGTCTAATCTGGATGACATCATCTTGTCTGGAAGACACATTTTAGGTGGACAGTTCCACAGCTCATGAAAGAAAAACTTTCCATTTGCTGTGTTTCACTAATCCCATTCCATTAAAGCAGCTATGAGAGCCTGAAAGGAAAAAGAATGTGATCCTGTGAAGGAATATAGAATTATAGATTTAATCACTCAAGACTATATTTATTATAATAATCAGTGCAAAGCTCTTCAAGGAGTCTCTTTTGATATAAATAAGGATCACCCTAAATCTTTCTCCTCTGAGATACTTTCAACAATTATCCAAGTACTAGCATGTAATCATGGAAAGTTACTGAAGTCCTCTGGGTCTCAGTCACCTCTTCTGTGTAATGAGGGCTATTTGACTTGTGATTCCTCACTGGGGCACTGTGAGGAATAATGAGATAATTTGCTACCACATGGTATAAAACAGTGGCAAGCAGAAGCAGAGGAAATGGGGCACAGGTGGCTGATTCATCTAAGGGTGCTGACATACAGATTTTTAAGAAAAAGAATGAAGGAAATCCCCCTAAAGACTGGAAGAAGGACTTTCCTTGTCACTGCCAAGAAATTTCTTCAACTACTCAAATGTTAAAAAGCCATGAAATGGGACACCTGGGTGGCTCAGTGGTGGGATGTCTGCCTTTGGCTCAGGGCATGATCCTGGAGTTCTGGGATTGAGTGCTGCATTGGGATCTTGCATGGAGCCTGCTTCTCCCTCTGCCTCTTATGAATAAATAAATAAAGCCTTAAAAAAAAAAGCCATGAGATTTGAAGTAAGAACCTTCCTTAAATCTCATCTCTAGCACAGATTAGCTACCATATCTCCCTTCTTCTCCAACTTTTACTTCTTCAGGCTACAAAAAATATAATTATTTCACTGGAATATAGTTACCACCATATATTGGTAAAAGATCTAGCTAGGAGGTGCCTGGCTGGCTCAGGGTTGTGAGTTTGAGCCCTGCATTGGGTACAGACATTACTTAAAAATAAAATCTTTAAGATAATAATAATGATAAAAAGAATCCAGCTAGTTACTTGGATTAAAAAGGTAGTTAATAGTGCAGGCTCTAACAGTGATTGGCTTAAATTCTGGTGCTACCACTTACAAACTGAGTAACTTTGGGCAAGTTCCTTAATTTCTCTGAGCCTGCATTTACTCATCAGTAAAAAGGGATAATATCAATAACCCTCTCATGAGGATGTTATGAGATTAAGAATGTTAATAGGTATAAAGCACTTAAAATGGTATCTGATACATAATAAGGACTCAGTAAATGTCACAATATAGAGAACATGCCAACCAAACATAAAGTAGTTCAGGACCTTCGGACAGGTACCCTCTTTACTTATTTCCCAGACAGGAGACTAAAGCCAGAGAATCTTTTATCCTTTGTAGATCTGCTTATTATGAAACCATATCTTATTTTTCATTTTTTAATTTTTCTTAAGGCCATTCTTTGCTCAGTTGATGATAATTGTGATCATGATTATGAGGGCTATTGCTTCAAAGATATTTTATTCTAAATCACAATGATGTATGAAGAAGTGAATTCAATGGAAGTAAAGGAGAAGTGGAGGGGGTCTGAGTGAAGGAGCAGGAGACCAAGCTATAAAGAAAAGTGAAGAAGAAGGCATGAAACCAAGCTTTGTGCTCTTTTCCTAACATTTACAAATACTAACCTAGACCTCTGTTGATTCAGCCAACTTGTCATGCCTTCCTGTTGACATGAATCCAGGACATAGAAATATAATAGTAATCACTAGAATGAGCAGAGGATCTGGAAGAGCTTAAGATGAGAAGGGGAGAGAGATGCAGGAAGGACGCCTCTAGTTAGGCATGATGAGGGGTCTGAACACCCTCATGCTACTGTGGGAGGATTATAGGAATACCATAGGAATACTATTATAGTGGTTGTCTACAGAACTGTGATCTGTAGTATAGATGATACCCCCAAACACATACATGAAGGATACAAGATTTATTAGTGTGTCCATGTTTCCAGCCTCCATATGCTCTATGTCACCCCCATTAAACAATTTTTCTTATTTGTTCAGCAATCGGTAGCGTTTGGTTTGCTATTCCAGTTACTACGGTTTTGTGACACAAGTTCAGAAGAACAGAAAGAATGTGAAAAGAGAGACAGGTCTAGAGATCCAAAAGAAAGGAAAAGAAAAGAAAACAGTAAAAGCTGTAGGGGTTAGGTGTTGAGGTCTGAGGGATTTCATTAGGATGGGTTCTGTAACACCCATGGGGTGGGATAGAATGGAGAGGATTTTAGAGAGTTGTTCTAGGTTGTAAAATGGACTCCTATTACTGGTTTTCTTTTCTTTTCTTTTCTTTTTTTCCTTTTCTTTCTATTATTGGTTTTCAAGAGGGCTAAGTATAATTTAAAATTCCTTTTGACTGCTAGATTAGACTTTTTTAAAAAAGATTTTATTTATTTATTTGAGAGAGAGAATGAGTGGTGGGGTGGGGCAGAAGGAGAGAGAGAGAGAGAGAGAGAGAGAGACAGAGAGACAGAGGGAGAGAGAAGCAGACTCCCTGTTGAGCAGGAAGTTGATGTGGGGCTCAATCCCAGGACCTAGAGATCATGACCTAAGCTGAAGGCAGATGCCTAAGCCACCCAGGGCCCCAGGATTAGACTTTTATAAATATTACTTTATTTAGAGACTGATGCGGGGTCCAGTAATCAGGGTTATGGATGTGCACACTAAAGTCTAGAACTTCACTCCCATTCACTAAAGACATGGATTGGGACACACAAGCCCCTATATTCCATTAAAGGCAAAAGGAATGGTTGGTGAAGGCAAATGAGAAAATATCAAGTTTTATTTAAACTTTGAGAATAAAGTTTAAAGAGAATAAAACAAAATCAGTCTTTTCTTGAGCAGAAGCAGGAGGAATTTCACTATCACTTCTAACCCCTATGGGGAAGAAAAGTCAGTCAAAAGATGACCTGTTTAAATTGGATGGGACTGACATTATGTGCACATCATCAGGGAAATTAACAACTCTAAGAATAGGAAATGTATATCCCTTGAGACAGCTGCAAGAAAAATTGCTCAGAAATGACTGTGCTGGGGACTCACAGGGAGTGCAGCTGGAATAGGAACAAGCCCTGGGGTTTCTGAGACCAGTGTTTGACAGCCAGGACTGTAAACAGCCTTCACTGGCATAAGCAGAGGATCTGGGGCTATGAATGTAGTCTGCGGCGGGTGGCACTGGGCTGGGACTTAGACCCGGGACAGAGAGAATCAGAGTTGGCTTACAGAGAAGATGAGGTTGTGCCAGGCTGGGAATTGGCTCATCACCCACTAAATGTTAGCCCACACCTGCCAGTTGGGCTACACATCAGAATCTCCATGGACTATCTTTAGAAACACACATTCCTGCACCTTATCTGTGGAGACTCTGATTCAGAAGATCTCAGATGAGGCCTGGGCATGACTCTTTCATAAGCTTCTCACATAATTCTGGTGAAGCTTATTCGCACACCAGAATTTCAGAACTGCCAGTTGAGGAAGTCACAACTATTCTTTTTCTAACCAGACCATTAATGCAATGATTCCATTTGTCACAAGCTAGTTAATTAGGGGCTTTTTTTCATTTCCATAGTAAACTCTCTTCAGGACAAGATGAAGAAGAGTCTCATAACCTCTCTTAAATGACCATGCAATCTTCTTCTCTTCCTCCTTCTCTCTCTTTCCCTCCTCCTCCTTTTTCTCCTCCCTCAACCCCCTTTTCCTTCTTTTTAGTTTCACACCAAACACAAAACAGAGATTTAATGTGTACAAAATCTACATCAAAACATAAATGGGCTTTACCACATAGCTGTCTTCAAGCAGTTCTTGAGAGACAATCTTGTAAACTCAGAAATGCATGAGGGAGTCATGAGTGTTTTGGGAGGAGGTGCTGAGAGGTGGGAACAAGAAGCAAACATCTCACCAGTGTCAAGTAGATATGGTTCCCATTAGGATTTGTGCTATATAGTACCCACAGTGCTCCAAGCTCAGTTCAGAGGATTCTAACAGGATCAGGAAAGTGGGCTGGTGGCTCAGGTGCAGTGAGACCAGGGGCTTCAAGGTCCCAAGTGGCAAGAGTCAAGAAGAGCCAGTATATGAAAGTTGGGGCTGTGATGTCAGGTGGCCAATTGAAGACACATCATCTGTGATTGACAGCACAGTGATTCCCAAATACCAGCTTCTGGACATCAGAAGTAGTCAAGGAACTAGTTCAAAATACAGACTTCCAGACCCCACCCCAATTGTGTTCTTTGACACTCTCTCTCTTATTTATAATATTCATTTAGTCAGTGCATAAACATGTATAAAGTGGCTACTCATGATCACTAGTCTGCTAACTGCATGAGAACAGGAACTGCATCTGACTTGCTCAGCCTCAGTGTCTATCTAGCATAGTGCCAAAAACTATAGCCATTCATTTAAAAAAATGCAGTAAGTGCTTACTTTCTACCAAACTGAGCTAGGCACTAGGACACAGTGATTAATAAGTATGCTCCCTATATTGAGTCTAGTGCGGGAGATAGCCTAGGGATTAATAAGTTACATTAACATGACAAGCGTTTAAACAATATACATAGATATTTCCTACCTTCTGAATCCACCCCACACAGGAGCCAGGGAGATTATCCTAAAACACGAATCCAGCCATGATATTGCTTAAAAAGAGTCAATAGTTCTCCTATGATCCCTCATCCCAAAGAGGGTCTGTAGACTCCATGAAGATAGATGTCTAGAAAAGAAAGAAGTTTCCATGGTCAGATAACTGTGGAAGACTGGGATAAATGAAACAAAATGAATCAAGTTTGTTTAATGCAGGATTTTTCAGAAACTGTAGAATACTAATGAGCCTTTTAAATCTCCAAAAGGTAAGGGGGGGAGGTAAGTATAAAATGGGGGAAAGGAGTAGTATTCAGCACATTCTCATTCTTATTTGATTGTGACCCTTTTGGGGCACATCTTAAATAACCGGTGCTTAGAGAACAGACTTTAGAAAATTCTTGCTGGCCACAACATGCCCAACATTCACATTAAGCATCATAGGGTCCCCCATAATCTCCTGCCCAAGCCTCTGCTCCCCACTCTGCTTCTTGTATTTTTTTAAAAGATTTTATTTATTTATTCATGAGAGACACACACAGAGAGAGAGGCAGAGACACAGGCAGAGGGAGAAGCAGGCTCCATGCAGGGAGCCCAACGTGGGACTTGATCCCGGGACTCCAGGATCACGCCCTGGGCTGAAGGCAGTGCTAAACCGCTGAGCCACCCAGGCTGCCCGTGCTTCTTGTATTTTAACAAAACCAAACTCCTTGTTTCCAAGCCTTTGCTCACATTGTCTGCCCCCCAACACACACACACACACACACACACACACACACACACACACACATTCTTCAAGCCCTGAAACATCCTCCAACACACATGGAATTTGCCTGAAGATGATACATGTCCTTGAAAAATCAGTTCAGACATCAGCTCCACCAGAAGCTTTTGCTGTTCAGGTGCTTCTTCTGTATGTGCTCAGAATGCTCTGTCACAATTCCCACAGAGCAGTGTGCTGTATTATTGTGGTCCCGCTAGACCATGAGGTTTTGGAGGGAAGGAGTCTTTATGAAGCTTTATCTCTGCTCTGCTATACTGGAGTTTCTCAACCTTGGCACACTTGACATTGGGGCTAGATGAGTCTTTGTTGTGAGAGGCTGGCCTGTGCATGGTAGGATGTTTAGCAGCATCCCTGGCTTTTACCCACCAGATGCCAGTAGTGCTACCAGTACCTGATCCCCCTTCCCCCAAGATGCAAGAACCACAGAATCTCCAGACACTGTCTGATATTTCCTGGGAGAACAAAACCATCCCTCATTGAGAATCACCGTCCTATATCTAGTATAGTGCCTGGTATTCATTAAACAAATATTTACTGAATATATACTACTTGTCAGGCCTTGTGCCAGGCACAGATAATACAACTGTGACCCAAACGCTTGCTCCTGCCTATAATCTTCAGGAATCAGGAAGTAAACATACATGATTATGATTGTAATGATAACCATAGTTCTATGAAGGTTGAGAGAGACTTGTGTATTTTGTTCATTTTTATATCTCTCAGCTCCTAGGACAGTACCTGGTACATCGTAAGAACTCAATAAATATTTGTTGATGAAACATATTATCTAAAATTTACAGAGCACTTATAATGCGCCAGAAACTATTCTAAATCCTTTGTTTATATTAAATTAATTTAGCTCCATAATGAAACTATGATATTCTATTATCATACTCATTTACAGATAAGTAAACTAAAACATACAAATTTTAAGTAACTTAGCAATGATCATGTAATGAGTGCAAGGTAGAGCCATGACTTGAACTCAGGCAGCCTGGTTTCAGAATCCAAGCTCAAGTGCCCCACATGTTACTGCCAAGGATGACAAACATTGATGGAACCTTCCTTTGGACTGGCATAACAACAACACAATAAGTTGTTTCTTTTATCTCATCCTTAGCACCATTTTATTTGAGAAAATGTAAAGCACAGAAAGGTTAAGTAACCTGAATTCTTCCATAAATGGTAAGTGCCTAAACTGTTTTTTTTTTTGTGCTCCATCTGACCATAGGGACCTGTGCCCTTGACCACCATGCTATACTGCCCCAAATATGGAAGCATAATAAATAATGATTAGATGACTGAATAAGGAATGGTTTACATGCTTTCTGCATCCCCCACACCACCAAGCAGAGAAACTAACATAGATGATGCCCTCCCCCCCCACACACATGATTTTTTTAAATGATAGCAGTGAAGTACAAGGAATGGGACACTCAGTTAGGGATCAGATCTGACTTGTCCTCCTGATTCTGCCTTTGAGTTGCTGTGTGACCTTGAAGACTTCATTTCCTCACAACCAGGTCCCCATTTAGTTATCTAAAATGAGAGGTTTTGAATTTCTTGAGTTCCCTTCAGCTCTTTTTTTTTTTTTCCTTCAGCTCTTTTGCTGATTCTAGCAGCCATAGTCCTGAGTGAACCTGGAGAGCTCTCTTTCCAATCACAGACCAACCAGGTAAAGCTCCTCCCCTGACTGTCTTGATTGGTTTGCTCACCTCCTGTGCAGGTGCTGTTTTGGTTGCCTGGTAACACAGTGATAGAGACTGCCAGTTCCCAGAGGAGAAATGAATGAATGAGCAGAGATAGTCACACTAGGAGCAGTGGCTACAGCCAGAGCAGCACATTGCAGATTTCATAACTCCACCTGTCTGGAATGGGCTTTTCACATAATGCTGATACAGCAGCCTAATGGGGATTCTGGAGGTGGCAAAAATCCTAATGCACAATCCTATTTCCCCATAAGGAGGTGACTCTATCACAAAAATTACAAGCACAGAAGTGTGTTTTAGTATCACTAATAAAAGATCTCCCTCTGCTCTCTTCCATGTAAAAGACTACTGTTTCTTGTGTTCCATCCTGCCTTTAAATCCAGGTTCTGTGCTACTGGACAGGTCATGTAAATTGGAATTGATCCCCATGATCACTCTGAAAAACAGGCAGAACAGAAATTCAACAGATAGGGAAGTCTTTTAAAAAGTTCAGAGCAATGAACAGAAATAATGTAGACCTGGGTTCAATTCCTGGCTTTGCCACTTATGAACTGTGCAACTTTGAGTTAGTTTCTTCATCTGTAAATTGGGGGTAATATATCTATCTCAAAGTGTCACTGAGAGAACTAGGTAAGGTAGTAGAAGCTGAAGCACTAGTCCAGATGCTGGAGTATACATGCACAATTTTTATCATTATTATTGTTAGTGTTTAGGGTCACACACCACTTAAATGACAAAATTGGGATTTGAATACAGGTCTCTAGTAGTGCCAAGGCCAACTTTTGTCATTATTTCATTCCTTCTTTGAAAGGAAAAGCCATAACCATGCGTTTTTTCGACAAATACTTACAAGCCACTATGTGATGGTGTTGAAAATGATACTAACTCTTACACAGCAGTTTTTAGACCAAGCAGTGCTTTTGCATGCATCCTCTCACTTAATATGATGGCCACTTCTCTGATGTCTGGATGGAGATCATTCTGGACAAAGCAATTATCTGCCTCTGGAAGTTAAACTCTCCTCTTTCCCCAGGAGCTTGAAAGCCAGGAGAAGCCTCATCCCCCAGTGCAATGGAGCCAGCCCAAGGGCATGCTGGCAAAGGCCACTGAATTGTGTGCTTAGGTTCCTGATCCTTTATGTATGAGTGTGTGATCTTAACAAGTTCATTTACCACTGTAGGCCTCAGTTTTCAAATCTGTAAAATGGGAATCATGTATATGCTTATCTCTCAGAGTTGTTGGGATAATTCAATAAGCATATGACTGCAGAATGCTTAGTACAGTATCTCCTCGGCAGCTGCCACCATGAGGATGACAATCGGCATGATTCTTATGATTCTTCCAGAGGCCTGCCTGCAATATGGGTACCTACCAAGGAAGGTGGGCCTAGGTGAAATACTACAGTCAGCCTATAATCTCTAGGGGTCATAGGAAAAAGAAGAAAGTGAAAGAGGAAGGGGCAAAAGGAACACCTTTTACTGTCTTCGTAGCTGGCTCCAAGAGAGTAGGGTCAGAGGCAGGTGCCAGACATGATCGATACTGTTGCAAAATCCATGGTCCATTAAAACACTTGTAGCCTGGGGGCACCTGGGTGGCTTAGTCCGTTGAGCATATGCCTTCAGCTCGGGTAATGATCTCAGGGTCCTGGGATCCAGCCCTGCACTGGGTTCCCTGCTGTGCAGGGAGCCTGCTTCTCCCTTCTCTCTGTTCCTCCCCCTTCTCGTGCATGTTTTCTCTCTCAAATAAATAAATAAAATCTTAAAGGAAAAAATAAAAATAAAATACTTTTCTGGGGGATCCCTGGGTGGCGCAGCGGTTTGGCGCCTGCCTTTGGCCCAGGGCGCGATCCTGGAGACCCGAGATCGAATCCCACATCGGGCTCCCGGTGCATGGAGCCTGCTTCTCCCTCTGCCTGTGTCTCTGCCTCTCTTTCTCTCTGTAACTATCATAAATAAATAAAAATTAAAAAAAATACTTTTCTGGGACAAATAATAAGCTAGTGGTGCTTAATGTTAGGCTCCACTCCTCTGGGTTGCAGTCTCTTATAACTCAGGGATCAAGGGATCTGCTCATTGTTTGAACTCTAGATGATGAGATCTATGTTGTTCTTTTTGGAGAAATCTTGGATTTGATCATTTCAATGCAAGTAAAATGGGAGCACTTGAAGACCACTTATTATGTGCCAGGGACTGCCCTAATTTTCTATGTTTTAATAGATTTCACCCCCCTGCGACTCCTGAATGTAAATTTATCACCCTCTCTGTGTAGATAAGGATCCCAGGCAAACAGCTTGCCCAGAGTCAAAATCTAAGAAGTAGCAGAGCAAGAATTCAAACAGTCTAGTGCCAACTTTCATGTTCTCAACAGCTACAGTTACTGGCTCTCCATGTTGTCAAAGGAAAAAGAATCCATTCTCTGTCTTGCCTGGTTATTCCTCTAGTGATTGAGCTTGTCTGAAATGGCGGGGGTCTATATAGAGGCCAATCTATGTAGAGTTATTATTCTGTGGGGTTTAGGAAGGAAGAAAAATGATGTGGAAGGGGTAGATTTTGTTATGTCTCTGTCCTCCAGACACTCAAAGTGGTGGAAACGGACAGCAAGCAAGGAGATTTAAAATTTTTTTTTTTAAGATTTTTATTTATTTATTCATAGACACACAGAAAGAGAGGCAGAGGGAGAAGCAGGCTCCATGCAGGGAGCCCGACGTGGGACAGATCCCGGGTCTCCAGGATCACACCCCAGGCTGCAGGCGGCGCTAAACCGCTGTGCCACAGGGGCTGCCCGCAAGGAGATTTTAATACAAAGAAAAAAAAAATGTGGGTTTCCCAATCCCATGCTGGTCCTAAGTCAAATGCAACTCTATTGAAGTTTTGGTAATGGCCAGGCTCCTTGGTTAAGCTTCACAATAGTCCTGCAAAAATGATTATATTACCTTATTTTATAGCTGAACCACCCAAAGCTTGGAGAAGTGAAGACGCTAGCCTGAGACTTTAAGCCCAACAAGAAGCATGGGCCTGGGACTCAAAATCAGCTCAGCAGTGCTCAACCTTGATTATACAAAGGTATCACTTGGGATGCTGACAAAATACATACCTACTGGTGAGAATATATACCAAAATATATACCAGTGATGTGAATTGCTGTCTAGGTGTCTTCATGGCCCATCATGCAGGAGCTGGTCTTCTTTCTGCCTCAATACAGCTGCTTCCCAGTGAGTCGTGAAGGCAGATGTATTAGAACATTACCTTGAAAGTGACTTGATCAGCTAAAACGTTCAAGCACCCTTAATTACAAAGGAACACCCACTGACATCTGCCTCCCCTTAAGGGGGACTCCAAGGATTTGGAAACTTATTTTTCTGGTTGCCATGACAATCTTTTGCAACGTCAGCAAAAATGCTCTGTGTTACAAACAGGCAACCATAAAACCACTCAAAATCTTTAGCTCAGAATTTGTCTCAGTTCCAGACCATGCCATGCCCCCTCTGAGCCTTTACCTAGACTCTAGAAAAGAACTGTAGATATTAGGACCTTCTAAACACTCCTCACATTTTACTAGGGGTAAGAGATGAAGGGAACTGCCTCACGTCAGGGAGTAAATTAATGTTTTCATATTTTCTTTTATTCTATACCTCACTTCCTCATCTTTCTAAGACATTTTTTAATCTAAAGATAAAATAGGTGAAATTGAAAAGTTCTCTCACGTTTATCTTTCTTTTTTTATAAATCAAATTTATTTTTTATGCTTTTTAATTAATTTACTTTAAAATAAAAATTGTAT
Source organism: Canis lupus baileyi (assembly GCF_048164855.1). Classification (NCBI taxonomy): domain Eukaryota; kingdom Metazoa; phylum Chordata; class Mammalia; order Carnivora; family Canidae; genus Canis; species Canis lupus. Next base: position 33,180,492 of record NC_132848.1, read on the forward strand.
CTATTTAAGGCATACAACATGATTATCTGCATATACATAGTGAGACGATTACTATGTCAACCCTCTTTGGATAGACTCCAGAGGCTTTATACTCCTGTAGGTGATAAGATTTTACATTTTAACTTTCAGAGGCTTATTTGCATTTGTACCCTCAATCAATCTTTAATTATAGCAATTCATCTTTGTGCAGATTTAGGCAACATGAAAGGTAGAGAGGATGATATACTGGAAAATCTTTCTTGTCATCTTAAAAATCTTGCCATTGGCCGCCTTGGTAGTAAAGTGTCCAACTCTTGGTTTTGGTTCAGATCATGATCTCAGAGTCATGAGATCTAGACCCACCTCAGGCTTGAGCTCTGTGCAGGGTCGGGATTTTCTCTCTCTCTCTCTCTCCCTCTCCTCCCCTCCCCCTAGTCTTGCTCATGCACGCACATGTCTGTACTCTCTTATAAATAAATAGAATCTTTAAAAAAAACTTCCTATGGTTGGATAACAAAATTAACTCTGCCCTTTTTGGCAAGTATGAACAAGCCATAGCTGAATAGGTGTTCCAATAGAGTGGAACTTTCCTGACTTGGGACCTGGGTTCCACCTGCACTCTGTCACTCACTAGCTCTGTTACACGATATCAAGCTGTGTGCATTAAAGGCACACATGGCCTTCATTGTCAGACAGCATTTTGAGTTCTCACCTCAATTTTGTGCTAAGTGACTTTGGGCAAGCCTCCATTTCCCCTACGAAATGGAAATATTCTCTCCTTAACAGGGTTGTTGCTTTCTGGGTATGTAAAGCACTTATCACAGTGCCTGGTACACAATAATCAATAATCAATAAATGATAGCTATTATTACTTTAATCCATTAATACTATCTAATCTGCCTACCTCACAGGAGAGCATATGAAATGAGGGACTTTGAAAACTACAAAATTTACATGTAAAGGGGCTTATTTCTACAGTTGTTTTGTTATTATAAGGACTTGCTCACTTTTTTTAGATCAGATAAGAATAGCAGATCTGGATTCTTCTTATCAAAAATAAATATCTTTTTAAACCACCACCACCACTACCACCACCCTGTAGGGTTGGATTTCTCAACTGAGTGGTGAGACAATGTGTACACCTGTCACTGTGGGTGCATCCATATGTATGCAAATTCCTGAGCTGAATTGTTCCCCAGAGAAAGGATCCTATGATACAATATGTTTCTTTCCTTCCTGGGCCTGTCAGGATTCTTGGTTAAAAGTAAGAGAAATAATGTAGGCTGTTAACCCAAGAAGGGGATTTAGCAGAGATGGAACATTCACAAAATAAAATTGGATGGGGGATGGGATGGCATGAAGAATCAAGCTTGGGAAACAGGCAGAAATCAAAGGAATTTGGAGGTTGGCCAACAAGATTCATGACCAAGCAGTAACCACTGGCCCAGCCTCTTTCGGATGCTGAGATGCTGCTGCCATCATCAGTCTGATCAATCTCACAGCCCATCTCTTTCTTTCCATCCTTGTCAATTTCTGAAGAGACAAAGTTCCAGGAGTGTGCATCTAATTGGCCCAACTTAGGTGACATCCCTCAAGTATTTTTGGGGACTGAGAGAAAGCAAGTCATGGGAGGATCTGGCCCCGGGAATTGCCAGGTCCTCACACAATGAAACACTTCCCCTAAAGAAATGTGGAGGTATAAATATCTTCTAGGAAGCCACCTTTGGTCAAATTCTTATTTCATTGATAAAGAAGGTGCAGAGAGGTTGTTCAATGACTGTGTGTCAAGTCTTCCAGCTTCCAACCCCATATTCAGTCACTCTCTTACACAAAACCCAGCAATTTATAAAGTCATAAGCTCTTTCTCCAGCTTTAAGCAACACTCAGGTGGGGACAAAGGGACTGACTATGGAGAGTCATTATCTGTTTTCAGATTCTTTTTATTACATAAGCTCAGCACATAAGAATAAATAATGCTGGCATGCAGCTGACCTCCAATACATGATGGGAGAATCTCATTACTGCAAAACCCTTGGCGATAAATATAGAGAACTGGCTTTGATACATTGAATTTTCAACAGAAACCATTAAACACTTCTGCATCTAACTGCCTTTTCTTTTCTTATTCATAGTGCAATAAAAATAATTTTCCATGCCATAATTTGCCTGATTTTTTCCTCTACACTTCCATCCTACTTCCTGTTTCTTTTCTTTGTTTAAAACTGATACTAGTGAAGCTTTTTGAATTTATAGACCCAGACAAGAACACCCTTTCCATTTTTTTCCCCAAGCAACTCTCCTGTGCATATTTGAAAGCCAATAGTTTTTTTTTTTTTTTTGAAAACTACATATAAGTCCAAATCTTAGAGTTGGGAGGTATCTTAGGGGAGCTCTTCTCTGACATCATTTCACAGGTGGGGAAATGGAAACTTAGAAAGGATATGGCAGGTGGGTAGAGGCAGAGATGGGCCAAATACCATCAAAGACTATGCTGGGTTTTTGAGTGGAGATTTCCTTGATCCTCTTATGTCCACGATTGTCATTATCTGGGTGTGAACAGAAACTTAGGAAGAATCTGAGGTACTGCCTAATACAGAGGTGGAAAGTAGTAGCCAAAGGGGCAAATCCTGCCTGTACATGGGTTTGATTTTGCTCAACATTCTTGGCTCACACAGTCCTTTAAATTTTTTTAAAGTTAATTGCCAACATGTAAAAACCTGGAGATTTAACATCATTTGATTTTCTGACCCTTTAATAAAACTCAGACCATCTGGCAACTCAGGGTCCCACTATATGGCAAAAATGAGTTGTTACTCAGTAACAATCTGCCCCCCTTAAGCAGGTACACACATCTCAGTATGCCACAGTCTCTACCCTGCCCTGCTCTATCACAACTTGCCAACTTCACTTGTTACATTACTGCCTGTCACCAAAGTTTGTGATTCCTGAGCTAGTCTTACTCCCTTAGTTACTACAGTTGGGTCACTCCCTCCTGTTGACTGAGGTCACTTACTAAGGGTAATGCAGTAAATGGAGATGTTGGAAGACAAACTTCCAAGGGCTCAGTCCTTGGCTCTCCTCTCCTCTCGTGATGCCTCAGGTCAGAACACTACCCCGGGGAACATCTCCAGTCCCAGACTCACATCTGTGCTTTACACTTGGGTATCCAGCCCTCACTTTGGGCAAGTTGCTTAAGCCTTTCAAGTGCCTTCATTTCCTCATCTGTGATATGGCGACAATGAGAGTACTTTTCTACTATATGATTATTTTGAGAATTATATGTACAATTGGCTAATATATGCAAAACAATTTGAAGAGAACCTGACACTGTTGTTGTTGTAAGTTGCCTCATGGGTCTTTAGAATGTGCATGGTAGAGCTTTTAATTTCCTTCTGCCTCCAACCTGTTCCTTCCTAGTCTCCATGTCAGTAACAGCACCATTATCCCATGGATGGCTTGAGCTAAACACCTGGGAGTCATTCTTTGTAAATCTGTTTTCCTCATTCCCTAAATCCAATCATCATCAAGCCTATCCAGGATACTCTAAAAATGTATTTCAATTGGTCTCCTCTCTCCATCTCCACTGTCACCACCTTGGTCTAAGGTGATGTCATCCGTTGCCTGGGTTTCTGCAGTATCCTCCTGTTATGCACTGAACTATGCTCCCCCCATTCACATGTTGAAGCCCTAACCCACAATGGGATGGTATTTGGAGATGGGACCTTTGGAGGGTAACTAGGTTTGGATGATGCCTTAGTAACTAAGGGAGTAAGACTAGCTCAGGAATCATGAACTTTGGTGACAGGCAGTAATGTAACAAGTGAAGTTGGCAAGATGTGATAGAGCAGGGCAAGGTAGAGACTGTGGCATACTGAGATGTGTGTACCTGCCTAAGGGGGCAGATTGTTACAGAGTAACAACTCATTTTTGCCATACAGTGGGACCCTGAGTTGCCAGTGGGGACCTCATGATGGGGTCAGTGTCCTCATACGTAGAGACACGACAGAACTTGCTCTCTTTATTTCTCCCTGCCCTGGAGGATACAGGGAGAAGGCAGTCATCTACAAGCCAGGAAGAGAGCTCTCAACAGAAAAAGACCACGCTGGCACCTTGCTCTTCACCACCAGAACTGTGAGAAAATACATTTCTGGTGTTTAAGCCAACCAGCCTACCGTATTTTGTTACAGTAGCGTGAGCAGACTAAAACACCTCCTAAACTGACCCCCCTGCTTTGTCATGCTTTCTCTTGCAAAATCTATTCTCCACACAACAGCATATCTTTTAAACATGTCATGGCCCTCCCTCCCCTAAAACCCTTCTGTGGCTTATTTTTTTTTTTTAATTTTTTTTTTAATTTTTTTTTTATTTATTTATGATAGTCACAGAGAGAGAGAGAGAGGCAGAGACACAGGCAGAGGGAGAAGCAGGCTCCATGCACCGGGAGCCTGATGTGGGATTCGATCCTGGGTCTCCAGGATCGCGCCCTGGGCCAAAGGCAGGCGCTAAACCGCTGCGCCACCCAGGGATCCCTCTGTGGCTTATTTTTGTCCTTCCAACAAGCCGAAGCTCTCCGGGGTGGCCCTCGGGGCTCTGGGGACTTCCGCCCCGGCCACCTCTGCAGCCTAGCGCACCTTGCCCTCGCCCGGCGCTCCGGGCCCTCCTCGTCTGCGTTCCGGCCGCAGAACCACGCTGCATCTGCTGCCCCCTGCCGGCCACGCTCTTCCTCCAGCCGGGGAATCCCTTTCACATTTCAACTCTCAGAACAACTCCCACCTCCCCAAGTGGCCGCAGGGAACCATCTTACTCACAGCGTCCCCGACCCCCTTTCTTATTTAAAACCACCTTTCTCTGCCATAACAATCTGACGTGATCTTCTTCGTTTCCCCGCATTTAGCTTGCCCCCACCCAGGCCCCATGCGAGCTACTGAGGGCGACAGACTTGGTCCTGTTCCTGTGGCACCCCGGGCGCTGAGTGCCCCCCACACTACCTGAGACGCGCGCAGACGGTGCGGCCGGGTTTCTCGGGGGCGCCTCCTGAGGTCCCGGGAGGTCAGGTGCCTTCCCCAAAGCTGGCTTCCAAGGGCGCTGCACTCTTCGCGCTCCCCAAGGGGCGTCGGGACGCTAGAGATGCAGCACGATCACGGCACTCGGCTGCCTGAGCCAGGGCAGGGAGCTCAGGGTCTGGGAGCAACTTTCCCCGCGTGGAGGGGTGAGGATCGCTGCGGGGGGAGGCGCGGGGAGGGCCGGTGGGGGCGGGGCCTGCGGGGCGGGGCCTGCGGGGGCGGGGCCTGCGGGGGCGGGGCCTGGCCGCCCGAGCCAATGGGGCGGCGCGGCGCGGCGCGGCGCGGCGGGGCGGCCAGGCGGCCGAGGGGAGACGCTGGAGCGCGGTGGGGCGCGGAGGCTGAGCTCGCGGACCCGGAGCGCATCCTCAGGCGGGCGCCGCGGCCGAGGCACCCCCCTCGCCACCCCCGCCCCGGGCGCCGGCTTCCTGGCGGCTCGCACGGTAAGAGGAGCGCCGCCGCGAAGTAGACTTTGTGGGGCTACGGAAACTGGGAGCCCCTCCTGCCCTCGGCGCCTCAGACCGGGCTGCCGGCGGCGTCCTCGCGCCCGGCCGCGTCCCCCGCGCGCCGGCCCTGTGCCCGCGGGAGGCGGGCGCGCGGAGGGCGCGGGAGGGAGGCGACGAGCCGCCGCGCCCCGCGCCCTCCCGCAGCTGCCGCAGCCCGGCCGGGGCCCGACCCTGCGACCCACAGGTCGGCGCGCGGGAACTGCCTGGGGCCCGGGAGCCTGAGGGGCGCGGGACGGCGGCGTCGGGCCGGGTCTCCGGAGACTTGAGGACCTGTTGGCCCGGGGCTCGGGGTCAGGTTTGCCGCGCTGTCGCCTCTTTGCAGCCGCCCTGAGGCGCAGGAGGTCTCCGAGCGGCTCCCGGCGGAGCTCGCCGCGGAGACTGGCCCTTCATACCGCGCCGCACGTAGTTCTTTATTCAGCGTTTACCCGGCTGCCGCCGTGTGTGCCAGGCGCTGTGCTGAGGGAGCCCTGAGGCGCGAAGACGGGCCTTGGAGGGGCTCCTGCGGCGGAGGGGCGCGGTAGGAGGGATAGTTACCCAACAACACTAGTACCGGGCGCGAGGGGGAGAGCGAGCCAGGAGGGCTTCGGCGCGGGGGTGACCGCCCAGGGTGGACTGGAGGAGTCGGAGGGTCAGCCCCGCTGGGAGCGGGGGGGAGGGGGTGCCGGGGGAGGGCAGGGGGATAGCGGGCGTTCCAGAGAGATTTTCTCGTGCGAAGGTTAGGGAGCCGAAGAAGTCCAGTCTCCCATCGGGTGATCGCGTAGGACCAGGGCTTACCGTGGGTAGGAAACGAGCTGTCGGCGTGCAGGGAGGGGGCTGATCCACGCCCAGGCCTTCGAATGCAGCCTTGGACTGCCTCGGATTTTGTCCTGGGATGGGCTGCAGTGGAGGAATTCCGACCAGTAACCAGGTCCCTCTGGCAGCTCTGTGGAAAAATAGGTGGAGCCTGGAGCAGCGGAGAGCTGGTAAGTGTAGCTGCTGTTCAGACTTGGGAGTGAGTACTCTGGGTGGGGAAGACAGTCGCAACTGCCCAGGAGCCCTGCTCCCCGGCCTCTGGGCATGGATTTGGGCCAGGGACTGTCGTCCGTGTGACACTTGCTTCTGCAACCCGGGGGCCATTTTAATATCGTTTCTGGAGGCTTGGACCTCAACCTTGCTATCAGGGATGGACCCTGGAGGATTGGGAAGGGTACCGCTCCCCTTCTCTTTCTGTCTTACAAAGGCTCAGTCTCAACCGTGAGAGGTTGTAAAAAGCAAGGTGTCACTGGAGAGTCAGACCAGAAAGTCACTTTAGCTATGTGCCTGGAGGATGTAATCAATCTTTCTGATTTTCAGTTTTCTGATTTAAAAGGAAATATATAACTACCTTTATTAGGTCAGGTTCCCTGGAAAAAGGACTCAGAGATTCTGAGGTTTGTCTGTAGGGGAACTTTGGGGGAGTAGTTTCACTGATCCAAGGTGGGTGAGGGGTGAGAAAAACAGGATTGGGCAGAGGGAGAAGTGAATCTGTGGTGCAGTGCAAAAGAGGCCTCAATTGAGGCATGGGGGCGCCAAGCCTTTGAAGCCCCATGTTGACCAGCCAGTAGATGCAGGGGCATAACTTTGGTTGTCCCTTCAGCAAGACAGTTCCTGAAGAAGGACTCAGCCAGCACTCCTGGACGTGGAGCATATAAGAGTAAGGAGCCTTGGTCTTGGAGGGGGATTGAGAACTGTACCGCAGCAGCCACCTCTGCAGGGTGGCCTTGGGAAGTAAATGTAACAACTTGACAGAAATTGGTTAGCACTACATCTGGTGCAGAACAGGCATTTAAAAAGTGTTCCTTTCTCTCACCGTTAAACTTCTTGACTGTGTCTGAAAGTAGGTTGGGAAGTTAGAGCTGGATAAATAGACATTTTAGAGGAAAGGACTTTTAACAATAATAATAGCCACAATGACTGCCACTTCCCGTTATTGAGTGCCTGGTATCTATATGCATTCTCTCCTAGTTGTCTAGTAGTATTCTGTGTCAAGTATTTTTACTCTTATTTTATAGCTAACCCAGTCGTTTCCAAAACCCAACAGAGTATGTGTCCTTTTGCCATAAAATAATAGCAGTAACAACAGCAGCAATCAAAATAATGATTTGTTACACTTTATGAAGTGATTTTATTGGTGGCTTGTTAATTAATTCATTTATTTATCAATTATTAATTCAACAATGTGCATTGAGTGCTTCCTAAATGGCAGGGTGCTGTCCTAGGTACTGGGAATACAGTGCAGTCTATCAGGGAAGAGACAGACATTAAATGCTTTGATTTTTCAGGAGCAAACATTTAAGGATAGAACATCCCATTGCACAACCAGGAAGGAAGTGATAGAGAGTAATTGGCCCTTTTCCCGATTGACTTTCTCATTCTTCAGTTTTAGTATAACCTCCTCAAAAAGGCCTCCTGGACCATCCTGTGTGAGGCAGGTCCCTCCCTTTTACTCTCCTCTCATAGTACTTGTTCATTCATTTCATTTATTTCCTCGTTAGTGGTCCTCCCCATTAGACCGAAGGCTTCAGAAGGTCACATATTGCTTTATCCTAAGATCCCAGCACAGTGATTAACACATATTTCTTGAATGAGTGAAATGAATGAGACGTCTATCTGTTTAACAGAGTGGCTAGGGGAGGTCATATTGAGGAGTGATGTTTATATTGAGATCTGAGAGATGAGAAGGACCCAACAATGCCAAGCAATGCCAAGATTAAGAGGCAGAGAGAGCAGCTTGTTCAAGGATCATGAGGTGGAGGAATGGAGCCCAGTGCGATTGGGGAACAGCTTGAGATGAATTTGGAGCAGTAGACAGGTCCTTGGAAGGCCATTCTGAGCTTGGATTTTATTCACAGTGAAAGATCATTGAGGGGTTTTAAGCCTAATAATGACTTTGTCCATCATGCCTCTTGGAGGCAAATTCCATGATGGAAAGTGTTCAGTAAATATTGTTAGAGTTAATGGATGATCTGGTTCATGTAACTACCAAGTGAAAAATGGAGGAGGGAGAGGAATGGGTTTTTATCACAAATTAGGAGTTAGATGAGAGAGAAATGTTGGTGTCTTTGCTACAGAACAGCAATGGTGTTGGAGAAAAGTAGAAGGACTAGAGTTGTATTTGGTTATAAAATGGAAAAGGACTTGCTGATACATTAGGTGTTGGGAATAGAGGAAAGGGAAGAAGAATCAAGGGTAACCTGTGGGTTTATCACTTAAGATTGGGTAGATGCCAAATGTCTATCAACAGGTGAATGGATAAACAAAATGTAGTACATACTTAGAGTAGCATATTATTCAACCATAAAAAGGAATGAAATGCTCCTTTTACTACAATATGAATGAACCTCAAAGACATGCTAAGTGAAAAAAGACAGATACAAAAGGTCATATGCTGTATGATTTCATTTATATAAAATGTCCAGAGTAGCTAAATCCATAGAGACAGAAAGCAGATTGGTGTTTGCCAAGGACTTGGGGAAAAGGGTAAATGAGGCATAACTGCTTAAAGGGTAAACAGTTTCCTTTGGGTTGATGAAAGTATTTTGAAACTAGTTAGATGTGGTGGTTGTACAACATTATGAATATACTACATGCCACTGAATTGTGCATTTTAAAATGGTTAATTTTGTGTTATATGAATTTCATCTCAATTACAAAAAAAAAAAAAAAGATTGGGTGGTTGAGAGCACCAATAACAGAGTAGAGGAGACTGGGTAGGGAGCAGGTTGTGGAATTCACGTGCTGTCTTAGAGATACCCATGAGACATCCACATGGAGCCTAGGGGGAGGTCTGGGCTGGAGATATAAATATGAGAGTTGTCAGCACTTAGATGTCAGCCAACAAAATGGATGAGATCTAGGGAGAGACAGTGTAAAGGAGTACATCACAGCCTGGATGGTTCTTTAATTTGGCCTTCATACCTACTTACAAGGGAAGTGCTCTTGTCTTCATTATCAGATGAAGAAACCAGCCGCCTTCCCTTGGCTCCCAAATAAACTTGCCCGGGGTCAGACACTTTGTTTATGTGCACCTTATGGCTTTCAGGGCTTTGCTGTTCCCATCTTGGCATGATGCCATTTAGAACTCTAGCAAGGGCCTTACCTCCCTTCTCCCTCTCCCTCCAATCCAGACTGAGTACTCACAAATGGCAGGCACTGTGCTGGGCATATGTTGGTGGAGAAGGTAGAAATGGCTCTAATTTTGTGGAGTTTACCCAGTAAACAAGCAGCTGCAGTCCACTGATATAGGGGACCTTAGGAGCCTGGAGCAGGGGCATCTACCCCAGGTTTGGGAGTAGGAGGAGGCTTCCTAGAGAAAATGGCAGCTAAGCTGAGATTTGCAGTAGAAGGAGAAAGATGGAGCCCTAGAAAGAGATGGTTCTCTGGAGGGCTCATGATCCCTAAACACCTGCTATGGGAATTCAGTGTTCTCTTCATTCCCCAGTTCTTCACAGGTTACTTGCATTTTCTAACTTATTGTGAGGGTTTTCTGTATTTTCTATAGCTCTGGAGGCAATAAGCAGACAAATGGCTTAGTTTGACTTCTAGTGGGAGCTTCAGAGGGGTAGCCAGGTAGAGTGCAAACAGCCAGGTTTTCAAAGCCAGCCTCCATCTCTTGAGCAAGTGACTTATTCTCTCTGAACCTTACTTTTTATACCTATGAAATGGAGCCAATAATGTCCATTGCTTAGTGTAGGAAATAAATGAAATGATACAGTAAAGTATTGGGTACATAATAAATGCTCAGAAAAACAGTATCTCTTTTATCTTTTGGAGAGGGAGATTTTCTAAATAGACCAGTAGTAGTCCTCCACTCTATACGCTATTTAAAATACAGATACCCGTCTTCCCTCTGAGGGCTCTATGGTTCCAGATGCAGCACAGTGATCTGTATGTTTAGAAAGCAGCCCACATGATCCTGGTAAAAACAAGTCCAGGAACCATTGGCTTTACCAAATACTTGAGTCATTGCTATGATGAACATGAAAGGGTTAAGCACCTAAAAGCAGAATTTTTCCTTCTAGGAATTATTAGCCAATGACAGTGCTGACCGATGATGTAATGGCTTTGGCTGGCGCTCCATTGGTTAAGTGTATTGTTTCTCTCCCTGCTTCAGCTGTGTGAGGAGCAAAGCTGGAGCCCAAGGGTTAATTATTCTGTGGCAGCAGATAGAGCTATTTTTTTCCCATTCCTCTTCTGCTAGGGGTGAGTGTACAGCCCAGCTTAGCAGATTGTTGCCCTTCTCCTTCCAATAAACAGCTGCATCTTCCTCCTTACCTCCTCCCAAGCAGAGCACATGTCTCCGTAGTACTACAGAGGAGGAGGAGGGAGAGGGAAGAAGGAGGAGGAGGAGGAGGAGGAGGAGGAGCAGCAGCAGCAGCAGCAGCAGGATCCTTTAGGGAGGAACCTTTCAAAGTTCCACGCGGCAGTCTCTCCTTGCCACTGGGTACGGGCACAGCCCCCGGCTGCCCTGGCCTGCAAATGTCCCACTGGATGAATTGCTAAACTGCCACCTGCTTCTGGGCATTGTTCAACCTGTCAGGATCCTCAGAACCAGGAGGTGAGCCTAGGGTTTCGGAAGAGGGAGTGGGCCTAGCAGAGGGGAGCTCTAGACTAGAGGTCTAGAGAGAGGGAACAGCTCTAGGCTGAAGGTCAAGCTTAGGCTCCATCTTATAGCCCTGGCATGTGGTGTGAGCTTGGGCAGGACTGTTTCCCTCTTTGGGTCTGTTTGCTCAAGTGCACAGTGTGAGGCTTGGATTAGGGATATCTAAATTCTGGGAGACACTGGCCACAGTGTCTGACCAGAAGCTATAAACAAGCATGTTCTTGTAGCTTTCTATCAAATGATCTCTGTAGTTGAATGCTTTGCTCCGGCAATCTTGGGCAGCAGTGGAATGTCAGGTGAGGGCTTTCTCCCTGGAGCCAGCTATCACCCAGGCCCCTCCTCATATTGTCTGGACTCTCTCTTCAATGCCCCCACTCAGCTGAGCAGCCCTTGGTAGACTCTGGGCTGAGGTTTCTCTAGAAACATCTGAATGGTCTCAGGGATTTTGATCATGTCCTTTGAGGGGAACTTTGGGGTCACACTGACCCTTGAGTTATCAGTGTGCCTTAATTTGGCTTTCCTAGTTGTCCTGTGCTGGAGCTCCTAAGGTAGGAGAATTATTTTTGCATTATTGGATGGCTTAGCTGTGACAGTTTTCTTGTGTGTTTTTAGTGGGGCATGGATTATTGCCCCAGCCTGAAATTTCTCACCTTGTCCAAAGAGGTCCTAGTGTAAGCGTGTCAGCCTCAAGGTGTAAATTTAAAAAAGTAGAAATGGGGTGGAGTGGGGTGAGAAGATGGTGGCTAAATAACTGGAAAAGGCTGATGATAAAAAACTCTGACCTTCATTTCATTGTAATTCAAGAAAGCCTGCATTTTACAGATAGGCTCTGATGCTACTTCCCTCTTGCAACACTCCAAACAATACAGAAATAAAAGCTCTGTTATTTTTATTTTTCGGAATTTAGTTATGTGTGGGGAGTTATCACTTTCCTTGGGGAGAGTAGAGACTTCAAAGTGTTCTGTGTCTTGTATAACCCTTGGTACCAGCTGCCCTGTGTTCTGGGTCAGGCTTTGCTGCTGAAGAACATATGGGCCCTTGGGCAAGTCGCTGTGTCTCTTGGAGCCTTGTTTTCTGCATTTGTCAATCACAGGGTCAGGAGGGAGTTGGACTGACTTTTAGAACCCTTATAGCTCTGGCTGTCTGTGCTTTGGATCACAAAAAGCCTTTGTGATTTGAGGCTGTTGATGAAGTGGGTTGGATAAGTAAAGAATCTTTGAATAAAGGAACATGCAGCATGGGTCCTGTAAGTGTAGGGCTGTACACATGTTTTAACTCATTTCACTCCCTCAGTAGCACTGGGAGTAGATGGAATTAACCTCACTCTACAGATAAGAAATTACTCAAGATCATCATACAGTAAATGCTGAGACTGGTATTTGTGCAGGTGACCATACTGAGATGGTGGCACGTCTTAGGATAATGAAAGGGCTGGAGCTGGAATCCTTACCTACCTTTGCTTCCATGCATGCTCTTCTTTCTACTATAAAGCAAGTACTGATTTTAAGATTGACTAGTCTGGCCAGATTAATGTGGACTATCCAGTTTAATATCTGGGACAGCAGAAAATTAGGGGACCCTGGGTCTGGAGGTGAATCCTTTGGACAAGGCTCTCAATTTACAGCTGAGAAAAATGGAGGTCCAGAGAAGTTAGGTGACTTATTCTCTGTCACTCAGTGAGTCAATAGATGGCAGGGATGGAAACCAAGACTCATTCACTTAGGTCTTTGAAGGTGTATTGTTATTAATGAGTTTTTTTTTTAAATCTTCATCTGAGAAATTTGGCATCATTTGAATTTAGCTATTCTCACCTTTGTGTATTCTCACCAGAATTTGTGAGATTTGTGTATTTGGCTCCTTTGAAGTGCCAAAGGGTTGAGGTAAGAATCATTGAATACTTAACCTGCACTTGGCATTGTGGCAGGTGTCTGAAACATGAAAGAAGAGTGGTAAGCAAGCTGAGTATGAGATGTGGCCAGTTTCCTTCAGGAGCCTCACAAATGCAAGCTGTATTTCATGAGAGTCTAACTCACAGGTCAGCAATCTTTCTTCTTCTTCTTTTTTTTTTTAAGATGTATTTATTCATGAGAGACACACAGAGAGAAAGGGAGAGACACAGGAAGAGGGAGAAACAGGCTCCATGCAGGGAGCTCGATGCGGGACTCGATACTGGATCCTGGGATCACGTCCTGAGCCAAGGCAGACTTGAGCTCAACCGGTGAGCCACCCAGACATCCCAGCAATCCTTCTTAGTGGATGAACTGGGTGGGACTCTGACCCTTTTTCTCGGTATATGGCTGGCACCTAATTTATACCACTACAGGAATACTTGCCACATGACATGTGGTCTCTGTTCTTTGTCTTTCCAACTAAGCTTCATGTTTCCCAAAGTGTGGAATTTAATCAGTGGGGCTGCCTAATGGGGAGGTAGATGTCAATGTCTTGGATATGCAGAGATGTACACTCAGAAATAAAAAGCTATCAAATGATTATTAAGGGCAGCCCTGGTGGTGCAGCGGTTTAGCGCCACCTGCAGCCCAGGGCGTGATCCTGGAGACCCTGGATCCAGTCCCATGTCAGGCTCTCTGCGTGGAGCCTGCTTCTCCCTCTGCCTGTATCTCTGCCTCTCTCTCTCTCTGTGTCTCTGTGAATAAATAAATAAAATATTAAAAAATGATTATTAAAAAGAGCAATGCAGATACTTGACTCCTTCCTTGATCAATGTAATGAAAGAATCATCTTGGAGCAATGTGAAGAAGAAGAGGCGAGAGCAACCCCTGGATCAGCCAAAGTGCGTGCACCGCTGCATCCCCACGTACAGTGCTTATGCCCTGCTGCTGTCACCACCATGCCCAAAAGAAAGGCTGAAGGAGATGCTAAAGGAAATAAAGCCAAGGTGAAGGATGAGCCACAGAGAAGATCTGCAAGGTTATCTGCTAAACCTGCTCCTCCAAAGCCAGAGTGCAAGCTTAAAAAGGCCCCTGCAAAAAGGGAGAGAAGGTACCCAAAGGGAAAAAAGGGGAAAGGTAATGCTGGCAAGGATGGAAATAACCCTGCAGGAAATGGAGATGCCAAAACAGACCAGGCACAGAAAGCTGAAGGTGCTGGAGATGCCAAGTGAAGTGTGTGCATTTTTGATAACTATGTACTTCTGGTGACTGTACAGTTTGAAATACTAATTTTTTATCAAGCTTCATAAAAATACAGAGAAAGAGAAAGAATCATCTTAATACCATGCTTCAAATATCCTAATGATTATTACAGGAGAGAGGAGTTATAAGTTTTTTGCAGGGCTGAAGGGCAAAGCTAGCAGCAATGGGTGGAAGTTGGAGGGGAGCAGGTAGCAGATAAATAGAGGGAGAGTATACTGATGGTAGAGGCTGTCCAGTGGGTAAGTCCACCTTCTACACTTTTGTCATCAAGATGTCATGTGCAAACTAGTGTGTAAAACACTGATTTAGACTAAGAGAAGTAGCACCACAAAGTCTATATGCAGTTGTTTGGGTCTTTCTACTGCTTTGTCTTTAAAGTAATTATAAAATTCCTCACCTGCATGGGGTAGGGGATGGAGAATTTTTAAGTGTCCTTGCTTGCTTGTAGTTATAATGCTATTCTGTTCAGATAAACAGTCTTTAATACCATTAAATGTGTTTAACAGTTTTTTTTTTAATGATAATGAAAATTAAGTGAAATAATATGTGTAGAAACCTTGAGCCCGGGAACTGTTACAGAGTAGATGCTCAGTATAATTTTACTGAAAAGAAATCAGCAACTTGCTTTGCATACTTGTCTATGCTGGTCTTTGAAAAGTTTTAGAGAAGAGCCTGGCCACCTGTGTCCAGGCTGGCATTTCCTATTTGAGTTTGGCATGTCCTGTTTGGCTCCTCTGCACAGTGTTCACCCTCTTACCTCTGAATACTGCTTCTAAAATCCAAAGTAAAAAAAAAGAATGAGTTTGAAAGCTTCACAGACCTGAGTTCAAAGCACTAGTTCAAAACATTACCTCGCATATCATTTTCTGGCATTGGCCATGTTACTTAACCTCTCCGTGTTTTTTTTTTCACTTATGAAAATGGGATCAGTATACCTCACCTTGAGGGTAGATGGGGGCTTAAATGAGAACCTTAAAAGAGTGCCTGAACATATATAGAGTAGGTGTTCTGTAAGTGGCTAATTTATTTGTTCTCCACCGAAAAATGTTACAGAGACGTGGTTTTTTTTCCCCTTCAATCTTACCTCAAACTTCTTTGCCCACATTAGTAGTATTTCTACATAGTTTTGTATAAACTTTCAGGAAACCTCACGTGACATTATTTTTAGAATGCATTTGCTTGCAGCCTTATTCCCTCCTCACTCACCTTCATGGCTGTCACCTAACTAAGCACTCAGAAGGGAAATGTGTTTAATCCAGTTGTAAAACTCTAGTAACTGATTTAAATATTCTGGGCTGGAATGCTCTTTACTCAGGGGCCAACTGAGCAGGTAATTTGAGGGTTTCTCCCCTCATAGCTCCAAGTTCAAAGCATTGGGGAATTTCATCATTGAATTTTCATTCCTTGGGTTTATGTATTTATCCATTTAACAAATATTTATTGAGTTCTTATACTGTGATAGGCAGTGTGCTAGGTACTGGGATCAATGACCATACAGACAAGATGTTATATTCTGATGGGGGAATGGAAAATAACTACGAAACAATTAAATTATAGGATGTCAGTGGCAAGGGCCATGAAGAAAAATAAAACAGTGTAAGGGCATAGGAAGAAGGCCATATAGAAAAATCCATTAAAAGTCTCTGAGGAAAGGAGAGAAAATGAGTGAAAATATCAGTGAGGATGACAGAACATGAGAGACTCCTAACTCTGGGAAACGAACAAGGGGTAGTGGAAGGGGAGGTGGGCAGGGGATGGGGGTGACTGGGTGACGGGCACTGAGAGGGGCACTTGACGGGATGAGCACTGGGTGATATGCTATATGTTGGCAAATTGAGCTCCAATAAAAAAAATAAATTTAAACAAACAAAAACGGTCTCTGAGGAGTTGCTATTTCAGCAGAGGGAAAGTTTGAGAAGGTATAACTAGAAAAGTACCCAAAACCAGGTCTGGTAGGGACTCATGGGCTGTAGAGAGAGGTTTGCATTCTACTTTTCCCCAGAGGCTTTGAGCAGGGAGGTTAAATGGTTTGACTTATTCTTTTGGGTTTTTTTAATTGCCATATAGAAATTTGACGTTGTTTTGGTGTAGATTCATGGAAGTGCCAACATCACAGTGAGGACACAGAACAGTTTCATCACCCAGAAACTTCCTCCTAATGTCCCTTTGTAGTCACAAACTCCCCGTCTCTGACATTTGGCAACTACAGCTCTACTTTCCATCATGACCATTTTGTCTTTCTGAGGATTGTGTGGTCAGGGGAATCATACCATATATAACCTTCTGAGGCTGCTTCATTCCCTGAGCACAATGCCTTAGAGATTCATCCATGTTGTTGCGGGTGTCAATAGTTTGTTTTTGCTGGCTAAATATTGTGTGGTTGTACCACAGTTTGTCTATTCATTTACCCTTGAAGGACAATTGGGTTGTTTCCAGGTTTGGGCAGTTACGAATAGAGCTGCTATAAACATTTGTGCTCAGGTTTTTGTATGAACACACATTTTTGGATCTCTAGGATAAACACCCAACTGTTGGATCACTGGGACATAACAAAAAATTTGCACTTAATTTGTTAAGAAACTGCCAAACCGTTTCCAGTGTGGCTTTACCATTTTGCATTCCCATCAGCGATGTGTAAAAGCTCCACTTACTCTGCATTCTTTTTTTTTAAAATATTTTATTTACTTATTCCTGAGAGATGCAAAGAGAGAGGCAGAGGGAGAAGCAGGGTCCATGCAAGGAGCCTGATATGGGACTCAATCCTGGGACTCTAAGGATCATGCCCTGAGCCAAAGGCAGATGCTCAACCGTTGAGCCACCCAGGTGTCCCGTACTCCGCATTCTTGTCAGCACTTGTCATTGTCAGCATTTTTCATTTTAGCCATTCTAATAGTTTATTATTTCTTTCCATGGTTTTAATTTGTATTTACCTAGTAGCCAATGATATTGAATATCTTTTCACATGTTTATTTGCCATCCTTATATCCTTTTTAGTGAGGTTCTGTTCAAGTCTGTTATCCATTTTTTAAATTGCTGTTGTGTTTCTTACTATTTAGTTTGGAGTATTCTTTATATCTTGTGGATATCAGTGCTTTCTTGAATATGTGTTCTGTAAATTGTTAACTTGTTTTTAAGGAATCATTCTGGATTCTGTGTGGGAGGGCTGCTGTAGTGAGGAGGGGTGGAAGCAGAAGGATCAGTAGCAGATTATTGTAGTAGTCCATGGGGAAAGATGATGGCAATTTGGATTAAAGTCATTTGGGTGTAAGAGGTGAGAAGAGGTAAAAATCAAAGAAACTTTTGAAAGTAAAGCCATCTGAACTTGATGATGGGTAGAATGTGAAATGTGAGGGAAAAGAGATGTCAAGAATGGCTATAGTGATGGAGGGGCTGAGAATTTAAATATAACTCAGGTATGGTATCTGCCCTTAAGAAGCTCTCAGACTAGTAAAAGGAGACTTACTGTAAGCAGTTTACAGAATACAACCGAGTGTGCTCAGAGAGATCATGTGAAAAGAACTAGGATATTGCAGGTGATGGAAAATTTACTAAGGGTAATATTTGTGAGGCCAGCTCTCTGGACAGCCACTCTCAGACTTCAGTGTCTGTAAGAATCAGGTGAGAAATTTATTAAAAATGAGCTGGTTAGGCTCCTGCCCCAAAAGTAAGAAGCCTGTGGTTAGCAACACCACAGATCATTCTGTGTAGGGGATTGGTTGACCATTATGAGAAACCTTTGGGGGAACTGGGAGGACTTCAGACAAGTGATGCCAGAGTTTCAATGTTCAGTGGGAATTCTGACTTGAAGGAAGCTGTGGAGAGGGCAGCCAGGCATGGCTTTGTGGGAAGAGAAAGAGTAAAGGCTTGGAAGAATGATAGAGACTGGCTGGATCCTAGAGTAGTATAGTATAGGTGGGGTGATGATGATGACTATTGACCAGAGAGCATGTGTCTGGGAGTTAGTGATGAATCATGGAAATTCCTGTGCTCAATGAGTCTAAAGTGGTTGCCACCACCCAGCAGCTGCCCAGATACTAACAAGAGGCCTGCCATAGTGAAAGGTATCTGGCAGTCCAGTGCTGGGTGTGCAGAGTGACTGTCTCGTGACCAAGTGCCTTTGAGGAGAGAATGAGCCAGCTGGGGGTACTGTGTGTAGAGATTTGCAGAAGGATGCCCTGTCTCTAGGACCACACTGGGTCTTCTTTGAAGCTTACAGACTCTGTATTTCCTGTTCACACATGATCTTGCCAACTTACCAAGGTTGCTGAGCCCCATCTTCCTGTAGCATGACTACTACTCACTGTGCGTCAAGCATAGTTCAAAACGCCTTACACGGATTAACCCATTTAATTCTCCCAACAAGCCTGTGGATGAGATAGAATGGCTATTTCTGTTTTATGATGAACAACTAAGGCACTGAAATATCAATGACTGGCTCTAGGGTGCAGTGCTACAAAGTAGAAGAGCTGGCATTATTAAGCAAGTAGTTTGGACTTCAGAGCCCATGGTTTTAACTGTTATGCCGCATACGCCCTCTGGGGGCATCTGTAGAGGGTGAGAGGCTGGAGAAGCCGGAGTGGCAGCAGTAACACATATGCTGTGCTTACAGTATCCCAGTCCTTGGGCGACATTTGTGGGGTTTTCCCTGCAGGTACTATTTCAGTAATACACTTTTATGTCAGAAGTTTTCTTCTTTGATTTTAGCTTTTGGGTTAAAACTTACTATTTTTATTCTTTCTTGTCTAGTTAATAGCAATATGGTATATCTATTGTGAAATTTGAAAGAGTAACATAAGGTGTTGTAGTATCATGATGCTCCTTAAAATTGTTGTTATATGTGGAACTGTTTGCCCATACACTAAATGGCCCCAGGTTATTATGTTTTAGAGTTCTTTTAAATCTGTCTTTCTCCATAACTTCCTGTGCTTCAAGCAGCTAGTGTGTTTTCCTACAGCAAAATTCTTTCTGATTTATCCCGTCTGTTTGGCTGAAGTCAGGGAAGACAAGCGACCAAATATATGTGCATTGTTTCCTAAGGAAAAATCAATAGGCTCTGACTAACAGGCTTTTCTCCTTTTTTCTGTAGATTTCAGAGAGAGGTACAATAAACTGATGGGTCTGAGGCCACTCCCACTTTCTTTTCTTCTTTCTTTTCTTTCTTTTTAAGATTTTACTTATTTATTTATTGGGGGGGGGGCGGAGAGATTGGTGCTAGGATCATATGAGCCAAAGGCAGACACTTAACTGACTGAGCCACCCAGGTGCCCCTTTCCCATCTTATTTCAAGGTTCTAAACTGCTGCTGTACCAAATTTCTGTAGACTGGGAGTTTAAACAACAGACATGTATTTCTCACAGTTCCAGAGGCTGGGAAGCCCACAAGTCAGGGTATTCAGTGTATTGGGTTCTAGTAAGAGCCTTCTTCCTGGTTCATAGAGGGCCATCTTTTTGCTGTCCTAATATTGTGGAGAGCAGGAAAAGAGGAAGTAAGCTTTCTGAGTGTCTCTTCTTAGAAAGGCACTAATCCAATCCCATCATGAAGGCTCTACCCTCATGACCTGATTATCTCCCAAAGGCCTCATCTCCAAATACCATCATGTTGGGGATTAGAGGGGTTCAACACAGGAATTTGTGGGGGACACAAACATTTACTGCATAGCAGTTGAGTAGTTGAGTTTGCTACACAAGAGAACTCCAGACAGTGCAGAAGGAGTGTAGTGTGATCTAGGAGAGTTTTAAAGTTCTCTTAGCAGAGAGAGAGCTGGAGTTCTAGGGAGGCTTCTGAACCTAGAGCTGAGTTTTGAAAGATGAATGGAGTACACTGATCCCATGGGGTGGGGTGGGGCTTAGAGAAGAATAAAATCGGATGCCATTCCAAGAGGCAGGAACAGCATGTACAAGAACACATGGCAAGTGAGCAGATATGTGTTAGTGAATGTAATGGTGCCACATGAGGCTGGAGACAAAGCTGGCACAGATCAGAAAGGGCCTCAGTGCTGCATGGAAGGGCTTGGGCTGACATCAAGGAGCAGCTGCTGTGTTTAAGTAGGATAGTGACCTGGGCAGGTTTTTGTTTTTAAAAAATGTCTCTGACAGTCTATCCTGTGGAAATGCATTTGGAGGAGACCTAAATATATGCAGGGAAACCACACTTCTGCAGTGGTCTATGCAAGAGATTACATGTCCGAGCTAGAAGTTGAGAGAAATGAAGTGACTGTCAAAGCTTCCCTTTTATTGAGCCCCACACCCAGAATAATCTCCTCTGTTATGGGGCTGTCTGAAAGTAAATTTGATATGGTCTCTGTCCTCAAAAAGCTTATAATACAGAAACATCTAAGAAACCATTGGCAGTGCCGAAGATGGATTCACCAAGTTTCTTTGATTCACGAATGTCTTTTGAATGTTTTCTATGTACCAACCCTTTCTGGTTGGTGCTCGAGATGTGGCAGTTAAAAAAAATCAACAAAATTCCTGTCCTTATGGGGATCACATTCAAGTTGTAGGGAGCACAGAAAGGAGACATGACAAAGGTAAGATACATGTTATGTGACAGTGGGTATTACAGACAAAAGAGGGAAGGGGGAGAGGGGTGTTGGAGAAGGGGCTGCAATTTTTTAAAAGGTAACATTTGAATAAAGAGCTAAAGGGGGAAAGGGAATGGTATCTTAAATATACAAATATAGAGACTAAAATACCTTTCTGGAGTGTAACAACTTTGAACATGAGCTTTGGGGAAAGGCAGACTTTAATTTGAATCCTGGCTCCATGCCATGCTGGCTGGGTGACCTAAGACGTGTTATTTTCACCTCCTTGAATGTGGATTTCCTTATCCCTAAAGTAGAGATTGATGACATTCATCTCCCAGGATTGCTGTCAGGATGGAAAGAGATACTTCTTGCTTAGTGCTGAGCCTGGTGCATCGAAAGTGCTCATTGTGCGGTACATACTCAATGTTAGAGATGATTCTGGTAGAGCATCACCAAGGAAAAGGGCCCTGGGAGGTACACCAGGGGGTCTGAAACAGGATTTCCTGACTAGGGCTCTCAGCTCTGCTGTTGCAGAACTGAGCCATGGGCCCTGGGGGCAGAGAGGCAAAAGTTCCAGAACAGCCTTTTCAGTAAAGAGTACAGGAGAGCCTGGAGACCCAGTGTCCTGCTATGTTGTGTGGTCCTTCAAAGTCTCTGCATCTTGGGAAGGATTCTGTCCTGAGGCAGGTCCCAATTCCCTGGGAAAGGATGTGAGAAAAGCTTTATGTGCTTTAAAGAAATAATGGAGGTGAAAATTGGTGGGTGTGAAGGCGAGTCTGGCTTTTGTTCAGCAGTTTTACTGGTGAGCACAACAGAAATGGTTGTTTTCTGCGGGGGCTAGAGGAGGCAGCTGCCAAAAAAGCCCTTCCTTGCCTGCGAGTGACAGAGGAGAGGGCTGCTCTCTGGAAGGAGTCGGCAGCAGCTGCTGGGGAATCTGGGTGGAAATCTAGGATATGAAAGCTCTGCTTCCCGTGGGCGCTTCCCTCTGCCTGTCGCATGTCATCAACCATTGGTATCATGGTGCCTGCCTGAGGGGGCATTACTGCCTCTTGGCTAAGGCTAGCCATTTCCCAAGACTGCTTTAGGGGGAGGGTCTGGCAGCAGCAAGCCACTGCAGAGCAGGGGAGTGAGTAAGAGTACAGCATTGGTTGGGATTCCTCTAATCTAGTCCTTTTTCCTTTTTCTCATTGTCCAAGTCTTCTGTTTTCTTTTCATCTATTCTGTTTCATTATTTTATTTATCTACCCCTCATTCTTTTTCTTCTTTTTCCTTCCATCCTCATGTTCTTCTTAGATTTTTCTTTTTACCCCCCTTTGTTCCTCCTTTTCATCTATTCATTTGTTAATTCATTATTAATCCATCAAGCATGTTCTCTGCACAGTGCTAGCCCGGGGCACTTATAACACCTTTCCTGCACTCAGGAACTCAGCTGCTGCAGTAAGGGGGAGGAGGGGAAATAAACAGGCAAAGCCTGCAGTGAAGGACCTAGACCCTAGAGTCAGACAGACCTGGTTGGAATTTGCCACTTATGTGTTATGTTGGGCAAGTTACTGAACCTTTCTGAGCCTCACATGCTACAGCTCTCAATCAGAGTACTAGACCCTTCTTCCTAGGATTGCTGGGAGTGCAGGAGGGAGTGCAGGTAATGTGCTTAGCAGAGTATGAGGCATGGAGCAAGAATTCAGGCAATGTTATTATTAATATATTCTGGCAAATATTATTAGGCATCAAGATAAAGGAAGGGAGAGAGAGGAAACCACTTTTCTGTGTCTGGTTCTTGCCCCTGAAAGTAAGCATCAAAGATATGCAACAGAGTTCCTCAGTCCTCATTTTATAGATAAGCAAAGAAGCCTATGAGTAGAGAGGTGACCTGCCTTGGGGATGCCTAGGGATACAGTAGAGTCCGCCATCTGGGTCGAATCTTCATACCACACAGAATCCTGGTGGCAGCTGTGCAAGTTACTCTACCTTTTGGGCCTCAGTTTCCTCTGTATGTAAAGTGGATGATAACAAAGGATTACTATTAGGACTAATTGGTTTAATATATGACCAGGGCTTAAAAAAGGACCTAGCACCTAGGAAATAGTATAAAAATATTAGCTGCTATTACTATTGTTATTAGTATTACTGTCATCATTTTCACTATAGTCAGGGTCACACAGAAGGCCAGTGGTAGTGGTCACCACTCACCTCCTTTAGTGGACATATGTATGCTAGCCTTGCCCACACCAGCCCCTTTGTGCGAGCAGTGAGGCTGCCAGCTTTCCTAGCCTGCAAGAGGGAGTTATGTCCCCATAATTGCAGCTGAGCCCGCATAATTGAGCTGTTCCCAGAACCTTCTGAACCAGTGCCTGGATTCAGGCTCTCTGAGGTGAAGGGCACTGCAGAGTCTGTCACAATGCTGCCCAGTAGGTGTCAGGTTACAGGGAGTACCCCACTGAGGTTTAGCACCAGGAGAGTTAGGGGAGAGTAGGCCAGCAAGCCAGGGCTGTGCAGTCGTTGAAGGGCTGCATCTGGAGACAGACTAGACTGATGTAGAGGCAAGATTGAATTTTGCCACTAACCTGGTACATGGTGGTCTGCAGTTCACTTCACCCCCTTCAACCTTAGTTTCTCATCTGTAAAGTGGGTTAATGGTACTATTTGCTTCACAGGGTTCTGTGAGGATTAGTGAGATGATGCTTGTAATGAGCTCAGTGCTAGGAAGCAAGTGGGTCACATGGTGGCTATTACTTTCCGCTATTTAATAGAAGAGTGCTCCCTGTCTGGAGAGGGTGAAGTGAATGACTGGGAACTAAGCATTGATATGCAGAGAATCTTATATTTTAATTGTGGTAATTTGGAGTCAGGAAAAAAACACGAGCTAAAGACTTAGGAGACCTATGTTCTGGGCCTGGGCTGGCCTCTACTTCATTGAGTGATCCTAGATAACTCTCTTCCTTGTGTGTGTAGTCTCCCCATCAGGTAACAAGGTCATGGGAGCGGGGCTGCCACACTGCGCAGTTCTGTGTCTTTCACAGGGGCCCCCTCCAGGTCCAGACCCTCCAGGTAACTGTCTCTGCCAGAGCACAGCCCATGCCCCCCGGAATCCCAGAGTTCTTTACCAGATGCTTCCTCAGTGTGCAGTGTGTCAGTCCTGCATCCAAGTGCTGTGCACGGTGCCAGGATGAGAATGAAGTGGGCAGGGTCATGGGGGAGTCTGGCAGGAAGTGAACCCACTCTCAATATAAGGAAAATGCTGCAGGATAAGGGAAGAAGATACACAGTGGGCCCCCCTTATCCGCGGTTTCACTTCCCGCAGGTTCAGCTACCTGTGGTCAACCTCTGTCTGGAAGCAGATGGTCTCCTGTGGTAGCGTCAGAAGGTCATAGCAGCCTCTATGCTGTGTCACCATACCTACATCATCCGCTTCACTTCTTCTCATCACGTAGGCATTTTATCATCTCACATCGTCATAAGAAGGGTGAGTACAGGACAACAAGCTATTTTGAGGAAGAGACCGTGTTCATATAGCTATTATTACAGTGTATGGTAATAATTGTTCTATTTTATTATTAGCTATTGTTGTCAATCCCTTACAGTACCTAATACATAAATTAAACTTTATCATAGGAAGAAAACATAGCATAGAGAGTATTTGATACCATTGGTGGTTTCAGGCACCCACAGGGTGTGTAGGAACATACCTTCTGTGAATAAAGGGGGCCTACTGTAGTTGGTGAAGGGCACTAGGGTCAGTATTAAATGGAATGGTCAGGAAAGGACGCTGAGGAAGTGACATCCTGAATGACAAGGAGGCGGCAAGGGGAAGACAGAAGAAAATTCTGGGCAGAGGGAAGAGCAAGTGCCGAGACCTGAGGGTATTGGGGCAGGGATGCTAGAGAGTGAAGTCAGCTTGTTTGAGAAATAGAAGGGCCAGTTTGGATATAGAAAATGAGCTAAGGGAAGGGAGTCCAGATGATGTGTCTTTTCCTCCCCCCGAGGCCGTGAAAGAAGCTTGAGTGCTATCCAGACCACAGTGGGGACCGCTGAGGGGTGGGAGTCACGGCAGGGAAGCAGGTGCCAGGGCAGGAAGGGCAGAGGGGAGCTTCCTTGTTGGTCCAGGTGAGGATGACGATGGCTTGGACCCTAGTGGTAGCTGTGGAGTTGGAAGAAGTAGATGCACTCAGAGGCTGTATTGGGGAGGAGAGTTGATGGCCTGTGGAGGGTGGCTGGAGAGGGGAGAATTATGGGATCTTCCCACATTTCTGTCTTAAACAACCAAGTGTGGTATTTACTGAGATGGGAAGATGAAGAGAGGGCAGTTTGGGGTGGGGAGATGGCAGAAAATGGAGTTCTGTTTGGGATCTGATAAATTTAAGATGTTTCATAGCATGCTTTTGCTGCTCTCCAGAGTAAACTTGCTAAATTACTCATTAGGATGGCACCTGCCTGCCAGAAGCACCGCCAGGCTGGCCATCTGCCCTGCCAAGCTTAGACAGGAGGCTGCGGACACCTGAAGGTGATAGGATTGGATGTACAGTAATCAGCCTGGTCTCCACGGGCTGTGCTCTTCCCCTGTCTCTCTTTTTCTACTTCTGTCTCTCTCTGTCTCCCTGTCTCTCTCTTGCTCTCTTTCTGTCCCTCTCTATGCCCTTCTCTGTCTCTGTGTCTCCCTGTCTCTGTGTGTGTGTGTCTTTCTGTGTGTCTCTCTGTCTCTCTTTTACCTGTTAATAGCTTCGTTCAGATGTTCCAGATAAAGTTGGCGTTTCCTTTCATTTCAGTCCTTCTTCCTTTCTCCAAGTGAGCCTCTCACTCTCAGAGTGAGCCTCTCCTGTATCTCTAGGAAGAAGGTTATTTATTTGGCTCTGTGTGTTTTCTGATCTGGCACAAGGAAACACCGTGTCTGGTTCCTGGATTGTAGTAATGCTGGCATCCTTCTTGACTCTGGGCTCCCAGCTGTGCCTACTACTATCTCTAACTCAGTGATTCTGTAGCCAGACATGGTCCCTCCCCTCAAACCACAGGGACAAGTGTGCACAGGGCTTTGCAGGGACACAAAGCAGCTCTCTTAGTCTTAGTTGGTTGGTGAGAGTAGTCATGGAAGCCTCCCTAAGGGAGAAGGGAATGAGCTGCATCAGAAGTAACGAGCTGAAGAACATAGAGCGAAGGGAAGGTCATGCCAGGCAGAGGGAACAGAGATGTAAAATCATTGCATGGGGGCCAGGGCGTAGGTGACCAGAACTCTGAGCAGCTCTATACACTAAGCTATGTTTATGGAATCCTAGAAGCCAGATTGCAGATTCAAGGAGGCCCAAGGTACCGTGACATGAGAGAAAATCAATAGGCCCATGCCCTGGGTTTGAATCCTATTACCATCGAGGGGCAGTGCTGCCTAGTGATTAGGATCATGCTCACAGGAGCCTGGTTGCCTGGGTTTGAATAGAAACTCTGCCTCTTAGCAGTGTAACTTTGGGTCTCATTGTCCACTTTTGTAAAGTGTAGGTGATAATAGCACACCTGCCTCATAAGACTAGAGGAAGCATGAGTTAATATGTGTCTGGTGCTTAGAACAATGCCTGACAGAACTGTGATGATTATTTACAAATTGAGTGACCACATAAATTACTTATCATTTTTGGTCCTCAGTTTCTTCCTCTGTAAAGTGAGGGTAATGGCACTTCCTGAGCAGGATTCATATATATTTATATCCTGGAAACAATAGCACTGTGTTTGGCACTTCATAGCTGCTCAGTAAATGATAGCAGTAAGTTTTACGTTACAAGCCCTATAGAAGGGAGTTCTGCATGGACTAAGAAATAGTATCAACTTCCAAGTCCCTTTCAAATTCAAAATTAGGAGCAGCCAGGTGGCTCAGCGATTTAGTGCCGCCTTCCTCCCAGGGCGTGATCCTGGAGAGCCAGGACTGAGTCCCACATCAGGCTCCCTGCATAGAGCCCGCTTCTCCCTCAGCCTGTGTCTCTGCCTCTCTTGGTCTCTGTCTCATGAATAAATAAATAAAATCTTTAAAAAAAATTCAAAATTAGTTCCTGAAAAAGCAGCTCTGATTTAATGGAGAAACGGAAGATAAAGAATTAGGAAGAAAGAAAAGAAGGAAAGGAAGGAAGAAGAGAGGGACGCCTGGGTGGCTCAGTGGTTAAGCACCTGCCTTTGGCTCAGGGCATGATCCTGGAGTCCCAAGATCGAGTCCCACATCAGACTCCCTGCATGGAGCCTGCTTCTCCTGCCGCCTATGTCTGTGCCTCTCTCTCTGTGTGTCTCTCATGGATAAATAAATAAAAATCTAAGGAAAAAAAAAAAAAGGAAGGGAGAAGAGATGGAGGGGGGAAGGGGGAAGGAAAGAAAGCCTCCTTGGAAACACTCTTTGTAAATGGGACAAAGACAAAAAAGACGGAGTTGATGCCACCCAACTTATATTTTCTGAGCAATCCCATATGCAAGATGAAGTACTGGCAGCTCTGCTGAGGGTATCATCAAGGGTCCCCCACTGTATTCTGCTGTTCCCAGCCATACTATGCACCCCACTGGCATACCCAAAACCTCAAAACCTCCTGACTTCATACAGAGATAATCCAAATGTGTTTCCTGGCCTGTTGCTGCAGAGGGAGGTGTGGGCAAGAGGCCCTTCAGGCAGGTGCTGCTCCAAGGGCACAGGCATTGGAGAACAGAGACCCACAGTGATTGTGCAGAGACTTGGATATTCCCTTGAATACTATTTTCCCCATTGTATACAATAGCCAGGTTTTCTCAACAAGATCAGGACAATAGGGGCTTTCTGAGTTTTCACTGGCAGGGATTGAGGGAGCAGAACATTCTCCCTGCAGAGAATGCAGAGCCTGGAAGTGGCTAGCCCTTGAGTTTCCAACCAGGTAGATGGGCATGGCAGCCATAGCACTAGGAGTTACAAATGCTCTCCCAGGAGTTAGGAAGTAGATCCTCCTGGGGGAATGCTTGGGGACCAATCCTTGAAAGAGGGCTCTGGGACCCCAGTCATAGATTCAAGGCAGAGATTGGATACCACAGTCTTGTTGGATCACTGGGGGCTGTTGAAGTAGAAACCCCAAATGACCACAGAAAAGAAAACCTAAGCAAGGTCAGCCCTTGGGCCACTCAGATATCTAATGTTAGGGGTAATAGGCAGTGGTATTTTGACCTCAGGATTATACAGGAGCCTGGGGTGCACATGGACAAGCTCTCTGTGTGACTGCAGGAAAGGTGATCTGGGGACCCGAGAAGTCCCAGCCTTTGTAGTTGGTTTTAGAAAAGTGAGTTAAACCTAACCCCTTTCAAACAGGGCCACAGGGAGCATTGATTAGAATTTTCTCAGGAAATAGAGAAAGAATCAATCAATTAATTCTATTATCTACTGAGGTTGTACAAGGTGCTATGGATACAGAGCTGGAGTACAGACCCTGCCTTCAGTGATCCCGAAATCTAAGCCAGTCATTGCTGTATTAGGAGCCAATACATGACACACAATCACAAACTTGATGGTATAGATTGATAAGCATTTGTTTTATTCATGCTTCTTCAAGTTGACTGGGAGCTGACGCATCTTGGTGGGGCTCATCTGGATGACTCTAAGGTACTGCTTGGGTCTAAGTCTTCTTCAGGTGTCTCTGTTCCTCATCAGATCCACGGGACATGTTCTCATGGCACTGGCAGAGGTACAAGAGGGCAAGTGGAAACATGTGATGTCTCTTAGGTCTGTGGCTCAGAACTGGTGTACTATCACATCAGCCAAAATTAGTCACATGGCTGAGCCCAAAGTCAGTGGGCAAAGGAGTCACTCAGCTTCAAGTGGAAACAACTGCAAAATCACTTGACAAACTGTAGATTCTGGGAGAAGTATAGAATTGTAACGAATAATTCAAACTATCAAATTGCCCACCCCAACGTAGGTGTGTTCATCTATGTACAAATCATGAATATTTTACACATATACTGTAACCACAAAATGTACACACAAAAAAGAATTTAGATTGAAAATTTGGAAATAAAAGTTCAAACAATTTTTTACGTACACTGCAGTGCATCATTTTGAAAAGCCTTAGGGGATGCACTTCCCATTTTGGATGTTCTGATCCAGAGAAGTATTTCTCAAAATGTGGTATATACAACAACTGCAGCAAATCATTTGACGAGCTTGTTAAATGCTTATTCTGGGCTACTTTTCCAACCTACAAAATCAGAGCCTCTGAGGGTGAAGCCTAGAATTTGTATTGCTAGGAGCTCCAGGTGATATGGGTATATCACTGAGACTTGTGAACCAACAAAGCAATCAGCCTCTGGTGGAAAGAAATTGAAAAGTGGTTTCCAAGAACATTGGAATACCCCCCTTACCCATTCTGGAGTGTGCTAGGGGTGGTCAGGAAGGCCGTCCTGATTGAGTGGTGCAGGAGGTGAGTACTGAAGGAAGGGGGGATTTAACCATGATGTGTGGAGAAGGCTGAGCCGGGCAGAGGTCTCTGCATGTGGAAGAGCTGTCCTTGAGAAAGGACCTGCCATGTTCAGGGAGCCCTATGGTTAGAACATGTGGAGCAGAGGATAAGGAAGGCATCCTGAAGAGTGAGTTAACAGATAAATAAGGCTGAGCCAGAGAAATAAAAGGACAATGGATTGGGGGCAGAAGTGGTCTGATCCAAGCTGGAGGTGAGAGGGCTGGAGTTTCCATGCCTGAATGTGAATAAGATAAGGATCTTGGAGGCCATGGGCAACCACAGAAGAATTTTCTGCGGGAAGTGACATGATTATATGTAGGCAAGGGATTGGAAGTGGAAGCAGGTATGCAAGCTGTCACACTTGTACCCCAGAGAGATGAGGGTGCCCTGGCACTGCAGGGAGGACAGAGATGAGATTGGATGCCAGAGTTGTTTAGAGAGAATCTGTTGAGCACTAGAGAAGCACCAAAGGAGAACTGGGGAGGTATCTTTGAGTGTTGAGCTTGACGGCGTGAATATGAAGTGGTGATGGAAGCAGAGCTGTTCACCCTGAGAAGCGGGGTTTGCCCAAAAGGGTCCACATTCTAGATGATCACCAAAGTGGGTACCTCTCTGGCCCCAGTTTAGAGTGAAAATCCCTGGAAATAATATTATGAAACACACCCCCAAACTACATATTGTTTATTTTGTAATAAGGTAACATTGCTAAAAATCACCTTTATTTATTTTAAGGGCCTATGACGGGCAGCAATCACAGAGGCAGCCCAAGATGGCCATTTAGTTCCAGACCTCAGGTGATCAGGAGCCTTTGTTTAGATTTTTAGCATGACCTTCAGATAAAGGTCTAGATCAATCAGAGGCAAGCCAGTGTGATTGTCAGGTAACATTAAGCTTGTGTCTCAATCCTGCCTTGTGCTGCCTGGAAAGCTTTATAAATTCTGCCTGTAAATAAATCCTGTGGTTATTTTGTGGGTAACAGTTATATATAGTTGCTTTATAATTGTAGGTTAAAAACTTGAAGCTATTTGATGTAAATGCTCATGTACATGAGTATTTTTTTGTGACCCTGTTTTGACATTTCTCCATTTGAATATAGTTTGAATTGAGGTGGGTGATCTCAAATAAATGGAAGACTCTCACTTCTCTCGATCCCTGGGAGACTCTCTTCCATATAATTTCCTGACATCTGGAGGTGCTCTCCAACAAGGGGAGGGAATTATTGATACAGAAGCCTCTCTCACCCACAAATCCTAGCTTTAAAGCCTGAATCCTTGGCTGGGGACCCACAGTGTCCCACCTGTGGGAACAAGAGTGTTGCCACTCACAGGAGGTAAAGGCCTGTGTGAGTGGATTTGAACTCATCAAAGACAGTGGATACTTTCATGTAGATGTGGCTCAAACAGAGCTCTGCAGATGAAAGACCCCACAGGTCTGTCTGTAGGTGGAGATGGAGCTGCTCCCTTGGCAAAGATGCAGGTTTGACCTTTTTTCAGGAAGTTAAGTATCTCTTAGCTTTGCAACTTGAGTGGTACAGCCTCTGGATTCTCCGGCTCACCCTAGGCTCCCACACCGCCAGTGCTCATCAGTATATTGATGAAGCTGAGCCCATGTTGTCTCCATGAATTTTTAAACTTTCTGCTCCTGCAGAAAGGGTTTTAGCAGCTGTTAATTACGCAAATGCTAGTTCCTAATGGGGAAGGAGGAAGAAAAATCTGTCAGCATTCACTGAACAGAAGCTGGAGAGAGAATTTATCATCTTGGTGTGTTTACATGAGGGAAGAGCTCACCAAAAATTAAATCAGATATTCCTTTGCATTATTCCAGCTTAGGCTTATGTGTCAGATGTTCTGATAGTTACTTTCCTTGTATATAATTGTATTTTTAGTCCTCACAAACAAAAGGTGAGTGTGGTTTAATTTCATTCATGTTATTTTAAACAAATTCACTCAACAAATATTTATTGATCCCCTACTACATTTTTCTAAATGCTTGGGATATAGCAGTGAACAAATCAGACAATAATCTCTGTTCTTAGGGCACTTTCTATCAGAGGGAGCAGAGAATCAACAATAAGCAAAATAAGTATATAGCTTTTTTTTTTTTAAGATTTATTTATTTGAGAGAGAGAGCAAGCACGCAGAGGTGGAGAGGGACAGAGGGAGAGAGAATCTCAAGCAGACTCCCCGCTAGGTAAGGAGCCTGCACTGGGCTCAGTCTCACAACCACGAGATCATGACCTGAGCCCCAATCAAGAGCAGGACACTTAACTGACTGAGCTGGTGCCCCCCAAAGTATATAGTTTTATGGAAGGCAATGCATGCTATGGAAAAAAGAACAAGTGGAATGGGGAAGGAGAGAACCAAAGTACCAGACGGTTTAACATTGGGTGGTTAGGAGGAGGCCTCACTGAGAAGGTGACATTTGAGCAAAGATCTGAATGACATGAGGGGGTAAGCCATGCAGGTTTCTGTAGCAAGAGTGTTCCAGGTGAAGGAACAGCCAGGGCAAAGGCAGCTGGTGAGCAGGAAGTTCAATTGTTGGAATTCATCTTCCTTTATTTTCTAAGTTATATGCCAGGCCTCAAATGTTCTTTAGCTAATGTCCCATTGTAAGAGATCCAGGTAATAGCCCCTGAAATATTATGCAATTGACATTTGCAGAGCACTTTAAAGATTAAAAAGCAATTCCATGTGGGTCGATGGAAATATTCTGTACCCTGGTTGTGGTGGTGGTTACATAAATGAGTTAAAATTCATAGAACTCTACACCCAAAAAGTCTATTTTACTCTATGTTAGCTTATAAAATAAATATTTTGAAAAGCAACTTAATACACTTTATTTTGTCTGCTCAGAGACCTGTGAAGTAGGAAGGATAAGGATTAGTATCCCTGCTTTGCAGATCAAGAACCTGTGGCCTGGATATTACTTAGTTGCAAGAGGCAGAGTTGGGTCTCAAAGTCAGATCCTTTCCAAAGCCAGTTCTTATGTAAATACTGCAGTCTCTGCCACTTTGTCTCCCACACTAGTGCTGACCATACTGTTTAGACCTTCAGGCAATGGGACATGCACAATGTTAAAAAACAATCAGAATAATAACAGCAGCTAACACAGATTGCTCATCATATGCCAGCATTATTCTAGATGTATGTAAAGTCACTTAATGCTCACAAGCATCCTGTAAGGTAGATACTATTAGACTATCCCCACCTTACAGGTGAGAAAACTGAGGCACAGAGAGGTTAAGAAGTTTACCTGAGGCCATGTAGGTACTAGATTGCAGAACTGAGATTAGAACACAGGTCCTGTGGCTCCAGGGTCTGTGAGCATAACCTTCAGGCTTGCTCCCTCTGTCCTGCAATGTCCAGCCCCAGAATGGTGAGGCAACGATAGTCTTTAGCCTGATCTTGGTAGAGGTCTTGCACTTAAGAACACCCCCTTTTTTTATCAGAAAGGCATTATATTCTTTTTAGTTTAAGGTTCACGACAAATTAAGGGGAAAGTAGAGATTTCCCATGTATCACCTAACTCACACACAAGTGTAGACTTTCCCACTATCAACTTCCCCACCTGAGGGTACATTTGTTACAATTGTTGAATGTACACTGACACATCATAATCACCCAAAGTCTGTAGTTCACTTTGTGGTTCACTCTTGGTGTTGTATATTCTATAGGTTTGGACAAATGTATAGTAATGTGTATCCATCAGTATGGTGTATGCTACAGAATATTTCTGCTCTCCTAAAACTCTAGGTGCTCTGCCTATTCAGTACCCACCCTTGCCCCAGCAACTCCAGGCAACCACTGATCATTTTACTGTCTTTGTAATTTTGCCTGTTCTAGAATGTGATATAATTGGGATTACAATTATACCATATGTAGCATTTCAGACTTGCTTCTTTCACTTAGTAATGCACATGTAAGGATCTCTGTGTCTTCGCATGGCTTGACAGCTCATTTCTTTTTTCCTACTGAATAATATTCCATTTTCTGGATTACCACATTTTATTTATTCATTCACTACTGAAGGACATCTTGGTTGCTTTTAAGTTTTGGCAACTATGAGTAAACCTGCTAATATAAACATCACTGGTGGGTTTTTGCATGGTCGCAAGTTTTCAGCTCCATTGGGTAAATACCAAGGAGCATAACTGCTGGATAATAAGAGTATGTTTAGTTTTTACAAGAAACCACCAAACTGTCTTCCAAAGTGGCTTTACCATTTTGCATTCCCATTAGCCACATCTTACCCACATTTAGTGTTGTCATTGTTCCATTCTAATAGGTAGTATCTTGTTTTAATTTGTATTTTCCTGATGACATTCAAGGTGGAACATCTTTTCATAGATCTTATCTTCTGCCTTTTACTGTCTTTGGCCCATTTTTAAATTTATCAGCATGTGAACCAAGACTATGGTAGGAGTGATGGAGAGGAGTAGATGATATTAAAGATGTTGGGAGAGACAGCAGTGACAGGGCCTGGTGACTGAGTGGCTGAAATGGTGAGGGTCAAGGAGTGACTATGAGAGTCCAGTTTCTGGCCTGAGTGGACAAATAGTGGTACTTCTGGGAAGAAGTGAGGGATGGGGGCCCAAGTGCAGAAACTCATTTGAGGTTGAGCAAGGAAGTAAATCTGCAGTGTCTGTGAGCCATCTGAGCACAGGTGTTCACTCTCCTATCCAGGCTTATCAGTTGCTCATCTTTTCCCAAAGTAGCCAGTGTTACTTGTGAGGCAGCTCTTATTCTAATGGAGTCTTTTTCACTTTTAAAAAAGATTTTATGTATGTATGTATGTATGTACGAGCATTGAGGGGTGGGGGCAGAGGGAGATGGAGAGAATCTCAAGCAGACTGCCTGCTGAGTGGGGGGGGGGCTGATGCAGGGCTCAGTCTCACAACCTAGATAGAGATCATGACTCAAGCAGAAATCAAGAGTCCAGTCTTTCCTACTTCCATGCAAAACTTGTGTCCCTATGATTTACATTTTTCTTCTTTGTTGTGGCTCAACCGACAGTTCTGAGAAGTACCTTATTTTTACTCTTCCCAGTAAAGTCTTCCTTCCTGCCACAGCCCCCAAGAAGGAAGCTTGCGAAAGTTATTTTCTGCAAGTGTTTTTTTTTTTTTTTCATTTTTCCTTTCTGGTGTGGCCACTCCTGCCCTCTAGTGGCCACTTGTGGGGCAGCATGGGGCTGTGTACTCCCCCTGGCTTACACCATTCTGTCCCAGAGAGATTTCCTACCCTTCTTTTCCTCCTAGAATCCTTCTCATCCCCACCTTGTCTCACTATCAGATTACATTTGACACTGAAGAGATATTCAGTGTCCAATGGCACAAGAAATGAGTGACCCACAGAATAGGAAAACACATTGCAAACCGCATAATCCAACTCGCTTCTTTCACACCCAAGGACCCCAATAATGGCAACAGCCTCCTAACTGGTCTGGCTGCTTCTATTCACACCCTCTACAGTCTGTTTTCCACTCCGTAGCTAGGTTGACTAGTCCATGTCTCTCTCTTGCTTACTTTTGCACTTGAATTAAAATAGAAATTATCATAAGTATGGCCCTTCATGATGTTGTCCCACTACTTCTCTAAACATTTTCTTAGAAAAATCTCCTTCTTGTTTCCTGATTGGGCTGCCCTTCCTTCTATTCTTCAAATGTACCTAGCTCTTTCCTACTTTTGGTCCTTTGCATATGTACTTCTCTTTCACCTTATCTTTCACAACTTAGCTGAAAGGTCATCTCCTCAGAGAAGCCTCCCCTGGCCCAACACCACTTAATCTTTATAAAAGCACTCTATATTCCTTACTAGCACTTGCTGCAATCGAGGAATATTTGTTCACTTTTTTTTTTAAGATTTTATATATTTATTCATGAGAGACAGAGAGAGAGAGAGAGAGAGAGAGGCAGAGACATCGGCAGAGGGAGAAGCAGGCACCATGCAGGAATCCTGATGTGGGACTTGATCCCAGCATCGGGGATCACGCCCTGAGCCAAAGGCAGACACGCTCAACCGCTGGCCACCCAGGTACAGGATGAGCCTTTGACTAACACTGGAGTTGGTCAAAGGATAATGAGGTGATTTGTCTGCAGGTGTGGAATTCCCAACAGTGTAAGATTGACCAGAGTTCCCAAAGAAGGGGTTGTTAAATAATCTCTAAGTCCAGTCAATTCTAGTATTTTATTAACTTTTCTATCCAGTAGATTAAAAATGGAAGAGGTCCAGATTGAATAATGACTCAGTAGCTCATGTTGGACTAATCCTTGCATAGTTGATAATTATAAACTTTGGGTACAGTATTTGGGATCCCTGGGTGGCGCAGCGGTTTGGTGCCTGCCTTTGGCCCAAGGCGCGATCCTGGAGACCCGGGATCGAATCCCACGTCGGGCTCCCTGTGCTTGGAGCCTGCTTCTCCCTCTGCCTGTGTCTCTGCCTCTCTCTCTCTCTGTGTGACTATCATAAAAAACAAAAACAAAAAACAAAACAAACAAACAAAAAACTTTGGGTACAGTATTTAAAAGACACCATCTGAGGTTCCTGGAGAGAAACAAAAGTAGGTAGAATCTGGAGAAGATATGACCCTTGAAAGAAGAGAATCACACCCGCTAAGTGAGATCTACATTTATGTGCCTCTTTTCTTAAAGCATTCCCCAGTCCACATGGCACGGAGCAGCTAAACCAAAGCAGAAAGCTGCAGTTGTATTGGTTTGACAGGTTAGCAGAGTATAGGCTAAGGAAGTAGCTGGAAAATGAGGAAAGCTAAAAAGATGCCCAGCTCCATCAATAAGTCTGACTGATGCCTCCTTTAAAACTGTATTGCAGTTCAACTCATTTCTGTTTTTCATACTTTCCCACATTTGCTAATCTTGGGAGCACTCTCCAATAAACTTCTCGCTTGCAAATCACCATAGCAGAGTTGGCTTCCTGGCTGAGGAAACTGACTTGCAGCAATCCAATTGATATTTATGGAACATTACACTGAACAACTGTAGACTACCCATTCTATTCAAATGCAAATGGAACATTCATTAAGATAGAGCCTACTGAGCCTACATGAGTTTCAATGAATGTCAGAGACGTCAAAAGTTTAGAACCTTATAGATTATGTTCCTTGCTCACAGGTGAATCATATTAAAAATAATAAATTATCTGAAAGAGTGGTGGAATTTGAAAATGAAACATGTTTAAATAATACATGAGTCAAAAAAGAATCACAAACAAATTAAGAATAATTTGAATTCAACAGTAATGAAAGTTATGAAATGCCAAGTTTCTGAGATGTAGCTAAAGCAATGTGTAGAGGGAAATGCATTGCTTTAAATGCTTATATTAAAAAAGATAAAAGGTTTAAAATTAATGGTTTATATTTCTATTTTAAGAATCTGGGATCCCTGGGTGGCGCAGCGGTTTGGCGCCTGCCTTTGGCCCAGGGCGCGATCCTGGAGACCCGGGATCGAATCCCACATCGGGCTCCCGGTGCATGGAGCCTGCTTCTCCCTCTGCCTGTGTCTCTGCCTCTCTCTCTCTCTCTCTGTGACTATCATAAATAAATAAAAATTAAAAAAAAAAAAAAGAATCTAGGAAAAAAATCAAACTCTTAAATCCAAAGGAAGGAGAAGAAAGGAAGTAATAAAGAGCAGAAATGAAATACAAAACAAACAATGGAGAATATTGGAAAAGCTGCAAATTGATTCTTTAAAAGATTAACAAAATTTGTAAATTCCTAGCAACACAAATTAATCCAAAAGAGAGAAACAACAAATTTCTCCTATCAAGAATATCAGGGAAAATATCCTACAGGGAAAAGGATCCTCCAGAAAATGAAAACATAATAAAAAAATTTATGAATAAGCTTATGCCAGTAGATTTCAACAACTAAGAATGGACAAATTGCTTGAAATCACATATTGCAAATACTGAAATAAGAAACAGAGAATATGAATAGATTTATAAAACAGATTGAGTTCATTATTAAAAACTTTTCCATGAAGAGAACAGCCCCAGATGGCCTCACTGTTGAATTCTTCCAATAATTTAAGAAAAAAGATAATACCAATATTACATAAACTTGTTCAGAAAATAGAAAAGGCAGGAACACTTCCCAGCATATTTTGTGAGCTCAACATTACCCTGGTACCAAAATCTAGCAAAGATATTACCAGAAAAAGAAATTATAAACCAGTACTTTTCATGAACACGGATGTAAAAATCCTCAACAAAATATTATCAGATTGAATCCAGCAATATATAAAGCTGGTAATTAACTATAACCAAGTGGATTTATCTCAGGAATGCAAGTTTGGTTAAACATTGGAAAATCGATCAGTTGATTCACCACATTAAGCAAATAAGTGATTTTAAAAACTATAGTCTTCTCAGTTGAAAATCGCTTCGCAAATTCAACATCTGTTTCATGATAAAAACTCTCAGGCAACTAAGACTATTAAGGAACTATCTTTGATAAAGTGCATTTACAAAAATCTACAGCTAACATCTTAGTAATGTGAATTAGTGAACATTTTCCCCCTAAGATTAGGAAAAGGTAGGTGCCTACTTTCATCATTTCCATTCAGTAGTGGGATACTAGACACTGTAATGAAAGAGGTGAGGAAAGGAAAGGCTTTAAGGTTGGAAAAGGAGATGTAGAGACGCCTGGGTGGCTCAACAGTTGAGTGTCTGCCTTTGGCTCAGGGCGTGATCCTGGAGTCCTGGGATCAAGTCCCACATCGGGCTCCCTGCTTGGAGCCTGCTTCTCCGTCTGCCTATGTCTGTGCCTCTCTCTCTCTGTCTCTCATGAATAAATAAATAAAATATTTAAAAAAAAAAAAGGAAAAGAAGAAGTAAAGATGTCTCTATTTGTAGATGACATGATTGCTTAAGTAGAAAATTTTAGGAAATGTATAAACAACCACTAGAAACAATAATTGAATTTATCACATCAACATATTGACAACAATTGGCAAATATATGATACTAGCAGAAAACAAATGGAAATTGAAGCTTAAGGAACAGAGTCTTAAAATGCCACCCCCCCAAAAAAACCCAGAAGAAATATTAGGAATCAGTTTAACAAAATACGTGCAACACTTCTATATTGAAAATTACAAAACATTTCGGAGAGAAACTAAAGAAGATTTAGTAAGTAGAGTGCTCTATCATGTTCATAAAATAAAACATCCAGTAGCGTTGAGATCTTATTTCTACCCAAACTGAGCCGTGGATTCTGTATAATCCCAAACCATATCCCAACAGACTTACATACAAGTTGATTTTAAAATGCATATGAATATAGGACCTAGAATACTCTAAACAATCTTGAGAAAGAAAATCTAAGTTGGAGGACTCATTTTGTCTGATTTTAGGCCTTTAAAGCCGCAAAGCCATAGTAATCAAGGCTGTGTAAGGACAAACAGATCAATGGAGTATAATAGAGTGCAGAAATAGACCCATACATACACAATTCATTAGTGCCAAGAAAGCCACCAAAGCAATTCATTGGAGAAAAAATAGTTTCATAAATGGTGCTAGAAAACTGGATAAATGAACCCTACCTCACACCACTCGAAAAATCAAGTTTGGCTGGATTATAGACCTAAACAAAAAAGCTAAAACTATTAAGTTTCTGTAAGAGATTAGAAGACAGTATCATCATGATCTTGGGGTTGGCAAAGATTTTAAAAGCAGATACAGAAAGGTTTAATGATAAGAAAATCTGGACTTCATAGAATTTTAAATTTGTTTAAAACATCTGCAGATAAATGTAACAGATTTCATATATGTACATATAAATATGTATCCCTGACATGTATATGTATATATATTTGTATGTACATATAAAATACTCCTAATCAAATAATCCAAATCAATAATAAAAATATAAACAACCCACATTTTAAAAATGGACCAAAGACTTAAACCGACACTTCACAAAAGAAGATATGTTAATGTTAAGATATGTTAATGTTAATGTTAAACCCATGGAAATTGCTCAACCTTTTTCAGTATCAGAAAAAAGAAATTAAAATACAATTAGATACTATTTTATACCCAAAGGAATGGCTAAGATTAAAGATTGACAGCAACCAAATGTGTTAAGGATGTAAAGCACTGGAACCCTCAAATGAAATATACAAAAGAACACAACCACTATGGGAAAATTTTGGTGGTTTCTTACAAAGGTAAACATATTTCTACCCTATAATCCAATAAATTCATTTCTAGATATTTTCCTGAAGAAAAGTCTCCTTTCACTCTCTCTCACTTTCTCCCTTCTCCCACAAAAATGCTTAAATAACAAATCCCCGTAACAATCATATTCATAATACCCTCAAACTGGAAACATTTCAAATATCCATCAAAAGGAGAGAGTGTAAAAAGTTGGGTTTATTCATCCAGTGAAATGCTACTTGGCGACTGAAAAACAGAATGACTATTGGTATGTGTAGCCTAGATGAGTCTCAAAACCACTCTGTTGAGGGCAGAAAGCCCTTCACAAAAGATTAGTGCATATAATTACCTTTATATGAAGTTTAAGAAGAGGTAAAATTAATATATGGTGACAGACATCAGAAGAGGGTTTGTCTATGAGAACGTGTGGACTGACCAGAAAGGGGCACAAGAGAACTTCCTGAGGCAACATAAGTATAATAAATCTTATACCAGTTACTTGTTCAATACCAGAACTCAAAGAGTTGTACACTTGAGAACTGTGTATCTCAGCAGAAGTAAATTTCACTTCAATAAAACTATAATCTCAAAAAACTAGAAGGGATCTAATTGTATCGTTTAAATAATCATTTTTCTCAGTGGGATATCTGGATCTCAAGTGAATAATCTGTTTTTTCTGAACTTATTTTTTTCCGTCCAGAAAAGTAATATATATTAGTCTGCCCGGGTTGCCATCACAAAATATCACAGACTGTGTGGCTTAAAGAACAAAAATTTATTCTTACACAGTTCTGGAGGCTGGATGTCTGCGATCAGGGTCCCACTATGTTTGGTTTCTGGTGAGGGCCTCTTACTGGCCTGCAGACAGCTTCTTTCTCCCTGTGTCCTCACCTGGTGGAGGGAGAACAAGCTCGTTAGTGTCTCATTTTATAAAGGCCCCAATCCCATCATGAGGGCCTCACCCTCATTACCTTAACTAACTTTTGTTACCTTCCAAAGGCACTATCTCCAGTTACCAGCACACTGGGGATTAGGGCTTCAACATGTTTTGGGGGATGCAGTTCAGTCCACACAGTATACTAGAAAATCTGGAAAATATAGGTAAGTGGAAAGAAAGTAAAAGAAAAAAAGCCATGTCATTGCATTACCAAAATATAATTAGTTATTATTCCAATGTATTTGGTTTTCAGTTATTTTATCCCTTATGTGGTAGTTGTTCTGTCCCAATAAACTTGGAGCGCGAGTTTTTTAATTACAAATGAAAAGTTTTCTGTGGTACTAAAATCTCTTTATATGTACCCCTGTCTAATAGCCACAAAAGTTTTCTACTGCATGACTGTGCTGTAGTTTATTTATTCATTATTTTGTGACTAAAGGTTGGAATTCTTTCCAGTATTTTGCTAGTATCAGTAATGCTATGAAAAACATATTTTGTGCAGGAGGCTTTTTCTATAACTGAGATTCCTTTCTTGGGTAGAATTCCAGAAAATGGAAATTGTAGGTTAAAAGGTTATGCTCTAATTACATGTCGCCAGATTCCTTTCCAAAAGGATGTCCCACTTTATACTGCCCCCAGTAGTGGAGCAGGAAGATGCCATATCTGTTTGCTCTTAAGGGGAGGAGGTCATTTCTACTAATGTGTGTGTTGGGTTGTTTCCACAGGTTAGCAAAGACAGCTGAAGCCAACTTGTGCAGGATTCCCCTGGCTCTTCTGGCTTAAGACCCTACCACCTCCTCTCCTCGGCATCCTGTGTTCTGGGCCTCACCCAGACAAGTCTGAGTAGGAACAAGCCATCTCTTCCATCCATAGCCATGAATTTCCTCCGGCGGCGCCTCTCTGACAGCAGTTTTGTGGCCAACCTGCCTAATGGCTACATGACAGACCTGCAGCGCCCAGACAGCTCCACCAGCTCCCCTGCCTCCCCAGCCATGGAAAGGAGGCACCCCCAGCCCCTGGCAGCCTCCTTCTCCTCTCCAGGATCCAGTCTCTTTAGCTCCTTCTCCAGTGCCATGAAGCAGACCTCACAAGCCCCCGCAGGGCTGATGGAGCCTCCAGGTCCCTCTGCTCCCATTATTCAAAGGCCCAGGATCTTGTTGGTGATCGATGATGCCCACACAGATTGGTAAGCCAAAATCTACAGGTGCTTCCACCTAGGCGCAAGAGAGGAGATGGGGCTTATTTCAATCTTGGAGGGTAGTGGGGGTGGGGAGCTGAGAGGCTTGG
This sequence comes from Canis lupus baileyi, assembly GCF_048164855.1. NCBI lineage: Eukaryota > Metazoa > Chordata > Mammalia > Carnivora > Canidae > Canis > Canis lupus. The sequence continues at coordinate 33,222,168 of NC_132848.1, forward strand.
TGATATTACAGATAGGCCGGAGGGAAGGAAACTGAAACGATGTTTACCATGTGGCTGCTGTATGCCAGGCACCATGGCACCTTCTTTGTGCTTTACATTTACGGTCCCAATCCTTTACCTGCAAATCCAAAACCCAAAAAGCTCTGACAACTAGAAAATATATTAAAGATTTTATTTATTTATTCATGAGAGACACAGAGAGAGAGGCAGAGACACAGGCGGAGACACAGGCAGAGGGAGAAGCAGACTCCCCTCAGGGAGCCTGATGCAAGACTTGATCCCAGGACCCCAGGATCACACCTTAAGTCGAAGGCAGATGCTCAACCATTGAGCCACCCAGGCATCCCTAGAAAATATTTTATAATCCATTTGGCAGCAAAGCCTGGTCTGAGGGAAAGTGAGACTATAATAGTCTTCATTATACTACTCACTGTGCTTGACCATATGAGCTACTGCAGTCTTGTTTTACATTAGCTATGGGGGTGCTGCCCAGAGCTCATCACAAGTATTACATAATATATGGTATGTGTGCCATATTACCTTCCTAAAAATGGAAAACTTTAAAAATTTGAAATAACTCTGGCAAGTTGCTTACTATCTTTCTGCCTCAGCCATCTTCCATCCATTCAATTAGGTTGCTGTGAGGGTATAAGAAACCAACATAGGCCCATGGTCCTTATCTAACACCCTTAGGACCAGAGTGCCTAATTTTGTATCCCATCTCTTCCATGGACTGGCAGTCTGGCTCCAGAATATATTCTTCTAACACCAAGTATGGGCAAAAATGATGTGCCTTCCAGCCTCTCGTTAGGCATGCTGAGAGATGGTTAGCTCTCCAGAGGCAGAGACTGGGCACGTGTGTCCAAGTCATTGCGGCAGCTATCCCCCAAGTAGTTATTGAGCACAGCAGAGTACAAGTCACAGTCTTAGGTACTCAGGTAAGTGATGAACAGACCCTGCTTGCGTGGATATCTGGCAGTTGGAGAATAAGGTCCTATACCAAATTTTTGGTAGAGATAGGTGATAAATATTATTATCAGTCCTAGTTGGAGACATAGAACTTGCAGTCCAGGAAATAAGTCCAAATGTGAGACATGGAAGCACTCTCTCCAGGGCATTTCTGATAGTAGACCCCTAAATGGTCATGGGGCCAGAGAGTGAGGTTGTATGCTTGTCTCCAAAGGCTGCCACATCACAGGTTCTCAGTAATTATGTCTTAGGTAAAAAAAATTAATGCATTCGGTTCACTGAGCATGCCAGAGGCTCTGCTATTCCTACATGCATGTGTGTACTCACATTCATTCCTTGAGAAGTTAACTCAGGTTGGGAATGATTGAGCTTGTGCTTTGGAGTGGGAGATATTTATAGTATATAATACATGTTCAGGACAGTCAACATGGAAGCATGTTCAGCAGGTGTAGACAGCAGTCTTTACTTTCCTGCTAAGAAATCAGTTCTCCTTAAGCAAGATGGTCATATGCATGGCCTCTTTTCTGATCCAGTCTACATTGTCTTCAGTGTTGCTTGAAGCCTGTCATTGTGAAGCCTCATTTATCTGTGTCTGTGCTTATGTAAAGCACCATCTTTAGGTTCTGAGTGTAGCGGTTGATTTCTGCAGAGATGTTGCTTCCAGGCATTCTTGCCTATATAATCCTGCTGCCTGTCTGCCCAGTAATGAAGATGCCTGCATGGCCTTTGCAGTCCTCTGTTTCTTTTTAACCCAGTGCTTGACCTTGATTTTGAGCATTCTCTGCTGTGTTATCTTTGGCTTAGTCAGGGTTTGCCATGATATGGTGGTAGTGGTTGGGGGGGGGGTGTTATTTAAAAACCTGTTTGTCAGGAAAGTTACTTTCCTGTGTGGAGGCTGAGCTGATAAATGACAGCACAGTACAATGGTGAGGAACACAGACTTCAGAGCTAAGCTGTCTGGGTTCAGATCCCATCTCTACCCCATTGTATCTAATTGACCTTTGCAAGTTACTGTACCTAAATGTGAATAAAATAGTACCTACCTTGTAGAGTTAATGTATGTAATTGGGTTAAAATCTGGGTTAATATAAAAGTGCTTAGGATGTGTCAAGTAGACAGTAGGTGATACTTAGGTGTGAGTTACTATTGGAGACTATTTGTGACCTTCTTTGCAACATTAATCATCTTGATGACAGCCCCTCATGGGCATGTTTATTTAATCTCTTCATCCCCAATAATGGGCAGAGTGGATTAGGATTTATCCTGTTGTACAGAGTTTTCTATTAATCATTCGGACCTGTTAGCTCCTGAGTGATAAAGTTGGGTCTTATTAATCTGTCCTCCTGATGTCCATGTGGTAAGTAGTATGGTGTAGGGGCACAGTAAATGAGGTTGAAATGCAATGAATGGCCTCACTCAAGTAATATTTATTTATTATTTTAAACAGTTTTTATTTAAATTCCAGTTAGTTAACATACAGTGTTATATTAGTTTTAGGTGTACAATATAGTGATTTAGTACTTCCATACATCATTCACTGCTCATCACAACAAGTGCACTCCTTAATACCCATCAGCTATTTCACCCATCCAGGTAACATTTAAATTTTGACTTGGATCTTCCATCTCTAATCCACAAGCATGACTAATGGATGAATTACAGGCTGTGCATACTGATGAGTGACATGATTTTGGCCAGAGGAATGTCTCCTGGTGTTTTTCAATCATGCCTTTTATACTTACACTTCAATCAGGTCTCAAAAACAGCAGTCTTTTTCTTGCCCCTCAGTGGGTAAGAACAGGGAGAAGGGAGAAACTAACACTCATTAACTTACCTGGGAGCTGCCTCTGCATCCATTGGACATTTGTGATAGAGACTTCCTGCCTGCAGGCACATCAGCTTTTCCTGCAGGACTCCATCCTAGATTCTTCTCCAACTTCCTATATTCTCTGAATCTCAATACATTCCCAGCTTTCTCCAGATCTATGCAGGCAGCCTGAGAATCCCAGTCTTCCTTTGCAGAGTTCCTGAAGGATGCTGGTCCCTGCCACCAGGAGCCGCCAGCAGGTGGCGAGCCAACCCCACTGTCCCAGGCGGCTTTGGCAGAGCCTGGGCTGCCTTGGTCAGCCCCCGCCCAGCCCCTCCTCCATTGTGCAAACTGTCTCCTGAGAGGAAGAAGTTGCTAAAGGGGAGAAGCCAGCTCACAGGGCTCCCTTTTTACCCCCCTTTGAGATGATAATGAAGGGGGAGATAGCCACTGTCTGGACTGAGAGTGAACCCACCAGGAACAATGCTGCTCCCTTTTTTCCTTCTCAGCCCCAGATCCTCTGTCTTCCCATTCTGGGTCCTAGACCTGCCTGCAGAGTCAAGTTTCCTTGTGGTGAGGGAGTTTGTGGGGAAACCCCCATCCTCTCCCTCCTAATGGGGCCAGCTTGCAGATCCTCTGAACCAGTGTGGGCCCCCCAAGGACTATCTGATACCTGCCCAGTGACCTGACTTTTCATCCTTGGAGGAGAAACAGAGGGCCCCAAAGTAACCTTTGCTGAGGTAAACAACTCATGGCTGAACTTTGTAAGATCACCTTTTGGAGTTGGCCCTGGAGGTGAGCCTGGCTAGAGCAGTGGCGTTTGGGGAACTTTGGACCAGCTCAGTAGTAGGTCTGAACTTAGGTTGGTGTCCTCTGGGATTAGGGGAGATCAGTCAGTCTTGAGAACCACAAGGGAAAGGAGAAATAAATAAATGGATTTCAAGCTCAGTATTTTTCAGCCCTACTATTTGTCTACTCATTCTCCTGCCTAGAAACTTCTAGCAGCCTCACTGGTCTCAGACCTCCAGTCTTGACCTCTTGGTTACCTCCCATGTTACCACAAAAGAGTCATCTTTTTGAAACACAGACTTGATCAGTTTGCTCCCATCGTGCACCCCTAGTTATAACCCTCTGTTGCTGCATCATTGCCCTCAAGTTCAGATTCAGTCATCAGCTTGCCTGCCTCCCTCTAATTCTGTCTCTGGCTCCACTTCCTGCGTATATTTATTCTGCAGGAATAACAAACAACCTGTACTTCTCAAACACACTTGCCTTAGCACATTCTGCTCCCTGCTACCTGGAATACCCTTCCCTATCTTGTTCACTTGTCCAATGTCCATTCATCCTTTAAAAGCCTGCTCAGGTGTCACTTCTTCTGTGAAGTCTTCCCTGGCATGCTCTACCCTGCCAGCAGTGCTAACAACCACCTCCTTTATACGATTTAAACATATGTCATTGTGCTACCGTAATTTCACACTGCATTATCATTGGCTGCTAGGTGGCTGTCTTTTCTGCCAAAACAAGGCCCATGTCTTGTTCTTCCTTATATCTCTGGTGCTCAAAACACGGTCAGTGTTCAGTTAGCATATGTCATTGCCTCCACTCCAGTCCAATGAGGATAACTTTTAATGGGTATAATGGGGCCTGAAAACTGCCTTATCTTAGGAGTCAGCAATGTAATACATATAGTTGAGGGGTTTCTGTTTTTACTCACCTAGGTATAAAATCTTGGCTCTTTATTTTCCAGTATGTGAGGGTAACTATGAGCTGCTATTCAAGATCATTAAAAGAAAGTTGGCACAAAGTTTTATTATTACCCACAGAATGTACCAGAACCCCAGATTTAATTTTGAAATCAAACACTGAATGTGACCAAAAAACAAACAAACAAAAAGATTGCTTATAATTGAGTTTGGGTTGGATTTACCTGTCTGCTCATGATTTTACCTACAAGATCTTCAGAGCCTGGATGGAGTTGAGGAGCGGGGTTGGGGTGAGGTGATAGAAGCAGCTAAGCCTTTGCCCCCAACCCCTCCCTCCAGTGGCCTGTGGAACTCTGGCTCTCCTCTCCTCTTACCTCACCCATGGCCTTGTTCCCAGAATGTCTGCTATTCCATTTCAACAATGATCTATTGTTACCTTCCCTTCAATTCTCCACGCTTCTCTATGTTTCTTTTTTCTTTTATTTGTTGGGGAGGAAATGAAAAAAGTATTCTTGGTTTGAAACACTCCTCTCCTACTGCCCTTCCAGGCTGGAGTGTATCAGGACACTGTCCTACCAAATAATGATCGGTGATACCCATTAAACCATCTGGTGCATTTCTAGATTCACCAAGAGATGCTGTATGATAATTTATGTTCCCACCACCACTCACCCCACCCACTCCCAGATGGTGTCTTTGTATCTCAGCACCTACAACAGGGCAGGCAGTTAATTAGGAAATGTCTGTTGATTGAATGAGTGACTTCGGAAGTGATGAGTTATTGGTAAGGACAGGTAGGTGTGGTGACAATGAAACTAAGGAGTGAATTTGGACATTCTGAAATCCTTTTTTCCCCTCTCATCTCATTCTTAATCCAACAGAAAGTCACAGTATTCACATGAGAGTATTTACACCACAGAAATTGGCAAATGCTACAAAACACAGGGCTTTCAGTTCTCCCCCAGACTACTGGTTATTAATCATCTGCCAACACAGCACTGGTCGTAGGTACTTCCTGAGATGCCCAGGGGGCATAGTACAGGCAAGGAAGCAGAACACAGAGACCATACCCCTGCTCAAAGAACTGTTGGGTGGCTAGGCTGGGACTTGAACAGGACCAGCTTCTTAAAAGGAATTTCTGGCACCACAGCTCCTGGTAACCCTCACAGAGGACTTCAGTGTTTGGCAAGATGTAGATATTAAGAAGTCTTGGTTAAAAAAATGAATAAACACCCAAATGAATAAACTATGAGCAATTTGGGGTTGGGGTCATGTTTTCATCATTGTCATGTGGCAAACATTTGTGTACTTTCCACCACCAGACATTGTGCTAAGTAGTTTTCATAGTTTTCTAATTCAATCCCCCCAACAACTATATGGAGTACTTTTACTATTCCCATTTTAGAAATAAGGAAAACTGAGGCTCTGAGCCCAAAATTGAAACAGATGTCAGTGGCATCGGGGACCCAGCTCAGACCATTCTGGACACCCCTGTTCTCTCTGCATTTTTCCCCCTCCTACCTGAGCATAGGCCCTTCTGTGCTGTGTGAAGCCTCTGGCCTGCAGAGCCTGCCTGCTCAGGAGGCTCGCACATGTACACACACCCACACACACCCAGTGTCTGAGAGTAATGGGAGGAGACCGGGTGGCAGGACTCCATGTAACAGCACTGTGGCCAAGCACAGGATCCCAGTGACCTCACCCTCAGAGGAAAGTGCCCCACCTCAAGCCAGGCAGCCCCACCCTACTGGAGTCCCGTGGGCAGCTGGAACGATCTGGTGCCAGGAGGAAAAGGAGTTCCTATATCCATCCAGACACTCGTGATCTCAGGTTTGGGAATTGGATCCTTCATAGAAACTGCCTTTGGGTTATTATCTTCTTTTTAAGGTTCCAACAGGATCTTTTCTGCTTTCTCCTGCTGTGTTCCCATGTTAAATGTGTAATTTCCTAGCACATTTCAGACATGATGCCTACGGGAGTTAAAATGGGAAGGAAGATGAAATGCAGAGAGCTTGGGGCTGGCAGGCTGCAGGTCAGGGTTGAAGCCCCAGCTTTGCCATCCACCAACTCTGTGGTCTTGGCCAAGCTGCTTTACCTTTCTTTTCTTTCTTTCTTTCTTTTTTTTTTTAAGATTTTATTTATTTATTTATGAGAGATACACACACACACAGAGAGAGAGAGAGAGAGAGAGAGAGAGAGAGGCAGAGACACAGGCAGAGGGAGAAGTAGGCTCCATGCAGGGAGCTTGATGTGGGACTCCATCCCAGGACTCCAGGACCACACCCTGGGCGGGAGGCGGCACTAAACCACTGAGCCACCCGGGCTGCCCTACTTTACCTTTCTGAGCCTCAGTTTCCTTATCTGTAAAGTGGGGACCATAATGCCACTACTCTTGCCATTCCACGAAGCTCGCAGAACTGTTAAAGCCTCCAGTGAGAGCACATTGTACCTTCCCCTCACAAGTATTGTTCCATATGTGCAGTTTGTTTGCCTGTGCTGTGGTCCTGTGTCAGAGCATAAGCTCCAGGAGGGTAGAGCTTAGGGTTCCTTTGTTTGAACACCATATTCTCAGAGGCTAGCATAGTACCTGGCACAAGGTAAGGCAGGATACATGAATGCTTCAATTAGCAAATAGATGCTCTTGCCAAAGGCTGATATTACTGTTAAGGAAGAGTTCAGGATTGAGGATGCCCTGGGGAGAGTCTCTCTCAGAGAACACAACTGCCATGGAACTCGAGAAGACTACCTAAGGTCCACATGCTATGCCCAAGGCTCCCCTTCCTTTTTGTACAGCTGGGAACTCAAAGGCTCCAGCTTCCACTTGAGGGGCTGAACTGCCAAAGGTTGCTTTGACTGAAGGCATGAGGGCTTCAGGGCATCTTGACAGGCCCCTCGAAGCCTTGCAGTGGGCCTAATTGGCCCCATGGTGACCAGGATATTTTGCTTTCCATTGTGCCACCTACAGGGGGTGTTTGGACTCAGAGCTGGTGTCACCTGCAGTACCTTTGGGGTAGGGTTGCTGGATTCAGAAAAAAAAAAAAAAAAAGAAAAGTACAAGATCCTCAGTTAATACTTAGATAAATAATGAATCAGTTTATCTCATGCAATATTTGGTATAGACTTATAATATATACTTAACACGTTGTCGGTTAAGAGTTGTCGGTTTATCCAAAATTCAAATTTAATTGGGTGACCTGTATTTTATCTAGATAATCTATTTATGGGGGATGGCAACAGAGAGAGTTGCCACATCTCGGCCCTGGTAACACAGTCCCAGTGAGAGGCTCCCTTTGCACTTCCTTGCCTTTTGGTTGGAGAACCAAAGCAGGCCCCCACATTGATCCCATTCTTGAAGGGCAGCTTTCCCCTCCCATGACAAGGACTGAGGACTGTCAATTACCAGCAGGGAGGAAGCAAAACTAGTAGAGAGTCCCACGGCCTACTGCCTGGGTCTCTTCTCCTTCTCACTGTGTGACCTTGGGAAGTCTGACCCCTGAACCTCACATTCTTCACCTGTGAGATGGGATGATGGTATATCTTTTGTGAAGGGTCATTGCAAAGATTAGAGATGATGGCTTGGCTAGGGCTGGTACAGGGGCTTAACTTGTCATAACAGGCACTGAAATGGTAACTGTACTAACAATTAATTGCAATTACTAATTGCTGATGAATATAATGGTGCTGGAAGCCAGGGGGAAGGAAGCCACTTGGCATGCTTCTCAGTTCAGTTGGATAGGCTCAAGGGCTGTCTTCCAGAAGCCCTGGAGGAGGGATAGCTGGATGCTGGTAAGCTGGCAGGCACTCTACTGTGAGGATGAGAAGACGAAGGCCTGGGTTGGTCCCCCCTAGACTCACTTGGGGGTGCTCACAGCAGAGACATGCACCAACCTGTTGAAGAGACGTGGCTTTGGGAAACAAAATCCTTACATATACCCCCACCACTTCCTCTACCCCTAAACCTTTCCTTGAACAAGGCAGGCCCTGGCTGTTGCCAGTGGGGGAATGTAGGGGTGGAAGGGAGAGGGAGAAAGGAAAGGCCTAATGTCACCTTCCTCCTCACTTCATTCACCAACTCACATAGGCCACCCAACACCACCTAGAGTGGCTCTGGACTTCTGGACTTATCCCTCCCAATCTGGGCACCTGGCCTGCTCTCCTGCCCCTCCCCCTTGCCTCCCTGGCCCTGGCCCTGGTGCTGGGGAAGGGGAGGGGCCTTGGGCATTCCCCAGCAGCCTGCCTAGTCGCCTGGAGACAGGCTCCGTTTTCCCAGGCCCGGCCCCTTTTATCAGGGAGACAATGTGCGCACACAGTGAGGGCCTTGTGTGGCACCCAAGCCCCAAGCCCTTTGACTTGAGGAATTTTTCAAGTGCTGACCTCTCTCCGTGAGGTCTTCCTGCTGTCCAATCCTGAGGCCTGGTGCCCCTGCTGCTTCCTACCCAGCTCTTTCAGGGAGAGAAGCAGGAGGTGGGGGGGTAGGGGAACAGTGAAGAGCTGTCTCTCCCCTGGTAGAGTCTTCACCCTCTGAAACTGGCTAGAAAATCTGGGGGAAATGTCTTTGAGCAGAAGGGAATGTGGGGAGAAATTTGATAGATGCTTTTTCTTCTGGATTACTCCCTTCTCTGCTGATGCTGGATCTTAGTGGAGTCACTGTTCTCTTTGGTCCTCAGTTTCCTCATTGGTCTAATGATGACAGACTAAGATCACATTCCCCAAAAGACTGTTTCTATCAGAACAACATTCAGATTCCCAGGCACCTTCTATATTAGGAAGAGTTCTTTGTTTGCAAGAAAAAGAAATAGACTTTGGCTGACTTAGTCAAAATGGGGATATATTGAATGTGGTAGGCTCACAGAAGCAAAAGAAAATATGAAGACCAAAGTCTCGGAGAGACCAGGACCCAGGGCTCCACTGGGATCTAGGAGGCTGGGACTTGTGGGCAGCCTTCTCTAGAGAAGTCACCTCCTGCTTCCCTCCAGCCATGTGCCTTCTGCTCACAAATCAAATTCCTGGGGAAGAACAAACCTGGCTGGTTCCACAGTGTGTCCTGGGACAGTCCGACCAAGACCATGTGCTGGAGAACTGTTTGGTTTCTTCAATGCAAATGCAAATGGAGGTGCTGTTGCTGGATTGGTACAGGACAGGCCACACTGCCATGTGCCCTTAGAACCACTGAATCAAAATATCTAGAGTGGAGCTTGGGAAACTGTATTGTTTTTAAATGATGACGAGCCAAGTTTAGAAACCATTAAGTTAGAAGACTTCTTTTCATGTGGCTCCCAACTGGTAGAGCCAGGAACAGTGGGGCCACCTAAGCAGAAGATCTGTTTCAGTTCAATATATAGAATGGGAAAGTCATCCAAAGATCAAGTGGGCTGCCCATTGGGAGTGAGCCTCTCATCATTTGCACGTTCAGGTACTGGGCTGGCCATTTGGGGAAAATGTTGCAGAAGAGCCCTGAGTATAAAGGGATTGACCTATAGCCTTTTCAGGAGGTTTGAGCCTAAAGCTTTGTGTTTTTTCCTCTCTGCCTTTATGTCTCAGTAACTTCTCTGGTCTTGCCTTGCTTTTCTCTGAAGAGTTCAGCTGTTTACCTTGTGAATCTCTCCTCTCCCTCCAAAATGTGGTTGTCTTGCCCAGGTCCTCTGAATGACCTTTTCAGTGTAGTCCCTCAGATGCCATGCATGGCTTTCTTAGCAATAGGTGTTCCAGTGCTGGAGTCTACAGACTTCACCTCACCTCATGACAGCCTTGCCCTGGGGGAGGCAGGTCACTGGGCAGATGCCAGCCTCATTACAGAATGTCTCTTCTCCTGGGGCCTGTGGAAGCCTGCCTGGGATGTGTTTCCTTGGCAGGAGGGATGCTGTCTGTGATGGCAAGAGAGAGGATGGTGCTTTGTGTCCATTCTCCTGACCTCCCACCTTGGATCTTCAGGAAGGGTAAGGATGCGGGTTTCCTGAAGATTTGCACTGAGCTAATTGCCAGCTTTACAGGACTTCGTTAACTTAGGAATTGCCTGTGCCACTACTTCCAGGCAGGATGGCCAGTGACTGAAGGGGCAGGTGGTAGGAAAAGGCACAGGCATAGAGAAATATTTTCCTGCTATAAGGAAAACAACAATACATGCTTTATGACAAATGGTATCTGCCCACTTGGTTTCAGCTTCAGCAAAATGATGGCGCGTTGGAGACTGTGTTAGGTGTGAGAACTGGTGTCCCTTCTGAAGGTAGCAGCTGCAATTCACTCACTCAGTTGTTACCATGCAGGAGTAAAAGGCTGGTGTTGCCAAATCATTGATTTTTCAAGGGCAGCCAGAAATCTTAATTTTTTATATGAATTTACTATTTTGAAATTATAAGTATAAAATTTAAGTCCAAATTAAGACTGTGGACTTCATGAAGTTTACCAGTTGGTAACTTCTGATAAAGAAGACAGGAGTCAGGATGAATAATGCAGTCTAGCCCTTCTTCTGGGTCTGTCTCCCAGCTAGATGATATGTACTCTTTTGTTTAGTGCAATACCTAAGGTCTAGCACAATGCTGGGCACAGAGTGAACCTTGGATAGATGGTTCTATGAGTGGATGAATGAATGGATAAGTAGTTGTATAGATGGATGGATGGGTGGGTGGGTGGGTGGATGGATGGATGGATGGATGGATGGATGAATGGATGGACAGATGGATGGATAAATGGGTGGATGGATAGAGGGAGGGAGGAAGGAAGGACAGGAGGGAGGGAAGGAAGGATAGAAAATAACTTTTCTCAGCCTTTTTCTTCTGTTCCCTGTCCTTTACACCTTGACAGGGCCCACACCCCCTTTCTAAATCAAACATTCGATATTCTCATGGTCCCCTTCTCATCCTCCTTATACCATCTAAATCCCTTTTCTGGAATGACCAGATATTAGTCACTTGCACCTTGTATGAATTACCTTTCAGTATATTACCTTTCCCATGGGCATTTCCCCAGGTTGGACTCTTAGTAGATGCTCATTAAATGTTTGCTAAGTGAATGGCTTAGCTTTCTAAATGTTAACAAACTCCTTTGTGTCATAAAGATTGTGGACTTTCAGATATTTATAGGAATGAGGGTGACACAGTGTAGTGTCTCTGGTAAGGAAAGGGGTAAAGACTGAGATGACATTCTAGCCTGATATCTGTAGTCATGGAGAGTGGGTGGCAGATGACTTTGTTTGCCCTAAAGGCCTGTACTGGGGAGAAAGAGGAGATCCCAGGGAGTAGTCAAGGCAGGTTTCCATTATGCTAGACATGAAGCAGGAGTTCCATTTAGAGCAAGGAAGATACTGCTACTTCCTCCTCTTAGAGAAGAAATAACATGTCACTTCCCCGGGGACACACCCAACTGGCCTCAGCCCTCTACCCATCCTGGTGAAGGTCAGAGGGGAAAGGGATGAACATTAAATGCCTGCCATGTGTCAGGATGTGTCAGGGATATTATTCATGGGCACTTATAAATGAAACAGGGTTGGAAAGGTTGATGCCTGTCTGAAGCAACATAAGGAAAGAACAGCAGAGCTAGATGAGACCTAAGTCTGTCTCCAATGCTAGCAGTGCCCATCCTACCTCTTTACTTGGAAAAGAGAAGTTCCATCTTTCAGCCCACTGGTGAGCAGCATACTTGCTAGCACATTTTTGGCAGCTTCCCAGAGTCCTCCAAATCTGCATCCTCATTTAAGCCTTATGCTAACCCTGTGGGTAGTCTTCCTGTCCTTATTCTACAGTTGAAGAGGTAAGGGCTTGTCCAAAATCATGTAGCATTTGCCCCAGCTGCCAACTCAAATCTAGGTCTTCTGCTCCATGCCTGTCGCTCATTTTTTCTACACCTTTAGGATATGCCCCAGGAGAATTCATCACTTCCCTAAGCACCCCCAGCAGCTACCCATTTTGTTTACCCTTGTCTGTGCCTTTCACACATACACACACAGCCAGACCCTCTCATATTCATCTTGGTGGCCCTTGGCCTTGACAAAGAAGAGGCCCCAAATATTGGATGCAAGGATGGATGAACTGGGCCACTTCACAAGGGAAGTAGCCCCTGACATTTAGACTAGACTGGGTGTACCTTTTTTGGGCTGATGTCCTGTGTGGTCATTGTCCATTTATGAGTCTCTCCCTCCTGTTAGGTGATAAGCTTCCTTAGAGCCTGCAGGCCCTGGCCCATAATGATGATCAATAAATATGTGTTAAGCATCTTCCAAAGCCTTCCCTGACCAACCTAAGTCAGATCTCCCCTGCTCTCCACATCTTATCCTCTATCACTTTGTGCATTTTATTCTTAGTACTCACCATTTCTTTTTTACCTGGTTGGTTTTCTGACTTTTCTGGGAGCATGAGCTCCACAAGAGCAGGCACCATGTCAGCCTTTTCGCCTTATACCTAATAGGGTGCCTGGTCTGTACGAGGTTCAGTACATAGTGGTTACATAAGGGAGTGAATGGTGACCATATCTACCCATAAAAATCTCCTTTCCTGTTACTGTCAGAAGCCAATGAGGGGACATTTGTCATACTCTGTGGTGTGGAGCTCTAGTTTCTTACCTCCATAGATCTTTATATGGGTACAAGGGGCCTGGCCATGTCCTTCCTCTGCCTGATTCACTGGAGTTCCCTAATTGCAAGGTGGTATGGAGAGGCTGCCCCATAACTGGAGGATCCCCTCTGGGAGTGGGAAGGGGCCAGGCACATTAGCTATTTTTCAAGTAAATAATGGAGCTAGAATGGATCTCTGAATTGGACCTCTGTGTTCAAAAGTCCTGCTTTTGCCACACCTCCATCCAGCCTAGGTGCCATGTGATTCTCCTCATCTTACTGACCGGGAAAGCCTTGAGCATGTCTGCCTCCAGTGGTTTCCTGCATGGTCCGTACTCCATCTCCCCCTGCTTAAGTCCAGGCCATGAATAAGCAACCAATATGTTACATCAGAAACGTGAGACTCCCCTCCTAGGGCCAGTTCCCTGCATCCCTGCCCGCCCTCTCCCTACAGGGGTGACCTGTGGAAAGAGGGCTGTGTCTGAGACAGAACATTCCTGATCCCTCCTCCCTGGGAAGGGCATAGCCAAGGCCCAGCCACATTGACTCTACATCCCAGACACATTTATTAGGAGGGTGCCGCTTGGACACAGGTGGATCCTGTTTGTGCTAATTCTCCTCTTCCTTCTGCCCCTGCTGTCGCCATGAAAGAACTCAGTACCCACTCCTCATAAATCTCTCTCACACACCACATCCCGCCTCCCCAAACTTGGGATTTCCCACCCCAGGCAGCACTGGTTTTATAATATTCTCCTTCCTGGTGCCTCTGATGTGGCAGTAAAATATGAGACCACCCACAGAGAAGGAAGCTTACTGGAATCAAGAGTTTCCCCCACCCCCTTCCCAAGGCCAAGGCCTGAGTGATTGGCTGGGATATTCAGGGAGCTCATTATGAGAATAAACATATTAGGGCAGTAGGAAGAGGTCTGTATTAGGGAGACAGCCTTCGGGCACAGTGAGGCCATCAGTTTTGCCTGAGGTCAAACAGCCAGGCAGTTACAAAGGCAGCAACCCCAACCCCCAAGGCATCTAGAATTCCAAACCATCCCTACCCTTCCCTCTGCCAGACAGAACTGTTCAGAGGCGGCTCAAGCCTGAATGAGCCCCCGGCAAGGAGGCAGCAGTCTGTGTGGCCTGTCAGGAGACAGACTTCTGACTCCCAGCCAGGCAGGGGGATGGACTGCCTGACCCCCAGCTTTAGCCCGAGTCCATCTGCCAGGCTCTGCAGTAAACATTCCAGAGATGGGCAAAACAAGTGTTTCTCCTGGGAAGGTGAGGCCTTGTGAAGGCCAGAGCTGCTTGGGTGGTATTGTTATAGGGTAAAGTGCTCTGGGTTCTGGTTAGAATCGAGTTGAGGGCTACCAGTCAGTCATTCAGGTTGGACGCTGTACAAGGACCCCACATCATAATCAGTGCAGAATTGTAAGTGTATTACAGCGGTGTACCAGTAGATGACAGTAAAGTGTCTTAAGGACAGAGTATGCTGTGACTTATCCCTGGAAGACATTGTTCATTTACTCAGTGCGCAAACGTTTGTTAAACATGTGCGTTGTGCCCTGGCACTTTGTACCAGATACCAGATGCAGTGAACATTGAGACAGTTTCAGGTTTCTAGAAGCTCACAGACTAGGTATGTGGGTGCAAGGTAAAAACAAACACCATGCAATCACAACATGGAATGATATGTGTTTTAATGGTTGTTAGTATAGGATGCTGTATGGAACCCCAAGGAGGAACCCCTAACTCAGCCTCATTGTGGAGGAGCACTTTCAGGGAAAACTTGATGGAGGAGGTAAGTGAAGATCTTGGAGACAGCCAGGCAGAGAAGAACAAGAAGCCATCCTAAGCAGAGAGAACAGCCTGTGCAAAGTTTCTGAGGCGTCAAATGTAGGATGAGGCTGGGGAATCACAGGAAGTTGTGTATGTCCATGAGGTGGGCAGAAAACCAGAGGAGAAATGGGCCAAGTCAGCAGGGTCCAGATCATGAAGGACACAGAGGGTCTGAACAGAATCCCCAAAATCTTGAAGCTTAAGATCTAACTCACCATAACGCTTAGAGATTTTATATGTCATTGACAGAGACTTCACCTGGAACGTGTGGGGACTGATCCCTACCATTTCTTCTCTCAGGGTTGATATTAGAGTCAAATAGGAGGAAGGATGTAAAGGTACTTGCAGGCCTTATATACCAACAGCATCTATTTATTATTATCGTTGCACTGATGGAACAGATCAATGTGATGTGAATCACATTTCTGTTTTGCAACCTCTGTGAGGGCAAGATTATGTTTTATTTGTGGATCCCCACCACATAATACCCACAGGCATAGAGAAAACATTTAATAGTTCTTTGTTGTTGATTCTGTGGTAGGCCCTGGGCTGTGTACTTTGGAGCTAAGAATGTGCAGGAACTGTTCTGAGTGCTTTTATGTATCTTATCTTGGTTAGTTTTTACAGCAACCCTGTGAGTTAGTTACTAGTAGTAACCCCACTTTCCAGGTGGGGAAAGTGAAGCACACGGAGGTTGGAGGTTGAGTGAGTTACCCAAGGTTGCACAGTAAGTGGTAGAGCTGGGATTGCATCCATGTGGTTGCCCTGAGTTAGCTACTCTATTGCCTTGTTGCATAGAGAATCAGGTGAATTTATCCCTACAGGCTTGGCTATAGATGTTATCACCCTTGACAAATGAGAAAACCATGACCCAGAGGGGTTAAGTACCTTGGCTTAGAACATGTGGTGAGTGAGTTGTAGAGCTCAAATTTTGCCCAAGTCTTGCTTTTTCAAGTGTACCAGTGATTGTTCTCATTAGTTACCCTCTGAGGTCTCACCTAGTACTTCTTTTAAACCCAAGCTAGAAGGAACCTTGCTTAAGTCTGATTCCAGCCCTTACCAGCTGTACCCCTTCTGACCATGGAGGAGGTCTCTGCACAGGACCCTGTAAATGATACCTTAGACCATGCACTGGATACACAGAACCCTAGAGTTCCTTGCCCAAAGGGACCCTGGCCCAATTCCATGCCCTCTGGAGACCAGTTCCCTGATTAATCCTCCCAAGGCACAGTTGAGGGGGCATGAGTGAGGAAATGAAGCATGACACATAGGCTGGGCCATCCATGAGCCTGCACAAAAAGCCTAGGTGGTGCAGGACAGAAAGGAGGGTGGGAGGAGGATTAGGGAGGAGGGTAGAGACCAAGATATGGCGATCCCCATGTTGCCTTGTTCTGAGTAGAACCCTAAGAATTCCACGAAGTCTAAATTCTGATCCTTCTAGATCATTATGAAGTTGTATTTGTCAAGGAAGGAAGACAGAAATGTTTTATTTAAATGTTTGCTGGCTTTATATATCAATTATAAATATTAGACATATGATACATAGGCCTTCATTTGTTCTTTTGCCCCAGGCCCCACAAATATTAGAGGTGGACTTATCCCAGTGTCTGCAGTTTGCTGATGCTACCTTTAAAGGTTTGTGATAAAATTCACAAGCTAGGTGGAAAGGTTCCCTTTGCATGAAGCCTCACTGCCCACATGTTTTGTCAAACACCATGCCTGAAAGAAAAAAGACCACATCTTCCTTTCAAGTCATAATAACAGCTCCTATCCCACTAAAGTTTTGCCTAGTTGACAGCTAAGTCTGTCAACATTGTGAGAAAAAGTAATGTTAATATTAGAGCTATCAGTCAGTGATTTGGGCAGTCTTGGAAAGAAATGAACTCCATTGTCATCAGCTGAGTGTAGATAGAAACTCTTTGGAAGCAGGCAGACAGAAGTTTGGTCAGAGAATTTGTAGAAAGGATTCTTTCTTTCCAAATGAAAGGTTGAAAAAATAGCAACATGGATGTTCCAGGAAAAAAGAATAGGGGAAGAAACTAAGAAGATTGTTAGATGACTACTTACAAATTATTGATTTGAACTCATTTTGTGAAGGGGAGAATGGGTATTGGAATAAAGAGCTGTCTCTTCCCTAGAAAGGTTTATGGAAATGCTTAACACAGTGCTCAGTTTACAGCAAATGACTAAGAACTGTTAGTTTCTTCATACCAAAATCCAAAAGAGCAAACGGAAACTTTTATTACTTTTGCCTTGTGTGTGGGAGGACGTCTAAACCCAGAGTACCCCAACATTTGCTGCTATTTTTCAAGGTTGAACAAAAACATAGATGTGGAATTAGAAGAACAGGATAAAGTTCTTTAGGCAAAACATTTTGTCTCTCTGGGTTTTGGTTTTCTTTTTTATAGGTTGGAAATAATAATGCTTTCTTCATGGTGGTGGTTGGAAGCATTAAAGGAGAAAGGCAATATAGGTTAAAGCCTACAGCACAGTTTCTGGCACAGAGTAAATACTCAACGAGTGGGTTTTTTTCCCCATCTATCTCTTCATTCATTTATTCATTCAAATATTACTTGAGCTCCTACTGTGTGTTAAGCACTCTGGTAGGTGTTGAGAGTATTTGTTCTTTACCTCAAGAGGCTGTGTTATATAGTATATTGAGACAGAAGAATTAAACACAGTTACTGATTATAACTAATTATAATTGTAATAAGTACTATGAAAGAAGAGTATGAAAAGAGAATTGATATGAGAAGAGAGATGAGGGGGCCAAGATTGGGGTGCTTATAGAGAAAAAATGGGCAAGTGGATGGATTTGGGAAATAATTAGAATATAGAGTTAGTGGGTATGGGGAGAGAGAAAGAGAACAAAAATGATGTCTATGTTTCTTCCTTGAGCAGTAGGTAGATGGGATGCCATTTACTGAGAAGATAGAAGTAGGGGTGTAGAGGAAAGATGATGGAAGGATGGCTGGCTGGCTGGCTGTCTGGATAAAGGGACAGATGAGGGCTGCTTCATTGGACAGATTGACAAATGGACGAATGGGTGGACAGATAATTCATGAAGTATATAGAGTGTAACTCACTAAAATAATAAAATAATTCTCATTACTTATGTAGGATTCTTTATTTCATTTGATCTTTAAAATAACCCTTAGAAATATGTCATGCAGGTATTAATATCTTCCTTTTACATATGATAAAATTGAGGCAAAGGGAGGTCCAGCCATCTGGCAGAACCAGAACCTGAGGCTCCAATCTTCCCATTCAGTATTCTTTCCCTTCTTGCACACAGTACATACAAATAATAAGAAAATCAGTCAAGGTAGGAGGAGAGAGCATGAAGGTACAGATGTGTCTGACATGCACTTCTTGGGGTAAGTAAGGCCTTTGGAAGAAGGAAGAAAACAGTAAAGCAGTCTGCACTCTTACTCAGTAGCTTTCTTCCTCTCTTTCACAGGACCAAGTATTTTCATGGAAAGAAGGTGAATGGAGAGATTGAGATCCGAGTGGAGCAGGTAGGTTGGAGCTAGGTCTTTTATGCTATCGCCTTGATGTTTTCCACAGGGGAGTCATTCCCAGGAGCAGCCTTGATCCTCATGTTATGTGGCTACCATGAGTCAAGATTACCAGAAAATCCTGGCTTATACAAGAGAGTTTTATTAAATTCCAGAGTCATTTAGCTTAATGGTTTTTGTTTTAGCAGCAGAACCTTTCTTCAAAGGAAATCTCAAGTAGGAGGCCATTGTGCAAAATAGAGACAAGTAGAGACAAGAGAACTGATGAAATGGGCGCGGGGAACCCAAAAGTCTGTCTGCTCCATCCTGTTCCACTTTCCTCCAATTCCCCCAAAGCCCCCAAGGCATCTCCTTGGAACCACTGGAGCCAGAGAGCACAGTGGGTTTGAATCCTGGCTCTCTCATTTAATCGGTATGGGGCAGGTAACCTAATTATTCTATGCCTCAATTTCCTTGTATCATTGTTGGGATTAAATAATTTAAAACCTCAAAGAGTTATGAATATTGGCTCTAATGTCAACATCCAGGCACCTCATTTATTGGGAAAGAAACACAGACTTGTTCAAGGCTACATAGGAAATCTGTGGCAGAATTGGGACTAGAACTTATGACCTCTAGATCTAGGGCTCCTCCCATTCATTCAGTATATGCCAAGCATCCTGCTCAGCCTTAGGAGAGCTAAGGCTCAAAGCCTGGGCTCTGGAGCCAGACTTTAGGTCTGAATCCCAGTGCCACTCCTTACTAACTGCAACTTTGATTGGGCTGTACTAAGGTCTTTGCAGCTCAGTTTCTTCATCTATACAATTGGGTAATAATAGCATCAATTTCATAGGGTGGCTATGAGGATCAAATGAGTTAGTCTCTAGGTATTTGGAATAGCACCTGGCACTTAGTAAATGTTATTCATTTATCATCATCATCGATGTCATCATCATCATCATAAAAGACAAAGAGTTAACAAGATAGACAAAGTCCCTACTATAAGATGAAGTCAGAAAAGTGCAATAAGAAAATAGAGGGTGTGACTTTTTTTAGCATTCTTTTAGTGTGTTAGAAGAACAGAAAGCCTTTCTGAGTATCCAATTTGAGTTGGCTTAGTATTAAAACACCTTAAACTTGAATTTCAATTTGATCCTGTGGCTTTCAAGTCAGTCCAATGTCTACTGGTTTTCCTTCCATGGCAAAGAGTAGGTTATTTTTGTTCACTTAACAAATATTTGTCAAATGTCTACTTTGCTAGTTCACTAATATGTGGGAAAGGAGGATATAGAAACAGAGGCTCTGTCCCAAAAAGTTTGTGGTTTAGGAAGGGAGGCAAGATAAGTCTTCACAGAACCTCAGTGCAGGTGGAGTCCAGGAAAGGGAAGTCCAGACTTAGTGCCAAGGGCAGCAGAGGCCATGGGGAGTAAGAATGGCTCTAAGGAGGAGGTGGTATTTAGAGGGCATCTTGGAGGATGGGTAGGATTTCAATAAGTGGATATAGCCACATGAAGTGTACATGAGATGGAGCAGTGTGAGCAAAAGTAAGGGGGCTGAAGAATAGAGAGTGTGGAATGGTGAGATTCCAGTTTGGTTGACTCCAAAATGGGGCACATCATCTTCTCCTAGCCCCAACTTACTTGTCCTCCCAAGTTACCTCTCTCAATAAGAGTGTCACCCTCTACCTTCCCATTAGTCAGAAACCTGCACAGGCTCCTGGATGCTTCGCCTCCCTCCACCACTACACCCATTCAGCTACCAGAACCTGTTGACTTCACATTCCATGTCTCCAGTCCACGCACTTCTCTCCATCCTCATTACCTAGATCCTCAGCTGAACCATCATCAGCTCTCATCCAATCTTTCTCATCAATAGCCTTCTAACTCTTTTTACCCACTTCCAATTTATTTTTATTATTAAAGCTGCAGTGATCTTTCTAAAAAACCAAATAGATTCTTTAAAGTGTTAGCTTCTTTTAAAAAAAGGTTTTATTTATTTGAGAGAGAGAGAGAAAGACAGCATGAGCAGAGGGGAAGGGTAGAGAGAGGAGAGAAACAGACTCCCCACTGAGCCGGGAGCCCAATGTGGGGCTCGGTGTGGGCTTGATCCCAGGACCTTGAAATCATGACCTGAGCAGAAGGCAGACACTCAACTGACTGAGCCACTTAAGGCCACTAAAGTGTTAGCTTTTAAATCCGTTCCTCAAGGACTCTTCCTTTCATACCTTGATCTAAATCCGCTAACTTGGTTATTCCCTATCATAGCACCCAATTTGGCCTTCTTAGCCCTTATCCATATATTTAGCTGTGGGATTATTTGCATGAGCATAAGGACCATGACTGTTTGGATCTCACTTTGTTAAGTAGCACACGGCCTGGCACATACTAGAACTAAAGAAATATTTGCAGAATGAATGACTGATAGATTCCACAGATTCCAGGCTACTTGTCAGTTTCCAAGGGAGATAAATCATTGCTTCTTAATCCCCCTCAAAAATCTGTTTTTTTCATAAACCATCTGGTAAATGCTCAGTTGCCAGTTCAGCCAGCCCTGTCTCATCCCATTCATGAAAACCCCAGAGACATGTTTTAATTTTACCCATTTATCTCAATGATGCCCCTAGCCCAGCTTATGGGTATAAAATCTATAAGTAGGAGCATCATTGGGAATTGCCCTAAGAATAACTCACTCGGCTCTGGGGACACTCAGCCAATCAATGAAGGCTACAGTCATACTGGAAAACATTGGCTTATTTAGCATCATCCTGATTTCTAGCCACGCCCCTCCATAGAAGCCAGAAGGCAAATTAGCCAAATAGCAGGTTATTTGGGCATTTTTCCCTGAAAGACATGCCTTCCTAAACTCATCTTAGAGTCTGAAATGATTGTTTTTTTCCCATCTGGATGAATGGTTGGGTCACATAAGCAACCCCCCAGGAATCTCACACGTATCCTCTCACACTGAGGAAAAGTCTTAGGATGGAAGCCACTGTTTAGTCTGAGCTGGACTCACATTTTGGAAGTCTGTCTCCCAACTAAGGGCCAAATTAACCAGATAATTGCACTGTCTGGGTTTTGCTGGACAGAGCAAATGAGTTAGTTGTGGTTGGCCTAGAGGAAGCCTCCGCCTCTTCTCTCCACCCTCTTCCCCCCAAGTTCAAAAACTGCTTGCCTCAGCACTTACAGAGCCAGGAATCAAGAAACCCTGGGGAGGCTGGGGAGGTGTGTGTGTGTGTGGGGGCTGCATCATGTTTCATTCCATTACCCAGAATGCCCTATTGACTCTGTGGGACCTCACAGCAGTGTCCTTGGAGGGTCTAAGACGTTTGGGCCAGGGTGGTTGACCTGTCAAGTTCTTTTCTGTTTATATTTGAGCAGAGGGTCTTTTTCTCCATAGGTACAAGTCACCCCTCAATGGGACTAAACAATGAGGTTGATGAATGGATTAATATTGAATAGACTCAGTTCTGAGAGATGAGCAGACTAGGACTTGTTCGGACAGAGCCTTGGACTTCTTTCCTCTCTAATAAAAGACTACGATTACAATGGTCAGTCTTTCCTCAGTGATAATAGAGGTACCAAGGCATAAGCAATGACAGTGTCCTGCTCTAACAGATGGAGGGAAAGACAAGAAGGTGAAGCATCTGACCTTGGCTCCAATGGAGGAAGCTGGACAAGCCACAGATTTACATATGAATGCCCTTGGAGTCCTGCTCCCCCTGTGATATTGGAGTTGCAATAGGGTTAGGTCGATGTGTGCAGATCCCAGGAAAGGTTCTTGATGCAACTGCTATTCACCTTCTGCTCTTTATATATTTCCTCAACTCAGATGTCTTAGGGAAGCAAAGGTAGGATTTTTTTTCCTCAACATATGTAAACACTCTTATCATAGTTTGGCTATTGTGGACATTGCCGCTATAAACATTGGGGTGCAGGTGCCCCATCATATCATTAGTAGATTTGTATCTTTGGGTAAATGCCTAATAGTGCGATTGAATGGGAAGAAATCAGAGAGGGAGACAAACCATAAGAAACTCTTAACTGTAGGAAACAAACTGAGGGTTGCTGGAGGGGTGGTGGGTGTGGGGGTTGGGGTACCAGATGATAGGAGGGCATGTGATGTGATGAGCGCTGGGTGTTATATGCAGCTGATGAATTACTGAAGTCTACATCTGAAACTAATAGATGTACTATATGTTGGTTAATTGAATTTAAATTTAAATAAAATAGTTTAAACACTCAAAACCATCATGTATATAATTTTGCATGCCCACTTCAGCTTTCTATCCACAGTTCTCAATGGGTCAACCTTTCTTAGAATGAATCTTTGCTGTAGATGTTATATTGACCATAAAGATCATGTGATATTTCAAGAAGTAGTTGTCAACAAGATAGAGAAATAGAAGTTGGATGTTAATTCAGATCAGTGAATTGGTAACAAGTTGAACATTACCCCCATTAGGAAATGATTACTTGATAGAGATACACCTTGAGAGAAATACATGTAATAGCAGAGCCCTTGGCTTTATTCTTCTACTTAATTGAGACTTGTCAAATTATATTTGCTGATGACTTGAAGCTGAATAAGAGAGAGAATATGCCATGCTAAGCCTGATACAAGCGAATTGAAGGAGGTTGTGATATAAGGCCCTATGGAAAAACTCAGCTGAAGAGGAGCAAGATTAGGGAGACTTTGCTTATTAAAATCACAAGGAGGGGGAAGGGGATTCCTGGGTGGCTCAGCGGTTTAGCGTCTGCCTTGGGCCCAGGGCGTGATCCTGGAGTCCCGGGATTGAGTTCCGCATCGGGCTCCCTGCTTGGAGCCAGCTTCTCTCTCTGCTTCTCTCTCTACCTCTCTCTCTCTCTCTCTCTCTCTCTCTCATGAATGAATAAATAAATAAATAATCTTTAAAAAAATCACAAGAGGAAAGAAAAGACCTAAGATTTGAACAAATTCTTAATATCTGTAGAGGAAGTCTAATGTGGAGGTTAAGATTGTGACTTCAGAGTAGGAGGGACCAGAGGTGGATCTCAGCTCTACCATATTTTTTTGTGTTGGCCTTCTATTTATAACATTTATATGCACGTTTTGTCATCTGAAAAATGAGAGTAATAATTTCTATCCCCTAGAGTTACTGTGTCGATTATATGAGTCAGTGTAAGTTATATGCTTAGCGTAATTTCTGGCACATATGTTAGATGCTCAATAAACTATAGTTATGGTTGCTATTCTCCCAAAACCTGATACCTCTTTAGGCTGTGTTATCAAAGTACAGCATTTAGAATCCGGGAAGGTGCTGGTACATAAACACACATGCACACACACACACACACGCACACCCTTACACCCCTACACACCTATACTGTCCTGGTCAGACGCTAGGGACAGGTCCAGTTTTGATGTCACATCATAAGGGGGTATTCCACAGAATGCCTTGTGAAAAGAGTGATTGGAGTCAGGGGAATCTGACATCTGTGAGCAAAGGGTATCAGTATAAGGAACTGAAGATGTTTAGTCCAGAGACAAAGGTCTTTCAGAGGATCCCATCTACTCTGTGTAGTGTCTACTACCTGAATAAAGTAGGTGAAAATGGTAACAGTTACCATATGTTAAGCACTTACAAGATCAGGCTAGATGTTTTTCATTGTTGAATGAGCATTGTCATTGCCTCCATCTTAAAGAATCTGAGACTCAGAGGGAGTAAGTGGCTTTCCCAAGGTTGCCCAACTTAAAATTGGCAGGAGCTTGTCTTTGAACCCAGGCAGTCTGACTTCAAGGCCCTCCTATATTATCCACTGCATTTTTCTGCCAGTGGTGCAGGTATTTAGAGCCATAATCGAATGTGTTGGTTAAGTCACATCCATAATCTTATTCCGGCCTCACCACAACCCTTGGAGATGGTTGCTATGATGCTCCCTGTTTGGCAGATGAAGAAAATGAGGCTCAGAAAGGTTCCATAGCTAATCTGAAATGAGTGATAAAAGTGTCATGTGTGAGTGTGCTGGAAAAACCACCCCAGATTGTCTCACTGGGGTTACAGTTCAGGCTAATAGTACTATCCTGCAAGAACATGGATTTCAACTTGGTATGAACAGAAACTATGAAGCAGTACTAAGTAATGATAAATGGGCCACGCCCCTTGGTAGATGCAGAGTTCCAGTAGAAACTGGGTTGATGAATGTAGTGAATATTTCATAGGAAATTTGGGTACCTAATTGGAGATAACCTTTGTTTTTTTTTCTCTTTTATTTATTTTTGGGGTAAAGATAATATATACAAATAGCAAAAGTTGAAAAGATTAAAAATGGTATCTAATGAAAAGTTCACTTCAACTTTGCCCCTACTAATCTGTTTTCCTTAACCATCCATGAACTTCATTTAACCATTATCACTAATTCCTTGGGCAACTTTCTAGAGAGGTTTTAAATGCAATACCAAATATATGTGTATGTGTATTTTCCTTTGTTTTTCATAAATAGTAGTTGGTTTGAAAAACAGAAATCATTGTAGGTATTTCGGAAGAAGACTTAATGGGAAGATTAGTTACAAATGGTTCAAAAGGGAAAATCATATTACCCAGAACCACAGCAGCCCTACATTCACTGCTGCTGTTGTCACTACCACCATGGCCAGTGGAGAGCCATGAGTCTGCCCTCCCACTGCGCTGCAGGAATCGCCACCAATCTGCTCTATCTGCAGAGGCTGTCAGTGAAGCTTCTGTAGCTACCACCAGAAGCAGAACAATTGCTATCTCCTTCTTAACCTGAACTCTTGCATAAATGGCTCCCATTGTTAGAAATTAACTGAAACCATGTGGCAAAAGCATCTGGGATGTGTAGCTTTAGGCTTTCAGCCCCCATAGTGCAGGAAAGAGGGATGGGTGTGGGACTGAGTGGCAATCAACAGTGAGCAGCACAGTCCATTCTTTTAGCTGTTCAAGGTCCACACATACCCTTCTACATACCTGTACTGTTCTGAACCCTGACTTCTCACTTAATATACTGGTTGTTTCTTCCATGAGAGTATGTGCAGAGCTGCCTCATTCTTGTTAATGATTGCCCGGAGCACCGTCATATGGATATCCAGTAATTTATATTCCATAATTTTACTATAACAAATAATGCCAAACCTGTGTCATTGCAGACGTCTGTTAGCATACCCATAGGATTCCTTCCTAGAATTAGAACAACTGGTTCTAAGAGCAACGCATGCCATGAGTGCTGTCACGCACCTGGAATACAGGGCTTTCTGCAGCTGCTGGCATTGCTACCACCCTCAGCAATTAGCTCTCTTCCACCCTCAGCAGTTAGCTCTCTTCTGGAAGTGGCCCAGATGAGGACAGCTGCCTTGCCCAAGCTCACCTCTCTTTCCTGATGGCAGCTTCATTCAATGACCGGGCAATGCAAAGACCTTGCCCATTTACCCCAATTTGGGACAACTCTGAAGGCCCATCCCAGCTTCAGAGCTCTTTGTGGAATTGACAGAGGCCTTTGCTGAGGTAGCAGTGCAGTCTAACTTCTCCTTCTGCCCAGTGCTGCTGCTTTCCATTTTCTTCTCATCTGATAGTGGTGATACCCAGAGCACTCCCTAGTAAGCCCCCCACAGGCTGGTGTCTATCTCAGAGTATACCTCCCACTATGAGTGTACACTTAGGATCCTGATAGCTATTGCCAGATCGCCCTCCATAGAGGTTGTATAGATGATCTATAAGACCCTTCTGATGTGGATTTCTAGGACTGTAATTGACCCATGGGTTCTGGTGTCCAGCGTGCACAGAATGTCCTCCTGGTTTCAGCTTAAGCATTGATGCTGAACACTGAAGTACTTCATAATTTGCTCTTCCTATTTGACCTTCTTGTGTTTGAAATTCACCAGAGCTTGGCGTTTCTCTGCAGGGCTGAGTCCGGCAGAACTCTACCCGCTCTGATCCACTAAGCCTTGTTTTGTTAACACAATCCTGCAAGATTTATTTGTTTGGCTTGGCTTACCCTGACCTCAGACATTCTGTTTTGTATTATTTTTAAAAGCGTGCAGGTCTCCATGGAGGCCTTTTTCTTTTCAAATCTAAGAACCAGCTGGGGGAATGAAAAAAGCAGGTGGGACACTAGGGCATATTAGCTGAAACATAACTCATTAGAGGAGCAAGTGTGTCTTTTCTTAACCATGGCATTATGAATGTGGGTGAGTTAATCACCATCCTGGCTCTATCTTTAGGCCCACTA
Organism: Canis lupus baileyi; assembly: GCF_048164855.1. Classification (NCBI taxonomy): domain Eukaryota; kingdom Metazoa; phylum Chordata; class Mammalia; order Carnivora; family Canidae; genus Canis; species Canis lupus. The sequence goes on from NC_132848.1 coordinate 33,248,741, forward strand.
ATTTAAGAAGACAACAGAGAAATGGAGAAACAATAGCAATGGTGATGGTGGTTAACTTTGATTGAACATTTTCTGTATGCTGGGTGCCATGTTAAGTGCGTCCAGTGCCTTAACTCATCCCACATGATGTGCCTATTGCTGAGGAAGCTGAGGCTCCAAGAGCTTAGATAAATTGCCCAGCCTGGGTCACACAGCTGGTAAGAATGTGCTGCCGCTGGGATCTGAACCTAAGTCCAGCTGACATCAGGGGCCTGCTTAACCAAAGTAGATCTAGTAGAGTATATGTTGAGTTTTGAATTTGTCTTCATTAAGCTCTTTTTCAGTTCCCCTCTTGGATCAGGTTCCTCAAGCACATAATCCCACCGTCAATTCCTATCTTACCTTACTCTTTTGATCTGCTGGATAAATTACAATTTCTTAGGAGGTGTCCTTCTAGCAAAAGACTCCTCCTTTTCTTGCTAACCCCGGTGGCTCTTACCCATCATTTGATGTTTCTGGCTTATTGCTGGATAGTCCTCCTGTTAACAGTTCTGTTTGTTCTTTGTTTTCCTCAAAAATAAATATTTACTATTTGTCTCTAAGTGTAGTGGTACACTTCAGACTATATTAAGACTATAATAGCCCTGACTCTGGAGTCAGACCAGGGTTTGAATCCCAGCCCTGCCACTCCCTAAGTGACCTTGAGCAAGTAACCTGACTTCTCTGTGCTTCAGTGTCCTCAAATGTAAGATGAAAATAATAATAGTAATAATAATAACCACAAGATATACCTACAGAATTGCTAAACCCATGTTTCAGGCTCTGGGATTATTCAGAAATGGAAAGGATATAATTCATGCTTAAAGAAGTTTGTTGTATAGTTAGGGGTGGATAAGAAATATAAAACATTCATGTTTATGTGTGTGTTTTTATTATTTACATATATTTCTAATCATATTTCCCCAAACATATGGTGTTCAACTGGCATCTGGTGCAAACTTCTAACTTTTCCTTGATAGCAGATAGTATAGGTCCTGGTCAAGGTATTCAATAAATGTTTGTTGAGTGAATGTGTGAATGAATGGATAGTGTGGTACAGTCATAGTAGGGTAGGGCCAGAAAGGGACCTTGGAAATCATCTAATCCAACCTGCATGTTTAATAGCTGAGGTTCAGAGCAGGGAAGTGAGTAGACCTAGCACACACATCAAATTATTGTAGTTCCATGTAGAGACCCCTGGCTCCCAACTCCCATATCACCCTTTTTCCTACTACATGTCTCCACTTGTCAATGTTATCATTTATCTTCCCCATTTAAGAAACTATTAGTGTCTTCTGATGGTTTTGGTAGCAAACAAGTTAATCTAATTCTGTAGTCAGGAAGTCCATGTTTTCCACATTTACCCACAAGATGCCTTCTCCTTGTGAAGGCAGGGGTGCTAGGATGGATTCTGAGCCACAGCTAATGGCCGAGGCAAGCTCCAAATAATGAGGGCTGGAGGAAGATTGAGACTATGGTTGGATGAGCCCTGCTGATCCTAAATGCAACAGGGACTGCTTTGCCACTTGGATAGTTCTTCATGGCCTACCTCCCTGGTTTGGCTATACTACTCATTAGCCACTTAATCAAAGATGAGAAGAAAGGTTCCATGAGAACGAGAGCAAGTCCATCTTCTTGTGCTGGGAAAGCTGGCTCATGGTATCATAGCCTCTACCTACTCTGATAATTTTCCTGTCCTTGATGCCATCTCCCTCCATCAATATCTGCTCTGCTCTATCACATTTATCATAGATAAATGTGTCTCCAGTGGAAATTAAGCAGCAGTTCTGAAGGAGAACTTAATAACCCTTTAACTTCTTGAGTGGTGTGTATTAAAAAAATAAACAGAACTTGACTTCTCTCAGCCTGCTTCTTAATTCAAGAAAACACTTACTGAGCACCTGCTCTGTATTTGGCCTTAATGACAGCCTTCCGCTCTCACGGTATGCTCCTTCTGGTGGAAAGATAGATATTTGGGGGGAGTGACTGTAATACATTAGAGACCTGTGCAAACCTTAGTGAGCACAGAAGAGGGATTGCCACCGTTGCCTTGGGACATTCTTAGGAAATGCTTCATGGAGAGGTTAATACTTGGTTGGGATTTGGGGAAAAGAATTAGCTTTGCATCAGGCTGCAAAGGAGGCAGATGTGAATACCAGGTCTCCCAGCTCAAGAACATACTTTAAATTTCAGCTTGTCACATGTGGGGAAAATGACTGGAGTATAGGGTGCATGAGGAGTGGGAGTGGGAGATAAAGCTGGAAAAGAAACAGAACAATCTCTTCGGGGTGGGCTTTGTGCAGCAAGGCAAGCAGCTGGAAATCATGTCATAGAGGCAGTGGGGACATACCTGTCAGATTTTTAAGCTGTGGAGTGACGTGATCATGTTTTCATTTTAGGATGCACATGCTAATAGTGGTTTAGAAGATTGGCTGGGTAGGAGCGGTGGCCTGAGACTGCTTGTAAATCCCTGCCACATGGTCTTTAGCTTCATTCTCTACCTGCAACTTGCATTTGAAAAGGGAGAAGATGACCTACTTTTTCTTTAAAGCAGAGAGGATGGAACCAGAGCCACACAATGTGTTTGAGCTAGCATCCCATAAAAGCAAGTGCTATCAACTGCTTCTTATTCACCACCTTTGTCCCAGCCACTTGCCCAGACCCAGTTCACTCCCTACATTCCACTTTACTCTCAATCTACCTAAGCTCTCGCCTTGTGGTGCCTTCCACTGCTTATGATTACCACTCCTCTGCCCATTCCTCTGCCCACTCCTCCCCACTTTTGCCCCTCCTTACACCCTTTCTGGCTTTGTCCTTCAGCTTTTGCTTGGCTAACTTTACATTTACTGCCAGCTCTGCTGTCAATCTCTACCATTTAGAGTCTGGCTCACTCCCTGATGAAGGGAGCTCCCACTGGCTTCACCCCAGCCCTGCCAGCAGCCCCTGCCCGGATGTGCTTACACACAGGATTTCAGTAGGAATCAAGGGTTATTAATTAACCCAGGGTGGAGCCCATTATGAAACATCCCAGAAAGCTGGAACAAACCAAAGGGACTTCTGAACTCGCAGCAGGGAAAAATGCCTTTTAATTGACTGGGATGACTTCACCACAAAAATCTGTCTAGCTGTTATGCTAAACTGGAAACTAATCTATTAGATTGTCTAAGGAATCTCCCACCCCACCCTGACCAGAATCTCCCGAGGAGGGAAGTCAGGCCCGCACATAAACAGGACTTATGCTTTGAAATGGATTCTTTTGGATCCTACCCAGACTGGCTGCATTTTCCAGTCGCTGGGAAAGAGAAGGGAGACTGGTATCTGAGAATAAGTTTGTATGTCCTATGGTGTCTACCTTTAAGATCACAGGGGAGATTTTTAAGGTACTGCAAACTTTAGAATTCAGCCTAGGCTGAACCTGTCTGGGACCTCTTCTCTCAGGAAGTTTAGAGAGTGGCATGAGAGAATTTCCATGGATGGTGTTGTCTTGGGCTTGGAAGGGACTGATAATAGCCACTGCCTAATCCCATGCTTACATGCCATGCACACACTGAGCACTTCGTGTGGATTAGTTCATTTCATCCTCACAGCTTTCCTGTGAAGAGTAAGTATTCTATAGTTTCTCAATTTCCAGATGAGGAAATGAAAAGGGTCAGAGAGGCTATAAGGCTGCACAGCTTACAGGTGGCAGAGCCAGAATTCACAGTCTAATTCCAGATGCTATTTTAGCAGGCAAGGTTTATTACAGGAAAGTGAAATCCAGGCATAACTTGGTGAATTTCTTCTCATGTGTAGAGAGAGCTGGCTTGTGCCTGAGACTTGTTCCAAGGGACACAAGCATGGCATCCAAGCTAGCCCTTGCCTGCCTTTTCTTCTTCATCCCCTCCATTATGTAGCTTAGATTGTAGTACTAGCAAACCCTTTGTGGCTCCTTTCCTGTCCAAACACCATCTTGTATTTACCCCATCCATGCCTTTTCTTATGGAAATCTCTTCTCCTGGGACATGCTTTTCCAAATTTTGCTTGTCTTCAAGATTTAGCCCTGGTATTATTTTCTTTTCTTCCCCTGACCACCCAGAGGAGGCAGGGCGAGTTGCTCCTTATCTGTGTTCTCACACACCTCATGCATATGTCTATTATTACACTTACCATATTGCTTTGGAATTACTGGTCCACCTGCCTATCACTCCCTTTAGACTCTGGGCTAATAGAGAACATGGATAGTACCTTTAGTCATCCTAAAAATGTTTATTGAGTGCCTACTATGTGCTAGAGCTACAATGGTGATTAAAAACAGATGTAGCCTCTACTGGATAGAGCTTAAAATCCAGTGGAAGAGTCGGACATCAACTGCATCTTCAGTCTTTCTCTCTCTCTCTCTCTCCCACACACACACACACACACCCCACACATCTCATAATTACAAGCTGATTAGGAGCTGTGAAAGAAAGATTCACAATGTTATAATAGCATCTGTGGGTAGACTACCACTGGGCACTTGTTCGCATACATAGTAGGTGCTCTGTGTACTCAGATACATGATCTGTGCTCACTTAATATCTCTAACTTATCTGTGATAGGGAGAAATGAAAAAGGAACAGAAAATATTGGATCCACCAAAGAACGTCCCAGGAGATAGACTCACCCAAATATCCTTTTGCCTGGTAAACAACACAGGTCAAGCACTAGTCTGACACCAATGATATAGAAAAGCAGTGATACAGTATCATACAGGGAAGGCAGTGCTTGACATTAAGTGAGCCACCATCTAGGAGTTTACCTCTATAAATTCATTTAATCTCACCACAATTACACCAAAGAGACACTGATGGAAGTAAGACTCAGCAGGGTTAAGTGTCCTGCCCATGGCTGCACAGCTAGTAGGTAGGAGAGGTGGAGGCTCCAAAGATGCTCTGGAGCCCACACCGCTGACCCTACATCTTACTGCCTTACACCCTCCTGTAGAACTGGGACTCATCATGGCATACTTCCTTGCTCTAAGTCATGATGCTGGTAATAGTAGAGCCAAACTACCCCCACTTTGTCTCCTCTATTTTGAAGTCTGGCATTCAAAGCACCAGACAGGTGGCAGAACTGAGCCTCATCTTGGGGGATCTGGGGTTACACGTTGGGGGTTCAGAATGCGTGTTAAAGGAAGGAAGGAAGATTGGCTACTGCAGGTCTACTGTGTGCTCTTCATCACATCACATATATCATGTTTCTATATTCAGTCCTTCAGCAACACCTGGGGTGTGAGTCTTGTTATTGTCCAGATGAGGAAGCAGGCTAGGGGATGCAAAGTAGGTGTTTGCAGAGTTAGTGGCAGAATTATGACTGAAACCTATATCTGTCTGTTTTGAAAGCCCATAATTTTCCCCTTAACTCACCTGTTGCCTAGCCAGACCTGGAAAAAAGGCTTGCTTTGTCTGGCCTAATGCAGTTTTTCTGACTGATTTTCTCGGAGACCATAGACAGACAGCCCATCTGGGTTTTCTGACTTCCCTCTATCTGTGTTGCTGGAACCTTTTTCTGATCTCTGAGCAATAGCCCTGAAGTTCCCTTCATGAGCTTATGGGTGGGTTCTCAGCCTGTTTAAGATAAAGTGAACCAAGTGACTTCCCACCCACCCCAATGGACCTACATTCTGTCCAGACAGGGAGGAGACCAGCAGCCCACCCCTCTGGCTGCCAGGAAAAGCAAGGGAAACGGGTGAATCTCCACTGACTGGGCCAGGACATACCAGGGCCCCAACTTTGCGTTCATTAGACAGAACCAGGTTTTGATCATTTGTCTTAATTTGCTTATTTTTGTACAGCCACTTTGGTCTCCCTCTGGCTGCCTTTGCTCTCTAGGCTCCTTCATGTCTATGGGGATAAAGGGGCCAAAGTCCTCAGGCAGCACCAAGGCTCTTCCCAACCAGGGACCAGCCTGCCTTTCTCACAACCTCTTTGCCTCTTTCTGCTCAGTGCTGCCCCCAAGAGTCTTTGGAGGAGCCAATATTTAATTTAGATAGTCTCTTGTTTATAGCAGCTTTCCCTTTGGTGCTGCATCTTGGTTTCCAAAAATGTTATTTCTATGAATATCTATCCATCCGCCTCTTCTTCCATCCACATACCTATTTGTTTATGTGTTCACCTTCTCTCTGGAACCTAGGTCTCTCACCACTCCTTTTTTTTGTAGTCTCAAAGCAGTTTACAACTAGCCTTCTTTCCCCTGAATACCTTCATGAAATTTAGTATTTCATAGTACCTACCAATAATAGCGATAATAGGACTTTTGTATATTAATCACTTGCTGCACACACACACACACAGCTCTGATACTCTGGCAGGAGCTTGCTATACATACCCTCACTTCATCCTCACAGTGACCTTGTAAGTTGTGTATTACTGTCACAGGTCCCACCAAGCACATTTAAGTTGGCAGAGCTGTTTTGAACCCCTGGCTCCCAAGCAGCCCATACTCTATAAAACACTATATTTTCCTAAATCTCACTGCTAACTCACCCCTCATTCCTGGATATGCATCTACTGCCCATTCTGGTTTCTTCTAACCTTTGCTTTAAATGCCCTTTGCATATCTTTATTGGGAAATGACACTGAGATTCTGGAAGCTAATAGGCTCATTTTTATTAATGCTTATTACTACTGTATATTTTACTTATATAGAGGAAAATTTATTGTTGCCTCAGAAGAAAGAAAATAGTTTGAGACAGTTCGGTGTGATGGACGAAGCTGTGCCTTGGATCAGAAGAGCAAGGGATCGAATCCTGACACTGCCTCTTATTACCTGTGGGACTTTCGGCATGTGACTCTGTGTTCCAAACTTCAGTTTCTTGATCCAAAAAATGAAGATGATGATGATAATAGCAGTACTATCAGCACATTGTAAGAATTTGATCAATTTTCATTAAGTCAGAGGGGATCCTGGATCTAGGTTGATCATTTGTAAAAGGAGGAATTGGCAAATGCATAGAGCACTTTCTACCTGCCAGCCCTCCCCCAGCCACAACAGATACCACTGCTCAATGAAGGCATGCTTCCCAGCCGAGCTTAGGGCAGCTTCATTATTCTTCACACAGCAGCCAGAGCTGGCAGTAAAATGAAACCCATTGGTGACCCCAGAGGAACTTTCAGTTCTCACATTCTGTGGGTTTAAGCCAAGCCTGCTTAGAAAGGATGGCAAATTATGGATAAGGTGGTTGAATCATGAGAGATGAGCTCAGCTAGTAAATATATGAAGGGAATGAAACCAAGAACTCTGAACAGCAGACCTCTGAATCCTATTCTGGTGATCCGTAGCCTGGAGCTGTCTGCTAGAGCAACTGTTTTCCAGTTGTATACCTTAGAACCATGGTCTTCCACTGGGGTACCTAGGGTTGTAGACTCCTGAGCATCTTTGGAAAAGCAGGGGCAAGAAAAGAAGGAGGGAGAGGGAAAGAGGAAGAAAGAAAGGGAAGTGAGAATGAAAAGGAAGGGAGAAGTAGGAAGAGGAAGAATGAGAAAAGGGAGAAAGCTTAACCATTCCTTCTTCTATATCAATAATTCACAACCAGGAGAGATTTTGCCCTCCAGGGGACATTTAGCAATGGCTGGAAACATTTTTGGTTGTCACAACAGGGAAATGCCACTGACATCTATGGGTAAAGGCCAGGAATGTTTCTAAATATCTTAAAATACACAAGCTAGCCTCCCACAGCAAAGAATTATCCAGCTCAAAATGTCAATGCTCCAAGGTTGAGAAACCCTGTTCTAGAGAGAAACAACTCAGAGATGACACCTTTTGTGTGGTGAGTCTTGTTGTTCCCTAAAGATAGGTGATGGTAGTATAATTTATAGTGGTGAGGGCTTCCCAAATCAGACCTCTCCAAGGAAACTTCACCTTCACAGTTCCTTTTAGTCAGCATCGTAGCCTTGGAACAAGGACAGGGCAAGGGCCTTCTCTCCCATTCTTACCTGACAAAGACAGTGAGGCAGAAATTCCTGTGTGACTTCCCCCAAGATCACACAGCTAGGAAATTCCAAGAATGCAGTTGAAACCTAGGTCTATCTTATCCCATGTTGAGTGATTTTGCAACACAATCCCACATAATAAATGTGTCCCCTGGCTTGTACCCAGTAGCTCAGCAAAGGCCTAAAGTCTGTTGAAATCTTTAAGGGCTGGACCAAGCCTGTTGTAAAAGTACCAGGATTTGTTTTAGTTGAATATGGTAAGATGCAGAAGTGACTTACATGAATGATCAAGTTCATTGTATTAGTAGTCCTCTAAAAGTAGGGATGTCACACACTTTGGGGGACCACATGAACACCATGGCCAGTCAGGAGGCAGAAGGAGCTAGGGGGAAACGTGGGCAAGAGCCTTTGTTATGGTCTTGCAGGAAGGAATGGGCAAGCAGGGTAAGCAGCCTTATGACTGGCTAGTTGGAATAGCTTCAGCAGGCTCTGGGGTGTAGGGGGTTGTCCTTGGTTTTCTGGTACCTGGCCCTTGAATCTTAGGGGGATGGTCGCCTAGAGTGTGAGAGCCCCATAGAGCAGGTGGTTGGCACATGGGCTCTGGATTGGTTTTGGCTTGCATTTGAAAGGCGTTCTCTGTGGTGAGTTATTTACCATCTCTGGGAATTGACTAAAATTCCTGTGAGAGGCAGTCTTTCCAGGGTCAGCAAGGCCTCAAGATGTCAAAACATCAGAATACAGAAAATAAGACATGGTTACTACACCTGTGTAAAATCCAAAGCCTCACCATACTACAGCTTTTTTTTTTTTTTTTTTTTTTTTTTTTAGATTTTATTTATTTATTCATGAGAGATGGGGAGAGAGAGAGAGGCAGAGACACAGGCAGAGGGAGAAGCAGGCTCCATGCAGGGAACCTGACAAGGGACCCGATCCCGGGACTCCAGGATCACACCGTGAGCTGAAGGCAGGCGCTCAACCGCTGAGCCACCCAGGCATCTCTATACTACAGCTTTTTAACAGTCTTTTGAAACAGGACTCTTTTATTTCCAATTAAATCTTTTTTTTTTTTTTTATAAATTTTTATTTATTTATGATAGTCACAGAGAGAGAGAGAGGCAGAGACACAGGCAGAGGGAGAAGCAGGCTCCATGCACCGGGAGCCTGACGTGGGATTCGATCCCGGGTCTCCAGGATCGCGCCCTGGGCCAAAGGCAGCCGCTAAACCGCTGCGCCACCCAGGGATCCCCCAATTAAATCTTATATATAAACCTCACATTTAAATAAATTAAAAAATAAAAATTACTGCTTTTCTTGATTCTTAGCTGGAAAACCCTGAATCCTTTGAACCTTCAGGAAGTGACTAAAGCCCCCTCCTTAGATGGCCTCTTCAGAGGTAATTCTCCCGCAGTAATCCTACCATGACCTCCAGGCCCACTGCTCCCCTTGCCTCAGGTTGCAAGAAGTCTAGTAGAGTAGCTAAGAGCAGGGAGCCTGGAGCCAGACTGCTTGTGTTCACTTGGTCTGTAACCTCCCAGCTGTGTGACCTTGGGAAATAAATGCAGTGTCATTGTACTATAGTGCTCCCAGCTATAAAGTGGGCATAATACTAAGAGGACCTACCTTAGGTAGTTACTGTCCTTAGAACAGTGGCTGGCACATAGGAAGGGCTTAAAAACTATTATTCATTTTAATCATAATGTAAATATAATTTACTATATGCAATTATAAATATATTGCCACTGGAAATACCAGTGGTATTCATAGAGCTACCTCCTCTCGTCCTATTATAGCTAGTCAGTAGTATCACTACTTTCATTTCTGCTTTTCCAAAGACTACAACTGCTGCTTCTACTTTTGCCTCTGTTGCTCCTGTTTCTCCTACTATTGTTTCTACTGGAATAACCACTGCCACCACCACCACTGAACATTACTACCACCGAGTAAAAGTAATGTCAGCCAGGTCCTTAGAGTCAAAGCAGGTGTGAAGGTGCAAAAAAAGGCATGATCCATCACTGCTGGGCCACCAGTGACACACTCATCCTGTTTCTCTTATACCCTTTTTGCATTCCCCTTCTTCTGGGTTTAGGGGAAGTTATTTATGAAGTCTCCAGACATGTGGGGCCATCATTGATGAGGCTCTGTATGTGATTCTAAATTGATGAGGTGTTTTTTTGGCACTGGATATGGGAGTGCCATTGTGAGTTAGCAGTGCAGAGGTCCACCCTGCTCCTGGAAATGGACAGAAGACCCTCCTTCCCTTGGCTTCTTGACATGGGAATGCATTGATTTCAGGTGATTCTTCTTGACACTGTCCCTTGCAGTCCCCATTGGGAGATTCGGTTCAGGTTGGCCCTGAGCCCTATCTGGATCATGCTGTTTTGGAACTACTGGTGCCCCTGGGGAAGAAAATGAGCATCTGAGAAGAACTTGGCCTTTAGAAACCAGAGTCCCTGCTGAGGAAAAGGAATCGAGGAACAGCTCCTTTGCAAAGAGGAAAGTGGCCCTTGGTCTCCCCCTTTCCTGAGCCCAGCCTTAATTTGGAGATATTTCACAGTGGACTTTTGAAGGGGTGACTGGTTCATACCAAGCTGCCTTAAAGGCTTGGAGCAGAAACCTATGGGGACTTGCAAATCAACCTCGGGAAGAGAAATTAGCTATGTCTTGTCTCAGAACTCCCAAAGCCTGCTCCAAAATAAACACATAAGCTGTGCCGGCAGGGAAAGCTTGGGCCTTTTTTCTTCTTCATTTTAGAAACTCCATGTGTGCATTATTTTAAATAGGCGCCAGCACACGAGGCCCTTTTAACAAGATTGAAAACAGATGGGGCCTCAGGCTGTTCAGTAGCTCTCAGAAATGAACATGGGAAGTGCTAAGCCATCTTGTGTCCAGGCAACGTTCATTTTCTCCTCGAAGCATCAGTCGGCCAGGCCTCTCATTTCCAGGGAGCACAAGTCTGTTTCCTGCATCAGGTGTGTCAGCCAGGGGAAGGAAGTATCTCCTTTCACTGAATTTATCCGTGTTTGCATTTACTTAACCCTTTGGCAGCTTGGGAGAAAGGAGGATTGTGCTATCCTTGGAGGCCCCAGGCTTCTGGAGCTGGTAGCATTAGATTTACCATCCTTATTATCAATGGGATTATGATCCTTCATGGTTCACATCTCTCCAAAGGCTCCCAGTCTTGCTCCATCTATTAGCCAGAGTCCTTCCCATAGCTCTAGACCCTTCGTGGTGTGACTTCTCTGGCATTCTTCCTGCCCTTTCCTGCCTTGTCCTTCTTGCTTACTCTGATCCAGGTACACTAGACTTCTCATGGTTCTTTAAAATCAAGGGACAGAAAACAAGTGTTGGTGAGGATGTAGAGACATTGGAAACCTTGTACACTGATGGAAGGAATGTAAAATAGTGCAGCCACTGTGGAAGACAGTATGGCAATTCCTCAAAAAGTTGAACATAGACTTACCATATGATGAGCAATTCTACTTCTGAGTGTATAACCCAAAGAACTGGAAGCAGGGACTCAAGTAGATGTTTTTAAATTCATGGTCATAGCAGCATTACTCACAATAGCCAAACGTAGAAGTAACCTAAGTGTTCGTTGACAAATGATATGTAAACAAAATGAAATCTATCCATACAATGGAATATTATTCAGCCTTCAAAACTTCAAAAGGAAGGAAATCCTGACAAATGCTTCAGTGTGGACAAACCTTGAAAACATGCTAAGTGAAATAAGCCAGACGTAAAAGAACAAATACTATATGATTCCACATATATTCACATTGTGAATATACTTAATGCCACTGAACTATATGCTTAAAAAACAGTTAAAGTTGTGAACTTTATATTTGGTGTATTTTACCACAATGAAAACAAACTTTAAAAAACAAGTGAGCACACTCTGCTTTAGGACCTTTGCTCTTGCTGTTGTTTTTGCCTGGAACCATCTTCCCCAAGGTATCCTTACCGTGGTTCTTTTTTCTTTCTTCTTCTTTTTTTTTTTTTTTAAGATTTTATGTGGGATCCCTGGGTAGTGCAGTGGTTTAGCGCCCGCCTTTGGCCCAGGGCGCGATCCTGGGGACCCAGGATCGAATCCCACATCGGGCTCCTGGTGCATGGAGCCTGCTTCTCCCTCTGCCTGTGTCTCTGCCTCTCTCTCTCTCTGTGACTATCATAAATAAATAAAAATTAAAAAAAATAAAGATTTTATGTATTTATTCATGAGAGACACAGAGAGAATGCAGAGACATAGGCAGAGGGTGTAGCAGCTGCCTGGCAGTGGCCTTCACGTCTACATCTCAGTCTCCAAGCCCCCAAATTGTCCATCGTTCCTCTGGGGAAATGTGGGGAAACTTTCACACCTGGTTTGCTTAATCCTATAAATACACTTTTCTGAACATTCAGCAGAAAAGTGTTTGAACATGTGGAGCAAGCTCTGCAATGAGGAGAAGTAGAGAGAAGCAGATGTCAGGGGGACATTAACCATCATTCTCTTCTGCATAGTTAAACTGTGGTCTTAAAATTCCTGAACATTTGCCTGATCTGTTGCAGGAGCAAAAGTTTGTGGCAGGTGGCAAAGTTCTTTCCTAGGTCTCTCAACCTTAAAAGCTCTGGGGGCTGAGGTGGTGCCACCATTCTGTTCCCCTAAAGGCTTCCCCTCCTTCTCTTTTCCCCTGTCTCTCATTCCTCTTCCCCACTTTTCTCTACCCCCGCTTCTTCCCCTTCTTCTTCATTTCCTTCTTTCCCTGAAGACATTATCAAAAGCTTTCACTTTTTTTCTTTTAAAGATTTTATTTATTTATTCATGAGACACACACACACACAGAGAGAGAGAGAGAGAGAGGCAGAGACACAGGCAGAGGGAGAAGCAGGCTCCGTGCAGGGAGCCTGACTTGGGACTCGATCCCGGGTTTCCAGGATCAGGCCCTGAGCTGAAGGCGGCGCTAAACCGCTGAGCCACCCAGGCTGCCTGCTTTCTTCACTCTTGTAGCTGACCTGGCACAGGGAAAAGGACGATGGGTACAATGGTTGTTTTTCTTTGATTCTCACTTGCTCTTGTTTCTTGTGGGTCTTTGATTCTCACTTGCTGTTGTTTCTTGCGGGTCCAGTTTTTTTGGGAACCGGAGCAGGAAGGGGTAACTAGCAGGGCAGAACTAGGGCATGCCTGGGTGCTCTGGCTGACATCCATCAGAACCCCACCTTAATCTCTACTCAGTGTACATCTAAGCCCTGGAGAACAAGCAATACTGGGCCATGAAAAAAATTCCTTAGAAATCAGAGTGCCACACTTACTGGTGATTTTTTTCAAACTGGACTTCTTGAATTCTTGCATTGCCAAATATGATGATGATGGCGGTGGTGATGTTGAATCTTCATCATTATCTTTTTTTTTTTTCATCATTATCTTCATTGACAGTGTGAAGATGATAATGTTGCTCATGAGGATGGTGATGGTGCTAACATCTTAACCCTGTGATCCAGACGAAAATCCTTACTGGGATCAATCCACTGTCGTTTCTCCAACCTCTTCTTCCACTCACTCCCTCACTATCTCTGTTCCAGCCACACTGCCTGCCTTGCTGCTCTTGAGCTACATACATAATGCTCCAGCCTCTAGGCCTTCCTCCTTGCTATTCTCCCTGCCTGCAGACCCTTTCCCCCTCTTATTGTAGGATTTGCTCCCTCCCTTTGCTTGTAGCACTGATAAAGTGCCACCTTCCCATGACCCTCCTTATTTGACATAACGCTCACCTCCCAGCACTCTGTCCTCTTTCCAGAATCTGTTTCTTTCCCTGACATATTGTTTATTGTTAATGGCCTATTTTCCCCACTAGATACAAGTTCCATGAGAATGGGGAGTTTTGCTCATTTGCGGTCGTGTCATTAGATCCTGTCCTTGGCATAGTAGCTGTCAAGTGCATGAATGAATGGATGAATGGAGTCAGAGTTGTAGCTCTCTTGCTCCATAACCTTGTGATCTTGGCTGAGTCATTTGTTCTCTCTGCTCCTCAGTTTTCTCGTCAGCTAGTGGAGATACTAATACTTCGCCTCATATCAAGAGGTTGTTGTAATGATCCAATTAAATAACATAACCATGATAGCTAACATTTATTGTGCACTTATTTTTGCTTATGCACCTTGCTAAGGGCTTTTATCAATTCATTTGATGCTCACAATTACCATGGGAAGGCTTATTTTATAGACAAGGGACTGAGGTATAGAAAGGCTAGCCTGCCTCAAGTTTTACAGCAGGTAAGGCATAAGAGCTCACAGACTCGCAGTCTGATTCTGAAAACCAGCCTATACCAATCACTTTGTAACCTGCAAATCACTGTTGCTGATTTTTTTTGTTTAGTTTTTAAAATGTGGTTAACTCCATCTGATTTTGGATTTTCTATTACTTGAACATTTAAGAATTTAGGGTTTGTCATTTTAACTTTTTCTGTATTTTTATATTTATTTTGACATGTTTTTATGGATTATTGCTCCCTGCCCTGCCTTCTACACACACACACACACAAAGTGTTATGTTTTGATGAGCTGAAGATACCTTTGCGTCTACACATTGTAGCTGGGTGCTTTCACTGAGCTGCCAGGCACTGCTCCTGAGTGAGATTTCCTCATCTGGAATGGGCCACTAAGAGAGTCTGCAGACTCTCAAAGCCTCTTTTGTCTACAAGGTGAATCTGAACTGGTGGAAAAGACTTCAGATGCCAGGCAAGGAAGTCACTGAGCCCACTGGGCCCTCAGAACTAAAAACACAGCCTGTGCTGGGAAATCTACAGGAAGCAGTTCTTGCTGACAGCAGGCCTTGGGCCACCTGCCAAGTGTTTGCAGGAGCGGGGCAGTTGGAAGAGGTAGAGTGGTGAAGGAGGGGCAGGGGCCCATGGGCTTTGCTGACATGGGAAGGTTTGAAAATTAGGGCAGCCACATGCACAAGCAAAGCCCAAAGCCAGCCAAGCAGCCCTTTAGCTGACCCAGCTCTGTGCAGTAGAACAGAGTCACCTCTAGTAACCCACTTGGTGCAGTGTGAAGGATGTTGGCCTGGGTTTGAGTCCCAGCTCATGTAACTATTGGGTTGTAACTTTTAGAAAAATCACTTTGCCTCCCTGGGCCTCACCTCTGACATCTACAAAATAGACATTCATTTATTCAATGATATTTATTAGAGCATTGTGCTGAATGTCAGGTACTGGTTTGGGTGCTGGGATAGAGCCATAAATGAAACAGACCTCTGCTCCCTACTCTGGTGAGAGAGATGGACAATTAAATACTAAAGTGGAATGGATGTAAATCATGTCAGATGGGGAAAAGGGTACAATTATGTCATTGGGGATGAATGTCGTAGGGAGAGTTCAAGCAAGGAAAGGGGGCATGGAGTACCGCAGGTGCTTTGCAGGGAGGTGCCTCCTGGGGGTGCCACTGAGTAGAGATGTAGGTAGAGTGGGAAGGTGCCCTTGTTGCCATCTCCAGGAAGCTCTAGGGGTTGGGGGACTGGAGCCTGGAGTTTGCTCAGCATGCTTGACAATGGGAAGGTGACCAGTGTGGCAATGGCAGAGTCAGACAGAAGTGGAGAATAGGGGATGGTGGAAGGCCATCAAGGAGGTCATCAGTTCTTTAGTGTCTAAACCATGTTGGACATTAGAGACCAGGTAGCGCTTAGGTTTTTTGTGTTTAGTGCTACTTGATTGTTGTTGTTGTTGTGCGTCCTTCTAATGAGTCTCTTGGACGTTAGGAAACTCTGTGAAAGAACTTAAGACATGGAGAGGATCAGAGTACATGCAGAATGCTGATTGTTTTTAAAGGAATTTGTTAATGACACAGTTTGGTTCCCAAGAGTAAACATAACAATCTGTTAGGGATTAGAGTGGAATTTTGATGATAACTTGCTAAAGGATGCAGGAATGCCCTAATCCTACCTTGAAAATCACCACCCCTGTTCTAGGTTCCTAAGGTAGCCAAATACACAGGGAAGAATAGCAAATAAGTCCTGGAATACCTTTAATCGTTAGCTGGCCTGGGCCCCCCACCCCAGTGCAGGGCTCTTTGCTAGAGCTGGTGTGAATCCTGCAGTTAGGCTCCAGATCATTTGTGGATGTTATTTATTAAGCATGTGGCTGTTATTACTAAATAGACCCAAGGTATGACAAACACAGTTATGAAGAGAGAAAGCAGGACATCTGGGACTTTTGGCAATCAGAGTTTACTGCTGCCAACTCATGGAAGAGAGAGCAGTAGAGGGAAAGGTGGATGCTGAGATGAGCATCTATGAGGAGCTACAGGCAGAGGAGAGGAATCGACATGATGACCACACACATCATCAAGCACTCAGCTGCAGAGAAGCCAGTGTCACATGTGGTTGCCTGGCTTTTCAACCTAGCAATGACCTTGCCATCTGTCACCTGTAGCATTATGATACCCTGACCTGCAGATTAACAGTTCCTCTGCATAGGGTGTAATGGGAAAGGTTGGAGAATGGGGCTGAGGGTCAGAGGTTGACCACCCAGCATTAGAAAAGGTACTGGAGGCTGCCCACCTTCTCCTGTCGACTCTGTGTCTGTCTCTTTCTCTCTCTTCCTTCTGAAAAATCTGTGATATGCTTAAGGCTTTGAAAAGGGGCACATTCTAAGGTTTAAGGGTACAGTCTCGACCAGATGGGTCTTTATAAACTGGCAGGAATTTCTAGTATCTTATCAGCCACCCTTGGATTCCAGAACAGTCTGTCTGCAAGCTCCTTGCCTTTCTCAGGAACTCTGGACAACATCTTTTTGTGTCAAAATCCTCCTTCAGTCAGGCTTCATGGTCAAGGCTGAAAGCTGCCACCTTTGCATTCCCACACATTCTTGGTTTCTTGAGCACATTCCCATCAGTCATCCAATTGCAAGTCCCACTTTCAGTTTTTCTCTCATCGATCTGTTGGCCTAATAGCATCATTCAGCTTATTGTAATGATGACTGCACACACCATTTCCATTCTATCATCAACATCATAATCACCATAGATGCAGTTATTAATAACCAACCATGAATACCCCATACTTTCAGTAATATTATCTACTTGGCATCACGTGCTTGCCAGGTACCAGTTCCAGGGAGAACACCCTACGGGTAGCCAAATACCCTACGGGAAATTGAATGCATTCTGTCTTTTTCCCTGTGTGCATGCGTGTGTATGCTTGTGTGTGCACATGTCCATGTGCGTGTGTGTTTCAGAACGGGACATGAGTTTAATTATAAAGAGGTGCTTATGTTGCCTTCTGATCTAGGGGGTTGTGGAAGAGATTTTGTTAGTGGATAGGATTCCAACCATATCTAATACCTGTAACAGAGCTTGGAGACTAGAAAATTCTTTGTCAATATTTGTTGTTAAATATGTAACCACTCCCCTCCACTGCAGCCTCTAGTGTTTTCCAGCGGCTTCCTTCCCCCCCCCCCCCCCCCCCGCGCCACAAAATGTTATACCCTACTCCCTGGAACCTGTGAAAATGATATTCAAAAGGGACTCTGCAGATGTGATTATAGTTATGGACCTTAAGATAGGGAGAGTGACCCTGATTATTCAGGGCCCACACAAGCCCTTAAAAACAGAATTTACTCTGGCTAGAGAGAGAAATGTGGCAGAGGGGGAAGTTAATAGATTTCTAAGAATATGTGACATACAGTGCAAGGGGCCTTAACTGTCTTGGAGAGGCTCCCAGCTGACACCAGCAAGGAGGCAGAACCTCAGTCCTTCAACCACGAAGAGCTAAATTCTGCCAACCACCTGAATGAGCTTGGGAGCAGTTTCTTCCTAGAGTCTTCCAATAAAAGCCCAGATGATTGACACCTTGATTTGGGCCTTGTGAAGCCCACAACAGAGAAACTAGCCAAACTAATATGGGCTTCTGACTACAGAGCAGTGAGATAATAAACTTGTGTTGTTTGAAGTACTTTGTGGTATTTGTTATGAAGCATGCATATATGCATATACTTTGTGGTATTTGTCATGAAGTATGCATGTATATTTGTTATGAAGTATGCATACATTTGTTATGTATACATATGTATGTATACATCATATACATAGATGAATGCACTATACAATGCACAGCAGAGTTCAAGATCCTTCTGGACTGGTCTCTGACCCACTTTTCTACTTCTGCTTCCTATTATTTTCCTCCATAAACTCCATGCCCCAGCTACAAAAGACATGTCACCATTCCATTGATCCAATAGCCCTGTATTCTTACCTGTGCTTTCATTACTAAAAGCTTACATTGGGCCTTTCCCCTCCTTTCTGCCTGGAAACACCCTCCTCAATGTTATAGGCTAATGGATCTGGCAACGGACAGTTTCAGAAGGCAAGCTACATACATAGCATTAGTAGATATCTGCTTATCAAAAATAAAAATAACATTTTATTTAGCAAGCATTTTTGAATACCTACTGTGCTCCTGAAGCTGGATATGAGGCAGTGAAGAGCTTTCTAACAAAAATATTGCTTGGCATTCCTTTTTCATAAGATGTGATGTGATAATAGATTTTTCCTTCAGTGATAATTGAGGGACGCTAGTTGAGAAATAAATATCTGTAAAAATGAAAGGCACTGTAGATGTGATTGACTCAGTTGATTATAACTCTTTCATTTTAAAGATGAAGAGAGGGCAGCCGCGGTGGCTCAGTGGTTTAGTGCCGCCTTCAGCCCAGGGTGTGATCCTGGAGACCCAGGATCGAGTCCCACGTTGGGCTCCCTGCATGGAGCCTGCTTCTCCCTCTGCCTGTGTCTCTGCCCCTCTCTTTCTCTGTGTTTCTCATGAATAAATAAATAAACAAATCTTAAAAAAAATAAAGATCACGATGGAGAAGTATTTGGATACCTCTGTGTTCATATACAAGTTTTGTTTGTTGAAATTTTTAAAGAGTAAAATATAGAAGAGTGCCCTCTCTTTACTACTGTGGCTCTCTATGCTTGATCCAATAGAGGCTTGCTACCCCTAACAACCGAGGCATTTACCTCCTGTAATTATTCATAAACAGTAACTGGGAAATAACTCTAGAAATCCTGACCTGAACATGATGAACTTCTAACTTGTATATCTAAACCTGAGTGTGTCTTTTTTCCAGATATCTCTTTCCATTTGGGCAGCAAGACAGCCCATGAGGCTTTGCCACCTTGGAGTTGGAGATTCTATCATTCAAGATTGATTTATTCCTTTTCTTCAAATTTTTGGTGCCCAAATGTTCTGTGTTGCAACTTTCTTCTAACTTCTTTTCTCTACACAGTCAAGCAACAACTTTTATTGCTAATTCTTTTTTGTATTCTCACCAGTGAAGTATCTTAAACATGATGGGACTGAATTTTTAGGGCCTTAGACTTAATAAACAGGTCATTACCACTATTTACTAATCTGGACTCATTAACAGAGCTCATTGCTTTTCACCTTGCCACGACATAATGAGGCTATTAATTAATGCAAGAGATGTAAGTGTCCTGGGTTTTCTTTAATGCCATCTGGGGAGATGACTAGGTCTTTGGTCATAATTCTGTTAAATGTTTCCAAGGGGATACATTTCAGTCACTGTGAAATGATATTTTCCTTCAATATAAACTTGCTTTTCTCTTAAAATGGGCTATTTTAAGGTCCCTAAAATTCGCAGTTGTAATCCACCCGGTGCCTTATTCAGCTAAACAGTGGGGTAGTGGGGTATAGCAGTTAAAAGCATAGGCTGGAGTCAGACTGCCTGGGTTTAAATCCTGGGTTTTGCAAGTTATTTAATCTCTCTTTACCTTTTTTTTTTTTTCCCCAATCTGGACAAGTATGAGGATTAAATTCATACATGTAAAATGCTTAAGACAGAATCTGACACATAGTGAGTTTTTCATATGTAAGAGAAGTTATTTATATTCATTTAATCCTGAGAAATAGCTTTTGGCATCTATTGTGTAAGAGGCACAGTTTGGTAGTATGCATTTTCTAGGATGGGGTTACAAGTTGAAGTGTCTGCACCCTACAAAATTTACATGTTGAAATCCTAAGCCCCAATACCTCAGAATGTGACCTTATTTGGAGATAGGATCTTTATAGAGTTAAGCGAGGTCATTAGAGTGGACCCTAATGCAGTATGACTAGTGTCCTTATAAAAAGGGGGTCTTTGGATACAGAGACATGTGTAGGAAGAAGACAATGTAATGAAAAGGGAGAAAGTGGCCATCTACAAGCCAAAGAGAGAAACTTGAAACAGATTTTTCCCTCACAGCCCTCAAAAGGAAGCAACCCTACCAACACATTGTTTTTGGACTTCTAGCCTCCAGAGGTGTGGGAAAAGAAATTTTTGCTGTTTAAGCCACCTAGTGGTGGTACTTTGTTATGGCTACCTTAGGAAACATGGTTATGATAACCTGGAATCACTGTCCCCAGGGAGTATATAACCTGGTAGAAGGGATGTATTCCATAGGGCTTTGGTCACAAGCAACAGAAATTCAGCAGATCTTGCTTAAACGAATAGGAAAACAAAAAGATGAACTTATAAAGATACAGATGTATTGCAGTAAAGCCTAAGGGCAAGATTATAGCTGGCACATAAACATCAAGACTACTCATCTCTTGTCTCTGCCCCTCTCTTAGAGACTGTGACATTTTCCCCTCTGCCTCCTTTTTTTCTGTACTTTCCCAATCCAGATAGCAGAAAACATGGTCTTTGGTTATACTCAGGTTTTGTATATTAAATACAGCCTGTAGAAAGAAACTGTGTGAATCACTCAGCAGTTTTAAATTCTAATACAAGGGCACCTTATTCCTCCACCCTGGGTCAAGTGCCAGCCCCATCAGCTGTGACTGAGGGGCTGAGAACTATTTCAATGCACAGCTCTGGTGCTTCTACTGTAACCATGTAGGTGGATGAGGGAGGGGCTATGACCAAAAGAGGTAGCAGTGGGCAGATGATGAGGAGGACTCCATTAACAGTGATAAGCAATCACTAGCTGTGATGTCATACTACTGCATAACCTGAAGCTGGAGAAATCTAGGGAAAATGTTATATTGAACAGCCTTTGGCCTCATGTAGTCCTGAAGCTGGAGTTGCTTCTTCCACTTTCAAGGAAGTAGAAATTAGTAGTGGCTAATAGCATGGGTCTGTGAATCGGAGACATAAGAGTTTCAATCCAACTTTGCCTTTTATTATGTGACCTTGTACATAGCACCATGCTTGTGCACCTTGGATTCCTCATGTTTCAGAAAGGGAAGTAAAACATTATCAACTTCCTAAGATTCAGGTGAGATATAAGTGTATACTTGGCACATACAAGTACCCAATAAATGTTAATAGTTTTTAGCATCGTTATTTTTTTACGAATCCTTTTGTGTTTTGCTTTCTCCTTCAGGCTGAATTCTCAGAGTTGAACCTAGCTGCCTATGTTACTGGGGGCTGTATGGTGGACATGCAAGTCATGAGAAATGGGACCAAGGTTGTGAGGTAAGGAGGACTGAGATATAGAAAACCTTCATTTGAGAGGCATGTGTGTGGGTACCTCACAGAGCTAACCCCTCTGTCTGCTGCCTCTGACCTGACTCCCACACCACATGTACTTTCACATACTGAGTGTTACTTTCAAAGAGTTTTAGGTGTCGTTGTGATTGGAATTACTAGCCACACAAATAATATGGAGAAGCAATGGTGGTGTGCTGGAACGAGCCCTGAGCTTGCAGAGAAAAGACTGGAGCATTTATGGCTTTGTGACGCTATTTCAGGTATATTATTTAGTCTCTATTACCCTCAGATTCCCATCTGCAGCATGACGATTGCAACACTCAAGTAAGAGACATGTATGTGAGGGTGCCCTGTTCATTCTAAAGTGCTATACAAATGTAAGGGTTTATTAGAATGAGCTACAGCCTGCTTCCAGCATATGGCAGACTAAATGTTCGAAGAATCCCCTCCTAGGACATCAAACCTAAAAGTACTGTATATACCATTTTCCAAAGAATCTGTTTATAATGTATGCTGAGCTTGAAGAGGAGTAAGGGAATTCTGCAGAAGCCCAGAAAAGTCAAGAAAGTACAAATCCACAGAAGAGATAGAGTTGTGTTATATACTTCTACCTATTAACATATTTCTACCTATATTTCTAATATTAATATATTAACCAGAATAATACGGACCAGGTCTCCTGAGGATTTAGCTGGGGGAGAAATAGGATTCAGATTTGGGGAAGTAAGGAAAACAGGAAGAACTTTTGAGGAAGAGGGGGCATTGGTTTTGAGCCTTGTCAGTGGTAGAATATGGGCATTCTCTGCATCATAAGGGTAGGAAACAGTCTTTGTAAATGCAGACAGGCAAAAAAAGAGAGCATGTTTGGAAAATTATGATAATTCAACTAATTCAGCCATCATTTACTGAGAGACTACCATGTGCCAAGAAAGACGTTATTTGGCTATTTCTAATAATGATGGGCTAGATTATTTGGACCAACCTTGCCACTGAAAACAACTTAAAAAACTGGTTTTAAATAATGATCATCTTGAAAGTCTTCAAAGAGTTGGCAAGACATTAAGGAATTACCAAGAAGAGAATAATGAGGAAAAGGAAACCCAGAAAGATGAATAAGTACAAAAATTACCTTTTTCTTGAGAGCATTTGCGAAGTCTAGCAAATTTGAAAATTGATTTTGATAGCCTAGCAGGAACAAGGGAGACAGAGGTCAATGTCCAAGGCCACACAAGGTGGGGAAAGTAATGATAGCCCCCCCACAATAAGCTGAAACCCCAAAGGACCACATCTTCAAGATAAATGAGAATTCTAAGTACATGAGTCCTCACAAGTAATTGCAGTTTAAATTGCAGTTTGATTGAACTTCTAGGCAGCCTTAAACTTGGTTTATGGTGATCCCAAACATGCCAGACATAAAAGCAAATTGTATGTAGAGGAAGGTACTTTCATCCTAGGCTTGATAAATTTTTTTTAGAATAGCTAGCATAAAGCCAAAGACAACCAGGCACAGACACCACGAATGAGAAGAAACAGAAACAATAGACAACAGAAAGAGACCCTGAAAGATGTAAGGTACTGGACTTATCAGATAGCAATTCTTTAAAAAAATAATAATTAAGTTGAAAAAAATCAGATTTGAAGATATCTTCTAGAAATAGAAAACAGTAATAAAAAGTGACACAACCATTTTTTTAAAAAAACAAATACAACTTCTAGACTTGAAAACTATAATAATCAAAATTGTTGGATGTGTTGTGTTTAGCAGCATATTACACACCATTGAAAAGGTGATAATGAAGTAAAAGTTGAGCTGAAGAAATCTAATGAAGCACAGAGAGAAAAAGATGAGAAATGCAGGAGAGTTGATCAGATCTTTTGAGAAAATCTTACATTTAAACAATCTCAAAACGAGATGGAGCAGAGGCAATATCTTAAAAATTGATGTTTGAGAATCTTTCAGAAAGTTACCAAACCACCAAAACCAGAAGCTCAGCAAATTTCAAGCAGGATCAATAAAAAGAATTATACACCAACACGCAATAGTGTAAGTACAGAAAGATGAAGAAAAAGCATCTTAAAAACAGCCAGAGAGAAAAAGGCAGATTCTTTATTGGAGTAACAGACTGAAAGCTCCCAGGCAGCAGTGGTAGAATGACATCTTCAAGATGCCAAAAGAAAATAATTGCCAAGCTCTAATTTCATCTTCAGGGAAACATTTTTTATGAATAAAGGCAAAATGAAAACATTTAGACAGAGAATACCCTCACTAAGGGAAGAGTTTAAAGAACATGCTTTAGGCAAAAAGAAAATGATTCTGGAATAATATAGAGCTGCAAAAAGATATGTACAACAAAGAAGGTGGTAAATATTAATAAATATTGTCTTCAAATAATATCTATAATAATAATCTATAATGTCTTATAGATTTAAAAAATATGTGAAGAATTAAAATACATGACAGTAAGATAGTAGGGACTGGGAGAAAATAGAATTAAGGTGCTCTGAGGCCATTGTATTGTCAAGGAGGTAAGTAAACATATTGATTAATAATAGGCTTTGAAAAGTCAGAGATGAATGAGGTAGTTATACTGGGGTAATTATGTAAAAAAAAAAAAAAAGAATGCAGTAAAACTTAAAAGCTATAAGGGAGGGAGGGGCACCTGGGTGGCTCAGTCAGTTAATTCTCCAACTCTTGATTTTAGCTCAGGTCATGATTTCAGGACCTTGGTATTGGGCTCTGCATTGAGCTCTGTGCTCAGCGTGGAGTCTGCTTGTTCCTCTCTTCTGCTCCTTTCCGCCACCCTGCTCTTGCTCTCTCTCAAATAAATACATAAAGCATTTTTTTTTTAAAAAAAAAAAGCTATAAGAGAGGGAAAAGAAGAAATAGTAAAAGAAGACATGAAAGGCAAGAAAAACCAACATAGAATGTGTATTACAAATAAAATAAGGCGGTAGATTTAAATCCAGATATATAAGCAGACTGATATAAATGGCCTGTACAGCAGTGCTGGTTATAAAGTACTGAAAATTTTCTATACAAGTTGGTCAATAGCTTCTGCTCATAACCCAATGAATACCTTCAGCTACACTTACCCCATGGATGGGCATGACCACTGGGCTGCTCTTTTGTTCCCCAGTTCACCACACTTCTGTCCTCAAGCACACATCCTTATTCTTCCCATGGTCAGAGGATGCCCAAACATTGTAGGGAAGGCACACCCTTGGAAGCAGTGGTGGAGAGAGAAAATGCCTGGTTTCTTCTGTCCCTTCAAGGCTATAAATGTCTGAGTCCACTGGAGTCGCCCTCTCATGGTCACTTGTGAGAACTACAACCTTCAGAAAGTATCCTGTAAGTTAAACTATTTGCTATCAGGAGTATATATCATTAATTGCATTAAGTATAAAAGGACTGAATGCTGTAATTTATAGGGCATCTGCATCAGAATTTTCACAGTAGGTTTTTAAAAATCCAGCTATATTCTATTCAAGATATTTATCTAAAACATAGGAATATAAAATTTTGAAAGTTAAAGGATGGAAAAAAATATATATATATACCATTTAACTGAAAAGAAAGCTAGGTGATGTAGCTGTACTAATATCAGGGGGGAAAAAGAGATTGAAAAACATTACTAGGGCAAAGGAAGTAATGCATTATCATAAAGATAAGAAAGAGACTAATTTTAAATTTATGAGCACCAAACAAATGCCTCAAATTATACTTCAGAAATTATCAAATTTATCTGTGCTTATGCCCCACTCTATCTGGGAAAGGAACTGAATTGTCTTATTTTGTAATATATAGAAACAAGAATGTCCATCCTATTAGACCTCAAATTTGGCTACAGATTAGAATTATCTAGGAAGTGTTTTAAAATTCTGATGGCCAGGCAATATGCTAAACCAGTTTCGCCAGAATCTCTGAAGGTGGATTTGGGAATCTGTAGTTTTTACACTCCCTAGGTGTTTCCAGTGTGTAGGCCGATGGAGAACCTCCCCAGAAAGCTCTCACATCGGCCCTGCACTGGGTCTGGGTCAGCTGGGGCTACGTGTGCTGCCTGACACAGAGACAGGGAAAAGTGCCATGTGATGATGAAAACAGAGTGAAGTGATGTATCTACAAGCCAAGGAAAGCCAATGATTGCTATCAGTCACCCTGAGGGAGGGACAGACATGGAACAAATTCCCTCTCAGCCCTCAGAAGAAACCAATTCTGCTGACACCTATATTTCAGAATTTTAGCCTCCAAAATTGTGAGAGAACACTTTCCTATTGTTTTAAGCCATCCAGTCTGTGGTACATTGCTTAGGTGGCCCTAGAAAACTAATACAGTAGTGCTTTCCAAATTTTAAGTGCCTGTCAACTCCCTAAAGACCTTGTTAAAATGCATATTTCCATTCATTAGGTCTTCGAATAATAGCACCTGAGATCCTGAATTACCTACAGGCTCCCAAGTGAAGCTAATGCTGTCAGACCTGAAGCCTCAGCTTGAGCAGCAAGGGTATGGGCAAGCTCCCAGAGGCTGCTAGTGTTGGTAGAAGACCATACCTTGAGTAACCAGAGCTGTGAGGGCAGTGCCAATATAGCCAAAGCACTGGGTTCAGGGTCCATGCAGCTGTTGAGATTTATTCTGTCCAAGTCCAGGATGGTGCTTACAGTCAGCTGGACAGCTTGTTTTGGCAAGCCACAAGTTCACAGACCTGAGAGAATGTGCATACAAACCAGGTAGCTCCAGCCCAACTCACGATGTATCCTGCAGGAAGGGACGGAGTCAGTAGGAATCTTCCTCTGCCACATAGTACTGTTTCAAGCCCAGCTGTGGTCTACCAAAGTAGGAACGTTGAGCAGAGTTCTTGACTTGCAATATACGCTTTCAAAGAGACTTAGGTGTTGCACTGAAAATGACTTTAATCACTTTCAAATGTGCAGTATGAGCAAGGCCTACATTTTCTGAAGTCATGCTTATAAGAAGTGCCTTCAGAAAAGTTGACCAGAATGGATGGTAGAGCAGACCACAGCTGGTTTTCTCCAGCATCCATCCTTTCTACTCTGAGGCACAACATCTAGATTTTTCATATGGGTGACCCCTTCCCAGTATACAGTCTGTGTGGTGTCTAGAGCTGATGTCATTTGGTGTCAGACTGAATCAGAATATTGTAATGGGATCTAAGACAAGCCAATGAGGATCCATTGTGAGGCTTTTACTGGAACCCTTGAGTGGGAGACACAAGTGCATTCTGCTGGGGCTGCTGAGCTGGTGGGACGGATACCTCGAGCTGCTGGTGGCCATCTCTTTTTTCCCTTGAGGTTTTGCTAGGGTTGAAGCCAAGGCAAAGGAAAGTATAGCCAAGGGAGGGACAGAGAGTGAATGACCCGATGATGTTATTGAAGGCCCTGGATCCAGATTCATCTCCAAACCTTAGCCAAAAAATATCCCTTTTTGATTAAGCCAGCTTGAATTACACATACAAAATTCATGAATTTTTATTTAACAAACACTTTATAGCATTTCCTACGTGCAAGGCACTGTTCCAAGCACTTAACATGTATTGACTCATTTCATCCTTTCAGCAACTCTATAAGGTATGTACTATTATAATCCACATTTTCTAGATAAGAAGGCTGAAGCACCAGTGAGTTGGGTAATGGAATCAAGGTCTCCAGCCGGTAAGTGGCAAAGCTAGTATTTAGACCTAGGCAGTTTGACCTCAGAGCCCCTGTGGGGCACCACTTCACTGGACCCACCTCTTCAGCACGGGGGAGACTGCTTCATAGAGCTGCTTAAAGAGGCAGTATGTTCCTCCTTATGAGTGTTGTGCAAAAGTACCACAGCCATCTGGTAGGAAAATATTGAGAAGATTCATGCACCTGACTTTTAGTCGGTAGGAATTTACTGAAATGAAAGGACACTAATTAGTGTCCTTAGATAAACATGAAACATATGAAAGAATAAAATTCATCGATAAAGTTTAAGTATTTGGTCAGATGCAGAATATTCTAATAATGTAATACTAGTGTGTAAGTCACTTTTAATGCTCATATAATATTTCGTCTTTTTTTTTTTAAAAAAGTTTCGTGTCTTTTAAATGACTATTTAAAAAACTATAGCTATACTAATTTGTTAATGAATATACAATATAAAAAGATGTGAATTGCAACCTCAAAAACATAAAATGTAGGAAGAGAGAAGTACAAAAGAATCTGTATATGATCAAAGTTAAGTAGTTATGGCTTAAAATAGACTGTTATTAACTATAAGATGTTTTATGTAAGCTCCATGGTAACCATAAAGCAAAAACTTATAGGAGATACACAAAACAGAAAAAAGAAAAATTCAAAACATACCACTATAGAAAATGTTCAGCCATAAAGGAACACAGCAAGAGAAGAAGAAAAGAACAAAAGAACTACAAACCAGCCAGAAAACAATTAACAAAATGGCAATAGTAAGTCCTTACCTATTAATAACGACTTTAAAAGTAAATGGATTAAATTCTGCAAAAGACACAGAGTGACTGAATGAATTAAAAAACAAAAACAAAAACAAAAAACCCCCAAGATCCTGCAATACGCTGCCTATAGGAAAGTTTAAAAACACTTATTTTAAAGATATACATAGGCTGAAAGTAAGGGGATGGAAAAGGATATTCCATGCTAATGAAAACCAACAGAAGTGTCACTATACCTATATTAAACAAAATAGGCTTTATGTCAAAAACTGTAACAAGAGACAACAATGGACATTATATAATGATAAAGGAGTCAGATCATCAAGAGGATATAGCAAATGTATTATTATCTATGCACCCAACATCAGAACATCTAAATATAAAAAGCAAATATTAACAAGTCTGAAGGAAGAAATAAACAGCAGTACAAAAAAAAATAAACAGCAGTACAATAATAGTAGAGAACTTCAGTACCCTTAAGTTACATCACTGAGACAGAAAATCAGTAAGATAACATTGGACTTGAATTACACTTTAGATCAGATAGACCTAACAGAAGGACACAGCACTGCATGCAATTGCAACAAAATATATATTCTTCTCAAATGCACAAGAAACATTCTCCAGGATAGATTATGTAAGTTAGAAAATAAATTTTAGCAAATTTAAGAAAATTGAAATAATATCAAGTATCTTTTTAGACCACAATTGCATGAAACTAGAAAAAAAAATAACAGAAGTAAAACTAAAAAAAAAAAAAAATCTGCACAGTAAAGGAAGCAATCAACAACATGAAAAGACAACATTCAGAATGGGGAAAATATTTGCAAATCACCTGTCTGGTAAAGGGGTTAATATCCCAAATATATAAGGAACCGATACAACTGCAGAGCAAAAGACCAAATATCCAAATTTTTTAAATGGACAAAGGACCGGAGTTGACATTTTTCTTTTTTTTTTTAATTTAATTTTTTTTATTGGAGTTCAATTTGCCAACATATAGCATAACACCCAGCGCTCATCCCACTAAGTGCCCCCCTCAGTGCCCATCACCCAGTCACCCCAACCCCCCGCCCACCTCCCCTTCCACAACCCCTTGTTCATTAGTAGACGTTTTTCTAAAGAAAACATACAAATGGTCAACTGGCACATGAAAAGATGCTCAACATCACTCATCAGGGAAATGCAAATCAAAACTACAGTGAGATACCATAGCACACCTGTTAACATGACTATTAACAAAAATGGCAAAGGGTAGCAAGTGTGGGTGAGGATGTAGGAAAAAGGGAACCCTCATGCACTATTGGTGGGAATGCAAATTGGTGCAGCCACCATGGAAAACAGTATGGAGGTTAAATTTTTAATAAAAAAATTAAAAATAGAGTTATCATATGGATCAGCAATCCCACTTCTGGGTATATATTCAAAGAAAAGAAAATATTTTGAAGCGATATTTACACTCCCACGTTTATTGCAGCATTATTCACAGTAGCCAAGATGTGAAAACAACCTACATATTTATCAGTGGATAAATGAGTAAAGACAACGTGGTATATATACAATAGAATATTATTCAGCCTTAAAAAAAAATAGGAAACCTGCCATTTGCAACAACATAGATAAACCTGGAAGACATTATGCTAAGTGAATTCAGACACACCAGGGAAATACACATGATTTCACTTGTATGTGGATTCTGAGAAAGCTAAACCCAATAGCAACAAATAATAGAATAGTAGTTATTAGGGGCTGGCAGATTTTGGGGAATGGGAAGACATTGGTTAAAGGGTACACACAGTTATAAGATGAATAAGTTCTGGGGACAATGTAGAGCATAGTGACTAGTTGATAATAACGTATACTTGAAATTTGCTGAGTGAGCAGATTTCAAGTGCTCTTAGGAGGGAAAGTGGTAAACTATGTCAGGTGAGGAGAATATTAGCTTGGTTGTGGTAATCATTTCGTAACATATACATATATCAAAACATGTTTTACACCTTAAATATATGCAGTTTTTATTGGTCAGTCACACCACGATAAAGCTGGGGCAGAGGAAGAGGCAGCACTTGGATTTGAACCGTGATTTCTGATTCAATGCCAAGTGAATTTCCAAGTGTCTTTATGTCCTGAGACTCTGTTATTCTCTTCCTCACTGTACCCACGTCCATTCCATGGCCTCTGGCCCTGTCAAGCCTACCCCAGACTGGCATGTGTGGACTCTTGAGTCTATACAGGAAGCAGCAGGACTCAGAGATTTCTCCAGACATTGAGTGTGGTGTAAGCTCATCCTGGGTATAGGATGTGTGTGTTGCTCTCCGTCAGAAATGTGTTGCTCAGATCTGAGAATCCACTTCTCTGAGCCTTCATTTCTTTATCTGTAAAAGGTAATCATATTTTACATAGTTTTGGTGAAAAGTTTACTCATTTGTTCCATAAATATTTATCAAGGGCTTGCTAGGTTGCAAGCTTTATTCCAGATATTGAGCATTGTATCAGATGGGAGCTAAGCAGAAAACAGAATTCACCCACAAATGGTTTATATAAATATTGTAACGAAGGAACCACTTACAGAGAGTAGTGTGTGGGGCTAAGGAAACGTGATGCATCCAGAATGTAACAACAGCAGGAAGCAATTATCATCCCTAGGGATGAAAGGGCAGGAGAGGAAATAGAATTAATAGATTTAATCTAGTAGGTTTCACCTAGACTTAAGCAGGAGAGTCCCGCACTTGAACCAGCAGTGGCGGAGGAACATGGCCACCTCCAGAGTCATGGTACTGAAGCAGGGTGGGCATGAGAAAGAAACACCACCACCCTTCCCTCCCCTGCCCTCCAGGCTCCTGCTGGGGCCTCAGTTCGGCCAAAGAGAAGCAGAGACTGGTGAGCGGGATTGATGCCTTCCACAGATGCCCCACAGCATGAGGGTAGGAGGCTCAAAAAGAGACTCTCTTAGGAAGTCACCACTGAACAAAGCAGACCAAGTCTCTGTTCAAGGTCAGATTCTAGTAATGTTTTATAAATAGCAAAGTATTGCATACAAGTTGGTTAAATCATCAGTAATTATAGCAATTAAAATGATAGAGTCCCTTACTCTGGTTTCTGTCAAATTCCCAAACTAGGGTGCGCTGCCAGGCAGCCCGAGGTGCTTAAGAGCAACCCAGACATCCAGGTTCTCAGTAAAGTTGCAAAATTCTATTTAGAAGGCAGAGCAGGGGCCATCCCAGGGCATGTTAAGATTCATGCTTTGTGATGGCCGTGGCTGTTCTGGGCCCAAATTCAAGACTGGCTCCACAGTGGAGTGATAACAAAGGGCAGCCGTGCCTATACAGACAGATGGGATTCAAAATGCAGGACAGGAGAAATCAGGAATGAAAAATACCCAAGGAGGCAGACGTTAATGAGGCCCCAGCCTAATTACACAAGCCCTGCTCTCAGTTTCCAGCATTAGGCAACACTAAATTACAGGCACCCGTTCAAACCACAGTGGCTGATAATGTGCATCCGCTCATTAGAAGGTCAGACCTCAGAGAGGGTTGAAGAGAGGAGCCAGAAAGCATAAGTAACACAAGACCTTGAGGAAAGGCATCAAAGACTCCGATATTCCCCCTGGTACCCACCCTAGTCTTAACCGTTTCCAGGGAAGATGCTTGGGGCAAGACAGATGTGTCAACCTGTCCCACAGGAGAGGATATTTTATTCAGTCTTAGAAGTCCAGAGTTAGAAGAGTCTCTCTTCCCTTTTCTTTGTGTCCTCATTTTACAGATGGGCAAACAGTAGCTAGGAAGGTTGGGAAGAGGGTGATTTGTTCAAACCACCTATCACATTAGCTCCTGATGAGCTCTCAACTTCCCTGTCTCTGTCCTGGGAACTCTCAAACACCCTATCAGAGCACATTGTGAAACAATGTTCCTTTACTCTTTATTTCACACATAATTGCCTAGAGTCTTCTGACCCTCATGAACCTAGAATTTAAAATTCCATTGGGCACCTGGGTGGCTCAGTCAGTTAAGCATTTGCCTTCACCTCAGGTCATGATTTCTGGGTTCTGAGATCTGAAGTCCCTCATCAGGCTTTCTGCTCATCAGGGAATCTGCTTCTCTCTCTCCCCTTCCCCACTGCTCATTCTCTCTCTCTCTCTCTCTCTCTCAAGTACACACCAGCAAGTATTATGAAGAGTGAAGGATCTGCTCCCACCTCAGTCCCTGTGCCTGTTTGGAAAAGTTCTCCCTTTAGCTCTCCTAAATGGTTACAGACCCACTGAGCATTCCCTGCTTTCCTTTCATTTATTCATTAAAGATGTGCCGGGCACAGAGGATACCACAGTGAACAAAATAGGCAATAGCCTTTGTGGAGCTGAGATCTAAATTGCAGAAAGTGGAAAACAAACAAATAAACAAATATGCATTCTAATGGCAGGTCATGAGAAGTAGTTGAAGCAAAAGAAGACCTAGAGAGGGACTGCTATT
The DNA here is from genome assembly GCF_048164855.1 of Canis lupus baileyi. Lineage (NCBI taxonomy): Eukaryota > Metazoa > Chordata > Mammalia > Carnivora > Canidae > Canis > Canis lupus. The sequence goes on from NC_132848.1 coordinate 33,281,086, forward strand.
TGAGGAAGTGTGAGCTGGGAAAGTGACTTAAATAGAAATTGAAATGAAGTGAGCAGAGTGAGCCCTATGGAGTGGGAGGAGTTTCCCTCTCTCTTGGTGGCAGACATGCACATGGGTGAAGGTGAGGGATAGCTGCCTGGGGTGGGTCCAAAGCCCACCTTCCACAAGCCTCAGGGCCCTGGACCTCTGCACCTTTCTAGCTCTTGGTTTCCCAGTCTGTAAAGAGGGAAGAAGTGGTCCTTACTCCACTTGAGTGATTTGTATGAAGTAGTGATTTGTATGAAGTAGATAGAGCAGGGCCTAGTGCAGTCTTTACACTTGCTTTCTTCATCCTGAAACACTTCTGCAAATATTACCATGCCCCACCTTCTCACTTTCTTTCAAATTCCTGATCAAATCCTGCCTCCTCAGAGAGACTTGCCAGACTATATATTATCTCTGCTCTCGAGGCCTAACTGAACACTTTTTTCTTTAAGCATTTATTCCTGCTTGAAATTATAGATGATTGGTAGGTGGCCAGCTAGCTAGACAATAGATAGCTAACATAATATAAATAAGATGTAATAGATTTTATTGTATTATTTTCTAGGACAGAAGACTGTAGGCAGGGACTTTGTTTTGTTATTACTGTATTCTCAGGCCCTAGAACACTGCCTATCACATATAATAAGGTTCTCAATAACTATTTGTTCAGTAAGTAAAGGAATGAACCAGCCTTCAACTGATCATTATTGTTTAATTCCCCTGTCTCCCACTGGACTGGACCTTCCTTGAGGATCAGGTTAAGGACTCTTTTTCTGAATTGTACCCCCAGTGCCTGGCAAAGTGCCTAAATCTTTGCTGAAAGCATTCAGGACCAGCCGACTCTTCGAATGAATAAGAATCCCACAACTTTGCAAAGTAAAGCAGTAGCTTGCACTGGGCGCGGACTTGCTGACCAGCACACCGCCCACCTCCTCCTCTCCCTGGGAGGGGTTGGGGTCTGGGAGGCCAGAGACAATGAATCATTGAGGTCCCCAGCAGCCTTGGAGGGGGAAGGCTCCGATCTATCTCTTCACCCAGGGCCTTTGCCCTCACCACTGCAGGAGAAAGCAGGATCCCTGGGGACTTGCAGAGGTGGGGCGTGGGAACGGGAAGAAAGCTGCATAAGAAAGAGACAGTGAGAGTCTGTAAAGAAATGCCAGGCTCTGCTGCCCATGCGTCTCCAGCCAACGGGCCAGCGGCAGATCTGCCAACTCCCCCAGGAGAAGGAGCAGCACTCTGACAGAGAAAAACAGTGTGGCTCCTGATTCCCAGAATCACAGAAATTGGGGGTGGGAGAGGCCTGCAAGACCACGCAATCTTCTGCACCTTCCCACATGCTATAGCCCCTCCTGGGAATGGCTCTGGTGCTGGGTCCCATTTCATGTTCCCTTGGGGGACCCACTCCCAGCCTAACAGTTTACTGTGGAAGAAGCTGCACATGGGGTGCTTGGGTGGCTCCGACTCTTGATTGTGGCTGAGATCATGCTGTCTGGGTCGTGAGACTGAGCTGCGAGACTGAGCTGCGCATTAACTCCGCACTGAAGGCAGAGCCTGCTTGGGATTCTCTCTCCCCGCTCTCTCTGCCCCTCCCCCACACTTGCTCTCATTCTCTCTGTCTCAAAAAAAAAAAAAAAAAAGAAAGAAAGAAAGAAAAAAGAAAAAGAAAAGAAATTGCCCTGATGGTCACTTCACCCTTTTGGTTTCGGTGTCCTGGCCTTTTCTCATTCCTAAGCAATTACTTTTTACTGAAAGGCTACTGGGTACCCGGTACTTCTCAGTGGCAGGTAATTTCATCTGCTTTTGAAAGAAATGGACACTTTGCAAGAAGGGGAATGCCTAGTTGGAGGCCACACAGCTAATGAGTAGAGGAGCAGGGTCCACAGTACTGTGATTTTGTTATCATACAATTCTGCTACCTTAGGGGAAAACCTTAGGGTCAGAGTCAGGTGGTGGTCTTGGGTTCCAATCTTGACTCCCCACTTGCTCTTTGTATGGCTGCATGAGGAACCCCACCTCCTGATTTCCAGGTTTTTCAATTGTGAAATGGAAATAATGCCTACTTGGAGGGACTAAAACAGGGTAGGTCTGCCACCAGTGTCCACTCTCCAAATGCGCACTCTGCCCCTTCCTCGCCCTGCCACCCCATCACTTGCACACTCTCTCCTTCCTGGCTTCTCAGGATAAGCCTGGTAGAAGGAGGGAGGGAGAGGAGGAGACGATCTAGGTCCCCCTCCCCACCCCAGGCAACATGGTAGAGTGAGAAGAACCCCACAACATGCATGCAGTGATCATTTATTCTGCTGAACTGTTTTCAGACTCTCTCTCTGCATTTAAGCAAGTCCACCTGCTTCCTCAGGGTGTGTAGATCCACCAATTCAATGACTTTCCAATTTCCTGTGAAGGTGATGAATTTGGGAAACTTCTGCCCTGCTTATTAAAATGCAGATGCTCAGGCCCCATTAGCAGAAAGCCTGATTCCTGGGCAGGGCCCAGGAATGTGCATTTTGTCGAGCTTTCTCTACTAGATTCCAATACCAGTTCCTTGGACCCCACTTTAAGAACCATTGTACAACCAGCCAAATGGAAAGGAGCAGGAGGCAGACAGCTGCAACACAGGATGCTACATGATTTTATTTTATGTAGTTTTAAAATAAGTGAAAATTTTAGTGACATATACTAAACAAATTTGAACTTGCTGAGATGTTGTATGTTCAAAGTCTGTCTCTAGCACTTACTGCCTGTAGGGCTTTAGAGCAATAATTATTTCCTCTCTGAGCTTGTTTCCTCATTTGTAAATGAAGGACAATTGATAGAATCAAAGGAGGTCATATATATGGTCATATTTGATAGACTATAAAGTCATATATAAACATCAGATGTTATATTAAGATGGGCAGTTTTTTTCTGGGACATTCCTACCATAGGCCAACTCACCTTTCTCTGTCTCATGGATTTCTGCAGTACCCTCCTCACCGGTCTCCTTGCTTCTGCCATCACCCACGTCTCAATTGCTATATAACAAACTTCCCCATAACGTAGTGGCAGCTTAAAGCCACAACCATTTTTATTTGCTTGCAATCTATGGGTCAGGAATCTGGACTTGGTCAGGCAGTACTTCTGCTGCAAGCAGTGTTGGTTGGGCTTGCATGCAGCTTGTGGCTTGGCTGGGCTGGAAGGCCCAAGTAGGCTTCATACTCAGGCTTGGTACCTCAGTGTCCCTCCACCTGACTGACCCCTCTTTCTCCACATGGCTAATCCACTTCCTCATAGGAGTGCAGTCTCAGGAGAGTCAGACTTCTCATATGGCAGCTGGTTTTCAAGAGGTCAGGTTACAAGAGGGGTGGAAGGTGTCAGTGTCTTCAAGGCAGAGTTAGAAGGTACACAACATTACTGCTGCCATGTTCTAGTGGCCAGAGACAGGCACAGGGGAAAACTAGATTTAAGGAGACCCCATCTCTTGATGAAAACAGCAGTGGAGAGTCTGAGGACACATTAATTCCCCTTCAATCCATACTCCAAACAGCAACCAAAGTGATTCTTCCAAAATTTAATCAGATACCAAGCCCATGTTTAAAATCTGCCAAAGATTTCCCATCCTTCTTAGAGTGAAATTCACAGTCCTAACCATGGTCTGCAAGGCCCCTACAAAAGTGTTCCTTATCTGTCTCCAGCATGAAAATATAAGCTCTTTGAGTATACGAATCTCACCTGTTTTACAAGTCACTATATCCCTAGTGCTTATAATAGTGGCTGGCACTATTTTGGTTGAATGAGTGACTGATTCTTATATTCCTCCTTTTGTTTTATTTTCTTTGTTTAAGCCCACTTCCCTGTCACCAGGCTGAGAGGTCCTCAAGGGTAGACATGTTGCTTTCATCATTGCAGCTAGCTGGCACCTAGCATTGTACGTGATAACCATTGGGCTTGAGTCCTACCCTTTGTTTGAAGCCTCAGGCTTATGCTTTCAGAAATTCTTATTGTCCTTCTTTGTTCTGAAACATATATTGATCTCTTACTATTCTCCATATAATAAGCTAGTGAGTTACATCCATCTTATCATTTATTTTTTTTAAAGATTTTATTTATTTATTTGAGAGAGCAAGAACAGAGAGAGCGAGAGAGAGAGCACGAACGGCGAAGGGCAGAGGCAAACTGAGAAGCAGACTCCCCACTGAGCAGGGAGCCTGACTCGGGGCTCGATCCTAGGACCTTGAGATCATGACCTGAGCCGAAGGCAGACGCTTAACCAACTGAGCCACCCAGGTGCCCCGTAACTTATCATTTCATTTAATCCTCAACACAACTCATGATATGATATGTCCTGTTGTGATCCCCCTATTACAGATGTGAAAACTGAGTCAAAGAATAGCTGAAAAGCTTGCCCAAGGTCACACAGAAAGTGGAAGAGCCAGGATTTAAACCCAGGCAGGCTAATTCTAATGCCTGCTCTTAACAGCTAAACCATACTGCTTCCCACATGATGTAATCATTGATTGTGGCTGGTCTGTTTGGTGCCATCTTATAACCATTCTGTGCTGGCACAGCCTATTTCCCCAGTTAACTCAAGTTTGTATCTTTCAATCTTTTAAGCCCACTATGTCACTTACACTGTGCAGGCTGATGAATTGTTCTGTGACTCAGTTTCCCTGGATACAAAACAAAGATAATTACAGTGCTTAGTGCAAGGCCTGGTTGAGGAAATGAAATGGGCTTATTCACATAAAACACTTAAAACAGTACCTGCCACAGAGTTAGCTCTCAACAAATCTTACAGTTATTGCCACTGATTTTCCCCAAAGCATGAAACAGCTTTAGCACTGGGGCAGCACTCTGATAAATACTTTTGCCTCTGCTAATAAATGGTGAGATGTGTTTACCTGCTGTGAAGCTACCTGTGTTTTACCATCGCAGGATGTCCACTACCACCACATAAAGAGCTTTTGTGTCCTGACACACTTTCCGATTCTTTACATTGTCATACTCATTCTTTCACATTAGGCTAGTGTGAACTGAATGCCTGTCTTGTGCCAGGCTTTCTGCAAGGTTTTTCCAGTACACTGTGTCACTTTATATGCTTGTCCCCATATCACAGATGAAGAAATTGAAGCCCTCAGAGCTTATGTGACTTGTCTAAGGAGCTCAGCAAAAAAACAAAAAACCTAACTGGTCCTCCCCATTCTCCCTGCCCACTCCAGTCTATTCTGTACATAGCAGCCAGGGTAAGTTTTCCTTTTTTTTTTTTTTCTTTCTTTCCTTCTTTCCATCCTTCCTTCCTTCCTTTCTAACTAATAGACTTTAATTTTTAATTTTTTTATTAAGATTTTTATTTATTTATTCATGAGAGACACATAGAGAGAGGCAGAGACACAGGCAGAGGGAGAAGCAAACTCCTTGAGGGGAGCCCAATGTGGAACTTGATCCTGGGACTCCAGGATCATGTCCCGAGACAAAGGCAAACGCTCAACCACTGAGCCACCCAGGTGCCCCTAGGCTTTACTTTTATAGAGAGGTTTTAGGCTTACAGCAGAATTCAGCAGAAGGTACAGAAGATTTCCCAAATACCACAGGTGCGCAGCCCCTGCCACTATCAACATCCACCACCAGAGTGTTACATTTGAACTTACACTGACATGTCATAATCATCCAAAGTCCTAGTTTACAGTAGAGTTTACTCTCCTTGTTGCACATTGTGTGGATTTTGATAAATGTATCATGGCGTATATCTACCATGTATCCTATAAAACAGTTTCACTGCCCTAAAAATCCCATGTGCTCTTCCTATTCATTCCTCCCCCCACCCAACCCCTGCCAGCCACTGATCTTTTTATTGTCTCTATAATTTTGCCTTTTTTAAAAAAAATTTTTTTATTGGAGTTCAATTTGCCAACATATAGCATAACCCAGTGCTCATCTCGCCAAGTGCCCCCGTAGTTTTGCCTTTTGCAGGATATTGTATAGTTAAGATCATGCAATGTGTATCCTTTTTATTTTTTTATTTTTACTTTTTAAAATATTTAATTTATTTATTCATGAGAGACACAGAGAGAGGCAGAGACACAGGCACAGGGAGAAGCAGGCTCCCTGTGGGGAATCTGATACAGGACTTGATCCCAGGACCCTGGGATCACGCCCTGAGCCGAAGGCAGACGCTCAACCACTGAGCCACCCGGTCGTCCCTGTGTACCCTCTTTAGAATCAACCTTTTAATACTCTGGTTTGATGATGTCACTACGTCAGTCAAAATCCTTTCATGAGGCTATGTGCTCTAGTCCCTGCCCACCCCACCCCTGGCTGCCTCCTCAGTGTCACCAGCTTTTCCTCAGGTCTTCAATCCATTTTTTTCCAATCACTGGTCTTCACAAATTCTGTTCCCTCTGCCTGGAAAGTTGTTTCCTCCCTATTTCACCTAGAAAATTTCTGCTCTGCTTTCAGGTCTCCGGTCAAGTGTCACTCCTCTAGAGAAATCACTTAAACCCTCCTATATGATATTCACTACACCTGGTCCTCAGTGGGCTTGCAGCCAGTCTTCATTACGTGAAAGGACCTATCTGTGGAGCTATTTTAAGCTCTTACTATGTCTCGGGCACTATGCTGGGCACTTTGCATTTGTTATATCTAATTCTTACATCCTCCCTG